>NC_072853.1:27500129-30422629 GCF_028858705.1 Grus americana | reverse complement strand
GTGGGTCAAAACATTCCAGCCAAGGATGATGACTGCCTTAGAGAAACCCCAGAGATGGTATTGATATAGTGAAAAAAGTTGGAATGTTTTGGTATTTTGACAGATATTTTAGTGAGACATTAAAAATACCAAATATTACATACATATAATAATTAGTTATAGATTCACCTATATTTCAAGTTTTATAATTTTAAGGGATTGGATATTGCATGTTCACATTACTGGACCAGAAAGGGCAATACACTTCATAGAAAATTCCTTGGCATTTTGTAACTTTTGCAGATGCACATTCTAATGTTTTGTACTTATCAGCATTGTATCACAAGTAAATAATCTGAGAACTGTAATTCAGTAATATGCATGTAATTATCTATCCAAGTGAGCCTTAGACAGCGAGGTATTTAAGTCCTGACAAGTTGTAATAACTATATATTGTATGATTTTCAACACTGAAATATTGTTTCTCAGAATTTTGTATTCTTCTGGTGTAATCCACTTTTTCTGAATAGTACTTAAGCAAAAGCAGAAACACACATGTGACATGCTGTATAAGGAATTATCATTATCATGTAAGTTTAAACAAAAAATATGTTTAAATAAGCAAATACTTGAATCAGCAGAAATTATTTATCCATAAAACCTCTGAGGTGCCATAGATGTTGGCTTATTGTGGGGCTGACCTTCAAATTTGCTGAACTCATATAACTATTTGCTGAATACTTCCTCAAATTAGATCAATTACTATTATAAAATAGTTGTCAATGTCAGGGCCAGGTTTTGAGAAAGTTTATTTTATCCAATATTTTTTATGTTGAACAAAACATGAAGTAATGATAAAGGATAAATTTAAATATCAAGTGGTCTTCTTACAAAAGTAAACAAACAAACCCCACAAGAATTGTGCATATGTAGTCGCGATGAAAGTGATGCCTTTGATGTCTCAGGAACATAGAGTGAAACTAAGGGTACCAGCTCGGACCTGTGATGTCTTTATCAAAGTCTTTCCGACTAAATCAAATCTCAGCCAATGTCTGTATCATCTAGCCCTCAGGCACGGACAGGATATTACAGAACTTCTGAAAAACTATTAATTAACCTTCCACAGCTTAGTTCAGAGGTTGTTAAATTTTGCCCACTACAACTGACTCTTTAATCCTGTTTCAATCTGTTCCTATATTTGGGAACCTGTGTAATCCTGTTTTAGCCTACCCCTGCATGCAGGAACAGAGACCGTGTCTAAATCCATCACATAGGTCTCCACCTCCTTGATGCCTACCCACACCCTTGTGGTCTTGGTGCAGCCTGTGTAACAGCAGACATTAGTGTCAAGTCTCACTGTAGGGGACCTTGGATACAACCATTGATCATTATTCATAGGGGTCTTCTGATAATGGATAATTTCCATATGTCCATTCCCATTGCACACTTTGGTGTCTCCCAATTCTTTTATACCTTCTATTGTTGCATCAGTAAGGTTCATTGTGGTGATAGTCTACGGCCATAGCAGCAGGCTGTGCTACAGCAGTATAACCCAGTTGTCTTTTCAATCAGTATTTTCTCATCCTATACTCACACTGACGTGAACCATTTCAGGTGGCTATAAAGCAACTCGTATAAAGGAAGGAAGGGTTATTTTTAACAATCATCACTCTATCAGCGGTTCAGGCCAGGACACCATTGCACAACTGATGTATGTCTGTTCCAGAACACCAAGCTGAATGTTTCATCATGTTACAAAAATCCATATTTTAATGGAATGATCAATTCATTAGATTGAGAATACCTAGAATAAGAATGAGTGATTTTAATTCCCTATTTCTTACAAAATGTTCTATTTCTCTCTTAATGGGACTTGGTCACTCTAACTCATTATGAAAACTGAAACTACAATTCAAATCTGACTTTCTGGCAGAACTAAATTTTTTTCATGTTTAGAAAAGTACCAAGTACATATTAAGAAAATAGTTTACCTATGAGGTGAACTCATGAGAGCACGGCTTTCCTTTTTGATTGCTTGGGGTCTCCTCCTGTGAAATTCATATATTCCTAAACTATGACAAACTAAAATTTGCAAAGTTGTGCCTGGCACAAGGTTTTGTACACTGAAGAGCCTGGTGTTAGCTCATATAAATGTTAAGTATTTAATTCATCGTAATGCTGAGAATAATGATCTGATTGCTTGCCATCAGCAAGTGTTACTGTAAGAAAACCTTTCCTTCAAGGCTGTATACAGATGCATATAAGATTCAATTTTCTGCATGGACAGGTCATCTTTAAAATTATGGACAAGGTGTTATGGGATCTCTTTGTGTTCTTCTCTGCTACTTGACATGTCTATATATAACATAGGTTCTCATCTGCAATAAATGCTACTTATTTCATCATTTCATCCTTCAGTTTCATAACATGCTACACCTTAAATCCCTCAAATCTGCTTGCGATAAATGTTTATATGTTCATGGGTCTGATATAGCCATTGTAATTTTGTAAGTGCTTTTCAAAACCTTTAGGCAATGTTACCTCAAAATTCCCAGTACATCAGCCTTTACTCCATGCATATCTTGATGAGATTTTTTTTGGCAAACAATATCCAGTAGTTTCTTCTTGATTTGAACATAATTATGTTTTATTTCTGTTGCAACTCCATAAGAAGTTATAAAAATTGTTTTCCTTTGTGACGTACAATATCCTATACCTTTTCTTAAATATACTTGCTTTGATTAGTGACTGCTGGGATCATTAAAATTTGTATTGCTATTCTATAATGTTTCATTCTGAACTGTCATAACATCATGCAGTGATAAAACCACTGTCATGATAGGTTCTTTCATAACATTTGTCTCAGTGTCTCATGTGGGATGTAGTGTATAAAAAGAAGAATTATCACTAGGATGGTCTGCAATTTTTTTGTTTTTTTGTTCTAGGAGGTCTCATGTTGTCTACAGCTTCACTTTGCTTGATCTAGCTTGATTCAATTTGATAGACTGTCTTCCATGCATTTGGCTTCTTTCACTTCAAACAGAATCTCATCCGGACTGAGTCTGATATTTTCTCCTTGATCATTTGACAATACTTTCCTCAGTATTTCATCATGTACTGCTGGAGTTAGTGGTGCTAATATCATGTCACCTGGATTTATATGTATGCCTGCATTATCTCCATGTTTTCTTATTCCTTTGTTAAAATATTTCACTTGCTGACCTTGTTCCAAAAGGCATATGGAGAAATTCATATCTGTACCAGAGTATATGGAAAGGACACAGGTCAGCTGATTTCTCATCTAAATCTTACTTACCAATATCTATCTTTCTAATCTGCAATTGGAAGTATGGGGGTTTTTTACTAGCACACTGAATGGGTGACAGGACAGAATAATGCTATTTTAGTGTATTGCAGAATCCAGGCAAATCCCAGCCCTGCTGTTTGCCTTTTGGACTATGACTGTTAAACCCATGAAATAGTTTTCCTTCCCAAGATATCACTCAGCTCTTTGGAGAAGAAAGTATAGCAAATATTTCTTCTACCAGAATACTGATGTAGCAGACAAAAATCCTTCACCCAATCATAGTCTCTGTTCATGGAGACAGCTCCTTAACATGAGGAACTTTGAGGATCATTCTTGCTCTCTTTCCCTTCTTAAAAGCAAGGTCAGCTAAAATGCAAATGTTCTTTTTCTGTTTAGCTTAACTAAGACAAGAAATGCTTGTGAAGGCATATTTGTTATCTCAGATTTGATTTCATGTCTGAAGCCTGCTTTCATTTCATACCTAAGGAAAATGTAGTGGACGAAATCTGTTTCTTTCTCATCAAGGGTCTACCTCAGGTTTGACACTTAATCCTACAGTTCCTTCAACGATAGTCAACTTCATCAGGAAAACTGTGTAAATCATGTACATTGGGGAAAAAATAATATTAGCACCTTATTAATAACTCAGTTATTTTTCAGCACTTCATACTGACAAAGTGAAATGCTAACACACAAAAAAGGGGAGATTTGACAAATAGGTGCTCAGATTCTATGTTACTGTTCCTCCTCCAGAATAAATTTCAGTATTACTGAGCTCCACCATAGGCTTAAAAGTTTTGAGTAAAAGTCATTTTCTAGGTATTTTAATGACTCAGAACTGAACACTGTTCTTGATCAATACACCTGTTTAAGTGCATTTAGTCTCTTCTAGAAATTTAATGGCAGCTGAATCAGATCTTTTTTAATGGCAAGAATTTTAATTTTTAAAGGCCAAAAAAAGAATTAGTCTGGTTTTTAGTATAAAGCTGGATATTTTCATGTCTATTTTAAGTTGTGTAAAGTCCCTCTATACCTTACAGAATACCTCATATTACTTACAGAATTATAATGTATCTATAAGAAGACACTGCTCATGTTCAAATCCAGCCTGGAATTTCTAATTTGACATATATGTAAGTTTAGGTATATGAGTCCTGAGCTTTCTCCCACTGGATAGTAACAGCCAGATAGCAGAAAGCTGAGAACATACATTAGCTTGTTCCAGGAAGTATAATCATTTCCAAAACTAATCCACACTAGAGCTAGCTAAAACTTGTCTCCCAGCTACCAGTGAAACTATCCCGCTTCATGTTTCTTAACTAGCTTGATGCCAGCTAGGTTTTTTATGCTCCACTTTATTGAACAGCACAGGCATGTCTTTCATCACATGGTAAAAAAAAAAAAGAAAAAAGCTGACAAAACTTGTTTGAATGTCTCTGCCACTATCAGTAAGATCTCTTTACTTTTTCATTCTTTTTTTCAGGTGTGAGATGGTATGCTTAAACACTTAAAATACTTTGTTTTCCTTTGTGTCAATCTCAGTAATTTAATACTTTTTTTTTTTGTCTATTACTGTTGCTTGTTTATCTAGTCTTCTCCCTGATGTAAATGTTCACCAAATTGATGTTATCCAAACACTTTTGTTATGATCACAGTCATTTCTGCGCATTTTTAAAATCGCTTTGAAAAGAGAGCATTTCCAATTGACTGCTGCAGAAATTTGTTGTAGACATCTGTCCCACCTCTCCTACTGTTTGCAGTTATATGGCAAATTTTAGGTCTCTTGTGCTTTCTTTCAGTCTGCACCTGATGCTCCACACAAACATGAAAGAAAGAGGAACAGAACTTAGTAAGTTTGAAGTGTGGTGGTAACTTTCAAGTCTTGAAACGACTTTGGGAAGTCTATAATATTTTCTAGTTCTTCTGCTACCTTAAGTTTTCTAGGCTCAAGGTCACTCCTCACTTCATGAAATCTATGTCTGTTTAATTAGTCTTTTGGGTGAGGAACACAAATTTGACTGAAAATAGCTAGTGTGAAATAAACAGTAGATAACAAACAAATAGATACTAAATTTGGTGACCTACAACAGGGTAGCAGCTTTGCTGAATAAGGGAAGAGCAACTGCTGTCATCTACATGGACTTGTGCAAAGCATTTGACACTGTCTTGCATGACATCCTTGCCTCTAAATTGGAGACATGGATTTGACAGATGGACCATTCGGTGGTTAAGGAATTGGCTGGATGGTCACACTCAAAGAGTTGTGATCAACAGCTCAACGTCCAAGTGGAGATCAGTGATGAGTGGCGTTCCTCAGGGGTTGGTATTGGGACCGGTGCTGTTTAACATCTTTGTTGGTGACATAGTGGGATTGAGTGCACCCTCAGCAAGTTTGTTGATGACACCAAGCTGTGTGGTACAATTGACACACTGGAGGGAAGGGATGATGTCCAGAGGGACCTTGACAGACTTGAGAAGTGGACCCATGTGAACCGCATAAAGTTCGACAATGCCAAGTGCAAGGTCCTGCACGTGGGTCAACGAAGAATAGATTGAGAGCATCCCTGAGGTGAAGGACTTAAGGGTGTTGGTTGATGAGAAGCTCAACATGAGCCAGCAATGTGCACTTGCAGCCCAGAAAGCCAACTGTATCCTGGGCTGCATCAAAAGAAGCATGACCAGCAGGTCAAGGGTGGTGATTCTACCCCTCTACTCTGCTCTCATGAGACCCCAGCTGGAGTACTGCATCCAGCTCTGGGGTCCCCAGTGCAAGAAGGACACGGAGCTGTTGGAACGAGTCCAGAGGAGGGCCATGAAGATGATGAGAGGGCTGGAGCACATCTCCTGTGAAGACAGGCTGAGAGAGTTGGGGTTGTTCAGCCTGGAGAAGAGAAGGCTCTGCCCTTCCAGTACCTGAAGGGGCCTACAAGAAATCTGGAGAGGGTCTGTTTAGAAGGGCATGTAGTGATAGGACAAGGGGTAATGAGTTTAAACTAAAAGAAGGTAGATTTAGATTAGATATTAGGAATAAATTTACTGTGAGGCTGGTGAGGCACTGGAACAGATTGCCCAGAGAAGTTGTGGATGTCCCCATCCCTAGAAGTGTTCAAGGCCAGGTTGGATGGGGCTTTGGGCAACCTGATCTAGTGGAGGGTGTCCCTGCCCATGGCAGGGGGGTTGGAACTAGATGATCTTTAAGGTCATTTCCAACCCAAAGCATTCTATGATTCTATAATAAATGACAGGAAAACCTGTGCTTGGCAAAATTTGAAGCTATTTAAGGATGTGATTCACTTCTTTAGCTGTAGACTATGTGATAATTCAACATCTTGAATTTTAAAGAGACTCTTAAAAATACTTATTTTTTATGACTTCTTCCCTATGACTTTATCCCTTGATTTGATACTATCATAGAATTGTTGAATTATAGAACAATTTAGGTTGGAGGTGACTTATAAAGGTCATCCAGTCCAACTTCCTTCTCAAAGCAGGGCTGACTCAAAGCAGTGACAATCCAGATTGTTTTTCAGCCACTTTATAATCCACACATGTAGTCCATATCTCCCAGTCTTGGCTGCAGGGATTTTATAGGAGATTGTGTCAAAGATCTTGCTAAAGTCAAGGTGAAGAGTACTTACACCACTCTTCCCCCATCCACTAAGCCATTCATCCCATCATAGGAAGCTCATTGGGCTGGTCAAGCAGAATTTGCCTCTGTAAATGTACCAGCTGCTCCAAGTGATCTTGTCCTTCAAGAGGCTGAACATGGCTCCCAGGATGATTTACTTGTAATTGTCCAATCTGTCTTACATGGTTGGTCACTCTTCAACACTGAAGTTCATTCTGACCATAGAAGTAGATCTGACATGTATGTTGGAGCAGCAACAGATTCATTGTCCTGCTCCAGGCCGCATAGATCAGGCACAGGACTGCTGAATAGGGACCTCCCTATTCAGGGCATGATTTGCTTCTCCTTATATTCCATTCCCCACCCCCCCCCGCCCCCAACCTTTTCAAGTTCTATCCCTTTACCACCTTATTTCCTCCTGGAAAAAAATCTGTCCCTGTCTACCCCTAACCCATTTTGCCTGTTTTTGTTAACTTTACAAATTTATTTGGTATTTTTGAGGGATTGTCCTGGAAATGTGTCCCTGCCCTTGTTATTTAAATCCATGGAAATGTGTCCCTGCCCTTGTTATTTAAATCCACAGTGTTTTGCATGTTCATGTTACTACCTTTTAGAGATAACAGAGTCTGGGTTTAGCCATCTACATGCAAACCTTGATGTTTCCAATAGAGTGAGCTGTCATTAATGATGCCTGTAATTTGCCAGAGCCTATTTCTTGCCTTCTTTGAAGATGGGTGTGATATTTGCTTTTGCCGGTCATCAAGGAGCAATGCTGATCTCCCCAGCCATTCAAAAGTGATGGAGAGCAGCCTCACAGTGGTATCATCCAGCTCTCTTACTACCTTTGGTTGCATCTTGCCAGATTTCATAGGGGGTTGTGATATTTATTTTAATATTAGGATTTTCTATTTCAGCCCATTAGTATGCAAGCTTAATATTCAAAGAAAAACAGACACTGCACTAGTTTTTAACAAAATCAGTAAATCTTTGGCATTTTCTCTTTTCCACAATAGGAGTATTGCTTGCTTTTTTATTCTTTTTTTTTTTTTTTTTTAGTCAAGACGAGAGTAACAGGATTGTGAATTTAAATCTGATTTCACAAGCTTTTTGTTTTGTAAATGCACTGCAAAGAAATAGATGAAAAGACCTTTGAGGTTATATTATAGTGACTCCAGCAGCTGATCTGGATGGTATCCATAAAGTGGGTAGTTTTCCTGCAAAGAGTGGAAGAAAATACAGGAAGAGAGTCATGTGATGGTGCTCTGAAAAATCTGTGCAATGTTAATGACTGGTATTTTGGAGCCTTATAAAATTGAACTACAGGGGTAGTAGGTAGGATGTTCATTTTCTTCACTAGTGAAACAACTGGGCTAAAAGAAATTAAACATTATAGACACAAGAATTAGATAAATTTGGAAGGAAATAAATATTTATGTAAGGTTAAAGGTTTCTTTTTAATTGGAACTCCATAGCTAAAAATGCATCTTAAAAGGTACAATTACAATACTAATTAGAACGATCAAGAGTATACTTAAACAGATGCCAGTTTAGAATTTGAGAAATCTAACCAAAAGCTTCGGGGTTTGTTTGTTTTGTTTGGGTTTTTGTTGGTTTCTTGGGGTTGTTTTCATTTTTTTACCTAATATACTTTAGTGCATGTGACAAATGGGAAAAAATATCATTCTAGAGTCACAAGAAGTCACTTCTAACAAATATATCTAGTGTAAAAATTACTATTTGCCTTTGTCGAACTTTGAAAATCAAGCTTGGTGCTAAATTATCTTGCTGCAGTTCTAGTAGTTCCTACTGCCAAAGTTTGTAAGGACCTAGTTATGTCGTGACTTATAGAAATGAAATTTGACAACTGTGCAAATAAAACCAGATCTATGTCTTAGGCAAATTATTGACGTTATTGAGTGCATCGTGTTATTTTTATTTTGGTTTGGGGTAATTTTAGTTGCAAAAAAATATTATTTTTTAATTTATTTAACATTAAAAGGCCATGACTCTGAGAATGATTATTTAAAACATTGTATTAGCAAAACCTTAACAGTGCAACTGAATGTGGTTTTCCTATCTAGACCATGTGCATAATAACACTACGTCCCAACCTTTACATTTCAAATAACAATGTATGAAGACCCCAAAGTGAACTGAGATGAAGTTTAAGCAATCTTGACCTCAGTTAAAATTCACTTCTAATAATGTTTTCAAAAGAGCATGAAAATTGAGTTTATGGAAACACTTCTATGCCATCACTTTTGTGAAAGATAGGCTAGTTTTGTGGGTAAGAGGTTGCTGTTCTAGGTTTTTTTCAGTTTTTGAGGATTCTTTTTGTTTCTTGGCCAGGTTTTATTCAAAATTATTAAAGAAAAGCTAAATGTAAATAATCAAGTTACAGCAATCAACACTCACACTAGCATTACAGCAGCTGGAAAAACAGTTGTGAATTTTTACAGCCTGACTTTAGAGGTCTTTATTTTCTGTTAATTGGCACTTACTGCTGCTTTATTTGTTTCCTAGTCTTAAATTTTGGTTTGGATGTATTTAAATCCACAGGCAGACAAGGAAGAAAAGCAAAAAAAAAAAAAAAGTGTGGGGGGGGATTTTTTAAATGTAAATAATCAAACTGGTTATGATTTATTTTCCTTTGACCTAGTGTTGTGCAAAATGAAGTAACAATTTCAATCTGCTTGAATTTTAAAACTATTTTGATCCTAGATAATGTCTTGTGCATAAGAATGTCTTTAAAAAAGAAAAAAAAAAAAAAAGGAAGGAAAAGAAAGACACTATTTCCATAAGAAACATATTGACCATAACATAGTGGACAATAGCAATACCAGCTTCACCACAAAATCCTGTGCTTTTTTTCTACCAATAGTAGAACAGAAATGCATTAATAGCAACAAAGATAATTTATGAACAGAATGTTCCCATTATATCACTTTTTCTCCTTTTTACTTTGCTTTTCATGCTGAAACCTTTGGTTTTTATTAGCACTTACCATACTTATGAAGAATAATTTCTTTGTTCCTTACAATCATCACTTTGCTCTTCATCGTACACTCACTCAGTTCAAAAACATATTTTGACCCTTTCAATAAAATCCCTCCATTTCCAGTTTTTATTTACCTCTCCCAGAAAAAGCTACTTTCTTCTTTTTCTTTCCCTAGCAAGTGTCTAATTAGTCAACAGCTCTTGCTCCTTTGCTGTTTGCCTTGTTTCTCAGAGTTGTTCCCTTCACCTTCTAATGGGGAGCTCTGGCAATGCTGTGCGCTTTCAGCTCCCACTGAGGGATCAGCATCCCAGTAAGGATGGAGGTGCAGGACTGCATGGTCAGACCAGGTACGGCCAAAGCTCTGATGCAGGTTCCCATGGCACTTTTCGATGAGAGACAAAAGGATTAGCAGTTCCTCATTGGGTTACTTATCCAGTACATGACAAAAGACACATTAAATCCAAATTTCTTGCAGTAACAGTGTCATAAGTGCTAGCATTTTAGAAAAGCAAAAATGCGATTCATTCAGTTGTGTTCACACAATATGACTAAAGCACATAAGCTACTGGACAGGAATGTTTTGTAAAAAGCCAAACTATAGGAGTTATCTCCCCATGATTCATATTCAGTTAACTGGAATAGTGCACAGAGCAGAAAGGTGAAGCATCATAATTTATTGTACCTTCATGTTTTTATCCCTGAAATTGAACACTGCCTTGGAAGCAATGCCTAAAAGGAAGATGGGTTCAGGGCTTGTCCTGGTGCTGCAGGTACTAATGGAATAACCACAGTCTCAGGTGCAAGACAGCAGCTTTAGCTCCTGCAAGGGTTAAGTAATGTCCCAGTCCTGGTCCATGTGTGCCATGAATTCTGTGAAAGGGCAGTCCAGGGATAGTAATTCACAGGAAAAGTAGGGGGTTTTTTTGGTTTTGGGTTTTTTTTGGTTTTTTTTTTTTTTTGTTAGTGACTATGTAAAATTACCAATAGTCTTCCAAGCCATCTGTTTTAAATTTTGATGAAATGCAATGTATCTATAGTGAGATACTTTGACAGTGAACTGCATCACCACTGTACACAATATATTTATTCCAGTAAAAGTTCATTAGTATTCACAGGGATCCTCTGCCTCTGTGATACTAGCAGAAAATGTCAAATTGTTCTTAGAATTTATAAGAAGGTATAAAATTCATGAGCTGAGACAATGAAAATCCCAAAGAAATGATGGCTACCATATTTTGTACTCATTTTGGCATATGATTTCTTTATGTCTACAGAAATGAAGGCTAGTCACCTAACCTTTCATCGAGTCAGCATTTTCTGAAATGGAAAGACATGAAAAGTGCTTACTAATGATTGCTTGGCACCCATCCTAATATATCTAGAATGAGAACAGCAAGGAAAAAAAATACAGCAATTTCTATAGTATAGCATTCAAATCCCAGTTTATTCACTTCGGTAAAGCTTCTTTCAGACTACATGTCATTATGCTGTTGACATCTTGGTAGGAAGAGAATGTCTTAGTGTCCTTCAAAAATCTAGAAATTTCATATGGATTTTTTTTTTTTAAATAAAGTAATAGGAAAGAGAGAAAGGTATCAAATCTGTGTAAAAAGACAGAAAATAGATCCTTCACTGAGACTTCTTGTGCTTAATTTGAACTCAAGCCAAATGTCTATCTATTGCAAGATGCAATTTCCTAATTCCAAAATCTGTTGCTGAAGTCAGCATTGATAGAGAAGAACCAATTATGGAACAAAAATGCACTGGTTGCTTAGGTACAAATGGTCACAAGCTGCTCTCACTTAGTATACTTGCTGCTCATAAAGACCAATTTTAGAAACCTTGAAAGTAGACATGAGCAAGCTCAATTTTGAGAAGATCTGAAATGGGCAAATGATCAGGAACAATTAAAATATTTTAATTATGACCAAAAGAGAAATAATCATGAAAAGAAGCTGGTCTGCTTAAAAACACACCACAGAAAACTTACAATATGAGAAAGCTGTAGGCAACTGAAACAACAGAATATGTAGAAAAATTAAACTAGATTAGATGTATCAGTACTTAAAGTATACAAAACAAAGAGAATTTGAAAGAAGGGTATCAATGCATTGCTGGGAAGAAACACAAGGTGTTTGTTGCTTTTGTTTCAATACAGATGTATCTGTAAGGATTTTTTTCTCCTGTATTTGGAAATTGCCAGATACATTCAGGTCACAGAATGATGATGACATTCCATTCCAGAATTCATTACAGAGCTATAAAATAAGTTATCTTTAAATCCAGAAAATTAATTTTAATCACAGTTTCTAAAGAACTAGAAGTGATGTTCTCCAGCAAGGTTCTTAGTTGCTAATGTTTGGAGAGTTACCTTCAGTAAGGCTTGAACTGGAGTAAGAGTTTCAAAAGGGTAGAATTTTCACAGGGACAAATTGTTCCATTCACATGGTTTAAACCAAACCCATATTGAGGCAGTTTATTGATTTATTAACAACACAAAATTAAATGGAACTCATGACCCATATCGATGACAAGAGATCAACCTCAATGCTAGATACTTGCAAAATTTTAATAAATGCTTCCAAAATTTCTAATTATCCTTCTGGAACTAATCCCAACAAAGCACATCTCTGCTGTGGGAGATGTGTGCCCCAGTTGACACCCACATCCCCCAAGGGTGGGTGACAGCCCTTGGGACATGACCCTGCACCCCCAGAGTGCAGGTCCCCAGGTGCCCCCATGCTGGCTGTGTGTGAGCTGGAGCAGTGGTTGGGGGTGTCCATGGCCATGGGGCAATATCTGGCAGTGTCACACCAGCCCCCCTGCTGCCCCACTCCCCTCTTCTCTCAGTACAAATCCTTGTATTTACTTGCATTTCTGTTTAGCTGATTTTTTTTTTTTTCCCCAAAAGTCTCCTGATAATTCCCCTGCTACTGTTTAATCTGGCCAATGGTTGTCTACCTCTTTACCTAGATCAGTTTGGGGCAAACACCATATGAGGCAGTTTAGTTATCCCACTCAGCCGCGTTGTGTGGTTTAACCCAGCAGGCAGCTAAAACAACCACACAGCCACTCACTCACTTCCCCCCACCCCACAGTGGGAGGGGCAGAGAATTGAAAAAACCTGAAACACCTGGGTTGAGATAAAAAGAGTTTAATAGGACAGAAAAGGAAGATGATGATGATGATGATTGATGATGATGATGATGATGATGATAGAACACCCGCAGACAACCGATGCCCTCCCTGGGGCTCTCCCCAGCCAAGTCCCCCACAGTTTATATACTAAGCATGATGTCATATGGCATGGAATATCCCTTTGGACAGTTTGGGTCAGCTGTCCTGGCTGTGCCCCCTCCCAGCTTCTTGTTCACCTCCTGCAGAAGGCTCATGTCTCCTCGCTGGCAGGGCCTGGGAGGAGGAAAAGTCTGTGACTTAATTGTAAAAACTTCCTAGTAACAACTAAAACATCAGTGTGTTATCAACAGTATTTTCACACTAAAGCCAAAACACAGCACTATACCTGCTACTAGGAAGAAAATTAACTCTACTCCAGCTGGAACCAGGACACACATCTTTACACTTACTCCTGTCTTGTCAGCTGCTGTTATCCCAGCCTGTTTACCATGGATGGGCCCTATAAGCACACCCACCAGAAAAAAAAGAACATTACATAAATAATTTAAAATGGCTGCGTAACGATAGTCCTGTCGTAATAGTTTTAAATTGCAACAAAAAATAGTGAAATTGCTGGTGCAGGGCTTGACTGATCAAGAATAAACATGCGGATAATTTTACTTATGTGAGCATGACTTTACTGAAAATAGGGCTTGCAAAATTAATTATGTATCATTTTTTATATTTTAACGCCATACAGTAAGGTTGAGCTGATGTAAGGCAAGGCACTTGATTCATGCCAGGTGGAAATTTGGTTAAGAAACTCTCGCGACATTGGTATGGTGCACACTAAATGGTTTAAAAACTAGTCTCAAAAGACTGGTAAATGGGAAGGAATTGTACAGCAGGTGTATGTCTTCTGTGCAGTTCATGGTAGAATCAGTTTTATAATCATTCTTTTACCCAGTTAGAAATAAAACAGAAATCACTGATAAATTCTGTAGATGGCACAAAGATGTTTGCTCTCATGAATGATGAAGAAAACAGGGCATTGATATCAAAATAGAAAATAAATACCAAAATAGGGGGTCGGAGTAAAAGTGTGACTGCTCTAAGTATAACATCTAACACATTGATGATCAGCTCTTCAGGGTGGGATAGAAAGGTGTAACAAAATCTGAAGGCTGGAAGCTGAAGTGAGAAAAACTAAACCTCAAAATAGAGCACATTTTTAACAGTAAGGCCATTAGGAACAGTTTACCAAAAGTTTCAGTCAAAATTTCTAAAGTAAGTATTGGATGTTCTTATAAAGAATATGTCCTAGTTCAGCCCAGAATTAATTCAAAGAAGTTCTGTGGTCTGTTATACCAAATCAGACTGGAATTTTTTGTCCAGAACAACCATGGAAACCTCCAAAGAAAAAAAATGCTACAGTCTCTTTGGATAAATACAATAGATTAAGGAAAAAAATTTAAAAAAGGCTTTTAATTTTATTAAGGTCCCTAGTGATTTATGCCTGATATTTATAACAAATCTATAGAAATTACACAAATGGTCTTGTTGTGTCAGCACCTTTGGAAATTAGATTAGCAATATCCACCTAAGAACAAGCTTGGCTTAATTTAGCCCACAGAAATAAGTAGCTTTTTCCCAGTGACATTTATAATTACATAAATGAGGGAGTGAATGGGATTCAGAAAACTGAGCTTTCTACACTGCAGAATGTCTTTTTTTTAATATATTTGTTACAAGATCTTTTTTACATTTAGGTAGCTATTAACAAGGCTGGTAATAATATGTAAGAAAATTTTAAAAATTGTGAATAAGATCATTCTTGTTTTAGCTTTCTGTGCTGCAGAAGCAAAAGATTTCCCCATCAGGCCCATAAATTCTGTTTTATTGCAACCTACTTTTTATTCCAGACAGGCAGAGACATATTTGCACCCAACTTTCTGACCATCATAGCCATAAAGTTATTTGTCCTTAGGAAAAAAAAGACAGACAACATAATAATGCCAGTAGCTTAATACCATCTTAATGTCTTAAGTGTTTTTTTCTTAGGATGAAATTAACCCCGGTGCAAAGGGCTACAATTAAATTCGTTCAGAGAAAGTGCATTGTTCTTGCTAGAATCACTGCTTCTTGAAACTTCCATTAGTGATCTCATCCCTCTTCTGTAGCTATGTTCTACTTTAAATTACTGCAGTACGTCAAATGATGATCACACATCCACCACATTCCCGAATGTTTTCTCTTCAGAGAAGTCTTGCAAAATTTAGCAGAGAATACGATAACTCTTCCCAAATTCCTTCCTCAAATGATTAATCCCTGATGGTTCTTTATTGTGTGTCTGGGCCGACACCAGGTCAGAAAAGATTAGGGTTTTACTGCCCTCATATTTCAGATCCTTATTTTAGTAGCTGCAGCCAGGATTCTTTCTCTTTCTCTTATATCAGAGTGTAGCAATTACAGTCCTCTCACATTACCCTGAAATGCTGTTTCTCTCATGGGCATCCTGTAATTTCTCTTCCCAAGCAGCACATCTTGCCAGATGAGAGCTCAGCCACACAGAGGTCTTCGAATAATTTGAAAAGTTTCATTACTGTATTTTTTTTTTAGTTATTTAGCCCAATACACATTTATAAAAGCATATGTGGAAAACGAGATGCTTTTGTATGGATCTGAGTAAAAAGTATTTTTGGTATGGAATTTTACAAACAGTATAGTATTTGAAAATATGTAATTTTTACATTCTTCACCCAATTCTAGTCAGGCCGTGGCTGCAGAGGGAATTTGTTTTACAATGCAGGCACATCTCTGCCAATATCTTATGGCACAAAAAGCCCAGTAGATTTTTAATTTGCATAACATTACACATATTTGCATAAAATATTGCCCAGTGGTACTAAGAGCACCAGTTTCTCCCTAAGCCCCAATTAATTAATCTGTGTCCCTCCAGACCTATAGCAATTTATTATGCATTCTTAGCATAGCAACATCAATTAATTATATGCTTCCTAGCCCCACATCAATCATTTTGTGCCCTCCAGACAGCTTCGCACCTCTCCTAGCACTACATCTGGCTGAAAACACACTACATCTGGCTGAAAACACACCCTCTTCTTTTTTCCACAGCTGAAGAGGCCTCTTGGCAATTTTGCCAGTCAGCAGAGAGCTTTAGGAGCTCCCTGCTCTTGCTGCAGCCCATCGAGGTCTGAAGTTTTGGGGATGGCAGGGTAAAACCTCAGCAGCCGTACTGCTGTCTGTCCGAGGACTGGGAGAGGAGAGTAGTGCAACTCATTTTTTGTTGCCTTTCCTTTTCCCCCATCCCTTTTTATGAACTGAATATAAATGCTTGCACATTCCTGGTATTGACATGTATTCATTTCATTTTGATATTATTTTGCTCCTGTTCCTAGTAGATTTGGTCCAAAAGTTTTGGCTCTGACCACGCTGCGTACTGAAGTTGTTGTGAGAGTAGCCCACTGACTTCACATTCAGAAAAGGTGGGAGAATCTTTTCAGTTTGATCCTTTCCCACATCCCACAGGTCCAACTGCAGTCACGCTTGGGAGCAAGAACTTCAGCCAGCCTCAGATGATGTAAACATTCAAACTATGATCCAGACATTGGTTCAGGTTGAATGGCACTTACTTAACTGTAGGGAATGCGAATGTGACAGGGGGTGAAAGGACATGTGCAAAATGCAGAGTATAAGTGGTGGCTGGAGAAAAATGATGGATGAGGAATTCCTGACTGTTTTGCCTATCTAGAGAATTCTCTTTAGAGAATTGCCTTGTTTATGTATTTATTTACTATTTATAGTCTATGGAAAACTACACCCCTTGCATGTGGAGGAAAACAGAAGTTTGTGTCACATGTTCATCAGAGGGTTCTTGGACTAGATTACAAATTTTAGCTGTCAATCAATCTTATTCAGCGAGGTTTGCAGGAAAGGTGAGGCTTTCCCATGATTTTCCTTTTTCCTTTACTGTCAGTACGAAGGTCAAGCTCACGGCTGCAGAAAAGGAGTAGGAGGGAACTGAAACTATGGCTTCTTTCCCAGGGCACCCCTTGGCTGAGTAAGGTCAACACACCAAGGAGCAGCACGTTGACCCGACTGAAATATTGAACGTTTTTCTTCTGTCCTTCCTCTTTACCTAGCTTCTAGAACAACTTTAAATCCTTCTGTATGGCATCCATTACTTGTACGGCACTTCTAGGCCCCTTTAGGTGCACCATACATCATCCTTCAGTTCTGTTCATTAAATTTAAAATGTGCTTGCCATAAAGTAGTTATGGATTTTAAGTTTGCAGGGGGAATATACCTACTTTTTCCCTGCAACACTCTTTATATGCTCAATATTTATATCCATTTGTGTTTGTTCTGACATAAGAAGGGTAGGCCTGCCAAGGGTCCCCTTGTGACTATAAACTCAAGCTTTTAAAAAAGTAGCTTAGCTAAGTTTTTTATTAACTGCTACCTATCACTGTTGTATTGTCCTTATGCCCCCAGGGCTGAATCAGCACCTTCAAGGCATTCCTCTGTCCCTCCCTGAGAGATGCGTATTTCTTCCATGGATCCTGATGCAGCACAGCAGGAACAGGGCAGTGTTTGGCCACAACTTGCACAGCCAGGGCAGGTCGTGGAGTTATTTTTGAAGAGCAGTGAAAGTATATATTAAAAACTATTGGCAAGACAATTTGATGGGGATCGGGGAGAACAGACATTTTTCTGCCTTGGCTTAATACTCTGCCTCTTCTTTATCTCCCTTTACTCCTTACGCATTGTCATAAAAACAGAGACCTGAAATGTATATATGATGAAATCCAGGTGTTCGGGTCCATTAATATTGCGCAGCTCAGTAACTGATTTTGCTAAATCTGCACCTTTCACAGAAAATTGATTGCTTATTTTTATTTTCAGAAAAAAAAATACTTTTTTCTGCTTCATTAACTACTGTTTCATGGTTTTGCTACTAGATAGCATTCATTAAGAGCTTTATTAGGAATCTGTTTCCCCTTTTCTTCTCTGTGTGGTCCACTCCAGCATCAGTGATGGTCCTTCTTATTTTAAGAGGGAAAAATATCTTAAGTCATAGATATCCTTGAATCTCAGTAATATAAATGGATCTTTTGTTTCCCTTAGATTACCCTTCAGGAATTTCTGTAGCGTACATCTTTCCCTATAAATATTATTTTAAATCTGGCTTGTTCAGTATGCGGCTTCTGGATCACATCCAGTCGATGAGGCTGAAATAGATGACTGACTGACAGTACCAAAAAAAAAAAAAAATATTTCTGACTGAAGAGGCTTGTTTGTCTTGTAAGTTAGATGCAGAGAAAGCCTTGTTGCCTGTTGGAGGCTACCCTGAGACTAGTGTTTTGCATGGGAAACCAGGCATGGCTTCCAAGGAGAGAAATAAGAGACCAGAAACAATGTGGGGAGCTGCTGGCAGATCATACCTGAAAATTGGTCCTTTCCCTCCTGTGGTGGCATCTTGGAGAAGCTGGAAGGAAGCCTCTCAGGCAGCCTGGGAGGCGAAGAAGAGGCAAGAGGTGTGTGGGTAGCAGGGACTTAAAGTGTGTAAACTGGGAGGATGGGCAGTTGTGCTTGAAGAAGGGTGGAGCAAAGAGAAACTGGGGAAACTGGGAGCCTGGGGCGCTGTGAAAGAGATCTCAATGCAGCTGGGGCAAAACACAGGGATCTCAAATCTTGGTTTCTTTCCAGAATGGGAAATGGAGAAAAGCAAGTCTATGCTCAAGAAAGCTGTGGGATTGCATGGATCACTGCGAGGTAGCTGCAAAAGGAACCAGAAGATATTGCTGAAAACAGGGCATGAAATAGCAAATATTAGATCTGTGATGAAAATGAGGGGGAAATAATTTGGAAACGGAATGCTTTAGAAAAGCTAATTGAACAGCTGGCAGGCACTAACTACATCTCAGTAGTGCTGTTATCTGCCCTTCCTTGCTGAGTTTCAGGCAATTGTGGGGATCCAGGAAAACAGACATAAAGCTGAATGATGATAGGCAATACTTAAACCCTTTCAGTCTAGGCATATTTTGCTCTCAGAGAGATAGTAAGGATTCACAAAGTTGCTAAGACTCAGTCAAACACTTTCTGTCATATTAAAACATGATAACTTCTTCCAAAAGCTCTTTGCTTTCACAGCTATACCTGTCCTCCTCCTCTATTCTTTATGAAGTCCAGCAATATTGCTGAAGGAAAGTACCACCAAAAGTATATGGCCTACGTCTAATGTTACTGTACTCAATATGGCTTTCAAATTGCGCTAAATAATTTTTCTCCTCAGTTCAAGGTCTTATCAGCAAGTGACTGAAGATGAACTTTTTAACAGTGAAGAGAAGGTTGATATGGGCAAAAAGGAAAGTGTTTTAAAAATTCATAACCTTGAGATTTCATTCTCCACTGAACACATCTGCCTTTAGATGATAGAAGCAGTCGACAGACTTGCTATTTTACTGAACTTCTGCTGTTTCAAGACTTACTGTTGCTTTTGGACACTGAAATAGGCAGGGATCCAAAAAGCACTTATTTCCCACTATGCTTGGAAGGGTGCTCTACCCTGTCACATTAGATTTAAACTTGTCCGCAGCAATGCACACCTCTGTGACCTGCAGGTATGATTACATGCTGCACCTATGTATGAAGTAACCATGCAAAATTAAGTGTTCTAGCTGGTTCAGAGTTCACGAAGAGCACATCGCAGTGTGGCTCTTCTCTCTGCGTATGCTCCTCACAAGGAGAGGAAGATTTGTCCTCATCAGGGCACCATTTTCTTTTTCTAAGTAATTGGATCCTTTTGCAGATGTTACAGCTCGCTGAAGCAGCAGGACGATTGGTTCAAGAGATGTGCATCTGCTTAGGAGGTGGGCGTTTAGGGAGGGGCAGAGAGGAACTTGGAGTTACTTGAAAAAAGGAAGGTTGGACAATGCTTAGAGATGTTACTAAACATAAATAAACAAATAAGTAAATAAATAAATAAGGTAAGGCAAGGCCATATGCTTGGGTCATCAAATTTGACCAGCTGCACAGTATGCTACCATCACATCCAGGCCAAGTGCCCTAACCTGCTCATATTTTATTTTGGTTTCTATCCTTATGATAGATATTACTTGCTTTACTTCCAATTATTGCCTCAGTGGCACTTGTTCTGGTCAAGGTTGCTACTGCATTGGTTTCCCTACCTGCTTAAAGCTCAAAGCATTGTCAAGACAGTGACAGAAGAAAATTTGACAGCATGTGTGCACAATGTCCAACACATCTGGGAACATTCAGATTTATGCATGTACCCTGTAAGGGACGTTCTGTCTGAATGGTAAATGTACTAGATCATTTGGTTTTATTGTAGAACCATCTGCGATATACAAATAAAGGTGGGCTGATACATCCCACGCACATCAGAATCATTACGCATGCTCTCTTCTAGGAATAAATATGGCCCACCTAAACTTGCAGACATCTGACAGAATATGTCTGATCTCATATAACTTTAATTTGCTGAAAGGATTTCCCATTTAATGAGCATAGGATTGGAAACATTTGATAAATATTTTTTAATTATAAATAGTGAGCACAGCAAATATTTCTGTATAGTGTTCTGGATCTTTTTATTCTTAAGTCTACCATACAAAACTTAATTTGTCTTCATTTATTAATTTATTTATTTTTACCTTTGTGCCAAGTGCTACAATTCTGGTTTATTGTTGATATTTATTACTTACATGCAATTATGTTTATAAGTCTACTGTAAAAAAAAGAGAAATTATTTCTATTCCGTAATCCAGGAGACGTGTTTAAGGAACAATGGGTGGGATTTATTCCATTCTTATCAGCAAGGAAGACTTTTTCTTTTCCTGAGTCATAAAAAAACTCTGTTGGGTAGTTTGCAAACTGATTTTTCTGGTGCTTGAAATTTTTTAGTAACCTGTTTAAGAGTGTTTCCTGAGATTTAGAAAGTCCTATCAGTTATCTAACACCACAATACAGGTAATGTAATCGCTTTGTCTGTCTTTTAATGGTGGCAAATAATGTAGAGAATTAAATATGTTTTACTGAATATTTTGAACATCTCAGCCACTGCCTCTGAGTAAAGAATAGTTCAAAGTTTCTATCAAAATTAATCAACTCCAGTTCTTATTTGAAACACCAGCTACAGGAATCAAAGCAAATATTTTTGTACCATTATTTGACTGGTGAATCATTTCACCTAGAAAAAACACAAAATCTGCTACTTGTTCTAGATAATCAATTAAAGTACAGCTAGAGCTGGTGATTACTAATGTTTATTTTATACATTTTAGTACACGTGGTTGTTTAAAAAAGATTTTGTAATAGAAGGCAGCTCTGTATTACAAAACTCATTCACATGGGGATCAATCTTCCTTTCATGTCCGCAGAATCCGTGAATGTGTTTTAGCATTATCAAGTCAATCTCCTTAGCAAAATCACATTTGATTTCAGGGAATTCAAGAATAAACATGATTACGCCAAACACTCTCAAGCGTTGCGTCACTTTACCCCACGTATGAAAAAATAAGAAGCGTTTGAAATCTCACAGGAGCTGTAATTCCTTTTGCACACCTTTGTGGCTTTTCTGCTTTAGAATAGTTATACAGTCTACTTCTCTAAGCCAGCAGTAAGAGCAGCCACACTAAAAAAAAAAAAACCATTCTCCTTGAAACTTCTCTGAACAATGTCTGGAGCCAGGAGCCCAGCTGCTGTGCACAGCCCCATCTCTGCTCATATGCGAAATGATGCCACAGCAGGTTGAGGTAATCTTGCAGGATGCGGTTGCAGTTAAATAGAGAAATTTAACTTTCAAGATGTTTTCTGACATGATTAGTCCAAAATAAGTGTACTTAGGCCATCCATAAGAGCTAAAATGAATATTTCCCAAAGTAATTCCTGGTGAAACATCTTAATGCACCTGTACTGCCAACTGTGTCATTTGACTGTACTCAATTCAGATCTTAGATAAAAGCAGCTTTAGACTTTTTTCATTCTTCATGACCTTTATATCTCATTTGGGCTGCAAATTGACTGCTGCTCAGCATATTTCTTCTGTACTAAAAGCTACGACTCCGCAGGGCTCATATCTAAAGGGTGCTAAAGAGCTGTTTCCTGGGAAGCAGGAACGAGGGCTGTCAATCAAGCTACTTACAGGCTGGTTGATTTGGAAATTGTCAAATATTTTAGTAGACAACTTGTTTGCACATTTGTGGGGTAGAACAGGAAGAACTTTACAGGCAAAAGTGTGTTTGTCTGGGGTACTACTTTTTAATCTAGATTTGTAAACATGGATTTACAGAATAAAGAGAAGAGACCTACTTTACGTATTTTTGTATTACTACACATTTACACAGAAGTGGTTTTTATATGTACAAGAATCAGCCTTATAAAAAAAAAAAAAGTAGTATGCATGGACTCGTCATGCTTTATACCAAAATCTGTAGTTCTACTATCACACTATTTTTTTAGGTTATACCTCCACACAATCATTGACCCGGAAGACACTGCAGAAAGCTTCCTCTGAGAAGAGAAGTTACTATGAGAAATGTTTTTAGTGGGTTTTTAATTTATAAAACACTGTCATTAAAGTTGAGGCTTTTCTGCAGAATTGTAACAGCTGCAGTGAAACCTTCCTCATAAAGGTCATCTTGGATCTAAACAGGTTCTCTGCTACCACCACCACCCCCTTCTCTCCCCCTGAAATAGGAGAGACACCTATTTTGGGGAAGAAAGAGAGACTTATGCTGTAAAGCAACAGAGTCTGCTATTTAGGGCACTGACCTGGATTGAAGTCCCTGATCAGGCTGGTACAATACGAGACATGAATCTGGCTTTCTCAGTTTTCAAGGGAATGCCCTAATTACAAGGGTGTTAGCTTCTCTGCAGTCAGAATCACTCCTTTTCATTAGAAAAAGTGTCTGATTCCCGTCGCAAACATTTTTGCAATATTAAAATGGAATGACATGTTGTTTTTCACTCAATAGAAAAAATAAAACCAAAAACAAACAAACAAACAAAAAACCAAAACACCACAACCTCAAATATGACGGAAATGTAAAGAACAAAATTACTTGGTTATCTTTTCTACCATGACATTTCAATATAATTAATTAGAATATTTTAAGGATTCTTTTTGGTTTGTTTCGCTTTTTGTCTGTGTGTGTTTGTTTTGTATTCCAGTCCAGCTTTTAAATCATGGACCATTAAAATACTATCCTGTTTTGAACTTCCCTTTCTTGCAATAGATTGGTCAGCATCTTGAAGATATAGGGTATCAGAAATAGATAGAAATAATCAGGTGTTAAGCTGAAAAGGAGGAAAAGAAGGCAAAAAAAAGGAATTATCTTTTACTGCAGTTCTAGTAAACTACACTACAATTTGAACTTTATATTTGGTCTTGACAAAAATACTTTTAAAAATGGATTCAATTTCTGTTACTTATAATAGAGTTCTGAAAGAAAGAATGAAAGATGGACCCTCAGTATTCCCATGCCCTAATATGCCAGAACTTTCACATTTAAAGATGTCTAATTTCTGAAACAAGCAAAAAGAGGAACACTTTTATAAATATGTATCTGCTATGTTAATTGGTAAGTATAGAAATCTGCATGATAAAGAAATTATTTGCTCAGGATTGGACAACAAATTACAGAACCAAATTGAGAATGTATTAAAAGTCAAGAAACAAATTCCACTTTCAACATATTTTAAGGAGAGAAGGGTCTACCACAAAAAGTCGGGCAGATCTCTGAATAATACAGACTATAAGACTTCCTAGAAGTAATTCCTGCCAGAAGCTGACAGCTGTGACCAGCCACAGAACACATCTTTTCTAATAAACATGCTTCTTAAGTTAAAAAGAAAACAATCTTGAAGTTAGACCCTTAGCCATTGAAATTATAAGTTCTACCATGTTCTCTATGGATAATATATGTTCCTCGAGCCTGAGTTTTGTGCAGTGTCAACTTCCAGCTGTTGGATCTTGTTACGCTTTTGTTTGCAATATCCTCTTGTCTTATTATTATTTTCTCATCACTAGGCAAGATGGGAGAGACTCCATTCCGAAATTTTAAGGGGAAGAAACCAAATGCTCTGTTATTGAAACTTTCTCTGGTTCAAGTGCACTTACTGACTCCACTTTGGGTACCTCCAGTGCTATATTCTACACCTTATTCATTATTTCTGAGTGAGAAATGAGTTTAAGTGAGGGACATATTAAAATAAATAGTATGAAATCCAAGTCATGAGTTTTTCTGTTGAGTTTTCAATAGGACTTGGTGAAGAACTATTGTATCAAGATGACATCTATGTGTTTGAGGTTTTCATGTCTCCAGGCTGATTTGCAAACAGACACTGAGACCCATGATAGCTTTTTTTTTTTTTTTCCACCAAGGGACAGTCCTGAAAAAAATTAAAAAAAAAAATTATTGCTTTATAATGACAAACTGCAGTACTGGGACAGGAAGGAATCTTGAAGATAAGATGTTTTGTCATAATCAGAGAAGGTGAAAAACTTCTATATAAATAATTATAGTAACGTTTCTAGACCACTGAAATTCCTACTCACACTGCTCCTGGAAAGGATGGAAAAGTCACCTGAGCTCAGACAGATTTTTAAATGCTTGTGCCTTGTATTTGGAAGATATTGTGTTCTTTTAGCTCTCTAAAAATGAGATTATAAAGGCTTGGGGCAGAAATATTTTGCTACTTAGTACTTAGTCATGCATTTGTCTTCAGTGAGTCCATCTTCTTACCTGCTTTTCTGCTCAAGGACTGTATTTACCTGTTCCCATGGGGGAAAATCTTTATATCTGTTTCATCTTTTCTGAATCTTTTTTCCCTGATTTCTAGCTTTAGGGACTCAAAAGCTTCTTTTTTTTCTTTTTCTTTCTTTTTTTTTTTTTTTTAAATGAACAGAAGGAAGCTATTAGAAATGTAGGTAGATACTTAGAGCTTGGGAGTTTGCTCTGTCTTCTTTTCCACACCTCAGTTTTTAATCTAGTATATAATCTTTGATAGTAACCTACTAAAAAATCATAAAGAGTTGTAGTCAGTACTATCATTATAGAACTATACACAATCATATTTTAAAGCAAATTACTAATTTTAAGTCAAACTTTCTTACAAACCAGATGTTTGATGGTCTTTTGTACAAGGAGGAATTTATTTTTTTTATTAGGATCCCTACTTAGGGTAAATGTAAGCTAAGGACTTGTTAGTGTTCCTTGTCTCTCTGGAGCAACAGGTTTGATGGGCAGGCGAGGAGGGACAACAATTCTTTCTGTCATTTAGGTATAATCATGTACAAGTTCATAATTTTTAATTTTTTTTATAAAAAGTAACTGCAGCCTGGGGGGGGGGGGGGGGGGGGGGGGGAGTTCTATTGGGGTAGTAATAGCAATAGCTACCACCAGGAAATTAAGCAATTCAGGTCTTACTGGCTATCTCATGCTGGTCTCTTACTCATTTCATCAGTGAACAAGTTACTTTCCACATTTTTTTTTTGCTGCTAGATACAGACTGTAACATCCCTTACAAAAAAAAACTCATGCCTTTTTCTTGTTATGAAATTAGTTGTGCTAAAATTCCTTCTTGTGATGTTACTGTTCTGTGTTCCTTAAGATTTTTTACATCTAAATATTAAGATAACGAAATTACACAGATATACAATGCATAAATATTAGTATGTACCTTGTCTGCATATTCATATATTACTTCCACAGTTCTACTGCTTCTAATTCCATTACTTCTATTGTAAATTTAGGTGGCTAGAGGTAAGACTCATTAAATATAAATGTATGAGAGGAAATAAGAAAAATGTCCCAGCCAGACCCTGGTAGTACATAAGATATTCATTTAGATCATGTTTTAAGTGGTGTTAGTAATTTATTGTTATTAAATGAAATGTTAAATTGATAAAAATGAATACAGTCAGGACTTCAGCAGCTATGGAGATTAATCAAAAGCTTCATATTTAACTCCACCTTAACAGAAATATTTTGCCATAAATGCTTTGCTACATCTTCAATTGTATGTTGTTCCCACCTTCTTCCTGAACCCCAGAATAGGATAACTGTATGGTGGAAAACATACATTAATGGTGAATTGGATGGGCATTATCAGTGGAATAGTTTCCTTAAATGTTTTCATACTTGTTTGACTATTTTGCCTTTTTATACTTGTTTGACTATTTCACCTTTGCTGCTCTTAGAACCTGATTAGCATTCCCTAGCACAAATGCTTCTGCTTACATAGCATTTTTAACTAAGAATTTTGCTAATCTCTTTATATTTATGCAAAAAATACTGCAATAGAGTTTAAAAGATAGAGACTAGATAGTAGGTAACATTTTAAAATAATGGATTTTAATTGTAAATTTACTGAGCACTTCTTGTAAATTAAGTTACATATCACACATAACTGTAAAATGAATTAATTTATCATGATTAATGTTATAGTGAAAACCACATGAATTAATAATGACTGGCCATCTCCTTTAGAATGTTTCCAAACTAAGGTAATATCATTGTGCCTATTAACTAATTCTGAATTACACTGTAACTTCCAAAGAGTAGGCTCATTACCAAGTGACTGAAAGCCAAATGAATTGGATATTAGATGTCTGGCCAAATGAACAGCAAATCAATTTCTTGAGAAAGGTCACTTTAAAAACTCAGTTACTGCTTTCAGGCCTCATCAACAACATATGTATCATAGGTGTTCTGCTAAAGTATTGCATTAAATATTTTACCTGCAGGGTATTCCTGCATTAGAGCTGGACGAGTGCTTACCTTCCCTGACGAGAGAAGAGTCTGCTGCTCAGGTCATCTCACTGCTCCTGAGGTGGCCAGGGAACGTCTTGACTCTAATATCACTGAGTCTTCTCCTGAAGATCTTGTAACAGTGCTCTACTGTCCGCACGATAACACAAAAGTACAGCATGTAGAACAAAACATAGTGTGTCTTAGCACTCTGTAGTAACAGGGAAAGTATGCCCAACAGGGCAAAAGACACTTTCTGGCTCAAATTTATAATACCTGATAGCATGGGTTTCTACACAAGTTGGCATGACCTACATTTTGGGCCAAGGGTGTAACAGTTAGCAAGTGAAGCTAAGCCTTTGCCTCATCCAACTCCGCTGGTTAACTGAAACTCCTCCCTAACTACATTAAAACACAGATTAGGGTAAAATAGTCTTCAGCATTTCCTGATTTGGGGGGGGGGGGGGGGGGGGGGGGGAGCAGATCAGCATCCTTTTAACTTTTAGAAGGATTCTTTTAGATGTATGCTTTCTGTAATACGACAGATTCACCTTTAGTGGGTCAGAATTGAGAAACTATCTAATTAGTGAACTTATAGGTGCCTTTCTAAATGACAGACTGTTTCTTCTTAAGGCACATAGCAGAACACATCACCACCATTGGATTACGCTAATAGTTATTAGCTAATAGTTATGGTTCCTATGACTGGAGTGTGGGAATGAAAGGACACAGGCTCTTTAGGAAGGACAGGCAGGGGAGACAAGGACGGGGTGTTGGTGTCACCCTCTATGTCAATGACTAGCTGGAGTGCATGGAGCTCTGCTTGGGGATGGATGAGGAGCCGGCGCTGTTTAACATCTTTGTTGGTGACATGGACAGTGGGATCGAGTGCACCCTCAGCAAGTTTGTCGAAAACACCAAGCTGTGTGGTACAATTGACACACTGGAGGGAAGGGATGATGTCCAGCGGGACCTTGACAGACTTGAGAAGTGGGCCCATGCGAACCTCATGAAGTTCAACAAGGCCAAGTGCAAGGTCCTGCACGTGGGTCAGGGCACTCCCAAGCACAACTACAGGCTGGGCATAAAATGGATTGAGAGCAGCCCTGAGGAGAAGGACTTGAGGTTGTTGGTGGACGAGAAGCTCAACATGAGCCAGCAATGTGCACTTGCAGCCCAGAAAGCCAACCGTGTCCTGGGCTGCATGTAAAGAAGCATGACCAGCAGGTCAAGGGAGGTGATTCTACCCCTCTACTCTGCTCTCATGAGACCCCACCTGGAGTACTGCGTCCAGCTCTGGGGTCCCCAGTGCAAGAAGGACACGGAGCTGTTGGAACGAGTCCAGAGGAGGGCCATGAAGATGATGAGAGGGCTGGAGCACATCTCCTGTGAAGACAGGCTGAGAGAGTTGGGGTTGTTCAGCCTGGAGAAGAGAAGGCTCTGCCCTTCCAGTACCTGAAGGGGCCTACAAGAAATCTGGAGAGGGTCTGTTTAGAAGGGCATGTAGTGATAGGACAAGGGGTAATGAGTTTAAACTAAAAGAGGGTAGATTTAGATCAGATATAAGGAAAAAATTTTTTACTGTGAGGGTGGTGAGGCACTGGAACAGGTTGCCCAGAGAAGTTGTGGATGTCCCCATCCCTGGAAGTGTTCAAGGCCAGGTTGGATGGGGCTTTGGGCAACCTGATCTAGTGGAGGGTGTCCCTGCCCATGCCTGGGGGGTTGGAACTAGAAGATCTTTAAGTCCCTTCCAACCCAAACCATTCTATGATTCCATGATTTGCTAATAGTTATTAGCAAAATAGAGAAACTGAAGAGACAGTGTTTATTAGGCTAAGGATGATATAAGGTGTGAAAACATCACAAGAACTTGTCTACTTACCGTTTCAGTCCTAAAGCAAGATTTGTAGTACTAGCTTATTCAAGAGATTTACTTTTAAATCATTCTAAGCTACTCTTAAACATCTTTTATCTTTTGACAGAGTTAAGGGTGGACAGCAGAGGTTCTTGAAAACCTCCCTGAATAATCTATTGCAGTGTTTTGTTATGTTTCCTATTAAAAGGCTATCTCTAATACCGACTCTGATTCTTCTCATCTGTGATTTGAACTCATGACTTCTTTTCCTGTCTACCATGGACACAGAAAAGAAAAAACATGTTTCTCTGCATCAGCCTTCTGCTATTTTATGCCTGTTATTATTCTTTTCTTAATTTTCTCTACATTTTTTTTCCTGATATTGTCATGTTTTCTCAGTAAGGGTTGATTTAAGTATGCATTACCTTTCCTATGCATGATCACTCCCCCAAAACATGGTTTCCATTTTCAACTTGTAAAATGTCTAGAACACAAAGAAAAGCCAGTTATTAATTAAAACTCAGTCTCTATTTAATAAATTCTCAAAAAAACCCTACCATGTCTTGAGGCAACATCCTATAAGATTATGGATGGAAGAGGTGTTATATGGTAGACTTATACGATAGACTTCCCTTTGTCAGCCAACTACTTTGGAAGACTTTGTCCTTTGAAAATGATGATCAATTCACTTTTCATGTACAAAACTGTTTTCTTCCAGCCTATTGATCAACTGGTATTCTTCCTAGTAGGAAAGTGGAGATGTTCTATTAATGATGCTCCCTACAATCTCCCACTTCAGTTCCTTGAGGGCTAGATCTGTCCTTGCCCTTTAGAAGAAGATTGTATGTACTCAACCTGTTCATTTTACACATAACTGCCAAAGGTTCACAAACTAACAATTTTCAGACTTCAGTCATGCTGGTTATGCTGCTGTAGACAGAAGACCTTTGCTCTAGCAACTTGCTGATAAGCTCAACCAGTCATCTCCAGTCACAGCCCAAGAATAAGCGTATTACATCCATCATGCAGGTTTACCAGTTCTGTGCACACAACTAAGGAGGTTGTTCAGATAAATCTATTTAAAAATATCACTATCATACACTGATCAAAATTAAACATGAATTTGGAAGCCTAAGTGTAAACATTGCTTACAGTAACCTTAAAACAAGCCTCAGAAGGCTGTCTTCACCAGAAGGCAATTACAGTTCTGATGCTAGGTTTTAAAATTATACTTCTATGCAGTACAAAAGGTTTATAACTTTTGGTATAAAAGATACTGGCTGATCCCATTTCAAATCTCTGCTTCTGCTGGGTCAAAGACTAGGCTCTTAAGATTTGATCCTTCATCAGTCTAAATGAGGCTCAGAGAAAACTGTAGATCAGCCCATGAACCTTTCAGCTCTACAGATGCACTTTCTCTGAGAGCGTGTGACCAAAAACTCCTTTAAAATAAATCACAAAAATATTTTCAATCAAAAGCATATTTGGTTGAAGCAAGATTTTATACAGGAGTGTTTATTTTGTTTGAGTGCAGCAGTTACTTGGGTGACATGTTTTTATGCCAGTAGGAGTTGCCCTTATTTTCTTAATAAAAACAAAATCTTAAAAACAAACTCTCCAGATATTTTCGTTGTTAAGTAAAAATATTTTCCAGACATCATTGAAGAGGACGCGTGCCAATTAGAGCTAGATGAGTACCTCTTCTTCAAAATCTCCCAAGCTCTGTTGACCCTGAGTAGCCAGAAAAGCAAAGGGCAAAAACTGATTTCTGCCAACAGTCGTTGCAAGTTAATCATTAGAGCTTGTGGAAGCATAATCCGACATATTTGTTTTCACCACATCATTTTCTTATTTTTTATTTCCTCTCCCCAAGCTGTAATGGTTGTTACTGCCTATTTTTCTCCATATATTTTATCTACCCTCACCAATGTACAGTAAATTTTCAGGTTTGGAATGTTTAAATGTCTATGGAAACTATGTACAAGTGACTTCCTGCTCAATTTAGACTGAAACACATGTAGATATCTATACAAGATATACAGTATTTCTAAAAAGAAAGCAAGACCTGGATTTCTTTCCACAAGAACTCATCATCCTTTATCACAGCGACCGTTCTTCTGTGCTGTTGCAGGCATTAGTGCTGGTCTATAATTAGTTACTTCCTTGCAGCTGCAGCAATGGATGTGCACTTTCAGTACGCAGATGTAGGCAGACAGCTCGGTCAATACCAGGCTCTCCCTTTTCGTGCTGGGCTCTCCAGCACGAGGAAGGGCCGCGCTTGTCATGCAGGTAAATAACAGAGAGAGCTGTCTGCCATGATAGATACAGACTTGGACATCTGCTCCTTCCCATTAATCAGTCGGGAGGACTGATAGGGAAATTTGTGACAGCCCAGTTTAAGTTGATGGTTGAGGGAAGGTGAAAGTGATTTCTGCAGCCTGAAATATGCTGACTCCGTTTCAGCCAGAGAGAGAGAGAGAGAAATACACCGAATTCTTTGATAGATGCAAGAAAAGAAAATACGGGGATATCTTCAAATATTTCCAGTTTCAAGGTTTTTCAGCAACCTCTAATAGCTGTATTTGGATATGAAGCTATTCCCTGAGGCAAGTACCAGTGTTGCCTAGGGAGCAGATGTTTGAAACTGCCCACCAGTTTATAATGTGGATTTCCTCAATCACTTCCAGTTGATTTTCCTTGCTTGCCAAATTTTCTGGTAGTTATTTTCTTACAGTGCATTGTGTAAGGCAAGTTTATTTGGTGTACTTTAATGGGAAGTATGGTGTCATATAAATTCCTAGGTGTCGTCAGATAGCAAATCTATGACTGGTATGAGTTTCTCTCCTTTGATTGTCCATAGGCATATTTGGACTTGCAGGGGGTTATACACATTTACAGCATCTTCACAAGGAATCTGTTCACCTGAAGTGGTTTTCAGGGGAAGGATATTAATGTGGGTTATTTTCCCAGTGCTACAGAAGGTATAAAAAAAGGATGATTACATGGGAGGCATTGTGTAATTTGTTACTCTCTATTCACTGTTAGACGCAGGGGGGTGGCAGTATTCGATTTGAAGCTTTCTGGTTTGTCTTCAGGATAGCATTTATTGTTTTTTGGGATACACTGGTTTCTTATGGCATTCCAGCTAAACCCACTAAATTTAAAGTCCTCAGCAGCCTGTGAAGGTTCTCCCATTTATGGCCACATTCCCACCAAGAGTGGGAGGAATGTTGATTTTTAACTTGGCTGATGACAGCACACAGTCTGAAATACTGCTTCTGTAGCACTAATGCTGATACCTCTGAGGAAACATGTGAAGGGAAATGGTCTTTCACTAAAGAGCCTGACACCTATAGATACTTAGGGTACTCTTTGTGCAACTGTTTATGCAACCTTGTTTATGAAGTCAAGAAACTATTAATAGTGTAACTGAAGTCTCAACAGTCTAATCATAGAATTGGTTTTTTTTGTTTTCACTGTGGGTCATTTTTATATTTGCTAAATCACTTTTATTTGCTATTTCTTCATTGGTCTGCAACTCCATGTTACATCCAAATGTACTACACACGATGCCTTTCCAATATGTTGACACTATATTGTTGTTCTCTTCGTTACCCCTAAAATCAGATTTGTCCAGTGCTAGATGTGCATTTACTTGTCTGCCCAATGGTGAGCCTGGAGCATCTCCTCCTCCTCCTCCTTCTTCACTGACCTTGGTGTCTGCAGACTTGTTCCTCTCACATATTCTCACTCCTCTCTCTGGCTGCAATTGCTCCCGGTGTTTTTTTCCCCCCTTTTTATTTATGTTATTCCAGAGGCACTACCACCGTGGCTGATTGGCTTGGCCTTGGCCACCGGCGGGTCCGTCTTGGAGCCGGCTGGCATTGGCTCTGTTGGACATGGGGGAAGCTTCTGGCAGCTTCTCACAGAAGCCACCCCTGTAGCCCCCCCTGCTACCAAGATCTGGCCATGCAAACCCAATACACTTACTTATAACTGTATAAAACTGTAGTTGTGCCATACAAAAATAAACAAAGATTAAAAAAAAATTACAATAAAAAGCCATAGCCATGTATCTAGAATAAACCTGATGTTAGAGCTAGGCCAAGCAGGCAGGCTGAGACAACTGCAGGGACAACAAGGCTGACAGCCTCAGCTCTTAGGCCTTTCAAACTCAGTACCTTTAGCTTTAAGTTTTTATCACAAATCATGTAGAAATAGGGAATATATAGAAATGCTAGTTTTTCTTCTCTTTCTTTGTCAAGGAGGTTATAATTTACAGTCCACTCTCCTATGTTACTGTCTAGAGTAGAGTCCTACTAGTAAAAAACACTGGAATTGAAGGTTCAAGGGATGGGGATTCATACGCTCTTTTATAAAATCTGCATTTGGAATGGAGGGAGGGACATGTCCATGCCCAAACCAAAACTCTTTCAGAGCATGACTGCACAAGCTGCAACATAAATATGACTGTGGACAACAAATTTCAAAGAAGTGTTACTCAAGGTAAGTAACTTTTCTGCATGCTGATGCTCTAAAGGAGTCTACTAAGAATTTAATCACATACTTACTTTTCATCATAATAAACTTCCCCTTGGCAGAGGCAGGAAGCTACTCTTCCCAAAATAATCTTAGGCATGGAAGCTGCATTCTTTTTGCCCAGTGGAGCAAGGTGGTTTGTGTATATTGCTGTTGGGCAATTGTTAAAACGAATCTAAGCCGTGCACGGAAAGCTTCTCACGGGCGCACGTTAACTGCTTGGCCTATTAATGTATGTAAAGTGCCAAACATAAAACCTATGTATTTTTGAATCTTTAATGTAATATTTAAGGAAATGCCAATTAATATCATTTTGCTAATGGCATCTGTAAGGAGACAGGGGGAAAAACATATCCCAAATTTCAGAAGGTTTTTCCACAGCATGCAACTGTACCCCACTGTCTCTCACCCCTGACTCAAAATTTAGCAGACTGTAGAAAAGGGACCATTTTTTGGATATTGAAGTTTCATCTATATTAGGAAGCAATTTGGCAAAACAGAAATGGACCAGCAATCAAAGCAATTGGCACTGTAATTCCTACATTTTCCCTGTACATGATTTTGGGATTTACTCCAGCCAAGATTTAGTTTGGCATTGACAACACATGATTGAAGCCATCTGAAGTACCTCTCTTTGGTTCAGTCTTTGTCCTCATTAGGTATGGGAGAACATTTGGTGCATGCTTGGAGTCAAGCTCCCATTCTAGCTTTCTCCAAAAGAGGCCTGGTTATCGTGAACAAAAACCCAGTCTGTGAACTGAGCCAGCACACGGTAAGTGAGGACAATCAGGGCTTTCACTCTGAAATGATATCACTGTACCCAATGTAGCTGTGGCCAGAAACGCTCTGTACTGTAGAAGATAAGATAAAAAGGCCTAAATTTTAATGAAGAAACACGTTTGTTTTCACCATCCTAATATTTGGTCACCTGTGCTTTTTTTTTTTTTGAAGAGGAGATAAGGAAGAGGGGGGTTGATGCTGTCTGAAGCTCCCCAAGCAGCATCCTGTACTGGTGCAGAGCACTTAGGCTACCTCTACATGCAGTTCAAGAAAGCTTCACGTGCAGCAATCTTACTGCTTCCTAACAGCTCATTTGTCAGAAAAACTCATGCTCAGCTTATTAGCAGCCCATTTTTACGGTCATTATCCATGCTTCCACAACATCTGGCTAAGTGTTGTACTCCAGATTGTGGCTGTTCTGGGAAGTAGTTTTAGCAACTTGAAAAGGCTGTTTAAGTCATGCTTATAATCCTCCCTCTGCCTCTTATCAATGGGGTGATTCTGGGGAAGTGGCTGTCTCTCTTCTACCTTTTGTATGCCCTTAATAGTCCCTGAACTACTTTGAGTGAGGACCATAATTTTATTTGCTCTTATAGTCTAGCTAAGTGGGTAGTCAACCTCAGATGAAAATTAATTTTTTTAAGAATTACTTAAAAATATAGTTGTCCCTTTCTGAACTATTGTCTCTGCATAAGTGATTTTGTAGTGCCTTAGATGATCTTGTAATGAACTGGAAAGATTTTATTCATCAGTGTGTGTTCTTCATGCATGCTGTGGTTAGCAAATAACTTTCTCTTGCGGAAAATATTCTGCAGAATTAGGACCATGCCCAAAGGTTACTTCCAGAAAAAAACTTTTCCAGAACTTCTGGATATCAGTTCTACGTCATTGATTCAGGTTTATCTTTTTAATGTAAAAGAGGAAAAGCAATGTTTAAATTTTTCACAATTTTTTTCATCCCAGGAACACAGTGTTTTAATTTTCTTAATTCTGTGAATATGTAGCCTTCTATGTACTATAATTTAACCTGTCTTTTGTTCTCATTTAAAGCTTTTTCTCCCTTTTTTTAATAAAGTAGATAGAGTACTCAGTTAGGCAGGTAGTAAAATACCCATCTGCTCATTAGGATTTCCAAACTGCCTAATAATGCTTTGTCATTTCTCACCCATCCATTCTTGGAAACAGCATTCCTGCAAATGACAGTATAGCAGTAAAAACGTGATTGAAGTCACTCCACTCACAGAACATATTCCAGTCTACCAGCAAGATGCATTTGAACAGTCCAAACACTAAACAACTGCCAATTGAGACACTGATTGGCATAGCTAGCAATGATTTCTGGCCAACCTGGTTTCTGACAGCCACAAACTAGTTTTCTTCTCTTGATTCTATTGCCTTCCTTGTCGTCTTGCTTACTGAACTTTGGGCTGTACATAACAGCTGACAGGTGTTTTCCCAGGGGTGATACAAATGTCCTGGCTCAGCCATTATCTGACAGTTTTCAGGTCCTCCTGTACCAAGCAAGTGATAGATAGGCTATAAGACAAGTAGGCAAACAGTTACACTTGGCACGATTGCAGGCTTTCTGGAGGGAAAGAAACAGTCAATCTCACAATTGTAGTCTGCCTGACACTACCCAACTATTTGCAAAGTGCATTCGGGGAGTTCAGACAAGGAATAGGGTTGACTGACAAAAGCCAAGCAGAAAAGGCTAAATGTCAGACTCTTTGCGGCAGCTCTCTAAGAGCCTGGCAGATGACGTCAAGTCTGGAATGCAGAATGACAGCGGAGTGATGAGCGGCAGAAAGCAGGATGGCGGTAGTGCTACAAAGGGTTATTTTTAAAAACTTTCATACCAGCTTTAATCAGTACTGCTTTTAAAATCAGCCATTAAATTAACTGCTATTATTAACATTGTTGAATTTTATTAAAAGAACTTTTTTGAATTGTTACAGAATAGGACTTATAAGTTGGTTCTCTCAAACTGAAGGTTTTTTCAGCCTTTTTAAACTAAGGAAAGGTGATTTCAACACTAGTTCACTGTTGGAAGAAAACCGACTGCATGAGGGGGCCACATTTATAGTAGAATGCAGGAAAATGCACAAGGGATGTGATATATTTGCAAGTCTTACAGCATGATCTCCCACAGTATACTTATATATCCAAATTAGTGACATCTACATAAATGAAGTATAAAGTGGGTGGAAAATTGCCTAAACTGCCAGGCTGAAAGGATTGTGACCAGTGATACAAAGTCCAGCTGGTGCTCGGTTACTAGTGACATATCTCAGGAATCAATAGAGTTCATGCTTTTATTTGTGACACAGATGATGGAGCGGAGTACGCTCTCAGCAAGCTTACAGATGGCACCAAAGTGGTGATCTGAGGTGGTTGATGATACACTGAAGGCCAGGGCTGCTATTCTGATGGACCTGAACAGCATGGAGAAATGACCTGGCAGGAACCTCTTGAAGTTCAACAAAAAGGACAATGAAATCCTATATCCTGTACTTGTATGTACCCATGCAACAGTACAGGTCAACTGGTTAGAGAGGAGCTTCCAGAGAGATGACCTGGAGGTCCATACGACTAAATTGTGCCTCTGTGGCAAAGGTTGGTGGCATACTGGGCTACAGTAGGGAAAGTGTAGGCAGCAGGGAGAATGAAAGTGATCAAACCATGGAATAGGCTGTCCAGAGAGCTGTGAGTTCTCGTTCTCCTTCTTTGGAGATATTCAAAACTTGACTGAACAAGGCCCCTAGCAACCTAAACTAGATGTCCTTTTTTGAGTATAGGATAGGACTAGATAACCTCAAGAGGTTCCTTTTAGTCTTAATTATTTTAAGCATTTATACAACCATCAAAAGTGGTGACAAAGAAATGAGGAAGTGTTGATTAGAACAGGAAAAATTCTGTAAAAGATAAAAGAAATTTCCTTTGTTTCATCAGTCTCTAAAGTAAAAAAAAAATAAATTCCAGCTTTCAGAACTTTGAGTTATTTCCAGTGTACCAAAGGACAGCTTCTATTTCCATGAGGATGCCTACAGTTAAAATATGCACATATGAAAGCAGGAGATCAAAACCGTAACAGCAACAAAAATCCCCAGTCTAAGGTGCAAATATTGTTAGACAAAATCAAAGTTTAGAGTTCCAGTAATTATTTTTCCTTAGTACAGGATAGCTTTAGGGAAAATGAGGGAAGATTTGCCCAGCAGATTTTTTTTCAGTGAAGAGCACACACTTTACAAAAGTTCATCACTGAACTGCAGGCACCTAGGAATTTGCCTTGGGACAAGCCCTCTGCTTTCCTACTGCTTGTATTTGGGATGGAGAAAGGAGGTAAATCTCTGGATACTTTCTCCTTATTACTGGGAGAAGGATAATGACATCATGGATATTTTTATTTGACATGATCAACCTTGAAATGTTAATCTGGTTTTCTCTCCATTTCAACAGAAAGAGAAACACATCAGGCAAATTACTTCCCTCAGGTGCTATATGTGCATAGGCATATGCATCTTGGCATCAAAAGTATGTATAGACACTAAGAGATTTTAATACTTTACAGAGTTGTTTTACGGTGGTAATGTAAGTTGTTGGGCTGGTTCTCAGAAGCTTAAAGCAGAAGTGCCAGTGCCAATATCACCACCTCTAGTAATAGGAACGCAAATACCCTTTCTTTCTTATTTTGTTTTCAGGTTTTCATTTTTATCCACACTCCTATAGCTGTTGATTTAGTATTATTTTCAAACATTTTCATATAATTTATTGAGCTGTTAAATTGAAAGAGTGTGCTTACTAAGCATTAGAATAAGAAAAGGAGTAAAAATTAGAATAAGAAATTAACATCTATATGATAAGTAGTTTAGAAATTTGGTCTTTAAAAGAATAAACCTTAATCATTATACTAATCTCATGACCTTCAGTGACTTTAACTAGGAGTAGGAATGGTAGTATCAAACCTTGAAAAGATGGTACAATCCTACAATTTGAGATAAGACACAACTTGAAGAGCTTCAAATTGGTAATCTGGTTTCTGAGTCGGAGAACAGAAATACTTCACCTAGTCTGAATACCTAGTACGTCTCTCACTATTAAACTTTTAGACAAGAGTAAGGAATTCTGCTGGTTATTATTCCCCCAAAGAAGTTGCATTTACAGTTATAATTTAAAATTAATTTTCTGGGAAGGGACAGGTTTACCTGTTAATTAGGTTCTGTAGAACGTCTGGTGTGCTTTAGCCCCAGCTAAACACCACATGGCCACTTGCTCACTCCTCCCCCAGTGGGATAGGGAGGAGAATCAGAAGAAAAAGGTAAAACTTGTGGGTTGGGATAAGGACAGTTTACTAGGACAGCAAAGGAAGAGGAAAATAACAACAGCAGTACTTAGAATATACAAAGCGGATGATACACGATGCAATTTGCTCACCGACTGGAACCCGGGCTCCTCCCCAGCCAACTTCCCCCATATAAACTGAGCATGACCTCATGGTATGGAATACCCCTTTGGCCAGTTTGGGTCAATTATCCCAGCTGTGTCCACTCCCAGTTTCATGTGAAAATTAACTCTATCCCAGCCAAAAAACAAGACATTATTTTTTTTAGAAATTTAGCTTTGAGTTTAGCTCTTTCATTTTTTTATTATGGATTAACTAAAGCTCTTAAAACTTCCACAGAGTTTAAATTCTATATACAGAAAGTGAAGGTTTATTATTATGCTAAATACTAATCATGGCTGCATCTAACTAAAGATAGAAATGGTCTGAATTATTGACTTGCTTCTAAATTTTATATTATGGGTAGCCTAATCCAATCTGAACAAGGTCCCTTGCAGACCAGTTTTCATATTGTTATACTGGTTTCTGTACATTAATGGAGAGTGACAGACTAATATAAGTATATACAGTCAGTCCTTATAGAACAATATATATTTTAAAACAAAAGCAAGAATTTTGAATGTATGTTTGATGAGCTCCAAACACCACCATGCTGAACGTACTTCCTGAAGATCTCTCCCAATTCTACATGTAGATATTTTGACCACTAACACTTCACATCAAGACACTTGATGCTGAAAGGTAATTTATCCACTTTGTGAAGGAGGAGAAGAGTGGGAGCTGCTTAAAAAGCATCTTGAGTTCAGGATTTTAGTCTAACCAAAAATTAAGTTCATTTCTGAATCTGGATCAAGTTCTGGATCAAGTCCTTTTTAACATCTAGCATTTTACATCATAAGCTGATGGAAAAAGGAAGTAAGTCCCAGTACTCTACACTACCCATATGAAAAAAAATGTACAGAAGATAGTGGAAGAATTTAAGAAAGTTCATCAGTTATTAGTAGCTCCAATTAGAAATAATACTGAATTATGAAACTGGGTATTCTGAGGCTCAAGCAGGAGATAAAAAGCTTGTGTTAGTAGTTATTAAATAACAGAATTCTGAAGGAAATTTAAATGTTATATATATTAAAACAATAATTGAACTTAAAATCTACTCTCAGCTGAGAGTAGACAGTGTGTGTAGATTAATAAATGATCTCAAACCATTGTCAAAGGTGAAATGCATTTATTGTAATTGTCACTTACCTCGGGTCAAGTAGGAAAAACTCTTTTATCACACTAATATTAGTAAAGAAAATGTTTATTTGAGCCATAATATTTATAATTTTTGTTTTCATGGCCTAAAGTTCACAGAATAATATGATATGTATAAAAATCTGATTTCTACACACATTTCTGCACATTTTACCTTCTCTTTTTAGTTTGATCAGAGTAGTAGTTTCTTTTAGTTTATGATGTAAATCAAGAAGATGGAGTATGTGGGGAAGGTATGGAAGGAGGGTGACAGGATTCTGTAATATTAATGACTTAGAAGGGCAAACTCATCGTTCTCTGAGATTCAGAACTTTAAGCAGGTTTTGAATGATTATGGTTATTACAAATATGCTGTTAGTATATCATTAATTAATTAATGGTATATTTAATTTGGGCTATAAAGAAGATGAATTGTGCATTTACCTTAATCAATAATACTTTAAGTCATTATATGTTTTGAGTTTGACTTTTTTTTTTATCAATGTTTGCAACAAAAATGTTTAGATATCTTCTGTATGAGAGTTTTTGAACTTGGTAAGACTTCCAGATAAGTTATGGCACTTGGAGAACATAAGCTTGTGCTGTCCTCTGCCCAGTCTTACTTCCATTAAAACTGTTTTCCTCTTCCAACTCCTGGCTTGCTTTCAGTGCCTTGGTGCTGCTGCTGTCTTCCCTCTCCTGTGCACAGGGACCAAAGAAAACAGCTGCAGGGCTGTAAGTTTGGAGTCTAGCATTTCCTCACCATCCTCGGGAGTCTGCTCTCTACATGGAGGATTCTGTAGTTTCATCTCATCTCAGTAATTCATACTTTACATTGTGCTGCCACCCTCACTATAACTGTTTTTATAAGTTTAGAGCTGGCAGTTAAAAAAAGATATGCCAATTAATGCTCAGTATACTAAAAATTTTATTCTAGGAAAACATCATCTTAGATATATGTGTCGTAAGCATATTTCTTGCAGAAGGGAAGAAATTTTGCTCTTCTAGTGAGCAGAAAACTGATGCAATGGGAGTAAATACTGTTTGTGATTTTGTATCATAAACTAGTGAAAAGGTTTTACTAAGAAAACAACATCCTGAAATCAGATTAGTTCGTAGTGATGCCTCCATAAGAAGAGGATACAGTGGATTTTACAAACAAAGCTGCATCTCTATTTTATACTGAAAAAGAGAGAAAACACATGCCCATTTGTCAGTTACTCTCCAGCAAGTCAGTCGGCCTAGTACGGCATGGTATTATTTCACTGTACCATCCTTTAGGCAGCAGTTGCTGAAGAATTATACAGGTGTTTCACTTCTTAAGCCTTGATTCAAAGGATGAAGGGCCGCTGCTGTACCCTCTAAAATATAAGAGTACAGTAGCATGCTTATTTATAAGTGTTCCAGTTGAAACTAAAAAAACATGACAGGGTTGATATATTGTTGGGGGGTTTTGCCCATTTATTATTTCATTGGTTGGTTGGTTGGTTGGTTAGGTGTTTTGTTTTTTTTTTAAATAAGCGTATAACCAGTCATTTGTTCTTATAAGAAAAAGGGAGAATAAAAAAGGAAATTCTGATGACCTGCTAAGACTGTAGGTGGTAGCAATAAGTAAAACATAAAATATTGCAAAATTTTACAAATTAACCACCTCTATCACAAGGTCAATAAGAAGAATGAGAAATGTATAAAGATGTCACATCGCTGTTCTTGTTTTTAGAATGACATGATCTAGTACGAAATCAGTGTGGAAGAAGCAGGGTTTGGATGATGTAATTCCCAGACAGTAAATAGTGTAGTATGCAGAATACATGCTAATTATGAAAGCAAAGGGGATGCGTAGAGCAGTCTTTCCTTGCAACACAGACAAATCAGAATTGCAGAATTTCTTCCAGAAGACGAAATGATTGGTTAAAATGTTCAACCCTAAGTTGTTATTATTCATGGGTCTTTTTTTTTTTTTTTTCTTCTTTCCTTTGTTTTCATCCAAGAAGATCAGGTTAGCCTTCTCAGAAAAAGACATAAATAGTAGGTCTTCTCTACCTGTAGAGCAAACCACACATAGGCCTTCAGCAAGGGACCCTGCAAACCATTGTAGGAAACCTGAAGCATAACATACTAATTGCAGAAACAGGATAGGGAAAAATGGACAGCCTTGTGATGTCACTATCCTGACTATAGACATTTTACTTGGAAAAATTAAAATAGTAGATTCTTTCATTCCTCCTTTCTTTCCTCTTGTCCAGAAAGTAGCAGATCAAGACACTGTTGATGAGAGATAAGAAGGGATCCGACCATTGGAGTAAATGTCCAAAGTCACAGGCCTGAGTGCACAGACCCTCAGCTAGGCTGCAAGATGCAGGGCCAGCTGATCATTTTACAGACACACTAACCATCCACCACAATCTTCACAATGTACGCAGTGCCGATGAACAATCCTTTGATATCAAAGCTGGCTATTCATCGCACGCATGCTGGGACTAAGAATTTCTCAGTGCCCGGAGATGGCAAAAGCCATCTCAACCAAACCTCTGGTGACAGGCAGCTCCCTGCTTAGTCTTCTTTTAAGAGAAGGCTCCAGCCAGATCCCATCTGGAGGACTCTGGGAAATAATGTTTCAAATGTTTGGTTGATTGTAGCCGTATTGCCACTGGACAGAAAAACAGGGTGGTTCAGTTATCACCTTGAGGGATCAAATGGTCTTAAGCATACTATTTTCCGGTGTTCCCAGTGTGTTCTGTGACAGGAGCAACAGAGGATGTGAGGCAGATATTTTTTGAGGCCATAACTGGCAGTTTTGAAAGTCATATTCATACTGAGTTGAAAGAATTTGAAGATGTTCTTGTACAACACATATATTTGGGGATATATTTGTGTCGAAATATAATTTCAAGTAGATCTTACTGCAGTGAGGCAATGGGCCTTTGAGAGTGCTCTGTCACATGAGGAGCCCCACCAATCCCCTGCTCCCTTGTAACTGCAAGTCTGTATCCATCACAAGAAATGGACCCTCTAGAAGATGTCACAGTGAAGTTTATGGTATCAGTAAATGGCAAAATGCCCAACTGTTTAAAAAGCAACGTTCATCATCTTGTAAGAGAGACTTACCTTTCCCTCTTAGACAGAAAGATAGAAGTCATGAAGAAGTCGTTGGAGAAAAGGGGAGTCTAAAAACCTTACAAATACATAGAGAATCTTGAAGGCTCAGGAGTTCTGCAGAGAATCTCAGTAAAATCAATCTATAGGACTCTTATTTCCACAAAACAAAATTACTTTGACTGTGTGTGTCAGGTGCTGCTCAGTTTGAATCAAAAACAAGTAGGAGGGGAAAGAGGAGAAGGGAGTAATTCAGCAGCAGCCATGTTTAAATCTAGTCTATGGTGTTTGTTTCTTTAATTTTGTCTTGAAAAGTCTTGAACATGCCATGCTAGGTAAAATGGGAGGAAACCAGGATGAATATCCTGACTTCTTTCTCCCAAGCTGAAGATCTGCTAGGCTATGCACATGTTTTTGTCTGTCATAAGAGACTAATTTGACTAAATTGTTTGTCTCTGGGACTCCTCTGTTAGACCTCAAACATGTGAAAAATGCAAAAGAGAGCTCTCCAGCTTTTCTACCTCCCTGTTTTCTCACCAGTTCCTGATCCAAATGAAAATCGCCAAGTTCCTTAAGTGCTGGAATCTATAAAGTCATGCTCCTCTTCCTTCCATTCTTCTGAGTAAAGCATACATTACCTATAGCTCTTCCCTGGGCTGGGGGCAGTGGCTAGCTCCCATGAGAAACAGACTTCACTTCACTGGCTCCATACAGTCCTTGCATCCGTTCATCACATTGCATTAACAGCTCAATGTCCAATGGAGATCAGGGATGAGTGGCGTTCCTCAGGGGTCGATACTGGGACCAGTGCTGTTCAACATCTTTGTCAGTGACATGGACAGTGGGATCGAGTGCACCCTCAGCAAGTTTGTCGAAAACACCAAGCTGTGTGGTGTGGTCGACATGCTGGAGGGACGGGATGCCATCCAGAGGGACCTTGACATGCTTCAGAGGTGGGCCCGTGTGAACTGCATGAAGTTCCAACAAGGCCAAGTGCAAGGTCCTGCATGTGGGTCAGGGCAATCCCAAGCACAACTACAGGCTGGGCATAAAATGGATTAAAAGCATCCCTGAGGAGAAGAACTTAGGGGTGTTGGTGGATGAGAAGCTCAACATGAGCCAGCAATGTGCACTTGCAGCCCAGAAAGCCAACTGTATCCTGGGCTGCATCAAAAGAAGCATGACCAGCAGGTCAAGGGAGGTGATTCTGCCCCTCTACTCTACTCTCGTGAGACCCCACTGGAGTACTGCATCCAGCTCTGGGATGCCCAGTGCAAGAAGGACATGGAGCTGTTGGAGTGAGTCCAGAGGAGGGCCATGAAGCTGATCAGAGGGCTGGAGCACCTCTCCTATGAGGACAGGCTGAGAGAGTTGGGCTTGTTCAGCCTGGAGCAGGGAAAGCTCTGGGGAGACCTAATTGCGGTCTTCCAGTACCTGAAGGGGCCTACAAGAAATCTGGAGTGGGTCTGTTTAGAAGGGCATGTAGTGATAGGACAAGGGGTAATGGCCTTAAGCTGAAGGACAGTAGATTTAGATTAGATATAAGGAAAAAAATTCTTTACTGTGAGGGTGGTGAGGCACTGCAACTGGTTACCCAGAGAAGTTGTGGATGCCCCATCCCTGGAAGTGTTTAAGACCAGGTTGGATGAGGCTTTGAGCAACGTGAACTAGTGGAGCGTGTCCCTGCCCATGGCAGGGGGGTTGGAAATAGATGATCTTTGAGGTGCTTTCCAACCCAAACCATTCTATGATTCTATGATTCTATAAAAACCAGCAGCAACAGTAAGGTGAGAAGGAAAGCTAACATCTCCCCTAGCTGGTGGCAGTATTTTTCTAGTCTTTGGTAAACGTAAATATGTATGGTCTTAATAACATTTTCATGAACCTACTCATAGTAAAGAGGATGTTTTACATCTGTACTGGAGACAAAATTATGTTTTTAGAACTGCTACCCAAGTGTAATACGAAAATGCCAACAGAAAAAAAAAAAGCTTTATGCTGGATTGTTATTGAAATCATGTCTGTTTTGATAAGAGAGGGTCCAGTGGCCCTACTGTGATAATGTTACACGGCATGCTTATAATGTGAGTGTTAAAGGGATTAAAACAACCATGCACGCATGCCGTGTTTCGTAAAATATTAAAGTCACATATTTGCATATTATACAGCTGGTTGCAAAGCCATCAATCATCATATTATCTGTACATTGAGGATGATAAATGGTTTTCATTCTAATGAGAGAATCTAATCACATGGAGAAATGAAGAGGGCATGCAGCATAAAAGCTTTGGCTCCAAAAGCTATAGATTATTATTAATATTATACATTTCTCTCTGATTTGGAAACTTCTGGTCTTCATTTGTACACATGCCTTTCTACATTCATGACTTTGAGAAAAGGTCAGGTCATTAATTTTTTTATTCTTAATAAAATGGCACTGGAAAAGCAGGAAAAGGTTAAAAATATTAAGCAACTTGGAATCAGCTTATGTGAATTTCTCTACATTACCCAGGACAGACCATTTATTTTTCATCCCTGATAATGTGGCAGGAGAAAAGCATACAAAGGTTAGGAACAGGAAGGTAGAAGCCTCTTACCTAGGTTTTTTTGTAAACTACCTAACACAGATCTATAGCAAATGACTATGCACTATATTACTTGCTCACTAAACAAGAAAGTGAGCTACTTCTACAAATGTTACAAAATTTAAACCCTTTCATATGTCAGTAGTTATAACAAGATAACTATTGTCATTAAAAGTCATGCCAATTATTATGGTTAGGATTCCAACTCTTACAGTCCACTTGCATGGTAAGATAACACAGTACCACATGAAAGAAAAAAGAACTAATTTTCTAATGCAGTACAATGGGTAGAGACACATGTGTGGGAATGGAGAGGAAGAAGAAGGCAGAGTAACGGAGATACAACCGTTAGCACACTGGCCAGCTGTGTGAGTGAGCAATCAAGAAAAAAAAACCCAAAAGAGTACTTTACAAAATACCTGTATTTCTATATGTATTTTTCAGAATTAGTTTGCAACTTTACATCATTCCTCAATGTATTTAATGCTGTGCTGAATTCATAAATTTAGAAAAAAGCAAATAAGCAATCTTATTAATAAGACCTTACTAAATAACTTGCTATAAAAGTTTTATCTAAGATGTGAAAAGCTTAAAGAGTACAGACCAGACTTGGGTGTGCATTTCAGCTGCAGATTAATGAAGTTTTGTAGGTTTAACTTTCTAAATAGAAATAAATATGTACATTCCAGGATGTTGTATGAAAAGAAAATTTCTGAAGCTCTTGCTTGCTGCCATTAGGAAGTGATGCTGTGGCAACGATCTTTACTGATCGCTCCCATTGGCTTTGTGCTGAATAGTATCTCTTCCTGGAATGTTTTCAACGTAAGAGATTTGGAATGGTCAGCTACAAGTAGGAGAATTCACATCCAGGAACTGAGTCTATTGTTGAAGCAGTGATGGTCTGGTATTTGATATCCTATGAGGTTTTAAGGGAACATGATCAATGGGGTTTGGGGAATACTTCCTAGGAATAGTTGTGAGTGTGGGAGAAGGCCTAGGAGAAAAAAGAAAAAGGCTCTGGAAAGACTGTTCGTTAGGAGCAGATGCTGGTTTTGATCAGCCTGTGGCACTTAGATGTGGCCTGTTATGAAAACTCATGTGGCATCTTTCCTGAGGGACCACCAGATGCCCTTGTGCCAGGTGAGAGATGTAACTCTGCACGCTGGGTCAGAGCTTGGGGCTCTGTGTATCACTCACGTTCTGAAGTGGACAAGGCAGTTTTTGAGCATGAATCTACACTGCTTCAGCTGGACCAAATGATGGCACTCCAGAAGGATGCCTCTAGGACAGTATTTCCAGTTATATATGGCAGACTGGACACATTGTTGTCGTGCTCGTTGCAGTTCTCAGGTTACCTGCAATTTTCACTCCATCACGATATCTTTGGGACAAATCAGGGGGATTCTCTTTAAGATGGATTCCAGTGATTTTTCTTCTCAAACTCATACGTTTTTCCAGAGAAGGAGCACTGAAAGAAAAGCTTTAAAGTATGTGCACTAGTCTCACTTTGATCCAGAGAATGCAGCCAAACAAGAACCTGGGCCTAAGTACCTGGGTCAGACATAATCTGGGTCTTGGAGAGCCTGGTAAACCTCATATACTCTTATCTTCAGCTGGGAACTTGTTGGTCATAGCCTGTCAGAACTGTCATAGCATTTATTATGTCACACCATAACAGTGCCATCAGTCTCTTTTTCCCTCTTTCTCCTCCCACCCCCAAGCTCCTCACTGCCATTCAATATGGTTTCAAGTCTTTCGACGTTTTAAATCCTGACCTGCAAAAAAAGAAATAACTTTCAGGAGAGAGGAAATTAAAAGATACTCATATCAAATAAGCAGCTGTTATCTGACCACTATTACAGATTTGCCTTTAAATTTGGGGAAAATATTTATTTTTTTTTTTTTAGACATTTGTTCATGTATGCATGTTAAAAAAGGTATTTAGACTGTAAGTAAGAAATAGAATTTGAATATCCCCTAATTTCTGTCACAACTTCCTCAAAAACTGTATATATTATGTACAGGAGAACTGGATCCTTACAGAGACATCCTTATTCAGCCATGTGTCTTTCTAATGTATTTCTTCCCTCTTCAGTTATAATACTGCAGCTGTGAAACATTTGTTAGTATACTGATGCTTTGCTGATGTGTTAGTTTCAGAATATAAGATGTTGCAATACATCTACAGTATTTCTTTTTCAACTGCAAAGCTCAGCAATATTCAATTCAGAGTATGTGCAGAAACACTCACTTCTGTTTTTTGTAGTCCCAAATACAGTTTTACCTGACATACTTTAGAGGTTTTTGTGGTTCAGTCTTCATTAAAAAGTGTTGGTATTGTTCAAGTATCACATGAGAGAATAAAGACATAGAGAAGATTATAGTTAGTAAATAACTACACTACAGAGTTTATTTTAAAATAGCATGTGTTTTTTGATACAGACAAACAAGGAGAGAAGAGCCGCTATCCCATGAGACAAAAAAACTGCACTCTCTTGCTTTTTCATTACAGAAACAAAATTGGTCTTTGTGATGAAACCTCATGATTAAACAAAAGATCACAAAAATGTGGCTTAGCTCCCTAGTGCTAAAAAGTGGATTTGCAGTACTACTCTTCAGGTTTTAAAACAGAATATTTTTTTTTTGTTAGGTTGAACATAGTGAGGAGGCCAGATATAAAATAATGCATCCTGTCGGGGCGGGGGGGGAAGTTTGCCCTGGCCTTAAAGTATTTTTTTTGCTTGCAGAGGATCTGCCTAGGATAGGATGTCCTATGGGGCTTTTCCTGGGAAAAGAAGAGTAAGAAACTTAAAGTGAAAGTTAAAAAAAAACAACCAAACAAACAACAACAAACAGCATAAGTTGCTGAAGGATGTAATTTTATAGATCTATTACTCTCAATTCAAACCGAAGCTTCAGTATTGAGGTTTCTTTATCCAGGACTCATCCCATGTTTTTATAATCAGTTGTCAGTTACACTGACCTTTAGTACTTTGTATTTCCACAGTTACCCAATAAATTCCTGAACAGAAGTTTGATTAGTTAACAAAAAGGATTAAATGATGCCACCATGCTGTGTAGCAAGGGACCCTTTCACAAAACAGGTTTCTCCAACCACCTGCAGAAGTGCTTCTAGGCATGAAACATGAATCTGTAAATGACAACAAATCTGGAGAGTTAGAAGATTTTCATTGTAATCTAGAGCTGGGCATTTGAAATAAGATCTGAAGCCTTTTCAGGATGTGACATTTTAATGCTGCTTGCATGAAATGTGTATGTTATTTAAGCCTGTAATGCTCTCTGATGAATTGGTCAGTACATCTCAAAAACAGTTTTGTTCAAAAAAAGAAAAAAAAAAACCCAACTATTTCATTTCAGCAGTTTGGCCTCAGCTGGCTAACAACTGTGGGTTATGAAATAGAAAACTCTTTGTCCTTTTAAAGAGTAACAAAGAGCTCAGCTATAACAATGTAATATTACAGTGTAATGAATACTTAAGCCTGCTTGCATTGCCATTAAGAAAGAATGTGTAACCTTAACTAACCTTTCTTTCTCTGATGCAGTCTTTAAATCTGCAATTATATTACCTTCAGTATACATCTATCCAAGGTTATCCAAAACAGATGTATTGTGTAATACTGTATTATGTACTTCATAAATATGGTCTTGCATAATGTGCATATGTATTTGTATGCAGTCAACAGATTGACAGATATTTTATCCATACCATAGCCAAATTGCTGAAGCTTTGCATTAAGCTTCATCTGTATGTGAAACCTTGGCTTTTTCAGAGGAATTTTTTTTATATACATATTGAATTACTTAATGCCTTCAAGATCTATTTTTAATGCCTGTTTATCACATGGCAACGTACAGTAGTAGCAGGAACCAATCGGTGAAAGAGAATAGAGTTTGACAATAAAAACACTGTGACAAAACCCACACATCTCCAGGCTTGTCACAGATACCAATTTAATCAAGCAATTGTGGCGCTGGTAGGGCTTCCAGGTCACACTGAAGAATTAGCCTGGCTTTATTAGTTGCTCCTATAACCCTTTTTATGCAAGTTTCCTGTCTATTTGACTCCAGATCCAAATCTACAGACTGCAACTGATACATTTCATTCAAGTAGAAGTAAATCATTAAAACTAGCTCTCCAAATAGGATGAAATGTCTTTGTTTGGAACGTGGCCTTACATGTACACTTTTTTTATTAAGCTGGGTGTTTACAAGTAGATGACACTTAGAGCTAGAAGACTGAGCAATAACTGTTATGATATCTGATTCCTGTACGTTAACGTACATAGCAGTGGGAGAGAGATGGTAAAAATTTTATCAGTCTCCCTGTGTTTGAAAAAACTCTAAATGATTGCAGAGAAAAAAAAAAAAGAAAGTGTTTTTGTGAAGAACAAAATATTTGAAATAATGTTCACTTACAACTCCACAATGAGTCAAAGGATACAGTAATTAGAAGACCATTACATTTATTTCCAGGGTGAAAACCATGCAAATTCAGTTCCTGTGTGCTCAAGGCAATAACATCCTGATGATGAGGTTGTGTTAACAAGCATATGAAAGAGACCTCACCACCTTTCATTGTATTTTTCCCTAAATTCTTGTACATTTCAGTGTACGGTGTACCAAGGATGTCATTATTTCCTCATTGATTTGGCTATAAGGTTGTAGTTCTTAATAGAAAAGGTAATTTCTTTCAAAATTAGGATCTTATTTTAGTCTATGCTTTCCTGCTTCACAAAACTCAACCTTTTCTGGTAGGTGGTTAGTCCAATAATTTCAGCTGAAATCAATAACAATTAAATCATCAGTACCTGTCACTTCAAAGTTTGGGCTCACCGTGAATAATTCAGTTTTAGCACTTACATTTAATAGCACATCGCTGTACTGTTACAGCACCTTCCAGCGCAGCAGTAAGTACTGTGGCTAATTTCTGTTCCATTTGGTCCCCTCTTGCTAATCTCGTCTTAAAGGAAAACTGAATGTGCAAGCTGTGTACCATGCTCTGAGAGCTGGTAGTTCCTTTATAAACATACTGCCATATTTTGCTGTTACTGAAAACAAGATCTCTTTGTACTTGGAATGGAAATCTATGAAATTTCTGATTATCCTGAGTTCTTATGGAAGTTTTCCATGGCGAAAGAGAGATCTTTGAGAAACCTGTCTCTTTACACAAAGGAATCTTCCATTTATAATGAAGAGTTTCAGTGTCCAAAACTGAAAATTGGTCTAAAGCTCCAAGTCCCTATGCTGGTGTTATAGGCAATCATTCAGCTGCTCCAGTTCCAAGCCATTCAATACCTTGAACGTCAGAATGACCCTCCCTGTCTCCAAAAGGAAGAGCCTATCCCAGTTACCTCTTTGGTTTTCGGTGCTTCTACATAACATATATCACATCACTTTAGATTCAAAGATTGTAAGATTAGGCCTCGTATATTCATTAAGTGCAAAACAAGATTCAAAGACAGGCAGGATGAAATGCCAAATGAGTCATTTGACTGAGAAGTGATACACTGCCTAATTACAGTAATATTACATATTCTTATGTGGTGCCTTGTTTTACAAAGATCACAATGCAATCTGATTCCACCATGTTTCTGTCCAGTTTCTCTAGCAGGTAGGAGACTGATGGGATGGAGACAGGCTGTGCAGTCTTCTTTTTTCTATTAATACCTGAAAAAGATAGGCCCTTGTCCAAGAAAAAGGCTGAAGACCAGAGTCTTAATGTGTTACAGATGGGTAGGTCCAAGAGGCAATCCCAGACCATAGGAAAAGGAGGAGGAGAAGTGTCCCAGTTTAAATGGATTCTCCTAACTGCTGCAATCACAAATCTGGGCCTGGAAAGATTTAAAGGAGGTCCATTTTCCTACTCTGAGTCTGGATCAGTACTTTTGGTTCATCCTTGGCAGATGTCTGGTTCATGTCTTGAACTTCCAATAAGAGGAATTCCATAATCTCCCTAGGCAATACATTTAACAATAAACAAACCTAAATCTGTAATACAAAAATCTCTTTATGTATATTTAAATGACCTTCTTTTTATATTCTATGCAGACTTAAATAAGAATTGATCATTTTAATTTTTAATATTTGGGGTTTTTAATGTCCCCTTCTTTCTCTTTCTTTTTCTAAACCGAAGACACTAGATCTTTCAAAATTTCTCAGTGCATCATTTTTTCTAAACTTTGGATCATTTTCATATTCTTCCCTGTGTTGTTTTCTTACAGTACCCCAAAAGTGGATGCCATCCTACTGGATGCCAGACTACTCACTACTACAAAGGAATAATATGTACAAACTTGCTCAAAAATTTTGTCTTCATAGGTGAAATTTAAAGAAACCATATTGAAAGTATTTAGAATTTTTTTAAATGTTTCTCAACCCCTCTAACTTATTATTATTGCCTAGAATTTACCTTCTCATGTGCATATCCCACATGATCAGTGCTATCAGTGCACAATGAGTCATTTACAACAGAAAATATCAGTTCCTTACAACAGCTAGTCTTTTGCAATGTTGTCATTAAGGAATAACTGTCAAAGAAGAGCTTTGTTTCTGCTACAGGTTGCAACTCAATCAGCTGCATGGAATGCTGTATTAAAAATTAGTTTAACTCTAACAAGTACCACAAAAACAAGTGGTACTAAAATGGTTTCCACCAAGATACCTATGGCTTAGTACTTGGAAATATTGAGTAAGCCCAAATACCAAGATTCACCAGAAGTGTAATGGTGATACTTTGAATTTAGCAAGCTCAGACACATTGTCACTGTTTGTACTTTTTCCACGAGGATGATAGCTCCAAGATGACCTTTACTCACTTTATTAGAGAAGCGTTTGCACTTAACCAGAAGGGCAGAAATAAAACAGCCTGTTAAATGTGCAATAACGTATTTTAGCAAAGTCTGATGAAACTCTTTGCTAGGTTGTCTCAGCCTGACCTCTTTTCTTATGAAGGTGTTTTGTGTGACTCATAAAGAGCTTTTGCATTTAGGGCACTTCAGCAGGAGTCTGGTTAAGTGCTTCTGAAGCAGCTCTGTGAGGCACATGGACACAACAGGAGAAATATTGCAGCCTTCCAGTACATGAAGTGGGCCTACGAGAAATCTGGAGAGGGACTGTTTAGAAGGGCATGTAGTGACAGGACAAGGGGTAATGGGTTTAAAATTAAGGAGGTTAGATTTAGATTAGATATTAGGAAGAAATTCTCTACTGTTAGAGTAGTGAGGTACTGGAACAGGTTGCCCAGAGAAGCTGTGGATGCCCCCTCCCTGGAAGTGTTCAAGGCCAGGTTGGATGGGCCTTTGGGCAACGTGGTCTAGTGGAGGGTGTCCCTGCCCATGGCAGGGGGGTTGGAACTAGATGATCTTTGAGGTCCCTTCCAACCCAAACCATTCTATGATTCTATGATTCTATGACTCTATGAAATTGTACACTCCAGAAGAGCCAACAAACTAGGCTACCGCTTCACCAGCCATCTTTCCCCCCAAAAAAACCCCTTCATGGCCTTTCCCAGTTGTTAATATCCTTAGTATCAGATAATTTGTTTTGCTCAGCATTGTGTGCATACACTTGCATTTCCAAGGAGATTCTTTTTCTTCACATTACTGTTCTGAGAGCCCCCATATAGCAGCTATCTGCAAAGCCTCCCATGCAGTGGGAAGGTCACTCCATGACCCTACTCATATAGGCTCAAATATTTTTTATGGACTTGTAATAATTCCAGATGGAATTTGTGTTATTGTGAAAATATTGCAGTGCCCATGAAAATACTCACGGGGAGAAATGAAGTGCATGGTGGGAAAGCTCACAGGTAGCTAATGTGCAGTTCTATCGTATTATATAATACATGACCTCAAACCATACAGTTTCATCATTTTCTATCAATGTAAATTATCACATAATTTTTACAGAAAAAAGTTATATTTTTCATATAACACTTCATAGCCGTACCATCATCCCTCCAAACTTGGCGGAGATGTGAGAGCTTCCTGGGAATGTTTAAGTTACGGAAGGAAACAAATTTGCAAGCCTAGGACCTACATATATACTGATATGATGACATTAGAAATCTGCAGATTAATCGGCTGAGACTTACTGATAATATGATTTCAGCATGTTTGTGTGTGAGTCCATTTGCTACAGTTGTCTTGCTAGTACCCCTGTGTTTCCAAACTCTTTTTGTCCAAAGATGTGATAAATATGTGTGTGTATTTCCCAGACACTACTCATTTTCCATCCAGCTGTGAACAGTCGTCCTTCCCTACAATCGCTACTTCTTTCTGAAAGAACAGGCAGAGCAGCACCAACTCCTACTGCTGCTGCTGCTGGCTATTCTTTCTCCCTCTCAATGACAGAAACTTTTTCAAGCTTCTCTCTTCCCATTAAAACTGAAATTTTGTCTCAAGGAATGGCCCCTTTCATGAAGCAAGGCATACCTCAAGTGAGCAGACACCCCGCTTCAGATCTGCCTGTTGCGTGCTGAAAGTTGCTGAGGTGCCTTCAGACTGGAGCAAGTTTCTGAGCTGCCTCGGTACAGATTTAATACTAGGAAAGCAGGAAAGTAATTAAGCATTTGAGAACCAAGGTGGATACCTACCTTTTGCAATTATGAGAGCCCATTATTTCTTATTTTTCTAAAAGTCCTACTGAGACAAGTACATTGTTCTCAGTGGGAGCAGATTACACTCTGAATTAATTACTTACTAATTAGTAGACTATCCCCATGGTTTCTTGCCCCACACCTTCTCCTGCTGAATTGTTTAGCATAAAGCACTACACATCTTATAACATATTTCATGGGTACTGTTTGCATCAGGAACTGGTTGCTTTTCCCTGCCTTTTCTTGCTTTCTAGCCAAAGCACTTATATGACCCTGCATTACTCTGGCATTCAAATAGTCTGCAATCTTTAGTGCATTTAATTCCATTTTAGCATAGGAGCCAGATTCACAAAGAGACTGGGGGCAACAAGGAAAGTTTGTAATACTGTAATGCATTTCAGCTGACTCCCATGGGGACTCGGTAGTGCTGACTTGGCCACCTAACATTCCTCCGCAACTTAGAGATAAAGTTAAGTGCATTGCAAAGGGATTTATAGCAGCTGGCATCCTGTGCTGGTGAATGTCTAAGTTAACCCACTGTTAATATCAAGGAGAGGCATAGATCTTAAATCCATCCTTCCCCGGAGATTTGGTACTTAATTCAGAGTTACCAAAGGCATTTCCTCCAGCAAGAACTCTGTCCTTCTGCACCCTGGGTGTTTCTGTCTGAACCGGATAAAGGTCAGTGTCTTTCACAGAGCATTGTTGGAGGAAGGAATGTCCTTTCTTCACACTTTATCTACAAGATCAGGGTTGCAGTGTCCATGCTATATGTGGGAGACTCATTTTCAGTGGCACCCTGGGCTATTCGCTATTCTGATGAGGACAGAGAGGGCTCATTATTTCCCTGTGCAGAACTGAATCAAGTTTAAAATCATGAACACCTCTGCAGAAAACTTTCCGGATTTATAAAGGTATAATAGGCTTAATTGTTTATCTTGTAGATAACAGAAAATGACTTTATGTAAAGCATGGGAGGCTGCTATTAGATGCAGCATTATTTACACTCATTGCTGATAATAACACCTCATGTATGTCCCACTCATTGCTGACAAGTCAGTACTTGGTAGTCTCTTAGGGAGTAGGCGGAGAAGTAAAAAGCCCTCCAGTCTCAGAGGAATAAATATTGTTAATACAGCTCTGTGAATTTTAAGTTGCCACTTTGGTTTGAAAACAACAGTCGTGAGTTCTGTTTCTTCACAACGCAGGTTTTAGGGTCTTTAGGATTTCCACTGCCAAACCTTCCTTAGTATCTTTTTTTAAGTTTACCTTTCCTATAGCCACAGGACTCCTGAAGGTGAGGTTTAAAAAATAGATAATTACATAGATAAAGAATCTTGCCATTCAAACTTTGAGTTACTGGTGTTAAGATTATGTTAATAAAATAAGTAGGTCTTCAGGTGACTTATTTCTGATAAGAGTTAACGGCTAAGGTTGAAAGAAGTAGTGAACATTTCAACATCTTGGCAGAAAGCATCACATAAATTTCTCACTGCTCTAACAATTTTAATAATCCCTCCTTTAACAGTTTTAAAATTTATTGATCAAAAAATGTTTTATAGAAATTTGTCACTGAGGTAATGCAGCTTGCACTTTCCTTACTTTGTACACATACATAAACATACATACTGTGTCAAAGACAAAGGAAAAGTCTCATTCAGAACATATGACCTTGAAATCATGCACAAGATTCAGTCTATAATACTTCAGAGCTATGCATATTTTTCGCATTGCAGCTGTGGGAAATTTGTCACAGTCCTGTTGAAGACTCTGTTCCTTGAATAGCAAAAATCCAAAATTTCCTTCAAATCTTCAAAACCAGAATGCTTATAATTATGCCGTACCACTGAGTTGTCTGCCTTTACCCACAGAAAGCAATCGTTACTTTCCTGTATAGAAAACACTTTCCATTCTTGCATTGTCTCTGCAATGGCGCTGTTTGAGAAAGATGGAACATGCATCACCAAGAAAAAAAAAAAATAAAAAAAATCCATGTTTACTGAGAGCACAGCAGCTTTCAGAAAGAAAAAAAGGATGCTCTTCTCTTCTCTTCTCTTCCTTCCTGACTTTCCTGTCGAGGGCAGCTTGAAATCATCCTAGATTCTTGCAAAGATTTTTCATCCCTATTAGTCACTATCAGGAAAGGTTCTCAGCAGTGCCTATTGCTGTAGAGAGCTTAATGACTCTCAGGTCATTTTCATGTTGGAATTTCATTATCACCTTGCAAATCTTTTCCATTTTCTGTTGATAATTCTTGGTGACATACAGACTTGTATGTTTTGTATGGTCTTTTATGACACTATTTAACCTAATTATTTCTAGAGCCACATGGCCTAATTTAGGGACTCTAGGTTAGTTCTATTTTTAGATATCTATCAGATTTTATGCTTTCTCTCCCCAACCCACCCCTGGTACATAAACCAGTGAACACAGTAGTGGGTTACACTGCATCATCCAGGTGCAAGACTTCAGAGATCCCCAAATGTGACTTTTTTTGAACCATGTAAAATTGCATCATTGGGCTCCATTAGTTGTGGCTGTTGTCTGGGGTTTCTCCAGGGTATCTGAACTGTTTTAACTGTAGCTATCTGAAACACTTTGGTTCTTTTCTGACTGAGTTGTTCCAGGTACTGACTGAGTGTGCTACTAACTTCCATTTCTGGTTTCTGTTTATTATACTTTAGTATTATTTTCTGTCCATGATATTTAAAAATACATGTATATTTTATATTTAACGCCATTATCATTCCCTCATAGCTCCTTTACAATTTATTTTAATCTTGTTTTTTCATGGTATCAACTACATATGCACAGCTTACATATAGAATTTAAGAAAAGGTATGATTTCTTGCACAGACCAATCTACTAGCACAAGCAAAATAAAATAAAATAAGCTGGCGGAATAAGAAACATTAAGATGTAAAACATATTGGCCTTGGTGTTTATTGATTTTCATCAAATCTGGATGTAATATCATGCTAGATAATATTATTCATGTATATTTTCTTAATAAAAGAAATCAAAGCATATCAAAGGTGGCTGTGCAGGGAGCACAACTGCTCCCTGTGCAGATGGAGAAGCACTGGGCAAAATGGAGATGGAGGGTGGGGATATTTCCTCTCAACACATTGGCTATTTGAAGTCAGTCACAGTGCAGAGGTTATTAAAGCTGCACCAACTTAAAGGGAAGAAAAAAGAGTTTCATATAGACTGCTTAGAGCTCAAAGAAGACACAGTGTCTGAATCGGAACTCAAGGTAGCACTTTTAATGGAGCGGGCTGCATGGTGGCAGTTTAAAGTTGCTCACCTATAAGCTACAGAGAGATAATATTTGGTTCTATTTAATTGAATGGATCTGTGCAAACCTCTAGCAGACTTTGACATAGGACAGTTGCATCACCAGGCAACCAAAGTAGTTTTTAACGATTTGAATGCACCGCTCTGTTTGGATGCCATTTATGAATATTTGTATCCCTCACCAATTTCAAGGCATATGGGAGTAACCTGAGCTACATTGGGAAGGACCTTGCTGATCCGGAAAGAATCTGCAGTACAGAAGAGAAGACCACAAGTAATCATTTTTGTCTTGAATTGGCTTACCAAACCCAGCAACTAGCTTGGTAATTAGCTGTTTTGGTGTCATTGTCCACAGACCAAGGAACAAACCAATGGCAGTTCTGCATGTCCAAGATAAAGATAATTCGCTCTTTCCATCATCTCAGTCCTCTCAGAACAGGTGTCTGATACCTTATATGACATTTTCCACTGAAAAAAAAATAAATGGAGGAATTACAGAAACCCACTAAAATCCTTCCATAGACTGCAATACAGTATGATGGAGGAGACAAGGACAATATTACGGAAGGAATGGACTAGCAGAAATATGCACAAGGTGGAGAAAGGAAAATGAGGTAAATGGTGGTCCTAGAAATGCGTGCTGGTAGTATTAGAGCAGCAGAGGTCTTGGGAATGAGACAGCACAGAGCCTTCCTTACGAGTATGTGCGGAGAGTGTCAGTGCATCCTTAAAATGCAGAAGATGAGAGACAGATAGGAGGTAGTGTGTGTGCTTGGGATGAAAAATTAGCAGACAGGGGTGCAGGCAACCTCTGATGGATCCAATGAGCTCAGCCTATGGAGGTGACAATGTCTTGTGACTCTTTATTGATAACCGAGTGGAATTTGCTGAGTGCAGGTAAAGAGATGGTGTAATTGGGAAAGGATATACACAATCTCTTGATTGATTAGGATACATTGTCTCAGTCATCCAGCTTCTTCTGCATGACTGGTGGGGATCTCGCACACTCCCCTTGACGTCCTTAAAGCTCTGTGCCACACATATGGCCAGCCATAAGCAAGCTGTTTGCAGAATCAGAGCTTTTTTCTGAACTTTAAATCTAAACTTCACTTTCACACCTAATAGAGATTCAACTAAACTTGCCTAAGTGGTAAGCCAGTGATCAGGATAGTAAATGGAAAAGAATGCTTAAAAGTAGTTTGGTGCAAGTTAGCGCAGTATGGTATGATTTGTATTCAGTTTTCAGGGTAGCTAGCAGCTTTCAGTGCTGGGTTTTTTCTCTTCCCCCCCCCAATTAATTTCCCAACTCTAATTTAATACACTTTTATTTTGCTTTTCTCTTCTCCTACATCCACTTTCAAGTCTCTTCTAGGCAATATCTGACCTCGCTGTTAATTATTTGCCCACAGTTGTGCTAGTGGTGCTGTAGCAATGCAGAGCAATGGTACCGAACAGAGCCATCCATCTTCAGCCTCTTAAATTATGAAATCTCATCTACAAATAATGAAAATCTTCTATGCCCTGCAGGTTCTAGATTCAGATTTGATTCTTTATGTGCAGCTGAGACCTAGCAAGTGCACAAAAAGAGACCTGCCTGTTTTGTCAGTGTAATCGTTTTTATGTCAATGATACTGAGAACTATGTTAGTTATGAAAATAATACTTATTATGTCAGTCTATGTTAGAATGGCTTCTAACACCTAGACAAAAAATATCCAAGGAATTTCTCACTGTCTGGGGGATGACAGAGATATTTCATCATTCTTTTATTTACATATGTGTTTTGTTTGCTTTTATTTACCCATTTGTTTTTTTCTTCTATTTTATTTGACTATGCTATGAAAGTTACACCCGATTTCAACAGGTTTTTTTCCGAGAAACAAGCAATAAAACATGTGCTTGCTATTTTTCCTCTTGCTGAAACAAATGTAGTGTAATGTTTACTCCTAATCATAGGTGGTGCTTGAAAACAAAACACAGGATGAACAGTAAGTATGCTGGTTGCACACAGCGGAAATCCAAACATTGGAAGGTCCTTTGCTGCCACCATCTGATACAATCTTCAATTACATTTCTCATATACTACCTACTATTGAGAACTTCAGGGGTTAAGAAAGCCCAGATCTATGAAGGAATCCACAGATGATCCGTTATTACAAATGTATCTGGAAGTGAGATTTAAAAATTAAATTTGTGATAACATAATTCTGAAGTTAGATCCCTTTACAATGAACAGCCCAATTTGTCAGAAAGGGAGTCACACATACCCCAGTAGCCAAATGGGGAGTATGGAGGTGAACCAAGAAGAGACACTGGTGGGAGGATCCCAATTTCCATCTTAGATGCCAGTCAGAGCTTGGGCTTCAGATCCTGCAATGAATTCTGGATTGAAGTGTGTCCTTGTGCACAAACGATCGCCTCACGCCTTCTCTGAAATAGATGGTCGGAAGAAGTTAGAAATTTCCCAGAAGGTGAGGCATGTGGGATCAGTTCCCTCCTTGGCTGAGTGTCTTCAGAAAAATATGCCTTCTCCTTTCACCAAATGCCAGGCAAGTCTGTGGGAGCCTGCAGACAGGACTCCTCCTGCTGAAGCTGTCCGGAAAGAATGAGGCATTCATGGGCCAAATTGCACCAGGGACTTTATTGCAATGGTTGAGACTATTTACAGAATTTGTGTTAAAGCTTCAGGGACAAGCTTCAGGTACTCCATCACCTCTTCAAGTCACATCTTTTAATATGGTCTGTGATCTTTAAAAGTCAGGGTTAAAAGTAAGGTCTTGAATTATTGTCCAGTTACGCAAAGAATTGATCTGGTTTTCAGGTACATTGGACACCTAAAATGTTCCATGGTAGGACACAGCTATCCTCTGAGTTATGCCTACAGCCCTCAGGTATAACACCCAAGGAAAGGTCATTTATTCCGCAAGACAGTTTACTTTTTCAATTCCAAATGAGAATATTTTTCTTTGTAACTTTAAAACATCAACTCGGTCTTACTACCACAGGCCAGACTGCTGTACCCTTAAGTGATGTGTCCTTTCCTTATGCTGTATGTGATGTAGAAGCAGAAAGTTTATTCTGATCTTCTGTAGCTCAGCATCTCAGCCAGCTCCATTTTGGCAGCTCCTCTATTCCCTGAGCTGTGTAGTGGCCAAATCTGAACTTCTAGTTCTGCTTAAGCCCTGCTTACAAAACAGATATTTGTCTCTTCTCTTTTCTGAACGTTGAGGGGTTCTTTTTGTTATAATGGTGAAAAGCAAAAGGGGAAATAAAATTCAAGCAGTACTTTTTGGAAAAAAAAAAAAAAAAGGAATTGAGAAAATGACAGGATGAAGCAGAGCAGTGAAGCAGATGTTTGGCATCCGGCCATGGTGGAATGAACTCTCTCCACACTGAATTCTGTATTATTCTTATGCTGAAAAATAATTAACTTGTAGAGCAGCAGGTTCAGAAAGCCCTGAGTGTGGTGATCGAGGCAATTAGCCCCTATCAGACCCATTGTTTCAAGCTCTCTGAAAAGTCAGCTGAGTATTATTAGTTAGCCCTTTGCAGTTAGATGAGCCAGACAACTTATTTTCAAATATAGAATTGACATTCTGGAGCACTTTTCTGTGACAGGGTGAATTTAGTAGCAACCTCCAGTCATGGCATGTATGAGGTCTTAATTGTGATATTTACAAAGCTGGGAGAAGACAAAAAGTACTTCTTTTTTTTTTTCCTGGTTGGAGTCCCTTTATGCATTGCTGACAACTCTCTCCAGTCATCAGTTATTTGGGATCCTCTTTTTTTACCATCTTTTCTCCATTGCCGAGGGAGTGACAGGTTTGCTGAGGCACAGTGACACCCGTAGCTATACTAAGGCTCCTTTGCACTCTTTTCTCAGGTTCTTTAACAATGATATGTAAAATATAGGTAGGATATCTCCTACAAGGAAGAACAGATGACTTAATTTCCATCAGCTCAGCAGAATTTATAACTCTGACATTGTCTGCTCACATGTAATCCCCTGACTCCATCCTTCAGAACGTGATAAAACAAGCAGGCCTTTCCCTTTGTTCTGAAGTTTTACCTCTTTCAGAGGAGCAGAGGCTTCACAGAAAATGGCGTTTGATTGGGAAGCACGTCAGCATCATAATTCAACTGCCATAAACCCCAAGAGGAAAGTATTTCATTCATGGTGCCTTAAGAGCCGAAATCTTTCAGATAGCTTTGCTGGTTATGTGGTTACTCTTGCCGAGGCAGAGTTATTGGTGTACAGAGAATGGAATGGATGGAAACATGAACATCTCAAAAGCATTTTAACAGTCTTGCTTCCTGACCACCCTATGGCTGAGTCTTTCAGGCATGCAATTTTACTCTCCCGCCAGCCACAAATGTAGGGGGTTTTTGTACAGAAGCTTGCAGTTCTGTGTGCTTGGTCTACCTTTGTGCACTACCATACCAAATGTGAATTAATAAGGGAGACATTCACCCTACAGCATTGCAGCAAGGGACTTGAGAAGCATTTTGGAGATCTAGGTACAGAAGACCCCTGAAGTGTACGTAGATATGTGCAAATGCAAAACAGCTAAGAGTGCTATGAGGAAACAGGTGAATGAGGAATGAACTACTCTACCGGTTGTTCAGGCTGGTGAATATATTTTAGATTGCTTCACTTTATATTACCCAACTCTAATGTTTTAAATGCATTATATGTTTACTTCATAGCAAGAGAATGTATACAGGCCTAATCAAAGCAAGTTTTTATTAGTCGTGTTTTGCTCAAATTTCATGTGCTACTCCAAGATAGTGTGCTGCAAAGACTTTTTAAGATACTGTTAGCATTCTGCAGTATATACTATAGAACAAGTGGTAAGGAATTTTGCTAGATATGTTTAATAGTAAGCAACATGTATGGTAATTTCTAGTCAATCTGAATTCAGCTTTTACTTTCCCTGTGCTCAAGCAACTGTGTCCTGTTTAATATTCAGGAAAACTTTCTGAGCTTTTATAAAATGCATTTCTTTTAGGAGACTCTCTCTTAGCAGCAAAAAAACTATTCCTAGCCTAAAAGACAAACATAATGATTCTGTTTAAAGAACTGTTAAGTTATTCATGTGGTAGCCTAGTTTTTTAGTTACTGAAACTGGTCTTTGAATAAAAGTTTCTTAAAATCTGTTGAGACTAGTGGAAATAGAGAGTTTTGCATAACTTCTTGACAAGAGTAATTGCGTATAGCTATGTAATAGCTATGTAAAAGGCACCCTCAAGCTAAGCTGAGAGTCTGTATTTGGACCATAGTCTAGGCAAGCTCCATGGCTTGCTTGTAATCCCATGGTGATCCTAATTATCCAAATCAGCAGACTTGATGGAATATGTCAGGACTCATTTCTGCCTTACAATTATATTTATTTCAGGTGAAAACCTGAGATATCGTGTAGGTGCCAAGCTTGCCTATGGTTAGGATCTTGTTACAATGTATGCCTTGAACTGAGATTTTTGGATCCATCATGCTGGCACAGACTGCTGTAAATCCTTTAGTTTCCATGATAAACAGGCACCGAGCCATTCCCTAGGGACAGAATAAATTAAATCTACTACATGCCTGAAGCTTCCTAGAGTCCCTGGGGCTCCAATGAGGTAAAGCAGAGGAGGGGTCTGCACTCTCCAAGAGCCTACCCAATTCTTTTTTACTCCATCTACTCTCATATACACATACATGCCTGCTCCAGGCATGCAGAAGTGGTAGCCTGATAGAACCTGCCATCTTCTTGTTCAATAATTCCCATGATGAAACTGTAGCTAAGACCACAGAGACATTGCTGGTGGAGACCGTCTGTACCCTTCAGCCTGTTTTTTTATATGAAGCCAGCAATGGATAAAAATGAGTCATAACCAAATATAATTCTGCTTATATTTCTATGTGTGGTTGTTAGTATCTTTTTTTTTTTTTTCTTTAGAATGAAGTTTCTCAGTTTTCAAATGAGTTCTTCAGATACATTACTAGTGGGATCCCAGCTGGAACAGGTTTTGAAGCTCAAATATTGCTCCCTAGGTTCAGACTACTTAATTCTTCTAAAGATTCATGCAAAGAAGATAATTGCTAGGATAGATATTAAGCTAAATTCTCAATTCAAAGATAACCCATTTCGTTTTTACATGTGACTTGCTTCATTGTAATGATTGTTGCCTTTAATTGCAAATAAATTGCCTCTGCTTCAGTTTCAACACTGTTCTCTTAATTTTGTTATGGAAATTTCATGAATCATGCAAATTTCCTAGAAATAAATCTATTGTCCTACGTACCATTGCCTCCAGGTAGGATAGAATGGATCTCATTTTCATTGTGAAGTATTTGAACATTTTACTGACAATGTGTCTTTTATTTTGTTAACAGTGTAGAAGTTCTCTGTCATTAGCAAATATGCAGCAACATTAATTGCATGGGACAGTATGCAAAAAACCCCACTGAATTTGTTGCAAGACTTGAGGAAAAATTACAAGATCATAGCAGTGGAGACAAACTGAACTTCCTGAAGGGAAAGAAGGATTAACTGTTCCTTCACATTGCACCAGTCAGTGAAGTCTTTGTATAAGCCAAATGAATCTGAATTTATATCTCCTGTATTGTGGGAGGTCTGGTCAGGTGGCCAGGAGAGGATAAGGCTGACTGCCTGCATAAATCAGAAAAATCATTTTGACCGTGGACTGTTTTAGCAGCCGCAAATCACCAGAGCATAGATATGACCTTTTTATCTGTCCACTAGGACAAGTGAAAAGACTGATGGAGAAGTTGCTTTGCCAAGCGTATGTCACCGGGAGATTTTCTCTTCTTGGGGAGCTCCCTTCAGCCACTGCAGCTTGTCCACATCTTGTGAGAAGCACCTGGCAGCAAATTCTGCTGCCTTTCTCTTCTCTGTTCATTGTGAGACTTGTAACTCACAATTAACTTCCAACTCGAACATTTCACATGTTTAGAGTCTTGGGCAATATGAAAAACAGCTACTTTGCTAATCCATAGCAGCCTTAAGAGGTTTTCCCAGCTCACCTAAGTCTAAATTTTTGATGACAGCTTGTGAATTTGATGATAGAAATGCTTGGCAAATGTCAGCTATTTGCCAAAAGAAAATATTCCCTATGTCTCCAGCAGTTAACAGAGTTTTTCAGCTGAATCCAAAAAAAAATGTACAGCCCATCCTATTTCACTCTTTCTTGCTCTGAGCCATTTTTATTCTTGTTATCTCTACAGCACTGGTAAAAGTGTTTGACGCTTTCTTTATACTTAAAAATTTTGTTCTGTTCTGGTTTTTTCCTTAAAAATCACTGAAGTTGCAGCTCCCCACATGGTGACCACTACAGTATTTGCAGCCTGTTTCCTGGTTTTGTCTGATGGCATAATAACTGCCGTTGACCACAAGATGGCAAGGTTTCTTCACTTTTCTGTGACAAGAAACCTAGGTTAGGCAAAGGAAAGGGGAAGGGATGCAACAAGGTGGAAAAAGGAGGAAATACATAAGGACTCTGATTCCTCTTGTTACATCCGGATTTCCGATCCAGTGAGTAAGCGAAGAAATATGACGGATTTATCATATGATGACATTTATTTTACTGACAAGAATTTAGGAACATTGCAAAAAAATAGTGCATATTTATTGCTCTTAACAGATGCTAAACTTTCACACAAATTCAGTTGTTAGAATAGAAATGCTAAACCAATAATAATAGACTCTTTGGAGCTACACGTATGAAAGATTCTGCCAAAATATATGGCAATTCAGGAACCGTAGTTCCTGTGATTTGCACAGAAACAGGTAATCCGTTGATTACAAAACTGATGAGAGAAGGATGGAGGCTTTGTTGCTCTGGGATTTTGCAAAAATATTTATTTTTTTATTATTTTTACCTTAGAATGGGGGGGGGTGGGGTGTGACAACTCCTCTATCCTTCTTTTTTCCTGTTACATGTCTTTTTTTTAATGGATATTAAAGTATACAACTTTTTCAATCTAGCATGTTCTTTTCTACAAAAGAAAATAATGAAGAATGCCATTTTTTATTTAAACAACTTTTTAAATGATTTTGAGATCCTTTCATGATAAGACTATTGAGAAATACTTGAATCATTTCCAAAATGTATTTTTCTATAATAAGATTTTTTATTTGACTAGCAACTGACACAAAGTTTTTCAAATTCTGTGTAGGTAGCACTCACCAAAGAGTTTATCTTTAAATTTTCTCTTGATATGTCGCAGTTACAGGGACTTTGCTTTTGCCCTTCACTCAAATTTAATTCTTCATTTTTGAAATATATTCTCTCCTATGTTGTCTATACTACCCATTGATTGGCTATTTTTCTTTCCAAAAATCCTTAGCCTTAGGAAGGTATACTCAAAAATTCTTTCTTCTGAAAGACTTTTTTTTCATTTTGAGTGGTTTCCTTTTGTAACAGAATTACTATACGCCCCACTGATGCAGCTGATCTGCTGAAATATCTGTTTCCCACCACCACTGCTTTTCAGAACATTTGCTAAAGAAAGACTTAGATTTATATATTTTTATTGACTTTCATTTACAATGCATCATTTAACAGTCCCTGTGTGCTCACTGATCAAGCCTATGAGCAGAGACTTCTTCTGCCACTAGAGGCCAGGCAGTTTCGATCGCTGCCTCCCCCTTCACAGGCTGAGATCCACACTCGCTACTGCATCCTCTAAACACTGCGTCAATATAGATGTTCACTGATCTCATTAATGCATTTGGAGAGAGATGGAGAAAACTCCTTTTCAATTTTCAATCCAGCTAACCCAGTGCGTAGTATTATCATGTAAGATGAACATTAATCTAAAAATCAGTGACATTGCAATAAAAAGCCTGGGAGGTGATGGGAGAATAGCAGCAAAAGTTAAAACAAAACAAAACAAAACAAACCGCTAAAAAAATACCCCAACCAAACAACAACAAAAAAAAAGAAACCCACCACAACCTGGTAGCAGGAAAATAACTTTCCTCCTTTTTTTCTGCACACCTCTTGCAGCATGGTCCAGGTGTCCGTTGTGTCTTGATTCTGTTACTTTGTGTGGCTAATGTAAATTAGAAAGTGTAAAGTTATAAACTGGCTTTTAAAACTGATGTTATAAAAAAATGTCAAAGGTTCAGATACAATCCCCATAAAAGTAGAACTAAAGAATATTTAGACTTTCCAGGCTTATTAAGATGTGTACCTGGTTTCGTCAGCATTTTAAAGAAAACTTTTAGTAAACAAGCTCTCATCAAGGAGATACTTACCTTGAACTCCCTGATAAATAGCTTGATGCAAAGCTCATTGAAGCTTGTTTAAAAACACTCATTTCTTTCTGTGGGATACGTACCTGGAGCTTAGTACAAAAAGCTGTGTTCTTCCTCCAGGCTTTTACTTCCATAATGCATTTGCCTATTTCTAGTAACCCCGTATCCTTGAGAAAGAACTCCTGTTCAAATGAGGCATTTTTTTCTGGTCTACTATGATTATTCTACAAATCATCTGCTGTAAGTAAGACTGGTTGAATTCAGACTAACTGGCTCTGGTTTCAATCATTCATGTACAGTTTCTATTGAAATCAACATGGGGGAGGGGGTAGAGGAGCATAAATATGTTATAAAGGTGGAGTCTAAAATCTGGTCTTCAACCCTAACCGATCTGTTTTTCTGACTCCTTAGGAGGTAACTTCTCTACGGGTCTCTCTCCTTCCCATCATTTCAGTTTGTGAACATTTTTGAACTTTTCCCACTTCTGCCATATTGCCTCTCACGAAAATGCCTGGAATGCCCCATCGAAAAGACATCCCTCGGGCATTTCTTGCTCATAAGCGGTTAACTTCAGATCACGAACATATCTTACTGTCTTGAGATGCAGATCTACTCTTTAAAGGCAGCAGGGATTTCACTTTGTAGTGAAAACATGCTCTAAAAGACTCACGGTTGTCACTGACTGTCTTTGCCTTTTCCATTTGTTTCCTGACAGACATTATCTCCCATTTCAGGGAAGTGTACCTGTCAGTGTAGTTGCTGTGATATTTCATCTCATTCAAGTCTTTCTGTGGAAATGCTTGTTTTCAGTTCAAAGTATAACTGAGTTGCTTATTCCTAGTATCATCACTACAATATTGAAATTTTATAACTCCCCAAATGCTTTTTGTCCCCCAAAGCAGGGAGTGCTCTGGGATACCAGTGCAGTTGTTCTTCCCATCATTAGCATGTGAAGTTACCATTATCGTCACAATCAATCTATTTCCTACACACATCATGCTAAGTCTTTCTTTTCAGATAAGCTGTAAAGCTGAGCAAATTTAAGCATCTCCCACTGCTATTACCAAGCTTACAGTAGTCTGAAATTCTCCACTCCAAAAATCAATTAATTTGTCTTTATATTTAACTCTTTCTATCATGAATTCTTATTTCACTGCTTCTAACACTTTTTTTAACTAAGATGTCTAAAGAAAAAAAGACATGCAAAAAGTACAAGTAATGGGAATTTTGCATGTAGTCTGTATGAGGTGGGAAGAAGACAAAGAGTTCTCTACTTCTTGTGGTTCCTCTGAAATGATTGCATAGAAAACTGACCTTGCCAGTTCTGTTCAAAAATTCTAGTGAGCTGCCTCAGACTTTGAACGGGGGGGAAAAAAAATCTTTGCTCTTTTTGTCCTAATGTTTGTCAGGCAACTGGTCTCTGCATCTCTTTTTTCCAGTATGTGTTGTCCAGTTTTTTCATACTGGAAAATGCAATATTTGCATTTTATGCCTTCACACTTTGAGGTGCCACTTTAAAATGCTAGACCTCTTCAGCAGTAGTGTGGTAAAAAGCCAAGATCTTCCTTGCGTGTAAAGGGTATTCAAACAGGCAAGAAGTACCTCAACTCAAAACCAGCAGGTCAGAGAAAACAATTGTAATGTCAAATTACAACCCCAGGGCAAAATTTGGGCATATTCATTCAAATTTAAGCAACCTGATCATACTGAGTCCGCAGCTTGCTACTGTAGAGAATTACTTTTTCCCTACTCTACATTAAATGCCCACTTTAGTTTATAATATAACTCCAAGATTTTCATACAGCAGCTTTTTTTTTTCTTATTTGAATGTGCTAAGAATCAGAATCCTCTAAACTTCTTCATTTGTAATGTATGAAGGCAATTCAAACGAATAGCTCTACTGAAAACTCCCATATGCTCGCAAAGCACAACATAAAATTTTAAAAAGCAAGTGGAATTAATCACAGTTATAATTCCAACAAGAAATTTCTGATTACATCAACTACCACAAATCTCAGAAGAACTTGCTTCTGGAGGAACTTTTTACTTTGGGCGTTGCAGTGGAAGCCCGTGTCAGCAGATGGCACTGGAGGCATAGCTGTGAGACCAAAGTGGTCCTCGGAGCAGGAGTCTGGAGATTTAAATTTAAAGATTTAATTCTTTTTTAAGTTTGTCCTTAGAACAAAGTGCCATAGCTGAATGTCATTCCCTCTGTCTTGTATTATAAACCCCTGTGATACTGGGTCTGTCCCATCACTCATGTAAGTGTCACTGATGCAATTTCATGATCTCTTTTCCATAGGTGAAATTCAGGACGGTTGCAAAAGCAAACTTTGTTTTGTCACATTTTGATCTGATGAAGTGCCCTGTTTTGAAATTCAGACATTTCCTTAAAAAAAAAAAAAAATAAAATAAAATAAAAAAAAGTGGTTGATGAGGGGGGAGGAAGGGAAATCAGGAAGACATATTGCTGGAGAGGTTGACTATAATTTAACAAAGCCACACAAGTGTGAGTGGGAGAGATTTAGGGAGTCTAGCTGGGGAACCTGCATAACCAGCTATAAGCCAGGTTGATTTTCTTGAAGATACTTGCTTGAGATGCTGTTACTTTTTTTGAGCACCCTCAAGCTCAGGCCCTAGTCTCCACTTCATCTAATGTCCAGGTCCTCTGGATCTTTTGAGTCTCACACAAAAGCTGGGAGTCCTTGCACCTTTAGGGGCTCAGAGGAGATAAGCAGAAGAAACTAAACTACAGGAAGACACTTCAAGGAAGACACCACTTTATTTGGTTAGTTTTATAGTCAGCAATGAATTATATTTAAATGAAATAGGCTTTCTCAAAGCAGTATTCCCTGTTGATCTGAACTGCTGAAGGCAAAATGCCTTGGGTCAGATGGTTTTGGCAAAATTTAACTAAATCTTTGAGAGTAAAAATAGATGTTCTGCCTCATTCCATCCTCTCCAGAATGTTATCAGTATTCCTCCCTTTCTCTCTGGCTCATCATGTTCAACAATTTCCCCTCGCACTCACATGGTTTCTCTGATTCTTCATAGGGTCTCACACTTAAATTTTAACATCTGGTACTTGAGACTAGTATTATGTAGAGTTTTCTCAAGCATACTGTTTTATTTGATGCTTTATGGATATTGAATATGCATGTGGAAATCCCATTCCATGCATATTTCCCAGCTTGGAGCAAACTTATGATGTGGGGGTTTTTTTCCTTTTTTTTTTTTTTTTTCCTTTTTGTAATGCCACAGCTTAAAAAAGACATCGCAAATCAAGTCCAAACACAATAGCCAATGGCCAATTGTGTATGATTTGGAAGGAAATCACCTTTCGCCCTTACTTTCTTTTTGGTTGATTTGGTTGTTTAAAATCTTTGTTGGCAACATGGACAGTGGCATCGAGTGCACCCTCAGCAAGTTTGCCAATGACACCAAGCTATGTGGTACAATCAACAAGCTTGAGGGAAGGGATGATGTCCAGAGGGACCTTGACATGCTTCAGAGGTGGGCCTGTGTGAACCTCATGAAGTTCAACAAGGCCAAGTGCAAGGTTCTGCACGTGGGTCAGGACACTCCCAAGCACAACTACAGGCTGGGCATAAAATGGATTAAGAGTAGCCCTGAGGAGAAGGACTTAGGGGTGTTGGTGGATGAGAAGCTCAACATGAGCCAGCAGTGTGTGCTTGCAGCCCAGAAAGCCAACCATATCCTGGGCTGCATCAAGAGTGACCAGCAGCTTGAGGGAGGTGATTTTGCCCCTCTACTACGCCCTTGAGACCCCACTGGAGTACTGCATCCAGCTCCGGGATGCCCAGTGCAAGAAGGACATGGAGCTGTTGGAGTGAGTCCAGAGGAGGGCCATGAAGGTAATCAGAGGGTTGGAGCACCTCTCCTATGAGGACAGGCTGAGAGAGTTGGGCTTGTTCAACCTGGAGCAGGAAAAGCTCTGGGGACACCTTACAGCAGCCATCCAGTACCTGAAGGGGACCTACAAGAAATCTGGAGAGGGTCTGTTTAGAAGGGCATGTAGTGATAGGACAAGAAGTAATGGCTTTAAATTGAAAGAGGGTAGATTTAGATTAGATATTAGGAGGAAATTCTTCCCTGTGAAGGTGGTGAGGCACTGGCACAGGTTGCCCAGAGAGGTTGTGGATGCCCCATCCCTGGAAGTGTTTAAGACCAGGTTGGATGGGGCTTTGGGCAACCTGGTCTAGTGGAGGGTGTCCCTGCCCATGGCAGGGGGGTTGGAACTAGATGATCTTTGAGGTCCCTTCCAACCCAAATCATTCTATGATTCTATGAAATGTATCCCTCTACTTGAAACATTAGGTTATTAGGTTCACTGAATTGGAAAATTAAGAATTGTGAGCTAAATGTTCAGTTAATTTAAATTAAAATAATTTTTATGATTTTCCTGAATTTATGCTGCATAACGTAGAACCTCCCACATCATGGAACTCAGTCATCCATGAATGCAGGTAACTAAGTCATATAATAACCTCTAATTTACCACAGCTGAAAATTTGACTATTTTCTTCATCTTGAATCCATTAATAAAAAATACTGCATTCTTGAACCTCACTGTAAGTTTTCTGTATGATAATTATAAAAAACATAACCCTATGTCCCTTTCCCCAAAGTCAGACGTTTAAAAGATTATTAATTTGATGTTATTCAGAAGCAATTCCTCTATTAACATTTGAAAAATAATTTCACTAACATTTATTAGTCTGAATGGGGGCTGCTCAATAGACCTGTGTCTTGCTAGCCTCTTTAAAAAATGTTAATCTCTTTAAAAATAATCGTCACATGTTCTGTTGTCAGAACAGTGTGGAGTTTGTGGCACTGTTCTACTGGGGGGGATTTAACTGTGAGAAAATTTATCACAAATCGACTTGAGAGGACTATATTTCTACACTGGACCCTTCCATCCAGTGTATTGGTTTCCAACACTTCCCCTTCCCATTTGGTCACATCTGCTATATTTTGACTGCTTGTCAAAATATTCAGCAGGAGAGTATTGACAAAAGCCATATGATACTCTGAAAAGAAATATTTCAGTGTATTTTGGTTTTATGGTCCACAGTGCAGCTTGGAGAAAGTGTAATGTTTTCTTGCAACAATTTTTATATCACTTAACCCTACCTCAGTTTTTCATGTGGATTTATTTTTACATTTGCTGGAAGTCAGTGAAAGTATCAATCATAGTTTTCATTGTGTCTGGTTTAGATTAAAATTGGACCAATTTAATTTCATCATATGTTTGACATGATCTTGCCTTTCTTCTGCTTTACCTTTTCCAAGCAGATAGGAATGTTTGTGAAATAAAACCAGTCTGCTCGCTCCCTGGGAAAATCTGATGGTGTAATTGTTTTTTTTTCATTTAGTCCTTTGCCAATCTCAAATGAAGCCCTTAAAACCACAGTGAAAATGTCAAACCACCGGGAAAGGTGACTGAGACTAAGCTCAATGCCAATCAGAAAAGCAAAACAAAATCTTCTCGTGCTCATTTTTTCTAGCATTTCATTCGAATTTCAGTAGGACCTATATTCTCCAAACCCCATTTTCTTAAATACCTGAGTCATAAGTACTGTATCCCTCCAAAATAAATAATGTTCAGGGCTCATGTCTTTATTTTGTGAGTGGGATAGTCCAGGGTTTGGATTTATAAGATCGCAAAATTGCATGGTACTGCTTTTCACTTGTCAAAACACAAAGTGAATCCAGACTGTCGTGGGTCTGCATTCCAAACAGTAATATGTAGGTGGCCTTAAATGAGAGATTTTGACTCGGTGTAAAATGTGGCCCATTCATAGCATTTTTTTATTGCATGTAAAAAAAATTACAGATTAAGGGTTTGTCTGATTTTAATTAGCCTCCCACAAAGTTTAATGTTGCTGTCATACTTCAGAGCAAAGTTTCTCATTTTAGTGTATTCTAATTATGATTCTCCTTGCTGTAAATCGTTGCTCTGAAGAAGGAAAGAAACCCTTGTTGAGAGGACTTGTACCTTTTCTTTACCTTTTAGAAGTCAATGCAGTCAGCACTTGTGATCAATCTCATGCAAGCTTCTGAAGGTACCTTACTCTTTTAGTAATGTCAGGAGGGAGCTACATGTTCAGTGCAACATCAGTTAAACTGGATCCTATGAATATTAGTTTCAAAATAATTTGCTATGCCTTTTATATCCTAAAACATGAGCAGGGATTTCAGTCTAGAGATGAATGATAAGTAGTAACATTGCCTTTCTTAAATCCTTCTCTTTCTTATTTTACTGCAGCATCACAATGGATTTTTCTTATCTTTAGAGCCAAACTTCATTTAAAAAATATGTTTTGTCTCATCTAGCTGAGCCAAGAACAGAAATTTTCAAGAATGGAAGTGATCTGGGGACAGATTTTTCAAAAATTACTTTCAATCTTCCTGTGGTTTTGGTATCTTCTCTGAACAGATTACCTCTAGAAGCTGCTATACTTATGCTATTTGAAATGATTTTACCCTTCCAAGGTGCCACAGAACAGGAAATAAAAATCTTGGAACCTAAATTCTCCAGTGCCTATGATTTTAGGCTAGTTTAATAAAGCATTTTGCATACTTTTCTTTCACATTTGCACACACAATCTCTTATCTACTTACCTTGATGAGAAAGCAGTTTTCCTGCTAAGTTCACAACAGGGTAAAAATGTTCTTTAGCTCCTCTGCTGTACTGACATTTCTTTTCAATTTGTTTTCAGGTCACTGAGAACATACTTCTGTTTTCTGGGTTTCAGTATCCCATTGAAAAGAGTTGCTATGTGCATTTTTAGAAATTAATTCAAAGTATGATCTGATATTTAGTAGTAAAACCTCAAAGTGAGAAGCGCTAGTCTTTCCAAGTTCCTCTTACTTCTTGTGGTTTTGAAACATCCCTAAACAGAGAATGTATTTGTTTTGGAAGTACTTTATCATGCAGAAGTGTATTCTGATGCCCTTTATTACTAGTGACGATTCTTCTCCCTCTTTAGAATATTGGGTTTCTAGCTATTAGTCATAATTTTTTAAATGCAAGGTGTATTTCAAATGTTTGATACCCTTTTCTGAAATGGGTAAACAACATATTTAAAGCTTTTCATTGAAACAGTAGAGCTTTGGGTGTTAAATGTTATATAGCACTATAATAGCTATAATAGCTGCCTTGATTAAAAACAAAACCAAAGAGTTTGGTTTGCTATAATCATAGAGAAAATGATTCATTGACTCAGAAATTGTCTTCGATTTCATTGTAATGTCTAGAGAAGTTGCTGTACAGCTGGCATATTCTAAAAACTAAACCTATGAATTCAGCTGACTCAAAATGTACATCATCCCACCATAGGCACACAGCCTCATTTAGACCAGTGAAAAAGTGCTTCTCCCCACCCATCCATCAGTCTAAGACATTAAATCAGATGCATTAATAATTTTAATGTAATTCTTGTTAACACTTTCCCCACCCTGCCACCCCACATATGCACATGAGCCCTAAAAAAAAACCCCAAACCTGAAAAGTAGGAGCAGTGGTGAAGTTGGAGTCACACCTGTATTTTGCACAGAGTGAGCGGAGCCCTGTGATTCAAAGGATGTTGTTGTATGTGTGCCGGTAGTGTTACATCCTTTAGCATGGTCTGGTGCTGAATTGATGTAATACAGCTTTTTCTATTACTCCAAAAATCAATCTTCTTCTACTTCTGGTCTCTGTTAAAGGCCTTATTCTCCCTCTCAAGCCAGCCACTACACTGATTGATTATGACCAAAATTGTCTTGAGTCCTACATACTGAGAAAGAAAGATCCCATACAATGAGAAAAGTAAGTGGAACATTTCAGCTTTTTCTTGATTGTTGTTATAAAAGCATTAGTCTGAAATGAAAGGTTGAAGCAGCAGCTGTTCATTGGCTGTACCATAAAATATCGTCAGTTTGCATTGTTGTGAGCCCTAAATTGACATTTTAAGTGCCTCATTTGTTCACAAGGGGTTCTTTCTCAACATCTCCCTGTTCTGTGTTATAGACAAAGTGAGACAACATTCACTAGAGTGAGGAACTGAAAATGCATTTTGAACGTGTTTTAATGCTGTTTCAATAAACATATGAAAACTTTAAAGTAGGATCTCATAATGCAATGGTGATGATGGTAAATGGTTTCTTCAAATGGCTATGTCTGAAAAAACGTATTTGAGGTGTCTGAGTAGTTCTGAGCCCGTAAGTGGAATCAAGATACATGAATTTGAGGTGTATTTTTGCAATGTTCTTGGGTTATGCAAGAATGGATTCTGTTCTGAAGGTTTGTCCCATTAAATTAAGCATGCTGAAGTGTCTCATCCGTGTGATAATTAAAAGGAATGTGAAAAGGAAAATAGAGCAGCATTGAATTGCATGTCACTCTAATCAAATTGAAATGGATATCATCTGTTTGCAGAATATGACACAGTGGGTGTAATTCCCATTAAAAACAACTCTCTATATTGAAGTGGAATGATTTTGTTACTTAAGCAGTATCAAGATAGATTGATAGAAAAAGCTGTCTTAAATACCTCATAAAAACTCACCAATATTCAGCACTTTGTTTCTCTAGAAATGATATGTATGAACATTTTTTATTAAATCCACAACTGAGCACTTGCTAGTCTATTAAAAGCCTAAATATTTTTTTTAATTCATCAGAGCTGCTTCTGCTCCACATCTGGTATTTGCTCACTCTTTTATATTTGCAGTATCCTATAATATATACCGGCTCTGAGATGATGCAAACTGGTGCCTGCTATAGGCATCACAACTTATTTCAGGTTTAACAACAACAAGGAAAAAAAATTTCTATTGCTTAATAACTTTCTGACAGTTTTCCAGAAGGATTTACCAACTGGATAAAAACTATTATATTTTGAAATGCTAATTCTAAACTCATTAGGATTGTTTTAATGACCTAGGCTAATGACCTTCTTAATGTGCTACTAACAATCACAGATAAAAATTGTTACCATAAATCTGATAGCCATTTTTCTAAAATTTTGTACTAAATGAATATGTTTGCAAGTACAGTTTGTGCTGTATTTAGGAAAATATGTGAGCTGTAACTTCAGTATGTTGTGTAAAACATTACAGATCATGTTCATCGAAAGAATTACTGTAAGGTGAAATATAGAGAAGCTTTTCTAGTAATAAGGTTCATAAATTGAATTTCTAAGAAATAGTTTAATGATTAGAAAAATGCAGACCACCTCTTTATGCATCATTTGCATTCTGAATTCTATGAATGCAAATCCTGAAGAAAAGATGGTTTTGAGTGGAATCTCATATCTTTATATTTATCTTATATCTTATATTGAGTGGAATCTCTTTATATTTGGAAAACAATTTGGGACAGAAACATTCTACCTCCTTTTAATGGAACAGAAGTGAGTTTTAGTCCCATAATCACAGAAGTTTGAAGCATAATATCTCTTAAGACTGTCTCAATTGTTAAAGAGGTGTTTAGAAATAGCGTGAAAGTAACTAAAAACTATTGTTGCTGGATGGTGACAACCTCATCAAGATGAAATAAAAGACGATGAAAACTCCCAGCCAAACTAGCAACCAAAACATGTAGCAGAACAAATGAAAACCTGTCAGGGCTAGATAAAACCTGGCTAAAATCAAATTAAAGATGAGATGTAAGGAAGCCAGGACTTAGGAAAAACAAAACAAACCACAACATTAAAATTGCTCAAAACCAAAGGGAAGCTAGCCAAGAACAAACTTGTCAAGAACTGATAGGAGGAACAAACTTGGATCTTATGGAGTGTGTAAAGCAAATGAAAGGAGTCAAATTGGCATTCATCTGAGATTGATTTACCATTCTTCCACTTGCCAAAGCAGAAGGGAAGATGTGTTTTTCCACTTTAGAATCTATCATATAGGATATCTAACTCTGAGCCTGAAGTTTAACTGTTTTTTCAGACATTTCAGAGAAGAATATCTTATTAAACCTGGTCTAAAACAATAGCTAAATATACCCCAGCTGGAGGAACAGAAAGCTTTATGTTATTGCTACCAGTCCAAAGGGACCTGTACTTACTGTGCATAGTGGTTTTTTTGGGGAAAAAAAAAAAAAAAAAAAAAAAGAAGAGCTATCAGGCATTCATAAGGGCATTATTTGGTTTTGGAACTGGGAACAGAATAGAATTGGCTATTGGTTATATAAGACGGCATGAATAACAAGGAGGGAGTTAAAGCTGGGAAAGTATCAAACCTCCGTACAGCCCCTGTTAATCTTCAGGACTGGGGAGAAAGCTGCTTTGTGTAAAACCCTCACTCTAAATACCAAACTGGAAGGTTCAGACTTCCAGGATATCCATGTATTGTAGCTCCTCTGAATCCTGTGGAAGTTACCCAAATGTAACTGAGGACATAGTGCAATTCTGAAGGGTGTTCATAAAGTGTATCTGTAGGTGCCTGAGTTAGCAGACCAGCATCTATAGCTGGAAAAATTCAGAACATGGTTCAACCACAGGTGATCTCATTTGCTCCCAGTTGGGGAAGACGCTCTAGTGTCAAGAGCAAAGGCTGGTCTTTCAGGATTCCCTCAAAATAGGTACTGGGCATTAGATACTTCACGCTGGTTGCTGTAAATTGTCCCCATGTTATGCTAGGGTTCCCCTAGCATGCTCCATCAATATTAGGTAGGCTGAAGAACAAACATAGATGGAATCTTGGCTAGTGCTGGACCTTATGATGATTTCTATTTTATCTAGACATATGGGATCACAAGTAAGGCTTCAAAGAAACTACAAAATGTCATCTTATCCATCTTCTAGGCAGGCTCCTCTGAGATATCTAACCTATTCTAAAATCCTCCAGTGATACAGTTTTTAGCACTTCTTGGGCAGCATATAGCTAACCTTACCAATAACAGAGTTAGTGTGCAAACAACTAATTTAGATCTCTGTAGCTACAGTCTATGTCCATGACTGTTCTAACCTCCAGCTGCCATTGGCTCTATTGGACACAGGGGAAGCTTCTAGCAGCTTCTCACAGAAGCTACCCCTGCAGTCCTTTCCTGCCTCACTACCAAAACCTTGCCATGCAAATCCAATACACGAATGTTGATTCTAACCTTACATTTGTAGGAAACAATACTGTAAACTTTGGAAATTGTTTGTCACAGAAAAATATCCAAATGCTGTTCTAATGCTTTTGTTGGAGGAATGAGAATCATAGAATCATAGAATGGTTTGGGTTGGAAGGGACATTAAAGATCATCTAGTTCCAACCCCCCTGCCATGGGCAGGGACACCCTCCACTAGACCAGGTTGCCCAAAGCCTCATCCAACCTGGTCTTAAACACTTCCAGGGAGGGGGCATCCACAGCTTCTCTGGGCAACCTGTTCCAGTGCCTCACCGCTCGAACAGGAAAGAATTTCTTTCTAACATCTAACCTAAATCGACCCTCCTTCAGCTTAAACCCATTCCCCCTTGTCCTGTCACTACACTCCCTCATAAACACTCCCTCACCATCTTTCCTGTAGGCCCCTTCAGGTACTGGAAGGCCACGATTAGATCTCCCTGGAGCCGCCTTTTCTCCAGGCTGAACAAGCCCAACTCTCTCAGCCTGTCCTCATAGGAGAGGTGCTCCAGCCCTCTGATCAGCTTCGTGGCCCTCCTCTGGACACGCTCCAACAGCTCCATGTCTCTCCTGTACTGGGGCCCCCAGAGCTGGATGCAGTACTCCAGATGGGGTCTCACAAGAGTGGAGTAGAGGGGCAGGATCACCTCCCTCGAATGCACAGTGAACAGGGCAAGGGATGGGAGGAAGAGCCAGTATGGGCTCTTTCCTGAGAATGAAGATGGCAGGCTTTGTTTCATACCTCTGTGATCATATTGCTAAATGGTAAAAGTGACATCTGATAAAAATAGCTCAGTCTGATGAGGGAGGCTTGACAGTGAATTCCTTAAAGATTAAAGATAAATGCTAGTATAACAATGAGACAAATGATATTCTAGTTTCATTGAAAAAGAGAAAATTGCCTGTGGTGAAAGTACGACCAGTACCTTGGGGGCTTTCTCCTGCTATCCAAAAAAGAATCTTTTGTGGTCGAGTGTCATTACTGTCTGATAGTGCTGAAGAAAAGTAAAAGAGGTCAGCAGAAATGCAGAAGATAATAGAGACAAGAAACAGCCAAATAGTTTTCTAAAAATTAAACAGCACCAGAAAAAAATCATATCTTTTGATGTTTTTTTTATAAATTAGTCGATGATGGGAATACTGTGAATGTAAAAAATTTCATTCTAATGCAGCTTTTAATGAATACTTGAGGTTTTTATGAAATCTTGCAAACTATATTCTACTGGATATGAATGCTTGGGCAGAGTAAAAATTGGCTGAAGTAAAGGAAGACTGTTTAAACATTTTGACAGTCTTTTGGCTTTAGCAAAAGAAAGTACTGCTGATTTGAAAGTGTTATGCAACATTATTTCTCTTTTACCCACACAATATTTTAATCCCCACAATCAGCTGTGGATTGTGTACTAACAAATAGTGGCCTCTTTGAAGATATTTAAAAATTCAGTCATACATCTTATCTTTTTCTCTTTCCATATAATTCCTACTGCAGTCAACCACAGGCCTGTGACAGGCAGGATTTTTTCCTGTTCCCCACCTGGGTTTTGGAGGATCTCTGTAGGAGTTCTCCTTCACGTGTATTCATCAACTCGTGCAGGGTCAAGGCCTCAGAGTTCAGGTTGAGACCACTTTGAAACAATGGCGCTAAGTATAAAAAAGCCAGAGATTAATGACAATTATCAGAGAGAGGGCAGAATATAAACTTGTTGGGTTGGGTTCAGTTGCCTAAATGGCCTAGAGCCATTTAAGATGGCCTTCGCTTCAGCAGAGTGCTCCAGAAGGTTGTAGGTTTCCCACAGGTCCTGTGCCATATTTTCTGGCACTGTGTGGATGTCCCAGATGCCATAAATCATCAAAGTAGGGCTAGACATGAATGTTTAGGTGGCTGAATTGAGCCCTTTAATCTACAGGTAACCTTTCAATAAACTTTTCCTTCTTTTAGACTCTCATTGGTCTTAATTTCTGGTCTGCTTCAAGAATGCAAGCCAGCTTTGTTGTCTCTTGAAAAGCATTTATGAAACTCCTTGATTCTAACTTACAGTTGTAAGCATGAGAACTACAAATTTTGCTCTCTGTTATTCTGCTTTCCACAGCTCGTTCAGTATTGTAGCAGTGTTAGCCAGGGGTACAGTTTGGCCAATATTTTAAGCTCTGTACTCATTATATCATAAAGGAATATGTTATCATAAACCTGCCTTAATAGCTCAATGGCATTTCTTGGTGAAGTGAATTTTATTTATCTAATATAACACCATGTTAAAAAGCATTATTATCGGATGATTGTCCAAATTTTTACCAGTAAAAGTGCATGTCTAGTGCATAATTTTAATACATCAATAATTGTATCATGGAGTGGTTATTATGTGGAAGAGGTTATGCTGATCCCCACACATATCATTTATTTCAAGAAAAAAAAAATCATATTCATAGATGTAATATTTTCCTAGTTGACATCATAAAAATAACCATAGTGGAAGCCTTAGAAGGATATTATCTAAGAAGACTCTTTGGGTGCATGAATTAAACACTGAGAGACAGAACATACTTGAAGCCTCCCCCACCTTCCTTTCTTGTCTAAGATCTCCTCATTAAAAATAAAATTGAAGATATAGCTCAGACAAAATGTTTATTGATGAGTAATATGTGACATTCAAGTCAGCAGTTATAGTTGTAAAATATCTGTATCTTTTCTTTTCCTCTGCTTAAGAAACAGTTTGAGAAATTTACTGCAGTATTGAGAGAAAAGCTCCTTATTGGGACCTGTAGGGTGGGGAGGAGAGAAAGGAGAGAGGTGACGTGGGATGTGCAGATGTGGACACAATTAATTCTAATAATTAATATGTAATTAATATTAATTTTACACCAGCAACGATGAACTGCTAAAATTTATTCCAACAGACTGTTTTAAGAATATTTTAAGCTCTCATAATCATTTAAGATGTATCTTTTAAAGACAAGTAATAAGCTTAATGTGACTAGGTGATTTTTGTTGCTCAGCGGTTCCATTCATTTCTTCCCACCTCACTAAGCTTGCTGCATTTCACCAGTCATATGCAAGAGTCTGGCATTTTTTAAAGCTGTAATAATATGAAAGTGAACAGAGAACAGTGACATAGAGAAACAGGAGGCTATAGTGCCCACTCAAAGCTAGCCAGCACATATCACATACATTTTTGCGATAGGTTTTTATGAATAGACCTAGAATGATTCACCAAACAGAGTGTATTTACATTATTTTTAGCAAACGCATTTCACTGTACTGAAGAAGTAATCAGAGTTGCAATTACCACAAAGTAAAATCAATAAAGACTGTGTTTTCAGAGATCATTGATTTGAAATAAATTCATTCCTATCCCATGAAATTTCCATTTAGTTTATGTTTTTATTTTATACCATTACTGAGATATTTGCATACAAATGCATTGTTGTAATAGAATAATGTACAAAAGAACAATGGAAAAATATACATGCTGTTGCATGTACTATATGTAATATAATATGGAGAGCTAGCAATACATGTCTAGGTAAAACACATGATAAAAATTAATGAACAATTAGCCATTAATGATAAGGAAAAGGAATGATTGCTATAGTTAAGATCTAATGTGGGCTGAGGAAGAAGATTGAGGACATCTTACCACATCAATTAAAGAAGGAAAATTTGAATTGAATAATACAGATGAGAGCTGTCGTGGTTTAACCCATCAGGCAGCTAAAACAACCAGCCAGCCATTCACTCACTCCCTCCCTGCAGTAGGATGGGGGAGAGAATTGAAAAAAAAGTAAAACTCATGGGTTGAGATAAAGACAGTTTAATAGGACAGAAAAGGAAGAAAATAATGATAATGATAGAATATACAAAACAAGTGATGCACAATGCAATTGCTCATCACCCACTGACCGATACCCAGCCCCTCTCTGAGCAGTGATCACTGCCTCCCAGCCAACTCCCCCCAGTTTATATACTGAGCATGACATCATATGGTATGGAATATCCCTTTGGCCAGTTGGAGTCAGCTGTCCTGGCTGTGTCCCCTCCCAGCTTCTTGTTCACCTCCTGCGGAAGGCTCATGTCTCCTCGCTGGCAGGGCTGAAAGTCCTGAAAAGTCTTTGAATTAATTGTAAACACTGCTTAGCAACAACTAAAACATCAGTGTGTTATCAACATTATTTTCATACTAAAGCCAAAACACAGCACTATGCCAGCTGCTAGGAAGAAAATTAACTCTATCTCAGCTGAAACCAGGGCTTCAGGTAGTAGTAGAAAAAGAGCTTAAAAAAGGAACAAAGATTGCTACAGGAAGCAGCAAAATGGAGGGAGACCACAGATCTCTCTAGTCGGAGTCAGATCACAGACCTGATTCTGTTGGAAGTTAACTCACAGAAAAAAATAAAGTGGGAAAACTGGGGAATTATCCTCTGTGCATATAAATTACTGCAAAAATACTGATTTCAATGGATATAAACTGCACAATGCTATTAGAGTATGTGGCATGCAGGGTCTTTCTACATGGTACAGACATTTTGTCTGCCGCTAAGTTTAGCAATGATTAGCCAAACTTTTTCCTTCCTGTCACTGTTGATGTGCTTTGCAATTTCCCACCTTTCTGATGACCTCCACAATAGAGGTGGTGTTATTTCAACTGTTGCATTTTGAGACGACTGTAGTTGAAATACTAAATAAATCTTATAAATGGATCCGTTGCTTTCACTTTCTTCAGGCTACACTTTATCCTCAGCTATGCTGATACAAATCCAAAGCAAATGAAAGGATATGTGGTCAGGTTTTGACAGAGGGAGGAAAAGTAGACAAATAGAGCCAATATAAATTAAAAATTTCACTTCAGTGGTTAGAAGTGTGCTAATGTGAGGATATGTGAATACTGAACAACTGAAAGGAAAATTAAATAATGCTCAAAGCTAAAAATGATTATACTGGAGATATAAACAAACATCTGAGAGGGAAAAGAAGATAGAAAATATAATTTTAGGGTAAGTAGTTTGAGAAAGACATTCCTTTTTTTATTCTTTCTTTTTTCTTTTTTTTTTTTTTTTTTGTGAAGAAAATAACTGTAGGTCAATATTTTTAGATATGGATGCTGCAAACTGTTCCTGTCTTTGAAAAGGATTGGGTTTTACTTTCTGAAACACAAATGATCCATAGGCACCAGATATTAATCTTTTTCATCTAAGCCAAAGATATTAGCTTTAGATTTCTTTTAGCAGGTTAGAGACCTGTTGTCAATCTATGGATTTTAAACAGCAATAAGACTATTATTATTTAACAAGACATTTCAGTCACTATACTCATTATTTTTCATTACTGCACCCTCTATCTCTAATCTGTTGACACTTCTGTATTTGTGGTATCTGGGATCAAGCTCTGAAAACGTGAAGGGCACCTCAAAACATTAATTTCTTAAAACATTAAGAAATACTTTCACACAATTTTGTTGAAGGCAGATTTATTGCTGAATGGAGTTTCCACCTCTATTCCAGCTCCATAGTTGCCACTGACATCGTCTTTCTTGAATGTCATCATACCTCTCATCTCCCACACACAGCGAGAATTTTTTCCCCTTTCCCCTTCTCCCTTTAGGAAAATGTCTGGAGTCTTTGAAATGGTGACATACAGGTATGTGGAACATCATACAATGCTGCCACTTTTTTTCCCATGACCTTGTGATTCAACAGATTAGTGGGCAACGAAGTAGTTATAAAAATGAGCAATCAGCAGATTGTTGCTTAAATAACTTTCCCCACATTAAATCATTGAAAGGTAATGCAGAAGTAAACATAGGCATAAAAAAATAAATATAAAATTGCATTTTATATGTTATTTCCTGAATAACCTATTCATGAGCTCAGACCTGCAGTCAGGATTTCATTGATCAACATGTGTTGATTTTTTTTTTTAAACAGTAATTTTGCTTGAAAATTTAGCCCAAAATATTTTAATGTCGTTGTATGCATAATTCTAAGACCTATCAATGAAAAGTTAGTTTTTATTACTTTCTGAGATCATTTATGCAACTTTGGTTATATCAGGGCTTTTTTGAGGAATCTCGATGTCAGACTATCGAATAGCACATTACTCCACTTTGATTACATGATTCTATATGCTTTCTGGATCTTATTAGCTGCTATTAAGCACATTTGAAAACATATGAAAATAAATATATTTTGTCTCTGAGCTTTGTAACAGAGAAAATAGTTAGAGCCCAGTAGCATCTCCCCTGGATTTTAGGAGAATGGTATTACCCTGCCTTTCTCTGAGAGATTGCTGGTTACCTTCTGTCAGTGAGCAACTGTCTCGCTGCAAAGCAGAAGCACGATCTCATCTCTTTTGTCTGTGTTCAAGGCAATTACTTCTTAGAAAGTGGAATTTCTTCAGAATGACTATGTACAAGAGCAAACGCAGAAACCAAAGATGTAAGTAAATTGTAAAGTTTTTTTAATGTTCTTGCAGAGGAGGGAAAATAAATCTCCAGTTTCGTTGAACACCATGGTTTACTTTACCCTGCTCTAGTTAAATAATATCAGGAAAGCAGGAACAGTATTCCCTGCCAATTATCCCAGTGTATCTGTATGTTAAGTGCATGAAAGACCTTTAAAATTTAAAAAAAAAAAAAAAAAGCTCACTTGTTACTATGGAAACCCTCAGTGAGTGATTGCTTTATAATATCAACAAAGAAATAGAGATCAAAAATAAGTTTAGTTCAGCACAGCATCCTTTATTCAGGGCTTAATGACTGGCTAGCTGTAGCCTTTGACTTGACAAGGTTGACACGCTTTCACTTGGTGGACTTTTTTATGTGATTTGCTTTAGGGAGCCAGCGATACCAGAACTTTAAAGGCAGTGATTTTATTTTCCTTCACCATAACTTTCCGAAGAATCAACTAGCTTGCTTAAACCACAGAAACAGAAACTGGGGGGCAGGGAAGCATGCATGTGTCTCTGTTGTGCATTTAAGACACTCCAGCCCTGAACATTCACTGGCTTCTGAATGCATGATTTTCCAGTCAAGCAGCTGTTTGACTTTTTAAATTGCTATGGCATCAGCTGGGGGAATATCAGCGCCAATCTTGTCTCCTCCAGAACATTATGGAGGGGTGACTGAGGCAAGTAAAAATGAAGTGCTGTGGGTCAGGTCATGAAGTGTGTGTTACTGTAAGGAAATCTAGCAAGAGGCCAAGTTATAAATGGAGAGCATGTCTGAGGCTGAGAAAAATGCTGTTCCTCTAAGAAAAATGCCATGCAGGGACTGTGTGCTTTCAGGGAGAGAGCAGGAGGGGATGAATATCAATTCAGAAGAAGATAAGTTTGGACTTTATCTGGACAGGAGCATTGTTACTGTTCAGAGTTGAAGGTGTATATACAGCTATATCACTGACCTCGGTTTCTGGTCCTTAGAGCTTAATCTGTACATGTCTCCAGTTTTTCTTGCCCAAAACAAATGGATGTGCTGCATGTAGAAAGTTTGCAGGACAGATCTCTGCTAAAATAGCTGCAACAGAAATCAATCATTTGCTTCACATTCAAATAAAATAAATTATCATAAATTTTGTTCCTGTAGCAGCAGTGAAAGAAAATTATTTATATACAGGCAGATTATAATTAATCTAGTTCATTTTAACATACTAATTACTCTCACTGTTATTATGTAAACCAGGAGCTCTTTCTATAGCCAGCTGCATTCTTGCATTCTCTCCTGTTCAAGCCTGGTTATGGTGCACACTAACAAAATTTGTGACTGGGTAGCTGAGTTGTTAGTTTTTTTGTTGTAGGGATATAATCATTCACAAAAACTGCACGAGATGCTTTTAAGAATGCTTTTATGAAGGCAACCTGCCTTCTTCCCCTTTTCCCTCCACCCCTGCTGACCCCGAGGAAAATCTGTGATTTGCCAAGGAAAAAAAAAAGAAAGAAAAAAAAAAGAATTAAACATAATTAGAATCGAATCTGTAATTATGAGGGTGGCTGTTGCAATGTTTTTTGGTTTTAGAATTGCCTCTGATCTTAAGATCCTAATCAATAAATATCTCAATAAAACTGCCACCGTTATATTAGATACTAATACTATATACATAGATGCTTCATTAGTACCTCTCAGCTAATTAGCAGCTGTAAAAGTCTTAACAGACAAACAAAACTATTTGATTAATTTTGATACTGCTTCTATTCATATCACTCAAAGGTTTTTTGATGGATAGATTTCATCTAAGCAATTGTTATTCTGAAATAGTGGTAGCAGCTCTGTTAAACAGTAGAGAAGTACTACATTTTCTGTCCATTACATTTAACATGTTCTATTTCAAACTTGAAGGCATTTTTGGTGGTCCTTAATAAACAATAATAAAAGATATTTAGTATATAATTTCCAATATATGTAAGGTAAACCTTGGGGTTTATATCTCCTGACTACCTCTCAATAAAACACTTGAAGATCTGGCATAAAACGAAAGTGAGCTTTGTGGGTTTTTCTTATTCATTGAAGTTCTGCTTCTGCATTTGGTACATTCTGAACAGTATTGTAAGCATAGGTTTCCTAGCGCATTTTTTTCTCTAATGTTTGATGAAGAGCGTAAGGGCATTTTGTACTTAATTTAAAAGCACATCAGATTAGAGAGGAGGATAGAAAAAATAGAGACATGATGACCTTTTCCTAACGTAACATATAAGGAATGCCCATTTCCAGTTTCTGTCCCAGGTACAAAACTGTTGCCAGATGAGTAGATGTTAAAAAATGGGTCTATTTACCTATTTGCATGAATAGGATAAAGGTTCTCCATATATTTTATTCAGCTGCAGGATCATACATAAGATTTCTAAATTCAAAACTAATCTTAATGTTTCACTTTCATTGTACCTTTGGTTTTGATTCTAGTCAAAGTGGCACTCACATTAAGTAGTTAACATATTTATTCCATACATGGTTGCAACTAATGAGAATTAAAAATAAGTATCGCAGTAAACTGTGGAACTTGCATCACTGAATAAACAAAATTCAGATGCAGGCTATTTCTATATGTTTGTGTGTACCTACCTACACACATACACAGAGTCTCCACGCGTACATGTGTCTGCACACCCAGATATACAGCATGCTTTGTACTTAATTCAGAGCGTTATCTAACTGATAGGCCGAGTTCTCATTTCATTGCACGGACCTAATGACTGAGTGAGGGGAAACCATCATAACAAATGCAATCTTATAAACACTGAAAAACTGGTAAACACATGTGGTAAAGCTTTTCTGAAATAAAAGGTTTGAATCTTTGACTGACCTGCTTTAGGGCTGCAGCTGCTGAGGAGGATGGTCGGGGTAAGCCTTGCAGTAGGCTGCTGTGCACATGTGGGTCTCCTCCATGGAGAGGCAGTCGTTCACATCTTCTGAAGATGCCATGCCTCCAAGCCTCCAAGCCTCTCATGAAGCAGGTAGCAGGCATCCATTTTTCACCAGGGTCTTTCTCGTAGACTTCACTGTTACAGGAATCAAGGCAGACTACTACCCCCAAAGAAAATAACATTGGAAAAAAATTACATCTGTAAACCAGAAATTAATGTTTACAATTTATTCATGGTTAGTGTAGCTTCACAACTTAAATCAGGACCACATTGTGGAGGGTTGTGTATGAAAAAGTGAAAATACGATCCTTACCGATGCTTCAGTCTAACACTGTAAATTTGACTTGGAAGAAATGCAAGAGGAGACAGAGACAGTAACAGCCGTGTTTCGAGGAAGGTGCGCAACAGCACTGGGAAGAGATGTCAGAGCGATGCCTGCAGTTAAGAGGCTGCTGTGGGACTTCCCTGCTACACATCTGAACAGGGGGTCAGAATGTTAAGGCGAAGATGGAAATGATAAGGGAAAACATAGGACTTATCTTTTACTTTTTTCAGCTTCATGTTTTTGGTGCTTAATGGGATCTGTTCGGTGTGTCAACGATGACAATCAGAGTATAATAGCAGTTGAGGTAAAGAGCCGTTACTTTTGAATATTAGGAACCATTGATAAAGTCAATAGTCATCATAAATGCAGCTACAGATCCTGTCCCTGTCCAAGGGGTGAATTCCAAGGCATCGATCCCAAGCTCATTCATGACAGTATGAAGAATCCTGTCAACATCAAATGGTCTTGAAATTATGCTCCAAATACTTTAATGACTTCTAACATGGCTTGGCTACCAGCTCCATGACAGTATCTCTTTTCACTGCATAATATAGTTTGCTTAGCTGAAATAGTCATTGCTATTTTTTATGCTGACATGCTGTGAACAGTAATTTTTTTTAAAGTATCATCCAGATCTTGTGAAGATTCTGCTTCTTTTAAAATCAACAGATGAATAGTTATATTACAGGGGGTTTTTTAAAGTGTAATGAGAAGAGAGACATTATATTTCCTTTTATTCTGACTATTTCTCTCTCCCCATAGGAGACATGCCACAACTTTACCTGTAATTGTCAAGTGGATTATGATTCTTTGCCCTCACTCCCCAACTGTGTTTGTGCAGTCCTAGGCTTCCCTGCATGCAGAGCCCTGTAGAAAGTAGTATGTGCATTTACTAAAGGGTTAAATTAGTTATAGTAAAATGAAAGTAAAATAAATGATTTTTTCAAAAGTTATGCAGGTAACTGCTACAATGTAAAATGCACGTGGCTGTCGCATAAGGTCACAATACTTTTGGTTCAAACTAGCGCAGTATTTAAAGGTGTGCTGTCCACAGGTGTCACCTGATGCGTGTTTTTCAAGTATCCTTGTATTGTTGAAGAAATCATTTCTTGTGTACTGATAACATCTAATGAGAAATTCTATGAAATTCCAGTTTGAACGAGTATTTTGTCCTATCAGCATTCTTTGATCTATTGCCTTGCCTGATATATTTTCTTTTATTGATAAGGTCCCACTTGCCATCTTTTCATCACGGATTTGCTGTTCTCATCTTCTTCGTCCACCTTTACAGAGAGCATAATGACTTTCAGCCTTAAAAAATAGAGTTGGCATCTGTTGAGTCTTGCTATATTACACTTTGATCAGCCCATGATTACTTCCATCTCCTTTTTGCCTCTTAGGGCAATAAAGACCCCCAGTACTGAGGCTGCTGCCACTCAGAGAAAATAGCAGCCTTTAATACAGTGTGTGCTAGGAGTTAAAGTGACTGGAAAACCAAATCTCATTGGGGAAAACAAGTGTAGTTACTGACCCAGATCCATATAAGAAAACTCTGCCTCTTTCCCTAAAACATCAGAGACCCAGACAACAAGGGAATATCTCTTCAGCGTGATACAGAGACAGCTTTCTTCATGTAAAGCTATCCTAGAATTGCCCCGGGATATTCCTATTGCTGCATACCTTCTGAGGAAGTAGAGTTCAGTGCAATTAAGTGTATCAGTAATAAGGCCGAGCAAGAAGCCATTCACCTGCAGGAGTACAAATGTCATTGAATATTCACATCACATGGATAACATCTTTATAAAAAAAATAAAATATAATTGCTACTCAACAAGTCAGGGGCTTCAGAGATGTAAGTGCTCTTCTCGTAGCTTTGAAAGGAATTCACTGTGACCTGAGAAGGTTGGCTTGTTTGAAATTATTCATTTCCCAATGTTACTAAGCAGTAAAACTTAAGACATATGTCCCTCAGTGAAGCAACAAGGGTAAATAAGCTACAAGTGTCTGTGTAGACTTCTAAAGCAGACATAGTTTTGCTGTTTCTAGACTGTACAAGTGAATAAAAAGTATTGAAAAGTAATTTTTCAAAAAGCATCTTTGCGCGATTAATACTCTGACCAAACCCTACACACACAACTCACGTGATGCTCCCCGCTGCTCAGTGGGAGTCTGCCTCAGGAAGAAAAGTAGAATTTTTGTCCCTGTAGAGTAAATGCTGGGAGGAAATACTAAAAGTGAGGAGAAAAACTTGGGGAATAGAGAACTTACAACGTATCTTGAAAAAGGGGAGAGAAAGGAATAAACAGTACAAGTACAGATTCAGAAGTGACTTCTAAAAAAAATCGTCTGAGAGCAGAAGTCAGAACACCTGCAATGCAAGTGGAGAACATAACAAAGAAATCAAACCAGTCATTTCAGTATTATGAAGGAGAAATTTAGGGTGGAAAAAACCTTAATAATAGCTTTGGCTTCATTAAAAAGGTTATGGTTTAATGTTGGGAGGGGTTTCTTTATTTTGCATAAGTAAGTAGAATAGTGGACAATGTACAACATTTCAAGAAAAAGAATAATTGGAAAGCTAGGGAGATCTCATAAAAATACATCAGCTATTATTAAGAATCATAAAAAGGATATTATTAAAAAGATTAACATATGCAAATCATGTAATTTGGATTATGTGATTTGAGGTGTATTAGGGGAATCAGCAAATGAATGTACTACACCATTGAAAGTTTGTATTTGAAAGGTCATTGAAAACTAAGAAGGTATCAGAAATATAAATGTAATGCTGGTTTTCATGCACACTTCTCAGGCCGGCAGCAAATGTTGCTGTGGTCATCACTAACATAATTTATCATTAGCAAAACAGCATTTACTGTATGTTGGTTAGTCTTCTACAAGGAACCAAAACTTACAAGTTCTGGGACTGCACTCCGGTAATGACTTGAGATCTGGGAAAACCAATAATAGTTTTAAAAAGTGAAGTATAGTAAAATAACAATCAACAGGTTGAAGATATCATAGTCTAAAGCAATCCATATAGAAAGACAATTCTGGCTCTTACACCGAGCAAACAGAAGTCCAGTGGTTAGAGCCTAAGGTTAGATGACTGCAGGCTACGTTAAGATACACTTTTTCTGAGTGTAATCAGTCATAGAGAAAATTTACTGAAAGTACTTGCCATTTCTCCTCTCCATCACTTAGATTTTGAATCAAGATTGCTCACCTATTTTATAAAATCTATTTTAAACATGCAGTATGGACCTGATGGCAAAGTATCTATTCAAACCATACAGTGTATGTGCAAGTTAGAAAGAGTATTATTCTCATAAAACCTCTAAAACGTATAAAATTATGGAAATCTTGAAGGGACTCGAGGCTTCCTCTGTTAAAATCTCTGTACTCTGCTGTAGCAGTGCCCTCTACCTGTCTGCTAAGAAAAAGGAGAAAAACCCTTGAGGGGTTTCAGAACATAGAGAATCTGCTCCCTTAAGGGAAAATCTGCTGTTGCTTATTTTCATATGAAGTACCAACTCTATCAAAAGAAGTACTTGCATGACTGCATATGAAGGCAATACAAGTCCTGATTTTAAGCACACTTTTATTTCTTTTCATAGCCAACCTGATTTTTCCCTGTTCCCTTTCATGTTTTTTCTCTGTAGGAGCAGAGCAGGAAAGAACACCTCCGTCCTACCTCCAGTACAGGTCTTAACTTCAAGCAAAGCTTATACCTCTGCCTCTTTCTATAGTCAAAACTGCTGACAGGCTGAAATGCCAGTCTTTCTGATATGTGCAATCTTTTCTCAGTAAATCACTGAGAATTTTTATTACAAAATTAAACATACAAAATGAAAAAGCAAAGGACTTCTAATAAATGCTTCAGTGACATACCTCTAACTGTAACCAGCGATAAGACCAAGCACAGTATGTGCACATTGACACATTCACAAGGAAAAAAATTGTAAAGTTTTAAAAAATACCTTTCAAGTCTCTCAAATTATTATCCAAAATCTAATAAACCATTAAAGGGATATTTGCTTGTCGTGAAGCACCAGTCAAGACCTAAATGTGACAGAAGGTCCAGTATTTTTCAGCATTTTTTTCAGCATTTTTTATCTTTGAGGTTCTTTGACAGTAAAATCCAGAAACATTTCTGGATGTTACTTTGGAAACATCCCCCCTCCTCCCATCGTACACAGCCCAGAGGGGACAGAGATCTCAGGTACATTAGAGTAGTCTTAAAATGAAGTCTGTGAGCACATACAATCAATATTTTGACTCCAGCTCCTATTTATGGAGCATTTTTAGTTTTAAAGAGCTCGCATTTTTAGCCTTAAATTTCTGTTTTCCTCTGTTCCACTTCATTTCTTCTGTTTTTTTGTCAGTTACTAGTGTGTTAAACATTCTGATAAATAGGCTGTGATGTCAGTTTATGTTGTGGATTATGGTTATAGATTTTTCTGCCCCTGCTTAAAACTAAGGTGGCATCTCTTCCTCATTGTCTTTTGCAGAAGCCTGCAGTGATCTCTACAAACTGTTCTTTGTTTTCTCTCAAACTTTTCACGGAATAAAGTCTGCCTAGGGCCATGCTTCATAATAAATAAATAAATAAATAATGAATACATATTGTATTATAAGACTTCTTTTGACCCTGGTGAGTTAGAAATTGCCTTAGAAAATCATCCAACTGTAATTCTTTAAATAGAACAGCAATTGTTCTCCAAATTGCTGGTATCTGTCTTATTAATAGTTTCCAAAGGCCATTCTACTGCTGATTTTGGTTCACCTCCAGGTCTGTCATAAAGCTGGGTCTATGTGTGACCTTATAGCCTGGTTTTACTGCTTGTATTCAGATATTATTTCCTTAGGACTCACTGACGGTTTTGCACAGCTATTTGCAATACTTTGGTTTTGCTATATTATTATTGTGTTACTGCAGGGGGACACGTGCTATCAGCACAGAACTGAAGCCTACTGCCAGAGAATCTCAACACTCAGCAGTCTTGTGTATTATTCTGAAAATGGTCTTTCCATTTTATGAGCTATCTTTTTTGAAGGGAAGATTTTTTTTTAAAAAAACTTACAGTCTATCATTTAAAAAAAAATCAGGGAGAGACTGGTAGGGTTAGTAGGGAGGTACCTTCCTGCTTGCCCTTTTTGGCCAAAGAAAATTTCAGTGATTTAGTACTGGTCACTTGTAAAATGAGAAACAGAAATATACATTATGATTGCATTTCTGGTGCACTAAGTACTGATTTCATTTGCCTTCCCACTGGGTATCATTTTATATCTTCCATTTAATATATTTGATGAGGACCAAGTCTTATAAAGATGGACTCATGCCAGTATGAATCTAGCTCTAGCCCTTTTTGCCTTACTCTGATATTCCCTAAAATTAAAATAGTTTTCAAGCATTAAGATATGTTTCTCTTCAAATTCCTTTCATGAGACGAGAAAATCTGTTAAAGTTTTTGCTATTGTCCTTACCTCCTTGTTGGTACTCACAGATGAGCTTTCTGGGAAGAACATTCCACAGTGTCGGTCCTCAGTAACGTATATTTTGATATGTAAGTAACCTGCGATGTACCACACATACTGCATTGCACTTGACAGTGACCAGGTGATGTAGATGCCTCAAGTAGGAAAGAAAACTTTTTTTAAAGCTGGTTCGTTAGTAAGTAGCTAGAGGCATGTAATGAGTGGATAGCATACAGCCACCAGTGCCTTCTGTAACTGTTTGAGCATCATTATGCACATGCAACTATTTGTATTTTTTTATAAAATCTAGGATAAAAAGCTTTCTGAGCATGTTTGCAGAAATTATTGTATATGTTACAGATATTTTGTGTGAGTTTTTAGTAAATCTTGATTGTCAAAGACAAGCTATTGTAAACATTCGTGTTCAAAATGAGTCTACTTGGATTCCTTTTGATCTCTGTCAAAAAAGAAAATATTTTCCTGCTATTCACACACATTTTGCTTAGACTTGACAATAAATGCCCAGACAATAAATTATTTTTGGTCTAAAGAGGTATGAATATTAATATATGTGCTTTTATGAAGTATCTATCTCCTGTATGTGAGAACAATCTCTCCCATGATTAATTGAAAAATCTATTTTTCCAGATTAACATTGTGATAGCAATGCTAGCAAGATTTTGAAAGTAAACACAAAATCCTTTATACTCCCTTCTTATAATGAGTTGGATTTATGCTTTCACCAGGGTCCTTTTAAAAAATTAGGAGGAGAATATCTCATGAAATGCAGATTCTAACAAATGGACCTGCCCATGAATGCTGCGTGAACTTCCACACTGCAAATGTTTGTGCGGTCACCAGGAAATCTGATTTCTTTCTTCCTTTTCATAAAAATATATTAGGATGTGTTTTTACATCTTTTCTTTATCTTTGCCTGAATATACATGCACATTATTATGTTAGCTCAGGATGCTTAATAGAATTCAGTTTTCAAAATATTTGATTAATCAAAAATGCTATTATTAATGTTGGAGAACATGTTTATACTTGAATTTAAAACCTACTTCTACAGAATGTACTGTACATATTCAAACAAAAGAGATCTGCCATAGAATTATCTATATTTTACTATATGGTCAGCTATTGTCTACAGATCCTGGTAGCTCAAATAAGCAACTTGAAGCACATAAAAAATTGTACTTTCAAAACAAGTTGTAGGTATATAAACAGAAATGCAGATGGGGGGGGGGGGGAGAAAAATCATGCATATAACTGGCTTACAATTTTTGCAGAGGTTTACATTTTCCTTATGTAACATTCTTGTTGCCAGGAATTTATAACTCAGGAACATGATGAACAACTGCTTTATGTTGAGAAATTAAAATTAAAGGGAAGTGGCTGATATATATCATTTGCCATTATAACTTATTTCTGACTCATTTAATGCAGTTAAAAAAAACCAAAGATATTTTGTGCATAGTTAGGTTACATGTAAGTGATATACGCTACCCATGGCTGTCTGCAGAATTCAGGACGTGCATCAGAGAGTAGATGGGAAAAATGTCGAGTGACAATTTGCCAGCTAATCTCTGATGAAAGTCAGTTCCAGCAAGCAGGCTTTTAACAGCATTTTGTGCCTTTGAACATCTTCTCCAGGCGTTCTTTTTGTTTTATTGATTACTTTTATATGAATCATGCAATACTGAAATTGGTCATGCAATACTGAAATCAATGGCAAAATTCACATTGACTGAAATAGTGTTGAATCCAGGCTTTATTGCTTAGAAAAGAGTGATGTTGTCCTACGCAATGCATTCACAGAAAACAGCCATGTGACATGGCCCAGGAGCATTCCTTGGGGATTTAACTCAGATTTGAAGGGAATGTCTTACAGGTGAATGCCCGTTTATTCTGTTTCTTCAGCTGCTTGGTTGGAGTATTTGTTGAAACTGCCATAAAAGTGTCCAATTTACTACCATTTGCTGTAGTGGTTTGCTGAGAAAAATTAATATAAACTGCCACCATTGTTATACACAAGCTATAACACAGCCATTAAGCATTAATGTTTTGGAGTTATTAGATGTTGCACCATCAAAACATACTTTAGTGTCTCAACTAATCTGATTTTCCTACCTGTGAGTTTTTAAAAAGTCCAGGATCTACCTTGCATGTAAACATACTCCAGGTTATTACTGTTCATATATTCAGGTATAAATACACACCGAGCCAGCATTTAAACTGATTTCTGAAGTCATTTCTCCCCAGGACCTAGGTTAGGTGAGCCCATGATGGTCCCATCCAACCCCATACTCAGGTTTTCCTCTGTGGACAGCAGAGTCTAGGAATGGGCAGAAGTGAGGACTTCGCTGGAGTTATCCGCAGAAGGGAGTAGGGATGTTGGCAAGAAAGCAGCTGGGTCTTGTGCTCAAAAGCGCACCTGGATCCTTTTATTGAGGCCATGTAAGTATCTTGTCGTGAACAGCAGTGGAAGCCAAGCTGGGTTTACATAGTTGGCAGAAAATTCATCTCATTGCAAAAAAGAATTACTGAAATATTATGAGATACGATATCTGAGGCAATCCTTCTTGGGAAATATGTAGTGAGGCCTTAAGAATGTATTGTACAAAAGGTTGATGCTTTTTGAGACATGGGTTGCTGCTGGGCATTAACTGAATCTTCAAAAATCTGTCCCCCAATTTGGTCTCCTATCATCTAATAGAGGTAAAAGAAACCTGGCAAGTCATTTTTGTATTTCTTTTATCACAAGGGCAATGAAAAACAGCAGAAAATCATGTGTGTGAATTTTCATTCTCTCAGTTCTGAAAAGCCACCAGCCAAATCAGTTTAAAAAGAATTTAGTAAAAGAAAAAGAAATGTTTGAGGGGTTTTAATAATCACATATTTGGCTGTGCTTCAAGCAAATGCAAATTGAGCAGCCAATTTATAAAGCCTGCCATAAGATGTTTTTTTAAGGGAAGCTATAACCCATCCGGAATGCACTCATACTGCTCACTGTTATATTATAAATTTTCTAAACATAAATTATTCAGAAACATTAGGACATTAATGTAATTTAACACTTCATGTGACAGTGCATGAACGTGGTGCTCTGGGCTCTAGGAAACATGAGATGACAACAAAATAGTTTATGACAGAGTTCATGTCTGTATTGAAGTTCAAAGGATTTAATACCATCCTATCAAGGTGAGGATTTTTAAAAAGAATATTTAGTGGTTTTTTGATGGAGATGCTAGAATCCAATGGTAGTCGTGATCTTTCTTTCTATTTAATGCTGTCATGGTAGAGTCACTGTAATATATTGAAAGATTTGTCCAGTGATGAATGAAAGTTCTAGAAATTAGAGAAATTCTTGTGCTGTCCTTACTAACTTGTTAAAAATAACACCAGGAATAATAATAAAGCTGATTGATTGAAATGTTCTATAGAGAGGCTCACAGTTGTAGCCTATATAAATAGAATATTGTCCAAGGCTGTGATCTCTGGGCTTGAATCTAAACTCTTAATGATCAAAGGTAATGGTAGAACAAGCTGATTAAACATCAGTCTCAGAACCAGTGGAAGCCTCGTCCCAGATCCCTTGCATTGAATTGCACCATTCACAACTTTTCTATAACTCCAGTAAGATATAGGGTACATACCTCAAACATGCTTTTATCTTACTCGCTTAGTAACAATCTGTTTCTATTTATACTATTTTATCAAAGCAACTATTTGTCACTTATTTCTTCAAAACTATTCTGCATAATTAAATGCTGGTTTATCTTTTATGTACTAATTTGCATTTGTTGTTATGTATCTTACAATAAGTCAGGTGTAGGGAAAAGAGAGGATGGTGAAGAGAGGAAATGGAGCTCAGTTCCCATTCTGTACTGAAAGCATTATGCTATTGTGGCCAGAAATTGGCATTTTGGAGAAGTAACAGTTCCCCTCTTGACTTTGTGAAAACAAAGTTGAATCCAGTCTTGGAAAAGGAAACAGCGTCCCTGTTTTTTCCTTGGAAGAAGATCACACACTTGCAGCTATATAAATGTCCTCACTGAGAGGATTTGCGAGTAATCTGCACGTTGTATGGGTTGGTTTTTTTCCTCGTTACATAGCAAAAAAAGTTCACAAAATTGGAACAGCATAAGCTGACTTAATGAAAGATTATAAATCTACATTACTTCTGCTATGTTCCTGCAGCTCTACCTACAAGAACCAGGGTTTCTCTATTGGAAATATAGCTCAAACAGCTGGAAACTCAGCAGGTTGCAATGAACCCAGAAATACTAAAGATAGCTATAGCTCCTATACGTCTTTCATCAATTTTAATTAATTTCCCCAGTGGAACGATTTCAAAGCTACTTCAGTAATTCAGGTGATATTTATAAGGCCTAAGAAAGTTGTACTCTGAAGGGATTCATTAATTATGGAGCATAACTTCATCAGTTTTTTCCTGATGTGCAATCAACCTGGTATTTATCATGCCCTTAATTTTATGGCATGTTAGTCTGCTACACACTCTTAAATAGTGTGTGTCTAATTAATGTTCCCTGATTTCATCAACACACATGAGTTACTCCTTCTGGCACCTTTCTTTCATTATCAGTGCACTGACATTGTTCAGGTGTGGTACATAACAAGCATTATTTTTTCCTTGACACATTAATCATAGCCTTATCTTGTGATGTATAACTGCTGGCAAGGTCCTTAAATAAAAAATGAGACTGAAGTCCCATGACAAAAGATCAACCAAGAAGACATACAGGTCACACCTGTTTCATTTCCACAGCTGTATAAATTTGATTTGCCACAAAGCTGGTTAATTATTTTGATCGTTGAATTAGTCTAGTCAGAAAAGTAGAGAGTATTCAACAAGGACATTGATAAGCTTGGGATGTGCCTGTGTGAAACAGTAATTAGCTTGACGCATGTTTTAATCAAAACTGAATGCATGTGACCTTTGCCAGATATTACTTCTGCTCATGCACAGAAGAAATATGTTTCTTCAAAACTTTTAATTTTAAACTCCTTTAAGAAACGTAATTTTGGTGTTTACCATGATCTGATAAGAGTGGCTATTAAGATTCTCACTGACATATAACTGAGTCCCCTGGATTTAGGGACACAAGTGTCTGTGACAGATCTTATAACTGTCAAGCCCTGGATATATATGGTGAAGTCCATGAGTGTCACTGAAGCTTGCATGCTAAACCTATCAGCATTAGCCAAAAAAGCAAAAGGCTAATCTGGATGATAAACAACCCATGTAAACACAGCTTAATCCTTCTCTGCTTGTAAAAATGGTCATAGGTAATATTCTTCATCTTTTAAAACTGTTAAGTATGAAATTTGCTGCAGCTTATTGGGGGCGTACCCTGAAATCTATACACAGTGCTTAGTTCTAAATTGGTTAGCACCAAACTGGGCTGTTCAACAAACTGACACCTCAGAGGTTAGATGCAAGTGAGGCTTGAGAACGACCACTGTAGGTTACTAAAAAAATTGGTTGCAGACTTCCAAAAATTTGTAGAAATTGTGGATATTTTTTTAAAGCAAAACACACGCTTTATGTTAATAGAAAATAAGATCAGAAATGTTCTTTTTGTTGTATATGTCTTTGTATGAGTGAATATATATATATATTATATATCTCCATGTTTTGTGACTGATTTATTATCCAGTTTGTGCCATTTCTAGTTACACTGGCTGGTACAAAATCCTGTGAATATATTAATCCCTCTGTATTGGAACTAAGCTGATTGCTAGCTGGGGCTTAAGAAGATATCCCCTTTGTAGCAGATATGTGCTGACAGTATTTATCGCTAGAATCCCCGTACAAGGTGTTCATCATGGGCCATGTGCTTCCAGGGTAATACAACTTTTCCCATTTGAACATAGCCACCGATGATAAACACACCCAGTGCAGGAGACAAAATCCTCTATCAGGTCTCCAAGCAGATACACTCAGATGCTCTTTCTGAACAAATACTCTCCCTCTCTGGAGTTCCAGTGAAGTTCTGAGGACAGAAGTTTTTCTGGGGCATGCTGACAGTTTCCATGGGAAGTCCATTTGAGGTAAATGACTCTCCATTTCAGGAGTAAGTGTTTACCAGTTCACCAGTGTTTACAGACAAGTGCTCTGGGTCAGCTATTAATTTAACCAGAGGCAAGAAATTTGCTATGCATCTGTCCTTGGGTTTGGAAGACCATTTGATTCCTCTTTTGAGAACCTCATTGGACTATTGGGAAGTATTAAAGATTGGAAGATGAAGGAGACGGATGAGAAAGACCTATGCACCACTTCATAAATGGGAGAGAGGGAAGTGGTGTTCTCAGATCACAGGTGGGAGCTGACAGCAGCTCCCCTGTATCCCACAGATCACAGCTCTCCTTTTCCCCTGAGCTCTGCCTTGAGACAGTGTTGTGTTGATGGTCTCAGAAGCTCCTTCTGCCTTGCTTAATCCTACCAGCAAAGATCCAAATTGCTTAGAAATAACACAGTCGTTACGTTAGTCATACAATTTGACACCAGCACGGGAGTCAAACTATGCAAAAGCTTTTCCTGTCTGTACCATACGATTGTTATTTCTGTGATCAGAAGGTAGATATTTAGCATAGCAACTTGTGTTGAGAGATGAAAGTGCAACATTTTTAATTAATTATCATTCTAGAAATTTGAAATTAAATATAACTGGTTTTGACTCAGAAATTAACTGGCTTTCTTCAGGTTATTTACATTGGAAGGGTAGATTGCTGGTACATTACAAATTGTTTGCCATCCTCTTCAGTTACAGTGAATTTACAAACCCAATTTTTCCTGAGGGCAGAATCTATCAATAGAATATTTTCACATGGTTTCAAATTTCTCCCAGCCAACACTTCATACAGTTGGTTGGTTTTGGCTTTTTCTCAGGATCATGATGTTGCAACTATGATGAATTCTTACTGCTTCTTTAATTATTTTTTTTTCTTGTTTTAAAAATGTATTAGAAGAAGCTGAAGAAAGAAATTGCAGATATTTGCTTTTATATTTTTTGCAAATGGCAGTACTGAAGAAAGGTACTGGAGAGCTAATACTCTACGTGACTCATGGATTTTGAATACACAGTATATTTTCAATATGTAAACATTACAAGCTTATATTATTCATAACAAATTTCTTTCAATGTTTGGCTTTTGTAAACTAAAGCAACTCAATTAGTAGTAGCAACAGCAAGAGCTTTGTATAATACAGTGGTTAAAAGGCTGAGTTCTCCCTACATTACAACTTCTGCCACCACTATAGCTAGTTTTGAATTTGAGTATCTAGCCATTTTGTGTTTTAAAGCTATAGCAATAAACGACAGTTCAGATCCTTTAAACCTGATATTTATACTCTGCCATTAATTGCTCCTGATAATGTGGAGGACTTTAGTATGCAAGCAATAAATATTACAGAAGATAGCTTATTAGTCAAAGCCTTTTATATGGACAATATGACAGTCCAAGCCTGTTGGCTCCTTCTTTCCTGAGAGGTATGGTTTCTGGCAATATGCACACAATTGCCTAATTCCATAGCTATGGGCAGGAATTCAGGGATGCAGAGATTAAAAAACAGGTTAAGAGAAAACAAGTGGTATAAATTGCTAAGATCAGTTGGTCCCATAACTAAACCAAAGTAAATAATCCCTTTACGAAGAAAGATCACATCCTCGTTCCCTCTTTTACAGGAGGTTTATCAAGGCCACAGTCTGTGAGTTTGCACGTGCTATGCCCTCTTTCTTGTTTAATTTTTGTTCTTCCAATTTCCTTTTCACTCAGCATCACTTTGTATGGTAAACAGACAAAAGAATTATCATCCTCTCAGTCAAGGTCGTATCAACATTACCGCCATGTTACAGCTGATCTAAGGTACCTCAGGTGTATCTGGGTATTCTCTGTCCTCTACAGAAGATCAGTTGTCCTCTCTTTCATTAAATATCCCCATGGAGACTGATTAGCTCAGGCCTTCCCCTTCCCTGGTTTCCTGTGCAAAACCTCCTATTTTATGTTCTGTGATCTTACTTCTATCTCAAATCTTCTAGAAATAATCATTTCCTGCAAAAACATTCAGAGCACTTATTTATTCCAAATTTACATACTTTGTTGGTAGCCTTGTGGTGATAGATGAAGGTAAGTGTTCACTCTGATGAAAGTATTTTTAGAGACAAGAGACATGATTTTCCTACATCATCTTAACTTTATTTTTGTTTATATTGAATAGGAATTAGAGATGGCTATAAATCTGCTACATTCATAGCTAGTGAGATATGCAAAAAGGCAGGTACTAAGCATGAGAAAATTAATTAACATGTAAAGATTTTTTCATGCAAAATTTGGGAAAAAATTAGCATAAACTAGGTCCAGATAACAATTTAAATGATATATACAAAATAAAATATGCAATTATTTTGAAATCTTATTCTCTTCAGTAGTAACATGTTCAAAATTACAGGAAGTTATTATTCATTTACTGTCAGAAAATTACAGGGCAATATATAATCTGTGACATTTCTCTTATGAGAAGATAAGTCATGTTTGGTTTTTGCATGTCATTGGCTTTATCTTGCAGGATACTAAAAGGAGATCAGCTAGTAAATGTGCTAAGTCATAGCACAACGAGCATCCATGCAGTCAGGAGGAACATGCCCAGAGCGCAGCCTGAACGTGATGTAAGGGGAACTGACAGGACTGGGTGCAGTGTCAGAGTGCGAAAAGGTGACATTTAGAAAAAAGTGACACTGGTCAAGCACATTGTGTTACTGATCAGTAAGCTCAGAGCTGCAAAATCCAGACGTCAACACTTGTTGACAAATTGAAACATGGGGTTTGTATCTATGTTGTTGAGTATTTTTTCTAGGGGGTTGGCTATTCATAGTTCCTATACTTGAGCAGTTGGATATAGCTAGAGGTCGTTAATAAAAATATTTATATTTTATTCCTTTCTTTGTTCTTGTGGCACTCCTCATCCTCTGTGATTGTTTACTGCTCTTTCCTGTTTGCTATTATAGAGTTTCTAGAGCATATATGATGACTCACTGTATTTTCCTTTCTTCCTGATACACCACTTTCCTCCACTGCAGAGAAGACAGAAAGTAGTATTCGTTGTAAGCACAGTACTCACAAATTGGTTTATTGAAGTGTTTGATAAGCCCACAGATATGCAAAGCACATAAAGGCCATTTTTACGTTCATGAAGGATGATATTTTAGATCATGTAAGACTAGCTAAATGTGGACTTTTGAACAATGTTTATAAGATAATTTTTGTCACATTTATTATCTTGTGCATCCAGCAGAGTGGATGAGTTTGCACTTGAACTGCCTCTGTCTCTTGGCTGCTTCTGTCTCTTCCCATCACCATTACAGCTCTTAGATCTTGTTACCAATATGGTGGGGTTTTCCCTCTTTCTTGGTAGTTAAAGAAACATTATTCTTAATTCTATGTCAGTTTGACAACGCTACACACAGTCCTCCCTTAGTTGATTACTATTTCTTTAAGCAGAAGTATTAACACAAGAATAAATGCCTAAACTTGATAAAACCAAGCAACAGCAAAACTCTCTTAGCTAAATTTCAGTTTCACAGGTACAAGCATTTTAGATATTAGGAATAAATGAAGAACCAGTTCTTTTCTTTCTAACTAATTTTGTTCTAGTATAACTAAATGGTATGCTCCACTGCCCACGCTTCCTATGCCAAATGGATTTTCCCTTCAGCTTTTACAGTATTAATGTCCTTGATTTCTCAAATGCATACCTATAATTTCTGTTACTTTCAGTGTGCCATTTGGGAAGAGTCTGTCCTTTCCTTTGGTCACCATGCTAACAATTATTACCTAAGCTTACAGATAAAGTAAAAGTATGTTCAGGACGGAATTTAGAGGCCAGTGGTGTTAAGATGAGGAAAATAATTACTGCCAGCCACAGGCTGCTCATGATTAGAAAGGAAAGAGTAAACCAGTGGTTCCCTACTTTTCCTTTTTAATCTCCTGTTCACAAGGACTTCTGGTTATCTTGTTTCTAATTTTTTTCAAAATGGCAGGAAGACTCATATATGTCATATGTTAAGAGTCCTGATATTCAAATAAAGAACAGCATTTAATTGCAGTGAACATTTCTTCAGTACCTTCCCAGAAGAAAGATAACAAGCTCTTACTTTGTGTCCTATTTAAAATGGCAGAAAGCACAAAATTCTGTTTCAAGAAAGTATACCTACATGAGAAATTGAAAGAAACTGTGTAAAAAGATAGACTCCTCATTGTTATTTATTAAACTCCTAATCCCAATTGTGCCATTTTTTTTACAAAGTGTTTACAGATTTAACTCTTTTTTTTCTGAAATCTATTCTTGTTTCAATCATAATCCAAAAAAAATAATTCAAGCAGCAGCAATAATCCATTTCCTCTCAGTGGAGTTAGAGCTGAAAGAAAGAAAATCTGGTCTCTGTCTCCTTTGCTGTGGGAGAATTTAAATCCAAAAGCACAAGATACATGAATACAGTCAAGCGGTCTGACATGGTTGTAGGAATAAAGCCATACGACACCCTTCACATATCCCAGAAAAGTGAAGTGCCATAAGTTTCAGAAATGTACAGCAGGAGCAGTTCCACAGATGTCCTTCTCACTCAACAACCTATGTTGACCGTATCTGTGCTACCGTACAGTGATGGACACAATAATCAGTTTTATTTGTCCTCTCAACACACAGCTGGTTCTATAGTTCTGTTTTGTTGTTTCTTTTTTTAATACTGCCACATAAATTGATACCTCAGTTAATGACTGAAAGAATTCTTGCCAAAATGCAGTCCTTTGCCTGTTCTACCCACTGGTTAGCAGTGCTATGTCTTCCTCATTGCCTGTTTGACAGAAGTGCAGATCTTTAGCTTCCTGCCTCCTTTCACTGTACAGGGATTTAACACTGCAGGTTTCTTGTACAGTTGCTGCTGCTGGATAAAATAGTAACCATTCAAATAATTTATTGAGTAAGTAAACATAAATATACCTAATAAACAGTAGAATAAAAGATTTTACTATTTTATAAAAAAAAACAAAACCCACACTCTATATCTAACTTAGATTGAACTTTAAAAATTGGTGCCAAGGTGTATTTTTTGGGATACATAAATATAATTTGTATTTGACCTTTGCATAGATTTCTTTCCTTGCTGGGATGCCAGTGACTGAACTATAGAAGTGACTATATGAACAAAAGACCTGTGATTCTTCTCTCCCAGTATCATCCTATATCAGAATAAATGTTCATACTTAACTTTTAGTAGAACCAGTGAAAGCAAAGACTAGTGAAAGCTCCCATACTATTCTGCAGATACTGCATTCTGTAAAACTGCAAAATTTTGCTAAATACAGATTTAAAATTTAAAATATTAATATTTAAAATATATTGGTATATTAAGTATATTTACACCTCTAACATGGTAGCTTTTCCAGTGCTTTATGTTTTTTGTACACCAATTGCTTTTTTTACTTTTTCTCTCAGTTTAAAAAGAACTAAATAAAATTGAATTCAGCTAAAGATGTGATAGCTAGAACCTTTCTTAGATTAGAAAAACTTGGAACCTGGCAATCTGTGTATGGGGGAGGCTTTTCATATGCAAATGCTCCAACAGTTAACTCTCTTGATAATGCATGAAAAATACATTCAGGTATTTGCAAATGTAAGATTACATGCATGCACCATAAAACTTCATTGTACTTCTCTGTGACAATCAAGACCTCAGTTTTGTCCTTAAAGTCCTAGGGGATGTCTGTACCATGTTAGATAATTTCTGCATCCGCACTGCTGTAATACGCTGTCACGTATGCCAGAAATTTTTTCACAGCCAACCCACAGACTCGTATGTGAGCTGCCTGTGAAGCAATCAGAGGTATGGAGAAAGGCAGAACTAAAGCAGGACATAACCAGTTTATGAACATTATAAGACCTGAGTGGAATATTTATATTCTTAATGGGCTGGTCTCAATTCACTTGTCCTCCTGTTCCCCATCTACTATACAACAGGCTGTATCCCTCTCTGACAGCTGAAGTCTATGTCTATGACAGTACTAATCCCTGCTTGCCCTCGCTCGTTGTTCTGCCATGGCAGCAATACCATTTCAGTTTTGGCTGGCATCCTAGCAGAAAAAAAATGTGCTGTGCACCATCCATCATGATCTTCCTTGTCAGCATGTGTCACCAGGGGTAGCGTATCCTGAAGAACCTGTTGAACCCAAAACTGAGCCTCTCCAAGTGGATTCTGTTTTCCTTTGGCGATAGTCCTTCATACTCATCTGTATTAGCAACCTTCCCAAAGCTGCAACACCTATCAGAGAAGCAAAACACACAATTTTTAATTTAGAGAGTATAGCCAAACATTAGTTATTCCATGTAATAACTTGTGGGCATGATTATTTTGCACATCTCGGAGAGAGGGATTTATAGACTTTCAATATCTGAGCAGGATTTGGGGAGCTGTGATCTCCTAAGTGCAGTAGGTTTAAGCACTGTTTTCATTTAGGAGAGGTGTCAAATGTTAAACTAATTATTTGAATGTAAGTAAAACAAAGATGGACCTTTCTGGGTTACTTACTGCAAACGGAACAACAATTAGAACAGCTTCTATTTCCAGACAAACCTAACTGAATAAGCCTGCTGAAAGAAAATATGAATCCAATACAATAGTGAAGCATCCCTCCCATATCAGAACTTGGGAATATCTATGAAGTGAGTGCTGGGTTTCTAGTGGGTAACTGATGCTTGATCTTGGCCAGCATCCACTTGTATGAACTGAAGCTGAGAAGCCTTTCCATGTTCTGGTTCATGTTTTTTTCTATTAATCTCAGCCTTTAGAACTCTTTAAAGTGGGGAAAAAAGGGGGGATAACACCAAAATACAGAATACAATGTGCACACAAAAAGGGTTAATTGTCATTATTGATCCTGGAGCCATTATGGTGGTGACTCAGTATCCTAGTGAATGGCATAAAATGAAGTAATGAAAGCATTTACTGCAATTTATTGTTTCCCAATGTTGTTTTCATTTCTTTGTGGATCACTGTGTAAGAGGAAAATGAGCTGGGAATGGGGGTAGCTGCCGCTAAGACAGCAATGCAGTCATGCATGCAGCACACCGACTGGACATATGCTCAAGCGCAAAGCCGTTCCCTGTATAACACTTTTTCCATAAATACAGCTGCAAACATCACACAATCAGCTGGAATTTCCCATTGTCACTTTTGGAACACGTCCATTACAGGCCATGATATCTTGAATCCCTGGGAGGCTTTGTTGCTGGATGTACTTTTTCCTTCTCCCTAAAATAAGGCAGCTCAGGTTGACAGCGACCATGTGAATGAGCAAGACGCAAATGTAAAAGGCCACAATGTTCTTCCTTCTTACTGGCATTTACTAGACTCCACCTCAGTATGTTAACAAAAATTAAAAAAAAAAAACCTGAACACCCGTCCCCCCCCCAAAAAAAAAGTCTTGTGATTATTATACAATGCATGGTTGAAGAGTGAAAAGTAACGACACTGACCCAAATCTTGTTTTACCACAGATTTAAATGGAAGGTTACATTAAGACTGAGAGCTTTTGAAAATCTCATCCAAAGTTGCCTCCTTTCTTACATCAGCCCCACTTTTCCATTCTGGCCTAATTGTTTGGAAAATAGGTACTAATATTTTTAAATATGGAATTATAAATGCTTGTAAGATTGGTAAGTAGTATCAGGCATTATGGGAAAGGATTGTAAGGTTGAGGTTCAGCACAGTGAAGGTATGAAGCTGTAGACTTTTGGGCCAATGTATAACAGGCAAGCATAAATATTTTTAGGGTTTAGTTGTATTTCTGGCTCTGCTTTCAAGCAAAAAAAAATGTCATGATGTTAACAGCAGTGTCTGATAAGGAGCTGAACATTGGGAAGCGAAAGATTAGGAGACAGTGTGCTGAAGCAATGTTCTGGTGAATCACATTAATTTTTATTGAGAGGGATCATTCATCCCAGTCTTTTTCTCTGGCCATTTTTGTTTGTTGCAATGCAAGATTTAGGGATCTTCTTTTAGACTTAAAATGAATTAAAATAACAATGCTAAGGCTTTAAAAAGTCTGCCTGCACCTTTCCTTGTACTGCCTTTCTCATTTTAAATGACAGGCTTGAGATTAGCAGTATATGCAGTATGTCCAGAAGATTAATGTTTCCAGGTGAGCTTAGAAAGCTATTTCATTTGATCAGCCACTGGAATTTCTCATTGCACTGGAAAGAAAAAAAAAAAAAAAAGAATCTAACAGTTTTAAAAGCTGTAAAAGCTGCAGGTACTGTGGTTTAAGATAGGTCTACAGCACCAGTCTTCCCTTAGCAATAATGATAGATAACAATTTCAGATATGACATTTCTGAGACTAAGGAATGGGGGTTTTTTTGCTATATTAAAGCAATTGACTCCAGCATCCACTTCAACAGCAATAATTTAACTCCAAGCTCAGGAATTCAATATGCTTCAGTGTTCCTTTGCAACCTTCTATTTTCAGAAACTATATGATAAAGATGAATTGCAAAACTTAACAAAAATTGTTCCAGTTGAAAATACATGCTTCTATAGTGAATATTTTCACACACAAGCATACATGTACAAATATATGAGGGAAAAGGAAAATGCAGGAACCTCGGGTAGGGGTTAGCAACCTGGGTGAAAATTTTAATCTTGGGAGTGTGGGGTGGGGGTTGTGTCTGTTTTAACTTCAGGACCAACTTACAGAACAAACACTATGGCTTCCAATGAGAATTGACATAAAAATAAAGATTCTGGACTCCTTACAGGAGTCTGACATAAACCCAAAAAGCCCTCAAAAAAGAGAATGTCCAATGGACATTTATTGTCTTGTCTAGCTCTATATATTTCTTATGCCAACTGCAGTAGAGATTAGTTTCTAAAGCTTTTTTATAAACATTTGTGCTGTGTGTTTATGTGTGGTTTGCTCAAAATAATCACATTCTGAAGAAATAAATTGGAAATCTCATGGTCCTACAGATTTCTGGGGAAAAGAATTAACTCAGGTGGAGGAGTTCTTGGTTCCTATGGTCTCTAAGTCAAAATGAAATATTTTCTTTGTGGGTAATAGAGATCTATTTTTTGTATGGCAAAGCTAATTTAGACAAAAAATGTTACTGGGAAGCATAGAAGAATGTGGATCCAGTTAATGTAAAAGGGTGATGACTGCCCAATTTGAAAGCTTCACTAGCACTGTGTATTTATATGCATGGCAGTTTATACTTTTACTTTTTAAAAATTAAACTGGAATATGTCATATCATCTTTTTGGTAGTACTTTTGATATTCAGACTCAATTTAATGAGTTTTGTAATAATTACTTTATTTCCTAATATGCTTTTTACTAACCTATTACAATGTTTCCTGTTATTGATTCATATTATATGCAAAATAATGTCATTAATAATACGTAGTACACCTTAAACCACTTGTGAGAGAACCTCTAAAGCAGCACATAAACTATACCTGCATGCAAGACCAAATGTAAATCTACAGAAGTAAACAACAAAAGTCCAATAAATTGCAGAGAGAAGGATGCTGATTAGAGAAGGGGTTTCTGACGTTACTTCTATGATTTTGGTTAGTACTGATGGGTAAAATCAATAATGGTTGAAAAAGGGTTTGAGGGGATTAAGGGTAGGGGATTATAAGGCCAAATCAGACTTCACTTCTTACTGAGAAACACATTTTTCGTTAAAAAAATACACCAATGTGATATATTAGTAAGAATAACAGAGTAATTGGACATTTATGTAGTTAGCAAGGCTATTTGAAGTTGTAGTGATTTCCAGTTCCAGTTAGTACCAGTTAGGTACTAAAAAAATCAGTACAGGAGGAAAGATAAAGCATCATGCTTTAGGACTTAAAGTAATCCTAAACTACTTAGCATTTTTGGAGGAGAATCATGCTGAGGTGATAAGAGAATGGAGGGAAAATAATCTTGTTTCTAACTAGTTTGAGGTTCTTGTGTTTCCTTCCAAAGCATCTGGGGCAGCTGGGGGCAGAAAACTACAGTATATAAACCATCAGTTTGAGAAGATATTGCATTTTCTCTATTCCTATCAACTACTTTTATATTTTGCTTGCAGAAATGCCAGAGACACCTGAATAAAACAACACTGCATATTGTTCATTTTGAAGCTTGCCAGTATTTCCAATTATTATATGTCCTGCTTTTGCAATAGGCTTCTATGCCATTGTAGTTTGGTTGTCAAATTGAATCCACTGGGGAACTTCATGCACTGGCAGTGAAAGAGAGTTAGTACATGGCTAGAACCTAAGTATTGCTAATACAGAAATATTGGATTTGGCATATCATTTGTTTGTAAATCAGCTTTACAATAACGTTTCCTCCCATGTGTCAAATTTCAGTGCCATTATCTCCACTTCCACTGTCATTTTATTCAACCCAACCTTGACCTGTTAATAAAAATGGCAGACTTTAAGTTAGTGAGTGTCACAGGGCATTTTCCTTTATATTACTGCTATATTATTTTATAATATTAAAACTGTGATAGCATTAAGGGCATATTTAAAGTTTTTACATGAAAACATGAGCTAATTCTGTAGCTGTCCATCATATGTTTTACAATGGTTGTGTTACAAAGAAAACTTTTCAGAAGCCTAATATGTGATATATTGGATACAAGGAAGAAATTTTTTACAGTGAGGGTGGTGAGACACTGGACCGGGTTGCCCAGAGAAGCTGTTGATGCCCCATCATTGGACGTGTTCACAGTCAGGTTGGACAGGACTCTGAGCAACCTGATCTAGTGAAAGATGTTCTTGCTCATGACAGAAGGGGCTAGACTACATGATTTTTAAAGGTCCTTTCCAACCCAAACCATTTTATGACTCTATGAGTCTATAATTTGGGACACAAATTTTCATAAAGTTGGCACTGAAAAAATTACTGTATCTCAAGGGAAATGCTATAAGACTTTTGCTATGCAATTTCAAAGTGTATTTGGAGCTTGAAAAGAACATCCTCTATAGATCTCCTAATCTAGATAAACCTGGAACATGAAGATCATGGGCAGAAAGAGGGAATATAGAAAGGAGAATTAAACTCTAATCATCTTTGTGGCCCTCCTCTGGACTCGCTCCAACAGGTCCATGTCCTTCTTATGTTGGGGCCCCAGAGCTGAATGCAGTACTCCAGGTGGGGTCTCATGAGAGCGGAGTAAAGAACAACAGTGAAGAGTAGAGGAAGGATTTCAGGACAAAGTATAAGGAAAAATCAGATGTGTTTTGGACAGGAATAGTAGTGAAAAGTGGTGGAAGTGCACTTGGGGTTGCAGAGGTCCATTCCTGTCTCTCCCCGCCAGCCTCCTATGATCTGTGGATATCATTTCTCACAACTCAGTGAAATCCACAATGTGATTCCTCTTTGATCTGTCATCAGCCTGGATGAAAGCCTCTAGCCTGTGGGAAGACCCTCAAGGTCAGACCTACCCTTGAAAGTTTTGACAGTAAAGTTCAGGGTATCAAAAATGTACCTACCCCTCAGTGATGACTGTTACGCCAACAAACCCCAGGGGCAGAAACAGGTACAGCAGCCAACCTTTCAGAAAGACACACTTTGCCCTCCCACCTAACAACACCTTGAAGGTGCCCATCCCCATCCTCTGCCCCACACCATCCCCTGCTACATCTACGCCATGCCTCTGGGGCTGCTGGGCCCTCCTGCCCAAATCAGGGCAGACCCCAGTGCCGCTGCAACATGCAGAACGAGCTGTGCATTGGAAAGCATTTCTGTGGAAACCATTATGCTTGTGCCACCCAGAAAGCCTTGGGAAGATTCACTTTTCAAAATTATGAAGAAATGCACTTCAAATGTAACAAATTTTGTTGGAATGTCCGAGAAATATGGTTTACAAATGCAGATAAAAGAATGTTGGTAATTCGGGGCAAAATATTGTTATTGTGATGGTTATTTTAGGAGAAATACTTTTTGTTGTTCATGTTTGCATTAATAAAGTTGACGATCTGCAGGAAGAACAGTGAGAAAGACAAAGGGATTGGGGCAGTGGGGGTGGTGAACTCTTTTGTATACTACAGATTTCAATTGTTATGAAAAACTATTGCTTGGAGCATGAAGCTAAGATTAGTAGGAGAGTTAGATAAAAGGCTGTGGGGCAGAGAAAGTAGCCAAGTATTAGAAGAGAGAAAAAAAAAGTATTTTGAGGAAGAGTTGAAAATTACCGAGGTTCAGGGCATGTTCCCTGGAATAAATCATATTGAAATCTTGAAGAGGTAGATGAGGGACTTTCGTACTGTATCCCCACTACACAATTTAATGTTGCTGCTTGAGGCTAATTGCAACGCTGAGAAACTCAGACATCTAGTCAACATTAAGCTTTGTCTGAGTCTCATGGTAATAACTATCTATTGTTACCATAGAAAAGCAGCAGAGAGTTTGTTGACTGCTGCCCTGTAATGACTGTGCTTGATCTGAAAGAAGACGGGTGCTCTATTTTCTTTTTGTAAACAGCATCTTTATTGTGATCAAGAGAAGGCAAAGAATGAAATGTGCTCCTTGCAAACCTCACTGTCTGGAAAAAGCTGTAACTCAAGGACCAGTTCTGTTTCCCATTAATAGCAGTAATGAGAAAGTACAGTGCAACCAGGGATTGGGATCATATGAAAGTCCCTGCTTGAACATTTTCGGGGGTTTTGGGGGTTTTGGGTTTTGTTTGGGGGTTTTTTTGGTTGGTTTGTTTTTGTGGTTTGTTGTTTTGGTTTGGTTTGGTTTTTTGGTCTAGCTAAACTTACATTAAAGCAGTTGTCGTCTTTTCCTGAAGGCAGCATAAAATACCTGATGTACTTTTCCATTGGTTTCCGGTATCCTCATGGCAATGTTAATCTGCATGAGCAGAATTAGCAAGTCCATGTGTTAAACAGTACGTTCTTGCCACGTAGAAATCTTGTTCTCTGGTTGGGAAACAGAGCAGTTGACAACTTGATTAAATTAAAAGGATCTTCTTACAGGAAGAATACACTTGCCTGCATCTATAGTTTGGCTCTGGTGGGGTGAAGTTCTCATGACAGCCAGCTTCATGGCTGCCATGGCACAAACTGAACTAGGGGTTTACACGTTTGACAACCAAACTCCCACAGCTCTTACGGCTGGTTTGCAGATAAGCGACTGTGGCCACATAGTCCCATGTAGCTGAGTCTGAATCTCTTGAACTTGCAAAATAGCAATGTGAATTCTCCCATTAGAGGAACCCACAAGTCTGGTGCTGAAGGGGAGGAGCGTCAGCAGAGAAACGGTTTGGGAGGTCTGGGCCACAGCCTCTGCAATCTCAGCAGAATCCATGAGCAATCTTCAAGAGGCCACAAAATTAGCGTTGTCCCCTTCCCAGGTAGGATGGGCAGGCCATGGACCACTGGTGGTCACACACCCAAAGGGACCAGGAAGGTCTGCCCAGTGACTATGCTGTTTCTTGGGGCTCGAGATGCAGGGATGGCAGCAAGCAGACAAAAACCAAGGCAGGCTAATGCACGTCAGCTATGAAGCACATCAGCATCCGTTCGGCAGCTAAGGGAGAGACCTCCAGGACCCTGAAGGAAAGGTTTGTGAGGGGTGTATAGACAGGACAGGATTTCCCCTTTTAGCTGTCACCTCTCTACACACCAACCCAGTTCCCTAGGGAACAGAAAGAGACTTTCCAGCAAGACAACGCCTCACACTTCTGTTGCTGAATGGTGTTAAGAACGATAGCTTATATAATCCTATAGCCTCATTTCATTTTAGCAGTATTTAATGAAAGAAGAGATGGTTGAACAAAGCAATTTCATAGACTATTCAACAAGCGTCTCTTTCTGTACGAAGCATTAACAATAGCTGTCATCTTTGTACAAAAAAAGACTTCCAATTACTTCAATGCTAAGAGAAAATCCAAATGCAGCTGAGAGCCCCACAAGCAAATTATTTTTAATACCATTATGGAAAAGGAAAATGTGTGACCCAGACCTTCATTTAATATTTTACTAGCCTTGAAAGTTAATTTGAGTTTGTGTTCAATTTTCTGGGAAGTTTCTTCTTTATAGCTGTGCAATTTGGGCCCAGAATTGAACAGAACTGAGGACTGTCCTTTCCTCTCCACTTTTTTCAAATTTCAGTGCTTGAGATGAGGAAAGGGGAGGAGGTGCCTTGTAATTAATGTAACATATAAAGAAAAAAGGAAGTCTATGATGTAAAAAATGCCATATGACTTAATTAAAATTCCTTTAATACGCAGCAGGGAGATTTATAAGGCTGGTAGATGGAAGAGTATAAAAGAAAGATAGATTAGCTTTAGCTTTGCTGGTGTCCACTTATGCTATAAATTACATGACTAGAGGCTTTCTCGGAATTGCATCTACCTCTTGGTCTTCCTCTGCTCTCCCATACACTTTGGGTCATCTGAAAAAGGAGAAAATGCATCCTAATCTCCCGGTATCCATATCTCTGTTTGGATATAAATTACACATTCATTGTGTGAATTCTTTCTCTGTATGTTAATTTTAATTACCATTTCTTCCACTGAAGGTTGGTCTAAAGCAGAGCTAGTCTGGAAGTACACAATGACAGCCTTTTACATCCAAAATTTTAAGTCCAGCAACTGTAGGATTTTTCAAGAAATGTCTCAGTTCCTGCTACCATTCACAAGAATGGATGGAATAACACTTGATAAAACACATCTTAGAAAATTAGCTGTTGACCTAGAGGCCCTTAGAGTTTTTTTAGCTACCCACACTCAGAGGCCACATCAGTAATACTGAATTATAGGTACCTGGAACCATTCTCTTTTACCAGATCTTAACCTGCAAAGCAAAGTGGCCTCAACTAAAATGCTAGTTTGCAATGGTCCCCAGTTCATGTCAATTCTCTACCTGTGTCTAGAAATTGTATACTTGTTAACTGGGGCTAAAAGTCAAGTCAGCAACCACTCTAACAATTTAATACAAGAAATAACTGAGAACTAGTGTCTGGGAAGGGCACTATTTAATTTCAGAGAACAGGTGTAGCCTGAGACACCCGTCCTGGATTTGCATCAGAAAGCCTCGAAGTCCCAGTTTTCATGGGTTGAACTAGTGCCTGTTGAAGCTTCTAGCTGATGGTATTTGATTTTGTGAACCAAAATGGTTGATTGATTTGGGGGTTTTTTGTTTTGGTTTTTTTTTTTTTTTCCAATAAAACATTTTAAAGAATCTGAAGGGCAGGTATACCAAGAAGTACTGAAACACTTCTAGGATATGAATACTCATTAGGTATTATTGCTTACACTTATAAAGGTTGTTTAAAGGCATCTGTTATCTTCAGGACCAGATTCTCAGATTGCTTTGGCAGCAAACCTACGAGGAAGGTTCAAGGCTTCCTGGTACAGCTTCTCCAAAAATGGGAGGTTCATGCACCAGAGTCTCCTTGGTCATTGCTATACTGCCTAGAGGAGGTAGGCAGGCAGTGGTAGGAAACACTGATAGGAGAAAGGTAGATCATGCTGTGGTGAGTTATTCTTTCAGACAAATTCATGTAGCCACAGAATACAAAGACTGCCCTCTTTAAATGGTTTGCATATTCTTTTTGTTAAGTCATTTTTTTCTCATTAATTGCTACCCGCTTTTCAGTATAATTAGAAAAAAAATACCATGTTCTAAATTAGATATATTCTACTGATGACACACAACTTTGAATGAAATCTAGATCTCATACCTTAACTAACCTCTGCTGTGCTAACAGGGATAGATAGAACTGAAGATGCATTTCTTTTAATAAAGAAAGTAACCTTATTTGATTCTGAAAGCACAGAGCGAGCAGGCTGCTGCATTACAATATGATGTTGTCTGCATAGTGATTCCTTAATATTTTGAATTCCAATGCTGAATTTATCTTAATGTTGATGTCTAACTGAACATTTATAGTATATAATCAGAGAAAATAATGTGAGATTCCCTGGGCTGCTCCATTCCCACATAGAAGCAATGTGAATGTCTACGTCCTTTGTCAAGTTGTCTGGTTCATATTAATGTACAAGTGCAGTTGCTAATTTTACAGAATAAGGAGTGATACCTCTCCGTATTCCTTGGGGTGGAATTATTAGTGCAGGTAAATCTCTGTGCTGCAGCCAACAAATTTATTTGACACACAGTTTATGACCTAGTAGATGTAAATGTCTGCTGTGAAACTAATGATGGATGAAGCAAGAGAACAAGTTATCTCACAAGATTTCCAGTTGGGCTAGAAATAATCTATCCTGTGAAATGTTGACAAGTTCAGTTCTAATCTTAGTTAGAAAATTGAAGTTGGAGTAGATAGTGCTGAAAAATAATGGGGTGAAAATCTGTTCTAACTTTTCAAACCATTTCCTGCCTCCATTCTTAACTTACTACAAGGTGCTTAGGGAGTTGCAGAGCTATTCAATCACTTTCATATTAACAGAAAAGCCCCATGTGCACAGCTTTTCTATGAACTATTTCCTGTGTTAAAGAGAAATTCTGGCTATTACTGTCTGTATAACATAGTTCACTGTTTTCTGCTAGTACATTTAGAGATTTATTTAAGTGCAAGGAACTCTTAACTGATTCTGAACAGCTTTACAGCTGTGTTTTCCTACAGCATTACCTTTCTGACAGTATTTGATTAAAATAAAGGGAACATATAACAAACAGCCCTTAGTCTTCCACACTACTTGTCTTTGTTAAAAGTGGGTGTTGTAGAGCTGCAAATGTAGGTCTACAAGAATAATCATCAAGATAGTATTGATCTGTCCTGGAAGGATGTGAAAAATTTTTTTAAAAAGTCCTTTAATGTTCATATGCCTCAGAATAGTGAGCTGGTCTGTAGCTCTGACAGAGAATTAGATGAGACACATGAAAAATATGTGAAGATGAATCCCACAGCTTCAGGTGTTTCCCAAGAACAGACTATAATTCTACATTTTTTTCGTAAAATCTGACCTAGTTGTAGTAGAACATGGTGAAAGTCAATACATTCAATGACCTTAAAGCTGACATATTAAAATAGTGTGGAAAGGTCTAATTATCGTAAAGGTCACAGGATAAAAATTTTGTTCCAATTCAGGAGCCAATGGAAATGCAGCACAGCAATCAAAATTCCTCAGTGGCTTTCAGAAATGCTTGACGTTTACTTTGTTGGGTCAACATTAGTAGAATTTATATTTCTTTAAGGGAATCGTAGCTGAATTTTTAAAAACCATGGAAGAGGAATATTAATATATATTTAATAAAGCACTTGCTTAAAATTACGGACAGGAAGGCATTTCAAGGAGGTGTGAAAACTGTCTCCGATATTCATCCAAACTCAGAAAGATAAGTAAAACAAGAAATTTAATATTTTATGGAAAACTATGATTTAACAGTAATACAGCTCCTACAAAAGGAACTACAATTAGATTTAATTCCAGAATGCTTTATGCAGAGAAAATCTTACCAAAATTATATTTTATTTGAAATATTTCTACAAAAAAAAAAAATCATTTCAGGACCTTTTATAATTTTAAATAAATGTTGGTTTAGCTCAAAATATCAAATTTAAATGGAAAATATTTTAAAATTCTTTTAAAAGTTTGAAGCATGAAATTTCCAGTGGAAAATCTTTTCTGTCAAAAAATCTGAGGGACACACATTTTCAATGTTTCTGATTGTTAAAAAAGTCAGATGGATTAAATTTTCCACTTCATGTGAAATAGAAGTATCCATTCAGTAAGTCTCAGTTTGCTGCAGTTTTTGAGATCAAGAATAGCTTAAATAAAAACGTCTGGGCTTTTCGCATCACTGCGCCGGGCAGTAATGCTTCCTCATTCTACACATCAGCTTTCTACTTCTCTTGCCTCCACTACACCCAATTTCAGGTTAAACATAGACTTTACCAAGAACATGTGCTTCCTTGAAAGTCTTGATCACCAGGTGATGCCACGGTAAATGGAATACATTGCTCTGTCACAGCAATTTTACACTGAAATAACTGATGATTTTGTTGAATGTTGCTCTTTTGGATATTAGTGAAAGTGAGGAGAGATTCAGCTGCAGCATCACTCAGATGGCAGGGAATTTGTTTCCTAATGAGAAGTTTTACTTCATCCACCTGATTTTTTGTAATGTCAACTTTGCAACATCTAGTCAGAGGAGGGGAGCTTTTTAATACAGCTTTGTGTTTATTATAGACAGCTTCCTAAGCTCGAGCAAGGTATTATTTTCCACGGAAGGGTCTGTGCTTCTTTCTCCATGGGTAACTGTTACAAGCAATCAAAATGGTGGACATGTATTTCCTGATATGTCCTTGAGCATGAGTCAATAGAAGAGAGTAATTTGAAAACCAGCACAACTAATGTCAATATAAGCTTCACATACTTTTAAATTTCAAGGATAAACATACAAGCATAATGTAAGTGAACTTTTTAAAAGTGTGCACAAAATTTCCGGTGTTGTTGAGACTTATAAGTGCCTCCCTAACATAAAGTATGTACAAAACCAGATTTTCTCTTTCTCCATACAATTTTAAAGCCAGTGTGGTTTTATACTCAGAACCAAATATATAAAAAAAGTATTTGAGGTGGGAAATAGATACTCTCATTTGCTTTTGAAAACTCTCTTTTTGAGTGGATAGTGAAGCGGTGGTTAAAGATCAGTGTGCATTTCTCCAGATTCTAAATGAGAACTCTTCAGAACCATTATATTCCTCCACAACAGAACTTGACTTGTGATCACAATTTGTCCCTACATCTAAGTCACCATTCAAGTCTCCTTCTGTACTAGAAATACATTATTGGCTTCAGCTTCCTGAGTGGAAACTCATGTATGTTTAAAAAATGTCAGTTACCAATAACTGACATTTTGCCTAAAATCCTCATGCATTACAGTAAGAATTTTTATGAAATTTTTATTGCATCAATTCAGAAGTGGTAAAAACTAGATAGGCATTTTAAGTATGCTGTCCGTTTTCACTGTCTGTTACTCATTTTCAGTGTCTTGAAGGTGCTTTTGTAAACCCATTCTAACTTCCAGACATTTGGCTTACTAATATCAAATGTTTGCTTTCAGATATCAACATGGCAGGAGAACCAAAACCATACAGACCAAAACCTGGCAACAAGCGGCCACTTTCAGCACTTTACAGGTAAGTGAGATTTCATCTTAACTTACTACAATTCAATTTTTATTAGAAAAATTACGGTAACTTGAAAGGTATCTACCAATGTCACTGTGTAGCCCATGAATGAGACAAAGGAATTTTTTCCCATTCACTCTTTGATGTTTGTATGAAATATAATCAAGCTCCTGTATATGCCGAAAGGTTTTGAATGTAAAAGAGAGACAGTATTGTAGTGTCTGACACTACCTATATCTGTTGCCAAATATTCTAACTTCCAGAGATAAAGGCTGTCCGTATGATGCCTGTCTTAAAAAGCTAATTTATGTCAACTAGGAGCAAGCCCAGCAAACAAAATTAATGGCTGATGCTTAGATGCAATGATCACAATATGCAGATAATGCCCCTCTTTTACCTGGAAAAAACCAAGAGAGTTCCTGGTTGTAGTAAAAAAATAAAATACTTTTAGGATATTTAAATGATAATACAGGCATTCAGGAGAATAGATAAAAGTAATCAGTCAGAGCAGAATTTTATTTCTTAGTGAAAATACTTTATGTTTCATTGAGGCCAAAAAGCTGGTCTCTGCCTTCTCAGTATTCACATCACGGATGTTATTTGCCAATGGAAGAACAATGCAAAGGAAAGGACTGCAGCTTTAAACTGTAAGAGGTATTACACATAGAGTCTTGCTATACTGAAAAGCTATTTGAAAAGGTGTTTGACAGTGACACTCCTTTAGGATAAAATAGCAGAACACAATCGCTGAGCACAGGCTACGTTCCAGGGATGCTAAAGCAACTGGGGTTGTGCTTGGTGAACATTAGGTTCTCTAAGACCCCACACAAGTGCTCAGTCTGGAATTCAAGCTTTGAATTTAGATATGTGTTGCATTCTAAAGATTTTTATTTTATTTGTTTATGCACTGGTAATTTAATTTTCCCTCCGTACCTCCTTTTTTCTTTTTCTGAAGTGAAAATGGAAGTGCGGGAGAAGAGAAGCATACTTTAGGCCCATATAAAAGTGTAATGTTTAACAAAATTATAATGAAGTACACAATAAAATTATAAAGTTGCTATTTACTAAAGCTACTGACAAAAAGACTGGTGTGGTGATTTGTGAAGTGTTTATTAATCTCCCCACTTAGAAGACTACAATCAATAATTTTTTTGTGGTGTTTTTTTTTTTTAAATTGAGTGCTATTTCAATTTTTAATCCTTATGCTTCATTGCTTGGCTATGGCCTCATTCTTGGGACTTTTTTATTTGCAGGGTTCAGTGAAATAACTAATAATTTCAGAGTAACAGAACTGATGTCTCATTGATTTGTGCCATGGGTGAGAACCAACTTCTAACAAGACTGTACTTCTTCCTCAGGTGTGCAGTAGGGCATTGATAGTGCCTTTCTCCTATTCCCATACATCTTGTACAAAACTGAAGAAATTCCCTTTTTTTTTTTTTTTTCCCAAATCAATGAAGGTTAGTGAAGCATTTCAGATTGTTAGGGGGATTGACAGACAGACATGCACACATGCATTTCTGCTCAATAAACCTCACTTCTCATAAAAGTGCTACAGAATTTATGCTCCAGATCCATGAAAGGAGTTAGGGCTGATTCCTACTGTGGCTGAAATGCAGATAGACTGGCTCTGAGAACAACAGCTCAGTGCTGAAATCAGAGACACTTCAGCAGGACTTTTTTGAGCCTGGTCTGGTCTGAAAGTTTCAGACAGAAATTTGAGGGTGGAATCTCAGAATGAGACAGGCAGAAGCATTTTAAATTTGAGCTTGTGTGCTTCATAATAGTAATGTGAAGTTTTATCATATAGTTGCCCTTAGCTGAAGTGATAGGAATATTATTTTTAGAGAAGAAAACTCCTGTTTTATCATAACTCTCAACTGCAAACTGTTCAACTTTGTAGGTGTTACTGGCAGCCATGGTCTACTGTGTCCTCATGTCAATATTTCAAAAGATTTTTGAAGATGTTCTGTGGTTTCTGACATTTGCGTGCACTCCTATCAGTGGGCTTCTGAATGATTTCTCATAAATACTTGTTCCACAGACAAGACAGGGATAAGAGAGACCTGTGGAAAGTTCTGAGGGAACTTTAAAGAGAAAAAAGATCTTAGATTGTGTCCTTTTATAGAGCTAGTACAGGCTATTTCTCTAGAAAATTACGAGAAGCTTTTTTGAGCAACAGAAGCCTTCATCTGATGGTAATGGAGAACTTTAATTATCTCAGTATCTGTTAGCATATTAATATGTGAGGAGATCAAGGGCTTATAAAGTTCCTGACAATATTGAGAATATTTACTTATTTGAAAACATTGTACTAGGTCTGGCTAGGATGGAGTTAACTTTCTTCATAGGATCCCATATGGCGCTGTGTTTTGGATTTTACTAAAACACACCAATGTTTTGGCTGTTGCTGAACAGTGTTTGCACAGCCTGAAGGCTTCCTCTTCTTCCTATTCTGCCTTCCCAATGAATAGGCTGGGGATGGGCAATACAGCTGAGACAGCTGACCCAAACTGGCCAAAGGGATATTCTTTATCATATAATATCATGCTCAGAAATAACAACTGGGAAGTTTTTTCCTTCCAAAGTAGCTGTTGCTTGGAGACTGCTGGGCTGCTTGTGGGAGGTGGAAAGTAATTGCCTTTGCATCACTTGTTTTTTCCCCTCCTTCCTTCCTTTATTATATGACATTTATCTCAACCCATGAGGGTTTTGCACGTTTGTTCTTCCTATTCTCTCCTTCATCCTCATGGGTGACAATGGTAGGGGAGTGAGATTGTGACTGTGTGGGTGCTTAGCTGCCAGCCAGGGTCAACCCACAAGATGGAGAAAGTTAAGAGAGAAGCAATTACTTTAGATTTGACTTTGACTAATGAGGCATTGGTTAAAATTTAGTTATCACAAAATATTCTCTGTGAAAAGGGAGCACTGAGAGCAGTAGAAATAGGATAATGGATTTCAGAAAGGACGGACTTCAATGAGCTCAGAGAACTGGTAAGTAGGATCTCTCGGAAAGAAATTTTAGTGACCAAAGTAGTACAGAAAATTTTGCATTGACTATGCTTCAGGTAGAGCAGAAAATTCTCTGGAAGCAGAAGAAGTAGAATAAAGAAATAATATGGCAGCATCAAGTTTCTTTAACATCCTGAAGAGTGCAAAGGAATTGTACAAAATGTGGAAGCAAAACCCCATGACTGGAAGTGACTACAAAAGAACGGGAGGGTCATCTAACAGGACATCAGAAAGGCTAAGGCACATAACAGTATAAAAGGCAACAAAAAGAACATTATTAGGGTAACTTCCTCTGTTTTTTTATACTGCTGTTACTTAGCGGGAAAGGAAAGCAAACAGTAGATGATACAGAAAAGGCTTCTTTTGATTTAGCAAAAAAGATTAGTTGACCAGCTATTTAAGAAAATCAATTTTAACCAGAGGGTATGGAATGAAAGAATTGACTAACCAGTATTTGAATAAGTGAATTCAATGGAAATAGTATGATGAGACTCTCCCTAGAGTGTTTAAAGGACTAGCTGAATCTGTGTGTGCAATGTTAGTGAATGTTTTCAGAACTTATGGAGGTCACGTAAGGTAAAAAACCAGTGGTCATGGGCAGGCATTACACCAATTTTTAAGAGGAGGACCCAGAAAATTATCAGGTCAGCCCAGCTTTGATTCCTAGAAATGTACTAGAACAAATTATTAAACAATCAATTTATCAACACATAGAGGATAATAAGATGGTAAAAATATCCATCATAGAATTATCGGGAGAAAATTATGTTGAAACAATATTATTTCCTTCTCTGACAAGAAAGCAAATTTAGTGGATAAAGAGGAAACAGTAGATGCACTATAAGGTCATTTTAAAAAGTTTTGACACTTACCACATGTGGTGTTTTCATGAACATGCTCAGGAAACTTGGCTAGAAGAAAATGTCTTAAGATAGACATCCAGTGGAAAAACAGTGACTGTGAACAATATAGCATTAAGGATAACAACTGTTCAGGCTCCTTTGTTACAGATTTTTAAAGAGTATTTTTGGATATTTGAGATACATTTAAGAACAGTTTTAAGGTAAGCAGCCAGCAGTGCTGCACGGAGTTGCATTATTTATCTATTGTGAAATGCTTAAGGCTTCAAACTTCTTCAAAGTACTCTGCATCTCTGAAGAGAAACCTGCATCACATTTATAGCTGGATACACACATGAGTAATTAATACAGAGCAACCGATGTCCTATGATGTGTTATACCCACGTAATTTGCTTAGGTGTTCAGGTCATTAGATCCAATTTTGCCTGGAATGGTATAAAACTACTTGGTCATGCCTCAGTTCAGGATCTGCATTCTTTTTTTTATCTTTTATAATCTGTGTGGAAATAATGTCATTTAATCTCACCTATGTGAAATTTAGCATGAGCCTAAATGTGAGACACATAATTTTTTTTCAGCTACAGAGATAACTAGATGCAAGACAGATAAGCATATATCATTTCTTCTTCAACTTATATATGTGGTAATTCACATATCCAGACTCTCCTTTGTTCACCAGATTATTCTATTTACACTTCTTCTTTTCACATCTTTTTGATGCTAGCATTCCTGGTAAAGTTCATAGAAAAAAAGGCCACAAAAGCGATACAGAGAATTCAAAAGGCATCATGGACATAATGCAGTCAGCAAAAGGTTTTGCCATTCACTGGACTAGAATTTACTTCCTCTTCTCTCTTAAATGAAATGTAATACCCTAATTCATACCAGCAGAAGATTCCACTGATCAGACTTGCACTGCTTGGAATAATCCCATGGGACACTGTCCCAGAGAGAAGAGGGGGCCAGGAGAGATGTCTGATTTCCAAGGATCACCTTCTTCAAGTTCAAGAAGGGTTCATCCTGATGAACAAGAAATTGAGGAAAGGTAGCAGGTGGCCTCCACAGATGAACAAGAAGCTCCTGAAAAAATGAAAACATAAAAAAGAGGCGTTAAAAGGTGGAAGTAGCAGCAGGTGGCCTGGGAAGGATACAGAGACACTAGGAGTGCAGGGATGGAGTTAGAGTGCTGTGGGAGAGGGTCAATGTGATTGCGAGGCTACTCAATCCATAATTAAAGAACTTCCATTTTGGATGAGGCCTTAAAAATACTTGGAGAATAGAAAGATTTAGCCTTTGCTTCAGAAAGCTGCTAAACACATTATTAACTTTAAACATACTCATTGAACAACTACAGACATGCTTAGGGTACTGCTCAGAAATCAGCTTAAATCGAACATAACTGTTAGCTTCAGCAGCATTCCTCCTGATTTGCATTGCTGTTCAGTATGTGAGGGGTTCAAAAACCCAGAAGGCTCAAAATTGTTGTGAATTTCCTTTTTTAGCACAGCACTTCTGCAGAAAACCAAATGCCTGACAAATCTGCATCTTAAAATTGATTTACATCTTGTTATTCGGGTCTAGCCTCAAGCAGAAGTTAATTTTACTGGCTAATCTTCAGATGTTTGAAACACAAGGTGAAGATTAAAGGTGCAGACACAAATGTGTTAGAGCATTCTTTGGGAGTATTGTTGTGGTAAAATAAAGGATCACACTTTGTCTTTTTAATTTAGTGGTGTTTTGATCAGTATTTCACTAAAGGAGTTCTGTGTCAGCATATGAAAGTCCATTTACTGTTTTGTTCCTCTGGGTTTATGCCCAACATACCAAAGTAGAATCAACGACAAATACCGGCATTCTGTTTCTCTGCATCATAAAAGAATATTTTAACTATTTATTGTTCATTTTAATCCACCACCATCTTCTATGAGGTGTTAAATACATGGTCTGAAAGGTTTTTCTCCATTTCAGAGGTCTTTGCTGGGGTTGTTAAAACAGGACGAGGCTCTTCTAGTTCTTAACTCTGGAGGTTGCTAATGGCTCCATCCCCAGCTGCTCCAGTGGTCGGCCCAAGCACCAGGCCAGGCGGAGCAGAGCGGCCATGCACATGCTGCCTGTGGCTTGTCTTGCCTCAAGGCAGACACCTATTTCTGAGTTTCTTGCATAACAAAAAGACTGTCCTGTGGGCTAGCAGAATGGTGGGATTTTTAGTGGCATGAAAATGAGCATGGCCACTACAGGCCCCACTGTGAGGTGCTGGCGGGTAACTGTTGGAGACCTCGCAGGGCATGGGGAGCCAAAACTAGTGCAGTGAAACTGGTACAAGTGGGAGGGAGCTGGGAGCAAACTGCCCCAGATCACACCCACGTCTGATTTCTGAGAAAACCAGTTTGTTTAGCAAAGAGGAACTACCCCAGAGTGAACTCATATTTGTGTAATGTAGGAAAGCAGGGGACTAGGATTTGGAAGTAAACTGGAAAGGCAAGTTACTCATCACTGCCAAGGGTATCTAGTCACTCTCTTTGCTTTACACAATTTAATATTGTAGTTGACCTACATACATTTCCAAGACTGATTTAGCTAAGACTAACCCTCCCCATGTGAGTTATTTTCACCCTTACCAAACTCCAAGCTTCCTCATAAGGTCACAATAAGCAAACCTGGCCTTGCTCCAATGCCTCATCTTGAAGGCCCAAGTGAGGAGTTATTCAAGCCCCATTCCTCCCAGTGTTCCCATTGCTGGGTGGGTGTGAAGACAGCCTAGCCGGGGATCCATCAAGCTGAGGTACCTCCTGGAGCAGGACAATTAGCAGGATGGAGTTAGTGGATGGGTTAACAAGACCAGGAAACAGTGAGTGAAATTGTCTCTCGCAGTGTTGCCTTGGCTGGCCAGACCTCCACCCAGTGGTGGTTGAGTTCCCAGAGCACTGCCCTTCTATAACACATGGTGGCCCTGGCAAAGCCTTCCCTTGAGGGCAAGTTCTTTCCAAGCTGGTCTCTGAAGTTTCAGGCTTACAGTTCAGCAGTCCCTGAGTGGTATTAGATATTAGAGTCATTTCCCATTCCCAACCACTTCTCCATGTAATGCAATTGAAATGTATATTCAACAGGCTTCATTTAACATGCTACTAATTAGCTATATTAAACAGCCTTTACTTTACAATTTCCTAAGTCCCATGGCCTCTGGAGGAAACTGTTTTATTTAAACATCTTAAATTAATATGCTGGAAAGAGATGGGTTTTTATTTACAGGGTATGATTATGTTTTTATATCAAAGTTTTACTTTGACAAAAATACTTTATCAGTTTCCTCAGAACATTTTACTTTTGTAATCTCCATCACAAAACCAATTGGATTATGTTACACATCTTGCATTTCCTTTGGTTTTGCAGTTTTATTTTACAGCAGAGGCTTAAAAAATTGCTTACAGTCTTTCTCTGATTGCTCTCTGCTGCTCAGATTTATTTTAAGATATCGTTTATAGAGCTTGGTGTGGCTTGGTTTGCCTCTCAGTCCTCAGAGCCATCCAGTATTTTGAGTTGTTTTTCTGAGCACTCCTGGGCACCCTTCATTTCAGGAGAAAATGTGAAAGGCACAGTGATGGGCAACATGATTGCTTCTTCTTCCAGGGCAGGAGGCTTCCTGAGATCATTCCTCCCATTTGAAAGCATAACATAAATTCAACAAATTCTATGCCAAACAAGAATTACTATTCCATTTGAATACTGCAGTATTTTGCATAATTACTGCTGTAGTGTGCTATTGGCAGTATATTAGCAATATGCTTTAACCTACTGGCATATAATAAAAATAACTGCAGGTATAAGGATCTTTCTTGACTGAATATTGTCCTAGATTTCCAACAACTTGCTTCTTTATTCCTTCTTTTTGTTAATGCATTTCTATGTCCATTTTTATCACTGGCCTTCAAGGGCCTAAAGACACAGTCCAGACCACAGAAAATAAACCTGATCAATTACTTTCTGATACTTTACATTTGCATTAAATTGTGATTATGCCTCTTACTTTTTTCTGCATACTGAATGAAAAAAATCGTTTATGCTTACGAAACATAATCTTTTGATGAATACATCATATTAAGATTATATAGTGCGATATTTCTTTTGAATCAAAGTGCTTGCTTTTTACAGTAATGTATCTTCTTGATGCTTTTGATTACCTTCCTTCATGAAATAAGCTATTTTATTTCAGTGCAATGGAATGAATCTAAGATGAGTGTTGCTCTACAGCTCTTCTCTTGACTAAAGATCTAGCTTCCATAAAACATTTTTAGGCATGTTTAAATGGAGATAATTTTAAGTCCAGTAGGATATTATTTACATTCATTTCATCAAACAATGTTCTCAGTGATCACATTTGAAGTCGTCATTACTGTACAGAAAATATTATCATTTAGACTGATATTCTCACTTAAAATTCACAACAAACAGTGCAAATTTTGCTTGTGTCGAGAACTTAAGTAGCATTGTCAATTATATTAAAAATGTTAAAAGCTACAGCAGATCCAGTGATTCAAATTGGTCTGAAATTTTGTTTATTTTCTTTCAAGGAAAAAACCCCACCTGTCAAATAACTATTGTGATAAGAATAAGAAAAAAATATCTGCTGATGGAAGGCAACACATGCAGCTCTGCATTTCTGAATTATGTCAGTGTAACTGCAATTAATTAGATCCCAGAGATGTTTAAAGAAAAAAATCCATGTGTTCTGAGAGGTTGGGAGAGCCAGTCAAGGACATAAATTTGCCCTTTTGCATGATCCAGAGCATGAATGTGCAGCACCTGATAAGTTTAGAGAGGGGAAAATGGGGGCAGTCTCAGGGCCCTAGTAACATCCAGGAAAACCTTTGCTTCTGCAGACAAATAACAGATAGAGAAAAAGTTCAAAAGACTAAAATATATCAAATACACTTGTCATCTTGATTTGTTCATTCAGTCATATTATTCCCAATCTGTGTGGTAATTCCAATAACAACTTGGACAACAAAACTGTCTTTTTTTTTTTTTTTTAATCTTCCCCTTCATTATTTTAAAAATACTGCTAACTCCCCTTTAGAATCTATCTCTAGTGACTACAGCAGATATTCCTTCTCAGATTATCAGTATATCCTAAATCTTACATTTTTCTCATGTTTGCTTGTATTCACCTTCACTAGTTTTTAAACTATGGTCTTGACTTAGATCCATTTTGAAGTATAGACTGAGAAACTAGCACTTGCCTTTCTTCCCATCTCCCCTCAAGTTATTATTTATATTTCCACAGTCTTTTCTGTTTATTTTTTTTCTTTGTTAAGAGGAAGCCAGTGGCACTAATTTACACATATGCAGAGGAGTTGCATGCCTTTTCCTAGCTCGGTACTTTTCCTCTTGCAGAAGATGATATATCATATCACATGACTCATGTTGTTTTCTTCCACAAAGGCCCAGACACCATAATCACACTCATGCTCAGAGATTAGCAAGTTTGGAGAAGAATAGCCTGTTCTCTTATTATTGCTTCCCCCCCCGCCCCAGTGTTTAATCTTCTTTTTTTTTTTTCATCTCCTATGAAACCTGAACTGTGAAACCATCTTATTTTTCTCATGGTTTTTAATCCCTGTTTATACCACAGTGGAACAGAAAACATATTCACAACCTTCTGATGGCATTGAAATGATTATGATTCCTTTCTTATCCAAGAATTTGTGCTCCTAATACAAATGAAAAAACTTTGGCTTATAATTCAAAGAGTAAATTCCTAAAAGATCCAGAGCACTGATGGTTTTGCTTGCAGGCAAACAGAAATAGTACTTTTACTCATTCATTCAGCTTAAATCTTGACAGTCTAAGCCTTGTTCCTATCAGCTATTACATGTGAGATTTCCACCCTTTATTACTGCATGGCTTCTTACATTTGATTAAGAAATAATCAGAATTTGGATTCAGTGTGTTCTAGCAGAAAGATGATGTCAGCTGTTCTTCTGTTAGCTTAAAAAGAAAAAAGGATAGTACCTAAAAAAAAGTTAAAATGAGTCAGAAACAGACGCCATGGTCATTTTTCCACATTTGAGCATTAGTGAAGCAGGCATCATAGCAACAGTATCTGGTTTTACAACCACTGTCGTGTGGTAACTGTCTTATTAACTTTATAGAGGTCTTAAAAGTTAGGACATAGGGTTCATGACACAGAACAGAGAAAGGGCCTGTCCTAACATGGCAAATGAACAGCAGGATTCTTCATTTTCAGCGATTTAGTAAACCCTTAATTGCAGCAGCAATCAGAGATGCAGGGGATGGCTGTGCTTCAGAGCATCACTTTGTGGGCTCGTAATTAGGCATTGGTTCTCACATACTGTCACACCTCTAATTGTATAGAAGGCTGTAATTCAGTCTGGGAGCTGCTGATATACTGCAAGGGCACAGTGTAGGTGGCTTACGAACTGCAGTAGAAATATGATGCTGGATTATAGATTTAGCATTTTGTGAATAAATAAGGAAGGTTGGATAAATGAAAGGCTGCAACTTGTTATATATTTTGAAGTCTTATGAATAATATCAGAAGAAGAGATTTAAAGTATACTTAGTTTAAGAGAAAATGGATTGTTAAGTAAGATTAGAAATAGCACAGAAAGCTATGCTGTGTGCAGCACAGAGGGACAATAGCAGTGAATTACTAACAATGAAATTACCCCACAAGTTTATTTCTTGGTGAATTCTGCTAGTCTTGAAGTATATTGTCTGAAAATATGTTATCCAGCCTGCCAGGACCAATACTTATATAGTGCTGTTGGTGCATAATGTCAAATGTAATTTATTTTTTGAAGAATAGATTACAAATTGCATGCCTTTTTGGTAGATTATGTTGCTGGTATTCCCGGAACTTCTGGCAAAAGCACTAGCTATTTTACTGAAAAGTAACAAATGTATTCATAAACGTGGGTGAATTTATTATGAGTCCTAAGGAATGAGCATTTTATAATATCTACTGGCATAAAAAATGTATGTTGTATTTTTCAGTCTTGCAAGAGTGAGATTATTCTAGGAAACATCATGACAAACATGAATCATATATTGACAGAGCAGTGCCCCTCCTGTAACTACTTTTAAGTGTTAGTAGTGTCATTGAGGGAAAAGGAGATTAAGCCTCTACCCTTGGGATCCTCAAAGGCAATGCCTGCATTAACCTTCATCTCTTTGTGACTACAAATAGCCATGCAGTAAAGTAGTATTGATTGTGTGCATTAGATCAGTCAACACTGTTTTGTTCAGCCCACCCTGATGAACTCATTCCAGACGTTTTTAGACCAGTGCATATTGACCTGAATGTTCTTACTCTGATTTAGAGCAGAAGAGGGTCAGGTGACATCAGCTTCATGCAAAGAATGATTAAAGCTGTCAGAAAGAGGGCTTTCAGGTAGATAGCTAAGTACATCACTAGTTTTTTCAAAATTCTTTCTTTTGTTTGGAGCATAGATTTTTGCAAAATTTAGCAACTATTACCATATCACAGGAAAAAGCAAATTAAAATTAACAGTGGTGGCACAGAGTTACTTTCATTCTCCAGTTTGTTTCCTTTGCTTACTTGAACGAAGGTACCAAATTGAGCATGTTTGGGAAGGGGATCAGAGTTAGGAGTGTTCTTACCTGAAGGAAAATGAGTTCTTATTCTTGATTCTTGCAAGAATCTCACTTTGAATCCGAGTATTCATTTCTTCATGACTGGAAACATCATACAGATGTGGTATACAGACTATATTCAGTTTAGCTTCCTTATCACTCAGTTTGGCTTCGGAAGACTTCTCAAGTGGTGTAGGAAGAAACTGTAGTCCATAACTATCTAAGGTGTTCATATGTAGAGTCTGAATTAATTTCTCTCCAAGTCTCAGCCTAGTTTTTCTCAGACACACTTACCAATATTTATGTATGTCAGCTATGAGAATCCATGCCACTATTCATGTTGTCTTTGCAATTTATGGATTCAGAGAGGACAATTGTCCTGGTTCTGGCTAGAATAGAGTGAATTTTCACAGGAAGCCAGGACAGGTGAACCAAGCTGGCCAGGAGGCTATTCCATACCAGGTGATGTCATGCTCACCATAAAACGGGGCTAGTCGGGGAGGGGTGGGCTCGGTTTGGCTCCGGGATGGGCTGAGCAGCGGGTCGGTCGGTCTGATCAGTAAATTGCTTTCTGTTATCACCCATTGTGAATATCTGTTATCAGTACTGTTGTTGATTGTTTCCCTCTCCCTTGCCGTCCCAGTAAACTGCCCTTATCCCAACCCTCGAGGCTTTGCTGTTGTTTTTCTGTTCTCCTCCCCATCCTGCCAGGAGAGGGGTGAGCGAGCGGCGCGTGGTGCTCAGCCACCAGCTGGGCCTAAACCACGTCAACAATACAGTGAAGTCAGGTACAAACTATAATCAGCTACTGAAACACTATTAGATGGCTATGATACTATTTTTTAGCTCTAGCTCTCTGAAAATATTATATTATACAAACTTCAAATGACTTGGAGCTTTTGTGTTTTCCTCTTGCTGCCTAAAATTTAGGCCACCCATTAATGAGGATTATTGGAAACTACTTCCTTTACTGTTCTTCCCCATGCCTCCCTTTCCTACTACAGTCCCAAAACCCTTCCATCCCATGTGTTATAACAGTAGTGCACTCAGTATCCAACATGACAAAGTATATTTTTACTGGTATAGCAAAACAAGCTTTTGCACGTGCTGATTTATGCTCTTGCTAATGTGAAAATCAGCATAGGGAAAAGGCAGTCTCTTTAAAACACTTCCTCCCTGTATTGAAAACTACCTTTTATTCAGTTTTTCAACTGCTACATTTTAGAGATAATTCTGGACAGATTATTCAGTCACACTCTTCTAACTGATGGCTAAAGATTATCTGTCCTATTAATTCATGTAGAAATGAATTCTAGGGGCCCTTGAAATTTGTAATTATGTCAAGAATTTGAAGTTTACAAATTATGTAACATGATTCAGATTTTGGTAGGAAACTTGCCAAACTTGGTCATATGCTGTGTACATCTGTAACAAAACTATTTTACAGAGTAAGGCAGAAGCAATTAAAAGGGACAAACCTTGCTTTATCTTGGGCTGATTTTGAAAACCCCTGTAATATTGCATCTGGTTTTCAGCGCACAGTGCCACCACGCTAGGTTAGACAGCTTGACATCAGGTACTGCAGACAGTATCCTATGCTAAGTGTTCCCTGAAAACCTTTTCCTGCACAGAGTGCCCTGGCACTACCCTGTCAAGGGCTTAGGCCCTAAGTAGAATTGGCTAAATAAAATGTACTGCATCAATAGTCAGTGACTTCTGCAGGGTTTTTAAAATTAAAAAAAAAAAAAAATTAAAAAACCCTTGATATTGTTTCACATACCTTTTTGTTGTCTGGACATATACAATGCTTAAAAATTGTATGATATATATGCTGAGCCAAATATTCCATTCCTTTCACTTAAAAACTCTGGAAAGGATAAAGGCAGCTCCATCTTGCAGCATGTTAAATGCAGAATAACTGCATTAGTGCAAACCAAACCCCAGGGTAAGCACAAGCACTCAAAGACAGAAAATGCTCCAGCCATGCTGTCTTATGGGGACCAACCATAATTTCAGTTTTTTGTATCACCAGAAATTAGGTTGTGTATGAACTGCATCACCTACAGATATATCAGAAAGATAACTTCTTCAGGGTGCCAGTTTTTCCTCATGCGACTGGGGAAAACCTGATGCTTCAAGAAGTGATCTAAGTTATTCTCAATGTTAAATAATTAATCTTGTGAGAAATCACGATATTAGAAAAAGTGTGCCTTTTTTGTCAGTCAGAATGCATAATGTGTTGCAATACTTTCATGAGGGACTAAATATATATTATATATATTAAGGATTATATAGAGATCTGCATATAGGTACTCTGGTAGCCAAAGGGATAACCTTATTTAAGTAAATCTCTGTTTATCCCTAGAATGCTTACTAGTGTAGTAACTTACTTATTGAATAAATTCTTCAGTAATTAGTAAAATTTAGGTTTAGTGAACTTAAATATTCCAGTTGTGAACCTTAATCAAATTTGGATTAACTATGATCTGAGAATAGAAGAGATGAAGCATGTGTTGAGTGAAGGACACTGCTCATTGCCACTCCAGTGATTCAGAGGAGCTAAGAAAAAGAATGTAGAACAAAGGAGAAACTAAAGTATTTCTGCGTGACTTGCAGCATCAGTTTTTACTGTAACAAACAACATATTTGTTATGGCATCAACATGTGTTCCTCACATAATAGCTGTGCCTCAAGCAAGATGTTGGGACAGTCATTAATATAGGCTGAAACAGAGGTTAACCTGAAACATCCCTGGAACAAATATTGGAAAGCACCTGTGTGATTTAGGACCTGCTTGGCAAGCAGGGATTAGCTTCTGAATGCTAAAGACTTCCTTCAAAATGCGAATTAGATGGAACCAGCAAGTGACTACATGGCAAAAATGATTTCTCAGGAGTGAAGCATCAGCATGCTTATTTAGACTGGTAGGTAGCCCTCGTACTTGGTTCCTCCTGTGACATCTGGTGTTTGTCCCAGACTTTCATACTCTGTGAATCCAGTGAGCTGATGCAGGCAGATAACCCCTGAGGTCTGTATATACAGAAATTTTAAGCTTCTTGTCATGCAGCAGAAAGGATCTAAATGACAGAAACTCTAGCTCCTAGATCACTAGCAGAAATCCCCAGAGTTGGAAGCATCAGCTCCAGCTAATATTTTCAAGGTAGAAGTTTCTATTTCACAGAGCATACATGGAGGACCTAATAACCTCTACTTGGTATGGCATTTCCATCACTCTAAAGCTCCTTCTCATCTTTTAAACTCTTAATTGATCTCCTTTTGATTCTCTCCATCTGTCCCCATCCTGTTATAAAATGCTGTGCCCACAGCTGGTAGCAGCTGAGGAATTCATCAGCTCTGAGGAAAGAAAGATGTTTCAATATGTTCCCATACTAAACAGTACCTAGTTATTCAGTCCTGAAACTTGCTGGTTTGGGTTGGTTTTGGTGGGGTTTTTTGTTTTGTTTTGGGGGGTTTGGGGGGGGGGTTTGGGTTTTTGTTTGGTTTTTTTTTTTGCAACATCTAGCCAGTTATTCTCCCTTTCATATATGTATAAAGTAGTTCTTGTTCTCAAAGTCTCACTGGACTTTTTTTTTATTTCCTTACACTGATTTCAGATCATTTCTCCAATTTATCAAACAAATTTCAGGTTTTAACTCTGTTCACTGGACTGTTTAAAAAACAGCTTGTTGTCATCTATTTTACACACATAGTCTCTATTTTGTTGTTCAAATCATTTGAACCAACCAGCAAACCAAAACTGAACAAAACATAGTCCTGAGTGTTCCTACTATTTAATGTGAACCCCCCTTCCCATTGGCATAATTCTTTGTGCATGGGCCTGTTGGGTATTTTTGCCTTAATATATTTTTCCCTTAAGGTAATTAGATCATATTTTCCCAGCTTGAACATGAAGCTCTCATGTAAGGCAATATCAACAGTTTTAAAAATCAGGCTAAGTTTTACCTATTATCTGTCTCTTCTTCTATCCATTAAGTCAGTTATCATGTCGAAGGAGTAAGTTTGCACTGAGAAATGACATTCTGAGTTTGCAGTACTCTAGGTTCTGTCCATGATTTGAGGGATGGTTGGGGTTTTTTTTAATTTTGTACTAGAATTTGTATGTGTCAATAAATAACAGAAGCATTTAGCTCTGTGGAAAAGAACTTCCCAGGGCACTCATATTTTCATATTAACACCGTATTCGATATTACATAATAGTCATGAAAACAATACAGTTTGTTTTTCTAACCAGTCATCAAGTCAACCACCAGTTGGAAGTGGAACTTACTAAATTTATTAAGAACCATTGTAAAAGTTGACATAAGGCTGTAAATTATTCCTTCACACCCTCTGCTTCTGAAACACTTCTGACAGATTAGATCTTTTATATAGCTGGTCTAAGATTTATTTATTCCAGAATATGACAGTACTTCTTAAAAAAATTGCCAATGTTTATAATGATATTTATGGAAGTTTCAGAAGACAGAATGAGCTTCTTCCCTAATTTTATCTGACAACAGTTACTGGTGTCTGGAAAAATTATCCTGGATTGAGACTGCTTTAAATCACAGAAACCATTCGAAATAGGAAGGAAGGAAGGATTGCATAGTGTACACCAGCAATTCAGTCTCAATAGATAGCAGAATTTACATTAAATAATATTTCTTCTTTAAATTAAGGCATGCTTTTATTTGGCCTGCTTGCATTGTATACAAATATTGGGAGTTACCAAAAGTTATAATGAACACGCTTTAAAAAGTGAAGGAATTAGAGGACAAAATGTGACCAATACTGCTTACAAATTTCTGAAAGAAAAAGTTTTCTAATCATTAATGACTGTTAACTTCAAACCACAAAGTCAACATGCAGAGAAAAATGCAACCCTGATTGATCACTGTGAATGGCAAACTACCTCAGGTTGTTTTGAAAGGTCCCTTGAGTTGTCCTTCGTTATCATTTTAAAATTAAATTCATTGGCAAAGAGGGTGAGCCATAAATCTGAGTATTCTTTGACCACATATTTTTGCTAAATCTTTGGTTGCTAAAGCTGTACAGCACAAAGAGATAGACATGTTTGACAGGTAAATAAGTCAGCCACATCAATCATACAAAATATACATTAAGACTATACAGCCAATTCATCAAGCGACTGAAGTCCAAAATGTTTTTTTAGTTGGTGTCGTGGTTTTACCCCAGCCGGCAGCTGAGCACCACGCAGCCGCTCACTCACTTCCCCCCACATCGGGATGGGGGAGAGAATTGGAAAAGTTAAAGTGAGAAAACTCGTGGGTTGAGATAAAGACATTTTAATAGGTAAAGCAAAAGCCGCGCGCACAAGCAAAGCAAAGCAAGGAATTCGTTCCCCACTTCCCATGGGCAGGCAGGTGTTCAGCCATCTCCAGGACAGCAGGGCTCTGTCACGCGTAACGGTTACTTGGGAAGACAAACGCCACCACTCCGAATGCCACCGCCCCCCCGCCTCTCTTCCCCCAAGCTCCTTATAAACAGAGCATGGCGTCATATGGTATGGAATATCCCTTTGGTCAGTTTGGGTCACCTGTCCTGTCTGTGTCTCCTCCCAACTCCTTGTGCACCCCCAGCCATCCTGCTGGCAGGGCAGTGCAAGAAGCAGAAAAGGCCTTGGCCCTGTGTAAACGCTGCTCAACAATAAGTCCATACAACAAAAACATCTCTATGTTATCAACGCTGTCTCCAGCACAAATCCAAAACATATCCCCACACTAGCTACTATGAAGCAAATCAACTAAAAATCAAGCTAAAACCAGGACAGTTGGCCTGAATTTTTCCTACGTGGCTTGAAAGAAAAGTTTGGATCCTCTGGATTCATGTTAGAGGTATTAACTCTTCTAGTGCCCCCAAAAACTGTAGTCACTATTCATACATTTTACAGTCAAACAGAAAACATGTGATGTCAGCAACACATTCAGGTTATCATAGAATCATAGAATCATAGAATGGTTTGGGTTGGAAGGGACCTTAAAGATCATCTAGTTCCAAACCCCCTGCTGCGGGCAGGGACACCCTCCACTAGACCATGTTGCCCAAAGCCTCATCCTTATCCTCTTTGGTTATCCTCTTTGGGAATTCTGATTTGAAGATTATAACCCAAAATGGTGTCTCATCTAAAAAAAATTTGCTTCCCGACCATCACTTTCCCTGATTCAGGTAGACAATTTTATTATATTAAAAAGTCAGAATAAGAACCCTACAAATGCCTTAAATTCCATATGCTTTTCTTACTAAGTCCTTAGAGATGAAATTATATGATCACCACGAGGAAGAATATATTGATTCATAATGAGTTACATCGAAGAATGCTTGGCTAAAATCCATTTGCTTCTGTATAGTGCTGATATTGTCAGAAATGTTATCCACTTTGTCCTGTAAATAGGTTTTGAGAAGAGGCGAGGATTCTATAACAAGAAATGATACCAATTTATGTATCTTGGGTCAGGCCTCAGATATAAAGAGCCATATTGCCTGTAATCTTAATATGACAATTATGCAAGGAAAGTGGAGTTCACTTTGGGATCTTCCTGTCCTTAAATGATTTGTTTACAAGTCAAAGATGAATTCACATGCCATTAGTCTAGTCATGTTTCCCTGTATGTTTGTCTGCAAACTTTGAAAAATTTGTCCATCTACATGTTCAGTCCATGTCAAAGATGGGCCTTAGATAATCGGCGTTAATATAAGCAAACTTAGCAGCAAAGAAAATCGTGAAATACACAATTATGTTAATCAGATCTTGTAAAATGTCTTTCCAAGACAGGTTGCAAGGGGTAAAATACTAAATGGAAAATTTCAAGGTCCTTATTTCAAACACAGAGTGTGACAGTACTGTAGCATATCAACAGATATAAATTGATTACCTATGCCTGCTTTCTTTACAGTGACTGATTTTAATTGAGCAATTTACATAGTGTAAAAATCCTTTCATTTCTGCAAAAACATGTCCATTGTATGTCAGACCTTTCAGAAAATCTTAGCTCAGAATCAAAGGGAAACACAACCTCAGTCTGCCATGGCCCAGTCATGCTACTGATTAGCCTGCCTCCCTCCTATTCAAACTGATATATTGCCTGGACATTCTGACAAACCGAAATTTTCTGATGGGAAAACCATTTCAGTAAAGAAAGAAAGATCCTGATCACTCCAGCTTCATTACCATTCCTACATAATTAAAACACTATTCCCTTTGTTTACTGCCCAATCTAGTATTTCTTGCACACTCAATACATTTTTGCAAGAAAGAAAATTTCTGTTTCAACATTTTTCCTGAATGTGCATGACAGCCCTTCTCACAGCTTATCAGGATTACTCTTTTTAAGATATCATATTTAATTATGCAAGACTTCCTCAAAACTCTGGAGAATTGGGTGTACTGCAGGCTAGAAAAGAAAGGTAAAAAATCTATAATATTGATAAGTGTCACCAGTAAAGATGATATAGGGTGTTATTTTATATGGTGTTGCAGTTTTAAAACTTTATATTAATTTGCCATATACTGAATTACTGATTTAAATAAAAGGCCAAGAGATAATTGTATTCCTTTACTATGAGGAACACTTGAACTAATTTAAAGTAATGCAGCAAATTATCTAAAACCATTTAGTCAAATATACTAGAGAGGGGTCAAACCTAGGGCAGCACTATTTAAATCAAATTGAATTCCATCTTGAGAATGGATTTCAAATAGATTTTTAATTGCAGTGTTTTGTCCACAGGGCATTCTATCACACACTTTTCATTTGCAAGTAAAATCCACCAGAGTGTCCGCCATCAGGATAGTGCCAGGTCTCTCTTCACTACAAAATTTCTGTATTATGAAGCATGTAAATATATTCTGATACTTTCATTCTTAGCTCGTTAATCTGTAGAGTCAAACAGTGGGTACTTCCCAGGTTTGGTTCATTTCGTTAAGCAGAAAAACAGTAAACAAAACTGTAACACTAGCTGGGTTTTCCTTATACACCAGAGAGAAGGTGCAAAGATGGTGTGGATGTTTTCCTGTAGTGGTGTGATCCACGGCAGGAAAAGCCGGTCCGTGAAGCTGGCGTGGTGGCTGCACGGAGCCTGCAGCAGAAGGATGCAACCCCGCATGTGAAAGGCCCCATCACTTTGTTGTTCTCTGGCAGTACTGCCTAAGCACAGAGGATGCCAAGCAAAGCATTTTCTTGGTGCTGTGAGGGTTTTGGTGTGTGGCATGGCAGTCTGGGACTGCCCTGGAGAAGCATCCCCGAGTGCGGGCTACCCAGCTTTGGGCTTCCACTGTGCTTCCAGGTACACGCAAGTCCATCAGTGATTCTCTATTCTATTCTTTTACTTCCATGTGGATCGCAACCCCAGAAAGAAATGGAAAGGTGAGGTACAGCCATGAGGACAACAGAAAAGTTACTATATTTTGGCCTTTTCTCAAGCCGTATGCAAGTGGTCCTTACCACTGCTAGAAATCTAACCCCAGGAAATTAGGTTTAAAGTATGTCGGAAGACAATATTATAAATGAAGACAGGCTCCTAAGTTATTTCCACAAGTGATTCTGGAAAAGAAGTAAATGCTTTGCAAAAAGATGACATGCAATATTTTTCAATTAAAGACAAAATTATATAATCCTTTTAAAAGCACAGTGACGAGTTCACCTTTTGTAAATACCCTTCTGGATAGATGGCAATAACTAAACTAGTCTCTAGGTTTGTGAGTTTTTGGGACAAAACCTTTTCTAAGTGAATAATAACTGCAAATATACTTGTTGGTTTTCTACAAAGACTTGCAAGAAAAAATCATTCTTAAAACATTAACAATTTACAGTACTTTTGTTTACAATTAGTCCTGTTTACAGTTCTATTCCAGATATTTTGTTGTGGCACTGAATTGGTCTCAGATGGGAGGGGTCATCAAAAATGAAATGTTCAGTTCCAGATATGACATACTTTGTTAGAAACACTTCTCTTGAAGACTACGAAGAGACTTTAGGTACCTGGGGGGTTTATTTGCTGTTCTTCCTAGTACAATGCTCTCACTGAAAATCAGCACAATAGAGAACTTTTGCACCATTTTCATGTCATGTAACCTCTCAAAATAATTGAGTTGTAAATTTGCTTTAAATGTATTTATAAAGGACCCTAAAATCACATCCTAAATGGTCCTAACAAGTAGCTGATATTAGTAAACTCATTGCAACCAGGACAAACTACAAAATTAAGGGCAACAAGTTGCAGGTACTGGAGCAGAAGTACAGTACAGTAACACAGATGAAGGTTTTTAAATCTATCCTGATTGTGTGGAAACTACCAGTAGAAGAGGCTCCTGCCAGTGTGCAAATGGTGCAGCTCATCAAAGAGACAGCAGTAACAACAGGGAGTTGTAGAACGACACTTTTAACAACTGGTTTTAGAACTGGGCATGATTCTGGGTCTACCAAACCAGTGGCATCCACCTCCAGGGCAAGGCTGGTTATGGCAGATGTGCCAGGAAGTTCTCATAATGAAGAAGTGACCATGCCAAGTGCATAGAGGATGTTGGAAAGCAAGCAAAATGGGTGTGGAAGCCCTCAAATCAGGAAAGTTCTTACATCCATAATAAATTTTATGTTTAAAATAAAAAAATATAAAAGATTCAATAGCTTCCCTAAATCTTGGCCATCAATAAAAAAAAATTACATGAAAAATGCAAAAAAAAGGACAAAGTATTACTTGTTTGCTCTAGCCTTTCCATGTAAATACCTGCACAAGTCATCTGAATCTGTGAAATTTAATGGGCCTAGATGTGCTCCTTTGTAAATATTTGATTTCTAAACCAAAGTTCAGTTAGGTAAATGGGATTTTTTTCTGACTTAAGCTCCTAACGTAATGGATCAGGCCCTTCTGTTGTTGTTAAATTGCATATTGGTCACCAAGTAAATTTGATACTGATAGTGGCTGTTTTAAATTCATCATATGAATGTTCTGAAAAACAATAAATATATATATTTTAAACTTCTGTTATTTACTTGACAGACTTGAATCAAAGGAGCCTTTCCTGTCCGTTGGGTAAGTAGGAATATTTATATTTCCATGGATATTTATATATTAAGCTATCATACAATATAATTTATGAGATCATATTGAGCATAAACATCCTGTTTCAACGTTGTGGTTATTTACTATAGCTAAGCTTAGAAAATGTAGTTATTAGTCAATAAAGTCATCAGGTGCAGATATCTTCCTTCTTAAAAAATCCTGAGAAGTATGTTTTGCCTCTATTGACTAACCAAAATTTATACTAAAAGACATGCAGGAGTTAAATGTTGCATTGAACGGTAGCTGGTTTATTATTTTGTTTTCCCTGATCTTTCAGTCAGAAGCAATTTCAAATATCGTCTATACCACTTGTCCAAGCCACCAAACAAACAATTGATATTTTCTTTTAAAATAATTTTTTGTGATACTTCAGTAACAGAAATAAAATAAAATTCATAAAATAGAAAAATATCACATTTTTAGCCTAATTATAGATCACTACATTAATTTGCGTATTACAGCTATTGTCTTCATAGTCTCATAGCTGCTTAAAGAGTTATATGGTCTATATATTAAAACGATTAACTCATCTTTCTAAAAACTTATTTTTAAATGTGACATATTCTGGGAAAAAAGTACCATTCTTTTATAAAATGTAGACCATTATATATACTAAAGGTAAGTATCTGTATTTTACTTCTGAGTCTGAAGTTCACTTTCCATGCACTGTTCTCCTTTTAGCTCCTTTCTTTAAAACTTCCCTAAGTTTCCTAACATTCTCACTCCCTGTTTTCCTTCAGAACTGTATATTCTTCATGTCTATTCATTCTCTTTTTTTTTTTATTCACACCACCATGCTTCATGCTGCCAAGAACAAAAACTACAGAGAAAAGATCCCATGCAAAATAGCTATTTAAGGGTTAATTCTACCATGTAGTTACCAGTAGCTTCCAAACTGTTGTATAACTGCAGATCAGAAAACTACTTCAAGTTCTGAACTGCAAATTAAAGTTAGCAAACAAAGGAAGCCTGTCAGTTATGGACAGAGAAACAAAAAATCAGCATAAGCAGGACTGAGATATGTCTCAGTTTCTAAAGCATAAAGTAACTTTGGTTTGAGCATATTTTGAATTAATTACTTGCCATTTCTATTTTCTACCAACTCAAAATTATTGAAAAATAAGTTAAGTGCTGGTCAGACTGGGGGGTGGGGGCACGTGCTCTTGGTCTGCAGGCTTTGAAATGTCCAAATTCATTAACAAATTCAGTCATTTCTGTTATTACCTTTCATTACTCCACTTTGTAACTTGTCCTGTTGAGTTGGTTTTTGAGGCCTCCACTTTCATAATGAAGTGATTACCTGAAAATCTGAACTGTAAGATTAAAAAAAAGAAGTTGCATGCCATTGTGGCTGAGAAGCAAACTTGAAAGTATAAAAATCCAAGAAGCAAATAAAAGACAATGGTAGCAATTACATGAATAGTAATTGCCACTAAATAATAAATCCTACTTGTGTCATTCTTGTCATGATCTTAAGAACTTTGCTGGCAATTTTAGGATATTTGGAGATGTCTAACTAGGAGGAAGCATTATGTTTATGCTTTGAGTTTGGGTTTGTTTCCAGATGAGCAGATTGGTGGCCACTGCATAAATCCACATTACCTCCACATAGCCATTGTATGTGACTTTTTTGCTAAAATGGATTCCTCTTGGGAAGTTTAATCTGAGCAAATAAACTTAGTGTCTTCCCAGAAGTTTACTTGTAATGTACTTGAATTATTTTTTGCAAGTTTGTAATGCTAAGGATAGAAAACATAAAAATTAGTCCCTACCTCTGTGCTACTTTTGCCTTTTACTGCTGTATTTCGTCCACACCAAAGGAAGACTTCAGACACAGGTTAGAGATCTGTGCTCTGAGGAGGGACCCAAGCCAACATCCACCTCCTTGGTACTAAGTCAGAGAGATGCTCCTCCTAGTCCCACTGGAATTGAGGGGTTGAATTGTTCAGAGGATGAGCTCTTGTGCCAAGAACTGTATCTAAGGTTTTAACCCAGACTGACAGCTGCAACTATCAGGTTTTTAAAATACAGTAAATGTTTGCAGAAGAAATGCTGACTCTACCTCAGTTAAACTAACACGTGGATGCCCTTAATGCCTCTTGCAGCCAGAGTTAGTCAAAACACCCATCTAAATTACTGTAAATTGCCTACAGATGACTCGCTCCTGCACGCCACCCTTTCATTCATCTCCCTTCTGCCACAGAGATTTGTTTCCACATTTTCATTATTCTGCCTGTAGGGGCTAATTTTGCTTTTTCATTTTGCGGTACCTAAACTAACGACTTCTTGGTGCTTTTCCATTGTTAATTCTATTGGGAGGGGAAGGGAGCATAAAGCATGGCAGCCTAAGAGCTCAAGACCACCACACTTTGAGCGCTGCATCTATGTGCAGGGCTGCAGCCTTCCTGTGCAGAAAAAGTGGTTCTTAAAATGGTGTGCTGTTTCTCCTCTCTCAGGAAGCAACCAGCTACACAGCAGATCCCACCTCTTGCTCTTTTGGTTTGTGTTTCAAATGCAGGGAGATGACTGCTCCTGTACTCCCGTGGTACATGAAATTCCACTTTTCCGTCTCTCTATGCAAAGTTTATAGCAAAGAAAAATCCATGCTCCTTCACTCCCTGTGCAAGACAGGCGCATAATTTGGCACTGAAGTAACAGTAACCTCTTAATTCAAGTCTCTAATGGTAGCAAACAGAATCAAAAATTCGTTGACTATGTGTTCTAGTCTTACAATAGAGTCAATTTTCTTCATAGTAGCTAGGATGGGGCTGTGTTTTGGATTTGTGCTGGAAACGGTGTTAATAACACAGGGATGTTTTCGTTACTGCTGAGCAGTGCTTACACAGAGCCAAGGCCTTTTCTGCTTCTCACACCACCCCACCAGCAAGTGGGCTGGGGGTGCACAAGAAGCTGGGAGGGGACACAGCCAGGACAGCTGACCCCAACTGACCAAAGGGATATTCCATACCATATGACGTCATGCTCAGCATATAAAGCTGGGGGAATAAGGAGGAAGTGGGGGACATTCAGAGTGAAGGCATTTGTCTTCCCAAGTCACCATTACACGTGATGGAGCCCTGCTTTCCTGGAGATGGCTGAACACCTGCCTGCCCACGGGAAGTGGTGAATGAATTCCTTGTTTTGCTTTGCTTGTGTGTGTGGCTTTTGCTTCAGCTATTAAACTGTCTTTATCTCAACCCACATGTTTTCTCACTTTTACTCTTCTGATTCTCTCCCCCATTCCACTGTGGAGGGAGTGAGCCAGTGGCTGCGTGGTGCTTAGCTGCTGGCTGGGGCAAAACCACGACAGAGTACGTTATTCAATGTTATGATTTTGGGCTAGAATACAAATTTGAATTTGAGATACATGTTGTCTTCCTTCATCTCTTAGAAGTGCAAATAAAATCCTTAGGGAAAGCTGAAACATTTCTTAACAGTGTTGAACCCTGAGTGTCAGCCTGTAGGGGCACAGGATGCTTCTTCCCACAGGTATTATTTCCACACTTCTCGGGTTTTGTCTCCTTATTCAGCCTGAGCAAGACAGAGCATTATCCGGTCTTTCCTTCCTCTTCCTATTATGTGGGGTTCATGTTCATATAGGATTAGAATAAAATAGAAGTGCAAATAGCAGGAATGTCTGGAAGACTTTACCATCAGAGGCAACAGTTCTGGTAAAACTTAGGAATGTGTGTTTAGTTTTAGAAACTGGTTCCACCAAAATGAAATATCTTCACACATTAGTCTTTAAAATATTCATATCTAGAAAGACCAGGAAGGTCAAGAGGTACAAAAAAATGGGTAATGCAAAAAGGACAAACTATAAGCCAGCTCACGTTAAGTTCATCCGACTTTATGGCAAAGGACGTATAATATTTTTTAATTTTTTTTTTTTTAAAATGCCAGCAACTTTTAATTATCCACATTTGCTCTCCATATTTGGCATTTTGTTCTTAATAATAATGATGCACAAGTATCCCCTCAAAAAACCTGTCACTCTCTCTAGATGATTAGATTAGTAATCCAGTTTCTAACCATTCACCCAGCTGTTCCATGGCAGTTGATTCATGGTAACTATCTGGATGTAAAAATTTAGCCCTTGATAAAATCCAGATAATACTGCATGCAGATTTGTAATTGGTCATCAGTCTGAGCTCTAATATTCAAAACTCATTTTGTAATACACAGCCATTGCAGCATCTTTTAAGACCTGTAATAGTATTATATGGCCAAGAGAGACCATAATTATTTTCTAACCTTTTCACACAGTAGAAATTCTCTGCATTAATTCTGGTTTGTATCTGTCATTGTATGTAAATTTCTGAAAAACATGAGGTTTTTAACACATGTGGTGGTAGAAAATCCATCACAGAAACTAACAAGTTTGTCAAACTTCTAAAAAGGTTTGTCATCTTTGTTAGGTGTCATTTAATAATGTCCCATATTTCTGGATTCAGAAGAGACAAGGAGAGACAGTAAGAACCAGTGCTGATTTTTTCTGAGGCTAGTGAGAACTTAGATTCATCTATTGCCAGCTGCAGAGAATGGGATTACTTCTGGATAAGCAGGCGATAGCTCTCCAGTGAGATGGGCTTTGAAAATGCATGTGGTTTATACATGTGGTTGTCAGCTGAGATTCAATCTATTTGTCTTTCTTTTGTGTAGATGTTAAAAAAATACAATACAAACTGCTGACTTTTTCACTTTTTTTTCTTTTTTTCAAGATTGGTTGTTTGCTATAAACAGTACAAATTTAGGTGGAAAGCCCAGAGAGAGAGATAAGTGAAATGGCTGCATTGTATGCATTTATTACATGATGAATAGTTGTCTATCATGGGAGAAAGAAGAGAGATACAACTAAAATTGTCACTAATTGCTGTATTTTTTTTACATTCTCAGTAAAAAGACTAGAGATCTGTATGAACACTTGACAGTTATTTAAACTCAGTGTTTAGAGACAGGCAGTAATTCCTTATGCTTAAAACCACTCAGGCTCTGTGATTTAGATAGGCATCCACAGGTTGTCTGCATTTGCAGGGAATACCCTCGGCCTGTGTGTGGGTTTGCATGGCAAGGTTTTGGTAGCGAGGAGGGGGGCAGGTCCACAGGGGTGGCTTCTGTGAGAAGCTGCCAGAAGCTTCCCCTGTGTCTGATAGAGTCAATGCCAGCCGGCTCCAAGATGGACCCATTGCTGGCCAAGGCCAAGCCAATCAGCGCCTCTGTGATAACATATTTAAGAAGGAAAAAAAACAAATTAGGGAGAGCTTTTGCAGCCAGAGAGAGGAGTGAGAAGATGTAAGAAACTCTGCAGACACCCAGGTCATTGCAGAAGGAGGGGGAGGAGGTGCTCCAGGCGCCGGAGCAGAGATCCCCCTGCAGCCCGTGGTGAAGACCATGGTGAAGCAGGCTGTCCCCCCGCAGCCCATGGGGGAAGGATGAGGGGGTGTAGAGATTCCACCTGCAGCCCGTGGAGGACCCCACACCGGAGCAGGTGGAGGCACCTGAAGGAGGCTGTGGCCCGTGGGAAGCCCACGCTGGAGCAAGCTCCTGGCAGGACCTGTGGACCCGTGGAGAGAGGAGCCCATGCCAGAGCAGGTTTGCTGGCAGGACTTGTGACCCTGTGGGGGATCCCACACTGGAGCAGTCTGCTCCTGAAGGTCTGCACCCTGTGGGAGAGACTCATGTTGGAGAAGTTCATGAAGGACTGTCTCCTGTGAGAGGGACTCCATGCTGGAGCAGGGGAACAATGAGAGGAGTCCTCCCCCTGAGGATGAAGAAGCAGCAGAAACAACATGTGATGAACTGACCACAACCCCCATTCCCCGTCCCCCTGTGCCACTGAGGGGGGAGGAGGTTGAAGCCAGGAGTGAAGTTGAGCCCTGGAAGGTGTTTTAAGATTTGATTCTATTTCTCATTCCTCTACTCTGTTTTGCTTAGTAATAAATTAGATGAATCTCCTCTCTACATTCAGTCTGTTTTGCTCATGATGATAATTAGTGAATGACCTCTCCCTGTCCTTATCTTGGCCCACAAACTTTTTGTTATACTTTTTCTCCCCTGTCTAGTGAATGAGGGGAGCGTTACAGCGGCTCTGGTGGCACCTGGCCTCCAGCCAGGGTCAACCCACCACAATGCCAGAAGCAGAAGTCAGGAGAGTGCAAGGGCTCTGAGCATGGTGAGGCTGCCATGGTACTCCCCAGAGACACAGGAGAGATTTGGGGGACGATAGTACCTATGGAAAGCTGGGGGTCTTCATGTGGAAGATGCCGAGAATCTATAGAGTTTAATTTCAAGCAGTATTACTAATATACTTCTCTTCCAACAATTTATCAAAGCCCAGAGGGATTAAGCTTTTCTATAATCACCTGCTTTCCATCATTATAAGATTCTGAAACAGTGGATGAATATCATTGTTTTATAAATTTATAAAAAGTTTTTTTGCTTGAAGATACCTCTGAGGAGGTTACAAAGCCACAGTAATAATGTTGGTCCATTGCTGTTACTGCGTTTGTCAGTGGTTTTGTGTCGTTACACAATGTTTAAAGATTGCAGATTATGTATTTTTCTACTCATCTGCAATCTAAAGAATTATTTTATGGTTCCTCTATTTTCCTGATTTTTTTCATTCAACACCACTTCCACTTTCACACACACACAAAAATATATGTTGCATAGAAAACAGACTAATACATTTGACCAAAAAAGAAAAGTATTTTCCTGATTCCATTAACTTTTATTAGCAACAAACTCAACAAATAGGCACCTTAATAAATTCTTTTTCCCCTCTCTGACCTTAATAACATCACTAACAATGTGGTTCATAATTGAGAAAGGCAACAGAGCATGAGATCACTTTTTTTCCTTTTCTGGTTATTCTATTTGCTTTTCTCTTTTATTTACTTTCTCTTATTTCTGTCATCCAAGACTATCTTTTCATTAGTAATTCTAGGAAAACAATATATATGCAAGTCATTTATGTTCTGGGTTAATGATGAGCAATTCCTCAGTACTGAATATCTGTGGTCTCACCTATGTACAAGACAGGATGTTCTCTAGAGGAGGGAAAATGATGTGTGAGAGAATGTTTCTGAAGGGAAGTCTGGAGTCTGAAACATTTGGTGGCAGGGGGAAATGAAAGGGAATAAACAGGGATGCAGGAACATAAGAATAGAAAGGAAAGTCCAGGGAAAAGGACTACACAAAGAAGCAAAAAGGGAGATATTTTCTTACAATGGAAAATGGAGAGTGGAAGGAAGGACAATATTTGCTGTGTATGTAACGTCATTTTGGAACAACAATATTTACTTCAAACTCACTGGGTTTTGCCCAAAACAATAGTCACTGATCCAGGAGTTATACAAAACAGTGTTTGGAGAGGTCTGTGGTAGCACGGTTTTCCTATTTCTGCAGTATTAACATAGCATCTTGGCCCACGTCTCTATGGGCTTCTGTGAATATGGATAGCTTACTGTGGCAGGTTAACAGGCACTTGAGACAATTTCATGAACGAGACCTAGCTTCCTACTCACAACATCTCTTAAAAGCGAGACAGTGAGACAGTGTTTAATTCTTTGTATGACTATTGTCATGTGAAAGACTTTCTTTATTTTCATGGGTTTCCAGATCATTACAAAGAAGTTTTAATTCAGCATCTTCCCTTTGATAAATATAAGATACAATAATTTTGAATTTCAAATTCCTTGTAATGCTGTTCAAACCAGTCAATCTGTATTTGCCCATTGCTCTTCTGCCTGTGTTGCTTTTACTCCTTTTGTATGATAATAACAGTTGAAGGCCGGTATCAGTAGCAGTTGGAGGCCTGTATCTAGTGGTGTGCCCCAAGGGTCAGTGCTTGGTCCGGTCCTGTTCAACATATCATCAATGACCTGGATCAGGGGACAGAGTGTACCCTCAGCAAATTTGCTGATGATACTAAGCTGGCAGTAGTGGCCAACACACCAGAAGGCTGCGCTGTCATTCAGTGAGACCTGGACAGGCTAGTGAGTTGGGCAGAGAAGAACCTAATAAAATTCAATAAAGGCAAGTGTAGGGTCCTGCGCCTAGGGAGGAATAACCCCCAGCACCAGTACAGGTTAGGGGTTGACCTGCTGGGAAGAAGCACTGCAGAGAAGGACCTGGGAGTCCTGGTGGACAACAAGCTCTCCATGAGCCAGCAGTGTGCCCTCGTGGCCAAGAAGGCCAATGGTATCCTGGGGTGCATTAAAGAGAAGTTCAGTATGTCAAGGGAGGTTATCCTCTCCTACTCTGCCCTGGTGAGGCCACACCTGGAGTACTGTGTCCAGTTCTGGGCTCCCCAGTTCAAGAAAGACAGGGAACTACTGGAGAGAGCCCGGCAGAGGGCTACAAAGATGATTAAGGGACTTGGGCATCTCTCTTATGAGGAAAGGCTGAGAGAGCTGGGGCTGTTTAGCCGGGAGAAGAGAAGACTGAGAGGGGATCTCATCAATGCTTATAAATATCTAAAGGGTGGATGTCTAGAGGAAGGGGCCAGACTCTTCTCTATGGTGCCCAGTGACAGGACAAGGGGCAATGGGCACAAACATGAACACAGGAAGTTCTGTCTGAATATGAGGAAAAACATCTTCACCTTGAGGGTGACCGAGCACTGGAACAGGCTGTCCAGAGAGGTTGTGGAGTCTCCTTCTCTGGAGATATTCAAAACCTGCCTGGATGCAATCCTGTGCAACCTCCTGTAGGTAATCCTGCTTTAGCAGGGGAGTTGGACTAGATGATCTCTAGAGGTCCCTTCCAACCCTTACCAATCTGTGATTTTGTGAAACTCTTCTTAAAAGTTCTTAGCATGCTAGGGCTTATACAAATATTCAGAGAGGATCTGATAGCTGATCCCTCTGATTCCATCTTTGAAATCAGCTTAATCTTTCTCACAAGCAAGTGAAATCAAAGATTGTTCCACCTACCTAACATGCTACTTGCACTTGTCCTAGAAGAGAAAGGGGGGACAACAAAGAGAACTGGATGCTTAAAAGACCAAATCACAGAAACACAGCCATTACTGCTATGCTAGCTTTTACCTGAAAGTCTGCCTCACACCTTTCTGCGGTAACATAATTTACAGCTCCTCGATAAAGAGATTTCTTCTTAGGAGATTGACCATCCATGATCATGATGGGAATCAGCAACTGACCTTGTTTCAAAAGTTATTGCTCCACATCAGTCTTTATACACATTGGCTTTCTGAAATGGCTGAGTGCTTTAAACTTTGACATTCTCATTAAAAGCCCCATCAAGAGCATGCCACAGATCCTAATTTAGGTTTTTTTGTTTCTTATCTTTCTTTTTTTTTAAAGTAAAGGGAACACATCAAAGGCGGCACATATAAAGCAGTACTAACTATGGAGGCCAACTGGCTAGGCTGAGTAACAATGAAGAGAATTAGGGAGGCAAAAGAAAGAAGGTAGTGTTACCTAGATGTTTATTTAATACATTTTTTTTCTTTGCAATGTAAAATTATGAAATGTATAAAAAGGAGCATGTTTTTCCTTCTATTCGTGTGTCCTCACCACAGTATGTAAGTACTCTTTCTGAGTTTAAATGGGACCATCCTTTCTCTTCCCTGTTCTGGGTTTTGTGTTGAGGGGGAATGTAGAACCCTAAGGATGAAGGTTACTATCATGAATAGTGATGAGAAGAAGGGAGGAATTTTTTCTTGGTTCTATACCATTTTAAACTTTGATAATTTCACCAAAGTATTGTGTCCCACAGAGCTGCATCACTAGAGCTGAGATCATGGAAGAAATGGATGATTATCATCCAGAGAGGTTGTTGAGTCTCCATCTGCTGAGGTTTCCAAGTCTTAGCTAGGTAAAGCCATGGCTGACCTGGTCTGGCCCTGGATATAGTTACCCATTGGGCAGGAGGCTGACTAGATACCTTCTAGAAGTGCCTTCCAGCTCTATGAATAGGCAGGGAAGCCACATTAGCTGTTGGACACATGGCATGTACGGTCATACTTTCAACCTCTGACTCCCCTCTGTGCAATCAGGAGAACGTCCTGTCCCAGGGTGTGAAGTTTGTTAGGAGAGGAGGCAGAGCAGAAAGGGGGACATCTGAGAGATGTGTTGCTGACACAAAGCAAATTGGAGCTTCTACTTCTCTCTCATGTTTGTTAAAGGTTTTTTAAAAGATATTAAGCTCCAGGCTAGGAGACACTGTCTTTAGCATTGCTCTGTCAATTGCCTTGTTCATGATGCTAGGGAACAACAAATCACATCTTGCCTTACTGGATCATTCAGCTGTGTATTACCATGCTGTATTTTACCACGCATTCGAAATAAGACAAAATCAGGATGTGTCCTGACACCAGGCACGTTTTCAACTAGTAAAATGAATCCAATCATAGGCTGTTTTCTACAAATTTAACTTAATCTAAGATCTGACCTCACTTACAGATCACTTTTCAACTACATCAGTAGAACACCTGTATATACCTTAATTTGAAAAGAAGCAGGACTGTGTTTAGGGTATTTAGGGTCATATTCAATAGCCTCTGTTTGGCCTAAACTCCTATTGATTTCAAGGAGTTCCTTGATTTTGGTCATTTTGGTTTTGGTTTGGTTTGAGGGGTTTTTCCCTATTTCCAGTTACGAACTGCAGTTCAGAAGCAATCTGCAGTTATGCATTGAGCTTGGGGACTTTATTTATCTCAGGGTCAGGCTGGGTTCTTATAATTCTTATCATTCTGCAGGCCAAAGTGCAGCTTTGTCAACACCACTCCTGTAGGGGTGTACTCACAGGTGTAACAGGTTGTAACAATTTTGCTAATGATGTACACAAAAATAAATAAGAATTAGGTCACATTCTGTCTTGCCAGTAGTATGCTAATTACAGTTTAATTACTGTGCTTCAATTACTTCTATTTGTAAAGTCTTCAGCTTTGGTTCTGAATTCATGTAAGGATCAGTTTTGTTCAATAAAAAGAATTTCTTAACCACTACATATTAGAGTAGAGTTAAAATTTGGAGGATGTGCCTTAGATGTGAAGTAGAACTGTCAGAGTGGATCTGTCAGGCATGACCAGCAACTGACAGTTTATATTGCTATGGTAGTGACTCTGTAGCTAACGCTAAAGCATTTGTTTAATTTTAAAAGTATAAGCCCATTTCCAACAAATATAGATTTACTGGGAGTTTGTGGTGGATTTGGATTTTTTTTTTCTTTTTTTCTTTTCTAATGCTTTATACAAAACTAGCCTTTCTGAACTCTCTCACGCTTGGGTCCTGTAGCCCTTACTCTCAGGGGTAAGGCTGGGAGGCTGAATCAGCTATCATCCCGTAGCTGCTTCTATCAAACCTTTTCATAACTACCCAGAGAGCCACCAGAAAGTACTTGTAAGTCCCAGCAAATTAAGAATTTTATCAAAAGCAATTATTTGCTGAAAAGTACCTGCTAGGTATGGCTTTATTCTCTTGCCATATAAAAATCAAAGGTCAGAAACTACGGGTAGGTTTCCAGGCACGCTATGAACAACAAATAGTCAACATGAAAAATTACCAACTTTCAGGCTGCATTTTTCCCGTGAACTATTTGTTGACTACCTGAAAATAGCAAACACCTTCACAGAAATTAGGATCAATACATAAAGGAGGAAAACAGAAGCATTCCTCAAGTAATGTAATGTAATTCATCCTGCAGTTCTATCCTTTTTTTGGTGTACAAGAGGATATGGGATAGAAATGGAAGCTACATCTTCTGAGACAGTGAAGTTAGTGAAGCAAAACTAGAGGTCGTTAGTGTGGCTTATATTGCAATATTATGCCAAAGTGTTCATATTTCTTTAGTAGAGATGGAGGAACCTGAGAGGTATCAAATAAGGCTTTGTTTCCTCACAAAACTAATCTTTTTATTCACATACACATGTATTAATCATGATTACACTTTAAATCTGGAATCAAATACAATTTGGTTTGAAGCAGACCTCGTCTAGATGTCAGTAGTTAGGTGTATTTCATGTTCTGGCTGATACTTTATAGGCTATAAAGCTGTCTGGCTGTGTAGACCATTCATAGAAAAATAACATTCCAGTCATGTCAGTTGTGTAAGGATGAGTAATGGTAACACGGTTTTGCTGGGAGAAGGCAAAAATTGTGTGAGGGGACTTCAGCAAGAAGGTAAGGGAGGGGGAAGGAGGAGAGAGAGAGACCTTAACAGCTTTCATTCCTTCAGAGTCTTGTGGTTTGGGAAGAGATGCTGGAGGCAATTCTCAGCACTAAATTGTTATGGTAGCTTAATTCAATAGACTATATAAAACCAAATTTAGTCTAAGATGTGTCTATATTGTTAACTTCTAATGTGCATTTCCCACAGTGATAAAACACTTGAAATGAAACTTACTATAAATGTTTGCTAGCCCTGATGCATACCAGTGCAAGTGAAGCCTTAATCTGACAAGGACTGTGACCACATGATAGAGGAACACGTGTTACAGAAAATAGTGGAAGCATAAAGCTCCCCGAGCCCTCTTTTGTACAGTCATTTTCTTAATCTGTATGGAAGAGAAAAGATGGATATACAGACCATTGTCTAAGAACTGTGATGGTTACTATATTTTAGTTTAGAATGATGAATGTCTTTCTAAATGAGAGTCTGAATGCATTAATATTTAATTTTTATATACATAGATTCATTTTTGCCAGGGTTGATAAGACTAAAGAAACATTTGTAAATGTTCTTCCCAGCAGGATAAAAAATATTCTTGATTTCAGTGTTATAGGCACTGAATGTAGTATCTTCTGCAAAAATATTAGCACTAACAGTTCTTAACAGACAATAATAAGCTATTGAAACTTTCCCACCTGTTGCAAGCAAGTTGTCAAAATGTGAATCTGCGCAACTGTTTCCTTGGAGCTTAATACAGTGATATGAAGGAGTCTCCAGAAAAGGTCCTGTAACATCCAAGGAGTGCAAGATGAGGAGACGATCACATAAAATACACACTGACCTCCCCAAATATATTGTGTTTTTTTTAAATGTAACAGTCAAACTGTGGATCATTAAGTTAATGTCAGTTATGCTACCAAAATGTTTGACAGAGATCACAACACGTTATTTACAAAATGTGACTACTGCATTTTAAGGAGCTCAGAGCTGGAAAAAGCAGGTTAAACCTGAAGCCAACAATGTAACCTGATCAAATTCTACATCAGATATGCTCATCAAAAAATCTTGAATGAGGAAGAGAGGAAATGATTAATACCTCGTATTGTTGGGTGCCCTGGCAGTGAACCAGGGAGTGGAGTAAGCCCTTACAGTGTGGAGGCAACCAGAGAGAAATGTACCAGGCAGAGTAAAGCAGGAGAGTACCCAGACTGCACTGTCTGCATGCCCGGGAAGGCAGGACCACAACCATATGAGGAAACTTAAGAAAGATCCCTCCCGAAACAAAAAAGACATTCCTCAAAAAAAGGCAGGCATGGAACCCCAGTTCTTGCCTGTCGCAGATAGGAAAATGTGTCTAAGCTCCCTCCAAGGCACGTCGTGCCTAAGGCAAGTTGCAGAGGCCACAGGGCCGGCCAGCCTTGCCAGTCAGCCGAGATACTAAAGTAGGCAAAAGAAACCCATGTGGGGGGTCCCTAAGGGGAAGAAGGTCTTTTGGTAAGTGTCAAACACTGCTTCTTTGCAAATCAGAAAAGATATGCGGAAAGTTTTCAGCCAGATGATTCATACTCATGTCATATCTGTGTGACGAGAAATCAGTAGCTCTACTATATGTCCAAAACTGTATAGGGAAACTGCAATACCAATACCATGACAAGCCACCAGGCTGTTTTACTACATACCACAGCCAGGTGAGTCATCTGGGACAAAAATCCTCTTTCCCTTATGAGAATGAATATAATGGAAAAATCCGGACATACATTTAAGATAAATAATTATATCTGACCCCTTGATTTCAAAATCTTTTTTCTAGATTTACAGTGAGGTAGTTCAGAGTGATAACATTTGAATATCCTTCTATAAATCAAAAAGTCTTTCCACTGATATTTTAAGAATTCCTTTGTTGTGTGACTTTTTATTTCCTTACAGAAAAGAAATCTTGTTTTCTTCACTGTGTGTACAGAAAGAGAATGGACACAGGCCCTTCCAGAGCACTGAAGTGTTAGGAAGCACAAATTTGTCAGAAACCAAGGAAAGCATAGTCGGCTTAGTTATCACTGGTCTAGAAGATACACAACTGGTTGTGTCGTGCACAACTGCCCTTTCCACTCATCTCTGACCAGACTGGAATTGAGTCTAGTCCTGTGCTCAGTTAAAGAAGAATGAATCTCCCTTGTATCGGATGCACTTACCATATCCATTTATCATGGAAATTATTGCACAATGGGTCAGGAATAGAAGAATCTTTTCTTAGATTCACAGTATTTCCATTTATATTGTGACTTCACTTGCAAAGCACACTCTTGGAGAAACAAGCAATATGTCTTTTCTTCACAAGCCGTACTCAGGACACTGACAGTTACGGTCTCTTTCATGTCTCTGTTTTGCTGGTTTAAATCTTGAGTTGCTCAATCCAAAACAATTAAATTGCATCAATAAACTTAGTGTAAATGAGAACAGATTTAAATGTAATTTAGCATTCTGACAGTTTGAAAAGGGGAGAGAAAAGCATGTTTTGCAATTTTCTAGAAATAGTTTTTTCTTTACGTAAATTCTGATATTGTCACATTGTAATTGATTAATCTTTTTTGAACTGTGCTTTTCTGTTTCATTCAGTGCTTCTAAGACTGCTTCTCTGAAGAGTACATAACGTTTTCAGAGATCTGTTTTTGTAATCTTAAGGGGTTAGTCTTTCAGCTCCCGTGCTACCACTGTGGTTTTAATTTATCAATCTGCTGTTCAGTGAAATGCTGTTGAAACACTTTAAAGCCTAAACCCATCACTTATTCCTACACCTGTCAATGAGAGTCTTCTGTACTTGTCAAACCAAGTTAAATGACGCTCCTGCAATGTATACAATATTACTAATAAATTGGATAATCAATCACATGTGTATGGTTTGACAGTAGTACTTCGAATACACTGAATTTAAAACACATTTTTAAGACGCAAGACTCATTACTCTTGTACTAAGGAAAAAAAATACCATGTAGACATCAAGAATTTTTCAGTCACTCTATACAATTAAAGGACACCTTGGGAAATGGTTAGGCCACTGGAAAGCTTTTTCATTACCTTAGTATAATATGTTCCCATGGGTAACATAAGCAATTGAAGATTACTTTAGATGACAGAAAAATAGTTTACCAGCAGGAAGACAAAGTTCAGGGAGACATTAAGTAGATTTACTCAAGTTTCTTTACATACAAAAGCTATTTTGTTTCTAAAAAGCATCAGGCTAACAGCGTTAAGAGTAGACTGTCCCTGTAGCCACAGTAAGGAGTTTTTATGTTAATACGTAGCACATAGGTATACAGAAAATTGTTGGGGCTAAATTTTCCTTTGAAATCTGTGGATCACTTGTGCCCGCCTGGCTGCCGTAAACAGCTCCCAGACCAGCTGATCCCCAGAGTCTCGATATTAATCGTGATGTCTTTGCTATCCTATGCTTCACAAGCTTTGCCTAATCCTCTACAGGAAAGCATCTAAGTGACTTAATTACCTGATCTTGTGTATGCAACTTTGAATATTTGCCCAAGTTTTGCCAAAAATTCAGGCTGGAGAGTAAGTTCAACAGTTTTCCCAAAAATGCATTTCATTGCAAAAATAGTTTTTGGGAGAGAGGATGAGGGTAAAGAAGGGATGTATCTGAAGATAGAAAAAAATACAGCTTAATCATTTTGCAAATAAATTCTGCCTAGTGCCTGCAGAAAGATACTTTAATGGAAAATGGAGTACTGAATGTCAGCTATTTTATGTATACATGTCTTGCTTGGATAAAATTTACCTCTTCAGATTAGATTTGCCAAAAACTTTTTCAGTTTTGCAGGAGAAAACTTGCCATGTACAGTACTACATTCCTTGCTGTACTTTTTAAAATTTGACTTGATACTTCTCCCACCTCAGGAAAAAACATCTATCTTGCACTTATTAATTGAATGAACACATAGAATAAAACTTTTATTAACTTATGGTTACAAAACTACTATGAAAATTGACCAGTAATTGACATATACAAATAGTAGGTTATGTTCAATCATTTGACATTTTGGGACAAGTGGTTGGGGATTTTGGTGGTTATTTTTTGCTTTTAACTATACCTATTTGCCAGCATAACTGCATTATGGAAATTAATGTAAAATACTTTTCTGCAATTACTTTTCCTCATCCAGCTCCCTCTTTTTTGCCATAAACCTCCAAAAATATATTAGTTGAAGGAATCACTGACAAAATTTGTCTTTTGGCAGTAAGCATGTCAGCAAAGAGCAGGCTCTGCAGAATATTCTCTTTCTCTGCAGAATATGCAGCCTGAACTACAAAACAAGTGTCCTTCCACTTCTATCGGTGTCTTCAGCCCTAACTAATATCGAGTTATCTCTAAAATAAGGGTGGGATTGAGCCCACTGATTTAATTCATGTCTTTGGGGAATGTAGGTAACCATCCACTGAAAACTGGCCTGAAATCTCCATCTTTTTTTTCAATAGCTCATGAAAGTCATCACCATCTGATTGATTTTCTAACAGGGAAAGTTTCCATATCCTGATGCTTGTTTTCTAAATCATCTACTACCCTCACCCGCTCCCTTTTTTTAACATCACGTCAGTTTAGACTGATTCTCTTTTGCACTCAACAGGAACAATTTCTAGCACTCTTTTTACATGGAAATGATTTTACAAGTGACTAGAATACTAGTTTCAACCATTAGGTTGATGTGTGCCTCCTAAAAAGAGTTTGATTGAAGGAATATTGCTTTTGTATTTAATATTTTTATCCAACCCTGACAACAGAGAAGCAATTGACAGTATAAATGGTGATAGCACTGTCAATTGAATTAAGATACATTATGCCTGGTTTGTCAACATTCATGATTTACGAATGCATCTTTGTACTTGTAGAAAGAAAAAGAGATGTCAGCTAAGGGTTACTCACATGCAAGACAGAAATTCTTGTTGCGATGAAAATAACAAAAGCTATTTCTGCTCTGTTCTGCATTAACTATTCTAAAGTCGGAATAACTCCACTGAAGGCAGTTACACTCACTAGAGTTCAGAGCTAAGTAAATTAAAACGGGATGGGATCGTTAATTTATAAAAATCTTTTGTGGGCATAGAACACAGAATGCAAGAAAGATTACACTGTAATAATATATTTTTGATATACAATATCATCAGATAAATAAAAACATAATAACATCCATAAGTTTATTTCAAAGATGCAGAAGTATAATTTTACGTTTGCCTGATTGACACACATACAATTGCTGATGCGCATAGGAAATTTGAGTATGTACAGCATTATAACTCTGAAAATACGGTCTCTGAGGAATCCTTTATTCTTCAGGCATACACAATTTAAATCAGGCTAAGTGTTAAGTGAAGTGAAGCTAAAAGAGACAACTCATACAACATTGTCTTGGTGATACTAAGTCAGAAAAAGGAACTGTGCCTTCTACTTAACAGAAACACACTTTATTGATGAGTTTTCTTTGCCTCAGTGCGAGCATTACAGTGTCTTTTACTGTCTTCCATTTTAATAGCAACATCATGCACACGCTTCTGTTAATATTGCAGCGATGGCATATGTTTGTGGGTAAGTAATCTGCCTGTTTACAATGCCATTAGGAAACCGCTGACTCCACCAGTTCACAGGCTCGTTTAAACCTTTCTCTGCTTCTGACTTGCTGAGTATTTGGTATTCAACACCGTGGGAGTGATTTCCTGCAGCCTCCGTAACACAGGTTGGTGGGTTGCTAAGGAATAACTCTCAAGAGGTTAAGAGCCCTGCAGTCACCTTGATCTCAGTGCTAGTGATTATCTGTGCTAATTTTCTGCTTCGTGTTTTATACTGCAGCACTGACCAAAGCTTACGTCTGTCCCCTGGCATGTCTAAGTGAACAATTATGGCTGTAGCTGGAGAGATGTACTGGTTGCTTTCACAGTACAATCTCTTTAACATATTATTACAAATGAATCATCATAATTCAACTGAAAAAAATAATCAAAAAAGGAATGCAAAAGAAAAAAGCCAAGTGAGATCAGTTGGAGAAACAAAAGAGATTTTTTTTCTCCCATGTCATGCATTTTGGGTTCTTTTTCGTTGTCGTTGGTTCATAGCTTTTTCAGTACACATGCAGGACAACTGCTTCACAGCCAAGAGGACTCAGAACTGCCTTTATAAAACCCCAGATGTCTAAGGATCTTGCATCCGTGATATGGTGTCTTGCATCCGTGTGCTGTTAACTCAGCAGTCACAGTGAAGGACACTTCACCCCAGGAGCTACAGCATGTTGCCTCTGTGTTCCTGTGCTGCCACAGCTGCAAGTAGAATTTCAGAGAGGATCATGGATATAAAGAATGACCCACATCAAGATTTCCCAGAGCTTTAAACCCACCATCCTTCACCTGTCTTATTCCATAAGGGTCCAGACCTACAGATAAGGTCCTACCGTGCTATTGTCCTTCTGTTATTTTAACAGATAGGATGGAAAGATGTCTTTCCTCTATGATCAACACCTGAATTCAATCAGCTTTCTTCAAGGAAACTAAGTAATGGGAAAGGGAAAAAGAATTGAGCCCCTTGCTCTGTTGGAGCTCATAGTAGCCCATCCACCTCTAGCACCTCTAGGTGTTATTCCCACCTTGAGGGTGAAGGAGCTGTTGCCACATCTTTGCCAGTGGTCCCACGCAAGGAGTCCCTGTATGTGCAGAACCAGCTCTTTCCTGCCCCTTATGAATAGTACTTCCATACACAAATGCCTTTTGCCAGTGCAGAGAGATCCCAAACGGTCTGCAGGGAAAGCAGAGATCCATTCCCCACCTGCTGCTGGAGTTTCCAGCACCCTTTTCGTGGGACATGGGACTTAATTCTCAGGAATGCCCTTGAACTGTGAAGAAGATTTCACTTACAATAAACTCAGACTAGAAATGTAAGCAAATCAACTCCTGTTAGCTTGTCAATTGTGCTAGCAGGTTGCAGTCTTAGAAGCCACAATGTTTGCATCTCATATCCCAGACATGGGGTCAATAAACTTTTGGCAGAGAGATGGATAAAAAGGACAAATTGGATAATGTTTGCTACAGCTAAAGCCATGTGTATGCCTGTTTCAGAGACTGAATGTGATGCAGCATACAGAATACCTGCAGTTACCTCTCATCTCAGTAGCAATGGATGCCACTGAACTAAACCACGCAAAAATGCAAAGCACCTTCCTTTAAGGTTAGAGGCAACATCTGTAGCAGAGCTGTTTAGATAGCATCAGCTGTAAAACACTATATGAAAACTGCTGGGGTTTCTCTGGGTGAAAATTAAAGACATGATAACAGTGTCAGATGCTTCTGAAGCAATGAAATATTTTTAAAAGGTAATATAAGCAACCCGTAAGAATTTACAAGAATGCATAGATTACACTGCCATGTGATAACCAGACTCCAAAACATGCTTCTGCTTTTTCCTGCTCTGGTCCCAGAGATAAGCATTAGACCTTGGCTGAAGCTGTTATTTGCAAAGCCAAAGGAACATAAGGAACTGAGTTCTGTTTCAAGACAGAAATTACCTAAATGGGAGCAGCACAAAAGAATGAAATGTGTAAAACTGCTCCTCCCAAAAGAGAAATATTATCCCAGATGTTACACTAAATTAAAAAATAATAATAAAAAATAATTATAAGCCACATTTTTCAACAATATAAAAATATTCTGTGTGAAGAATGCTGCATGACAGGATCTCCTCAGTGAGAGTGAGAGCAGAAGGTAGAGAAGGAGAGACACAATCGGTTGCCACACCAGAAACCCTTTTCTGCGTTTTCCTACCCAAAACCTCTACTGCCTGCGACTGCCCTCATCTGAGGAACCTGTGGTCCTTTCCCAACCACTCAACTCTCTCTCAAGTCTACTGATGTTTTTCCCTAGCATACTCAGATGCCAGCCTGAGACCTCTCTCCCTCCTGTGCCCCATCATTCCTGAGGATGGCTTTGAGCCATCTCTGTCGTGGCATTTGTGTATGAAAAGTTCCCTGCTCTGAAAGCCCAGTGAAGGGCCAGCAGTCCTTATTGCATCCTATGGGCCAGAGTTGAGTTGCCACAGAAAGATATAGCTGCCCTTCAGCCTTACTCTAGTTGGTGCAAAGTAAATTATTCTGGTATTCAACCTTGAAAACCTGAATTTATCTGGTCTTTACGCTAATTAAATTAATGTCACTCCAAGTGAAAGGTTTCATGTGACAGGCCTTTTAAATTTAATCTTTTTTCTTCAAATTGTCTGTTATCTTCTACTTAAAAACACAAATTAAATATTAACTATGGGCTTACTGAAGCTATTAACCCTTCAGCTAAATAAAACCACTAGCAAACTGTGAATAGCTGTAAATAAAATAATAGGTTTGCTACCTGCTACCTCTTAGTTCCAGGTAGACTGGCTCTAGAGTGAAAGACGAACTAAAAGCTGTTGCATAGTTTAGGGGAAATTTTGCTAGTTTTTTGTTAAGGTAAGATACAGAAACACGATTGCGATACAAGGTCTAACTATTATTACGTAATGTTATTTCGCTTCCTCTGCCACACACAGCTTACCTGCTGCTAGTCTCTCAGGGCTGTTTTATTTAATAAGCGTATTACATAAAAAGCATATAGGGCTTTCTTTTCTCAAATAAATGACCAGCAGGACTACAGCCAGCTTTCTTATCCGGTGAGTCTCATGATTTTCACTGCTGGTCCAGTATTATGTGGGTAGACAGCACAACCTATCCTATCACTTGCACTTGGGCACTTGCATCAAGGCAGATGTGGCAGAGGTGAAAATTGTCCCCTGACCTCCTGCTCCTTTGATGGATGTTTTTGCAAGTCACAGACAGGGGAAATTGCAAGCCTTCAAAATCAAAACACTGGGATGAAATTGTTACTGAGGTAATTTAAGCCTGCCAACTCTATTTTTTCCCTCTTTTAAGTGGTCAGCGTCTGAAACATAGTAAAGGGAAGAAAAGGGGAAAGAGGCATTATGTGATGAGGAAAAACAAACCCAGAGAACTCCAGAATTCTTGACACCTTCTTCAAATTATGCACTAAAACAAAAATTGAAGGCATTTTGCTCAATGTTCAAGAGCAGAAATTATCCATAAGTGAAGACAAACTTCATTAATATGTAGCTACCATCATTCATCTCCCTTTATTTTCAGTAAATGTTTTCTTCTGTGCTTTGTCCTCTCTAACTCTCTCCTTTCTACCTTTCTGCTTTTGTATTTAAAGCTTCTTTTTCATGATATTTTCTTCATGCCTCTCATCCTTTACTATTCATAATTGCCCTCAGGCAAGTGAAAAACTTTGGGTTTGTGGTACTAGTCCTTCATGAGAGTACAAATCCCTTGTGACTTTTCCATGCAGACCATTTATTAGCTCTTTGGTTCTTTTTTTTTCTTTTGGATGTGTGAGATATAGATAGACTTCATTGCTATTTCTTCACCATAAAGGTAGAAAGTCGCTAATGGAATGCAAAACTAGGAAGATCAATTTAGGATCGACTTTGCAATTGACAGCTCAAAAATAGTTTTCCCCTGGGCCTTTGCAATTTCCTACCTATATTTGTTTCCCTTGATGGTGCCTGTCTTTTCCCAGACTGGTATGTATATTCCTTTCTGAACCTGAGAGGAAAGGCATCTCTGTCACACTATTGCTAGCATCATTCATTTTTCTAACATTTTTCTTTTTATGATGAAAGAAGATTTGGCAAACTCAAGGACCAACAGTCCAACCCTTTTCATGTTTCTCATGAATCAAATTCACTCTCTTATCTCTGCTCACCTACTCACTCATTTACCAGTCTTTCATGTATTTAAGAGTCTTCCTAGTCCACTGATCATGCTATGTTAGTCTGGCAAATAAGAGGGCTTCAGTATTAGAGTGCTCGCTTCATTTGATCACTCAGAGAATTACACTATAATGATGCTCTAATTACAGAGCTGTCGCACTGTTTTAAATCCTTTCTATATGTGCTGTCAACTGTTTACACTGTTCTGCGTACCCCAGACTTTACATTTCCAAATATACTAGAGGGATAGCTGACAACAGCATTGACAAACATATTGTACGGCGTATGGTTGTGGAAAAGAAGTGGAAGGATTTTGGAGAAGGGCTTGGAATGTGAGAGTAAGCCAATATTACCACAAAAGTTTTAATCAATGCGTATTTTTCTATAAACCAGTTCATTCTTGTTTTTCTGTGTCTTTCCACAGTGGTTATGTCTTTGATTATGATTACTACAGAGATGATTTCTACAATCGGTATGTGTGGTTATATTTTTTGTACATCCTACACCATTTCTACTGTTTGTTTATAATGTAATCACATCATTCGGTTAGACAGGTCTGTTCTGATTTTACATATTATTCATTTCATTATTTCTATTGTGTATCAGAAGACTATTTGAATATATCACAAACAGAGAAGATTGCCACCACCAAATGTACGCTCATTAAACAGCTCTTTTGGTCTTTTCCTTCTCTAAGAGCTTTTGGGGCATTTTCTGTGCTGATCAGTTTAATGGTAGTTTAATTACTCAGTGTTTCTTCCTACAGAGTTCTTCTAGGCTTACTTTCACTGGAACATGTAGCAGCTGTAAAACTCTTCAGTATGACACTCATGTCTTTGTCTTTTCATCCATATGTATGAAAAGATATACAATATCTCCTGAAAAATGTGTCTTCCAAGAACATTTAGAAGTCTAGAAGGACCTTGAGGGAAGCAAAACCACAAGTTGAACAGCATGTGTGTTTCTTTAAGAGGAAAAGAACTGTGGATACCTGAGCAATCGGAGACTTGTGCCTTGAGTACATATGCACGGGCTAGCTCATGAACACGTGGAGTGAAAGTCATCGATGCAGTTTAATCCTGCTCAGTTTAGCCTTGAGAGTAGGCACAGCTCATGTCCTGTAAAAAGTTAACTTCCACAGGCTTGTGTTTACTTTCCACAATGTTACTGCTCTGAATTTCATCAGTGGATTTGTATGGTTTTAAACAGACTACTGTTTCTGATCTATGCCACCTTAATATTAAAGTTATGTGTCTTTAGTTTTTTCCCCAATTCTGTATATTATGAGTAGCACAAATGAACAACTATAAGGGTTACATTTCCACACAAAAGAAATACTTATGGGACATTAAAGGTTGTTTCTGTGGTGTTTATCCTGGTGATTGTCTTATTATGGAAAACTGCTGACAGTGAAATATGTCCATAAATCTATTCAATAGTATGATTTTCTGATTTAGAAATCTTTCAGGATTGAGACAGCAGAACTTTTATAGCAGAACACCCAAATATGAGGTTGGCCTCACCAAGCTGGACATGCTGATTTGTTAATAATAAAAATCTTAGGAGGTTAAGGGTCTCTGTTAGTTCCAAGTTAATGGAAGTGGAAGATGAAAAGATCTATATGGTAGATATGGAAAAGAAAATCCCATGGAGAGTTTGATATACTTTCAACATGCCTATAGGATATATAATTTAAGAAAAATTGTCATGATTCTTTGAATTTCTGAACTTGTGAATTTTCTGAATTTTGTGTTTTATCCCAAACCACAGGGCTTGTTTTCTAATATTCATTAGTCTTCCAACTTCCCTGAAGGGAGAAGACACCTATTTTGTCTTGACTAAAGCAGTGGTGGGGTGAGAAAAGGGTGGCAAGAATGGTTAGTGCTGTAAAATAAAATCAGTATGAAGACAGACAGGCAAGATCAGGACTGCACAATTTAGAAGGGTGGGTGAAAGAAAAGGCACTGTTATATGCACATTAGTGATTATTGGGACAAATTACTTCAGAACTGAGTATTTCTGTTTATCATTTCTCATATTACAAGCACAAGGAAAACAGGTGGGGTACTTCAAAACTGATAAAAGGAAGCATTTTTTTAAGAAAGCATATCATTGAAATATGTAGAGCTTGGTGCAACAAAATACCAAGCCCAAAAGCTGTGCATAATTTCAAAAATAAAAGTAAGAATAGTAATATTAGATTACAGTCCTTTTATATATTTCAAAAAAGGAAGCATAGTTTTGCATTTCACTACATTATCTAAACATGAACTATTGGAAGCTAGGAAAAAATCACCTTTGGAGGAATAATTGCATAATGATCTTTTGCATGATAGCTTACAGATCTTCTGAAACATTTTTTCCAGTAATGATGTCAAATGGGAGATTGTGACCAACAGGTAATCTAATATGATAAGTGATACTCACAATGGCTAGAAACTGCTTATTCAGTAAGAATATTCAAGGCCATGGAGTCCAAGTTCAGTGGGGATGACAGGATCTCTGTGACATATTTTGTAGGCGGCTATGGAAAAGGAGAGAGCTGGTTATATTGTCTGTAGGATTACAGTACAGACAACAGTAAGGGTACTGGGATTTAAGCATTAGGTGTTTACTTGCCAGAAAACAGGCTAGAAGACTTATGTTTAATTCTGCTTCCTGTTCAGCGTGCTGTTAGACACTGTGGTGAGTGAATTACTGCTTCTTGTGTGTCTGATTTCAAATGTGTATCTATCTGTCCAGCTGCATGACAGTAGTCAGAATTGTGAAAATTAAACATGCAGTTATAAATTTCCATAATTACTAGTTGCAAGTATCAGCTGAAATATTTTGTAAGAATGTTGCTTGTCCCTCTCCTTCAGTCTCTGAACTGGAAATCTCTTTTCTAAACTTTCTTCTCCTGACCTGTCATATTCAAAGCTCATAGCTTTTATGTTCTAAATTTATCTGTAGCTTTGATTACCTTTTCTACTGCCTTTATTTTCTTCTGCACAGGTTAGTTAGCTCCTGTTGATAACTGTGTTTTTACCATTGGGGTATTCTCTTTGGGAAACCTAGTTCATTTTGGTTGCAGAGTATATTTTATTGACTGTAGTGGTAATTCTCTGAATATCTACAGTGGTTTTGGTTTGAACAAGACTTTTATTTATTAAGCGTGCTTGGGTTTTTTAGTGATTCCACATCAATTCATTCTTTAATTCAAGAGAACATATGCAAGGACCTCTTTTCAATGCATTCAGAAGGACATACAGGTCCCTCACTATAAAGACTCTTTTGGTATTTTAAGAACTGCAGGATATTTCTTTATAGTGATGGTTGGCTTCAGAAAAGTTCATTTCTTTTTCTGTCTTTAAGGATAGCAGATAGAAAACTAGAATTTAAGCCCTGCATGTAATAAAGGACCTGAAATGTCACCACAACAGACTGTACTGCTGTTAGTTGAGTGCAATGAAATTATGTGGACCTGTGGAAAGCAGATTACAGATTTTCCATAATGCAAATAATAGTCCTGTAACACATCCCTCATTTAAATTACGCAAAAAATCTGAGCTATGCACTGGTCTGTGACTGAAATCTGAATATGACACTTAATGTGCATAGGTCATTGAAATCTAATTTCACTGTGATATAAAGTGATTATGGTTTCAAAGGGTAATTTTCTCAAAGATAACATGAAAATTTAGTTGACAGGTCTTCCACGACATGAAATCACAGAAGGTTTTATGGAGTCCAGCTGACTTAATCTTTTCTAGGTTGTTTGATTACCACGGCCGTGTCCCCCCACCACCCCGTGCAGTGATTCCACTGAAGCGTCCTCGTGTGGCTGTGACAACAACTCGCAGAGGCAAAGGGGTTTTCTCCATGAAAGGAGCATCACGATCCACCTCAAGTGGGGCTTCTTCCTCAGGATCCAAATGTGAGTTGCTCCTATCGGTTGGATATTATTGAAACGATGATCCTAGTAATTTCTGCAAACAGTTTCCACTATATAGTTCTGTTGCAGTCATTTCCTAGCCTTTAGCTTGAAAAACTGGTTTGGTTACTAAAGCTGCCATGCCTTTCCTGCAAGTCAGAGCACACTGATGTAACTTTTGAGGGAAATCCCTTCAAAAACATTTGACCTACTCCCTTGGCCTCAGAAGAAGCCTGTCCTATCATCCTGACTGCTTATGCACCATGAGGTCTTGTGAATAGCTGATAATAAAGCAAAGCTAATAATCTTGTTATAGTCAGAGGCACACTGATTTCTGTTGGGACATGGTGTGTTGTGAACTGGTGGGGGGTGGGCTGGGGAGGGCCGGGGGAGGTTGGGTTGTGTGTGCTTTTTTTGCCAGATTCCTTTGAGGGTAGAAAGAGGCAAGTGTCTTTGCCTGTTCTAAAGGGAGTGCAAAACAGGATTGGCAACTTGGGGTTATTCAACCCTTCTTTAGTGAGTTGGCCTTAGAAGATCTGATGAACCATAGGCATTCCCTCTTCCATGTTCACCAAGCTCCCCACCCCATAGTATGTCCTGGAAACTTCATCTTCCTCTTCGTGCATCTTTCAGCACCCACCTGTCTTCCCCTGCCCCTTATGTGGAGTGATACTGTCCTTGGAAGCGTCACTGGAAGAGGAAGAGAAAGATCAGGTAGGGATCAGGTATTAGAAAGAATGAAGGGACTTCAATAAGACACTTGCAGTTCCAGACTGGCCAACAAAGCATCATGCCCTTACACACAACCATGAAATAAGTGAATCCACCAACAGCACATCTTACTGCAAGAGGGGTTAATTATGACATCAACATAAGCCAATTATGTACTCTGCTTGAAAAACATATCCAATTCTTACACACTAGCATCTAACAAAGAGGATGGATCTCTAGTGAGCCCACTAGGATCCATTCTTGATCGTATTGTATAAACTGATGGTATCAGAGACCTTGGAAGAAAACATGTAATAAACATGCATGTGACTGAAAAAAAGGAAATGTGATAAACAGAGTTAAAGATAATGTTGTACACTGAGGAACAAGGAGCTCAAGCCATTCCTTGGAAAGGATGACGTTCTGAGCAAGGGAAGCTCTGTTGGCTGTACAGTTGAATCACATACAATTCTCCAGTGAATGAATTGGCTGCATGTCCATTACCAATGATGGGAGCTTTGACACCTAGCGCACAGGAAGACATCCAAATTTAGGTGTCAAATTATGGAGCTCACTGACACAGAGGATGTCTGGGAATAACAACATGTTGTTTGTTCTCTGGAGGATGAACATGAATCTAGATATTTTCATATGCATCTTGAACTAATCTACTTGTCCATAGCTATTTTTTGTCTTTCCTCAATACTTGAAGTAATGAATTATGATTCCTTATGTTAAATTAAAAGAAAACAGGTTATTCCCGTTAGTAGATTTAGAATTTAAATTATTTAAATATTAAAATATTTGAATTATTTTGTTAGTCTTTTCCAGCCATTGAGTCTTTGGGTTTTCACACAGTGAATCAAAGTTTTAGTAAGTATATACAGTTATAGATTCATTCATAAGATCTCCTTTGTTCATCCTTTACTGTCCTCTTATCCATATGAAAAGTTAGTAGTATTAGTGCATTTAATTCACTAATTGCCCTAAAGTGTGGTCTAATAAGAATGGGCTTTTTGAACTCACTTTGCCTTGAGAAGATGAATTATTTTCAAATAAGTTTTTTTATATATATTTCTCATTGTCCAGAACAATAACTCCAAAATTCTTCCAGAGAGCTGAGGACCTTGTATCCCAATAGATGTCAAGGAAATCTCTCACCCAGAAATCTGGATTTTCATTGTAGTGAATGGGACAGAGCATATTACACTAACATATTGATATCTGTTCCTCAGAATAATCACCAAATTTGCTTTATTATTTATTCTGCATTTCAGAAAATGTTTTGCAGTACTGTGTCAGGACTTAAGTAATGCATAACATAGATTACAGGATTCAACCCCAGCCTAAATGCCCACAGCCACTTGTTATAAGACCTCCAAAACACTGTCTGCAAAACATGCAAATATTGCAGAACCTGCAAATTATTTAATGGAAGTGCAATCAGGAGTGCAGAGATTCTAACAGACAGTGTTATGCCCCGGTGAAAGTATCCTTCAATGTATTCAGGTGTGATGTGAATTCTAAAAATGTCAGTCTCAGAGCTCCAGGTGACAAGATCATCTTTGAATCCAGCTCTTTAACACTGAAAGGAGAGCTGCAAGATGCATCACTAAAAATGTGGGCTGTCGTTTTGACCCTTGCTGAGTTTCCACCCTTAGTTCTTTGCAATGGCAATTGGAACACAACTGCAGAAATTATTTATCATGCTGGAATAAATTGAAGAAAATATTATTTCTGCATGCAGCACACCTTTAAAATGTGTTAGACACACAGTATACAGACTTTCATGCTTGATTTCCCTATAGATTTACTTCCCTTTTTGTCAAGTCCAACAACCCATCATAAAGGTAGAAACATGATTTTGTTGACTTGGACAGGAATGTAATCAGCTTATTGTAAGATGTTTATCAGAGAAATAACTGAGCCATTCCCTTAGGGGCTTTGAGTAAAGAATGTGTGTTTTGCAGCTTCTTTTGCCATTTTCTTGGAAAAGCTGGTTATATTGAATTGTGGGATGAAGCAATTTAATATTTTGCTGCCACTTAGTCTACTTTGTTAATATGAACCCCTTGAACTAGCACACTGTTGATTCTAATTGTAATTTATTGCTAGTTAAATAAAGGATCTCCTCAATAAGGAGAAACATAGTATGTGAGAAGGAGCTATTTTGGGTTTTAATGAAATTCAAGACTATAAAACAGCTTAATCCAGGTTTAGAATTAACTGTGTCAAAATGGTATTGCCTGTGCTTGAAAGATTTCACTCCCAAATAGCAAAACTCTCATGAGATCACATCCCCTAATAGACTTTTCAGATTTAAGTAGAAATCTCATAGACATAACTGTTCTTATAGCTGTTCTCCACACTCAGACTGGATCCAGGAAATGAACCCATACATGTAGTATTAAAGGTCAGAAGGCAGGGGACCCCTCAGTGAGATTACAAGGATTAGATGGATTCAATTCGGAAAACCAGCAGTCCAAAGACAGAAGTTTGTTGTGGCACACAGCAAAGATGATATAAACACATAGTACCAAAAATGCCTTGCTCATTGGTGAGTACATCTGCAAAAACAATGTCTGCCAGTGCAGTAAATTGTTCTTCTACCAAAAAGTGGCAATATGTGTTCTAAGTTTGCTTCCAAAACACAAAATAAGTTAAGAGGATTTGATTTCTTTTCTGAATCTATATTTTTTTCAAGGGTCCATTGACAATGTTTCATTTTCTTTTTAACTCCAAAGACTAGAAAAAAAATAAATCAGCCTAGCCACATTATCAGAAGTAACTTGTAAAATGAAACAAGTTGGTGTGGAAACTACGCATAGTAAGTAGTTCTTCATGTTAATGGTATGAAACAGCAGATGCAGATTGCTATTTAGAACTGGGAAGAAATCACTTCTTCTGACAATATAGAAACTGAAGCTCTTGGAGTATGCACTTTCGTTTTACACATCTGAAAACAGGAGGAAAACACTAATCAAATTTTTTATACTCTGTGTGCTTGAGATTAAGGAGTAGACACTTAAGACGTTACAATACTTACTGAATTATGCCTTTAAGTTAATTCATTTTGACTCATATAGTTTATATTTAGCTTTATCAGCTAAACTTTTTTTCAGTGAAATCTAAAGTAATACAATGTGATAAAATATTTAATATTAAACATGAAAAGCTTAGATAAAAATACATGGCATTTCTTTCCAAAGAAATCTGAATCATGCTTTGTGGATGAATCAATTTGTAGTGATGGCAAAAAATGTTTTAGAAATAGGGATGTAATTCAACAGTAGCACTTTCATTTCTAAAAATGTGATTTACCTCAGTTATAAATCTCTTATTTTGATCTGGATGCAGTTTGTCTCCTTTGGTGCTAGATGCTCCAATGAAAGATGCATTCTGAAAGGCCCTTGTACTCCTGGCAGGGGGCTGGAAAGGGTCGCTGAATCTAATTCCTTACTGTTGCAAGCAGCCTCATCATCTAATCCTTTAAGCTTCACCTTAAAGCTAGTTAGGTTTGGAGTTTTGTCTGTCTCTGTTTCTTCTAATTTCCATCTTAAATTTGTTTCTCATTTGCTCATGTCCATTTGTTGTGCCAGCACTCTGTTAGATTAAAAGTTGTAATTACTTTTAGCTTCTTTTGTCTCAGGCAAACAAGCAAAACTCTTCTGTCACACTACAGGCGTTCCATTCTTACGGTCATCTTCACGGCACTTCTCCTGTACTTGCTAGAATTCAGTGGTTCGGCCTGCACACATTATTCCAGGTGACCTCTCACCAGGTCCTTGTACAACGGCATTGTAATTCCCCATCTTTAGCAATCCCTCGTTTGACACATCCTAGCACTGCACGTTCTTTCTCATGGCTGCATTACAGTGATAGCCTATGGTCAAACTGAGATTGCAACTACACCCAAGGATAATTCTGTCACCGTCTTTTTCCGCTGATGAGCTTCAATGTTAGGAGTAGGAGTTCTGCTGTTAGTCAATCAATTGCACTTTTTCAGTGCAATTATATTTCATCTTTTTTCTAATGTAGCATTTCTTAAAATCACCTGACTCCTCCTTTCATTCCAGTTCACTCTAAATAGGTGGTACCTTCCAATTTCATGTCATCAGCAAATTTCACCTGTTTATTTACTTTTTTGCTTCAAAGGTGTGAAGATATTTAGCCATTTTGGTGCCAGTGCTTGCAGAATTTCATTAGTCATTTCTTTCCCTTTCAATACATGCATTTCTGTCACCTGCTGGCCTTTGCTTATCTGCTAATAGGAAAAAAAAAAAAAAGCAGTAAGCTACTTTATTTTCCTATTCTATTACTCAAAAGCAGATGAACAGGTATTTTGAATAGACACAGCTCTGGTTTCATGTTTATCAACTGCTTTATTTCTTATTTTATGTTTATCAAATAGCTTTATTTCTTGCCTGAGATCAATTTAAAAAAAAAAAAAAAAAAGCTCTGAAGTTTTAAAGGAGAATTTATATACTCATAGCAGGACACCTGAAGTACAGTATTTACCGTCTTTACATTTTGTCTTTGTCGTAACACTGTGCTTAAAAAGGCTGAAGTTTTTCCCAAGCTCTATATCTCTGAATCACGGAATCACAGAATGGTTGAGGTTGGAAAGCACCTCTGGAGCTCATCTGGTCCAACTGCCCTGCTCAAACAGGGTCACCCACAGCAGGTTTCCCAGGACTGTGTCCAGACGGCTTTTAATATCTCCAAGGGTGGAGGCTCCACAGCCTCTCTGAGCTGCCTGTGCAAGTGTTTGAACACCCTCACAGGAAAAAAAAAAAAAAAAAAAAAAGCAGGAAAAAAGTTTTCTTGTGGTTAGATGGAATTTCATATGCTTTCTTCTGTTTCTTTTGTGCCAGTGGTCTTTGACATGTTAGTGGGCACTACTGACAAGAGTCTGGCTTTGTCTTCTTCATTCCCTCTTGTACTAGGGAGCCCTGAACTAGACACAGTTCTCCAGATGTGGCCTCACAAGTGCTGAATAGAGGGGAAGGATCATCTCCCTCAACCTTCTGGTAACACTCCTCCTAATGCAGCCCAGGATGTTGATGGCCGCCTCTGTCACAAGGGTGTATTGCTGGCTCATCTTCAGCTTGTTGTTTATCAGGACCCTTCATAATTTGTCTTTAGTAATTGCTGCTTACTGTGGAATGTCTCTAGAATGATTTTGAAGATTTGTACAATTCCCTGCAAATTAAGACAGTAATCAACTCAAATAATCACCATCACAATGTTGGAACCAGGGTGGAAATCTGGAACTTGTGCAGATTTGTTGAAAATCTTTCCCCTTTTTTCTTTCAGTTCTGTTTAGTGTTAACTTGAAGTGATTGACTATATGATGGAATCACCTCATTAAACGTGAATGATAAGGTTTGACCCGAGTTGAACAGTAGCCCTACGTATGTACCTGTTTCCTTACCAAACTCAGAAGTGCAAATGTTTTCTGCTTTGCTTTTTAGACTGGGAACACATACCATTAGATCCTTGCAGTGTCACTTCTGACTTTTGACCTTTTAGCCCTGGCAAGCCTGCTGTTCTCCAGTCAAGGGAGCACCCCGAACACAACAGCTTGGCCGCGCGGGATGTGGTGCCAGCTGGCTTCGTAGCGGCTTGCTGCAAACACTTAGCATTCCCCATTGGACGGATTCACACCATTTCACCCTGGAATCTGCGCTGCCTTGCTACTCCAGCATGGACCAGCCACTGCCCCTGGGGAAGCAGTAACCTTCTAAATATACAGTTGTCAGAATCTTAACGTTTTGTTACAGATCTGGGGGATTGGACAGTGACCCGTTACTTCTCTAAGAACATTTTAAGGTCTTGCTGTATAAATATAGAGAAAAATTCCATCAAATACTATATAGCGTATAAGGGTATAGCACAAAGGTTATTTTTAAGCTTTGTTCTCTGAGTCCTACCATTCATTCAATATGAGATCAAAGGTTTCAGCCTATGATAGTGTGAGATATACAATTTCTCAATGTGACCACATGATGAAACAAATTTGTTACCATATATAGCAACCAACTGCCTTTAGCTCACTTGTTATAACTATAATGCATATGACCCAAACTCTTAAGATACAAAGCCTTGGTTTCAACCTCAGTGAATGTTCTCCAAATTTGCAACAAGGCTGATTTTGAAGTAAATGCGTACTCATATACTACCACTGGCGCAGGCAGTACCTTGCCTGCACACTTCATCATCAGATTTTCACTGTCTGACAAAAAATACCCATCAGACTCCATGATGAGATAAATGCCCAAAAGTCAATGAATGGGACTGATATGGCAAGATGCAGCAAGGAGACCCTTTGAACAGAAAGGGTGCGTGTCCTTCTCCATGGCAGAACATCCCTTTTCCCAGGCTCACTAAGGGCCCTCCCATTGCTCTGGATGCACACACCAAAGTCAATCCACGTCCTCCTTCAGCAACAGTAAAGATGGGTTAGTAATACTGCTCAGTGGTCTTCCATTGCCAGTCCCACCAGTTTAAGGTGATGGCCCAGTTCTTCCTACGAGAGTTGTAAGAGTGACAGCTGTGTTATCTACTCTTGAACTTTATAAATGGCTTTTTTCTGTCATGCTGGCACAGGGTTCCCATTTCCTCCTCTTGGCCTTTTCAACATGATATCCCAGCACAGACAGGGCAAGTGGATTTGCTTGGACTGTCTTCTGAGCCTAAAAACATGTCCTGATAATGCCATAATAATGAGGTCATTCATGAGTGCTGCAGTGCTGTTTCTTCTGAAGCCAAAACACCTCCAAAGGAGTTACTCCTGAAGTTAGACAATGGGAGTGCAATAATGAATATAAATGAAGAATAATGCAATGCAACAAAGATTTGGAAATTTCAGCTCTTAATTTATAGGCATTGCCTCCATGACCCTGGATGTGATCATAAAAAGAAATATTTTCATAAGTTATCTACAGCTGGAAAAAGTACAGGAAATTACAAGAACTGTAAGCTTTTGAAGCAATAATACTTAACACCTACTGCAGTGAAGTTGTTGACTGGAACATAACATTGCATTCCTGGCTCTCCTAGCATTTATGTCACCATTCACTCTTGGTGAAAAATACCTAATGCTGCTGTGAGGGATCTTTTTACTATTGTTGCTGTTATTACAAAATAGTCCAGCAAAATAGCATTGCAACACTGTGAACTGTCTGTCATATTTGAATGATTTTTTCACTATAGGCTGTTTTTCAGTAAAAGTTACTTGGATTTACTAAGAATGCCCTTGAGATGTTTTGCCTGAAATGCTTATTACAGAGCAATACACCTCACATAAACTCTTGCCATTAGGGCTTAGAATCCTGTGATTTGTTAGGATTCAGCATTTTTAACTAACAATTTTTGGTTTAAAAGTTTAATCTCTAAAAATACTCACAAAAATGAGAGAGTAGACTTTGTACTACAGAGGAAAGAAAAAAGAGCATGTTTTGTTCATGAGGGGCTACAAATATAGTTTATTTCATGTTATGCATCTTTGCTCTCTTTCCACAGTGAAATCAGATGAGTTGCAAACAATCAAGAAGGAATTAACCCAAATCAAAACAAAAATTGACTCCTTGCTAGGGAGACTGGAAAAGATCGAAAAGCAGCAAAAAGCTGAAGCAGGTAGGTGAAAGCAATTTGTAGCCAAATGAATTAATTTAGAATCTAGTTATCAGTCAGGCAGACAGACCAGAGAGAACAGAAGCCTTCCAGAAATTTTGCTACATAATGGAGGCATGAAACAAGGTAAATTAACTCTCAGGTAGAACTATTGGGAGAATAAAATAATATTCTTCACAGAGCATGCAACATCATTTCAAGAATTGTTTTCTATAGTGTAGTAGAGAAGGGAAAAAAAAGAAAATAAAAGATTCTTACTAGATGTTCTGGAAACAAAACATCACTAAAAATTGACTGAACAGAATTAAGTTAGAGGTTGTTGACCTTGGGGATGTTTGTGCTATCCACAGTAAGAATTATTAGATGGTCTATATCAGGAATTATTGCCTGGGCAATAGGCAATAGTCATGAGATGCATCAAGGGAAATTCCTATTTGATATAAGGAAAAGAGATGCAACTAAGCAGTATAGGAGGCTGCCCAGACTGTAGTAGCTCCATCCTTGGAGACATTCACAACTCATTGGGCCAAGGCCCCATGGACCTGGACCAAACTTTGAGTTTGGCCCTGCTTTGAAGAGGAGTTGGACTTGGAGAGTCCAGAGATCCCCTCCAACCTAAGATATTGTGTGAACTTGTGGCATCTCTGTAAGACCAGCTGCACCTCTAGTTCAGCATTTTTCTGGCTTGAAATGTTTTGTTTTGAGTCAAACCTTGGGAATGACAAAGTCCAACACTACTTTTTCCTTTAATCAAGATCTTTATTTCTATCATTGCAGTGATCATTTTGTTAGCTGAATGATCTCACCTGGCAGCACTTTAAAGCCATGCTGAGCAGTTATAAGGGATTTATAAGGTTGCATTTTCACCACAGTATATATAGAAAACAATCTCATTTTTTACCACTGTCTATGGTATTTCCTTGACTATTTCCTCATAAATCACATGGTATTTCTCTGTACAGGAGCTGTGTACTAGCAAGCTGATTTTTATGAGAACCAGTGGGGAAATGGAAGCCTTATCATCTCGTGAAAAATCTCAATGTTCTTTTTTTTTTTCCCTCTATTCTCTGATTAAAACTTTTTATATATTTTGTGTGAAATGTGTGAAAGAAATTCTGCCTTAGAATCCACAGCTGCCTGGGTGACTGGTCACTCAAATTCGTGTGCCTTGCCTAACTCAAGGCAGTTACATGAAGTCAAAAAGACCCAACAGGACACATAAAGAGAGCTCCATCATGACTGTCTAAAACATTGGTGGGAATTAGCAGTTGAGGTTCATGAACCTGACACAGGCAAAATAGATATTTAGATCTGGATCCCTCCTGTTTCCAAGTGCCTGCCCTATTTCCTGATCTATTGTGGGGGTTTCTCTCTGATCCCAGAAGTTTTCTGCTGGCATTCAGAAACAACCCTAAAGAATGTCTTCTTAGGGCAGAAGACTACAGAAAAAAGTTTTGCAGTTAACAGATGAAAAAAAAAAAAACAAAAAAACAAACAAACAAAAAAACCCAGCTCTTTAAAAAAACCCTACCTTTTATTTACAATCATTTTCTAAGTTGACAGACAAGGACCAATCCCTCAGCTGTTAGAGTTTACCCCACAAAATAAGTTGAGTGCTTTTTTCCAAACCTAAGGTAAACCATTAGTAGAGTGTGATTATCTCTTTTAGGAGAACCATACACAATATGTATTCATTATATTCTATTTTGTACTTTATGCAAGTTAGATAAAAGTTGGTATAATCGGTGAAGATGTAATTGCAAGGCACTCCATTGAATCACTTGTGTACTGAAATGCTCTGAGATGGCACATCCCTACTTTAGGGAGCTTTCATATAAAATCCATTACTATGCAAAACAACCTGCATGTCGTTGTACTTTGATATCCAATTTTCACTTCTGCTAAAGGATTGTAGTGAACTCATTTAAATAGAAATCAGCTCAAAGAGGAAAACGTTGATTTGTATTGAATCATACTGTTATGCCTTTTGAAAACAAGCAATGAATAATCTCCTCAGAAATTAAAAACTGGTTTCAAATTGTTGATGTTTTAAAGCATCAGGTGCAAAACCCATTCCCCATATTCCTTGCCTCTCATCAGAAGGTGTGAGGAGAAAAAATACCTCAGAGATACCAGTAAACCTGGATCCCTATTTAAGTCTCCTGAGCTGATGAAGATGGTTACGCAGCCTGGGTGATTAGTCTGCAGATGATTGCTTCCTCAGCTAAAAGATTTTTATAAGACAAAGCTACATCAGTAGCTGAACTATTTCATTTACTGTGTCAGATGTGAGATGATTTTGTTCTGTCTCTGTGGTTTGGCAATATTTCTTACTTTCCTCTGCTAGAAGGTGTGGCCTCAGACTGGGATCAGAGAGAGGATCGATGTCTCGTTTACACAAAACAAAAACCAAGCCATTATCTTGCTCTTTTGGGTTTTTAAGTTTGCATCACTTTCATCTAAGAATACATAATTATTACTCTCAAAAGTTACCCATCTGGAGAAATGCAACAGGTTAAACAGGCAAGCTGGACAAGCTCAGTCCGTACATTGGTTACTGCTCTACAGCTGCGTGAAAACTCTCCTTGCAATAACGGCTGATGTTCTGTCTTTTACTATTATCAACCCCTAACCATGCCAATAAGGGGAATATAGATAAGAGGATTTCCTGTACGTAGGGAAACTGAAGGAATAGTTCCTTTTTTTTGTAAAAATCTGAATCGGGGAGCCAGGGATAAGAAGCTGTTCTGATAGGAAAAAATTGTTAGAGGAGAATATTCTCCCTGTAATATCAGAGATGAGTGCTGAAAGGTAGGATCTTAAGTTTAGCTTCTCAGAAGAGCCCAAAAGAGTTAGAAGCTGAGCTGGTAATTTAGACTCCTCTGAAGAACCCAGTCTATGTTCTCATTCAGACAAGTAAGTGACCTAATTTTTTAGCAGCTGCATACTAAAAGTTTTCCCATTTAAGTGTATTAAGTCCATAATTTCAGGAACCTTTTTTGAAAGCCTTGACCAAAGTTGATTCAGTTGTCACTGCCAAGGCTGGGTTAATCTCAGAAGTGGCTCGAGGCAGAAGGTGGTGGGGCAGGACATAGTAGGCATAGCTGATTCAATCCACATTTACTTGCGCAGTGAGTAACGCAATGACTTATAACTAGCATGGTACTGTATAGAGCACCTTACCAATAGATGATGAGGCTCCATGGGCTGAATCTTCTACTAATATACATGACTACAGTACTGTCAAAACAATTATCAAAGATGACTTTTTATTCTTTAAGTCCAAAAATCTTTCTGAAGAAATTATGTGACTAAGGGAGAAAAGCTTACTTGTTATGTGTGTTCAGTAAATGAATTTGAAAATGAGGGATTAGAGACTAACAAAGGGTGAAGTAATTAAAGTAAAATGCAAAACAAATGTGCAGAGATAGAAGGAAAAACAAATGTCTTGGTTTAAGTCTATGATACAGAAAACTATGAGCAGATTTGAATATTATATGCAGCTGGTAACAATTTATAGTAAAATAATAATATATTCATAGAGTTGAAAAACAGAGAGCTTCACAGGCAATCTGCAAATTCATTGGCTGTCCAACAAGACAGGTGATGCACTACTAGTGTTACAGAACAGTCAATCTACAAAGAAATGGGTTTGTTCTGGAAATTTCATCCTTGATGAGTATTGTCATCCTCAGACTGAAAAGACATTCGTATTCCAGCTACACACAACCGATTGTCTGGCCTGTATTCCCTTTGACTACATAAAGATTGTCTTCTAAACTCCTGATGTGCATAGGAATAAGACTCTGATCCCTCCAACCACTCTTCTGGACAGTCTGTCTCTGTCATTCCTCTCTCAGTCCTACTCTGGATTTCTGCTGGCTGGATGAAGTTCCTCAGTACGTCCAGGAGTCTCGCAACGCATAATCACAACAATGCAGCTATCAGCGCTAAGTCAACCAGAACAGATCTTCTGGGCCTCCATGGAACTGGTCTTTCTTTTCATCGCTTTGCAGAAATTATAGGAAGCCCTCCAGTTACCTTGGCGCATTATACGAACAGGGAGAAACTGTTACTTTACTCCATAAAAAATATATTCAGTTGTCTAGAAGGATTTGTTGATTATCTGTATGGTTGTTGAGATATATTCACAGCAAATTTATGCAAATTCTTGTCCATTTATTGGCAATTAGCAGCGTTTGGCTTCTCAGACCACAGAGATTTATGTACTTCTCATTGGCTGCAAATAAATAAATATATAGTGACTATGCCAAGTGGAATCCCAAAGCAAAGCAAAGTTCAGAAAATCAAAAAGCTGGATCTGCTGGTAAATCAAGCCTTCATCCACTGCATGGGATAGATGAGCATGTGGGTACTATGGTTGCTTTATGCATTAATTTTTGAAAACAAGGGATTTGATCGTGTTTGCCTGGTAGATATTAACACACTGATTTTTACAAAGCTAGGACATCTGGAGATGGGAAACTTAGGTTTCTTCCTCAGAGCACTTTTCTTTGCCACCAATAGGGAAGGTTACTGAATCTCTATAGAGTATGTTTTCCTTACAGAAGCTCAAAAGAAACAAATGGAAGATAATGCTGATTTGATTCAAGAGGAATGCATATCAGAGAATGCAGATAACTCTACAGAAGAGCCAATTGAAGGAGGGCCAGATGCAGATGGGGATGGAGAAGAGATGACTGATGGGATAGAGGAGGATTTTGATGAGGATGGCAGCAATGAGCTGGTAAGGAATAACCATGCCATGTCTGTCTATACAGTTGCTACAAGTAACCACAGAGAAAAAACAGTCTGGGTTAACAAAATAAGCTCAGAGCAGCACTGTGATGTTCTGTAACTAATGCCTACTCCTAAATTCTTCATACACTGCAGTAGCAATGAAGCATAGAGCCCTCTGAGGATAAACAAGAAAAATATATTTTACTACAGTTGGTGATTTTAGAAAGGAAATTAAATGTACTTTAAATTGGTTTACATTTATAATTTTACATTTACTGAAATGTAGATGAGAAAGGAAAATATGGTGTGCTTTTTTTTTTTTAACTGAAGCATTTCAAAATTAAATAAGATTCTAGAATGGAGAACTTTCTCATTAGTAAACATGTGCTCCCCCATAACTCCCAGTTCCCTGCCTTCCATGTGTATCTTCCACATGTATCTTCTGCAGGCTGCCTTGGCAGCTACAGATTTTTTTGATGGAAGGATTTTTCCTTGAGAAATGTTTGGCTATTAAGTATTTGGGTTTTCAGCCTGAGCCTGCACTTTTCACGAAGTGCCCAGTATGTTGTTAAACTTCTAAGTTCTTCTAGAGAAACATTAAAAAATATTTTGAAAGTCAAATTTATACTTTTTTATTCATTCCTAATAAGAATGGATCAGTCACATTGGTTTAGACTCGATAATACTGACGTTCTCTTCCCAGCTTTCATATTCTGCTTTGAGCCGAAATCATTTCTGTTGCTTAGCGTCACTGTCCCTGCTTGCTTTCTGACACAGATTAAATCGTGTCTGCACTGTAAAAATCATTCAGTGAAGCCAACAGAAGTCAGTCAGCAATGGGCTGAACCAACACCGAGTCTGGAGTAACAGGGCATGTGAATAATCAGTGTTTTGTACTGCTTACTGCAAACACAATTTAAACCTACTGCTAATTTGAGGGTTTGTGTCCCTTTAGCCAGCACAAGGCCCTTTTAAATTTACAAATCCTGAATAGCATATTGCACAGGAAAAGCCATTACAACCTGAATCCCCTCATCTTTTAACATGTGATGTAGAATAGATTATTATCACTTTTTCTCAAAGGAACAGGTTCTGCTGTAGAGATATGAGGGACATCTGTAAGTCACCACTCTGAATTTGTAGGAAGTTGAAATTTTGTAATGAATAGTTGTACATATAATATCTTACCATGGCTAATACCTGATCACCTGAAGTGTTATTAGCAAAAACGGTGTCCATAGTTTAACAAGGCTGGTGGGTTTTGCACTAATTAGGTTTCAGACTCCCCACTGCAGACAACTAAGTGGGGAAGTTAACGCACGGTATATTAGCCTCTGATTGTTCAGTGCTGTCATTTCACCCTGTGGGTATGACATATTTAGCATATATCTACACTATAAAATGAAGCATGATGTAGAAGAAATTTTTCATCTAGCAAAGGCATAAGCAGGAATGTTTCTAAAAAGCAAGCAGCACAGGAAGACTTCATTAGCAGTGAAACTCTAGATTCGGCACAGCCACATTTGCACGCCGCTGCTTCCAAGTTAAAAAGCCTTTCCAAGATTTACATTATGGAATTAGTTGAAGTGCAGTGTGTTGCAGACACAGCTCCAAAGACAGCTCAGAGGTCTGAGCCACACATCTAAGCATGGGGGGAACCAGCTCCAGTTTCTCTGCATGCCATGACTGAGCCCCTGGAGTGCCAGGAGGAGGTGGCTCACTGCACATAGAGACTGATGTCCTCTGCCTTGCGCCCTAGCGCTCATGGATGATATCCCCCCAACACAAACATTGTTGGAAGCAAGGAAAGGCCAAGGAAGAGCACTTATGTGCATCATCTTGGTCAGGTGCAGCCCGTCCCAATGACAGGGCAGTGGAGCCAGTGCCTTCCGCCTTCCCAAACACTGGGACCCGCTAGCCAAGAAGTTGGCAGTACTGTAGACTTTAAAGCTCAGAACCAAGATTGCACTGATGTAAAATCCTGTACTTTTCATTCTCTCTTGCCATTTTCCTCAAGCTTTGGAAGAGGCCACTTCACATTAGTTTTCCTCCCTGCTACGATGGGATAATAACACTTTCTTTCTTTTGCAAAGCCTAGGGAGATCAGTGAATGAAAAACTGCTATGGATGGGATAAAGGATTGCTCTGCAAAGGATTACTTCAAAGAAATCTCGGGCAATGGGTATTTCCCACAGAGAGGCAATTATAAATTGAATTGTGCATTTTTCCTCTACAGCTTTTACCCAAACACTCACTAGTATTGGCCAGTAGCATTATAATATGAAGCTGGAAGTTTATGATGCATATTGTAATTTATTCTGGTTTTCACTTATACTTACATATATTTATGTAGACAAACAGTTCCTATAAGTTTTACTTTCCACTCCAATCATTCATAGCTGTATAACTGGAAAGTCAATAAGAATGCTATCAATTGTATAGTGAATACCCCAGTAGGAATACTTGGGATTGCCATTTGCTTCTACCTGTTCCGTGCCCTGCTATCTGGCATTTCCCTCTGTTTTGTGAAAAGTAAAGTAGATAGATAGATAACCTGGTTATAAACCAAGAAGTCCTAACAGATGTTGTTCTGTTTCATGAAAACTAAGTTATTTAGGAAAAAAGAGCTGACTAATAGCAAATGTGTCATTTTGGAATGGAGCCAGTTATAACTCATTTGAGGGAAAAAAATGGATTTGTAAGCATGAAAAGTATTAAATATGAAACAATTAAGACAAACTTTCCATGTGTAAAAACATAACCTTGGACTCAGAATGAGAAATACTCCTCCAAAGAGCAATTTTTAATGAAATCCATAATCTTTTCCAAATATAAAGCTAAAGAGATTTAGGATGATGATGGAAAAAAAATCTTTTCTTTCATCACTAAAAGCAGCAAAGCAAATATAGAAAAAACATTTGAAATGGGCATAGCTAATATTCTGAAGTCAGTTCAGCACCAAAAATTGGTTGTGAGTCCACTAGTCTGAAAAATATTATTACAGGGAGAGAGAAACATGACTTAAATTTAGATCTTAACCTTTTTTGCAGTGCTTCATATTTCGCTGTAAATCTCCTGCCAAGCTATTTGCCAATCACCTGCTGCAGGACTCTTTTTGCTGAACGCAATACTATTGTCTGTTTTTTGTTTCCCCTGTGACCAGCCCTAAGGCTGCCAGTAAAGCAAAGTGTTCAATAAGGACAGACCCACTGCCAGAGTCCAGATGCTGCCAGAATGGAGCCTCTCAATCCGTGTACGTGGGGCTGCATCTTTGGACTAGAGGACTCAAAAATATCTTTTTCTATTTGTAATTCTATCTTGCAAAGGAAGTGACTATGCAGGTTGTACGCTGTGGGTTTAGGTGATAGGATCAGTTCTCTGAATTCACACAGTGTCTATTTGGAGGAACAGGTTACTGCACATGAACTGAGTGATGGCAGCTGTCCCCATGCCTGCTTTCAGCCTAGACCAACTGTAAAGAAATGCGAAGTAGTTTAGCCTGCAGTCTGAGTTAAGTCAGGCATGGATTTAGGGAGGCTTTAGCCTCTTCATTTGCCTGCCTGGCTGCACACACAAAAACACATCACATTAAACAGCTGCACACCTTCTTCATCCACCATTTAGATCAGGATGTCGTTCATCCCTGCATTATCATTTTCTATGGACTAAAGACACACCCACAGTCATTATGGCTCAGCTGAAGTGTGAAAAAGTTTTATGCCACTATAGCTTGATTGTCCATCTGAACTCTAATTGAAGACATGCTGCATTTGAAGTATCTGCTACAGCCATCAGACATTCACATACTGGGAAAGTTTCTTTTGTACCAACTGTTTGCCCACAAATGTGTCTCAGTGTCTCCAGTGCTGCAGACACTTCAGCTTGAGGATGATTTTTTAGAACAATCCCCAAAGACTTTTGCTGCCTTGACATACTGAAAAGCTGTTTAAATGCTGATTTCAGATATATGATCCAGCTACATCTGGATATGCTAGGAGAGACTGAGTCAAACAGTTGACTTCAACTTGCTCAGTGAAGAATGTCATATGCTTCTCACCAACCTGCTCTTACACATTGGCCTTCCACTGCCCCTTGTACAAGGGTATGCAATAATATATTGTAGCTATATACATGTAAAAGAATCACTAAGTTGGAATGTAACTCCTGAGCTTACTCTACACCTCATGTCACTTAACTGATCATCAGAGACAGCTGGAGTGAATGAAAACTTCAGGTCTGTTTCCTTTGCTCCTTTTGTATAGAAAACCTAGTAGTTGGTTATCCCAGATGTTCCTGGACTCACGAGTCAGGCTTTTTTGCATTGAATAGTTTCTAGTTGCAGTGAATTAAAAATCTTTGTGCTCCTTCCTAGTGAGCACACACACATTCTTATGCCTTTAATCTAAACTGTCCCTTAGTCACACCTTGACGAAAGCAACACACGTACGCAGCTTCCCATCTTGCCTTAAAGAAAACAAGCTCCTAGGAAGAAAGATCTTCATGTTTACTAAATTCACCTCACACACAAATCACAAACAGGCCACAAAACATTGGAACACAAGTCATCAGTGATATCAAGCAGTTTTCAGGTGCCTGACACAGCTTTAAATTTTAAGGGGTGAGAAGGAAAGCCAATAGCATCCTCTGATTCCTGTGGCTGCACAGTGGAGAGCAGAAGAGCTACCTTTGCAGCACAGCCCAACACACGTTTTGGTATTTGAGAAGCAGCTTGGCCTCAGCGCCTCTAAAACAAGCTGCTTCTCCCTTCTCGAAGCAGCATTAGCAGTGTGTGGCACTGCTGAGAGCACGCAGGAGCAGCATTTCTGAATTAAGTGTGCGCGGCGGTGCGCTTACTCTGCTCGCTTAGCGGCTGGACAACCCAGTGCAGGCCCAGGGCAGTTCATAGAACTTCTCTGAACTTGTTTCAAATGGCGCTAATTAATCATCAAGGAAGCATTGGCTCAAAATGAACTAAAACTATATCATCACAATCCCTTTGTAAATAACAAAGGTGGCATCCAATTAATTAGCTGAAAGCCTGAGGTATTGTAGATTTGGAAGAAAAAAATCACTTTCAGTTAATGCTTAATAAAATACCAACAAACTAATTAATTGGAATGACTTATACACAAGCACTCATATCTATATTACGTTGCCTGAGAAGAATAGTTTCTATCAAACTGTCAGCCTTTCCTAATAAATAACTATAGTAATAATAGCGCAGTGGTGGTTCAGTAGTTAAGCATTCAGTAGAGCAAACAGTGTTTTCTGGTAGAGCATGTGATCCCAATGATTTCAAATACAATAGATTTATAGTATCGTAACTCAGATCAGACTCTGGTTAGTGCTTGGTTGGAATTTGAAGGATATATTCACAGTCGCAGCATTGTGATTTTATGCTGGTGTAGCTATGCTAAAGATAATGAAGCCACACAAGCATTAAATGGGAGTTCCACAATAATGAGTCACCTTTAATGAGATGTCTTGAGAGGCATCTTTATTAAATTATATCAGAAACAAAGAGTACACAGACTATGCAAGGCCTAGTTCTGGTTACAACGTAGATTTACGGCAGTTATTTCAACAACAATTATAGTTCCCTTTCTATTAAGTAGATTTCAGTTACATTTACCTCTCAATGATATTTCACCTTTTACTCTTGTCCTTTTCTCCACCTCTGCACTGCATGTTTTCGGTCTATCAATCAGATTTGTTTCTAACATCTGATAGAGAATTATGTTTCAAACTCAAATACCAGAAGCCGCCACAGACAAAAAACTCAGGATAATCCTCTTGCTGCAGAGTTTCATTATGCAAAAGTAAAAACATTATGATACGATATAGCTGTATTTCTTGTGAGAATTGATGCAAATACTATTTAAATCAATGGAACCAACTAGTACTTTGGCTAGAGGTCAATAAAACATTTCCCTCTCCTATAAGTAGTTAAAGGGAAATTAAAGAATTTAAATCAAATCTGTATGAAACAGTGAAATTTTCTTTAATTTGATTATTTTGCATGAGAATTCAACAATGAAAATACTCAGCAGAGAGTAGAATAAGATCTACAGAAAAGGAATAAAAATTTGTCTGATTAATTTCATGTAGTTTAAGCCAAATTTTGCATATCTCAAATAGCAAGATTGATCAAATATGTGACTATGTGATAGGATTGATAATACTTAATTTATTATTGTAATCAAACAGCATTTTTCATTGCCCTTTTAGACACATTTTTTTCTGTCAATAGCATCAGAGCAGACCAGACTGACTCTTCTATTATCAGCAGAATTAGGCTGATTAGGCATGTCAAAAAGATCAATAGATACTGTGACAATTTGCAGTTTGCTGAGTGCACTTATACAGAGTACTAATTAAAAAAAAAAAAAAAGACAAAAGTTCTAATTAATGGTAATGGCTGAAGCAACGTTGTGCCAGAAATCTTATTTAGATTATTTTAAATATTATTGAGACCAAGCAAAATTTATTCTTTTCAATGCACTGAACATTTTGGACTTCATTGAAATCTTGCTTTCAGTATCAGTGGAAACATGAAGCTCTTCATTCCTAAGACAAATGAATAGGTAAAAGATTGTGTTCACTTGATAAATATCAGTGCAAGATGTTTGTACTTGAGCAAGCTAAGAAAGTCATTAGGGGCAGCATACCCGACAGATACTAATGTGTTGTACCTTCCAAAGCTGCAGTAAATCTAATAACCTGTGACTGAAAAAATGGAGAAAGTAATAAAAGCATGTCATGAAATCAAAAATTGTAAGAAACTTCCTGACATGCCCTTTTGTTATATTTAATATATGCAGTAGCACGGTAGACGTGTTTGTTGTTCACACGCTGTTGTATGAGTCATTGGAAAGGCCTTGCTACCAGCTCCTCCTCCCCATTTTTCCTGGCAGTCGATTTCTCAGAGGAAGACTTTCTAAGTGGTGTTCAGGGTTTTAACCAGGTTACTCCTGACTGACTACGTAATATATTTCTAATTATTATTTGCATCCTATCCCCTACATATCACATGGGAACCTGCAGAAAATGCGAGCGCTGTTATCATGCACTCTGTGTCTCTCTTTCTACTAGACTTCCCTGCCTGTAATTGCAAATTGTAAAATGAATGAGCAAAATAATTTCCTCACCTTTCACATCTATTCCTCTGAATCCGCTCTATATTATTTAGTCCCAAATTAAAACAAAAAACTCAAAAGCATAAAACTTTTAAAACATTTATAATGTAAATAATATAATTAATTTACAGCCATTAGAATCTTGCAGAGTTGGTGTAAAAAGCTTGAAAAGAATGTGGGTTTTACTTCTGTTGATCTCTTTTATAAGCAAAGGATGGGGAATTAGGAAGTTTGGGTCCCATTTTCAGCGTTGCCACTGAGCCAGTGTGGTGGGCAATGCAGCTCAGCAGATTGAATGTGCATGTAGACTCCTTCCGGGGTCAGACCAATAAGTGCCTTTGGGCCTACAGCCAACATGTGGGAAAGGAGCATTCCGCAAATATATGGTTTAAACTTATAAAAATTCTATGCCTTCCAGTCAAGAAAATTGCAAATTTTATTTTTGCCCGTTGAACAACGTGAAACATACTCTTCAATGAATTTGTTTTACCTTTTCATTCTACCGTGCCATCAGTCTTGACCTGCCTGAAGTTTCAGTCATCATTTAACTTCCTACATTTTCTGCTAAGAATTATTGGCATGGCCTCTCTTTTTGAGGTCTCTCTATATGCAAGGCAATTCTGGACAGATCCCTTCAGACCCAGCAGGGTGAACATTAATAAACCCCACCAGCAGCTTCCAGCATAATGCCCAGGCCTATACAGCAAGAGCGGGAAAAGTATGTCATCTTCTCCCTGTCAATCCCACTGAGCACAGAAGAACCACCTATCTTTGGCAGTTTAAATGGGGTACATCCTTTCCAAGACAGTAATTTGGTATAAATATTAAATGGGGGGGGAGGGGTACTTTATTCCCTGAGAACCGCTGTAAGAACTGATCACAAAATTCTGGTACTTAGGCTACCCCAGACAACCTGAAGCAATGGCTAGTTATAGGCCAGTGCTGCATGAGGTTAGTCCTAAATATTCTTATTTAGCAAATGACTGTCAATGCAAAGCACTGGCTTGCACGTGCAATTTACAGCCTCGTGGAAGTTTGATGATATGTCTATTTGGAAACACTAGCATGGTTGAGATCTTGGCAATATATCTGATAGATAAAAGAATTTCTGATTACTGCTTAATATGTTGTAATTTTTTTTAGAAATTGTCTAAGTAAGTGCTTTGTGTCAAGCTCATGCACTGCCTTCCTGTGGACCTGTATTTTTAAAGGATAGCTTTGTGTGTTTCCTAAACTATTTTGGGGGGGAATGGGGACTCTGCTGCTTGTTGGCCCACTGTCAGTAGGTTTGTCATTATTTAGTATTCATTATTCATTTTTGTGCTTTGTTTGGTTGGTTTTGTTGGGTTTTTTTAGTCAGGACTATGTGTTTTTCATAAGCTTTTGGGTAAGAATAAGATAGCTATAGTGCTTGATGGTTTTGAGCCATCAAAATAATATTTAATTTTAATGGCACAGCTTCAACTGTCAAAAAATAGTTTTGTGCCTCCAACTTTAAAAAAAAACCAACAAACAAACAAAAACCCACCAACCAACCTGTGAATTCATTCAGAGGAAAATAATGCTGTCAGATTAGGCCAAAAATTCTCTCACACAGGTAAACAAAATACTTGCCTGAATGAGATTAATTCCTCTCTGATACAATGTAATTGACCTTAATATTCAGTATTAGTGGTCTGGTTATGTTTATTCTTTCTAAGTAAATCCATAGATTTTGCTAGCCTAAAATTTATGAGCATAGAGTCAACCACTGAGTGCAGTACGGAAACAAGGACAGTCGAATTCTTACCACCCAGAAGCAAACCTAGAGCTCTTTTCAGGGGAGGGTGATGGCGGCTTATAAAAAATATCGCAAGCTTTTTGCTGTAACTTACGGCTGGTAAAGAAACACCAGATTTAATTGAAGTAACTCAACAATTTAAATATGAAGGCTGATTTTGGTTTCCACCCCTGAGAATTTGCAACAATTTAATTTTCACTTATTCTGGTGGATTCACTCTTCTTTTACCTCCCTGTATTTTGGTTGACCCCAATAGACTTTGGATGACTTGCGAAAGGTGCTAGGTAGGGCTTGGTTCACTCATTATTTGCAACCGACATTCCCCAGTCCTGCGTAGGGAGAATAGGCATCCGAATAGTAACCTAGCATAGATACCGAAGCAGCAGTACGAGGTGCAGTGGGAAAGCGGTGACAGAACGGGAAGGGGACACTGGTGTTTTCTAGGCTCTCACTGGGACACTGAAATCCTCCGCAACAACTCGGGCCAGCCATTGGGTCTGCGTTTGGCTATGGATTTGAGCCTATCAGCTTAATCCTCAAATTCTTAGATTTAACTGAAACTGAGTGAGTGCCATGCATCACACATTTTTTTCCTGGCGTGTCAGTCTTTGAAAGTAAATAGCTTTAGTTCCCCTAGAAAACACTCATTTCACAGGCTTTATCAGTATGCTTGAGCCTCAAGAATGCTGAATGAAAAACCCTCAGAGGAAACATTTTTCTGTGGAAAGTCTTCATGCAAGTAAAGAGGGGTAAACACTGAAAAGCCAAAAGGTTGTTATTTTTCCATATAAAAAGACACAAATTTAAAATCTGTTTTTATTTTTTTCAATACAAATTGCAGAGCCACTGAAGTTAGTGACCCAATTATTCCAAAAGGTCTTAGTTTTTTGAGAAAATATAAATGTGTTACTAAGAAGATTTTCTGCATGATTAATACCAAAACATGAAAGGCAGATTGAATTTATCTGTACATAGGCATTTATGGACCTCAAAAAAGGGAAGTTATTTAGAAGGTGATAGAACTGTAATTGCCATTTCAACAAAAAAGCAATCAGTGAGGAATGAAACAAGCTCAGTCTGCCAAAATGAAGATTTGGAAGTTAATCACATGCCATCTTAGCCAGCCTGTTATGCTGATATGTGTATCTGGAGTTTCCAAATTGTTGTTGTTATTGATTTCTAAAAGTAGACTACAGTTTTATAATGTCTTTCAAAAAGAGTAAGTTGTGTTCCAGCTCCAATAAACAGAGAATCAAAAGGCTAAATTCTTCTCTGCTTCCTCTTTGCAGGATTATACTAATCCCTTCTCAACTATTAGATTATTCTGCACCATTTGCAGACCACAGCGTAACTCCAAGTCCACCATTTTGCTTTGTAATTTTTATTTTTAAAGGAATGTCTCCTGACATCCTTATAAAACAGAAATGTTATGCACGACTATGCACTTTGCATTCAAATAAGTATTATGTAGGAAAATACCAAGCAAAACCTGTTTAAAATAGGACCAGCTTTTATTGTCATTTCCATCTGGATCACATTCCCAAACCAAGTCTTTCACAGGTAACTGTCTTTTGCAGGTAACTCTAAATCCAGTATGTTTAATTGACTGTCTTAATTCAGAACACTACTATCACCATATAAGTATCTGTTGTGCATCATTGTTAGTCTCATCCCTCTCCTCCTTCCTGTTTTACTCTGACCTTTCCCAATATCTCTGTCATCTCATGCTAAATGCTTCCAACTGCTTCCTCCAGCAAGCTCTCCTCTCCATTCCTTCTCTGTTAATTTGCTTTTTACCTCACTCCACCTGCTCTTTATGATGAGTAAAACTTCTGCCTCCAAGTAACTGAAAAATCTCCTGTTGATTAGATAGGACATTCTTGATCTCATTACCGTCATTGCGTACAATTTCTTTTTCCTGCATGGTTGCGCTTTTGGTTTTGATACTTATCTAAACTCTAATTTGGCAACACTGGCAAAGTTTAGCAGGTGCTTTCTGTGTAATTAGTTTAAGCTACTTTCACATATTTTAAAAACATACCACTTAAAGTGTAGACATAGTGAGTGGCCTAAGGGCACAAGTTTAAGTAGTTCCTTTATACATTAATCTGTGTATTCAAACCTGCACCCTTGGCATCAGTCAGACAGGAACTATCGCCTTTGGCATTCAGACTAATTGGACCACCACCTCACACCGGGTAATTCCTGCTCCCTGCATGGAGCAGAGGTTAAATCAGTAGGAGCTTTATTCTACAACTTTTTGACCACACTCTGCATCCTAAAACCATCTCCTTTTTAACATTCAGAATGATCAAGGATGGTCCTTACCATGGATCCTGCTAAGACTCAGTTAGACTTGCTCCTCATGGACCAGGCCCCATCCCAAGAAGCAGGAAACACCTAGTGGTCTCCAATGAGAGTCATACCTCTGGGAATGCGCTGTGAATATCCACTTATATTCAGGGTTAAAGGAAAGTGGGACATTCTCCCCTTTGCTATATTTGGCACTGGATCCCAAAGAAGGTGTTGAGTTGCTCTCAAGGCACACTAGCGCAAGCTGAGGGAAATCTTTGGGCAGCATTAGTGAGGTCTTACTGTGGTTTGGCTTTCATGGTATTCCCAATCTCACTGTATATCAGCCAAGAGAGAACATGAAATGGAGTGGTGGTGGTGGGAGCACGTTTTCACTGTGGCGTAGCCTTATGAGTATATTCTGAGTAAAGGCTTCAGGGCAGCGAGTTTTGTGAAAGCACCACTTTCCCACCTCTTCCACGTTCTCCTGCTTGGAGATCTCACAGCCAATCCCTCTGCAGATGGTCCAACGCCTCCAGCTTCAGATCCCTCCCACCGTTACCAGAAACTACACTACTAGTCCCTGTCTTCATCTATGGCTAAAAAGGACCTTTTAGAGGAAGATTTTGCTGCAAAAGGCAGTAGAGCAGGAGGAAAGCCCACAGAGTAAAGTGAGGTGGACAGATCCACTTCTTTCCCTCTGCCTCCTTGTCGCCCTCATAGCCGCTCTCAGCAAAGCTCTTAAATGACCATGGTGACTGTAATTCCAAAGTCATTCCTTCAGCGTCACACCTGACCATCATCTCAACTGCAGCATGTTCTCACTGGCACTCTCCAAAAACTAGATCCTGTCTCCACCACAACACTCTACAGTATTCATCATAAAGCTGCCTAAACAGAATTCGGAGAAAGAAAAGATATTTTGGTCTAGGGGAAAAGTAAGTATTTGATAGGGCTATCTCATTCTTCCTGCTGATTTTTATCAGGCAAGCAAGTGAAACAGAGCATTTTAATACAAAGGAGGTAGAAGTTTGTTTTCACTGATGAATAAAACAGCCATTCTCACATGTACTCACATAAGTACTAACACTTCAGAGCAATTAAACTGTTCACTGAACAGAAAAACGATTCTGTAGTGTTTTCAGCAATTAAAGTATGATTGACAGAGTACAAAAATAATGATTAGGTTTCATCATTTGAAGAAAGGTTTAAAGAAAGTGCAATTGCTTCCTTTAATTATTCTTTATTAATATTTACAAAACTGTACAATTCCTCCTACTTGTTATATGCAGTGACTATTCTATCACTAGCTCATTATAAAGTTTTGCTTTAGTGCCATGATTTTTGTCTGTCATGTTTTACAAGTGTTACAAATGACATCAGCAAACCCATAATGCACATTCCCATTCCCCTGCTAACACCTAATAAACTGACTGTATACATTTCATACGGGGGCATTCTACTAAATTGCCAATATAACTGTGTTGCTTAATCAGAGATTTCATGCTTTAAATCAAGGGACAATGCAAGGTGTATTTCAAATGAACACAGCCATGGAGTCAATGTGATAGCTAATACAAATTCAAGGTTCTTTGGTAAGCCCTGTTCATTGCTTGTGGATTTCCGTTCATGATGATAAATGCTGTGTAAAAGCCAATAGAAGTGCATTCCCCCCATGGCGCCTTACAAACATAAATTACTGGGTTTTCCACTCAGTGTGAGCTGCCTGCTTAAGAGAAAGGAAGGATATTGTCTTGAGTTAGATGCAGCAAATAAACAGAATGACAATTCGCACTACTACTTTGTGTAATGCATCCTGACTTTTCTCATTTTAGGGAAATATCTGGATCAATAAGGGCTAACCAAGATTTGGGGTTTTTTTAAATAATCTGCTCTGCAAACAGATTCAGCTTTTTACTTCCTTGGCTGTCCAGAAAGTACATTTCATAATCAGAAATATTATTAGATATGAAACAGAGTATGTCATCCTAGAGGACATAGCAGTAGCATCTGTGGACCTGGATTCAGTATTCTCGGTTGTACAGATAACAGTATAGGAGCCAGCATCAGATGCACTCAAAGCAATCGCGCTACGAGGTAGCGCAAGTATGAGGACCAGTGTTGTGAGTGAAAGGATGGTGCAGCAGCTGCATTTTAATGGGGCTTGCAGTTGTTTTGCAGAAAGTGATGTATGGCAGTCACATAACCCACTGCCAAAGCCTGCTCAGACACCAGTAACAACCTGGGAAGGTGTCAGGCATCGAGTCTCCTAGTCAACAGAGGTAAAAATGTGATTTTACCTGAAACCAAGCAATGATCAGAATTAGGTTCAGGTACCTCCCTTACAGCTATTAAACTCAGAAGTTCAGTCCTGAGAATGGGTTTATCTGGCAAGAAAAAAGAGGCAGGAGAGCAAGAGGAAGGATATTTGAGGCTTTGGGTTTCAAGCTCACATGCATATGTGCGCCATCTATCCATCTGCTGTTTAGTTGCATTTTCTGGGAATTTCTAAGATTAATGTTATCAGAAAAGCCATTCGGAGCAATCAATTGTTTAAAAACAGATGCATTTTGTCAGACAAACATCTTGATATACTTGTTGGAGGCTCTTGTTAATTATAATTATTGTGGGGTAAACCATAGAGTAAATTCTGTAACATCCGTACCCTGTGGGACTTTTCTTTAAACATTTTCTTAATGTACCACAAGGGAAGATGTTAATCATGTGTATCTTTTGTGGCATTTAGTCACGGTGCATTCCTAATACTCCCTACCAAGGACATATGCTGAATTTACATTCTCAGATACTAAGTCATTCCTGTACATCTAGGTCTGGAAGATGAGCATGGTAAAGAGTGCTTTTCCTATAAACCCTGTAAGAAGGAAAGTAGATATTCATGGGGAATAAGGAACATATCCCTGCTGTTTACATTTTTTCAGAAATGTAAGGAAGAAGAAATAAACCAGAGCAGGGAAGAAGCTGACTTCTGTTTGGATGCAACTAGAAGAGATCAAAACACATGCCTCCTGCAGACAAGGTCCACCTGAATGAGTTTAGAAAAGCCAGCAGCATCCCCCCTGCACAGAAGGAGTGGTCACCATTACAGCTTCCAGTTTCTTGGGGAGGCTGGAGAGATGGGGGTGGCCCACCTTGTTCTGAAAGGTCTGCAGGTGTCTGCAGGTCTTCACCCTATATTGAGCTTGCCTTCTCCTGCAAGACTTTTAGGAGAAATAGAGTGCAAACTATTCCTACTGTGTTATGCTTGGTGACAAGGAAGCAAAGAGCTTAGAGGAAATGGTCACCTGGCAGGTGATCTGATGGCCAGGCTCTCCTACAAAAGATGTCCTCTACATGCAGGGCATTCTTAAAGATCTACAGAGGTAAAGACTGGAACTACCTAGGCTTTGAGTGGACGTTAGTGATAAAACCATTAAACTTCTGAAAGACAAGATGGAAAACTCTCTAGATTTTAACTGAATTTTATCTGATTTACTTCATCCTTCTTAGTGATTATAGTTTGGGGCCCGTTCAGTAGAACTGCACTTTCCTTTAGTGAGGTGTTTAATATTTAATGTTGGCTTTCCAATGTTATATACATTATAATAGTGTAAAGTTAAAATTAATTGAAACGAGTATAATTTGAGTCTGGTAAAAATGCTAGAAGGGTCATACTATAACTATAATAACAGTAGCAATAGTATTTCTGGAAGACTGAAATACAGTGTTATGCCTAAGAAGACTGTTTCCAATAGCTCGTGCTCAAAAAGCCACCCAGATGGGGAAAAAAACAGCAAAAATAATTTCAGGTGGAAAATGAACCAATAACTATTTCCAACTTTTTTCGGAGATTATTATGGCAATTACAACAGTATATACTGTTTCTTTCATATTGTCTATGGCTGCCAAGGCTATATGCTCAGTTGGGTTATTCAATTCTTAAAATGCATTATGTTCAAATCATACTTTCTAAAGTGGTTTTCTGTTAGAACTCCATAAAATGAAAGCCGTATTGCTGGCTTAAACATAATTCAGTTCATCCTTGTTGTGTCAGGATGTTTTTTATATATATAACGGGAAGGAAATGAAAAGATTAAAAAAAACATTAGTCATCATGAGGTTTTTTAATATCATCAGCACTACCATAAAGCCAGCTGATATATTGCACACTATTCAGAAGAAAGAAATAGAATAAAATTAGTATTGCATTACACTAGATTAATCATAGCCCTGGGTTACTGTCATTCTACGGAAAATACTTGACTATTTCAGATTTTAAAGTTTCTTCTCAGCCTTTAAGATTATTTGCCTTAAGAGGCAAATAACAAGCCCGTGTACTGAAGGAAGAACACAAGATTTTGGACTGGTGGGGTTGGTAAATTTTTATCATTGTTTCTAAATGACAGCAAAGCAGCATTGATGACTTGGATCCAGATGGTTAGTAGTAACGCTTCGTAATAGTAACCTAATGAAGCTTTTTAGTGCTGGTGACAGGTAAATGCTTGAAAGGTTTATGACAGGGAAAAAGCTTCAATAAATAACTTGAAAATCTGTCTCTCTTCTTACTTGCATAATTATTGCTTTTTATAATGGCATAATGGAACAGCAAAGCATAGGTGAAGAAAAGGCTAGAAAAGAGGAAGTCTCTCTGGAGCTAATAGGATGTACAATGGGTTTTTTTTTTACTTCTTGTAAGATGAATAGCTACTTAACAACCATTAGGCCTCTCTCAGACCTAAGGGGAGAATTCTAAAATCTTTTTCATGTAGTTAAGTCTGTCCAGGGATCAGGAGCTAAAAATAGAGGGAATGAAGTTTTTTCTCAATGCAAATAGAGAATAATAGCTTCAGGATATTTTAACTGAAAGAAGAAAGTTCTGGGATCTCTCCCATGAGCTTTTCTCCCTAATCCTGGTTACCTGTGAAGGGTACAACCAGACATCTGGAGCTCCTTTTGCAACAAGAGAGAAATCCGATGACTGGCTGCTTCAAAGGGCAGGGGGCCAGTCTTGCAGAGACTCTGATAGTTCTGATGAAACCTTTTTCATTGGAAAACCAGGTTTTCAATAAATGGAAATTTTAACAGAAATCATCCCTTTTTTTCTGGGGAAGAAAAAGGCAGACTTAAAACTCACTGAAGGAGGCAGAAATTGGCTGAAAAGAACATCTGGAAATTTTTCAAGTTTTGATCAGAAGTATTTTCTGTTTCAGTTACAGAAAATGATACAATCAAAAAAAAAAAAAGTGAAAAAGAAATTAGCTGAAAGGTATTTTTCCTGTCAAAGGTAAAAAAAAAAACCAAAACCTTATGTTGAAAACTGCACTTAAAAAAAGAAACCATCTATTTCTGTTAACGTTTTCTACTGTCACTTTTCCAAACGGATGTGATTGGGAAAGTGTTGTCAGTTTTTCTGTGGGTAGGTGGAGCTGGCATGTCTTACACTCCCCTGTAGCATCACTGAATGCCTAGTTGAAGCTGATAGCATTAATGGGTCGCATAGCAGAACTCTCAGATTTTTAGATGCAACCTGCCTCCAGCCTCTGCTGGAGAAATGACCCTCAAAACTGCTGGCCGACACTGGATTTTTGCTGTTTCACACTGTGGCTTGTAAAACAACAGAAGAAATTAAAGGATATGCAATTAAAGCCTACGGCATGTACACAAGAATAATAATAAAATAGACAATGTCAAAAGGGAAGCCACTGAGGAAAGATCCATCAATCTGGTAACTATAAACATTGTTGAAAGCACACAGTCAATGGAAATGGTCCGGAATAAGGTATATAAATAGTGTAATGGGACCAAAGCAAAGAATCCTACATGCAGTTTATTTAGATTGAATACTATTATGCAAATAAAGCATTTCATTGCAAAGCAGCTAAGATACATTTTTCTATTTTCTGCTGCTAAAATAGAAATTATTTGGCAGTTGTTTGCATAGCATTACTGAAGGGAAGTATGCTTCAGCCTCAACAGCTCTTGCTTGATTCACTGTGGTTATTTTGGGCTATCCAGTCTAACTTAGGACTGTTGCACCATCCTGATTGTCCACTGCTGCAGGTATACAACTTTGCTTTTAGCCCTCGAAGGTATCAGGTGAGAAAGTCTGATAGATATCGATATTTGATTGATTTATTAAAAAGTCAACTCATAGTCCTCATCCCTCTTTTCCCCAGTTGTCTTGGCTTCCCACACAGGTTCTGCTGGAGGAAATTCTGTGCCTTCATACTAAAGTGAACCTTTCATTTCTCAGTTTCTACAGATCAAGTGATGAGATGTCACGTGTGAACCCCCTGAAGGCTTAGAAGAGAAACTCTGACTTCCCCACAGAAAATTGTGAACTGCAGTTTCTTACTGGCTAGCAACACCTTTGATTCAATTTGTATGAAAATTCAATTTACTTATTAAAATGGACGTTATTGTTCAAATATTAGAAATTCCATTTCTTATATGTTCTAAGCTGTACAATTGTCAGATTTTTATGGTTTAGATTGTAAATGTGTTTTTCTCTGGCTAATTATTGGTATTATTTTTTTAATTTTGATGTCTTAAAGGCCAATGTACTGTATCATAATAATATGAAGGACATATTTAACAGGTGTGGGAAACACTGTATACAAATGTATATTTCTAAAAGCTATTTTTATGATTAGCATGTTTTACTGTTTTACCATATTTAGAGTCAGGTGATATTGCCCTTCTTTGTTTACAGCTTAATTCAAACAAGATCGTTATGATCAGTGTCACAATTAAATACATTGTATGGTATTTTCCATTATTTTATTTATTGTATTCATCATTTTAAAGAACTATGTTTACTAATAGGGATAGCTGCTAAAAAGTGAAAATGTCAAAATAAGAGAGCAATCCTCGATAAGCTGTAAATTGGATCCTCTTGTAAATCCCTTCCTTCAGATAAGTACCCTCTGCGATGCCATTCATCAGACAGTTGTTACAGCTGTTCCTGCAAGTTTCTAAAGGCAGTTTGTTGTTACCATATGGAAAGGTTACGTGACAGTCAGTCTCCTGTCTAGCCAGGTAAATTACTTATAGACTGCCAATATCTGACAACCTGAGTTAGCCTACTAATTACTTTTTGGTTTATTTTCTAGCAGCAGTCTTTCCACTCCTGAACCCCTAAAGCCCTCCTAAAAGCCTGCAATTGGAATAATTAATTATTACAGATGTTGTAGGGGGAATCTCAGTATAGAATTTCTTAATAAATCATACCTCCTTTCAAACAGAATGGATGCATTATTTCTCTTGTGTTACTGAGATATTAAGGGTATCAAAGCATATATGATATGGGCACAAGGTTGTCTTCTCTAATGAAAGTACCAACTTGTTCACCATCCCCAAAGCTAGACTGCAGATGACACGAAACAAGTAATAGATATTTATTTATGTACATCCTTATGTGAGATTTACTCCTATAGAAAAAGACATGTCTTTAAAGTGATTGCAGGGGAAAAAAATATTTAATAGCTACAGGTTTCCAAGAGGGCGAGATGTCAATGTAGGAAGAACTTTACACAGTCAAATGGAGCTCAGAGCCAGCTGTGTGCCAGTCTGCAGCACGAAGCCCTGACTTTCACTGATATCTGTGGCCATGAGTATTTGGTATTTGGTACCATCCAGCACCACAAAGATGAACCCTTGTCTTGCCCTTTCAATCATTCTCTGTAGACTGAAAGCAAGAAAAAAATAAAGGTACCAGAGAGACTCTTTAATAGATTAAACTTTCAATTTCTATAAAAAACAGCAGTTTGTGAAATGAGAGTTCACCTTAAAAAGTAGGAGTATGAGGAGGCAGGAGCTCAAGGTCTCTGGTCAGGTTTCCAGCATAGGGACCATCATCAAAGAAGGACTGAAATTCTTCGAACATTTGGAAGAGCATACATCTGAATTTAATTATCTATTAATGAATGGGAATTTAATTCACTAGGAGACTATGTAACATAGCACTCTCAGTTATGTTTGTGTATCTTATATGTAGCTTGTCTATTGTCTGTGGAGTTACACGGTTTACCTAAGTGCTGAGTAGTACCTAGCTACTTAATTAAGGAAAGAATAGTATAAGTAGTTACTCCTGAGCATAGAGAATCACAGCTTCAGAATCCACCAAGGCTGACTCTCCCAGAAAAGCGCAGCAAAAAATATTACTTCTGTGTAAGTGAAATGTTAGGTCAAAGCAAAGGGTGAAATATTTCTCCACTGTCTATTAGTATAAGTTACGATCATTTTCAACTGTAAAAATGCAAAAAGAATTGCCATTTTGGGATCTCCATCTTTGGCTGACGGATAAAAAAAAAGAACTCCAAACCTTAGCAGCTCCACGGGCATTTTGCCCATTTCAATTATGTAAACTGTTGGCTGACTTAAAAGATGCAGAATGTCATCCAAGGAGATCAGTTCTGATGTTGGTGTTAATAAACTACGTATGAGAAACAGCTAGGTGTATCATCTCTTCACCACCTCCATTCCAAATGAGCTAATAATCACAGAAAGCACTCTATTAGATCTTTACAAATTCTTTCCAATCATTACCCTTAGATTATATACTCACAGAAATGATTGCACAGTCACAACGTCGACACTGTTTCACACCACGGTTTAAGTCCTGAATATATTTTGAACACAAAAAGACACCTCTGATGACACCATGAGGCACTACTTCATTTGCAAGTCAGAAGCTTGTTGTGCCGTGCAGTCGATTACTAGCAAGGATTCTTAATGGCATGTTTGCTTCAAATCTCTACAGAGGATGCTGGTAGCTTCAACAGAGCTTGATAGTTCTCTACTTTTCATGTATGCGGTGTGCTCGGTGTTGTTCGTCATCACTACCTGTACTTGTTTCACATGGGTTTTGTCACTTGTAGGGCTTTTTTAACATTGCTCATCCCTTGCAATATGGAAGAATAGGAAACATAAAGGATCTTGTCAATTGGTTTGGATAGTCAACAGTCTTATAAAATCCTTTATGGACAGTCCTGAATTAAACCAATTCATTTTCTACACAGACCTATATGCTCTGTGTATTTCAGATATTTGTTTCAAACCTGTGCAGCTGCATGAATGGAAAATATTTACTAAAAAGCTTTAAAGTTTGGATCAAGAAAAAATATTTTTACTTTTGTAAACTCTTGTATTACATATTGTTGCGGTTCTTATTATTTTTTTCTGTAGATCCATTTTTAGTTCTGAAAAATCATTGTATTTAAACTATGTAGATAGCTACAATCTTGTAAGCAGTCATATTTTTAATAGGTGCCACTGCAAGTTAGAATTAAAACATTCAGGGTTTGCCCAGGTAGAGCAGATTGATGGTTCATTACAGTTTTCTTTAAAATGTTGTAACATAATTTTTACATGTCTGTAAATAAATATTTTCTCTGATTTATGCACTAATTCAGTTTTGTAATTTCTTCTCTTAAAATGTGACTAAGGAACTTTCCAGGAAAAATATATTTCTCTCATGGAAAATACCATTTAAAGCTCTGTAGTACAACTGTGCTTCACAAACTTTCCAAGCAGGACAAACAGAAACAGGCATCCATAGTATGAAGTACTTACCTTACTTAAGATGGACAAAAATGTGATAAATACTGCTATCATTTTAACAATTTGAGAAAATTAAGGCCCAGTTGTGTGTTAAAAAATGACTGAGAAGAAATATGAAAAACTTCCTAAAAAGAGGAAATTCTTCAGTGGGAGAGAGAGAGAGAAAGAGGCAGGCCCAGTGGTGATATTTAATTGAATTTGAGGGATGCAGTTTCCTAATCTTGGAAACTTCTAAGTTTCATGTATCTCTAAAGTAGCATGGATATAACTTATGAAAACCACGTTAATAATTGTTAGAATTTTCTGTTCAGTTTGCTATCCAATTCACAAGGTGCTGCTATACAGACAAACTAAGGAAAATTGATCCACAAAGTCTACAAGAATGTTTTTGATTTGTATTGGAATTGTTGGGAAGCAAGACTATTTTGAAATGTGTGTGATTTATATATGGCACGTAACTTTCTACATTTTTAAATGTTTTGTCTTTATTGTTACAGCTATGCCAGATTTTGCACAAGTCTGTGAACTTTATAAACAATTTACTCTTACTATGCATGATACAGGGGCAATTCCTCATTCAGAAAGAGCACTGCTACAGATTAAATAGTAGTCAATTAAAATAATGTCTAATTCCTTTTTGGTAGAGAAGGTAGTCTGAGAACTTCAAAACTTTCCAGTTTCCATATTCAGAAGAATGGTCTTAAAAACCATCTAGTTCCAACCCCCCTGCCATGGGCAGGGACACCCTCCACTAGACCAGGTTGCCCAAAGCCCCATCCAACCTGGCCTTGAACACTTCCAGGGAGGGGGCCTCCACAGCTTCTCTGGGCAACCTGTGCCAGTGCCTCACCACCCTCATAGGGAAGAATTTCTTCCTAATATGTAATCTAAATCTGCCCTCCTTCAGTTTAAAGCCATTACCCCTTGATGTTCTGGCCATGAGGATGAGACACAAAGTAAAGGCATCTGCGTACAGCATTTACAGCCCTATTCTGGCAATCCATGCCCTTACAACAACCAGATCTGGAAAACTGATGAGAAAACCCTCCAAGAAACTGCTTAGGAAAAACATTGAGTGCAATAGGAAATAAATAGTTGTTGGGGTTTGGATGGTTGGGTTATTAACTCATTCAAGACAAAACAAGCTTGATGCTTTTCACTGATACATACTTTGGGGTTGCTATACTATTTATTTGGTTAACGTCTCAAAGAAAGATTGTTGTTCCACACTTGTGTGAACAGAATTAATCCACAGCTATCACACTGTGTTTTAACAGAACCTAGTTCCCGTATCATCCATCCCATATAAATCCAACTAACCAAGCAAAAATAGTTCTAAAGGTTACATTCAAAACTTCCTAATACCATCCTGGCTACATATATTTAACAGCCCAAGGTAATGGAGAAGAAGCGTTGCATGACCATTCTGTGGTGTATTACTTACTATATGTGAATATATCTATGATGTGTAGCTTTGCATATATGGGAAAAAAATATTCTTCCATTTCTTTGTGCTTTAGATAATTGGAAATGTTTCTCCTCAACTAGAGACAGCTAATGTTGTGGAAAGTAAGAATCGAACTTATCCCTGGGGTAACTCTGACTGTTGATATCAGTCATTAAATGAGTACCTTCAGTGTCTACTCCAACTGGATTCTTAAGCAGAAACTGTGATGGGTACTCACCCTATGAGGAGTTACAGCAGCATTTAGCATGTTATTTAAAGGAAAAAGAAGTGATAACTCATATTGCTGTGGCTAGTATTGCTACTGCAGCAGGAACATTTTGGAACATGGTGGAGGAGCAGAGGATATACAACGTGGTAGGGCTGCAGCTTGAACGGGGCACTGAAACACGAATGAACATTGAAAGGATCTTACCTGGGGATGACTGAGGAAATTACTGAAAGGGGATGTGGTGCACTTGTACTCGTTTTACTTTTGAAGAAACCTTCCTCACATAACTATTTTCACATCCCTACATGTAATGCCATGATTTTGACTATTCTTTCAAGGGCTAAGCCTCCAAATTTCCAGGTGATTCTGGTTGACCTTCACTTACCAATGTGTAGCCACTTACCAATGTGTAGCCAATCACATGGAAAATTAACCCACTGCTCAGAATTTTGGCCTTGTTTAATCCACAAGGTGGAGGAGGGATTTAACAAGTGTCCATTTACTTGAGTGGCTACATTAACTGTAAATCTATACTTCCATTGATGAGAAAACTGTAGATGAGACGGCTAGACTTCTGACACAATCTAAATGCCAGACTCAAGGAAATGTACACTGGTCCTGTGAGGAGAAGGGCTATGTAATCATAACAAGATGGGAACTGAGCACTACCGCTAGAAAAATTAACCCAGGCACTCTACCTTATATTAGCCTTCCTCCATAGGTAACTGGTTTTATATGTAATGCTAGTTTTTATTGTGAAAATAGGTAAAATAGCTCTCAAGTAAATGAGATAGCACTGTCTTATACCACCAAAGAATTTGGCTTAATATTCTATAATGTTATTTCAGCTTTAGTTATTTAAATCATTCTGATACAGGGTAAGTAATGTTCACTATCTCTGTCTAGTAGGCGAAGATCACAAACATTTATGTTCAGGATAATCTTGAGCTTTTAAAGCACATTTTCTTAATTTCGTCTCTTTTTTTAATCTCATTTTTCTCTCTCTCTACTATGTTAAACTGGAAGGAATTATAAAAAAGTAAACATTTAGCAAATAAAACATTCAGAAAGTATTTGTAAAAAAGAATTTTAATTCATAAACACAAATAGGAAACAAGTTTAGTAGAAAGGCATTTTTTTGATTGACAAGTAGAATTGATAAACATATGAAAGCTTTCAGGTGTACAAGCCTATCTGGTTGGGTTTTTTTCTAATTTACCCTTGGACCATCTTTATATGGTTTGATCGCCTTGTCTACAGAAACACTATTGTTGAAAGCAAAAAATAAACATGAAACAGATATGTTCTTATCATCAATGGGGCTATGCCACAACTCATAATTCTAGTCAGTCAAAATTCTGGTTTATCTAATTGTTACACAAACCATTGTACATACAACATATAAATCGGTGTCTGAAGTGATGAATGTGGGTTGGGGTTTTTTTCTTTTCTCTTTTTTTTTTTTTTTCCCCCCAACAGGCAGTCTTTTATATTCTAATCTCCATCACTACTTTAATTAACACAGGAGGACAAAGTTTTATGTAATATGTGATACTAAGCAAATAAATAAATGCTTAGACATGTCTTTTCTTAATTCTATGAAGGACAACTTTCAGTCAGATATGGTGGGAGGTTTACTGTGTTTGTGACAACATATCGCATTACTTGTAATCAATGTATCAGTGTATGAAATGCTGTTTTACAATCCTATTCACTGAGCACTATTATTTAAGGTAATAGGCTTCAGAGACCAAGTGTATCAGGTCATGTCTCAGGAACACAAAAGTAGTTTTTGACAGCAAGCTGTATAAAATCAATTGTGCTGATTTCAAGGATGAGTAACCTTTCAAATTTGGATACTTCATTTACGTGAGAATCATTTGTAAGTGAATTGCAAGTTCTGAGTGTTTTTTTCTGGTAGGCCAACAAGGTGGAAAAACAGTGATCCCGGAGTGCTACCAGCTAAATGTGGCTCATTCCGAACAATTTGTTCCACACTGGTTTTGGAGGATCCAAGACATGTCACAAGATAACATGATAGCAGTAGACAATCAATAATGGCAATAAGAAAAATGACAAAAATCACTGCCCGTGGAATTACATGCAGGCAGCCACATAGACAAATGACATTGCTGACTGCTCTATCAGATGTAGACTTTAAGTACAAGAGAAGCTCTGTGAAACCTCAGTCAGTGTAGAGCTACAAAGAGAGTACATCTGCTTCTGCTGCCTACTCAAGGGAACAAAGAATCTGAGCAGATGTTAGATTTCCAGCAGCTTCCTCAGATAGCACTTTTTTCAAAGGTGTCATTTTATAGGGGATAAGCTCTAGCTTTTTACCGATCACCTTCATCCCCCTTTTGTGTATGGTTTCTCTCATCTGTTAAACTACAAGGTTTTTCAGAGAAGAGAAATGCAGTGAAGTGGTCACCTCCTAGGAATGAAGAGCATGAGTGAGCAGGTACATGCACACCCACATACACACAACCCACAGACATGCAGATGGTGGAGATCCCTTCCCATCTCCACTGCCCAGGGCAAACTCCTTGAAGAGTATGAACCTTCACTTTTTTCAGTGAAGCTGCAAGAGACTAAGTTTGGAGGACTGTCTGTCATGGTTTTGCCCAAGCTGGCAGCTAAGCACCATGCAGATGCTCGCTCGCTCACTCCCCCACAGTGGGATGGGGAAGAGAATCGGAAGAGTAAAAGTGAGAAAACTCATGGGTTGAGATAAAGACAGTTTAGTAGGTAAAGCAAAAGCCGCACACACAAGCAAAGCAAAACAAGGAATTCATTCACCACTTCCCATGGGCAGGCAGGTGTTCAGCCATCTCCAGGAAAGCAGGGCTCCATCATGTGTAATGGTGACTTGGGAAGACAAACGCCTTCACTCTGAATGTCCCCCCCTTCCTCCTTCTTCCCCCAGCTTTATATGCTGAGCATGACGTCATATGGTATGGAATATCCCTTTGGTCAGTTGGGGTCAGCTGTCCCGGCTGTGTCCCCTCCCAGCTTCTTGTGCACCCCCAGCCCACTTGCTGGTGGGGTGGTGTGAGAAGCAGAAAAGGCCTTGGCTCGCTGTAAGGACTGCTCAGCAGTAATGAAAGCATCTCTATTATTATCAACACTGTTTTCAGCACAAATCCAAAACGCAGCCCCATACTAGCTACTATGAAGAAAATTAACTCTATCCCAGCCAAAACCAGCAGAAGGACTCAAACTGTCACAGAGCTTAGGAGCTCCTTTTTAAAAACATTTTTGTAGATTGTTTTTCATCTTTTCATCAGGCCTCAAGCAGTCACAGAAGAAGAAGGGTGAATCCCTTCTTGGCTATAGACAGGGCACGGAGGGCATGGAGAGGCCATTTAGCTAGCTCACAGGCTTTTCCTGTTGGTAACAGCAAGAATCTCAGAGGACTACATAGGATCCTGGCCTGGTAAAACCACTACAGATTGCTATTACAGTAGATCATATCTTTCTGTTTCCTTACGGGCAGAGTTCTAAAACTAAATATTTCATATCATGCTGGGTATAAATTTTTACTGCTGTGAATAATCAGCATAGTAATGGAGTTTAAGTCATAAATCACATTTGACTTTCCAGCAAAATGCCCCAGTAGGGGTGGTTCTAAGTTGATAGTGTTAACCAGGTTTTGGAGCAAATAGTGTGCAAAAGCAAAATTATTTCATCTCTTCAAGCTAAGGTGGTGTTGTATATTTGCTTCAGCAATGATAATCAAATTTTAGTGGTCTCCATAACAATGCAGGTGAAAATTTAGAAAACCATGAAAGTATCCAACAGCAAATACAGAAATATATAATATTAAGAATGCATCCTATTGAGGCTTAGTTTTCAGCAATGCCGAGAAAAATATGCCAACATTTGCTATTGAGAAGAATAGTAGTTACCATGAATCACTATAACTGAGCAAGGATCATGCTACTGTGGCATGTTGCCTCTCTGAAAAAGTATCTCTACTTCCATATTCTTTGCAGATATTTTTGATTCAAATAAATATAAAACTTGATGAACTATTAATTTTTTATATATTTTCTCTTGTAATTTAGTCAACACTGTAGGCTTTAATAAATAAAAATCTCCAAATCACGTGGGGCTGAAAATTTGCCAAATGGATTTCAGCCTAAAGTTTTGATTAATTTTTTAATTATTTTTATCAACAATTTATTTTTTTCTTTCTTCATCTATTTCAAGGCCAAAAGGTTGTATTATGATAATCTGGTCACCAGCATACCCATACCATTCTTCCTCCTATTTCCCGCAATGCAAAAAATTAATCTACTCTGTTCTTATGCAACATTAAGACCCTTTATAATACCCAAAGTATCTTTTAGATCCTGTAGCCTCTAGCCTTCATAGCCTTTGATTTTCATTAAACTCTCAGACCAAATCTTTAATTTGATCTTAATATGGATCATTTCAAGCAAAGGGAGCAGCAGCATTGCCCCCCAGGAAGGTTGCTTAATGCAACACATGGCTGAAAGATTAAGCACGTTTACGCAGAGTAACAGAGCGCGCTAGGGAGACCCATAAGGTAGTAAAGACCTGAGCCAATAAATCTGACATTGCAGCCTATGTTGACGCTTCAGCTGAGATGTAGAAGCAGTATAACCACATGGGTACTGTGTGGTACCTATACACCTATACTGCTTTCCAGGAGTGGGTGTGGTTTTGGTAGCTTACGTTTCACACTGTGCCCCACAGCTCTCCTGCTACTAGTGTTAGAACGTGTGCTGCCAGCTCAGGTTTTTCAGCCCATCCACAACGAAAAGGAGGGCTGAGACTTTCCCTGCACCTATTGGTGTAGATGTGCCTCAGTGGGTCATAGTACAGCTGGACAAGATGATCTCCAGAGGTCCTTTCCTACCTCAACTATTCCATGATGCTGTGATTCTATGTTACAGTAAAATGACATCCATAAAATCTGTATTAAAAAGATACTGAAGGTGCACAGGGAGCATGCCAGAATCAGCATGTAGCACCCATCTTACATATATTCTTTACCATAAGAATCTTTTGTGAATACTCAAAATAAAACACATTCTCACCATGATCTCTTATTGAAGCGGGAACCTTCTTTTCCCAGCAGAGTCCTGCACCTGCTGAAGTCATGCTTGGATTGCTTTATCTCATGAATATTCATTCATACTCAGTGATCACTTAGTTCACGCAAAGAAGAACAGCTTCAGCTGGAAAGAATCAAAAAGTCCTCTCAGAAACCTCTGCAGCCCTACATCAGGGAGGTGGTAGTTTGACACTCAAAGTCTGTGAGACAGTGAGGTGAGCTGGTCCTGCCTATTCCATATTTGGGTCATCAATGCTAAGTAATGAGCTAATGGAAAAAACAGAGCTACAGGAAGAGTGGCGTTAGGTAAGAACTCATCTCAGCTGTTCCCACGGGAGAAGAGAAATATTCCTGAGATCCACTGGCAGATGCTTCCCAAGAAGACAGGCTATGCATCTGCTTCAGGGAAGCAAACAGCAAATGGTAGTGGCTGGAGTGCATTGCAGAGGGAAAAGCAAAGGGAAGACAGAGAGGCATAGACCAGAAAGGGGTTGCCAAGGAATCACTGTTTGGATCAAGGCACAGAATACAGGGATAAGTCTCTCAGGGAAGACTCTAAGGCTATTGGAAAGCAGAGTGAGAGGTTATCCCATTGACAAAATGCCACTAGATAAAAATCTATGGTTTGTGCAGGATCCACAGTAGAACATCTAAAAAATACATGAGAGAGTCCTACCAAAAATATAAGGGCGGGGAGAGTTCCTTTATGCAGACAGATGGGGTGTGGGCATGAGCTGTGTGAACAGGGCACACAGGGTTATTAAGTCTAAGGCAATTTAGCCCAAGTCCAGACTGAGCATTTTCTTGCTTGCTGAACCAAAGCAGCATGGGCGGGACTACAGTTGCAGGCAGGCTCTGGGGACTGTGAGATTCAACTGAGGCATCTATATACCACACAAGTCTTTCAGTGGTTGTAGTCCTCATGGCTTGACTTGCAGAAGTACTGAGAGTCCATGAGTCCTACTGGAGTCAGTGGCAATACCATACACTTAACTCCTCAGGCATCCCTCATTAGGATCCCAAAACAGAGACACCAAGGAAGCAATTTAGATGCCTAAACACAGGTGTCTAGTGTCATTTTAGATGCCACTTTAGATCCTCCACAAAGGAATAAGGCTCACATAGTCCTGTCCATACCTGCCAGTCCCAGCAGGGTGTTTCAGTTACTCTGGACATCTGAAATGGCATAGATGCAGATGTTTAAGTTCCAAAATGGGACCTCCAATTTTAACTGTGGTGTTTTGGTAGGATAACTGGGGGACGATGCCAGTAAAAAGGGCCGAGGAACACAAGGAAAAGTTTTGACTGAGGGAGCACATTTTCAAACTGTAACCTGCAGCCGTATAATTCACGTTCATGTCAGCAACAGTTTCCAAAAATCTGCTCATATAACTGAGAATTTCTTAAAGAAAGTCATAGAAAACTGGAAAAAGTAGGTTGGACAAAGCTTGTGAAAAAGTAAGTTGGCAGTAATAAAACTCAAAGTTATTGGCAAGTCCTATAACAGTTAACTGAAGTAGGAACCGAAACCCTGATCTGGTGTTACCCACTGAAAAAACAATTAGATATAGCATGTGTTAAATCATCTTTTTATCACCTATGAAAGAACGCCAGACTTTGGCACCTGTTATTGCAATTAGATGGCCTATACTTTAGTCACACCTAGATTCAATTATTGCCACAGTGCTAGCTGCAGCAGGCTATTTCAAAATATACCCCAGCCTGTGACATCTTTATACTGCTGGGCTCCCAATTAAAAGAAAATTACTGAAGGCCCATTTTCTCAGGTTAGCACTCCAGGAGCTTGAAAAATAAGAATGATTTCTCACCGTGAACTGTGAAATGAACGTAAAAGTGGTGTAGACTTCTTTTTTCCCTTTGAATTACAGGTTCACCTCTGGTTTAGAGACACTTTGCTCAGTAAAGCTACACCAAAGCAGCCCTGTAACCCAGCTGCAAACCTGGCTGAAAAACAATCAGCACTGGCCGACAGAGTCATTTTCAGAGAAGGAAGGGCTGAGTCCCGGGGCAATCCCTACCAGGGCTGCGAGATCCATCCCCACCAGAGCTTTATGAACCGTACAGGCGTCTGTCTCTGTTCTTCTGTCTTAGTAGCAGCAGAATAGTGCAAAGGGGGTAATTACAGCCTCATACAGATTTGTTATGCATGAAATGTAATGAGTTTCTTTTTTAGTAGCAGTTAAATTTGTTGTAGAGATTTTGTACATTCTTGCTGCTGTGAAGTAGTACTCTGTGCATTTCTCTGGCTGCCACAGCCACGCCAAAGAGCATAAAAAGGGGTAGGTAGGAGAAAGGTACAAGATTTTTTTTATAAGACACTGGCCTTTTTCGTGTGTTTCTTCAAAGACTTACCTATTCTTATATTAGTACTACCTTGGTAATTTACCTTGATAATTAATAACCTGTAATGTTCTTGTTTTGTATATTATTCTGTTAAACTTTTGTTGCACTATATATTCATGCTCACATACGTATCTACTACAAAATTTTCTGTTGAGACTGCAGCAGCTAAAACAGCATTAGAGACACCAGTTTTAAGAAGGATGTAACAGGTTTTGAACCTGTCCAACTTTATAATTTGAGTAAAAAGCAAAACTATGAATACTAAAATGCAGAGCCTTTACATTTCTTTAAAAACTATTCCTCAGCTCTCTGTTTCCACAGTGTCCTTCTTGGCTAAAACTAAGAATCTTGATAGAACTGCAGTATCTGAGCCAGCTTCCCTGAATTATAATTATAATGTCATTTGTTTCCTTGTGAGTTAGATAATAAAAGCCAAGAGCTTGAATAGCATTCAGAAAGGGATTAGCCATTCTGTGGATAATGAAAACTTCCACAAGAGTATTTAAACAGCAATAGTTCTTCTTCTTTTAAGAAGGGCATAAACTTTTTTTCCCTCCAGTGCATAAACAAAACTGACAGCACAAAGGGAATGTGGAAACAGGTTATTCCATGACTGGGGATTTCTACCACCTCTCTCTGCGCCCTTGAGGTGCAACGTGATCAGAGACTGTATAATAGGACTTGATGGAGGCAAGTTGAGGCTTAAAAGACATAAAGCAGAGATAGACACATTACAGCTGTATATTCCTAGTGTTACTGAGCAAAATTGTACTGTGATGACTCCTTCATGGCACAGAGGAGAGAATACCATTGTGTTTCAGCTTACATTGCACTTCTCATGCTTCAGAGAAGTACAAATACACTGCTCGTAATGCGGGAGGTGAAGCTACGCCACAAGCCAGGTCATCTATCCAGCATTTCCTGCTTTAGAAGGGCACAAAAGTAGCTCCTGTGCTTAGCTGAAAGACCACGTCACCCATCCTACAGCATTCCACTGTTCAGTTTCTTATTCATACAATTAATCTAGCGATAATTCCTAGCTGTTCTGTATATTGCTATTAAACTGTGCACACAGGAGTCTTCTGGCCTGCTGTGATTAGGCGTAATGTGATACAGCTTTTATTATCAGCATGAAAATTAGAGTTTTCTGGTTGAAACTGCATAGTTTTGCACTCAATTTTGCAGTGTTTCATCCTATTTATTATGTACAAAGAATGCACTAAATCATACCCGAATTACAGAATTTAGTCTTTGAGTAAAAAGTTAATTTTCTGAGAATTTTCAAGGGAAGCTGTTAATTTCTTCATGAGTTAAATTTATTTAGTGATGAGACCTTTAATTTAGCAATCAGTGACAGACCTTTTCTCTGTCCCCAATGATCTGCAGATTGGCAAGTCTGCATACACAAGCCCTGGGAAAGGAAGGGATCTTGAGAAACTCTGGCCAGATTTCTTCTTTGTATTGTTTATTGTTGGGTTTGAGGACTGTATGTATCAGCAATTCAATATTACTGGATGTTTTTCTTCAAATGAAGTCTTTAAAATTATATTCTCCTTAAGAGAACCACAAAACTGAGGCTACGTGACATCCATGAATAAGGCAGTTGACTTAATCTGGTCACCATCACCTGGTAAGGAGCACAGGTAGGGAGGAGACAGGCTGTCCTGGTTTGCAGGTTTCTTGGACAGACCTTGCACCTACGCTGTAGTAGCCTTGTCTCCAGCAATGGCTCCTGCATCTCCCTGAGGAGATCCCTGTGCTCACCCCAGACTTGACTCGATACCTCACCTTGCCCAGGACTGTTGATGGACCCTGTCCCTCTCACCACCCTGCCCGGATGCAGTGGGGCTGTGCCTTCTTCACTGCCCTGCCCCTGCCGTGCCCACTGTCAGCTCCCAGCTCATCCTCCTCAGCAGACCAGCCGGGCACTTGCTGCTCCCTGACATGTACGAACCAAGTCACCGCTGCGTGCAGAGAACCCAGTAAGTTTACAGTTTTACTGCAAAGGAGCTGCTGGGGTGGGCATGCTAATTAATGATGGTACCAGGGTTATTTATTTAACTTGGCTATTAAAAAGAGCTTAACAAAAATCAGAAATATTTTATTCTGTGGAAAAAAAAATATTTTTTCAGCATTTCTGTTAATGTTTCAGAGATTTATCAATAGATTTAATGCTTCTGTATCTTAAAAGCAAGAATGGAAATATCCTTATTTCTCATGGAATGAAACACTGGGAATATTAAAAAATGTTCAGAATTTCAGCATTTTAAGAAAAAAAATGGCATTCCTACATCTGCAAAAATTATTTCAGATTATTGAACTAAAATATCTTGTTCTAAATCAGCTAAATTTAAAATTATATTTCCTTAATGTAATTCACTAGACCAAAGAAGTTATCATTTATATGGTAGTTTGTGCTGGTTTTGGCTGGGATAGAGTTAATTTTCTTCATAGTAGCTAGTATGGGGCTGCGTTTTGGATTTGTGCTGAAAACAGCGCTGATAATAATAGAGATGCTTTCATTACTGCTGAGCAGTCCTTACAGCGAGCCAAGGCCTTTTCTGCTTCTCACACCACCCCACCAGCAAGGACGCTGGGGGTGCACAAGGATTTGGGAGGGGACACAGCCGGGACAGCTGACCCCAACTGACCAAAGGGATATTCCATACCATATGACGTCATGCTCAGCATATAAAGCTGGGGGAAGAAGGAGGAAGGGGGGGACATTCAGAGTGAAGGCATTTGTCTTCCCAAGTCACCATTACACATGATGGAGCCCTGCTTTCCTGGAGATGGCTGAACACCTGCCTGCCCATGGGAAGTGGTGAATGAATTCCTTGTTTTGCTTTGCTTGCGTGTGTGGCTTTTGCTTTCCCTACTAAACTGTCTTTATCTCAACTCACGAGTTTTCTCACTTTTACTCTTCTGATTCTCTCCCCCATCCCACCGTGGGGGAGTGAGTGTCTACATGGTGCTTAGCTGCCAGCTCATGCAAAACCATGATATAGTTATTTCTTATTTTCCTATAGATTAGGTTTTACCCTATTTCTCATGCTGCATAAGAAGTATGACCCAAGCTATGGTGCATTACAGGGGTCTGTCAGAGAAGAGATGCATGCATCATGACAGATGTCAGTTAGAGGTGATTCATATGTATAAAGGTTACATGTATTTGTCATGCACTGTAAGATCAGAGTCAAGGGCTGTAAACAACTCGGATTTTGGTGAGATGCATTTTATGACAGAGAGAAACTAAGATTACATCAGAAACTACATAAAATCTAGTTTATTTGTGAGCTGAAATGACTGGAAGTATATTTAATTAATTATTCACAAATTTACTCAAGAAGAGAAACTGCACACTGTTGAGAGCAGACCCAAAGAAGTAGACCGCAAGTAAATATGTAAAGGTGAGACACAGAATGTAAACAGCTGCTTTGACATTTGTATTTCACTCTTCATACTGGATCATAAAAGGAGCTACCAAGGCAGGCCTGGCACCTTCTGTGACACTTTGCAGTGACCTTGTGAGATTCCTAGAGGTTTTTGGGGTGTCCAGGTCAGGACAGTATCAGCCACATACATCAGCAGTAAGGCAAGTAAGTTCCAACCAGAGCTGGAACTAGCTTGCAGCTAGGACTTATACTTGCAAGTTCTCCTCCTCTTCTGTTTAGGGTAAAATAAAACCTATTAGTTGTTTAAACTAGATCAGTCTGATACCTGCAGGTGAGGGGAAGTTCCCCAGCTGAGGACCACCCCAGGCAGCGGCAGTGCTGACCACTACCTTGCATCCACTTGATCTTATGGAGCGGTTTGAATAAACTGGCTGAGCTAATGGAAAGATACTCCTAATTTGTTGGGGGAAGTGGGGGGAGGGTGTTTGCAAGTTCAAACTTCCAGCCTGCTCCCAGCTCAACTGCACGGTCACAACGGATGACACAAAGAAGGCAACTGCAATATGAGGCCAGGAAAGGAAGAAGAGCAGGAAAGCCCCTGTCGAAGTTGTCTGACCTTGCATCGGGTGAAGATGATCGGTCAGAGCTTTTCATCTCCTTCCAAGGTTAATTCAAATAGGTTAGCTCAATCCTACGCAAACCACTGCCCAACAGTTAGAGGTGCAGCACAGCACAGAGCAGAGTTCAAGCTACTGGGTTCTCCTGGGCTTACTACTAAGGTGATGCCACCAGGGAGTTAGTACTTCAACAGACAGGGAAATTTTAAAAAATCTGTGTTCATATTCTTTATTTGCAATTTAAATTACTTGCTTTGTATATGCGCCCTTTCTGTTTAGTGTAAGATCAAAAGTGTAGATAGATATGTATATTCATATTTGAATGTGGAAGCAGTTTTGCCACAGCATTGATTATTTACAAAATTTTAATGTTCAAAAAATGTATATAAATATGTATTTAAGACCTTTTGGATGACTTCTGACTATAAGACTCTGCAATGCCTTCAGTTAGAGAGATACCCCTAGTTTTTAATTCTGAATCTTCCCAGGTTCCTTTCCTTCTTGTAATTTGTAATTTAATACACTAAAATCTAATATTTTCATAAACAAAAATTATCTTCGAAGGAAGGAAATCAGACACATCTTCCACCACCTACTGTAACTCTCCAAGCTGGGATTTTCAGAGAAACCCAGGGAAGCTTGATCCCTCCTGACATATGGAAGCAGATGAGCATCTAATTCTTGTAGCTCTCTTTAGAAAAATCTCAGGTCTGAGGCAGCTTTGGGCTACTCTTTGAAAAAAAAAAATTAATCGAACTTTCCTCTCAGACACCTATTTACTTGCTAAAAGGAGTTCAATCTCCTTCTCCATTTAATAAACAAAAAAATTATCTGATGCAATCATCATGATTGCCTTAATATTGACTCTGGTACCTGTGAGGCATTTCTGGATTTCTGGAGACTGAATGTTGTTTATGAACAGCTTGATTTTTCAATATACAATTTCATTTTCTCTCACTCTTTTTAATTCTACTTGAAGTTTATATATTTTCCATTACTGTAAAATTGACAGTCTTTGAATACACCAAATATAAAGACACTATTAAATGGCATTTATAAGCATCACTTTATGTGGAAAGAAATCACTGAAAGATCTGTTGAGTTTATAACTGAGAAAGCAGAACAATTCTTTCTTTCCAACATAAAAAGCCTTTTTTATCTAAGCAAAGACTTATAGCAAGTGGAAGTTCAATATCATGCCTTTAAGAATTACAATCTGTTTAGACCAAAGTAAAACTATTTGAAAGGAAGTATTAAATAGTGAGAAGTAGTTATGCGTGGTAATTTTCTAAAATATTTGGATTTCTTCTTTCAGTCTCAGTCACTTTTCGATCTGCAGTATCCTTTCCATTTCATATCCAGTTCACAATTTAAAATCTGAAGCAGTCTTTGAAGTATATCATTTATAGGGAAAAGCACAGGCAGAATACTACTTTTTTTTTTCCCTGGTGCACTGAAGGAAAAAAGCATTGAGACCCTTGACTGTGCACCTAGACCCATATGGAAAAAGCATTGCCTAAATCCCTGCACTGAAGAAGTGATAAAGATATTTATTCAGTCACTGAAGGAGTTATATTTATGACTACTCTGCTTTTATTACTGATAAGCAGTCTTCAAGCCATGATTAATTCATCTTAATCATATTGTGTTAAGATATGATATCTTAACAAATCTTATCTATGTGTTACAATAGCTGTTTTGTTAGGAAGAAGGTTAACTTCATTTGAAAAAAACAGGTAGCAAAGTCTGCTTCCCAAGGGTGCTATAAGGGAAAATATATTCTTTCTCTCTCTGTCCTCCACATAGTACTGCAAATACATGCAAACTCAGTGGTCATGTTTTACCTCTGGATTGGTTTTCTGCCTTGCTAGCTTCTGCTGCTTTCAAGGGTCTGACAGCTTCCCTAAAACAAACCAGATAAACCTAGTAGACAGTTTCTATATTATTTAAATGACATATATATATATACAGCACAGCATCTTTATTAGGTTTTCTGAGAGATTATACATATAGATTAGATGTAGATATGAGAGAGAGACAGATCCCTCAAAAAAAACCCAATAGTTTTTGCCCGAGTATGTACATTTTGGCACCGCTTGGGCCCTGAGCAATCCCAGATTGCTTCCTGTCCCTGTTCCCAGACAAGCATGTTCGAGCACAGCCTTCAGAGAGCATCCGTGCAGCTGCAGTAACACCAGCCATGGTTAACGTATCTGCCTTGCTCTGATCTGGGTCTTTGGTGGTATCTGGCAATCTCAGACCTTGTGGCTGCTGTATGAGAACTGCGAGTCTCACTAAGCACCACATCACATCTGGTTTGGGACAAACATTGTCTGATGTGCCTGTTTCAGAGGGTCTATATGATTTATAGTTACTTGTGATCTCTCTACTGTGTACTTCAGTAATACATCTTGGGTGTATGAAACGGTGTGCCAGCATTAGCACTGTGCTCTACGTGTCTAGGAGATAGGCTGAAGGGACACTGGAGCTGCAAATGTATAGTAATTTTATATCTGGACCTGAACACAGATTACAAACTTTGGAAATGTCGGCTTTGATTCCTTGACCTGTACCATACACGCACATGGGATTTGGTGGAACCAAAGACAACATTGTCTCTTCAGCCTGTAATAACACAAGGAAGCAAAGACAACGTAAATAGGTTTTCCCTCTTCCCTTGCTATGCATTTCATCTTGTTGTCATTGGAATAAATAAATAACTGCTCTTTCCAGGGCCTTTTAAGTACTAATTTGACAAAGAAGGGTGAAATGAGTTTCTTGAGGAGCAAGTTGCATAAAGTCAAAACTATGGTTTGAGGCAAAACAGCACACTGCAGTGTTGCTTTCTGCACTGTTATCTTCCCTTTTGGTGTATATAGCTGAATTAAACCTAGAAATATTTTATAATTCTCTGAAGTCAGTGAAATGGCATTTCCATTTGTTGGCATATTTTTTGCAGAACTTTTTGTGAACCTACACTACTAAGTACTAACACTATGGTGTTATACTGCCTTCTGCAACAAGAAGAGAAGGAAATTTTATTATTACCCACTTATTAGACCCACATTAGCATCTTTCAAAATGCTGTTTTGAAGCATAATTTGTGAACTAATGCATGTAACTAGCTGGTTTGTTGCAAAGGTAGGATTACTGCTCACTCACATCCTATATGGGCAATCCGAATACCTTCACACAACTACCTCTCTTCTACAGCAGACACTTCTTTTGTTTTGTCTATCATTTGTAACACTGAGATTAAATTCAGTTTAAAAATCCACACCTGTGGATCAGATAAAATAAACACATCTGCCTTTGGCGTTGCCATGGAGAACTTCCACATATTTTCCTATTTAAGATACTTAAGAATTCAGCAGTGACACCTGTAAGTTGATATTAATCTTATGACCAATATACTCACCCCTGCAGTGTCGGACAACATGTCAGATCTACCTTCTGGAGCATACCCTCCTTCTCACTTACTCTGTCATAAACACACTTCCCACAGAAATCTTCTTCAGTAACTGCAGCTCCATGTCTGTGAGGATCGCAGCAATGCAGAACTGTCTGTGCTGGTGCACGCGGGTAGGACTGTGTAACTTCTCCTTGTCTCTCTCGGTGGACATGATACTACGCTTGCTCACAGCCAGCTCAGCCAAAAGGGTGGCAGGTGCCCAGTTAGGTGCTGCTAACTGCGGTGATCTGCTTTGCAGGAACCATCAGAAAAATGGCACATCTCTGCATCCAGTTTTTACAGCCAACAGATTCATACCAAAGTGTCTCTGAGACCTGGAGGAAATTGTGCGAGGACTGCTCCAACATTAGAACCCAGAGACCTTCTCTGGAGTACAAAAAACCCCAGAGTATAAGGAACTAACTCCTTATACTCTGGCTTGTGGATCCTTCCAAGGATCCACAAGGCAGACTACCTTTCAACCCTTTTTTTTTAATTCATCCTTTCATCCAGTAGACCTAACTTGTCTCTTTTTGAAGTTACTATGTGATAGCAAAGTGTTTCACATTCCAATAAAACAGTGTTAGAAGGAAAAACAGAGGGTGGCGGGTTTCTTTTCCAGAAAGGGTGGGCGATTTCATTCCTTGCCCTGGCTGACATGGGTCCTTTGTGGTTCCCATTCCCATACAGCACCTCTGTCAACTTGCTTTTTGAGTTGGGTTCAGGTGATATGCTGCCTAAAAAAGGCTGTCTGCAGGTAAATTTGGGATATGGAAGTTTTGGAAAGCAAGCAGAGGGCCTGACAGTCTGTGTCTTCTCCCACTCCTGACTGTGCTGATTAGAGAGTAACACCACCAGAATGAAGATGCAAAAACATGGTGTGGAAAATCTCCCAGTGACTTTCACTGCAAAATGTATTTTGATGAAGCAGATTAATTTTTGCACTTCTGTGGTACTTTACTGATGGTTTTTTCTTTTCTCGTAGCACAGAGTAGTAAATTGAAATTATACAAATGATATCCAGGATGTTTTTTCCTGTCTTTTTCTCTGTATGTGTGAATATGTGTTGTAGCTCTTCTGACCTGAGAAAGCATGAAAAAGCCACAAAATGACCTTTCCCAATTCCTTTAAAAGAAAAGAAAAAAAATAAAAAGAAGAAAGAAAAAAAATCAAACATAAGTGATAGACATAATTCACACCACAGTAAAAGGAAGGAAAACTATGCCAGTAGTGATATTTTTAAAGTTTGAAACTGAAATGGGAAAACTTCTGTTAGACCAAGAACTGTAAATGAATTTCAGTGGGTTTGTGTGACTTTGAGAGTAAGAAAGCTGAATTAGACTATGCCAGTCATGCCAAATAGTAAGGAGAGAAGGTTTGTTGGTTGGTTTTCTTTTTGGATCCTGATCAAATTTCTGCAACTTTACAACTGTACTGAATACAGTTTGAAAATACAGAATGGTCTTTATTTCTTAAGTGCTGCCTTGACAGCTGATGCAAACTTGGATTATTTCTTTATCAATCTGTGCATGAGAACATCTGGAAAGTGGAGACAATTCTCTCAGAGAAGAGACATTTGCAGCTACTTTCTTCTTCAGACTTTGAGATCGTTGATCTTGGGGGTTTAACGAAGTTTCACAATCATATTTTGGCCAATGAATATGCAGTAAAATGTTGCTGTCTTACTCAAAATCAGCATAGCAGCCACAGTACCTAAAATGTTACAGGACTGCTTTTTAGTGAGTTGTGAACCAGTCTTCAGACATGCAGATGAACTACTTGTACCTGCATAAACTCCTTTGCTCCTGTACATTAGCACAGATCCTTTAAGTTCAGTGGCCTTGCTTCAATTATCAAGAGAAGAAGAACAGGGTTTTTTACTTACTAGGCATTGCCCAGAGGCCATATGAGAGGCACTTCTCAGATAAAAACAAATAAATAAAGGGGCTTCTCAGTCAGGAGGCTGAGTGAACAAATTGATCTTGAGTTCCCAGTCAGACAGAAACTCCAGGGTTTCTCTTCTACTGCTGTGTTATTCCTTCGCAGAGTACTTAAGCTGTAGAAACTGAACTTCAACCACACAAATCAAAAGATGGTGAGAACTGACTCATTCTGTATTTATACTTGAGCATTGTCTCCACTACCAGCATTCTGACGAGCCTTGAAAAGACAGAAAAATACTCCTAGAGCTTAGCTGTATGAAGTAAATGCGTGGCGCTGTTCTCCTCTTATCTCAGAGGAAGTGAACTTGCACTTCCAATATTGACAAGTCCATTTTAAGCAAACATTTCCAAGAGCGTTATATCAGCTGGTGTGATGTATGGAGGAGCAAAGGATTCAAAACAAAGATAATGCTGAATCCTCATATACTGTTGCAAAGCTGGATCTGCAAATACAGAGGCAGACCAGCAGCCTGTTTATTTAGCATCTGGTTTCTGTGAGTAGACAGTGCTGGGTATTTCAGAAAAGCTGCTTGTGGATTCAGCTTTTCCTTTTGCCTAGGTAGAGGTATCATTGCTGTGAGTGGGCAAGCTGCCTGTACAGACGCGATGAGATCTATGAATAGTCTTTGACACAGAATATTATTCTTAAAGTTCGATATAAAATCTGGGGGTGGGGAAGTTGGTAAACACATTAGAAATGAGGATAAATTGTTAGATTTTGCAAAAGTTTTATAGTGATACTGAGTAATAAGTGATGTCTGGTACCTAAAACCAACACAGCTACCAATTTTTGACAATGTCACATGGTACTGAGAAACAGGTCTGGGAATATTTTCATCTTGCTTTAAGAACCTGCAAATAGTGAAGCATTTTAAACTCTGAACAGAATACAGAGAGTATCTTTCTGTAGCAAAACCAGACCATATCAGAGTATAAAGTAATCAGAGCCTTTCAATGTATTTGTCTCCCATAATAATTAAGATTTTTTTAAAAAAAATATAAGGAAGACAAAAATGAAAATGTGATTATTTAAAAAAAAGGATAGGTGGCCATATTTTAAAATTAACTGTCTGGTTGAACTATTACTACCTAATTATTAATATCACAACTCTTGACCTTCAGAAGATGCTCAATTTCATCTCAATCCACTTTTTACTTGTACTGCGTTTTGCTTCTTTAAAAAACAATGAAGCTTTCTTATTAAAATCTTTGGGAGTGCATTTGCATCTGCTAAAGGTATTTATAGCATACACTGAAGTACAGATACTAATTTACTTATTTTGAATTATTTGGTCATAGTACTTGATTTTCTCTGAGGAAGGTTAACTATACATCATAAAAACAATCTTCTCTTAAGACCCATCAAGCCCAAATTTCTGTGTGAGGGATATAGCATAGAATGAAAATTATTTAGCCTTACTGCAATTTATGACTTGAACAAGACAAAAAATAAGAGGATAATGGGGATGGTGGGGGTGGATAGGAGTAAATTACCAGTCTCTAATAAATTTTGGAAGTGAAACCTGATTGATTTTCATTAATTTTTTGTCTCAGTATACACTCAGGGAATTCTAGAGAGTTGATCTTTCCTGTGAAAGAAGGGCCAAGCACTGAGTTGACAGAGATACTGCAGAATTGACACAGTTGCTGAAATACAATAGTTGGTGCTACCTTGAGCGATTTGCACTCTACTGTATTCTACAATGCAGTCTTCAGTCTGAAAAATGTTTATGCAGATCTTGTGCCAGTTAGGAAATCACTTTCAGTCAGTGCTGGAAGTGCGCTGTGCAGTGCAGTGCAGAAAAATACTTCCAAATCTTGCTTGGCATGCTAGTTGGACTGCCACATATTTTAAACAGCCATGGAGACATTTGCTCTAGGAATGTATTTTTATCCATGGCATTGCTTCAGATGCTACATAGAGAGATTTTTGTTGAACTCATTTTTAGTCTTGGCTTTGAGCCCGATCCTTAGAAATATTGGTTCTCCTATTGCTTTACACTATCCTCACAGATCTCACAGGAAGAAAGAGACAGTGACTGAAGAGAAACCTCTACTATAAAACACTGATGTTTTACTTTGTCTTTGAGGGATTTAAGTGGAGTGACGCATCACACGAAAGATATACTTTGAAAAAAGAAAAAATTACAAATGTTTAAATTGATGTGAAATGAAGGGGTTGTTTTTCTTCGACCTGTGATCTTTTGGGGATAGACAATGAGTTCCAGAGACAGTGACTGGAAGGAATTGTTCTGATCTGGGCAAGGTTAATCATATGTGTTTACCTCCACCAATAGCAAATTGCTACCTACACACATATTTATAGAACCTAAATACCATTTCTGATTACCCACCTGAGAAAGCAGAGAATATAGAATCATAGAATCATAGAATCAGAATGGTTTGGGTTGGAAAGGCCATCTAGTTCCAACCCACTTGCCATGGACAGGGACACCCTCCACTAGACCATGTTGCCCAAAGCCCCATCCAACCTGGCCTTGAACACTTCCAGGCAGGGGGGCATCCACATCTTCTCTGGGCAACCTGTTCTGGTGTCTCACCACTCTAACAGCAAAGAATTTTTTCCTTATATCTAAATCTAACCTCTGTCAGCTTATAGACATTATCTCTTGTCCTATCACTACATGACCTTGTAAACAGTCCCTCTCCAGATTTCTTGTAGGCCCCTTCAGGTACTGGAAGACTGCTATAAGGTCTCCACACTTCTCTTCTCCAGGCTGAACAACCCCAGCTCTCTCAGCCTGTCTTCATAGGAGAGGCGCTCAAGCCCTCCGATCAGCTTCGTGGCCCTCCTCTGGACTCTCTCCAACAGCTCCATGTCTCTCCTGTACTGGGGCCCCCAGAGCTGGACGCAGTACTCCAGGTGGGGTCTCACAAGAATGGAGTAGAGGGGCAGGATCACCTCCCTCGACCTGCTGGTCACACCTCTTTTGATGCAGCCCAGGACACGGTTGGCTTTCTGGGCTGCAAGCGCACACTGCCGGCTCATGTTGAGCTTCCCATGAATCAATACCCCCAAGTCCTTCTCCTCAGGGCTGCTCTCAATCCATTTCCTGCCCAGCCTGTAGTTGTGCTTGGGATTGCCCTGACCCACGTGCAGGACCTTGCACTTGGCCTTGTTGAACTTCATGCAGTTCGCATAGGCCCACCTCTCCAGCCTGTCAGGGTCCCTCTGTATGGCATCCCTTCCTTCCAGTGTGTTGATTGTTCCCCACAGCTTAGTGTTGTTGGCAAAGTTGCTGAAGATGCATTCAATCTCACTTTCTATGTCACTGATGAAGATGTTACACTGCCAGTCCCAATACCAGCCCCTGAGGAACACCGCTCATCACTGATCTCCACTTGGACACTGGGCCATTGACCGCAACTCTTTGAGTGTAACAATCTAGCCAATTCCTTAACCGTTGAGTGGTCCATCTGTCAAATCCATGCTTCTCCAATTCAGAGACAAGGATGTCATATGGCACAGTGTTAAATGCTTTGCACAAGTCCAGGTAGATGACGTCAGCTGCCCTTCCCTTGTGCATGAACACTGTAACCCCATCATAGAAGGCCACCGAATTTGTCAGGCACTATTTGCCCTTAGTGAAGCCGTGCTGGCTGTCACCAGTCACCTCCTTATTTCCCATGTGCCTGAGCATAGTTTCCAGGAGGATCTGCTCCATGATCTTGCCGAGAACAGAGGTGAGACTGAGAAGCTCGTAGTTCCCTGGATCTTCCATGTTTCCCTTCTTAAAAATGAGGGTTATATGTTTCCCCTTTTCCAGTCAGTGGGAACTTCACAGGACTGCCATGACTTCTCAAATATGATGAAGAGTGGCTTAGTAACTTCATCTGCCAGTTCCTTCAGGACCCATGGATTCATCTCATTAGGTCCCATGGACCTGTGCACCTTCAGGTTCCTTAGATGGTCTCGAACCTGATCTTCTCTTACAGTGGGCAGTTCTTCATTCTCCCAGTCTCTGCCTTTGCCTTCTGTGACCTGGGCAGTGTGGCTCAAGCACTTGCCAGTGAAGACTGAGGCAAAACAGTCATTGAGTACCTCAGCCTTCTCCATATCCCGGGTAACCAGGTCTCTTGTTTCCTTCCGGAGGCGGCCCACATTTCCCCTAGTCTGCCTTTTATCACTGACGTACCTATAGAAGCTTTTCTTGTTGCCCTTGATGTCCCTGGCCAGATTTAATTCTATAGGGTTTTAGCTTTCCTAATGTGATCCCTGGCTGCTGGGACAGTTTCTCTGTATTCCTCCAAGGCGACCTTCCCTTGCTTCCATGCTCTGTAGGCTTCCTTTCTGTGTTTGACTTTGCCCAGGAGCTCCTTGTTCATCCATGCAGGCCTCCTGGAGTTTTTGCCTGACTTCCTCTCTGTTGGGATGCATTGCTCCTGAGCTTGGAGGAGGTCATCCTTTAATATTAACCAGTCTTCTTGGGCCCCTCTTCCTTCCAGGGCTTTATCCCATGCTACTCTATCAAGCAGATCCCTGAAGAGGCCAAAGTCTGTTCTCCTGAAGTTCAAAGTAGTGAGCTTGCTGTGTGCCCTCCTCACTGCCCTGAGGATCCTGAACTCCACCATTTCATGGTCACTGCAGCCAAGGCTGCCCTTGAGCTTCACATTCCCCACCAGCCCCTCCTTGTTGGTGAGAACAAGGTCCAGCATGGCACCTCTCCTCATTGGCTCCTCTATCACTTGGAGAAGGAAGTTATCATCACTGCATTCCAGGAACCTCCTGGATTGTTTATGCCCTGCTGTGTTGTCCCTCCAACAGATATGGGGGTGGTTGAAGTCCCCCATGAGGACCACGGCTTGTGAACATGAGGCTGCTCCTATCTGCCTATAGGGGGCCTCATCGGCTCATCTTCCTGGTTGGGTGGCCTGTAGTAGACCCCCGCTATAGTGTCACCTGTCCCTGGCCTCCCTTTAATCCTGACCCATAAGGTCTCGGTCAGCTCCTCATCCATTCCCAGGTGGAGCTCCATCCACTCCAGCTGGTCATTGACATAGAAGGCGACACCGCCTCCTCATCTTCCCTGCCTGTCCTTCCTAAAGAGTCTGTATCCCAACACTCCAGTCACAGGAGGCATCCCACCATGTCTCTGTGATGCCAATGAGACCATAGCTCTGTAGGCGTGTGCATGTCTCTCCTCTGTTAAACTCCTCTGTTTATTCCCCATGGTACATGCATTTGTATAGAGGCATTGAAGTTGGGCCCCTGATGAAGCTAACTTATCAGCTGGAATTCCTTTGTGCTGCACTTCAGGTGCTCTCCTGCTGATCTGTGATCCTTCCCCTGGCTCTGAACATCTGTTGCTGGCACTGGCATCAGACTCATAGGAATGGGACTGAAAGAGGTTCCCCTCCCCTGACAACTTTAGTTTAAAGCCCTCTTCACTAGCTTGGCAAGCCTATGACCAAAGATGCTCTTCCCCTTCTCTGATAGATGGACTACATCAGCCCCTAGCAGACCAGGTTTCTCATATAGCACAGGTAGTAGTTATTTTACTGCTACGTGACAACATGCCCGTTCCCAGAAAGGTACATTTGAAGGACACTGTTGACCCTATTCCAAAGTTCTTTTGCTACCATGATGTCATTTGATGCTGGATAACCTTATATCTATTTTTTTCTGAAGTAAATAAAATATGAAAAAATTAAGAGAAAAATAGGAATACAATTCAACCATAATGCTTGGTCTTGTAAAAGGCGTCATTTGATTCATGATCATTTGCCTAAAATTTAATTTAGTGGTAGGGATACATATCAAAATTACAAAATTTCCCTGAAATCTATTCCTTTAACTGTACACATGAATCCATGAACTTTACAACAAATGATTAGAAAAGCCTATTGCTCCTTTTTTTCTAATACGTATAATCAACATGTTGCTGTTACTGACCTAATTATACTGCAGGGTCTCCTTTTATAGAGAGGATATTTGGGTTATTTATACATTTCTCTGTGTGGTCAACACAATTATCTGATGGGCTGACTGAATTTACTGTTGTAGGCTACAGATACATCTGTACCTCAGCTCTGCAAGAATAAAAAGCTGTTGTTACAGAACTGAATAAGGTCTTTTGGGAAGTAAAGTTGTTCTGTTCCACATGAACACTTAAAAGGTAAGATGTTTTTTCAGTGTGAAGATAAATTTAATTCCAGTCTTCCAGGTGTATAAAACTGCATAAACCAAGCAGCATTATCATAGCTGGATAACTTATTCTACAATTAATATCAGCTAATGCTTTCCAGTGTACCTGGCTATGTAAATGAACATTTATTAACACCTGATATCTTCCATTATATTGCAGAACACCACATCGTTTGTTTCATCCAACAGATTCCAAGCATTCAAAGTGAAATAGTTTTAAGTGATATTGGAAGTGGACATCCTTGGTGAGAATACTACATCTTTAATTAAAAAACATCAGGACCCATATATTAAATCAGGCACAAAACCTACATGGTAGTATGTTTTAGATGACATGAGTGTAGCTGTTCTGCCAGCACATGCATAACTACACTCTCAGTTTTTGTCTTTCTGTTGTGGTGGACTCAGAACGTTAAAAATGTTGGCTGGAAGGACCTCTGGAGATCATCTAGTCCATCATCCTGCTCAGAGCAAGACTATTCCCACGACTACATCAGGTCAGCTGTGGCCATATCTGGGTCTTGAAAACAGCCAGGAATGGAGGTTTAGTAACCACTCTGGCAAACCTGTTTCAGTGCTGCACTGTTCTGGTGAAAAGATTTTTCCTAGTGTCCAGTCTAAAACCCAAAAGAAGCAATCTCTGGTTACTGCCCCTTTTATATGACTTGTCACTACTGGTTCTGTTACCTTTCTAACCGCGATTCAAGCAGTTGTAGGCCACTATCCTGCTGCCCCTTAGCTCTTCTTTGCCAGACTAAATAAAACCAGATGCTTCATCCTCTCCTTGTAGACTACATGTTCTATGTCTCTGGCCAGTGGTAGTCCCCTTGTTCCTCTCCAGTTTCTCAACATCCCTTTTCAACAGAGAACACTGGACTGCTATCTGGGTTGAAAATTTCTCATTTATCCAGCCTGGATTTCATCAGCTTTACAGTGAGAATGCTGTACTTCTCCTCCTCCTTGCCTGTCTCAAAGAACGGTGTAGTGTTGGCTTTTTTTCCAGTCAGCAAGAACCTCCTCTGATCAACATGAATTTTCTTAGATGATAGATGAGTTTCACCATCCAACTCCATCAGTAGCCTCAGGTGTATCCCATCCAGTCCCATGGATCTGAAGACATTCAGCTACTCTAAATAGTCCCCTAAAGCTTTTGCTCCTCAGCTGTCATCTACATGACTCGTCCCCAACTGTGGTGATAGAAGCAGAGGTCCCAGGAGAGGGCTTTGCCTGTAAGGACTGAGACAAAAAAACATGTTGAGTATTTCAGCTTCCTGATTTGCTCAATGCCATGGTGGCCTCCCTCCAGATGTATGAAAGCCTCCCATGAGGGCAAGAAATGTCTATTTAAGGCTTGTCCACCACCTCCTCTGCCCCAGGTGATGTTACAGACCTCCTCTACAACATACCAAAATGAGTCCCATCTCACCCTGACTTCTCATTTCTTACCAGAGTTTTTCAACATTCAATGGTCCCCGTAACAGAAGGTGCAAGTATCCCTCCTTTTCCTGCCCTCCTGTCTGTGCTGAACAGCCCATCTCATCCATGCCTGTACTCCATTTGTTCATCTCATCCCTATTCCACCTGCGCTCATCCCTTTATAGCACTCATCCTAATTGTAAAAGCTGACATATCTGGCCAACAGATTTCCCCAACAGTACTTATTTCTCCTCTGTTGCCAGGGAATTTGTGCTATATTTTAGGTTAAATAGCTGCCATAAGTCATGAGCTTCCACCCTGGGTGAGTGTCCTCTTGCTGCTCCTGCATTGCCTTCCCACCCTCAAGGTGGCTCCTGCCTCAGCAGAGTCTCTTGAAGATCCATCCTATCAGTGTCTCATCTGCCATCCTTGATACAACAAGGTCTGCTCATTTCTTGGCTAGTATTGTTTTGCTTGTTTTAATGAACTCAAGGACAGCACAAGGCAGCAGACATCTCTGACTTTGGGTTCCCTTGTTTCATTTTTAAGTCTGAACTCCAGCCCTCAGGAACACCTATATCCAGTGTTGATAAAATTTCCTGGCTTGCTTACACAGATGGGAAGTCAGACTAGATGACTTCACAGTTATCTATGTACTTAAAATCTATGGTCTACAATAGTTTCTCCTTCTCTTTAATTATTTGTGAAGCAGAATCCTCTTCCAGCTGTGAAGAACACAGAAGAAGGAGGTGCGCAGGAGGAAATGTCGTTGAAATTCTCCAGTGTAAGTCTAACCTTGTAGAGGAAGAGGGAGCATCACATGTGTAGAGCCCATTTTTTGGAGCTGAAATGCTATCCAGCTGTGCCTGCAAGAGAGGAAAAGCTAATGAGCTGGTGTCCTACTGTGGGAGGGTGTGCTGGGGATCTCTGAAATCTAGCACAGCAGAAGAGATTCTTCTCTCTATTTTGGTGTGAATCATACCTCACAGTGCATGTTTCTCATTTTTAATGTGTTCCAGTGGAGAAACTAAACCGTGTGTATTTGCTGCTGTGAAAGAGTTTCTCTGCTCTAACAGAAATAAATCTTGTGACAAACTGACACACTTCTTCCTCAAAGGCTGCAGAACAGACATGTCTTTTTAAGAACAGAGGCACCTTCAAGTGATCCTTCAGTGTTTCAAGGCAGCCACAAGCTGCTTCAGGGTAGGCTGCTCTGGAATAAAATCCTGATGGAGGCAGTCCATCTGGAGTCTTACCTGCCAATGACTGGTTCACACTTAGAAATATTAGAAAAATTAGAAATATATTTCTAATTCCTCTGCTGTAAGTCTCTAATCTTTTGGAGAGATCTTGCTAAGCTTCCCAATAATGTAAGTTATTGAAGTTAATAATTATTACACAATAACGTAAGTCATGAAAGTTAATAAGTGAAGTTACTGAAGTCTTTCATTAGTTTCTCCTATACAGATTAAATACCTCAAGCATTATCTGTCTTTTCTGGAACAAAACAAAGATTAGCAGCTTATGCTCATTCACTGAGATGAGTACTCCCTGTGTATTTAAAATGTTAGAGGTACATGTGACTCTGAAAGCATTAACAATAAATCATGCTGCTTCTTGGACAGTACAAGAAGTTGATAGAGACTCTTGAATTTTATGGAGCTTCAGACGTCATTCAAACAGTAAACTAGTAAAGCTTACCTTTGTTCTTTAACATATGTATATAGTCCCATGAGTGGGGAATGGAACCAGATCATCCCCAACAGATGTAGGTTGCCCTGGAATCACTGGAATCAAGATGTATGTTGATTTACATCAGCTGAAGTTACAGCCCACAATATTTAAATTGCGTGTAAGTGGCCTATGGCTTGGATTTTTGCATATCCTGATGTAAAATAGTCTGCTTTATCAAGAAACCAAGATACTGATTCATAAAGCACTCTTCTCAAGAGCCATCGACTTGAACATTTAACTAAAAAGAGACAGAGCGATACAGGCTTATTGAATAGTGTACTTTAAAGGAAAAAACCTCTCTATTATAATTCTTCTTTCTCTAAATCCTCCACAGTCTTAACTGTGGCTGAGAGATTTAAAATAGGATTATATCAGGCTTTACCCAGCAAGGCTTCCAATTAGTTTTTAAGGCAATACTCATATTTTTACTGTATGAGGAGAAGCAGCAAAATTTATGGATCATTAGGCCAGTAAAGCTGAGAGGAAAGTAGTTGCAGTTACTTTAGACAAGAAATGAATGCACCTATTTTTCTTAGATTTTTATGTTCTGAGTTTATACTATATGTCACTGCCTCCATAATTCTGAAAACTGCTACTTTTTTATAATTTTATCTTTTTCCAGTGTTAAATCTCTAGCACTGCTTGAAGAGAAGGATTGTTACAAGAGAGATAACAAATAAATTATTATCAAGTTACCTGTCTGGACTGTCTTATTTTGGGATTTATTTGAGGCTTTCTGAAAGCTGCTACTACCTTTTAGGGAAAATTATTATAACACATGCTTTGAAAATGTCTATATGTCTATTACCATAAAGTAATCCCATTTTGTTCAGCATAACATGAAGCTAGAAATCATAACATCAGCTTTGACAGAAATCATTACAATAGCTTAATTAATTTAAAATAGATTAGGAACATTGATTAGTCAAATAAAGGTTCCTAATTATAAATTATTCTGCTTAATATTCTAAAATTATATATATGCTGTATGAAATGCCCCTAGGCTGCTCTACCCCAGATCAATGCCCCACGACCCCCGTATATGCTTCTCCTGGGCCCACCTCTGAGGTCAACACCATTATCCTGAGTAGTCACGTTGCCATCAAGGATGTCAGGCTGAATATGTATACATATGCTTGCACATGTACGCAAGAGTTTTGCAAAACTAAGGCCCTGCTTAGTAATCCCTCGAGACTATCCATTTTCACATGTAGTCTCTCATCTTTCAATTAATAAGAAACTTAGTAAGACATTTTCTAACGAGGTTCATGTACATTCACAAGCCTCCATGAGTAAAGCAGATTGAGGTAGCTACTTAAAAAATCAGATTTCAAATGCCATGATTTCACATTTCCAAATTTTGCATTTTTTTGCATTTAGAACATCAAAATCATATAATTCTTCCTTTTTTTTCAGTCTGACCTTCAGAAGAAGTCAATTTTATTTAAGTCTCTTTCTCTCTTTCTCTGCAGTACTATTTTGACAGCCAGTTTGATCCCTTCAGTGCCAATGCTGCTACCTCCTTCTTTTATCTCAGCAAGTGTTGTCGCCAGTTTTGTAAAGGAATTTCACTTTCACCTCATGGACCCCGACATGAATAATATGAAACACCCCAGACACAATGCTGACAACTGAAACCTCTAGCAATTATTCCAATTACTGAAGAAAGAGAACCAAAAAAACCCCAGCACTTCACTCTGATTATCTATCATTTTGTTGAAATTATATGCATTATAATGACACTTTCAACATAGCGTGTGCATGCCTAATAATTCAGAAGAATTTATTCCCAGAGACCTGACCCATGATTTATCAGGACTGCACGCATTTCCACATAAAAGATTCAAGAGTTTAATTTTAAAACATGCTTTGTATGCGAACCCTGAGCGTGTTACCATTTTCGTTCAAGTGCTTTACTAGATATCCATAAAAAGACCACCCTGCAGATAGCTTCCAGGCAAGCGGCGGTGTGGTGGTACTGCAGCAAGTCTACAAGTAATTTGACTCACCTACAAGTAGTTTGACCCATAGAATTGTAATTTCTCTAGGAAATGCCCTTGGAAGGGAGCAAATTAAGCCAGGTTACAACATACACTCTTCAGTTTACCGACATTTCCCACTCTGTGGGAAACTGAGAAACAAACAGCAAAGCCAAGATCTTTCTCTCTTCTGCCAGCACACACAGGAAAGAGAGTTAGTGAAGTGTCAGATACTGTAGGCCAAAACACTGCTTTCAGAAATGCAGTCTGGTGCAGGGGAAAATGGTTCCTTATGCTTATTTACTCCCTTGCAAATCACGGCCATTGTTTAAATTCTTCATGCTTCTGCCGTCCTTTGATCGCTCTCCCTCTAGTTTGTCATGAATCAGAGAAAAATATATTTTTCTGAGACTTCCCCCTTAGCTTCTCAGAGCACGGGTTAAATAGCAGTTTATTTGTAACCAGGATTAGCATGGCAGCAAAGGTGTCCAGCTGCGTCCAGAGGCATTATGTGACACAGTAAAACTCCAAGAGTCTTATTTCACTGGTGCTCCAGGGAGGGAGCAAATTAAGCCAAGCTACAACTTACACTCTTCAGTAAAACAGCCATAAATAGGCTGCTGGTTCATTTAGGGGTTTTAATATGCTGTTTGACATAGTTCTTCAGTGAATGGCTTAAAATATCAAAAGAAAGCCTACGTGCTGCTGTGTGGATTAGCTGTTCTGTCTTATTGGCTGCTCACTCTTTAAAAGTTGCATAACCGTACAACCTTATTTCCATGACCTGGAGGGATTTCTGAGTTTATCTTTTTGTTCATAAATTACACAGGTAAAAGCAAAAACCAGCTTTACAGCAGAGAACTGTAGTGGCTTTCTATGCACGACACCGCTCACAGCGATACTTCTTACTTTGACTGAATGGTCTTGTAAGTAAAGTTTAAAATACCAGACCCCCCTACGAAGCACACCCACAAGCTGCACTCTCAAGTTCTTCTGAATCTTTTATATCCATATTTTTGCTGGAGTGATTATAGATCATATTCAGAATGAGATATGGGAGAAATAAGTTAGCTTTCACGATGAACTGCACTATGCTGACCACTGGTGAAGCGGTGACGCCCAGCCTCCCTTCTTTGCTGCCCACTTGTTCCCTTAATTATCACGAGACATCTTGTGGGGGCAGTAAAAATCCATTTCAAGATGCATTTGATTCAGTTCTTTTTTCTTATACACTCGCCTCCCCAATTAATTTTGGCAAATAGCAGCAATCATCATTTAGTTTCCTATAAGACTCCAGCTAATTTCATCTCTAATTTATTTTCAAACATTTTTAACCAGCACTGAGGTAGTATAGTCAAATGAACTAAACATACATAAATGTCAAACCATGAAAATAACAGCCCATATATCAATGGCCTTTAATTTCCTATGATAACGAGTTTTTTCTTCTTCCCTGAAATGGGACTGATAGCCTTCTTTGAGAACAGCCAAAAATTTAATTGGATTAAGCTGCATTTTAACATTTATTTTTCTCATTAGTGGATATCCGTAAAACCACTGCTGCATTCAGCAGCAAGTTTTCCTTCACAAGTTGAGATGAATAAGATGTTGAATTTCAAGCTATTTTTGCTTTGAGATAAAATTAGACCATCTAAGCCTTGGTAAATCTGTGAAAATAGTGAGGTGGTTTCTTTTTTTACTTTCCAGCAGATCCAAGAAAACATTTCAAAATTATGGTAAATATAAAGCAACATTTGGGGGAAAGAGAATACTTCTGACTAACTGAAATAATTCTGAACTGATATGTTAGTAGTCATGACATGATCTCTCTAGTTTCCATTTCAGGCTCTTAAAAAGGTTAGTCTAACAAAAACAATGAAAATGCAGAAAGAAAAAGAGGTTTCAGGGGCAAGTGAGTCCCAGGCAGCACTCACAAAAGCAAAGCAACTTTCTACTCTAAACATAGTGGCGTTAATTTTTCACAGAGGGAGACCTGCTCTTCTCCTTCAGGACATGGACCAAGGATCCCAATGCTCAGGAGAGTGCCCGGATTCCTGAGCTCTAGGACTTTTGGAAATGAGGTTCAAGCTCAGGTTCCCCCAGATGCAGAGGACAGAAACAGATTTGTAAGGCACCAGCTGGAGGGTCTTGGTCCATTTTTCCCACAGCCCACAAGAAGGGTATTAATTATTGGGCTGTAAGGTACGAGGCTTCGCATCGTGCTCCAAAGAGCCTCTGCTGAATCACAGTCCTGATAAGTGCAGTGAGCCAGCAAAGGCATTTCAAGCCGGGGGACGGGAAAAAAAAAAAAAAAAAAAAGCTAAGCATCTATTTTAAGCTGCTACATGTAGAAATCTTCTATCTCACATTCATTGGAAATACATCAGGTATTTCTTTGGTCAGTGAGAAGGAAAGGTGTATATATAAATTTATCTTGTATACTTTCAAAGTTCTGATGCTGCAGGAAATGATGCCAGTTATTGAAGGTGAAGGGCAAATAAGGAAGCACCAGCGGTCTGGGAAATTTTACTACCTTGGCCTTTTCAAAGACAGAAAAGAAATAAGGAAGGTGGTTTTTTAAGCAAACTGGAGGCGTAGCAACTTCTAACTAAAATAGGGCACGGGAAGGACTAACTAAAACTGTTTTGTGGCAAAGTCCAAGACTAAAAACCAAAATATTAGAGAAATTAAACCAACGTTCTCATTTAGACAAAGACTATGTTTATGAAACTGGAACTTGAAGACAATTAAAAAGAAGGAGCAGAGATTTGGTGTTTGGGAGTATTCTTTTTATTTGATATAAACTCCTTTCAACTTAGGGTAACACTAAATTTCCTCTTGGTTGATATGTGGGGCTTTTTGCAATTAATCTTTTCAAATGTCTTTTTCCTTACAGATATCAGGTAAAAACCTGTGCAGTCATAGTATCATAATAAAAACTGGTTTATTTTCTTGCAGTTTCGGAAAGATTATGTAATGGCTTCTATTGGCTTTAAAATTATAATAATAAATTTAGGGTGTAATATTTCCTCTTTGGTCATAAAGGAAAAAAGTCTTTGTAACACTGACTACTTTGGCCTTGAAACTTTGATGTCACTCTTCTTAAATATGTGCATTTTAATCATACCATCCAAGGAAACTTCAGCTAGAGTACCTGTACTTGGCAAGACTGCCAGACAGCTTTTTCTGGGTGTAGTGCCACTGACTGCAGTTCAAGGAACCATTCCATGTTGGTAGAATGACTCAAATTAATTTTCAAAAAGTCTATGCATTTTCTAGCTCCATTTACAACTGTTATCACACCCTTTCTCAGATTTCTTCACAAGCTCGTCGGGGGCACAATGTGGCTTTTTGCAGTTCAGCAAGCCCTGCCACCTTTCAGGTCACTTACCTGCTCTTGAAAAGTGAATCGTATATTTTATCAGCTGAAATCTCTGTTGCCCATCACCAAAGTATTCTCCCCCCTGCTCTAAGATGTTAGAAAATATAAGCAAATAATAATAAAATATACTATACACACTGAAGTACAATATACCCCTCGGATCTCATACGTATTTAATCAGAGAATAGCCTCCAAATAAATGATTTATTCATGAAGCCAGTGTATTGACTGCCATCATGCAGGTATTGTAAAATGCAAACATTGAAATGATACAGAAATGGTGATGCAGAAAAGAACATATTTAACTGCGGACAAATCCCAAGACAACACTCTGATAGTTTTAAAGGTATTTGAAGTATTTTATACCACCATAAAAACTGCTGCAGAGCATAAGGTATTTCTCTGGCTACAGTGAACCATGAATAATATTGCAGAAATGCTTAATTTCATTTAATAGCATTGAGATGTGCATTTCATATAGGAGATAGCCTGACTGCTTAGAAAATTTGATTCACAGCAGTCCCCAGTGAAACTAGTCAAATAATCTATTGTGAATAAAACCTATTGTAAATTTGGCCATTTCTCATAGAATAATTACCCATGAATAACTTTTTTCATTATTCAGCCAGCTCTAGACCACAGTATATTTATTTCTGAGGAAGGTACTAAATGATTTGGGAAACTTTTGAGTGGAGAGTTATACAGCTTCACTTAAACTTTGCACTTATTTAGGCATGCTGCTGTGACTGAATATTGAATTGTATCATATATGGTACATATATAAAGTAGAGAAAATCCCGAAAATTTCATCAGACCATTAAAAATAATTATGAAAAGACTTGTGTTTGAAAAATTAACAATAATTAAGTGAATGATATTATAAGTGAAAAGAAATTTTGGGCCAAACTCTATGATGGCAGCTGATAGCCTTCTGTCTACAGCATTGTGTAAACTGTCCAGCCATTAGATGTTGTGCCGTGTCTTTCCCTGTACACTGCTTTTCAAGTTTCATGTATACTTAGTGGTGTAAACAAAAAAGAAGTATTGCGGGAGTAAAAAGTGTTTTCATTCCACATTCAAACGAAATCAAGAAATGCTTTTTGCAGAAGACTGTGAGAGTGGCAGGCACCTTCATCTCTGCTTTCTCTGAGAATAAGCAAAGCTTTACTGCATTCAGAGTAGGAATTATCTAGGTTGACTGGACATGAAGGTTTGACACGATTGCTTATCTGTTTCTCTATCCTGGCATGAAAAAGGGATCTGAGCTTCAGCACTGGATCCTTTGTCAAAGCATATAACCCACTGCAAAGGATATGTCCAGACTTCTATAGCCAACAAAGGCAAATAGGTACATCCAGGAGATGATTCACCCAAGACAGTTATCAGGAAACATTTTTCTCTGTTTAGTAAAGTAGCTGCCTAAATGAAGATTTTATACTTCATTCTTGACTTCTAGTTGGCTGAAAGTAGGTGAGACAACTGCTGTCCCTGGTTTGTATCTTCCCTTTGGGAAAGTGAGCAGAGCAGTGCCCTACTCACCACGATACTGGAGAGGTACTTTTCTCAGCCTCACGTGTTAGAGCTATCCTCTGTTAGAAGAAAGTGCCCGGTAAAGCAGTAAGTAAGTTGAATCTGTGTCTCCTACACCCACACTGAGTGCCATAGCCACCAGACCACCAGGCATTTAGGGACGGTGTCATTTTTGGTGTGTTTAATTTTTTCAGGTTTGTTCCTTTGAAAAACTCGAGCCCACCAAATAGATATTTTCTGACAATCATCAAAAGTAAGAAAGAAATCTGACTCTGGTTACTACTAAATGTCTGGATTTAATTAATAAACTGTGCTTACTAATGCATCCAGTCTTGAATCCCAATTGTCTTTACTGCTTTTTACTAGCAGTATCTTTCCTTTTCATTTGGATCCTCCTGACCACTTGCCATTGCAGTCTCAGGTAAGACCAATCCATCTATACGCCTCTGATTTATACTTCACTGTCTTCTCTTTAGATTACAGATAATGTTCTTAAAATTAGCACAGGGCCAGTACACATAGAAAACCCGGTACTTTTCTGACCTGTGTCCAGATGACTGCCAAGCACCCCTGCACCATATTTCCCTGTCTCTGGAAGCAGCCTTCATAATTCAGGGAATGCCTTTACATATTTTCTTTATTTTTCAGAGCTTCAGAGATAAGTTTACCTTTAAGCAACTTTTACCTCCTTCCAAAGCCATGAAAACCTTTGGGTGCCCTATTTCTAAGAAGCATGGACTACTGGTGCAACGCACTTACCCACAGATTACTGTAAGCACACTTCTTTCATTTGACAAAGGTGTTCGTTTTTTCCCAAGTAAGTCAGCAGCTAGAGCAAAAAGTGATTAGACATGAAAAGAATAAGCAAAAAAACCACATGTATTGATGTCTTAATCTTTTCAAACTACAGTACCAGAGAGCTGGTGATAAATGATAGTTTTCAAACCATAATAAAATTAACATGAATTTCACTTCATAGTAGGTGAACATTCCCCCTGCTGATTTCATAGCAGGAAAACTGGAAAGTCAAATTATTTAGAAACTAAGTGTTTCTAATATAGCAAGAAATAAGCACATTCATATTTATAGAGATAATATTGTTCCTTCAAATGAGGGTGTCAGTTCTCGTCTCTTGATGACAAATGTATTTTATCACAACACTTACAACCGCCACTGAATATTTATTGACATGTTTTATTCCCTTAATTATGTCCACAAGGCACACGTTTATAGGAACAGAAGAATTGGAGAAAACATTTCTTCCTGCATTTATGGGCTTGCAGTTGACACTTTAATTTCTGTAGAATGTTGTCAATACCACACAATGCAACAGGGATCATTAGGACAAAGAAGATGAGATGAACTGACAGAGGGTGGCAAACTGTCCGAAATTTTAACTGAATGCTGCCTAAGCCTATTTGCCAAGTTCACTGAAGCTGTGGGGCTGTCTGCTTTTTTGCACACCACCACATTGCATTGTGTGCACTAAAAAAATTCCGTTCTTCACTAGATAAAACTACTTATATGATCTTTGATGTAATTGATAAAAGGAAACTAATGGTGTGTTGCTTAACTGTGAATTAGGGAATGTAGCTGTTAAATTAACAAGTGTTCACAGACGTGCTGCAGTTTCTCTGGGAAAATGTCACAGGGGTTCCTCCTTTATTCAATAATTTGGTTGCAATATAAACTCCGTTTGAGTATCTGCGTGTATGATGTACTCAACACTTTCTGTGCCCATTAGAAAAAGCTGAAGGAACCTGGGGTTTACTGAAGGAATACAGTCATGCCATGATTCCCCATAAAATACATATGAATAATCTATTTATGCATTTAGTACTTCACGCATACATAGGCTTAATGGAAGGACGCGCTCACTGAGGTGTCTTTGCTCTGTTGTACCTCATACATTGTCAAAAGTTTTTTGGACTTTCTCTGAAATTTGCCTTCAGTTTTTGCAATAGTTTATAATAACTGTGTTCATAAGATTGTTAGTCTTTGGGTTCTTGTGTTTCTTTTTAATGTTTTTTCCTACACAATAATAGAACAAAAAGTTGTTGCTTGGGGTTTGGATTTTCATGTTCCTTTTTTTCTGCTTTTTCTAGATAATGTTTTTCTCCACAACCAGAGAAGAAAAAGTTATTTTATGCTTCATTAGGCTGGGTGACATATTCTTCCAAGATTCAATGGTCAGCAGTATTTTCAGCAAATTCTGTGTTGCACTTCACTGCAGTTTACAGGAAATTATAGAACAAGTAGCTGTAGAATATGACAGGTCTAATTATGAATATATTGATGACCTTTCTCTTCTGTTCACATGCCAGTCATAAACAGACTTGATTTCTGTGTATGTATTGATATTCATAGGTATTCGCCAAATACATCGGATAAATGATATACTGATTTGTCAGTATCTATTTGTCCTGCATGTTTATGATCGATCACCTAAGCCAGAGTATATTATTTCCACTTCCCACTTTGAGAAATGTTTTAACCGATGAACAAAAGCCAGTGCTAGTTCTTGCTCTTGAGTATCTAGTATGTTTTCAAATGGAGTATATATTGTGTATCAAAAAAAAATTTCTCTCTTTTTAATTTTATTGCTGAGCCCATTTCTTACAGCACTTCTCATGTCACCCTACAGTGCAGAATCCTGCTACTAAAACTTTAAATAACAATAAATTATGTCCAATGAGGTAGTAAATATGACAATTTATTAACATCTCTTTCTGAATTTCAAATAAGCTTTTGCATGGCAAAGATGCTTGGTACAATGATTTGCTTTCTAAAAAACAAACTATAACTCTATATAGAGCTCTTTCTTAATTACCGTTTACAATTCTCCTCAGTATGCCTCATAACTGCAAGGAACACTTCTGGTTTGAATGTTTCAAGGAACATTGTCTGGGCGAAAGGCATTAGCTTTATACACCACTCTGTCAGCAAATGTCATTTGCCTTATAGAAATGTTAAAACAATAGCGCCAAAAAGTTTGTGGCAGTTTGGAAAGATTTTGGTTCAATATTGTGATAAATCACCCATGTCCAATTTAAAGAAATTACACTACTGGTTCAGACCAGCTAACTGGCTGGTAGCTGGCAATGATGCAAAGTAGTTTCACTTGTAAGCCTATAAAGCTAGCCCAAGACACTAATGTCTCCAGCCTTCACTGAAATAGTTTAATCTGTCATTTCGAGAAGTCAGTGCTAGAGTTTTCCCTAACATTTTTGCCAAGGCTGTTTCCTCTTTAAGGGTAGTGAAAGCTTTATATTGAAATACAGTTTAAAAACAGGCTGTAAAATGTTCTCAAGTTCTGAACATGGATGAGGCACTTGCAATTTGGCAGATTCATTTTTCCCTCAAGATGAGTGTGCTACATCATTGAGATTAAATATAGTTAAGCTGTCATGGTTCTTAGCTTATTGCTTTGTTTCTCTAAGTTCTCACTTCTACAGGTAGTCTTTAAAAATGAGTTAGCACAGAGGGTCAGTAAGAAATCTGAGTCTACTGGAATCCGTTTTAAAAGATCAGCTCTGACTACTTTCAATTTCATCATCACAACTTAATGATCCATAAAGTGATAAAGAAATAGATTACTCAAATCACAAAAATGCACATAAATAGTCTCCGCTTAGCAAGGATAAAGAAAGCTCTTCTCTGCACCAGAAACAAAACTGATCCCCAGATAAAATTTTTGAAAGTCATCAGAATGCTTACTCTATAGCAGAAAAGCCCAAATAGAAGAGAAATTGTCATCCACCATTAAAGACAAAAGGATTACTTTGACTAAAATGCTCTATATCCTTACTTTAACTTTGAAGACTGACTTTGAAAAAATGACTCTGCAGTTTGCTCATATGTTGGCATAGATGCCTGATTCTGTGTCATGTGCGCATGGATTCTGCAGTTCTGAACAAGCAAATGTTCCTAGTTAGCATGAGACGTGGCTGACTTCTAAAACCTAAAGGCCAATGGACAGCAACCTCTTAAGAAGTAATTTGAGCTCCACAAAATAATTCCACTACTGGACAACTATATTTTTTTCATTTCAAAATTCTTCATTCTTTTTATTGACCTGTAAAGCCTGTTCTGACTTGGTTTTATGTGTGTTTTTCCTTGGGCATCCACAGTTGCCCCGTTTCTGACATAAGCATGGCCCCTGAGCTGTGGGGAGTGTGAGCAACCACTCAAGGCTCTCACCAGCACAGGCAATCAGCCAAGACGCCGGCTGTGAGCTTTGCGTCCACCTGGTTCTCGCTGCACAGTTGTGAGACATCTCTGTTCATCTCTGTTGAGATCTCCAAGCTGAAGACCTGCACAGTGGTTAGCAGACAGTGAAGTATTCAGCTGTGTTGATGCCACAGTGTGCATTACGAAGCTGTGGTCAACTGCTGGCTCTGGGAAGGAACAAAAGGGACAGGGACCTTCCTAGCCAAGAGTGGCACATTTCTGGAGGAACCAGCTCAGATTCATGGCCAAGCGTTGGGTGAGTTCTGCTCCCTTCAGGATCTGTGCAGTCCCTCAGTGATCAACCTCATGCCCAGTGTGGACCCCCATGTGAGGGGGATCATGCCACTGTGGACCCCTGTGTGAGAGACCTCAGCATGAAAATCAGAAAACTAAGTTCTGTTCTTTATAAAGCTTCTCCTAATCACACTAATCTCCATGACATGTGAGCAGCTCTCAGAAGAAGACTAGGCAATCTGTTTCTCACCTTTTACATGTCTGCTCTGTAATCTTCCTGGGTGAAAAGTGCAGCCAAGAGTAGAAGATGGGATGATTTTGATAAGCCTTAATTCATGGCCTTTGGGTAGACACTGAGCAAGGAAAGTCCTGGTTATCTGAGAATGTGACATGGGATAGCGTGAGATGCAGTAAGACACAAAAGCAGAGGGGTGAGGGAGATACTCTTTTGAGCAGTTAATAATAATGCAGTTAAGCAGTTAAAAATGTCTACATTTGAATGGACATGGGAAGAGAAAGAAGTTATTATGAGATGCAAGAAGAGGTCAACCTTAAATATTCATAAGCAGGCCTGCTGCTTAATACTCATGAAAAATAAATGCATGTGGACATGCATGTGAACACTGCATTTTGTTTTCTATTTGGGGTTGTTCAGAGATTTTTGATGTGTACTCTGGTCACAAATTTCAAGTGTTGCTCTATAACCTTGACAGTTAGAGGTATGTCTTAAAAAAGGGAAGGAAAAATGAGCAAAGGCAGGAAGAGAAGGGGAGAGAGAGGGGAGAGATGAGCAGGGGGAGAGGGAAGATTCCTTTTCTCTGGAAACTGGGGCTTTCCATCAAACATTAAGTAATAGTTTCAGTAAAACCTTAAGTCTTCATGACACTTTATGAGTGAAAGCAATAACATAAAAATAGCTGCATTAAACTGACAAAAGTCTTGTTTCAGTATTTTATATTACAGATACTCAAGCATTCAGTTGTAGCCATAATGATTAAACAGTCTTGTTGGATGGAGACTCAAAAAGAATAATCTCTAACAGGATGAATCAGTTTTCTTCAAGAAAATCACAGTGAAGTTTGCTTCCCAGTGCTTACAAAGCTTTATTTTTAACAGAACTTCATTTTAGTAATTAGTGTCAAAAGTGCCCATCAGCTGTTGAGTGATTCTGTTTAATTGTCATTCTCTATAATCCAGTTCTGGATAAAGCAGTATTTGCTAGAAGTATTTTAACGAGGACTTTTGAAACTGTTGTTCAAATAAACGCTTGTGTTAACAACAAAAGAATAGAATAAAACAAACATGAAATACAAGCTAGTGAGACTAATATTTTACCCTAAAATGTCCTCTTTAAAAATAAACACTGATATTGCTGTATTCCTGCTTCACTCAGCAGTGGCTAAAGCTTTCTGGAGAAGTCTTATTTTGTTGAAAGTAACGTAATGCCGCAGGCCTAGGTTCTAGTCTGGTTTATTCACAAAAATATTTAATCCATGTTTACTTGAGCAATAAAATAAAACAGATATGAGGCATCTGTGGGGTAAAATCCTGGACACACTGAAGTCAGTGTTGCCCCATTGTTTACTGGCATTTACAAACCTACAATATTTTGCTAAAAGTGTGCAACTTTTATTAAATATTGAATATCTATATTCTGATTTATGATAAAATAGACACAAGTCATTATCAACTAGTTTATCATATGTCTGGCTAATAATATCAGATTATCAATGCTTTTAAAAATTAAACAGTAAATCCCACTAAGAATACCTAGGAAGTTTTGAGAAAGCAAATCGATCATTTTCTTTAAAGTCATATTGGCTGTTTACTCCTAAGAGACTTGAGGAGTTATTCAGTGGTCTGTAGGCTTCTAAAGGAAACCAAAAGTTGATAAAACTACTTCTGCCAGAGTAAATCACATACTGTATTCATTCCCCATACATGAAAGACCATTTATCCAAATGAAGAATCCTTCTGTATCCAAGGGAATAAAGTAGTGAATGTACATAACGTTAGAGCTGAATCTTGTCAAAATTTGAATGCCAAAAGAGTTCTTGTAATTAGGTAATTTTACAAGTCTTTTCTGCTACCATAAGGACTCTTATTGTATATCCTAAAATAGGCCAGTACATTCATCCAGATGCCTAGCTGTTTTGTGAAAGCCATAAAGCACCAGCTAGTGCGCATATCGTGTGTGCCTTTGGGACCAAAGCTTCTGGTCTCTGGCATGGGACAGCATGAGGCCTGATGCTCACCAGGGTCTGGCCTTGACACCGAGTCAGGATTGGGCCAGTATGTGCACTTGGATATAGGCGCTCCGAATTCCCTTATGATCTGCCAGCTGGGATGTAGCCAAAGAACGCCAGGAAGGAAATGGCTAATGAAATGCCCTGCTTGATTCAAAAGAAGAAACCTTACCTTCACCACTATTTTTATAATGATGTAAAAATCCTTGGCTACTACTCCCAGGATTTCCAAAGGTCTCCCAGGATAATAACTTAAGTACATGATGTGGATGTTTCAACTGAGTAGCACCTTACTCCACAAGGGATACCACTGAAGTCAACAGATAATCATGGAGTAAGATGCTACTGTGAGAAACAGCTGTCAGCATCTGGCCTCTGGTCAATATCAACATGTTTTCAAAAATACTTTCATGAGAAGGGGGCTGGTGGGAGAGAATGCTTTAAGTAGAAGATCTGCATTCCTTCCTCAAAAGCTTTGCTCTCAGGGAACAGTGGAGATAGGTGGACAGAGTACGATGTTTCTGCCTCCTTGCAGAGCAGGGAACCAAGGCAAAGAGTCTCCACAATTCCTCCCAAGTGCTCACACAGCCTTTGGAGATGAGGGAGAGGTAACTGAATGTCAAGAGCGATGCAGAGCACCTTAGCCATCCCGTCTAACCAAGGCCACTGTGAGTAATGAAACTTTCAGCTTGCTGTCTTCTGCTTGGCTCTCAAATTCCTGTGACATTCACAGACAGGAATGTAAATTCCCTTTTCTTCCCCCACTTCTACCTGTTTTCTGGTCTGTTATGGAACACAGAGGAAAAACGATATCCTCACTTTGGATTTGTGCCAAAGCTATTGAGATCCAGGAAGAAACAAGTGACCTACTGCTTATGCCAGAAAGAAGAAAACGTAGTTCTTACAATGCCATCAAAAGGCCTCCAACAAAAATCTAAGGCTAGTGTAGAGTGGAAAATGAGCAATGCTTTTTGGACACAACACTAGTGATACCTCTGGGCCCTAAATTTGTCATGTTCACCATAAAATGTGTTGGTTTATGTTTAGAGAATATGACAGCCAGTTTAGGAAGGTTGGAATGATGAATAAATCATTGAATGAAAGAAATACACCTTTCATGTAAGTGGCAGATTGAGTACTTTATTTTCAATTTTTTGATGGAAAAGAGTATTGATGATTTAATACCAAGAATTGGTGATTTAATATTGATGATTTAATACCTGGTATTAAAAACATATGTATCCATAGTAATAAGAGGAAAGCCTTGTGCAGTCATTACCTTGAGCATTGAGTTTTTACACAAACTCTCATCATGGAGCCATAACATTACTGCCAATTATAATTCTTTTTCATTCATTACTCACAGGAAAGTAAAACATGATGTGGACATTTTTAGATTTGTGGAATTATTTGGGAAACAAGAGTCAACAGAGAATCACCCTCCTCAGTGGCTTCATCTGAAGCCAGTTAATTAAGCAAGCAAGCATTGGCTTGATAACTGAATAAGACAAAAGGCTACATGTGCCATAATGGTCTTAGAATTTTGAAAGGAACATTTTAGTGTATTTTTTCTAACTTTTTTTCAGAGGTAACTTGTAGTGCAACTATCTTATTATTTTTTCCTTTATAACTGTTCTGTGGCACAAATATTTTGGAACACTGTACACATTTCAATTGTTATTAACTTCTACTTTCCACAGGTACTTTAACTCATCTAGTCTATTGTGACCAAAGTTGCCCAAACTTGACCGAGTTATAACAGCTAGAACCTTTGAAACTATAATCCTTTGCCGCTCTGTAACATGAAGGTCATTCTGGGCATGTCTCCCACAACTTCAGGTTCCATTCATCCGGTCTTTCCCCATGGTGGCCACTCAGCTGGATTTGAAGGACAGGACCCTGTGCTGTTAGCAATGAATGCTCCATATTGCTGCAAGTCATGTCATAGGCATGGGGAAAATGTGGGCTGTGTGACTTGATGAGCATGCCTGCAGAGAAGCCAGAAAGGGTAGGGACAGCATTTTTCCAAGGGGGTTTCCATTCACCCAGCAAGAGGGCTGAGGGAAGCTGTAGCTCCTTTATTGAAGACTGGGAATGGGAACTTCAGAAAGAACAAGACAATTCTTGGCAAAAGGAGCCCTTAAATGGCAAAAATCAAATCAAGTTTAGGAGAAAAGGAGATGGGCAAAAGTGCAGAAGAGTGGATATGAAGTTCTTTTACCAAAGAGCAACTGAAGTTAAAATCCTGAAGAGCACAACTAAGGCTGAAAGCAATGATGTCCAGAGGGCTGAACTTGGCCTGCAAGAACACTGCATGCAGAGCAGGATTAGAAATGTAAGCTGCATGATGCTTTTGCAAACTGAGCTCATGAAAAAAATATAACAGTACTAAATACAAATCCTGCCAGTCATTGGGAGGTTTGCCATTCATTGCAAAAGCTGATTACACTTCATTATCTCTTCTTTATCAAGTGATGTGGCATACTTTTCAGTCATGAATGCGTGGCTAGATGGGAGCCAAGCTTGGTAATGCAAAACCCCCAGATTTTCCATGCACCAAAATGACAGGATGTAGAGGATCTTTGAAAGCTGTAAAATAGCATTAGTCAGAGATAATAAATACAAATTTTCCTCTGTGTTCATTAATGACATATGGGCATTGGGAATAGTGCTGGCTTTTTCAGAGATGGAGATGGTAAATATAAATCAGATGAATCAAACTACCTTAAAATGCAAAATCTCTTGCCAGATTCCAGAGCTCTTGTGATATCAGGAGAAGAAAACTGACAGACAAGATACCAAGGCACATTTTCATTGCATATTCATTAACCCATGTCATAGATGCACTTCAGTGAATTTTTAATGAATTAATATAAGTTATTCTACATAGCTATTTTGATAATGTAAAAGAAGAGGTAATTATTTAACTGGTAAATTTTTTTGGCAGGCTTTTTTTGTAGCTTTGAGCAACAGTTGACAATAATGGATTTTCAATTTAAAAGAGCAAGAGGGTGTCATGAAACACAGGATCTACAAGGAAGATTTCAGCAGACTGGATATGAGTGAGGAACTCTAGTATAAAGAGCTAAAATTAAAAAAAATTAAAAGAGGAACACTTTAAAAAAACCTCATAACCCAAGCTTATTAAGGCTGCTAATGATATGATTTTCTGCCAACTGTTTCCTGTTTGTTCCTCCACTGAGAAATCTAGAAATAATAATGACAAAGAAACAATTATCTCTCAAAAGCAAATTTTAGAAAAGAACATGCATTTTATTCTACCAAATTAAATTCAGATGTCAATGAAAAATTCTCATTTGCCTTTCAGCAGAAAGATATAATTTTGTACTTTTACAAGAAAGCCATCATCCTTCTCAAAAACAAAGGAAGAATATACCTGAAAGATGGTTCTATATCCAAAAGCTTGTTTGTTATTTTATTGGTTTGATTAAAGGTATTACTCCTCACCTCAGATCCTTCCTCATTTACATGCGTAGAATACCATGGTAGCAAAAACTTAGTCACTAAGAATACACCACACATCTTGAAGACCACTTTTTTCCATGCACAGTTATAATTGACAGCTGTGACATTTTTTTGTAGAAGAAAACTTTATGCCTGGATACATGCCTGGATTTGGCTTTTATTGTAGAGCATAGCTTAAATGGATTTTTCTATCTATAAATTATTTCTATTACAAAAAAAAATCCAATTATTTAGTGCATTTTGTCCATAGCCACTACTGTGCTACTACTGTGTTGATGCAAACCATTCCCAGGTCCTTTAAGTCATGGCCCCAGAGCTAAAACTTTTTGTGACAGAGTGTGAATAGTGAGATTGCGAAGAGACTTGAAGCTTGTGTGACACTGGTATGGGTGCACCTTACTGAAAACTTACTGCTTAGAGTCATGTAACAACATAGAGACATAGCGTTGGCCAATTCTCAAGATCCAACCCCTAAACAGTTATCACCATGTGCCTCCTTCTCCACATCAATCACTTACAGTCAAACATAAACAGCCAGCTGCAAGGCAGGTGTCTGATTTAAACCCAGTACCTAGCCCATCTCCAAGAGAGACCTTGACTTATCCCACAGGTCCTAGTCCCCTGCTTTTGGTGCTCCTGCGTAGGCATCTCTTCTGGAGGAGTGTATTACTCACCACCATTACACAAAGGGCCTACCAATGTATCTCACACTGCCCAGTGATATTTGCCATGTAAAAGTCAGGTGAAATGAACACCACCCCTAGACAGCTGCATACGCTAGGCACACACCACCTGGGGAATCCTGGCAGCAGCTCATCTGGTTTTAGTCACTGTTCACAGAATGAAAAAAGAAAAAAAAAAACCAAAAAACTAACAAACAAACAAAAATCCTATTGGGATCTGTTAGCAAGGGAAGCTTGGCATACACACAGCAAAGTAAATTCTAATAAAGAAAAGGGATGGAAAATACTAGGTGCTTATCTCAAATAGGTGACAAAATTTATTGAATTATTTGAAAACTTTAGGCAAGCTATTTCGGTCATCTCTATTACCACATAAATTACATAAAAAAGAATGCAAATAACCAGCCGGTGCTGCATAGCTGTTAGATTAGTAGAGCAGCTGGATGCAACATTAAAGTCCTCATAAACGAGAAGAATTATTTTTGTTATGCTACAGTATGAGACTTGAATAAGAGTTTAAAAGTAGCTTTCATTTTTTGATTAAAGATTAACAAGGTCAAGTGTTTAATTGGTATCTTAACTGAATAGCAAGGAGAGAAATTCTGCAGTTGGGAGTTGAATGGATTTTATTGAACATGAGAACACAGTTCTTTGTCTAACTTAAAATTAAATAGCTAACTCAAATTGCATTTGTTTAGGAACATACTGGTCTAGATTTAGGGAAATGAGGGGCTCTGATAAAAGTGTATTTAGATTCCTAGGCTTTGTTTCTGTCTCAACTGTTTTTCTGCTTCATAGACAGTAAATCTTGTGTAACTAATCTTAGAAGTTTAATGACCTTTCAAGTTTGGCTCAAAAAGTTAATGATGCTGATATAACATTACGACATCCATGCAATGGTGTCCTCTTAAGAACCCTAAAATATCTCTTTACCTGCCAACACAAGACCTTCTCTCAATGCAGCAACACATTTCTGGACCTACATTTTTCTTCATATAATTTCAAGAATTTCCTTCTCCTGTCTATGATATAGGTTTTATCCCTTTCCACAGACTGCTGCTCCTTTTGTATCTTTTTTTTTAAATAAGGGTTTTTTTCTTCTTTAGCTGTAGTTTCCTCTTCATTTAGGTGTTTCATTTTGCCTTATATCATTTAAAAAAAAAAAAAAACCAAAACAAACAAACCCAACCACAAAAACCACCAAACCCCAAACCTTGTAAAACCTTGTCTATCTCTAAACTGGATGCCTCGCTTCTGGCTTCATTGTTCAGTCTCTTCTAATTTTGCCCTGTTCCATAGTTCAGTTTGTTCATTGTCCTAAGCTGTTTCTGTCACCACCTTTGCTCTTTATATTGGAATGAGACATGAAAGAATTTCTGGTTACATGAGTGGAAAATACAATGGCAGACAGTGATTTTTGAGGAGCAGTTTTTATAACAGCAATGTAAGCATTTCCCTAATTTCACGAATAATTCACACTTTGTATGAATTCATACTTTGTATGAATTATTCCAGATAATTGTCCAGATTGTCATTCCTGTTATCCAAGTAAGATTAGATGAACACAGCTGTTTTCTTCTGACTTAAACAGTTTGTGACTATTTAAACCTGTGAAACATGCTAATATTTAGTATTTGTCAAGAGGCTATTTAATGCTACTGGTTAATAATGTCACTATGTTTGGAGAGGTTGCTGGATTTTAAAACTTTATTGCATAATAAGACTTATTTGAAAGATGAAGCTATGTGATACATGTCATAGTGTATAGCGACTGGATAAAATTCAGCTGTTGCTCTAAAGATGAGCCAAACAAAACTCACTGGCAGCAGTAAGAACCTTCCACTTTTAGCATCAGCATCTGCAGTAGCAGATGTTGAGCAAACAACATCTTAATAACTTGACCATGAAACGTCGTTGGATTCAGACCAGATTCTCTCTCTCAAATCTGTTTAAGGTAGATCCTGCTTGGTGAGCTCAGAGCTCACTTTCAGTAATAATTGGAGCAGAGAGGGCTACTTTCCTTGGGAGAGGTGAATCCAGATCACATTCCCACACTATTTTTGTATATTCAGAGATACCCAGCACAATGCAGACTTTTTCCAGACAAGTCAGGAAAAGACAGTCAAGGGACTTTCTTTATTGAATATATGTATCTCCTTCTGAAGGTTTTTTAGAAGTCCTCAGATTTGCAACAGTAGTACCATCAGCTCCTCTTTAAACAAAATAAAACTATAGGAAGGCAGAGGGAGTAGAATTGTTCAACTTGGGTTTTGACATTGTAGTAGTTTTCAAATGAGTAAGCCTTAGAAAAGTCATTTTAGCAATAGAGAGTGATGACGTACAGAGCAGCGGGAGCTGTGGTGGCGTGCTGACCAGAGCCCCCCTGGGTTGTGAACCCATGCACCAGAGGAAAGGAAATGTCTTTCTACAAAGGGAAATGCGTTACTCCACGTGCTGTGTGTGAGGCACTTCTGTCACATGTGCATAACTGTCATACCTATTCAGACCGGTACACAGGGGGACCAACAGATATAGATAGAGAATCTACCATAATTAAATCTTGTTCAACGTCAATAAAATTGGCTGGCAGCAACTAGGACCATAAAGAGTAAGGACCTGGTGGCTTCAGGTGAAACACTCCTTCAGCTACAAGAAACTGTAGGCACTCTACAAACGTCTTCATAAGCAATGACTGGGATAACATTATGTTATGAAATATTTTTTTAAGACTTACTGAGAAACTGCATGCAGTTGTAATGAATAAACATAAACACAATATTTACAAATCATGATACTTCGCATAGATTCTAAAAGCATCACAATCTGAATTTATTTTCTGTAAAATGTGTTCTATGGAGATCCAGGAAAAAACTCTCCAAGTTGCCCTGATTGTAAATGGAAATTGATACACTTACTTCCCCTTGATCCTTAGTACCTCGTTTATTTTTCTTTGTTGAAGGTGTTTGTGGAATCTCCATTTAATACAAGAAAACTTTCCAGCTCGCTGTTTCAAATGGAAAAGGACTGCTGCTGGGGGGGGGGGTGAAGCCATCCTCTCTATCTCTCTATAAACTTCACCCTGAGCTTCCTGACAGTGTTTCCATTTTCTATTTGCAATATACAAAGAGATAGCTTTGTCTTTTGCATTAAAACTTAGTTTACACTTGGTGCCCTAACTGGATAGGAAGACAGATTTCTCCTTGGATTAGATTTATTTTTTCCCAGATATTGGACATGTACTCTCATCTAGCTACAAATGAATCATAAAATCATAGAATCATAGAATGGTTTGGGTTGGAAGGGACCTTAAAGACCATCTAGCTCCAACCCCCCTGCTGCAGGCAGGGACACCCTCCACTAGACCAGGTTGCCCAAAGCCTCATCCAACCTGGCCTTAAACACTTCCAGGGAGGGGGCATCCTTTGTTGAATTGCAAACTTCAACATGGTCACAATTGTGATAATGGTCATGATATTAATGGTCCTAATCTCCTCTATCACTCTGATGATCAAAGATAATCAAGTTGTCTCCAAGTTAATTATGGGATTTTTTTCTACCTTTTCCAACAGACTGAAAATTGACAAGTATTGTTTTATAGGAATATACTTCTTGGTGGACATCTTTTTCCTGCAAGATCCAACTCTATGAACAAATTGACTAATTCATTCCCCACAACCATCTCATTTAAAACACACTGACAAAAGGCCAGCTGCAAAAGTGACTACACTAAACCGCTTCTTCCCCAACAACACAATAGAGAAACCAGATATTTATTATTCAGATTTGATTGTTCACAGCTGGTGCTTTCAATCAGCCAAGCATAAATATTGGATGTTGGACCCATGCCGCAAAATTCATCTTCAAATTGTAATGCCCCAAAAACAAATTTTGGGAGGGTTCAGCTGTAGATTTTTTTTTCTTAGTATAATAAAAAAAGATGATTTGTAAATTGAGTTCTGGGGTCAAATTCCAGCCTCTCTCAAATCTGTAAGAAATTGGTTATGGTGACTTAATTTGAGCACTTCTGTAATCAGAACACTTACAGACTAATGGTGCAAGAAAGGTTAACCTCATTAACTTGAAGCACTTATTTTTTAAACACAAATCTGGAGCTACTGAGTAACATACTTACACAGTCACCTGCTTTGTCCCTGAAAGAAGCATCTCTCAAAATTTAACCTCTAGCCTGAACCTTTGGGTGTACAGCACAACACACAGAAGCAGCCATAGGGATTTTAAGAAGAAAAGAATATTTCACTTAGGAAACTATAAAAATCTGATTCCTTGTTTAAGTCACACTTCATTGAGGTTAATTATCTCTAGTTCCATTTTTTTTGTGCATGTGAAAGGGCACTGATGTAAAAAACAGTATAGGTCAGAACTCATTTAATCAGCATTTTGGCAAAGGAAAAGGCCATTCTATATTGCAGTGTAGCACTGGCTGTTTGCCTTATGTTATCAATCTTTTCAAACATGGGAATTCAAGCTAAAGCAATAAAATATGAACTTCCAATCTTTTTTATTTTTTTCCAAAAGAATACTGAAAAGGCCACATTAATCAGAAGAAACATTGAATAAACTGAACAGTAGAATGAATATGACTTTCTATGTGTGTGTCGAGATAGGGACTTTAAATATCCTCCTTCCTTTTTTAATTTAAGTTGATAAAAATTTTCAAATTAAACTATATCTGGTCTCATATCAGTTTGGATAATCTCCAGAGATGTATTCTGTTATGTACAAGCTCTAGTCAGCTGTACCTTTGAGCTGGTCACATCAAAAAGTAGTATTTATCCAGACCAGCAAATATATTACTTACAGTGTAACACTTTCATAATGAAAGATCCCCTACTGCTTTTACAAACTCTGTGTCTACTCATGTTTAGTCACATTATTTTTCAGTGAAACACATCCACTGTTTTGATGGATCACAGCATCAATTTAAGAGCACAGTGACAACACAGCAGCAGAGGATGGGAACTGAAGTGTTCTGGATTCGCATTAAATGACAGAAAGATTAAAGTAGATTCACTACATATTGAGAAAGTGGGTACTAGCTGAAAGAACACTGTCAATCTTGCTAACCACCCAAAAAAATTGCTCTGATTAAAGAAGCTGAGATGTTGAGAAGAGTACATTCAATCTTTAATACTTAATCATGTTTATAATTACAGTTATTTCTGGCTGTTGTGCGCAACTCATCATTGATCTGGATGATGTGAGCATTCATGAGACGACTAAAACATTATAGCAATGTCTTTAAACACTAAAGGCAACCTACACTGTTGCACATAACCAGGACCAGTTCTTGTCTCTGAGAACAACCACCATTTCTTTTGGTGAGACAACTCAGACAAGAGCAAGTTGGGAGCTTTCTAGGCATGGCAGACTGGCATCTATAATGCACCAGCAAGTATGTTCACAAAACACATGGAATTTTTTTTTTTTTTGCTGCAGTATAAGACTTGAAATAAGGACCAAAGATTTGGGGTTTGTCTAAAATATCAGCCAGGAGCTTCCTCTGGAGGATCTGAGTGATGTTCACCTGTACTGCATGTTTCACATCAATTTCACACTGACACCTGTTAGAAGAGAGGCTACCAGAGTGAACAAATTAGAATAAAAAATATTTTTTTTTTCCTTGTCATTGTTATCCTTCTTGTGAATCAGTGAATTTTGAGGAATTCACTGATTTTCAGCATGGAATATGTCTAATAAACACATAAACTTTTTCTTCAGATGTATCTACATTAACAGCTTTAAAATATTTAAGTTAGTTTTAAACTGAAATCATGATCTGATATTATGAATGAAATTCACCTAGAAAAAGGAAGTTATATATGTGATGCAAAACTGAATTTAGCTGTTATGAATAATGAAATGTAAACATGTGTTGGGTTTTTAAATTATGACCACAGTTTTATCATCTTTTAACTTTAATTTGGGAAGTATTTAGTCCTTACTTGAAGAGGTTTAGAGCTAAAGAATATGTATGTATACATAAGCAAATTCTTTGGATTTGATTGATGTGATGTTATAAATACAATAGCTTTGATTTCTTGCCATGTAAAACAGTTGATACAATTGGCTTTCATTTATTTCTGGAGTTTGAGACTGAATTTACCAAATCTTTTACTCTTCCTATTATAATTCTACCAAACCAAATGTATCTATCTTTCCTTGGTGTCATTTTACTGGGAAAAACTTCCTTGACTTACAACCAAGAAATATCTGAAGTCCAGGAGTCAACATCATCACAAGTGAAATAATAATCTGGCCAAAGTCATGAAAAGAAAATCACATAATCTGCTGCTTCTATCATATTCACATTTTCACATGAATTCCACCCCAAGCCCACAATCTTTTTTAACACTTATGTTTGCTGAATCCAGTCTTTTGCTCTGGATAATGATACTGTAGATGAATCCAAGAAAAGCACTGCAATTACAGTTATTCTTGCAAAAAAGATTAGAACCACTTAGGTATGAAATAGACAATTTGAGAGCAGAAAGTCTTTATAATTGCAAACAGAAGTAGATGGGGTTGGTGGCTGCCGAGGAAATTCAAAAGGCTGAGGAGGGCAGGGTGTCTGCTGCCTGCACAGCCTCTGCTACTGCCCGCCCTGGGTGCAGGGGCTACTTTGGGAGAGAACGAAGGGCAGCTCCCAGCCCTGCCCTCACCTTGCAGTGCGGGGAATGAGCTGCGTGCAGCCAAGGGCTGGGAGGAGACACCCGCTCAGCAGAGCAGGTAACGCATATTAGGGAGGGGAGACACACAGACCTTCTCCCTCCCTGCAGCTCTGTGAGTACAGCCCACCTCCGTGCTCTGCCACTTTATGGTTGTCACCTACCACCCCCTGAAATCTCCTCTTGCCATCCCCTCCTCCCTCCGGCAGCACCTCCCGGGATTCACTCTCTGCCCCCACGCCCTGAACACTGCTATCCGCAGAGGTGAAGGACAAGGTCACTAACACCATCATCTTGGGGCAGAACTTCCATTTCATCTGTACCACTACAAAATTGTGAGCTGGCTCTGGGGAGAAAGTCCACTTTGAAGTTGAAATAACTTTGAGCACCGTCGTCTTTAATGGCCCACCTTGGCCAGCTTTTCCTCTTGCTTAAACTTACTGTAAATTTAAATGAATCCTGATTAAATTGCAGTGACACAAGTGAATGATAAATCAAACTTCATGAATCCCTATTTGAAGTTGTTTCTGAAGATGTTTCACAGTGCATCATCAAGAGGCAAATCTTTTCTATTTGGGGAGTATTTGTGTTAAACAAACAATGCCGAATGGTATCCTATGCAAGCCTCAGACCTTGGGAATTTACTAGCAGTAGTGAAAGCAAAGGAGGAACAGGAACTTTCAGACTAAAGCGATAAAATTCTAGGCGTGTATACATTATCTAGCTTGAATTACTGCAGCTCTGCATTTTGAACATGAACTGCAGTACTATGGAATTAGACTAGAAAATAAATCCAAGACTCAAAGTTTTCATTTACATGAAAGAAACGGCGTTACCAAGAATAAAGTTATTATTTCTTCCTTTGTCATTGCTGGCACTGTGCAACATGGTTTACTAACACACGTTTCAGAGGGGCACAGTGCGTATGGCATACTTAGAGTCTCTGTACTTACTTTGAACTCAGGAGTATGAACCTACCATTCCTCAGCTCCTTTAACCTATGTCCAGGTTGGGAAACATTCTCTTCTTCTACTTCTTCTCTGAAGGAGGCATCTGAGACAGAAGTAAGCTGTGCATTTGCACTGCAAAACCTGACCACGATTTTGCCAACCGTATAGTACCGAAATATGTTTTCTTCTTAGGAAGTCAATAATTGGTAGGAAATGCACAGGACTCCAAATATACTAATTCCACATCCTCCTAATTTATCTCTGAAAACATTCGAAGCAGTTTTCTCTTGTGCCTAGTAATAGAAATTCATTGTCTCTCTGAGAATTCTGCCTTTCTTCAGATAGTCCTATCAAGAGTCAGAAGGTTCTCCGAAACTGGTTATGTATTCACAGTTTTATAATGAGAGAAATTGCTTTTGGTTGTTCTGTCTTCTTATTAAGGTCAGAGATTATATAAGAGATTACATATTTATCCCCAAAGAGAAAGTGATTTATAGCCTTTGCCAGAGAGGTGTAAAAAATTGGAATATATGTTCTTTCTTCTTTCCAATGCAAAGTATTAGAGGAAAGCTTTAAAAAGTTATATTGAATGTGTGGACGTGAACAATATTTAAGCATTAACAACAATACAATAATATTACTACACTACAGACCTTCTCCATGATAGGTTCAGCTTTGCACAGCTGAAATGCCTTTTTTGCTTTTCTTTGGGTTTTCTCTTTTTTCTTTTTTCTTTTTTTTTTAAAAATGGTAGTTTTAAGAGCCCAGAATTTCATTTTTAAGACAAAACATTTATTCTTGAAGTAGTTATGGATAGGTTGCTATCTATTTATTTCTTTAAATTCTAACACTTTTCCAAAGTCCGTGTTGCAGGGTAACAGCACTGAGCAAGCACACGTGCGAGCATCTCCAGTGGGGAGGGCATGGTCCGGACGCAGACTGCTAGCCGATGAGCGAGTACAAGCTGTAGAAGGATAACTGACCCATCCATACGAACAACCCCTTGAAGATCTAAGAGATGGCTATAACTACCATCTGTCAGGGAAGGGACAAGAGCACGAGCAGACCTGCCTGGTTCTGTCCGGACAGACACCCATGTGCAGCGGCACCGTCAGCCACGACATGATGCTCAGTGCTGGCACCAGAGCCGTGATGTGATGCTTGATTTCACCCCATGGCCTGGCAGCACAAGGTCTGGACTGACTCAGCCATGATGCTGAGCATGGGTTGTTCCAGGCATGTTAACTGCTGGCTTTAGATGGCTCTGGTCGCCCAGGAGGCACAAAGTCATGGTAGTTCCTGGCTGCCTTGGAAGCCAAATACATGAAATTAAGATGCTCACATTAACAAAAAGGTTAAACTGCCTGCAGGAAAAGTATGCCCATGGGAGAGCAAGAGCCATGAACACCTCTATGCAGGACAGAAGCTGCAAAACAGGCTAAAAGGGCATTTCACAGTTGCCACAGGGATTAATCTCATCCCACAATTAGTTTGGATACAAAGCCATTTGACGTCAAATAGAAAGTTTCTCAAAAACTTCACTGTCTTTTGATCCTCACCAGAGAGGAAAAAGCTGTGGGAGTCTCTAAATCCTGATTCAGCTTTTGTTTAGTACGCTCTAAGAGTATGGCTTCATACGTTCAAGTTAATTGAAAGCACAGTGTTTGCATAACGTCTTCAAGTCGCCTTTTGAAATTGGCTCTGCTACTTTTATTTAGTTTTCACTGAAAAGCAAAGGGAAAAGTCTTGCTGTTGTATTGATAGCACAAAAGAAATCGCTTTCATAGTATTGAAGGGGACTATAGCTGATGTAAAAACTGAAGCATGTACTGACCTTAGGAAGAACACAGTGTCCCCAAAAAATTCTTTTCCAGCCCCAGAAAAGCTGTCACCAGCTATTCTGAAGCCTTGCCTCTAAGTTAATAGAGCTCATAAGCTAAAAGTCTGTACATAGAAGGGGAAACTTTTGCTAACTCAGAACAACAAAACTCATAATATAGCAAAAAAGCCTAGAAAGCTTTTTTTTTTTTAAATTTTACTTCCCTACAGGAGAGGTTTCAGGGGGATTAAGATATGACAAATATTTGACAGTATGTTGAGTTCCTATTCCAAATTGCCTGTTTCTCACTTAGCATATCCCCACTGGACTTTATAATAAAGTCAGCTCACATCTTTCTATTCACACCACTGGATTTATGAGGTGGACTGGTGTTAACAGGACAGAGGTGCTCTTTCTGTGGAGGATTTAGAAATCCATGTATCATAGTCTTTCGGATTTAAATTCAGGAGAAAAAAAAATATGAATATTTTATATAAGATTTTCATAAGAACACATCTATATCAGACAGCTGGACTGGATCACCAAAGGATATTTTAGCTCCTAATGTCCAACTTCCAATGATGGCCAGTGGCAAATGCTTAATAAAAATTATGAAAAGGAGAGGAAGCATGCTATGAATATTTTTCCAAGGTACTTTCTTAGCCTCTAGCAATCTGTAGCACTGGCATTTACTAAGATAAAGATACAACTTCTAATAATCCACAATGGATTTCCCTTTGTTGTTTTGTCCAGGTGTTTTTTTGAATCCTGGTAAAATTCCAGCATTCACAACATCCAGTGGTAAGAAATTCCACAGATTAACTATTCATTGTGTGAAAAATACCTTCCTTTTTGCTTTTGCTGCCAAGTGATAATATAATTTGATATCTACTAATTATTGTATCGAAAAATAAAGAGGAAAAAAATGTTCCCTGTCCACTTTGTCTATGCCATTCATAAATTTACAGACTCTTTTTGAATTTTTCATTTCCATTCAATCGCCTCTTTTGCAGGCTTAGTATCTATGACTAGTAAGGAGTCATTCTTTGCCTTTGTTTACCCTTGCAACCCATGGATCTTCTCTGGTTTTACTATGTCCTTCTCAAATAGGACTGAAATTGCACATACTGTTTTTAACTCACAAAAATGGCACGGTGCTGTGCTCTGTTTTGTCCTCTATTCCTTTTCTGTAGCACAGTATTTGCTTCATTCTTCTACTGCTGCTGGGCTTGGAGCTGATATTTTCATCAAGAGGACCGACTTTAACCTCGAGGTCACTTTCTGAAGCCTGCTTATATCCCAATGTTTCCCAACATTTTAAAATAAGGATCATTTTTTCCCAGTGTGCACCATTTTATTATTCTCATTGTATATAAGGCAAACTATGTACTGGACTCCTTTACAAAGACTGTGGCCAGAAGCTCAAGGAAAGTTGCTGCGCTTGTCTTCTCAGCGCTGGGTTCCAGTTTGGGGTTCCCCAGTTTGCAAGGGCTGAGAAAGGAGCAAGGCAGGGGATGGCTGCCAAGGGGCCGGCCGTGAGAAGGGGCTGCAGGAGCTGGGCAGAGAGGAGGCACTGCAAGAGCAACCTGCAGCTACTTGAAGGGGAGTTGCAAAGGTGACAAAGCCAACAGTTCCTCAGTAGTGGCAAACGATATAACAAGGGGCCACACACCGCAGCGAGGCAGATTGGCGTCGGACTTCAGGAAAAACTTTTTCACGGGGAATGCAGTGCAGGTTTTCCCTGAAAGGCTGTGAAATCTCCATCCTTGGAAGCTTTCAAGATTCATGCCTAGACGTTGGCACAGCTGACTGGTGTTGGTGACAGTCCCGCTTTGAGCAGCAGATTGGACTTGATGACTGCCAGAGGTTCTCCCCGGCAACGTTGCTGTGAGTCTGTGACTGAATGACTTTACAGTTTTTACACTGGATATGATATTCGTTGATCTGTTTCTTGAGTTAATGGTGTAGGAAAGGTATCCGAATATCTTAATGCGTATTCAGCTTAATTATATGTCTGTAGTTGTGCTTTCTGGTTTTAAAAAGACAAATCCCTGAGCTTTAGAGTATGATAGAAGCAGCTGTGAAAAATTCCAGTGAAATACCATACTATTTCATAGAGCTTGTATAGTTGCAGTAAAAATTTGTTTGAACTGGCAGTGACTCATTCTTAAGATTTTACATCTTTTAAAAAATATTCATGTAAGAGTATTTGTGTCTTTGCATCTTCAAAAAGAAGAGAGAGCTCTTAAAAGGAAGTGTGTCTTCAGCACTTAACCTCTGGGATTGATCAGCTTAACTCATACAATGTGATTCAGGCAACCAGCCAGGCAGACGGAGGCATCCCAATCCCCTGCGTTGGCCAACTCAGTGCGTTACAGGCACGGGAGACACTGAAGACTCTGAAACCTTCAGAGAGAGATGAAACAGGAGTAAGCAGGTCTCAAAAGTTTTAAACATTAGAATTTTTCTGTCAGCTCTTTCCCAAGAGTTCATATTGCATTTAATAAGGTTCATGGACTCATGATTTAAAAATACCTGTCTTCCCTCAATATTAAAGAAAAGAGGCAGTAATATATCAGGTTTATTTCTGGTAATCAAATTTCACAATCAATTTTATTCTGTCTTATTCACAATATAAAATTTACTTTTCTGTCTTCTCCTTGCAGCTTTTATTCTAATTCCCACTGCAGCGAAGAGGTGACTAGAAAAGCATTTCTAACATAAATTCAAGTGTGAATACAAAAAATCCTTGTTCTGGTTTATATTAGAGGAAAACAACTTCTCCAAACATTGATATGAAGAAAGCAAATTTTATAGAAAATACTGCAATGTGTATGTTTGAAGATAACTACATTTACGTTTCTAAGACACACTTAACATGTGCAACTTTACAAATATACAACTTAAAATGTTTTATAAGTATAAAACTGTTCATGTTATGTTAGGAAAATGTAAAGATTATTATACTGACCAGGACAGGTAAATATTTTTCAAGAAAAATATCCATAATATAGGCTATGTGCCTGGCTGCATTGAATAGCACTTCACTCCTAGGAACATAATTCATTGTCAATAATGCAGTGACTAAGTTTTGTTTTCTTACTGTCTGAATTTTTTCTGCTCCTTTCCTGGCTTCTTTTTCCACACTAGTTTCCAAATTTTTTACAAATATTGCTCTTTAACTCACTCTTCAGAAAGAGAAAAAAATTGATCATACTACTGCTTGCACTGAGCACAGAATATTTCATTGCCTGACTTGATTATGATACCTTTAAAATTAGGTTCATGGTGTGAACAGAAGCAGTAGGAAATAGAAAATTCATTTATTAAATGAATCTATTAAACACTGCAATGTTAGCTTAAAATTAGCTGCATACCAGACAGTTCACTTGCCAGATACATATGAGAAATGCAAAAGGAATGCAGATAGGAATGAGACAAGATAATTTTAAAATGAAAGTGAAAACATATGATGCTATTCTGTTGCAACCTTGGACTCACGGACTTCTTTCAGATAAAAGCAAATACTTCAGCAAGTGCATAATAAGTGGCACTGACAAGAATAAAAACTTTACTGGCATGCTATGTTTTCATACTTTTGCAAAATGGAGGACACATTTTGCAAAATGATGCATCTAAATCATAAATTCTACCATTTCTCAGGTAATAAGGGCTGAAATGGCCCTCAACATAATTTCACCAGTTTAAGTTTTACTCGAACTGTGCTATCTATCTCCCATAGCGGTGAGATGATGTGGAAGCCCATGGCGGCACACCTTGGCAGCCAATGACTCGATTAAGGAGGGGGAAACACTTTTCTATCTCTACACGCATTGAAAGAGAAAAGAGCGACTCCTTGCTTTGTTTCTTGTCAAGTCGATGAGCCAGAAATGTGGGGATTTAACAGGCCAGTCATGTCACCCAGAGTCCTTGGAAGAGGTCCCTTCTCCACCTCCTCCACCCCTTAAAAAAACATTCTGGTAGGAGACATCAGTTAGCAGCGACACAAATCAAGCCTGGCCCCTTTTAGAGGACAGTATTACATCTTCAGAGGTGACACTTATGATGGAGACGGAGACAAAGGCTAGGAAAGCCTTGGCAAACGTGCTGCAAGTGTTTCTGGAACAGAGAACTCAGGGCAGAACAGCGGGTGCAGGCTGGAAGACGAGGCACCGTAAACAGAGAGCTCCCGTGCCAGACACTCCCAGGGCAGCAGCCTGCGGACCGACCTCGGAGCGTGCACGGGGCCACACCGGCACTTTCTGCTCCACTCTGTCCTCCAAAACACCCTGTACCAGAGACAGGGAGTGGATGATGCAAAACTAGCAAAGTCAGCTTTTTCACCAGAGGCTCCTTGTATGTCAGCAGAAGTGGCATCTCCCTTAACAGCAGATTTCCAGCTGGCTTCCAGCAACCAAGTGGTGCAATGCCCCTGCAATGGGGGCTTGAGGGACTAAAGGGACACCAAATTCTGGGAGAAAGGAAAGCTCGGGTAAAGCTGCTGCTCTGACTTCAGCATGGGGAAAAAAAACGGGCTCATTCCCGCTTTTCAGTTGTATTGATCGGTGTGTTTGTGTCACAGGCTTTCAGTTTGTCCTTCTGAGAATCCTACACCATCATGCAGTCCCCTTGTTTTGGGAACACATGCAGAGTGTTTGAAAACTCCCATTGTTTTTCTAGAAGAGCAGATTACAGCAGCTACTGATTGCAAGAGGATGTGCAAGAACAGTGGTGGAGTACTAAACACTGCAGCAGTTACTGTGGATCTTCAGTGCACAAAGGGACAGAAAAGAGGAGATGTTACATGCAAATACGGTAAGAGAAAAAAAGCTGAAAAGCCTCAAAAAAATACACTAAGGAAAAATTTCAAGAGACAAATTCTGGTGTCAAAAGAGACCACTGCAATAGATTAATTTTAAACAATGTCATTTGGATTACTACCGTATGAAGGGACAAATGCTCCTTTTTAATATGTGAAAATGTTCTAAAAGAGATGCATTTTAATAAATTTAATGAGAATGTTTCAGAAGATTAAGAAAAACACCCTCAAAAGATCTTCAAGGAGTTAAAACATAGGCAGGGTGTTCTTAAACGCATTAACATTTATGTGGAATGAAAGTTCAAACAAGACCCTTCCATCCTATATATGATTCAAGCCAATAAAGAAATAAACCCTGCTGTGTTAATGGGAGCCTATCCATTGGTTTCATTGGGATTTCACTCCAGAAAACCTCAGATATAGTCCTGCTTTAATTTAAAGTTGGATTTGCAAACTCATATCAGTACTTTTTATTTGAGGAAGATTTCTTAAACTGTTCTGAAACCCAGCAGACAGAGATAAATGCTGCTTTCCTGCTCGTCTCCCCGTTTCTCCCTTTTTATGTGCTTCAGATCAGCTCCCAGCCAGCTGCTCGCTGATCGGCATCACTCTGCGGTTCCCAACAGGTTTATTTCCGCCTGTTCCTCTGCCAGATCCCTGATCTCTGTTCTGTACTGTCAGCCTATACTAAATTCACCTTACCCCAGCTTGGGTCCGGAGCAGAAAAGCCTTCTGGCTCCGAGGAAATTAACCTTTCATTTGTCAACGGGTTTGACCACCTCAGCTGGTGTTAGATCACAAGCAGGGAAACTGCACTTCTTATAATAAAGGCACGGAGGATGGGGTCAGACACTGCGGCGGTGGTGAGGTACCTAGGGCTGCTGGTTCCTGACACTTCCATGGGTCCCAGGAAAGCTCCTCTCAGAGGGCTTCACTGCCGCGTCAGTGCAAAGGCTGCCTGGCCCTCACACAAAGTCCCAGACAGGGCAGATGCAAGTACCAGTACCCACCCGGTCTTCAGCTGAAGGGTTCAGAAAGGTATAGGAGGTTGGAGAAGTCGTAAATTTGTCCTTTACACCTATATTGAGTAAATCATTTGCTTGAAAGATATATATATATATGTGTGTTTTTCTAGATTACTGTCTAAAACACTTGGAAAGCACAGCTAAAGGCTGCAAGACTAATATATAAATCAGTGAGCTTTCCAACCAGTCCAGTAAGGGATCCGAGAGGAAGAGGGGCTTCTGTCTCCAGTGCTGCTTAAAAGGAAGAGTGACTTTCTCTTCCACCCTCACCCTGCTGTTGATTGATTTATCCGATGAAAGACCTTCAGCATTTAATTGAGGACTGTGACATTAACCATGGGTGAAGGGAGATGCTTCCACCAGACCAGACACAAAGGGAACTGAGATCTGAGACATGCCTTTGTCTTTAAGGGTTGCTGCTGACACCTCCTACCTGCATGTGTTGGTTAAGGCGGCTCTCAGTTGAAGGTGACTACATTGCACCATTGACCATGCAGAAATCATGGTGGCAGGTCATTTAAAACTTTTTCAGACATCTCCACGTGATGCTGAGATCTCAACATACCTTTCCGAAAACCTACCCCCAGGTCCGCATTACTAGATCAAGATTTTCAGAAGAAATATTGTGACATGATCGAGGACTAGATGCACTTCAGCTAGGTTCCAGTTACGGTTATGAACCTGATACCAGCTTTTTAGTGGCTCTGCCACTTACCTGAGCATACAAAATGTTTTGTATAACTTACTGAAATATCTGGCCAGTATTGTTATGCACGCAAGTTCTGAAAAAAAAAAATCAAAACCAAAATGAGTCCTTAATTTAGACCTCAAATTATATGTCTGATTTAGAATAGTCAAGTAAGAACCACGTTTTGCCAAGCATTTCAGGAAATGAGGATTTGTGAGACTAAAAGATCAATTAAAAAACTGATCTTTAGGTTCTTTCTTTTTCCTTAAGGAAAAGCCTTGTCTCTAGGGGTTAATGTTGATTATTTATAAAATCCAAAAGATTAAGTATGCTCATAGCGATGATGCCCTAAATATTGATTCTTCCAACTGTGCAGTTTTTTAAAAGCTCTAAGGCTGAAGTTAGTACTAAGCAGGGAATGTGTCAGTGGGTCTCAGCTCCAGAGAACACAGTGTTTCCTCCAACTAAAACATAGGCATTACCTTGATTACAGGAAGAAGGCTAAAAAAGGCCCATATCAAAATATCTGGATGACACTAGGAGAATCGAGAAGCAGCAGATTTTTTCTCCGAAATACATAAAGTCATAGAATCATAGAATGGCCTGGGTTGGAAGGGACCTTACCGCAGACACCATGTCTTCTTCTATTGCACTGGGAAAGTGATTATGAACTATGTATGGGACCCCCAACTTAAATGTAATAATGACAATGCAACAAGGTTATATTTTTTATTTTTTAACTACCACACCATATGATAAATGCATTAAAAGCCAGTAAATCACAAAATGTAATTGTGACCAAGAATGCATTCGCCAACAGTTGCATTCCAAGTGGAGTCCCTCATGTATCACCTTTTGGCCTCAGGCTCCTTAAAATATTTTATCTAACCTTGAGAAAAACCACAAAGCTATCTCTGACATACTTTGGGTCTGACAAAGCTGAGGAAAATCACAGGTTATGAAACAGCAAGCTGCTGCTACAAGGCATGCTGAATAATCTGGACACGGACACTGAAATATGAACTTCTGTATCACCCATCCAAAACAAGGAATACAAGTCATGTTTCCAGGACGTGGGAGCCTCTCTGGGGAATCACTGCTTCGGAGCAGGTGTTAGAAGCCTTGGCAAATAACTAGCTAACAGGAACTCCTTCGAGTGACACTGTGGCCAGACTTGGAATATAATTTATGCAGTCCAAGTAAAAATTCCTCTGTTTCACCCTACAAAAAGTCTACATTACATCATTGGTGAGACTGCTTCTCGGATACTAAGCCCAGTTTTAGTGTCCACAGAGGATGCTAATCAAGCTCACTTAAGAGAAAATGAAGAAAGAATCACATAATCAATCTCATTAAATAAACTGTGGGAAAAAAACCCTGATTTTAGTGAAGATTTCCTCTTATGAACAGGGAAAGCTCTGTAATGACTTGGTCAGTCTAATAAAATCTATATGGTGAACAGAAATTCAATAACAGCAAACAAAGAAAGAGCTAAAACCAAATCAGAAAGTCAAAGGAGACAAATTCAGAAGGGAAATACTTTTAGCAATGCATTTTTTTTACACATCAGAACAATCATCCAGGCTTGAGTATTAGTGGAAACAAAAACTTAATCAACCAGCAAGTGTAAGATAACAGGCAGTAAACCTGCACGGCAGCGAACGCACAGAGGAGATGTCATTTCTGACAGCAAATTTAAAAACTTCTTATGCTGAAGACAAAGCTGATGACCACAATTCAGTGTCCTGAATGTTTTCACGTTTGGGTGACTTTTTGAGTATTTCACACGCACTTGCTGCAGCAGTTCTGCCAAACTAGTCCAACCACCGTCTGCAACTAGGATAAGGTGCAGATCAGAAAGGCATCTTTTACAAAGACTGAAATACATATGATCAACCTCAACTGACATGTTTTGGCAGATGTCGTGTTTATCCTCAGCAGCTTTTGGAAGTAAATTCAAAATGATGCCATAACCTTTATGGCTTAGAATGAGCTCAAGATCACAAAGTGAAATGATTAGACTATTTGGGGAAAAAAAATAGAGCTATCAAAATGTGCTGCATAAGAGAAACTTTTAAACATTGATAGGAATGGCTTTGACAGAAATTTCTGCTGGAAAGTATGTCAAAGGCTGCAACTTACTTGCTGTAAAAAGGGATTAAGAAGAAATGGAAGAAATAAAAGTTTTTCTCATGTTTCCTGAACATATTTTTATTTTTAACAAGGTCTGAATTAATATATTGAGCCTAGCAAAATAATGTATATATGTACTTCAAATTTAGTTGGAATTGCTTCAACTTCCAGGTCCACGATCTTGCTGTATCTTTATCTGCTAAATTAAAAAGCCTATTAATTATATTTTGCTCTGCATCAAGTCAAACAAATTCCATTTGGCTAAGCAAAACAATCCAAGTTCCAGCTATCGTTCATGGTTGGTTTTGTGTCATTAACCGTCTGTCACTGGAAAGGATTCAGGGAGAAATCACAGCGACTTCTCCCATTGCAGAGATGGAACTGGAGCCGGTTCTTCAGAGGAGGTCTAAGCGTTGCTGCCAGTGCAATACGGAGAAGCAGGATCTCACCGAAGCTCAGTTCAGTTGACCTCTCATGATGACTGTGGAACCCTTCTCATAGTCACTGGCAACAAAACTGATCTAATAGTGTGCTGCCCCTAGAAAGGGCACAGTGCTTCTGGTTATTACACATATGAACATAAATCTAGCAATGCACTTTGCTTCTTCCCAGCTGATCACAGACCCCTGATTTTTTTGGCTCTTGTGCTCTGTCATCTCAGGGTTGGGGGGTTTTTTTGCCGTTTTCCATTTCAGTCATGTGTATAAACTTTTTCAGCAATAGCTCCATTTCCACAGACCACTGACAGGCACATGAAAGAGGGTAGGATCAAGGTCTGATCTCTGTGGGGATGCTTTGGAGACTCCTTTTCACAGGTTGAACTGAGATCTCATTTGCCAGTTTCTGAAGCATTTAATGTGTGTCATGTTGATTTTGTCATCTTCCAGATATTTCATAAGACTCTTCTCATCTCGTTTCAAGTAAGGAAGTCTGAGTATTATACATCAACATTATTATCCTTTAATCAACCAAAATCACAGAAAATATAATGTGAAGCTGGTTTGATAGGATTACTTTCCATAAACACAAATGAACTTGCATTAATTATGCTACTCTTTTAATTCTTTATTAATTCAGTTTTGTATTAGCTGTTCCATTATTTTTCCAAGGATTTATGTCACACTGACAGCCTATAATTACTTGGGTCATCTCATTTATTGTTTTTCAATATTGGCACGTTAACTTTCTTTTGCTGTCCCAAAACTTCCCCTGTGTTGCAAGAATTATTGAAAATCAACATTAATAGTCAAGTTCCTCAACGGTGCCTTTAAACCTGTCGGATACACGTTATCCGAACCTGCTAATTTGAAAATGTTTAATTTCCTGTTCGAAAGCAGAACAAAAACAGCTTCCAAGTTCCTGAAGCACATATAGCTCTTACCCCTACAAATCAAGTTGGTAAGAACTGGGAATGTTCAGGGTTCCCCATCCCTTGGAATATGTCATAGAGGGCAATGACAAGAATAATTTCTGACCACGATCCAGAAGAGAAGGTGACAAGTGAATACTCTTTGACCTGTGAGTTGTTAAAACACGATTGTTTCGGTTTTAGTAGATGTGGAAACTGAGATGTGGAGAACCTTAGCAACACCCACAGTGGCATATATCAAACTTAAGATTAGAAGTCAGAAGGTCTGAGCCCCTACACGCCTACCAGCTATAGGCAGCTCCTCGCACATCCTCTGTGTAAACCAGAAGTTCCAACCAAAAATCACCACATCAAAGCATCGAAAAAAAATGTACAACTGTTTATTACTAGTTGATTATCTTTTGATTGGAATCACAGTTAACAATAAATATGAAAAGGGAAGTAAATAAATTAATTGCTGATTTATTTTTTTTTATGTTTCTTCTGTACAATTGCTGGGTTTTGCCTCAGAGTGAAATTTTTTTGTGAAGCAGTCAGCACACGTGGAGTTAGCATGATGTATAACTGCAAGTCATTTTTAACACAAAACTGATTACCATTTGGGTTTTTATGTTGTCTTTTTATGGAGATAATGGCAAAATAAAAGTAATGCAGACACACATACAAATATTGTGTTAGGTACCTAGAAAAAGAGCTAGGGATGTTACATGCCATACTGGGCCACTACAATATTGAAAAACAAATATCCACATTTTAAGTTTATTTGTTGTAAGGTTGAACTTCTGTAACATGCAAGTATGCACAAGCTTAAAAGAATTATGAAGTCAAAGGTAAAAAAATAAATTAAAAACTTTAAATAAATGTCTGATACAGTCTAGTACTAAACCACTCACACTTCTGTATAGCATTTTCTGAGATATGTTCAAGTAGGAAAGCAGCTGAGACCAACTAGTGTCACTGAAAACAAGCTATAATGTTAAAATATTGAATTGCTCTTGGCCAGAGTAGCTAATATGAGTTATAAATTTGAATTCTTTTCCTTTATGCTTAGTGCTTGGATATGTAGAATGATCCAGCAACAATAAAAAATCTATATGAATTGAATACCGTATTTGCTTCTTTGTGATTTAGCATTCTAAAACACTCAGGCAAAAGAAAGGCTGCATTAAGAGAACATCAAGAGACTCATATTCAGAAAATAGGAAATACTGTATCTGAGATTGCTTTTATAATGTTAATTCAGCTCAGCTGTGTGAGTCCCTTTCCAAACAGCAGGTCATTTAATAAGAGAATTTTTTTTCAGAAGACCTCTATCTCGCTCATGATCTGGGAATAACAGTTTGTGTTGAAGAAGATGCTAAATTTGAGGTAGCCAATCCTTCATTTGCTGTAGAAACAGAATTCAATGTAGTGAATGAGGTGACATTTGCAGAAGGGTTGCTGGATTAAGGAATTTGAATATTGCCCAGAAGAATTCAAACTTCTATTTCCCCATAGAATTCCAAGGTCATACTGGAATCATTTAAACCAAAATTTTTTTAAATTGTCATTAATTCTGTTTTCTTCATTTTATATACCCCATCTTAAATCCTCACAGTTTTATTTGGTGGAATTTTGAAGTCTCATAGTTGTAATTTGACATTTCATAGACTGTATAATGTCTTAAGGAAATTGCAGCTACCCAACAGTTAGTCAGAGGTTGAGTTATAAGTTACCTGCTACTCATCTAAACCAAAGTGACTGTGATAATTTGTCCTTCTTTCCTTTTTTGGTATTCTTGGAACTTAATTCCAGGAGACTATATGCACTCTGAACGTATCATTATGAAAAATCAGGTGCAAGGTACCTCAGCTTAGGAATCCAACATTACTGAACAATTTTGGCCACACTTTGTTTCCACCTAAAAGAAGTGGAAGAACTAAAATCTGTATATAGTGGCTGAATATCCATACAAAGTAAGTTCGCACCAACTCCTTTTCCTCCCCACCTCTTTGCCCTGCTTCCTAAGGCAAAGAAACATTCATAGTTGGACCTGAATCTCCATCAGTGCTTCTCCATTGAGGTGCTTGATCTGAACTGAAGGATCTCAGGGAAGGTCACAAAATGCACTTGTTGTGCAACCCACACATCAGTTCGATTCACTTTCCCCAAAACAAAGATGATACCACTACTTCAGCTCATGAGAGTAAAGACAAATTAGTGGTTGTTTGTGAAGTGCTCAGATGCTGTCAAAAGGAACACCATAGAAAAGTCTGTAAGAAATTAATAACGTGTATCAAGAACAGCATCTGAGCAGAGAGTGATAAATAAAGTGCAAGGTCACACACTGAAAAATGGAAAGAAAATAATAGTGAATTATCTGGGCACCATCCATTTTATCCAATAAATGAGGTAAGGGTACACTGAAAGAATAGTTTATGATCTAACAGTCAAAGGCCATTGCAAGGTGCCTCCACAGAGGGGGCAGATTAAGTTTGCATGGGCAGTTCAAATTCTGACCTGGTTCTACTGTTCTCGTCTTTGCTGATTCTTTGGCAATAATCATTGAAAATTGGGGGGGGGGGGGGGGGGGGGGGGGGGGGGGGGGGGGTGTGGATGCATGCCTGTTTGTATCCCATTTCCCAGTTTTTTGTTAACAGAAAAACCATCTATTTCATATTACAAAAAGATACATAGATGTAATCTATTTAATATTACATTTCATTGGGACTTTTGAGTTCCCCAATTTGTTGAAACTGCTAAACCCCTAAATTCAAGACTTGTATCATTAACAGATACATGCTCCAATTATCCAGACGTACCCTGACATATGTATTCACTAGGTACTCAAGTCATTATGGAATGCAAGTGTATAAACAAGTTCAAGTAGATCTACTGACAGGAAATTACACATCCAATTGAGCAACATCCCCTCGATATCTGCTTTTTCTAACCATGTGGTCTTCAATACAATATTATTGTCCCATGCACTTTTTTTTTTCTTATGAATCCCATTTCTAATTACTGATTAAAACCTGGGTTTAAATAGGTGACTTGATCAAGATCAGTTGAAAACCAGTGGCACTGTCAGGCACCACACCTGCATTTGCAAATCCCTGGTCGGGGCTTTAGTCACAGTAAAATCCTCCCCTCCTTTTAATACTCACTAGAAATCAGTTCTTAAAATATTATTCCAATAAAATTTTGTCTAGTCTTGTGATTTTTTTTAAATTTATATGGCAAGAGAAATGTTTTTTTTCCGATAGCAATATTGAGCTGTCGTGATTTCAGCAGGATCCAGTCTCCAGCTCAGCTGTATTCCTTTCACTCCTCACTTGCATGGACTTTTCTTACTATGGCATTTTAAAAGGTCTGATTTTTACTTCAAATTTTCATTCTGTGTGCATTACCAGCTGTGAGAAAAACTACTTTCTTCATGCACTTGTTTTCATTTGGGGGCTTGTCCCAGTGCAAAGTCTAATCCTCCTAAACCTTCAGCTGGTTCCCCACATTACTGATGGGCACCCTATACTTTGGGTAGCTATGTATAAAGTTTTTATTTCTGACCTCTACATTTTTGATATATCAGAGAATTGAATCTTCTAGTAAGGATTTTTTTCATGCTACTGTAAGTGTTATAATGCAACACTCTGTAAAACTATTTCTCTCACTGATACAACATCCAGCAACCCAGAACATCTCAGTGTAAGACAGATGTTAGTCTGGAGCCATCTACTGGTTGTATCGCTGAGCCTTATACAGGCACATCTGAAAAAAAGAAAAAACAAACAAACAAACAAACAAACAAAACCCCAACCCAAAAGCAAACCACTTTACAGACTTAATTCTGTTGTAATTCTAAAAACAACAGCATATATTCAGTGACTACTAGGTGGACTTAACATGGCTCAATTGACAAAATAGAAGACGTCAAGAACTTACTTATCTTGCTTTCATAACAAAACAAAAATGGAGGGAAACTCTTATTTCTCTGTTTACACCGAGAAGGAACTAAGAACAAGATAATATTAATGCTTCCTAAGATTTAAAAAATTTAGTAAAGTATTGTGGTGGGTTGACCCTGGCTGGGGGCCAGGTGCCCACCAGAGCCGCTCTCTCACTCCCCTCATTCACCAAACAGGGGAGAAAAGGCATAACGAAATGCTTGTAGGTCGAGATAAGGACAGGGGGAGATCACTCACTGATTATCGTCACGAGCAAAACAGACCAAACTTAGAGAGGGAATTCATCTAATTGATTACTAGGCAAAACAGAGTAGGGGAATGAGAAAATAAAATCAACTCTTAAAACACCTCCCCCCACCCCTCCCATCTTCCCGGGCTCAACTTCACTCCTGGCTTCAACCTTCCCCCCCTCAGCGGCACAGGGGGACGGGGAATGGGGGTTACGGTCAGTTCACCTCACGGTGTTTCTGCCGCTTCTTCATCCTCAGGGGGAGGACTCCTCTCATCGTTCCCCTGCTCCAGCATGGAGTCCCTCTCACGGGGTGCAGACCTTCAGGAGCAAACTGCTCCAGCGTGGGATCCCCCACGGGGTCACAAGTCCTGCCAGCAAACCTGCCCTGGCGTGGGCTCCCCTCTTCATGGGTCCACAGGTCCTGCCAGGAACTTGCTCCAGCGTGGGCTTCCCACGGGCCACAGCCTCCTTCAGGTGCCTCCACCTGCTCCAGCGTGGGGTCCTCCACGGGCTGCAGGTGGAATCTCTACACCCCCTCATCCTTCCTCCATGGGCTGCAGGGGGACAGCCTGCTTCACCATGGTCTTCACCACGGGCTGCAGGGGGATCTCTGCTCCGGTGCCTGGAGCACCTCCTCCCCCTCCTTCTTCACTGACCTTGGTGTCTGCAGAGTTTCTTACATCTTCTCACTCCTCTCTCCGGCTGCAAAAGCTCTCTCTCTCTAAGTGTTTTTCTTCTTCTTAAATATGTTATCACAGAGGCGCTGATTGGCTTGGCCTTGGCCAGCGGCGGGCCCGTCTTGGAGCCGGCTGGCATTGGCTCTATCAGACACAGGGGAAGCTTCTAGCAGCTTCTCACAGAAGCCACCCCTGTAGCCCCCCCGCTACCAAAACCTTGCCATGCAAACCCAACACAAGTATTTCAGATAATCTTGAGTTTTATCACTTCAACAAACAGGATAAATACTTCTTATTGCTTTATTTTATGCGTAGCAAGATTTCATCCTGCATTTGTATGTGTTGTTCTGAAATGGTTAAGGCACACCATGTACGGGTTTCTTGGGATTAAAAAAGGTCTCAGTCAATTTTATGACGTCCTTCAAAGGTTTTTATTAAAAACAAATTCAGACAAAAAAGGTAGCAGATGAACAGAAGTATAAAGCCTTTAAAACCAGCTACTGTGAACTAAAATCAATCCAGACAACTTAGTTGGGAGACCAGAAGTATGTTATATAATGAATCTGATAAGTATGCATATACTCATTTATTATATGATAATGTTGATAAGAATTAGTGCTGTCAGTTCTATTATTGCAAGTGTATATGCAAGTTAACTGAGTCTTCAGGAGCAAGAGGGAGCATTTTACAGATTTTACCAGTTCAAGAGAGATTATTTGCACCTATTAAATATGTATACATATACATCTATGTATATGTATGTATACACACAGAAACACAAAAATATATACATATTAATTCATGAAGGTGTCTATACCTACATATGCATATATGTATATATGCATATATGTGCACACATGTATATGCATGTAGATATATACACGTTTATATGTATGCAATATATGAATATTAATCTATATACGTATATACATATACATGCAAGCACATGCATGCACACCTATATATCACACCCAACATTCTACAATCTCAGTTAAAGAAAATCCTCTGTTGGTTGTTAGTTGTACTGGGATTAAACACTTGCCATTATTCACATTTGCTCTCAGCAGATCCATCAGCAGGAGCAACTTCCAACAGGAGCTGTAAGTGGCAAGTAATTTTATCAAGAAAAGCAAAATGCAATTTAAAATGTATAAAAGGCAGATAAACAATAAGACTTCCCAGCATAAACAGGAAGGCATAAACATATTGCAGGTTTGGAGACCAGACTATAGGAGCTAAAACTAGGAAGAAAGACATTGCCACCATCACAAATGGAACTGGTAGAAACACCTGCAAGAGAAAGAAAAAAACTCTTTCAGGAAATAAACTCACCGACTGTGATTTTATGTATCATTTGTAAAAGCGATAATGCGTTCTTTGCCACATGCAAGTACCATTTCACATGTTGGTGCAATCTCACCCAGGATCTGACCTCAAATTCCCTACAAGATAGGCAACTTTTCTAAAATACATGTTCAGGCTCCTTCTATTGCAAGGGGGAGGGGTAGGCAGGCCCTGGAAACCATTCATCCACATATGACATTAGTGGCACCTAAAAGAAACTCGGGGTTGGCTGCCTACAAAAAGCCTTGACAATAAGCATACACTTCCAACCCATGTTTCTGACAGCTAGATTGAGATTAAATCTATCCTTAACGCCTGTGGTTGTGTCAGGAAAGATGAGAGTAGATCAAGGTTTAATTAACCGTGAATGGCCACTTTGGATCCCCCACTCTTCTGGTTACTGCTCCACACTGGTATGGTTTCCCGTTTCACACTGTTTGCACATCTCACCCATTCTGCATATATCCATTCCTTGCTGTCAAGTGCAAGCTCTCTGGGGCAGATACCATCTGGGTTATTTTTTTCCTTTCCTTCTACAGTGTGAAGAAAAGTTGTTGAATAAGTCACATATTGTGACTATAATTTGTGTTTTTGTAGCGACTATCCACTTTTGTCTTGCACTTGTTCTGTAACTTTTGCACGCTACCCAAAAAAGAATCTGTAAAAATATTTTATAACACATTTCCATTTACTTTGTATGGTCGATGAAGGTGAGGTTCCCGGTATCGAAGTACAATCAGGCTTGCACAAGTCAATCCAATCATAAGCCAGGCAGAAAATCCAAAGTAATTTGTTAACGTAATAAGGTCAGAGGGGATTATAAAAATGGATGCAATGGTGGTTGAAAAAATCATGGCTGGTGCTGGAGTACAGGAGTGGACATTAAGCATGGATATTAAAACAGGTAAATGTCCTGACTGACTTCCAGCATAGCTCAATCGACCTAGTGTGAACATGCTGCTGTTGAGGGCACCAAATATTGAGACAGCAACAGAGACAGGAATGATCCAGGCAACAGAGGGGATCACTCGATCAGCCCAAGTGACTGCCACAGCAACTGCAAGAAAGCAAAGCATTAGCATTGTGTAAGTACCATGTTCTCAATTACTGACTCAAGAGAAAAGAAACTTAAAATACGTGAAAGGCTCATTATTTACCAGCAATGCCTTTTTTTTGTTACAGTAGTCAAACGTGACTAATCTAATCCTAAAGGTATTTAATTCAGGAGCTAAAAATACAGCAAGAAGGAGCGCTGCCTGCCAGAGCCAGGCAGGTAAACCTGCTGGGGCCGGAGGGGCAGGTAAACCTGCTGCCCAGCCAGAGCAGGCTGCACCTCACCGCCGTGAATCACAAACACACACGCACGGGCAAGGCCACACGGGGAAACAAAATGAACGCATTAGTCCCCGGCGTGACCACAGTGCTGACGCGATCTATGGTTTGAGGAAACTGCCAACATGAGCGCATACAGGTGCAGAGGTGGGTCAGCGAGTGTGTTATTAATGAGGTTTTACTTTAGGTGGAACTGGGAAATGTGAACGATTATTTCTGAACAAGAGATATCTAATATTACTTGGAAATTAGCTATAGAACATATTGTAGCGAGGAGCAATATTTAGTGGGTCTATAACCAACTGCCACAAGGTATATAGGTCTTGCAGTGATCTGCACAGCATAGGAAATTACTACAGTAGGGCAAAACAAACCCCAAAAAAATATGAAGTGTAGCAAACAAACAAGAACTGCAGCAATGCACAGCAATGTTTAAACCACGGCTATAATTTTAAGGCTATCTCCTCAGCTGACATAGATAAACACAGCTCCCCCGGCACGTTTGGAGCTGCTCATGCCAGCTGGGCAGCTGCTATTCATGGATACTCTGGTACTCGTTGCCTCTTTTTTTGTAGGATGGATCTGCAAATGTATGAATCTCTCCCAGCAGAGAGCCTGACAATGGGTGAGCGATAATACAGGTTGCTGAGTGACAGCTACGCTGCTCCCATTTATGTTATTGAGCTGTTCTCACACGAAAAAAAATAATTGATCCATCCAAATGGCGTATGTTTTTTGTCACTCCCCGAGGCAAGCTCTGACAGCTCAGTCTCATTAGAATGGTATTTAAAAGGTGTTGTTTGGACAATCAAGGAGAAATACAGCTACTCTTGGACCTTTTCATGGACAACTTACTGGTGTAGGATCTGAGAGAGGCTTTATATACATTGGATTTTCACATAGACTCTTCTAAGGAACCACAACAATTTATCATGAATAACCCACACACCCAAAATGGCTACATTTTTGTGTCCACAGTCTTTTCTATATTACTTATCACGTCCACCTCCTAAACAGGATTGGCTTTAGCATGAGACACCATGAGGTAGGGAAGGAAGGACAAGAGAGGATTAAAACCACAGAAAAACAAAGGCCCTCTCAATACTCAACAGAGACCTGATCTCCACCTCATTTTCCAGGTTTTAATATACTTTTGATTTCTTTTTAGACAGTGCAGGTATAAGCCAACATTTTCAACACGTAACAACATCTCTCTGCATTCAGTCCAACTTGTGTCATACAGTAAAATTAAACAAGAATTCTCTGTTAAAACTTAGAAAGAAACCCACACTTCCTGACTGTGAAGTTAGATGAGCAGCAGTAACCCAGTGAATTGACATCAGATGGGCATGCTAATGGACCACACCTTTTTAATTAAAAAAAAAAAATCAAATCCATACCTGAAGAGACAATTTCCTTAGGTGTGAGGACAATCAGATACGAGATATTCACCAGTAAATAAAAAACGATTACTGCAGGAACAGCAGTCATCACAGTTAAGGGGATATTTCTGCTAGGGTTTTTCATCTCTTCTGAAAAATACAATTTAAAAAGACTAATAAAGCAAGCAGTGTAGTTTCTGCAAGTGTTTCAGTAGCAAAGCTGTGCAGAGCTTGACAAGACTGACACCAAAGTTCTGACCCAACTCCTAATCACTGCTGCTAAGCTACATTGCTTGTGAGGTCCTACAGTGGTTCTCAAATAGTTTATAATTGGAGAAGCCTAAACAATTTTTTCTCTTTTTTAATTTTTTTTCTTGTTTAGCCATTTTTAACTATCTTGGAAGAAGAGATGGATGGAGGTCTGATAGACTGATGACAAAAATGACAAAAGGACTGGTAACTTTAATTTGATTCAACACATATTTGACTGACAATAGAAAATTGATTTGGTAAGAAATTTTCAAGTAGCCATACTTTTAAATCACTAACTTAAATGTGAGACTCTAAAGTCAGATTATTTATTCTTACATCACCTGATGAGTTCTGATCTGAAACCTTCTCAGTGTTATCTTCCTATTCCTGCACAAAATCTTTCTCTTTGCCCTTATATCAGGAAATACTGAAAAAGTAACAGGAGAGACCGAAGGTATTGACAGAAGAGCAGTAATTCAGTGCATTTAAAAGGGGTCATTCCCAGCTGGATTCTGCTGTTGATTATCTTTTCCACGGCAAAGCTGGCGGAGGAAAACTGTTTAGTGCTAAGCCTGGCATCTTAGCTTAAAACTACTCATACCAAGTAAGAAAAAAACTCCCAACTTTGCAGCTGAACAACTGAGGCACTTGCACACATTCCTGACCATGTGATAGACCCAGCAAAAGATGGAGATGTTTCCAGAATTCTAATAATTCATCCTCTTTCACTCCCTTACCCCTTCCCTCTCACTCCCTTTCCCCTTCCTACTTCCCTCTGGAGTTACCAAAGACTTCCTCAGTATTACCAACCAATAACTCACAAGGGGAAGAAGTGAAAAATCATATGTGGAGCTTACTTAATCGCTTTCTAGGAGACAGACTTCCTTTTCCTCCCTCAAATATAACTTCTGTCTCCTGCCCAGAACATCAGCTTTGAGTCTGCCCCAGCGCCGGCTGTAGTGCGGAGAGCCAGAGGGACTGAATGAGCACAACAGTGAAATTCAGATACAGACTATCAAAGATTTTGGGATTTATTTCAAATGGAAGAAATACATTTGGTAATTTTGAGCCCAAAAGGGGACAATCATCAAAACTGCCAATTTAAATTTGTCTTTCTATTTGTTTTGTTGCTTGTTACAGTCCTGTCATCCATTTGGCACCTGATGCTTTAGATGAAGCTCACAGGCACAAAGTTATTTTTGAAGAATAGGAAATTCACTTCAGAACAGGACTATTGCATAGGTTGCATCTGTCTAAACAGCTGTGCTGCCCAATGTATGGCATTTATTACTACTGCTAACTGATCAGAAAATAAATTAATATTTTACCGATAACTTTGTATATTTTCTTGGGCTTACAAAATTAAGTGCTTGCCTTTAAGGAAATCCTAAGATTTCAAAATTATACTTTGCTGATTTATATCACCTTTTTTATTACAGCACATTGTTAACACTGGAATAGCTGGATTGTAATAGTTACAGTCATTTTTTTAAACATTAACCCAATTTTCACACTGTTCTCACCACTGAACTTTGTGTTATGCATTTCACACATTCAGTTTATTTAACGTTTTACATGTGATAGAGGTCAATGGATAAACAGGGCTAAAAGCAACATCCGTTTGCTTACAATTTAATTCTATAAATCTGATACTATAAAACACTATTCATTTAACTCATGACATGCATAACTACCATTATGAACATTATCTCTGCAGCTTTCATGAAAAACTGCTCTATTTATTACTGCCACATGGGTAATCAGATACAGAACAGGATAAGGAAATGGATATTCAAAAAGGTTTTGAATGTTTAAAATTGAGCACAAGTTACATTAAAGGATTTATACCACTTTCCTTAGATTCTTCATCACCTTCTGTGCAAGACTCTATTTTCCCAAGGAAGTGACTACTGACCATCCTATATACTATATTTTAATTCAATTCAAAATGAAGTTTTCCATGTACAAACTAGCTCCATAACCTCAGAGAAGGTACAGATATTTAAATACCAATTGATCCATTATCTTTTTTGATTTGGTCTTTACTGTGCACGTAGTTTGGCATGGATATCTTAATCCTTTTCTAAAAAGTGCACTGACACTGAGAAAGACAAAATGTAACTTTTTAAGGTATGCAAAAATCTGTGCATGAGATTTTAAATGAACTATCTTGATTTCTCTTGTACTCCTTTGGAAATGCCAGTCTGATTCTGGAGACTGCACAAGAAGCAAGAAACTTCCCTAGAGAGGAGCACCACCTCTTCTACCAGCCCCAACAAACACAGGACTTGCATAAAATGTGAGAGAGAGACCCAGTTCTGCTAAGATGAGTTGAGGAATGTAAGAAGGGCGACTGCAGCACAAAATGTAAAGAAGAGGAGTGAGATACCTGCCATATAATTGAGGGACCACCAACCACCATACGCATACAGTCCTTGGAAGAAGGCTTCGGCAACCTGTGACGCGCTGGGGATCTCTGAGCTGAACGCGTCCTCAAACCTGGCCAGACTCTCCTTTCTCCCACCAGCGAGGAGAACTATGCCACCAACAGCGATTACGGACAAGGCCATCATCTTCAGCAGAGTGAAAACCGTCTGCACCCAGGCAGCCATTTTGACGCTGCAGCCATTCAAAATCCCCAGGGACCAGAGAACAGCCAAGGCCAAGCATTTCTTCAGCGCTTCTGGTGCGGGGCAAATACCGTAGAAGGGCTGGGTGGCATATTCAGCAAACAGCAAGGCTCGAGCAGCGTTTGATGCTGGCTTGGTAAATGTTGATGTCCAGATAAAGACAAAGGCAGGCAGGGATCCAAGGCCTCTTTTAATGTGGCTGTATTCTCCTCCGGAGAAGGGCAGAGCGGTTCCCAGCTCCGCATAGCAGAGGGAACCCATCAGAGAAACCAGTCCAGATGCAGTCCAGATCGTTAGTGCGATGCCGACGTTGAGTAAGGAATGCTTTAACACCCCTGTGGGAGACACAAAGATCCCTGCCCCAACAATTGATCCTATAATAAAACTTACCCCATCAAAATAACCTATATTTCTTTTGAGTTGCATCTTGGCATTTTCTTTGCTTTTCACATCTCTGGGATCGATGCTCTTCCCTTTTCCCATTTTTTTTCTGTTTTTTCACAGCAGATTACGTGACTTCAGAGGCTGGATTACATGTATTTCCCTCTCTACTTTGTGGTTAGCAGGCTGTCACAGCCCTACTTGCTAGTGAAATGTTATGGGAAGCCTGGCTTAATCATTCAGAAAGGAGAGCATACTTTGGGTTTTGATGTCTTGTGTGTGAAGATGATTAACCAAATACTTCAAGAAATGCTGGCAAATCATGTACATGTTGGTTTAATATATACTTCAGAAATTATTAAGGTCTGGGGATATTTTTTTAAAAAACGGCATAACAAATAATGCAAATAAATGCCCATTTCTCAGCTGATTTTCATCAACAGACTCCAATTTTTTTTTTAATGTATGTCTTCAGAGACAAGTGTGCGGGGTAGGTAAATGGGACCTCTGCACCAGACCTAGGGAAAGGGGAAGGGTATGCCAGCATGAAGAAAGAAATCAGCCCTCCTTGTGTTATTGACAGTCACACAGGCATTAGTTGAACAGTCTGGTACTATTTTTCCTCCGTCAATACATAAAATGGACAGTAATCACCAGTGAACACCAGTACGTTTTGCCAAATCCCCATCAGTCGCTGGGTATAGTGGAGCTTGTTTATCCTTCACTCATTAAACACTGCCCTAGAAAGAAAACTATCACTTTATTCCTGGTTTGTCTTGAGCACTCATCATTATAGTAGTACGCAAGCGCTTCCTAAGCAGGTACTAATCTTCGGACACTGCTGCGAGGGAAAGGGGCCGTATCATCCTCCCCATTGTCCGTATGGGGCTGTGGAACTGAAAGATCAAAGTTCCCACCAGTTTGGTGTCTGCCTCTTAAGGCGTGGCCACTGATTTTCCTACTTTTTTAACAGTCTGTGGTATATTGTATGTTCAAAATATGGAAAAGGAGCTTCTCTTCAATCAGATGTGGATATATCATTGCCATAGACATTTGCCCCAAGAAAAAGGTATTTATTCTTTTTAAAAGATGTAGAGAAAAATGGGCAGAAAGCAGGAAACTAACTCAAAGAGATGTTCAGCATATACCTTAAGGGTTGCTAAGCCCCCAGAGTAGTAGCTGTGAAGTTCTTACTTTCTGCCAGTCAAGTTGAGGAACCAGTTTTGTCCCAAAGGTCAAAGCTCAGTAACGCAGCAAACAAAACTCACGGCTTTTACAGGGCCCATCTTGAGAGACAGTCGTTCAGATCAGTCCTGAACAGCTGGATTTTCACTCAAGAACAAAATAAATTAGTCTTAAAAATTAGGTTCATGTAATATGCCATCATGTAAAAGACCTGTAGTTAAACTAGGCATGTGCACAGACGATTATTTTTTAATTTAATCAATGACTTGGTTAAAGTGGGTGTCCATCACCACACAGAAACTATACGACACAGTCAGTGACAGAATTCACTGCTCCAGAATAACATTTAACCGTAAGACAATTCTTCCGTCTTCTGCAATCACTCAGCACTCACTATATACCTTCACCTCCAAAAAACATCAAGTCCTACAGACTACAAAAGTTTTAGTTATACATGAAACACAACTTTATTTATAAAACTTTGCATGCATTGCGAATTGCATTTACTCACTTTAGAAACTGCAATATGCATTTAAGTTCAAGTATGCATTTACCATTTATTATGAGTAATTCATAACAACTCAAAGTATTTCTTTACCAGTATTCATGAATTGGAAATTAAGTGTGGCAAATCTTTTAAATGGCAAACTATGTAATTTTCTGTTTTATTTCAGTGCCTTTTCTGAGTTTCCTTCTCTATGAATCCATACACATTTTTTGATATCTTCCAACTCTTTATTTTGGGTGTTCTGCCATGTACAGCTGGATTTTGATTACTATTTTTAAAACAAATAAATATTACACTAAATGGTAGCTTAAGGTACAGATGCAACTGATTTTATTATGCTGTTCATCCTAAAGTACATTGATTTCTAGTGTAACAGAGGCATTTCCAAAATCTCCCAGCAGATTAATAAAGATTTTTTTACTTCTCACAAAGCTGCCTGATTTCAGGAAACCCTAGTGAGATTATTACTTTCTTGTGTGTGCTTTCTACCTACCTCAGATAAGTGTCTCTAGACTTTAAGTGCAATGCTTTTGCGATTTAGGCAAAGTATGTTTTTCATTTTGGTGTGTTGTTGCCAGAGTAGGAGGAAGTAAGTAAGAGCAGAGACAATGACAACATTCCTACAAATCCAGTAAAACCTGACGTTCTGGAAGCAGTACACTAACATGAGCATTACAGGGGCAGAACTCAGTAAAACACAGCTGGTTACACAACAACAGGTAGTTTTCAGCCAAGCTGCTTTCTTTTTGTGTAATATACCCAGCTTCTCTCTCTGGCTGAGAGGATAAATCTCCACAGTCTATATGATTATCTCAAGGTCACAGATGTCAGTGTCTCCTGTCTCATACCCAACTATATACTCAATATCTGGTCACATTTACTTTGATGGCATTATCCAGAGACTCAGCTGTTGAATATAGGCAAAGATAAATGATTAAAATAACCCAGACGCATTTGTAAGACAAGCCTAAAATTCCCGATACGTGGAGTAGACTGAAAGGTTATATCATCATCAAAGTAAAATGCCAAAATACTGCAATTTTTATAGTCAACAGGGAACGACAACATTTCTTCTGAGTGCCAACTACTGAGTTCTCTTTGACAGTAAAATGAGGTCAAGAGAGTGCTATATAACAGCTACGGTTCAAAGCTGAAACTTCAGCCGATCACTTCTAGTTCTCCTAGCATTTAGGATTTTCCCTTTTAATTTTCTGAATTTAAAAATTCTTTTAGCCTTCAATATCAAGTTTTTCACTGTCAACTATCGAATGCTTATCATGGCTGATATCTTCAATCACTATAGTTTCCCTAGATTTAAGAGAAAAACTAATACAGAAAAGTAATGGAAGAATATTTTTGTTGGCTAAAATGGATATGTATTATCTCCTCATTGTAATTAACTGAATTTCAATGTACTTGGATAAGGACTCTCAATTTCATTCTTCTAAGAATTTCCTGTGTGTACTCACAAGGTCTTTCCTATGATCCACTCACTGATTAGATGGACTAGAAAGAAGCCCATTTGCCTAAACAATGTCAGATTTTAAAATATTTGTTTAGTTCCCTTTCAATTAACTACACAGTGTTTCAAGCATGGTATTGACTTCTCTCTGCATCATCCCAAATCCTTTAATGGGAGAAGATATAGCAAAAATTAGAACCTAATTTGTCTTGCAGAGTTTTAATCAACATTCTTCTATGTTTTCTATAAAGCAGCTTGCTGCTGCTGCTTACATTCGGCAAGGATAAAGAGGCAGAGGAACTATGCAAAACCTGAAGAGACCCTCTAGAAAAAAAAGCAGTCATAGTTAATCTTCCCTGGCATATGTCAAGGGACAGATTGTATTTAATATGACTATAAATTTTATTTATAATCCTCCTTTTTTTTCTCCTCTTCTTTAGCTCACCTTTTGTGGGGAATATGACATTTCAAAGTAGTTTTCTTTGTCTTGCTTTCAGAAAGGAGCTCAACAGCTATTCAAGGATTTCCACAAGTCCCATTAGGTAGAAGCCAGTTTACCATCTGCCACACTGGACCCCACAATGTATTCACAAACACTAGAAAATGAGTCTGCACATAGAGGCACGTGACAATCTACTGCCTTGGTAATATCCTTTTTTCCTGGTACTCTGCCAAGCTTACTATACAACTGCCTTTTACTAAAAGACTTAAGGATCTGTTCGTCTCCTGGCAGATACATCACTACTTTTATTACTAACCAAGAAAGAGAACCCACATCGTAGTCAGCTAATGGCAAACCAAAACATACAGAGAAAGCCACCATTTCATGACATGGTACAGTGTTTGCACTTGCATCCTATACAGCTGTTCCTACTAGCCAGAGAGTTTACTTAAGTATTTGTCTTTGATAAAATATCCATGTAACTGTGTTTGCATGAGCTGCTGTATACATTCTTTGTTGGGCTGTAACTACACTGTAAAGAAAAGTGATGGATTTTTTGCGGTAACAGATATTAGTAGTAAGTAGCTGGTAAGCATGTCCAACAATAGCACTCGTCTGTGTAAATGCAGACATTTAATGACTAGGTGTCTAGACTTCGTTAGGCTTCCCCTGTAGTAAATAGCAAGAAATGGGTTGAGACTCATCCAATCCCAGCAATAGCTGTATGAAACGCTGACTGGAAATGACTCTATTTCTCCTTTTAGATGGTTAGATGAATCTAACCTATCACTCACCCCACGGGGATGGGCCTGCATTTTCTACGTCAAATGCTCAGGGTTGTACTGTAAGCTTATATAGCAGTTATAGTGACCTGAAGAATAAAATAATTATTGAAGAAATGTCAACATGGTATTGCAAAGGGGTACTACAATAGCACTGATACTATAAAGCATGTACAGTGCCTAGCCCAAGTAAGAAATCTATTAGAACATTCAGTCCAGATTTCAGCACACTGACCTGAGCAGACAGGTCCATGGGCAAGTACTGAACCAACGCTCGAAGTGCTGCCAGGGCTTCAGCCCGTTACAAATCTGCTTTGGGCAACCTGCTCTAGCAGAAGGTGTCCCTGCCCATGGCAGGGGGTTGGAACTAGGTGATCTCTGAGGTCCCTTCCAGCCCAAACCATTCTGTGATTCTATGATTCCTCTTACAGAGAGAATCTGTGGCGCCAGATTCTCGCTCAGCCTGAGCGAGCGGAGAGCTCTGAGCCATGACTGGAGTAAACTCTTAATACGGTATCAGCCCTAAAAAAAGTCAAAGCCCCTAAACACCTCCCTGAGGAGAGCTCAAAGCCGCCCCGTTTACAAACCCACCCTCCTCGCCAGGCGCTGCCGGGCGGCAGGGAGGGCCTGGCCCCGCACCGGCAGCACGTCACCCGCCTCCACGGCTGCCCAGCGACGGGCAGGGGGCGGCCTCGCCTGCGGCTGTGCGCATGCTCCCGGGTGCCCCGCCTCCCCTTCTGCGCGTGCGCTGTGCCCGCAGCGGAGACGGCGGGGAGAGGGAGGTGGGAGGAGCAGTGGAGAGGTGCTGTTTTGCGGCAGGGTTTGTTGTGAGGGTGTTGTGTGTCAGCCGTAAAGCACGGAGCGTCGCCGTTGGGAGGCGAGGGAAGTTTGAAGTGTAGTGGCGGTTGGCGCGGTGAGGAGACGGCGATATGGCGGGGGGCCGCGCTATCCCCGGCGAGCTCAGCCTCATGGATAAGGGTGTTAAGAGGTAAGGAGCGTGCCGAGGGGGGCAGGGCGGGTGCCCCGCCGTCAGCCGGCGCGGGAAGCTGGACCTTTGGGGTGAGGGGAGACCGAGGCGGGGAAGGGGGTGACTGGGTAGGGTGGCCCGGGAGTGAAGCTGCCCGGCTGATGGCGAGTACCGTTCCTTCGCAGCTTGCTGGAGGTTTCCCTGAGCTCGGACCTGCACACGCTCAACATGCACTGTAACCGCATCGCCAGAATCGAAGGGCTCAGCCACCTCCGGAATCTGCAGCATTTAGATCTGTCATCAAACCAAATCCGCCGGATTGAGGGGCTAAGTTCCCTGGCTAACCTGTGCACCCTAAGCTTATCCTGTAACCTGATAACGAAAGTGGAGGGTCTGCAACAGTTATTTCTGTCCATTTAGCTACTTATGAAGCTTTTCTAGGAGTTGTGGTAAAGCTTGCTTCTGGAAAGTGTGAATATAATTAAGGTTACGTGAAGTTAATGTGAGCTACTAGCCATATTGTTATGTAAATTTTTAAAAGAATATATATTCTGTGAGCTTTATCATAGCAAAATGCCTTAATTTAAAAGGAAAAAATAGTATTATAATTTATTATAATTAGTAGTAATTATTTTAAAAGGCTTTGCAAGTTTTGATTTGATGAAAACAGAGCATTCTTCTGAAAATCTTACTGTCACTTTTCCCCCTCATTTTGTTTAGGACTGGAAAAACTCTTTAATTTAACTATATTGAATTTGTCGTATAATCACATACATGATCTCTCTGGTAAGTGACTTTGGCCTTTGCAGTGCAATAAAAAGCATTTACCTCACTTTAATTTTAAAAAACTTGACCAAATGTATTTTAGAAGTTTCTGGTAGTTCTGCCAATTGACTGAGTAATGCTATGAAAGGTGGTGGCAGTGCTTGCTACTCTCAGCTTTCAAGCTTCTAACACAAGCTTGAAATGAACATAAGCTCAATGGTTGGACTTGATGATCTTAGAGGTCTTTTCCAACCTTAAAGATTCTATGATAATGGGTTGTTCTGAACTGGAATTTATTTTGTGTTTAGCAAGGCTGAGCTTTCTCACAAAGTAGTACAGTAAACGTTTCAAACTTCTTTCCAAAGTGAAAAATGCAATAGTCTCGGAAGATATTTCCAAAAGATTCCCATCTTTCCTTTTTATAGGACAAAAATGCGGCTTTGGATATGATGCGGAAGTTCTCTTCTAAATCTATTTGTTGAAATGGTCAATGGTTGCTTCTAAGATTTTAAGCTCCAGAATCAAGGGAGTTTGTAATAGAAAATTAAAAAGAACATTGGTAACAATTTTGTTAATGAACTGAGTTATAAAAAGGAACTTCAAGCAAAATGTTTATTTTTACATGTGTCTTAACAGTTAGAAACTAATTGTTTCTTTAAAGTTAGGTCTCATAACTAGCTTAAGTGTTGTACTGTGTGGTAGTGTACCATAGATAATTAATATACGTAGACAGGGATATGGAGCACAAGTTGTTACATCATTTCCAGTTATTACGTATTATTTACTAAATATTTTTCAACAAGATGCCATTTGTTCTAAACTCTGTAGTCTAGGATTGTAGCGGAAATCACTGTTTTGTGGGTTTTCTCAAATTTTCAGGATTTAAGTGCCTTCATGGAACCAGTCATAAGATTAGTCATATTGACCTTCACAGCAACTGTGTAAACAATATTGATCACTTACTCCAGTGCACAAAGGGGCTGCGTTGTTTGACAAATCTGACCCTGGAAAAAAAGGGAAAAGCCAATCCAGTTTGTCACACAGCAGGTATGGATCTTGTGTTATGTAGGTACTTTGCACTCCTTAGGTCAGGGACTTCCCTTAAGCTGTGAGCCAGGTTATGGAGCTTGCAAATTCATTTATAAACTGGTCAGCCTGCAGAAGTCTAAATTCTGTCAAAATGAGTTTGTTTTCCATAGAGAAAACTCCTTCCCACCTCCCCCCAGGCATATTCTAAAAATTGTAACTTGTTCTATGCTTTGATAAGGTTCAACTTTTCACATGTTATTTTAGGTTAAGGCAGGAGATGGACAGAGAGTGACAGGAAGATAAAGTATTGCAGAAATAGGAAGAAGGGAGTATTAATATTATAAGGTTGGAGAGTGGAGAATCTGAAGAATGTACACAAAGATGCTGTATTGTACAGAAAGAGGGCAGGCATGGTCGTTCCTCTACTGATAGAGAGCACAAGAGGAAGATCAGTAATATGGACTATCAGCCTTTCCTCCTTTTCCCCCAGCTTCAGTAAGCAGTGACAGACTATAAGATGCTCTGCAGTGATTCTGCCCAGTGGAAAAGGACCTGTGGGTGTTGGTCGACAACCGGCTGAATATGAGCCAGCAGTGTGCCCAGGTGGCCAAGGCGGCCAGCAGCATCCTGGCTTGTATTAGAAATCATGTTGCCAGCAGGACTAGGGAAGCGATTGTTCCCCTGTACTCGGCACTGGTGAGACCACACCTCAAGTACTGTGTTCAGTTTTGGGCCCCTCACCACAAGAAAGACATTGAGGTGCTGGAGTGTGTCCAGAGAAGAACAACAATGCTGATGAAGAGTTTAGAGAGCAAGTCTTATGAGGAGCGGCTGAGGGAACTGGGGTTGTTTAGCCTGGAGAAAAGGAGGCTGAGGGGGGACCTTATTGCTCTCTACAACTACCTGAAAGGAGGTTGTAGCTGGGGGAGTGTCGGTCTCTCCTCCCAAGTAAAAAGCGATAGGACAAAAGGAAATGGCCTCAAGTTGCACCAGGTGAGGTTTAGATTGGATATTAGGAACAATTTCTTCACGGAAAGGGTTGTCAAGCATTGGAACAGGCTGCCCAGGGAAATGGTTGAGTCACCATCCTACAGAAGCAGTAACAGGACTATTAAAGTTATCTGGATAACTTAGAAAATTCCACTAGCTTTCTTCTGTAAGTGTTTACATACCTCTTCAAATCTCTCTTTGGTGGCACTTTCAACAAAGTTTAGGAGCCCAAATTCTATTAAAGAAGTTTAACTTCAATGCCTTGCAGTTTCATGATGCCTTATTTAGTTCACTGGAAGAGGATGAAGTTACCTCAGCCCTTTCAGAACTTGCCTTCCCATTATGTTTGTCTATCCTTGCACTTGATAACAACGGTTCTGGTGCAGTAGGCTGATACTAAAAGACTGTGCAACTGCAGTGTGCTGATGGTGGTGGGGAAATCCCTGTGTAGAGCAGGACTAGGCAGGCAGCTTCCCAGTTTGCCTTGTGATGTCTGTTGAAAGCCTTATGGGTGGGGAAAGGTGAGACACTTGAAGATAACTCTAAAACTACAATGAATAATTTAAGATGACAGGGTACCTAAAATACACTAGAAGTCTCTTTTGGAGATTAATTTCAATTAAATGTGGTCTTTTCCACAAGGTTATAGAGAAACTGTTCTTCAGACGTTGCCCCAGCTAACAACTCTAGATGGAAGAAGTATTTCTGGTGAACCAGTGGACCCAGCAGAAGACGACTGTTCAGATTTGCAGTGTTTAGAAGACATTTGGGGCTGTTTGGTTTCATCTGGGTGCCCCTCATCCAGAGATCAGGTGCCATAGGTTTTGTGTACTGATTTTAAAATTGATACGTTTTATTTTTGTATCACATGCAACTCATTAATGTTACAAGGGTTGTCTTTGCTTTTAATAGAACTATGTTACCTTACCAGTGGTAACACCACATATTGACCAGGCATTAGCTCATTTTCGTCAACGTACAAGAATACAAGTACAAAGTGCCATCAGCTCCTCTACAGAGCTTGTCTCATCTTCAGAACCAGAGAAGGCCGAACTTGATAAAATATACAGTGAGATAAGAATTAAAAAAATAGAAGATCAAATTTCACAGATACTTCAAAAGGTAATTTTTTTTTTCTCCTGTGATTGTACAGAAAGTTTTGTTTGTAAAATAAGGTGTACCTCTTGGTAATGTAAGAGTTTGCTGGGACAGAGTTAGTCTGAAACATTTGTCAGATACATTTTTGTAACAGTTTATGGTGTACCTTGCATTTTCAGAGCTTTTTTGATTTTAAGTGCTGTATTTGTTTTACATTTTGCACCAACCTTCTATGCCTAAGGATTTTAAATGTTTCAGAAAGATATAACTAAATGTTGTCAAAAGTGCTGTTCAGTTAGGTTTATTTTATCTTTAAAACAACAAAATGTTTTAGCAAGGAGGGAGGGGGTAGTTTGGAAGCAATTATTTACTTCTCTATCAAAATTATTTTGTAACTATTAACTTTTTAAAAAGTTAACACCTGAATAAGTGTTAGAAATTAGCCAATTAGAAATTGTAACATTTACAGATAAAACTCGTATCTGTTGTTAGGTGTCTGATACCTCAAGAAGGGAAGCTCCTCCAAATGCTCTCAAAGCTAAGAGAGACACAGATCCAACTTCTGAGAGCGAAAATGAGAGTGGGAAAGAGAACAACAGAAAGGTTGTGAAAAGAAGCAAGATCCCTACTTACCGTAGAACTACCTTATCTACTAGGTGTCATATGAATCATCTTAAGAACAAAATAACTGATAGGTATGCCAATGTTTGCCACATAAAGCCAAAGTGAATTAAGCTGAATATTGTCAGAGTGAACGTAGTTTGACTTGAAACATTTTGTTGAAAGTGGTAGATTGGGTAAATTAGCTCTGTTTAATAACGGTCTAAAAATTATTAGCTACTGAGTCTTCATAATAAATCTGTTGATTAGAAATACCATTGTGTCAAACTTTTGAAGTGTTCCACCCACCCCAAAGACAATGAGATAGTCGTCAGCTGTCTATGCTCATAGATGTCTAATATACAAGCCCCTCTTTTCTTAATCTGACTCTTTATATATAAATGTTTTGCATCCTTGGTTTTTATATTAGTCCTTTATGTATTATTACATATTATTTGAAACTTTTTGAAGTTCACTCTGCACTCAGTCATTTCCCTATATGAGTATTTTCTGTCTTTAGGTGAAAAGGAACTGAAGATTCCAAAATAAACACTTTCAGAATTCTAACAGCTTGTGTTTTCGTCTTTGTTTTAAATTGTGGAGACAAGAATTCTCCACACACACAATAATTGAGTCATATTAAAAAATGAAAATAAGACTCATGGTATCAGAACCATGGTCGAGAATATAACTGTCCATATTTTGTGATGAAACTGACGATGCCGTAGTAATTTGATTTATATAGTAAACATCAGAAGTGATGAATGGAAGATGATATACATTGGAATATATTAGTCAGCCATTGCAGCCCTACAGCTACTCTGCTTCTCTAAAATTGTTTCATATCTATGTGATGATAAAATGGTTTTCAGATAGCATCTACTAGTACTACATATTTTTTTTTACAACTGAAGATTTGTATTTAGCTGTTTGTTTTATGATCTGCTTGCAAATTATTTTCTATGTGGTTTTGAACGCTGTACAATTCAGCTTCTATACAGAACTGTAAAATTTTGTCCTATGAAAGTGTCTGAATTCCCTGTTGCTGTTTAAACTCTGCATATTCTTAACTGTACCTTGATATCCTGCTATTATAGGGAAGAGAAGAAGAGTTCCTCAAAGTGTCCACGGTCCAGTCAGAGAGACTCTCATATCAAGTCATCGTCGGATACTCGAGACTTGGAAGTAGTGGGAAGAAAAGCTGAAATATTAACTGGAAGACAGAGCAATATAGAAAAAGTGGAAGAAATTAATTCAAACGCCACAGAAGAGTCAACATACCGAGTATGTTTTGCATCCTTTCAAGATAAATATGAGTGTGTCTTCCCCTGAAGCCAACCATATGTCTCCTGGTGAAACTTTAAAATTGGAGGTGACAAAAATAATTGCATGTGGATAGCATCAAAAAATAGTGGAGTTCTCGTAGTGTCAGCTGGAAGAGAATTTATTTTATTTCACTATTATGGGGGTTTTTGGCCTGGTCACGTGCACTTTCCTCTGTCACCCATGAATTTCAGAACAACAAAAAATCTTGTTCTATAGTTATGAATATTGTTTGTCATTTTTGGCTACGTTTGAATGTTTTATAGTAAGTTGATGCTTACCACATTCTTGCTAAGGCGCTGATTCAAGAACTGGATCAGGAGAAAGAAAGGAGGTGGAAAGCAGAGCAAGCAGAGAAGAAATTAATAGAGCATGTCAGAGAGCTACAGAAGCATGCAAAAGAAGAAAAGAATATTCAGAGTATGGCTGTATACACTACAGACAGGTAGGGAAACAGAGCACTGTAGCATAAGTTTGTTTTGGGTTTTATAATTCAAGACAATTCAATTTATAGGCTTAGAAAACGAGAACAGCTTTAAACAATATACTTGGAAAATAATGCATCAAGAAGTAGTGCTAGAATTTCTCTCGGTATTACCTAACAAAATTACTTTCTGCAGTTTTCTTCCTGTTCCTGTCTCAAAACAGTATCAGTATGTCAGTTACCTCCATTTCTAGCCATTACTTTCCACGCAATCTGTATCATAATTGTACTTTCAGCTCAAGCTCTAGTAGCTGTCTCATGCTTTCAGCTTCCAATTCTCAGTCTCCCTTTTCCCCTATACATACATTTTCTTCACCTGCACAGTACACTTGAACAAAGATATTTCTGGCAGGCCAGAGCTGGCCAATAGGCAATATGTTGGGCAGGTCGGGTCTAGTGCATCTTCATATAGGCTGCTGTCATCATCCTAAGTTCTGAGCAACATCTTCTCTTCTTTTCTCTCTCTCTCTCTTCTTTTCTCTCTCTCTTTACAAAGCATTGTTTGTTGTCAGCTATGATTTGGAGATGTCTACTCTATTTTTCTTAACTGCACTGTATTTATCAAAGACACATTTCCTTTGTTGTAAGGAAGAAACAAGCCAAGCGCTTCCTGAGTTACCATCCAGGACTGGCTGTGATTATTTTAGGTTCACTTCCCACCTTTATTTATTATCACCTTGGACAAGAGGCTTATTTTGTTCCTTTTCTTTTGAGATAGATCTTATATAAAAAAATCATTAGAATATTTAAGGATATTTAAAGTTTTCTGAAGAAAATTATCAAATTGATACTAGATGTTTGACTTCTGTATAAAGTAAAATTATACTGGAAAGTCATTTGATTAAAGGCTCAGATGTGAGGTGGTCTCCAGCTTAGTTTCCTTTAAAATGAAGCTCCATATAGTACTGCTACAGATGATATTAGTAATATTTTACATATTTTTAAACAGTTTTACATGACACTGCTGTAAACAGTAAAACAGTAAAACTCAGTGCTAAAATACTAATGTCTTTTTCTCGAGGTATTAGGCATCAAACTAAGTACTAAGATGTTTCTAAAACAACTTTCTTGCATTTATTCTCAGGTTAAAGGAATTGATATTCAAAGAGAGAGATGTTAAAGCAAGACTGCAAGCAGATGTCCAACAGTTGAAAGGTGAAACTGAAAGACTTACTAATGAGTTAAATCAGGCAAGAAATAAAGAAGTAGAACGTCAGAAGGCTATGGAAGCTTTAGAAGAAACACTATCCAAGATGGAGACACAGAGATTGCAGCAACGAACAATAGAGGTAAATATTTTTTACAAGTAAATAATACGATGGCAACGAGATGGCTACTATAGTCCTAGATATTAAGAAACACTAGATTTTTCAAGCCTTAAGTCTGAGTTTTCCACAATAAAAACTGCTATTTTTTTCTACATAGTAGTAGTCAATAACAAGTATCCATCTTAATTATCAATTAATGTCTTTTATAAATAGAAATACATGATGTGGTCTTAAGAAGAACAAGTCCTATGTACTTAAAACTGAGAGTTGATATTTTCTGAAGATATTCAGTAACAAAGACAAGTTTTTTTTAAAATGTTGCTGAAATCAATGAAGATCTTATTAGTGGGATGGAAATCTGGTGGTTTTGTTTGTTTTGCTGATGTAAAGAATTAGATGCTTCTAATTGCAACCAGAAGAAAACAGTAATTGCTGAGAACTTAATTTAAAGTTTCTGATTATTTGGGGGTTGTTTGTTTGGGATTTTTTTTCATTTTGTTTTTACAGCTGGAGAAGATAGTGATGCTTTTGTTGTCAGAGGCACTTTGTTCAGTACACACATAGATTAAGATCAAGATGCTGGACCAGATGCTGCCGCTATTTCTGACTGAATAATTCATTGGTGACTTTTCAGTCACCAAATGCTGTGTCCTCCAATATTTATTCCTATTGTTTAATTATTTTCCAATATCAGCCCATTCCTATGTCACTGAACACATCCACTTACAGAGATTAAATCCTAATATATCCATCCTGAAAAGTCTCTGAACTGCTAGTATGGCACTCTAGGACACGTCGCTCAGGTACTGTGAAAGGAAACAGAATTGGGGTATGTGCTGACAGCCAAACTGCAAGTGCCATTCAAGTTATGGTTAGCCTCCCTCCACTGCAGGCTCCTGTTTAGGCACCTGAGTAGCTCTTCCATTGTCTTCCTTGCCTGTAAATACCATGGAGCAATTATGGATCTAGAAGTGACCGTCGGTTTAGATCACGTATCTGCCTGTCACTTTGAAAAGTACTAAATTTAGTAATTTAGACTAGAGGGGGTTTTTTATTGTTGTTTGAGATTTCCCCCCCCCCCCCCATAAGAAAGGAAATACCTTATTAGTGTGTGAGGTTTTTATTTTTCCTTTGAGCTTATGGAAATAAGTCATCTCTTTTGATAGTAGTAGCATGGTTTTTATTAACTGCAAAACGTTAATAAGGGAAGATCTTTGTTCCTGTCTTTAAGATCCTGTAGCCAACCGAGAGCCTATGGGTCCGGATTAAAGGGAGGGCTGGGGCAGGGGACATCATAGCGGGGGTCTGCTACAGGCCACCTGACCAGGGGGACTGAGCAGATGAAGCCCTCTATAGGCAGATAGGAGCAGCCTCACGCTCACAAGCCCTGGTCCTTATGGGGGACTTCAACCACCCCGACATCTGCTGGAGGGACAACTCAGCTGAGCGCAAGCAATCCAGGAAGTTCCTGGAATGTGTATATGACAACATTCTCCTCCAAGTGATAGAGGAGCCCACAAGGAGAGGTGCCATGCTGGACCTTGTTCTCACCAATAAGGAGGGCCTGGTAGGGGATGTCAAGCTCAAGGGCAGCCTTGGCTGCAGTGACCACAGAATGGTGGAATTCAGGATCCTCAGGGCAGCGAGGAGGGCGCACAGCAAGCAAGAAGTCCCTGGGCTTCAGCAGAGCAGACTTTGGCCTCTTCAGAGATCTGCTTGGTAGAATACCATGGGACAAAGCCCTGGAAGGAAGAGGGGCCCAAGACAGCTGGCTAATATTCAAGGGTCACCTCCTCCAAGCTCAGGAGCGATGCATCCCAACCAAGAGGAAGTCAAGCAAAAACACCAAGAGGCCCCCATGGATGAACAAGGAGCTCCTGGACAAAGTCAAACAAAAAAAGGAAGCCTGCAGAGAGTGGAAGCAAGGGCAGGTAGCCTGGGAAGAATACAGAGAAACTGTCCGAGCAGCCAGGGCTCAGGTTAGGAAAGCCAAAGCCCTGATAGAAATTAGTCTGGCCAGGGATGTTAAAGACAACAAGAAAAGCTTCTATAGGTATGTTAGCAATAAAACAAGGACGAGGGAAAATGTGGGTCCCCTCCGGAATGAAACGGGTGACCTGGTTACCCAGGATATGGAGAAGGCTGAGGTACTCAATGACTTCTTTGCCTCAGTCTTCACTGGCAAATGCTTGAGCCACACTGCCCAGGTCGCAGAAGGCAGGGACTGGGAGAATGCAGAACCACCCAGTGTAGGAGAAGATCAGGTTCGAGACCATCTAAGGAACCTGAAGGTGCACAAGTCCACGGGACCTGATGAGTTGCATCCGCAGGTCTTGAGGGAACTGGCGGATGAAGTGGCCAGGCCACTCGCCATCATATTTGACAAGTCCTGGCAGTCCGGGGAAGTTCCCGCCGACTGGAAGAGGGGGAACATAACCTCCATTTTTAAGAAGGGTAAAAAGGAAGACCCAGGGAACTAGAGGCCAGTCAGTCTCACCTCTGTGCCTGGCAAGATCATGGGGCGGTGGAGACTATGCTCAGGCACATGGAAAATAAGGAGGTGATTGGTGACAGCCAGCACGGCTTCACTAAGGGCAAATCGTGCCTGACAAACTTGGTGACCTTCTATGATGGGGTTACAGCATTGGTGGATAAGGGAAGGGCAGCTGACATCATCTACCTGGACTTGTGCAAGGCATTTGACACTGTCCCACACGACATTCTTGTCTCTAAATTGGAGATACATGGATTCGATGGATGGACCACGCGGTGGATAAGGAATTGGTGGATGGCCGCACTCAAAGAGTTGTGATCAACGGCTCAATGTCCAAGTGGAGAATGGTGACAAGTGGCCTCCCTCAGGGGTTGGTACTGGGACCGGCACTGTTCAACATCTTTGTCAGCGACATGGACAGTGGGATCGAGCGCACCCTCAGCAAGTTTGCCAATGATACCAAGCTGTGTGGTGTGGTTGACACACTGGAGGGAAGGGATGCCATCCAGAGGGACCTTGACAGGCTGGAGAGGTGGGCCCGTGTGAACCGCATGAAGTTCAACAAGGCCAAGTGCAAGTTCCTGCACGTGGGTCGGCGCAATCCCAAGCATGCCTATAGGCTGGGCGAGGAATGGATTGAAAGCAGCCCCGAGGAGAAGGGTATTGCTTGGGGATGTTGATTGATGAGAAGCTCAACATGAGCCGACAGTGTGCGCTTGCAGCCCAGAAAGCCAACCGTGTCCTGGGCTGCATCAAAAGAGGTGTGACCAGCAGGTCGAGGGAGGTGATCCTGCCCCTCTGCTCGGCTCTTGTGAGACCCCACCTGGAGTACTGCGTCCAGCTCTGGGGGCCCCAGTACAGGAGAGACATGGAGCTGTTGGAGCAAGTCCAGAGGAGGGCCACGAAGCTGATCAGAGGGCTGGAGCACCTCTCCTGTGAGGACAGGCTGAGAGAGTTGGGATTGTTCAGCCTGGAGAAGAGAAGGCTCCCGGGAGATCTAATTGCGGCTTACCAGTATCTGAAGGGGGCCTGCAGGAAAGCTGGAGAGGGACTGTTTATCAGGGGGTGTAGTGACAGGACAAGGGGGAATGGGTTCAAGCTGAAGGAGGGTCGATTTAGATTAGATGTTAGAAAGAAATTCTTTACTGTGAGGGTGGTAAGGTACTGGAACAGGTCACCCAGAGAGGTTGTGGATGCCCCATCCCTGGAAGTGTTTAAGACCAGGTTGGATGAGGCTTTGGGCAACCTGGTCTAGTGGAGGGTGTCCCTGCCCATGGCAGGGGGGTTGGAACTAGATGATCTTTAATGTCCCTTCCAACCCAAACCATTCTATGATTCTATAAATACTCATTATGTTTCAAAGAATAGTCATGATGCTGTAGAAACTAAATTCTCTTTTTGAATGTTCAGATTTAATATACCTTTGGCCTATTTTATCAACTCTAAGATTAACAAGTTCTAGAATATTTTATAGAACTTTCTCATAGTGCACATTGGCAGTTAGCTTCAGTGGTAAATTATGGTTACTCTAGGTAGTCACTATTAATGATTTCAGTCAACGTTATTAGATTACTTTTTTTAAAGGATTCAAGATAAATAAGTTACTGTGCATCTAAATGTGTAACCTATTTTCTGGCGGTATTTTGCATATGTTCTCACCTGAAATTTAAGTTCTTCAGTTTAGGAGAGAATTGTTTCACTTCTTCCACAAAACAACAGGATTACAGTGAGGTGTGTCTAAGCGTTACTCGTGAAGAGGCTTAACATGTTGAATATGAGGACTTGGCTTCATGCTCAAACCTCATGATACTTTTCATACAACTGAAGTTACTGTATGAACTTTAGGTACCTCTGGCATTCTCAAGCTGGAACTCATAACATGCAGCAGCACTTACATATCTTAAGGGGCGTTGTTTTCAATGTTTATCATCTCCTGCAATGTTTTATTTGTCAGTGCAGGACATTCCATACAGCTGTTCATTAACTTTTTATTTTTCATTTTGATTGATGGCTCAAAAATCAAGTTGACAGGACAGTTGTAATGGAGTTCTGAAAGAAAACAGTTTTGGGATTTTTTTCTTTGTTTTTTTTTTTGTTTTGTGGAGATTGGGGGTTTTTTGTTTTTCTTGTAGGAGCTGGAAAGTAAACTGGGTTGTCTCTGCATTCTAGCTCTGGCATTAGATAACTGACAGAGTAATTTTGAATAGTCTATTAACCATTCACAGATTTGATATTCTGGAAAGCAAATAGTTTAGAATTGTGTAAGTACAGAATGTGGAGACCCTTTGCTTAGGAGGACAGGTTGACAAGGTAAGTTGTTATTGCTCACTGCTTGAGCACAAAAAGATTGAGATGAATGCTACAAGTAATGATTAGGAGTAAGAATATCTCCATTAACGTCACCTCTGCTGTTTCTCTTGCATGTTCTAACTTGTAGCCTTCTGAAGTGTCTTGATTCTGAATTACCATTTCATAAGTAATTAAAACCTTTTTTTATAACTCTTTTCCTATCTTTTTTTTCTCCTATGTGTTGATTCAGAAAAGACAGCTTTGTATGTAAAAGGCTTAAGATTATAAAATGGATTTTTTCATAAAAGCTTGCATCAAATGGAAAAAGTGGAGTATGCCATCTGGTGTTTGTACTGATTTTCTATTTTTTTCTAAATTCATTAGAAAGCAACTCCGTTCAGCAATTTTAAACTGTAAAACTCAGAAAGATGCAGATTTTTGTAACTGGAGTGTTTAAAAAAAAAAAGTTATATTGAATACATCTAAAAATGTTTTGCTTGAAACTAATACAAGTTTCTAATACGAGAATTTGTAATTGAGGAAATCATTCTGCAGGACACTTTCAAGTTTTTTTTATAAATTAAATAAACGTCCTTGGTTCTTCATGAAAGTTGCTTTTTCTGTGTTGTAGTAAATGAAGCTAAGATTTAATTTTAAACATCTTGTCTTACATTTCTGCAAGTGTAACAAAATTATATTAAGGGGAAAAAAAAACCCAAAAAAACCCCCTTTCTTTGTCTTAGACTAGGTAACACAATAAAATTCCATAACACTTTGTGAAAAATACTGACAGTTGTGGAGCATGCTGTAAACATAATGTCCCAGGTGGACGTGTAGAACCTTAATAAAGCACATGTTCCTTTGTATTCTAGTATAAGACATGAAGAGCAGATAACAGTTTTAAGAAAATCTTGTTCCTCTCTTTATGAATTCTACACAGATGAAACAGGTGAAAGAAGCAGAGCTTAAAGCATCAGCAAATGAAAGAGAAGTACAGTTACTTCGAATATCCTTTCGACAACAGAAGGAGAAGGTAAAACAACTACATGAACTTCTTATATTAAGAGAGCAAGAGCAAAGGTATGTGGTCTTCTGTTTTCTTTCTACAAGTTAATAGATGCTAATGTTGCAAACATGTTTTGTTTAAATGCATTCTGCAAAGTGTGGGTGTGGTTTTGGTTTTTTGTTTTTCTTTTAATGGGATAGATGGCGTTTGTAAAAATGTAGATGTCTTCCCACTCATTTTATTGCTCATTTAAGAATATGTTCATATCTTGTAGATTCCTGACTCCTAAGTCCGTGTAGGCAACTGTGTTCTTCCAGCCTTTCGTTTGATAGCTTCTTGCTTATTATATGGCTGAAGTTTTTATTATAAATACTTGATCTTTAATCCAGGAAATAATCAGATAAAAATAAAATCATATCTGAATTATTGTCTGAAGATCTGCATATACTACAATACCATAGTGTTCAAAAAAAAGTCAGCTTCTACAATATCTTGCTTTAGGGTGAGTGGGTGGCTTGCCTGGCTGTTTTCCTCTTTCTTCTCAACTTCCTTTTTTTTGGAGAATGCTTGAACATAATTTCTATACTGTTTAGCTAATACAATCAATTTTCTGTACAAACTAAAGCAACAAGTGGTGTGTGGTATACTAGTATGTGAGGGAGCCTATTAACAAAATAAGCTGGTTACACTAGCTAAATTTTACAAGGAGAAATGTATTCAGATACCAAGATAACCACAAGTTTAGATGCAAAGAATCCGATAGTAGTATTTTGAGAACTTCCAATTATTCTCTCACAGATCTCCAAAAGATGTAATGTGAAGGACAGCAGATATGTTCTGTGTTTGTGCTTTAAAGCAGATTGAACAGAATATTCTTAAAATACAGGGTACTTTTGCTTCAACATTCTCCTCTAGGGATGCTTCCAGACAGGAAGGAGGCTCATCCTGGAACCCTTTAGGTCGCTGTTCCTGCTGCTTTTCAGATTTTTGGTCTGAGTGAGAAGTAACAGTTGTGGGTGAGGGTGAAGAAAATGGCTGCAAAAGAGTGTATCTGGCTGTGCAGTGCTTTTCCCTGATTCCAATGTCTCTTCCAGAGCTTTGTTAACAGCAAAGCAAACAAATGCTAATTAATGGCAAAAGAGCAATTGAATAATTTCTACAAAAGTTTGGATTAAAAAGTAAGGTTATTCCTTTGGGTGTTTTAACAGTAGTCAACACGCTTTTCCCCAGGGCCTTTGCCATAGAAAACCGAAGTCTGTCTGTGAAACTAAGGAATTTATCCCATTTATTCTATAATTTATTATCCTTTTTAAGAAATGCTAAGGAAATGAATTGAAACAGCATTGTGAGATACTGCGGTTTTTGTTTCAAGTATATGTTTGGTAACTTCAGGAAAGAACTTGAAACACGAGTTGCTTTAAATGGACCTGAATTTCAAGATGCTTTGTCAAAAGAACTGGCTAAGGAAGAGCAGAGGCATGAACAGCATGTTAAAGAACTTCAGGAGAAGATTAATATGTTAAACCAGAAGTACAAAGAGTTAGAAGATGAATTTCGTTTAGCTTTAACTATTGAAGCAAAAAGGTTTAAAGAGGTAAGACTAAGAGAACATTTCATCTGAAAGTAGGTGGAGTTATAGTTCTCCTAAATGTGTTGGTTTTGGTGGTGTGTTTTGGTTTGGTTTGGTTGGGGTTTTTTTGATCCTTAAGACCTTTACTCCAAGGATTCATCTAAAAATACTGGTAGTAAGCTTTGAAATATCAGTGATTAGAACACAGAACCAAATGCAGAGTCAGCGCTCAAAACCTAATATTTTCGTTTGTAAGTAGAAGTTAATCAAAAGAAATTAGAAGAAATTCTACCTGGCAGTATTCATTTCTTTTAAAAGATGTTGACCTTCTATTACAATATATTCCATTATTGTAAAAACCCTCATGGCGTTTTGATATGGTTATGGTTACATGTATACTAGTGTATTAAACAATAGGGAACTTTAATAATAAACTCTTCAAAATTGAAGATACGCATTTTGAAATTCAAATTCAAAACTTGCTTACTGAATTCCTTAGATAACTTATTTCTATGGCTAATGGTCACATTTATTTCACTTAACAAATTTTAAATGCTTCACCTTCACTTAAAGTTGGATTTCTTCATTTTAAATCAGTCAGATACATGGGAGAAGAGGGGAAAGAAAAGACTGTTTTTTCACATTTCAAATCTTTCTCTTGCAAGGAAGAAAAAAATAGAATTAATTCAAATTCTTCTTTCCAGACTTTAATGTTAATCTTAACAATGAGATTGAATCAAGGCATTGTTTTCATTTCCCAAGCTATGTTTTTTCTGCTCTGCTTCCCATCCACCCATGAATATTTTTTTTCAGGTTTTTTTGTTTGTTTTGGGGTGTTTTTTCCTACAAATTTGTAGCCAAGCAGAACCAGTTTTCTGAGTTGGAAGTATCACCAACAAACTGGTAAAAAAACAGTTTCAGATATTCACTGATTTCACATACTGTTGATGAACTTCTATTTCTTCCTTTATTTGAAAGTCAGATGTCATTTGTGTGTGTGTATGCATACACAGTTTTTTGAAATGTTAGTATTTTTCAAGTCTTATCTTATAAAACTTTAGGTAAAAGAGAATTTTGAAAATGTTACTGCCGATCTAGTTGAACATAAACGAGCCCTCTTTGAGTTTGAACAAAAGGATAAAGAGATGGCAAGTCTGATCCAAGACCTGACAAGTATAGTGAAAGAACAGAAAGCAAAGATTGCAGAATTAACCAAATCAAATGAAGAAGCTACAGCAAACCTAAAGGTACTTGTTTCAAAACACTTCAACTACATATATGATTTTTGGGGAGTAATATTTTTATCTATAAAAGTAACAATTCCATACAAGATAGATTGAAAGACACGTGTTTCCTGCTGCACTAAAACCTAGTACTCCACATCAGCCTTTATTCCTGCATCTTGCACTTCTCTTTCTCACAAACAATGCTCCTCATCTAGCAAAATCTAGACCCATTTGTGCCTTCAGAAGTGCACTCCTTGCCTTGTGAGCGCTAGTAGTTTGTATATAATCAAGTGGTCACTCTAAACTGAGATTTCAAAACCTACATTAATAGTCCTGACCCTTTGTAAATTCAAAGCAATGGAATATGGTTCTGCAGTGGTCACCGTACGTGAAATAAAATTGAAATTGAACAAATAATCAAGTGTAGTTATTAGCAGCTTAATATCTCTGAGAGCTGTATAGAATTAGCAATGTTAGTCATTATTTACTAATTGTCTAATTTTAATAAATGCTGTGGGCACAGTTGCTTTATCTTACACTACTGATCACTGTATGGTAACACTATATAGTACTACAGACAGCTATAGTTGTCTGTAAATAATTCTTAAAAATCTAGGAACATAACCCAACATGACCCAGCCACCTTTGTTAGAACTCCTGTGCAGTACAACCGCTGCACAGTTGTTTCTAATCTCCTTCCTACATGTTGCTGTTGGGTGTCCAGACATTGTGTTGCTCTAGAGAATAGGATTCTGCCAGTCAGTGATGCTGCTAAAAACAGAATTTAAAAATAGCTATATTAAACAGCTGTAATCTGTAAAGAGAAAGGGGCCTGCATAACTGCAGATAAATCTTTATCACGGGAAGTGGAAGTCCATCCTAGCTTCTGTCTTTTTTTCTCGTTATTTGCTTTTTAGTATCTTAACTTGACTTTCTCTTTTTTACTTATGCATTTATAATTCTAAACAGGGTTTTTATAATGGCTTGATAATTTAAGGTGGCTATTTAGAAATCAGCTTTACAGTTTTCTGGGATTGAATTATGTCTATTTGAAGCAAACATTTGTGTTTCATTACTGGGAGGAGATGCAGATAGAACCCTGTATGCAAGCAGAATATTCCTCAGTTAATTTGCTGTATATAAGTATTACTTTCCTAGCAGCTTAGGATTTATTTGAAATTTTGAATACTGGTTTTAAGGATCTTACTGTCTTTTTCCAATGTTCATTCATAGTGTCGAACTGGAGAACTTGAAACTGTGACTGAGGAGGACAAACAGAAGGCTGTTCAAGTTGAACTTCTGAAAAAGGAAAATGGAAAACTTATTTCTCAGCTGACAGCCCAGGAATCTGTGATTGATGGGTTAAAAATGGAAAGAAAAATATGGGGGCAGGAGCTGGCACAACAGGGTAAAGTAATAGTGTATTTTTTTCCTTTCACAGAAAAAATGGTGATGTTCAATGTTATACCTTTCAAATAAATACTCCAATATAATGTAATCATACAAGGTCTCTGGATGCCTTGTTGATCTTATCCAGTTGTAAAGATGGTGTGCAAAAATAGATCTTCTGTAGTACACAGGCAATTATAGGAACTATAACAGCAGTTCCGGGAGTTAGTAGTGAATACAGTTTATCTATTTCACCAAAATGTCAAAATACCATTATGTTATACAAAGAACTCTTAAATATGAAACTAGGAAAACAAGGATTTGTAAATAGTGTTACATAATGCTACTTGTCTATCAGACAAGTCTAATGTGAAAATTTCAGTATGTATCTTAAAAAAAAAGTTAACTACTGGGTGAAAAAGAGCTTGGGCTTTTTTCATTTCTCCCTGATTGATGTGACTCAGCACCACCTTGTGGGCTCTTTGAGATTGCCTGGGTCTGTAAGAATTGCTGTTGATTTTTATCAGAGAAGTTTTCAAAGGATAAAATACAGACCTTCAGTTCTACATTTCCTCTTAAGTGTTACCTACCTACAGATTAAAGCGTTACAGTGTTTCCAGTGGGAATGGAATGGTCATGTGTGGTTTTTAAGGTGGGTCTTACCTTCGCCTCCCTCTGTCCCCCAACATTATACATCTTGAAGTTATCTGTAAAATGAGTGCTGCAGTGTGAATATTCTGTTTTATCTAGGAGCTCATCTTGCTCAAGATCGGGGGAAACTGGAGGCAAAAATTGAAGTTTTAACAAATGAGATTGAGATGTTAAAAAAGCAAAAGGAACAGGACAGTGATACTATAAGAATTAAAAACAAAATAGTGGACGATCAGACAGAAACAATTAGGAGATTAAAAGAAGTAAGTGCCATGTCTGACAATTTGCATGCTTAGCTAAAATTAAGACTCGCAGTGAAAGTTACTGTAAAGGCTGAAGTGAAAGCTGGCTCTGCACTCCTGGTTTACCAACTCAGAAAGCACAATCAGGCTGTCAGTGGCAACTGATCTCACTGAGAGCAGAAGAGGGCCTTGTATTAACTTGACATACAGAGATGCTACTTTAAAGCCCTCATTGAACCATATATATATAAAGACTTTTTTCTCTTTGCCTTGCTTCATTATTCTTGATAATGATTTTGAGAGCGCAAAAACTAGGATAGCATAATTCTTCCTGTGTGTTTAAAACAAAAGGAGAAAAAAAATTAAAGCTTGCTTCAGGCTTATTTTACAATGTAAATATTTTTTCTTTATTCTGTTCTTGTAAATTTATTTCATCAGTAGAGCTACTATGCTTTGTTCTATTAATTCCATTCATCTAATTTGGAGACTTAAGCTTATTAATTGGAGCAAAGGTTTATAGCATGTTATGTCAGCCAAGGTTAGATGCATTACTCAAACGATATGGTCATGTAACAGAATTTGAGCTCAGTCATTTGTGTGTTGTTGTATTAGAGTTTTAAATTACTTTTTTCTTAACTTGCTTTCAATTTCAGATTTATGTTTTGTGGTTTTGGATTTTTTTAGTTCTGACTTCTTTCAGAAGATGATTATTTATCTGGCTATCACTTTTTAGTAAAGTATTTATGTAATATGTTTACAAGAGTAAACTTGCACATTTTTGTCTGCTTTATTCTAGCATAGACTAAACAGATACTCTTAAAGGGTAACAATTAAAATTAAGGGAGTTTGTGTTCTAAAATATTTATCTTCTAAAGGGCTTACAGGAAAAAGATAAACAAATCAGAAAACAGCACGAAGAAAATCTGGAATCTCAGAAATTTTTTCAAGTACGGTTGGATGAAAAAGCTGCTGAATTTGAAGATCTAATGGAAAAATTAGAAAGGCAAAATGAAAGAAAAGAGGAATTAAAGCAACTGCTAGAAGAAAAAGAAGTAGAACTTGATGACATTAAGAAAGCGCACAGGTGATACAAGTGGCAGTAATTCTTTGGGATCATAATAGCATGCAACACTGCTCTGAAGTTATTATATGTTCAGAGAGTACTTGCTTGCTATTAAAACCCACAGAAATGTGGAAAAATGGAAGCATGGAAAACTTTTTTTCTGCCCTCCTAAGAAATGGTATCTACATTCACTGTAAATATATGCATTTTATTTTCAGTGCACTGAAAAAGAAGTGGCAAGGTAAAGGAGAGCTATTAAGCCAGCTGGAGGTGCAGGTTAAACAAATGAAGGAGAGCTTTGATATCAAAGAGAAAAAGCTGACTGAAGAGAGAAATAAAAGTCTTCAAACTCAGAGGTGAACACTGTAATAGCTTATTTTGTGACTGCTCAGTTAGGATAGAGTTGCACTCCTAATAAATATAAAAAAAAGTTTGAAAGAATGCGTAATACCTTTTTAAGTACTTAGTGAGCCCAGTTGCTGTAAATTCTGCATGCGTAGCAGTAATTCTTGCTATCCAGGTGACTGACTTGGTGGAACTAGCATTCGGTTACAGCATTCGTCCTGTAAACTTCCTAGCTATGTTCCCATTTTCTTTGAAAATAATTGAAGCGTACACCCATTCCTTTCTAGTATGCCCATTCCACCACAGTGCTTTTGGTTTACCTCTGTGAGGAAACTCATTGTCATGCTTTACATGATAGGGATTCTTACACAGTCGTCACACATGCTGGCTGGAGTCTTGCAGTGAACATGCGTGTGCCTCACGTGAGGTGCAGTCTCACACTCTGTGGCAGAGTTTCTTTTGAGCACAAACCTGTCAACCTTCTGGCTTGTGACCAGGATGCAAGGGACAAATCGGTTGCAAATCACAGGTCGAGCCAAGCAACTGTGGCTGCCATTTGGGCTTACGAGAGAGGCCACAGTGCTTCACTAATGTCTGTGCAGGATGATGCAATATCTTGTGTGCTGTGTAGGAAACTGAGGACAGATCCGTAATACTTACCACAACAATACTGATAAATATTTCAGTCTGTGACAAACAGTCTGTAAGTTACCTGTCATTCTCTTCCCATACAAATAGCAACAGGTTTTTAATTCCTTTTTTTTTTTCCTCTTGTACTGTCAATTTTTTTGAGCAGTTAATAGTAAATATGAGATGATACAGAAACAAATACTCATAACCCAGGAAATAGTCAGGGACATAGATGATGCTCAGTTATTTCAAATGGTTCTGGCATTATGGAGACTGCTGCATGCAATAAGCTCAGATTGTTCGTATGATTTTTTCCTTTATTCTTTGGCTCCTTTCTCTTATTTTTCTTCCTTCCTCCCAACTATTCTTAAGAAAAGATTATCTAGTTAATAAGACCACAGTGATATCTAGCAGTGATAACCACACTGTTACTGAAGGGATAAGCTAGTATGAATAAGGGTTTTGCTTTACATTTTTAAATTAAACACTTTGATTAATCACACTTTTGCTATTATTTTAAGGAAGGTCATCTGATTAAGAAATGGAAAAACAAAAACACCGTGATGATCAAGTTTGATTAAAAAAAATAAAACAAAACCCAACAACCTCAAATAGTCAATAGTACTAGGTTTTGGAATTGGTGGAAGATCAGTAGTGAAACTGAAATTTTGTCCCAAATAATTCTGTTTTGTTTCAAAATTTTGGTGTAAATTAATTGTATAGTGGAATAATTTGCCTTGCTTTCTGTTGCGGCATATTTTAGAATTATCCCCTAAGAGCAGAATTTGCTTGGAGTCAAGGAAATGCATCACTATTGTGAAGCAATGCTTTTCTGTTTCTGTGAGACACAGGCTTACAGGCCGTTTACAGGATTGCATAGTTCAGTCATTGACTTCTCAGGAAGCAAAAGCATGATAAGTAGATGTTTGAAAACAGGTGGAGTTCTTATCCACGTTGACAGTCACAAGCCTGAATCTTCGTATTCTTTGCTAGTGATTAAATGCTTCTGCTAAGAGGAATGCCAGAAGGCATAAACATGGTGCATAAAACTAAACATGTACTTGAGAAAACAGGACATCTTCTGATGCTAGATATTGAAATAATTGTCTTTGTGCCTCTGTTATTAAAACCTTATCGAAGGCAGAATTGGGTAAAACAAAATACTTCAGTTGTTTGCACGAGTGTGATTTTTTTTTTTATTTATCATTTTTTAGGATTGCTGTGGAAAAGCTTCATGAAATGGATGATGCTTTTAGAAAACAACTTGAATCAATGTTGGCAGCTCATCAGGAAGAACTATTGCAGCTGGCAAATGAAAAGGAAAAACAAATTGAAGCAGCAAATGAAAAAGTAATTTTAATACTAAATTTATGTTTTGTATTTGCATTTTTATTCTACAGTTGCTATCACAGTGGTGCTTGGAAATCACCTGTTTGTATCTGTCTGGTTGATCTCTGGTTCAGTACTCAGTCTTTGCACAGCAAGAAAATCTCTAGAACTGTATGTACCATCATGAGGTTCTGTATTCAAAGTTCCATGTAGCTATGTAGCTGTTATGAGCTGATAGCTAAACACTTCTTTACCTATACAGGTGAGAATAATGATGATTATGCCAGACAATCCATTTAACTCACGTACGCCAGTGTTAACGGTCACTGTTCCTGTCATATATTGCATTCTTCCTTAGTGGGACAACTGGTGCTGTTTCTGTGTAGTAGGTATTTTGGTTTTGGTACATTGCTTGGTATCCCTTAGCAAATTACACTTTTTAAAGAAAAATTATGCTACTGCATCCACTGTCAAAAGTAGTGCATTGCTGATTTAAACATAAGAATACAAGTCAGTGTTAAAACTTGCCAAGATTATATGGGTTTAGGTATATTAAGGGAAAGCATTTGATGTTTATATGCTCTTCCAGGTTTACTATGTTGAAGAAGAAATGCGGCAGCTTCTCCAGGAAACAGCAAACAATAAAAAAGCCATGGAAAATAAAATAAGACGACTTACACATGCACTGAATGATATTCAACAAGATCTTTGAAGATTATTAATATATACACTAAAAAACATTCAACAAACTTAAGCAAATTCACATACCACAATGCACTTTTCCTTGATTTCTAGAGAATAAATTTTTTGTAATATATTTTCATGGTTCATGTATCAGACAAATATTTTTACATTATTTTTGTAATAAAGTTATTTCTAACCTTTGGGATTTTTTAGACTGTTTTTTTCAAAATGGGTCAAAACACAAATATAGATAAAAGCATCATATGAAAACCCATAAAGATGAAAAGTGTCATATTAAATTAGGAAGTAGCATGTTTAATAAGAGAGAAGAAGGTAGGGCCTTTGCTTCTCAGACAAGAGGTTGCAGCTTTGCTTCACTGGCGTAAAGATTCTTCTGAGCAATCCAAGAATTTACCTGAAACTACATTTAATCTGCCACTATTGATGAAGAATGCATTACTTGTGTTATGCATTATATTAGCTTTTTTTGGTAGGGTATTTTGGTTCTCTATAGCAATACGTTTCCTCCCAGGCTTTTGAAAAATAGGAGATAATAAACTAACAGCTTCTTATGGAAGCTACTCATAAGCCTTATGTTAAGATGATTGTTATATTACTTTCATGATGGAGACTTGACCATCTCCACTGTACTCGGGCATTTATTTCCTTTGCTTGTTCTCCGAAGATCCTAAACTGTGCTGGTACTTCACCATACTCTGAAGTGTTTAATGCTGCACTAGTTAAGTAAAACAGTAAGTAGTAAAATCGGTTATTTGTTGGTACACCAGGTGGAGCTATTCCTTCCCCCTTGCACCTTGCAGTAGCTACAGCAGTGTCCTGTTGCTCCCGTGAGGACAGAGGCCACAAAGCGGAGTCTGCTGTCACCTTGTTCAGAACCAGGGCGTAAGCACCGTGGCGTGTTGTAACTGTGTGTGCGTTTCTGTGCCCAGCAGCCCTGTGAAAGTACTAGCGCTAGTGAAAGGCCCCTGGCCTTTGGCTAACTCTGCGAGCCTGTCGGGCTTACCAACTTGTTATGAGAACTTGCTGTGCAAACCAGAGCTTGATACCAGCTGCCGCTTGTTATGAGGTGCTGCTTAAATGTGGGATGTAACAGAGGCCTTGGAAACACAGGCACGAGTTGAAAGCAGAGGCCACAGCAGCAAAAACAACTCACAGATGGTCAGTGACTGGTCTTTTGGCAAAGCATAGCCTTGAGAGCTGGGAACAGACTGCTTTCGCTTTAAGCAAGCAAGCAGCAGCAAAGCAAAATAAAAAACCAGCCCAACAGCTGAATAAGGCACCTGCAGTGGCCTGGGAAAGCAGCTAGAGATTGCACTGTCTTATAAAAGGGCAAGATCCCAGCTCTGTGGGAGGGGGCAGAAAGTAGATTGTCTGCTTTGGCTCTGGCTCCCTGCAGCAGAGTTCCTGCACCTGGCCCTGGAGACACCGAGGAGTGGAGCCATCAGCGCCAAAGAGGAGCCATCACTCCATGGTACTGTGTACTCTCAGCTAAGGTGGGATATAGCTGTAAGGACTGACTCCTTTGAATCTGTGCTAACCGTTGGTAATATGTAAAAATGAATACATGGAAGTAATGGTTAGCAAGGTGTAAGAACCAACTCTTAGCACAATAGGGTTAATGAATGCCAGTCTAGTAAATTTTGCTGTGAAGTTTAAAATTAGCCTAATTTATTGGTCTACTAGCATCCCAGTGATCTCTTGATTCCCTGATACAAATACATCAATGTTACCGAAGTGCAGAAGAAAATGACTTTTCATTCTCACCTTGTGCTCTGCATGCTCCTGCTTCTTCAGAAGCCACCTTACATGAGGAAATACTCACCTGAAAAGCTGTTCTATGGTATTTCAACAGATGTCGCTGATGCAGAGAGGTTGCAGCACTTTGCAGTGCTTTTCTGTCATGTTTATCAAGTGTTTCCTTGGCACTTTTTTCTTTGCTTACTATTTAACCAAGCTACACTTTGGGTGCAGTAATTGAATACCTGGAATGCACCAGGAATGTAAAAGAACTTACCCTGATTCAAATTATTAATATTGGCTAAGAGATTTTCCTCCAAAATTTCATTCTGAAACTGTTTTCTGATTTCATCATAGGAAGTTGTTACTGTTTTAAACATAAGTTCTTTCTAATCCTTGCTCTTGGCTGAGAAATCTCATACTGTGGTACTTGGGTACACGCACGCGTTAGTAGTGTTTGGATAGTTTGTTTTTCTTGCGGCTAATGCTACCTTTGGCATCATTTCCCTCTTTATGCTTCCTTGGTTTCCTTAGAGCTTTTAAATGGATATTTAAATGACTTCTACCTTCAAAATGATAAAATACTAAAAATATTGTCTAGGTCACAGCTGTGCCAAATTTCCCTATTCACAAGGATAAATTTCAGCCTGATGTTACTGAAAGGTATAAAATAATAATTTAAAAAAAAGAAATGCAGACCCTGACCTTGTCAGGCATAAGGCATGTTCTCCTGCATTAATCATGACAATTTTAAACCAATTCCATTATTAGATTGTTTCATTTTCATTTCTAGACAAGATAATGGATCTACTTAAATCAATATTGAACGTGCAATCAGTCAGGAAATTCCTGTGTTACCCGAGACCAGGAGGAACATGATTCAAGGTCCAGAGAAAGCGCATACCGGCTTGCTCCCATGCGTGCATTGCCCTGAACACGCCATTACCTATGAAGGCACGGCTCCTACGTGACACGGCACTGAATGTCACTGAATGTGCCATGGCCCTTCATAATGCGCTCCCCTGCCTGTGCGTGGTGTATCCCAGGGTCTTTTCTCTTACGCTATGAGGACTTTAATGCTTCTCTACTTTAATCTGATGGTAACTGAAGGAAAGCAGCGTAGTTGAATGGAGGTGAAGGCCGAGTATATTTGGACACCAGTGCAAGGGACGGGGTAAGCTTCTGAAATTCTCAGTACCTCTCACCAGACCATCAGTGTGTCCGGCGTCTGGCCTCGGGAGATGCGAGAACATAGCTTATAATTAATCTAATTGTTTTTATATCAAACGCAAACGGTCAAACGAGCGACAAGGAGCTATCGTGTAGGGGAAAGGCAAGCTTGCCGGAGCCCATCAAGCCCTCAGGTCGCGGGCCGACGCCCCAGCCGTCCCCTCCTGAGGCGGCCGCTGGCCTGCGCCACCCGCACTGGGGAAGCCCGAGCAAAAGCCGGGGCCGGCCGCGCCAGCCCAGCGTAACTCCTCTCCCGCTCGCCGCGGGGCCGCCCGTCCCGCCGCGGCTCTGGCGGCCGCAGCGCAGAGGAGCGCCACCCCGCCGGCCTCCCCCGGGGGACGGGCCCTCGACCGGACCCGTCCCCTGCCCCGAGGGGCGGGCACGGCCCGTTCTCCGCGGGCAGCTCCTCGCCCCCCGCAGCCGAAACATGCCGGTGTCCAAGCAACGGCGGCGGCGTCACTTCCTGCGGCGCCGCCCCTCCCGCCGCAGCCGTCGGGCCGGGGCTCCGTTCCGGGCTCGGGCCGTTGCAGCGGTCGCGACACGTGGCGCGGCGGGGCGGCCCCGCTGGCGGCATGGCCGCGGCGGCCGAGGCGGCCGGCGGCGGCGGCAGCAGCCGCCACGAGAAGAGCCTGGGGCTGCTGACCACCAAGTTCGTGTCGCTGCTGCAGGAGGCCAAGGACGGCGTGCTGGACCTCAAAGCGGTGCGAGGGCGGGGCGGGGTGGCGGCGCCATGGCGGCGGCCTGCCCGCGGAGCGGGGGGGGGGATGGCGCCTGCGGCACTGCCGGGCCTCGCCGGCGCGCACAGCCCCACCGCGCTGCAGGGAGGGCGGCGCAGCGCAGGGGCCGGGCCGGGCCGCCCGCTCCCTCCCTCCCATCCTCCCCGAGCGGCGGGGGGTGCCCCGGCCGCTGACGGGCCGCGGCTGCCCGGTGATGGGTGACAGCCGCCGCGGCCGGCTAAAATACGCGTCCCGACTCTTGTTTTTTAAGAGGTTAGAATGGTTACCGTGCACAAACTGCAGCTCAGTGGGTTGGGTTTTTTTCCTATATATTTTTTGTTCTCTGCACTGACTCAGTGTACAGGCCATTATTTAAAACTGTTTCTCACCCATCCCCCTCGATGTCCCTTTAGCAAAGGGAAGACGACGTTGAAACACAGACCGTCGCCTTTTTAGTACTTTTTTATATGTATGAAAGATGCTTAATTGGTGGAGTGGGTGGCGAACCATCTTCACTCACTCCTGCAGCCTGCCACCGCCTCTGAGGCGTGAAGGCGTTGGATGGCGGCCGCGGGAGGACTCCGCCGGCGAAGCCCCAGGATGAGCCCACCTGGCGCCAGGTGGTCACGCCGGGAGGTTGCTCTGTTTCAGGAGGGACTCTTGGTGCAGTGTCCTGCTCGCCGGTTCCCTGGAGCGCGCTGGCCGAGGGGCTGGGGCTCTGCTCAGCTGTCGGGGTGCGCGGTGCGTCGAGGCGAAAGCGTGTTTTACGTGGCTGGTCAAGGCCCTCAGCAAACTGCGGAGCAAAGCAAAGTGCTGTAAGAGGCTGGCTGGGCTCTTTGGTTACTTGAGTCCTTTCTGGAGAACTGACTTTATTTGTTGATTATTCTTAGTGGGCTGTGGGAGGTGAGCGGTGTTCTCACAGCTTTTTTGTGCGTCCCTGCCCAGAGAGCAAGCACTTGAGTGGTGGTACAGTGGCTAGAGAAACTTCAGGGTCACCTAGGAAGGACACTGGATAGGTTTTATACTCCCCCTTTAGTTACGTTGCGGTCTGTACAGATTGATTAACTTCTTTGTATTTAACTGCCTCTTTCTTTAGTAAAATGGAACTAAGCGGCCCGTATCTTGGGGATTGTTGTGCAGCTTACGTTATTACCTGTCATGTGCTGTGACATCTTCCAGGTCAGTTTGAGAAGCAAAGCATACTCAGTTTGTAAGACATCAGGCCAAAAAGCTTGGCTTAAAGAGCCAAAGAGGATGGATTTGAACAGTAAAGTTGGGCTGTGTAGAGGGATAGGGTGACATTTCTCATTCCCTTTTGTGAGGAGGGTATCTACCCAGAGGGAGCGGAAGGGTTGATAGCGAGGGAAAAGTAAGCGGGCATTGCAACAAGTCATAGACGTTTCTGCTCCACACTATTGGAGACTGGTTTCTGAATTACAAGATACCGTTTGTTGGAAGTAAATACTAACCAAAGTGAATAAATCGTTGGTACTTTCATAAACAATGAGTCAGAAAGCACATTTCTGTAACTGGTATTTCTCATAAATAAGCCACATATCTAAGGAAAAATGAAAACCAGCATGTGCATTATGTCGGTGCGCTCAGGGAACTGAAGAACAGGACAGTCTTGAAACAGAATAGAGAGTTCCAAGAAATGATTCATGCAGTGAACATCTTCAGGTGTCTCCCTGCTGACAGGTATTGACCATCTGATGTCATGCCGCTGATTAGTATTTCTGTAGCAAAACCAGCAGCGCACTATGAAGAAAATACAATTTGGAAACATTAAGTGTACACCTGGCTTTGTGATTTAGCAATTGAGAGTGAAAAGCTGTTCTTTAGGACGTTTCCTGGTGATTTTTGGATACATCTATGATTATGGTTATAGTTAAGCAGTCTGTAAGAGGATACTTTGGGACGCATGTGCTGAGCCATCGTGAAGCAGTAGTGATGCATTGTCCTGTGTGTGGTCACTGTTGCCACGAGTTCTGTGTGCTGAACTTTTTTTGGAAATGTTTTAGCGCTGGACACTTCACTAACATCTAACAACTCGTGAGAGTAGAAGTGACGATTTTCTTTACTTGGAATTTGAATTCTGCAGTGCTCGCTTCAAAATCAAAGAGCTATTCTCGAATAATTGCATAACTGTCCCTGAATAACCCTGTATAAACAAATCTAGCTATAGAAATAAGCCTAAAACATTAACGGATGAGATGAAAAGGAAAGGAAACAAAGTTCCTATATGCAGCAACCCACAAATTGCAAGGAAGAGAGAAAAAGAGCAAGATGAGTGAATATGGGGTAAGCCACTGAAATGACTCCCAAAACATGGTGTATTCTTTCTCTTCAGTAGCATACAGTTGCTTCTGCCTGGATTTCTTAAATGGGCTTGGTTTATAGCAGAATGCTGTCCCTGCTGTACTGACAGTTAAGTAGCGTTTCTGATCATCAGTGCAAAACATCAGGTACTCTGAAATCTACCTGTTTGCTACTAACTTTAGAAATGTATTGATCGGGAGCAAATAGCAACTGCCTTATGTTTGCCCTATTCCACAGAAGAAGAAAAACGTATCTATTAAGTTTTACATTCCCATAACCTTTATGGACGCAGGGATATTCAGCAGTTTTACGTACAGGTTCCCAAGCACGCTGTTCAGTTTAAAATTCCCACTGACAGTCCTCTGGGGAGAAGGTGTTGTCGTCTGTTGTCCCAAGCACGCTGTTCAGTTTAAAATTCCCACTGACAGTCCTCTGGGGAGAAGGTGTTGTCGTCTGTTACAGGCTCAGTCTGGAAGGTGCAGGACCTCTTTCCTTTGATACATGGAGAGCAAGCAAGCATTGCTGGCCCTTCTGTGTTGCTAAACTGCTCAGTTATGACCCTGCCACGGTGCTCTAGCGAATTCCTCTGCTCTTCAGTGCTAATGCGGTGAATGTGCAGCTGATAATTCCCACTGCCTTTTGTCAGCTCACAGGGAGCAAAGAAGTAGTTGCGTGAGAATGCACCCGAGCTCTTCATTATCCTTTTTGTGGTTGTCTCTTTTTTTTTTTTTTTTTTTTTTTTATTTCTGGGCAGAGTTCTGTGTGTGTATGCATACCTGCAACTGAAACCGCGCTGAGCAGCACGTTTTCTATATTCCAGAAATTGCACAATCTGAATGCACCAGAAGCGAAGCACTGTGCTTAGGCGTTTTTATTCCAATTCAGAACCTGTCTGTGTGACAGTGCTTTTCTTGGATACGTGCATATTCAAAGTATGAGGAGATACTAGACGGTATGACTAGAGTGTAGCAGTTTTACATTAAAAAGATTTTATGAAGGAACTCCAAATACAAATGTTTCAGAGGAAGGAATGTGGAAGCTACATCCAACCATCTTACCTTTCTTGTGCTGCCTGGATCTGCTTCGACCATTTGACATAGGCTGAGAAGTGATGAGTTTTAAGAGTGTTTTTGACAACAGGAGATTTATTTAAAAGTCTCAGGAGGCTCTTCTAATTATTGAAGTCATTAGGGCATGGTTTGTGTGGAGGAACCAAATGCCTGAATTTAAATTCTGAGACACGTGCCTACCAGAAGGTGTTACACTGGTAACTGTTAGAGTGTTGGGGAGGAACTTTTCAATTGTTTTTTAAAATATCTGTGAAACACCCCATAAAATTTTGAGAAGATAATTAGGTTATAAGACCAGCACCAGAAGGTAAGTGAATGTCTGGATTAAACTTCCCAGACCGGCCCCAGTTTGATTTCATTGTTGGAATTCTTGTTCTAAGTAGTGGGACTTTGTAGCTGTGATTGAATTATAAACAGTGCTAGTCAAGCCAAATACGTATGTAACTGTGTCCTTCATTTTCTCAGTCCCTAACCTGGGGTTCTGGAGCCTGGTTTGCAGTAGTAGTGAATCTCCATTGCTGGTGTTAACGGGAGCTCTGCTTTGAGCATACGAAATGCAATAGAATTTAGAGTACTGAGACCACTCCAGCTTTGAAACATCTGAAGGTGGGCACTCAAAATTAGTGACTTTTTTTTAGTCTTTAACTTTTGGTTTGAAAATACATTAAGATTAGTAAAGCTTTTATATATTGTACAGACAGGAATTTTTGAAAATCTAATGAGGTAATGAAATCTGTCTCCAGACCAGTTTCTTCATCATTCAAACCATGAGTGGTAGACTAAGGCCTAGGTCCATGTGTTGAGTAATGTCAAAGAAGCAGAAAGTAATTAATCAGAATAACAGCTGATTAAGTGTGTGCTGTGCATTCCTTGCACTGAATAATGTAGAGACCTCGTAGAAATTGTGCCTCTGGAGACTGTGAGATACACAGGGTGTTGATTAAATGTTGCGCAGGTGGCATCAACTTTGTCACTTCCTAGCTTTGGAAGGCTTCTCTTGCAATCGTTGTAAGCAGTGTGTATGCATGTGGCAAAACTAGCAGGCTAAGGTAGCTGGTGTGTACCTGGTGATACAAGTGATTGAAAAGCTTGTTGCCTTGGAGAGAGCTAAAGTGTGCACTTTCTGTGTATTTGTATGTATTTTGTTTTGTTAGGTAGGAACAGATTTTAACAGAGTGCTACGGAAAACCATGCAAAAGATAAATGTTGGTAACAGTATCAGTAGAAATGCTGTTTAGTAGGTACATCACTGTCAAAGAGAGCAGTGTTTATACTTCATGGTAGTAAGAGTTGGGTTTTTTATCTCCATTCTTCTTTCATTTCTTCCAGTAATTTTACTTCACTAGCAAAACATTAACCAGTATAAATTGGACTACTATGTCCTAGTAATTAACTTTCTAATAGGAAAGTGTCATTTCCTTGGAAGATTAGTGAGGTTGTTTATGGTTCAGAAAATACTGTAAAAGGAGTTATATGGACTTTGCTATAAAATGGATTTGGTTAGCCTTCCTGTTTGTGGTTGTCACGGGTTGTACTCTTCATATAGGCTACTTCACTAAAAGCGTTAATTTAATAGATTGTTGGACAAACTGAAATAAATCATTATGTGCCAGTACTGGAAGTTAGTTGGCTTTATGCATTAGTTGAAATTTGGGATGCAGAAGTCTTTGCCAGCTATCCTTCTCTTTACCTTTCTTCCTTTTTTTTTTTTTTTTTTATTCTTTCAATCTGTTTAATACATATAATCCCTTGTAATCATTGTATCTGAGTGTACCGAGTAGTTAGTCACACTCCTCTTTGCTTTCTCTCCTTTTGGCTACTATTCTTCGAACTTGAGCCACTTTACAGCATCAAAGAGAGGAGGGTGTGGAAGGCATGACTAGCTCAAGTTTGCTTTATTTTATGTTAAGTCTTTGCATCAGGTACATAAAAGCCACCATGGTGAGAATTATGGCATGAAGCAGACTGTTTCCTCTGCCTGACACTCTGCTTTGCTTTGAGTGACAAGCTGTGACAGCACGCAGACACGCAGCCTAGCTACCTGTAACGTAAAAGTGATAGTGTGACAGTGGCGAGCATCCCTATGAGCCGTGCCAAGGTCCTGGGGGCTGTGACATGGCTCTTAGTGCTCAGTGTGGCAGATTGAGCGAGCCCAGGTAGGCTGCAAGGTGAATTCTCGCAGTGAAATGTTAGAGGACAATGTTGGCTTGAAGTATTGCAGCTTTCCTTCAGCCACTTGGTGAAATCACAGCCCTGTCGTTTCGTATCCCAGCACAGTTTAATCCAAACAAAGGCTGCAATACCTCGAGTGTCAGCGGAAGGGATGATAAACTTAATACGTCGTTGGCTTCAGAGGCTTGCAGCACTGCAGGGTGTTGCTGTCTGCCTTCCTCACTTTTTCCTACCTTCCAAAAAGAGCATTGCAGGCTCTTCCATGCAGTTGAATAGCAGGTGCTCCAAATGCCGAACACGGTCTATGGAACACACGTGAACTCTCCTCTCTGACGGGGGTAGACCTGCTGGCCTTCAGAGATGTGACTGCTCTCAGCGTGCTTGGTAGTTCTACATGCAGGTGCTGAACTTTTTAATTCATGATTGAACATCTGGCTCTTGAAGAGCTGAACCTTCTCCCTTCAGAATGATGCTAGTTGGCATTTTTCCAACGGAACAGCTTAACTGTCTTTTGCCCTCAGCATTGCAAGTTGCTGATACTTGTTCGTCTCTTGACAGGCTGCTGATACCCTTGCTGTGAGGCAGAAGAGAAGGATCTATGATATCACCAACGTTTTGGAGGGGATTGATCTCATTGAGAAGAAGTCAAAAAACAGCATTCAGTGGAAGTAAGCCATGTCAATTCTGCAGATGTTTACGTGCTCAACAAAAATTGCCTCTTTCGACTTCTCCTGACTAGATATGACACCATAAAATTAATGTTATGCTCATCAGTGAGCAATATGACATTTTGGAATTAAAGTTGCAAATGAACGTTGTCTTTCCTTTAACTTGCATCTTTGATACATAAAATCAAGTTTAAAGCATACAGGAGAGACACTTGGGGAAAACTTGTATTGCTACTTTATAACTAGCACTTGTAGTTGAAAAATTTACTCTAGATGAATCTGGGAAGGGTATTGGGAAACTGTCTCCACCTACCTACCCTCCTGTAGTCCATGCCTATTGTCTCTTGGGTCATTGAAGGTGAAAGCTCGAACTGAGAGTTAGAGGGGAAGGAGAAAGGGCCTACAAGCCAGCTCCAATGCAGAAAAAGCTGCATTCCAAAAGAAAATAGGTAAAGGTGAATTTGAAATTTGATTTGAAGTTAAGAATTTTCATTTTTCTGTTAAAAACACTGCTGGGAGGATAAACATTCGTTTCCTTCATATTGAATATTAGTAGATTTTCAAAATGTTGAAAGTAGTCTTAGGAAATTATCTTTGCGTGTTTGCTTCAGATTTTCACTTCTGGTTGTTTCATGAACCCTTATGCCTTTTTAAGAGGTGTAGGTGCTGGCTGCAATACAAAAGAAGTCATAGACAGGCTGAGGTATCTGGAAGCTGAAATTGAAGATCTAGAGCTAAAAGAAAAAGAATTGGATCAGCAGAAACTGTGGCTTCAGCAAAGCATCAAGAATGTAATGGATGATTCTACAAACCACCAATATCCTTTTAAATGAATTGTGTGCATCTTGGAACTAGAATTAAAACAACAGTTAAAGTGTAGGTAATAGGTAAAGCATAATGTAGTCCATTTTATCCAGAAGTAAAGAAAGGCTAATATTTTTTTTCTGGCTTAGGTTCAAAAAGAAAGAAAATGTAAATCTTTTTACATGACTTTTTAACCTCTGTGACTGTATGATTGGTAACCTGAAAATAATGTAGCATATATATATATATATATGGCAGTAATTTTTAAGTCCATGGTATAATCCCGGTGTCTTATTTTAAATGAATTGTATTGCTTTCCAGTGCTTGAATTTATACTTACTTAGCAGTGCTTTACATGAGTCTTTTTTTTTTTTTTTTTTTTCTTTTGTTGCTTCCTGCTCTTGAAAAGATAAAGCTATCACCCAAGGACAAATTGAGTTGGTAAAGTTCTGAAGCTTGTTGGGTTTGGACCTAGAAAAACATCCTGTGTGTAAATACCCCATGAGCAGGGAGTTCCTGCTACACTTCTTGTAACCATGTGTTTCGCTGTCTTGCAAGATACTGAGCAAAATAGCTGAGATTTGGAGCAGAAAAGTGCCCTTCTTATCTATAGTACCAGTGATAAGTACTTAAAAATTGCTTGCAGTTGTGCTACAGAAACTGTTGCTGTAAAATGGATTTTGTAAAAAGGAAATTGAAGTTAGACATTAGGAGAAGCTTTCCTTTGGGAGAGCTAGCACTGGAACTGACCCCCCAAGGAGGTGGTGGAACATCCATCACTGGAGGTTTTCTGGAGGGCAGACAAACGTCTGCCTGGAATGTCTTAACAGTTGATTCTACCTTGCGGCAGAGGAATGGGATGGCAGATGAACTCTCAAGTCCCCTCTGGCAGTATTTTTGTGTGATTCTGGGAAGTCCTGATACGTAGTTGAGTTCTGTACTGTCAAGTTGGTGAGGTAAATGGTATACTTCAAACCAAGATTTTACATGCTCTCTTTTTTAGAAGAATCTCTTCTCATTCTAGCTATGCAACTTTTTCCTTTTTGTATTTTCTTCACAGATATAGATATTTTCTGGTTTTTTTCTTTAAAAGACAGAACTCTCTTTATTCTTAACTAGCCATCCTGAAAGCCAAAAAACATGCCTTGATTACACCTCTGAGTAGCAGCAATAAGTTTATAGTTTAGGCTGAGTTTGGACAAACTTCTTTTAAAGGGCAACAAATATCAGTTTTGTGTTGCTTTAAGAAAAATCTTCCTTGACATAAATTACATTTTCATATGTCACTCATGAAGATATCTGCAACTGCTTCAATGGTAAGTTGCTGCTAGGCTGTATTTCTTAAAGTGAGGGATTTCCTGATCTTCCTCTTGAACGCTAACTTGCTAACTAACCTGCTTTTTCCCCTTTAAGTATTTTGAATTTAGAAGTATTCAGTAGTGATCAGTAGTAAGTAGATGTTTCTCGTAATGTTAGTGACCAGCAAGTTCTGGCATTTTCTAGTTGTAGTCACAGACTGTATGGAATGGAAGCTCAGCTGTTTTCGGAGGACTGTTTTTGGATGTCTCTTTCTGTATTCATACTTTGCAGCAGCTTGCCTCGGGCTGTTAATGGAACCAGGGACAGGGCCTGTTGGTCCAGCCCACCAGAAAGACCAGGCAGGTCCGAATTTCCTAAAATTTTCTGGCAGCAGCTTTGGCCAGAGGGAGCTCCTGATGATGCTGTATAAGTAGAGCCAACTGAAGTTCAATGATGGGGCATTGCTGCTACATCAAAAGGATTCCTTCTGTACAGGAGGTTTGAAGAAATTGCCAAGAATTCCTGGCAGAAGTTACTTCCCTTGACATCCTCTCTTGATCCTGGGGCACCCAAGGGAAGATTGTTGTTCAGTCTCCATTTAGGTCTAGAACCATCCCTTCTTTGCCACAAGGAAGGTTGGGTTTGTTTTTGAATAAAAATGCAAGATTAGACAACTACTGCAGAGTTTAACAAAAAAAAGCTGTGATTAAAAAAAGTTAGACGTTACAAAATGTGGAGGCACTTAGTATGCCAGTCACATAGTACTTCATGTAAGTATCTCTTAGGAAGGAGAGAAAGAAAAGCATTACTCCAAGTTATGGACAAAGGGGAAATGATGTGCAGGTAGGTGAGTGACCCGCAGTGTAAGGCAGGTTGTGCCAGTGCTGTTGATGTAATTGTGATTTCCTGATTTTAACCAATACATTTTAGTGTGCGTAGTAAGCTACAGGTGAGTTTGATAGCCATCTGTTATGTCCCAGTTGTACATGCTGCAGAAGCTGTGAGCTTAGACACTGGGAAGTGCTGGCACTGAAGATGATCATTAGGACCTTTTCTTCCTTCTGTTAAATCTCTCTACTACCACCATTCCTCAGAGGCATAAAGTGAGCTGGACCAGAGAACTGTGTTAGCTGAAAAAGAAACTAGTTAAATATTTTCACCTCACGTTACATATACAACTAGGAGATCTGGGGACAGTAACAAACAGGTAAAGGAAGTGGTAAATCTTGTACTGCTGCAAGAAAAGGTTCTTGCAGCTGTTGTCTAAGATTTGAATTCTGTGATTTATATTATAGGATATACTTGGATCTTATAGGGACTATGCAAGTCCCACCCCAAGTTTATTTATGCTAGAACTATGCAGTATTTTAAGTGACACTAGAGAATTACCGTATCTCATTTGAGTGGATACCATGTAAGACTTAAGAAAAATATGCACACTTAACACTTTTTTAAAAATTGCTATTTCACCAGGAGACACACTTCTAGCAATTCAAGCACCTTGTGGTACACAGTTAGAAGTACCTATACCTGAAATGGTATGTACTGGTTTCTTGTTTACCTAAGTGTTCTAGAGGGATAGTGGAAAAGAAGAGCTATGTTAGAGTGGAGGATTTATCTCTGTCTGTGTGCAAGACGGGAAAAAAATTAAGAATTAAGATGGCTTCAGCTGAGAAGGGAGAGGCTGGGTGGGAAAAAGTAGGTTTTGTACACCTAGATAGACTAATGGTAACTCTGTCCTCTATTAAAAACAAGATGTAATAGTGGGTTTCTTTGCCCTCTCTTCTTCTCTCTTGCTTTTAAATGTTGCAACTTTCCAAATTAGGCATAATTGTCATGAATTCTCCTGAGAATGTATCAGCAGTGAGTTCTATGTGTCAGATTTCTCTGTGATTTGTTAAAACAGATCTCTTACAAAAAAGCCTTTTAGATTTGTGTGCGCTTGCAGCCCAGAAAGCCAACTGTATCCTGAGCCGCATCAAAAGAAGCGGGACCAGCAGGTCAAGGGAGGTGATTCTGCCCCTCTACTCTGCTCTCATGAGACCCCACCTGGAGTACTGCATCCAGCTCTGGGGGGCCCAACATAAGAAGGACATGGAGCTGTTGGAGCAAGTCCAGAGGAGGGCCAGGAAGATGATCAGAGGGCTGGAGCACCTCTTCTACAAAGACAGCCTGGGAGACTTGGGGTTGTTCAGCCTGGAGAAGAGAAGGTTCCAGGGAGACCTTATAGCAGCCTTCCAGTACCTGAAGGGGGCCTACAGGAAAGCTGGAGTGGGACTGTTTACAAGGGCATGGAGTGACAGGACAAGGGGGAATGGCTTTAAGCTGAAAGAGGGTAGATTTAGATCAGATATGAGGAAAAAATTCTTCACTGTGAGGGTGGTGGGGCATTGGCACAGGTTGCCCAGAGATGTTGTGGATGCCCCATCCCCAGAAGTGTTCAAGGCCAGGTTGGATGGGGCTTTGGGCAACGTGGTGTAGTGGAGGGTGTCCCTGCCCATGGCAGGGGGGTTGGAGCTAGATGATCTTTAAGGCCCCTTCCAACCCAGACCATTCTGTGGTTCCATTCTGTGGTTCCATTCTGTGGTTCCATTCTGTGGTTCCATTCTGTGGTTCCATTCTGTGGTTCCATTCTGTGGTTCCATTCTGTGGTTCCATTCTGTGGTTCCATTCTGTGGTTCCATTCTGTGGTTTAGTTGTAGATTTAGCCTTATAGTACTAGACTGGGTAGAGAAACAAACTGCAGTCTTGCTTTAGCCAAAAGACTTAAATGGGCAAGATTAAAGTAGAAGGCCAAATTACTTACCTCTGTCCATCTTTAATATTTTTTTTATTGCAGTGCTCTGTTTTAAATAGGGTTTACATAGTTGGGAGAGAGCATTGTATGAAGCATGATAGCCACTATGCTTGTAGAAGGCTCAAATTCACCTAAGAAATTTCACAAGCTATTTTTAGTGAGGATAAGCACAGTCTGTTATCATAAGAGCATCCAAAGCTAGAACCATGAAGCTGATCAGTGGTACTATCTTTGTCCATGTCTGCTGAAATCAGCTCAGGCAATGGTAAGGGTCTCTGTGGGACCAAAGTTAGCAGCTGGGATGTTGGGGTTTGGGGTTTTTTTGGCTTTTTGTTGAGGACTGAACCAGCTGATCTTATTCTTCATCACCAAGTTCAAATTGGATGTTTTTGCTTTGGTTCCCCTTCCCCAAGGCTCCTGTCCCACTTTTCTCATCCTCATTTTTTCTAGAACATACTTGCTGAAAACCTGTTGCTGAATTAGCCACTGTGCGGTCAGCGGTCTCATTGAGACTGTGCTAGAGACAGCTAGGACTAGCTGTATTGCTGAAGTCACATGCCAGAAGGTGGCCTGGCAAATCATAGAAGAAATTGTTTCTACAGACTGGTGATGCTCTGTTCACTCAGTCTGGGTGAGATATCCAACTGGTTTAGGATACTTGGTCCCAACCAGGATCATTCTGAAGCTCCATTTAAAAGGAAGAAACGTAAATGTACAGAAATCATTATTTATCATTGTTATTGATAAGATATAGCCCTGCTATAAGTCTCATGTAACTTCAATTCAAGGTTTAGTTAAGCACCTCAAAGAATTGTCTATTTAGAATTGTGTATTTGTGCCCTCTGTAACGGTGTCGTGGTCAGGTAAATACACTACAGGTTTGCAATCTGGTTTGGGTTGGTTTTTTTAATTATTAGATCACATGTATTAAATATTTTTTCCTGAGTATGATTTGCTAAGTTTGTGCCAACTATCAGCTCTTCCTAGTGATCTAACTAGAAGAGCGCTGTATTTATCTTCTGGGAGGTAAAAAGTGCATCAGTGAGAATTCTGTTCAAACATCTTCATTACTTTCTGTTGGAAATAACTATTCAGTTACTGTTACATTTTGTAACGTTCCAAGTTCTCAAGGAATGGTAACTTTTTCATAATATACCACCTTTACAGGGACAGAACGGACAGAAGAAATACCAGATCAATCTTAAAAGTAGTTCAGGACCTATCCATGTGCTGCTTATAAATAAAGAATCAAGCTCCTCCAAGCCCATGGTGTTTCCAGTTCCTCCGCCTGATGACCTCGCACAGCCTCCATCTCAACCTGCAGCTCCAGTGACTCCCCTTAAACCTGCTACAGCTCCTCAAAACCCACCAGAACAGCACGATCTGAACGAAGGACAGGAGTTACCGCAAACATCAGCTGTGGACACGCCATCAGGTGGGTCCAGGGTTTTTCCTACCTCAGATGGGTGGGGGAAGAAGGGAACTGGAGGGAAAGGAGAAACTGTTAGAAAAGGTGGTAGATAAAGGCAAGATCAAGAATTTGCATAGCGTAGCAGCTGTCTGTTAAGAAACTACCCCAAGGGCTTACTAACAGCTCTCAGGAGGTTACAGAGAAGCCTTTTCCTCTTCTGTCTGGTGAAACAGATTCTTCCCTTGTAGCTTATCATCTTATACCGAACAGGTTTTGGATGTGATCCTGTTAATTATTCTGAGGTGCTTCTCCAGAATGCAGTATGGAATGAAATTGCCAACCTCTGAAGGAGTGTATGATTTGAACATGTACCTTTTAATGAGACAGATAATACAGGCGCCAGTTCCAGCTTTTGTGCCACAAGGCCACTTATCTTCTTCCACATAGCCACAGTGAGAGACTGCCTGAATATCAGGTATTTTTTTCATAATAATAGTAGGGTAATATGAAAAGACTCAAGAAAATGCTGTCAGTGTTACAGACTGCATTTCTGAGGGACCCTGATGATATTATGCCTGTAACTTTGGAAGGGGGAGACTCCTCTAACCTCATCCCAGACATTGGCCGTGCTCTCCTCAAAAGACAAAGCCGGGTGCAGGCCTTTTATCTTCCCTTTTACCGTCACAGACTTTATAACGTGCCTTTCTGTCTTTGTAGACGGCAGCGTGCAGCAGAACAGCACAACCCCAGCAGCTCCTTACTCCAGCCTTACAGAGCCGGTGTTGTACCCCAGCCTTTCAGGAGATGTTGCCCAAGCTACTGCTAGCTCAAATGACTACCAGGGCTTGCTGCCCCTGGACGTTAACTGTATTCTCAAGCCAAACTCATTTGACATAGCAAAGATGGAGGAGCCCGCAGGTAGGAAGAAGCAGTTACTGTTTAAATGTTTTTATTAATTTCCTGAGCCATCCTTTGTGACCAAGCTACCGCTAAGTTACACAGAGGGAAAGATGAGCACTTTTCCCACAGAGGAAATGACCGGCCTTTATTCGTCTCCTAATGAAGCAACTGTGCCAGCTCTCAGTAGCAAACTCATTTTGAGCAAAATACCTTTCTCTGCCACCAAATAAGCTTCATATTATACGTGGCTCTAGGGTTGTAAGGGATCAGTGGGAGAAATGTATCAAGAAAAACTGAGGGATACAAAGCTGAATATATTTTATGTATACATGGCGTGCTATCTCCATAGCTCCTACACTGCACGTGAGCCGTAATGTACTTTGCAATTCAGTGTTTTAATGCAGAGAATGTGTTGACTTCCATAAACACATGCTCCTGTCTTTCACAGGAAATATCAGCGGGGATATTATTGATGAACTCATGTCTTCTGACGGTAAGTATTTAGCATCTTTACTTGTCTAATAATCACAAGTAGCAGCACGGGTTTTGTGCGAGCAGCACTCTTGGTAGGTGTCTGTTAAATCTGATGCCAAGAGTCAGTATGAAACTACTTCCTTCCCCTGTACTGCCTCCTCTCTGTCATTCTTGTCTTTGCTCCCCTTTCCATTCCCTGCAACAATTTTATTTAACAATCAAAATACAAAAGCCTTAATCCAGCAAGCACTTACATGCATGAATAACCCACCAGTCCTTAATTCAGGAAGAAAGAACAGGCTGATGACTAGAGTGCTCCCTTAAAAAATCTGGTTTAATTCTGTTCTGCCTCAGGCTTCCTGCAGGAGCTTTGAGTAAACATTTCAGAACATACTTACATGCCTGCACGCTGACTGATACATGGCCAGCTGTGGCACGCTCACAGAACAAATGTCACACATTTCTGCTCTTGCACCTTGGTGGCCACACAAGTGCAGAACTGAACCACAGATACTGAGTTCACATGGTCCCTGCCTGTCTGCTCTGTCTCATGAAGGTGCCAGGCAAAGAGGAGAACTCAGCTGCTGTTCTTCCTCTTGCCCTCTAAATATGTTGCTGTGAATAGCCTCTACTAATATCTGCCCTTCAAGCAGACAACCTCAGGGCTTATCCAGAAAGAACCATGTAACTATAAGATCCGAGGGGCAACATGGGATTATGTGAATGTGCCAATACATTGCTTAAATGGAAACAGTCTCCACTTTTAGAGCAGGTACAGCATGCCCAGCTCATCTGCACGAGGTTAGCATTCCTGAGGCGCAGCACGAGGGCTGAGGCATCTCTTCTTGCGTTCTCTCCCCAAAGACAGCTTCAAGTCCATGCTTGAAATGCAGTGCACAGGGAAACTGCTAGCCTCCATTTTTCATCTGTAAAATAGGGATAATGGTAACTTCCTTACTTAAAATGATAAATATTTGAAGGCTGATGTATGCTATACTGTAACAAGACAAAGGAATATAAATATAATTGATGGCTCGCTGATGAAAGTTTCAAAAGCTGCTCAGGAGCTCCTTTGCAGAAGGAGAGATTAAGTCCATATTCCACAGCTATTGCTCCATTCCAGCAAATTCACTGAAATAGGGATGTCACTGCCTTAGTTTGAAGGCAGTATAGGTGTTCACAATATGTACTCTAGCATGCTTGTCAGATTATCAAGACTATTTTAATTATTAAGACTAACCCTGATACTGGTGATGACAAACATACTGAATTATGAGATAGGGCTAATATTCCACAAGTGTTTTAATTTAAACTAAACTATTCCTGCTTTACAGTTTTTCCTCTCTTACGACTCTCTCCTACTCCCGGAGATGACTACAACTTTAACCTGGATGATAATGAAGGAGTCTGTGATCTCTTTGATGTGCAGATACTAAATTATTAGATATTGTGTCAACCAGACTACTTATCTACCTCTAACTATAACATTCTAGACTTCTTCATAACCTAAGTATTTGAATAATGAATGTATAACAACTTAGTTCACTGACTCTGGGAGTATATTTCCTTTTGCTTCCTTTAATGACTTCACAAAACAAATTCAACAACCAGAAAAAAGGGCTTTTATCAAAAATTCTGGCACGTTTTTTCACCTGAGTGTCCTCTGTGTAATCCAATTATTTGGAGTTTTCTTTAGTAAGAAAAGTGAAAATGCTTTATAGCCGTTTGATCATTTTTTTAAAAAAATGATTAGGCTTCTTGCTCACAGTTAACAGCATTTTCTCTGAAGCTTTACTGCCAAGAAGCTTTCTATTTTTTTTTAACCTTTCAATCAATTTTGAAGCTTTCACTGCCAAGCTGTAAAGTGAAGGATATCAACTTGAGTTATGCTAAATTGTTTCAGTGAACCAATTTTGTGAAGTGCCTTCTGTTTTAGCACTTTAAGTTTCTCACACTGACTTCTGACATTCCACTTTCCTAGATGATAGGAAAGGTCTGTTTGTAGTTTGTATTAAAGTGTGCCAATACTTGTATATTAACAAGATTTTTTTAATAAAATTGTACAAACAAAGCCATCAGGGTTCTTGACCTTCATTTCTTGCGATCCTTTCATTGTCCATTACAACTGAGATAATAGGCTTGTGGCAGCATCCACATTTGCTGGTTCCTCTTCCATATGTTTGGAAACCTGAAAAAAATGAGTTAACAGTTTGAAGTAGAAAGCAGTATCTTTTAGTTTAGGGTTTATTTTCAAGCAGAGTAAATAAATACCTGTTGTCTGGAAAATTAGTTTGTCTTTATGTATTTAATTTAGGCTAATTTTGCAGTCATAATTCAATAATTTGGGGGAGTAACAGGATTCACTAAACTTGACAGATAAGTAGTCAATACTTTATGCTTCAGGAGAAGAACGAAGGATCATGCCAGTAACATAACATACATGGCCCACTGGAAGTAGGCTCAGCTTTTAGTTCAGGAAATGCTCTTGACAGCATGATTTTGCAGCTTCGAAGAAAATACTATTACAGCCTGAGTGATTAAATTCAACATTACGTCATGTATAGCCCTACCAGCACATGAGCAGTGGTATAGTCCAAATTCCTGGCTGTGTGCAATAGCAAACCAGCAGGGACAGGGCCACTGGCACCAACTGCCTTGAAACCCTTGCTCAGCCTCATCCTGTGCTGGCAGCACCATCGCCTACGTTTCATTTTTCCCTCAGCCTCTCCTGAAGGTATTTGACGCTCATTCTGTCGCTCCCAGCCATACAGAAACTTGATGACCCCAGGCACAGTAAATAAAACTCAACTCATGTCCATTTCCCCCAACAGCCAGGATAGATTCATCTGTACTTCATCCTGGCTCACTGCTTTCTCTCCATCCCCAAACCATGCCCAGTACATCAGGAAGAGTCAGCATAAAGAGTTTTTACGGAGGAGCTTGTCTGCAATTAAATTCTGTGAATTATTTCTTGCTCAAGACTGCAGGTAGCCCTGTTTAATATGTAGACGAAGACAAGTGAAACGCTGTCTTGAACCTTAAGTGCTACAGGCAAGAGCTCAAGTACAGAAATTGCTGTTTCAGGTGTTGGTACTTCTGATGAGGGAACATGAAGGCTCAGGAATCAGGAACAGAAAGAGACAGCTGTTTAGTTCAAAGCACTATCAAGTGCTTCAGGTAGGGAACTGCAAGGTTCAGCCTTACTTTCTGTGTCTACTCATGTTGAGGCATAAGTCTCAAATCAAGGGGCTGGAGCTAGAATTAACTTTAAAAAAAAATCAATTAAAAACCAGCTAGAACATAATGTAAAAATATGTTTTGGAAGCATGCTCCAGCTTGGCTGCCCACCCTCTTCTCTCTTGACTTTAGTAGTTATATAGCACTTGAATATGCTAACCAGATTTCAACATTACCACACAACTGAAATTAATAAAGCTGGGTTTATAGCTTTAAAGCAACTGCATGAATTGCCTGCAGTCTTAGAGTCTGAATATAATGCTTTGAACACGCATTTTCCTTTCATTTACCTCCTCAGATTTTTACAAAGGGAAATTACCTGATGGCTTTTCTGAGGTTCTGCTGCAGTGCCTTTTGATAGCTGCTGTACTTCTTTTTGAACTTCAGCGAATGCTTTATTTATTGTGTTAACTTTCTCAGCATTTCTAATGTTTATCTGGGAGGGGAAAAAAATACACACATTGGTATTTTCAACTGAAATTCCACTGGCATGTGAAATTGCATCATTTTTGTACAACTATTACACAGGCAGTGTTATATGCATACCTACTAAAAAGCAATTTTGGAAGATATGTTTTTAAGCTTGAGTTTATCTATTACTTAATTATATCATCTAGTCATGTACTACTAATGTTCTAATAAACTGAAAGTTATGAAAGCAGTTAAGCTTGTTCTATTGGAAAGGGAGCCCACAGTGATCCAGAAACAGAACACAGGGAAAACAAAAGCCAGGCTGTGGATGGGCCCTGCTATGCCGCCCCCAGCTCCTCTTAGCTGGAGTGGAATTCCAGGGAGGGCTCCTTTCTTCATTTGTAAATGATCTTACCATTTTGAATTTCTTCCTATAGTTTGCCTTTCAGCATCCCACCTTGCATTCCTACTTCTTCATATGGTAGGTCTGGCCAACGACGTCTATCAGATTTTGCTATGTTATTTAATGAAACTTCTGTGGCTGTAGCCCTGGACACATCAGCCTCACTTACTAGCCCAAGTCTGCCTTTGTAAATTATTTCAGCAAAGATGCTTGCTTTCAAAGGGGAAGAGCTAAGATACGGACGTGTGCTGTGCTCTGTCGCAGCGGAGCAGGGTGGATGTGTGGGGCTATCAACTCTTTCACCACTGCATCAAATTAAAGTTCAGCTGATCTCAGCCCTAGCACCTATTGCTTCTGAAGCACCAAGCTTGGAACAGGATTGTAGCCAGATAATGGCCTATTACATTGCAAATGTTCCAGAAGCACGCTCATACTTCTTCAGGCAACCCCAAATTTCAGGATACCTACTGCTGTTCCAAAGGCTACCCCTGTAATTTACCTCTCGGCAATTTACATAGGCAGAAGCAAATTGTGAGCTGTTACACGTATTCATTTTCCTTTTAAAGCTTCCATAATTTCAGAGCATGTGTACATTAACAATAATTCCATTTATTCTAAGTGAGTAACCAAGAGAACCAGCAGTAAGAAAGCAGTGGCAAGAGGCTGATAAAACAAGCCTATTCAGATTAGCAGTTTAATTCATAAAACCGGGATGGTGACTCGGGCAATACGGACTCAGCTCCTAGCTCAAATCAGAGTGGGTGGGACAGTGGGCAATGCAATTTACAAAGAGCTTAGGTTTCCCATTGGGGCTTGTTACTGTTTTCCAGCTTCAGAGGGGTGTTGAAAGGATCCAGTCAGTTTTAATAGCTGATATCCTCAGCTACTCTGGCAGGACTCCTCTGTAGAAAGAGGCTCTGTAGCTAGCATGTGTACCTATATCAAAAGTTGTTTTAATAATTATAATGGGCTTTTATCTATTAAAGAATAAACCTATTTTAACAAATTTTCTGAGCATTTTCCTATACTGCTTAATGATAAATAAATCTCCAAAGGCTTAATGAATTAAAGAATACAGCTTCAAACACACAGAATAAAATTTTACTCCTAATAAGCTACTGACTTTTCATGAATATGTTTTTAAACCTGTTTCTCCCTTTATTATACAGAACTCTCTCGACTAAGTGGAGATGCAACACCAGCAATATGAAATTGTTTGGGGGCTCCCTGTTTATTTCCAAAGTTTGTTACGTTCCTGTCTATGAGATTAACTTGTCAAGTGGCTTTAGCTTCCAGGAGAAAATCTGAAAGGGCCTTTTATTAGAGCTGCTGTTTAACTCTGTTTGCCCAGCAGACTGCAGCTAAATCTAATGGGAACAATAAGCCACTAACTTTCTGCTTTTATTATCAGACACCCTTCTAGAGGGACCAGCTCAGCAGATCACACAGCTCAGGCTGGAGGCAGGGTTTGAGGAGAAGTTGCTGTATAATGACTTGCTGCTATCAAGAGGAAAACTCTTGCTTAGATCACCCCCAACCCTCTTCCCCTCCATCGCTCCCAGCCACAGGACCCACTCTCTCCTTCCTCTGGGCTGTGGTGCTCTCCAGACATGAAAATGGCAGATTATTTTTGCTTGTTTACTTTTCCATTGCTTTAGTGTGTTAAATCAGCTCACAGAAGGGTCTGCGGAGCTTCTCAGTCCATCTATGGCGTCAGAAGGGGAAAAAGAGGAATTAAGAGTAAAACATATGCTAGTGTGTGCTCTTAGATCTGTTCAGTGCATCTCACTGACACAGTTTTACTCTACAACTGAGACAAATAAGCAGCTTCTGGATCAGAAAAGGTTCCAACCTTTCTGATTCTTCCCCCCCGCCCCAATGTTTCTCTTTGCACTGATTCATAATTAAGTTTGTTCAACTCATCAACCCAGCAAAGAAAAATGCAACATGCATTTTTAATTGCTTTTGCTGCTGGTTTAGCAAGTTGAATCGCCTAGTACGCAATGAGTTCCCAAGCCAGCATCAAGGCAAGCTGTGGGAACAGAGCCCAGAGCCTGGTAAGGGAGGCTGGGGTCAGGAACGTGACCGGGAGGAGCAGGACTTCCCCTTGCAGTATCTCTGCCTGGTGGTTTGGATCAAGCCATTTGGTTAAACTGTACCCTGAATTACACCATCGGTGACGCTGCAAGCGTAAACATAACTATATAAGTAAATGTAAGCTCATTAAATAACTGATGTCTTTAGCACCAGGCTCCCCAGGACATACTGAGATGCTATCAGATTCTAAATGACACCCCGCAAGCAGAACAACTTGAAGTCTTATGTGTCAGATGCTTGCAGGAGATAAGTCAAATAAACTGTTTGTGCTTCTCTTTCTGAAGATGATGACATCAACATATAAGCCACATTTTCAGGTGGAAATTGTGTACTTTGCAATTTCGTAACACTGTCCATAAAACAGCCCTATTCGGTCAGTCACGACCGCTCCCCGCGCCCCGCAGAAGAGGCCTAAGAGGAGGAAAGGCCGCACCAGCCCGGAGCGGAGCCAACCCCGCCGAAGCGGCCGCGGGGCCTACGGGCGACCCGGCGGGACCGAGGCCTTCCGGTGGAATGCTACCACGCCGCTCCCCGGGCAAGCCTCCTCCCGCCCGGCGCCCCCCTCCCCCGCGCCACTCACTTGCTTCAGCCCGGAGGTGACGGGCCGCGCCTTGCCCTTGGCCTTGGCCTTGACGGCGCCGCTGCGAGCGATGCGGAACACACTCGCCGCCTTCGCCGCTCGCGACCGGCTCTTCCCCATGGCGGCTGCTCCGCGCCGACGGCCGCCCGACTGACGTCACCCCCGCGCGCCGGCGAAGCCTTCAATCCCCCCCTCCCCCCCCCAGCGCTGTCATTGGGCGGCGGAGCCGCCAGGGGGCGCTGTGCCCCCTCCCCCGCCCGCCTCTGCCCCGGTCCCGCGGCGGGGAGCGGCACCGGCACCGGCACCGGCGGGGCGACGTCCCCGTCCCCACCCCTGTCCGGTTCCCCGCCTGCCGCGCCTGCTCCTCCCCCCGCCCCCAACCAGCTCCCAGCACGGGAAAGCTGAGCTTTCTGCGCGTGTCGCTGCTGGCCACGGTGCCAAAGCACGTGCGGGCCGGTCCCTGAAACACAGGGGTTTAAAACCAAAAAACATCTTTGTACGGCCGGTTGCGAAGGGAATTGGTTTCAGTCGCCTCGGGCCGGGGCGGGAGGGGAACACAGGGGACGCAGCAGGGCTGGGCAGCGCGGCCGGGCAGCCGTGGTCACGTCGGTGTACATTGGGGGGAATAGGGGGGAGTAACGGCAGGAAGAGACAGGTACTTCCCCGTCTTTCCTTGCCGCACAACTCACGGCACTTGCGGGAAGGTGGCTGACGGAGGGATAACAGCTTTACTCTGTTGGAGCAGTCCCTTCCGAGGCGGCACCGCTGCCCCCGGGCCGCCCCGACGGCGCTGCGCGGACGCTGGGCGGCGGGGAGCTGGGGGCGAGAACCGGTACGGATGGGCCGGGGCCGGGCTGCGCGGGCGCGGAGCGCTGCAGGCTCCTTATCGGCGCCCGAGCATCGGGGCGTCGCCGCCCGTCGCCTTCAAAGCGGGCGGCGGTGACGGCGCGGCCGCCTCTCCCGTCCCAGCCCGTCCCGTCCCGTCCCGTCCCGGCAGGAGACCAGAGCCATGCTGCACTGGGGATACGACGAGCACAACGGTAGGGCGGCAGCGGGGGGCGGAGGGCGGTGGGCCGGGGGCGGCCACGGTGCTGCCCGCGGGGCCGTCGAGGCGGCCGCTCCCGCCGCGGCCAGCGGGGTACCCCCGAGGGCACCTCCCGCAGCTGGCTTCGGCAGCTCCCGAGCCCACGAGAACGCTGAGTTAACCGAAACTCTGTCGAGGCTTGGCAACGTGAGAGCGAGCAGATTTTTGTTTCGGAGTGATGCAAGGCTGGCTGCTGAGAGAGGAGTTTCACGCGTGCAGCATCGCCTGCGAGAGTCGGGTCGGGGGTTGGCTCTGAGTTGGAAAATTGGACTGTGTCGTTCCCCGTAAGGGTTTCATTTGCTCGTCTAGTTGAATAGTTGCATGCACGTATCTGCAATTTATTAGACGGTCACACCGATCAGAGCTGCTGTATCGGCAGTGCCTTTCTGACTTCGGCTATGTTCTGCTTCTGTTATATGGTGGGAAAGACTAGGTACTAGAATTGGTCATTTGAATGTATAACTATGCACCTTAGAGGAGATGCTTTTGGATTTTGGTTGTTTCATGGTTTCCTTAATCTTGTCAGTCTTTGAAGTCCCAAGATGTGCTCATCAGCAGGCTTAAAGACTTTCCTCTGGTTTGCATTGTAAGTCATGCAAACACTGCTCCTGTGTACAGACCGGCTCACAAGTCATGCCAGTAGAAATGAAAAGTGCTTTTGTGAATTGGAGACTCGGCTCTGATAAAGTAAATGGAATAACTTACATTGTCTGTTATAATACACAGAGAAATAAAACAGCATTATAGTAAAAGGAGAAAGCTATGTGTTTGCATATACTAATGCCTATAGGAGTATGCTTCATTTATATTATTACTTGGAGTTTGGAATACTGTTTGTGCAAGTACTACCTTTCCTTCCTGGTCCTTTTGTTCAATCTTTTCTGGAGGAATATACTTTTCCTGAAAAACTGGGTGGTGGTGGATCGCAGCGATGTTGCAATGATTAGGTGTGTTATCTACTGTTGTGCAGTCTACTCTACCCCTCCCCTGAAGACGTAAATGGGTCTTGTTTTTCAAATTTGTTTCTCCATATGTTTTCCAAGAGTGCTGTGGACTTCACCTGCACAGTTCAGATAAGAAGCCCACTTTCCCTCCCTTATCCTATCCCTCCTCCTTTGCTATCCTCAACTTCTAGGAAGGGGAGGGCACCAGAATTTCTATCGGGGCAGCCCTGGACTTTTTTTGAGGCCCCATTTCTCCTATAAAACTCTGTTTACTGGCTGATAACATATTTGGGGTGGAGTTTGACTTTCTTGCTCTCCTCCTCTCCTGGAGCCCCAGCAGCTGAGGTAGGTAGTTCTTCATCAGTACATCCCCTTTCCCCCGCCTCTCACAGGAGACTAAAGGAGAGAAGCGTGGATATCCAACACTTCACTGCTCTTCCCCAGCATCACTTTTATTTCTCAGCTTTTTCTCTTTTTATGCATTTATTTTATTGGTTTTGCTTGTTGCTTGTTTTGCTGGACAACAAATGCAGATTGCTCTGATTCTTGAAAAAATTTGTTGCCCTGCATGGCCCTGAATAGTTTCCCTGAGACTAAGATTAGCTTTTGCAACTAAGGAGGTAGCAACAAAGTGAAATAAATTAAATTTGGTGCAGTCATATGTTCAAGTTGATTTCCTGAAGAGTTAGAAAGATATCTGCATTCCCTCTGAGTTCTGCATATGTTACTTGCAGTGATAAAAGCACTGTTTTTATAAACTAGGGGGAAAAAAATTGCCCCTTAGCAATAGTAACCACAACACAAATCATTCTGCGCATAAACTGTCAAATATTACACATACATGTCTGCATATGTGGTATATCTGTGTATAAGGATATGGTGTGACTGGTATACACAGAACTAAATGTTCTCCCCTACTTTGATGCACATGTTTCTGAAATGCAGAGAGGCATTATTTTATTTCTATGCAAACCTTGGCCTTTGCTTTCTTGCCACTGTTCTTGCCTCACAGTTTTGATGGTGCTTATGTATGGAGGTGTAATACTGAGATCTTGAAAACTGGCTTCAGTGTGGCATCCATCATGCATCCTTTTCTTAGCTCATCAGGGTTCCTGTGAAGAGGAGAATGTTCTCGCCCCTTCACAGAAACAGTCCTCTTAGTTAACAGGGGAACTGCCTTAGTTAAAAGACAAATCAAGAACCAATTGCCTTCAGTTTACTATTTGTTTAATAAAATATATGGAAAGTACTTACATGTGTTTTACTGCAATAATGTGTCTTGGTATAGTTACAACTATAACACTGAGGTGTTTTATAAATCAAAAGGGTTATGAAATCCTTATTTTTTCTCCTCTCTGGGAATAATTACATAATTTTGATGTCTGCTTTAAAAAACAGCACTTAATTTTACCCGTTATGAATTTCCAATTCTTTTTATTAGATCTAATCTTACTGTAACTTAATGTGCAAGTAAATTACTTGCAAACCTAACCTTATAAATTTAAGCATTTTGTGTATGATAAACTGGGCAGTGAATTTTCTCCACGAATAAACGAGGTTGTGATCCTGCAAAGGTCAGACCATACCAAACTAATAAACTTTCTGCATATAATAGCAAACTGTCCAAAAAAAAAATTCACTTTTACATATGTACTCTATTTATGCAAGTATAGAGGCTCACTGCAACTGAACCGTATTCCGTGATGTCTCCGTGAGGCTTGTTTGAAGTTAGTCTAGCCTTTTGATGAAAATCATCCCTTTTAACTCCAGCTGGGTAAAAAAGCTCTTGCTGTTAGGCGCTATAGCGAGCTGTGTTTCCTGACAAACTCATAACTGCCCTTCCTTATATCTAGTTCATGAGTTGAATGTGTGCAATGCTGGTGGGTACCATAAGCAGCAATAGTCTAATCTAAAAGTGACAGCGGTGTGTATCACGTTTGGTAACTGCATGTCCAAAATCTTCAGAGCAGATGGTTCAGGGTTTTTTGTCCTAAATCTTGGTCACAGCAGCTTTGATTGTTAAGAGCTACTAGGTAATCTCCTCTAATAAAAGAACATTTTCCCATCAGCAGGAGGGAATTTCCTAAGTTCAAAAATTGGTATATTTAATCAAGTCCCTTCAGTAAATTAAAAAAATGAAAGGAGGTGAATCAGTGTTACACATTCCTGGGTATGTCTTAAGTATCTAGAAAATTAAATTGTACATTATGTTCGGACAGAGGCATGTAATTCAGGTCCAAATTCAGAAGACATTTTCACCCTGGAGATCCCACTGGCTTAAATCAGATTGTATGACATGCATTTGAGCATTGTGTCCATGTTCTTCCAACTGTAAGGTGTTATTTTCCAGCAGTCATAGATAATGTTTGCTTTGGGATGGGGTCCATAGTGATGCATTGAGCCACAGTTTTCCTAGACTGGCAACAGTATGATAATTGTATTAGATTGCTGGTTGATAATCCAGTAAGGAATACCTCTTGATATAACCAAGTAGTAGAAAATGAGCTGAAATTTCTTGATATTTTCCTGTATATTTTGAAGGTCAGATTTCTGGCAGTCTTGTGTTACTGACAGATGTTTAATCACCAAAGTAAAAGATTATTTTGGTCATCTGAGCTAAGGACAAGTACAAAAGCAGGTACAATGTCTTTTCAGAACTGAAGTTTATGGTTGAATAATTAGCTAACACCAGAATCACAGCCTTGGGTCCTCTTTTTGGCACATTCATATTGTTTGTGAATGCAAATAATTCATATTATTTACTGTACGATAACTATACTTATTGCTGAGATAGAGCAATAGGACCAAGTAGTTAAGCACATAAATATATTTTGCCTTTCCTCAGCTTAGGAATATCCTAAGCATTAAAATGAAGTAGCAATAAGCTTTTTCTAAGCATCTTAAATCACAGCAGTTACTTAGGTATAAATGATGGAGTGGTGCTTCTTCAATTAATAAAATTGTACATTGCATCTCTAACTACAAGGTACTAGGTTCTAAACACAATTAAAATTCTATCATATGCTAAACTGCATGTAATTAAAACATTGAATAGCTTTGATGACCATTTGTGAAGTGAGAAGAGTTAAGTTTAAACAGCTTTATATTTCAAAACAGTAGGATTTTTATCTTCTGCCTTAGACGTGGATTGCTTACTGAGTTTCGCTAATGAAGTCATTAACAAAAGGACTTTTAAAAAAACCCTCAAGACTGAAGGCCCTTGCCTTTGTTCTACCAGAGATTTAAGTCTTAGGCTGGTCTTTACAAGCTACTCCTTCCCTCTTCCATTTTTTGGTGCTGCTCAGAGGAGAGCCAGGCTCTGCCGGGGTGGCTGTGCAGGCGGCTTCCCCACGGCGCCGTGGGACCCTTCCCTCCCCGATTTACTGCTGGGGCACTTGGGTGGTTTTGGCACCTGTGAGTTTCTGAGCTGCGCTCACTTCTGTTGAAGTTCAGGAAACAAAACTGACAACTTTTGATGTTAGACTATTAATCACAGCATAATAATATATTTTAATGCTTTTCTGTCGTCCTGTTTATTTAAGTGCTAAACTATCCAGAAATAACAAGCTGATTTTTAGACTGAGATCAGTTACCTTCAATATAGGGAGTTATGAGGATTTGCAGTCATGCAGATTTTACAAGATCAGGTTCTGATGCTCAGTTTTTCTTATATCCAGTCTCTCTTAGCTGATTTATTATGCTTCTTACCCATGATAAGCCTGGAGGAAAAGTGCTATGCTCTTTATAATACTGAAAGATCATTAGCCCTGAAGACATTTCCCTTTCCCCTTTCCCCTTTCCCCTTTCCCCTCTCCCTTACCCTCTTTTCCACCCTAAACCTGGTTTGCTGTCTTTACCTTATAGCAACTTACTGTTCCTATTTTTCTTCTTTGGCCTCTTTCCGCATTGTTTATTATTAAAATATGGTTCAACAATGGCACATATATTCTTATGGGGTCTCTCTGATGTTTAGTAGATAAGAACAGATATCTCACACGTCTCATCAATGAAGCTTTTCTTACTATTTTGGAATTACATTTGCCATTTTTCTCATATCCATATTGTTGATTTACTGAGACAATGCTTTTCAGCTGCCTTTTGGCTTAGCTTGCATGGAGAGGGAGGTTAACTCGAGACCACTCGTACTGATTAACAGCTTCTTTAGTCTTTTAATTTCTAGCTAATTCTTTTGAATGGTGGTGCAAGTCTGTGTCTGGAAGATCTACTGTTATTTATCAGCAGGAGGTGGTAGAAATCCAAACCTCGTGCAGGAACCGCTCTCCTGAGTGTTCCTGTTCTTTACTGGTTTTGTCAGCACTATACTAGCGCGTGTGTGCATGTGTGTGTGTCTGCGTGTGCATAGACTTTATGGTTAGTCTAGATTAACCGTAGTCTCTTTCTTGTGTTGTGACAGCTGGTTTGCAGGGTTGGTGGGTTGGGAGGAGGCGGTGGGTTGTGCAGCGATGCCTAGGTTACAGGCACTGCCATCAGGCCCCAGGAGAGTCCATGCACCGCTCAGCCTTTTTATCTTTTTATCATCTCCGCATCTCATTCAGCGTAGTCAGTAGAAGATGCATTCTCAGGTCTTTTGCAGCCAGTGACTAAGGTATAAATAAACCCTTAAAGCAGGGATTTTGGATAGGTAAGAGGTAATACCTTAAGACATAACGAGATGTGATATTAGGCAAAAATGGCATGTTAGGAATTTATTGGGGCACAGTGCCTGTTGGATACAGCATGCTTGATCTGAACAGGCATTTGTTGGATATGTCTTGTGCATAGTTGAGTCTTAACAGTGAATAAATAAATATCTACCTACTGCACGCAGCCTTGTTCAAAGGTGAAATACAGTTATATACACCATGCAAGGTAGATAAAGGGGTCCTGAGAGCTGCTGTTGCAATGTGGTGCAGCAGAAGGAGCTGAATATTTTGATCTGTGTTTTTCTGATGCATCTTTTTGAATTTAAAAGATGCAAACAAGAACAATTCAAGCAGAGTCTTCTTTCGTACAAGCAGGGCACTGCCATCAGTTTAGACTTCTCCTCCAATGCATTGCAGGGCCTGCCCACTGGAAGGAGGTTTTTCCTGTCGCTAATGGAGACCGTCAGTCACCCATCGACATCAAAACTGAGGAAACCAAGTATGATCCCTCTCTCCGTCCTCTAAATCCCAATTACGATCCGGCTTCTGCTAAAATCATCCTTAACAACGGGCACTCCACCAGTGTTGAGTTCGATGACACCGTCAACAAATCAGGTTTGTTCCTTCCCTGTTGCACTGTGTCTTCTTCCACCATTTCCTGAGTAGACTGTACATATACAGCCTGGGCATGTCTCACTGCCAGGTATGAACTCCTCGTAAACAGTAAGGCTTTGCTCCTCCGAATGAGAGATTCCTTTTTTCCCTGACTTTCAGCATGATACAATGTGGGAACATATTTGGACACGAGTTCAAGGTTGCATTTCTCAGAAAGTGCTAGGATTCCCTTTTCACAGGGATGGTTTGATCCACCCCAAACAGCTAAATAGTGCCGGCCCCCCTGTTTGAACAGTGTTGTGTACAATTTTTCAAATGCTGCTCTCTCTCACTGCAGATGAATCCTTTGTGTCTCATTACAGGTTCATTCCAATCGAATCGCTCAAGTCTCTTATCTGACTTTAGCTGCAGGTTTGGTTACATATTTTCTCCCTTTTTTACCATCCATACCTGGACTTCTTGTGTCAGGAAAGAGCCAATACAGAACAAATGAAATATATCCCATGTGATCCTTTTTCTTCTCTGAAAAGAGTTATTGTCCCAGTCTTTTCTAGGAGTATGTAGCTTCCCTTTTTGAAAGCAATAATCCTTATTTAGAAGTTCTTATTTAGTCTTTTTAATGTTAGTGCCTTCATCTTTAAAACCTTCTCTTGGATGGTAGGCAAGCTAGCACACCTTGCCTTGAAACTGTAGAAGTGCAGTTTCTACGAGCAATAAAATCCTCTTGTGGTTGCGTGAGGCTTAGCTGAGGATCCAAGCCCATATGGTACATTGACAAGGGTCAAAGCCAGAGGTGGACTACTTTGTCATCACCTTGTCCATTAGTCCTGAGGAACTACTGGCTTATAGTGGGAGAGACCTAGATGGAGACAACATCATACTTTGCTTTCCCAGACAGTCTTAGTTTAATTCTTAAATTTCCTGTTAATACAAGTAACATTGGATGTTGCCTGAAAGCCATCCGCTGACCATCAGTGATCTGGTCTGACCTCGTGTGTGTCAGATGCCATGGGACTTCCCAGAATTAATCTCTGCTTCAAGCCTAGTAGGCGTGGGTGAACTAAAGCACATCTCTTAGAAAAACATACAATCTTGATTTCAAAATTTCCAGCGATGACGAACCTACCACAGCCTTTGGTAAGTTGTTCTAATTGTTAATTACCCTCACAATTTAAAAAAAAATTGAAATCACACTTTATTTATAGTGTGAGTTAGATCAACTCAGCCTTTAAACTCTTTTTTTTTTTTTAAAGTAATAAATATGAATGAATACACCAAGAACCTCTTCCACTTTCTAACTCCATCCATGAAGTGACAGGGCCTGGACACAGTATTTCTGTAGGCTTACACTGGTACTAAAGCAGTGGTAACGTGATCCTCTTACTGCTTTCCTCAGGCCATATCTCCAAGGATATAGTTCATGTCATGGCAAAGCACTGACCGATTTTGATCAGATAATTAACAAATGTAATACCCAGTTTCCTTCAGGAGACTCCATGTCTTCTATGTATGGACTAGATTCTTCAGTCCACATACGTGGCTTTACATTTTGGTTTACTCCTTCCTTATCAAAGAATTCAAATCCTTCTGTATCCATAAACTGAGTTATTCAATATTTTCCCTAATATTTGCCACTGACAAACTTTATCAGTAATGTTTTTGTTTTCTTTCAGGTCATTGATCAAAAAATACTGAATTTTCTAGGGCCAAAATTTGGCCTCTGGGGCACCCCTGTGAAGTAAGCACTCCTGCCATATGGTGGTTTTCTGGAAAAAAAAAATCAAACTAATTGGTACTAAATACACTAGCATATTTTAATAAATTATTAACTGACTTCCATATGAACTATTTCTTCACTTTGGCCAGCATTGAAACTGGGCTGTCAAGTCTGTAACTGTTTGTGTAATTCTGTTTATCTTTGGTACCATATTAGCTCCATTCTCTGAAATTGGTCTAGTGATGTTTCAAAGACCTCTTCTTCCAGCTCTTTTCAAACATTGAGATACTGATATTTGCCTTAAATAGCTTCTGACTAACCTCTTCCTGAATTACTGTTGGAATGGAAGGGTTTTACCATCACTGTATGATGTGGTACAAATACATCATCAGGCCATTTTCCACATTTTTCAGCAGAAGTATTTCATTGAATGCCGATGCATTTCTACGTAATTGTTTTCCCTTGGCCAGTTAGAACACTGATCTTTACACATGTCTAGGATCATTTGCCTCCAAGTTTTCAGTCCTTGAAAGAAGGAGTTTGTTTTAGGAGTGCCACTTCCCCAGCCCCTTTGTTCACTTGGTTTGTAGGCTCTGTAAAAGCATGGTTTTGAGTTGAAGTTGCAAGGAGGTCAAATGTTTTTCCCCACAGATAAACAGTTCCAGTTCCTTTTCATTAGCCAGGCTACTTGTGTTAGCAAATAGGCAACTTAAGAAATTCTTCTTTTGTCTTTATTTGGTGGTATTTTGTTCCTAACAAAGTTTAGGTTTTGGACTAAACCTAGAAGAGAGAAAAAAATTTACTATTGTCCTCCCCAGTGCTCTTAATTGAAAAGCCATCCAGTTAAAGCTCCCATCCTTTCCCCTTAAAATCTCTATAATGAGCCAGTAAACCAGCCCAGCCTAATTCCCAAACCCTGAGAGGAGATACAGAGATGGGAGAGTGGGGCGATTTGTTTTGCTGCGAATAAGGAATCTTTCTGAATGTGATTCACGTTCAAGTCTCTGTGCAGAGATGTTTTGGTTCCAACTCTGATCAGCAAAAGACAAGCACCTGCAAAAACAAAACAATGAAAAGCCCACCCATATGCCTGTTAACCTGAAATAAATGGCCAGTTAAGTGTCAGTAATATTGCAGTAGTACAATGCATATGTAGTGTTGGGGTTTTTTTATTTATGTTAATATATGCTCCTTTTTCTCAGACTTCAATCTGATGTAACTGGTTCTAGTTTCAAATGAAGGAAAAAGCCTTGAAAAATTTTTTTAAGCACCAGCTACTTTCCTCCAGATTTCAAAGAGAGAAATTCTCTTCACATTGTATTTCTCTGATCCTCCCCTGTATTCACAAAACCTGTATTTTAAGGTTAATTTCTCAATGATTCTTTTAAATACATTCAGGAGAGGGAACCACTTGCAAAATAGAAGTATTTGCCCATCTTCTGAGAAACATCCAGCCCATAGCAAAACAAACCTGGTGATAGCAACATACCCTTTAGTGGGCCGTAACCCACTAAATCTACACATAAATGCAATTTTGAAAGTCATATCCTGGACAAGTGAGGGTTTCTGTAGAACTTCAAAGAAACGGGAAGCCATCTGAGACAGCTTTTGAGAAGGAGTAGGGGACTGTCAGAAGACCGAAGCCTGGTGTGAGGTTAGAGGATGTGGGTAGCAGCTCCCGTTCCCGCAGTGAAGCCTTTCCCTCTGCTTGGGTTTCCAGTGCTGACCGGGGGGCCGCTCAGCGGGACCTACAGGCTGCGACAGATTCACTTCCATTGGGGGTCCAACGACGAAGCCGGCTCCGAGCACGCAGTGGATGGGATGAAGTACGCGGCAGAGGTAAGGCTTTACATGGAGTCATCTGTTCCTCTAAGCTTGTGACTAGTTTTCCGTTGTAAGAATGATGTTGCCCCTCCTCTTCCCGCTTTTCATTCTCCCCTCATTTTACCGAAAGACAAGAGGTCTTCCTGAACTGTTGCATGTTTGGTCCTTTCTCAAAAGAGGACGTATTTGAAAGCTTTGGAGAGGATTAAAAAAGGAGTACAGAAGACAAGAGCTTGATAAGAGCAAGATTTAATATTCAAGAGTTATTTTAAACTGTCTTTCACTGTCTCTTCCTTGGAGAATATTTTCAAAGTCAGCTTCAGTCGCAAACCACAGAACTATTTGATTTGGGGCCTGTGCAGTGTAGAATTTATGCAAGACTTAGGAGTGTTGCATTTTGTGGTGCGTTTAGCAATGTGACGGTTATGACTTTCTTTGGGAACCGCACCTTAATATGTGTGGGGTGCCTGCTGTCTGTGGAGGTACTGCGTTTCAGAGGAGGCGGCGTGCTGCAGGGAGAAGGGCATCGTCTGCCCTGGCACGGAGAGTTCGCTCCTGCTCTGTCTCCTTCGGTGCGTTCCGAGTAGTCTACAGTAAAAAAGTATGCAGTATCTGATTCCTCTTTGCAAATGGAAGTAACGTGGAGTATATTGATGAGACGGAGATCTTTAACAACAAATAGTTCAGTGAAGAGGTTTCTGGGGTGAAAAAAGAAGTTAAAAGTATAAAAATAAATGGTAATGGACAAATAAAAGACATAATACTAAAGAAGAAAAAAAATTAAATGTATGCACAGTGGTGAGATCGGATTTTACTGGAAATGCTATAAGAGATAGTGGTCAGAAAAAAAAAAAACAGTTTTCTAACACTAATGGGGAAAAGTGACATTTGCAGTGTTTAAAGGCTTATGTTTTCCACAGGAACCAGGTGAGATGGAATATAAAGAATTAATAGAGGTGCTTTAAAACCATTAAGTACCAAAACCAAATTTCTAGCTGAGAAAATATATATATGTTTCCCATCTAAGAAACCAAATGGAAGGAGAAAATATCTCTGAATTTCTAGCCAGTCTAAAAACCTTTCCGTTACCTGTTGGTTGGGTAACCCTCCACAAGAAGCTCTCTAGATGGCATTTTGGCTTTGAGATAAGAAATCCCGAATTAAGATCAAAGCTTCTGAGCACTGTTCACATGAAAGAAAGTACTTCAGAAGGAGACGTGAAGATGGTTTCAGTGCTCACCTTCATAAGGAAGATGTGTCAGTTTTAAAGAAAAAGCATCGACCAAGTCGAAGAAAGAATTAGTGTACAGGTAAAGAAGACTGCAAAGTTCAGCCCCCTTAATCCCACCGGGAAGCAGAAGGGATCCATGGCTCCATTGTTTCTGACATCGTATGGTCTGATCAAGGTCGCTTCACAAGCTGCAGTGACAGAGCGGTGGTAAGACGGGATATATTCCTTAAAGAGAAGTCACAAGCCGTTGAGAATGGGGCTGTACCCAAAAGTGTTTCACAGCTCTGTTTGTTTGGGGGTTTTGGTTTTTAGGGAGGTTGGTTTGGGTTGTGGTTTTTTTTTTTTCCTTTGGCAAAGCTATGAGGGAGTGGGAGTGGGCTTTATTTAGCTGTGGGAATTTTGCTTTTTGTTCTTTGTTGGTTTTTTGCCTTTTTTAAAATCCACAATAAAAGTCAATTCTGACTGAGAGTATCTGTTTCCTTTTTGTGTATGTAAAACTGTATTCGTTTAAAAGTTGTTCAATGTAGCTTCTGTGAACTTATAATAGTGAGTGGTGTAGGCGCTATGAGCTCCAGGATACTAATGGATCTGAGAATGGTTTAGTGGACTGTGTTTTCCTCCCGGTTTAATTTATAATATTTTTAGCAACTTTCCTTCAAGGATCTCTGAAGCTGTGAGCCAGCATGTGTTTCATCGTCAGCATACATGTATTATTACTGATTTCAGTGGGATTCCTGGAAGTAATGTTTTGGCACTTTAGAGTCCAAGTGCTTAACAAACATTAATTATACCCTGTAACACCAAGTAACAGCTCTGTTTTGCAGATATGGAAAATTAAAACTCATAGAGGTTAGGCAAAGATTGAGCTTTAGAGTCAAAATCTTCACACTCCTAGATTCATATTTCAACCACACAGCTATGTTGTTTCCCATAGAAAGCCTTTAAAGCAAGTTCCAGCTCTCCTAAGTTGCTCTTACATTAGCGGTCTTGAAGTGCTGTCTTCCAGAAGCAAGCCTTTTTTTTTCAGGGGTTCATCCCAGTTTAAGTTACTTGGTGGAGCTGCTTTTCAGCCCTCAAAATCTGAAAAGATGGTCACCAGTTTTAGAAAAGCCAGTCCCATGCCCTGTCTCTGACCCTGTCTTTCCTTGTCTAAAAACTATGGGTAGTAAGATGTACTAATCCACTGAGGACTTCCGAGAGTAATCAATGTTTGTGAAGTACTTAGTCTTAAGCGCTGTGTGAGTGTTTGTGCTCTCTCCAGTTTGGCAGTCGGACCTTTGCTCAAGGCTGGGACGTCCTGGTGCTTCCCGGGAACCAGCAGCTCCCGCTGCAGAGCATGGCCAGGATTTAGGAAACCTGGCTTAGCAGGAGGGACAGAGGTGGTATGGTGGTAGACATCACAAGCTTTTCCTTTCCCCACCTGGCTAGGTGGTGTCTTTAAGCTGTTTAAGCAACTACCACAGGACAGGGCCAGAATAATGCATGCTGGAAATGCAAATGCTCAAACTTGAGATATTCAAGCTGCTTGTAATCATAGAAAATGACATTTGGAAAGTATCAAAAATGAAATTTTGATGTTCAGCTTAAACTAAACGAGAGAAAAGGGGTCAGTGCAAGTTTAACGTGTTCCTTTGCCTGTTTTCTAGCTATTTATGTGGCTGATTAATGTTACTGAAAGCTTGACTAAGGAAAAAGAGGAGCGAAAGACTAATGACATCCTCATGATTTTCAATTACTTTTTAAAATCAGCTGTACTAAAAATGGATTTAAAAGCTTTAGTTATATAACCATGGGATATCTTGTCTTAGCTTCTCTCTTCAAAATCTGGGGACCCAACAGCAGTTTGCTAGGCACTGTGGTGTGCTGATTGCTGCTAAATTTTGAATAATCCCAGCCACTGGAAATGCTTTTGCCATTTGTATGAACTACGTATTTACCAGTTTCATAAAATATTTGCATTTAGGAAACCGAATGCCTCTGAATACAAAAGAGTGAAGTTGATTATCAAAACCAGTAAAGTTGTAGTATTAATTTGTGATTATTTGAGTTCAGCGGGAGTTGATGCTGTCCGTGTCTCTTGCTTTTCAGCTTCATGTGGTCCACTGGAACTCAGAAAAGTATTCCAGTTTTGTTGAGGCAGCTCGTCAGTCAGATGGATTAGCAGTCATGGCTGTATTTCTGAAGGTAAGAAAAGAATGCCTCAGCCCTCCTAGTAAGTCTGCATTATGAGCTCGAAGGGTTAGTGGTGATGGTATCATTATTGGTAAAGAGATAGTCATTTTATATGGGCATGAAATTATACTGTTTCCTCATACTGTTTGCTTTCCAGTTTAGAAAGCTGTGCTTCCTTGAAGATTAAAAATATCGGAATAACAGATTTTCAAGACAGTGAGATTCTTTAGTTTGCCTAGTCTGCACTCCTGTACAACGTAAGATGTGGAACTTAATTCAGCTGCCCCTATATGGATCCCAATAACTTGTGCTTGACTAATGGATTTCTTTAGGAGGGTGATCTGATTTGGCTCAAATGCTTCTTTAACAGTTTGTTTCTGAGCTGACAGTTTCTTCTGAAAACTCAAAAAAACCCCCCAAACCCACCCCAGAATCTGGAGGACTGCCTTGTAATTGTTACACACTTCTTTGCCTCCTGCACGTATCCTGAGATGAAATGCAACTCTTGCAACAGCTTCATTGAATTCTGTACGGAGAAGCGAATGGAGAATTCGCACAATCTGTGACAAAGGATAGGGCTTTGGTCAAATCTGTAGTTTCTGCCTGGCTGCCACAGCTTCCTGGGCACAGCTGGTGCTGGCGCAGTCAGTAAGCTATTACATGCAGCAGCTGCAAAGAACTGCTTCAGTAATTCTGTCTCTCCGGTTTACATTATAATGATGGCAAGGAAAGTTTCACTGGATTTCTTAGCACACAGATTCTGCTTGGACTACATGAGAGTGATGTTTTCACTGCTTTAAGCAATTTACATTTCAGATGTAAGCCTGAAAATTTTAATATCCTGCATATAAAACATGAAAAATAAATTGCTTTTATTTCCCTGCAATGTAAAGCTGTGGGTCTTTTGTAGCTGAAATAATTACTGTGAGTAGCCAGAAAAATACTGTGAGCAAGGGAGTGGATGTTCTTTACAACCAGTACTATTTCTAAGGACCAGCTAGTCACAGGCTCGTACTCACAAAATCCATCAGTTCTCACAGTCACTTAGGTAAAGTTATATAAAAACGATTTCATTATTCATTTGCTTTTTGATGATTTATCATTGCTGTTTTTCTCTGGACCTCAAGTATTTGGTTTTTCTCTGCTGTTAATAGATTGGTGAATGCAACCCTCAGCTGAAGAAGATTACTGACCGCTTGGACACCATCAGAATCAAGGTGAATGAATGTTTCTAGAAGAATACTAATACAGGTGGTTGCTTTTGTTGTTTTGGGTTTTTTGGTAACCTGGCTGCTGCTGCCTTCACCTTCATGTTCCCTAGTCCCTAGTTCCATAGCTATCCATATCTAAGTCTCATTTGGGACAGTTCAGGAGCATTCTTGTTAGGTAAAGTTGAAAACTAAGCAGACGAAGAATAATTTTTATACAATAAGAGATCAGAGGAGAAAGCCAATTCCTCACAGAACTTGACAAATCTGGTGCTATGAGAATATTAACAGGAGAAGAACATACTTTGTGGAAAGCTGTGAAAAAGATGAGGGACAGGTTTCCTCCCGTTTTGCTGAGGTATAGGGTGAGAAATAAGCTATTGTTAGAGAGAGATCAGCCACGGCCATTTGTAACTATGGGGAGCCCATGCTATCACGATGCCTGTGATGGCGTCCTTGCTAGCAGCAAAGCTGTCACAGAGGTAAGACCTCATCAGAAGGGCACTGGCTCACCTGCTGTGATCATCCAGGATGTTGCCAGCCCAGCTCATAGTGGAACAAGCCCTGCCTCCTTCGGCGTGATTTATCTTGGCCTCTTGCTTTTAAATAATACTGCCCCATTTTTTTTCTTCTTTTTAACTTTGTGTAAGAAATAATTTTCTAAATATGTTTAATCTAGAACCACCATGAGCTTTTTTTTTTTTTTTTTTTTTTTACCTTCTTTGCAGGGTAAAAGAGCACTATTTACAAACTTCGACCCTAGCTGTCTGCTTCCCAAGTCCCTGGATTACTGGACTTACTTTGGCTCCCTCACTGTTCCACCTCTTCTTGAGAGTGTCATCTGGATTGTTCTGAGAGAGCCCATAAGTGTTTGTTCTGAACAGGTATTTTTTTGATTTTTCACTGCTGTAGAAATGTTGCTTTTGTAAGACTTGAAATTGTAAATGCCACTAAAAAAATGTATTTTTTTGCAGACCACGGCATTGCATACCTTTTCAAATTTTCAAAGCACAAAATGTGTCTGTCAAATTTATCCTGACTTCTTGTTGCCTTTCTTTGTGTAACAGCTATTTATTGTCCATTTTTAAAAAAAGAATCTGCATACTCTAAAAGTTAACAGTCAAAAATTATCCACAAGGAACTTACAGAAAAAAGGTTCTGGTGACACTTAGAAATCCTGAAATTCCACTTGATTTGATTATTTGCATATCCTGCTCAAACCTCTTTTCTAGCATTTTTATTTGATAGATCAATAGTAAATTTATTCTTGCATTCCAGATGTGTAAAACTTGTTGAATTTACTAGCATAATGAAAAGCAAGTACAACTGTAATAAGTTGGGGTTTATGTTAGGCTATCTTAGGAAAAGTGTGAAACCATATAAAGAGTCTACTGCCATTTCTTGTTCAATTAAGCTTCATGCTATATGTTAATGTTGTAACAGTGACACCCAGTGGGCTGATCATCTTAGGTATAAAGAGTTTTTCCCACTGCAGACACTGAAGTATGTGAGATCATAGCTTCTAATATTGGATGTTGATAAGTACGTCACCTGCAATAGGTTCAACTGTAACCCTTAAGATTTTTGTACGACAGCTTTTGTCTCATTCCTGCTCAACATTACAAATACCTCAGAAAATTCAATACCCTAGGCCACATACTCAGCAGAAGTGGTCACTTCAGTCTTTGTGCAAAATGTTAAAACAGTACACCGAATGGGATGTTTGTTAGTCAGGAGACCTCAAATTCTGTTTGTGACTGATTTGAAGTCGTGTATTTCCTCAGCGTGTGCATTTTTCCACCTGTATCTCTTCCCCACTTCCCTCTATCTGGCTTTGTAAGACTCGCTGCAGTGTGGATGGATCCAGGACTGAAAATTTGTGTTAAGACATCAACTTCCCAAAGACAAGGCATTGTTCAGGTTCAAAGGTTCTTATTTGGGCTAATCTGTAATTAATACATTCTAAAATGTGAAATGCTGTATGCAAACACAGGTGTTTGTATACAGTTTGTATGTCTAACAGGTTCAGAGGACATGGTCTGGGAAACAATGTCAAATACAGTGATTCTTTACGAGTCATTTTTCACAGACTGAAGCTGTATCTTATGTATTAAAGTATAAATGGGCTATGTTCTTATAAATATAAGCATGCATGTAGCTAAAAGTGTTTGCTTCCAGTAATGTCCACCATTGTAATTGATCAATCATCACCATGACTGATACTGTTTTGCCATTTAATTTTATTCCTCCAGTTTGTATTTCTTCGGAGCTTTACAGTATACTACTTACTTCTTCGTGCGTTTTTCAGGTTGAAAAAAATTAAAAATAAAACTCACAGGGAGCCTGAATTACAAATGTTAGCTTTAAAATGGAGTGAAGTGAGATAGTATTGACTTTTTTTGCTCTTAATGCGATTAAGATGCAATGTGCTGTACAACTAAATGTTCTATTATAATGGAAAGATTTTGGTGCTGTCCTACCTTTGCTAACCTAGGAGAAAAATAAGGTGGTATATAGAAATAGTAAATATTGGAAATATTAGAAATTAGACAAAATACTAAACTTCAGGTCAGAAATCAGACTTGGATTTCCCAAGGTTTAGACATGGAGCTTTTATCTGGGTTTCTGCTGAGATCAGCTTAATCTGAGCAGTTTATGCTGAGGTATGAATAACTGCTTGTTCTGTGTCTTCACAAGGGAAAAAATTTTAATCTCTCTTGGTTTGAGTACATGTTTAATATATGAAAAGTGCTAATTACAGAAGCTTTCTATAGCACCACACCTACTATTCCAGGTTAATTGTGAATATACTCTTCGAACAAGAAGATGTACACAGGTGCACATAAGAAATCTAATTTTTGGCATGAAACATTCCAGAATCTCCAAACTATAAAATCAAACTAAAAAATACAAAAAATCCTGGTTTAGATCAGGTTATGGAAGACAAAGTGTGAATTTAGGAAAGAAGTAATCCTTATGCGCAGTTTCATTCTGACACGTGTCTTGGGAGATTTTCTCAGTAGTCGCCGTTTTTCATTTGCAAGGACAGAAATGGTGAAATTGCCATTCCCCACATGCCATAGAAAAATACAATTCCATTCTTCCTGGCGGAAAAAAGGTGACAAGTATCTTTAATATTTACTGCATGCTTTCTCATTAGCATGAGCGTGAGGGTCTTTTGCTGAACCTTATGTCTCTTTTGATTGCAGCTAGCCAAATTCCGCAGCCTCCTGAGCACTGCTGAGGACGAGGTCGCCTGCTGCTTGCTGAGAAACTACCGGCCTCCCCAGCCTTTAAAGGGACGAGAAGTCAGAAGGAATTAAAGGAGTAAAGCCAGAGTAGTCTCCCTCTGAAACAAAAGTCTGAATTTATTTTAATAGTTGATATACTTTGTGATTTTTAATTTTTTTTTTTTGTGAGTTGTTTTAACAAATAGGTGTTGTTTTATTACTGGTTACCGTACAGTCATTTCTCACAGACAAGTATGTCCTGAGTTGTTGCAGGTTCATCAATGTTAACAGGTCTGACTGTGTGTGAGTGCGTTGGTGTGGGAGCATTGAGGCGTGAGCATTGCACGTACAGCAGGCTGTGCTAATCGTAGGGGTCAGATGGGGTGCAGGAGTTGCCCAGAATTTGCCACCAAATTACTGAACAGGTTCCCTGCTATTAATGGCAGTAAAGGATGTTCTGGGATTATTCTTATGGTCTCTAACATAACATTTAGCTTCTATATAAGACTTCACACTGTAATTCTCAAGAAAATAATATTTCAAGGCTGATATAATTTCATTGCTGACTTCTGCAATGCTATGCTTACCTTCCTACAAAAAGCAGTAATGACTAACAGCATTTAAATAAAACAGAGATTAATATCATCCTGTTATTCTGACTGCTTCATAGCAGTAATGATGTACTGATTGTATTTTGGGGTTTTTTTTAAAGCAAATAGTAAGGATTTTGTATATTGCAGGATCACGTCAGGTGGATTAGGTATTCCTGAATTCCACCACGTACAGTGATGAAGTTGTCCTGAAACCTGAAAACTGCAAGGTGGAAGGGCACAGAGGGAACTGTTTGTTCCTAAATCCAGTCTGTTGCATTTGGTGAGCAGTAAGGGACTGTAACACTATCTCCGTGTAGCATCAGACTCCTACCACTTAAAATCAGGAGGCAGGGGTAGCTGTTGCTCCAGACAGTCTCATACTAGGCACGTTGCACGCTGCGGTGTGAAACACATGCTGCCTACCTCACATCTTGCAGTGGAGCACAGCACTACTCAGGTATGTAATGTCTCCTAGGTACTGGCTGAAGTTCTGCTGTCATAGCTGAACGTGAGTGGTTGCACTTACATTCCAAGACCAAAGATAGCAGTTAGAGCAAGCCAAAGAAATCAGAATCAAGTAAATATCTAATAAAAGATCAGCCCTCAATAGCAATGTGTTGAAATGCCTGTCTTTATGAATTGACTCGAGCCTGTGTTTCTCTCAGGAGCTTTTGTTATCTGAATATACTTCTTTGTTTTACGCCAAATTTGTTATTTTTAATGAACTTGCCATAGGATGTAGCTTAGTATAGGATTAGATTTACCCTCAGACTGTGAGAACTACATAGTGAAAACCACCTGAAAGAGGCAGCTAGAGATTTCATGGGCAGCACCTACCACAAATCTCTGTAGTACTTCTGACCAACTCATCTTCCATGCCTGCTCTCCATGAATTTGGGGTTTTTTTATAGGTTTTATAGGCTGTGCCTTTTACCTCAACAGGTCTTTTGATCTTAGATGGAGAAACATGAGGGAAATCGCAGTCAGGATTGACTTTATATACCTTCTTATAACTGAATAAATTAGACATAGAGACATAGGTATTTTAGCTTAGTTTATGATAGGTGGATTTTTTTGTTTTCTCCCCCCAGAATATAGCTAATATAGCTGCAAGGCCTCTCAATGCCTTCTGAATGTTTTCTGAAGGAAAGAACACAAGTAGACCATGAGAGAAATAAAAGGCATTTGGCAGCGACAGCAGGTACAAGTATTAACCAAAGGGGAAAAACCTGAAGGCACTTTTTTTTTTCTGGCGTAGGGAGAAGAATGCAGCTGAAAAGATCTCAGGTTGGTTCTTTCTGAATGAGGATGTCTGGAAAGTGTGCATGGAGAGAGCAGGAGTGTGTTGCGTGTTTTCACACCCTTTTTTAGACTTAGTGTTGGATCTGATATGTTTCCCTGTCATGTGAGTAGCTGCAGAACATGAACAAAATGTTTACAAATTACAGGAAGGCTATAAAGTTTGTTTGCCTCAGAAGAGAAAGTAATAAGGCTACTGCTTCATAACAGAAACAAAAGTTTTACATGTTTTTTACACATTGAAAACAGTGGAGTTGATCCAGTGCTTTGATATTTATAAGGATTTTATCAAAATAAAAAATGGATTTTATGAATGTGTCTTGTATTTTCTATTGACGAGATTAAAGTTTTACAGAGAAGGCTGCAGTTTTATAACTAGTGCCTGCAGCTCTAGTTTTGGAAAAAATTGTCACCCCTCATTTGAAGTCTGTCTTTGGGCGGTGTAGTATTAGGTATCTTTTTTTACGTCTTTGGCAGTGGTAAGACATGCAATCAATTGTGCATAAAGTTTCTCATTGCACTTTTTTGAACTATTGACTATTTTTAGAGTTATGCACATACGTTTTTGAAGAAGACGTCATTCACGGTAATTGTCCTAATGTGGAGATGCCACGTTCACGTTAGATTGACATAGCATGCTACTGCATCTGGGCCGAAAGCTAGTGGTGGTGGCATCTGAATAAGACTAGAAATGCTCAGTTGCCCGAAATCCTTTGGGAACAGCTTCCCAGGTTATCCATCTGCTGCAACTGTAAGGTGAGATCATGGACCCAGCCTCAGCTCTGAGCACTTGGTTCTATCCTCAGTCACTAATTTACTCTATGCCAAAGATGCGCTCAATCTCAGCCAGATTACATGACGTGCTCCTAGGGAATTAAAGCTCAAATGTGGGCTCCGTGCCGTACTAAGATGACTGTAGAGCAAACAAGGCTAAAATACATCATCACCCCCCCCAGCTACAAGGTCTCTTTGATCAACCGTGCACCCTCTGACATGCTTGGAGCCTTTATACTAAGAAGAATGAAATGCTCAGTGACCAAAAAACACGTAGGGTACTTGCTGAAAATAGTAGCTGTCAAGAATTGTATATGGCTGGATGGTTGGTCACCCATAAACTTATTCTCAGAATTAAATAAACTGCAGTAGAGCCTAGGGGTCAGCTCTGCTGTTTTTGGCACACGAGGGAAGCAGCGTGCTCTGTTGTGTTTATAGCCTTTGCAAGTCATGCTCATGATGTCTTTCATGTCGCAAAGAGAGGTTAACATCAGCTGGGAATTTTCTTTACATCAAAGAAAAAACCTGGGAAGTAGCTGTCCTTCCTTGTGGAGTACAGTGGGCTGCAGATCAGGCAGACATCTGCCATACAGCCACTTGCTTGTGCTTTCCCTGCCCCTTCAGAGATTTGTCTCTCTGTTGCTTCAGACAGGACTTTGCTGGCCTTCCAGACACGAACTGGGAGCTAAAAAAATTCAAGAAATCAATTCCAGGAAAAAACCACCACCACCAAGTCTTCCAAATAATCAATTTGAAAGTAACTTTAAGGCAAAAAAATGGAATATGGTATATGAATAAAGTAACATCATGGAAAGAAATATGTAATAATTTTTTAATAAACTTAATGGAAAGGAAATTTGGTATTTAGATTCTTGTAGCTTTAGGTAGGCAAGGAGCAGATTGCTATAGATGAATCCTGCCTAGCCTTCAGACGTTAAAAGTTGCAACTAATTGAGAGGCTTAGAGCACCTTCAGGTTGCAGCCTCAGCATGACAGTACAAACGCCAGAGGAATGCTGCTCTAGAGATGTTTTTTTCTTTCTTTGTCTATTAAGTAGTACAAAAAAGCATTGTGACAATCTCCTGTATCACTCTGCTGCTAGACAGATGACATCTAACTTCTGACCTCACTGCTATATTTTTGTTGTTCCCCCCACAGTCTGAACTTGCTTTGTGGTTTTAGCCGTGGATAAAGAGTTTGTTCCATTTTTGTTTTTAATTACCATTGCTTGCCTCTGCTCATTTTTCTTTGATTCTTCTTCTCTGGCATCTCTTTAGGACTTAGGATAAAAATCTTAACCTATAAATCATCCTACAAAAATACAGTAGTGTTGTATTTCCACCAATGTTCTGTACATATAGATAGCCTGCTTGGTTTTCATATTAAGTCTTGCTATTGTTTGTTTGTACAGATCTAGCCTGATAGAGATCTGCTCCGTGACTTTATCTCTTAGATACTGTTATTTCCATACCTTTTATCCATGAAATACCTACTCTATGGACAGATGGCATTTTCTGGGTGACTGCTGTCTTCATGAGACAGAAAATAATGCTGAAGTGCTTAAACAAAAATGTTTTTCAACTAATGGGATTTTTTTTTCTGTTTTTGTCAACCGCACCATCATTCATGCCGAGTACAAGTTTTCACTGTGGTGAAACATTTGCATGTGTGATCTGTGTTGAGTTCTCTTGTGCAGCAGAATTTGAGGACAGGGAATGTCTGTGGCAGGAGAGGCCTGGACTGTCATGTGAAAACACAGATTCTCTGTCTCCGCTTAACAAAACTGATGTGCTGCACAGTCCGTTCCTGTGTCACTTCTATATTATCAAATTTCACCCACATACCTGGGTACAAAAATTTTAATAATTTTTATATGCTCCTGACAGTTTTGTTTTTCAGATGTTGCATACAGGTCGCATGCAACAGATGATCGACGAAATGTATTTTTTATTAAGATCTAATTTTTTTTCTGTCTCTGATTTGAAAATATTTTGAATAAAGCATCAGCCATTTAAATGTCAACATTTTGCTTCCAGTTCTTCTCTTTTCTACAGCTGTATGAACACCAGACAGAAATGTGCTCTCAATAAAATAAATTTTTTAAAAAAACAGCACTTCAGTGGTTTTGAGGTAAAAAAGGAACACAGTCATCCCTGGTGTTTTTCAGAGAATTTGTTCGTGATTTCTGTTTTCACTTTGCCCTGTTTAAACTCCAGATTCTTACGTAGTTTGTGATTTCATGAATGAACTGTTTACCTGGAAATCACTAAGAATCTCAGCATCCAAACTTATATTCCAAAGTTGTTTTAAAATTCTCATGGTTACACAAAAAGCATAGGAACCTATGTATGAATACCTGAAAGAACGCTGTGTCCTCCAGTCTGCAGATGGCAGCAGCAATCCAAAAATTGCCGAAGATTATTTAAATAGTGTTTGTTACCTATTTCACTGCAAATACAGTTATAAGGAAGAGCAATATCTTACTGTTGTATTAAACTAAATAATACAGGAGTCGTGGTACCGTGTTATTCAACAACATATTAATTTTGAAGTCTGTTAAAAATGCCTGCAGAGACTAGCCAAAGAACTTCCAGCCTGTTGGCCCAATGCCCAAAAGAAACCTTGAATCTCTCAGAATAGTTTAGCTCATCTTCATGACTGGTTCAGGGGACCTTCGTAAGAAGAACAAAGCCAGAAGCAAAGCCCAGAACAAAACCCTTCATGAATGTCTATTGCAGCCAATCTGTTTGACTGAATTAGTTTTGAACAGGCTGATACATAGCAATAACTATATATGGCAAAATAAAAGCAAACCATTATTTATTAATTAACATTATTTGAGTAGGTGTAACACGGTGTGTAGTATTTTCAGCAGGTATCCTGAGCAAATCCTTGAAATATTCTCTTCCGTACTCACAGTCTGATGGTGTTAATGTAATTACTGTTCCTACATATTTTTCCTAAAATGTTTAGCAACTATACTAAACTACTTATATTCTCTCTGTATATATGTTTATCAGTAGATACACAATATACTATATACATGTTATGTATGTGTGTATATATATGTGTGTGTGTACATATACATGTATACACTGTAGAATATACCAGAAGAGCTGGCGGAAGACTCTAGAGCACAGCAGATTCTGTTGAGTACTATGGAATTGAGCTGACACTGGACTCCACCAGCCTCCTGAAGTCTGCAGACAAGGTCCCGTGCCCAGAGACGCTTCACTCTTGGTGTGTGGATGGTTCAGTGATAGCTACGTTCAGTAAGTAGGTATGTGGGAATGCTAAATATACAATGTTGAGATGAAGGTACCTCAGCAGAAGCTGTGTCTCCTGGATGCTGGAGATGCCCAGCACTCTGACAGGCACCACCAAACAGTGCTGGTCATACAAAAATCTTCCTCTGTTTTGACATATACTCTGGAGATAGATGGATGATTGATTGAGGACAGGGATATTGGGTTTGAAAATATGATAATAGACTAAACTATATTCAATAATCTAAAACACTGAGCAGACTGTGAACAACTGAGCGGTGAGATGAGAAGAAGATGGGGAAAAATGCCAAAGGTAGGAGGCATGAATGCCGAAAAAAACCTAACAGAAAAAGAGGCCCTTTGCAGATTGCTTTTGCCGGTAGATGTCACCGTAAATAAGGCAATGCTCTGGGTGTCACCTTCACACTGACACAACAACGTGAATAACAGCCATGGTGTCCTGAAGTCTCTCAGTGTGTGGAAGAGGAGTATGCAATATAACTCAGGTATTAAGGATTTGCTGTGGATTGTGATTTACTCCCTTTTTTAGAAGTGAAACAAGGATGATGAAAAAAAGGATTACTTTCAGATACATAACAAAAGATGTTCAGATTTAAAAGATCATATTTGGGTGAATCTGTGCATTTAAACACTCCCATTTGCCATAAGCAAGTACTATCACATAGTTCCACACATGCCTAAAAGTCACATGCCAGAAACAACCACTATAGAAGCAAGGTAAATTTTTCTGTGTTTTCTTCTAGCTGGAAGTTTCACCAGGCATTAAAAAAAAAAAAAGAAAAGTACCTAAGTCATTTGTGTACAGGGACCGTGGACATTGCATGTCTGTGTCAGTGCTACCAAGCAGGCTTTGTAGGTCCAGCATGTTCTGGCTTAGCTGGACTTCCCTGCGCATGGGGAAAGTCCCAGGGCAGGGCACGGGCAGCAGGTCAGACTCTGCCAGCGCTTGAAGCTCTGGGAACAAGCTCCGTGGAAGGACAAATTCACATGTGCCGTAAATACAACTGAGCGGAGGTAATCATCACTGAGCAGTTTTTTTGCAAAGTGAACAGTAAAGATTCATATAGAAAATCTGACCAGTTATTTGAAACTAGTTTCTGCTCCAGTTTGGTTGAGATGAGTTGTGGTGCTCACTTCAGCCCTGGCACCACGCTCACCTCACTCGTCGCGTGAGGTTCCAGAATGCATTTGCCTACCTGTCTCTCTGTTATGAGATATCTAAGTATCACTGCTAGGACTCAAGGCAGGCTTCTCGGTTCACACAAGCTCACAGTAAATGTGTGTTAACTGGAAAAAGATCTTTGTGATTACAGAAAGATGCGAGTTGTAATTATGGACAGGAAAATGCACTACCAAAATGTTATTTTCTGGCCTGATGCTTTTTTTCCTTTCTTTTTAATTTATTGGATAACTGTCATATTTACTGGTCTGGATTTCACCCTCTGCATCAGTGTACAGAGGGTATATACAATCTATACTGCCCCCACCTCTGGGTTACGGCAATCAGGAAGTAACGTAGTAATCTGGCCCTGCAGCGCGGCCATCTAATAGCGAAGTGGGAACACCCAGGATATCAGAGCTGAACAGCACTTGGCTATACACACTGCTTAGGTGTGATACTGCTTAAATAATACAGAAGTCTCATGATTGTGCTTCACTTTTCCCTAGTGACTGGTGTATTGCGTCATGACAATGTGTTCAGGGGTGTTTGTAGAGTCATTTGCACTAAGCTCTTACTAAACTGGGTTGAGATTTAAAAAAAAAGATTAAAATAAAGAATTTTATCTTGCATCTAGTAATTCCTGCAAGAGGAAAATGTGACTGACTGAACTGCTTGGTATTGAAATAGAGAAACTTGTTTTATTTTCTGAAAAGTGTGTCTTGCTGTTTAGTTGAGCTTTACACGCTGTTACTTATGTGTCTGTACTGTACCTCTTTTCTCTTATGGCTTAAGGTTATACTCAGCCTCTTTAGAGTCAGTAGTTGTCCCAGTCTGGGCACTGGGTCAACTATTCAGCACGTAGGTCTTTGAGTGCTAAGATGTGCTTCACATCTAGTACTTAGCACTCTTGCGTTGGTAGGCACTGTACAAACATTAGCTAATGCTTCTTACTGGCACTAAGAGTTACCTTTCTCATTTGGCAGGGAAAAAGCTACCCAGCCAAGGTATAAAACCACTAACCAAATGAATGGCTAGAGAGCTAAAAAGAAATAATTTAGCTACATATTCTTGCTATCACTTTATTTTCTGAGTCTACAGAGAGGCATATCACACCCACAATGTAAATCCTACCCAGTTCCAGCAGTGAAGAGTCCATGTTAAAAACCAGCGTAGCTGCTTCAAAGCCTGCCCATCAGGGCACTTGCAGAGGCAACAGGGATCGCCTGGGCTCAGCAGGGAAAAGCCACTGACTTATTGAATGAGTGTTTTAAGTGCCAACATCCCTGCTTTTCCAGAGGGAAATCGAGCATATCTGCTGTGCAGTGAACTTAATACCTATCTTGGTAAATAAAACAAGCTAAGGCCCGCTTTCTGGACCTGGAACAAGTGCTGTAACATGTCCTGAGTCTGTACAGCTGAACTTCCTGCGTACATTCCTCCATACGGTCTATTGGGAACCACCATTTCACCTGGTCTGGGCCCAATTGCAGAGAACTCTTGCTGATGTTTGCCAATACCACGCTGGGGAGCTTCCACTTGACCATGACTAAGTCCTGTGTCTCTCCAGTTGCTCGTACGGGCACGGCTAACACTTGTGGGGTGTGCTAGGAGTGCCATGTGTGGCAGTGTGACCCAGGGCTTCACCAGCACCTCTCTCCTTTCTGAATCCCACTGGAGCAGCTGTGTGACACCTTGTCCCCACTCGGTCTGGACACTTAAGTCTCCATAAGCTGGCTGCTGCGTGGGCACCACTGCGTGCGGCATTCCTGCGTGACAGTGGTATTTAGATGTCTCGTAAATGAGAGAGGCAGGCTGGCATCCGCTTTCTGGAGTTCTCTACTGAATTTAGCCACTGGCATTCACCCTAAGGTTCATTATAGGTGCCAAAATGCATCTTCTGAACCCTATTGTAAGCCTTTCTTGTGCCTCTCCTCATTTGCAAAACGGGTGCATTAATGCTTGTTCTGTTCATTCGTCTGTTGTCTTTCAGCAGAAATTCAATGTTTTTGTGACTTTTGTGTCACAGAAGCCAGCACATAAGTGAATGCTGATGTAACTATGGAAACAGCCACCATCTTTATTAGGTGCGTGGTCAAACTAGAACCAACAGGTCCTGTGGTCAAAGCCAGGAGCATGCGGGTGAGATTAAGGAGGATAGAGGCAATTAGAAATTGACCCCCCTCTTCTTTCTCTATAAGAAAAGAGGACCCTTCTGGTTTGCAGCCTGGAAAACTGGATGTGTAGAAGGACTTGACTTTAGGCCAGGGGCAGGACACGTATCTGTCTCAGGGAGAGCGGTGTGAGGTGGTTTTGGAAAGCTGTGTTTTAACGGTAGGTCTGCTCTAGGGGACTGAGCCACCTCTAGCTTGGGAGCCCTGCACAGCAACTCTGTTCTTTTCCTAACTTTGCACCACTGGTTTTGCAGTAGTCACATCATGTCAGTATTTTCAAACTGGTACTTAACTCCTTGTTTAGCCATTTAAAAAGAAGCTTTTAATTTCCTTGAAGTACTGACTACCTAAGAGATCTCCTAGTTAATGGAAGCTCCAGCCCTGTGGCAAGCTGGGTCACTTCTGTTGTGATGTTTAGAGATTTCAAAGCAGAACCTTTGGGAACAAGGGCTCGGGAGTAGCTGCTGAATCTTATCATTACGCTAACCATCCCATTGGAATAACTATATCCCTGTATGCTTGTAGATCTACAGAAGAACACGTGTATGAACGCTGTGTATGTCAGCCTTGAACACAATTAGATTTCAATATAGACTCCTTTATACTTACAATACTGTTCTGTTGAATCATTTATTTTAATTCAGGCTATGCTCCTTTCACAACTGGCCCAACTTGCTGTAGTATAAGAGAAATGAGATTTCAGAAACAGGTCTAGAGCTTGATCTCCGGTACATAAGTATCTGGTTTTGCCAGTGCTTGAGCCAAATATCTGTTCTCCACCTCCCTCTCATCAATCAGATATGCTCAAATGAGTTAAAATGTCACTTGAAGAAAGAAATATGCATACAACAAATACTTGGAAGGAGGGCTAAAGGATCACAGGATAGGTCAGCAGTGTTCATACCAGGGAAACCTAGGAGGCCAGAAGCAGGGTACAATGAGTGAAATAGGAAACAATTCTGTAGGTCTTGCCAGAACTTTCTTTTGCAATAATTATCTAAAGCTGTTTGGACGCTTTTCCTAGAGCCTTTCTCTCCTTTGGCCCAATATCAGAAGAATCCATGTTACAAATTTTGCTGTGGAATGTGTAATGGAAATGCAAAATGCAACTTCGTTAGCTGGCAGCCTTGTAAAATCCTGCCTAATGTTAATCCTGCAGGACTTGTTCAAGGGCTGAAAGCACTCTGCATAGTTGGAGTGTGACCGTTTCAGGCATTCCTTTTGCATATGTACATTTTCACAGACAGAAGACATAATGGCTCCATTGGACCATGCCTCCAAAGTATGTTGCCATTGCAGAAACGGCCTGTATGGTTCCATGAATATAATTAAGAAATAAGATTCTGTGGTAGGATATTAGACCACACTTCACAACAGTGGGAATCAATGGAAGAGCGCACAGTTTAGTGAGGGAAGGAGGGGGACGTCCAGATCTGGCCTCCCCCAGAGGACTGCAGGGAAGCCCAATCACTTGCACAGAAGCGGCTGTGGATGTCCCCCTCCTTGCTCTTCTTGATGGGGAACCTCCCGATAAGACAAGGGTGGTTCTATTGCATCAGTTGCTGACAGCTTTTTGTGCCACTACTACCAAATCTGCCCTAACACATTTTTCAAGGGTAAATCTAAACGTTTCCTGATGGCACGTTGTTGGTGTGCCAAGGGTTAATGTCTCCTTATCGTGAGGAAGCAGTTTGGTTTCAAGGGGCGTCCCAGATGACCAGATTGCCCCAGCCCTCGGCTCTCTCCTGATTAACACCCCTCCAGCTGAGTTTACAGCGGGGCAGGAGAGGGTATGTTCATTTACAAAAGTATTGGCAGTGCATGACTTGGTCTTTTATATTGATTCACACTATTACATTGCTCTGGTAACTGAATGTCCCAGATAGAGATGAGGTTTTGCTGCTTTAGATTTTGACATGCCAGACACTCTTTTTTTCCATTCTTTCAGTCTCATTTACTGCTTTATCCTGTTCAACTTCAGTCGACGGGCAGTTTGCTAAAGATTTCAGTGAGAATAAGAGCAGGCCAAATCATCACCACAAATCAAATTTCTGGTGTCTCAAAAAAATGCATCCTTGTGCCACCAGGATTTCTGTGCAGATCTGATGTTTTTGTGACCAAAAGGTCAAAAATGCTGCTTAGGAAACTGTTTTACCCAATGCTGACAAAGTCAGCGCTTGTCCACGCAGGGGTGAGTGTGGAGGCCAGCGGGCTCAGCCGGGGCTGAATTCAGTGATGCGGCTGCAGCCGGAGGCCTGCTCCCCGGCCGTGCCATGTTGGCAGCATTTCGGCAGACACAGGCTGCCCCCCGCCCCGCCGTATCTGGTTACTGAGGAGTCGTCCCGGCAGCCATCGTCCCGCTGAGCGACACGCGCCAAGAGCCGCCGGGTGTGCGACACGCTGGGTCGCCCCTCGGCCATCCTCGGGTTTCTCTTGCTTGGGCAGGATAGATTTAAGCTCATGGGTGTCCTGAGGAGGGGTAAGAGCTGTTCAACAGGTATGTGAGGAATGAAGCTGATTTCACCCCCAGGTGGGAAGAGAGAGGGAAGCTTGGGGCTTTCCCCAGCTCGCTCTTAAACTTCCACCCTGGAGTCTGTGTGTGTATTTATGAGAAAATTAAGCAGAGGCTACACATTGCCTGATACAGTGAATATCAGGGATAAGATATTCCAGCCTCTCGATTTCACAGATTTATCCAAATGTGAGCAGTAGCTCTCCACAGACAAAATAGGCAGTGATCGTAATGGATATCTAAAAGGGGATCATCAGGTGGTGATAGTTTGGCGATGAGGGAAGTGCTCGTTTCGGGCTGCGGGAACAGAAAGTGCTGCTGCTGTCACTGCTCCCAAAACGGCACGGCTCGGTCCTGCATCCGCTCGGGCTCTGCGGAGCCTGGCAGGCCGGTGCCCCGCGGCAGCACCAGCCTTTGCCCGTCTGCTGGAAGCCACCAGGACGCCCTGGGGACAAAGGGGACTTGGTCCTCGGGGAAGCAGGTGCCTCGTTGTCACCCAGGCTCCTTTAGCACCCTTCTGAGAGGAACCCTACACCTCTGGCTGACTTAGTGCTGCAACGGATAGCCCTTACAGAAATTAGTCACGGTATGCTGTACTGGCGTGAAGACAATCTCACAGGTGCATTTTTTCCTACGCTACGGTGAACTTTGTGGCACAATTTAGTTTGTTGATTTAAAAGTTTTTATGGTGTGAGTTCTTGGCTACCTCAGAGCATTGCAAAAGACTTAATGGCTTAAGCAGTCAAAATTAAATGCATTTTATTTGAGCTCTGTGTTAATGCAGAAAAACTTGAATAAGGCATGCAAGGAAGCTATTATGCATTACCATAACATAGGCAGCAAAATCTTGGTGGAATTTTTTCAGCAGTTTTTTTCTTTTCTTTTCTTTGATAAATAATGCAACAAGAAATTTAGAATAGCTAGTTAATGTGTTGATTTTGACAAGCAGTTTTGCTTGAAAAACAATTTTTAAAGTTTCAAGATGTAGTATTACACCTGGAGATTTTCTAAATGGTCTGCTGTGACTGACTTCAGTTTTGAGTGGTTTCTTCCACTGCCCAGTGTCATTGCTCCTTCCAAGTCCCGCATTTTCCATCCTGTGCCACTGGGCTTGCTCAGCACTGCAGCCCTGCATTGCTGCGCGTATTATAGACGGGATCAAAGATGTAGAGGACTCCCAGAAAGTCCTACAAAAGAAGTGAGACTTCTTGTACAAGGTCCTTCCTTTTCCAAAAGATCTAGAGACCCTACAGTGAGATCCCTAAGCTGTATCAGGAGCTATTAACTAGGCCTCATCTCATCTACAAGACTTTACCTGGGCATTCTCAAAGCACACTTATCAGATGACACGTTTGTGTTTATAACAGTACACTTCTTCCCTCAACATGAGGGAAAAGTTGAATTAGGATTTTCGAAAGAAAAAATGAAGGTGGAACATTAACCAACCCAATTTTGTCTTATCACTCCAACGGAGGAGTCCTAGTTAACGTGCCCAGCGGAGATCAAGATGGAAGGGGTTGCTGGAGCCTGACCTGAAGCCCATTCCGCTGATCAGATGCTAAATGCTAAGTGTTAACTACTTTTTCACAGCTGTAGAGCTACACAAGGGAACTTTATTTTAGCAGAGATACTTTGTTTTGAACGTCTTTGCAAGGTGAGAAGCAGCTTAGCAGAAGTTCTTTAGATGTGTCTGTGGTAACTTGCATTTGCCAATTTCTCTGTCTTTTGGGACTAGAGGTGATTTATTGTGGGGTTTGGCTATTGATGCACAGCACACAGATACCAATATTTTTCTGTATGGATAAAATACTGAGCAGCAAATGAGAAAACAATTCATTCTGATAAAAGGCAGAAATGGTATTCTTAAAATAAGAAACTATTTTTTTTCTGTGTAATTTCCTCTAGTCTTTGGCATTGAGAAACCACCAATTCAAACTCCTGCCCTGGGTAATTTTCCTTTCCATCTCTTTTATATTGCCAGTAAATACCATTAGATGTCAATATAGTGATAGCTTTATGTCCTAAAATAAAATTCTGTTTGTATTTTGCTCTCTTTCTTTGCTATAAAGATAAGAGATCTCTCCTCCACTGGTAGTCAAAGTCTAGAGATACTATGAAATGACCTTGCCTTTCCTTGATCAAGTCAACAACATTGCCTTTGTCTTACCATTTTCTAGATCATGAATTGCTTATTCATTTTCTTCATTGTCATAATCAGGTCCATTTGATTTTCAGTTTTTCCTACTTAATATTTTCACTTGTATTTTATTAAAATGATTTTCCAAAGGAGTTACACAAAAAGAAGCAGGGTGAAGTCATTTATGTTGGAGACGAACTTGAGACAAACCAGTAGATCCAGCTGCCCACTTCTTGTCAGCCGTGTGCACACATGCAGAGGTCTCCAAATGATTGAACCCACAGCTCTACAACTCAGGCCCACTCTAAATCTGAGAAATTACAAGATATAGCTCAGGACGCTGGTTAGCTTTTTTAAGAGACTCTGAATGACAGAGCTTTGTACAGGAAGCTGTTGTTCTGCCTAACAGATTTGTTCCCATTTCCCAATTGTGTGCCTGTTGTGATCTCTTTGTGAAGTTTAATATTTTTTTTGCCGTCAGAAGGAAGATGCCTCCTCTGAAATGAATTGAAGTGATATAGCTGTGTCTCTGTTCTCACTTTTCCCACAGGCACCATCAGATTTTTTTCTAGAGAACTGAGAAGAGGGAAAATTATTATCTTCCTGGTCACGGCAGTTAAAGGGATGATGCAGTTGTTGCACTAAGGCAGAGACAAGTGTTGCGGTTTCATTAAGAAGGTATCAATTACCTGAGGGAATTATTGGCCTCTTTGTAATTCTTTTTGTAAGTTTATGAACAGAAAGAGGCATTTTACTAGCTTTCCTTAATAAGGTAATAGGAATAGGTGTTGCTGATGAGGACAGCAGGAATATCTGACTGAATGTTGACTTGTCTGCTTTTTAATTATCACCAAAGTGGAAATTGCTTTTCAATACTGAGCTCCTCATTCCCATGCCCATGGGTGAGCTCCCATTTTGTTCATGACTCTGCATCAGGGATTGATATTATTAGGAAAAGAAGCTTTTCTGATAAGAGGGAGATTCTTGTTCATAAAGGTGGAGGTCTAAGACTGAGCTGAATTATTACATTTTAGCTGCATGTGCTTATCTGCAGTTTGTGCTCACTCTTCTGCACTTTCAATTAACAATTTTTCCTTTAGCTTCACGCTAGGAGAATAAGATTAAATGACCTCTCCATTTTTTTCAGGTGTAAATTGCTTGTGATATCTCAAAACCTATTTCATACAGAAAGTTAGCCATAAATGTGACACCTGTTTTGGAATGGAATAAAGAAAGGTCTTGGAATGATTTTATTGTGTTTCTTACAAATGCATTGTATCAAATTAAGTGAGAGTTCTGACTTCTGTCATCGTGCTTTACAGGCTAATGGCACAAGGCAGCAAGGGTACACAATCCAACCAGGTACTATATAATTTGATTGAGGCAAGTAATTAGTTATTCATTTCGTATGTTCTGGTATGATGATTGTTGCCACTACATTATGGTGGCGAGTCACAGATCAAGGCTTTATTGATCCAGTTGTTGGACCTAGGTGGACCTAGGAGTATGTCCCACTGACTGCACCTGACTGCAGCAGAGGTGGTATTTTGCACTTAAAGCAATTCAGCTTTTGAATATGTTTGGAACATGGATTTGAAATTTTTCTGTACTTTATAGAGGAAGTGTGAGGAACTATAAATGTTTACAGCACTGCTTTTACTGTATAGTCAAAGGCATGCAAATGTTATAGAAGAAACTATATCTGTAGCAACATGTGCTGCAAAACCGATAATAGTCACCTGTGTAATTCAATGAAGGTACTTTGTCATTTCAGTCAAATAACATTTAAGTTACATAATGAGGTCAACTGGAAATCTCATTTCTGTTCTAATGCTTTATGTTGTTCCTTGTAGAGTGACTTTATCTTCTTCAGACCTTTGCCACTGCTGGCTATTAAATCCGTTGTCACTGCTGGAGCCATTTGCAAAGCTGAGTACTGCTCTGCCCAAGAAACTGGTGCTGTAAGTGTGTCACTTAAATGTACAGCCAGACCAAGGTGCTTTATTTTTCCATGGGCATATGTCTAATAATTCTTTATTAGAACTGCAAGTGAAATAAAACAGCAATTATCACAGAAATTGGTTTAAAACACTGATAGCATAGCACTTTCATTTCAAAGAGCTTCCTTTATTAATTTAATTCTAATCAGGTGTATATCAGCTAAACTAGAAAAAGAAATCATTGTTATTAGCCAAATCAACAATAACCCATTAGTAATTGCCATTAGCAGTAGCAATTTCATTGCAAAAACCAACAGACATCTCATACTGTAGCATAAACTCTCCTTATGGGAAGCTGAGTACTGACTAATTTCACTCTGAATTGCTTCTTATCACCACTGTTTATTTAGTACATCAGAAGGAATGTGAAGATTCATTAAAAATTTTTAAGTACATTTCACTGTTAAAATTCATGCATTAAAACAGATTAGTTGCCTACCACAAAAAGAATATAGATTAATTCCAGTAAAAGCACCAGCCGAATGCCATAGAGAATAACAACAGCTTCTGGCAGGACAGGGATATTGCAGCTAAGAACACAGGCATGTTCTCATATTTTTGGTACATTTTTCCATAGTCTTTGTTTGGATGTATTGCTCTTGATGAGCAGACCATGCTCCAGATTTGCTTTGGTTGTCTGGAATTAGTCTCTGACCACTCTGCCTTTCAGCAGTTGGGGTTGCCGGTAATTGCTCAGTATGGGACAAGGTGCTTCCCCTTCAGCAGAAGACAGGATTGTGCGGAATCGAGCCAGCTAAATGGGGTGAGGAAGGAAGAGATATATTTAGCTTTTCACTTTTATATTGCATGTCATTGAGAAATAGTTATACTTCTCCTCTAACTTTCTATTTTTTAAAGAAATTAAGCTTCATAATATTGAATTAATCCAGTGGTGAGTCAGGATTTATGCTGCCACAGAAGTACTGGAATGAACAACCGTCTTTGAATATCCTATTCACCCTTATATCCAACTATCATAGAAACTTTCAGACACTGCTGGTACCATTGTGTTGTCACCTGTGTAAAAAACCTGAGGTTTGATAAATTAAAAATCTCACCAATTGTGAAAGTAAATACAATGCTGTAGAACTAATTTAACTTTGTTGAAACATTGCTTTTTATGTCAACCTATTTGTATTTAATTTCTGTCCCTTATCCATTGAATAGCCAGTTAATTACACCTTGAACAAATATTAAGGATCTTCATAATACCAAATTTATTTCTTATTTTCAAAGATTCAAAGTAGCCTTACCTGGAAAGATATTAATTCAAACACCTTTGGAAGGACAGGTGGCAATAATTTAACTGCATAAGACAGTTTCATAAGAGTTTAGAACAGAAAGAATACTTACCTCAATAAGGCCAGTGAGGGACATTTAGCTTGTCCTACAGACATTATTAGGAAATAATGCAATAATAAAGCAGTTGGTACAGCTCCTAACCACTCCATGATAGCACTGAATGGAGAACTATTCTCTGGCTATTTGATCTTGTGGCACATTACAAAACTTCCTGCTCAGGCAGGTCTTTGGCTGAGATTTGATGAGAATACGAATTTCTTTTGGGGAGTCTTGTAGGAATGAAGATGTCAGCCTTCTGCCTGACTGCTGCTTTGGGAGGCACAGCATTGCAAAGAAGTTTAAATAAGCAAATCACCTTTCCTGAAGGAATGGCAGCAACTCCACCAATCTGAAGTCATCTTATCTCAATTCCCACAAGGCTTTGTAAGATGTGAGTAGCCTAACTCAGCTGAGGCAGAATCGTAAGTGTTTATTAAGAGCAATAATTTGTGTAAAGGTAGTACTCATTTTACGGTAAAAATGGGACAAATAAGCCTAATAAAATGCAGCAATACAATGTAAAGTGATAATGTCCCTGAAGCTAAAAGATAAGAAGGCTCTTGTTCCTTGTCATACCGTACCTGCTCTGAGCTGATAGTAATTGGCTCTTTAAGGATAATCCAGATGACACTCTCATGGAGGGAAGGATGAGCCAGAGAGCCGTTGTAGGTCCAGTAATCCATGGATTTAGGCAGTAGGCTTGAAGGATCAAAATCAGAAAAAGGAGCTTGCTTACCCTGTGGAAGATATGCTGGGCTAATGAAACCCATGAGTAAGGTAGGATTTACATCTCAGGCTACAAGGGAGTGTGTTCCTAAATCAGAGGAGGTAATTTGAAGAGATTAGTGTTTTCTCATAGGTGAGCTGCTCGCCCTGGTGTTGACACTGAGATACATCTAGGCTGGCACCATTGACCATGAGCAGTGTTACTCAAAAAACCCCAAACAAAAACCAACTTCCCCCCCAAATGGTATCAGATGCCAAAGAATTCAATTGTCACTCACTGAAGGGTTGTGTTTGGTTTTGGGTTTTTTTTATACTGAACTCTGTGTTCCTGAACAAGCAAAACACTTCAGTGTGTAATTAATTTTCAGCTGTCTGTTGAGGCTAAAGGGAGGATTCACACATGTTGATAATGTTTGCAAGTTCAGGGTGAAAGCGTACATTCCTTTTTAAAATCCTGTGGGAGATGCTGTATTGTATTTTTAACATGCTCCACTAAAATTCAGATGTTCAGATTCTCTCTCTGCTTATCTTGTGTCTTTATGAGATGCTTAGTGGGAATAGTCACTGCTTTACAAGACAGCTTAAGAAAAGTACAGTTCTAGTGTTATCTCTTTTCCCTTTTTTCCCCTCCTTTAATAAAGTTATTGTGAAGCTGTGCTGGTGATGGACATCAGGGGTAATTTAAAATAGTCAGACAGATGCACGGAAGCGTAGGATTAGGTGGGAATCAGGAACTGTGTACTCTTACTTTTACACAAAAAGCCCATAGCTATCTACAGGGTGGAGCCCCAACAATACAAAATATTTTATGGGATCCCATAAAATCATGTCCAGGATCATACGTTCAGCTCCCACAGTTGTTCAACAGCCTCCTTCAGCTGAACCCCTGCATTACTCTAAAGTCAGATGAGAGACTGCGTAGATTTTAATTTAACTACTCTGTATATTATCATGATCAGGCTGTCATGGTGTTTCCCTTAGTCTTTACTGAATCCAAGGCCTTCAAGACACTTTTCAGGTTTTCATTGAATAAGCCAAGCTGTAAATAATAAAAAAAAAATACTTAAAATTCCTAAATAAGTAACAATAGTTTTATTCTAACAGAATCAAGAATAAGAATATGCTTTATAAATGTTGCTTAGTTTAGCTTTGCAAACCCACTATGAATGAGACAAAATTGAGAACTTCTGAGGAAATAACAGGAAATTTTGCTTCTGTTGTTGCAGACTAATGCAAAAAGTAGTGTGAAAATAATCTGTGTTTCAGAAGTATACAATTGCTTTGATCATATGTGCTTATCCTTGAAATTTGCTTTGAAAGCATTCAGAGAGATGGTTTTGCTGGTATCCTTTTTGCAATGTGAACTATGAGTAATTATATTTTAGCAGCATATAATAATATATAATATTATTTTATGATATTTTCTTAATATAACAAAGTCCTTAATAATAAGGAATTCTTTCTCCTGCCTCAGTTGGTTTTTGAAAGGCTAAATATGTCATGTGCATGGATTCAAGATTTCTTGGAGTTCTGATTTAGAATTTTCTTTTCTGATTGATAGACAGTAATAGCATACACGATTCAAGCTGCCTTTCTGTGAAAGTTCACATTGCTGTAAATGGAGAGGAAAGCCAACACAAAAGGTACGAGCATTGCCTGTTAAAACAGTGGATAAAACACCACAAGCTCACTAGTGCCCGTGCTTTAAAGTATAGCTCTTCTCGAAGGCTCTGTGGATAAAATGGGGATTTGGGTAAAACAGCCATGTAGAAGCACAGGCAAAGTTGGCAATATGGGCTAAATCAGGATAAGAGAGAGTCACCTCCACCGATTTAATACAAAGTTTTTCCTAGTCCTCATCACTGACTGCAGTTTTGATAAGGAAAGGGAAGAGAGACGCACGTGTTTTCAGTATGTCAGTAACTGACCTTCAGGAAAACAGTGACAATCGCCAAGCCATCCGGCTTGTCAAGAGCCTCAGCTCCATTCGAATACTTGTCCGCATTCCAGTGAACAAGATGAAGCTAAAAAGCAATTGACAGGATCATTTTTGCTGGTTGTATTACAAAGAAATTCTGCAATTAGAGTAAAATAGCTAGAAACACCACTCTGCGCTCTTAGGGTTTGACCATGAAACTGAGAACGTTTTTGTGAACTCCTGCTGACTTACGGTGTTCTGCTGAATTGCCCTGGCACTGTCAGGACTCATGCTCAGGCTTTGTCTTGGGGTAGGCAGAACTGCACGTATTCCTGAAAGCAATTTAGGGGTAAGTAAACAGAGATGTGGAAAATCACAACTTACAAGGGACACATATTTTTCTAACCCTACTGCTAACAGTCTCCTGTGCATGCCTGTATTTCCATGTCTTTAAAAATGTACCACATTAAATAGCATTTTGAGAAGTGTAAGCGCTTTATTACACATGGTGCAATATTTATTCACAATAGTCCCATTTATTGCAAAAGATTGATGGTATGGCCATGAACATCATAGTTGTGGATGGTTTATATTCAACATAGATATTTCAACAACCTTTCAGTTTGACAGTATTTGCTTTAATAGAGTTTTGAGGAACTTTTGTTCATCCTAGTATGTTGCTTAACATATCTTGAGCTATTTTTCGTGTGAAATACAAATTTCCAAAAACTTACAGAGCTTGAAAATAATAATAATTTCTTTAAATGCCTTCTCACCTATGAATATGCTTAGCAATTCCTTAGCAACTACGTAACTCTATGGCGATAGTTCAGGATTATTTCTATAATGTTTCAGCAACATGGTCACAGAAAATATCAAAACTATTTAAAATAGGAGATTCTAAAATATAGAGACAGAATATGGAAATTACCATATAATGCACATAATTTTAAAATTCTGATGTAAATCAGATTTTTTAAAAATTCCTGGTATTTTTAAAGCTGAACTGCTGTCTTTTCAACTTCACATCTTTACTGTTTCCACATATTTTAAACTATTGATTCAAAGCAAACTAATAAACACTTAATCATGTGCTGCTTAAACACAGTTTAAGTGCACTATCTTTTTACGGCAGAAAGCAATTCTAAAGGGACACCCCTTTCTTATCTTGGTGGTATCAAATGAGATAGCTTTAGTATTCTCAACAGCAGAAAATTTCCTATTAGGAACAGTCTTTTGGCTGTGTGTTCCTAATGCCCAAATTTAAAATGTATAATCCATCTCATTAGATTGTCATGTTGTAATGTTTGCAAAATCCAAAAAGCTGCCAAAGATAACATTACATGGATTGAACATGAATTGTTTTTTGGCATGTTGATGACTATTAGCAGGGCACTAAGACACTGGAAAACAAATAAAATCTGTTACTTTAGAGGTGGTTTTTAATTTTTGTAAAATGGACCTTACTTCATTATCTGAAGACATTTAGCGTACATGACAGCTGCTGGGGCCCTTGCTAGATAACTTTTTTACCTCTTTCTCTTCATTAATTTCTTCTGGGTTTCCTTCTTATTTGCTGTTCTTGAACAGCCAGAAAAAAACCCCACCTTACAGTGATCAGCATGCTTGTACCTGTGAGGAGCTTCAGCTACAATTGTAATGGGGCATTGGGTGAGCAGACTCTAAAAAGCATCTGATTTAGTTTTAAGATGAATATACTTGTACAGCTTAACTTATTAACATTTAGCAGACATTACCTATTTTTGTACCTTCCCCTTTCAGCCCTATTTTGTTATTTAAATATGGATTTAGATTATCTAAATTTAGATTAATAAGTACTGACCACAAAACCCATTTGCTCTTGCAAAGTCAACTTCACACAGGCAGAGATGGGATTATCGCTTTTGCAAAATAAAATAACTACCAAAGTTATCTACGTATGCATTTTTTTTTCCTAGGGATGATGTATGTGACCAGACTTTGAAAAGATGACTTTGACTTTTCTTTCATTGACTCTACCTCTGAGGCATATTTCGTTCCATCCACTGTGTGCTCTGAGCCTCGCTCATCGGTTTGGCCCCAATGGAAATGAAACTGCCGCAATCTATACGTTCCAGTGAGAGGTCCACCGGTCAGCACTGCAAAATGCATGAAATAAGGTAAAAATATCAATCAATAAAGTCTTCCTGACAGCCAAGTTATAGATTTCAAAGATTTTATAACGTTCAAGCAGTTTTCTCCATGTTAACATGTTTTCATATTAGATAATTTTTAAACATTTGGAGAGAAAAACTCCCAACAACAGTTTGTGCAGTTAAGCTAAAGTTATTGAAGGTTTTAATTCTAGGTATGTATATGGGTGCATTGGTTATAGTAAACCTGCATGTCTCCCTGATACAGTTCCAAAATTCAGGTGAAATATATATGTGAATACACCTTCTACTCCAGAGAGAAAACAAAAGGAAAAGTAATGCAGAAATCCAGCCAGAAACAGTAACTGGATTTTAATAACTGCAGAAGAAACAGTCCTACCTCATGGAATTCACTTCCCACTAAAATTTGTATTATTAATGACAGTATTTTAAAGGTGTCTTTCTTCACAGAAGTAACAGTTATAGGTACTTGATGTTTTCTGAATTTAGATTATGAGATGCCACAGGTGTACTTGGATGTTATTGACACTGTTTATTGGTCATTACCATCAATTGCTTGCTTGCAAGCACATAAATATGTATTGATTACCAGTGTGGTGACAGGCACCTGTAATTGTGCATGATGCTTAGAAATACGTGCCTGGAGTTCTTGCAGCATCTGTAATACTACACATCAGCACAAAGAAATCTCCTCCTTTGCTATCAAGGTAATAAGACTCTCTGAGGAGGAACCTAGTCCCGAGTGATTCCATATGGAGTTATACTGCCACTTTACGTAAGTATAAATCTCCCACCCCATGTTGATTAAAAAAAACCCACAACAAAACCCCAGCACAATTGAGTAACTGTATTTAGAAACTCTCTCCTACCTTCCCCTCCCCAAATCAGTGATTATCCTGAAGGTTTCCTACTGGGAAATTACCATTAGCACAAGAACACTTGCCAACAAGTCCTAATTTTAAAGAACATAATTTGGATCTTCTGTGATGCTTAAAGGGTGTCACCAACTAGTATAACAAAATTAGCAAGCAACCCTATAAAAATACTCTTGAAAGGCAACTAGTCTTGTTTTCTACATAAATTAGAGAAGAAGAGAATAGAGAAGAAAAGAGTCTTACGTCCCCCCTCTCCAGATCCCCTTTTTACTAACCTGATTGATTGTCCTTATCCTCAAAATTCACATGGAATGAATGTCCAACATTGACAATCTCTTTGCATGTAGAGGGTTTCCAAGTTATCTGGAGAAGCCCCAGAGATGCATCTTTTTTGACTTCCTTGGTTTTAATATCAATAGGAGACTGACGGTCTCCGTTGGCAATAGGGTATAACTTGTGCCAATGGTCAGGTCCTAGGCAAAGCAAACAAATTTTTGAAGTTTTCTACTTCAAATTCTGTATCAATACTGAATTCCTGACACTTTCCCTTGGAATCATTTGTATACATAATACAGATACTCGATATGTTAAGAATCCATGTAATTCTGAAGAATTTTTATAAGAAAAAGAAAGAAATATTAAATACGTTATAAATAAATCTGATTTTCTATTAAAGATAGCTTTTACCAATGTTGCCTTGATAACTCCAGTTCAAACTTGCCATTTTTTTCTCCTTGCAAGGCAGTCGTCTTCAAAAAGAAACTACTGGTACTGATGAAAGCTGTTAAGTTCTCTGATTTGATTTTCTTCTGAATTTCTAACTTACATCTGGGCTTTTATATGCCTGCTTAAACAGTAAAGACAGTAATATTTTCTAAGCAACCTTTATTGATTTCATATGATTTCAGAATGGCATGAGAAACTGTGATAAGAGAAAGGATTGCAATAAGGAAACAGTGTGGTTTGCAATCGGTTTACTTTTAGATTCAGTACATATATTAAGATACATATGAGTTAGATGCCAAATTAAAATATACATCATTCTAACTGTTCAAATGTTGTCCAAAGACCTTTACACTAAATCTTCAGAATCCCAAGTATAATTATGGTATAAAAGTGCAGACTACACAGAAAGCAATGGACGCTTGGCGTTTTTGAAAATCCATGTCAATGATTTATGACAATGAGTAGATTTTAGAACGTTAATTTTGACATTCACTAAAAAATAGACAATCTCAGTAGCTTTTGGTGGTGGAAAAGAAATAACAGTATCAATGTGAAACAAGATGGTCAATATATTCTTAAATATTACATTAATATGACTAGCAATGCTCTCATTAATAAAAAAAAGGAAGTCCAAAGCCTACTAAGTCCTACCAGTTTCAGAAGTTTTGGGAATGGTCTCAAGCCATTTTGGTACTGCTGGGAATTGTAAAGGCAATCTTCTTGGGGACTGATACCTGATTAAGTGCTTGATTGAAGTCCAACTTCCAAAGTTTTCTCCTGAAGCAGGTCCTATCTTGTAGTTCAAGAATATTTACACACAATCACCTCTTTCTTCAGTAGTAAGATACCATGATCTGACACTCTGTTTTAAAGCTAAGTTCAACTAATACATACAGGATTTTTTCCTGGCTTAAACTCTGTCTCATACATGCTTAAAAGCAGGATTGTATTTTTAGGATCATATGGTTGACAAGTACTGCAGCGTAGTTAAATAGTTGTGATATTATCTATATTTGTAACCATTTGAACTGAGCGCATGGCATAATTATTTCTATATAAAATAGGGTTTACCATAGACTATGTAAGCATTGCCTTGTCATCCTAAGTTGCAGAAATGGAACCTGTTGACATTTTTCTGTTTTTCTTACAGACTATTCTCAGTAATAGGAAACTACTGATATCTGCCTTTGCAGATGTCCACAGCTGACGTCAGGAACTTCAGATACTATTGTGCAAGTAATGTTAAAACCTGTAAAACTTGTGGCATGGATGCCTAGGAATATATCAGCTTTTAGGTGAGTCTCAGTTATAGGGGGATTGCAATTTTCTGTTAAATTTTTGTTGTTGAGCAGGAATTATGTTTTATCAGAATGGAAAATGTTACCACCGCAAACTTCTCCTGAAAGAGACAGTTTCACCTCACCAATTTCCTACCCAGGTTACTAAGATGGTATCAGTGTTTCACTACGTCATTAAATTGCTGTTTGGAGGGTGCACAACTTACGGTCCTTGGGGAACCTTGCTATACAAACTATGTGAGAAACGAAGATAGCAAAACTAATAGATCAGCTGGAAATATTAGGTATGCTGGACTTGGCCAGGTTTTAACTTGTAGTTCTCCAGCAGAGAGTCTGAAGACCTCAGTAACCAGCCTTGCGTCAAGCCTTCAACACCCTGTTGGGGCGAGGAAGGCCTGCCGCTGCCTTGGCTGCTATGGTCTGGAATGGCCGTGATAAATTACCGCCCTGTTTAGCACTGAAACACACTCAGGGTTGATGTCAATAAGTTTTGAGACTTTGGAAACCAAACCTGACACCAGACGCTAAAAAGCTTCAGCCCACAGCTCTGGAGAACTGAGCTGTAAGGCAGGCAGCCCAGGAGCCCCGAAAAAGCCACCTTCACCCCGGGCACTCACAACTTGTAGCCTCTCTCCTGCTGCAGGAGAAGATTTGGGGTTTGAGTCCAAGTTACAAGGTTATTAGTGACATGTAAGCCTCCCAGCTTCCTGCCTGTCCTCTAGGCTAGTTAGGTGTCCTGGAGGGACAGATAAACCTGGTAAATCGGGGCAAAGATAGTAATATTTTTCATTTTGAGAATCAGAACGCTTTTGAATGTATTTTGGGGGGATTTAGCAGCCATCAGTAAAATTTATAAATTCTTTAAAGAACTGTTTTGAAACAGAATGTGTTTCCTGCAGAACAGAAATCCTGACTTTTGACCAGATCTGATGTCAATCATCACCGTTCCTTTAGAATAATGTAGGATAAGTACCTTCACTCCTATGAGAGCTACAGCACCAAATTGACTGCAGTTTGTCACACTTACAGCAGGGTGGAAGAGCCAGAGACCCCTCAATTCCTTTTCTGCTATCACTCATCTGTAGATGGTGTTGGTCACTGAGATTTAATTATATAGATAATACCAAAGACCTTCTGTCAGTGGTCAAGAACTACTGGCTGGACCACTGAAAAAACCAAGTGACCAGCTAGGACTAACCCAGAGAGATCTGAAATTGTGTTTGTAGTTCGAATGAAACAGATGATGCGTTCCAACATGATATGGGGACCATACAATATAAAGAAATTCAGTGACAAAGAATACAGAAAAGTGGGGCATGATCATTTTGAATTTTCTAACAAAGAAAGAAATGAAGTTTTAGGAATAACAGCCAAAGAAAATATAAATCTTGCCTTGTTAGACAGATGCAATGGGAATATAATGTGGAAAAATTGCCATAGTATCTTTTGCTTGATCAGATAATCAATGTCAATTTTCTGACTATGAAAAATATTCTTTCTGTGCGAGGTGAGCATGGCAGAGGTTCAGTAAAATGATCTCTTGGAAGAGAAGCCAAGATTTCAGAATTGTGACCTTTTTACTGTCTCATCAGCCAGGCTCTAAAGTAATTCTAGACCTCCGATTTAAATGCAGCAGACTGTGTGTGACTGACATGACAACTGGTTTGCTTCTTGAAACCCAACACAACTGGCTTATGATTCCTCCCCTTGCACCTTTTTATACCCCACTAAGTGCACTTCAGCTTTTAACTATCGCCCTATCACTGTTGCTAAAATATTTGATTGCTAGCATTTCTTCATTAAAGTCTAAGCTGCTGGTTCTTACAACTTTAAATTAAAACCTGTCAAAAACTTTATTTTTTTCCTGCAGGAATGTAGAGAATAAGGTTAATGTTACGGAAGAGCTCTTGAGCTCACGAAGAGCTCATGAACTAGGATTCAAAGGAGAAGAATCCAGTATTTCTTTGAATAGACTTACCACTTTTTTTAATTCCTGAAGTTACAATGTGGCTGTACCATCAGCCTTTCTCCAGATGACAAAGAAATTAGGTTTGACTTTAAACAAAGTCCCAGGAAGTAAGATGATGCAACTTAGGAAGGGTGGCTGATATCTCACTGCTTGTTGCACAGCACTTGCCATTTGGGCAACTTCTTTCAGTTCCCTCTTCTACTTGACCAAAAATATTTCAAGGCTTTTTACAACAACTTCATGCTAGGAGGAAAGACTTCTGAACTCAAAGAGAACTGAACTTATTTCCAAAATAAAAGCTTTTTGCATACTGCAACAGGGATTGAAGTAAATGATCCATAAATGCGAGTTAAAATACTATGATTTGAAGCATTTTATAATTATTTTTGTGGCTCTCGTGCATTCCTCCAGAGTATTTGTAGTCCAGATGTTGTCACATTATACTAATGCATCAGAAATATGGGACTAAATTGCTGAAACGGCAACCACAATAAATGTCCCAGCAGCACAGAGAGCATAGGAAGGCTGAGGATCAGGGATGGTAACGAGCTTCTTCAAACACAAGCCTGTATGCCATCAACCACTGATTATTGCCTCCACATTTTAGGCTATCCACACTCCGCAGGGAAAGTGTTAGCACCTTTCCAGGAAACTGGGATTAAAGAAACGTGATATCCTTGGCAAAACCTTCACAGTATAAATAGAAGTGGATCCCAGGCTTTTCAGATGATTGTGGACAAAGTTTTAATGTCTAAAGCCCTGAGCCTGCAAACCACTATAGATGTGTCTAACTTTATGCATAGCAGGACACCTGTTGACCTTATTTGTGAGTAGGAAATTAAAACTGAACATAGTATAGGAATTAATGGAAAATAATCTTGTTTTAAGCACACTGGCCAGAAAAAACAGAAAACTTTTCTGAAAAACATTAGATTACAAGAATGTTCAAAGGATTTTTTTTCATTTTTTAAGTGTCAAATGCTACATCTTGATAGTGAACTTATTTGTGAAAAAAAAAAACCCTACAAACAGTTTTAAAAATATTTCACTAGCTCTCCTAGTGATCTTTTTTAATGTTTACCGAGAATCAAGATAATGTTATTTGTAATGCTCTGGTCAAAATTAAATAAGCTGTATTAGATAATCTTCCCTTACAGCTATTGTAAATACACCAGTGGGAGGAAAGTTGCAAAGTTATGAAAGTTTTGGAGTGAAGTAGAAGGAGGGCACTTCCAAGCCATCAGGTGTCGCTTGATCTGAGGAAGCAAAGTAACGCATAGGGTGGAAGAGATAAGGATAGCCTTAAAAATAAAGTAAGACGTAGTAAATATTGGCCTGTGGCATAAAGGCAGGAGATAATAGGACCCCAATAGTTGTTAAAGAGCTGTTGTCTCATATTACCTCGTGCCTGCTTCCTGCACCGGGCTTTGCTAATGGGAGAGATACAGCTCAGTTTGTCCATGCATGGCTGGTTATTGTGGGTAGGATCAAACCTGGCCCCTCTTTGTGAGGGGAAAAATGTCAGCTTAACTGAGGAGTTTTATCTGCTATGGGATATATCTTTTTAATGCTAACCGAGCATTTAATTTCAAGTGATGAAAGATAATACATCTCTATTTGCAGACAGACTTATAAAATATAAAACTATCTGTCCTATAACTCCCTGTCCCAGTTATGAGGACACCCGAAGTCTGAAGCAAGGAAAAAAGGTTATGTCCAAATAATGAAGTATCCATCATCTTTCCTTTTTACCAGGTGTTCCATGAGCCTATGTAGTGCATATTTTCTAGCAAATACCAACAAAACATTATGAATGTCATTATGTACCTCATATTCAGGGAATATATTGAATTTGACTTAATACGTTTAAATACTGGAACAGATTTGTATGGGGAAAAAAAACCAAAATCAACCTCATATGGTGGACATGACATGGTAATAAATAGACTTTTTATTATTTGCAGTTTTACTGATACAAGATTAAACAATCTATAGCAGAAATGATGGGGTAGTTCTATGGGGTTTATTTTCCTTTCAATTCTCTACCTTACTATGAAAGAAGCATATATAGCTGCAACAAACTTAATCTGGTTTATAGATATAACATATGAAAGACAGACTGCTGTGATGGTAAGTTTTACTTGCCCTGCGTGAGGGGTTTTTAGCCCTTTATTTCCACATGCTTAAACATTTACCAGCAAAGATACAAAAAATCAAAGCCTACTGAAAGCAACCTTGCTCTTCTTGGTTAACTTTCATCTTGAAAAGAATCCACAGACCCCAGGACTTGGGAGCAGAAGCTGAAAATCACATTTCTGTGCCATGAGACTGCTGAAAATTGTTACCTCTGTGATACATTTTCAGGATTTGGACCCTTTAGTTGGAGCTGCTGATCAGTTTGAATATAGCTTTGCCAAGTACTACTGCTATTGCTTGGGAACAAATTTGAGATGTATGGATGGAGCAGATGTTTGTCCAAGGTAACCAAACGTTCAAATTTTGGAGTTCTGCACCAAAGAGTATGTAATTAATTACTTCAGTGGTCGGTGAAAACACCTATATTCTGGAAGTTGCATTAGGCATAACTGAATCTCATGATTTCATACAAAATCGACTGACGGATAAATAGCAAAAGAGAAATGCCTTCTTTCAGAGGTATTACTGACTCTGGAAACTGCAGTGGTTTAATCAGAACATCGCTCCTGATGGACAAAAACCGTTTTAAGCAGAATGAGGGAGAGTCACCCCCCTCCTCCTGCCCTGAAGGCTTTCAGCAGGGAGCTGTGCCCTCTGCTGCCTGCTTCAGTGCAGTGAAGAAACACCAGTCAGAAACTCAGCCTGCGTACCTTTGACCTGAAACACGGGTGAAATGCGACAATTCAAAGACGTCTTCTATCATAACTATTTTTAGAGGGTAAGGTTGTTGTCTGAAAGCAAGTTCTGATTTAGGATTTTTGGCAAAATGCTACGGAAAGATTGAATTTGTGTTTTATTGTAAGCTGCATTGGGTGGCTGAGAATGTTTGTTTGCTTGTTTCTAGTCTCCTAAGAGACTAAGCAGTGAAAAAACAGGAGCAACAGAAATTCTGAGAAGTTTCTTTTTCTCTTTTCCGTGACAAAGCATTAAAATTAATGGAAAAAATGAGTAAAAAAGCGCTAACTCTGCTATCAAAACAGCAGTAGCAAAACAAATGGTACATGGCTACTGCAAAGGTTATTGTTCTTTTTATTATTGTTGAACTTTTTTCATCAAATGCTGCTTAAAACTCGATTTGAGGTTTATCTGGCTATATTTCTGGCTCACTGTTCTGACTTCAACTTGCCATCCCGTTTAATTTTCTGTCCACATCGGTGATAGTTACAAAGAATAATTTCTGTGAGCCAGTTAGGGATGCAGTGCTTCTGTCAGAGTTTCTCAACAAAGAGACAGGGAAGAAAATCCTAATTTCAGTATCAGCTGTTTTGCAAAAGTATTTCTCAGCTCCTAAACTGCTGGAAAAACACCTGCACAGGTAACACATGCAAGTTTTGTTACAAATGTAAAATGCACATATGTACCTATGCAAATAAGCATATTTATGTAGCATAGATGTAGTTTCACTGATTTCCATTCTAAAGATATTATTGTGCTAGCAGTGTTCTCTCTTTTCATGCTCCACATTAAACTCCAAAGGCATAGTGTGAGTTGTAGAAGTATCCAAATGCATCCAGCCGCTCAATGGTAGGTGGGCAGCCTGGCTGGTGCACAGTGCGACCTTTCCTTCTTCACCGGGGCGTGTTTGAAACCTACTGCAACTTAACGATTGCAATCTAGCAATCATATTTGTTAAGAAACTGAAGGAGCTTCAGGAATGCCACAGAATTCATGAGTAACCCAGAACCATTAAACCAATTCTGCCACCTACAGACATGCCATTTGGGTATTTGCACTAAAATAACCCCAACTCAGCCCTGCGTAGAGCTCTCACAGAAGTGAAACTATCAGGCATCCCAATTGGGGCATCCCAGCGTGTAAACCAGAAGTACAGGAATGTGATGAAGGATCAAGATTTAATGCAAATTGTACAGAAATTGAGCAAGTTTTTCTGCAAGAAACTGCACATATTCAGTCCATAACCGTCTTCATTACTCAGTTCCACTAAGGTGTAACTGAGCCCCATGATGCTTAATGGGACGAAGAGGAATTAGTTGTTTTTAACAGATAAGTCATGATAACTTTTCTATTTTTAAATGAACAGCAGCTTTCCTAAATTTGTGATAAAACACTGACATGCCTTAAAATGTCAAAAATAGGACCTGCTTGCCCTGTTTCCCCTAGTTTCTGTTGCAGTTTAACCGCATGCCCGATGCTCCCTGTCACCATGAAATCACACTCTGTACTACCTAGTTATCCTACTCCTCTCATAGAGGCAACAAGAAAATAAACTCTGGTGTACTGGCAAAGGATCAGAGAGAACTCTGTGAGTCCCAGGTCAACAGAGCAGACTGCAGGTCTCCTCGCAGTTTAAAAAAAGAAAAATTTTCCAGGCTTTTTCTGTGCAGAGATGGCTTTGAAAACCTGAAACAATGTGAACAGACTGAGATGGAGGAAAGGATCCAGTGAGCTGATCTCAGTGTGACAACAGACAGGAAGCAAGAGTTTTACTGAAGGAAGAGAAGCGCATGATGGCACGCCCGCACGTTCATGCTCTTACCTCTTCAGAGGAAATCCTGAAGAAATCTCTCTGTCCCTTACCATCTCCCTGGCCATTGCCCATCCCATTGCATGTTGACAGAGCAGGGATGTGGGAGACCAAGAAAGAGTCTCCCAGCTATCTCCTCAGCTCTGAAGAACATCTTTACCTGGCAGGACAGATAATAAAAAATCAGAATTACTACTTTTGTGAAGAATTCACATTCTGTGTGTTTCTTTGCAGTTTTCCCCAATTTCACACTTCCCAGTAGCAGCGTCTTAAAAAATGCCTGCTCTTACTCAAAATGACTATACCCTTGTGTTTCTTTAGTGGAAGATTAAAACCACTCTGCTGATCTCAGTAACAGCACTCTTTGACAGCTTTCTAGAGTGACAAGAAAACAGTGCTAAATAAAGATATTTTGGGTTCTGTGTTTTAGAAACTGTACAAGAAATTGTGAAGAGTCTGGGGGGAGGCTGTAAGATGCCAACAGGAAATGGAGGACCTGCAGAAGTATTTGGGATGCAGAAAAAAAAAATCTGAGAGGTGCAGAATAAAACGGGGCCAGACTGGAACTGAAGGCGTGGGAAGATGGAAAGGAAATACATGTGTAGGAGAACCTGGTGGGGTAAGAGTTCTAGCCTGTGGCTCCCTCACTTACACACCTTGAGTGCCTCTAATGCAGATACATAGAACAAGGTTATCTTAGTGCTGCTTGATGTTAGCAATAAAATATTTCTGTCCTTTATAATAATCATTCTGTACTTTGATGGAGATACTAATCCAAGTATCAGAAGGTTGGTCCTTCTTTTTCTCATCTTTGTATTGCTCTCTGCCAAATACAGCAACCACGGAATTTCTGTTCACCATTTTTCTTACAGAAGTAGTGCTCTGGATGTTTTCTTAATTGTCCGTGTGATGCTGTTGTTGCCTTTGCACTAAAACCTGCTGTCCTTGTAGGAAAGTTAACCTTACCTACTCAGAGAATAATAGACTCATTAAGGTTGGAAAAGACCTCTAATCATCAAGTCCGACTATCAACCCAACACGACCATGCCTACTAATGCGAGACTTTGGACTTCAGATATGTTATTTTCCCTTATTGTTTCACTATTAACTTATTGAACATCGGCATACAGTGTACTTGGATGGTTCTTGTACATAAACCCTACACATTTCTTTTACATGGCCAGCCATTCTGGAAGTATATCTATTTCATCCAGAGACCACTAGTTCTGCTATTTCTTTCCAAAATTTGTATCAGTAAGTAAGTGAAATGAAATTTTAGCAACCATTTTAAGAATAAATTTTGCCAGCAGGTCATATGCTAAGTGAAACTAATATATGCCATCTTAATATATGTTCTAAAGCATATGTGAGATATTTTGGGGTTGCTATTTGTGCAGGAGGTTGGACTGGATGACTGCCTGAGGTCCCTTCTAATCTGAGTGTTTTTATGGTTCTGTGACTGAAGTTCTGTCTGGAATGTTCTAAAACATTTCCCTGTCACTGTGAAAAATACTGGAACACTAGATAAGAATTATATTGAGTTTCAGCAAAGCTGGTTTATTTTCTCTTTATTTTCTATGATCAGACATAGCAATCAGAGAATGTGTTGCATAGAGAATATGTCCAGAGTTAAAGATAAGAAGAATGAGTCAGAGATGTGGGCATCGCCTAGGGAATTCTGAACATTGTTGTGCAATGATTTTTAAAATTCATTACATTTGGATTAAGACACATAGATAATGGCTGTTCTCTGAATTTTTATCTGTGGTGAAATCAATCGTGTGAATAAAGTAAACCAGCAAACAGTCCAGAATCTATCACTTTGTTAAGATTAACTAATGGAATTGAGAGTTCACAGATGCGTATTTGTAGGAAAAACAGGTTATCCAGCAAGTGACCGTGTGGGATGTTGCAAGGTGGGGATGATCTCAGCTATTATAAACAGGAGACTAGTTCTAACTGAAGGGGATTATAAAAGCTATAATTAGCTAATGCTTCCTAAAAGCCTAACTAAACTGTTGGGTTTTTTCCATTCCAAAGTGCAATACCATAGTGAGATCAAGTATCATGTAGTAAGTGCAGACAGAAAAACAAATCTTACAAACGCAATATCATCTGCCATTATCTCAGGACAATCTTGTAAACTCTCTGAAACAGATACTTTTCCTTTCCTGATGCTGTGATTGCTGAAGGACTGTTTACTTATTATATTGGAATATAATAAGCACATCAGAATGAATTGTCACCAATTTATATTAATTTTCTTTACATGTCCACAGGTGTTGCTTCTTTATTCTCTAATCTGTGCTGTAAATTCCGAAGAAAGCAGATGGGTTGCTGAACACAACAGAATCCTTTGTCTCTTAAATGCGAGCTTACTTTTCTCAGAATTGGTTTCATTGCTGTTTTCTTTACTGTTTACAAGTATTCATGGTATTAACATAATAACCGGATGAAGGATGACTGTGTCTGTTCTGCATGAATCTTATTCTCTGCCCCCAGAGAGTTTTCACAGTACACAGATATGCAACAGTTCAAACCCTGATGGAGGATAAGTGAAGGGGCATGGGAGATCCTCTCACAAAGGACCAGCAAACGTGGCTTGGCCTTTGCTGTCAACATGTGGGTAACAGAGAGGAGCACCAGAGAAGAAGCAGGACTACTAGCAATGTGAAGGCTTTTCAGGAGTCTTGCAAAGGACAGGCAGTTTGTACCATCTGCTAGAGATGCAGGAGAACACAAAGTGCTTTGCTGAGACATGCATTGACTAAATAGGAAAACGCAGGCTTGATTCTCCCAAGTCCACCCCAGCACACCCAAAGAACATCTGGTAAGCTAATTCCATAACAAGATCAAGTTATATTAATTTTTGAAACAAATTCATAGTGTCTTCAAAACTTAAATTCTATGTGATTTTAAAAACAGCCTGCTGTTATTTAAAATAAAACTCCAATATCTGTGACAAAATATGTTACTCATCTGAACTGTGTCTATAAGCAAGCATCTTGCCTTCCATAGCACAAACCTGTCACTGTAACAGTCTATCAGTTGTCCATTGAACTCCCGTTTTCTTCCTCATTGTATTAAATAAATGAAAGCTTTAGTGATTAGGCCACAGAAGCAAATGACTCACTGAATGTCTAAGTGACAGTCTAGTAACAGCAAATCTTAGACTTTCTGAGCCAATGCTAAGAGTTATGATCTGTTTGAATGATAAATATATATTATGTGATCCATAAGGAGGTTATCCCTTGCAGGGGACGTGACTTGCCTTCACTGAGGCACTAGAGCTACAATGGGGACTGTTGAAGGAAAGACATCAGTTTCTAATGCATCTTCTCTCTGAAAACCAGCAAAATTCTCATAATACCAAGTGATTCATGTTTAGCATCACTTCTGCAATTGCCTTCTGTATAGAGGCATGACTGACTATTAAAATATAAAACTTTGGTGAAGAAACACTTTGTTGTATGGGACCTTGGGCTTCCTGAACCACAGCTTGAGGTGAATATGTTCGTAGAGGAAAACCATCTAACACCAATAGCCTGCTAAGTCAATTGTGCAATTAGAAAACCTCTCAGAAGCAGGGTAAGGAGACAATAAATGCTTCCTTAGGCATTTGTACCCATTCCGGGTTATGAAGGGCTTTAAGAAGTCATTCCTGAAAACAACCAACCACTCCAAGATAAATCTCCAGTGGGTCAGGAGTTAATCTAGTACAGCCATGCAGTGCGCTCCTGTTGCCTCTGTGCAGTGCATAGGCAGTAAGTGCAGAACATGTCAAACAAATTTGGTGGCCTTCTATGATGGGGTTACAGCCTTGGTGGACAAGGGAAGAGTGACAGACATCATCTACCTGAACTTGTGCAAAGGATTTGACACTGTCCTGCACGACATCCTTGTCTCTAAATTGAAAAGACATGGATTCAATGGACAAACCACTTGGTGGATAAGGAATTGGCTGGATGGTTGCCCTCAAAGAGTTGTGGTCAACGGCTCAATGTCCAAGTGGAGAACAGTGACGAGTGGCGTTCCTCAGGGGCCAGTGCTGGGACCGGCACTGTTTAACATCTTTGTCAGCCACATGGACAGCGGGATCGAGTGCACCCTCAGCAAGTTTGCTGACAACTCCAAGCTGTGTGGTGTGGGGGTATCGATTGATGAGAAGCTCAACATGAGCCGACAGTGTGTGCTTGCAGCCCAGAAAGCCAACCATGTCCTGGGCTGCATCAAAAGAGGTGTGACCAGCAGGTCGAGGGAGGTGATCCTGCCCCTCTGCTCGGCTCTTGTGAGACCCCACCTGGAGTACTGCATCCAGCTCTGGGGGCCCCAGTACAGGAGAGACATGGAGCTGTTGGAGCGAGCCCAGAGGAGGGCCGTGAAGCTGATCCTCCTATGAGGACAGGCTGAGAGAGTTGGGATTGTTCAGCCTGGAGAAAAGGCGGCTCCGGGGAGATCTAATTGCGGCCTTCCAGTACCTGAAGGGGGCCTACAGGAAAGATGGTCAGGGACTGTTTATGAGGGAGTGTAGTGACAGGACAAGGGGGAATGGGTTTAAGCTGAAGGAGGGTCGATTTAGATTAGATGTTAGGAAGAAATTCTTTACTGTTAGAGTGGTGAGGCACTGGCACAGGTTGCCCAGAGAGGCTGTGGATGCCCCATCCCTGGAAGTGTTCAAGGCCAGGTTGGATGGGGCTTTGGGCAACATGGTCTAGTGGAGGGTGTCCCTGCCCATGGCAGGGGGGTTGGAACTGGATGATCTTTGAGGTCCCTTCCAGCCCAAACCATTCTATGATTCTATGTTTCGGTGTCAAACCAGCGCCTGCATTACTGCACTACTGATCCGCGCCTGCAGTCTACTCGCTGTACATCCAATACACTAGACAGCTCAAACGTGTGCAGAATGACAGTACGTTGTGTGGTTATCAAATTCCTCTGCACATCCAGAATGTTTGCTTTCCGGTATTTCAGGATGCTTAGTTGCCAGTGGTTTTAGATGTTAGTCAGTAGACTGCCACCCAAAAAAGGAAAGCCATATATATTATTACCAAAAGCAAAAGACCAGTATCAAAGCTGGTAAATTCATCAGGGCTTAATGAAGGCGTTGTCCTGTGCATAATAAAAAAGGAGACTTAGATACATCTTTTTTAAAAAAAAACTTTTGGCATTAGAGCACTGCTAGTCCATAGGAGATGGCTTAAGCCCTCAATTTTAGAGATTGTGGAGTATGTATCCAGTTATTTAAATGGAATTCTTTGTATTTGCTTCTGTGTTTTGGGTAGATTAGCTGTTATTTTACCATACTAAATACATTTTTATTTTTTTTCACAAGATTACAATTTATTATTGTTATACTCAAAGATATAGTTAAACCCGGACCTTTATTAAAGTCAGAGAAATAGAAATAAAACTTAAGAACAATGCATTGGATACTCAGGTGATGGTATTACTTAAACTTTTTTCTTTGTTAAGCACAGGGCAATCTGGAGTACTGCAGCAAAATAGCTGAGTAAAACAGAATTTATTTATAAAAGTGAAATAGTGCCCTCCCCACTCCTTCCAACAGCAGGCAATCCTTTAGTAGTTGTGTTTACAGTATCCCCCAACACTCCAGTTACCAGCCCAAGGTCCAGGGTAACCACCTATTGCACGAAAGATGCAAGACTGGGGCTTTTTTAATGCAAGACAAGGGTGCTCTTATGCCTTTTTTGTGACAACGTAACTTTTCTCAGGTTTGGTTTATTGTCCTTTCACATTGGGGAGCTTAGTTTGCTGGATTACAGAATAAAACATGAGCATTAGAACGTATCATAACTAGCTCTTTTACTGAAAAACTCTTGTTAACATTCTGCAGGCTTATCAAATTTTCTATCGATAGTATAAAACTCTGCTGTTACTCTTTTCTGCCTAGGGTTCTCTGATTCTTTGCAAGTGGAGAAACTTGTTCTGAACATAAACCTTTTGAAAAGAAGGGTGGAACTGCAAGATGAGGATTTTCTTCAGCCTTTGTGAGATATGTTTTTAAGAAACTATTAGTAGCACTCCATGAAAGCACATGCAAGGATTAATTCTTTACAACTGCACCAGCTTGCAGTTCTACCAACTGTACTGTTGCCTTTCAGCTGATGAGAAATTTCTTTTTGACTGATTTTCAAGAGGGAGAAACCCCTCTTAAAAAGCATTAACAAGTTGCTGAAGTGAGCGCTGTTTGGCTGATAGAGGAAAACCCTTATCTGCCTTTCCTTTCCAGATCATCATAAGTGAAGGCACATGAAAACAGGTCACTGGACTTTGCAGTTGAGAAAGGCAGTTATCTGTGGGTGATAGGATGATTTGGGTAAAAAATAAGACCCTAATCATTGAAATCTTGCCTTTGACAGCAGGTATTTGAGTTTGCAGACCTTCATTTGTTTGCTGCACCTAGAATGATAAGTCTATTTGGAATCTCATGCAGTTCCCTGGGTTTCATATTAGTACAACTGAGAACAGAGCTAACAAAATTTTTTAGGCAGGTAGGTTATGCAGTTTCTTGTCAGGGGGTTAAGATGAACCCGGTGATAGGGATTGTGGAAAGAAATACTAGAAAATAAAACATTTTGTTTTGGCACTTCCATTTTGTTAAGCAACACTGTGTTTTCAAATTAAATTTATTTTTAAAATTTCACAATAAACTAAATCATGAAATTATGTTAGTGATAGAAGTGGATTTAAAAATTGTTTTAACTCAAAATACCTTTTTTCTTACCTTGTTTTTGTTTTTAATGTTCTGTTTAGCAACTGACATTTGACATTAATTGAAAGAATTTGACGTATGATACTACTTGGTATTGGTGCCACTAATGTTTATTCAAAATGTTATATTTTTCACTACTTGAGTTCTAGTATTATGAAGTTACTTGTATACATCTGCAAACATATTTTGGTTACACAAGTATGTGTGTTCTCTGTTTATGAAAATTTGTTACCAGAAAATGAAGATACATCTGCATTTAAAAATAGATTGACCCTACCTTTACAGGTTAGTATATTCAAATGATCAAAAGATAAAAACTTGAGGCAGAAATGTCATCCAATTCCAGCCTCCTGTGGAATTCAATATGTCTCTTGTACTTTACTCTTGCTTTGTCCAAACTAATGCTAGACATTCCAGGTGAGAGAGGGAAAAGACACTTTGCATGACTGTAATGTTCCTCTCACATAATCTCTACCTTTCTTTTTACATAGCAGTAAGATGCAAGACATCTGGAAGACAAACAATGAGTGCAGTAGCCTATGCTCCCTTCTTGATCTCCCATCAGAAATACCTTTATTTATTACATTTTATTAGATTTTAGTCTCTGGAGTTTAACTGGAAAGTAATTAATTAGATTAAACTGTTTTAAGAAAGGGCTTAATCATGGCAAGTATTCTCCCAGCCCCAACAGATCATAACCTACAGCATCTCTGAATTTATAGCTAAACAAATGCTACTGGTCCTGGAATACACAGATGAAAATTGTTGGCCTGTTGCCCAATTGTGTGTGTAAGATCTATAATTGAAACACTGGGTTCATTGCCTCTGTCAAGAAAGGTATAGTGATGCAAGGTTAGAAAAATATTTTCCATGTCTAATGCCTTAAAATACTTTGCTATAATTTCTGTAGAGAACCTTTGCAAAAAGCACGTAGTTAAAGCTGGGAAAATGCCCAGCCAGAAGCACACAGAAGACGACTGAATAGAGAAACTAGCTTTACAAACACTAATGGTTAGAGATGCAAACTGAGAAACACTAACATAAATTTCAGGTTGCTGTGGGTGTTCAATCTGCTGTTCTTTCCACCCAGCATGGTACTCGTAGACTGTAACTCTACAAGAAAATAATGAAATGGATTGGTGATGCTGTGCAGTGCGGACACCCAGAACAGATCAGATTTCCTCCCTTCAGTAAAGGTGTTGCTGTAACAAGTAGGTAGCTAACATTTAGCATTTGTGTGCCTGTTTCGATGAATGAAAGAGTTTGCAGTGATCATATTATTCATCTTTAACACAGTCTTGTGAGACAAGGAGTAGGGTGCTGTGTTCTCTGCACCGTTAATGTGAACACTGGCCAGGGAGTGAAACCCACAGGTCCTCAGTGGACATCAGTGTTAGAGACAGGACTAGATTTAATGGCTTCTCATTTCTTGTCATATCCCTTTCACTACAGTTGTGCTGTCCTGGAGGAATTTGCTTTCTGAATAGCGGGGAAATCTTTGCTGTGTCCACGTGGGATGTTTGAGAAATTGCAGATACTGCTTGGTTATATAAACCACTAGTATTGACCAGCTTGAGATTTCTTACAGACATTTCCTGATCTGTGATTCTTCATTATCATATATTTAATCTTCATTTCTCCATTTCAGCCTAGCATATTTCTTAAAACTAACCAATAAGATCTACTAAGGAATTAGGTCAGTTACATTTTGTATCCGGGTTGTGCAGCAGTGGGCTGGTGCATCATTCATGTCCTCAGAGAATCCACCTCAGTGTGCATCCCAAACACGGAGGTTTCATTCATCCTAACTCTGAGCAAACCAAAAGCATTTCTAAAGTCTAGAATTGCTTCACGATGTATGTAGAAAGGAGAGTTTCTTGAAATCACTAGAACTGAGGCAAAGAAAGACAGCAACCTAGCACCAAGCAAATGTGACAGTAGTCACTGTCTTCATTGCAAGCATGAAGCATAATTTCTTTATTAACCGCTAGTTTACCACATCAAGGCCCTTACTAGTCTTCTTTGCAGACAAGTTAGGAATACGTGGAGTGTTTGTGCCAGAAAATATTCTGTCCTTGTCTAGGAAGAACAGTTCCACAATGACATAAAAGGTTTACTGATGAAAAACCCTCAAAATATCTAAAAGATAAGTATTACATTGATACTTTTCACTGTTTTTATAGGTAGTGCTGAAGCATCCTTAAGGTCAGGAGTCAAGAGCTTAGTTCTGACAGGGTCTGAGTATTTTGGGTCTGTACTTCAAACGTATTTCTGTACCTCAGCACTACTGTGGGTATGCGAGTAAGGTCACTGAAATGACTGCGAGATTTGAATGGCGGAGTTTGATTGGATCACGTAAGATATGTCTAGCATCGATCATCAAAACCAATCATGAAGTCCTGGCATCCATTCAGGAGGAAAAAAAGTAGGGTTTTTTTTCAAAATACATAATGTAAAGATGTATTGGGCAACCAACACATTTGTAGAGAATGGAGAGCAACACCACAGAAAAAGTTAAAGAAATTTGAGGAAAGAGACCGAGGAACAGGAAGACACAGAAAGGTAGGAATGGAGGGAGAGAAACCAGCAAAATCTTTTGTGCTGGACAGACCACTGTACTGAGTCCTGCTGAACTGTCAGACCAACAGCATTTCAGTTAGTCGTACTGGCAACTTTAAAGAGCAGTTGTATTGTAGAATCCATAACCCAAGCTTGTAAGCGGTCATGCTAGAGAAAGCTGAATATTGCAGAGGAGCCCATGGAGATACATCAGTATAAATTCATAGAAATGAGACTTAGAAAGCAGAGGATGGAATCCGAGGATTTTGTCCATAAGACTATAACGTCCTACCAACCGCAAAATTAGGTACTGCTCTATTACCATATCCTCAGACAGATTTTTAAAAATTACGTCTTAGGATCACCATGTATCATTCTTTTGGTCGCTTCTGTGGGGTTTGTTTAAAAAAAAAAAAAAAAAAGCTTTTGATATATTGTTCATTTCTTAAACTGTTCTTCTGAGAAGAACATTAACATTTCTGGCTCATATTGTTTCTCAGTTACTGAGGGCTTTTTATTATGTATTTTTACCCCTCTCTTCTGGTAATATCTGCTCTTCAATATGTGTTGCTGAAATTCGTGTATTTGACAAGCATGTGGTTGCTTATACTGACGCCTTTTTAATGACATACTCCTTACACTTGCTATATACATATAAATGTTTATACTTCCACACATCAAGGTATCTTTCTATGACTTACAGATGATGCTTTCAAAGTTGTTTTGTGGTCTCAGAGTGAAATCTTGACTCCGTTAAATTGAAGAGAAGCACAGGTGTTGATAGAAATGGGATGCTATGCCCTGACCTTTCGAAGTGCACAAATGGTATGGATTTATAAGGAGTGACTTTCTCAGGCCTTGGGGAGACAGGCATCTCAAGGGATTTCTGGAAGATGATTAAGAGCTGAAGTCTCCGCTGCCTGCAGAGGGCATATTTCAAGGGCTGGAAACACATCCAATGATTTTCTTATAAAATTCTCTTTTAGGAGGATGTGTCTCACTGGAAAATATGTATGAAGTATTTCTGATTTGCTGCATCGTTAACTATGTGACATATATCATTGAGATGTCTTTTGTAAAGCTCTTATGAACTCCTCCAGCCTCACCTTAGCATTTCTGTGGTCTGGTTAGGACTGTTCCCAGGTAGATGTTACTGCCAGAATATCATGCAAAATGAAGGTCATACATAAAACTCTACCTTGATATAAAAGAGTTGCCAAACTGCTGGAATTTCCAGACAGACACGTCCAGAGCTTATAAAAGCAAACAGTATAGGTCAGATTCTCATACTTGGATTATTTCAAGTCAGACTGTGCCAGTGTGTATAAAAGTAGACAGCCCAGCTCAGATTTGGATTTCAGTGTGAATGCCATACAAGCAAATCCCTATGGGAAAAAGAGAAGAGTCATCTTCCTGCGGAGTTTATCAGTTTAGTTTTTCAGATCTGGCAGACGTGTCTTAAAAAACAGGCAGTATAGTTTTTGGTAGCAGATCTGTATGTGACATTTAATAAACTTCTTTTTTTTTGCTACCAATACACTTTTAAGTCTATGCTCATTTTAATAGGTTGCCACAAGGAAAACTTGTTTATCTTTTAGTTTCTTTTGCTAAATCTGAAGTCTAGCTTATTGTTTCCATGTTTATCATATCTCATGTACTGAATATTAAGTTCTGCAAAAGGTAGTGTAGGTTCTGAGCCACAACAGGAGAATGATAGGATTTTGCAAGCAAGGTCCTAGAGTCCAAATTGCAGACTGCTGAGTTACATGCCTTCTGAAATAGAAAAATGCATTAAAAGTCTGCCTAATGTTTGACTAGATGTGCTACATTCTACTTTTCATCGAAAAAAGTAAATGTAGCTAAAGAATTCATCATGTATAAAAGCAACAAAATTGACCCAATGTTTCTCTTTCTCCTTTGGCAGATCTTCCATGGATCTGGCCGTCAATGGGGGTTTCCATTCATGCCTACAATGTTTTCCGTAGCATGGCATCTCAGTGAAGTGGAAGGCATATGACAATTTGGCTTTTTGGCTATGGCATGCCACCATGGCATCCCTCAATCAAAAGCACTGAGTGACATGCCTTTCTTGCACTGCCTGGCATGCAATGGGCAATATGTCAAAACACATTGCTGCCCCTTCCATAGTGTGTATTATCAGATTCCTTTCTGTTGTATTGTTTTCTTCCACAAGCTATTAAATATAGTGGAAGAAATTTTATATTTAGATTGGCCACAGGCATTGAGTAAATGCTTTTGCTCATTTAACGGTGTGCTCATCGTGGGCACGTTCTGTGCTCCGGTAAAGCCCTTTGCATGAAATCACTCGTGGGAAATAGCCCGGAGCACGGTGGAACCTGGAAAGCTTAGCTTCAACAGGGAATTCTTGAATTACATCCTGCTGGCATATTTACTTCTGTGTGTCCCCTTACAGTCAGCCACTCCTAGCTGTCACACTGGCCTCTGGGGGCTGCTGGAAAGTGGCATGCCGAGGTGGAGCAGCACTTTGGTTGTTCTAGTTAGGTCAAGGTATTGGCCAAGCCAGTCATGGCTGGCAGAGCCCAAAGCTGCTGTAAGTCACTTTTCCATGCATCATTCTGTACGTGCTTTGTGTACTGTGGGTAAAGCCATGGCTCTGAGCCATTTTCCAGACTCCGCTTATTCCTTCTTTCTATTCTCAAAGAAAGTGTCTGTGATTTCAGGTAAGGTATTTTCATAAGCGAGATGAACATGACTCTGCCTTTTGCTAATTCAGCAGAAGCAAATACTGCATCTGAACTGCAAGTCCAACAGAAAGCATCTCACTGCTATAGCATGTTAATAACTACCGGTGTCTCTGTTTCGATCTTCCATTTAGATGGCAAATGTACAAAATCCTCTTTCGGATGAAGAGTACCTTACTGGTTAGGTATCCAACAAGACCACTATGTTTTCTTTATTCTGTCAAGCTTTTGAAGTAAACTGTTGTCACCAGGTGCCCAGCCGTGATCCTGTGATTTGGTACCAGTTTCAGACAAAAGCATGTCTGCAATTACCATGCAGGCTAAAACCTCTCATTTTCGGTCTCATTTCATCCCACTGCCTTTCTCATCAGTTACAAGAATATATGAAGCACGTACTTGCCTGCTTTGCCTGGGTGGTTTTATTATTGTAACAGAGCAGCAGTTTAGCATGAAGATTGCTGGTTTGCATCTACTGGGATCAGACTCTGCTACTTTTTGATGTTACGTATTTACAGATAGAGCAGTGATAGGAAGCAGTCTGGCAGGCATCTTTCAAAGCTAAAACATCAGCTGCGTTCTTTAACGACACCACTTTCCATGCTACGTCACTTGCTTTTTACGTAAGTCCTTGCATTATATGTACTGTATTCTTGGACCATTCTAAAAGGACAGTCTGAGAGAAGCCAGATTTAGTATTTATTCAGCCTGCACTTCAACTAGCAATCTCCAGTTGATGCTCAGATCACTTCTACCTTTAAGAACAAAATGTTGCACTTGTAACAAATGCACAGCTTTCCTTCTGCAATTAAAATCACAGATAATGACTTTACTAATACTTTTTAGCCCTGGCCATTAATGATGCTGCTGAAATTAGCCATTCACTTTGGTCAGTTTGGTTCAATTCCACATTTTTCCTCTTACCTTTCCTTCCCCGATTTCTCAAACCTTATCTTTCTGATGAAACAGATGTCAACTTGCTATGTCTTACAGTGCTACCGAGTATTACTGGATGCAGATATGTCCTGAGGGAGCGTGAAATTCTGATTAAAACATAGAGTAAGACAGGCTGTATGGGTTCCCTGAAGGTTTGCAGTCTTCTCGCATACTCACAGGTAAACAATTTCAGCCGGGATTTTTAAAGTGTATAAGAGATGTAGGATGACTTGTATGAACGCCATCCTCAAAAATGTTATACCTCAATTCTCCACCTGAACAATAGGTATAATATAATTTCTTTTCAGAAGATATTGTGAAAATGCTTTCATTAGTGGCATGCTGTGATAGTGTGGGTGAAGGTACTGCAGCTGGATTCGCAGAAACCCCGAAATTGTTCATGAATGATATAGGTTGATCTTGTTATGCTCTCACCATTGCTATTTCAAATGCCTGTTGGCTTTCTAAACATGTCAGAGGTTTAGAAAAAAAAACAAAACCCAACCCACAAAACAAAACACTGCAAATGCAGCTGTGAATGCACTAGGTAACGCCACTTTTAAATGTTTAAAACTGTGGCCTTTTCTTAGTTATAATGGCTTTTCTGTGACAGAAGTATTTGCTTCCCAGATAAAGTGATATTATGAAAGTTAGATGATAATGTATTTCTGAGCCACTATCAGAAGAAAAAGATAAATGTGAAGGTAGATCCTAAGGGATGCAAAAATAATTTTATTGTGATTATCTCTTAATGCAGATAAGGCTACTACATTTTCTTTTTGCTCTGCCTTTGATGATGAAAGCGAGAGGAAATGAATACCACCACCACAAAGTCAGTGAGACACAGTGATATGACTCAGTGCCTGGGGCTGACTCCAAGTACCTACACTGTTGATCCTAGCATTTGTCACTTACGTGCAAGTCGGTGCCTAGAAGCCGCAACGCGCAGAAGCTGACAGAGAGCCGCTCCTCTGGGTGCAACAGGACCGCATCACTGGAAAGCTAAAATACGAAGACGTTTGCTGTTGGCACGTGTGGTAGGCTGACCCTGGCTGGAGGCCAGGTGCCCCCCAAAGCTGCTCTGTCACTCCCCTCCTCAACTGGACAGGGGAGAGAACATATAATGAAAGGCTCATGGGTCGAGATAAGGACAGGGAGAGATCACTCACCAATTATGTCATGGGCAAAACAGACTCGACTTGAGGAAATCAGTTTAATTTATTACCAATCAAATCAGAGTAGGGTAATGAGAAATAAAGCCAAATTTTAAAAACACTTTTCCCCCACCCCTCCCTTGTTCCCGGGTTTAACTTCACTCACGACTTCTCTCCCTCCTCCCCCCCAGTGGCACAGGGGGACGGGGAACGGGGGTTGTGGTCAGTTCATCACACATTGTCTCTGCTGCTCCTTCCTCCTCAGGGAGAGGACTCCTCACACTCTTCCCCTGCTCCAGCGTGGGGTCCCTCCCACGGGAGACAGTCCTCCATGAACTTCTCCAACATGAGTCCTTCCCATGGGCTGCAGTCCTTCATGAACTGCTCCAGCGTGGATCCCTTCCATGGGGTGCAGACCTTCAGGAACAGACTGCTCCAGCGTGGGTCCCCCACGGGGTCACAAGTCCTGCCAGGAACCTGCTCCAGCGTGGGCTTCCCATAGGGTCACAGCCTCCTTCAGGTGTCTCCACCTGCTCCGGTGTGGAGTCCTCCATGGGCTGCAGGTGGATATCTGCTCCACCATCAACCCCCATGGGCTGCAGGGGGACAGCCTGCTTCACCATGGCCTTCACCACAGGCTGCAGGGGGATCTCTGCTCTGGCGCCTGGAGCACCTCCTCCCCCTCCCCCTCCTTCTGCACTGACCTGGGTGTCTGCAGAGCTGTTCCTCTCACATCTTCTCACTCCTCTCTGGCTGCAGTTGCTGCTGGCCAGTTGTTTTTTTCCCCTTCTTAACTCTGTTATATCCCAGAGGCACTACCACCGTGGCTGATGGGCTCGGCCTTGGCCAGCGGCAGGTCCGTCTTGCGGCCGGCTGGCATTGGCTCTGTTGGACATGGGGGAAGCTTCTGGCAGCTTCTCACAGAAGCCACCCCTGTAGACCCCCCCCCAAAACCTTGCCACACAAACCCAATACTTAATAGAGAACATTGTGGAAATTCTTATGTAGAGCAATGAATTGAAACAGTAGGGAAATAACTGACTTGCACCTTCTTCTGTGTGATAGAAATCATGTCCCTTAGCTCCATAAATGGCTCCAGTAAGTATTCCTTGTATATGTGAAGTTGATTAAATTTCTCTGAGCCTTCAATAAACAAGTCCACTAAAGCTGTCTGTTTATACAGACAGAAAATGAGCTGCTCCAGTTAGAATTTCATGAGCTCACAAATGTTTCTCTCTAGGAAGATGAGGTAGAAACCATTTCAAAAGGATTAATGCCTAAGCTTTCTGAATTAAAATTGCAACAGGTGTCAATTTTACATGCCTGTCCTTGCAACAAATGTGACATTATCCATTTGATTGATAACAGAGCAAAATATTGTATTTTCTTTTGTTTCAGAGTTCTCTTTTGAAAATGAAAAGATGTCATTTTCCATACCATTGTACCTAAATCACCTCCTAGTATTTTCTTAATTGAATTCTACCTAAGGAAGATAGGAGGAACTACATTTTTTTAAGGACACTTTGATAATGAGCACCTCTTTGTATCTTCAAAGATGATAAGAGGAACACCTTACGATATCATAGAAGTTTCTAAGGTTTAGTGAGTTTCCATCTGACACATCTTCTCTAAGCAAAGATACTATATACATCTCTATATAAATCTCAGATGCAGATTCCTAAGTGAATCTCAAAGAGGGAGGGGGATGTCTACTTACGATTAACCTCAGAGCAAGAAAAATTTACTAAACGAGTTTAAAGAAATCATTGTAGTTACCCTAAACAAAGTCCATGTTTAGTTATTTGTTAGCCTAGCTATATTGGTAAGCTAGAAGGAGAACCTATATCTTTCAGCTGGTTTTTGGACATGAAATACAACCAAATTTCTCATAGGCTCTGCATATTGCAGCTTCTCAACCTTTTCCCTGTACCTCACCGATTCAAAGGGTTTACAACCTCTCAAAGCTGCAGATTTATTTCCAGGCTACTTTCCAGTGCTGATGGGTACAAGGAGCATTTGAGCAAGTTCGCTGCAACTATGTTGGAAATCTCCATGGTTCGCAATGCTTTTGGCTGACTCCCAAATATTTAGCTTGGGATATTATTTAGCTTGAGGTATGAAGTTTGACGTAGTATTTAGCTCGAGGTAGATATACAGTTGCAGCAGTGATAACATGGACTGACAAAGCCAAAGGAGACTGCAGCAAAGCTAGCATTTGAAAGAAAAGCTTTGAGTATTCAACATAGATGTAGAGACAAAGCCAGCTAACACAACCATACTGATCACTAACTCTCCATCATCTGAAAAACAGCTGCTTTCCTGATTGAAATATCGACTGCTAAGTTGCCTAACATGAGACACGGGTTTGGTGTAAAGCTCCCTGCACAAAGGAGAATCAACTGGGCAACCTCAAACCCAAATTTGACCAAATGGCCAGGAACGGCCTCAGTTGGGGCTGGCAGAGGCTGGCTTTGCATAACGGCATGGTTTTGCAGATTATGAGATATCCTTTCAGGCAGACACAACGTCTGTCAGAGCTGTTAAATGGGAGCATTTGTGAGCCACCTGCCCGCCTTGGGAGCTCCCCCAAAATCATCCGGGCGGACTTCACGCCTGCGACACTGCCCGCAGACGGGAAAACCGTGCAGGCTGGGCCGGGCTGGCGTATTGCGTTCCCTCCTGGCTGGCTCCCCGTGCCGTGCAGCAGGTTAGCTCCCCAGGCAGCGGCTCCCCCACCCGGGCCCGGCTCCGCGTCCCTCTGCGGGGGCTGGGGGCGCCGCCGCCGCCGCTTCTGCCGCAGGTTCAGCACCACCACCCGCCCGCCCGCCCACGCCGGGCCCTCGGCTGGCGCAGCCCCCTCTTTCCCGCTCCCGGGGCAGGGCGGGCTGAGGCGTGCCCTGCGAAGGGGGACGAAAGGAGTCGCTGAGCCCCGCCGGCCTCCTCCTGCCTCATCCGGGAGGCGAAAATGGCTCTGCCCGCCCCCCGCGGCTCCCCACCGCCCCCCACCCCTGTCTGCCTCGCTGCCTCCCGCCGCCGCCCTGCCCCTGGCCACCCCTCAGGGGAGGACGCGAAGCCGCGGCGGTCTATAAAAAGCCCCCCGGGGCGAGAGGGAAGGAGGGAGGGAGGGAGGAGGTCACCGCTTTGCCGGAGCCATCTCGGGGCGTGAGAGACGGGGCGCGGGCAGCGGCACCATGGCCCAGTTCGTGTGGGGCTACGACAGCTCCAACGGTGAGTGGGGGCGCGGGGCCGCCGGGCCGGCCGGGGCCGAGCCGGGGGCCGGGCCGGGGCGACATCTCCTTGCCTTTCCCCCCCCAGGACCCGAGCGCTGGCATGAAAACTACCCCATGGCCAAGGGAGACAAGCAGTCGCCCATTGAGATCAACAGCAAAGACGTGCGGCACGACACTTCTCTCCCCCCTTGGCACGCCAGTTACGATCCCGGGGCAGCGAAAACTATCCTGAACAACGGGCGCACCTGCCGAGTCGTCTTCGATGACACTTTTGATCGATCAGGTCGGTTTTTGGTTCGGCTTTTAGGGATTGTTAGGAATTGAGGTTTGCAAAGCGCTGGGAATCAAAACGCACTCTGTGGTACCTGGCCTACGCAGGCTGGCCGAGAAAAGCCATTTGGGTACGTAAAAAAGGTGCTCCCGGAGTTTATTCTGGTGGATCCAGCCATGTTTAGGTCCACCATAGGTGTGACAGGGAGGTTGTAGCTGCAGGGGTGCCCCTGAAATACGGACCCAGCTGGAAGGTGGACTTCTCTTCCCCAGGGCACCTCCTCCAGCACGGACACGGCGTCCTCAGGGTTCCTGTGAGGGAGGCAGCATTGCCCAGAGGGGTTTGGGGCACACTCTGAGGCACTCCATAAACACAGAACTCCTGTGTTTCCACCAACTGTGATCTTGATTTCTTCTCTTTGTATGGGAAGTCTAAGGTCCTCCACAGCCTGAAAAATCTATGAAAACAGCTAGAAGCTATGAAATGGCTTTGGTATTTAATTGGGAGAGAGCCGTCTTGAACCTCTTAAGTTAAACTGTTTGAAACTTGATTACAGAGCTGTATCGTGTAGCTCTGAATGCAGAGAGGCAACAACAGTCAAAATGAATAATAAATTCATAATACTGTATAATGTGAAGACATCTCAAGAGCATGCAATATTGATCAGTCTTTTATCAAGAAGGAATGCAATCTAATTAATGGAAAACAGTTACTTTCCATTGTATTTTTCTGCATCTGCTTTGATGGCATTTGTATTGTTTTTTTGTTCTTAGTAAGCTATATAATTAATGGAATACATCTGCAGTACATTGAAAGATCACTCTCTCTCTTGTTTATCTTGATGAGCTCATTGTTTCCTTGGACTCCTTTATTTACCATTACAGCTACCTGTTATTGTTCCACATCTCGCAGATGGAATCTAAACTATTTAGGACAGGGATCATCTCTTTGTTATGTATTTGTATGGCGCTTTAGTATTTATTACTGCAGTTTCTACACAGTGGCCTCAAACAAATCATAAATTGCACTTCTGTTATAATACAGAATGCTCTTCCACAAACACTGCATAAAATCAATACCATGACTGAAAGCATGGCAATTAAATTGATTATGAACCTTTTCACTTGGCAGTTCTGCTCTGTCATCTTTGCAGCTTCCTAAAGGCTGCAATGTTTAGACAGAAGCTGCTCAAGAATATATCTGCCCAGGGAACTGTGTTGGAGAAGGACCCTGATTTGGCCAAGGAGAGCGCAGCCCTTGGTGCAGCCCTTCCTCTAAATCATCTCCCCGCCTCCCCTCTCCCCATCATCTCTGGCTGTTGTTCCTCTGGATGCCCAGTGTGCACATTCTCTCCCTGCTGCTGTTGCAAACTTTCTGCAAGCTGCTGGACAGTAGTTTAGGGCTCAAGCCTTTCACAGGGATGTGTCTGATTGGAATCAAATACAATGTCTGACAGCTCTGAAAAACTACATGAGAAAGCATTTCATAAACATTTTATTACCTTCATTTGTTGGCTTCTGCGGTGGCAGCAGCTGAGGATATGTAGTAGTCACAGATCCAATTTTAATTGGAAAAAGAAATCTAACTTGAAGATAGCTTTTTTTGATCTAATCACATGGAAAATTTTGAATGTTAAAATGAATGGAAAATGTTGGAATGTTAGATCTGTATACTGTTATGAAGTGCTATTTCCAAGTGCTTCACAGTATCTGAGTTCTGGGAAGAGCCACCTGTAAGAAACAACTGCTAAATGAGTTTCCAGCTCTGATACTGATTTAGCTTGTAAATGTAGGTAGATCACATAAATTCAGCTCCTGAAAGTTCCTGCCTCCCATTGTTTCTAGTGTGAAATGGCAAGCAGATACTTGTCAGGATTTGGGCCTTAGACTCTATGCCTTATTTTTCCTACATTCAAAAGTGAAACAAGAACAACGATGACAACAATAATAATAACAGTAACAATAATGTGACATATTTTTCATTGAAGGCTTCTACAGAAGGCTTACTCAATACTGTATTGAGTTAGTTATGATTATTTATGTATGAACAAACTCAAAACATATGAGGAACTGCATGCCTAAAACTCAACACAGTGCTTTGTTTCTGCCCCCCAATGGCTGTGACACCTTCCAACTAAAAAGAGAAACTGCAAAGTTAAACCTCTTGCTCTGTGTAGGTATTCCAACACATATGATATCAAGAATTAATTTGAGACCATTGGGCACAGGAGGATTGAAATATTCTTTCAATGTTAACTTTGAACTTCAAAGCTATTGGTAGAAGTTCAAACCTGAATGCTATTTAAACAAGGTCTTCTGGCACTGCAGTTGTGACCTGCATTATCAGCTTTCTGTGTAAGGAAACACGTCTCATTCCTGCCTTAGGTAATGAATGAAAAATATATTTGAGAGCTTATCCTTTAAGCAGTCCCTGTTCAAAAGAATCCCCAAACTGAAAGAGCAGGTGTGATGTTTTGAAAGTCAGAGTTGATGCAAACTGTCAGACTGATGCATGGTCAGCATTATTTGGCTAAGAACAGCAGAAATAATAGCTTCTTAATTTGTTTAGTCAGTGGCAATGTTAAATGTGGACTACAGCTTTTGAGCTCAAGAACACTTTTCTAGCTCATTTGACCTAAACTTTCTTCTCTTCCCTCACTTTCAAGAAATAGATCCTGGTTTGGTTTGGTTTTTTTTTAAAAAGCAGCAAACTATGCTGTAACCATTGTTTAGATGTCTGAACTGTAAAGGGTATGTCAGTCATGGACTAGAGGTACACTTCAAAGCACCTTTGGGTTCATTTCACAGTCCTGTCCCCAACCATTTCACAACAGACCTTCTCTCTCCACATCAGGGCACTATAGCATGTCCACTTGCCAAGAGAAAAGGGGCTTGTTGACCACCTGGGGTTTGATTCTGTGCTTGACTCACAGCAGCTTCCAGTTTTTACATCAAACAGGACTTTTCCTAAGTGATAACAGAATTCAGCCCCAATCTTGTAAACTGGTGAATGTTGTTACCCCCACTGCAATCAGCTGGATTTACAAGAGCTGCTCCACACTTTTAAAGTAAAGGTCCCCCTTCGTTAACCATGTATATCAGCATTTTGTAGGCTAGTGTTGATGCAGATTATCAATTGCAGTGCTGAGAGGTGGGCCGCTCACAGGAGCCTACAGGCTGCGTCAGCTTCACTTTCACTGGGGTTCATCTGATGACCATGGCTCTGAGCATGTTATAGATGGGGTGAAATACGCAGCAGAGGTAGGACTTACTTTTAATAGTAGTATTGAGTACTAACTGGAATTCAACTGATCGTGCATCTGAACAGATTAACCATTCTTCCTTTTGCAAGTTTTCAGCTGTGGATTTTTCTCTGTCTATGAAACTTGTGAATATTTGTCAGTGTGCAGTGTGATAAGTTGCATCTGCCAACAAATGTATCTCTGCAAGTATATGCTAACATGGAATTTGCTTCTTTAAGCAGGAGTTTTTGCTGGTATTTTAGAATGTTTTAAAAATATTTGAGACAAAGCGATCTGTTATTTCCAAATATGAAGATCTGTTTTCTGCTGGTTTTTGGCTTTTTGGTATAGCTGTTTCTGGTATAGCTTGAATTACTAAGTTTCAGAAAGCATTACTAATTAATAGAAAAACTTGCTAAAAGCACACTTGATGAACTGACATTCAAAATTAGATCCACCTTAAAACTGATTCAGAATGGTAAAGAGTATCTTCTAGTTTCTGAACATCTGTGCTTTAAAATCTCTGTGTTTATTTTTGGGAACTGTAGAAAACAAGTGTTTGGGGGTTTTTTAATGTAAACTACTGCATTGTTGTCCAAATTTGCTAAAAATAATGGCTGCTCTAGGCCCTGAAGACTTCTTCAGGTAATAAGTGAATTCACTTATTGATGTTAGTGAATTGCTAGCAAATGTTACCTCCTTCCTCCATTTTGTGTGAGAGTAGGCTCAAAATATATGCCTATGCCCACAAAAAGCCTGCAGTTGTGCTTTCCTACCTTTATTTATACCCTCAAGATGCAGAGCTTACAGGGGCTTTGCCCACCTATTGTAGGAGAAAATTTGGGCTGGTATTTTGCAGGGTCAGTGTGCACAAACATTCAGAGATGACTGGGTGGTGGTTTGGGGGTTTTTTTTTCCCATTCCTTAGCCACAGCCAAACTGTTAGTGTTCTACTTTCTGTGGCCATCTAAACAGACAGATTCTGCTTCCTCAAGCTATTTCTTGGTTAGTTCAAGCACAGACTTTTTACTTTGCTTTTGTTTGCAGTACTCAGATATTTATTGACAGGGTAAGAAAGCCTGAAATGTACAAAATTTTGCCAGAATGCAACCAAAGATATATGGCTGCTCCACCTTTATCCATAGCAATGATATCCTTATCCTCAAGAGAAAAGCAACAGGGAACAATACATTAATTTATATTCAGGGCAATTTATGTTGTTGTTATTTTAAATAAATGTTACTGTGCTTTAAAAAAAAAAAAGTTAAAAATTTGCATTCAAAATATGCACCAGAATCCTATTTTTATTGTATGGTGCTACGTTCCAGATGCTACTTATTTTGAGATTCCACACTGCTGGTTGCAGCATTTGTAGCTATACGCAGGAGCCAGAGATTTTCTAGAAGGAGATGTAAAAACTTGAAATATATCCTGAAAATACATCATTGTTGAAAGTAGAAATGAGAAAGAAATGCCAAGCTATTATCTCCACTCCTTTCCAGTACAATGTGTTGAGAGTAGTAAGGGATACAAAACAATAATGTATGTACTACATACAACCCCATGTAAATCCTTGAGCTGATATCTGCATAACCTGAAGATCTAAAAATCTACATTGAGATGAAGTGCATGTCAGTAGGTGTTTTATGCACTGCATGTGTGTGTGTCGTGCTTGGGTTAAACTGTTTATAGTTGCGTTGTCTCATTAATTTTTAAATGTATTGTGTGGTAAACTCCATTTTCTTTCTTTTATGCTTCAATTGAATGCAAAGCGATGCTTTATAGAAAGTGTGAGCATATGGAAGTGTGGGAACAGCAATAGGAAATACTTACATATAGTGTTCTTTTTCATGTCCATTCCTTTACTTACTGTGTACTGGAAACTTTTCTTAATTTAATTTAAAAGCTTGTAAGATTGCGCTGTTGGCAATTTCTCGCATTTTTAACTGAGGTTTCATTGATTTTTAGTTACATCTGGTGCACTGGAATCCAAAACATGGTAATTTTGCTGGAGCTTTGAAACAACCTGATGGTGTAGCCGTTGTGGGCATTTTTCTGAAAGTAAGTGGCAGATATTCAGTCTTTATAATTTTCTGCATTTTTCATCTTTCTCTAGTGCCAGGGAAAAAGTTCCCATTGTTTTTCCCTGCACTGTATCATTTTACAGGAAAACATTCGAAGTGATGTACAGACTGAAGTCGCATATGTCCTTGGGCCCTCCAGATTCCATGCACTAACCCGTTCAGAGCCAACTTCTGACACCATTCGTGACACCAGTGGCACATATCATGGGTGGCATTGAACAAGAGACACAGCTTCAAGCCTGGGACACTTGCTAACTTTGTCCCTGATAGCTGACCAGCTCTTTGCTGTGGTGTGTACTGAGTGAGGAGGACAGTCTGCGTAGGAAGAGCATTCCCTCCTGCCCTTGTCTGCTAGCAGATATTTTATCTGCCCATCAGTAAGGTTACTGATTCCCTTCCTTGATCTCTTGCTGATTCCCACGTAAGCTGGGAATCAAAAGGAGTTCAACGAACCTGCTCCAGGTTCAAGAAAGAATTGGTGGTAAAAGAAGTTCACTGAACATTTTAACTTTGAAATACAGCATCTTCGTAACAAAATAATACTGTACCAATATTTTCCAACCGATTTTTTTAATAATAGAAGGAAAGTGATCCTAGTGTCAGATCTGCATGTGGTCTAGGACACTGAGAAATACTAACAGGCAGACAACCTAATAGTGATAAATTATGGAAACTTCAGCTATGTGGCTGTCATTTTACCTGCAGGTGGGCATTTCAGCTTGAACAAAGTGTCAGAGAATAGCTCTCCTTTTATTGTTTTATCACTAGTAAGCTGCAGTTGTACAAGCAATAGCAAGTGGATGCAATTAATTTTGCCACAGTGTCCCTGGACAGGCTAGATCCAATGTCATTTTAATTCTGTTATACTGTGAGCCAGCCTGACTTTTTTTTTTGTGTGGTCAGTTTAAACCGAAAGTGAGAGAAGGTCATCACCTACCCAGATTCTCCCCTATGACTATGTCCTTCAATTATTCTTCCTTTGTCATTTCTTTTGGTCTGTTCTAGGCTAGATCTTTATCTTGTAAAACAGAACTTATAAAGTATAACGTTATGTTCCTATTAACCATGCTAAGGTCACCTAAAAGGTCTAGAAAAGTAAGTAGTGTCACTGTATCTTCTCTGGCCCTTCTTGCCCTGTTTCCTTCTTGCTCTTCACCTTCAGAGCTGTTGTTTTGCTCTGCGTTTGTCATGTTCCATGACTGGGGTTTTGGGTATTGGTAAAACGGAGATTATCTGTTTTGGAACACGGCATGGCAATAACAGCATATCTTATGCATACTGTCTTCACTCCTCTGGGATGCAGAGCCATGTCAAAGCTTTTGGAGGTGCTGAAGGTCATGAACACAAGCAATAAAGTGACCCCATAGCTTGAGGAGTTCATGACATGAATCTCAAAATATGTCTTACATCAATACTGATCTGACTGCATATGTGCTGCAGAACGTTTGAAGTGTCTGCAGTAACTCTAGCTTTTCAGACTACCAATGTTTTGCTGAGTGTTCATATGTCTCACAGTGGCTGTGGGTTGCTTTCAAACCAGGAGCCAAGGGCTAGGCCCTGGAGGGCGTAGATGACACTGAGCGCGCAGTTTGTTCTTCAGACAGTGGGAGATGCTTTGTAGAGTCCTTCAACGCATTTTAGAATTGCAAAGCCAGTTACTTGAGTCTGTTATTCCCGATGTTCTTTTAACACACATAATTTTGTGTCAGTCTGTACTGGATACTCTTGAGTACTGCTGCCTAACTTGGCAGATGGGATATACTGAATTTCTTTCAAATACTGTGGAACATGAGGAGAAAATACAGTACTTGTGCTTTGCATTACAGGTTGGAAAAACTCTCAAACCAGAGATGAAGAGAATTCTTGAAGAAATTGATAACATTAAGACCAAGGTATCAAAACATTTTTTGTGATATAATGTAGTTGAAAAGCAGCAAAAGCAGCAATCAGAAGTTCAGATTCACTTTTTGGCATCATTCTGATACCTAACAGTAGCACCAGAGGTGACACATTGGACTGTGGAGCAGGACACTTTCTTTTACTTAAGTAAACATGTAACTCCTCACTTCTGTAAATATTCTTGCTGTAGAGGATTTTGTGTCAATCCTTGCATGCACAATTGATAGTCTTATTGATACTGCTCTGTAAAAATATGCTAGTGTGCCAATATCAAGAAGAAATTAAAAGCTTTTTGAATTTGAGGACAGCAGTGGCCAAAATAAATACATATAGTTGAGTCAGAAATTTTGGTACTCTGAAATGAGAAGAAACTAGTAGGAACGATGGAGCAAGCTCCCAGTCAGTGTAAGGGAGATGAAAAACTTAGTTTTAAGATGGAACTGAATTCATTTATAAAAAGGACTACATGGTACATTTTCTGCACCAGTCCTAGGTTCTGTCTTCCTGTGATACTAGCACAAATAGCATTGCAAACCTATTCTAAACTGGTTTTCAGTATAATTAATGATTTAAGGACCAAAGCCCATACCTATTGCACAGATAAAACTGCAGAAGGGGGTTCTTTGCAAAGAACTGTGATACTGTGTCTATTGTTATTTATCATTATTATTTAACATAAACCTAACCTCTAGGTATACTTTAGCAATTCTACTTCATGATAAGCTTTATGATTCTAATGATGCTAAAAGAAAAGTCCCTTTTTAATTTGATATTGAACATACCACCAGATCACCAGGACTGGATTTTACAAATTTTGTAAGCACTTTCTTCCAAATTTAGTAAATTTCTTGCATTTAATTTATGTATGTATGTACTGCCATTGATGTGTGGGTCTGAGCCTGAAATCTGTTCTCTCCTCACTCAGAGTCATATTAATTTTATATATTCAACCTTTTCTTAGCCTTCAGGTACAATTCAGTTCTTTCTGCTGAGGGCGCTGAAGGTTTTTTGGGGGTTTTTTTTTTTTTTGTTTTTCCCCTACCCATTTCTCCCCCTCCTGTGTCAATGATCTCTGTCTTGATACAAATTCAGTTTTCTCTTATAATCCCTCTGTCATTTTTTGGCCATTTACATGCAGAAGAAGTTTGCCAGAGTAAATAAAAAATTGATCAATCACCCTATGAAACATTGTGTCATATAATGATGACAGGATGGCAGTGATATCCACTGCATTAAATTCTGAGACTGCCTGACTGGAGATTTTATGACTTCTAACTGCAGAAAAATAGAAGTCTCTTTTCTTACATACAGATATTCTCTGTAGTGGTTCTGAAAAAAGCAATAGCTGAAGAAAAGTGGAGAAAGATAGGCACATAGGCAAACAACCACATCTTGTATTTTATCTCTTATTTATCTTTTCCCGACATCACATACATTTTACCAAGATTACTTATTTGTGGCTGCTGTTCTCCCTTGTCTGGTGATAATCACCTTTAGTTGTAAGATATTCAGGATCCAGTAGTCTTCCAGGAAATATTTTAATTTTTTACATAAAATGTAACAGTGTCAAGAAAAAGATTGAGAGTGTCGCTATGACACTGTAATTAGAGCACAGCTTTGGGAGGAGAGAGATGCAGCTTTAAATTCCTTCAGATAGAGGAGAAGACTGTAATGAATTTCGGATAAATGCTTGGCCACTGTTCTATTGGATAGAAAGGGTACCAGTACCTGCAGTGCCACAGCCTTTAACTTTTATTCCAAGTGATCCAAAGTAAAACAAAATTTTGATAATTCCAGAATAGAACAATGTAACAATGAATTTGCTTTGGTCTCTCACAATTCAGTTTGTAATTTCTTTGAATTTATTAATGGAATCAAAATGTCAGTTATTATTAATTGCAGGGCAAATGTTTGACAGGAAGAAAAGGGAATTGATCTCTTGCATGAATCTTGATATTTATTTACTTCCTTAATAATAATGTAGATATGATGTCTTTTAAGATGCATATCCCTAAAGTTACTGCAGAGAATTATTTTTTGTTTCTCTAAGGGGAAAGAAGCTCCTTTTCAGCACTTCGATCCTTCAATTCTTTTCCCCAAATCTCGGGACTACTGGACCTACCACGGTTCGTTCACTACGCCCCCCTGTGAGGAGTGCATCACTTGGATTCTCTTGAGGGAGCCAATTGAAGTCAGCGCAGACCAGGTAAACTCCAGCTGGTTCTGCTACTCCTTTACCAGTTCTCAACAGTGTCTCAGTATGTCAGTGTGATGATTTGCAAGCCCTTGCATTTTTTTGATAAGGAAAGCTTTAGCTGAGGACTGTGAGTAATTGCCTGCAGAATGGACTGTTGAAATGGACTGTAAAACTGACCTTGAGAATCATGCTCTCTTCCTAGACACCTCCTGGAATAGCTTCAGCAGGAGGGGAGTCTTCTTCCCAAGGTGTTCCTGGGATTTTGAAAACTGGCGTAGGCAAAAATGCCCCTGAGCCACAAAATTCAGCCATCGCAGCAGCCCCAGTTCATTCTCTGTGCTTCAGCATTAAGTGGCAAGAGAGACATACAGCTGGTTTCCCAGTTTAAGAAATTGCTGGTCCAGATCTTGACTTCCTAAAAATTGTCAGTGAGAAGGGTCAAACTAGCTAGAACCTGCAAACCTGGATGTTAATACAAATTAGAGTACTAATTGTATTCATATAGCTCAAATGTGCATTTACACAGGAAAAATAATAGAGATCCAGTCTGGAAAAGGTGACCTTCTTGCATTAAAACTTTTGGTTATTTATATTATTTTCTGCTTCAGCAGTACCAGTCAGGGTATAGCCTTTTTACTGATTTGACTGTTTTCTGAACAGATTTATTTTGCATTCTGATGAAAGAGTAACAATTAACAAAGCAACATTGAATTTAAATTAATTTGGAGAACAATGGCTAAGTGCTGAATTAATGACTGAACTTAATAATCCAGTTGGTATACATTTCTCCGCCTTAAAGAACAAAATATGAACTGCAGACCAGCTTTTTCTATCAGATTTCCTTGCGTAGACTTAGACATGCATCCTCCTTCATGGATAGCCCTATTTTCACAAGTGATTTGACTGCAGTCAAGCCCCAGCAGGGTCACAGGAGGCCCCTACTCTTTCTCCACATTGTGAGTGTGGGTCAGGGAAAAATCCAAAAGAAGCCCAGGCAAGGGTCAGATGATGCACTGATCTGTGGATGAAGAGTGTAAAGATCCACAAAAACAGTGGTAGCTGTTGGGCCTCAGTGATCTCTGCCAATAATCTCTACCAGTATGCTTGTCATTATATAAGAAATTCCTTTTTTGTCTCAGAGTTTGTTCTAGGCATCAAGGTCCACACTGCTTCCAGGTGAATTCACATGAACACCTTATCTTGTCTTCCTTGCAGATGGCGAAGCTCCGTAGCCTTTCCAAGAACGGTGAGAATGAACCTGTGAACCCACTGGTTGATAACTGGCGCCCACTCCAACCTGTGAAGGGCAGGATAGTGAGAGCCTCGTTCAAGTGAAGTCTCAGGTCTCACTTTGCTGAACCTCAGTGAGAAAATCCCTGCATCCCGAAGTGTAGTTAGTTTTTGCTGTCTACTGCTTTTCCTCTGGATCCAGATCTATGTTTCTCAGCTTGAAATTCTGAGTGGTAAAACTGAATCTGATTTTGAAAGCAGAAAAAATACTGTATGCAAATACTAACCTTAATAAGGAAATGTGAGATATACATGATTCTTGACCACAAATGCCTCATCATTTGTGATAGTGTCACTTCTCTGCCATGTGATCTTGGAAGAAAAATGGGCTTAGTTTGAATATTTAAAATTAATTTCAAAGGAAATGTAGTAAAGGCAGAAAAATGAACCAGTAGTTCAGGAAAGCAGACATAACAGTTGGTCAACAGTACATGAACAGGAGGTAAAATGCCTGCTCCTACAGCATCTCTAGTAGTGATCTTCCTCAGATACCCCACCTCCAGAGCAAACATCCAAAGAGTAAGTTCCTCTTTAACATACCAGATTTTTCCTTCCCTCTCTTGTTCATAGTTTTTTATCCAAGATCAGATTTGTATTCTGGGGATACAATCAGGCATATTCAACTTCTGTGTGTGAAGAAGAAAAGATACCTTGCTGTCATTTCAGCATTCGCCGTCTTCGCCGTGTCCTGTTGCTGCCTATTGATCTTTTCTTCTTTCACTTCTGCTGGTACTTCACCCATCCAGCTGTAGAGTGCTGCTGGTATCACATTGCCTCGTATTTAGTATAGCAGCCTTAGGATTGCTGAGGAGGAAGTGCATTTCTGCTGCTGCTCTACATTACCTCCCAGGGTGATGGATTTTTAGTTTTGGTGCTCTGTCTGGTTTTTTATATTTGACATCTTAGTCTGCATATTAACGATTTCATCTGTTAGGGATTTTGTTGCATATGGAGAGGGCCTTTGTGGATGACTCATACATTTCATTTGTCTTCCCCACTACTGAAAAATCCAGGTTAAGTCACCTAAGTGTTTGTTTATTGCAACTCTGTATAGTTAGAGACTCTAAGTGGAGTCTGATTAGCTCTGCTACTTTCTGGGGAAACACATCAGCTTGCGATATGATCCAAGCAAGGAATCACTGGCAGATAGAAACTTCTAAATCTGTCCTTCATCATGTAAACTTCATCATTTCAGCATGCTTCCTAAACAGCATAACACAAGTGCCATCTAGGTTGAACCCACATGCAGACTGTGTGAGTAAAGATCTGCTACGTTACATTCACCATCAGGGTGATTATTCAGTATTGTACATACAGGAGATTGGGAGGTCAGAGGTGGTGCATAAAGCCTCCTGCAAATGAAGTTTCTGGATTCTCTGTATTCCTCTAACTCATCAGTAGGTGGCAGAAGGTGTTCTTCTGGAGATGTTGGCACAAAGACATTCACAGCAATATTTATAAGGTATATGTCAAAGTCCGAAAAAAGCGGGGTTACAAATGGCTAGAAAAGGAATTTCCCAGTTCTCCTTCACTATTTCACTTTTCACCTTTACTAGAAAAATGGTGCTCCAACATGGAAGTAATAAATGGGCAATGTTGGACAAATTCTGCTGTTATTACCAGCACGATTCAGTGAGAATTCAGGAATGAAACTGAGGGTAGAGTTTGATCCTTTGTATTCATTTAGAAATGTTCAAAGAATTCCTGAATTCCCATTGAGGATTAATGTTTCAGTTTATCAGAAGTGTATTTTGCTTACTATAAAGCAGTTTCATTTTAAAAACCAAGTTCATGTTAGCACAAATTGAAGTATTGATAGAATCCTGTTTACAAATGTTTTGGCATTGGCTTAATCTTATCAGAAGATGAGCTTTTGATAATACGAGTGCAGCACTTGGAATGGTATTGATTTTAAGAGTCTCTTAGATCTTTAAACTCCTGAATCTGTACATCTTCTCAACACATAAAAATGTTTCTACAGAAAGCTCATAAGCAACATTTTTTTTCTACTGTACTATGTCTTACCTGTAAAATTTCTTTTCATATCCATACACAGCTGATCTCAGTGTTGAGAAAATTGCAACACAAATAACTGAGACGAGTCTGAGTCTTTCTACCTAAAAGCCACTGACTGTGATGTTTTAATCTCTTTGTATTGGGGCAATAAAACAGGATTAGTTGCCTGCACTTGAAATAACAGCTTTCGTGTCTTCAGAGAACCAATAAATTGACTTACATAAAAAATTGATTTCTGGTTTTATTTCTAATGCTGAGTGATGATAGAAAGTAACAAGAACTTACTAGAAAACCTCGCTACTCTTTTCCTTGATACATACACTTCTAATACAAACGTGGACAGACACTCTGGTAATCACCTTTTTAGCTGTTGGAGTTTAATTTAATCTCTCATTCTGGTTTCTGTGTATCCAGTCAAATAGATCCTCAAAAATATGAGACATCAGAACAGTATCACTTGTTCTCTGTTTTCAGGAGAACAAGTGATACTTTCTTGTATCACTTTCTTGTGTTTATTTCTTGCCTGGACATAAACATGCTCTTACATCTTCCACAAATTCGTAAATTCACATCTGATCTTGAATTTTACTAACTTGGATGTGAATTTTGGTTTCTTGTAAGAAGCACGTGGATCAGTTAGCTGAAGTGTTACATCATTCTGAAATTTCCTGATTAATTTATATTTTTTAAGCACACAAACTACACTTGTTAAAGTGAAATAATATCTTAATTGCCCACAGAATCAGATACCGTGTACACTTTATTTGCATGTTTCCTCTACTACTTTTGAAAGGCAGAACAGGCAGAAGTTTATCATCTACTGATATATAGTAGTTTTGGTTCCAACAGCAGACACATGCTTTGTAAGTTGGCACAAAGGAAAATACAGTCCGAAATTTATATTATTCCATCATGCATTTGCTCTGATTCCATTCTGTCTTCAAACTATTACTACATAAAAGCTTCAATCTCATTGCTAATATGCTTTACGCTTTTGTTTTTCTCTTGAAGAGTAAAGCGTACGTAGCTTTGTTCCATTGCTTCTTGCCCTTTGATGAATAGTGTAGCTGAGTACTGATTACCTTGGTAACAAACTAAGAATATGTTATGTGGATTCTCATCGTGCTGCTTCATCTATATTAAATAGAGAAAAAAGCCTCTGGGAACTGATGAATTAAAAAAAAAAAGCTACCCTAATCAGTGTGGTGCACAAGATCCTTGACTATTTTAATGTATATAAGGTATACATTAAATCCAGCAAGGCAGGTAAATGATTGAAATGAATTACTACCTATTAGGTTTTGACAGAGACTGAAACCCTCCCAGCTTCCCACACCTCATAAGAGCAATTACTAGAAAATTAAAAGCTTATCCCTACAGTTTCAAAGCTTTTTTATTAACTGCAATAAGTTTCCCACCAGCTGTGGCCATCTTTCAGTCGGGTGTAAATTCATATCTGAACTGTGAATTCCTGGTGTGACCCTCAGCATACAACCAGCTATGCATTTCTACTACAAAATGAATTTGTATTATTTTTACTATATCTCAGGGAAAGACTCTCCTGGATCTGATTGCTGGTGTTTATCTGCTGAGTAATCAGAGTTAAAGAATGTTCATGTTGTCGGTGAGTTTAGCAAAATAAACCAATATCTATTTCTTCCTGAGGCGCTTTGTCCTGTGCCTCAGCAAAGGAAGCAGCTGTACAGTGTGTGTTCAACCTCATCTATCTGCCTTTTATCTCAATGAATTCTGGCATTTATCTTTGTCAATATTGCAGCACAAAGCATGTATTCAGGAATTACTTTATTTCCAAACCCAAGAATATAATAGAAAATATTATAACATTCCCTCTCCCCAAAAAAAGGAGTATGGAAAATGTACAGCTAATGATGAATCGCAGATCAAATCAGACTCACCTTTTCTTTAAGAACATATTTTTAAAAGTATCTTCTTTTCAGTTTAGGGCTGCTGTACATGTTGATTTGCAAAAATGTGCAATAAAATGAAATGGACCAGTTCAGGGTTATTTGTGAGGGAGAGACAGAAAGGCTGTAAAGTTTTGTGGTCAGTAAAACACAGAAACAGATTTGAATATAGATTGAGACCTTGTGACATTACTAGGAAAAGAAACACCAATAGAGTATTGTTATTATCGAAAATTTTAACTTTCTATATTTGGACTGGACAGCAAAATACTTGCAAGAATGTGTAGAATCCACTTAATCCTGTATGCAACAAATGCCAGATTTCTTTATCAGTTAATCATGAATCCAACAGGAGATTATGTGCTATGCAATTATAGTTTGGATTTCAGTGAACAAGCGTGCTTGTCCTTGAAATTAATCTTGCATTGGTTATTGCAAGTTGCTTCCATTCAAATTAAAAGAAGAACAGATAAAATTGAATCTTCAAAGCTTTTAATTTCTAAAAGGCAAGTATTCAGTATTTGTGTGAATACAGGTTAACTGAACTGAAAAAGTCCATGCACTGAAATGAGGAAAACACTTGCTGTTCTTGAAAGCAAAAACTTCTAAAATCTCTTGAACCACAGAAAAGGAATGCTGCACTTACTGATGAATAATGACCAAAAGGGCTGTTGGGAGTAAGTGACAGTAAGAAATGAAAAGGCAAATCATTAGCCAAGGAAAGTGTATCTTTAATGTCAGAGATCATACAGGTAAAGTGAACTTTGTCAGAAGTCATATCAATTTTTACTTTTGAAAAAGTACATAGTAGACAGAAAATCAGCCATGAAAAAGGAAGATGGAGAAGAAAGAAATACAGCTTCTATGCAGTCAGGATGAGCCAAAGATAATCTAAGTCCACAGTCTAAATGAATACCTCACTTTCAGTAAGGATGACTGTGAAGAACATGGATGCAAATGAAGAAGGATTGATAGGAATATATATGTATGAGAATGAAAATTATCATTGTTAGATGGTAAATTAAGTAGGACAGTAGAGCAAACTCCATCCAGTCGAAGAAGTTGTCTCTGCTTCAGAAAACTGAAAAGATTGGCACAAAGATTGCAACACTTCTGTTAACAACTCTATTTAACAAGATCTCCCTGGAGATGGCATCCTGCCTTTCTAGGAGAAAATCCAACAGGAAGGTTGAAAGTGATGATGCCATCAGCTATGCAGAAGAAGTGGCTCTACCACTGAACCATACCTGGACTTAGCACAAGCAGGAGCACTTACACGGAATGATACCCATACAGGCATTCTTAAAGTAACTCTCCCTGACTGCGCCATTAATTCTCCAAGCCAAAGGTTTACATTAACCGATGCTTTCACAATTCTGTCAAGCCATCGGTAAGCAGAACATGTAGCAGGTGTTAGGAAAAAATAAGCCTTTGGTGAATTTGAGTAGCACACTGGCACTCTTTTACTGTTAGTATCTTGCAGGTCTGTCAGAAAACTGTTGAAGAACTCAAAACTCCTTCCTGGAGTTAGACCTGCACCCTCGCTGGAAGCAAGACCATGGGCCAGTTCTCTCAGACCTGTATGGTGGCAATAATAAAGCTTTACTGGATTAAGATTTTTAATTCTTCCAATTCCTCCCAGTACTTTTTTTTTCCTTTTTTTCCCCCCCCCTGACATTCCCGCTATTCATCCTACCTTTATCGCATAGACAATGCAAGCATCCTTACTGAAAACTGAAGTGAAGGGACACTTCTTGCTGACTTGTTCATTTTCTGTAGCCCACACGGTGGAGCCAGTTCCTCAACACTCACATTTCTGATACCACTTGCAGCTAACAGGAGTCCCGAGCTGCCACGCAGTGCAGATTCTGCTAGTCCAGCGGGAGTAATTAAATAAGCATTAAAAGAAAATGCAGTTTATCTAAGTTATTCTTCAGCTATAAGATCCTGTGTTTAAATAAACGTTGTTAGTAACGGATTGGCATCCATTTTGTGTAAAAAGCTTTCATATATTCCCTGCATGTTTGTGCATGCAGAGCCTCTGTATGTAAGTGCTTTTGCTTCTGTAGGCTGAGAAAAGTCCAGCTAGGGTCTCTAATCCCGTTCCTAAAGTCCCAAAGAATCTTATCACATGGTAAGGCGATGAAAATCTCTCACTGCTATGCACCAAACTGGTTGCTGATGTGAGTAAGTATGAGATCAGGACTGCAGGACAAATTGCCCTTCCTACTAGTGACAGCCTGTCTGACTAGCTGTGTCAGTCTACACATTCCTTTTGTCTCTGCACATGATGTCTCAATCATCCTTCATGGTTATGATCATTTCTCCGCTGAATTAAAAACCAAAGACATCTCCATTAAAGTCTGCTTCTTTCAGAGAACAGTGATTTTTTTTTTTCTTTCTTAACACTGCAGGCTGCCAGCCATTAAGCCCTAATTTAAGAACCCCCCCAGTGTCATGCATTGTCTGTGTAATAAATCCCTGTTGGAGAAAGAGTATAATCAAGGAATAATTTTTCTTGTCAGACATCATTGAGCAATGGATGGCATCGGTGTCTGCAGCATTCTTAAATTTATAGCTAAACAAATGCTACTGACCCTTGAATAAACAGACGAAAGTTGATTTGTTGCCCAACAGTGTGTAAGACCTATAATTGAAACACTGATTTCATTGTCTCTGTTGGGAAAGGTAGGGGATGCAAGTTTAGAAACACAACTTTCCATGCCTAATGCCTTAGAGCACTTTGCTCTAACTTCCATTGAAAGTTTCTGAAAAAGGCATGGAGTCACTGTAATCTAAATAAAGTAGAGGATATGGAACATGTCTTCTGCCTTTGAAGTAGTAATTGTGCTAGGACTTAGATCAAAAAGAATATGGTACAGTATTAACAGTGAAAATAATTAACTGAAAATAATTACGTTCTTATACTGGTGTCCATCATCAGTCTATTTCAACGCCACTGTGAGAAATCCCATAAAATATTTTTAACATTGCCAACCAGAGTTCCTGTATGTGCTTCCTATAGAGTTAAACCCCTCAAATCATAATATTTGCTGTGTATACAGGTATCTCCTCCTCCTCTTAGAGGTGATGGGGAGCGAAGGTCTAATGCAGAGAATCTTGCCCGGCAATTCTTTATAAAGCAACTTCTTGCTGGACCCTGATTGTGACCTTTTACCCAGGGATATGATCCGAGTTACAGTGAGTTTTGCCTTCTGCTGTTTTCTATTCCAATCAATTTGAACTTTCAATGCTTAATATTTACTAGTATAAAATAATTAAAATTGTATCTTTTAAATGTAATAAAAGTGAGCATTGCCAGTCAATAGTCATTTTTTGAAACCTGACAAAATCTGCTGGTCATGTTACTTTGCTGAGCTCGACTGTCCTAGTTATTCTCTGTCATCCATGCTGGAAGCAAGGTGTCCACTTGTCACAGGATCTGACTGAAGGGTTAGCCATTTTTAAGTACGTTTCTGGTATTCTCTTGCTCTGTGATTCTCTAAATGCTGAACAAAAAGCAACACTGCATTAGAGTTATCTTTCTTTTTCTATTTTTTTTCGTGCTGTATCAAAATGTCTTTAATCAGGAAGTGAAGTCCCATGATTCAGATTTGCCTGCAACAGCATCACAGTAACATTTAGGCAACACTGCACATAGAACCATAAAACTTCAAGTTAAACAGTGGATTCATTTCTCATACTTGTGTTTGTATCTTCATCTTACAGGATTGTAAGGTCTGGTTCATAATGCACCTGTTCAAGTGAGTAGCCTCTCCACTTGGCAATATTTACTGTGACTGAGCTGTTGAATAAAAGACATCCTCTGAAACTTGTTTCCTGGATAGAAATCATGAATGTAAGTGCACATATTTCCATGTCAGCAAGGGAACTCAAGAATACCTTATGTGGCAGGAAAAGGAGTAGATGAATTCCATCTATGCATGCATAGAGGAAAATTCACGACTGGTAAACAGGGATCATAGCAATGCATGGTTATAGCCAGTCAGAAGATGACAAGCTGTTGAACGTCTCCTTGCCTCAGCTTCTGACTCACTGTCTGGTTTGTCTGATGCACAACAAATGTCAGTCTTCCCTAGTTGGAAATGGTGGAGGGAATATGTGAGAACATTCACATAATCTTAAAGTAGGATGTGGAATTTTGCCAGAGAGCCCAGACGAATAGGGAACAGGGCAGTATTACCTGCAGAAAGCTTTCCCATCTACTCCTCATCACTGGGAATCTGTATAATACATCTATCCTGTTAGTGTTTGCTGGAATTTATGATCTGATTCTATATCACTATATGGACATGTAATTACAGCATACAAATAACTGTTATTTACACCAACTCCATTTGGAATATGCCCTGGGTTGCACCTGGGGAAGGAAATGACATGGCCTTCACCATAACAGAAGGTAAATCCAACTCCACATACACTATTACACTGTCCACTGCCCAGGAACCTCTCTTGCTTATGTTTCCAAAATAATCTATGGCTCCCTGTTATGTATCCAGCATCAGCTCTCGCTGTGGACATGGTTCCTCCTCATGCTTTTCTATCTATATGTACTTGATAAGATCTACAGAGTATTTTGCCAGTCTGTCTCACTGGCTATCTATCTTACTGCTTAACTGGTGCCAGGCTTGTCTCTAGCAGTGGGCTCTGTTCTAGGGTTTGCTCTCATTATTTTTTTTTTTTTTTAAATTTTGGCAGGATTTTGGGGGCCCCTCCATCATCAATCCTTCTCCTAGTGATGCTTGCTTACCTATGTCTGATCTAGAAAAGCATGCTTCTCTTTGCACAGGAGATGGTCACTGCAGGCTGCAAACTCTGCTGGTGTAGGAAATGTGGACCTGTTGGATTTTTTTGTGCAAGCAGGCTGCAAAGAGTTGCCAAACCTGTGGCAGTACTTTACGAGCTCCCTGTACTAGGCAGCAGTCTGGCTGACCCGTCTCATGAACACCACGCAGACTTTTGCAGCTGAGATCTTTCTACAGAACTGCATGTTTCTGGTTTATCGTGCATTACCATCGCAACTGCTGTAGTGATACAAGTTGTTATCCTGAACCTAATGTGGTCCTCTGCCCATCTAGAAATATACTTCTTGAGCATATTTTGGTTGTTTAACCTAGCCCGCTGTATATTCAACGAAGCAAACCTGTTGGCTCTGGCAGTTAAACATGGGTTATGTGTGTATGTGCACACGCACATGCAGAAGCAAATATTTTCCAGAGCTTTGAAAGGAATTGAAAGGTAGCAGGCAAAACAATGCAGTTGACAGAAATGGCTAGATGGCATTCAGAAAGTATCCAAATGAGCTCACAATTATGTGTTGTAGCTGCACTGCATTGCAAAGTGGGTAGATTGGAACATATGTTGAAATACAGCAAGTGTTTTACCCAGCGTTCCAGCCAAGAGTGCCAACACATTTTTAACATTCACCTAGATGTGTTTACTTGTGGGGTTTTTTTTCTATTTCATCCATGTATAAAAACTGCTACCTAAGAATGTGACAAAATTACTGATTGTAGCAAAATTTGAATTTTTTCTTGTTTCTGTATAGATTTTTGTTCTTGTGGACTTTTAAATAATGTAAGTGGTGGTGGAGAGTATGCCATAGCACCTCTGGGATTTTGTACATGAGTAGCAATAAAAATAGAATAAATCGTGGCAGAAAGATGTTTTATAGAGCTATCTACTCTTAGTCTTTAAGTATCAGATTCTACTCTTTGACAATAGAAACTGTGTAAAAAAATGGGGATTGTGACATAATAGCAACATAATTTAACTCAGTATGTTGTTCTTTTTATTTTGGCAGACAACGATCTGGCTGTTGATAGATTTCCATTCATGCCTCCCATGTTTTCCATAGCCTGGCACGAATTTCAGTGAAGTGGAAGGCATATGACAAACTGCCTTCTTGGCTGTGACATGTCACACCAACTATGGCATGCTCAATGAAAAGCACCGTGTGAATGTGTTTTGCACACTGTCAGGCGTGCTATGCGCAATCAGCTGCAAAACAATATGGTGCTTTCTGCAGCTTCTTTTTTGTTGTATTATTTTCTACAAATTTCTAATTAAAATAGAAGGTATGTTATATCAATATTTGTACTAGGCGCAAAACAATCATTCCAAAACTGCTCTGTAATATAGTGCAATTGTTCTGCAGTCAGGCATTGAGGTGAAACAGAATTAAAGCAGGCATATCTTAGCCTGGTCTACTGGCTGAACAAATCCAGCGCTCTCAGCTTCTCCGTGCCTGTCATGTGCTCCAAACCTCTGATTGTCTTGCTGGCCCTCCACTGCACTCGCAACACTTATTCGATGTCTTTCTTCTACTACCAGGCTCAAAATCGGACTCCAGAAGCAGCTGCACAAGTGTTGAAGACAGGGAAATTATCACTCCCGTCAACCCACTGGCTACGATCTTGTTAATGCAGCTCAGTTTGTATCACAGTAAGGGCACACCACTGACTCATGTTCCATTTGTTGTCCACCAGGATCTCCATGTCCTTTTGCGCAAAGCTGACTGCTGGCCAGCCGTCCCCTAACCCGTCCTGGTGCGTGGGGCTGTTCCTCCCCAAGTGCAGGACTCTGCACGGCCTTTGTGGAACTTCATGAGGTTCCCATCAGCCTGTTTCTCCAGCCAGTCTGGGTTCCTCTGGATAGCAGCCCATGATTTCATCCTTGAACTTGCTGAGGCTGTATTTTGTTCCACTGTTCAGGTCATTAAAGTTTTGCCAGTAAATAAAACAAATGAAATGTCACTCCAGGACAATAATGGATACAGTACTGTACCAAATCTTGTTCATAGTATCTGAAGAAATAGCTACCTTAATTTCATTTAAATTAGCATAATCTCTTTGACTTGCCTCTTTCTTTTTGATCATAGATGTACAAAATTTCTAGGATGGAGACTCTGTGTATACTGGAGGATTGTACCGATGCATTACTGCTTTTACTGGATGCATTTATTGACCTTGCCACTGGCCTTTTTCTCCACTCACAGACATTGTAAGCTGCCTTCCTTTTCTCCTTTCTGTTTTACGGGCTCCTGGCAACCAGCCTATCTTCTATCATGCAAATAATTCTTGTGCCACAAATATTTTTCCATCTTTTTCTTCACTGCTGCCCCTTCCTATTCAGTCCCCTTTCTCTTTTCTGCTTGCTTCAGTCTCTGTTGTCCTTTTCCCATTCTCAGTTCCCATTCTCCTTACAGCACGGGCTCCCTATGTCCCTTGCCCAGGCTATTCTCTCTGTCACACAATAGAGGCTTCACATCCCTCTTCTTCCTTCTATTTATCTCTTCTTTTTTTTCCTGCTCAGCCAATAAATCACTCAGTGATTTATAAGTAAATATGCCTAATTGGGAAGATGAACAGGGAAAACATTCAGTTTATAGCTGGGTAGTATGGTATTAACTGGTGTGACCAGCTGGCTGTTTATTTGATCTGCAGAAAACTGCAGAGGTATTTAAGCTGCTAGAGTGCTACGGTGCTACCCATTCCATAGTTATCGCGTTACTTCCAAGCAGACAAACAGAGAAATGTCATCAAGATGATGTCATAACGCTTAGCCAACTGGCTTATGTGATGCCAATCCCAACACATTTTTGAGATATGCTGCAGTTCTGAGGCTGGATCTTTCTTGGCTAGTTTTAGGCAAGCTTATATATACCAAGTGGCATGAACTAAAATGCCTCCCTTTTGTCAGCAAGACATCTCTCTCAGATTTTTATTCTATTGCATATGTGCATTTTTCAGATTTACTGAATAACATGCCTACTGTACAAATACCTGTAGCACTGTAGCTGACCAGCAGTTCAGTAAAAGGGCTTCCCTAGTAGCTAAAAATACTGGGATTTTATCCCCTTCAGATGCTTTTCATGTATGGATGAGACTAATATGACACTTTCTGACTATATCCTTTTGAAAAGCAGTACTTCATTCACTCCCTTAAAAGATCATGTCATTGCCAGCAGCAATATTTTCAATTATTTTTGAAGATAAAATATGAAAATCTTATGGTATCATTTCTACCTACATTTTATCATTAATACACCACTATGCTGAGTCACAATAATGAAATGACAAATGGGAAAATATTTTCTACTTAATATTTCTTAAGCCAATTACTTTTCTGGGTGTGACAAGCTGATTTTCAAGTTTGGGGGTGTGTGTGTTATATTCAATAAAGGTCAAACAACTAAAGTATTCCTTTCTTCGAGTAAAATTATAGATAACTTTGCCAGCTTTCTTTAGAAGCAGCTGATAGCCATTCTTGTGAAGTATGACTTCTTTGCTCTCTTCTGGTGATGTGCAAAATATCCAGAGGGACTTCAGCTCTCAAATTCTCTCTGCTTACACTGTTGTGTATATTTGCCACCAAACTTCACATTGAAAGGCTCTGGATGCAATCTCTGAGGACAGTGTGAAACACCTGCCATGGTCTCATTGCTTACAATTTGGGAACCCCAGATAGGTTGGATAACTCTCCCACACATTTCTTACCTGTCTCTTCTGCTCTGTATTCCATTTTGTACATACTATATTAAAAGTTTACTTTAGGGGTGAAACAGATGTAAATGAGCGGTTGTTAGCATTCTCGGTCTCTTGCAGAAATAATTCAGTATTACAAGTACAGATACAACCCTGGAGAAGTACGTGTGGCCTTAGTACGCACAGCCTTTTGGCAAAGGCTCAGGTCTTGAGAGCAATGCTTCTCCATTGCCTTGATCTCCTCGTACAAACAACGTCGGGATGAGGAGAAAGAGGCAAAGAGAAAATGAAAGAATTCCTGCTTGGGAAAAAAAGCTTGAATTAAAGACGCAGTATGTATCAGTGTTTATATGAATAAGCCAAAACTGGGGTTGGGGAATGCTATATAAGTGGCAGCATGCGATGAAAGGTGAGTCTGATCTTACTTGTAATTGCTATTGATCTGCCTCATAAAGGAAGAAGGAATTTTTCTATTTTAATAGTGGACTTTCTCGACCACTCTTTATATATCTTTCTTCACTTAGTTCTGAAAAGAAAACATGCAAGGAACAAGATTCTTTGGGTGAGAACTCTCTAACAACCTCATGCAGCAGGAGCTGATTCTTTCTAGACCTCATAACAGGAATTACAAAAGTACCACAGCAATTTCTCAAGCTTTACTCTTTTGTTATGAAAGCAGGAGGCTGGCAATTACATTAATTTCTATGGTTATACGTTGAAAGTCTTTTCACTGGCTCTATAATTTGGCCCTTTGTGTGGCTGGCTAGTGCCATAGCTTCATAGCTTCTTTCTCATGTTCTCAGCAAAATGTCAATATGGGAAATTTCTGTAGTTAGAGATGAAAACATTTTAGTTGCTGAGATTTCTGTGAAATATGTGAATAACTTGGAAGAATAAAGGTACCCTTATATTTATAATGAAAGCAAAATTTATACATTCTGATTTGATGAGTTTTGGAAATGCGTATGTCTAGATCCAGGTGTGAAGACACAATTATGCTACGGAGAAATATAGTAATTCTTAGATTGTTACTTTGAATGTACATAGCCTTTTATTAAAATATTTTTGTGCATGCCCTGGACCTAAATTCAGAATAAGCTTCAAATCATTTCTTCATCCCTCCTGACAAAGCCCTAGTTTTAATGGTGATTAGTATTATGTGGAAACATATCTAGCTGAAGTGTGAAGTCCAAGCATATGTATGAGAAGTAAATATAACTGCCCAACCTAAATCTCTTAGCCAACTACGTGCCTTTGCCTCTTTGAACTGGAATTATTCTTGTACTTGTTCAAAATGAGACTATGTACTCTTGGGTTAATGATCTTTTGTCTTACACATCTCTAAGAAGTGAATAATCATGAGGGATGGAAACAATATATAGAGGTGATAGTCTGCTAATCAGCCAAGGATCTTGCACTAATTCCTGGTCCCTTGAGCAAAGCCTAAATAAAGTCATTTGGGAGGAATCGCTATGTCAGGATTACTAGATATAGCAACCTCCTCTGCTTTCTGGAAGTGGGTTATGAAACATGAGCAAACACAACCTCTTATCTATTTCTGGAAGTCATTTTTGTATCTTTGTCCCCAACATGATCAGTAGCATCAAGGCTTTGGCTGATGGATCCTCACAATTGCAGATCTACCCTCCCACTGTGTTCCTCAGAGTTTTTAGTTTACTGACACAGAAGATGCTTTTGTTGAGCACTTCTCCATGACATGTAGGGAATGTGGATTCATGCTGTGCTTTCTGTCCTAGGACTTTGCCTCTCAGTAGCTATATTGCAGAACTATTTCAGTTCTGATATATTTCATTCCTTCCAAAAAGGTACGTAAGGGGCAGGATCTGGACCATAATTCTAAAGGTGCTCAGGTTAGTTTTATATCTAACCCATTTAATGGATTATTTAAAGGCATTTGAAGCATAAATGTCTTATGTTAAAGACATGCTCCTGTGAACATGGTCAGAGAAAGAGTAAGAGCTGGGGCATTTTAGACTGGGAAGTGGGACTGCTGTTTAAGTTTACAAAGAGTGAGGGTTTCTCTTCCAGATTTTCCTTATGTGCGTTCGGATCCTAAGACTGAGAATTTTACCAAATCGGTCAATACTAAGGATTGAGAATAAATGGTTTTTGTAAGCTTTAGAAAATTATCCTGATAAACTTAATCACCTGTTTAGCATTTGACTAGTCCTTTTCACTTTAGACTTACAGTTTAAGGTCAATGCACACTAAATATATACTATACATTAGTGGAGAGGAGCCACCAAATTGTTGGAATTTCACAGCAGACATGTTCAAATTTTGCTTTTATGAAGTGATGAGGTCAAATTCTTACTATTCTAAGCCTCAGTGCCAGAGCACACATGAGCAGATTGCTCCACTCTTGAATGGAGACTTACATTTCAGCGTATGTGCCATCTGGGTAATACTTACAGTAACACCATAATGGCTATCTAACTAGAAAGTTTATAGGATTATGGTTGTTGAATTTCCCTGTTTATTTTTTTAAAGGATAGATGTTGTCTGGCGAATTTTAATCTCACTTCTTGACTGCTTTTCATTTCTGAACTCGACTATCACTCTTAAAATTGATTTTAAATTAGAGACCAAGTCTGATTTTTTTTAATCTGACTTTACCATTATATGAAGTAGTAGTAGATTTATTAGTTACAACACACAGATGGGACCCACAAAATTGTGACCTGTAGTCTGCCCTGAAATAAATTTCTGTATCTCATCAAGAACTTACGACAACAAAACTTCTTGGAAGTCAAGGTTCTAGTGATTAGGATGAATCATCAAGAACTGTCTCATTATTCTGCTTCATAATTATGAGCTCCTCTCAGTGCTCCTGACTGCCTACCTGCTTCCCATCTGTCTCTCAGAGCTTTGAAGAAGGCCTTATTAAATGTTTGTACAATATCTAGCATGATAGGTCCTCTGACTGCTACCGTTATATAAAGAGCAAATACCAACAATAACTCTACAATGTAATACAACCTATAAATCTGTGTGGATAATATACATTTTCAAAAAAAAGGAGGAGCCTTGCTGGGATCCAAAGGAATTATCTTTTGTTGTCAAATTAAAAAGCATTATCTTTAAAACTTAGAAAGTAATGTTAGTCTTAGTGATGCATATAGAGAAAATCTGTGGTATAGGACTAAAAAAATGGAATGACTAATCAGAATTTCACAGGGATGACACATATCTGAGCATTTTGCTCATTCAAACATCAGTATTTGGGAGGAAAACATTTGTTCAAATGCCCTAGAGATCACATAGAAAACATGTTAATATATACAATATATTTGCTTATTTTTCCTCTATAACTTATCCATACTTTAAAAGCATTTATTGATATATTGCCTGAAAATGCATTTCATTGAATCCAGCAGTCTCCAAATTGGAAAGATAGCTGAGTATATTGTGATGTGGTTTGTGGCAGACTGGGATATGTTGCTGTCCAATGGTGAATATCACTTTGCTCTGTGAAAGCTTTTTGATTTCAACCTCCACTTTAGAACAAATTTAATTTTGACTGTTGTCTTCTATACTATCTGTATATTTTGCTTAAAACACTTCTCTTGTCTGTAACATGCAGGGAACTTAGGCCATATTCGATAATGAAAAGCCCAGCAAAAACTTTTAAAGGCTTTCTTTTACTGGAAGAGGAGACCTCCCGCTGGTAAGGCCGGTGTTTTTAAGGGATTCTACACGTGGCATTTCTGAGAAGGAAGTGAGTATTTCACCTGGAGAGAGGTGTTGAGGGACACAGTGTACTCAGGCTGGGTGAAAGGAGGGAAATCCAGATGGAAGGGGTAAGGACACTGTCTGGAAAAAAAAAGAGGATCAAAGAGGAAGAAGACAGGAGGAAGTCTCCTGTCTCATTTGGTGCTCTTGATGACCCTCAAGTCCCACAGAAAAAGAGCTCAGTAAAAGCAGATACACACAGGACATTTTTTTTTTCCTTGAAAGTAATTTACATATTTGATTTAAAGATCTAAGTTAAAGTGTCTAAGATTAAAACTTTTTCTTAGATTGCTTCTTCCTTCCTTCCACAGTCCCTTTTAGGTTGTCTAAATGCCAGGGAGTTCAGAACAAACTGGAAAAATGCTATATGTGTCTTAGAGCTCAGGACAGAAATTTCAGTATCTGCTGAGTCTTCCTCCCCAGGCAGTAAAGTACAACCTCAAATTTGTCCATTTAAATAGGTGTAAAAGATACAGTGTTTTATATTACATTTGACTATTTATTAAGAAAGCTGGATGACGCTATAGCTTATTCCTTAGAAATTGCTAATGGTTCTAAAACAGTGAAAGTAAACATCTGTTGTGGGTGGGTTTGATTTTTTCCCCTCTTTCTTTCTTTACTGTTATCATAGAATCACAGAATGGTCTGGGTTGGAAGGGACCTCAAAGACCATCTAGTTCCAACCCCCCTGCTGCAGGCAGGGACACCCTCCACTAGACCAGGTTGCCCAAAGCCCCATCCAACCTGGCCTTGAACACTTCCAGGGACAGGCCCTCCACAACCTCTCTGGGCAACCTGTGCCAGTGCCTCACCACTCTAACAGTAAAGAATTTCTTCCTAACATCTAATCTAAATCTATCCTCTTTTAGTTTAAACTCATTATCCCTTGTCCTATTACTACACTCCTTGATAAACAGTCCTTCTCCATCCTTCCTGTAGGCCCCCTTTAGGTACCGGAAGGCTGCTATAAGTTGCCCCCAGAGCCTTCTCTTCTCCAGGTTGAACAACCTCAACTCTCTCTATCCTTATCATCAAAATATTTATTTTCAAATGTAAGTAACTATCAGTGAACAGTATTAATTGTTTCTCTGAGTGCAATTACAGATATTTGGAGGAGTGCTAAAGGAGACTAGCTTTAAATGAGCTAGCACTGAAACTGAAAATCTTAGTAGCTAAGGTAGCATGATAGAATAGTCCACGCTGAGCTCCAGTTTAGTTCATATCATTCACTACTTTTTTTTTCAAAATACTCTAATCCCTGTCTTTGCTTACCCATGGTGTTTGCTAGTTTCCATACTCCCTCCATTGCAGATCTTTTTGGTACTGATGCCTCTTCTTCACGTTGGAGTCTTCCAGGATTTGGCACACATAAGTGATGCCTTTATGCACAAAACTGGCTTATGTCCTACCAGGCTTATAAGCTACCTGCCTTGTGGTTGTTATGTCACTGGCATGATTCCTGTCCTAATGGGGATGTGAAATTGTGATAAGCCTTCAAATTTGATCTGGGGGACTTTTAATGATTCTGTGATATATTCATAAAATCTTTTTAAAAAATAATTGTGGAAAGAGCTCATCTAGAACAGCCCCTGTTTAAATCAGAGTGAATTTAAAAGATTAGATTAGATTAGATTAGATTAGATTAGATTAGGATTTCCCAGGGCTTTGTCTTCTTGCCATCCTTCTCCTTCTGCCTGGGCAAGGAAGTTCTTTTGGAGGGTGCAGGGCACATATTGGAAAACAGAGAAGAGTGGGGAAGCTTTATATGTGGCAGGTGAGACCAACTGATCAACTTCAATGCATGAGCAGCGCAGGCACCAGAACTCAATTTCTTATTTCTTTTTCTCTCCTCTTCCAAGAGATATTTTCTCATTATGGTTTCCCTGACTTAATATTTATTTGATTTTCAGGAGCAAAATAAAGCTGTTTTTATAAAAATATACTGAGAAACTGAAAAAAGTTGAGAGAGCTGGATTCCATCTGAGCAAATGTTGGACTGGAAATAGGGGTGCCTAGTCCTGGGCTACTACAGATAGGCTACGCTCATGTTTGCAGTATAGCTCCACCTGGAAGACTGGCAGGTATACTGAGTCACTGGGAGATGCTCTGGATCTGGAGATTTGTCTGTGGGTCATGGCAGTGAGAAGATGGTGAGAAATGGAAGTGAAAATTGAGGAAGAGGTGGGAAATAGTATGTGCTCTGTAGAGCATAAATACAGAGATCCTGTGTACCTTGTTCATGTCTCCACTTTTACTATTGCAAAGTTACTGGAATACCTTGGGTGGTTCCAAACCTTCGTCTGTTATCTTGCCTCAAATTGTTCATGGCATGTATATGTAATTGTTCCTTGGCTGACATTGCTCTTTAGCTTCAATAACTCTTCTCATTTCTTGTTTACCTCTCTGATTATGTGTATATACAGACAGCTGTCACTTCTCCCTCTTAACATTTGTTTGCTATGCAAAGCACAGCTAAGCAAGCTAAACTTTTATAGTCTCCCCTTGCAAAAGAGGCTTTTTAGTTCCCTGGTCTCCCCTGCACCTGTTCCAATTCATCCTAATTCAGCTTTACGAGGATGACAGACCAGTTTCAGAGGAGGTCGTGCCAGAGCCTCTCCAGCTCCAGTGACATGCCACCAGTTTGTGCCTGGTTTTTTTTGTCAGCGGTCCCTGCCTGGTAATGCTTATTGACATTTCATGACCAATGAATCCCACTCTTCCTCCTTCTCTTTCACTTCCACTTCAGGTCAGGAAAAACGTATCAGCCAGGACCGTGATTCGGAATTGCTGTGTTGCACTTTCTGCTACTGGACTTTTCTGTACAACAACCCCACACTTCCCCAGCCTGTGCCACTTGCATTTTTCTTTAACCAACTTGTACTTTTGTCCCCACTTCATTACTATCAAACAAAATAATCTCATTTCTTCTTATTCAGAAAGCCTACTAAAATTTAAATCACAATTCACCTTTCAGTCCGATGTCTTGTCTTCTGCCTAGTGAGTCCTTCATCCATTTTACACCACTGGTGCTAACGTCTGTAACTCTCCTGATAATTCCCTATGTGACAGAATAACAAATATTTTTTAGGAGTCATTTGATTTCTGTGTATCACATGCGAGTCACATAAGGAACGCATGCACGCTAACAAGTATACTTACAATTTTAAGTGCAATTCGATGTATAACAACACCCTGTTAAATGAAAGGAGAATTAGAGCTGAAGCAAAACAAACAGATCCTATGCTTAATTTGATGGTAAAGATTTTATCTGGAGCTGGTGGGAACTACATCTTCAGCTAGTTTAATGATTTCCATTTTCCAAGAATCCTTGCTGTAGGAAGCAGCACGCTTTTAAAGGCCAGGGGCAATTAATGCTATGGAATTTTTGCAGGGAAGCTGTTTACGAAGGCTGTGGGAGACAGCGCAGCAGGGAGCAGTGCTGGAACCCAAGCGTGTATGTGGGGATTTCATAGGGAAGGGTGTGAACCTGTGATAGCTGTTTGCACACAGAAGCTGTTGGACTCATCCCCTCATCCCCAGCTGACCTCCGGATCAGGGTTATGCTGCACATCGAGTGGGAAATGCATCGCCAAAGCCATCTCCTCGGGAGGAACCCAGCCTCTCCTAACCTGATGTGGTCTTACGGCAAACAGGCTTTCCAGAAACAACCATAAAAAGCCCAGCCACCCTCCCTGTAACCTGTAAATCTCATTTCTGAAACCCGTCAGGTTAAGCGTCTTGTTTTATGTGTCTGTCTGTCTCTGTGTGTATGTATACATATCGTCTTTGAATTTGGGAAATACTCCTACGTTGCCTGTACCTAGTTGTGGACATTCGTGCTTTTCCATATTCCCATTTCCCCGGCGTCGGTGCAGGCGGCAGCAGCCCCTTTCCCCTCACCTGGCCTTCCCGGCACTGACCCGGGCGGGCTCCTTTCTCGACAGCCCCGGGACGCCAGGAGCCATGCCGGGTAGCCCGCGCTACCCCACGCCGGGATTACTCTCTGTGCCCCACACACACAGCGGGACCCCCGCACCCCTCGTCCCCGGCGGGCAAGCTCTGAGGAGAAGCTCCCCCGAACCGGAGGCCTGAGGGGCTGGGGGCGGCAACCGGGGGCGCCTCACAGCTGTAGCGGCGGGGCGGCGGCGGGCGGGGGGTGTGAGGCAGCGCGGCTCTCCCCGCCCCCGGCGGTCGGGGCTCTGCTGTCCCTCTCGGCTCGCCGGCGGCGGGGAAGGGCATGGAGTTGGCGGGAGTCTATAAAAAGCCGCCGTGAGACGAGGCCACCGTCCTGCCAGAGCCGCCGGGAGAGGCTGAGGCGCGGCGCCGGGGCGCGGCAGCGACACCATGATTAACCCCAACTACTACCCCTGGGGCTACGACAGCGACAACGGTGAGTGGGGCCGCGGCCCGGCCCGGCTTCTCTGCGGCAGCCGCCCCCGCAGGCAGCGGGTCTGGGAGCGAAGCCCAGGCAAAACGGGAGGCCCCACTTCTGAGCCTCCACCAAGAGGGGGAATATGGGCTCCGGGCGGGCCGGGTCTGTGCAGCGGCAGCGTGGCCGGGTGGTGTGGCCCATTGGTCACCACTCGCCGGTGTTGAAATGAAGCTGGTGGAACAGGAGGTGGTGGCAGAGGTCTCCAAGTTAAATAATGTTAATTTTTCTACTGTTAATATAGTTTAAAGTTTGACATAGCTTTAAAATCCAGCTTTAGGCTAGGAATCTGTTGTGCCTGCAGAAGTTGGAAACCTGGGGGCCAGTGGTTTCTGCTCGCTCCTTGGCTGTGGGAAGAAGAGCATGGCCTTGGTCAGGCTTTTTCCACATGAACTTCTTGATAAAACCATGAGGATAATTAAATCTGCATTCCTGTCTTCTGCAGATATCAGTGGCCTTTTCTCTCTCCAGATGGGTACATGGTGCCACATTTGAATCATTGGGGTATATCCCATCATATTTCTAGCCACTGCCGGACTTGGGAGTATACGCTTCTGGTCTCCTTCCTTGGTCTTCTAGTCAGTGAAGTCCTGAGGTCGCTATGAGAATTTAGGTTCAGTTGAATGACATGCAGTATCCAGTATTCCAGCTAGAATAATCTAATTGCTTTTTATACAGTGAAACCCTTGACAGGGCATGACTAACAACCAGGTGATTAGTAACCTACTTACTAATAAATGTAATTGATATTCTATAGCTAGGGAAAGCCAAGCTTGCATTTATTGTAACACAAATATAATTCATACCTAGCTGGAAAAGATCTTCATGCTATTTCTCTGTATTTTTTCTAGGACCAGATCAGTGGCACAAAAATTACCCGAGTGCCAAAGGACGCCATCAGTCACCTATTGAAATCAATAACAAAGAAGTGCATTACGATCGCTCCCTACTACCGTGGTTTGCTAGTTATGATCCTGGTGCAGCTAAGACCATCCTCAATAATGGGAAAACCTGCAGAGTTGTATTCGATGATTCTTTCGATAGATCAGGTTAGTTTTGTATTCACCTCAAGCTGTCATTATATATCAGTGACTATTTCTCACGTTGGTTGGAAGACAGTGTGCTTGGAATGCTCATGGCTGTCGAAGGTCTCTGTGTACTGCCTGCATGCGACGTACAGGTTTCTGTGACTCCAGTGCCCTGCACAACCAGTGGGAAATGCCTGGGACTACTTTTAAAGTTCATAGGTAAAATCCTAGGGAATGGAGAGAGCTGCAAAGAAGCTTGGTGCAGGATGAATTAAGGTGTAAGGTAAATTTCTGAGCTTGCAAAAGCCATTGCAGTTGTGTTGCTTTCCAGAAGCAAGGAATCCAGGCTTTATCTATGAAGACTGAATTCCTCCATTCAAGGCTATTTGAGATGCCCAGCAGAACATCTTTAACTGGCTGAAGGTACACTATTTGAAAACTGTACCCATGTAATTTCTGATAAATGAAGTAATGAACCAGATGTTGCCACAAAGTCACAGTTAAAACTTTGGCATTCATGACATATTGTCTTAATGAGGATTGTAGGGCTGAGAAATTCCAGTGTTCAGCTTTAATGTCCAAAATCTTTTAACCACTTGTAGTTATGACAACATGCAATGTGCTGCATATATAATGCATAGCCTTTAAGAGTTACCGGGTTATATATTTTGGAGAGATATGTCTGTTCTGTTTAACAGGTGCTAGAAATATTTAGTTTATGTTGGCAGAACCGCTGACATTTCATGTTAATACTGTTGGCTGTATTTCAAAGGAAAAAACATTACTGAAAGAAGTATGAAATTGCATTAGTACTGAGATAAAAAGGAAAAATCAAATGCATACCTCACTCTTTAGTCTTGTATTAAGGTCAACAGAATTGTGTTATTATTTATAGTACATGGGATGGTAAGAAAAAGAAATGTCAGTTTCAGTAAAATATTGAAGTCTGTCTTCCACGTGTTTCTTAACTGCATTAGAAATTCTAGTTTCTATTACATTATAGCGAGGATTGACAGCTTTAATTACTAGGAGGAATTTTACTAATAGGTTGATTAATCTTAAATATCTGTGGGCATGGATTTAATGGATTTTTAATGAATGACTTGGGTTTCACGAATGCTGAGGATCAAAATGTACATAAGCTGGACTAGTTAATACACTATCGAAACTCACAAATGACTATGCAGTCAAGAGTTTGATTACTTTTCTAGCAAAGTGGGAATCTTTAGTGTTCTTTGAATAAAAATATTACTAATGTCAGATAACACGATACATCAGTAAGGAGATGTAGCTGTAGCATATGAGAAGACCTCCATTACCATTACTTACCATTTTTTACCAACTCTTTTATTTGTTGGAGCAGCATGAAATATATCAAGGGTTATAATATATCTTGTTATAATTACTTAGATTTTGCACGGGAGTATACAGACACAGCAGTCTACAGCATAGATGCAACACTGTGGCCACAAAGAGCAGAAAGTTTTGGAACGTCCTGTATTTTTTTCAGATGAACTGCTCACTAACTGTTGTGTTCTGATCTCAGAAATAAAAAGTGACTCACTGGAAAAAAAGTAGGTGTATTTCTCAACTCTTTGAAGGCAAGAAACATTCAGTGTTTATTGTTATGTCTCCTTTGTTATACCAATGCCTGCAGAGTCTGTGGGTGGTGTTCCTTCTCTAACATAATGCTAATTGCAGGACAAATTCCACTGTGCATACTCCTACTGACTTGAGCATATTTTAAGTTTTTTAGGTTATGTACAGCAACTTATTTTTTGTGTAAAGGAACCGCCAGCTGCATAATACATACATGTGTAATAGAAATCATATAGGAATGATTTTCCTTGGCAACAAAAACATTCTATCTATCCATATCTCTCTCTCTCTGAATTATTTCTGAGTTAACCAAAAAACTAAGGGCTTCCCTTATTTTCCTAAATTTTTCAGTTAGAGTGGTCATACCCATATTTGTAGTTATATCTAGATTTTCATTAGTGGTAGATGAAATAGATTGCTGAATAAATTGCAAAGGTGAGTGATAAAATGAATTACTTTGGATGTCTCCGAATCTTACTTTCCTTGTGTTTTCTCTGCCAGGAATACTTTGAATATTTACCATTGGGACAGTTTGTTAAATTATTAGAGAGAAGCTTCTAGAAAAAGTGCTGTCCAATGTAATTCACATGTTATGTTGAAAAAGACTTACTACTGTTGTCTTTGGAGTTAGTCTGGTGGAAGAAATTGGAGAATTTATCTCCAGTTCTTTATAAAGTCTGGTTAACTTTAAGAATCTGCTATACAACTGAAGGCTTTGATGACAGATATTTGCTTTAGTAGCTGTGTCATGCCTCTGCTGCCTGTCCATCCAAGTCAGTGGACTTGGTTGCCTGTTTTACCATCTCTATGTGGAAGAAAGATCTTAAGTGCTGTAAAATCATTGCAGGTGGAGGCTGGAGTCTCAAAATCCAGGAAAGAGATCAAAACCTCCTAGGTAGTTGTGCCACCTTGTGATGGCCACAATAAAACCCATACCAGAACTTAGGTACTTTGGCAGCCTGCCACTGCTATGTTCAATTATTTAAACTCTAATTAAAACTGAGGGAAGTTTGTCCACAGACACATTTTGGTTGGTTCCTGCAAAAAGTTACTTAACATTTTGTGTACTGAATTTACACTGGAACAAGTCGGTTGGTTTACAGGAATAGCACAGCTAAATCTCAGTGCTTGTGTAGCTGTGGTACATACCACTTGATGGCTATACTACGTGCCACAAAAGGCAGCAAAGTTAAATTTTTGAACACATCTATCATTTGTAGTGTCTGCATGAAGGTACTGAGTGTTAATATGAGCACTGCAGAGCTTGGGTGCAGGGGATTTAGGAGTTGAGTTTCTGTTAACTGAACCTCCCTGTGATTGTTAGAGAGAAAAATCAACAGTCAAGGGCCTGCTGAGGCCGCAGTCACTAAGTGGACTGTCAGTTTTCTGCCCCTGGAGACAGGGATTTCAGCCCTACTGTAGATGACAAAGAAAGATGACGTGGAAGCTTGCTGATGAACAGGCTCTGGTCAGTAGGCATGAAAATGGAAAAGGTGTGTTGCAGTGCAGGTGAGGGTGGGTGCCACACTGACAGACGCTTCTCTTTTTCCCAGTCTGTCCCCGTAAGAGTACAAAGTTCAAATACAAACAAAAGTAATTCTTCTGCATATCTATTCAATGTTTGTTTGAAGAAAATTTCAGTGAGAACTGTGTAAAACATTCCAGAAGCTCTTAGGAAATATATTTTATCCCTGCAGTTAGCCAGAGTGTTTCAGCACAGAGATCCTCTTTTGAGCAGAGGCTTTTTTATAACATCTAAAATGTGGCATTGACATTAAAAACCTGTGGGTTTTATACTGCACTGTTAGATGCTGTTATAAAGCAGCATAACAAAGGTAATGTCTTTTTCAATTGTCATGCAGTAATACCATACTAATTTAATTTCATTGTGGTTTACCAGTTCATTTTATGGATTTGGCTGGATGTGAGGATCATAAATCTTGTAAGAACAGTTAGTTCTTCTCATGTTTATAAACACAGCTCACCTCAGGAGTCTGTTTAGTGCTCCTTGTGTTTTTCCACCTGACTTTGACAGTATGCCTTCACACCAAAAAGGGAAGGCATTTGCGTAGATATAACTTTGCCAGTTTTACTTTAATGAGGATAGATGACAGTTGACAATAGCGCAGATTAACAACCAGACCCCTACCTAAGCTGCTCAGCAAGTGGACGGACTGATTTCAAAACCTGCTTGTCACATTTCTGTTGTTAAGGTCACCCTGCTAACTAAGGTAAAGTGCAGTGGCCATCTCCACCCAAACTGCATGACACCTTCATTTTGCTGTGTAAACACAGAGGGAGATAGAGAGTTTTTTCTCGCCTTAGTTACATCCTCCAGTGCAACACTTGCCCTCTCTGGGGTAAACCTCTGCCTCAGCAATTACATTGAGAGTGGAAAAACTCCATTCTTTTATTAGCCAGTTCTGTCTCATGCTGCTCAGTTTACGACGGATCAAATAAAAGGTGAACCTTTTTACTGGAACTGATGTCCACATGTGTGTCCATGTAGGATTGCTCTGTGATAAACCATTCTTCAATGTGGATGGAGGGACAAGGAATTAGAGCAAGCGCTTCAGACTGAGATGACATTTTTACGTCTGGTATCAGGCACTGGTGGAGGGTGATTACAAACCCATATAAAAAGAGTCAGTCACTGAGCAATGGGTGAGAGTTTGAAATGATAAGGCACCAAAAAGGAGTGAATACTTTTCTCCCATGTCTTCCTGGGCTGATTTGTATATTCCTGCAGCTGGGCCATGTTACTTTAATGGCAGCAAGTTTAAGGGAGTTACATTTTGGTAAGTCTGCTGTGTCCATCCTGTTAACTTCCTGTAGAGCAGAAACAGGAACAGAAATGTCACGTTTCAAATATTCAGAAGTAAGTCCAGCCATTCAGCTAGCCATGTGAAAAGGATTATGCAGTATTTCAGAGGAATAAGACAAAAGCTGGCTGTCCATATATGAGTGAGTGAGCCTGCAGGCTCCTTTTTTAAAGCTCTTGCTATTTGTTTCATGCAGTGTCATAGGTAGAAGCTCAGAATGAGTCATGGGGCCTTCTAGAAAAGCATCCTTTTGTGTTTTGTGGTAGGAAAATAGCTACTGCAGCCCTAAAACTGGGAGTCTCGGATAATTAAGGTAAACATTTCCTATGTAATAATTGTTAGCATAATTCCCTGTTACATGTAAATATGTAAATATATAAAAATAAAGCTATATTTTAACACCACTGAAAAACAATTTAAAGATACCATAGTTTCTTTTATAAACTTTCACCTCATATTCTTTTTTCTAACTGGTATATGGGTGTGTATTTATTGGTGTTAGTATTTTCTGAAAAGAAAAACCCAAGAGGATAAAGATACTTTTAGAATTTAGGTTCTGAGCCACATGTTTAAAAAAATTAAAGATTTCTTTTACTAACTTTGAGCTATGCAGACATAGTTTGGGATTTTTTATGTTTTAGATATTGGAGAACTTAATTCTTGAAACTGTTCCATTTACCTTTTTTAAAGCATAGGGAAATTTCATTTACTGACTTGTCATTTCATGTATTTCTGTTTTGTACTACACACGTGCAATTAAGAGAAAGAAAACACAAAACATCTTTTTGTCCTTCAGGAGATGTCGGTTTGTAGGCATCTCAGTCTTTGAATCATTCTGTCTGCTTAAAGTGTGCTAAGTAAAAGCTACTGTCTATTTATAGATGAGTGAAGCTGGAATGTGTTGGCACAAGGTGATGCGGAGCTTTACCTAACGCCCAATTGAAAATGTCTGCTGATGGCCCATCAGTGGAAATAATGACACATTTTTACCTTAAACTGGATTATTTGGTCTTACAGATCTATTTTAATGGAGAATTGATGGCCTTGTCAGCTACTACTGTTACCGTGTCTGCATTGACCATAGAACTGAGTGTCTGTGGGAATAAGTAAAAGGAATTTGTTGAGAATAATGGCTTGCTCTTAATGTTCAGTAAAGAATACTCTTAGTACTTTATTTCTTGAAATAATGGATTTCATTCCTTTTCAGATTGAAGGATATTTTTTTCTAGCATATAAAGACCTGTTCTTGAGAACTGCTGAATGGTTTATAGGAATGCTATAATTTCTATCTCCAAATAAAGTGAATGAGAACTTAGTATTAATTAGTATTTAGTGAATATGAAGAAGATCATCCCTTTTTATCATGAGATTCTTTCAAATACACAACCTTCATTTGGTACATAATGTAAAAATATTAAGATTATTTAGAATATGGGGTATTGTTCATCACAGGCTGAATTTTTCTTTAGGAAAATAGTTTGTGTTCTCAGTGATTGCTTTTCTGGTTCGTTTGCTGTTTTCTTTCTCCTCTTCCACAGCCAGAGGGAGCAGCCATTATAGCAGAAGCAGCATTACTGATTTCATAGGTTTTTAAACAAATAAGTCATAGCCTGCAGTAAGAGACAGAATTTCTAGCATTTTGTGGGAATTTATCATCTCACACTTCAGTAGTTCATCTTAAACATGGCTATTTTTGTGTGTTTTCATATAGGTAGGTATTAGAAGGAATTTAGGGGACGATTAAGACACCTAAATTTAGTTGTCTTATGTGGTCTTTTGACGTAGGTGAACTGTCTCTAAACTCCCATTCTAGTCAACAGAGATGGAGTCACAGTCAATGGAGTCCGAGGAGCAATTCAGGTCACCATCACTTGAACGTCTACCTTAAGGCAAGCAGAATTACTCTAGAGGCTCGACTGTTCTAATTAGGGTCTTACTTCACTTACCCAAACATAGGCACCTCATGCCATTTTTGATAACCTAGTGTATTTTACCTTGCCCCTAGATACTGCTTTAGAAAAATACAGTTCTTCTACAGATCTTGTATCACATCTTCCAGTCCTGTTCAGATGTCTTTGGTATATCCCAGAAGGTACTAGATGCACATTTATGCAGCTGAATTAAAACAATGATCTCGATTGACTATAATGGAAGCCTAGACACAAATAATTTTCAACTGCCTGTAAGTGCATGTAGCTGAAGATGGTTGCTAAAATCAGTGCAGATTTCTTAGAGGTACTCAGTAGTCTCAGAACATAGAACATCTATACAGTAAATATGTAAATATTTTTAAAATATATGTATTTCCTTTTAAAAATTGGAAGATACCTGAGTCTAATGCTGATGCAGATTATTAATTGCAGTGCTGAGAGGTGGGCCACTTCCAGGAATCTACAGGCTGCGTCAGCTTCACTTTCATTGGGGTTCATCTGATGACCATGGCTCTGAGCATGTTGTGAATGGAGTGAGGTATGCAGGAGAGGTAAGACTCACCACTTTTTACTTTAAAATAGGGTGTAAGGTAACATTTGTCATTATCGTTCAAGTGGGACAAATTTTGTCATTTGTCTGCTTTTCAAGGAGCTCTTTCTATTTCTTCTTACTGACATTTTCTTCTTACTGCCATCGATTCTTAGAAATGTGAATCAGCTTGAAATAGTTCTCACAGTATAAGAAAAGAAAAATGCTATGTGAAACTAAAGTTTCCATGTTCTCAAACCAACGTGGCTTGAAACACAGGACAGCATGACTGAATTACTGAGAAGCAATGCAAAGTTACTAAAACAGTATTCTGAAAGTATAGTTTTATAGCAAAAGTATAAAATTGTAGCAACAGAAAGGGGGAAGAATGTGTTACCTGGATTTTCTACCATTAGGATTGTAAGGGTGGATGAGAACTGTAGACTAATAATATATAGAGCTTACATTCATATGGATTCTTTGATAGAATTGCTGTAATTTGAAAGCCAAATGGAAATGAGTCACATATTGTGGATGACTTCTGAACTGCATGTTCTGCCTGCTTATTTAAGCATCTTTTCTGTGTTCTTCAACTCTAAGATGAGATTTCTGTTCTTTTTTGCAATTTCTGTATTAAGATGTTTATAGTTTATTTTAAAGCAAATAGCCTAAATGGTAATATATGGCTGATATAATTCATATATGAATTGCTGTGGTTTTTTTTTTGAAGGCCTAATCCTCATTCTTATTTGCCCCAAACTCTCTCACATATATGTAGAACTCTAAATTTGCCTTCTGATGGCTTGCTATTCAATAATGGCTTTTTTTAACATGTTTTTCCTTGTTTCTAGCTACATTTGTTACACTGGAATCCCAAATACAGTAATTACCTTGATGCTGTGAGAAGAACTGATGGAATAGCTGTTTTGGCCATATTTTTGCAAGTATGAAGAAGCATGCAACCCTTCTTTGTACTGCTATTATAGAGTTTTCTATTCTTACAGGGTTAAAAAAGCAAAACCCTTTGAATATATTTGCTAGGGATCGTACCACATTGAAGGGCTTAACTTTCCATAATGCGTGCTTTTCAAGTTATAGAGCATGAGTCATGTTATTTCAAATGGTATCTAATACTACATACACATGTCCCAGCAGCTATTGTGTCACTGTGTGGCTAGTGGAAGCTGTAAATGCAGATATATTTGCCCCTGTTTTGGGGACATGATGTCAGTAGTGGCCCTCTGACCAATAGCAGTCAGCTGTCTTCTGTGCTAATCATAGACTGATTTCAAGGACAGATACCGCTCCTAGGCTTTTCATTAATTTTCTCGCAGGCAAAACTAACTCACAGACAATACACGTAACTCATCCTTTTTTAAAATCTTTTTGGGGACATGCAGTCTTAGCCTGAAATATTGGCCTTTGCTCTCTCTTGTTTTATTAATCTTCACTAGAGGTAGAAAAGTGGACATCTGTGTTGAGATCAGCAATTGCAAACAGTAGATCTGATCATGAATTCTGGATTTTAAACTAGAATTAAACTTTTTCTGAATTCTGTACTTGAGTCTGAAGATTTGTTTATCTTTGTTCAGCTAAAATTCAATGTCAACAGGAATAGCTGTATTGTGAAATTACCTGTGATGCTGATTTTCTGTACTGATATAATTTTCTTATTTGCATCATATTATCTGTTGGGGTATAGACTGAAGATGTAGCTTACTAAGCTGGTAGGGGTGAGAGGCTGGGTTAATGCATTGTAATTTTATAGTTGATATATGTTTAGAAGCACATATAATAAAATATGAGAAGGAAGAAAACTGATCAAGCAGAACTCTTTGGTTAGCTCATACTTTCTTCTTTACAGGTAGGGAAAACTCCCAAACCAGAGATGAAAAGAATTCTCGAAGAAATAAATGCTATCAAAACAAAGGTAATGATGTTGGGCTTTTCATTGTAGGAAGATCACCATTCTAGACCCACAAATTCTCAGGGAAAAAAAAAATAATCAAGAGGCATGACTTCCTAGTTTTCAAATTCTGCTCTGCAACATTGTGAGAATATACTTGTGAATAAAACTGTGGGTAGCTTTTCCTTAACAAGAAAAGTCCTTTCTTCCATTTACGTATGAGCTTTCTTTGGCTTTAAGTGGGCCTTACAATTTTGTGAAAATAAGAGTCATTTCACCAAACTTTACTCACTTCAAAACTAGGCATGGAGTCTTATTCTCTCAGTGGTCAGTGACAAAAGAAAGGCACCTTTGGAAATTGGTCTGTTCAGTCTTGAAATAGGCTGCCGAATGGACCTCTGGAAATGCCACTGACTAGCCATCTGTGTCTCAGATAGCATTATCTGATAAGAATCTCACCGTAAACGTACATTTCATAGGCTGTCTTGTTTGTTACTAGCACAAATATTATAAATCTAGAGTACCTGTCTCACTTCATTATATGGTGACCTAATCCCATACTCAATAGATAGGCAGAATTTCCATAAGAAAGGAGGCCAGAAGGAAGAGTATTTCTGCACAGAAATGAGTGAAGCACATTGGTACTGGACGCCACTTCACATGAGTTAGCTCAGGTACAAGAAGTAGCATCATGGAGTTGTATGTTGTGTCATGCTTCTCTGGGCCCATCTGTGAGGGTCATTCAGCCCACTTATCTTCACACTGCATCATTATGTATTGTGTAGATGTGTGCTTCGTTTCCTTAGTCTGTACCATTGAAGTATCTGAGTCATTCTCTCTTAAAATACCACAGCTGCATCTTTACCTAATCTCAACTAGAGCTGTTGAAGAGTTTTCAGTTTGGTTTTGTTGTGTTTTTGTTTTTGTTCTTTTTAAGGGGAAAGAAGCTCCTTTTCCAAACTTCGATCCTTCAATTCTTTTCCCTAAATCTCATGACTACTGGACGTACCATGGGTCTTTCACTACTCCACCTTGTGAAGAGTGCATCACCTGGATTATTCTTAGAGAGCCTATCATAGTCAGCTCAGACCAGGTAAACTTCAAATAGATAATATTTTACCCATTTCTTTTTAGTTCCCTGCCATAATGTGATCTTATTCTTTTGACAAGGAAAATGCTCATGGGATTCTGTGAGAAATTGCATGATTAAAAGGACATTGAAGAACTGAATGCCTTAGAAACTACCTTGGGACTCCATAGAGAACCTGTAAAAATCTCCAAAGGACTGCAGTCTACAACCTAATACGTGCAATCAACCTATTAGACATATCTCTCTGTCTCTGTATGACTCCCACATTAACTAATTGAGCAGAGATGATGACCTCCTCTACTCGCAACAGCTCATTGTTTCCTAGTCCACATCAGACATCATTTTGGTTCAAATTCACAGACATCAGAGAGCTTTATAAATCAGTAAAGTTGTAACACAGTGTAGATGGTAAGAGTTACAGCAGTTTGGAGTGTGACTGACACCAAGCAGTAGTTACTATATCTGAGAGTTCTTGCTCCTGTGGGCAAGAGACCTCTTGCGACATGAACTAAAGGAAAGAGCTGCTCTTTTTGTTTCCCAGTCCCTGTGTTCCCATGATATTAACTCTTGCTAGTAGGAGAAGATGGAGCTGGATGTGGCTCACACCTTTTATTTTACACAGAGCTCAAAACTGCATTACACCAAGAGCCAGTGGAGGAAAGCTCAAACCATTAAGCTCTGTTCTCCTGCAACTGTTTAAATCAGAATTTTGACACATTTAGCTAAAGCTTTAGGTTTGCACCAACAACTTTGATTATGCAGGACTTTTTCAACCATTTAGATTGCCTCAAGCTTCCTGAAGTAAAGTGTTAATTGCTTGTCATGATGAATGTTTGAAGGTAATCACTGGACAAATTATGAAATAAAGCTGCTGTCAAAAAGTGACCATCTGCAGTGAAATGCAGTGGGACAGTCAGGTACCTTAACTACATTGCACGCCTAATGAAGCAGGAGTCCAGTGTTCTCACCTAATGCAGCTGAGCATTTCCAACTCTTTGAACATTCTTCTTTGCAAATGTGTCTCTTATAGCTTGCTTCTTTGAAAAACATCTTTTATCAGAATACGAATTTACTGGGATTGGTGATTCTGTCTGCCCGGCATTCTAGATGGCATCATGTAACCAGGAAAGTATTGTATCAGGTGCTTGACGCCCATGTTTCTGGAAGGTATACCAGCTAAATTTTCACAAACAGGAGCAGTATCAGATAACTGTAATTTGTTAATTTGAAAGCCTTCTCCGGTCACTTACCACAACAAAGTATTTCTTGTTAATCCTCATTCTCCTTCAATCCCATTTATAGAAATTTGAGTGCCCTTTTTCATCACATTTCACCCTGTGATTCTACTTGTATCACACGAGTCAGTTTTCTCATTTGAGATTATTCCTTTACTCAGCAGACTACTATGATACAATGTCACAAATTCCAAGACTCCAGGATAGTAAGAACATGAACATTAATCAAGCGACTGACATATTATGTAGATATTATATGTAGACACATAACTTTTCATTTTAGATTCTCAAGGTGATAAGGTGTTTTGTTGTATTGATTAATGTGCACGTGTCACCAAAAAAATCTGTTTTCTAGTACTTCGTATTTATGTAGCTCTCTGTCTTTTAAAGAATAGAACTCAGGTATGATGGGAACCTTAGCTGGCAAGAGATGAAATATGGTAATGTATTCGTATGACTTACAGCTTGATTTTCACAGCTTATTGAATTTGTCTGCCTCCTGTTTCCCTGCCCATCCGAAAATTAATATATGTGGGCTATTTTGAAGCTGATACTTGCGTGAAAAATACAAATATGGTCTGACTGGTTTCCACAAAATAAATCTGTTTAGAGGTTTATATTACAGAAGATCAACTACAGATTTTCTTGGGAAAAGTGTAGTCATTACTGAGCATCTCTGATTTAAAATGCATTTTTAAAGGAATAACTAACCACATCATTGATCCAGCTTCATGAAAAGACTTTTTGATCACTGCTGTATTTGGGTCATGGCCTTTTTTTCAGCTTAAAGTTAGTGAGTTTTGGGAAACATACAGACTGTTCTCTAATTGGCCATACTGTAGAAAAATGGAGCATTTAAGGTAAAAAGGAAATTACTACGTATAGTATATGTACATATATGTATTATCCTGTCCCGAGATAATAACTTTTCAGGCAGAATTGGCAGTGTATGTGGGGTACTGTATACAAATACAATAGAAAGACTTTCCTTACTCCAGAGTGCCTGCAGTCTAAATAATGTATTCATAAAAGAGGATTGTGTTACTTCTAATCCTAGAAAGTGTACTGCCATGGCAGCCTCATTAATAGTAATTATTTTAAGCATGTGTGCATTTACAGTGGATCGCTTGGATGCTTTTGCAGCCAGATGGTAATAATGTATTAGCCACAAGGATAAGTGCAGTCACTGCAAATCAGTACTCTGTAGGAAAAATCAATTCACCAGAAATCCCTGTGAGATGTAGAGTGGGTGGCCTAGCTGCTCAGATTACTTTTAATGAAAGGATAGGAATTTAACTGTGGAATAACTCTGTCCAATAGCAGACTAATTTTTTTCACCTTTATCTAGCTATAGCCTGAATATATGCTCTTTTTTTTTTTACTGAGTAGAGCAGATCTTCCACAAATAATAATAAAACCCAGCAATCTCTTCTCCAATAGCACTTTATCAGTACGAACAAAACCGCTGAACTATTTTCATCTCCTACTGTTCCTGTACCAAGTATTCTTCCTTTGAAATCTGAAATTTAATTTCAGGTGAATAATCCCTCTGATGCATATTATATTGGTTATAAATGCGACACCATCACTGTTAGGCAAACTGAGATAGCTGGCTTTTCTGAGCTGTGTAGTGATGAGCAACGTTGAGATGCCTAAGCTAGCTCAGTCCATAAACTGCAGTTAGTGTAGTCACAGTGAACCCAGCTTTTACACCCCAGACAGAAGTTCTGCTTCTATTGGACTTGAATTCTGTACCATAAAAGGTAGATACAGCAGCGTATCAAAGCTGGTTGCGAACAAAGTTGATGTGTGCCATGCAGGGGGCTACATTTTCAGGTGTACGCATGGGAAAATGTATGCATCCTTTTCATGGTAAGCCATTCAAACAGCGAAGTGTCAAGTGTCTGAATCCCAGCTGATATGCTTTCTGTCTGATGTTGTGAATGGCAGTGACAGTAAATTAACGTAATGTATCTGTAAGTGGGTATATGTGTTGCATCCTTTGAAAATCAGAAAGTAGTAGAGGAAAAGCATTATACAGTTTTGAAGAGTATGGGTAGAACTCTTCTTTTGGCATCCCTCAAAAACCCATACCTTAGTTAAAAAAAAAAAAAACTGGCCAGGGAGAGTCAAGCTGCAGACCCTGTTTACAAACAATTTGAAACCTTGACCAAGTCATCATCCAAGTTTACATTCCTGTTAATGGACTTTTTTGTGTCACTGCAGCAGAATATATCCTCTGTTACAGACCCACCACAGAAATGAACAATTAGTTTATAATTTAGCCTTAACACCTTGCCATTTCAGAGGCTTCTCAACAATCAGACACTAAGGCAGGGTTAGAGTCGGAGAGGTTTATTAGGGCATAGGCTGTTCTATTTGCCTTTTCTGAGGACTTCCCACAGTTTGTGTGGCTGTACATAGTTCTGTAGACAGTACATAAACGACAGTACTTTTCACAATCCTGTTCAGATAGGACCCATTTTTTCTGTCTTGTCTATTTCTAAGAATATTACTGCTAGGAGAAGAATGTGAGTACAGTTCTTATGGTGATGGGGTGAAGGATATCTTCACAACTTTTAAGGAGACTTTCTCCCCAGCTTCTGGGGCTGGGCCAGCCTCCTTGGTTTAATTGTTGGGCTGTGGATTTGATCCCAAGGGATTTCCATCAGGACACTTCAATTTTTGCTCTCCTGCAGATGGCGAAGCTCCGCAGCCTATCCAAGAATGCCGAGAATGAACCTGATCTCCCTCTGGTTGATAACTGGCGCCCGACTCAGCCTCGGTATTTCAGGATGGTGAGCGCATCATTCCTCTAGGACCTGGCTCGGGTTGGGTGTCCCTGAGTGAGGCGACCTGTAGAACTAAGAGATGGTTTTGGTTTGTGTCCTCTGTTGCATTTAGACAGAACTCCAGCTGTAGGTCTGGAGGCTGAAACTCTTGAGTCATGAAATATGAATTTCACTTTCAGAGGATAACATTTACTTAGGCAAATCCTATCATTAAAATAGGAGTAGAGAATCTGTTTGGCTCTTCATAACCACTTTAACATTAGCTTTTGTTAATAATACAAAGGAAGAAAGAAGATGCTACTAACAACTGCAAAACCATTTCCTATTTCCCATGTCTGTTGATGCTTGCCTTAGTCCATGCTAAAGAGGTTGCAGTTAAGAGAAGTAATTGTTTTCAGCATAGAACCATATTTTTCAGTAGTTGTTTTCAGCATTTTCTATATCCTGCTCTGAGCTGCACCAGTTAATGCACAGGGCATTCTTGCAAATAAATGAGAGCACTCTTGGTATTTGATACTCACCTAAAATACAAAATGATAGAAAATTGCTTTGTTACCATTGATAAATAAGTTTTTAACTTCTTAAAACAATGGACAGGTGAAACAGAGGTCTATTCTGAAAATTGTATTCACTGATTTATATGTAGTTAAAACTGGAATGAGGGAAGAGCTGTTTCTGTTTGTGTCACAACTGGTTTTCCATATTAAAAGACTAATTTGTATTTTAACATTGTAGCAATCAGTGTGACATGGATTTTGAGAACTTGGTCTCTTCATATCCTGAATATATATTTTCTCCCTGTATGCAAGTGGCTTTTCTGTGTAAAATGGGTGTTAAGACAGCAAGAGTTCTTAATCTTTTTAGTGTTGTTTTTTTTTTTTTTTTGAGGCAGATTCTCAATTAAGGTGCAAATATAACTGATTCTGCTGTCCATGAGATTTGTGCATAAATATCTGAAACCACAGTTTGACTCTTCTGATCAAAATGCAGTTGATCAGGGTGTTCTTATCCCTTCTTTTGGTATAAAGATCAATGAAGCAGGATTGTAAGCCTATACTTGAAATAACAGTATTTCTGCATTAAAAAATCCAACAATAATAAATACATTTACTTAAGAATTTGTTCTGTATGTTGCTTTTTCCAATTTTAGAAACATGTAAAAATAACAGAATTTTAAAGAAAGACTTGTCCTCTGTAATACACCTTCATGGAAACTGATGGTGGATGGTATTTTAGATGTCTGTTTGAACTACAAGAGTACTGATAATATTTCATGTGACTGCAAGAAATAGCATCTTAAATATGCTACATCATTGAGACATCCACATCTATTCTTTTAGTGAGATCATTCTATTCTGACAATGCCTTTCTTGTACTGTCATATGAATCAACTCCTTCTCAAGCTGACTGCACAGTGGAAAAATTCAGTCTGTATCTAAAACCATTAATCTGAATGGTAGCTTACACCGAGCTCTGGAAATACAAAGCAGCTGCTGCTCTGGCAGCGATGGACTCTTAGGGCAGGAGGATGTTGCTGAGCTTGGTGATGAGATGGGATATGCTCCCTGTCTCCAGGTCCCCTGCTGTGAAAGCTTCTGGACCATGTCCTCACTCTGCTTTCTTCCTTCAAATAGGTAGTGTTTGGGCTGGGAAACTTAATTTAGTCATTGTTAGTATTTCCCAACTGATTTCCCAAGTAGATTGCGTTGTGCTGTTTGTGTTTGCACTTTTCATTTATAAAATGATTCATTTGTGAAATGATTCAGATGAGTTAACACCTGTTTACGTTGCACGCACATATTGCTGACTTTAACACAGATTGTCGTACATGTTCATATTTCCACTTACTCGGATGACTTACGTAAAACCTATGCAGGTCCCTATGTTTGAAAACACACATATTTTTTGAATTCTTAATTAAATGTAATCTCTTCCCAGCTGGGTGGTTCCAGGACAGTTCAAAGCATAGCTTTGTGTTTGAACACCAGTACCCAACACAGTGTTAGCTGTAGAGACAAGAATATGCTGCTGGATTTTGCTTTATACTTCAGCGGAAGGTTTAATCCATAAACATTTCTGTATCTCATAAACTTCTAAGTTAATATCTGAAACAACATCAGGAAGTATTCTGTATCTGGTAGCCAATGTTATTCTGAACAGGAATGCAAGTCACAGAACATCACTGACCATGCAGGACAGGGTGCCCATAGACTGCCCAGCACTTCCTGCCTTCGGCTGAAAATGGCAATTTCCTGATGCATGAAAGTATGAGAAAACAATACTTTAATCACCTTTCTGTCTTCTGTTTGTTTTTCTCCAGTCAATTCTGCAGTATATATCTGTTTGCTTATAGGTTTCTTCATTAGAAAAAGGAATTTTGAAGCAAAAATTATTTTTCTAAACTACGTCATTTGCTGTGTATTAGAATACAAGTTATTTTATAATGTGATTTATTAAACTAAGTTACGTATCTCAGAGCTTAGAGCAGGCTTTATCTTCCTTGCAATTTATGATATTGCAAAACTGGGATATGTAGTCTCAGAGGTTTTTTAACAACACAGTGGTTTCCCAGTCACACTCTGCAAAGGAGCTGTCTGGGTTTTGGAAATGAAGCCGAGGTCAGCTTCATCCTCTAGAGCCAAGTTTATTAAGTTTTAAACTAAGAGTGGAAGTAATGTCCCTAAAGAAAGTGTTTGACTTTTTCATGCAGTTGGTTTCATAGTATGTGTATTTATAATTAGTAGAAGGTACACTAAATTGGGCACTGGACTGTGTGGACTCAGTGGCAGGTAGGAGAAAGTGTGTGAATATGGGTTTGGCGGTTGTTTCACAGACCCCCTTCCAGTGTTTAAGGGATTTTCTGAAGTCATGATGACAGATTGAGAAAACAGTGGTTCAGCAGGCATCAGGAAAAAATGGAAAGTGTAGGAGTAGAAGGAAAACAAAAAGCCGAAGAATGGGGGGTGCTTCAGGGGCACTGTAAATTGAGCTGTAAGCTGAAAGTATGAGATCAGGGAGATTTCTGAAGGCAGCAAGGGGGGAAACGTGGGGTGATGTGAGTCAGCATTTAGAATGTGTTCGTGTCTGATGCAATTTTCTCTTCTCTCTGGCTGTGTTCACTGTTGTTTTACAGAGGTTCCCCCTTGCTTTTAGCTTGCAGCTTTCTGTAAGTGCAAGAAAAAATAATCACTGGTATGACTGAATTCAGGTCACTGCAGGTCACTGTAGGAATAACATCCCACACGTCTCACTTCTACCTGCATATTTCCACCGTGGGATACAGTTCTATGCACGGCCGGAGCAGGAAGGCCTGGGTTCAGGCGTACCTGGTGAAAAAGGAAGACATCAAATGTTCATCTGGGTCGGGTAGAAAACAATGAGTTACTACAATGTTTGACTTTACACACCATGTATGCCTGACAGTGATATCAGTGCTAATTTAGGAGCAGTCCCTCTGAAATGGAAATGCAGACATGAGACATGCAGCCCCATTGCACAGCTCGTTGACAGCCAAGTTACTTTTCATCTGCTGCAGATGTCAAAAATAATTCGACCCAGCCTAGCTCTGTGGTGCTGTGAGTCTTCCTGAAACTCAGAACGTTTTAAAGGGATGGCTGTACCTGTGTCCGTGTCACTGGCAGTCTTGAACATGAGTAAGGAGGTATGTGTGGAATGAAATCGCAGCTGCTGTAGCACCAGAGACATAATTATGCTCATCAGCAGAGAAGATGAATTATCACCAATTTTAGGTAAGATCTGCCTGTCTAAACTTGGTCAGACTAAAAGGTATCCATGGTAAACATGTGGGAAGTCCCATTTTCTGTGTTGCTCTTTGGGAACCTCTTCTTTAGCCCCAGCATCATGCTGATCAGAGAAGCTATCCTTAGGTTACCTGCAGCTGAGCATGAAAGGATCAGCGAGCAGACTCACTCTGCGAAGGTCTCTGAGGCAGGCAAGAGGAGGTAGATGTAGATATCAATCTAAAGTTTTATATAAAAATAGCCATGGATTTTAGTGGGGAAGAGTCAAAATCATTCAGGTGATGGATATTTTTGAAGAATTCAGACTCATCAAGTCTGCTTTAGATCAGAGCTACATTTGATTAAATGTGATTTATTCTATATCCAAATTTATGCCTTGGAAATTTCATTAGAGTCATCTGTACAACAGCGGACAGATCTTTAGAGCCCTTCTTTTATATAAACAGTGTTTTGCAAACTATGTGCATGGCTGTTAAGACTATGAGAAAAATTATGAATTATTTTGCCCAAGTTTCAGATTTAATGAAAAAAAAGAAAGTTCAAATTCTCTTTATGGTGAAGGAATCTTGAGAATTTAAACAAATATGACTATACAGTAATGTCTGAAGCAATGCTGCAAAATACGATTTGCTAACTTCACTCTCAAAATTCTGGTTTTTGTGTTGTTTTGCTGAAAGGAAAAGGAGAGGTTTTCTATGACATCATTTCATCAAAAACATAGTCCTTATGGCTAGAATCAGGCACTTCTCTGCTCCTGGTAATAAAGCATCCTGTGGGGAACATTTGGGATCACAAGAAGTGATTGGCACAGACGTTCTGTCCTGTCCCATGTGGCAGCAGTGACGGCTCGCTGGGGCTGGGCTCTCCCGTGTGTCAGCTGGGGAAAGCTGTCCCTGGAGAAAGACATGCAGCTAAGCCCTAGCCATGGTCATGGGAGGACGCATCATGCCTCTAATGGAACATGCTCGAGTCTGGCTTCTGTTGGGTAATGTTTCGCTCCCTTGCCTCAATGCCTTTTTCCCATTGAACAGACCTAAGGCTGTGTGTTTTTATAGCTTGCTGTCTGTCTCTGTATCAATACGTACACAAAACACATATGTGCTACGTAAATGCACATTCTGTTACGGGTTTTTGTTATTGTGGGAGAGCATTTTGACTGAAATTACAATTAGTTTCAGACTCATAGGAGAAAAAGCATCCTTCTAGTGAAGTTAGTCTTGCTTTTACCAAACCTGCCTCTGCTTGGCTGCCTGCCGCCACACCTGGCTGTCTTCCAGAATAAAGCAGCTGAGGAAACAGCTCCCTTCCCCTTCTTTTCCAAGAACAAAAGAAACTCATCAGCTTGGAGCAGCTTTGCTTCCTTCCCAAATCGGTGGGGCCATTAATTACCTTTTCCACTCTCCAGCCTACAAACTGCAGCGTTAACTTTGAAGGAGCTAAAGGTGATGGCTGGTCAGGCTAAAGAGGGAGAAGTAGATCCTGCTGCTCATGCGAGGAGGAGGGTGATGAACTGCAGGGGTGGAAGGTCTCAGGGAAGAGCTGGTGAAGACTGGGCAGATAGCAAACAATTGCAGGTGATCACAGTGTGGTGGGTTGACCCTGGCTGGGGGCCAGGTGCCCACCAGAGCCGCTCTCTCACTCCCCTCATTCACTAAACAGGGGAGAAAAGGCATAATGAAATGCTTGTAGGTCGAGATAAGGACAGGGAGAGATCACTCACTAATTATCGTCACGAGCAAAACAGACCGAACTTAGAGAGGGAATTCATCTGATTTATTACTAGGCAAAACAGAGTAGAGGAATGAGAAATAAAATCAACTCTTAAAACACCTCCCCCCACCCCTCCCATCTTCCTGGGTTCAACTTCACTCCTGGCTTCAACCTTCCCCCCCTCAGCGGCACAGGGGGACGGGGAATGGGGGTTGTGGTCAGTTCATCTCACGGTGTTTCTGCCGCTTCTTCACCCTCAGGGGGAGGGCTCCTCTCATCGTTCCCCTGCTCCAACTTGGAGTCCCTCTCACGGGAGACAGTCCTTCATGAACTTCTCCAACATGAGTCTCTCCCACGGGCTACAGTCTTTCACGAACTGCTCCAGCGTGGTCTCTTCCACGGGGTGCAGACCTTCAGGACCAGACTGCTCCAGCGTGGGTCCCCCACAGGGTCACAAGTCCTGCCAGCAAACCTGCTCTGGCATGGGCTCCTCTCTCCACAGGTCCACAGGTCCTGCCAGGAACTTGCTCCAGCGTGGGCTTCCCATGGGCCACAGCCTCCTTCAGGTGCCTCCACCTGCTCCGGTGTGGGGCCCTCCACGGGCTGCAGGTGGAATCTCTACACCCCCTCATCCTTCCTCCATGGGCTGCAGGGGGACAGCCTGCTTCACCATGGTCTTCACCACGGGCTGCAGGGGGATCTCTGCTCCGGCGCCTGGAGCTCCTCCTCCCCCTCCATCTGCACTGACCTTGGTGTCTGCAGAGTTTCTTACATCTTCTCACTCCTCTCTCTTGCTGCAAAAGCTCTCCCTAATTTGTTTTTTTCCCTTCTTAAATATGTTATCACAGAGGCGCTGATTGGCTTGGCCTTGGCCAGCGGCGGGCCCGTCTTAGAGCCGGCTGGCATTGGCTCTATCAGACACAGGGGGAGCTTCTGGCAGCTTCTCACAGAAGCCACCCCTGTAGCCCCCCCGCTACCAAAACCTTGCCACGCAAACCCAACACACACAGTGAGATGTGCAGAGCTGATGTAAAGGCAGAATCCACTGCCGGTTGGTGAAAGTGGTGAGGAGTCCTCAACCATGAAAGGGTCAAATTCTCTCTCTTGAAAACCATGAGTGTGCTTCATTGGTAAGTGGTGGCATGGCTGTACCAAAGGCATGGGACCGATTAAAAAGCACTTGAAGGAACCTGAGCAAAGCACGTCCTTTGAGAGGAGAGAAGGCTGTGGCTTTCATTCTTTATGTGCTACAGCAAGATGGAGACTTCGTGGTCCCACATGCAGGCAAGAGGGCAGCTTGGATTAACACTTACACGTATGTAAATAGATGAGATGGTCCCCTAGGTGCATAGCGCGTGTGGCTGCCTGAAACATGTTTTATAATGAGGCAGACAGTCTGTTCATTAGATGATTAATGAGAGCTGCATTTTTGCCTTGTATTCCTGTGGGAAAAGGTGTGTGTAAAAGGTAGGGGTTTTTTTTTCCCTTGGGTTTACTTCTCTTAATGCCAGCATACATGTTCTACTCTTCAGTAGTGGGGCTGAGTATTGTCTAGAGTTTGTGATTCTTTACGTAAAGATGCAGAGAATGGCTGCAGAGATCTGTGGAACCATATTGGTGAGTTTCCACTGGAAACACTCGAACTCTTGGAAAGCTCTAGCCCCAGGATTTTCTTCACTGGACAATATTCCAAGGATTATGGCAAAGGGTAGGGAGGTCTTGCAATTACTGCGGTTCACAGTGAATGATTAGATCAGTTTTGTGGCTTTCCTGCTTTCAAAATGGGTGATCATTGGGAGTATCAGAATGCTGAAAGAAGATACACTGTCAACGTGGATACAGCCAGTAAACTAGGACATGGACTAGGAAGCAGACAAAAAGGTTTTTTTGCAAAGTTTTGTTGATTTTCTGGTTACCATCAATCTATGAAATTGTTTTACTTGTGAGAAGAAGCAGACAACTTTCTTGACCCAAGTAACCGTGGTATACATCTAACACAAGGATAAGAGGAGACTGGATATATCAGTCTCAGCAGAGCCTTCTGCGTTAATTCTGTTCACAGAACTAGGCTTCAGATTATCTAGGAGCACCCATATTAAGTGTTGAACCTTGGCATGGAGGCCACGCTTGAATTTCTGACAAACCAAATGCTTCTCAACAGCCGGTGAACCATCAGTGATATAAAGGCCCTCTGTTTTCATCATTGGATTTAAGTTAATCGTTTGGTTTCAGAAAGGGATTAAGCTCTTTTCTCCCTCCCTCACTTGCCAAGTAAGTTCAGGAGAGCATTTAATTCCATGTCACACTAAGTTTTACAATAAATATTGTCCTCCTAATGAATCAGAAACCAGATTATCAGTCCAGTCTGATAGTAAAGGAAAACACATAGTTATGACCCAAAACCCAACACCATATTTGGTCAGATTTTTCCATTGATCCATCCCATCAGGAGCAGGACTGCTATTGCTGATACCCAAATATTTAGGGAGATCTATAACTCTAACAGAAATATTAGTCTTTGCTAATTGAAGAGAGAGTTGTATAACTTAATGATATTGTAATTGCTGAGGACACTGTATGGAAGAAAGAAGGACCAGGTTGTCAGCCCACCAAATCAGAGAGACCTTTACGATCCTTTAACTTCTGATTTTTGACATCAACTTTGCTATTGTGAAGTGTTGCTGCTGGCTTTCAGATAATGGTCTGTGGGATTTTTCTGATAAAATATGTGAAGGTAATTCCTTTTATTTCTTTATTTTATAAAGGCTGTTGAAAGACAATTCTTTGGTAAGAGAAACAGGGAGGATTAAAATAGTTCCCCTTAAGGCTCTCACTAATCACAGCTTGAAAAACATTGACGAAAGCCCTGACTGTCAGAAAGACCATTATGCACATCTGATATGCCACAGATTTATGCTGTCATGGTAGGGCAGCATTCTTCCCTTAGAAATAGGGATTCTCAGAGGTGCCTGATGCTTATTAGGGTAACGATCCCACTTGGGATCTCTGGAGGTTGGGTAGGCTTTTCTGTTATGAAATCTGACATAAGCCTAGAAATGCTCAAGTCAACTTCCAAACATCATCAGCAGAGGCTCACAGTCATTTTTACTCATGGAGATTTGACATGAGTACAAAAAAATCTACTGCAAAGCACATAATGATACTTTTACTCATTAAACCCCTATTGCTTTATTAAGCATCCCAGTTATGTGCTGGCTTATGGTTCCCCACATGTTTAAAGTCTGCTAGCGAGGGAGCTCTGAGACATCATTCAAATAAAATGATGCTGATATACTATAGAAAAACATGAAAATTGCAGGTAGTTTTCAAATAATCCTGACATTGGAATATTTGTGTATGAGTAGACAGCAATTCCAGTAGTTTATTCGAAAGTATTTTCCTGTAGAATTAACGAGTAGTGTAGCTTCTGCTATCTCCCCAAAATTCAGTGCATTATTTAGCAACACAAATTGATATGTGAGCGAATAATCACCCCAAAAGAATAGACCCTCATGACTGAGCAGTCAACTTTGCAAGTGTATAAATAGTAACAGATACATTTTTCCTTTTTCCTGTGACATTAAGGATATGTCTACATTAGTTGTGTATTTCAGAACAGCTCCAGATCAGCTCCTACTGGTTCACACTGCTTGCTAACATAGACAAAAAGCCCAGTCATGGAGCAGAAAGCTGTTGTATTAAACTATGTTGAAACACAGGGAAAAAGAAGATAATTCCTTATCTAAAAAAACCCCAAAAACCAAAAAACCAAAACAAAAAACCCACAACCAAAACCCCATCAAATCATGGTACATTTAAAATGAGAGAAAACAAAGACATGAAAGAAGACAATGGGCAGTGTTAGCCATCAGAGCAGGCTGTGGAATCAGAAAATAGAAGCCTATCTGGCTTCATTTTTGAAGGCATCATGGAAAAGGACAGTTTTAAAGGAGGTTTCTGAGTGGTTTTTGAAGAGCTTCTCCCAGGCATGAAGGGATGCCTAAATTCATGCTTGCTTGAAAATGGAAATGACACTTGCTGATCAGACACAAGAGCTGGCACTTTGCATTTCAGCTAATAGGTCAGGAGAAAGAGGTCTGCAAAGGACCTTGAAAGTCAAAGCAAGTTGTGTGTGTTTAATGCGACAGGGATTCAAAGAGGTGGTGACACAATCTAAAAGACAGAACAAGAAAATTATTTTAGCAAAGAGTGGAAAGGTAGTTTTTGCCAGTACTGGAGGAAAGGACGTGGCAGCAGTGGGAGTGTGGGACTCTGAGAGCCTCAATTCATCGTTAGCTGGTTGGATGAAGAGGCTCGGCACCCTTAATGGAAGGAACTGGAAAGATTTACACGTAGCTTGGATGAGATCAGGATCATAGGCCTGAATTATTATTGGTACCTGTTACCAGCCCTCCTGCCCAAGCAAAGAACGGTGTTAAAAGACCATTTTTCCCATGGTGACCTTGAAGTTAATAGTCAGAAATCTGGCAAAAGGCCAAGTTATTTGTTTGGCCTGAAGATACATCTGTGTGAAGATTATGCATCTGAATGGATATTTAGAGATAATATTGGATTTGCATACATGAGAGATGTGTAAGGGAGAAGGAAACAAAAAAGGCTAGAGAGTTCAATGAAGCCCTTACAGATGCTGGAGGAAATAAAGAGCATCTTCCAAGTGACAAGTTATAGGACATCTCTTACTGAGGATTAATAAACCCAAGTTAAATCCTATGGTTTTCTGTGTAGGCCTTTATTTATTTATTTGGTAGTTTTGCAATGAAAAAGACATGTTCATCTCTTTTTTTTTCTTCTGAATAACTCCTTTGGGAAGTATAGATGGGTTGTACTTCAAAAACCTATAGCCATATACCAGCAATACCTGACAATGACACATCCAAGAAACACTAGGTAGGAAATAAGGAAAATTTGTTCAATATAAATATGGAAAAGAGCCATGATGTTTGTAGAAAAGCTTTTAGAAGTATATATACTTTCTTTACACTCAGTGTACCAACAGAAGAATAATTCTTCGATCAGCCATGTTGCCCAGAAATGATGGAAACAAACCTTTACATTATCTTTCTTCTTTTTGGATGTCCAAATTTGTCTGGTCATTGTATACAACTCTCCAGAAAAAATAAAAAAAAATTATGATCTTATATATTAATTGTCTTTTCTGATACTAATTCATGGTATATTATGTGTATCCGATAGCTGTATTTTTTGAAGGGTATGTATCTACCCCATTCCCTGATACGGTTGATTTATGCTTATTAATTCCTAATCATCTTTTTACCACCAAAGAATGGCATTTCTGAACTATGGTCTTCTGTGTATACTTGGAGAAATTGGTAAATTTGTTGTGATAGCCTCCATTAGGATCAAGGGAGAATGATTTTATTTTCTAACACGTAGCCTGAATGTCCTTCCGTTTGCTCAGAACAAGTCTGTTTGACCAAGCTTTTAATCTGAATGTGGGTATGGGAGATAGATGGGAACAAGAACAGTAACTTTTAAGCAATTCTTTTCTCCTTTTACAATAATTTTCCTGTCAGTCAAAATTACGGTGTTTTCTTTGATTTGATTTTTATTTTGAGAACAAATGCTTATCTACAGGGCATGAAACCAAGGGATATTCTTTGTATCCATGCAGAACTAATGGTAGAGCATGCGGAGAGACGAAACCAGGTAGTTTCTGGTGGGAGCCTGTGAAATGGTCAGCTGGTGTGAAATACATGACAGGAATGCTCATTGAGAGGCCAAGCACCTCTCTGTATTTATTCCTGACAGTATACAAGTGTTTCAAATGGGGGTGTGTGTGTGTCTCAGTAGTGTTTCTTTTGGGGTCTTGAACCTTTCTGGGATTTCCAAGACAAGTGATACATGAAACTGGATAACGACAAAATTTTGCACAGATGCCTGGATAGTATCAATCGCCTTATTCAGGAATGGGTATCACAGGAAGTGTGTGCTCCTGATCTTTCTTGGAGATGGTTTCTCTTTCCAGGCAAATAAAAAGAATATCCTGTGGAAGACGACCATAAGGAACACTGCTTCTCTTGCTGACATAATACTTACTGGTTTTGAAGAGGAAGCAGAGCACTTCTAAAATTCTTAGCTAAGGCAGTATTCACTGCTGTGCCTTATTCCATATTTACCTTATCTTTGATTTACTTTGACTCATGAGAGGCAAATATTTCCTCATCTGTAGATGTGCTGCCAGGTTAAGACTTTTCTCCTATTGTCATGTTGATAATGCTAATACTGTCTTACTGTCTTCTGACAGCAGCTCTGGTTCTCTAGATTTTATTGGACTTTCTTATCACAACATTTCTTTGTTTTTATTAGAACTAACTTCAGGTGTTTTAATATTCTTGTGTTCTGGGCCCAAGGTTGAACATCAGCTCTAGGCTTCCAGGGCCAAGATCAAACATATCTCAGGAGAGAAAACATGTCAGTCTGATGAAAGTTCACGATAGATGTATCCAGACTTTTTATGATCAAATAGTTCAGGTAAAATTTCCATCCTTGTGTTGCTTTTTTTTCCAGTTAGACTGTGCCTGAATGTTTAAAAAGAGATAGTGATTCAGATTCCCATTCCTGGGTGAAGATTTGAATTCCAGTGCAAGTGAATTACTTCAATAAAACTGTAATAGTCTGGGTGTTTCTGACATTAAATGTTGTCTTGTCTTGTGTGTATGTAATGGTTGTACTGCAGAAGTCCTATATTGTATTGAACTGATTGATTTTACAGGTGAATATGGATCACTGGTGCTGTGTTTATTTTATTCTTGTGTTAACAAATTTTCTCTGCCAGCACAGGTGTTTTACTCACCAGGGTATGTCTGGTGCATGAAAACATAGTGCCGAGCACGTGAGTTTTCACTTGCCTAATTAAACTAAGAATAGTCTCATCAATGATGACGTATATTAATGTGACAGCATCTTTTAGGTCTCATTAGGTCTATAATATTGAGGTCTATTCCAGAGCTTTTGGGCAATCAGGTGCCTCTCACCATGCCACAGAAAGGAGCAAAACCCAAGGAAATATGCAGTCAGACATCTCCCAGGTAGTTAGCGTGGAAAGCTAACAACACTTCTGCAGACAGGCCCTGCAGAACCAGACTTGAGCTCTTTTTTGCTCTGACAGATATTCCAGAAAGTATTTGGCTGTTGCTGGGGTTTCCATACGTGTCAGTGATATTTTCCATAGTTTGGCACACATGTGAGTTTTTTGCTATAACCTGATACCTTGGTGATGGCATTTCACAGTCTGACACAGTGTGACATACCTCTTTCGTACTCATTTACATGCTAGGTATCCTAAACAACAAAAAGTTGTAGCTTTTCTCATACGAATAGTAGTAATTTTCCATTCCCTCATATTGTTTTCTGGGCCTTGATGTTTAAATAAAATTTATAAGTCCATATCTTCCCCTTCTCATTCAAGTGCGAAGCCCCATTATCTTTAGCAGGGCTAATGACATTTAGATACTGTGATGTAGGAAGGTGCTATGCCCCATTAATACTTAAAATATTGCTTATGGTTTTGCCTGTGTTATAGCTCGTTAGAACATTACCTGACCTTTCGAGATAAACAGATCAGATGAGGCGGCACAGCATTATCTTGTTCTATCTGAACAGATACACAGAGAAATGCCATCAAGGTCAGCACAAGGCTTTGAGAGATCAGCCAGCTAAGCACCTGAGGAGGATGCTACGGGTGTGCTCAGCACAACCCTTGAAATACTAAGTAGTTCTGAAGTTTCTTCTTTGTAAGCTAATGTCAGGCAAGAATATTCACAGAAGCACAGTGCATGAGCAGCTCAGCTCTGGCTAAACAGTTTCTTTTTCAAAGTCACAGAAATGGTGTATATGTTTGCCCTACAGATGGATGACTTTGCTTCGTGTTGCAGATAAGCACAAGAGCTATTTCAAGCATTTAACACGCCTGACACTCATAGACTCTTTGTTATCTTGCGTGTGCAGAGAGGGGGTGAAGATCTCCAAATGTAATTTCTTCAGAGACAAGATATCACATTAGCAATAAATCACCTAATTTTTTTATGTCACTTGTATTTACAATACTTTGACATAAATCTGTAAGGCAAAAAAATGCCCAAACTTCTCCAATCATATTTTATGTTATATCATCAAAATCTTTACTTTATGATCACTATGCAAATACAGTTTACGGGCAGTAAAACTCAGTATTTAACCTTTATTGAATCTAGCCTGGTTGTGACCAACTGCTTATTATATTGGGTTTTAATTTTAAAACCAACAGCAGAAAAGGACTATAAAAATTTCTAAAATGTTCAGATCCAAACACCAATGCTGCTGTTTTCTTTGCTCCATTGCATTTCAGAACTGCCCTTCTTGCCTTTTTTTCTTTTTCAATTTTAGTTTCTCTTCTACTACTCCCAACCTGTCCTTCAATTAGATTTTATTGTTCTCTCAAACTACAGCTTATCACACCTTCAAACCACATTTCTTGGGGTGTTACCACTTGGCATTATTGTACGGGGTCATGTTCTTAGGCATCATCTGCTCAAGGCAGAAAACCTTACTCTTCCTTTCTTTCCTTTTCCACTGCCACCTTTTGTATTCCCAGGCAAATCATATACAGGAGGGATATTCAAAATCACAAGTTCATTTAGCCAGTTTTGCAAATCTCAACTCTAAATTATTTCTGCCTTCCTTCCCATTCAAATGCTAAACATAGAAATACTGTTAGATGAGAAGGGGTTACTTTCTTTAATGACCGTGATGTGTCTGGACCTGAAATACTGGGAGGTACGTCAATTACTTAGTTGTAAGTTCATAAACCTTTCAGCACTGGTCCTGTTCCTGCTTGAAATGCTCTGACCTTTGCTATCGTGTTTCTTCTGGAAGTTGCCTTGCTGCTTTAAATCCTTGATGGATTTAATGAAACAAGCAAAGGGCTGCAGCGTAACTGTGAAGTCTTGACCTCTCTAGTTTCTACTTAAAATGACTAGTTTGGTCACTCACGTAATGACAGCTCCTGCAGTAAGCTGGCATGCATGTTGGTATTCCTAACAGTCTTCATTAAAAGTGGGTAAAGTCGGTCTCAGTTCAAAAAAAATTTATAATAAGCTTCAGAAAGAGTATCTGAAGAGATGCTTGCAGAGATACCCTAGGAAAAATATAGTAGGTACCTGTATATACAGCTAAAAATGTTATGTCTTTATTTTGCCCATTTAATGATAAAGACAAAACCAGAGAGACAGACAAACTGACAAACACTCTGTCAGTGCTGCCCCATGGTGACCAACCAACCCTTACACTCTTCCTTACTGCTTTGGTACTGATTACTTTTTTGTGCATCTCAGGTGAACGATAACACCATTAGGCTGTTCATGAATAATTCATCTTGCAGTGAACCAGAGTAACATCCACTATGCACAAATTTCAGAAGTCTCTGTGACCTGTGAGAATTGTCAGTGGAAGTGATTGTTCTGGCCTGTCTTTGAAACAAACGACTGAGCAGCAAAACCACTGAAGCTTTGTGTCCTCCAGAGCTGCACCTGGAGGTGCAGTCCCTAGGTGGGGTCCCTAATTTCCAAGAAAGGTTGTAGCCCTTCCCCAGAGGGGACATGCATAGGTCTCCTCCATTCTTCTTGATTGCAACCTGCGGGAAATAAAAACTTCAAGACAAATTCTTCCTCTATCAAATTTGGCCAATAGAATCAAACATGTCTAGGAGGGGCCAACTGCCAGATACATGCACATGTGGATATGCAGAAGAACATTTTGGTTTGGTAAACAAACCAACCTGACTTGTCAGGCCTTAAAGATCAAAGTGGCCATTATAAAGAACAGAGAAATATGAACAAGTCCACATGAAATTTCATGATCGCAAAAATGTTTCTCTCTTATAAGGTGATAAAGACACTAAGAATGAGTCTTTAGACTTTAGAAGAGATAATGGAGAGATCTTTCTAGATCAGTGTTTCAGGAGATGACACTTTCCAATATATATTTTTTTTCATAATAAAAAAATAATAAAATCAAGGCAAATTCTTAGCTGAGGCATATACTCCAGCAATATGAAAGAGAAAGTGTGATGGAAATGATTCATTTCTTGTGAAGGTCACCTATTTTTCACTTTCTCATTAAAATTTTTCTCCTAACTCTTTGCTTCTGCATAAGGCCTTAAGAAACAGGAATGAATATCAGTAGTCACACTCTCCCCTATTACAAGCACTTACAGGCTGCTATTTGACCCTCCAATCTGGCAGACCCGCTCTTTTATAGCATTTTACTCATGACATTGGTGTGGGAGGTTTCCAAGGCCGGAGCCGAATGTGTCTGAGCAGCTGTTCTGCTAGGGATCACTTATGATCTTTGCGGGAAAAAGGTGATTCACTAGAAGATTAAGTGTATATTTGCTCCACATACAAGCCACATAACTGACATATATTCCTTTGTTTATTCTGGCAGACCTATGAAGAGATACAGATGGGTTTCACCTCAGATACTTCAGTGTCTTGCTCTGTCCAGCCAGGCCAGGATGTGTTTCCCACAGTGTCTTTACGGAGTGTAACATTGCCCTCAGACTAACATTGATATTAGTCTTGCATGGCACAATTTTTCAGCCTGAGAGTAGAGTCCAATGGCTCAAGCCACTAACGTACTTCACAGCCTTTGGCAGGTTCTTCTTTTCATCTGGAAGCTGGAACAGAGAAACTTCTCCCAGGAGAAGGCTTGTAGAGTCACGCCAACGCTTGGCCCAAGGAATGACTTATGGTAAGCAGTCACTGAACATAACAAAGGCAACATCTCTGGGAACTGGGACATGGTCTCCTCATATCCATGTGAAATTCCCAACTATTAGGCTACCTGTCCTGGTAAGGGAGTAGAGTTTCCTTTTTTCCCCTCTCTCTCCAGCCCTCTGAATACTTCAAAATTTTCTTCAGGAACTCAGCAGCTTCAACTCTTGAAGGACAAAGAACCTCCCAGGACCTAGTTATTAGCATATTAACCTTGGCTGGCAAAAGATTTAAGTCTGAACGCCGTCTGGCTGGAAAACTGCAAGGTCTCATACATGCACAGTGTCCCAGCAATCCTTTTAAAGAATAGTGGCAAACCCTACATTTGGAGAAGGTTTTGTTGTGCCCTTTGTATTAGGTTTGCTGAAAAAAAGGCTTACTATGTGGCTTCTTCTTGGGTCTAGCAAGAAATATGGCCAATTCTGAGCCTAGGTTATGTATATGCATTTGCACACTGTTGAAATTTTAGGTGTGAGGGTAAATGTCAGTGAAGATATGAAGGCCTCTCTATTTGCATTCTTTTTATTTAAATTTTGTACCTAGGCACCTATATTTGACTCAGTTTTGTTTGGTGTTTAGGTATAAAGAACAAATATATGAGAACAAAATTTATCTTTGATCTGATTGGAATTTTTCTCTCCTTACACTCTGAAATTGCAATTGCATTTGTTCCAAGCTACTACAAGCTCTTAGTTTATGGATCTTATGGCCTGTGCGTCTAGGTGAGATGGGCATTTATAATTGTTTGCACCATCAAAACGAATAAAAGCCAGATATGAGCACCCGATTGCTTAGTGGACTGTAACCCCTGTCTCCTGAGCGCAGTCCAAGCGAAGGCCTTTAAGCAGAATAGCCACTTCAGGGTTTCTAGGAGTGTTCTCCTCCTCCACGCTCCAGTGATGAACTCTGAATGTGCAATGAATTTCAAGCATATCCACCCTGTGACCACTTGTCTAAAATGGCTTTTCTGTAACAGTAACACAAACAGTGGATAGTTTCACCTGTAGAAATAGTAAGTTTTGCTCTTCTTTTCTTAGGTTCTTCAGGGGCACAGGACATTGAGTGGTTTTCCATAGCAAGTAGGGAATGTGGGTTCGCTTTCTTATTACCAGCTATGCTAGAACTGTCTCAGTTCTGACATATTTCTGCCTTCTGCCTTCAAAAAGGTAGGGAGGACACAGGAATTGGCGTACTATTCTGGAAAAGGTTACTTTTATATTAACATATAAATCCTATATGCCTCCTAACAGATGTTGTGCTGAAGATTACCAGATACACTCCTTCTGACAGAAAACATCGATACTGGCAGGTTAGAGAAATAGATTAGAATTTGTGATAATTTGTTAAGTTTAGAAAAGGTTATTTTTCTTTTAGTCTCAGTAAGCATCATGGTCTTAAGCCTGTTTTGACAACTTGTTTAGTGCTAAGGATTGTGAAGGAGTGATAGCCTTGCTTGCACTCCTAGGCTTGAAGTTTCATCCAAGTTCTCTGCATCGCTCATTTTCTATTTTCTTCCTTTGAGCTGTTCCAGTGTGACTCTGTATTTCCTTCAGACCACACCTGAAGGTCAGTATCTGTCAAACTTGAGCCTTGGCTTGGGAGAGGAGAGTCACCAATTCACTGGAATTTCACAGTGAGTTAGTCTGGAGTTGATAAAAACAAACAAGCTTAGGTCAAACTTTCATTCCTGGATTACTCCAAGCAGGCTGTGCCAGAGCACGCTTGTGCAGACAGCTCAGATCAGATTTTCATTCTTGAGTGGAGCCTTGAGTTTCAGCAAGCACACCATTCAAGCGAGCACATATGAGAGCACGGCAATAATCACTGAAGGAAAGAGAGAGCGTGCACTGTGCACGAGCTCCGCATGCTTTCGTTTTAAAGGAAGCAATTACAACGGAAGTGCAACACTGTTTTTATACAAAGGTTGGGGATCGCTGATGCACTACCTAATCTTTTTTTTTTCCTCAACATCCATAAACATTTCTTAGGTTTTATTAAGTGTATATTAAGGATTTTATAAAGTGCATCTCTGAGGAAATGTTTTGCTCAGTTTGCATTCTTTGCTTTCCTAGTAAAGCATCCCAGAGAGAGTCATCCATGGGCAGAGGCTGTAGGTGAAGTAAACCAGTGGTGGAATATTCCTAAGTGCCTCAGAGCTCCTCAGTACTTGGGCTTCCACTGTTGTGAGTTGCACACAGTCACCTCCTGACCAGACTCTGTTCAGCTCTAGTTCACTCCACTCCATTTTGTTCTTACGTATTGCTGCTCCATATGACCCATTTCATCACTTCTCCCATTAGTGTTCTTTTCTTTTAGAAAATGCTGATGGGTGCAATCTGCCAAACATGAGAAAGCCAGTCTGCACTGTTGGGAGAAGGTGAATTTTCAGATAAGTGATTCCTACAAAAAAACTGAGGACATGGGATTAAACACTTTCTGTAATATTAAGTACCTAAAAATGGTTAACTGTCTTTATGGAATATTTATACATCTCCCTTCCTATAAGTAATTTATAAGCTTTCTGAAAATAATGTAGAGAAGCTAGATACATGTTCTTAAAGATGTGTAGGGACTTGCATGTGTTCAGTGTTACTATGAATGGACCAGAAACAGGGGATGCAAAGGTTCACCAACAGACCGAATACAAAGATCTAAGTGCTCCAGAGGACAGGGCTAGGGATAACAAATGCATGGTGCTGATTATATATTGCTTGCATTCATTTAAAAAAAAATATCTATTTAGCAAAGCATTTGTGTGATCATCAGATGGAAAAGAATGAGATCAAATAAATGGTTAACTATAATTCAGTCTCTTTTTTTTACCTGGTACTGACATGTACAGTGATTTATGTAGCATGCAGCATAACAAACCCCAGACATAAATTTTCTTCTCAGACACTTATCAACATAGCAATGAGAGATCATGTTATTGCCAACAGAATTACCACATTGGTATGGCCACATTTATCATCTCACTCCATGTGGGTCACATGGATTGCAATTAAAAAAGTTAATACAAGTAAGTCTCTAGTATCTTTTATAATAGTTGTATTTCCTTATTTAAAGGCACAGATATACAGCAAACTACTGAGCAACAGCTACACCTGCCTTCCTTCCTAATTTATAGATCCTATATCCTGAGATGGAGGAAGACATGGAGGGAAGAAGGGAGATTCAAACTCAAATAATTACAACAACATCTAAGTTGCAGGACTGAATTCCCTTGGATGACCATCACGGATCTGGTGTAGCTGGATCAGAAAATGGAGTAGGAGAAAGAAAGGATAACAGTTCTCATTTGCCTGCTACATTGAAAACTCCTAAGGAAAAGCCAGCAGAGAAGTAGAGCAGGCTCAGCTCTCTGAGCTGGCTGGAAGGACAGTCATGCAGATGGGATCTGGTGTCCCTTTCTCACACACGGAGACAGAGGGAACCACTGGGCTTATCCTGAGGCTGCCTCTGCTAGTCTGAAAGCTGTTGCTTGGCAGCTCCCAATGGTGGATTAGTAAGTGGTGTATTGCATAGACAACTGGACAGCCTGCGAAAAAGGAAAAAACTCTTTATTTGGATCTTGGCATAGGATATAGGTCACATGAATCAAATCCCCCAGACAGGATTGTTGGTCACTGTTTGGTGGTGGCAACTATCTCTGTTGCAAGTCTTTGCAGCAAGCAATGCCTTCAGCTGGATTGGGAGAGACCCCTTGAACCACTGTTCTCCTCAGTTCTTACTACTGGCTAGCTGGGCCTTGTTCTTCATGTTGGTGAGCACTTACACAGCACTTAGATCCATCTGACCACAGAAGGACAGGCAAGCAAACTGCTGCTGCTCCAGATGTGCTCCCTCTCCAGCTCTGTTGCACTTGGGAACTGTCTGATTCCCGTAACAGCGGTGTTTCTCATGCCTCTGACTATCCGCTTTGCAGGAAAGTCTCTGGTCGCACTGAGCAGTGTGTGTTTGTGTCCTGTAGGAATCCTGAGCTCCTCCTCAGTGAACATGTGAGGTGACCCAGGGTCAGGAGATGAAGGACAGAAACTTTTTGCTGGTTAAAGATTCAATTGCAACTGCCAAGTTTCAACTAAGAATATAAGATCACAGCTGTTTTCCTAACCACTGCCTCTGATTCCAGGCCCCAGAAAACATCTCCTAATGCCTCTGCTAGCTTACATTTGATCAAATGTCAGAGACATTCACTGTGAAGCTTCACATGTAATGGCAACTTGGGAAGACAAGCACCATCACTCTGAACATCCTTCCTTCTTCCTTCTTCATCCCTGCAGCTATATATGCTGAGCATGATGTCATATGATATGGAATATCCCTTTGGTCAGTTGGGGTCAGCTGTCCTGGCTGTGTCCCCTCCCAACTCCTTGTGCACCCCCAGCCTACTCGCTGGTGGGGTGGTGTGAGAAGCAGAAAAGGCCTTGGCTCTGTGCAAGCACTGCTCAGCACTAACGAAAACATCCCTGTGTTATCAACACTGTTTTGGTCACAAATCGAAAGCACAGCAGCATACCAGCTGCTATGAAGAAATTAACTATCACAGACAAAATCAGCACAACAGACTATCTGGATCCTACAGTTCATAATACTTAGATTCAAAGTTTAGATCAGCAGGATCAGCATATTTGAAGTCAGATTCAAATATCTCCAGAGCGTGGTAGAAACGGATGGTTTAAACTTGCAGCCACCTGTGGCGTGGGTTATCAACCCTTGACTCTGAAGAGAGCGCAATTACCAGAAACCATTGGCAATGATGAAATGCAGGATGGTGTTACTTCACCATTGCAGGCTTCGGATAAGATCAAAAACAGTTACACAGTGCTACAGCAATGGGATCCCTGAAGTGTGTCCTGTGCTGTCCTTGCAGCCCCCAAACTCTTCCTGCGCAGCCTGCAAAAGGATGCTGCTGTACAACAGAAGGAAGAGAGCACACACAGCCCCAGCGCTCTCCCAGATCACACGTCCCCCTCCTCTTCACCCTCTGTGGGGGGCTGGACACACCAGGTGCTCTCGAGTTAGGAGGCTGAGGATATGAAATGGTGGGCCAGCCACAAATAGATGGACTGTCACTTTCTTCTATGTGTAAGGCCTAAGGGACACTTCTCCAGGGCGTTAATTAGCTCAGACACTCCACTGGAGAGTGTGGAGTGGGTGAAACTGGTATATCAGTATTTCTGCCTCACCACCACCATGGATGCTGGATGGTTTGCCCTGGCTGAAACACCAACAGGGGCATATTGTGCTTAGCATGGGCCCTACGGGGTAAATGAAGTGGTACTCCCCATCCAATTTGCTAGTAATTTCCCCCAGCTTTCCCTGATTTTCCTGGCTCTGCACATGCTTGAGAGCTGTGCCACTGGATATTGGACAAAGGGAATAACAGTGACTGTTTAATATTGCTTTGGTCATTGAGCACAAGCAGTTTTGCCCTTGTGCTCATTAAAGCTGTGAAAGAAACCCAATATGTGATTATATCACTGCTTGAAGGGCTGTAGTCCAGCCTCTCAAATGCAAAGTGCAAACCTTTGATTGCATAGGCAAACTGACCTTAGATACCACATACTAGCAAGTGCTTTACCTTGCAGCCTTATTGCTCCTAGAATCTTATTAAACATGCAAAAGTATTGGCACCTGGGTATAGATAGCTCAACAAACATTAATGAAAGCAGGTAAGTAAGGAGCAATGTTAGTAAGAATAATACTCTTCAGTACATTGCCCTTCTCCTGTCTGCGGTTTAGGGTGTCATTACATATGTTGTGATTGCAGCCATGTACTTAATTGCGAGATTTTGCTAGTAATTGACAAGAGAATTCTCTTCCACAATAAAAAAATTTATCTGATGAATCTGTAAGGTATATGGAGACTGTAAAGCTTAAACCAGAACAGAAATCATCTTGAATTGATGCAAAATTCCCAGGACAACAGAACAAGCCATGGTTATAGTGAAATTTCGACCCACTCTCACTGTATTTTTAAAACATACACAAAAGTGAATACAGTATATTTGATGATAATAATTTACTTTTAGAGATACCTAACAGTAACTGATTGACCATGAGCTGTTGCAGTTCATTCCAGTTTGAGGGATTTCAGCAGATCTACACTTAGATACATGAGTGAAGGATGCAGATTTATTTTTTTTCACAAGCATTGACATTCTGCCATAGAGGAACAGCTGTATATTAGCTCAAAACATTGTTTCATGTGAATTCAGATAATACTTATCTGATTGAAACGTGGAGGAAAATGAGATAGACCTGAATCATGAACTGAGAGGTCTGGGCATGTATGAAGCTGCCTGGAACCAATTAGTAGCACTATTACTGATTCACATATTGAGGCACATAAGACCATTATTTACGTCTTGATTTTTCCCCATTTACAGACTTTTTTGTGTACAGATCTGTTGTTGCACCACTTTGAGCCCTAATCATTGTCAGTTCCATCACCAAACACTTCAAGGTGGCAGTGAAATTTCCCCCATGTAGTTTCTTTGCATATCACAGTCTTGATATTCCTCCCACACATGGCAGAAATCTCACAAGGGGTCAGGTAAAAAAAAAAAAAAAAGTGATTCAGAACCTTGTAATTAATCTTCAAGCATTTTATCTAGGATGTGGCAACTAGATTGAGTCAGTTATTAATTACTCACATCTGTTTCTGCGATAGGTGGGCCTGCCGGACATCTCCAACACTTGGATCCCGAAGGCAACTTTCATGGGTGCTTGGCTCTGGTGTTTTGGTTGGGTTTATGCCATCTCTCATTTCTCTGTCAGAAAGCTGTTGCATTTCAAACCAGAAAACTCCACCTGCTGTATGGGAAACTGAATTGTAGCTAATGTCGTTATTTCTCTTGTCCATGCTCAGGGAGGGAACTGCCATTCAGGAAGTACTGTCCCAGACCCATAAAGATCCAGATAGGCTGTTTGTTTCCCTCTGAATCCTTGCCACTAAAAGGTAGAAGCAACAGAGGAAAAGCAGTTGGTCCTGCTGTGAGCTCCATGAAGGTGGAGTTATTTCCATGCAAGTAGCCCGTTGGAACCCATATTGCCCCAGGGGTGCATGGCCAGGCAGGTCCGTGGGGTGACCCCCACTGACATTAGGAAGCTCTGGATCAGGCCCATGGGCTGTGCACAACCTCCCTGATGATCCCAGTTCGCCACAGTGCTCAGGGCAGCCCCAGTGCTCCCACAGATCTGCTGGTGGGTTCACACTGTGCAGCAGGCTCCTGCAAAGCCTCAGGCAGAGGCTGGGCTCTCTCCCGCAGGAAGGCACGGGACTCCCAAACAGTGGCTGGAGGAGGCAAGCAGACCGCTGCAGGACAACATAAGGCTATCTAAGGGATGTCATTGCAAAAGCTTAGAGATTTGCACTTCGAACAGCCAGTTATCCAGTGGAATATAGATTCCACTCTGTGACAGCATGCATACTTTGGTGACTCACTTGTAGCAACTGCTCATTAATTTGTCTAAATATTTTCCATTTTATGCACTCCCAGCCTCGCTGACTCCTCTCACTTGCATACATCTACCCAGACCCATTCCTGCAGAGGCAGGCTTGAGGCTGCTGCGAGCTGGGGAGGCTGGTGGTGAGGAGAAGGTGGCTGTGACTATGCAGCAGAGTGGGACAGCATCTCCCTTGCCCCGGGCAGGCCGTGGTGTCTGGCACAGGAGGCCAAGGAGCCTGGAGGAGGCAACACACTGGGATTGCCTGGGATGTCAGCAGTGTGCTGAAGCATCAGGAGAAAAACACCCTAATGTTCCGGGGGTAGTATCCCCTCAACACATTTGTTAAAAGAAAGAAAAAACCCTAAACAGTTCATTACCATACTAAGGAACTACAGAAATACCCCACAGGAGTAACTCCAGCTGAAACTAAAGAAACCAGTAACTCTAATGGAGATCAACTGGGAGAAAGACCTTATGCAAACATGATGAAGAGGGAATCTGACAGCTTATTATTTTGCTCTGGAGCTTTGGGAAACCTACCTAATGTGCCTGACATTTGGAACATGCAAAATGTAAGAGATTTCAGACAAAACGGCAAAATACAGTCATTGAACTTCATCCATTTGTCAGAATGTCAAAGTTGCTTTTTAATGAATTCCTTCACACCACAGCACTTTTATGGCCCTGCCAGTGGTCTAATACCTACACCTGGTGTTTCTCCTCTGGTGTATACCAGGGAAGGGATAAGGAAAACTGTACTTTTGCCACAAGGCTCACAAGGTTTTCAATGTTGTGACCCCAAGTCAAAAAGCGTTAATTGTCATGAGTTATTTCACTGAATTCAGAAAGGTATATTTCGTATATCTAACATTTGTCTGAACGCTCTGATTGAATGTCAGAGCATGCACACTCTTGCAGCCCCTAATCTGATACAATCTGTGATAGGGGTCACAATATGACACTCTCAGAACCATCCTGGCAACCCTGTGGGTCACTGTTCACTCACTGCTTTCAAAAGTCTACCTAAATATCCAGCTACGAGATCATGAGATACACTCATAAAGCACTTTTTATTTTTCTGGGGCACTAGCTTGCTCAAATGCCACTCAAGCTGTATTGCTTTTCCTTGGTCACTCTTCCAGAATTCATTATCAGGAGACAGAATTTGAGGATTGAGAGTTTTCAAAGATTTATTTAAAAACTTGGGAAAAAACCCAACAGAGCTAGCTAATAAAAACATTTAGAAGTAGATTCCAGGAGAAAATACTGCCCAGCTACAAGAAAAGCATTTCCAAACTGTTTTTAGACACAGGATCCATGCTGGCCACTCAAACCATGTTTGATAATTTGGAGAATAAAATTGTTTTCTCATCTTTATAAATAACTTATACACAGACAAATGAACTATGCTCTCATGCCTGGTCTCATGCCTGTCAGACAAAGTGCTACGGTAGAAATAAAACAAGTATCAGATTTCCTTTTTTTGTCTGGCTTTAAGAAAAGTATACCAAGAGCCCCAAATAAATCCTCATCATGTTACTTAAAATAAAATTAGTGAGAAAACAGTTTAGCACATGAGAAATTCTTCTTCTATCATAGATTAGTTGGCAGGCCCTGATAAAGACACTGGAGATATTCCTTTTATCTGATGGAAAATCTTTCTTCATTAGTAAATGAAGAAAAATTATATATATAATATATATTATTATAAATCTTATTTATTAGTATTTTCTCTCTTTTTTACGTTGAAGAATGCTGTTGGGTGAAAAAAATATACTATCTTTGGTAGCACATTATTAACCCAGACTTTGAAAGCTGCAGTTTGTTCACGGAGCTGTCTCTCATCTGCTCACGGAGCTGAAGAACCAGCCAGCCAAAGCTCCTGCCAGGGGCTGGGTGCCTCTTGCACCCTCTGCACCCCCAGTACAAGGTGTAGGACAGGCAGCACAGGCCTCACTGCTTTGCACTCAAAGTGCTGCACAAGGGATTTTTTCCCTTTCGCATATGGGTGGGTCTGAGGCCGGTGTGAGGAGCGCTCAGCGCCAGTGGGCAGGTGCCCTGCGGTGCCATTTTTCATTATGGTTTAGTCTTGTATGAATGAAATCTGCCAGCAAGAGCAGCAGGGCACGGACACCTCACCTTCCCTTGCCTCTGCCAAAAACGTGCCGGGGACACATCATGACACTGGTAGCCCAGGAGTCATGGCTTAGCTGGGAATCCAGCCAGTAAAAACAAATTGGCACCCACATTGATAAGAAGAGTTAGAAAGAACTGATAAAACCATAATGGCAAGAATAAGCATGATTTTGTTGCCTTTTCAATTTTAATTGCTGATCCCTGAAAGCTCTTTTTCTCTCTTTCTCCTCTTCTTTCCTGTTTTGCTCTCACTCCCCTCTTCACAGGTCTGTGATTCTTGTGATCTTGCCAGGGTATCTGCTTACCCTTGTACAAACAGAGCTTCAACAAGTACAAAATTAAAACTGCAAAATTTCAAGTGGTATTTTTGTCCTGACATACATTTTCTCCCAAATGCAAGCGCAGGCTTCCTGCCTGGGGCCATCTTGGTGCATCACAGAAATATTTCATATACTTAGAGCAGCGCTCAAAGTGTTGAGAGATGGACAAGCAGAGTCTGTTACACACCTGGGCTTCTTGTTCTTCGGCGCCACCTTGGATTTCTTCAATTGCTGGTCCCCAAAAGCTCCTTTTCTCTCTTTCTCCTCTTCTTGCCTGCTTTGCTTTCACTCCTCTCTTCTCTTTTCTCTTTCTGTTTCTGTAGTTTTCGACTTCCTGGGAAGAGCCTGCAGACCTTTCCATCCAACGTTATTATTAGATAAGTAAAGCCATGGTAAACTTAAGTCTTATTTTAATCAAAGCTAGCTCTTTTTACCTTATTTCCACAGATCACTTGGATTGCTTTGCATTACTCCCATTTCGCACAGTCCTCTGCCCCAAAAGAGACTTCATGAAGCTCTGATGAAGTAGGGTCTCAGCTCAACTTTTCTGAGGTGGACAGCTACTGACAGAACAGCTCTGATGGGTCATGGCACAATGTGCAAAGGCAAACCTCCATCAGCCCTACTCTCAACTTTTGCAGAGCTGCAGACTGATGACCTTGCTTGCCCTTTCCTCACAGCATTTTAGTCCGCAGCAAGAAAGAAGTCCTTTCCTAAAAGACCCAAATGCATAGGACCTTCTCTGAAGAGGACCAACTGTCTCTCGCTTGTATCAGTAACATGATACTTTACTTCCCACACTTGTTTGCTTTGTTTCTGTTCCAGAGGCACAAGTTTGGGGCATTCAGCACCTTCTTTCATCACTGTCCTGTAAATGCTCATTTTCTGCCTCACTTTCTGTGGCATCAGTCACAACAGACATCTCCTCCTTCAAAGGAGTCTCGCTACAGAAATATGACCAGACCTTGAAAAAGGGTCAACATCTCTTGTGTAGCATGTGAAGAAAGCCCAGCTTGGGGTCATTAATGTTTTTGCGAGATGGAGTGTCAGTGACTTCCTACCCTTGCCCTCACCCTTTGCCCCTAGATTCCTGTGGACTGTTCTGCCCTCTAGTGACGGCCATGTTGTCTAACTGTGCGTCCTCTCCCACTGAAGTGACGCTGACTGTGGCTCCGAGCAGAGACAAGATGCTGGAAGGCTGAGGAGCCCTCACAGCAGAGCGCAGGGCACAAAGCCAGCTGCTATGAATCGTCACCTGCGTGCCTGGGATGGTGAGAGCCTGGAGACAGAGCGGGGAGGCAGAAAAAGTAGATTTGGAGGAGGAGGCTGTCAGGAGGAGCATGGCTTAGGGAGAGGGTCAGCGTTGAAAGAGGGACAAAGGGTAGAGCTGCCATTGGAGGGGGGCTGAAAAGGGGCTACTGATGGAAGGGGGAAGCTGCAACTTCAGATTTAATGTGTTTCCTAACCCTAACCCTAGACCTTTGCCACAGCTGAGCTTTGACCCAGATTGCTAAAGATGGCCCTCCTGAAAAAGTAATCCAGGAAGAAATCTTTTTGTAGCCTATCATCCCCTTCCATTGGCAGCCTCTTTGCAGACCCACTTGAAGGTCAGCTGCATGCTTTCTCTCTCTCTGGCCCAACTCTAACCCTAACCCTAACCCTAACCCTAGACTTGGATCTCATCTGAGGTTTAGACCAAGACACTGAGACACAGCGTAGGAGGAAAAGGTCTCCAGGGAGAAGTATTTTGTGGCTCGCTTCTTCCATTGGCAGCCCCTTTGCAGCCTCCTTCCAAGAGCTGCTCTGTACTTTGTTTCTGTCCCAAACTTACGCCTAATCTTAACTCTAGATTTTGCCCTTGATGAGAGACCAAAACTCCACTATACATAGCCCAGGTGAAAAAGTTTACTGGGGAGACCTACTTTTGCAACCTACCTCTTCCATTGGCAGCTTCTTTGCAGCCCCACTCCAATGACAGCTCTATGCTTCGTCTTTCTTCCAGCCTTTACCTTTACCCTTACCAAGAACCTCTACCATGGCACTGTTGAAAAAGTTCATAGGGAGAAAGAAGTCTTTTTCATCTTTTGTGCTAAGTTATTGTTCTTAGCTGTAAAACAGGTTCTCCCTCATGCACCTGGGCTTTGGCTGGAGATCTTACAGCTTCTATGGCTATGGTTGGGAGAGAGATGAAGTGTAGAAATTACAGTGGACAGGGGCTGCAACGAAGCTGCCAGTGGAAGAAGTAGGCTGCACTAACAGTTTTCTGTTATTTTTTCACCTGGACTAATGTTGGGTTACCTAGTAAGGCTCAGCCAGCCCAGGGTCTAGTTTTAATGTCAGGGTTAGGTTTTGCATTAGGGTTAGTTGTAGGCCTGGGGGAGAGAAAGACAAAGCCTACAGCTGTTGTTGAAGTGGGAGCTCTCTGTGCATTGCTGGAGCATCTTCCATATGTGGAGAGGCTGAGAGAGTCAGGACCTTTCAGCCTAGAGAAAAGAAGGCTCGGGGAGAATCTCATCCATGTGTACAAATACCTGATAGGAGGGACTGAAGAAGAGAGAGCCAGGCTCTTCTCAGCAGTGCCCACTGACAGGACAAGAGGCAATGGACACAAATTAAAACAGAAAAAAATCTATTTGAACACAAGAAAGCCATTCTTACTGTGAGTGATGTAACCCTGGAACAGGTTACTCAGAAAGGTTGTGGAGTTTCCATCCTTGTAGACATTCAAAACCTGACTGGACGTGATCCTGGACAAGCTGTTCTAGCTGGTCGTGCTTGAGCAGGGGGATTGGACTAGATGATCTGAAGAAATGCCTTCCAACCTCAGTGATTCTGTGATTATTGTTTTTAAGCATGGCTAAATTTATCAGCATCTATTTACAATAATTTATATAATTCCTTTTGCTTGAAAAATTCTATCAGCAGCATTTGATTGTGTGCCTTTGATTTGGTGTGCCTGCATGTATATTTTTGAGAAACTCCTTCTAGCCTTGGACTTTGTACGTCTGAGGAAGCTTTTCATGTTTGTCAGATTATATGGTTTTCTCTTGAGCCTTGTACTAAGGATATAACTAAGATCAAGAATTTTACTCCAGGAACAGAACATTTTGGATTTGGGGGCTAGAAGAAAAAAATACATTTTTTTTTTTTAATTCTGGGCACAATTAACAACGTGGTTCATCACTGGCAGCTCTTGGGAACAAACTGTGGTTCCAGTATCTTCCTCATGGGCTACAGTTGAAAGCTTTGTAGGAGGTAAATCTTCAGCCTCATCTCTCTGTCCCTACACTGAGGCAGGAGCAGCACGTCCCAGCTAGGTGTGAGCATTCCTTTTTGCTCCAGAAAAAAAACAAACCACAAACCAGAATAGATGGATACATCCTGTAGACCAGATTATTTGTATTATTTCACTGACTAGATATGATATCTTTGGTTTTTTCCCCCCTCATATGTCAGAAATTGGGTACATCTGGGGATATGATGATAAATATACTGAACCACCAGTGTTCTAGTGAGATACATGCAAATTCCAGGTTTGCCTCTTGAGCGCGTCAGTCTGAACTACTTGGAATCTGTGTGCAATGTTAATAACCTGTGAAACAATCATTATAAAGCTATAAAAGCACATGGTATAATCTAATACCAAAGTCAAGTTTGTAATAAGGTATTTTGGTGCTTTATAGCCGAGCAAAGCATTGCTCTTAAAAACAGGTTACAAAGTCACAAGTAAACCTTTATTGCTTCTGTCTGAAAAAAAATTAAATAGGAGCTCATGAGGTATGAGTAAACACATATGTGAAATGATTAACCACACAAATAATTTGTATCATTGTTTGCACTTATTATCAACAGTAAAATTTATATCTAACTAGTCCTTTCTATTATTTGCTTGCATGCGATCAGTGGCAAAAATTTACCCCATTACCACAGGACACAAGGTCAATGACAAAGTGAATTACGATCCTTTTTTTCTGCTTTGGTTAATTACGATCCCATTGCAGCTAGGCCCATACAAGGGGAAACATGTAGAATTGCATTTGGTAGCTCCTTTGACATTTCTATTTACTTTATCTTTACTATCTAATTTTTATAATAACTTTGGGAGACAAAGTGCCTCTTAGGTGTTCATTATTACAATAGGATTGTGGTGAGACAAATGCTTATTCATTTCTAGATTTTAATTGTATGTAATTAACATTTTTAACTCTGCAACTCCTTTTCCATATTATAAAGGAGCGGTGCAAAGACAACATTTTATATGTCAAAGAATCAAGCTGTTTAGATTAAACTGTGGGCTGTCACCTCAGTCTGCAGAACTGGTGTCTTGTGGAACACTTACTTGTAAGGCCAGGCACAGATTTTCATGTCTATGCCTAACATCCTTCTACCACTGCCTAACACTCAGTATGGAAAGCCACACAAAGAAATCTTGTCTTTGTTGTTTCACCTTAATTAATCCTTTTTTTTTTTTAACATTATTTTCTTCTACCTCAAGTGCTTCCTCCAGACGCTCCAAAAACAACTTCATTATGGTAGGCCCACCCTGAAACCTGTAAGCTGCATTAGTTTTATTTTTGTTGAGTTTCTTTGCAGATCCCAGTACTGATCACATTGTGGCTGGAATGAGCTAGGCAACAGAAACAGGTCTTGATTTTGCAAAGTAAGAGATGGTCCAAAGTGAAATTTGTAATTATTTTGCTGTCAGAAACACTGCTAATCTCACCATGCAATTATTTGTTCATATTTCTTGTTGGTCTATGTAAAATTCTATGAATATTCAAACTTCTGGAACATACTGCCACAGGAGTTAGACAAATTCATGGACAGAAAGTCTATAAAAGGACAATGGAAGGACTAAGCAGGAATGTGCCTTGTAAAATCATTTATGCAATAATTGTGGATACTGGGGAATATGAAGGCAATGGACAACAGAAGGTGGCCTGGCTCACATAAAATTTCCAAATAACATTTCCTTTGTCATTGCCTAAGACAAAAAGGTTAGCAAAGACAGGACAAAGGATGCTTTTAAGTTTGTATGATCACATGTTATGTCTCAGGAACAGGATCCTAGCCTGTACTGGGCTCTTCAGTTATTTTATCCCAGGTGGAGGACTTTGCACTTGTCTTTGTTAAACTTCATACTGTTCTTGCCAGCCCACTCTTCCGCCTGTCCACCTCTCTCTAAGATGGCTCTCCTTTCTGATATGTCCACCTCACCCTCCAGTTTGGTGTCTTCGGCAAACTTGAGGGTGCTTTCAAACCCATTGTTGGGAACATTTGTTGAACAGCATGGGGCCCAGTGTCAATCCCTAGGGAACCCCACTTGTGACAGGCTGCCAGCCTGAGTAACCCTCTGAGCGCAGACTGTTAGCCAATTTTCTACTCATCTCACAGACCACCCATTCAATATTTATCTTGCTAGTTTGTCTAGGAGAAGGAGGTGGGAAACGGTGTTAAACCCTTTGCTAAAGTCCAAGTAAACAACACCCACTGCTCTCCCCATGTCAACAGAAGATGTTACTTTGTTGTAGAAGGTGGTCAGGTTTGTCAGGCCTTTGGTAAATCTGTGCTGGCTTTTCCCAATCACCTGCTCCATTTGGTTTGTGATAGTTTCTAGGAGGACTCATTCCATTACTTTACCAGGGACTGAAGTAAGACTAACAGGTCTGTAGTTTCCTGGCTTGTCTTTTGGGCCCTTCCTGTAGATGAGTATGACATTTGCTCTCTTCCAGTCATCAAGGACATCTCCGGTTCTCCAGGACTTTTCAAAGATTATAGACAGTGGCCTTGCACCAATGTCAGCCACTTCTCTTAATACCCTGGGGTGGATTCTGTCCAGGCCCATAGATTTATGTGGGTTGAGCCTTTGCAAGAGGCCACAGACCAGCCCTTTTGCTACTACTGCTGATTTGACACATGCATTATTGTCACTACTTGATCCTGTGATCTGGGCTCCAGCTACACCAGTAAAGGCAGAGGCAAAGATGGAATTGGGAACCTCTGCCTTGTCAGCATCATTAGCAGCTAGTTTCCCTGTCCTGTTTAGCGATGGGCCTATATCATCCCCATGTCTTCCCTATGCTTCTGCTTACTGCTCATGTATCTAAAGAACCCTTTCTTGTTGTTGACATCTTTGGCAAACTTCAGTTCTAGCTGAGCCTTAGCTTTCATGACAGCATTTCTGCATGCCCTAGCAAGGTTCTTGTAGTCCTCGATGGGTATTTGGCTGCCTTTCCATTGCTGGTATGCTTCCTTTTTTTTTTTTGGCTTTTAAGCACACCGAAAAGCTTATTCTTGTCCATTGAAATCTGCACTACATAAGTGCTCATAATTTCAATACTCTGTCTGGTACAGCAGGAATATGAACTTCCATTTCTTTCAGGTAAAAGATGTTTTATGTGGTTTCGTACTATCATATATAAAACTTCTTACGTCTCACGATGACATAAACTGTGGTCAACAGCTCAATATCTGGATGAAGACCAGTGACAAGTGGTATCCCTCAGGGGTCTGTATTGGGACGAGTACTGTTTAATATCTTCATCAATGACACAGACGGTGGGATTGAGTGCATCCTCAGCAGGTCTGCAGATGACACTAACCTGAGTGGTGCAGTTGACATGCCTGAGGGATGGGATGCCATCCAGAGGGACCTGGAGAAGCTCAAGAAGTGGGCCCATGTGAACCTCATGAGGTTCAACAAGGCCAAGTGCAAGGTCCTGCACCTGGATCAGGGCAACCCCCAGTATCAATACAGGCTGGGAGATGAAGGGATTGAGAGCAGACCTGTGGAGAAGGACTTGGGGGTACTGGTGGATGAAAAACTGACATGAGCTGGCAATGTGCGTTTGCAGCCCAGGAACCCAGCTGTATCCCAAGCTCATGTGAATGTAGAGCTGCCTGGAAAGCATTTCTCCATTTCTTATTTGTGGTACTGAAATATTTGATATTTGGAAACTTGTCTTTGCATGCAGGTGTGATCTCATCAGCTTCTGACTGCTTCCGGAGCAACTAATTCTGGAAACAATTTCTAGGCACATTAAGGACAAGAAATCCATCAGGAGTAGTCAGCATTGACTTGACCAACTTGATAAACTTCTATGATGACATGAGTGGCCTGGTAAATGAGGGAAGCACAGTGGATATTGTCTACCTGAACTCCAGTGAGGCCTTGACACTGTCTCCAATAAGATTCTCACAAAAAAACCTGTTCACGTATGGGCTAGATGAGCAGACACTGAGGTGGACTGAAAACTGGCTGAATGGCCAGGCCCAGAGGGTGGTGATCAGTGGCATGAAGCTTAGTTGGAGGCCCGTAACTAGTGGTGTATCGCAGGAGTCGGTACTGGGTTCAGTCCTGTTTAACATCTTCATTAATGATCTTGATGATGGGGCAGAGTGTACCCTCAGCAAGTTTGCTCATGACACAAAACTGGGAGGAGTAGCTGAAACACCCAAGAGTTGTGCTGCCATCCAGAGGGACCTTGACAGGCTGGAGATATGGGCCAACAGGAACATCACAAAGTTCAACAAGGAGAAGTACACAGTCCTGCACCTGGGGAGTAATAACCCTGTGCACCAGTATATGATGGGAGCTACCCATCTGGAAAGTAACTTGGCAGAACAGGACATGCAGGTACTGGTGGACATCAAGTTGAACATGAGCCAGCAATGTGCCCTTGAGGCAAAGAAGGTGAATGGTGTTCTGAGCTGCATTAGAGAAAGTGTTGCCACCAGGCAGAGGGAGGTGATCCTGCCCCTCTGCTCAGCACTGGTGTTCTGGGTCCAGTGCTGGTCTCCCCAGTATGAAAGAGACATGGACATATTGGAGAGTGCAATGAAGGGCCATGAAGATGACTAAGGGACTGGAGCACCTCTCCTATGAGGAAAGCTTGAGAGAGCTGGGACTGTTCAGCCTGGAGAAGAGGCTCGGGGGATCTCATCAATACATATCAATACCGGAAGGGAGGGTGTAAAGAGGACAGAACCAGGCTCTTTTCACCGGTGCCTAGTGACAGGAGGAGAGACAATGGGCACAACCTGAAACACAGGAGGTTCCTTCTGAACACCAGAAAGCATTTTATCACTGTGAGGGTGATCAAGCACTGGCCAGTTTGCCCAGGGACGTTGTGGAGCGTGCATTCTTGGAGATATTAAAAGTTGTCTGGATATGGTCTGGGGCAACTGGCTCTAGGTGGCCCTGCTTGAGGAGGGGGGCTGGACAGATGACCTCCAGAGGTCCCTTCCAACCTCTGGCCAGCAAACAAACCTTACAAACCCTTTCAGAGGCAGGAGAAAGACTCTCTGTTCTTAGGCGGCAGGGGTTAAAATATAAAGCCTTAATTAGCAGAACAGCTATCCAGTCTTTTCTGGTACAGGTCAACGGGTCAAAAGTCACAGACTTGCCGTGGTTCTGAAGCTCGGGCTGCAGGTCTGGCAGGGCCACGCTTCCAGCGGCAGTGGTCTGGTACGGCATGTTCTGCTGGGCTTCAGGGAGTAAAGGGACGGTTGTATCCGTCACGTTTCTCCAAATCCTTTCGTCTTTAGGGGTCTAAAGAAGGAAAAAGGAATCAAGATGAATCCCCCAAAAGTGGAGGAACGATTTCTATTAGATCGGTCATATGTTCTATAACTTCAGGAATAATTCTTAGTCACCATCTCCTTTGCATAATATCAATTGACTTAAACTTGATCTAAATCAAGGAGTGCCCCTAGTAAAGCTGTAGGACGTTGCTCCCCAGTTGCTCCCCAGCAGACCCCAGCACCAGTGGCAGATGATTACAAAGCTGTCCTTGTGCGACCTTTGCATGCCTGGGGAGAAACGTTCAACCCTGCTTTCGTTTGTGAGGTCTCTCAGGGCGGGCAGGAGGAAAACCAGAGTGAGCCAGGCTGCACCTGGGGCTGGCCGAGTCACTGCTTTTTATCTGTCATGTGCGGCAAACATTAACATCACAAAAAACTGGGCTGCCTGTGCGCAGTGCCCAACGGGGAAGGCGACGCGGGGCCCAAAGGCCCGACTAAGCGGGAGGGCGGCGAGGCGCCGAGGGCAGCGACCCAAGCCCAGCCGAGCACAACCGACTCGACCCAAGCCCAGCCGAGCACAACCGGCCCGAGCCGAGCCCAGCCGAGCTGAGCCCCGCCGAGGAGAGGGGCGGAGCCGCCCGCGGCCGTTGGGTCGTTGCTGCCGCCTGGCGGGGGGCAGGCCTGTGTGTCTGAAATTCAAAACCTCACCACAGAAACGAACGGCCGTGAATGACTTCACGAATAAACGGGCTTGCTCAAGGCCGTCCTGCCCGCCCGTGTGGGACAGGCCGTCCTTTGCAGCCACAGAGGGGTGACGCTTCGCTGAGAAAACGCCGGGCTCTTTTACCTCAGCAATGTCCCTGTGCTTACCAGAATAACGCCTCTTCCAAATCACTCCATTGGGTAGAGCCAAGGGACTCTGCGCTGCTCTCCTTTGGAGAGAGATCGGTGATGGAGCTGGAAAGAGGATGTTCACAGATACATCCTGCCCGCCCACACCACGGCGTGGTCGCTGCTCCCGGCAGGGCTGGGAGTTCAGCGACAGCCCTGGGAGATGCGCTCTGAACCTCCAAAGGGGGGTGCAAGGCTCAGGGCAGGGGACACAATTCACCACAAGAAATAGAGCCACAGTATGGAAATGCAGGTTCAGTATCGAATGGCAGAGGTTACGTTCAGGTGAAGAATCCCTTCCAAAGCCCTGATGAAAATACATGCAGCACAGTGTGTTTCAAGGTCTTCCATTATGTATGTTTATAAGGAGATGCCACGTTATAAGACTAAATTACCATGCCAATTTATCAAAATTAGAAAAGAACAACAACAAATAATTGAAAATGAGGAGCAGTTGTTTTCCAGTTCTTTCAGGCCCTTTATTCATCACTGACGAAGTTTAATGGCATTTACAAAACCGAAGAAATCCCGTCATTAAAAGCGGCCTGGAGACTCTGGAGACAGTCGTTTGCCCCAGTGTGACCGCCCTACAACAGGGATGGCATCGTTTCAATGTCTAAAGGAAAGTCCTGAGCACTGAAAATCTTGCCAGAAAGTCTGCTATTAAAAATCACCTGGGGCTGGCATTAGATTGTAAGTCCTTTGAGGGCAAGGACTGCATATTTATTTCATGTGTATACGGTACCTAAGTACCTCCTATAGCGCAGTTATGTCTCATGATTGAAGGTGTTGCCACCATACATGTAGATGAGTATATGAATGACGGATAACTGTCTCTGAAATAATGAAACCCCAAATAAATGTGACTGCTACATTTATTAAATATCCAGCAAAGTGGTCATTTTCCTCTCTGTATCAGGCCACGTATTCTTCTGAGCGCTATGCACAGCTCTGGCCAGCTACCAGATGAATGATCAGTTCCTCTTTCAAACCTACTAATGATAATACTGAAAAAAAGAGTACTACCTGAATTCCAGCTGAGATGACAAACATGCCGCAAAAAATTGGACCAATGAGTCAGCACTTATCTGTTGTATTCTAAATTAATTTCATACTAAAATGAATATACTAAGGTGGGCAAGATGACAGGATGTTGACATTTTTGTCCCCGAGGCAACAGTGACTCAGTAATGACTCTGCTTTCGTCTGAGCCACAGATAAATCTGTAGCTGATGCTATGCGACATAGATAGCTGAGTCAGAAATAAGGCTCTAAACAGATCTGTGTTTTGCAGCCAGAAGCTGATGAGATCACACCTGCATGCAAAGACAAGTTTCCAAATATCAAATATTTCAGCACCACCAATAAGAAATGGAGAAATGCTTTCCAGGCAGCTCTACATTCAAATGAGCTCAGGGAATATTGATATTTAAACGCAGCTGTGCAATAGCTTACATTAACTTTACCCTAAAGACTATGGTTCATATCATATTTGCACTCAAGTGATACCATTGTCCATCATCCATTTTTCCTAAAAAATAAGTAGACATATTTGTATGGCATACTAATGCGAGCCAAGATCTTTACGCAGTGGCAAAAATGCTGACCCTAGCTTATTTCTACAGTACCCATTAACCATCATGAGACATAAGAAGTTTTATATGTGACAGTACAAAAGCATATAAAACATCGTTTAACTGGAAGAAAGGGAAGTTCACATTCTCACTGTGCCAGACAGAGTATTTAACTTTTGAGCACTATGCTGTGCAAATTTCATTGAACAAGAATTATCTGCATAAGAAAAACAATTGCCAGAAGTTGAATTTAACAAAATGTCAACAATTACAGTGTTCCTACAATGGCTGTGGAGAGACTGTCCCTTAGGATTAACCTATAATGAAACTTTGTCCTAAGTGCTCTGCATCACCCTAAAGGACAGTTGAATTAATTGTCCCTAGTGTGAATCTGTGAATTCTTCCATGCATGTGTATCGACAGTAGATCCACAATATGTCTAATGTAGTACCCAAGCACTCCTCAGACGCTGTGTGCTTCAATCACTGGGCATTTGGTAGTGAGGAGAGATTCAGATTCACAGATCAGTAAGGGTTGGAAGGGACCTCTAGAGATCATCTAGTCCAACCCCCCTGCTCAAGCAGGATCACAGGATGGTGTCCAGGCGAGTTTTGAGTACCTCCAGAGAAGCAGACTCCACAACCTCTCTGGGCAGCCTGTTCCACTGCTCTGTCACCCTCAGAGGGAAGAAGTTTTTCCTCATTTTCAGACAGAACTTCCTGTGTTCATGTTTGTGCCCATTGCCCCTTGTCCTGTCACTGGGCCCCATAGAGAAAAGTCTGGCCCCTTCCTCTAGACATCCACCCTTTAGATATTTATAAGCATTAGTAAGATCCCCTCTCAGTCTTCTCTAGGCTAAACAGCCCCAGCTCTCTCAGCCTTTCCTCATAAGAGAGATGATCAAGTCCCTTAATCATCTTTGTAGCCCTCCACTGGACTCTCTCCAGTAGTTCCCTGTCTTTCTTGAACTGAGGAGCCCAGAACTGGACACAGTACTCCAGATGTGGCCTCACCAGGGCAGAGTAGAGGGGGAAGATAACTTCCTTCGACCTGCTGGCCACTCTCTTCTGAATGCACCCCAGGATACCATTGGCCTTCTTGGCCACGAGGGCACACTGCTGGCTCATGGAGAGCTTGATGTCCACCAGGACTCCCAGGTGCTTCTCTGCAGTGCTGCTTCCCAGCAGGTCAACCCCTAACTTCATTTGACAGCAACTGGCTTGCTGGATTCCTGTTCCCCCCCTTTGCTTTCATTGAAGGTCAGTGTCTAGTCAAAATTACACATCTGTTTTGCTCAATAGCCAGTGATGAAATACGAGCATTTGAGAAGAGGTGGGTTTATCCCACACATACCAAGCACACCTTTTGGCACAGGCTCAGTCCTTCTCGGGAGGTAAATCCCTTTCTGCTGCAGCACAGCTCCAGCACACTTTCTGTGAGTGAAGTAAGGTTTCTAGTGCACAGATAACTATGCTCCTGCATTTCTGGTTTGTGGGTTTGTTGGTTTTTTTTTTTTTTTTTGTGGCAGTCCATATCAAACCAAATGAAACACCCAGCAGCCACCTGGAAAAAGAAAAAGTCCGTACGCCTGGAAGAACACAGATTATTGTACCCTTATTACCAAAACCATTTCGAGATCAATCTTGTTCTGTCTTCATGCTACATTAAACCAATATAGTCCATAATCTCAGAGTTGCAGCCTGATGACTTAAATGTACACAAGACACACTCGTTCAGCCTCCCAGGAGAGGAGCTCTAGACACTGACCTAGACTCCACGGTTAACTGATGGCCACGGTCCCTGTTAAGTAGCCATCTCTACCTGCTACTAACATTTTTTCCTCATTAAGACCTGGAGGGAGTCAGTGAACACTGACTGTACATTGTGGTATGTACTTGTTTGAAATCCAGGACACAGCAAAGTTTTGAAACAGGCAAGACTCGATCCAGCCTTGAGCAGAGACCAGCCCGGGATGCTAGTGTCAGCTCCTCTCCCGATGTTAACCAGCAAGAGCAGCTCATGCTGCAAAATATGACATAGAAGAGTGACCAGGACAAAGCTGGGGACCAGCTGCAGGTGCCTCATCTCAGACTGATCCAGTTGCTAGGTCTTCTAGCTGCATTAGGAAGGTCCAACACTGGCACCCCAGGATTAATTGCCCAGAAAGTCTTAGTTGAGAATTGCATTCAGCTAGAGCTCTTTCATGCTTCCAGAACCTCAGAGAAAAGGAGAAATAGCATCATACTCCATTGCAACTAACCTATGGGACAGACAGGCCATGTGGGGAAAGCCACAGACATAAGACAGAGCATCACGAAGGACAGCATCTCTGCAAAGGTTATGGCTTCTTCTCTGCGCTTCAGCCAGAAGATTGTGCCACATCTGCAGTCAGATCAGGGACTGACATCCACGTTTCTTTCCTGGGGCAACCAAGGCAATCTTCCTTGGGAGAGACATTTCACCAGGGCAGAGCCTTGCAAACAGTGGCGCAGAGTCTCAGGTCATAGAAATCGGCAACAGTCCCTGCTGTGACACGCTGACTGGTACAACCCTGATTTCTGTCCAGTAACATGTCTCTACTGTTCCCCTGCCCTCTGCCATTTATATGGACATTGGTGTCGAACACTGAAATCACAGAAGTGTGTGAATCTATACATTCATATTTAATCAGACAGCATAGCAGGTAGTGTGTCCTCCAGGCAAATTTTATAGTAGTTGTTTTCCAGGATAGTTTCAGTGCAAAGTATATGATACAACATTGACTTCTTACTGTGCTTAATAAATTCTGAGCTGAAGAGACAAGAGCGTTGGCTTGAGCAGGCAGAGGGACTGCTTTGTCCTCTCTGCTGACCATGTAAAGTATCCCAGGAAGGGTGGGAATTGGGCAGGACAAGTCTGCAGCCCTGGGGCTGCACTATTTGGGCGCGCTCTGCTTCTTAGTTTCTCCCCACCGTGTGTTTTAGACACTGGGCTTCTGCAGACAGCTGCTCACTGAAGGAGGCAGCTGCTGTTTCTGTTGCAGCCAAACAAGGCAAACTCCTCTCTAGTTTTTCATGAGAGTGCCTACCACTACCTTCTACCTTGACATCATGTGAAGAAATACAAAGTTGGTGTCAAAACAGTGCAGTTAAAAAAAAAAAAAGATACATATGGAGTTCTGCAGAAACTCCATCTCTGGACTATTGCCAAGGTTCATCCTCTCTCTCCCTGTCCCATAAAAAGAGATAGCCTTTCCATTTGGGCCACTGCTTTGGCTAGAGACAACAGGCACTTCTGATCCTTATGGCAGCAGCACACAGAAACCTGGAGCAAGAACGTGGGACTGACTCTGGGTGGCAAAAATATGGGCATGAGGAATTCAGGGAAAGCCACACATACTCATGAAGAAAACACAGTGGCTTAGGGACTTCCTTGCTAAGCATATGGCAACACCACATTCCTGCTGATTTGAAACCCAGGCCACAGCTTCGTCACTAAATTGCTGACAGAAAAGTGAAGACCATCCTTGCTGAACAAGGAAGATAGGACCCTCAACGCAATCATTGAGGTTAGAAAGGATGCTCTGTTGACCTGGCGCTGGCCCCAGCCATGACCTCAGTGCCTGCAGGGACAGTATCAAGCCAACACTGCTCTGATTGAGCAGCACTGCCTGGCACCAGGACCCCATTTCCCAGCCTTGCTTGGGCCAGCTGGGCACTGTCCTGAGCCCCACAAGTGTGTCCCATGGGAAGATCCTCCTGGCCTCATCAGGATGGTCCGGGTGAACTGCTGCTGTGGCTCCAGGTGGGCTCCTCCTGTGACTCAGGGACACACCAGCACAGCTGGGCCCCGCAGAAGTGGTGTTTCTCATGCCTGCTGCTGTCTGCTCTGCAGGGAGGCTTCGGTCCCATGGAGCAGTATGTGCCCTTCTCAGCATCGGCAGCTCCGAGCTGGTGCTCAGTGAGGGCATGTGGGTGACCCACATGATGAGGGACAGGCATCTTCTCCTCTTCAGGGAGTCACTGTTCATCACCAAGTTAAAGACTCTCAGGCCACAGCTTCCTCTTCCCAAGCCATGGCCCTGAGACCAAGACAGGGACACCCTGGGAGCAGCCTGACCTTGGTGCTGGATGCACCAACGTCTGTGCCAGTGGCAGACCTATGGTAGAGGTGAGCGACTGGGCTCTTAGCAGCCAGCACGTGCCCAAGGGAGCCTGGGGGCCTCTGCCAGGCAGGACTCCCCAGAGGCCCCCAAGGAGGCCACCTCAAGGTCACTCCCTGTTGCTCCTGCGGCAAAACGGCACGCTGCCCCAGCCCCTCCAGGTAAGCAAGTCTGGCAAGGGGGTCCCATCCTTCTGGCTTCTCCTGAGAGGCGGTGTCCCCAGCAGAGGGACCATGGGTTTACCAGACCAGTGCAAGTGGGGGTCATGGCCAAAGCTGACTCCTCTCCACATCACCTATATGCAGCCACTCCTCGATCCTGCCCAAATGAAAGCAGAGCCGTCCACACTTGCTCCTGTCTCTGAGGATGGTTCACCTGCCCCAGGCCTGTATTCAGTGAAACAACTGTCATCCCATGTCCCCTGAAGGAGCAGCTGGCTATCCTGCAGGAGCAGGGACCATCCACCAAGGGGATACTCAGGTTTGCAGACAGTGAGAGAGCTGGTTGGGAACTGAGAGTGGCCCTCCACAGCGAAGGGGATGCCCACCTGGGAAGCCAGCCTGCACATCTGCTGGCAGTCATCTTGAAGGTGAATGCCTCTGACCCAGAGCTGAAAGAACTCCTTGCTGTCCTGCTGGGGACCACTTTTGTGGCAGGATTTGACCTCCCTGGGACCCCAAGCTAAAGCCACAGTGTAGCTCAACTCTGGTTGTCAGACTTTGAATTCTGCGTGGGGTGTTTCTCTGTCCTGTCTTTTCTGTTCCTCTCGTTCTGCCCCTGGTTGCTGGCATGCCCTTGGAATACTCACATCCTTTTCCTCCTCTGCAGCATCCTCAGGGAGGCACATGGAGATTTAGGGATGACCAGAAGGCAGAGGAGAGCGAGGTCTAGTTATGTGAACGGGAGTTTGCGTGGCCTGGAGCCTAGCAGCTCCTCACTCTGTCAGTGCTGATGGATACCTGCAAGAGCAAGTAGCCAAAACCCAACTGCCTCCTCGTGAGCCAGAATCCCAGGGTTGCTCCTTGTGGTGCTGGTGGGAGTGTTCAAAGCTTCACCTGGTGCCCTTGGCACTGCAGGACTTCCTCTGAAACATCCCCTCCAAGCTCCTCTCAGCTGACCTGCATGAGGAGTGGATGTGTGTTCTGTAGAAGCCGAGCAAGCAGGAGAAGGTGGCAGAACTGAACAAGTAAGTGGCAAGTGGTCTGCCTGCTCCGGAGGGACCAGTGGAAGGCAGGGATTTGCCTGCAAAGTGACTGTCTCCTTGTCAAAGCTGTGTTTTCTGACAGCTCACTATTGCTGCTCTGTGGTTGGATTTCGGGGGAAATTGGCACAGAGAAGCATTTCTCTAGTTAGAGCCCTTCCTGAAAGCATTAGAGATTGCTCCATGAAATGACTCATGTCAGAAGGTGAGAGAGGTGGCAGTATCTTAGCAAAGGCCATCCCTCTGCTATAGAGCACATGTGGCCGGGGAGCCTTCCCTTGAGTGGGCTTGGCTGAAATCAGGAGCTGGGAAGCAACACCTGCCTACTTCCTGACGTGTGGGAGCATTGAAAGCTGGCTGAGGGCACCTGGAAAGCTACACAGCACAGCTACTGGCTTCCAGGTGCCCTAGGTATTCTTGGGTGACATGTGTAGGCAATGTCTACTTTACTAACATTATGTTCCCGTTCCCTCAGGGTGGCAACAAGTTGTCTGCAGCCAATCTCCTCCTCCTCGAATGGTTGCTCTCCCTGCTCCACCACATCAGCCAAAACTTTTCCACCAGCAGGAGGAGCTCCAGCAATCTGGCTGTCTGCATTGGGCTAAACATGCTGAGCCCAGCCAAGGACAATCTGCTCCTGCTAGAAGTGCTAGTGGAGGTGACTGGCAAGGTATGCTGTATTTATCAGCTGACTACAGCCTTCCAGGCTCATCAGAGCTTTGCTGTTCAGAGGTACCTTGCTGCCTCCTCTCTTGAACAAATGCTTGTGGAGTAGCTGCCTGAAAGAGCAGCCCCACAGCTCCAGTGTTCTGTGCAAAAACAGGGGTCAGGAATGGGAAAGGCTGTTTGGTATGTTTTCAGCCACCTGGGTTGAAACCCATGGTTTCATGTGCAGAGGTGATAGGCCTGGTGGAGTTTCTGATCAAGAACTGCAGAGAAATCTTTGGGGAGGAGATATGTGGCCTTTCCAGGCCTTCAGCTGAAGAATCAGAAGCACCCATTGACAGCTACCTTGCTTGGAAGAGCAAGATGGCCGCACAGGAGAAGCAGATCAAGAGCATCAGGCAAAAACACTTCTGGATGCACCACCCTCTCTGCGCATCCTCCTCCAAGGAGGAGGGGAGATACGTTGGTGGAAACAGAAACAGGAGAGGTATGCTAGGTCCACAAACACTGTGACAATATGTCTCGTGCGTAACAGTGTAGTTTCTGGTGTAAAGCTGAGGCTAAAACATATAGGGTCTTCTCCTCACTGGGAGTTGGAATGAAATATGCTCCAGTCTACTATGAGGAGCAAAAAGCAGGCAGGTGCTTGCTTCTGCGTGAGCCAACGTCAATTGGCAATCCTAATGCTGGCTTTTATGTCTAATCCCAAATAAGCAGCAAGGATTTGTTCCAAGTAGCTTTAGACAATATTGGCACTCCTTAGAAAGGTCATATTTCACCTGAGATAATTTAGAGAAAATAAATTTTTTGTAAAAAGACAAAAACACGTAGGCCCTATACAGAAGGCATCTAGTCTGGTGCCTTTGTATTTTTTTCTGCAATGCCCACTAGAGAGCAAGGCAGTCCAGGATGGCAGAGTGCAAATTTATCAAACCAGACAGCTCAGCGGGGTGTTTTGCAGAAAGAGATGCTTAAGTTCTGGAAGTAGCACAGTCCCGGCTGGCTTGGTGGCTCTGCCCGAGGGAGTGTGTGTGGCCTGTAAACCTGGGTTGGTAGCAAGGGGCAGCGAGGGATGCTGCTGCTCAGGTTTTGGAAAGGATCACATCATAGCTACCCAGGGGCTCTCTGTTGAGCCCTACTGCATGGCAGAGGAGCCCTGTAAATCTCTGTAAACTTACAGTTCTCTGACGTTATTACGCATGGTTGGAAGGGGCAAAGCAATACTGTTGTCACTGCTGGTAAGAGTTCTCTCTTCTGTGCTACAACCAAATCCTTTTGAACTGTATTTCCCAAAGAGAAACTATATCATGCCTATCCCTGCCTTTATGGCTCCATCAGTGCCTTCTGAATCTATCATTGTAGATGCCAATTTATTTTTTATTGGCAGGATTTCCCAGATGAGCTGTGACTCCTGAGCTACCAGCGGACCTGGCACCTTCATGGCAGAGGCAAGGAGAGGCGAGGAGAGGAGAGGTGCCCATGCCCTGCTGCTCTCGCCAGCAGATTTCATTCGCGCACAACTGAGCCGGAACAAAAAAGGAAAATGCACGGCCCCTGCCCACCAGGCGCCAGGGCCAAGTACTCCTACCACACCTCCCTCAGACCTACATCCTGCCCCGTGCACAAGGGAAAAAGGTCCTTTCGGATGACACTGCAGGTGTGAGCAACGTTGAGGCCTGTGCTGCCTGTCCTACACCTTGTACTGGGGGTGCAGAGGGTGCAAGAGGCACCCAGCCCCTGGCAGGAGCCTTGGCTGGCTGGTTCTTCAGCTCTGTGAGCACATGCCCACCAGCTGGCAGAGCTGAGAGATGGCTCCATGACCTGGGAAAAGCACTGGGAAGCTCATAAAACAGGTTGCTCTGGGGTAATTTCTAGTTCTGCCTTGCAGTCTCAGTTGGGATAAAGTTTCCAGTCTTCCAGATGCTTATTTAAACTGAACTTGCAAACCTGTGCTGCTTTACCCTTGACCCTATTTTCCTGTTGGATCTGAGGGGATGTTATCACCAACCCACTGGGCTTTGCCTTGGGAAGACTGTGGCAGTTCAGCTTGATGTAATCCCTTTCTTCAGAGTGAAAAGAATCAGCCTTTGCTCTGCTTTCCTGATGATCCTGTCCTCCATCAAACCCCCACCCAGGTCTTCCAGGCTTTCCCTTGCCAAATTCCAGGCAGTCACTGCATTGCTCTCCTAAACTCTCCTGAAAGATAATTTCTTCTGTGATGCCTACAAAGCCATCAACACTGATGGGCTGCTACTGCTGATTTTTGGAGTACTAAAGCAACCGTCATCTTTATTTTGTAGCTCTATAATCAACTGAATTTTCAGTTCCGTAGCCGAATTTAAATAATAATTAAAAAGTTAACTGAAACCAAAGCTTTTTAAGTTTTCTCACTGAAGCCAGAATGGAATTTAGTTTCTGTCTAAAAAAGACTTTTCAGGTTGTTTCAGGAGAACAGGGATAATAGGGGCTTATGTTTCCTGAAATTATCTTGGTGTCTACTCAATTCTAAGGAAAAAAATTTAAATCAAAATATTTCAGAATGAAACAAGTGGGGGATAAAAAAAGTCAAATTGAAACATTTGAACTTGTTTTGAAGTTCTGTTTCAGTTCTTGGCCAAGTCAATCTGATAAATTCAAAATAAAAGTGTTCCAAATCAGTCTTTCCATGCACTTCTCAGTGTGAAAAACTGCTCCGTGGAAAATCTGAATCAGCTGGAGTTCACTGATATGTTTTCTCATATCCATCCCGTTTCCATTGTTATCTATAAGGCAGAGCCCTCTATATATGGTTAGACAGTGTCTAAAAAGATGGGGTATTGTCCTCTTACTGTGGCTTGTGTGCCAAGCTCGGCATATGCTTAGTCCTGCACAAAAGGCCTAGAGAACACACTATTAATGCTGCATCTGTATCTTCCAGTTCTTTCAATAGGGAAAACATTTCCAGTGAGAGAGAAACTGGTGGAAGGCTGAAATGTTGCACCTGGGGTGCCCCAGAATGGTTTCTGTTTGCTGTAAAAAACTGCTCTGTTTTGCATATAGAATTATATGCTCATCACAGCAGACTTTCCCACTTTCACCCAGTAGAAGTCACCCTCTCCTCATTTTTTTTTCCTCTGGGGACAATTAATGTTTGATTGAGTGTATCAATGGGGAAGAGTTCCAAAAGAAGAAATGAAGAGAAACCTGTTTCCTGTCTAAACTACTGATGAGGCGTCTTTCCTGAGAGGTAGATAACTCAAGTTCAAGTTCTAGTTCTGAGCCACCCAGAGGGGATTTGAATGGCTGAGCATGACTGGACTGGAAGAAAAGCAAAGTAACTTTAGGAGATACTATATTAACAGGTAAGTTTCAGACATCATGCCAAGGTAGGTTTTGATTAACTAAAGCCTTTCTCATTAGCCAGTGATTAACAACAACTCAGAAAATGAAATTTTTGGAAAAAAACCCCAATGTAATTGAAAGAGGTGGTAGAAGTATAATTTTCTTCTCCAGAATTGTGTGGGGAGGATTTGAGCTCAAATCGCTTTACTCAAAAACAATGTATCTGCTATTTGGTTAAGAATAAAACCCACGTGACAAATAATCTTCCAAGTCTGATCTGGAAAGGCCAGTTATCCCAATAAAAGTAGAGCATTTAGGTATACAGGACATGAAGAATGGTATTAGCCAAAGGCAATTGAAAACTGTTAACTTGATTCTTGTCGGGAAAATTATGAATGAGTGATTGCTCATTGCATTTTGGCAATTTTTCTTTTATTCTAGGATTTTACCATTTAATGATGGTGAGCTGGCATTGCCTCTCCCATATATTGGGTTTCAGTGTTTCAGAGAGTTATCTGTCATTCATTTATTTATCTGTGTGTATGGTGGCAACACCTTCAATCACAAGGCATAACTCAGCTATAAGAGGTACTTAGGTACTGTATACACACGAAATAAATACATGATCTTTGCCCTCGAAAGACGTATTATCCAATGCTAGGCCCCGGATGATTTTTAATAGCAAAGTTTTAAGTGCTGGATGGATTTTAAGCTCTGCTGGAAAGATTTTCAGTGCTCAGGACTTTGCTTTAGACATTGAAATGATGCCATCCCTGTTATAGGGCAGCAACTCTGGGGCAGATGTTCAGGGCTGTGCAACAGGCACTCCGGGAACACTGTCTCCACACCAGCTCATCCCTCAGTGCCACATACCGACCCAGTCCACAGGCTGGCTGTGGCAATTCCACCTCAGTGTGCGGCACTCGTGGCAGCGGCAGGTGCAGGCACCCGTGAATACAGAGAACTGTGGTTGCCAGTGGGTGCTACACCAAGACAGAGTAAATCTTCTGTCTCTGCTCACTGCTGAAGCAAGGGACTTGCTTGGTAACTCTGCCTTAACCCTTCCTACGGAGGAACAATGTTTTTCTCTTCTCCTATTTCCTTAACTGGTGTCTTGGGTTTGGGTGGAAAGAGAGAGCATAGAGCTAAGGAAGTTCTGCCAGCTCTCTCCTTGGTTTCTGAGATGGGACCTCTAGCTGGGTCATTATGGCATCTGTTTACCAAGGATGTTCATAGAATCATAGAATGATAGAATGGTTTGGGTTGGAAGGGACCTCAAAGATCATCTAGTTCCAACCCCCCTGCCATGGGCAGGGACACCCTCCACTAGACCAGGTTGCCCAAATCCTCATCCAACCTGGTCTTAAACACTTCCAGGGAGGGGGCCTCCACAACCTCTCTGGGCAACCTGTGCCAGTACCTTACCACTCTAACAGTAAAGAATTTCTTTCTAACATCTAATCTAAATCGACCCTCCTTCAGCTTAAACCCATTACCCCTTGTCCTGTCACTACACTCCCTGACAAACAGTCCCTCACCATCTTTCCTGTAGGCCCCTTCAGGTACTGGTAAGCCACAATTAGATCTCCCCGGAGCCTTCTTTTCTCCAGGCTGAACAATCCCAACTCTCTCAGCCTGTCCTCATAGGAGAGGTGCTCCAGCCCTCCCATCAGCTTCGTGGCCCTCCTCTGGACTCGCTCCAACAGCTCCATGTCTCTCCTGTACTGGGACCCCCACAGCTGGACGCAGTACTCCAGGTGGGGTCTCACAAGAGTGGAGTAGAGGGGCAGGATCACCTCCCTCGACCTGCTGGTCACACCTCTCTTGATGCAGCCCAGGACACGGTTGGCTTTCTGGGCTGCAAGTGCACACTGCCGGCTCATGTGGAGCTTCTCATCAATCAATATCCCCAAGTCCTTCTCCTCAGGGCTGCTTTCAATCCATTCCCCGCCCAGCCTATAGTTGTGCTTGGGATTGCGCCGACCCACGTGCAGGACCTTGCACTTGGCCTTGTTGAACTTCATGCGGTTCACACGGGCCCACCTCTCCAGCCTGTCAAGGTCCCTCTGGATGGCATCCCTTCCCTCCATCATGTTGACCATACCACACAGCTTGGTATCATTGGCAAACTTGCTGAGGGTGCACTCAATCCCACTGTCCATGTCGCCGACAAAGATGTTGAACAGTGCCGGTCCCAGTATCGACCCCTGAGGAATGCCACTCGTCACTGGTCTCCACCTGGACATTGAGCCATTGACCACAACTCTTTGAGTGCGACCATCCAGCCAATTCCTTATCCACCGAGTGGTCCATCCATCGAATCCATGTCTCTCCAATTTAGAGACAAGAATGTCGTGTGGGACAGTGTCAAATGCCTTGCACAAGTCCAGGTAGATGATGTCAGTTGCCCTTCCCTTATCCACCAATGCTGTAACCCCATCATAGAAGGTCACCAAGTTTGTCAGGCACGATTTGCCCTTAGTGAAGCCGTGCTGGCTGTCACCAATCACCTCCTTATCTTCCATGTGCCTGAGCATAGTCTCCAGGAGGGTCTGCTCCATAATCTTGCCAGGCACGGAGGTGAGACTGACCGGCCTGTAGTTCCCTGGGTCTTCCTTTTTACCCTTCTTAAAAATGGGGGTTATGTTCCCCCTCTTCCAGTCGGTGGGAACTTCGCCAGGCTGCCAGGACTTCTCAAATATGATGGCGAGTGGCCTGGCCACTTCATCCGCCAGTTCCCTCAAGACCTGCGGATGCAACTCATCAGATCCCACGGACTTGTATACCTTCAGGTTCCTTAGATATTCTCAAACCTGATCTTCTCCTACAGTGGGCGGTTCTGCATTCTCCCAGTCCCTGCCTTCTGTGACCTGGGCAGTGTGGCTCAAGCATTTGCCAGTGAAGACTGAGGCAAAGAAGTCATTGAGTACCTCAGCCTTCTCCATATGCTGGGTAACCAGGTCACCCGTTTCATTCCGGAGGGGACCCACATTTTCCCTCGTCCTTGTTTTATTGCTAACATACCTATAGAAGCTTTTCTTGTTGTCTTTAACATCCCTGGCCAGATTTAATTCTATCAGGGCTTTGGCTTTCCTAACCTGAGCCCTGTCTGCTCGGACAGTTTCTCTGTATTCCTCCCAGGCTACCTGCCCTTGTTTCCACCCTCTGCAGCCTTCCTTTTTTTGTTTGACTTTGTCCAGGAGCTCCTTGTTCATCCATGGGGGCCTTCTTGGTGTTTTTGCTTGACTTCCTCTTGGTTGGGATGCATCGCTCCTGAGCTTGGAGGAGGTGACCCTTGAATATTAGCCAGCTGTCTTGGGCCCCTCTTTCTTTCAGGGCTTTGCCCCATGATATTCTACCAAGCAGATCCCTGAAGAGGCCAAAGTCTGCTCTCCTGAAGCCCAGGGTAGTGACCTTGCTGCACGCCCTCCTCGCTGCCCTGAGGATCCTGAATTCCACCATTTTGTGGTCACTGCAGCCAAGGCTGCCCTTGAGCTTGACATCCCCTACCAGGCCCTCCTTATTGGTGAGAACAAGGTCCAGCATGGCACCTCTCCTCATGGGCTCCTCTATCACTTGGAGGAGAATGTTGTCATATACACATTCCAGGAACTTCCTGGATTGCTTGCGCTCAGCTGAGTTGTCCCTCCAGCAGATGTCGGGGTGGTTGAAGTCCCCCATAAGGACCAGGGCTTGTGAGCGTGAGGCTGCTCCTATCTGCCTATAGAGGGCTTCATCTGCTCAGTCCCCCTGGTCAGGTGGCCTGTAGCAGACCCCTGCTATGATGTCTCCTGCCCTAGCCCTCCCTTTAATCCTGTCCCATAGGCTCTCGGTCGGCTCCTCATCCATCCCCAAGTGGAGATCCATGCACTCCAGCTGGTCATTGCCATGGAGGGCAACACCCCCTCCTCCCCTGCCCTGCCTGTCCTTCCTAAAGAGCCTGTACCCTTCCATCCCAACACTCCGGTCATAGGAGCTATCCCACCACATCTCTGTAATGCCAATAAGGTCATAGCCTTGCAGGCACACATACGTCTGCAGCTCCTCTTGTTTATTCCCCATGCTCCGTGCACTCACGTAGAGGCATTTCAGTTGTGCCCCCGATGAGGCTGACTTATTGGCTGGGGTGGCTGGAATTCTTTTGATGTATCATCCCAGTATTACCCCGTTGGTTCCTGTTGCATCCGGAGCCCCTGGCTCATCTCCTCTAGGCTTCGAGCGTGCTGTAGTGCATCCAGCACATCTCTGAGCAGTAGGCCGAGTGCCCTTGCCAGCGCCCTGTCCCTCCAACCTGGGCACATCATCCCATAACATGTTGCTGGCAAGCCTGATGTTATCCCCCTCCCTCTTTGAGCCTAGTTTAAAGCTCTGTCGATGAGCCCCCCTAGTTCCTGGGCAAAGATCCTCTTCCCCCTTTGAGAGAGATTAATCCCATCAGGGTTCATCAGGCCTGGTGCCATGTAGGCCGCCCCATTGTCAAAGAACCCAAAGTTGTGGCGTTGACACCAGCCACAGAGCCATGCATTTATGGACTGCGTCTGCCTGTTCCACCCACCATTGCTGCCCTCAACTGGAAGGAGGGAGGAGAATATTACCTGCACTCCGGAATCCTTCAGTGACTGCCCTAAGAGCCTGAAGTCCCTTTTGATCGCTTTTGTGGTATGTGTCTCTGCTTCATCCCCACCCACACGGAGGAGCGGCAGTGGGTAATAGTCAGAGGGCTGTACCAGGCTGGGGAGTTTCCTAGCGATGTCCTTGACAAGGGCCCCGGGGAGGCAGCAGACTTCTCTGAGACGAGGGTCTGCCCTGCATATCAGGCCTGTACCCTTCAGAAGGGAGTCCCCTACAACTATAACTCTCCTTTTCTTCTTTGTCGGGGTGGTCACGACCCAAGGCATGGGCCTTTTGGGCCTAGGTGCTAGCTCTGGAGTAGCTTGACTGTCATCCATATCCTCACTCAAGTGGCCTTCCACAGCCAGAGCCTGGTATCTGTTGCACAGGGGTACGTGGGATGGCAAGGTGGGTGAGGAGGAGAAGGTTCGCCTGCTGTGCCGTACGTGGACTTGTTTCCATTCACTCGCCTCTTTGAGGCTGCTGCCTTCTGCCTGGTGAGGGGAGGATACAGGGTCCCTTTTACTTTGGCTTTGGTCTGTTAGCTGTTCTCTAACATGTTCTCATGGTCTCTAGGACTTCAGCAAGACTGGTCTCACACTCTGTTTTTTTCCTTGTCTCAGGGACCAATAGTTATTCTACCACAAACCATGAATTTTCAGATAGATGTGATTGGAATTGGTCCATTGGGTCAGACATTTGGCCAGTGCTAAATGGTGAATGATAGATGAGAAGCAGCACAGGAGATAGGTGTAATGGGTCATGAATGTGTTGAATATTTGCTCATTGTTGATGAAACTGAAGAGGGTAGATAAAAGTAGGGATGTACTAGAGGTAGTTAGACAAACAAAAAAGCACATCTTTGCAGCAGCATTCACCATACAAACAAGTGTGGAGAAAAGTTTTTGGTCGTGGTCAGCGAATTTCCAGCTCACTGATATCATGCTCTTAGTGTGAAATGTCATGTTTTAAAGAAACTTTGTTCTCTTTGCTTCCCAAGAAAATATTTTATGAAGTGTGCCAAAGATTATGCATTTCTCAGAGTTTAATGTCCAGGTAAAGAACATAGTCTCTGCCTTACACAGGTCAGTAAAAGAAGAAATACTCCCTATGGACTGTCGTGGGGTCAAGTGCTGTATGTCTCATGGCAGCTCCTGCATCCTAAACAAAACAACTGTCTCCAGAGTCTCCAGGCCACTTTTAATGACGGGATTTCTTCGGTTTTGTAAATGCCATTAAACTTCATCAGTGATCAATAAAGGGCCTGAAAGAACTGGAAAACAACTGCTCCTCATTTTCAATTATTTGTTGTTGTTTTTTCTAATTTTGATAAATTGGCATGGTAATTTAGTCTTATAACGTGGCATCTCCTTATAAACATACATAATGGAAGACCTTGAAACACACTGTGCTGCATGTATTTTCATCAGGGCTTTGGAAGGGATTCTTCACCTGAACGTAACCTCTGCCATTCGATACTGAACCTGCATTTCCATACTGTGGCTCTATTTCTTGTGGTGAATTGTGTCCCCTGCCCTGAGCCTTGCACCCCCCGTTGGAGGTTCAGAGCGCATCTCCCAGGGCTGTCGCTGAACTCCCAGCCCTGCCGGGAGCAGCGACCACGCCGTGGTGTGGGCGGGCAGGATGTATCTGTGAACATCCTCTTTCCAGCTCCATCACCGATCTCTCTCCAAAGGAGAGCAGCGCAGAGTCCCTTGGCTCTACCCAATGGAGTGATTTGGAAGAGGCGTTATTCTGGTAAGCACAGGGACATTGCTGAGGTAAAAGAGCCCGGCGTTTTCTCAGCGAAGCGTCACCCCTCTGTGGCTGCAAAGGACGGCCTGTCCCACACGGGCGGGCAGGACGGCCTTGAGCAAGCCCGTTTATTCGTGAAGTCATTCACGGCCGTTCGTTTCTGTGGTGAGGTTTTGAATTTCAGACACACAGGCCTGCCCCCCGCCAGGCGGCAGCAACGACCCAACGGCCGCGGGCGGCTCCGCCCCTCTCCTCGGCGGGGCTCAGCTCGGCTGGGCTCGGCTCGGGCCGGTTGTGCTCGGCTGGGCTCGGGTCGCTGCCCTCGGCGCCTCGCCGCCCTCCCGCTTAGTCGGGCCGTTGTGGCCGTTGGCACCTCCCCCCTCGCGCAGAGGCAGCCCTACTCAGGAGTCACAGTACCCTGCGGTTAGGCTGCCTTGCCTGAGGCAGCGCTCCTGGCCGTCTGAGAGCAGTACCCGTTGCCCACTGTTATAGTAAATTTTAATTTATACAGAGAAGTGAATGCAGAGATTGGCAGATTTAGGCCCAAGCATGTGTTGTTTCCTGCCCTTTTATCAGTTCGTGTTACACGGCATGTGTTACCTGATCACAAACTGTGCCATTTCATCCCAGCTGCTGCAGTGAGCCGGCAGCAATGTGCAACCCCGGCTGCAGGCCCTGGCCTGTCCCGCCGGCCCAGTCTGGGAAGCGGGGAGCAGAGCGGGCTCTGGTTGCACTGGACTGAGCACCAACTGTGGCATGGCTGAGCGTACGGGCTGAGAATCGTGGGGTGCGGGGAGATGGAATTGGATTGTGAACGCTGAAAGCAGGGAGCAGATTAATGGGAATTTGAACTCACTACGGTGGGAATTGCGGGGGATGTGTACAGGCTTTTGCAATGTGTTTATGTTTGATATAAACTTTCCTTCCCCCTCTACACACAAGTTGGATTTAATTGCACAAATGTTGTTCTTTGTCTTCACCTTTCAGAGAAACTGCTCCTCACTATAGAGGTGTCATCACTGATACAGCTCCATACAGTCACCAGCCCCACTGCAATGGAGATGGAACATAAACCATGTTTATGTGCACATCTGAACAACAGTAATAATGCAGGCAGCGCACAGGTACATGCAGCTGAGCTTGTGCCTTCTGAATACGCTGTGGTTTTGAGCTCCGTTGTTTTGGGGTCTTCTTGGGTCAGCCCTATTGTGCATTTCCCTGTAGCCCTTCAGAGGCTCTCTCCTAATATGTATGACTGTGCTATGCACACTGTTTCCAAGTAATTAAATTTCCATGATGAAACCAGAAACAAACCTTATAAACCCTGTCAGAGGCAGGAGAAAGACTCTCTGTTCTTAGGTGGCAGGGGTTAAAATATAAAGCCTTAATCAGCAGAAGAGCTATCCAGTCTTTTCTGGTACAGGTCGATGGGCCAAAAAGTCACAGACTTGCCGTGGTTCTGAAGCTCGGGCTGCAGGTCTGGCAGGGCCACGCTTCCAGCGGCAGTGGTCTGGTACGGCATGTTCTGCTGGGCTTCAGGGAGTAAAGGGACAGTTGTATCCGTCACGTTTCTCCAAATCCTTTCGTCTTTAGGGGTCTAAGGAAGGAAAAAGGAATCAAGATGAATCCCCCAAGAGTGGAGGAACGATTTCTATTAGATCGGTCATATGTTCTATAACTTCAGGAATAATTCTTAGTCACCATCTCCTTTGCATAATATCAATTGACTTAAACTTGATCTAAATCAAGGAGTGCCCCTAGTAAAGCTGTAGGACGTTGCTCCCCAGTTGCTCCCCGGCAGACCCTAGCACCAGTGGCAGATGATTACAAAGCTGTCCTTGTGCGACCTTTGCACGCCTGGGGAGAAACGTTCAACCCTGCTTTCGTTTGTGAGGTCTCTCAGGGCGGGCAGGAGGAAAACCAGAGTGAGCCAGGCTGCACCTGGGGCTGGCCGAGTCACTGCTTTTTTCTGTTATCTGCGGCAAACATTAACATGCAATGAAATTAAGAGTTGGAGCTCTTTTATAGAACTGTTGCATTTAATGCCTATTTTTATATAACATGATTTCTTGAGTATGACTTTATAACCTATACAATGTCCTCCCTATATGACTTTATAACCTATACAATGTCCTCCCTATCTCCCCTAAATCTGTGACTTTGTGCATCAGCAAACTTATTATCTCTGTTTCTCCTTTCCTTGTTTATGAGATGAGAAACTATGCTATGTTGTTTTTAGGTTAACTGATTCGATGGGTCTGTACACCAATAGTTTCTGAGTGAACCCAAGACAGCCTATACTATTCAATACTTGTTCAAGGTCAAGAAACAGAGACATGGAATGTAAGAGGTGTCACCACAAGGTGAAGTCTGTGAGTGAATGCAAATACATGTGTGTTGGTATTGACAATGATCATGTGATACATTATTTTATCTGTATGTTGCTTGGTTTTCAAGTTATGTACGAAGCCTAGAAAATGGCGCTGTGACTAGGTATGTCTTTGCATTCTTTGCATTTTCTGGAAAAAAGACTTTCTTGGTTTTGTATCTCATGTTGTTCTTTATTCTATTAGCAGCAATTTGTGTTGAATTCTCTCACAAACTTTGTGCAATGATGGTACCTCTAGATTTATATTCCAAGGCACTGATGTTTCCTTAAATTTTCATGAAACTCTTATCCTTAATTCTTTGTAAGCTTAAATCTATACAAGAAAACAAAAGATCTTAAGCAAATAAATATAGCAAGAGTAGCCAGTGAAATAATACAAGCAGAACAGGACATACTAGTAATTTCAAAAGTGAAACAATTAACCTTAAGTTCATGAAACTGAGGTTCAACAGAGGCTTGCAGGCAGCCTGCCTAATAGCAGTTACATAATAGCAATAATTTGCAGCCTGTGTGCAGAGCCCTTCTTTTTTTTTCCCTCATAAAATGTTCAGCATGCCTTGTACAGTGCAGCAAGGCTTGAGCACATGAGCTCATTGTTTCGCAGTTTGTACCACCCTTCCCCAAATGATGGAATTTCGGGTTACCCAGCAACCCCGGGGCCATCCAAATCCTTCACTTTGCAATATATGATAATGTCTGTATGGTCTGGACCGGTCTTAGGGCTGAAAAGCCACAGTGCTTGGACCTGCAAAAAAGAACAAGGAGTGAAACCTGCAGACTGTAGTACCTGGATTTCATAAGAGTGGATCATAAGGAGCATTTCAGCCATGGTGATTTATGAGTTTGGAATCGCTTTATCAACACTATCTTGCTTCTACTCATCCTGTCTCCCTGGACGTTTTCCATGCAACTCAAGCCTGTGATGCCTGTTAACTGTAGAACTGAAAACTGTGACACATTAGACCTACACATCGTGGTCTGAGGTTTTCCACACCCATTGGCTCTCACCAGTTTTAGAAAATGATTGCCTTTACCTACAAAGTGCTTATTCATGTAAAATTGCAGCAGTGGTATTATAATGCAGGAAGAGCTTGGGTGCTGAAATTTTTTTCACTTTCACTTTCTGGTAGGAAAGTATGTAGCTTGGGGGGATCAGCAGGGTAAGGAAAGGAAAAGAAGCATGGGAAGGTATTCACATCTTTTCCTCTGAGCTAAAACTAAGTGTTCCATATGGGAAACAATAACCTTCATGAAAATAGCCATTAACTATGCTCTCATCCCTTTTGTGTCAAAACTTTTTGTACAGAAATAACAGACAACTTTTGTGAAAGCAGGAAGCTTGATGCCATTAATGCTACAGCTTGTGGGGCTTTCACAGTCTGGTGGTTCTTCCTCTCCCAGGTCATCTCTAATTTCAGTTCTCCTCCCCAAAATTATAAGATGTCCATTTTGGAGCAGAATGTTGGAAAAAACTTATTAAGCATATTGTTCCTGGTTAGATGCACTCTGATCTCACATGACTGTAGTCTGCTGTTCAGAAGCATTCTCTACTTGTAAATCAAACTTTACAGAGAATGATAGCGAGAGAGTGAGAGTTTTGTGCCCAATGCACTGGATAGGACTTTATTGAAAAGTTGTAGTAGGGCTCATGATATGTGTAAGAGACAAATGTTTGACTGACAACCTTAGCCTCACACTGCTGCATGTTGATCTGCTAATGTCATTGATCAAGCAACCTGTAGATACTCAACTTTATCTAGTGTTGCAAAATCGTGGCACAGTGATGCCCAGAGATTCTGCTAATGTAATCCTTCCAGGGCTGGTCTTTCCATCTGCCTACTAGAAATCTAGTATGCTTCCAATGTCAATGAGTTTCAGGTTGGGAGTCTGTCTTGATTTGAGAGGGCAAGAATTAATGGTGAAAGTCTTTGAGGAAAAATGAAGATTAACTACCAGAGTGGTATGGCTATACAGTTTTCAGAAAACAGAGGAGCGTCAGGGGAAATCATAGAATGATAGAATGGTTTGGGTTGGAAGGGACCTCAAAGATCATCTAGTTCCAACCCCCCTGCCATGGGCAGGGACACCCTCCACTAGACCACATTGCCCAAAGCCCCATCCAGCCTGGCCTTAAACACTTCCAGGGATGGGGCCTCCACAGCCTCTCTGGGCAATCTGTTCCAGTGCCTCACCACTCTAAGAGTAAAGAATTTCTTTCTAACATCTCATCTAAATCGACCCTCCTATGAGGGTCATGAATAGCCAGTTTGTACAAGGCCCGGAAAACACAGAAATGTGAACAGTCTGCCTGATCCCGGTTACTCCTCTCTCTCTTATATTTAACCTGAGAAAGTATAAGAAAAAACTCCCAGGTTTTAGCTCTCTAACTCAGATACATTCTCATAAGAATATTTTGCTAATTCAGCCCTTATTACCCCATAAGGTAAGTCTGGTAACTCAGGCTGCTACCAAGAGGTATATAAAGGCTTTGAAATCTTAATTGTATGCATGGAACATAGATGTCACAAGGACAACAGGAAAAGTGCTTGCAATGGAGACAAGTCTTTTATTTTAAGAGTTTAGATGTCCTTCCAGAAGATTCAAAAGCTGCATGTGCACTGTGGAAAATGTAAGGGAGAAATGAGGTACAAATGCACATTTAGTTCTAACTGACCTCTCTGGGAAACAGCCAGGAAGATCAAAAGCCAAGCTAAAATGCTTGAAAAATAAGGCATGAACTGATATTATCAGAAAATCACCAAATCACAGTGAAGAACAGAGCAAGATGAACTGCTGAATGTTTGCAGAAAAACAGAGAAAAAAAGGCTGGATGGTTTGGATGAATAAGCCACAGAAGGAGTCAAAGTGGGAAGGGAAAGGAAAGAGGCATTCTTAAGGGAGAGAGATAGCAATGTAGTGGAGAATTTGGAGAAAGGAAAATGTCTGCTTCAAAATCGGCCCTTCTAGATTGTAGAATGAAGATAAAACACATCAGGAGTTTAGAAAGATTGAATCAAGAGTGGGACCAAGACAGAGACTGAGATGCTTCAGAAGAAATGTGGATATTTTTTGGGAAAAAATAATGTTTACTGAACTTGGATTGAAGGACAATTCTATGGAAAACATGAAATACTAATACCAATGTGTATTATGAGAAAGCTGGTAGTTCATGAATCCTGGAAATTAAAGTAGGATCCAGTTAGGAGAAAAGGTAATAAATGTTATGTTGCGTGTCTATGCTATTACCTTAATAATTCTGACTCTTATATTAAGGACTCTTCAGCTTAAACCCCTGCTCATCCCCTGTACAAATATTAACATAAAATAGAAGATGTCTCAGATCAATACCACATCCACAAGCTATTACATGCCTCATAATCAAACAAAATATTTAGTTTCAGAGCCAAATTCCATGCAGTCAAGTTTATTTAGTGTTTTATTAACACTAAAGGATACCCTATCATCTCTTATCTGTCTTCTTAAGGAAAAAAATAATTCCCTTTTAATTAGGTCATTGCAGTCATGTGCTGCTGCCATTAAATAAACTCTTCCTGGTATGTAATGATGGATAAATACAGCACGGCATTTATATAGGTTTGCTGCTGGCATGGAAATATTAATATGCAGGCTGTAGAACAGGTAGAGCGAATAGACTTTGATGATACAAATTCCTTTCCAGAGTCCTGTCTCAGTTCTAGCCAAACCCAAGGCTGGCAAAAGTAAGTTAGTTTCCTAACTCTGCTATGTAAGAGGACACAAATTTATATGAAATGCCTACATTGAAGTCATTGAATAAAATCTACTTTTCACTGACTAGAATTTTAACGAAGACCAAGATACAATTATCCTGTATGCCACATTCTGAGCTACCCACACCTACCACCTCATTCTTGCGTAAGGTAGAGTAAAACACAGAAGTGGGAAGTATTTAAGGGTGTTGTTGGTTGTTGCTCTCTTGGAAAGGAGAGGACTGATTCTTTCAGAGAAAATTCAGTTTTGTTATCAGTTAAAGAAGTTTTTTGGCAAAAACTATACAGATAATGCAAAAAAATATATTCAAGCAGAAATTTCAGAGAATGTTGAATTAAGCCTCATTTAAATTTAGGTTTATTCCAATTAAATTATTTTAAGAGGTAGTTTTAAAACACCTTGTATCTAGGAGTGTTTAGGTTTTGAAATGTCACTGTATGTTTTACCCTTAATACACTATAGAGTGTATTTTCATTACATAATAAACATATTAAAAAATCCGTGGATTCTGAACTTAGCATTATTACAATTTTTTGGTAAGCACAATTACAGATTCTTCTACAAGTAATGATAAAGACAGTTCACTATTTGTGTAGGTCTGGTGCTGCCACTGGAATATTACTGTAAATGGGCAAATAACACAATTTGACAAAATAGTAATCTGTTAGTGAAGCACCATAAAGCTACTGTCCAGAGTGTCTTTAGGTTTAGTAGTAGCTTCTTGGGTCTGGAACAGTTTAACTACACAGTGGATCCTGGGTAACCTTTTCCCCAGAACCTTTATTATGGTGAAATGTCAGACTGTTGTTGTTGTACATCACTTGTAAAGAATAATCATGAAGCAGAGAGGGTGAGTTAACAAGGTCAGTGAGTGCACAAATGACTGTGCAGGTCTATATGCAATAAACACCCTGCATTGCACAACTTGCAATGGTGTTCAGAGCTCTTCTGTTTGCAGCTGTTGTTCTGCTGATGCTATCGATTAGTCCTTTGTCTTGTGTGCTTTCCAGTCCGAAAGCAAGCTGTTCCTGCTCAGAGGGGCTTTTGCCTCATCCTAGTCTCCATTACTCTGTGTGCAGCAAATAATGGCTATGAATTAATGTTAACTGCACCTACTCAAATATGTCTTTTGGGGTAGAGATGGCCATACTTTGGCATGTAAGTTCCTTGTAACCTGCAAGCAATTCAAGCACTGCTTCCATGCTAGAGGGGTGTGCCATTTGACTGACAATGAGTCTATGCTAGCGTAAGGTCTCATGAGTAGCCTCTAGCTGTGGGAAGAAGTGAGCTAGTACAAGCTGATGACTCCGGCTAGTCACAGCAGCACTTGGTGTGCATGCAGCACACACAGCTGGCCCTCTCCACAGTGAGAAACTGCTGTTAAATGTGAACTATCCCCAGAATTCTTCCTTCCCGCAGCTTTTCAAAGGATCTGGTACATGTCTCATGACCAGTCAAATGAAGCTTTGGGTTGGGGCTTACAGATTCTTGGAGCTCTTTCTTATCAGCTACAGATCTTCTTTTCACTTTCTTACTTTCCCTAACAAGAGCTGCTTAGTCCTTCAAACATCAAAATGTGTTATATGTTTTGCCTGTCATGGTGGAACTATTATCAGTAATGTCTTGATGACAATGCTACCAGTTTTCATCATAGATCAGCTTGTTATATCACCTTATAAATTATCCCATGTTGGTTGTGAAAAAAGTTATCTTCTGTTAAATAGCCAGGTTTCATACTTGTCTGACAGAGAGGTAGGTACAATAGCTTGGTATAGCATTAGTCTAGTAGAGTGCTTGATCCTGTGTTGACCACATACTCACTGTGAGAGTTTGAGACCATCAGAAATGATGGTTCTTTCCTTTTGTAGGAGATTGCCTGTGCATCTTTAATGACATTCTCATTCAAGGTGCTTATAATGTAAGTGGTGAACTCATTAATGACTTAAAATTCAATTCTGTTGATGGATAGAAAATGAGAAGTACACTCTTTCCCAAAACTTTTTGACAAATAATCTTAGTGATTTATTCAGAGCTGTTCCAAAGTGAGTATAGGCATAAAATGTTGCTCCGAGTAGGCTATCAGTAAGGGAATCATTAGCATGAACAGTTTCTGTTAATCCCTCCTACAAAGCTGTATGAAAAAAACAAACTTCTGCAGTTTGAATTCAGTCTGAGGACCTATTTTGGACATTATCATGCCCCATGTCCTAAGCAGGACAAGTATAACATGCTCTAAGATGCATCCTCTTGTGATGTTCCTTATAACACCAAAGTGTTTGAAAAGGCTTCACTGACCTTTACTCTACCTTGCATCTCATCATGGAGATGTTTCAAAATCAATATGTGCTCTTGGACAAGAGAGACTTTCCAGGAATCTTCAAAGTCTGTGTTTCTGATTGCATCAGAGGTTTTAATAAGCTCATGGAAGCTATGTAAAAGTCTATTTTTTACTTCTTCCTTTTCCGGTCTTTGTATCATGATAAATGCTATGGAAATTGTTCTATTGTTTGCCTGAAATCTGCTTTTTGATTTCTTAAAACTGGCAGCATATGAATGCAGCAACACTGGTGCCCTCCCACAGAGATCCTTCTTCTCATACAACTTGATCTGGATTCATTGACAAATTGACTTTAATCCAGCCTGCCAGCAGGTATGTCCGACCAAGATAACACAGCCTGAGGAGTGCCGCTTTCCTTTTCAAACAGAAGCTCACTGGCCATATTACTGCCAGCAAATCAGCTTGGCTGCTGACACTTCATACTGTAAAACCTTATCCCCGCGCTAAATGACAGTCGTCATCTGAGCGCTTTCTTCAAATAAAGCGTATCCTGTGTGACTGTGCACAGTCAACCTCACTAGCTATTTTTATTCAGTGCAGCAGCTATGTCAGTGACCCTTCAGTGTTGGTTTGCATTCTGGAAGGCAGTTTCATAATTTTCTCCTCTGTGTATAGACATTTCAAATGGGAGCTGCAATTGACTGCCATTCTGCTTACTGTTGACCACAGCAAGGAAGGATTCAGCAGACACAGCATGTGATGTCTTCTAGGAAAACAAGCCACTTTTAATTCTTTCCCATTGGGGAAGGTTGCTCAGAAGTCCTAATTCACAATACGAAGTTATCTGAGAAGTCACAAAACAGTGCTGTTGTCTTTTTATTAATTTTATTACAGCACTCTGTATTCTAGGCTGGCTGTACATAGCTTTATCCTCACATTACCACCCTTCTGCCTTCATCCCTTTCTACAGGATTTCTCCCCGGCACTGGCAATTGCAACACATCGCTGCCACTGAAAGAGCTTATACAGCCCTATCATGGACCTTTTTCTGGGTCAATACATCATTGTGCTAAGTGTCTCCACTGCTGTGAACTTATTATATAGGGGTTTTCACCATTTTTGTAACCAACAATTTGCATGTTAAAATTAAACGTATTCAAAAAAATGTCAGCTGCACATTCTGACAAAGCCACATGCATAGTTTAACTGGTCAGCCAAACTCTTTCCCAGGGAACTGCTGACAGACAAAATCATGACTACCAGAAGTCATGTGGTTGACAATGGAATGAAATGTGGAAATCAGCTTTTGTAAGCAACAAGACCAAGAAGATGAAGGTACAGCTGTTCTCAGTGCTAGTAATTTATTTCCAGGAAATCTGTGTGTTTTCTTTCAGGGGATCAGGCCTATTTCTCCTCTGAACTCTGGCAATGAGATGTAATTAATTCCTATGGTCTGAATTAAGTTTAAGTTCCATTCTTTGAAGAATATCCAGGTCAAAACAAGTGGTGGGAAAGAGTTTATATCCTGCTGTCAGTCCAATATAGAAAGATACTTAGAATTTAAAGGCAAACATAGTTTATGTAATGTTTTGATATAAAATAGGTAGTAGCTGCTCATCTTTTATTTGCAGTTGATATCTGTAATAGCTGACAATTTGGTACACAATGTACAGTTATTTGTACATTTTGAAAGGCTTCTTACAATGAGCTGCGTTATCAAACCAGTTTTGTGTAGTATATCAGTCCTGGGAGAATACTAATCCGATCAGAATCCTTGAGAAGATTGAGTAATGCTAATGCTTACTGCATAGAAATTTTTAGAGCTGCATGTGAGAAATATCATTAAAAATGATGAAATATGAAAACAGTAGCTACATTACTGAACTTTGATTTTGGAATTGAAAAAGTCTTTTTTGTGAGATATGTCATAAATTCAAATATCATCAATTAGAAGTATTCAAATAACATTATAATTTTCAATTTTGATTAGGTTAGATCAATCCAAATTCAAAACCTCTACTTTGTATTCATTCTTGTAGAAGACCAAGTCCTTGCCTTCTGCCTACAAGTAGGGTCTTCCTCTGGCTGTAAACCAGAGACGAATTTTGTAGTAATTCTTAATTTTCCTGCATTTTCTACTTCTTCCGAAAAATAAGAATGTATGGCTTGTACAGATATGAAGAACAAAGGGCACTTTGTAGAAGCAGTTTACACTCCCTAACTTTTTGTAGAGTGTCTGAAACTCTGATGAATTTCTAACATGAATCTTTTCATTATTTTTAATGGGTGTTAACTCACATAACATCTTAAAATGCTAAAAACATGAAAAGCCATGAACAATCATCCTTTTCTTCATTTTCCTGTGCTGTTTGAACATGTTGTCACCCCACTGCTTGTTTCTGGAGATAATTGCCATTTTCCTCTGATAGCAGCAAGGAGCCTGCTTCACTTCACCTAAAACCATCTTTTCCACAGAAAAGCTGTGGCAAAGCTAACTTCTGTCACTAGTGTATTTTAGTCATTTGCAGGGCATGTTGTAAGGTGGCACTCTAATGCCATTAGTTAGCATGACTGCTTGCAATGTAACTGCACAGTAATTTTCATCCTAGGCAAGTAGAAATATCACTGTGAAATCTGCATCACCAGGATGGACGAGCACGTAGAAGATTTTAATAGAAAGGAATAGAGTGGAATGCAGACAATATGTATTTCAACACAAAGCCTTAAACATGGTTAGTTCAAACAATGATATTATCCACTCCCAGGGACTGAAGTTTTCAATAACTTCCTGAGAGCTGCTAGAGAAATGACTGAAAACTGGTTAAGCCAGCTCCGAACTGCTTTTCCTTTTCACTGCAGAGGACATTCTGGGGTCATGCTCTGACCTGAGCAGGAGATGAAGTATTATCCCCAATTTAAATTTTTTGAGAGATATCATACCTGAAATAGTCATCTTGGTACTTTGTGTCAATGGGCAAGGAAGCCATCAGCAGCCCCATGGGTCAAAATTCAGAAAAGTGATATGAAAGCACCTTTGCTTTACTTTTTCACAGCCTGTGCTGAAAACAGTTTAGCTAGACCTACAAGCCTGGTCTTACAGTCACATGCCAGCGAAAAGGTTGAACTGATTTGAACTTTGTGAGGTGGAGGGCAGATGTTGTACTATTTAAAACCATCGGTTTAGGCTTAAACATTCAGTGAGTAAATACAAAGCCTTAACCATACATAGTACCCATAATGAGCTTTCATTTTTCAGTTTCAGTAGATAGAATTTATTTTTAAATCAACAATATTTCACTGCCAGATTTTCCAATACCATATTTTCCATTGCCAGATACTGAATTACCTTACCAAAAAAGGAGGACTGAAAACGAAGCAGGTGAGTTTATTTTCATTTTTCATGAGTGAAGTCACTGTTCATCAGTGCTGAATGTAGTGTAGCTCTCCCCTCCCTAAAACAGACAAAAAAAAAGCCCAGTCTTGTAGTCATACAACAATGTGAAAAGTTATGTCTCTGTGTGTGGGTATGTGTCTCATACATTTCTGGAATGAGAGAAGGGAAGATGAAGTGGTGAGAGGAAATGTAAACAAAACCAGCCTATGATGACGTGTGCACTTCCTGTTGGCTTGTGTAGCCTTCAAAATCCAAAACCCAGTACATAACAGGAAAGGTTCCAAAGCACTCTTTCTGAGGTCAGTAGGTTGTTTCCTTATCACTAAGCCATCTAATACAATGCTGACATAAGTAGGATAATAATGTTGATTTTTGTACCCAGGAAGAAGAGAATGAGTGAGCAGGTAAAAAGGGACAGAAAGATTAGTTCTGAAACACAAGCTTGAGGTTTAGTTCCTGTTACAATCCAGACTTATACTTAACCCTAAAAATACTGAAGGTCCTTTGCCCAATAACTCAGCCTATCAGAGAATTTCTTGGGAATGCAGAAGCTGTCATTTAGTGGTAGCTTGACATAGAAGTACATAGCAAAATAGATTTCTCAGTACCTAAGCTACTCCTCAACAGAAATTTAAACAAAGCAACAAACATTGTGTCAAAACAAGGCTTAATTATTTACCAGGAAATAAAAAAGAAGTATTATGTGGCTATTTCATTGATTTATGAAGTATTTGCAAACCTTGGCAGGTTTCATTATTACTTTGAAACCACATCCAATTCAGTGACAGATTCACACAGCTGCTAGGATTGCCCAGTCCAATTTGCAATTTTTCATTAGAATTAGAAGCCTCAGCTGTAGGCTTTGGATCGAAGGCTAGGGCTCGTATCCATCATTCTTGTTTACACCCATCAATGGCAAAAATCACGGATTCATGTGAATGGCTTTTGGACAAAGCTAGGTGAAAGCCTGTTGTTATTAATAGGTTTTGCTTGGCAATTTTCTGCTTATTTGTATGTGAAACTTTAGCAAGAGAAACTAACACAATCAATAGAGTATGTATCATAGAATGATAGAATGGTTTGGGTTGGAAGGGACCTTAAAGATCACCTAGTTCCAACCCCCCTGCCATGGGCAGGGACACCCTCCACTAGACCACATTGCCCAAAGCCCCATCCAACCTGGCCTTGAACACTTCCAGGAATGGGGCATCCACAGCCTCTCTGGGCAACCTGTTCCAGTGCCTCACCACTCTAACAGTAAAGAATTTCTTTCTAACATCTCATCTAAATCGACCCTCCTTCAGCTTAAACCCATTACCCCTTGTCCTGTCATTACACTCCCTCATAAACAGTCCCTCACCATCTTTCCTGTAGGCCCCTTCAGGTACTGGTAAGCCACAACTAGGTCTCCCCAGAGCCGCCTTTTCTCCAGGCTGAACAATCCCAACTCTCTCAGCCTGTCCTCATAGCAGAGGTGCTCCAGCCCTCCCATCAGCTTTGTGGCCCTCCTCTGGACTCGCTCCAACAGCTCCACGTCTCTCCTGTACTGGGGCCCCCAGAGCTGGACGCAGTACTCCAGGTGGGGTCTCACAAGAGCTGAGTAGAGGGGCAGGATCACCTCCCTCGACCTGCTGGTCACACCTCTTTTGATGCAGCCCAGGACACGGTTGGCTTTCTGGGCTGCAAGCGCACACTGCCGGCTCATGTGGAGCTTCTCATCAATCAATATCCCCAAGTCCTTCTCCTCAGGGCTGCTTTCAATCCATGCCTTGCCCAGCCTATAGCTATGCTTGGGATTGCGCTGACCCACATGCAGGAACCTAGTATTACTTTGTGACTGCCACTTGGCAGTTCTGTACAGCATTCAGCCACCATCCATCTCTGTGCAAGCACAAGCCATGGCTTTCCATCCTAACTCCTGTCCTGTGGGCAACTCACAGAGCTCCTGTGCAATCTCTCCTTGGTCACTGCTCCACACATAGCAGCCGTAGTCCCTTTGCATACCCAACAGCGTTTTTCCCAATCCATGAGCATTTTCTTTACACCTTGTTTATAACTGGGGTAGCAAGTTCTTCCAAAGATAAAAGAGGAGCGCATCACCTTCTCTCTTAGTTTGAGAAGCAACATTCCTGTGTTCAAATATAAGCTTGGTATTGGTTCTCATATAAAATAAGTCTTAGAATAGGGCATCTGGTTGAATACCATTTCAGTGTCTTCACACGTTCAGCAAACAAAAGCAGAGTATGCCATTGTCTCTAACAACAAAAATAGAATACCTCACACTGTGGGGTTTTTTTAAAATTTGAAATAAATGCAAGAAGTTGTCACAGAAGTTCAAATCTCATCTCTTCCTCTATTTTACGTTTTTACCTGCCATGTAGGTTTGGGAGTTCTTTTTAAGTGCAGGTGATTTATTTGATTTACATTTAGCAGGGCAGATGGCATTAGTAAACTCATCAGAGAACCCAATGGAATTGCTCACATACATAAAATTACACAGGTGTATGAACATTTGTGTGATAATAGTTGATACCAAGGTAAACACTAAACTTTCTCACAAAACATATTTTCTATTATTTCTTTCAGCTGTACTTAGAGGTAAGGTTAGATCCTTTTTCCACAGCTATCTCAGCATTTTTTCTTAGCTCCTCCTCCCTTTTCATTTTTGTTTCTCTTCTCTGTAGTTCAGTTTCATAAACTGATTCTCCACCTTTTCCTTTGTTGTTGGAAAGACACAAAAGTTTTCTGGAGAAATTTCTGTTCTGTCTTTTGAGAATTCCCTTCTAACTCATGCTGCACTCACTCTGAAGTTCCTATAGCTGGAATATTTGGTGAGTCCAACTATAAGCACTTATGAGCTACTTGAACTATTTTTTACTAGAGGACAGGTCAGTCTATTCATTTTCATCAGGACTGACACTTAGTCACTGTACCAGTACAATAAAAATGTTTTATGTTCTAACAAGACATAAGTTTTTGGTCCAGATGTCAATAGAAAAGTTCACATTTTGGGGGTTCTGTATAGAGGTAATATCTAATGACATTTTGACTTAGGTATTTGTATTGTCTCTACCTAAATCCTCCCTTGCAATTAGGTTCTGATCTTGATTACATTCAGTGTAAGCATATTCTCCCAATCCCGGGTAACGTATATAATTTAGGATTTTGGTGACGTGAACAGGTTTATTTCGAAGGAGAAAACATTGAAATAGGAGCTTGAATATAACAGTTTGACATAAATGCATGCAAAAAAGCCACTTGTTACCTCAACATGGTTCATCATTTCCACAGAATAAGTTTGTCCCCCTGAAATGGCTGCAGAACCGACATCTCACAGTCCTGTGCAGGACAAGCCTGCCCTATAAATTCTGAGCTGTTGCCACATCGTGATGGTTGGACTGAGAAGCAACTAACATTGCTCACAAGTCAGCCTTTTTCTATTCTTTTCAGAACACGAGGAGCATCTAAAAAGCTGAGAGAAAAGCAGACTAAGATGATCATATGCAGAATATGATCCAGGAGATAGTACTGCTGAGGCACGCACACCTTGTGGATGATTATTCTGGGGCCAGAGAAAAGCTCTGCAAGTCTGGGATTCCCAGACTGCATCAGCTGCTGACAGAAGCCTCCTCCTCTGCTTGAGCCAAGGCATGGCGTTTATACATGGTGGTTCTTCTCTGTGCAAAAATCCCAGCTGACTGCTGTGGCAAGTGCATTATCTCCTCTGCAGTCTGGGTATAGAGATTAACATGAAGCTGCAATTTCCAGAATTTGTTCTGCCTAAAAAGCTAACTGATTGCGGTGTTCTGCATAGCCCCCTCAATGTGAGGGCTCTGCACTGGGCCAGGTGAACTCACTGAGGATCTCAGAAGCAAGAACCTTTTGGCTTCTGGGATCTTTTTAAAGGAGAAATCTCTAATTTGCTGACCCTGGTGGGCAGGAACTCTAGAGTGACCATATGGGTTATCTCCTGTATCTTCCAAACAGCGCTGGCATCTCTTGCCAAGATTTCGTCCTCAGACGAATAGGAAGTGACTTGCCTGGTGACCAGCTGGAAGCTGACGGCTTTGATTAGTTTATAAACCACTTTTAAATCCTTTGCTTGTGCAGTGTTGTACTGAGTCACGCTGGTGACCTTCTCCTGCCGTTGCCTTGCTGTTGCCTCTTATGTACATCCTGGTAACAAAATTCCAGTGTGAGTTGCTCCAGGTTCACCACATGGCACACCACCAATAGCAGAAGTCACAAGGAGATAGTTTGCAAGACTAATGGAGCATATTTGCAAAAAGGAACGTAGGTGAGAAGTCAGGGTGATGACCACTGACACATTCATGTGTAAAGAGGAAAGCACACTAGCACATAAACAGGGAAATAGCATCTGGAGCTGGAAAGACCAGACAAGTAAAGGCCAGGGTGCAAGACAGTTGAAAACACCGTGGAATAGAGTTGGTGAAGCAATACGTTATCCTGGAATGAGATGGCATATACACAAATATTTCCCTAAAGTTGCAGGACTTAACTAAAAGACTAAAATGTCCTTGTTGACATTAGATTTACACTGCATAGGGCTTTATCATATGGATGTAATGTCATTGAATCATCCATAGTCTGCAAACTGAGCTTATTCATGTAGTCAAGCTGGTTCATTTTTACATACCATTTATTTAAATATGGTGTATTTCGAAGTGTATCAAAATGTGTATTTCAAAGCAGCCTGTATCAGCAATGGCCAGAAGTCAGCAGAGAGGCAGGCAGGCTTTTTCTACTGCACTGGTATGTCATGAGGCTTGCACGGTTGATACTTGTATTATTCTCTCACTCGAAATTAGTAGTAAAGCATCATTTTTGTAATACAAGGAAGGGCTCTAGCCTGACCTCACTGAAGGACCAAATATTATTTTTATTTTAATAATTGCATTTAACTTTCACAGAATAGCTAGAATGAATCACGAATGACACAGGGTTCTTCTGGATCTTGCTCAGCACTGAGCAGAAACATGGACAAAGATGTAACAAAATGACTGCAAATTTCAGACACAGTTGAAAATCTACCATGAAAATTAAAAGGTGGATTTACAACACGACCCTTGTATGCACTTCTGCTGAAACTGTCTTGCAGGTTGATGCGGATTTCACGTGTCACTACTGCTGCAGCCAGACTACTCCTAGCAGTTGGCAAGTGACTACTAAGGAGAAAAAACCTTTGATATGGAAGATCTGTGCCATTTTTCCATCTGTACTGACATTTGCAGAGCTTCACAAATAATAATGATCATAAAAATATATTTCAGGAAACTTCATAAATAATACACAAGTAAGATGCTTTCTTTCCTGTGTCAACAAGTGTGCTGTGACATGTTAAGCTTTCAGAGCAGGACTCAAATGGGGCCATGTATATGTATGTATAGGCTTTGCACTGTCCTTTGCCCAGGAATGAGTACCATAAACAACATGGAGATATCTGAGTGAAGAATTTGCATTTATTGAAGCTATTGACGCAGCTTCTATTTGTATTTATTAATATGATTCAAAAGTGCCATCAAATCTAGAAACATCCATTTGTTTACCACATTCAGGTGTGATCCAACTCTACAAGATAGAAGAGAGAGAGAGAAAGGTATCAGTTTTTATTAGTTTCTAAAAACCCTCACAACATGTGGAACCAGTAATGAGAGAAATGGGAGACAAGATTACACTGGCATCTTTTCTATCCAAAATGTTAATGTCAGAGTCATGAGTAATCCAATGGCTACAGTAATTATCTAATCTGTTCCCTGTATTTGTATTGCTTGAAATGTATTTATAATGCTGCTGTCGCCACAGGATTTGTGAACATTTGCTTTAGGAACTGCTCCTACACATTCTGTATGTGCAAGTAGGCCTTACTGGTATGCGTCATTCCACCCATTTCATCAGAACCGTGGCAGAGAGGGGCAGGTTTACGGAGCACAGTGTGGATTTATGTGAGATGCCCGAGCTAGTGCAGGTACCGTGCTGATGTGTATTATGTGCTTCTGCTGTTGCTAACATGCCCTGGGTTTTGTCACTGCTAAGCAGCTTCACCAGCATGCAGTATTACCTGGACTATGCTGTTTCCAGCATCCAACTTCTCAAGGGTAGCTTACGGCTTTCTTCGAGGCATTGCATTCTGCCATGAAACAACAGTCACAGATTAGAGGAGCTGATGCAGGCAGGAGACAGAAGAGGCTGGAACCCACAATCCCAAGTCAGTGCCAGGCTCAATAGCAGCTTCTTTGCATGGGCTCAAGCCTGCAAGTACTAACTGCTAAATGATCAAAGAAAATGGGTATTTGATTTTAAGAACTATGGACTTTCTATTTGCAGATGTATGTCTGTGTATGCTTAGCATGTACCACATACCTGCTGATAGAAATAATGTGATAAAGATTCGTATAATTAAAATCTCAGTCCCTTGGTGGTGCTGCTGACTGACTTCATTTCCCTGAGAAGAACCCTAAGTAGATCTTTTAGGAAGCCTACCATGCCAAACATTGTGTTGTGCTTAATCCTGTACTTGTCCTTTTACGTAGCTCCCTCTGACATCAGTGGAAACCTGACATATGAGAGTGCAGAGGAATCAGGCTGAATTGATTTTTTTTATAGTAAGATTAAATGGAAGGAAGCCTTCTGAAACGTACAGAAATCTTACTCCTTCCTGCAACATAAAGGCATATTTTCTGCTTTGTTCTTCAAGGATTCTTACTATATGGGTTTGTATACGTGTGTGTTTATGAGAGACTGTCAATACACTTCCACAGCACAATTGGCAGATTTCAAATTGACTGCTGGAAAGTATCTATAATGAGCAAACAAGGAATCCCTAATAAATTTCTAACGTGCATTTCCATTTGCTGTTCTATATCACATACACCACAGCCACTTCTAAATAACTTCTGTGTATACAGTTTTGCCTTGACATTTCCATTTTCTGGTCGCTAAATCATCTCGAGCAGAGGCATGCAAATGTGAGAGGACACACACTGTGCTAATCAGCAATAAGCTTTAAATATTTTCTGCTTATACTCCAAGGGGTCTGAGAAATGCCTTTAGTTTTTATAAGCAATTTCCCAGTTGGTTCCTTTCACTATTAGCAACAGTAACCACACTATAGGAATAGACTTCCCCCCCCCCCTGCTTAACAAATAAAACCAAATGACATACATTTCACAATGCTGAATGTAAATGATGGAGTCATTCTGGTGTTATTCCAGATTTACAATACACTCACTGACAAGAGAATTTGGACCTCTGTGGTTGAATCACAACAGAATAAGATTAAAACCATACTTTAATAAACCCCCTGAATAAGAAAACAGGATAAACTGATATTTCGTTTTCAGTATCATTCTCATATCAAAAATTGCTCAGAGCAAGAGGACACAGAAAAACATTCAAAAAGGATCATTTGCACACCCAGTTGGGCACTAATTGCTTCCCGGGGACAGACGGACCCGCTGCAGCGCAGGGACAAGGAGACGCAGCACATAACCGAATTCAGCCGTTGGTAAAGGGGCTGTCAAGGTCTGATCCCTCCTGTCCCGCGATAAAACATCGGAGTGTTGAGCAATATAAAAACATCTAAAATATGTATTGCTCAATTTTATTCTCGCAAATCGGGAGTGGTAGGTGAAATAAGTGTTTATTTCCCAAATGTTAAGAGGTGAACATAAGCACAGCTCTACCTGCTGTCTTCTCCGAAAGCGATCAGAAAAAACACACGATCAAGTAATAAGCAACAACGTCCTCATTTTTCTGAAGCGTGACCATAGCTCCCCTCCGCTCAGCGCGCTGATCCCCGTTAATCCCTTCCCAAACCCGGCACCCCTGCAACACCCCTCGCGGCGGGGCAGGACGCAGCCCCCTTCCCCCGCCCCCCCCCCCCCCAGAATAACTGCCCTGGTTGCCGAGCCTTTCCCTCCACCCCCAGCAGGGAGCAGCAGGGGATCGCAGTGCCGCTCCCCCGCACACGCACGTACACACACACACACGCACGTACACACGCGCTCTCACACTCACACATACACAAACACACACACGCGCGCGCGCGCGCACCCGCCGCCCGCCCGACACCGGCTCCCGCCGCGCTGCCCCCGACCCGCCGGCACCTCCCCAAGGTCACGGCGCTCCGCGGCGCCCCGCGCAGCGGCCGGGCGCCCGCAGGTGCGCAATGCGGGGGAGGGAAGGAGGGCCGCGGCCCCTCGGCGGAGCCCAGTTCGCGGGAGCACCACCAGCCGAACCAGCCGCAGCTCCGCGGCGGATCGCGGATTATAAGGGACCGCTCTCTCCGCCCCCAGCGAAGTCTCCCTCCGCCCCCGTCCGCGCTCCCCACCCCTTCCTCCGGCCGCGGAGAAGGGCATGGAGTTGGCGGGAGCCTATAAAAGCCCCTGAGAGCCCGCCGCGGCCACGGCGCTGCGACAGCTTCCGCGGACACAGCCGGGCCACGCACCATGTCCCACCACTGGGGATACGGCAGCCAGGACGGTGAGTGCCCGGCGGGGTGCGGGGCTCCGGCCGGCGCGGCGCGTTGCGGGACACCTGCGGCGGATCCCCGGGAGCAGCGTCCGGGATGTGCCCGCTGCGCGCCGCACCGAGCCGTTCCTCTGAGCGGGCGTGAGCTCGGTGCGCTTTTTTCTTTTTCTGTTTTTGTCTTTTTTTTGGTCTTTTTTTCTTTTAACCTTGAGATGCCACCTGCGCCTGAGCAGCGAGCCAGGCGCGCCGCGCGATTTGCCTGGAGCATCTTCTGGTTTCCTACTGTCATTCCTTTACTTCGGTAACAGCGCCGGGAAGCGGGGAGGATGGGACGCTGCTCCAGCAGGATGGGGTGGCCTCTGGAAGGACGCCCCGGTAAAACCCCAGCCTCAGCCTCCTAGGCTCGGGGGCTGCCGGGTCCCTGCCTTGGTCCCCAGGTGGGATTTCCCCCCGTCTGTGTTGCCGGCACCGGCAGCCTGCACAGATGGTACATTTATTAAAGTTTGATGCTAGTGTTAAAACATCCCGGTTTTTAGAGTGAGGGTTATCATTTATATCCCCTGAGCTTTGTGTCTTTTCCCACTGAGCTGCTTTACGCTGTTTTGCAGGACCCGCTCACTGGCACGAACACTTCCCCATTGCCAATGGAGAGCGCCAGTCCCCTATTGCTATTAGCAGCAAGTCTGCCAAGTACGACTCCTCTCTGAAGCCTCTCAGCTTCAGTTATGATGCTGGCACGGCTAGAAACATAGTCAACAACGGGCACTCCTTCAACGTGGAGTTTGATGATTCTTCTGACAAGTCAGGTGAGACCTCATCTTCGTGTGCAGGGGAGAAACCGCTACCAACACTGCTACTAAAATGTCTACTGAGGCCATAGGGTTTTTTAAAGCCAGAAAAAATACCAAGATGTTTTGACTTCAGTAAGGTGAGGTTTTAGCCCTTAATTATTTAGCAACTTACGTGGCTTCTTTAGACTAGAAGAAAACTGAGCTCCCACTAAAAAAAAAAAACCCTAAGCAGTTTGGATCTGCCCTACTCTAAACTCCAGAAAAATGAATTGCTTTATTTTTGTTTAAATTGGAAGGATTTGGATAAGGGCTTAGCTGTGGAGGAAAAAATAATAAAAGATTATTATTTGAAAAGAACAATTTTAGGCATAGCTCATCATAAGCTACCGACCAAATGGTTAAAAGAAGAGGCAAAATACATCATAGGAAGAAATTGGCTGTAAAATAACAAAGGATTACAGTTAACGACTTGAAGCAGAAATAGTTTGGAAATAGTTTTGTTGGTTATCAAAATATTATTTCATATTTCTGAAGCCAATATGCTCCCAGGTTAGCACAGAAACAGAGGAATGATTAGAAAATACCTCTTTGTTCTTCTGTAATTTAAAAAAGCATTATTCCTGACATTTTTTGATACTGGGCTTTCTAGATAGAGATATCTGACACATTCCCGCAAAGTTTGCTAGCAGGCAGACGTTCCACAGTGTCTTAGTGTTCACTGTACTCTATGGTGAAATTAAGCACTGATTCTTGCAAACCTTTTAGTAGTCCTTACTGAAAGAAATCCAGAATTGATGGACAGACAGAATCCAAGCCAGAGTTGCAACAATGCTTTTGTAGGTTGTCTTTAATTGTAGTTTTTCTGCTGGCTGAATTTGCAGAAATCATCACCCTGCTGCAATGAATGTGCCTCTATTTTTAATTTAGACAGCAAAAACAATCCCATTGTAAGTCACTGCCTTCTCTAGACACTGCCTGATTTAACTTGCTTGAGCAAGTGCCCTATTTTTCCTAAGTGTTTTGTTGGCAATGTCATTTAGGGAATGGTGCTGAAAACAAATGATCCATGCCTACTAAAAATGTGAGGTTTTTGCAGGTAATGTAATATAACAGTATAGCAGACATTTAGCATTGCACTAAGAATTTTACTTTGTGTTTTAATTGCAGTCTTTATACTGAACAAGATTAAGTGGTCAGCTCTAAGTGTTCACAGTCATATAAATACATGTAGGTCCATGTGTAATTTACACAGAGCATGCACATTAATATTTGTATGATTTTTATTTTTTTAAAAAAAAAGGAAAAAGGTATTCTGACTTCTTAGTTTTTATTTTTCTGAAGTACTGAGGAGCTACAGGAGCTGAATGCATGTTCATTTTAACAGTGTCATGGGGAATAAGGTAAATGATTCAGACTACAAAAAAAGGATCATGTTTTCACCAGATACATGCGAGTCTGCTCTCGCTGTCATCCTGCTCGCACTGAGCCCAAAGGAAACAGGTTCAGGTCCTCACAGTGTAACAAAACTATTATGTGTTCACTTTGTGCATGCGTAAGTTTGGAAAGACTGAAAATCAGGTTGTATTTGGTAACTTGGGAGGAAAAAAATGGCAGGAACATACAATAATCTAAAGAAACGTCTGTAGGAAGAATGTTTTTTATGAGAAAAGTCAGTGCAGAACCAGAACATCTGTGACAGGGATCCTCTGACAGATACGCAGTGACACAGCTCTCGGAGTGGGAGGATAGGAGATGCAAGTAGAAATATTCTCAGTAGCTCTATTAGTGAATCAGAAACTGATTATTCTTTAGAAAAAAAAAAAAAAACCATTGAACAGATCTCTTTGAAGCCAGGTAAGGGTGGATCCTTCAGTATCACACTTCCTATTGAAAATTACAGAGCATAGCATCTACCTGGCAGCACACTTAATGGCTTCATTTGTATGCAGTTAACTAGGTAACCTACTTTCCTTACACTAAACAGAGCTTTGACTTGACTGTGCTCGATTCACTTCTGTTGCTGCATTTGAGACTAGCTATAATGTGCATACCAAATTCTTGGTTAGACATCACGCAACAGTCACAAGGAGAAACTGTGAGATTATGTGATGTGCTATATGTTTTACAGAAGACAATGGCATAAAATCCTGTAAATACTTCCCACAGGCTGTATTGCTTGCTCCTATGAGCTGTCCCATATGCCGTAATGATTTATCTGTGGTAGTAGGTGCAAAATGAAGTAATAAGATCATTGTTTGTGAATAATCTTTAAGAAGTGAGTAATTGCACACAAAGAAGTAGGTCCATTCATTAAGAATCTTCAGGCTCATAACTAATGACACTGAAGTAAATTGAACAGCAGTTCTGGGTATTAATGTCTGTTAGAGTATGCAAAATGAGTTCTTGCAGTAAAAATGCAGTAATAGTATAGTAAAAATAGGTAAGAAAGCTAAAATGCATGTTTGGATAAAACTCTCTGAAATTAGTTGCTACACATATTTTCTGAATCAAAGCAATAAGTATACTGGTGATTGTAAGTAACAACAAGTAGATATCAGAATGTTCAAAATTTTGATGTAAAATATTTTTCCCCCAAATAAAAGGCTCTTCCCTCAAAATGCATATTTGTTACATTACGTGTGTGCATAGAAGAATATGTAGTATAAAGCTTCTGCCCATATCTGTGAAAAACTAAAAATCTAAAAGAAAAAACAAGATTTCTTAAAATGATATCCCATCTATATTCTTTAGCATACTAAGGATGTAAAATAAAGTTTTAACTTTTTAAACAAGAAATAATCTATGTGGAATTTATGTGACTATCTTCACAGAAGAAAATGTTTTCTTCTCTATTCTTAGAATATCTCTTTACTAATAGGTGGAGCTTTACAGACATAACTCTTGCTTCAGGTTGTAATGATGTATGTATGACCTATACAATTGTTTCTTACAATTATGTTTTAACAGGGAAATGATGTTAAAATCTTTGTGACAGTCAATCAAAGTCAGGTTCTAAAGCTTTTTTGTTAATTTTCTTAGATGTGCTTAGAAAAACCCTTACCCCCAAATCTTCAATTTCAGTTCTTGTAGTACAGCCTTTGAATTTCTTGGGTTATGTGACAGCTGTTATATTCCCAAATACACTTCTACAGGCTCAGTCAACTCCCAAAGTGAATCCCCTTCATGTTTCACAGTTGCTAGTTGATAGAAATGGTGTATGGAGAGGAAATCACAAACCAGCATTCCCATGTTTATAAACATTTTTTTGTTTGCTGAAATTCCATAAGCTTTCCTTAGATGGAAGGATATCTTCTGTCTTGTTTCCTTGCAGTCTTTCAGAATGTTTTCTTGAACTTGTATGTAGAAAGCAAACGGTGAACTTACTTCCTCTTCCAGTTTTTACTTAGTCTGTCTTCTTCAGGTCTTGCAGGTGCTTGCTTAGTTCTCATGTCCACTGTCTTTCAATAATAATAAAAATGATAATAAAAGTTCAAGCCATTCATCTTTAAAATTTTTATAGCTTTAAATAAAAGCAAAAATTCATTAGGATAAAAGTGTCACTAGGAATAAAATGCCAAATTCAGGCTCATCCATTCTTGCAACCCGGGACCTGACCTTCCATGTATGAGTGAAGCCAATGGTGCTGATAACTGTTAAATCATAATAATGCACCTTATTTTAGGAATTTTATAGCAAAGGAGTGTCTCATTAAGGGTACTTATTATATTAAACACTTTGTATTATAGTCTGCTGTAAGGACATGTGTATTGCTTCACTTACTTTAAAAGACAGAAGTAAACAGCGGCTTCTCAGAGCTGTAAGACCACAGGAAGTGACTTTGCTCAAGAAAGCCTCAAGAGCCCCAAAGGAGATCTGGTAACATACTTAAAATGTGTTCTCTATGTACATTTCTCAGAAAGCTTTCAGAATTGAACTAAAACCTGAAATTCAAATGGGAAATGCTCACAGCAGTAGGCACTGTATTCTGTATTTTCTGATCATGAGTTTGATGAGTTTATAAATGGCAGAAGTCAATCAGCAATTAATTTATTCCAGAACAAGAATGCTAAAATATCGTATTTTAGCTGTAGAACCTGAAAGAAGTGAATTGCAACTATGGTGTAAGGCTCTACAGATATTACTAAATGTACTGGTAACTTCTGCTTGTGGACAAATCTCCTAATCTTTTCCTTTTCCTTCCTTACTGCTGAGCTAGAGATAACACTGAAATCCAAAACAGAGTCCCAAGTAAATCTAACATTTCTGCAAATATTAAATCATAGTAGAACTTTAAAATTGTGATGAGACCTAGGGAAATGAAAATACTGGATTGACCTTGATGCTAGCACCCCTTGGGAGAGTTTCAGTGGTTGTAATCAAATGTATTACCCAATTCTTCCTATAATTGTGAATATTAATGAGGAAGCTTCAACTGTCTTGAATGATGACTCGCTGTAAACAAACCAATTTATTTTATTTGTTATTCAATAGCAATTTGTTACTCAATTAGCACCGCTTGGTTGGCAGTGAGCTGCTCTGAAAGTTGTGCCACTGTTGCTCTTTTCCTACGCTTCTGCCTCAGTGGGTAAGCTGAGGAAGAAACACGCAGGTCTGCTGTCCTTAAGGCACCATTTTTAATCCAAGTCACTGCCACCGGGCTATTTTTAGGCTTCCCAGCTCCAAAGATGTAACATTAGCTATGCTAGAATAATATTGCATGTTATCAGTATACAGTCATGGATTGAAAGTCCACAATACAGCATAGCCTAAGCAATGTGGTGACCTTTCTCAGTCATAAATCAAGGAACTGATTGCTTATAGCTTACAGTATTCAGGTACCTGCCCGTGTGTCACAAGTACTTTTGTGCACTGCTTGACTAGAAAGTCAGAGGTCTCAGAGGGTTTGAGATCATTAAGGCATTTTTCTAGTGAACTGAGATCACCAGAAGCTGCAAAGCCTACGTAAGCAGGTGGCTCGAGAATAGTTCTAGTGCTTCCAGGAACTGGAAAGGAAGATGATCAGTCCTGCATGTTTCAAGCGTTCATTTCTTTACAGAGCCCAAAAGTGCCTTTCCTCACTTACATCAACTCTTTTTTTCTTAACATGCAACTTCTGAGCAGAAATTTGACATGGATTGTGTGTTTAAGAATCATGGCGACTTCCTTCCCTTCTTCCAAATTCCTCCTCTAGAGGTGCGTTTAGTGTAAAACCAGGAGAAGCTAGTCAGCTGCTGTCAGCCAGGGCCACTTGGAAAAGTTTATTTTTAAGATGCAATGAAGCTGCGTGCCAGGTGTCACTATGACTACTCATCCCAGCTGATGTGTTTGTTCATTTACTTATAGGCATGAGGGACTGCTGCTTACTTAGAGGCAATGCTCACACCTTAAGTTTTTTCTTCCTTCATTAGATCTCAATACAGTATGAGCACCATGTCCAATACACAATTTTCAGTACTGTAAGCAGTCACTGAGATAGTATTACAGCTATTACCATCAGAAATTAAATTGTTACTTTTGAGAGAATTTTAATGCTTCCAACTCTGGTCTTACAAAGTCATTGTCAGCTCATATGGTGTGAAACACGAGGATTGAAGGCGGATCAGGGACTCGGTACAGCACCTTATGACTCTCGGAGAATATGTATTTGAGAGACTACCTGAGAAATAAACTCCACTGGTCCCAGGGAGTGGGAGGAAAGTTAAGAACCTGAATGACTCTCTGGCTGCTCTCCAGTCTGGATGAAATAGTTCAACTGAGGTGAATCAGAATCACTGACCCACTGCCGATACACGTCTGCAGACGTGCTGCATTTTGGCAGATGTTTCATTCTGGTCTATCTCTGTGGAACATCCATCCTTGTTGCCTTATCTGGCTAACTCTCTAGCAAGGTCAGAGTAGGGGTTTTTTCCTTATGAGATACCAATTACGTAGTTTTTCTCTTGGTGAAGCCCGTTACACACGTTTTCTGCAAGTATGATCCCTACAGTTAGATGCTTGCGTGCTGTCTTGCTCTCTTGCGTGCCATGATACAGCGTCCTAGGAGGAATGTCTGAAAGAGATAACATAAAGACGGAAACATCTCAAAATGTGACACTCTGTACTCCACGTTTCACAGAAGCGACAGCTCACCCTAACTGAACCCCAGTCTGTCAGACAGGGAAGCCCATCCTTGCATAAGAACACAAGGCTAATCCCTGAGCATCCTCTAAGAGCCTTTTTTTGTGCCATTAATAGTGCATGGTGATCAAGACTTTTTTTCTCAAGTAATGGTTCATCTACTTTGTCTCCTCAAGGCCTGTTTTTGATCATACAGATGTCCGTGTATACACAAAAGCTTACAAAACATTAACATTAATGTGTATACTATGCATATATTTACACGCACACATACCTACAACATCCTATATGCCTGCAGATCTGCTGTAGGCTGGTATAAAAATCATACAAAGTGTGTGCAAGAGGGTTGTCATCAAAGTTAGATGCTTGAAATATCCTGCTGCTAGGTTTTTGTTTGGTGGAATCTCGGAACTAAATTTCTGAAGCTTGGAGCTCTGGACATCTGTTGTGCTGTAGTGGACCCATTCTTTCAGCTACTGGAAGGAGCTTTGCTGTCAGTGATTTCCATTTGAAGAACATTTTCTCATTCTGCATTTTCTCGGAGTTACAAACTTTGGAGTAGTGTTTTTCTTACCACACTAATTTGTATTGCAGGAAGGAATTAATTCTAACTCGTGAAACAATCTTGTAGTTCAGCCATTTTGATTATTTCTTTGACAGGTTTATTGCCTTGATGAGACTTATTAGTCTCCTGCTCTGTATAGAGAGAACATCTCATAGGAGGTAACTAAATAACAGTAATTCCACAGTATTCCTGCAAAAATTCACAGATGTGGATGCCGTCACTTCCTGAAAAAAGGTATGAAGTGGTCCACAGTATTTTTTACAAAGCTGTTCTGTTCTGCATGGGAAGGGTAACTAACTACCCAGCGACTTGCCTTTAAATAGAAGGGTGAAGTTGTGTGGCCTCACTAAACAGCTGTCCCAGATGCAGCAAAACACCCTTTGATTTCTGTACGTTTCCAAAGATCATAAGAAAGTGTAATGGAGACAAATTGAGTTCACCTTCTTTACCCAAGAAATCCCACAGACATAAATGGAATAGTTCGTGTGGTTATTTGACTTTCCAAATTAGCGCCGCTAATATGTATGTTTAGAAAAATGTTATGAGATCATTTAATAACAGTGCAATATAATTACTGGATGTTACTAGTATAACTTCTTCAGTAAAGGGTAGAAGGCTGAAAACTGTTACTATTTCTTAATCTAAGCAAAGTAGTTCCAAACTTGTCTTGCTGTAATATTTCAAATAACTGTCAAACAGGGAAAAAACCCTTGCGTTTTCAAGCTGTCACCTCTTGGACTGTTACACATCTATGGAGACCAGGTTACTGGTGTGGATTGTGTTGAGTAGGATGAATCTGTAAGGAAGAAATGTGTTTTCCAGGTTGGCTGGTGCTGTCTTCACCCTGCATCTGAAGCTGTGCAATATAACAAACGGGAGCACAGCTACATATGTATTTCCAGGATGGTGTGCACTAATACTAATTTCAAAAGGAAGGGAGCTAGTGATGGGATGCTCAAATATGGATCAGAATTTCCCCATCCCTCAAACAAAAAGGGGATGGAAAGGTTGGACTTCTGTCAACAATGTGGCCTGAATCAAAGTTCCTGTCACACGGGACAGGGAAGTTCCTGGTGTGAAAGTTGCTCTAAGTCTCGATGAACTTTTACTTTGCAAAAGCTGTTAGCATTTATTCATGGTTTAAAAAGCTTGTGCTGGAAAAAGTTGAAGCTCTAACATTTCTACTTTGCCTTGTAAGTTTAATTTTAAATTTTACTTCTTTGGAAAGGCTGACAAGTATTAAAAAATAATAGCTGCTTAATGTAGGCTAGAACAAGAAGGGCCGTTCTGTAATTAAGCCTGCTGAATTTGTATTCATTTACACTAATCTAATTATTACTTTCTTTGAATGCTTTGCTGTGAGTCAAAATAAGCTAGTGCTGGATTTGAGAACCACAGAATGAGAAAAGTAAGCAAAAACTGTAAAGAGATTTTTCTGCATCTTTTGAGTTTTATGAGACTATAGCAAACTTTGTGTAGAGAAATAACACTGCAAATAGATTTGAGAAGATTGCATGGGTCTGCTTTTCAGCATGCTTTCCATTGATTAATAATGGCAGATTAACCTGTGCTGCGCTAGTGCTTTCTGAGATTGAGGGATGGTGGAACCTCAGTGTGTTTGTACCTGCAACGAGCAGCAAGTCCATTAGCCAAAGGAAATGGAACCGAAACATTGCAACTCCATGGCATCATTTTTAAATGAAACATGATATTGTGTGTATTAAATGATTTTGCATCTGTAAAGACATAGCAACCAATTACTTCATTTTCAAAAGGAACTAACGCACGTTCACAGTCACTGTGCTGAAAAAAAGTATTCCGATTGTTAGTCCTGTGCTTGAAACAGTTATGCTTCCTGGCAGCTAGCACATGCAGAAACATAAAAGTAGAATAAGATATGTTCCTATTTAATTACTTTAAGTGGCCGTTCTTTGTATCACATAGCTTGGCAGTAGGTAGGGCAAGTCTTGGTCTGTTGGCTGTTCAGTGTTGGCTTTAGTATTGGAAATGACAAAGACTGCAGTGGAACATATATTCATATTTTTCAAATAGAAATACATGTTGGGAGACTTCTAAATATATTTACCAAAGGAGCCCCAGGCAAATGCTAAATTTGTCCACTCAACCCAAATTTTGCATGTGTAAGGCACACCAGCGGAAACGTATGTGTTTTGTATAAATCTTATATTTAATTTTCATATATTCCAGTTTTTTAGTCCAATCCTTCTCACCCCATTGCCAGATATCCATGGCTGTTGTCGTCTGTGCTTGTATATGATCAGAATTATTCAAACCTGAACAGACAGTGACCTTTTCCTATTTCCATTTGGTGTATATTTTCACACATGCACGTATTGTGTCTAGACTAATTGCAGACTTGAGAGGAAGCATTTTTACTCCACAGAACCATTTTGTTTGTGACACATACACAGAGCACACTTACATGTAATATCTGATGTCAACACTCTTCTGTCACTTTATTGTGTATATATATATTTATGTGTATACATAAATTGATCTCTAAGATGTATAACACTTCAAATTACATTTTAAAACATTTTTTATTTTTAAATGTTAACATCTTAAATCTTTAATTGTGAATTTGAGAGGCTTAGCAAAAAAAACCCACAAACCAAAAAAAACCCCCAAAACTAAACCACAATCCAGTGTGAAACCTTGCTCTAATAACTTAGATAAATAGCTCTATTTAATAGAACTATTTGTTATTGTTCTGTGCTTTATGCTGCACTGGAGGAGACATTGTGCCTTGAGCGTTTTGCAGTAATAGTGCTTGATCCTGCATATCGTAATGGTGACTGGTCACAGTTTAAGTACGAGGTTAAAACTAAGAAGCAGAATAAGGGAGCTCAGGGGAGCTCGCTCCGGTGTAATTGAAAGTGTGGCTGGGCACTCCACTTAGAGCAGTCCCGTGCCAGGAGTAATGTCAGATAGTGGAGAGCATAAGTAAACGCCTCATTTCCAATCCATATTTAAAAAAAAAAAAAAATCTGCCCCTGCAGGCATTGCCCTTTTCACCACCATTTTTAAACTTACTCTTGAGGAGTAAAGGATGGGAGGGATAAGAGATTTGAATTCCCATCTCTGCAGTGCTTTGTGCTGTGCCTAGCGCTTTACCTTGCTGCAACCCGTGGCTAACAGGTGTTTAGGTTTAATTTGGAACCAAAAGCATTTTACTCAATCCAATCCACCATGGGATTTGCAGGATTAAGGCCTAAATGGATATAGTGTCTAAAACGAAGGGGCAGAGTATGTTAGTAAGGGAAAGATGATTTGGTCTTTAAGTCTACTTTCATAGAGTAGCTCTACATGGGCCTCTTACAAAGGCTGTTCTTGGCCTTTTTTATTTATTTGGTGACAGAAAAGTTACATCCTTAACACTCCCCTTGTCACCCGTAATATTAGCATGCCTGTTAAATTGCTGATGAGACACTCACTGTAAAGTCACTTATGGTTTTATATGTTTATTATGGATTTTGGCGTATTGCAGCAATGTACCATTGAGGATGATCTGGAGTAGCATGGCAGCATGCAGAGCAATGAACTGTAATTCACTTGGAAGACTTGAGATGGACATTCCTGTTTGAAGTGCAAAGGCTGCGGGAGATGCTAATGGAGGCTCTTTGCTTTGCAGTGCTGCAAGGAGGAGCGCTGGACGGAGCCTACAGGCTGGCACAGTTTCACATTCACTGGGGATCCTGTGACGGCCAAGGGTCTGAGCACACTGTGGATGGTGTGAAGTATGATGCAGAGGTAGGGCACGCTTTACCTTCTCCAATCTTTTGTGTATAATGAGTATTTTTTATTTTTTTTGATATTCCACCACGGTAGCAGCTTCTCTACAAATCTTCATAGAGCAAGAGATTGTGGAGATTATCATAGAAGATATTGCCACCCCTGGACCTACTCCTTGCAAAAGCAGAGAGTAGAATTGGAGGACTATTGTAAATTTTTTTCAGCTACTTGATATCAAAGAGACTACAGAAGCAGAAAAACCCACACTAATTATCCCCGTTCTTCCCCTCCTTTCTCAGTGACTCTTGAAAATTACAAAGACATAGAATCGCAGCACCTCTGTACACACACATCCCCTTTTCCTGGCTTCAGTTTTTAATGTCAGAGACATTTATGTAAACAACAGAATGGTTTTGGGGCAGACCCTTTCTTTCATCTTTTGGTAGGAAAGAAGCAAGGGGAGCTGTGAAGAGGGCAGGCAGCAAAGTGAGAGCACGCAGATACTCCGTGTGATATCCTCGAGACTCCAGATGTCCCTTGGACTGCTTAAGACCCTGCATTGCAGTCTCACTACAGAAACGGAATGACTTCCATGCCTTGCATCCCACCTTTCTCTGTCCCCTGTTTAAAAATCCACTTCTGGATGCTGTGACAGACTTTTTTAACCCTTGATTTGCATTGACGGATAAAAGAAATGGCCCCACAAATTCATTGGCTCTGCTGCTTTTTCATGAGATAAAGTATCTTTTGTCTTATCTGAGAAACTTCTTATTGCCTTACATCTGTTCACAGTACCATAATTAGTTGCTCAATTTGACTTGCAGATATGGAGAAACAGTCAGATGAACTTGAAGTGGAAATAACTTGGAAATGAAAAGGAAGGCAACATCCTGGTTAACATGACCCAGAGATTCATTTCATATTCTTTTCAAAGGCTTTCTAGAAAAGGACAGGATGTTTTTTTTTTAAAAACTCTCTAGATGGCAGGTCAAATCTGTCTCTTCTCCCTGACGCTGGAAAATCATGTATTTCAGTGTTGATAAGAATTCCAGGATATATATAGCATTAACACGCTACATCAAAATCTTGCAGGCTGCATGCAGGAAAAACTCCTGCTGAAGATAACAGGAATTTCACCAGACTAAAAGCAGAACGATACAGCCACAGTTTGCATTTAAAACTCGTCTGGGAATAAGAGTGAGAAGCAAAATAAAATGCATGACAGAAATCTCTTTGCATAAATGAAATTTGAAAGTAGATGAATGATTCAACAAATTCTTAACTGTACACAAAAGTTTTTAAATCTCAGCACTAGAACACCATCTGCTCTTAATATTTAATAAATTAGTTCCCTGAATTCTCATTTGTAAAATATTGTGGATGGAATATCATGTTCATAGTACTTCTTGTTTTCTTGCTCCTAGCTCCATATTGTTCACTGGAATGTAAAATATGGTAAATTTGCTGAAGCTGTGAAGCATCCTGATGGTTTGGCTGTGGTAGGCATCTTCATGAAGGTTAGTTAAACTTCTTCTTTTGTATTATTTGGATGTGTCCAGTGTATTCATTATGTTGCAGGGGGACCTAAGAGCCTAAAATATAGAATGAGGCAGCATTATGTTATACTGCGTAAACCCATAGCAAACTAGATGGTGCTCCAAATTCTTGGTTTTCTTTACATACAAAAATTGTACACCAGCCATGGAGTATGATTGCCACCCATCACTGTGGCAGCCCTAGAGCACGTACTTGCCTTCGTCACGACAGTGGCACTGCTGTAACTTCTATTGGTGAAAGGTGATGTGCATCACCGAAAGTCATGCGTGCATGAATCTGCAGTAGGAGCAGCCTAAATAGCACCTATTTTCTTTTTCCCGTCACTGTTGAACGTCCAGAGCGTTTTGTCTTAGTTGAATTGTCTAGTTGGAGAAGCTGACTGTGCCCCAGTGGTGTGCGTTCTTTCCTGGCCTCATTGTATTTTATTAGGAGGGTGACTTCAATGAAAAAAAGAACAGCTCAAGTCCAAAAATAAATCCACACACTGTAAATGAAACTGATATTATTCTGTCCAGTGTCCTTGGCTGACCCATTTGTGCTGACTGTCAGCTGGCATGATTTTACAGAGACAGTTCCAGTAACTTTTGCTGTAATACTCCTGTTATGTAATGAAATGGTGCTGGGAAAATGTACTATAAAATGTTTCCTTGAGAACTGTAACAGAAGACTAAAGGTGTCATGAGAGTTCATGGTTATTTTCTTTTCATATGCTTTGTGTTACAGGTAGGAAATGCCAGGCCTGAAATACAGAAAGTTGTGGACGCTCTGAACTCCATTCAAACCAAGGTAATATTTGCTGTCTGTGTTGATTGACAGACACCAATCATAACTACGCTGTGTTGTTGTCTTCAGAAAGTGGATGTTTTTACTTTAGTTTTTATTTACTTAGAGCAAACCTTCCTGCCTTCAGCACTGATGCTTCTGTAATCCTAAATGCAAGAGATTTGAATGAAGTTGTGGTAGACGGCAAGGAATACTAGAAATGGAGATAATTTTGTATCTCTGAGTACATTTCTCTGTCTTTTAACTGCATTTAAACTTATAGGATAGGATTCATCTTCCTAATCTAAACTACTCTTTTAGGTGTCCATTCTAGTCAGTGGTGACAGATGCAAAAGGCGCTTCCCCTCATCTCTGCGTCTGTGGGATAAATTTTCTTCCTCCAAGAGGGCATGCTTCTCTTGGCTATTCATAGAGGGAGGCCGGATAAGAACTTTGAACAGGATATATAGCTCTTGGGAAAAAAAAAAGCTTTTCTGTATTTTAAATATTGCGTGAAGCATGTGTGTGATCTTAATGAGCTGAGTTATGAGAAACTAAAAGTACTCAGTAATTAGGTACCTTCATAGTGGTAAAGACCTGTGCCAGTGAGAAACGTGGACAGGAAAGGTAGAGAATGAGACTACACTGTCATTTTTGTCATCAGGCTCCGTTCGAGGTAAATGGATGTTGTCATTTACTACAACGGACTCTTCAACAGGTCTCCCAGGTTCTCTATTTCCAGTGCCATCAGTTTACTTGGCATCTGAAATCTCATTGTTCCTTCAGGCAACGTCAAATCATATCTCTAGGAGCAAGGAACATAAATTCAACATTTGAAGTGAGAAACAATGTCTCGAAAGTCTCATAAGAAATACATTGCTGAAAGACTTCAATCCCAAAAGTAGCGTAGGAGGCACTCAACACTGCATGCCAAATGCCATTTCTGCCTTTCTCCAAACACGGAGCTCCCCATAGGAGACTTGACTGGTGCAAGCCCAGCGTGCGTATGTGGTGTCTTCCCTGACCTTATCCCACCTACTTTCTTTATTGTAGGGGAAGCAAGCTTCTTTCACAAACTTCGACCCCACTGGACTGCTTCCTGCATGTAGAGACTATTGGACGTACCCTGGCTCGCTGACCACCCCTCCACTGCTGGAATGTGTCATCTGGCATGTTCTGAAGGAGCCCATCACTGTCAGCCCTGAGCAGGTAGGTCTCCAATGGATGGTGTCAGTAGATGTGTACTGGAGTCACATTGATTGCTTTTGTTCAGCTCTCCTGGTGATCTTTGAAATGGCAGTGTATGTTACTGCAGAGCGCTGCAGGGTGTTAGCTAACATCACACGTCAAAAATACATATATGTGAAGTGGTTATCCTTTTCTGGTAGGACTCTGCTTCTGTGTGTGGAAGTAGTTTTTACAGAGTTTTCTGTAAAATATATGGCTGTTAGCCATTTGGGCATGGTCCAGGGAAAATTTGGAGGGGGAGTGTGTTTAAAAATTTAATCAGGCTTTCCAGATACATGATTAGAGCTGCCATGTGGTAAAAATCTGAGAAATTTGTAGCATGCATGAAAGGAGCATTTGTACATGCAGGGTTAATCTAGCATTTTGCTGCACATACACAAATCACCTATCTGGGTGTACTTGCCCTGAAAATACCAGGTTCACCAAGCATCTGAAGAGCATGTATTCTGCATCTGCAGTCTCACAGTGTAGATCTGTAGTTGGTTTGTTGATTTTCCAGCATTTCCAGGACACAGAGCTCATTTTACAAGTTCTGTTCAGCGCAGAACAGACTGGGAAATCCCACGCTGAATAGTGACAATTCTAACAAAACTGCATTGTTTGGAAGAGAGAAAACTTGCAGATTCCAGAAGTCTACTGCCTGACAAAATCCTTTCTTCTGTTGAGCAGCTTGAGGATAGAGTCTTCCTAGTAGGAAAGAGCTCGTGCCAGTTAAATGACCCCTGTCCTTAGGTTTCTGCACCATCCATTAATGAAATTACATAGAGGCAAGATTCTGTCCTTGGGTTTGCATCTGTGTGCTTGGGAGATAAAAATAGAATCTAGAGCCTATAAATACAAACTAGCCCTGAAGGGCTTTACTTTACCCTTCATACTCTTAAATCCCTTTTATCAATGGCAGACGTGCCAACAATATACACATAATTCTAGGGGTTTTAATCAGCTGATGTGAAAAAAGTGCAACTGAGCTGTTGTGGGACTTAACGTAATAAAAGATAGAATAAAAGACAAGGAAGAACTATTGAAAGTAATAATTATAGCAATTATCACCATTAATAAACTGCAAGGGAGCATTGAAGTTGACACTGTTTACTTGTTCTAAACTACTGGTATTGCTATTGATAATCTGTATGGTTTTATTGTAGGGAAGCAGCATATTCACCAAAATAGAGTTGTTTTTCCTACTACACCTACTTTAACCACCTACAGGTGGTAAAAGACACCACTTGTTTCTCCTACACACACCCCTTCATATTACCATCGGCACTTCAGAGGTGGATTTGAGATCAAAACATTGTGTATGGCAGCTTGCCTTTTCATTCCAAAACTAATCAAAATGAGAAACCATAAAGCAGAGTGTTGACACCGGATTTGAGTTGAACTGGTTTTCCAAAGATAGATAAAAGCTGGATATTCCAGCAGGGTGTAGTGAGCCCATTATCGTTTGCTGTAGTGACACAGCAGTTCTGGCAGTGGTTGAGCTCTGAACTTTGTTCTGGTCTGTCCTGCAGGTAGTGTCTTCTCCTGGGCTGGTCGCTGCTGGGGGTCTTACTCCTTGACTGGGGGAAAGCCTGGCCTGCAGCCTGACTCGTACAAAATCCTGTATCCCACCTTCATATTTCTGTCAGCAGTTCCAGCTGTCTATGTGAGATCACGTTTGGGGCGGGTTATTATTTTGGCACAGTCTTTTTCTTAGTTTTGGAGATGCCCTCTTAGACATCAGGGTGCTTTTATTAAATCAGACTGTGCAAACACTGATTTTACTTTAGGAACAGGCACTGAAACCTTACAGTATGCTCTCATTGATGTGGAGCAGTTTTCCCTCTCACAGTATTTGAAAATCAAGATGATCTTGAATTTGGCTGCTGTAATTTGACCCAAGGACAAGGTCTTTTTTTTTTTTTATTTTTTTAAATTTCAACTGGATTTAAAAAACTCTAACTTTCAAAAGAGCCAAAACAGTACAACTTGCAAGGGATTCTGAAAGGGTTTCAATTCAGATCGGGATCAAGGACAAACAGCTCTTCAACTGCAGAATTCCAAAAATGTGTGCCTAGGTCTTTGTTTTCTGTGCTTTCTTAGTTCTTGCTAGGCTATTTTGTGGACAGGAGAGCCTGTGTCGGGGCAGGAAATAGTGTGGACGAAATGTAGAGACACATGAACGGTGATGCCATCTCTAGACCATAAGTGATGGCGAAACTTTGAGTTGGACATCTGGCTCAGCCCTAAGGTGTGTAATTCAAATAGTCCTGCTGAAATGAGTATGGATTTGACGATGTTTGTGCCTTTTCCCACAGATGTGCAAACTCCGTGGCCTTTGCTTCAGTGCTGAGAATGAGCCTGTGTGCCATATGGTGGACAACTGGCGCCCGTGTCAACCTTTGAAGAGCAGAGAAGTCAGAGCTTCTTTCCAGTAACCTCAGCGCTGCGTGTTAGAAATTGCTGTGTTTGTGAGGAGCCCCTTTTGCTAAGCACAAATCAAACCTTTGCCACGTGTGCCCTGGCAACATCTTGTCTCCCAGATCCATTCTTTCTTTCGCTCTGCATCTAAAATGCCAGCTAATGAAATATGAAAGGCTCTTGGACAAATAGGAAAGGGTTCTTAAGGTGTGGGGTTGGGGGAGGCATGGGGGGGGTGGTGGCTGTGTGCATTTTGGTGACTGTTACTGCGGCTGACACTTCTGGTATAACAGTATCTTGGGAGAGGATATGGTGATAGTGAAATAAGCCATTTTAAGAAACCTCATCCACAGGTGTGATAGTACACGTAACTAATGATAACTTGAAGCTTTGTGAAAAGCACAGGAATACAGAATATAGGTATGATTTAGGAAACAAAAAAGTATTTTGAGAAAGTAAAGGCAAAACGAATATTGAGAATTAGACTTCTTAGATTTTAAGAAACCGACATGTAAATATTTTTAAGACTGTTTTACACTTTTACTCATGCTATCAACAAGTTTGATTATGTCTTAATGGTAGTGTTGGATTTTTTTTAATTAAAAATGTCCTAAAGTAAGTATTATCTTTCAAAGTTGTTATTACCGTAGAAATAATACAAAATATCTTTTCATTGAAATAATATATGCTCTAATTTAAAGAGGAAAATAATATTGTATTTTAGATAACTTCTCTAATAAATCTATACTTATATTTTTGCTTCCATGCTGTTGTTTTGGTTCAGGAAAGGAGTCACCAATCTGTTTGCATCGTTGCATATTAAACATAATTACCAAACATACAGTGTATTGGGAATTGGTTTCAATGACACTGGAGATGAATGTAAACCTATATGGATATGTTAGAGAAAATTTCTCTAAGTAGCTTGCTGATAGACAGCACAAGGAAATGTTAGTTTTGAGCAATCACCACAAATGATCATCAAAGTTGACGGCATAATAAAAGATCACCTCACAAGAATTTTGAACAAAACTGTACTGAAGAATGGGCTTCTCCAAACCCATTGCTTAAATGTTGCCCAAAAGCAAGGTGGCTCATCTTTATGCAGGACATCTTTTCAATCTGCTTCTCTAACTAGACCAAATGTTTCAAGAATTCTCCCCAAGTATTTGGGTTTTGGCCTCACAGTATTATATGAATGGTTTCAACAGAAATATTGCTGAGCAGACAATAGCTTCCAATAACTTCCATTGCAGGATCCTTACTAGCTGATTTCTTGTGTTTTCATGAACACATATGCAATAGATACCTAAATAAAAACAAACAATACCATAAGGGGCTACCTTCCTTCTCAGGCTCCTGGCTATTGTGAGAAAAACCATTTTCAAATCTCTCATTTCATTGGATTCTGGTCCAAGTTTTTAGGGCAAATTATTGTGAGCTTCTTGCCTCATCAGGGATGACTTTGTAATTTATAAGGTATCAGTTGGGCAGGCTCTGATCTGAAACTCCTGGGATCTTAGAATATGTGAGATGGGAATTAAGCCTTCTCATGGTGTGTACAAATATCTTTAGGGAACTCTGTCAAATTTCCCCTTTCAAAAGCTTCCCCATTTAAAATACACTCCTCCCCCTGCCAAAAAAAAAAACCCCAACAAACCAAAACCAGCACAGAAAAACAAAATGTTGCTTTGCCACAGGCCATATGTACTATGTTCAGCTTTTCTGAATGGAGCTATGCAGGTACTTGTCTCTTCCTACACCTACGCTGACTAATTCAGGTTCTTCATGTTGAGTGGTTTGAATACTTTTCTGACGCGATAACTGTCATCCGCAGGCCTGAGTGTTGTAATTGTGTCCCTGTTGTGGTTTAACCCCAGCCAGCAGCTAAGCATCACACAGCCACTCGCTCATGTACCCCACGGCAGGATGGGGGAGAAAATCGGAAGAGTAAAAGTGAGAAAACTCGTGGGAGGTTACACATCTAAAATCAGAATTATAGCTCCAATAGATTGTCACTTAAAGCTGCTGAAGCAAGCTAAGAGGAAACCCAGAATCATGGAATGGCTGAGGTTGGAAGGGATCTCTGGAGGTCATCTGGTCCAACCCTTCTGTTCAACCAGGGCCACCTAGAGCAGGTTGCCCAGGACCATGCCCAGATGGTATGTGAGTATCTCTAAGGATGGAGACTTACGGGCTTATGACCCATTTATTTCAGCAGGTAGCATCCTTTTGTTAAAGCAAAGTGCTTGTTAGCAGTCACAAACACTAAACTTTTTCCTGGATTTGTGCGCATATGCCAGAACTTGCTCTCAAAGGTGGCAACTCTACTCTTTGCATAATGACTACATGTTATGGCACTCCTGAAATTGAAAAAATAAAATATGAGGGCCCCAGATTTTCAGATTTTAAACCCATGTTTTGACAACTGTGATACCCTGACTACTAGGTAATAAGACTTTGTGAGAAATGGTAATCTCATTGGTACCTGTACAGCTTCAATGCTATCCAGGCTGGTATGTGACAGAATTCAAACTTCTGCCTAATGGCTAGGGTAAAAACCTGGAAACGCCTGTGAAGTTCTAAGCACTGCTGCAGTAAAAAGTTTCATATCACATACTCCATCGCACTTCAGCGTTGCTCCATAAATAATAAGTAACAGCAAAAACAACCAGCAGCAGCCATATATTTATCATCTTGTTTGCATGAGCCTGTTTACCTGGAATGTTGCCAGTGCCATCCGTTTGCCTTTGCTGAATATGAAGTAATTTTATATTCAGCCAGACAATGCAAGCTGGTGTTCATAAGTCATATACGTGGTGTCCAGGAAGAGCCTGCTGTATGTCTTACCTGTGTGGTCTACAAGGGAACACTGTTCTTCATTTTTCTTTTTTTTTTTTCTTTCTTTTTAAGTGAACAAATTTAGAGAACCGCTCCCTAAAATCATCACAAAAAACCCTCTCCAGCATAAAACGTTACATGGGCTTATCACAAATTCACACTTTGCAGTTAGACTCTTGTGCAATGGATAGCCTTTCCAAGGAAGACATTTATATTAAGGCCAACTCAGAAATTAAGAAAACAATCTCCCTAGCATTCATGATCCATTTCCTGAATGGTGACTTCGATTAAGATAAAAGTGAATAGAACCATCCAGTTCTTCTTCCTGACTTCTATTCTCCTTCACTATTGGTTCATATGAAGAGGTTATGATTAGTTTTTGCAATTGTTCCACAGCAGACTTAAAACAACACTCATTCTAACATCACACTCAGACCTATTTCAACTGGAAAATTGTTTATGAATTCATAATGAAAAAAAAAAAAAAAGAGAGAGACCGCTCTGGTCATGGAACAGACGTTGATGTTTTATCCTCTGCAGGTAATTTTGTTACTGTCAAATAGGCAGCTCTGATTAAAGGGAAATTTATTTAGAAGAAAAAAAAAAAGAAGGCTAGTGTGTTAATGTGAAGTCATCGTAAGATACTCAGCCAGCACTTTGATGGGGGAAAGAGAGAAGCACGTTCACTTGCAAACTGTTCATTTTGCACAGTTTGTGATCTTGTCTTGCGCTTGTCTGCCAACTCCATGTGTTAGAACATTTTATGATTTCTCCACTGCTATTTCTAAGGGTTGGATGTGTCCTAGATTGACATGGGTGGGTATACTGTGATTAGAGATGTTCCCAGGGAGATTAGATAATAATGCCCTGCATGGAGTCAGCAATATTTATAGAAGTCCAGATAGTTTATAGAAGAGTATCACTCACTACATGACAGCTTTAGGATTTTCTAACTCTTCAAAGAAAAGCCCTGCAAGAAACAGCTGCGTCAAATCTAATAACGTAGAAACAAGCAGTGATGAAAGTACAGGCAGTGGCTTTATTGAAAAATTCCCATAGACCCTCTAATGTCAGCCAGCCACTTCCCCTTCCAAACCACAGCATCTCATACAGTCACGTAGCACCTGGTGACAGCTGCTTACGCTGAATGTTTGATATATTTTAAGTCTATTTGGCAACTGGACGCTCCACTGCTGTCCCCCTTCCTCTTTCAGTATGATGGTAAAGGGCTGTGCTGCCATCGATGGTTCACTCAAGCCGTGAAACTCCCCAGCCACCAACTTCCTAAAGGTACAAGTGCAACGGGTGCATGTTCAAAGCCACCATGGCTCCATACCAAACAGTGAGAAGTATGATGACAAAGCTTTTCAGGGATCCCTGACTATTTTAGACCACAAGTCTTGCTGCTTTTTTATCCAAGCCACAAACCAAAGCTATTTCGGGTATGTCCCCATCCCAGTGTGGATTACAGTGTAGTGATTCCCCAAGCTCTCATCTTCATCCAACATCGAGCTCTTCAGGATGCTCACTTTAATTCAGAGCTCAAAGCAACGCAGCTATGTTGCCTGAGCTGATGGACCCACATTGTCAGCAGGGCTCAGTGCTAACATCATGTAGCTATGTTGCTTCAATCCCAGAATAGAGTCAGTTTTGTCCAGTGAGGATGTCAATGCTCTGCAGCATATTAAACAATAAAAAGATATCCTCAGGACATTTTGAAAAAAGGCAATATATAAACCCTGTGTTTATAATCTTGCATGGTATGAGACATTGTATATACGTGTGGCGAGGCAGTCACTGCTCTTTTGAACTCACACCCTGAAACAGAGAAGAAATGTACTGAGACAATATGCTATAAACAAATTATTAGAGCAGACAGGTGGATATTAACTACATATTTTTTCTTGAGGGGTAGGTGTTAATGAGGCTTGTAACATCCCTCAGTATTCAAGGACATGGAAAATTTGCTGCAAAGTACTAGAATAGAATAGATTATTTCAGTTGGAAGGGACCTACGACAATCATCTAGTCCAACTGCCTGACCAACTCAGGGCTCGCCAAGTTAAAGCATGTTATTAAGGGCATTGTCCAAATGCCTCTCAAGCACTGACAGGCTTGGGGCATCAACCACCTCTCTAGGAAGCCTGTTCCAGTGTTTGATTACACTCTCAGTAAATAAATGCTTCCTAACGTCCAGTCTGGACCTCTCCTGCTGCAGCATAGAACCATTCCCACACGTCCTATCACTGAATACCAGGGAGAAGAGCTCAGCACCTCCCTCTCTGCCTCTCTCCTCAGGAAGCCACAGAGAGCCATGAGGTCGCCCCTCGGCCTCCTCTTCTCCAAACTAGACAAGCCCGAAGTCCTTAGCCGTTCCTCATAGAACATGCCTTCCAGCCCTTCATTGGCTTTGTTACTTTCTCCTAGAAAAAAAGCCCCAAGATCAAACAGGGAAAAAGAGTTTGTGTGGCATTTGGGTGCCCCGGACCAGGGATAACACTGGCAGAAGTCTTTGTCCGCACTGCTACACCAAGGGTGTCTCTGAGAGGCACGACAGACATGCCAAGGCTGGCAGATTTCACAGAAAGCAGAGCTAGGCTTTCTCTTCTGGATGCTGATCTACTGGCCCAAAGGCCAGGTCCAAAGGTTCAGCTCACTCCAGTAAGGTGGGAGGACTCCACCTATGTGGTTCATCAGTGTAAGGAGTGGAACCCATGAGCAGTGAAGGATCCTCTTTGCTGATCATGTGCCACCCCATACATAAAGGAAAAAGCAAGCTAGTCTAAGGACTCATGGGACCTTCTCTCCCACTCTGCTCCACAGCTGGGCTTTCTCCAGTGCACCTAAGGAGGGAAGGACAGTGGAAGTGGAGTGCCCTTTCCAAAAAAAGGAGGAAGGATAGCCAACAATCCTGTTTTTGCAAAACTGTGCAGCAGCAGCAGAATATTTTTTTTGAGTTACTCAAAGGCGAAGGAGGAACTTCCTCTTTCCTCTGCCTAAATTCCTCTTCAGCCAGCTGACTTGAACTTGATACAAGAACAACAACATGAGACTGTTTAATAGGATGATATTCACATCAGGTGATGCAGGACATTGTAATTTGGATGATGTATCTCTTTACCACTTACGTAATTGCATTTCTTCCAGAAGTTGCTATAAATAGTCTAATTATATTATTCTCAAATGACAGTCTTAAATAATATATTCCTTGAATCAAAATCAAAACTGAAAGGCCTCTAGATACTTGCACCGAAGGTGTCTTTTGGTTATTTTAGTCATTAATAACCATACCCTGAGAAGGAAGACAGAAATATTAAAGAAAACAATAGCAGCATTTTGCAGGAAAAAAAGATAAAAACAAGGCTTAAAAAAAAATACCATCCTCACTCAGAATGTGTTCCTGGGAGATGTTTGAAAGGACAGCATTTTGCAGATCAGCTTAAAAGAGGGTGGTAAACAGAATTTCCTCCTACTCTCTGTAGAAGTGCATCAGACTCTCTTAAATGTTTTTTGACTAGTCATGGAAATCATACCCAGACGGCATTTTGAAACTGAAGTATTTGAAATTATTTTAGAGACATAAACAAGCACTTAATGAATGATAAAGCCTACAAATATAAAATGCAGTAATCCCAGAATGAGTAAAATGCCCCTGCTGCAACTTCTTAAATATAATCTTCTGCTCTGTATTTCCCTCTCTGGAGAAGAACTTGTCACATCATCAAAGGTGTGGGAGAAGCAAAAAATAAAAAATAAAAAAAAATTAGGGCCTGATCATGAAAACTCTGATGTGACTAATCACTGACATGAGTAATCCCATCCATTAATCGAAGTTCAATTGGCTTGCCACACTCCCTGCACAGGAAAGGCCATTCTCCTTCCATGAGGAGTGGAGTTAGGAGACTGAACACCTGAAAGGTCAGGTGTCCTGTTCCTTTGGATTTCAGTTTAGGGATTTATCCTGAAGAATAGTGGGAAAGGGGTAAGATGGAGGAATCACTCGTAGTAAAGGTGGCTAGAGGAAACGCCCTTCATTTTTACTCCAGCTTCACAGAGGTTCCCCAAAAACGTGAACAGGAAATGAGGACTGCGCTACTCCCATTAGCATAGCACATGCACGGAGGGCTGTATTCAGGCCTCATACTCCTGGTGTCAGTTTTAAGTTTACAACCACCATAGTGGCTAAAAGACAATAAAACCATGAGTGGTGCAGACTCCTGCTTTCCAAGGCTGCCTACGTGCCCTATAGAGTCAATAGAGAGGTCACCAATCAAGCGCTGTATAACAGATGATCTCTGCACGGCCTCAACTTCCATACTGGGACCTTGACTTTCCAAATAACTTCCAAACTCGCAGTCTAACAGGTAATGGGGTAAATGTGGCCTTGCTGAAATCTTTCTCCATTCGTCGCTCCAGATGTGGCTTTCTGTCTGAACAGGTGTGAGCTGGGCCGGTGGGACCGTCCATGTGAAGAAAGCTGACCATGCTCTTAAGTGATTTGAGGGATCCAGCTCTTAATTTCTGTTAAGTAAAGTTCTATTTCCATCTACTTATCTACTCCTTGTAAAGTCCCCAGGTAAATGGAAATGTCAGATCATTCCCACAGGAAAATCCATTCTTATTTCTCAGAGGATTTTGCAAGCGCTGAGCAGCTATCTACGCTAAAGGAAGAGAGGGGACTGAAAATATCTTTGCCTTTCAGAAAGAAAAATAGCAAACAGGAAAAAATTCTGAACTTGTGGAATATTGAGATGATTTTAATTCTGAGGAATAATTATATTAGTGTAATAATGACCTGGTCTGTCATGCAACCATCATACTGTGTTTAATAAAGTTATATGATAATAACAAACTATATGAATAATGTTTTATTGGACCCTGGGCCTCCTATTTAACAACTGCAATATATCTGGCTGCACGATAAATGTCAATCCCAATTCATGAGAGGAAAAAGCCTTTCTTCCTTCAGCATGTTATGCTTTCAGTAATATAAACCTTTGGAAAAGTGTTTATTTTTGTCATTCTAAGACCATTTGTCTTAGAGAGGATATGAAACAGAAAACCAATATACTAATTGTCACCCAAAACAAATAATCCACATCAAGGCAAGCAAAATATTTTGTATTTAGTTAGCAGCTGCTTTATCTTTGTCTTCAACCCTTTGCACTTTGATCAAAACTGTACCTTTTGAAGTGTTCATTTCTAATAACAGGGAAAAACTGGGTCACATGTCTGTTCCACCAAAAAATACCTTGCATTTCAGACACCATACATTTGCTTATGATTGCTTACAGGAACTAGAGATTCCCACTACGGCTGGAAAAAAGCTTTATTAAAAGATGTTTCAAGGACTCAAATGAAGCTAATTGCCCAAGAGGGATAGGGAGCCAAGTAAGAAGCATGCCTGTCATAGGCAGCCATCACTCCTAGGTATTGCATTCCCAGTGACTGAAGAGCTAATGACACCAGACTCTTAGGAAATTCACAGCCTGCAAGCTTGATTAGGTAAGACAGCAAGTCTAATCTGCATTTAATGAATGATTCAGGAATAACTTTAAGAGCCTAACTTTAAGGTAGCAGGGTATTGACAGAAATAGGTACATGCTCTGTGCACATCTTGTGACCTAGCTAATTATGGGTGTCTGAAAAAGTTATTACACTTCTTCCATCCAGTTTCAAAATCTGTCCTCTGCTTGTTCTGCCGGCTAAGAAAATCTAGCATTTTGTTAAAACTTATGCTACCATGTAAGCAGAGGACAGAAAATAATGAGAGAAAAAGGAAAACTGACTAAACCTGTTATTTCTGCAGTGCCGTAGAGGCAGACAGATATTTATGCCTCCACAGAGCTCTGGTGTTATTAGTGGGAATTCAGTGACGTCTCCTGATCAATAAGAGGATTTTGACCTACATTGGTCTGAACACTCCAAGGAAAGAGTGCTAAAGACATACAAGTAAATGCAAAGAAAGAAAACCAGTCAAATATAAAGAGAAGATTAGGGCATTTTCATTCTTTTTAATCCCAATAGTATTTTCTCCTAAGATAGGGAAAAATAACAATTTCCTTTTAAGGGGAGGTTCTTAGATATATTATTTTTCACCTAGAAATGATTTGTGAATGTTGGCAGCACTGCAAAATGTCATGAAGGGAAAACTGTACTGCTATGCACAGCCTGCAGTGACACCATCCAAGTATTAGTCCTTCCTGGAGTTTGAAAACCCTCCAGCACCTTCCTTTTGATCTAGCAGGAAAAAATTGCTGAGGCATATTTAAAGCTGACTATATGTCAAAGTTCCAGTAGGGAAGAGAGGTGTTCAAGATACAGATAATTGTCACCCACACTTTTGAGGTCTTTCTCAATACCTTGGACTGTCTGTCACAGAAATTCATGCGCAAAGCTAATTCAACAGGTACCACTGACGCTTTCCTCCCTGCACCTTACTCCAGGTCCCATACAACCACCCTCACCTTCCCAGCTCCCACAGCCTCCAACACTTACCTCCATCCTCAGGACTCCAGTACAGTGACCAAGACCTACCATGCACTCTCAGTATAGATTCCCATCTCATGTTCCCTATCTTGAAAATACTGAGCCTGGGATCACCGGGGCACTGTGAAGCAGCAGTCACACTCTGTGTGACAGGAAAACAGCTACTGCCAAAGCAATATAGAAGCAACCTACAGCAGAGCAGCCGAGGGATGGCAACTTGTTCCTTTGTCATGGCTAGCAGAAAATTATTTCCCTGTCTGTTTTTGCTGTGTTTTTCTGTTTTCCTGTCTGAGTTTCTTTAGTGCTCTGAATGGCAGTGTGGATAAAATCAAATAGCTAACTATTACCTGCATTTTACAATGGAGGAAATAAAAGCAAACACAGAAATAAAAGTGGTCTTCAAAGTCATACTCTCTACAATCAGAAGTAAAACCCAAGGCTCATAAATTAACTATGAGTCTATTCTTACTTCCCAGCCATCAGAAATGAGCTACTGATTGCAAGAGCAATAGAGATGTGCTTGAGAGAATGAGGGCTCTCGGTCCTTCGAACGGTCAAGGGACCCCGCGTTAGACGCACATCGTAGCACCGCTCATGCAGGCTCCACTTTCAGCTGACTCCACAGTCAGCTTTGCACTACAGAGCTTTTATCCTTCATGCTGCTGTATATATCACCAGCCATGTGAAGACTATGACTCAAGATCTCTGCAGACTTCTAAGGTTGAAAATATCCTCAACTTCTTCAGCTCTTGCAAGGCATTTTAAGATGTAAGTGAAACCTGCTGCAACAAGCCCAGTCTGGATATGCAGAGTTGACAAAAGTGGCACAGTATTTGTACTTTAAATCCTCCATTCCGAGGGACTGAAATTCAACTGTAATTAATCACTGCAGGATGGAGCTAGGCAAGAGAGCGTTCCAGAGAAGTACATATTATTTTTCTTTCAGCAAATCTGAAAGTATTGCACGTGTATGTGGAACGCTGGCATATTACTCCAGGGTCTTGGGATTATTTCATTTTGAATGTTAATAAAAATAGATTTAACAGCAAAAACTGGCATACAATGGGTATTTGTAGCAATGGAATTTCACCAAATAAAAACGCTACGACCAAATTAGAGCCTGTCTACCTCTGTTCCCATGTCTCAATCAAAGGTCCTTTATTTAGCCCTTCCCCCAGTTATGAGTTCTGTAGGGGTTTTTTACACACAAAATCTAGGCTTTTTCTCATTACTATAAACTACACAAGTGCCACAGAATTCCTTCACAGAGAGCCATTTGTGGTGCTCTGTGAGTTAGGGCTTTAAAACACGGTCCAGGAAATGCACACACCTTAAAATTCTTTTTATGACTGGGGCTCTGTGTCTGCTGGTGTTCTGGTAGGAGCTGTGCTGTCAACAATGTCTGTCAATATTTTTTCAGTGCTTTTTTTCCGCCTACCCTCGCTGGTCATCTGTGAGTCCTACATCCAGACCACCTAGTTAAAGCTAAAAAAAAAAAAAAAAGATACTCTGCAGCCAGTTCAAACCTGTTTCCCAAGGGGATGTAGATCTACCTGAGATTTTGTTCTTAATTGTTCTGGATAGAGAAAATCTCTGATGACAAAATAACCATGAGACAAATGTAACCCAATGTAAACAGAAGAACACTTGATCTGTTGTATGGCACATAATCAGCTACTGATGATGGTTGATGGTTGGCTTTGTGATTATTTATAGCATGTAAAGGTAGACCCTGGAACTGAAGCAACCATGGCCTCTGGTAAGTGCTACACACTATGCACACCAGCGGCTGTGACCACGCACCAGCAAGTCTTCTGTCACTGTTTATGTGCTGTTTGTTTCATTTCATAGAAGATAATGTGCCACAAGTTATGTCCTTATCCCTTTTTTTTGATAAAACTCAAGCTTTTTTCAACAGATTCATAAGGCCCAATGAAAACTTAGTCATTCATATTTTATCTGTTCAAACTGAATGGGCTGTTCTAATTGAGACGTTATGACAGTGTCAATCCTAATACTTTCTTACGCTAAAATATTTTAAGTGTTCATCTATAAATGTGTGTTGAAGAAAGCTTGGAGTTTCTAAACTTTGAAAGGATGTTATGCATTTTATCTCTTTTTTTTTCTTTTTCAGTTCAATGTTCCACACCTCTGCTTATTATGGGCTAGGCCATGGTTTCATCATCTCGCTGAAAGCAATAAAAGAATAACATACACTAGAGAGAGACAAATACAAATGTTTAAATACTTCAGTTATACAATAAAAGCAACACAATATACAATATAGCACAGTGAGCACAAAGGAACCAACGAAAGAAAAAGAGATGGCAATTTCTTTCTCAAGGTAACTGACAGGAAATTTTCTACCCTTAGATTATTCTTTTTGGCTGTAAAGATAAAACATTATCAGTGTTCTGAAAAACTCAGGAGACTAACTTTCAACAGTTCCTCAGTACTTGATGGTATTCATCCCAGAAATCAAGCATAAAAGTACAAAGGATTGTAATGTGCTATCAGTTTTAAGAGATGCCCATTGACTCTGGTAGGAAATCTGTTCTAAAACCAGATAGCATTACATTGCCCAGTGTGTTTAGCTGATAACAAAATAGGTAACTACTTTTTTCCATACTACTTGTCCTTATCTTTTAGAAAATGCATGGGCTGGAGTAACTGATGTACTGGGGTTTGGTCATGGGCAATGGAGTCTTGTAGGCCCTGCTGAAAGTTATTAACTTAAATCCAATCAAAATAGAAAAAACAGTAAGATGAGAAAAAAAATACCATTTGTTGCCCAAACAGGCATTAGAAAACATTTTTTTCTCATCTTACTGTTTTGCAGGCCCTTTTTCATCACTGTAGATTAATATTTATAATCTCATTCAACATTAATTCAGATCTATGGTGACAATTCCTGAGGTGGGACGAGGACTGAGATTCTAATTAAGAATTCATTAGAGTAAGTAGACTTGTGTCCTCACCCTGCATGAACATGGAGAGAGGTCTAGCTCCTGCTTTCTTAAGGTGAATATAAAATAAAATACCCTTTTCCCCCGGAATCCCATTCAGACTTCATGGAGAGTGAAGCTTTCCAAGATTAGGTCTAGTACCTTCCACTAGTACTACACTAACTTAACACCAGTTTCCAGGTTTTCATTTGAATGTAGCAAAAAGATATAGTGGGAGTAAATTACTCTGTAAAATTGAACATGATGAGGCATGCGAGGGCTTTTAAAAGGGCTTTGAATCATCTTAGTCATCTTCACACTTTCCCCACTGTTTGGCGAATGGTACAAGACGTCTCTCGTTTCTAAAGGTCTGCTGCAGGCTGCCTGGTATTGCTTGTGATTCAGCCTCCTCCTTGCAGAGACAGTTTTTTTGCAACCTACACACCAGGGAGGCTGCGAAACAACTTCAGTTCAATCAGTCTCCAAGACCTGAAGTTGAGTGGCAATTTTCAGAAATGTATCACTGCAGAAATCATTAAAAATCTCAGGTATGTTGCCAAGGATGTGCTTAATTTTTCTACAGAATTAAAAACCAAACCCCAAACCAAACTCAGGTAATACGAGGTCAATCAGCCCGTGTTTGCCTGTATTTCTCTGCACTTATCTTTCATATGCAGCAGTGGTAGGAATGATTGCTAAAACTAGTAGCTTTAGAAACCACAACTGTCAGGCTGAGACCTGACTAACAGTATCTCAAGGTATAGCAACTTTACTCACAGTATCAAAGTATAGTAGTATGGTAAACTTAATTTATAGGAATTTTTTTCTCTGACAATTTTTTTGCAAGTAAACCTCCAAAAAGTAAATCATTTCATAGGGCCTAAATATATGGGGGTTTTTATCAGTCCAGGCAATCATCTCTGTAATGATCATAATGCTTCTACCTGTTTTCAGACCCCCAAAAAAAGGGATGTTCTTTGGATGCTTCAAAGATTTTCTTATGGGCGAAATGGATGAATATAAAAGGTTTGAAGCCATTTAGGTTCGGTTATAAACAAAAGTATCACTCAAGGGCTTACAGTGAATTTACTGGGCTATGTTTATCCATGACAATGTTCTGGAAGTGCTTATTAGTTTGATTATGCTAATAGTTCATTTTGGTTTTGCCAGATGGAGTTTCAGACGTGCAATACTTTCTGAAGCCAGTATAGGATATGCCAGAGTGGGGACTGAGACACTAACTCCATGGTTCATTGGAGCAGAAATCTTCTGCCAGCCACAGAAGTGAGAGAGAACTGTGGTGTTTTAATGACAGTGATGGTACTCATGTTCAGAATGAAACAGAGCTGCTATTGCAATTGTCAAGAGAATAACACTAATAGTATTATATTCATTTGCCAAAACTGACAATTACTGGATATCTGTGTTTCATGATACTGTCAATGCAACTTTTCTTCTTTGACTTAGCACATAAAAGAAGATATACGTGCCCATGCTGTCTACAGTAGCTCACCATATAATTGCAAGTCTTACGTAAATCAGCACAAAAGCGTCTATTTCTAGAAATGGAATAATCATGGAATGAAAGGTACGAAACTACAGATTTCAGCTCAAACAAACAGAAAAGCCATTAAATAACTGAAAGTTTTTCTAGTGTCACTCGTTACATTTGTTTTTAAATTCCTAATATATTTGGCATTCATATAAATATGCTTCAGACATTTTGTAATCTTGTCATACGTCTTGTCATATGTATTACATCATGATTTACACTTTTGGAGTCCCTATACTCCCAGTCTGGAGTTTTAATTATTCTTTTTAGTGACCTTGGAAAGCCTATTATCTGCTTTGGGCAGTCTCTCTGCAAAGGTCAGCCCCACACTCAATCAAATTAGCATCTTTTGTCCTGTTTTGAAATTTGGAGCATTTACATCCTAAAGACAGCTACGTCATCTATCCTGAGGTAATCTGCCAGTGAACAGACCCTCTACAACTATTATCTTTGAGGGCTAGAGATTGGGTGCTTTCCGGCATCTTTCATACAAGTATGGGCCATCCCTTGCCCCTGACTATCAGGCAGAACAGACGATGATGTTGGAAAGCTCTGTTTCACAACGGATCACACAATAGAAACTAAACTAATCCCTAGTCCAGATCCTGGACCAGGACTATATTTTGACATTGTCAAAACTCATTGACCTATGAGATCTGATCTATGAGACTGGACAAAGCATTCTGGGGGAGGATGGGGGAATGCCCCCCCCCCCCCCCCGAAACCCCAGATGACTGTATACTGCCATTTCACTCCCTTGACACCTATTCGATTCAACACCTACATCCAGACGGTCCCAAATGGCTCCAGATTTTGTCACCCAACAATGAATCCCTCTGGGAAACATAACAACCAGAGACCTTAATACATGGCAAGACTCCAGGCATCGCTCCTCGAGCGTGGCCACAGGCTCCTACTGAGAAAAACCTGTGACTGGGTGGCAGAGAGATGACTTTGCCAGGTCTCTGCTATCCGAGAATTCCCTGAAGGCAAGGGATTTCCCAAATAACTGGTTGCTCCTCTTGGGGCCCTTGAGGACAGAAAGGGGATGCCATAACCGTGGACATGTCTTCGCAGGGATTTTATTTGGAGAAAGGTCTACCACTCTTTACAGGTATTAGTCATTAATAATAGGAGCACTAATAGGAGCTGATGCTCAGCCATGCAAGATCATGTGTAGAAAAGGGGGGGGGGGGAAGGGGAGAAATCTTGCTTCTGCAGACAAAGAGGAATGCTCCTCTAAGATTACTTCATGAATCAGGAGGTACAAATCATATGAATACAAACATTATCATTAAATGAAGATCTGCCACTGTTACAGCATTAGGATTCAAGAAAATTACCTTTCAACGTATCTTGTGGGCTGGCTGCTTCCTTAAAAATTGGTGCTAGCCTAGGACCTTCTGTAAGAACAAAGCAAGCTACTTCTCATCTCTCAGAAAACATCAAATATTTATTGAAATCTTCATTTATTTAGCCACCCACAGAGAACCACATCCAGGGTATCTTAGTTGCTGGTTTGACCTTGACTATTTAATGAGATGTATAACGATGCCATTGCAGCAAACAGAGCCTGGCAGAACAAATGCAAGCAGCCACTGCACTAAGATCTCTCATCTTCTACAAAAGCAGCAGTGGGGAAAAAATGGTAATATTAGATGGAGGAAACAAGTCTCAGCATGTAGGATCAACATATGGTGGCACCAAATATCAGATGCCAAAAGGAGAACGAATGCTGTTTGCTGGCCTATTTCATGCTGTAATTTTTTCTGTGTAAGATGGCTCTGGGATATATCACAGGGAACCTGCATGCTGTATGGCAGCTGGTAGCGGCAAATTTGATATTACTCAAAATAAAAGGTACTTAAAACTAGCTTCTTCCCTTCTCTTGTATCTTTGCTATTATTTACATCTGTGCAAAGCATGTGCCTTGTACTCACAAAACACAGCCATTCTGAGATGCTTTTTTTAGAAGTAAATGTTTATCTAAGGGTTATGGCAGTGAAGGAAAGAAGCCCTTTCCAAAAGCAGCAGTGTTAGAGGTCCATTAAGCCTGCCACTACATAAAACTGCAAGATGTGGCTCCTGCTCAGAAGACAGGATTGCACTGTGTCCATAGCTCTCCTTCCGGGGAAACCGTAAGGAAACTACATATAATTATGGTCTCTTGGGTTTCGTTATTGTACCAAGGGACAAAGTTTACATTACACAAGTGCAGAGGGAGTGGGATGCTTTGTGTACTTTGTTATTTTAAGCTTGCTTCTTTAGGAGGAATATTTGTCACAGTCCTGCACGCGTCTTCACCCCAAAGTTTTCACCTGGCCAGAGATGAGGATGGCTGCCTACCCTCCCAGTTCCCTGTATGCACACAGTCAGCCTACTCACTTCGAGAGGCAGAGATGCCCAGCAATGCCATATCTTTCACACACTAAAATACATTTCAGTTGCTGAGGGCTTTTAAAACATAGGCATTGTTGTTAGGTAGTTAAGTCTAACTGCTCTTTGTATTCACCCATAAAGATGGTCTGTGTCATGTAGATATCTTGGAAGAATTGCATATGGATGAGGGATGTGGAGGTGGAAAGGTCAACTGCTTTATAGCTCAGGTCAAAGAGTCATTCTTGTGAATGGGAAGGGCTGGGTTAAAGAAAGTTCACAGTCTGATATGGGGGAAGGGAACCAGTATCCCTGAGAGATGCACATATGTTCAGGATGAGCAACTAAGAAAAATTTCCAAGACAAAAGCAAAGGTTAATTTTTCAGTAAAAGATCCAATAAACTCAATTGATAAAAACACTTTCCACTTTGATTATCAGTTTCATTGAGGAATGCCTCTAATCCAGAGGTAGTTCACTGAGAAGTGATGGAGAAGGTGAATTCACATGTTGTCTCTCTCCTCTGAGTCCTCCACCCCCATGTGAACAACCTCAAGGCGTAGTGTCTAAACAAATGAACTCTCCCACTCTCTCTGACTGCACAGCCAGAACTTGTTTTTAACGCCCAGAAAGCACAGGTAGTTTTCCTTCAAAGCAGAGTAGTAAACCAACCTGTAGGCTATGCCTAACCTGTAGGAAGCTGGCGGATTTCCCAAGAGGATAAAACAAGGGCACCAGGTGTGGACTAAGAATATCCACCTTGGAGTACATTCACTCTCCAGCCTGTGCAGACCTATCTTCATCCTTCCCTGTTGAGCTGCTCCCCCAATACCAGGCCCCTTCTCTATCACTTGCACAGCTCCTTCCATGCCACAGTACCAGCTAACACCCACCTTTTCTCTCCAAATATGTTACTCCTGAACCCACTGTGCTCATCTCAGGGAGCTTATGGACATGGTTATGGACAAGAGCTTACCCAAATCCTAGTGTTACTGAGCTACCTGAGCAACTGAGAGGAGAGTTGTTCTCCAGGCCAGCTCCTGCCGATGTGTAGTAGGTACTTTAGCCTGGCCCTGGGAAAATGGGGATGATAGCAGTCGAGGGTCTAATGCCTTCTTGCTCCTTTTGAACAGGACTGCAGGTAACATTTCTAAGAAGCCCCTTTTGCCTGTGGGCTGTAACCTCTTACAGGCACAGGCACTACAGAGGGTAAAAATATGCCTTGTGTGTTCTTTTTCCTTGCATAGCTTTGTAAACCGAGCCAAGCCACAGACATTTTTTTTCTTCTTGGTCTGTGTAGTTTCATGGCAACAACTTTTCAACAAGCATTACCAGAGATTTATTATTTCTTTTGCAGCAGAAATTGAAAAAAAGATTTCCATTGTACAAGAGATTTTTGCAATGACTTTTAATCAGATTTTTTCCCTGATACCCGCTTAGCACCCCAAGTTGATTCTCTCACTAGTATAACACCATTGCGGCCTTGCCTTCATGTTACATTCACTGTGTATACCTCCATGGACATTTTACAAACAAACAAAAAAAAATACTCTGATCATATCTGTCCATATTCAGTGGAACTTAGAAGTGTGCTTAAGAAGCAAGATTAGAAACTAGTTTTTAAACGTACTTCTATGAATTTTGGGGGGTTTGTTTTGTTTTGTTTTGTTTTTTTCCTGCAGAAGGAAAACATCTTAGAAGACAGGCGGTATAAAATAAGGTAAATATATACTGGAGTACTATCACAAACTACATGAAGTGGTTAATAACGGAGTTTATTAAGAGACCTGTTATAATGCAACTGCCAGGATCTAACGGTGCAAAAACATCGAAACGAGTTTCCTTAGTTAAGGTGTCCTCTGTGCAGTCTGGATAATAATTCTTAGGCCAAAGTTTATTGATGACGTGGGGATATTCTTCTGGATTTGAGAGTCCCTCATGAGATCTCTGTATAACATTCTCCTGGAAAAGTTTTCTTGTTGAAATTTTTGGTTGTCAGTCAAGTAGCAGACACTCCTCTAGAGTTTAAGAGTCTAGTAATAAACAAACAACATGATCAGCTGCATTGTGTATTATCTATTGTACAAACCACCCAGAAGACTGAAATCATAATCAAATAATGGAATATTTCTTAAAGAAATGTTTAGATAGGCCACCTAAATCTTAATATATCTTCAATATATATGTTCTTGACTTTGAATTATGTATTTTCCCAGAAAATGTAGACATAGTTGCCACTTTTTTAAGCAGCGAAATGATGCAAAGATGAAAATATATCATTAGTAAACCTTGATTACAAGGCTAGCTTCCCTCCTTGAGGAATTCAGGACAAGCAAAGACTTTATGGCTTGGGCATTCTCCTTTCACCTTCACAGTACACAGAGATAAAGAAAGCAGTTGCATTGACATTGCATTGGGTAATGACAATTACCTCCCCATCTGGCTCTTGTGGGGCAGAATATCCCTAAGGTTTTAAATTTGGGGAAGAATGACATGGAGAATTCCTGTTAGTAACACACAAGAGGTAAGTTTTACAGGTGAAGGTGCCAGAGGTTTGTTAAATCCATGCATTTCCAGGGATGGGAAGCCCTTGGAGGCTGCTCCTCATGGGAGAGATGAGAGATACACTCACACGTGCAGCTGCCCTCTTTTCCCTCCTGCTCTGACATAAAGCCAAAGGGTTTCAGGGAATCAGAAAACTTTTTTATTTCAAGGGTCTAACCAGCACACGTACGGCCCTTGACAGAGGAAAGAGAGCAGGGAGACTGTGGCTGCTTTTCTCTAGACACTGCCATGAAGTAGCTGGATTTTGTTCGAGACAGTGACTACCAAAAACTCACAGGATCTACCCATCCAGCATAATTTACATCCAATCAGCAATGCATAAATTACAAAACGTCTTACCTCATCCCTGTATTTGGCCTAAATTGCCCACACCCTTTGCACGTATCTCAACTGACTCCTTAGAGTCTCCCACGAAATGGAGGAAGGGAAGATTATAGGCTGGCTTTTTCACAGGAGAACAGAGTATCATATGACTTAGCGAGCTCTGAGAACATGTAAGGACGTATCACATAATAATTGTATATTTGGATATTTCCATGAGAACACCTCATCCCAGTTGATCCAGAATCCTTTCTTTAGGGGAAAAAAAGATCTCAGCCCTCTACAGAATGAAAGAAAATGAGTACTAGGGCAAAGCAGTGAGTAAGTCAGCACATTTTTGTCATCCTACAACAAACTGAAAAATGGCTACATTTTCTGCAGTAAATTTCATTTGGAGAAGAAATTGAGGAAAACCAGAAGATTCTTTAAAAAAAAAAAAAAAAAGACAAAAGTGAAACTTTGTCTTTTTTGGTGCTTCAGTTTATTTCTTTAAAAAGTTTCATAAATTGTGAGATTTTTTATAGCAGATAGTTCCCTGCATCCTGCTGCTCTTTAGTTCTCAGGCTAGTTCTATTGCTGGGTGAAACAGAAAGATATCTTAGAGCTAACACGGCTTTGCACAGTGAGTCACAAGCTGGAATAGCTAAAAAGAGCTCTGCAATTTATTCCTGGTCTTAAATGGGAACTGACTTCGATTCTTTTGATCAAACTGCTGCTGGAAACCTCCCCTTGTGAGCCATCATTAACACTTTTCGTCTTCTTGTGTACATCCCTTGATGTTATTACAAGCAATAATCACTGAATTAGGGAATCAAATACATATTTGAGGGAATCAAGGACATTCAGACCATTTCAAGGTGATTTTCACTTAGCGAATGAACTGATTCCAGATAACAGAGATTTCATATAATTTTAGATAGAGTTGGCAATTCAAAGTCCAGTGTGTTCTGTTATAAGGGATAATACATAGAAAGCAGCCTGTCAAGAAGGGAGCAGACTGATTCAATGAGACACCCTTGGAAGCAACAGAATTAATGTAATTCCATCTCTCTAGATCAGGTAATCTCAGATAGTCACAGAAGAGTGACTAGAGATGTGCTCGCACTGATTATCCATTTATTAGGCCTCTTAAAGGCAAATAGAATCTCAAAATTACCTGCCTATCAGAACAATTAAAATAATTCTGGGTTGTAGGATTCATGTAGCAGAGCTTTTTGGTTATAAACATTGCAAAAACACCCAGAACACTTAGTAGAGTGGCTCTGAATATGTAGCAAAGTATCAAGACATATTAAAAACATTATCCTTTCAGGCTATGTGTTCCCTTATGTCATTAATTTCTTAATCTATTTTAAATCTACCCACTCACTGCCAGTCTGCAATACTTCTTCAGACAGCTTCCCATTTATAAGATGATGTCCTGAGAGCTGACATCAATGGAAAATGCAGTCATTCAGTTCTTTGCCAGATTTAGCCACACACTGCTCAACAGCCTCTTAGAAAACATGACATTTTTTTCACACTACAGTTACTTCGCTTAGTAGATGGCATATTTCATAAAATTCCTAGAATGTCAGCTTCTAGGGCTGGGATAAATTCAATATCCTTAAGAAAGAAACAATGAAAGGTTAGTGACTCTACAAACAACTGAGTAATAGAAAATGAAGTGTGGATAAACTTTCTTATTTGGCATACGTGAGAAGTGAGTAAACTACTCAAATTAGAACTGAAGAATAAACTCCACTAGAGCGCGTTCACCCTTGATTTAACCTTTGACTCCAAATATATAAACCCTTTTGTGTTTCCTGCAAGGAGTCCAGCAAGTTTCCACATTAATTCCTCTGCTGACCACACTTCTGCCTCATGCTCTTCACTAGCCTTCAGAAAGTTTAAAAGATTCTTCTTCAGATATCCTTATTCCCCAAACATCCTGCCTTCCATCCCTCAAAGACTATTTTATATTCATCTGCTCTAATTTTGTCCGGAAGCAAAATAAATGCACATTGCAGATGTGGTGTTCCTTATTTTAGCTAGGGCCTCCAATAGGGATAAACGTGCAAACTGGAGCGGAGTCCCAGGAGATGGTTGGTTGCAGTTTGCCAAACAGGGCTGTACGCAGCACAGATGATTCACCCTGCTGATGCCGACTGTTTCTCAGAGTCTGGAAAGGAGTCAGAAATGGCATGGTGGAGCACCAATTAAAGATAATATTCTTGTCTTTGATATAATATTTTCATATGGAACTAAATCACTCACTTTCAGATAGTTCTGAAGAGCTGAAATGCTTTGTCCAAGCTCATTTTCTAAATGAAAGACAGTCTTTTTTTAAACAAACATATTCTTCTCTTTCAATTTTTTTTTTTTTTTTTATTTTGACAAGGACCTGTTTGTCTCCTCTTCACCTTAAAAGCTGAATAAACACTGAAAATGTCTAGCGCTCTGTCTGAATGCTCAAAGAGTCATGGCTAGGAAAGAGTTCCTTTCATGTGCACGACTGCATACAGTCCTCTCCAGTGTGGACTTGTGGTCCATTCGTGGCCACGTAATTTTGTGACTGTTGAGAAAAATTTTCTATACATAACCCTGAAACCACTAATTTGAATGGCTTCAGACCAGTTAGCCATTCAGTTACATATAACATCTACTGAGAGGGCTCACCTGAGAACTTAATTGGTGCCTAAGTCTTTGACTAGATTTTAAATACTAGCTCCCATTCAAGATTTCAGCTCCCTGGATTCATGTTACCTGAAGGGCAGTACAAGTCTGGCCATAATCTCTCATGACGGCTACATCCTTTGAAATAATGACACCATGAATCACAAGAGTAAAACCTGTATGTACAAGAAGCAGAGTTTTCTTGGCAACTGACCCACTGAGCTAACACTCACCTCTGGAAGATGTCCAGAAACCTTGACGTCTTAGCAACAATATAAAATAGCAACGATTCAACAATATCTTTCCTTCCTGAAATACAGCTATCTACAGTGGAGACTGAAAATGTGAAATCCAGAGCTAGGCTCACAAGGAGTTTTAACTCACTATTAAATGACCCAACTGTCAGGGTACCTCAGCCCTGTGTTACATAGCTAGTTGCATGCGTTGCTTCACAGGCAATGCATGCAAAAATGCAGGCTCTAGGCATACGATTCCCCCAAAGCCAGCAAGCTAAGCAGGTGGCACATGTTAGCCAACAGAAACTGATAAGATTTAGATCACATCTCTAGCCTGCGGGGAGTTTCCTACTTACTGATGTCAAAGCAACCAACTTCACCTTGGTGTGAGGCCCTTCTGCCAGTCCTTCTCACAAAGTATGGCCTTAGGAGTGGCTCTCTTCCATAGCTGGACTGAGGTATTTATGCAAAAAAGTGCAACTAGAATAGAATCATTCCTGTGCTATAAGGTGTTTGAACCTACATTTTCCACTCCCCAACCACTGGAGCTGATGCTACCTTGGTGGAAAGGAGAAGGTTCTTCTCAGTCGCTTTTGTAGAAGCTATATCTACCCTTGTAGACTTGTCAAATATTCATTGTGCCCTAGAAAAGAGACAAGAGTGAACATGTCACTGTAACTCACTGCTTTCTTATGATTCTCATCTGGGAGAAGAGAAGAATCTCACTTTCTGCTCTCTCCTCCAATTCAAAATTTAAATATTTGAAAAGAAGTACTCTGTTCCACAAGAAACCTAAGGCTTAGCCACTTACTGTTAATATCATCTTGTTCTTCTTTCCTTCCTCTGGCCTCATGAATATTTAATTATTCCCTGGAAACTGGAAGTTAAGAGAACTCTGCTCTAGCCTACTGTCAGGTACTCTCTTAGAAAATGTATTCTGGGCCTTGTTCCTCCTCTGTCAGGGCTCAAACTGTTGAAGGTCACTAGAGTTCTGAGGTATTGCAACTACCACCAGCCTCTATATTTTGTGCAGGGCCTTTTCTAATAGATATGGACTGAGAATGCTTGTCAGTTGAGCAAGAGAGATGGAGAGGACCTCATCTGCAAAGTTTGAGGGCTCCTGAGAATTGGATATTGTTAAAAATGAGGCATTTCCAGCATACTTAAAGGTAAAACTTTAGGGACTTGGCTAATGAGCACATAAATGACTGTGGACTTGGACAACTCTAAAATAAGGCAGAGCAAAATGTTGCGCTTTGATGACTAAAGTAGCAAAGAGAAGCTGAAGTCCCAGTTAATTTCTTCTGTACTTTTCATACTGAGAATCTTAAGTCCTGTGGTGACCATAGCTTTCTTATGCTCAGCATTGCAATGAGATGCGAGGGATTGCGTGCAGACAGCAAGGGAGAACGTCCCAGGTGTCATGTCTCCATGGAATTATGACAGATTGCTCTGAGCTGTTATCGTCTGCACCTCCAACATAAGACACATGGTATGAGATAGGGTGGACGTGTGGGGCTGTCCATACCATGCTGTGTGAGGCAGCCTGATAGACCAGGTCACAGAGGGCCTTGCAGGCACCACTCAGACTGTGACAAATTGTACTAGGAGGAGCCATTGGTAGCACAGTAACACATCTAAACAAGCACTGACGCTTCCAAGAACCTTTCCTCAAATGCCTTGAGGAGTTTAACTAGCAGTTTCATACTTTCTGGCATGATTGTATTACAGGAGAAACTCTGAAAATAGCACATCTTTTTTGATCCTGCTGCCAAAGGAAGAGTTGGGATATCTGACAGTAGGAGCACAACCAGAAGAGAGGCAAGAGTCAGCACTTGCACTGGACGTCAGGGCTCTAAGTTGCTGCTTACTTTTGACTTTATCTCGGCTCAGACTTGAGACATGCAATTAGAGAGGGGCACTGAAAATTCATCCCCAGAAATGCAGCAGTGAGAAGATTACTTAAATAACAGGAAGTTCATTGAATTCCTGTACACCCACAGTATTATAAACATGAAGTTTGTACAGCAAGAAAGAAGTTTGTGCAAGAGAAAACGTAACAAGAAGAAATCCAGCTAGTAGTAAACTCAGATTCATAGAAGAGCAGAAATACAAAACCTTGGAAGACCATCTGCTCCAGTCGTTTGGACTGAAGCTGGTCAATGCTCTACACTAAGACCATTCCTGACAGATGTTTGTCTAACCCATCCTAAAAACATCCAGTGAAGGAGACTTCACAACTTCCATAGAGAGCAATTTCAGTGTTTTAACAGCCAAACGGAAGTCTTCTCTTATATTCAGTGAGATAATTTTTGGTGAAATTTAAGCTAATTTATGTTTTTTCTTACCCCATTGACCCTGAAGAACAATTTATAATCATCTTCTTTGCCATAATATTTTATAGCAACGGAAGGGAGAAAAATGTTCAAGTAGAAGGAATAATTACTTCCCACATTATTGTCAGCTCTTGTGAATGCAACCCAGAGTACAATTTGCCTGCTTAGCTACAGTGTGAGATTTTTTTACTCATACTCAACCTGTGATCTACTGCAACTGCGATTTTTTTCTGGTATCCTATAACTGAAGGAAAACTCAAAAATTTTACCTTCGTCTGAAACACATCTTGCATTCTGGTTGCATTGCTTCATTAATAAGCCACTAAATAAAACTGTTAATCATTTAACTTTGTAGTCTAAGGTAAAATAGAACCCAATATAAGTATGCAGGTTATACACATGTCCTTACTCTTTCTTTCCAGAACAGACTTGCTCTTCTCTCTTAAGAATGGAGCTCCCTACTGTGCTGGAAATTACTCAGCAGAAAGTGTTATAAGAATCAAAGAGTAAATTTTATTGTTACAAAACTTTTATTAAGGCTAGATTAATACTTGGGTACTTGCAACTTATTTATTTATAAAGGAAAATTACTTCATTCATAACAGAGTCACCAGCTTGTGTCCTCTTAAGCTTAAAGAAATTGTTCAAATATATAGTCCCACAGGTGATCATTGGTCACCTTCTCAAATGGAAAATTCTCATAGAAAAAAGGATATTTTAGACCTTCACTAACACAGAGGTTTCAGGAAGAACCCATTTCTGCTTCCAGATTCTGCAGTGATATAGAATTAGTCACCATGAAATCACACTCTGATTTCCAAACGAATGCAAGAAAAAGACAGTAAAACAAGTAAAAGCACCATGTTTAAAAATATTACACTTAAAACAGATTTAAAATACCAATACAGTAATACCTGAGAATCGCACACTATTTAGTTTTGCGATTAGTAATATTTTCAATGTATGGAAGAATATTTGATGACTAAGAAAAAGGTGAGAAAAAATGGTGGCAAAAGGTAAGTTACTATATGATAGATGGTAATCTTGGAACAGAACTGTACTGATGCTGAAATTCTCATAAAGAACTATATCTTAGGTCATGTGATTAAAAGTAAAGAATGAAGTTCTCATCCTTGTTAAAGCATAAATAATATTTACTCTTCATCTTTCTTTCTCTGTTACAATAAATATACAATTGGAATGAATCTGTAGCTTCAATACATGAATTTCAATACATTAAAGAACTTGTTACTTGTTCTTTAGTTTCCCATTTTTCTCAATGGCAGAGTGGTATTATAAAAACACAGCAGAAGAGATAAAATAAATTCAAGAATTCAAATGAAAAAATAGCATTCAGTTCTCATGTAAAAGAATTTTTTTGGTAAAAGTTAAAATAAAAAGTTAGAAATGTCTCTATGTTATACTTGAAAATCGATGTAATCAAGAGAAAGAATAAAAGTGTATAGTCTGAAAATTGCCTGAATCACCTGTATTTTCTGGCAGGAGGCAAAGAGAAACAGAGAACAAAATAATTAAAAACTTATTGAAAAAAACATGTGTTCTATATGTTTCAGTGTGTTTTCATGCCTCCTTAATAATTTTTCTCTCAACTCAATAAATAATGGCTATCTACAAATAGGAAGAGCCTTAGGCAGTTAAAAGTATAGTATATAGAAATCCTAGTGTTATTGTTTTTATGCTTATATATACCAGTATTATTAACGGCCATGCTCTAGGGTTCATAAGGCCATCTACAGCTAACTGATGAATGTGACGTATTTTAAAATCAAACCCATTATGCAGTTAAAAATCAATCATAAAGATTTCTCACAATCAGATGTTTTGTAAGACACTTTAACATGGTTTGGTGTATCTTCCCTAGCTCATGTGTGCTGCAAGTCTAATAATGTACTGTAGGCTTTGAGAATGGGATTTATGTTGTGGCAGAATTTTATTTTGTGTATCTATGTACATCACTATGATTTAATAAAAATCTCCTCAATATAACCCTGTTCCATTTCCCACTGCAATATAGTCTTGTTATAGCAATATCTTTTCACACCAAGAAAACAACAGAATTGAAAAAAAAGCTTAGGAAGACCTGAAAAATGTGTTGCTGTTGTGCAAAAAATGGGCTGTCCTCTGTGGCAGCTCAGCATAACACATGGAGCTGAACACTATCTGACTCACCATCTTTAATTTCTCAGACTAAAAATAATTAAAAAGAAAGAAGGTTCTGATAAACATGATCCAGGATGCAAGAGAAAATATAATTTAAAGGAAACAGTGAAAGGTTTATTAACTGTGCAAGCATCTGTTCATGAGGATTTGGTTCTTCGCATGTTGTTCCTCCACCAGCCTGCACCGCTCTTACCGCTGGCCGTTCCACTCCCTCCTGCTCTTGGCCCACCACCCCACATGGTCCCCTCCCGCCTTCCCTCAGCCCCCTCACCCTGGTAAGCCCATGCAAATCCACCTGCCTCTGGCCAGCTGCCTGCCAGGCCATGCAGCGAAGTGGCTCGGTTGGCACAGGGCTGGCAAGCGGGGAGGACCAAAGCAGTGGGACCCAGACCAGCTTCAGCTGCCCAGGACTCAGCAGCTTGGGTGCTTGGACACTCTGCTTTCCCCACTACTTTCTCCTGCATCCCCCATAGCTGGTAGATCAGATGTCCTGGTCCGTCCAGGAGACAAGTGGCGGGGCAGTTTGGCTTTCCACTAATGACCAAACATTAGAAAACAGGTTGTGTGAATGTTTGATTCCTTCTGGAAGTGTTCAAGGCCAGGTTGGATGGGACTTCGAGCAACCTGGTCTAGTGGAGGGTGTCCCTGCCCATGGCAGGGGGATTGGAATTAGATGATCTTTGAGGTCCCTTCCAACCCAAACCGTTCTATGGTTCTATGACGCAAACATTGCCACCCTTAAATCTGGCTCTACGTAGTTTTGCAACATTTTTTTGCTGCCATGCAACACATGCTAATAGAGATCTGCAGGTTCAATTTATGCTCTGTTCTGGGGTGTTGTACAAGCAAAAGGAGATGCAAGCCTGGGAAATGAGGTAATATTTCACTTGTTAAGAACTGGATGAAAAATAAGATGATAGCAATGTCTACAATGCATTTCCTTAAGAGCTGTGGCTGCAACCTTCGCCAGTCTAGAGTAAAACAAATACATTAATTTCAGCCCTTTACTTGTTTTACACCAGAAGATAATTTGGACCCACAGCTCCTTACCATAAAACACCCAATATTATAATAAAATAAAATAAAAAGGCCTTTAGATTTCACTTTCTTGATAGATATGGATGAATAAGTTCCATCTTTTTCATTCACTGCTGACACTGGGAGTCCATGGCTCTGGCTAATGATAACTTAGGTAGAATATGATAATTTGTACACAAATTATATATGATGCTATACTGATGCCGAATAAAATAGTCAGAACCTGCATTAGGCATATATATCTGAATGTTCAAATAGTCACATGTTTTGTAATCACAAATGAAATAGTCACATGAGAGAGCATGGACTGTAAAGATGGTGCTAATAAAATATAAAAATAACTTTTGGTCCTATTTCTGTCTTTGACAACCTTCTGTAATAGTTTTATTCTTTAATCCAAAATAAACATGAACTTTTCCAACTATCTGGCAGTTTACTTCCATTTCAAATCCTGACAGGTGAGGTTTGCTAAATACAAGCAAAGTAAGTCTTAAGTTTGTTGAAGTATCAGTTGTTAAGGTCCAAACAGAAGGAGGGGAAAAAATATTGAATTTAATCCACAAGGATGAATTCAATGGTTGTGGCAGATAGACATTTGTATCTATATCCAGATGACAATGCCAATGATTGGGCAGCAGGAAGGTAGAAATACAAGAATGGGTGGCAGATGTGATCCCAAAATATGAGAAGGATCATTGGGTCTGAGGCTGACAGCAGGAGGGGTTCACAGTTCTGGAAAGAGAAGTAAACCCAGGAAAAAGGACTGGGCTATGTTGTCAAAGGTGTACATTGCATGACAGCAGCCACTTGCAATATCTGATCGACAAAATGATTAATAATCATTTGTATGTTATTATTTATAAACCAATAGTGGTTTACCTTTATGTAACTCCCTAATTCCCTAACTGCTAAAGAAAAGCAAGGGCTCACCCATGCAAGTAAAAATGTTACAAATTCTGAGTATCATTAGACATGATATTCAGCGCACAGAACACTGAGCTTTAAGCAATTCTGTTAAACAACAACATCTTCACTGAAACTCCTGGGATCAGTACTTAATGATCTGAACGCTCTCAGCAGCTGATACGGTGTTGATATGCTGAGTAGTTGACTTATGACCAGCTTCCCCCAGACCACTCTGTAGCCCAAAGAGGGACTACACCTTGGCAAAAATCCCAGTTTGTGCCCATGGGCACATTGGGACGTTTGTGATGGCTGCATTTCTTCGGTTCTCCTAAGCTCATAGGGAAACTTTGAAACAAGTAATGTTCACTACGTTCACTTTTCAGTAAGAAATCTCCCTTTTTCTCCTTTTCAATATATTATTTTAGAATTTCATTGCTGCTCTGAAAACCAAAGGTGACAAAGCAGAATGGTAGGGGAAAGGTTTAAAGATCAAAGATTTACACTTCCCTATAGAAACCTTACTATTGCTGTTAAGAACACAGGACATTTTTCTTTTTCACTGGAGACCAATTTTCCAAAATGTTTTTAGTCAACAGCTTTAACCATCTAGGAAATCCACTGCTGTTGCTGCTACCTAACAGCATTATCAGATTTCGTTTCTTTGCAAGTTGTTATGCTCAGTGACACTGGTATAATGTATGGTTTTCATTTACTACTTGGCCTGTGTACTCTGCATGCCTGTGATATATTCCAAATCATGACAGAGGCAAACACAGCACAGAATGCAGGAATGGGCTGTATAGGGCTAGAAAGAAAAACACTCGGAATTTTATATTAGGCTCTAACACTCATAAATCCTTGAGTTTTGCCAGCTATTGTTTCATAGAATCCTTGATCAGACATGTACACATGGATGGACATCTCTTCAAAATCCAAAAGCCTGCTCTTGTAGAGAAGAAAGTTTTGCAAATTACATTAAAGTCAATTTCAAAAGAAATGGGCAGAGAGTGCAAGCTAATCTCTGTAGTGTGAGGACACACTATTTGTAAGGCTCGTGTTTTACATGAGGGCGTCCTGCGAATGATAGAGCAGAAGTGAAGCGATAGAAAACAGAATAGCTTTGTGGCTGATTTCTCGTGACCGTTCACAAGACTAATTCTGATTTCATATAATGCCATTTTCCAGGGAAAAAAACCAACAACAAGGTTTCCTTCTGAAAGTCCTTTCTTTTCAAGTCTAGGTAACACTGATAAAGCCATCCTTTACTATATATATATATATGGAAGCAGCTTTCCATTGTAATTGAACCCACATCTGCACATAGCTAATTGGAACAGCTACTGACTGCATGCATAATTTAGTGATGGATAGAATGCCTTAATGCATTAATTCCATTACATGCCAATCTAATATGGGTGAGGATGTAAGCATAAGGAGTTTGAGATACATATCCTACTGCAATTGTAACCAGTCATCAATAAAAATAATCAGACACGGCACATAAGAAGCAGCAAACTCTCATAGCTCCGTGGTGAAGGGACCAGTTAGCAGATACTATGCACCACAGGCCAAGTGGGATGGAGACTGCCTTGGTTGATAAGCACAGCGTTAGGATGTAGAAGGTAAAAGTTTAACGTCCAGATCTGCCACAGATTAGCTGATATATGGAGGATAATTCAGGTAGCTATTTTATGTTCTGTATTCTTCACATGCGAACTTAGGACTGTACTCACTGTGGGTAAAACACACTAGTGGGTCACTCAGGCACAGCGATCCATGACTGCGCACGCTCAGAGCACTAGAGAAAAGACAAGGAATTGGAGGGTCTGTTACCTCCATGCTGCTTTTCTCTTCAACCTGGGAGTGCTCTCAGGGATGCTGTTTATACCATACATTTGAGGAAAGCTCTGGAAACTAAGTAGATTGGATTAAAGTTTTCTTAAAACTCATCTTTTCCTGTCCTCTCAGTACAGACCAGATGTGGTAAATTATTTTTCTTTCTCATTCCCAATGCACAATAGAGATTATAATGCCGTGTTCATATTTACAGGAAAGCTTAAAAAAGATTCTACAGAAGTTTGCACCTGTAAACATGCAAACTTTTTTCAGCAAATTGGCCAACTTATATTATGAGCTGTAAAAAAGAGAAGAATTCTCCCACGCACTGTAATGCTGACTCACGCACTGCAGGATTACTGAGGCATTGCTTCCCTGGAGGATTATTCAGTTACTCTGGGGAAACTGTAGCATACTTGTCCCTCCCTCTTCATGACCATTCATGAAAACACCTACTGAATATTTTGCTGCTGCAGGCAACCTCTCTGATCTGTGTTCTGGCAGGAAGATACTTCTTTTTTTTTTTTTTTTTGAGCTTTCTGAGCTTCAGAAATGTAAATGGCCTGAAAAACCTAATGAGATTTCTATCTGTCCAAAACTTAAAGAAAGACCACGACTATTGCTTCAGACAAAAGCCTTCAGTAAAGCAGCTGCTGCAGATTGCTTTTCATTTGCTTTAGACCAATGCTGACTGATGAGTTTCCAGTGTACAAGTTTCAGCAATAGGAAGACAACAGTGAGAACAGAAACTTGCCTGTTACAGATGTATGTCAGATATTAAACATATAAATTAGACTAGCACTATTCATTACCTTGGAATGAGTTTGCAGTGTTTGTTTATATGAGGTTTTGCTCAGTGAACATGAAGAATTCAGACTTTCATTAATTGCAAAGTGATTTCTGAGGCTAGTGATAATTAGAGTGTTGAAAGAGAAGTATGGACCATTTCATTTAAGAAAAATACAAAGGAACAAAAGGATTGACTCCTGGAAATTGCTTCTGTTTAAAGCTATCAAGTCAGTCTTTGACCCACACTAAGAAATGTTCACCACCCTCGTAGAATTAGATCTGACCCCCACGCACCTTTTTTTTATGGTTAGAACTTTTTTAAGTGCCTAACATCGCAAGCATTCATAGATGTGATTATTTTTCTGTATGCAAATAAATATTCAGCAATGGTGTTGCTAATACATACAAAATTATTTACCTACTTTAAATCCTGAAGGATCAGGAGCTGTCTTTGTAGCATAAAGCTGACATTTAACTCCTCAGGTAAAACAGATTTTCAATGGTGCTTAGAGGCATTTAAAAGGTACTTTAAAATAATGCTGACAATTTTACAGAAAATATAAGGAAAATATTATTTCTTACAGCAAAATTTTATATTTTATAATTTTCCATATAGCAACTGTTTCCTTGAACACACCAAGCTCAGCGTGATTCGAAAACTACATGAACATTAGACCCAAAGGTTATTTCCAGTACTCTGAGGAATCCTCTGTGCTCTTTCTCGCTCCTGCACTACGTACAAATCCATCTAATTACCTCTTCCCACCGTCCCTCACTCTCAGATAAGTGCTGTGGACATTTTCCTTTTTCCCTTTGTGCTGGAAGCCAGCCAGCGTCTTCCTCCCTGCCAAAGACCTTGTCTGACACTCGGGCGGCTCGGTTGTGAGCCGAGCTCCTCACTGGGTGCTGACTCCGACGGCTCCTCTAAGAATATTACAGAACCCGGTACTGAAGATCCATTTAGCCTTAGGCCCTTGTTCAGCCAAGCAGCGAGGCACAGGTTTAATTTTAACTGTGATTGCAGTGAAATTGGTTACCTGCCTAAAGTTAATAGGTGTATTATTAAGTTCCATGAGGATCAGGCCTTAATGAACAAGCCCTCGTTGGCATGTAATGTTACACTTACAGGGAATTTGGAAACTTCAGTATTAGTTCTATTCTACACATTTCCAAATAAACCAACTTTCCCTTCTTTTTGCGATACATTTATAGAAAATCTATCAACTTCTCCCATAGAATCATTTTTAAAACATCTTTAAATCTCAATATTCCCCTGGAAATGTGTAAGTACTAGTAATTTTGCCATGAAACTAAAAGCATAAATAAAAATACCTTAACCATGACATCATTTTTGCACAAAACTTAGTTTCAGTTTTAATTTAAGAAAATTTACCTACAGTATCCAGACAGCTTTCTCCATTTTATAGTGAGGATGCTCAAAAAAGCCAGTGTTCTGCAGAGCAAAAAATGAGCTGCTGCTATTCCAGATGCCATGAGGTCCCCTCCAGAAAACAATGAAATATTTATTCAAGATTGAAGACCACAGTACTGAAGTCAATAGACCTTTGTCATTCATAGAAGCTGGAACTGTAAAGTATTTGCTGCTCTGAAGGATTTGCATCCTTCCCTATTCTTTAAGCTACATGGTATGTCTGGGGTACTTGCTATCAAAAGAATTTACTATTTCTTCTTTAATCTCTTGTAGCACCTTAGAAGGTGTATAAAACAGGTATTTTTCTGTTATTTCTAGGATATTAAGAACTGTAGCATTATGGAACCAAGCACATAAAGATTCACTAGGAATGTCCAAAATTAACTCCGGTCTTCCCTGCTGCTTTTTGCCTAGACTGTTTTTATCCTATTCTTTCCCCTCAGTTCCCTGCCATTCCCATTGTTGTTATCCTTATGGCATGGTAAGTATTTCAGAAGATTACTTTAAACTGACCAGACTAGAAGGTCATCCTTGACTTCTTATAGACTCTGAAGATTATAGAGAGGTTTTTTACACATCAAATTAAAGAGAAAGACTGGCATTTTGATTTAGAAAGAGGCTACATTTTGACCGTTCTTCACACCACACTTAAATTCTGTCACATCTATCATTTTCCTCTGCTGAATAAACCATATCCTGGATGTCAGCTAAAGTTCAGCTGAATCTAAATTTGACTGTATCCTGCCTATTGAGTTTTTAATCTTTTCATAGACTCATAGATTCATAGAATCATAGACTCATAGAATATAGAATAGTAGAATCACAGAATGGTTTGGGTTGGAAGGGACCTTAAAGACCATCTAGTTCCAACCCCCCTGCCATGGGCAGGGACACCCTCCACTAGACCACATTGCCCAAAGCCCCATCCAGCCTGGCCTTGAACACTTCCAGGGAGGGGGCATCCACAGCTTCTCTGGGCAACCTGTGCCAGTGCCTCACCACCCTCACAGCAGAGAATTTCTTCCTAATATCTAATCTAAATCTACTGTCCTTCAGCTTAAACCCATTACCCCTTGCCCTATCGCTACACTCCCTCATAAACAGTCCCTCACCATCTTTCCTGTAGGCCCCCTTTAGTTACTGGAAGGCTGCTACAAGGTGTCCCTGGAGCCTTCTCTTCTCCAGGCTAAACACCACCAACTCTCTTGTGTGTCCTCATAGGAGAGGTGCTCCAGCCCTCTCACCATCGTTCTGGCCCTCCTCTGGACTCGTTCCAACAGCTTCATGTCTCTCCTGTACTGGGGACCCCAGAGCTGGAGGCAGTACTCCAGGTGGGGTCTCACAAGAGTGGAGCAAAGGGGCAGGATCACCTTCCTCGACCTTCTGGTCGCACCTCTTTTGATGCAGCCCAGAACATGGTTGGCTTTCTGGGCTGCAAGCACACATTACTGGGTCATGTGGAGCTTCTCATCAATCGACACCCCCAAATCCTTATTCTCAGGGCTGCTCTCAATCCATTCCTCGCCCAGCCTGTAGTTGTGCTTGGGAGTGCCCTGACCCACATGCAGGACCTTGCACTTGGCCTTGTTGAACTTCATGCAGTTCACACGGGCCCACCTCTCAAGCCTGTCAAGGTCACTCTGGATGGCATCCCTTCCCTCCAGCGTGTCCATGGTACCACACTGCTTGGTGTCCTCGTCAAACTTACTGAGGGTGCACTCGATCCCACTGTCCATGTCGCTGACAAGGATGCTTTGTCCCCCTCTAAAAGTTGTGCAGTGTCAGCTGTCTTGGTGCTGTGACTGCTGGGTAAGGTCTTGGCTCTATGAAATCAATGGGGATTTTTCACAGGATTCAATGGGGCTAAGGTTTCACCTAAGCTCTTTTATTTGTACCCCTTCTGTTCTGTCCTAAATACACTCACTACAGATTTTTGATCTAGCTCTCAGATTAAATGCTTTACCTTCTTTGTCAGATAAAAATAAATAGATGCTTTTAAAGTTATACAGTGTGATGTCTTTTAATACTTGAAGAACAGTAAAGGACAAAGCAGGGGGAAAATCTGTATTTGCTTATCTATTAAACTGTAATGCTAGGTACCCGATTTATTTCCCAGACAAAATTATGTTATCACTATAGAAGGAAAGAGGATCCCTTTAGAACTGTATGAAGTATAGATATTGATTTTTTGAAGCATAGTATTATGCAGCAATTGCCTGACAAACTTTCTGGGTATATCATCATGCAACTGTCTAGCCTTTATTCAAATCCTTACTTGTTCATTTTTCTGATGAAATTTAGCACAAAACCAGCTCAGTTTCTGTGTAAGTTACTTTGCCTTGTCCTGAGTTTAGAAAAGAAATTAAACTGTCTTGATTTGAGGGCTGAGGCATGCACACTGCAAACCTGCTGTCTCATTCTCCGACCGGACATTATCAGGTGCTTGAACAAAGAAAAAAAATCAGCTTAGCCTGCCTGGAGCACAAGGCCTAGCATACCATGTAACAAGCAAAGCAAGCCCTCAGAAATGAAGCTTTCAGAAAGGTTGCTCAAAAATTTGCAAGAATTGATGAAAAACCAAAGCAGAGAATAGTGAATCTACAGTCAGTTTTTTGTAAACAAAGATAAAGACACATTCAAATGATCTCACCTGGAGAACTGAGTGCTGGTGATGGACCAACACCCCTTGGAAAACCTGCTTGAGAAGCAAGAAGCATCACCTGCAGAGCAGGAGAGAGGAGGGACCCTCCACCCACGCCTGGTGCAATGTGGGCTTTGCCAACATCCCCACTGTGGGAAAAGGTCCTTCTTGCAGCCTCTGCTTCCATAGCTCATCCCTATCAGACAAGGCTGGACAGTACCTGAACTGACTCTTGATTCCCTTGGGAAAAGAAACTTTACTCACCTTCTGTACTTTAAAATGGAGCCTGTAGAGCGCAGAACTAGCTAGTGACAGAGGAGTAAAGATTTCATTCAAGAAGCAAAGGCAGCAGGTGGGTATGTATTGGACATTTGTAGATGTCTTTACCATTCTGCATTGTCACGGGATACCTGCAGCTCTGTGGGAAGGGAACGTGAGCCTTTCCTTTTGTAAACTAACCTATTTGTGTGAGTTTGCTGGGTTTTTTTCCATGAGGCCTCATTTTAGAGAACAAGTTTTTGGTGTATTTTTTTTCCCCTAGAAGTAGGATCTTTTCCACTTGTCTTCCCTTGGTTTCACTTTCAAGTAGATAATACAGTGGCATTAGCATGTAATCAGGTGACAGAAGAGATGTACTAACACATCTACCAGACAAAAGTGATTGGTGCATAGGCAGACACAAGTGAAAGACATTAAAGCTGTAAGAAGATAGGAAAAAAAGAGAACAGAAGAATTTACAGCATCATCCATGCTACCCTGCCTTTAGAAAACCTGTAAAAAACTTGTACTATACAGGTAATTGGGATTTATTTGATTAGCTGTGTGTATAGTATCCTTATGCAGAGATGTTGTGATAGCGACTCATGCATAATGCAAATGAAGTGTAGGTATCCAGTATCTCTTATTGTATTCTTTTCCTTGGTATTTCCTAAACATTGACTTTGCCCTTTTTTACCATTTCATGTTCTACACATTGAAGAGTCTTGCATTTTACAGTATGTACACACATTGTGTGAGGAGAGATACACATATTTATAACACGAAAACTGCACATGCAAATACCTACCTGGTTTCTCAGTTTGTGCACTTAGTGTCTGAATTTGACACCTATGGATATCAACTATGTGTTATTAGGCTCTATTTTTAGCTACTTAAAATGGTAGAAAGGGTTTAGAGGCAGAAGAAATGACCTTTCAACTCTCATTAAAAAAATGTTCTGTAAAATAGCCTTTTTTCACATAACTTCAAAAAAAGCTGTCACTTTGTTCTGTATTCTTATGCTACAGTCTTCATCCACTATGCTAGCACCTTTGAATAAATATCACAACTGTAAGAGGCTGTAGGGTCCAGGTTTTGTGTTAGGGTCCAAGTCCTATCCTACAAAGTGTTTGCGACCTTTTCCCCATCTGCTCGCTGTGCTTTTTTCTTCAAGGATCTTCCACTTTGTGCAATCATTCCTCATTGTTGGGTTTTCATACTGACCATGAGAGCACTCAGAAGCAGATGTCTGACTGACGCTTATCTTTCATGGCCGTTGGCCCTCTTCCGCAATCCTCCACTTCCTTGCTGACTATTCCCACCTCCCCACACACATTTCCTGTATGTATTTATCACTGTTTTTATTCTTGTGGGCATGTATGCAACTAATTGCAAAAATGTAGTTTGCGTTTTGGCCTCCAGTAGACTAGTTTGTGGCTATTCCTATTTCCCTCTGCTGAAGAGATGTGAAGAAGTAGCTGAGAAAATTTTATTTTCTGCTTTCACATCTTGTGTGCTTAAGGTCAGTGGGTCTGGCACTTCTGAGGAGTAGAACTGTTACAAATAAACCTCTCAGAGAGGGGGGGAGAGCTGCTTTTTATGAAATTGAGATTGAGTTAATGAAAGCCTTTGAAGATTAAGATGAAGGCCCTGAGTACAAGAACCACCCAACAAAAAAGCTTCATTTCCTCTGGGTACGTGTTGGAAGGCTCATCCAAGTCACTGGGAGTTGCCTCAAAGTTTTATAGTGATAACAATCCCATTTGCATGAACTCTACACATTTCTAATTAAAAAAAAAAAAAAGTAGCCCCGTTCTAGTTGTTATCATGGATGCTTTCCAGGGAATCAGACTAAAAATACCAGCATATAACATTACAGCACTACAGGATAAAATCTCATTCAAAACTTGTTAAAGTCAAAGTTGATTTTCATCATTCCTGGTGGACATTTGGGGTTAATGCTGTATCACTGAGATGTTCTTGCTGACCTAGCTATGGAGGAGCAAGAGTCACAGACAGCACAGGAAGAGAAACAAACATACAAGTACTTGTAGAACAGGTTAGTGGTCTCTACCAAGAGATTTCTATACTCTCTACTTAGGGCTGTGCAGATGGAGAGTTAACTGTTGTACTAAAGTCCTACGTGTGATATGTTCTGTTCGCAAGGAGTCGGGACTTGCTGACTGAATAAACGCAATGCCAGTGTTTTAATGGGTTGGGCTATATTAAAAATAGAGTGCAATTAATGTGCATAGCTCACTTAACCCTAGGAACACTGAGGTCTGAAATGAGGCTCAGAAACTTCTTAAATTCAGCTGAGACTGATGTTTCAAGTATTTCATCACCAAGTGATTAACAGTTTCGTGGCTATAAAAGAATATTTTGTAGGCATCTTTAGCAACCTGACAATACTAAGATTTGGTATTACATCACTATGGAAACTTTTCTTTACTGGTCAGCACTGTAGCACAAAATTTCTCATGCTAGTGTAATCACAGCAGAGAATAATTCATGGGAAAGTGGTTTGTTTGATTGTTGTTCCAGTCTGTATTGTTTGTTCTGTCTAATAATCTATGACTCTATATGGTAATGATTTGTTTCAATTTGGTGGAATCCCTGTAAACAAATTTCAGCTTAATTTCGTAACTGGAATTTAGTAAGCAACAAAGAAAAGCCTTTTATGTTTCTTTCCTACTGATACTCTGAACTGTACCATTTGGTGTACTGAGTGCAGTAGCAGAATCCAGAAAACAGGATCCAGTCACTGTAATATCTTGCCAGCAGCCAGGTCTGTGTTTTGCCAGAGAAGTCAAGGTAAGCTGCTTCACTGAAGACTATTTCCTAAGGGCTTCAGCTGATTAGTTTTAGATAATTCTTAGCTTGAACAACTACTGTCTACACTTGAAGTGGTACAGCTGGAAGTTGTACTCCCAAGTACCTTCCTCATTCCCACGCTGCGGCAAGTCTAGTGGCCTGCAGCTCCTTCTGGGCTCTTTCTCATCTCAAACTCTGTCTTGGGGGAAAATAAAACAGCATCTGCTATCTGTGCTAGGTAATTAGTTTATGGCACATGCTTTCTAACCAGCTGGAAATTCACCATCTGTTTCATTGTTGAATGGTGATGGAAAATGGTGTGTATTACTTCAGTTGAAGATTTTCACTTTCTTCCTGATGCTGGAGAATTGCAGAACTTCCCTAACATCCAAGTGTTTAGTATCTTCCCTTTTTTTTTCCAGTTCACAGGCAGGCACACAGATTCTTGGATCCAGATGAAAGGAAACTTTGTCTTTAATTTCCTCCACTGCAGCTGTCCTACATTGAAGGCATCTGCCATACCTAATGGATGAGTTCTTGCTGTGGGAACACTATCAGTTTTGTGCAAACCCCACTGAAGGTTCTGCCAAACGTTGCAGAGATCACACTTACTGTTCCTTAAAGTTTGACAGCCTGCCCCTTTCTGTTCCACCTCATCTCTGCTCAGCCTTTTGCAGGAAACCCAGGAGATGCATAGGGTTTGTGGAACTAGTGTAGAGTTCATCATGGTTGCTGACAGCTGCACTTTGAGATTCAAATGCTAGTATATTAGAGGAAAGCATTCCCATCCTGCACACTGGTATCCTAGCAAGCAGGGAAATAGACCAGTGGCTATGGATAAAACAGAAGACAAACCCATTTTACGCAGACCACCAAGGGTCAGCTGTTCTTGGACTGAGCTAAAAGAGAGGGGTTTTTTCCCTCATTGAATACTGGATGAGCGTAGTACTGGTTCCTCTGCTAAACTGGATACAGTCTCTGCTCTCTGATGTACAAAGTGGTGGTAGAAAGCAGGAAAAAGGTTTTCTCAGCAGGGAGTTGCAGGCTGTCCACCTGTACAGGGTGGACCAAGGTAGGTCAGGATCCTGTGTGGCACTTCTGTGTGCCTGGAGTCAGAGGAGGAATTTTTCTCCCTTGGCCCTGCTGCCACTCCAACAAGAGCTAGTGTTACGACAGCACAGTCATATTTCAGAACATTAGCTTGAAAGTAACACAGTCTAAATGTGTATGGGAGATCTGACTGCTGTATTTGCTGTGACTGTTACTCTACACTTCATTACAGACTGCCACTAGAAGATAGTCATAATTGGTAATTTTTTTTCTGAAATTTAGGCAAGAAGTTGTGAATATACAACAAATGTGCTGTAAGCAAACTTAAGAAATACAAGTAAAAAAAAAAAAAAATCCAGTGGTTCAAAATGTAAATGTAGGGAAAAAATGTAACAAATCAGACATTACCTGGGAAACCTTGATAGGAATGTTTTTCCTGCAGATCCCATTCTCTGTTCCCAGGAAAAGGGCAGTGGAGATACCAGGATTTCCCCCATGAAAAAACCCCCCAAACAAAACACCAAAATATGTAGACAGTTAACTAAGATGACACCAATGGATTTCTAAAAGGAATTTTCATTTTTAATAGTTTTGAATGACTACCATGCTACACAGACCATGTCAAAAGAAAGACATCAGGCTTCCTCGGGGAATCAGACAGACTTCTAGCTACACAATGGGGGAAAGGTGCGCAGACTCCTCGAAAACTGTCTTTTGGCATCCACTCCAGGATTTTAAATGCACAAAACCAGCAGGGCTATAATGAAACTAATGAGGCTTAGGACTCATACTGTTCACAATGCAAAAGTGCCCAAAGCATAGTCAGTGACGAGCAGCTGAAACAAATTCACCATAGGGCCAAATTGCACATTTTTCATAGGGAGAGTAATGTAATTAAACTCACTCACATGCAGGACATTATTCATATGCAATCTTTACACTCAGGCTAGAGGTCTACATATTCTACCATCAATAGAAATGGTGATATGTGAGAATGATGCTCACATTTGGGTTGTGTTACGAGAACAGATCAGACAATTCCTGCGAGGTTTTTACTGTCAGAAGACTATGATCTATATTTACCAGACTATAGAGTTTCAGAAAAAGTGATTTTCCAGGAACATGGATAAAGAAAATTATATTGGTGTAAAAGAAGATGGAATTCAGGTTGCCATTTCCAGACATTCTGCAAAGATTAGCAGCACAGGAATCTACTCTCGCACTATCTCTCTTTATGTGTGTAGGTCATGTATGGACAGATATATGTATGTATATATATACACACATATATATGTATGTATGCATACATGCGTATATTTAAGTGTGTGTGCTGAAGGTAAAGCTGAGAGATGTTTCCTGAGCCATAGAAAAGTTGTAAAAATTGTGTTATGTAAACTGATGGCAAAACCATTCACTATATGAGTCATATTTTGCACTGCTAGTACTTAGAAAGCCAGCACTGTTTTGGCTTCTCTTCTTGTTCTGGGGCTGGATCAGATTTCTACTTGACATAGCATTACCCTTGCAGTGACTTTGTTTGACAGAGATACAGCATGAGCAATTTAGTTGCTATCTGATGGAAGAGAGCTTGAGGCTGTGTAGGCCCTATTTTGGAAGCTTTTGGGGCTAGGCTGGAGTAAAGGACGCTTGTCCACACACTGTCTTAATGACTCATCATTATAAACAAAGTTTGAAAGACACTGAAAGTCTCATGAAGCATCTGTAGGAAGGAGACAGTAGCCCCAATAGCTACCCCCAGTAGCTATTAGAATCACATATCCAAGCCAACCTCGTGCTCAAAGCAGGACTAAATCTCAAGTTAGACTAGGCTGTTCAGGGCCGTGCCCAGTCATGACTTGAAAATCTCCAAGAGTGGAGGTTCCACAGCCTCTTTGAACAACCTATTCCAGTGCTTCACAACACTCATAGGGATTTTTTTTTTTTTGCTATTCAACGAGAATCTCTCTTGCTGTAGCCTGAGGCCATTGCCTCCCCTCCTTTCCCTGTACACCTCTGAGAAGAGTCTGGCTCTCTTTTCTGTAACTCCCCAGTAGTCACTGAAGACAAAATCTCTCCTTAGCCTTCTCCATATCGAACAAATAGGTCTCTTAATTTCTCCTTGTATGCATTTGTGCCAGTCCCTTAATCTTAGTAGATCTGTGCTGTCTCCACTTTGTCCATCTCTCTCTTGTACCGGGGAGCTCAAAACTTTACACGGTTTTCCCAGTTTAACCTCACTAGTGCTGAAACACTAAAATGTAATTAACCACAGAGATGATGTAAAGGCAGAGTCAATTGCCATGTAAATCCAATATCAGGCTGAAGATGTAAGAGCTGTTAGCAGTTTCCAGTAGTGAGTAAGCATGATAAGTTTTTGAGAATCTAGTTAAGTAAGAAGTCTGAGATCACACAGGAGAGGTCAACATCCAAATAATATAAAAGACAATTTTTTATAACAGAAACTCTTGTTTCTCCCTTGACAGTATGTGCTAAGCTATTTTTGTTCCTTGCAAGACAACTATTTCATACCTTGGTGATTTTGAACAAAGTTCTATTTAAAATTTAAATGTCAGCTTGACTGGAAAAAAACGATCCAGAAGTTACTCAAAGTAAAAGGCTGTGACGGATTTTTTTTTTCCAGTCTTCTCTACAATTATGATACTCTTTTTAAAGTCTGTATAACTTGGTAGTATACGCAAAAGGTACACAGGGGGCATGTAGATGATTTAAAGAGAGGAACTCAAATTTTATGCGGCAACATCTATTTTTCAGTGTAATTCCCTAGACTATTATTAAGGTATGAGCAATTTCATGTTGTAAACTTCCCTGATGTACTTCTAGTCTTTCAGTCACTGACATAGTAGGTACTATTATGACGTGGGGATATGCCAGTGCACTCACCCTTGATAAGCACATGGTCAGTTGACTTAAAATACAGTTGCTATGCAAAGTGAAGATTTACGTTTTCAAATAGTGACCCTTGTCTCAAATACAGCCACAAATGTTGATACAATCTTTACACAAATAACTGCTGCCCATAACTTCAAAGGGACAACTCAATAATTTAATTTAAAAAAAAAAAGAAGTTATCCCAACACCTACTCAGTGTTGCCCTCTTATCAAGTTCTGACTAAGGCAATGCTGACATTGATTTTGGTTTGACTGTTAGACAGGACACCGTTGCCACTAAGCCTGCCTTAAAACACACGCTCATTCTGTGATGTTGCTTTGGAATATTTTGCAGTGCAATATCAACACAAAATTGAGCTCCTCACTTATGAAATCATATTTGTGAGGTTCTGTACGCTGAGGGCCAGCCTGGCTGGGTAATAACCAACATAGCTAATGGAGGCAAGGAGCCTCCTGCTTACTAGCACAACTATTCTCAGGAACAGAGCTGCAATCTGCATGCTCTCTTCAGTGAGTAAGTCAACGCAAGGGAGAAAGATAAGTGATAGGACTGCAGCACCTCTTTGAGATTTGTTTTTTCCTGCCCCGTACCAGGAGATTATTGTCACAGGAAACGGAGCAGTCTCTGCAGTCAGAAAGATACAGAGACACCATTATGACTGGCTTGCAACGGGAAGAACTCTAGATATACAGAGCTCAGCCATAGCTGGACCCTTCTAACCTCCTCCTTTTTGCAGAAGTCCTAAATAGAAGGGCATGATAGTCACTGATACTGTCCCCTCTCTGTCACAATAAAAAATGAAGTAAACATGAGAAAGAAATAATCCGTGGCACGTTTGCAATGTATTTGGAAAGGTCTCATATGGTTAAGAATATTATCTGGAAAGCCAGCTGCGCTCTTTACTCCTCCCTGTTCTTGATAAGTCCCTTACTTAAATGGAGGACAGCTTGAACCTCGTTGGACTGACGTTTTGAACTTTATCTGCTGGTTCTTATCTTTTCTGCCATGCCAAATATGTACGAGAACCTTAATTTCTGCACGTTAGCAGCAAAAAGATTAAAAGAACAAACATGTCTTTCATTCAGCTCCTCTCTACAAGCAGAAGACCTGAATGCTAATGAATGAGTACAGTCCAGAATATCAGAGAAGAATATCAACAGAGCACACGCACCTTCCTTCAACAGAATTAAAGACCTTGCTGCTGCTGCATCTTTCTCAGTGTGCACATTGCAGGATAATTTTTGTATCAGTTACTACTGCATGTCCAGTAACAGGTTGCTGCTGCTGTGTCTAGCAACCCAAGTAACGAGTGAGGTTGTACCACGGTAGGCCCTTTATACAGACAGGGACTTGTCTGCCTCAGAAAACTTAGACTCTATACCAACCAAACAGGTTAATGAAGGTGAGAGGGTAAACAATACACAAGGAATTTAAGAACCGTATGAAAGGCTGGATGAAGCAGGCTCTCCTTCCAGGGTCATAACCCTGCTGGAAAGATCTCCTCTCCCTGGTTTCAACCTACGCTTTGTGACCAAACGGTGAATTCAATCAGGGGCTTGTCATTTCCAAAGGACATCTGGAGCTCAGAGTGAAAAAGAGCTCAAATCTATCAGGTCACCAGACATGCTGCCCTGGCCTCTTCCTTCACAGCCACAGGCTGTCAGCCAGCCCATGTACTCATCGGTGGTGGGGTGCTGCCGACTGTTTGTGGAGCCCAGCTTGGGCTGCAAGAGCAAACAGAAGCTGGCATGTTTGTGTATACCCCTCTCACTTGTACCTGATGTGTCTGGCTTTTCTTTCTTATCAGCTGAATAATAAAATTAATCGGATAATTGATTTTTCTTTTAATAATGAATGCAAGTAAAATAAACATATGCTCATGTTTTTATTTAATGTTAATTGTGAAGTATTTGGGACCATTATCTCTTTTGCTTATTTGATAACAGCAGCACAGTTTGATACTCTTACAGACATGAAATAATCTAGATTCGTGGAAAAATAGAAATGTTATTCAGAACACATACAGTGGGATCAGTGAAACTTTCAGCTGAATGGGAAATGTCTAATTTTTAGTGCATAACATGAAGCATAACATTATGTTAAGGACTGTAACAGTCAATTACAGTCAGTGCATGACAGAACTTTTAATGTTAACCTTTAAGCTAGAAACTCACAATTTCCAAAGCTTTTCAAATGCTCCATGGCTTAAAACTACCGTAGGTACCAGAAACAACAGCATTTCATGACCTATCAGTGGAAGAAGGCATTTTCTGTTTCACAATGACATTGATAAAGCCACTAGCTTGACACAAGAAAGCATTATCATTATTAGAAATAATACTGTACATAACATAAGGCTACAAAATATTCAACTGCATGTTAAAAACAAAAGCCTCCTTATGCTCACAAGTCTACGATCGAAAGAGCCAAGTGGGATAAGTTTATTATTTCACTACTGAGAGAAATGATGGTGTGTATAGCATTATTGACAACTGTGATGGTTTGGGAAAGGATTTGGCATTAGAAAGCTTTTAAAGGACATATTGTATTTAGTAGAAGTGAATTTTTTATGCTGATAGATACTGTGTTTCTTTTAGAGACAGGCAAATATTTAGAGACTGACTATTATTTGGAGGGAGGATATCCTCCTAACCAGATATCCTAGACTATATATAAACAAAAAAATTAAGAAAATGTAATTTCTGTGGGAAATGTTGGTGCTTCAATGTCAATACTAAAAACTTCACTGTTAAAAAGGCTGACAGACACAGGTTTTTAGTTGCAACTTATTGTAAGGTTTGGTTGCACTGAATGTAGCTTTTGTTACCGATATCGCTGTCATTAAAATCTGATGCAGTCCCACCTCTTTAAAAATGTGCATTTTTTTTATTCTTATGAGTTTTACCAACATGAAAGAAAGAATATTTTACCCTGTTGTGTTTGCAGTCAGATCTTAGTTACAGTATCAGGCTTTATTCTGGTAGTTAACAAATTTTGTTAGCAAGTTTAGAGGCACAGTGGAAGTGACGGGAATCATCATGTTAAAGAAACTCAGGTTTAATAATTAAATCCTGGTAACTGAAGGGGAGGATACGCTTTTTTAAAATTCCTTCAAAGCCTGTGATTATGTAACTGCTGTGCGGTTTAAACCTATTACAAATTCTCTGAAGTTGGCTATTCAGAGTTTTCAGTGTACATTGCATAACATCTTGCGCACCGTGAAGCACATGTGCATGTACTACCCTTACAATAGTGGTAGCACTGAACGTACTGATGTTCACTGGGGCTTCTACATGTTTCTCACTCGCACGGCAACAAGTTACTGCTGCCCTATGCTGAAACCTTTGCTTTGGCATACTTCACTTGATGGCGAATTGCCTGGGTGCAGGCAGCTGCGAGATGGCTTTTCTTTACAGTTCAAGTCAAGTAGCACTTATCTGTGCACAAAGGGAAGTGCTGGTAGTATTGAACAGAGGAAAAAGAAAGAAAGAGTCATTTGTTAATTCTACAAGCTTTTCTATAACTAGATAAATTACCCTGTGTGAATGAGTTCATAGCTCTGAGCACATGAGCTGCTACATTAGATAACTAGATATTATCCATTCTGCTGGATCAATAACACTGAACAGTGGGTGGTCTATTATGTCATTTATTTCTTCTTTTGGTCAGGTCAGTTAGTTTGGCAAGCAGCTGAATTATATTTAATTAAAGCCAATTTAACAATGATTGACCTTCCTTGTACCTTTTACCATTAGCGAAAATCTTCCATTTGCTAAAAAAGGTTCTTGGCTGGGAAAAAGCCAGTATTCTTTAACTTACCTTCTGCCCTGAGGAGATCACTTAACACAGAAACTCCAGCTGTGGTGCTCAGTAGGCTCGAGTTTGTGACTTCTTGAATGTTGTGTAATTACAGAGGATCATTAATACCTTCAGCTGCATTATTGTAGTTGCTCATACTTTCGGCAGTTTTCATTTGCAGACCCTGGTGTAGAAGACTGGAGCTTAAGAACAGGGTTGTAACAAAGTGTATGTTATGTATAATGTATAAATGTAGATGTGTCCTTCCTCCTTCACTCTACTCTATGTGAGAATCCAGAGCAAAATAACAAAAGCTCCACTCTTACTTGGGTGCAAGCTCAGGAAAAAATATATTAAAAGTGTTCTAAATTTGCAAGTCTTGCTCATATCAGTGGGAGAATTAAGTAAAAAAGCAAGTGTTTTTGAAAATGCCAGAAGAAAGTAAAAGTACAGAAATATTTAAGATATTGGACTTAATAATTCTGTTAGAAGGAATGACCTGCTTTGAACCTTGGGCTGGAATGTGCGCATGTATGCACATGTGCATGCATATGCTACATCTAGTGTGGGGCTATAGAGATATAAAGCGTACTTGACCACTTTTTTCCACAAACTTTACATTTTTTTGCAAGGCTATTGCTCATCTGTTCCTTCTGATGGGTTACCTCCATGCCACTGCACATCTATGATAACGCAGTCTACTGGGGCTAGTCTGTATAATTTTATCATACCGAGGGCAAAAAGCCTATCCTGCCCTAACACACAAACATTTTATTTATAGGCCGGTTGGACAGAAGCCTTCCCATTCTTTATCTTTTATAACACTCTGCATACTGTGATATCAGGTAGTGGACAAAATGAAGTTAATTTCAGCTCCATGGATAACCTGTGGTATGACTACTTAAATATAAAAGTAGAGCAGACGTGAACAGTGGCACTCTGTAAGAGGGGAACAAACTGTCCTGCTAACATCACTGAAGCAGCTGTCTCTCTTGAGACAGAATAAGTTATCACTTTGATCACTGTGATTTCAGCAGGCAGGAGCGTGCAATATAAATTACCTGAAACATATGGGGTGTCATACGTCCTTACAAAAATCTAGGGTGTCCTTATAGTGAGGCAAAGGAAAGTACTGGGGTCATAATTTCCACATTTCTACATGTCTTTTATTGACTTCATCTAAGCAGCAAATGTAGCTGAGCCAAATAGCCAGAAATTCTCTTTAATTTTGCACTGTCCTATTCTAATCTACTATTTCTGCTACTAAAATATATAGACTCATTTCCACTCTCATGAAGCACTGAGACCTACGAACAGCTGGTGCCAGAGAGTGCGTGCTTTGGCTTGTGCTCCTCACCCCTGCCTCGCAGGGAAAAACCAGGCCTGCCCCCATATCGCCCCCAAAAAAGGGCACCTGCTGTGAACAGATCAAGAAGATACCCTAATTCCTGCTCTAATCCTGAAGCAAACTGCAAAGCCCTATTGACTTCACTTGATTTTTGACTCAGACCCTCCTGCAGACAGCCTGTAGTAAATGTCTTGAGACTGTTTAGTTGGTTTTGCCAGCTGAACCACTCTTTGGTGTTTCTTGTGTAGCACCTGCATACGTGCCTGCATGACAAGAGGTGGTCTGCGCTGCCCAGCTGTACCACCTTGTAATTCCTATTTTCATCCCAGAGGCACCAGCCTAATCTTGGAGTAGCAGAGACCTCACACAGGCTGTGCTCTATTATACTAGGCATGGGTTTATATTCTAGGAAGAAGAAAAAAACCAGATGTCTTGTGTCAAATAAAAAACCCAGAAGCAAATAACCCAGAAGCAAGTAAAAATATAATTAAGAACTGACACATTCATTCTTGCTGTGTTTCAACATGAAATAGCGTAATTTTTTGGTTTGGATAAGGCATCCATGTCAGAGTGTTAGCTAAATCATGTCCTTGCCTGCTTAAATGAAAGAAAAAAAAAATCTTTTTTTAAAGGCTTTTGACCTTGATTTTTTGGAAGATGGTATTAATGTTGCCTGAATCAATGTTCTGCCTTCATGCATAGCCATTGCACACACTTTACAAAGATTCAGCATTAACGTTTCTAGAAGCTTTAACAGCCTGTCTCAGGACTTCAGAAATGACAGATAAAAGGAAAGTTTTCAAGGTTGTTTACTGTTTTTCAGGACTCAATTCTTTTATGCCATGCATTTTTTACTTATCAAAAACATACTTGACATTGCCACAAAAGTGATGACTGAGAACTGTATTTCTGCACTGAGGTTCAGTGGATATTCAGAGTTTGTAAGTCAGCCCTGTGAGTTCAGCTGCAGATTTTCTCTCTCACCACTTTGCATCACCAATAATTTACTGGATATCTTTGTGAAAGTTCTCAGGCTGAGAGACAGCATCACATTCCTGGAGAATCCCTTTCCTATAATCTCAGACTATAAGGTCACCTCGGGCTATATGCTCACACACTGGTTGTGTAGATTCCAGTGTACCAGCAACAGCAGCCACTCCTGTAGTGTAAAAATGTATTCCAGCAAACAAAAAATGCCAGTCACTAGTGTATGTGAGTAGCACCAATTCACCTGCAAATGGAGAGAGCAGATAAAGGACCCAGAGGACATCCCCAGTGAAGAACCACCAAGCAGACAAGCATGCGTAGGAAGGAGGGAAATTGTCTTTCATATACCTGCCAATAATGGTATATACTCCATGGAATAAAATATCCTGGGAAGTGACAAATCCATGCAGTTTAATGTTGTTGCTGGAGCAAACAAATTGCTCTGAGAAATGTGTGTTTCTCATTCAAAGTTTAAAAGTTTCTCTTTTAAATGGATTAATCTTTTAAATAATGAACAGAAAATACTATTTTCCTGAGCTCTTATATAACACTACTAACACTACAATACTTTAATTTGCACATTTTCTGCCTTTACAGTATCAAAAGTGCTATCCATTTTTGCTTGTATTTGTTCTTCAGTAGTTTATTACTCAACACTACAAATGAGTAATTTCTTTTCAGACATTACAGAAAACAGCGAGGAACAAAAGATAAAATCTCCATGAGAGGGGACCGAGAGAAGGCGTTCTGCACAGCAAAGGAGCTGCTGTTTCTGCCCCTAAAATCTCATCATAGGCACTAAAATATCACCCTGAGGGCACTTTAAGCTATTCACTAACAGGTTGGAGCAGTGCATCCAACAAATCCACGAATTGCTCCCTGGCTGGAACAGGCAGAGATAAAGTATACATAGAAAGCAAGATGTCTCTGGTGATATGGTACTTTTTGGGGCTGTCAGTTGATGAGAAGCTCAACATGACCCAGTAATGTGCGCTCACAGCACGGAAAGCCAACCATATCCTGGGCTGCATCAAAAGAGGTGTGACCAGCAGGTCGAGGGAGGTGGTCCTCCCTGTTGACTCTGCTCTCATAGGACCCCACCTGGAGTACTGCGTCCAGTTCCGGGGCCCCCAGTACAAGAAGGACATGGACCTGTTGGAATGAGTCCAGAGGAGGGCCACAAAGATGATGAGAGGGCTGGAGCACCTCTCCTACCAAGATGGACTGAAAGTGTTGGGGTTGTTCAGCCTGGAGAAGAGAAGGCTCTGGGGAGACCTTATATCAGCCTTCCAGTACATGAAGGGGGCCTACAAGAAATCCAGAGAGGGACTGTTTACAAGGGCATGTAGTGACAGGACAAGGGGGAATGGCTTTAAACTGAAAGAGTGTAGATTTAGATTAAATATAAGGAAAAAAATTATTTACTGTGAGGGTGGTGAGATGCTGGCACAGGTTGCCCAGAGAAGCTGTGGATGCCCCCTCCCTGGAAGTGTTCAAGGCCAGGATGGATGGGGCTTTGGGCAACATGGTCTAGTGGAGGGTGTCCCTGCCTATGGCAGGGGGTTGGAACTAGATGGTCTTTGAGGTCCCTTCCAACCCAAACCATTCTATGATTCTATGATAACAACTGTCAGGTGTGTACAGCTCAGCAAGGCAAAACTCTTAAAAGTCAGCCTAAACAGTGTGGGCTTGCCAGGCCTTCAAGCCTAGCACAGGAGCACTGTCTGTAGGATGAATACCCTTGCAGAAATCCTGATGCTCTGGTGTCCCAGGCAGTTATGGCTCTCTGTGAGCTTAAAGCCAGCCTGGGCAACAGCAGTTTGCATTCCCTGAATATGTCGAGACAAAGTTCAATTGAACAATAAACCAGGCCTGCAGTCCCAGAAATTCAACAGTGTAGCACATACAATGTCAAACACCACAACTTCATAATCATGTATAACAAGGTACAGTATTTGATTTCCAACAGATTAGCAGCTCCTACTGCTTGTTCTCCACTTGCTGTTGGAGTCTCATCTGATCTAATTGGCTTTTGCAGTAGCAACAACAGAGTTAGAGTCTGAACTCCAGGGATCTGTGCTAATAAAACAGGATTATGATCTTTATGGACCTTGGTCAAAAGCTGAGGATTACAACTTCAGATATGAACCGCATGCACAGATGAACTGTTCAAAAGCAAAATTTCTGTCAGTAATTGCTTTTAGCAATGAAAAAAAGAGAAGAAAATTATGTGACATACATGCTAAGGTGTCTGCAAGCAGAATGTTTCTCTCAGGCATTACCAGCCAAAGTTGTGTAGGCACTTCATTAAAAATTTAGAAAAAGCAATATAAATATGCTGTATATGAAACCACAGCTAATATTACAGAGTTTAACAGTTACTGCACAACTCACTGCTGGGGTAATCAGCTAGACTTTCTCCTCATGGATGAGTGCTCCACGTAGGGTCCCCAGCTCAATTCAGATGTGCTCTAAGGCAGAGCAGGCAGGGCACGAGTGACCGTACTACCAGTGATAAGCTCTTTGAGGTCATTTAGCTAAATTATGTATCCTCTTGTGTAAAGGAAAAGAAAGGGAACTGACGCCCAGTTCCGAAGCACCAAATCCAACTGAAAGCAGTGGGAGTTCAGCGCCTGGGCTCAGCGGAGGGTTTTGAAAGAGCTTCCTTTGAGGTGTAAAAGTGTATTTAGCCAGGGTTATGTGCCTACGGGATGAAAAGGCATTCAGAAAGATCCTGTACAGCTCTCAACATGCATAACTCATCAGCATTAATCTTTTGGCCTGCACGCTCCTCGCACTGTCAGCTCTCCTCTCTGATGGCTGCGAGGGCAAATAGCGCGCTTTCTGCTGATGCCCTGCAATGCCCGGCAAGGGCCAGGGGTTTAGGGTTTCTCTCTGGATCTTCTCCTGTGTAATTTCTCTTTGGTAATGCAGATAAAGCAGGAAACAGTATCCAGAAACACAGCAGGTAATGATCTGGGGATTCTCCATTTTGAAAGTCAGTAATCAGTAATCACAAGCTGAGCGTTTATCATCAAGAATTGCTTTTGAAAACTTGGCTCGCTCTTTTTTTCTCCCTTTATGACTCATGCTTAGTCCTGCCTTGCTTTGTTAATATTAAGAAAAAGAAAACCACAGATCACCATCAAAAAAATCTGAAATGATCCTAAAATACATTCTTTTTATAGCTTCACACTGTTAATATACATTTTAGCCGATAAACTACAACAAGCATTCACTTGCCAGCATGCTTTAAACTACATAAACAAAAAATGTTCCCTATTCTGATGTTAATTTCTGTATTTATTTGCTGACTAGAATCACTTGTGCTCACATTAAGATAAGATGGAAACATGAGTTTCTCTGATGCTCTCTGCCCAGATGGACAGTGAAAGTTTGTCTGACCATAGAACTCTGTGTCTGAGCAGTGCAATAGGCCAGAAGAAGGCGGAAAGTAGCTATTCTAAAAATATATATTTATATCTTCTTAATAAAAACCACAAACAAGATGGCCTTTTTTACCAGCATTGGAAAAAATATGTGGGAAAGAACGAATTTTTCTCTTGATTCTCATTAGATGCCGTTAGTGGTTGCTGCACTTACAGAAAAAGATTTCTTCTCTGTATAAGGAGAAATTGTGTGTGGAAAGCAGCGATAAAGCCTGAGGTACTTCCTTCTGAGTGCTTTTGCAAGTTGCTCAGTGGAGCTCACAAATGTCCCTTTAAATTATTTCAGCTTTCAAGAATCAGCAGGAGAATCCTAAAATCGGAAAACACAGTATTTACAGCTACTGGACCGAATCTTTTTGATTGAGGGATTGGAAGCACATGACCACATGGAGTTTTAAATTGCACTTAAAAATGTTTTGTGTAACTGCCCTTCCTGTCATTTTTTCAGACCTCCAGCATTGTTTCAGAGAAATAGTCCTGCACAATGTGTAATAATGCATCACAGGACCCTGTTCCCATAGATCTGAAATGTCTTAGTTTAATCTTCACCTAAACAGATATTCACTTAAATAAAATAGACTAACATTCTCAGTGGCCTATGCTGAGTGTTTTCAGTCACTTGGAAGAGTAAACAGAGCCCCCCTGCCTGTTCCTGCTTCCTTTGGCTCCTGCTTCCTTTCCCACGTGCTTTATTTCTCTAACTGTTTGACCCATGCCTGGGCCTTGCAGGTTCCATCTTCCTTTCTTAGCTCTAGCGGCACCGCAGCACGGAGCGGCTAATGAGCCACCAAAACGAGCTTTGCCACCATTTATTGGAAAGCCATGGCTGAAACTTTTCTACTTTATGGGGAATGATTCCATGTGGGTGTGAGAGGCACTGGACCCTCTCCACACACCACCACGCTGTTTCTCTTATCTTGACCTTTCTGCCTCTTCTTTAATTCCCTACATTGTTTTTCTAAACTACTGGATTCTTGGCTAGTTTTACTGTGTTTGCTACAGAATATGCATTTGTTTTTCTAAAACTGATGTATTATGAGGAAAGAAATGCTTATTTTAGTCAAGATATGAGCTAAGCAAACAAACAAAAAATATTCCTTTTGATTCACACACCTCAAGCCCCTAAATCGAGACATCATTCCTGAAAGCAGTTTTTCAAGAGGAAATCAATGAAAAATATGCTAGTTCAGGAAATTCTTCTCAGCTTGATTGCTGCTTAGATGCCATGTGCATTAAGTATGTAAAAATACAACAATGCCACACTTAGAAGAATTGTTCTACTTTGAAGCTATATCCAGCTGGTACCTCTTTTGGTGTTATTGATGTCACAGCAGAATATCAGCTATTTTTCTCTTTTCCCTTCTCCCACTCATTTACCAAAACAGTATGATGTTCAGTACTCCCTACTCTACTCTGAATAAATACATCTGCTAAAGGTTTATGGCAAATATGTTGAACATTATATATTGAATGGTGAGTATTAAACAGGTGAATATTACACAGGTAAAGAATAATGCAGGAAGAAATGTCTTGGTGCTAACAGATCATAACAATATGGTAAAAATCACAGATAGCAATGACTCCTATGCATCTGAATGCACATTATTTAAAAGGTATTGAGAAATGAAAAAGACTTTTTCTGATATTTTGTGATGTTTTGTGATTTTAAACACGATACCAACTACTCTGAGACATACCATAGTTTACAACCTCTACTCTACATCATCCAACAAGCTGATTAAGGAGAACACACTGATTTTCGCTCTGAGTTTATTTACTGGTGCAGAAAACCTACTGACTGGACCCTAGTAGTAGCCACATTTTAGTAGCTTCTGTTATGACATTTTAAAAATTCTTTTGATTTCTGATAGAGATGTGGATCCATCCACACAGCGGTGTTACTACCAGAAGTGTTCACATACCTGCCATAGTATATAGGAATTTGCTTTTCTTGCCTTTGAAAGACCTCCTAAGGAATAATCCACCGAATTTAGGGATTTTCAGAGAGACTTAAAATCCCTATTCTAGAATATACCCCTATTCTAGAAAATACTCTATTGTATAGAATATATACTGGATATTCCCTCCTGAATTAGATGTACTTCACAAATGCAGGGTATGATTATTTCAAGCCTGAAAGAGAAATTACGCCTAGAACAGGGATGACCCAAAAGGCTGAAATGACAATAAAGCCCATCAAGTTGATCAGAAAGTAAGAGGTTAGAGCCTTCCACATACAGAATGAATACCTGGCCCTGCTGAATTGCAGGATTCACAGCAAAGGTTGAATTTATCTAGCCTAATTATGTCAAGAATAAGAAGAAATTGCTCTTGATAGAAATATCTAGGCTTCCCAGAAACCTGGAGAGACTTGTATTTCACCAGAAAGTCTCTATTTGAAACTGGAACTATGCTTCTTGCTCTTTATGCATGGGACACTGACTCACATTTATAGAGTAACCAGGGTCAGCATGAGACACCATGTTAACATTAGCAATGAATAGTTAATATGTGATTGAGAAATCTTTATAGCCACTATTTGTAACTCCCTGATTGGTGTTTGTCTAAGCAAAATCCATGGCAAAAGAAAGTTTTACACAAAAGAGTGTAACTATCTTTGAATTGGACCTTGTCAGCAGAAAAGCAAAGAAGAAAGATATTTTCTCTGAAAATTGCAGTTGGTCACAGCCAACACCTACAGACACATTACCTGCGCATCTGTTGTTGTCGTGTCAGCTAATTATTGACGCAACTAAGATCAGGATAAGAAGAAAGGTGCTCAGTTTTGCAATAATGTCATGCTGCTAAGACAATTTCACAGGCAAATTTTGGATAAAGAAGGAAGGGACCCCATGGCGTGCTTCTTTTAAGATCTCTGTGAATGAGAAACAGTTGCTTGTCCCTCTCAACAAATCAGTTCTAGTTTTGGTGGTCTATGAGGAGCTAGTGAAGACCAATTTAAAACATACTTGATGATGCCATAGTTCTTGTTTAATAATATTCAGGCACTTGTTTAGAGGCTGAGGATAACAGAAATGTTTAACTAAGCACATGAAACTAAGTAATGTTTCTGAAACCAAATGCAAGCATGAATCCATTTTGGCACATTCCTGGATAACCATCCATATCTGCATACATCTATTATTAACCATTGCAGTTTCTTAAAAGGTACAGTTATAGATCTAGATCTCAGTTCACAACACTGCAAATAAGTGAATGCACTAAGTGGAATAAATGCTAGCAGGGAGACACCGACCCTGAACATTTTGTCTGTCTTTTCCAAGTAGGGGAGAAAGGCCTTGTAATGACTATGCAGTGCCAAAACAGCCAAACAACTTCTGAAATGCCCTTAAAAGTCTTTAAGGGTCTCCAAAGCTATGGTACAGCTAATTCAGTTCATCAGTTGTCACTGAGAAATATGGTGGTCAGTGAGCACCAGCAGCAAAGCAGAGATGAAGGCCTCTGCATTATGGAGAGGAAGCAAAAGCCCCCTCTGAGAGCTGATAGCATCAGTCAGGTAGAGGAGTCACTTCCTGAGTGGAAGCTGAAATCAGATATAATTCCAACAATATCCACCAGGAAATCACAGAAACCTGCAGGATTCATTAGTTTCCAAGAAGAAGTAGATGTTTCTCTAAATCTCAAAAGTTAATGTACATGGTATTTGTTTTCAGCAAGTTCAGCAAGGAGTATGACAAAGATCCTGTTGTCCTTGCCTCCAAACTTATTCATATTTCTTTATAAGTTGCTACCTGATGAGCCATTTATATAAGTGTTCCAAGTAATTTCCTCTGCTGTCTCTGCACCAACAATGTCTAATCTGACTTTGTTTCCTATTATTCTTATCCAATGCTGCATTTAATTGTCAACATCCAGTAAAAAATCAAAGTAAAACAAAAACAACCTGTGTTACCTAATATTTTTATAACTTTTTATATTATCAAGACAGCTCCCTTTCTGAGACATTTTATTCTTTGTTGTTCACTACATCAAATTTTTGCTCATTATGGCTCTTCCTACTTATCCAGCTTTCCCACCCTTTTCCTCCCTCCCACCTAGACTGCCAAGTACTCTTTCTCTTGATACCCTCTACTGCCTCTTTATCTACTTACATGCCAACCATGGTATACTGTACTACTAAAGAAGTAATTTGGGGATCTTGAATGAATGACCATATCATTTCAAGCAGCTCAGAGTTTCCACTGTACTCAGAATGATCACCGTATTTCAAGATCAGATAAGAACTGCCAGGTGCCGACATCTGGTGTTTGTACCACCACTGTTGTTTCACATAATCCTAACTTGTCTGATATCTAAAAGAATTAAATGGATTCCTTCTTCATTTTATGCAATGCTGTTATATCAGGGAATTGTTGGTACAATCATTACAGCAATCCTGTGCGTGTATTTTGCTCATATGAACCAGCGTAGAAGTAGTGTGACAATGCGCTCTGGTGAAGCAATATACATAATGGTAGCTATGATCCCCCACCAAGATATTATTTCTATTTACTTATTCATTGATAAATGAACAGTAAATGTGGGAGGGGAGATGCTTACTTAGGAGGCTTACTTATGGCAATGAGTCACTCGATAAATCAGTGCAATTAGGACTAGCTACTTAGAAACAGTGCTTTCCACCATACAAATCTCTGCCAGTTTTCATTGCCGGGCAAAGGCATACCAAGTTAAGGCTCATATTAGCAATCTGTACACCAACTTAAGAGTTGCACTTAATTTGCACAATAGTGAAAAAGATGCGGGAGTGTCTGCTTCAAGAGGATGATGTTGAAGTGGAAAGGATACTGAATTTAGCCAAATAAGTTAACCAGTTGGTTTCCTTAAGCATTCGCTGTAAGCAATGAAGAGATTGCTCCAGAAGGTGATGCAAGGGATGTAAATTAAGTTACTGATGTACGTCCCATTTAGAACTTCTAGCTCTTCACTGGTTATTCAGGGAGTTTAGGGAGTTTATTTGGTTAGTTTACCCAGCCAAAGTTGGAAGATATTAATACGTCCCCTTGCCTCAACTGCCTTCTCCCCTCCCTCCATTACATCTTCAGTTGTCATTGATGGTGTTCAAGCATCATACAGCATTTCATTAAAGACCCCAAAGTACTGACTGCATTGTGTTTCCCTGTAAAGTTTTGTTTGCCCTGTGAACTCCATTTTTGCTGTTGATAGAGTTGTTTTCAAATCATTTACAAGTCAAAAGACAGATCTTTTCCAAGACCACAAGGTATAGAAACTCTTGAAGTCTTGGGCTGAATTTCTATTTTCTAAAAACAATGCAATCCATACTTTTCCACAGAAACGTTGTTACTTCCTGAAGAAATTTTTATTTCCTCTGATTCTAATACAAATTGTTTATTTATTGTCATAAGACTTAGCTGTTCTCATCACACCTCATGGATGATATATGCAGTAGTCACAGAGTTCACAGATCCATAAGTGACCATAAGTATAATGACCCCAGTTGCCTGCACATCAATGTGCTCAAACACACAGAGATAGGTTTTACATCCAAATGGGTATCTGGAAAAAAATTATGGGCCATAATGAAGCTACATTTGTGTAACCAGTGTTAATGGGCTTTTTCAGTTGGTTTTGAAACTGTATTTGAACATTTCAGAATCAATTAGGTGGAAGAATTCAAAACTTTTAGAAAGGTGCTATTCACATCTGATGTCTAATTTAATGTCTCCAAAGAAAAGATTAATCACTTGTCAGTCCCTTCTAACAGATCTTTTCACAAACTATTGCTTTTTAGGTTTTGGGCAGACGTACATATTGCTCTTTCTACATGAAAGCACTAATTTTAATACAAATCTGAGGTTATAATTTTCATAAGATTCTCTCATTTTTTGTTTTAAATTTGGAATTGGGAAGGTATTACAAAGTTGGCTTTTCGTCATAAGATTTATCAGATTATCACCAGTTTTCACAGAAATATTAGGAAACTTCATGAGTAACTGGCTTGTGACACTACTGGAAATCACATAAGGGATTAAGGAAAGCAGCGATTACATTTGATGTCAGTCCAGTAAAGCACTTCTGTAAATGAAAAGTGCCATTATCATCAACAGAGCTGTAGATATTGCTAAAGAAAGCAAGATTTACACACTTGCATAGATCATAGTCCAAGATCTTATTCATTTATACTGGATATAAAGATTGCATGAGCATTTCTAACTTTCTTAAGTTTGGATGGTACCATATAAATGACTTACGTTTCACAGTGTGAGGAAGTGAAGGATACTGATATGAGTGATAAATCTGACTGGAGGCTGCAAGGCTAAGTATAAGCTAAGTACGGTCTCCCCTCTTTTAAAGGTGACTCACTGTCTCCAAGATGAGTATGGGCTGTTGGTACCCAGAGTGTTGCTCAGTTAAGCTGTTGCCTCCTGAAACTGAACTATCTGCATAGACTTTACGTGTGTGTGTGTGTGTAGGCTTGTGTTTTTATCACAAACATCGGGCTATGTTAATTCATCCAACCTTAAGGAAAAAATGTTATATGCTTTGGTGGGGTCTAAAATGAAATTAATTTAGCTGCTGGAACAGTACTTAAGGGATGCTTTTGTATGGGGTCTTTTAATGAACAGCTGCTTCCTATTAAGGGAAGGGTAGATCTCCTTTTTACATTTTACAAAGGAAACTTAAGATTAATTAGAGCAATTAATCTACACAATAATAGTATCTTTTGGAATTTTCCACATCCCTACAAGTTTGGAAGCCAGCTTTCATGCTCCCAAACATACGCTCTCTCTTCTTTCCCTGTCATTGCTTTCAGAGCAAAAGTTGAGTGAATTCTTATTGCTCACTCTGCAAACAGAAGGGTACACAAAAGAATAAGTTGAGCAAATCATATTAACAGAAATCGTCTTGCATAAAATGAGAATCTTACTCTCAGAGTCATATTTTAGACCGATGAGTTAAAGTTATAAAGGAAATAACAGTTTAATGCCTGTAGAGCTGAACTGACGTTTCCTTTCATTTGAACACCCCAGCCAAGTCGTTGTGGAAAGCAAAGCCTCACTACTGTTTGAGCTGACTAGACAGGCCTTAAGGCTTGCATCTACTTTATATTTAGCTGTTCTTTAGAAATAAGGTTATTTTTAATAAATCACTTCCAATAATTATGAAAGACTAATACGTTTGTTTGGGTTTTTTTAATTGCCTCAATACAGCTGATTGGAACAGTTGTTGCTGTGATAGTTATATTTTTTTCAATGTATTTATACTACATTTGCTTTCTTGCATTTTGTCACTCTTAAATCCTACTGGCAGTTTGGTTAGAAAGCTTCTGTGTGTCCATTTTGAAAGAGCTACGCCAAACAGAGAGGATTACCTGTAGTTCCTGCTGTGTAAAAAAACCCTGTGGATAGCTTTATGCTATTATAATATCTAATGGTCCTTTCCAGCTTTAAAAAGCTACACAGCCATGTAATATGCATGTGAATTTTAAGTGCTGTTTGCATGATCAGAAGGTACAACCTTCATCAAAATATGAGTAAAATTCTGTGTTCAAAGATCCCCAAGCCTTGTGAAAGATCATTCATCAGTATCAGCCACATAATCTCTTTAGATATTTTAAATAGCAAATGTGATAATATTTACCTTAATACTGTTGAGACTAAAGTTAAATAGATTTGGTTTTCAAATCTAACAGGTGCCATTTGGACGGGTTGGAATGGAGCAGAACTGACCCAGCAAGGACTTTGGAGACAGAGGACCTCAGGAGGTCCTATTCGAGCTTCAGGCCACAGAGAGATGATAGATATTCTTCACTGCAGCTTTCTACTCCTGTTCTCTCAGGCGTATTAGGATTTGGACAGGAAGAGGGGGAATGCACAGTGCTCACATTATGTGACCAAAGGCCTCACCACTCTGTGTTTAATGAGGAAGCTGTAGTTCCTTAGTCTCCCTGTAAAACACCACTCACAACCCTTGTAGACCATAAGCTTGAGCAGTGGGATTGGCTCCATCTCCTGGGCAGATCTCACAGGCTCTTTTGGAGCTAGAGACTGTCCTGGGGTAATACTGAGAAAGCAAGTGTTGTATGGAGAATAGCTGCATATCTAACCGTCTTTTACAAGAATTTGCTAGAGGATGGGAATTTTTTAGAGACATCACCTTGTTTCTCTGGGCTAAGTAGTACCAGCCCTTCCTCTCACCACCACCAAAAAAAAGTGAAAAGTTGTCAAGCCTTCAGTTCAGTAACAGCAGACAGCTTTAATCTGATCTGGATTCTGACTCCAAAGTGATGCTCTCCTTTGGCTCTCAAAGACATGATTAATTTTGAGAGCTGTACTTAAAGATCCACTTATTTATTTACTTATTTATCTATTAAACTTCCTATATTTGTTTCCCAAGGAGAAGAAAGCTCAGGTGTCTCCACAGAAAAGTGGTGGCCCTTAGCTGTCCGCCACTTATGCACTAAACTGGAAGGAGGGCAGGAAGAGCGTTCCCTGTTTCAAAGTATTTTCTGTTTTCCCCTCTCCTTCTTTCTTTTCTATTGTTCTGCCTCATTTTCCCTGTTCTCTGTAATGACATTTCCTTAAGGTCAACCTATTGTTATTTAGGAGTGTGACAGAAATATCAGGGTGAGTCATGCAATATTTGCCAACTCCACACCTTTCAGCATTCCGTTGCTGAGAGTGGAGGTAAAATAGCTATTTGTGATTACTACTGCTTCCTAAGTAAAAGCTGTTTTTTAAAAGAAAATTAGTAAGAAAAGGAGCCCTAAAAAGAAAATTACATTTTAATAGATTTTCTTAGGGTTTTCATAAGCCTGCAATGAAACTGAAGCTGTCCAGGGCCAGCAGCATTCACAAATAAAGCTTTAGTAACACATGCATGTAAGTCTAAGAGAGAGAAACAGGAGAAGGAATTAAACAAAGAATATTTCAGGCAGGATAAAAATCAACAAGAAAAAAAAAAGTCTGCTTAAAACTTCTGATAGATTACTGAAAATCTATTTTTCATTTCACAAATAGAATTACACTGACCACGTGCAAAAAAACCCCTGGACTGGAGATGAAAAAGTCTACATAAAGCCTACTGTGTGTGAAACGTATCTAATGTGATCCTTTATGTACGACACTAACCTTAATTTTCTTTGCACCAGTCTTGTGCTGCAAATTATTTTGCATTTGCCTTTAACAATTTCTAACAACTACATAAAACATCTGTATTGCAGCCCAAACACTCAAAAGGGACATCCTGAGATGGTTCCACATGTGGTGAGGTATGTTAATTCTAAATTTCTCCACTTGACTGTCATTAATAAACTAATAGAAACAAAGTATGTTATACTTCTGATATGTGACAATACTGCAGAGCTGCTACTGAATGAACTAAACTGCTGGCTAGATACATAGGCATGTGTTTACTTTTGCCACCTTAGCTCTACAAAACAAATTTTGATAACTAAATTCAAACAGAGTGTTATGTTTGGTTTTTTTCTTCCTTACAGATTTGCCCTTGTGGTCATTGCTCAACATTTTCCCCCTTCCCTGACAAATTATAGGTGTGTGCCCAGGATGCAGCTTTCAGGGCTATCCATGCCTCGCTATTTTAGGTGAGGTTTGTCAGCGCTCAGAGCGCTTCTTACCCTCTCCTTTGCTGGGGAGCGGAGCAGCAGGACTAACTCTCCATACAACACAACCGTTTTCAAATTGGATGAATTCTGGTCCCATGAGAGGAAAAATATTGACCTAATGCTTCAGTCTGCAGCTCTGTCATCTTGTGACTTTGGTAAATCTGAGACAAATTCTTTCAAAATATGTAGGTTCAGACTACCTGCATTACTATTTCTATAAAAATAATTACTATAATAACTAATGATTTGTCCAAAAGGTCATGTTGTCCCATTGTGAGTGACTAATCACACAACATAGCTGTAGATTTCATAGAGTAATTCTCCCCTTGCGCTAAATAGCTTGAAACTGAGCTATAACTTCCAACTGAAATACATCATCTTGCCTATCAGAAAAAATATACAGGCTTCTCCATCTCACAGGAAATTCACCACGAGCCTCAGGAGCGTCTCCCAGGTGTTAACTACATCAACTTGCCCTTTGTTAGCTTTATTAGCCTAGGCCAATGAATTTTGACATGTCAGGTGAAACAGTGATCAAGAACTTTCATCTCTAAACACCAAGTATGGAACTCACCCACTGTCTCAATCCTTCTTCTCTAAAAGTTGGACTTCTAATTTAAATTATTTGTATAGCCTCCTCTTCTAGTTTGTGAAAGGATGTACACTGTTCATTTGATCAGTCTTAGACACCTAAACTACGGCTTGAGAGATCATTGTAGGAGTCTTTCCCACTCCATTAACTATAGAGAAAACATGGGCAGCTGAATTGGAGACCTACCTTTTAGGCTACTAAAATTACATGAGGTGAATGGCCAAAGTGGTCATGAGTCAGAGTCATCTTCTTTTTGAAAAGCTGTACCATCTGAATTTCCTTATTCTCTCACTGTATGCCCATTTCCTAAATTGTAGCCAGTTCTTCTGGGTTTTCTCTGAATCATGTTTTGCCCTTGAAGCCCACTAAGAAAAGCAAATTCTCAAGCAACGGCAGAGTTTTCTTTCCCAGAGTGAGAGCTCTCCTCTACACTAGCAACCCCTTTTCTTTTCCTGAAACTTTTAAGGGTATAGTTTTTTAAGAGACAGCTACTTTTCTGACATACTTGATTACAACTTGCTAATGGGTTAGTACCTCTTGGTTAGGCACGCAAGTATATGGACATGCACACCCAGATACACGCGCATCCCCCCACCCCACCCCTGCACATACAAGTCATGTGAGCTTGATTTCCACAACTGGCAATTTTAAATGAAGATTGCACGCAAATATTTGGGGTAAAAATAAGCACATGTTCTTGCTTTCACTGAGAAACATGAAATGACTGACTGGTAATGGGAATGCTCTACGTTTTTCAGAATTTGAAAGCTCATTCATAAGTCATGCTGATTTAGATAAAAGTGTCCAGTGAGATGCCCTCTACAGTTCCCTCTAATAGCTTTATTTCCTTTTATATTAATAGCTTCAGTGACAGTCTACCATACCTGTGTCATTGCTGTTAATGACCTCTGTAGACTACAAGGTTTTGCTCTCAACAATGCTAAGTTTGCATGAAGTTATTCTGAACAAATCTATTCTGATAACAAAGTGGAAGCTCTGCCCTAAACCAAGAGATATTAGGAAGAATAATTATTTTTTTTCCAGATAGAATACTCTTTCCACAAGAGGAAACTAAATTCAGTGTTTGGCTTTCCATGTATAGCTCAAAAATAGCTTTGTGTAATACCTTAAGTCAGATTTCACCAGCTAACAATACTTGGATGGAGGACTTCTCAGGATGTGGCAGGAAGTGGAGAGGGTGACCACACAATGACAGCTTGCATAAGTCAGCACCAAAATATGTGCATTTGCTTACTGAATATACTGTGATGCTTTCAAAACTTGAGGATGTTAAAAATCCTACTGTTCTGTATATAAGATTTTTCAGTCATGAAATTTTACCTTGGGAAATTAAAATTCCTATAGAATTTCTGCCCGATGAAAGATTCTTCAGTGTCCCATTTTAAACCATTGTATATTGTTGGATGTTGGTAAAAAGTTGTCTGGTTGCTTCTCTGTAAGCAGCTACATTTAAGTGGTGATGTATTATATGTGTAAGGGTAAGTAAAACATTTGGGAATTCTGCTGTGTTACTTGCTAGGTTTTTGTTGTTGTAGCAACATTGGTTTGTAGCAGCTGTGAAGCTTCTGGGGTTTGTTAATAAAAGAACACACAGACAGAAGAATGGAAAGACTTGATGAGAGAAAATAAAACTAGCACTTGTTCAATGATTGGAAACCAATTACTTTTCATTTTTTATTTTTACTTTTTCCCACATTTTTTCTCTTTTCTGTATTCTATTAAATTATTCTATTCTGTTAGCTCCATAGAACCTGTATGGAAAAGTTGCTTATCTATATACAATTGTACATTCACTTGTTCCCCTCCCAACACGAATATATATATTATTTTAATATGGGTACGTAATTCTGCTATACCTTTTTGTACCATATGAAATTCTAACCCAGTACCCGCCCCTTTTAAGATACTATGATCTTAAAAGAAAGAAAAGTATATGAAATTTCTGCAGTAGAGTAAATAATGTAAACAAACTGCTGTGAATATTCATTATAATTCTGAAACATTGGGCGGTGGGGTTTTTTGCCAATTGCCCCCACTTTCGTGTATTTTTCCAACACTTGTGTTCTACTAAATAAAAAAAAGCTATGGAGGATGAATTTCATGGATTCATGGTGGGAAGGTTCACACTAGAGTAGAAGTTTTCACATTCAGTACTGTACTCTGTAAGAAATTCTGGTGACTGCATTAGGATATTCATGATATGAGATATAAAACATCATGGTTGTCAAAATATGTCCCTAATTTGGCATGCTTAAATACACAAGGAGAATGAATTATAAAGCCCTTCCTTACTTTTTGCAAGTATTCAGAAAGAAATGTGATGAAGAACAGATTTGTAAAAGACCTGTTTTTTAGATCTGCATTGACTTCTACCCACATCAATAAGTCCTTGTCAGGGAAAGTAAATGTTTCACAGTCTGGATCAAACACTGGGTAATAAGTTATTTGAGAATCAATCTGTATTTATCCAGGTTCTGCCTGTTAATACACAGTATGGATTATTTCCGCTTTTACCTCCTCTACATTTCACTGTGGGTTTATCACTGAGTATCCCAAAAGCAGAGTGGTAAAATACTCTAGTTGAAAACCAAAACAGACTAGAAAAAGAAAAATGCAATAGATCTGGAAAGCTCATTTGAAATTTATGAGGGATTTGAATTTGAATATCTGAATTTGCCAGTCTACAAAGGAAGAAAGTAGGAGGCTGTGAGCGAAGAAGTTTCCTGTGGTTCTTCCTTTATAACAAGCCACAAAGGAAGGAGCTCTGTGCTCAGGCAGGCTTTGTAAAGCTGTTCAGTCTGCGCCTACATCAAGACTGCTGTCAGGATGGTGATGTAGCTCGGGAAAGATTTCTGGGCATTAACTTGCCTTGCTCTTACATCTGTTCACACATCCACAGCATAAGGATCCTGTCCACTGACTTGCAGCTTCAAGAAAACAAAAAAGTTTTGGAACACTGTATGTTCAAGTAAATTGTAAGATCTTTTCTCATAGGATGCAGAGTTTGACTGCCTGTTTCAGTATTTGCTGTTGGAGGTACCTATATTTAATGCATCCAAGACAGTTTTGCATAAACCAGGAGTTCTCCACTTCCATAATATGTATCACATCCAAACAGAGGAACTCCTTTTCAGTCTCAAACACCACATTCAGTCTCATGGGCAAATTACAATCCTACAACAGCATTTTTTTACAAGGAGTTTTGATATCTTTTCATGATAATAAGCTAAAACCCAGGCAATAGTACCTGGAACAAGGCAATCCAACAGACAGTTTCCTACAGAACACAGAAGTGTCAACTGCTATATGAATTGTGGACCATGAATCATTGCATCCTTCATAAAAATAGACTTTGGAAGCATACATATCTGAATACAATTGATATGTACAAATAAGGACTGCATGTAGGGTAAGAAGGCAAAAGGATACAGGAAACCTTTCAGAAAGAATGATTGAGTTCAGGGAAGTTTTGTGACTCAGAGAGTGGGAAGCTGTTTTACTCAAGAGCATGTGTATGCTTCTATGACAGTCATAGACCAGGGAGAGCAGTGTTTTTTGAAAGACATGAAAATAGGCTTTTAGCCATTTGGGTGCTAAGAGCTGTATTGAGGTAGAAAACTGGGAGAATAAACCCCCTTATTAGAGCTGGGGAAGCAAATTTAAGGAGGAGCTAGGGAACTGGAAAGGGCAGGTTTGAAGAGGGAGGAGATTAACTGTGTGGAATTGTCAAGCTTGAGCTAGATGCTGAAATAAGTAAGTATGAAAACAATAGTTTGCAGATTAAAACCCCTGCTCTGTCTCTTTGGTGCTACTCCAGAAAAAAAAGCATAGAAACATGTCAGAGAAGATAGGTTGCCTTTGTCGTGTCTTAGTGGTAAAGTTTAAAAAAGAGACAATGCTTGGTCTTTGATAGCCAGCATAAAGAGCAGGGACGGAAGGACCTGTGCCAGCACAATGACTCTTCTTGGCTGTGAAATGGTAACTATGAAGTGGTTCCTCAGGTTGGTTTAACTTCTTCTAAGAGACAAACTAAGCTAGTAGAGAGTGAAAGGAAATCGATATAGTTCATGACATGTCTTCTTTTTTTTTTTTTTTTTTTTCTTTTTGTAGGAAGTTAACTAAGCAGCATACTTTTGAATTTGGAACAATTCCGAGTTCAGTGAACTGATACCTGGAAGGCTGGTGACATTCAAGCTTTAATTTAAAGGAAACCATCAGCAGCCTGAGGCCGGAATAGGTGCTTTTAACTTAAGTAAATCAGTTCATTAAATTAACAAATGATGAGGCTACAACAATAAAGCTGAAAGGAAATGAAGACATGATTATGAGGGTCAACACAGCATTGGCGAATATAAAGCACAACACAGATGGCTTTTCAGAGATGACAGGCTGAAGGATTGCTGATGCGGAAGATACATACAACAAATGAGAAGTGAATTTAACAATAGAGCCATATTGTTTTTCCATGGACTTGGATTTTCTTAAGCAATCAAAATTTGGCAGAGATTTTTAACAGCACTCATATGTTATGTCTCTTAACGTTTCTACTAAAAGAATGCTTCTACTACATCTATTAAAATGTTTATATTTTTGTGCTTTTGCATAATTACATCCATCCCATCAGAAAAATTTCTGGGATACCAGGTGCTGTCACAGTTAGTGACAGCAACTCTGATTAGGATCCACTAGTTATTAAAGTTAATGAAGAGTACCTGCAAATCAAGAAGTATCATTGGTATGCTTAGGGTTTTTTTAAAAACTCTGTAAGAAAAGTCAAACTGTTCTGTTAAAGGACCAATGCAGATGAAAACTAAGCATTACAGGAAAATGTACTGTTGGCAGTATTGGAGATTTTAAAGTACTACATTCAAATTGTTAATTTGCTAAATGACTTTATATCTCATTCCACCTTGTTTTCATGGAATACTTCAAAACAAGTTTTCAACAAGCTGAGCTGTATGATCAGCCTTGTATCATATGATGTGGGGATAGAAAATCACGAGCTTGAAAAAGGGAAATGTAGAGCTGCTGTACAATTAGCTATTTCCTCTTTTATATTTTGTGTATACATCTGAAGAATGACTGACTGTAAATTCCACTACTTCCCATGGAAAACTAACATGAAATTTAAAAGACAATTTTTCTGTACCATGTTTTTTACTGGCTTCTATCACATTTACTAAATTTGTCTATCTGTGCCATAGGAGACCCACTCACCTTTACAAAAACGTATTTTTGAAAGTAAGACTTAAGAACATTCCAAATTCAGGGACAGAAAAGGAAGGAAAAGCAGAACTAAGACAGAGTATGTGCTGGAGAAAAGGGGGAGTCCTCCTGGAGACCATAAATTTCTCTTCATTTTACCGACATGCAGATTCAAGTTGGTAATCCACATGGCTGCTGAACCATAGATTTATTTTACAAGTAACCTGTAGGTCTTGCAAATAAAAGTTTAATGGTGTAAAATCATTGTATGGGTACGTAAGTCCTGAACAAATCAAGTGTGTTTCAAATCTTGTGGTCCTGGGGGTGAGCAGCAGAGAATCTGCAGATGAAAGCAATACCGTCCAAAATATCATAACTTTTGGGTCTGTGGAGACTGGTCTGTGGTAGGGATATGATGTATTGTGGGCTAGAATGATATTTTCCACGTGTTCAATGTTAAACAAGTCAATAAATCTAGGAGCCGGGAAGTAATTTTTCCCATGTTCATTTTGGGGGACGGTAAGTGAAGCTTGTCTTCATAACATGTGAGTGATTCATATTTTAGGTATTTTCACCATGCTCAAGATCTCACTTGCCTCTTCCCTTTACAGCTGGTACTCTGGAGTTTTGTACTGTAAGTGAAAAGCTTGTGAAAAGGAGTTAAGATGATTTTGTGATTTATGAGAGGTAGCGACAAATGTGGAATTGATGTGCTGTGGCATCTTCAGAAGATAACTGGTCACCTGTGACCAGAGCAGACCCTTCCTGGTGGTTACACTGTCCCTCCCAGTCCTCTCATCTATTTTTGTCCTGTACCTATCAGTGCTAGAGGCTGTGTAAAGCTGGTGTCTGTTTGCTGTCTTTAGGGAAATCTGTGGATTTCATATTTGATTCACAGACGTCTATGTTGCACCACAGATGACGCTAATTTACAAAGACAGCTAATACTGAGGGCTATCAGTGTATCTACTGATCATATGCATCTGGAGACTAAGAAAATACCTTCACAAGATGGACAGAAGCAGTTTTCCATTTCCACCAGAGTGCCTCAGTCCTGAATAGGTGAGATTTTTGCTTCACAGTTCAGCATCTGTGCTGCTTGCTGCATCTGAAGACAGTAACAACAGCCAAAAGTCAGCAAGAAATTGCCCAGAAACTTCAAGAGCAAAGAGAAAAGGTGCTGAACTACCACACATCATTCTCCCAGTTCAGGGTTAAGCAACACAGTCGAAAAGAGGCAACTACCCTTGCCCATTTCATATTCTGTGCAGAAAGAATTTTTGTCTCCTGATCTCTTAATCTAGTTCTTATCAGTGTCTGCTCTCACTGGAAAAAAAAAAAAAAACCCCAAAAAACCCAAACCCAACAAACCACGGAAAAATCAGACTTAGCAGTATACTTAAATGGACAGATGAAAAAAATGTCATCTATAGCTGCCCATTTATCAGCATCTTTGTCATTCATTCTGAGAAATAGAGATTAAAAGTTAAAAAAAATCAATGCATTTTAACTCTGCCATTCCTAGGATTATTCTTTCTGTGCGTACTTCTCTGCCTTGCAGGGTAAACACGTAAAGCAATGAATAGACAAGAAACACTCCCAGCAAAAGAAAATTTACAAATCTTCAAAAGATGTTGAATGCGAGTGGGCAGACCATGACAAAATGTTCACACTTCATCCAATCTAACTAGTTTACCACTATATATTTATCCTATAAACTGTGAACTGGAGTTCTTCTGTGGGAGACCAATCCAAGTGAAGTGACAGGAAGCAAAAAGACAACTGCTTGTACAGATATGGGATAGAGCAGGATTTGCTAGTTCCCAATTCTGTTCATTTAATCAGAAAAGTCTTTAAGAGTCCATTTCCATCATCAACATTTAAATTGAATCCTAATTTACTCTGAGAATTAATTGCATTTATTCTGGAAATACAGTCAGTGAAATAATGTCTTTAATCTATACCCTTTTTGAAATGGAGTAATAATTCTGCCTGTCTCAGTTACAGGTTGTGAGGCTGAAACTGTATGTATATGAAAGTGTGTGTATTCCATAGTGGTTCAGGAATGATGTATTTTATGATCTTTAGACAGAAGTATCTTCAGAAGAAGGGGTTGGTGGTTTTTTTTTTGTTTGTGTGTTTTGGTTTTGGTTTGTTTGTTTTTTTTTTAAAGTAGCAGTATCATTGCTTCTTGTGCTGATAATAAACTAATTTATGGTCACAGTAGTGCAAAACTTTCAAGATTTCCCAGTGCAGCAGGTTTGTGACTCCAAAATGCAAAGCATAGACATTTTATTTGTAAATCACTGTCTAATATTGACATAGAGATAATCTACCAAGACATCTCAATGAGTGGTTTTGCAGTAGTCATGCAGAAAAACGCTGACTGTTTAAAAATACAGTTATTGATTGTTATGATACAATACCGTGTAGACTGTCAGTCTGATAAATTTTAAATATTTTTGACAAGATAAATTCAAAACTGAAGAGGTGATTTCAAACATGGATTTAGCAACATAATAGATCAGACAGAAATTTATTCCTTCACTTATAGCATCCTTGGCTGGCTTTCAGTATCTTAGAAGTCAACGCTCATTAGGCTGTACCAGTTTGGGGCCCCCAAGACACTGATAAGCTGGAGCAGTTGAGCAGAGGGTCCCCAAGGTGTTTAGGGCTGGAGCACTTGCCCTGTGAGGAGAGGCAGCAGGAGCTGGGCTTGTTCAGCCTGGAGAAGAGATGGCTTGGGTGGGGGCTCACAGCAGACCCCAACACCTACAGGGCAGGGACAGAGGAGCTGGAGCCAGGCTCTTCACAGCAGTGCGTGATGGGAGGAGATGAGACTGTGGGCAGAAGCTGAAAGAAGAGAAGTTCAGAGTGGAGATAAGGAGACCCTTTCCCCCTGGGGACAGCTGGGCAGAGGTGTGGGTTTTCCATGGAGGCTGTGCTGGTTCCATCCATGGAAGTTTCCAAGCCCTGAGAGGGCACAGCCCTGAGCAGCCTGGTCTGAGCTCAGAACTGATCCTGCCTTAGCTGGGTGGGGGGAGGCTGTGCTGGAGACCTCCTGACCTCCCTTCCCACCTGGGTTATCCTGTGATCTGTGCTGGCAACAGTCAGAAGGAGACTGACAACCCACATAGACATGCATGGCGAAGAGCCAAACCACACAGCCAGATCCTATGTCCCGCTGTTCCTAGGAGGGCCGGAGTGAAATTCTAACATCACTTAGGTCAAGAGAAAAATTCCCAGTGATTTTGCCAGGATATCACCCATTGTATTTTGTCTTTAAATACGGAGGAGGAGTACTGGAGTTTTGCCATCAGCTTCAGAGAGGTCACGTCACACCAGATGAATAAGGGTGTCCAGCCCTGCGCTGACCAGGGAGCCTGGGCCAGCTGGAATCTGCACTCAGCTCTTAGCTAAGTACCTAAAATTAGATGGACTGACTCCAGGCATGAGAATTAAAACAACATTGAATATTTGGGGGATTTATTTCACATGTACCTAATTTGAGGTTGGGCACAGCTCACTTGTGCTAGGAAGCAAATATTTATGACTGATACTCAATTTTCAAAGTTAAGCATGTAAAATGTCTACATGCATATATTTACCTAAAGTGTGTGGTTGCCAGACAGTGAATACAACTGATCTGATCTTACTTGCTGACACACAGTTAGATATGATCTTGTGTCCATAAAGAACTCCAGTCAGTGCTCATGCAGATTAAATTCATAGTCTCTTGCATTTCTTTAGGCATGTAATACTTATATATATATATGTATATCTGAGACTTGGATGTGTGTTTGAAGTCTCCTCTGCTTCTGACTTAAAGAAAGTTAAAATACAATGTATTTGAGATCTAAGTACTGACATTAATTGAACTACTTATTACTTTAAAACACTAAATTAAATACTTCTGTGTTTGTCATCCATCCCATTCCCTGATGTGCGCTGATATATACCAGACTCAGTCAAAACCCCTACAGTTCTGTGCTCAGTCTTTCATAACATGACATTTTTTTCTGGGAAGGCTAATTAAAAGGCAAAGGCATTAGATCAGTGAGACACAAGGAAAATTGCTGTAAACATGTGGAGAATGGTAAGTCTGCCTATTGGCATTTTAATCTTTGGGGAATTGCTCTGGATAAGAGCTGCTTTCTTAAGTTTCTCACTTCGTCTGGATCAGTATGCTTATTAGCCCAATTAGAGATGCATGTCTTTTGCTACCCTGTTTTCAATTACATCATTTGATTTAAATGTTGTTGCACCAGAATGATTGACATACAAATTTGGCCTTTAATAAAAATCCGTTGCAGTGATGAAACATTTATTACATGTCATTGTATTATGTTATGAACCACTTATGCAGAGATCTCCAACAAATTTTACATTGACTAGGCAAAAATCTATGGCCTGATGAGGGCTATAGAAATAATTGGGGATATATAGGTAAGAGAAACTTCTTTTTGACATCATGCAGTGTAAAAATTCTTAATTTGTGGAACTCCAAGAGGAGCTGTCTTTTGTATCATCTTAGACACAAAGCTTTACTTAACTTTAGGTGTAATGAGAGGTTTCAGTATCAAAACTATCCTTTAAGGAGGTAAATCTTCATTTTGAATGGCAGTGATAAATATGAATTTTAAATACACCATATTGTAGTTAAAAAAAAAACAAACAAACAAAAAACCAAAACACTCCAAACAAAAATCCCCCCCCAAACCCAAGAAACTTTGCAAGATGTCTCCATAATTAAAGCTAATTTTACTTTCTAGTCTCTATATTGCTATAACTGGATATTTAGTCCCACACCCCTGTTTACATTTCCTGCCTGCCCTTTGTTCTGCCAACAGATTTTTGAGGAAAATTACAGGATTGGCATGCTTGTAGTTTCTCATGAATAAAGACCAATTCCTGCCTAGAAAAGATATATCTGGCTAAAGAGCTATCAAGCGGCAAGGGTTTGGCTTGCCGCATCTGCCTTGTTGGCTCAGATCTACTTTCACTTCTATCCACAGGGCACTCCCATAAATGAGGCAAAAAGAGAGGAATATATTTAGAGTTCTTTCACTGCTCCAAAGAAAGTTCACCAAAATGCTACCAGAGCTTAAAACTAAATGAAAATGTATAGCCACTTCCAAAAGCATACAGTGAATGTGATTTTAAACATCACAACATATGGATTTTTTTCACTGCAGTAGGGTTTCTCCTACACGCAGATGCAGGATATCAGTATCTGAATTCTCTGCTATGCTTCCGTTCAAGGATTGAAGGAGTTGCAGATATGGGTGAGAACTGAACTCTACTTAAAAGAATCGAAAAGTACCCACTGGTTTCAGCAGGATTTGAATTTGGGCCTTAGTGCTGGTATCCGGACTTCTAGAAAATTTCCAGTGGCAACTGAATGGTCACCCTCTTACCACCACAGCCAAAAAGCCGGCACACGCCTCGCTAGAGCATTTTAACTTCTTTCATTACAAGTTACAATGGGATATTCATTCTGAGGGTCTGTGGCATCCCGTTCTTTGATAATGAAGTCCAAGTTTGTACGTGAAAAGGCAGTTCAAGATCAATACCGTGCAGCTCGCCAGCGAGTCCCAGGTAGACCACCGAAAGGGACGAGGAGTCCGGGTGGGATGGGCAAAAGGGGCCAGGGACAGTCCCCAGTCCCGGGTCTATCTGGTGCAGACAGCCCTGCCGTGGCGTGGTGCCAAGAAGGTTTCTGTAATCACCTGTCATTAGGCAACTTCTGCATGGGTGTGAATGTAAGCCTGAGAAATGTAAACTTCGTCATTATAATGATTAAGCAAAGAAGCTTTCCCTGGTAAATGGGTGCCTTGGATAAACAGAAAATGACTCGCATGTGTGCGTCGCCTTGGCTGCTGGAACAGGCTGCTAAGTGGCACCATTTGCCAAATAAAAATTTGCACAAAAATTTGTAAAATTATTTTATGCCGTGTCTTTTAGCAGTAAATCTTTATTTTGTGTCTGTTTGTTTGTTTTTCTTTAAAATTGCACTCTGCAGAGCCTCATGCTTGTAGTTTATTCCTCAGGCCATGATTTCATCCTTTTTTTCCATTAAAGAATCTGCAGTCACTTTCCTTTCCAGGTGCCAGGGTATATTTTCAACTGAAACACATTTTGTTCTGAGAGATAGGACAGGTCACTTACAGTAACATTGCAGAGTAGCCTTACCAGGGGAAAAAACCCCAGCTCACCTGACACTTAAAGACTGCTGTTCCTATGGGGGCTGTGGTAGAGATGTGGCTGGTACAGTGATTTCATACTTTTTCAGGTCAGCAGGGTTAGATTATTACTCAAATCTAAAGCAATAAAGTAAACATTTACAAATTCCTACTTTGCTGAAGTTTAATTTGAGTAGGAAGATGGTGAATATACCCAGAATGTGTGTCGCTCGACGTGCTCTGGCTTCTGCGCTCACCCATAAGACCCATGAATCACAGGTAGTTGCAAAAACTGTCTCAGGGAACAAGTTAACTTTAAATAAATAGTCTCCTTTTTTAAGGGCTTTGCTGAACTGAAGCCAGGAGGATTAGCTGGAGGGTATTAATAGGAAACTATATATAAATATATATATTAGAATAAATATATCTTTTTCCGTGATATATAACTTCATGAGGCATTTGTCATCAAAATTAAACAGGTCACAGGGAGAGGACAGTGCTGAATCCTGGCCTGTAAATGCCATTTATTACCACACTGATGAGGGAAAATGCAAACAACTGAGTTTCTTCTCCTCGTTTCTGTTGAAAAATGTCCTCTTCATGATTTTATTGGTTATTTTTAATGGTACAGAGATGCTGCTTCTTACTGAGAGTTACACAAGTTTTTATAGGCGCTAATCTAATACAGTGGTACAAAGCCAAGTGATAGCTTTATATCCCTACAACTTCCATTTGCAAAACCAATTGATAAATTAGTTCAAAAGCAATTTACAGTGAACTCATAGTTGTATAAGCAAAAAAGGATCAAAGAGCCATTCCATGGAATGAGTTGGGGCACTACTGTAGTTTCAAACAGCCCATTTTCTGCCACAGGTCACAAGAAGATGTACAATAAGCCAGGTAACCTGTAATGCTCTGGACTCAGCCATGTCTGTTTTCAGTTGCAAAAGGAAGATCATATAATCACAGAATGGTTTGGGTTGGAAGGGACTTAAAGACCATCTAGTTCCAACCCCCCTGCCATGGGCAGGGACACCCTCCACTAGACCAGGTTGCCCAAAGCCCCATCCAACCTGGCCTTGAACACTTCCAGGGATGGGGCACCCACAACCTCTCTGGGCAACCTGTGCCAGTGCCTCACCACCCTCATAATAATTTCACATATAATTTCCAGGATAAAAGAGAACAACCAAAGCTCTAATAATGCCAGATGCTGATCATCCTCTAGAGGGGCACACATCTTCTCTTTGGAGGCCAGTTACTGAATTTGCAGTTGTGACTTTTGATTGTTCCATTTGGGAGCCTGTAGGAGTAGACTATTCTCTTAGGAAGAAATCAAACAAAGCTCTTAGTTTATCTCTGAGTCAGATAAACTGTGTTGTCTTCTTAATTGATTCTCAGCGATACTTTTATTTATGCCCAGAGCTTGATGAACACAAAATAGTATCAACACATCCTAGGCTTCCCTCCACTAAGTTGGCAGAGGGTAATCAATACAACAAATTTTTTCTATAAGTCTGAGTTTTTCTCGGGAGAAACTGCTCTGTCTGTACTTGGATAAACACAAAAGTAAACTCACCTCACACGCAACTGAATTTTAACAGAAACAGTGCAATATAACCACATTAATATAGTAGGATTATTTAGCCCCAGTCTCATTTTATAAGTTAAATACCTGTATAAAATATAGAAATATGTATATATATTTTCTCACCTAAAGATTAAATTATTCTAGCAGATTTAGAGATATTGTAGTCTTTGCATTGTGGAAAGGAGGCAATAAGATTGGAGAACATTTTGTACATCCAAAAGTATCCAGAGTGTCACAGAAATTTAAGATGAAAATATGTTACAGAGAGCATTGCAGGGAATGAGTGCAGAAGCTGCCTTCTGGTACCACCATCCCTTGGGGCACCCTGTACATTCAAAGCACTGGCCAGGATGTTAACACTGGTTTAATACTGGTTAATACATGATTTACATGCATCTTCGTCTTCATTGCCCTTCTCCCTTAGGTTCCAGAGAGAGCTGCAGCCAGCAAGGTACTGAACAGAGGTTGGAGGCACAGCAGCTCCCTGCTGGAGGAAAGTAAGAAATGTGATGGTTTTCATGTTAAACTTTCAGTCAATAAGAAGGGAGTTATCCTTGTTGGTAGAAATCACCAGTGGAAAGAAAAAATAAAGGGTCCACCTTGAAGTCCAGAAGAATGCGGGTTTTGTCACCATCCAAAACGCAAGCCAATATGGAGGGCAGTGCCATGGTTTCCACTAGCAGAGACTGAAGGGTGCAGTTAAAGGAATCACTACGTGTGTCAATGCAGGGCATGTCCTTCCTGCCGTCCAGGGTTAAAAAGTCGCTGGCATATTCACTGGCATTCTGAGCACACCCAGCATGGGTGACCTTAGCAGACAAGTGGTCTCCTTGCATCATGTCCTAGAACAACATGGCTTGCTTTTTACGTAACAGTCCTCTTTCTGCCACACTCTGCCTACGCTGTCCCTGTTCCTACTTCTCATTTGTAGTATCAAGAATAATCATTATAATCACCACCATTTCACTGTTTGCTTTCTAGTTTCTGCTATTCTTCCATTTGCTGTCAACTTTTCTACTTTCCACTCTTATTTTTTGGTTGTTTCTCATGCATATCAAACTGAAACAGTGCACACCAACTGCTTTATAGGCTTGCATATGACCTACTGCGATGGAATCAGAGGAGGTCATAGCGTTGTTCTAATACAGTATCCTCAAGCCCAGGAGTACATCTGCATGTGTATAGGAGGTCTGAGATAAGCCTTGGCAGTCAAGAACTTGGGAGGACAATAAGGAGCAATAAACAACCTGGACTTGCTTTCAGACAGAGTTCTCTGGATGAGGTCTGTGGGCATAACTGTCAAGCACCAAGAGCTGCTGTGCTATCCTAGATGCAAACTGCAGCTGCCTTTTCACCTAAAAATTAAATTAATCTTCAGTGTAGAACATTTTGTTATCTTTTAACTATAATGAGAGTTTAGGTACCTACTGGATGTGTGAACAGCAACATGTAGTTGTTCTGGTCTCAAACTGGACCCCTTGTTCTCTAATTCTCAGGGTACATGGCAGAAGAAAATCAAAACTCCTAAAGTTACAGCACAAAACCCCACAGACGTGTGAACAAGATTATTACCATTTTACCCCTAAATGGGATTATAAAGGTAATTGAGAGCAGAGCAAGTAAAATTAGTGGCCTTCTAAAGAGTATAAAGAACCAAAGTAACCTTGTTTAGAGTCATTGGCACTCAAATAGTTCACTAATGCCAGGGTCTAACTGTGCCTGGCTCTTCATTTTATATACACCTACATTGCTCTAAGACAATTTGCAAACAGTATGACAGAATGGAGGATTGCCTGCTCTTGAAGTGCTCTATTATTAATGAACTCACAGCAGCTCTGTACTGTATTTCAGGATAGGAGAAGAGGAATACCATGTGCAAGTGAAACCGTAGGCTTGTTTGAGTAAGCAGCATGTAATTATCCAGACTGGAAGGTGGCCAGGGCACTAAAGCTGACACTCTTAACACTAACCTTGCAGCACTCAGTACCCAGCATATTTGCAAACTGTTTGCTGCAGTTCATTTCCCAAGGTTCAGCATCAGACAGGAATATATTCTCTATTGTATTCTGATGGCAGCACATCCTCCTCCCAATTATGGTCCCACAATCTACTTTTGCTGCCTAGTTCTAATTCTGACACCTTTAATTTTTCTCTATTAGGGAAATGGAAGAATGAGAATAGCTTATTCCTCCCTTTCCAACAGCCTGGATACATTTAAGTGGCAGTGGAAAATTACTCCCCAGAGTCTTCTCTCAGGTCCAGACAACACAGGTCTTAAAATGGTGAGAGTCATGAACGTCAGGATGAAGGTCATGCACGTCAGAATGAGGGTCATGCACATCACGAGCACTTCACAAACAAAGACGCTTTCTGTTGTGTCCCAGGGAGTATGAGATATCTTTGAAATCATAACTATTAGCAAGCCTGCCAAACTTTGCTTATTTTTAATTTTTCTGGTAAGCTGCTGTCAGAAGCAACGTTCTCTCTTTCCTCATTCCTCAGACAATGAATGACTAAAGAAGGAAGCTCAACAAGTCACTACATGGAATAACTGGGAGGGAGAGGTCATTTGGTTTATGCTGGGGTGGGAGCAGGAGCCAGTTCAGCTGTGGGGCTTGTTTTGGGGTGATGTGAAATGGGTGGGAGGTGCAGAGATTTGTCGAGACAAAGGTTGGTACCTGCAAGGATGAGGCTATATAGATTTGTTGGCAGAACTCAGTTTACAGGAACAAAATCTTTTATGAAATATGGCTTATGAACTCTGGCACTTGGGATTCAGGCGGGGATGCCTAGTTCAATGGAAATATCATGCTTCCAGATATTGCATCAGCTTTTGGAACTGGAACCAAGCAATGGGTCTTTTAATAATCGAAATATTTCTATTGTGAATTACTTAGTTACTCAGCTTTGCATTTTCCCATAATGGCAAGGCTTTGGGCCCTGATGGTTACATTTTCCAGAGGGAGAGAACAAATTCACACAGTTTTTAATTTTATGTATGTGGGATGGGGGAGTGAGCCCGTTGCTGGCTGGCTCTGAGCCAGAGGAGACAGCACCTAAATAGAAAGCAAAATTGCAAAAAACCAGCTCTAACAATAGAGAGGAACATGGACCCCATTGTTCTTCCGAGCACATTTCTACAGCAGGTAGAACACAATAATGCCTCATCATTTAAATCTGTGGCATGGAATGACTGCTCATTTTGTTGTTGGTATTTAGCTAACTCTGATGGACACCCCATGAAAGGGTAATTTTTTTTTTTTTTGATAGAACTGGCTCCTCAGAATAGTAATTTTTCCTCATTAAGACTTTTCCTGGGCATTTTCACAAAGTTGTGCTTTGGACACTTTTTTTCATGCACGGTTGAAATTGTTGACATCTTTACTGAGCTCAGCTAAACAATAGGATAATTTTGTATTTCATAAATACTAGTGAGGAGGCTCACTAGAAAGTGCCAGAACATTCTGAAGACTGACTGTCCCAGAGCTGTCTGCATATGTTTATTTAACTAACTGCTCCATCACTGAGATTTTGTTTTGCCTTATTTACAGATGTCAGCATTGACTTCAAGACAATTGAACAACAAAGCTTTTCATCATCATTACTTCTACTTTAGGACCTTATAAGCATTCATATTCCAGTGCTTCTACTGCCAAAATGGTTTTTGTACTATATCCTTCCTCTGTGGCTGAGGCTTTTGTCAAAAAGCTTGAATTAAATGTTTCACTCACATTCTTGGTGACAGCAAGTGGTCATATTTTCTGCATCTCCAAACACTTTCTTTCCTTAAAGTGTGCTTTGTTCACCTCTATTAAATCAACTGTTTGGAAAGCTGTAACAGAAGGAAGTGTTGGGTCAACTTCTGTAGCAGTAATTTGACCTACATGGCTGGAGATTTCCACTCAAAGGCATAATTGTAATAGCATAATAATGGGAATACAAGTGAATCTAGCTGCTTAGCATTAGCCGATGGAGTAGCTTGTTAGTTCCTTGATCCCAGCACTGTTAAAACCCAAATTTAACAGGATTTTTCTTTCTGAGATTCAATCTTACACATAATGTTTCTACTTTTATTAATTTCTCTATAGTTAGACAAACATACTCATAGTATAGTCCTGACATTTGAAGTCTCTGTCAGGAGCTAATATTTGAGGTGGACAGCTTCAACTTTCTAAAATATCCATAGGGTTGAAAGCTCACTGTTTTTTCTTCACTTTTCTGTCTGGTCCTACCCCAAAATCACTTATAAACTATAACTCCTCAGAATTTAATTGCATATTAATATATTATACATTACACAAAATATTACTATACATTTATATTCTGATCCATATGGACACTATACAAATAACATTTGAGACATTATTTCAAACGGCCATGTGGAAGCATAAAATAAAACAGATGGCACGGGCTAAATAAAACTAATGGTAATCAAAATGGTATTAAGTACTTTGCAAATAGAACAATAGTTTTGATTAACATCAGCAGGAATTGCAGAGATAATGGGAAGGTCTACAGAGCTCTGAAATGGGTTTTGGTGTTCCAGTCTGAAATAATCTACTGTGACAGAAACAGAACTCACACCATTTAGTCACATCAGCTTTCTATATTGACTTCAGTGTGTTTTCCTCTACGGAGAGAACAGGTCATGATGAAAAATAGAATATGAAAATTAAAAGCTTATTGAAAATTACTTTTTGCTATTTCCTTTTTATTGGTTATGGCAGTGACGGTTACTAACACTAACGTAATATAGGAGGCTTGTACTTGCTTAGCAACCAGCAAATATCTTTGAAAAGAGATAAAGGGATTTTATGGGCTATTGCAAAGAAAAGTAAAGGTTAAAAGGGGGTTATTTTGATGATAACACACTGAAGATTACAAAGCATACAAATGCTGGTTCAGTATATAATTTTATTTTATAAAATGGCGTTTTTCTTCATGTAACCCAGCATCTGTTTATTAAAACGATTCGATTTCTAATGGATCTTTTAAATTTCCTTTAAAGTGGGGTGACCTCCTTAGTAGTAAGGAACATATGGGCAGCATGACACAGTTCCTCAGATGTCAGAATGGTCTTTGCTTACCAGGGTGGATCTCAGCGATGGCTGGGTATGAAGTGGAACAATTACATACTGCGAACATATTGTAGAGGCAGATTTAGTAATTCAGTCATCAAAATTATGAGCGAAATATTTACAGTTAAATTAAGGTCAGAAGTGTGAAACAAATGAACCCCTGCTGAATTCATTTTCAAAAGTACAGAGTAGGATGACAGTGTTTGAGTTGTCAAGGTCAAAATGTGAGCCTTCTATCTGAAATGTTGTGCCTTTCTCTTGTTTACCTCATAACAAAAAATGAACTATAACCTCTCCCTTTTATCCTTTTCCCTCCTTCCCTTTACACAAGGGCAATGGGAATTATAACCCTAACAAAACTATATAAAGAAAATAGCGTAGGGTAAACTTCATCCTTTAGCTACAGTTGTTGAACTCATTAGTTCCATGGGACTAGCGAGATCCAGCAGAACAAAGAATTTGTCTCAGGGGATTTAACTGAAAGGTCTGAGAAGGTCTGATCCAGCTCTCAGAGAAATCAATGTGAACTTTTCTAGTGATTTCAGAGAAAATTGGATCAGATCCAACAGTCAGAGAATTCTGAGTTAAAGCTGAAATTTATCCCATTTAGTCTTATGTGCTATTTCAGCTCCCTCCCCAGTCAAAAACTGCCAGAGTAAATGAGAATTTACAGAACAAAACTTGGCTTAATATTGCTTGATCTGTGTTTTCCAACAGCTATTCCTGCATGCCCAAAAGGCACAAAATGAAACAAATAAATCCATAAAGTTCACTATACACTCAGGTTTTTTTATTATAAATCCAAGCCAGTTCCTAATGGGGACAGTATGGATAAGGGGAAATGCACCTGTGTTTTAAAATCTGGTTTGAATATGCAAATAATTTTATTGAAAATAATTATTATTGTAAGTTGAAAACAAAATTGTCAAAAATATTGCTGAAATGAATTCCCTGACTTTTGTGGTTGTTGATTTTCATGCAATTAGTTGGAAATCAGTGTTTTCTAAAGACAAACATCTGGCAAAGACTTCTAGTTCCTTTTAAGTAACCTAATTTCAGTTACTCCAGATGAAGAAAGCTGACGATATATAAAAGCTATAGCAGTAAACTTCACAAATATTCAGCATTAGTTCTATAGTGTCGGTATGCAATTCCTCTCCCTCAACCCTATGAACATTTTCCTTCACATTTTCTGTTCTAACAGTACGGACAACCTGTCCTTCAAATATCTTCTCAAAAGAAATATTAGTACCGGCAGCCAATACGTTGTAGATGGACCTTGGCAGAACAGAAGTATCTTGCTTAAAAAAGTACCTGCCCTGGAGCGTTTAACAAGAATGTCAATTCCTAAACTAGGTCAGCCTTGTAATTCTGAGCAGTCTTCTCGTGATAAGAGCAGTGTAAACAATGTGCTAAGTTTTTCTGTGCGGTTATCACCCTCATGTTTGCCATATGTCTCTTGGCCTGTTTTTATAATTTCTTTGTTGCTATTGTTTGGCACCCAAAGCTTTTATTCACAGACACTAAAAAGTTAGAAGGAACTCAGAGCTGGCAGATGTGTCCACTCTAGCTACAACAGGCAAGAGATGCTGGAGGGCTGTTCTCTGGGTCACAGCTGGCAAAGTTCATCATTGTCCAAAAAGGCGTTTCACTTGCCTTCCTAGAACTTCACCCCAAACCTCAGGATTCCTTACAGGTTTCCTTCCTTTGCAGAGAATGTTATTGACTTTAAAACAACCCAGAGGAATAGGAATCCTTTAAGAGGCTCAGCAAACTCTCTGGTGGAGGAGGTGGCTGTTGGGTGACAGCAGCCGGGACCCTGCTGAATGGCTGAGCCCAGCGCAAGAAGCAAACGTAGGGATGGAGGGGGACTGACAGATTACATGTTTCCTTTCCTCTCCCTTCACGGGATATTTCCATTCTGGAGAATGGAACATGTCCATTCACTTGGGACAAAGTCACTAAGGAACAATCCCAAGTGTTCCGATTTTACCAGGATATATATGGCAAGCTTATCCAGATGTTTAAGCAGTACTCAGATGCGGCATTCCATCAGCAATATTTTCATATCCTGAATGGATATAAAAAGCAAGAAAGTTAGAAACAAGGAAGAATGCTTTATTTTAAGGAAGATGGAAGTAAAACAATTCCTCTTAGAGTAGCAAGTATATTTCTTTCAGGTGTGTATGCCTCAAGTAAACAGTTCATTGTCATATGCCACAATGTGTACTTTAAAATGGTTCTTATGATCAGGTATACTACACTTCAACATGTATTCAGGGATGTTAATTTGTCTTTTTTTTATCTGTACAACTGACATTTATTCAAAACAGACACATAGGACAATTAATACTAAGTAGATTCCTGCAATCTATTCAAGTATGTTTGTACTAAAAATATTTTAGAGAAAAATATTAATTTGCTCTGATCACAGCCGATTTCAACTAATGTCAACCAAATTAATTTAAGAAGGTAAAGTAATGTCTAGATATAACCAGCCTTTCGCTGTCCGCTGGAACATTGTGCTCTGTAATTCTGCTGTCCCGAGCGGATTTTCATTTGTTATCCATAATCGACATTTTGTCCATGAAACAGAATACACCATCAAAGCACACTTGTTAATGACATCAATGAAAAAACCCAAACTGGCAATGAGCTTGAAAGTAAACACAGTTATTATTTAATGAGCAACCTCCCATTACTCCCATTACCAATCTCCTTAGTACATAGTTTAATTATGTCACTGGAATGCATGCTTAACATTACCCATAACAGTTAATGAGCTGATTCCTCCAAAGTCACCTGCTCCTATTAACCAGTAATCCAATCCAGCTAACCCCTACATTTCAGGGAACAGCCAACAAAGAAGGCGGCAGGTAGTCGTGAACTCTGCAGCCCTACTTCGACATTCATTAATATTAGACTTGTGAATTAGCAGACCACTTGCCAGTACAAATTTAATCTAGATCAGGCATAAATCCATAATCACATAATCAAAATACCCAGAGCACACAATATGGTGTTTTTTCACCTTTTTGTTGGTTGCATAGGGATAAATAGTACTGAACAGGTGTAAAGATTCATAGAATGAAATTAAGCTTTTACTTTTTTGTGTGCGTTATTATTTTACGTCACACTTGAACCAGGAGAATGAGTTTAGTCCAGTTCAATTCTTTATGCATGTGGCCATTCTGTTTTTCACCCCATAGACCACCAAAGTAACTGTTGCCCCAGAAGGTATGAGATTAAATTGTCTAGGTTTAGTTAGCAGGGACAGAGAAGGAATTGGGAAGGACAGTTTGTGCCTCACTCAGTTTATGCTGATGCACATGACAAAATGAGCAGACGTCAAAATAATTCAAGTGGAAACCCCAAACCAGCGTAGTGAATCCTGCCCAGCAAGCCCAACCAGTGCATTTCTCTGGCGTGTGGGTGGTGGCAAGGCAACAAAGTGGTGTCTGTAGCAGTTTAGCAATCTGAGGGTGTGATCACTATATGTGGGACGTTTTCATTGCTGTGATGGTGAATTGCAGTGCATCAATTACAACCAGAGGACTCCACCAGAAAATAGAACCGATGGTCAGGAAAGCACATCTGAGGTAGGATGCGGAGAAGCTGGCTGCCCTCTAACGTAAATAGTTCTCACAGAGGTATTCTTCAATCCTTTTCATTCAGTTCAAACACTTCTTATTTGAATGATCACTTATTTCAATGGGGCTCAGCCATTTTACAGGTAGGCAGGGTGTACAATTTTGTATTCAGTAACTGCACAGATTGAAAACGCAGATATATTTAAATGTTGAATTGTAGATTTCCATTTAAAAAACAGGCAGAGAATGACCCAAACCCTGCAAGATGTGCATTACTAGATTTTTTTAAAGTCACTGGAATTAGAGGCAAAGTTTACATGACAAAATAAGCAGTCAAACCTGTTCTTCCAAAGAACAGTGTTTCCTCACTTCTGCTTTCTTTGTGCAGTTCTCTAGAAAGTTGTCTGTAATGGACGTACAATACGTGGTGCAAATATTCCCTCAAACAACTTTCAGAAGGCAGATTGCTGTCAGCTATTGTATGGTAACTTCTTTGTATATACATGTTGATATATTTCTACAAGTTATGTGGGGTTCATCATATCAGCTATTGCTCAAATTGTAGTTTAGTCCTGACAACACATTGCAGTTTGCACTGGTTTATTCCCTGATGTGACTGTCCAGCAGAAGCAAAATGTACTGAAGTAGAAGCAGAGACTGGCTATGAAGCCGAGTGCCAGAGAAACAGAAAAGCACAGATGAGGAAAGTAATTTCAATGCAATCTTCCACCATGCTGTTTATTTTTTAGAGATTTTGAATTTTCATTTTAAAATGTGAGAAACAATGAAAGACTCTCCATTTAAAATAAAACAAGATCTTCTTTATTGTAAGGTTGATTTTATACCAAAGAAAGATCTCATTGCCATTACCAAATCTGCCAACACCTATTTTCTCCTTCTGTAAGTGGAGAAACACAAATTTAGATCATCTGCTAATAAAGCACAAGGCTTGTGACCCTGCTCTTAATCTCAGATTTACATTAGTGTTTCTGATAGAAATATCATGGATGTGCTTTGGATTAAAATTATCTCAAAAGTATTTCTTTTGTGACATTTTATTGTGAATCAGACCTGGTGTCTCAGGAGATTAGAGAAAGGAGTACAAAGTAATCTAAACAGTCAAGTAATTAGAATTCACCTTGTTAAAAAGGGAATATTACAGAGAGGACAGGAACAGGTGCAAAAATAGGCTTATAGATAAAAACCTAACCAATCTTGTAATTTGGACTCATATTGTGAACAAGAACTTACTTTCTTCAAATTTCAGAATTACAGAGAGACAAGGTACTAGCTTCTGTACCTGTGCAGCTAAGATAAATTCTGGAGATGGTAATGACATGCCATAATGTGCTATTAATGGTGTAATCATTACAAAATATTAATAATTAATTTCTGGTCTTCAGAAAAATTGATCGAACTGGAAATGTGTCCTGTGCTTTACCTGTCTGTGTTAGGTAAATAACCAATCCCTTCCCTGACCACATAACATGGTCTACTGATGAAGGCAAATCATGAACAGACATGCAGGGCTAAATGTAGGCTCAGAAGGCTGTGCCTGTCTTGCTTAGGGGACAGTTAAGCATCCAAGTGCTGCCCGTCCATCGCTTTGCATTGCATTAACTGGCTTTCCCCAAGACAAATTTGTTAGAGAAAGGGCTAGTCCAATGAAGGGCGGATTTCATCGCTTGGTGCTATTGGGAACCAGACATCACCCTCTCACCTATTTAGGTCAGCAGTGCAGATGCGGCCTGAGAGTTCTTTAAGGTGATTCCACTCCTGAGATGCCAGGTTAAATGCACTTACATTATCCCAGACAGATATTTATCTCAGCTTTTCTTTAAAGCTTCCGTTTATAGGATTCCAGTTCCAGCACTTCAAAGTTCTCATATTTAATAATTCAGATTTTGTTAGAATAGCGAAACTACTTACTGGAAATTAGATTATTTCATTAATTTCTTCCTTAGCCAACATTTGGAACTGTTGATCCCGTCCATTCTATGAACAACCCTTCAAAAATATAAAAGACCTCACTCACCCCATACTTTTTCTTTTCTAGGTTAAGCAAGCCTCAGGTTTTCAACTTTTATGTTCTTCACATTTTATGTTTTCAGAACGGTTTTGGGGGGGGATTTTTTAAGTTTATTCCCCTCACGCATTTTCAAAGTGTAGTAGATAAAAGCCAATGTGATTTTCAAGTAAAGAACTAGGCCTCAGCAATGTCAAACAGACTGCAGTAATTTTCCCCTAGATATAACATGCAACACATTAATTAACTAAGAGCTAAAATTAACCTTTGTTGATGGTTTTGTCTTGAAAATCATAATATTGTTGGCTCAAGTTCAATTTGAGGAGCACAAAGGATTAGTTTGATATGTTTTGTTCTTGACATCCATAGTGCCTGCTGCTTAGCATTACACTATCCCCTGAGAGCCTACAAGTTTACCATTTAGTAACTTGTCATAGATTCTTCCCCGGAGCACCTTTTATCTTCTTTTTAAAAATAGGTAGTATACTTGTCCTTCAGTTACCCTGTGTTGTTGCCCTTCGTCATTAGTGGTACAAGCACTGTAGTGAATAGTTTCTGAAATATTTTAACATTAAATTCTTTAGTTGGTACTGATCTTTGTATATCTTGCTACTAAATAAATGGGGTTTAGTAAGTCAGCTTGGGCTAAAACCAAGGAAAAATGACAACCATTACTTAGAATTTACTTGTTTTGACTCCAAACAGATAGAAGTTTTAGTCATTTTATGAACAACATTGGGCAATATCTTCAGCATTTTCAAAAGTATATCTGGTGAATTTGGGGGCTTACTATGTAGCAATCAATCAAGGTCCATCACAGGGAATGTAAACACCATGTAAAGAAAGAGCACAAGAGCACTGTTTAAAAAAATTGCAAGTAGGGAATTAGGTAATTCAAAATTTTAATCTTCTTAAGCTATGTCTGTAGAAGTAAACTAATGTATTTTGGCATGTTTTAGTCATTTCAGTTTATACTCTCCCAGAGTACTTCTGGTGATGGCTCAGGGATTAGCATAAGCCAAAGCATTCTTCGTTGGTAACTGGCATGGAGCTACACTACTTTTTAGTTAAGAGTAGGGCTGTAGCTATTTTATGCCGCTGCTAAAGAACCATCATATGCTTCCTTAGTTTCTTACAATAATAATTATACCAAGAAGTTAAGACATGGATCCAAACTCCTCCAAAGTTCTGTTTAGATTTGGGGAATTTTTCTGCATTTAAATTTATTAATATACTTGAGGACACACCCTCCAACCAGTTAGCTAAACCCACATCAAAGAACCACTGAGCCTCAAAAGTTTGTGTATATATGTAAAGTGCAAATATACAGAGACATGCATATACACACAGAAAGGACAAATAAAACTTGTTTAAGGCAAAACATTCAAGGTGTGTTTTTTTGGAGAGCTTGCCATGTGTGTCTGGCAATATTTTTCACCAAGGATTACTTTTGTTTAACAAAATTCCTTTAAACTTGGCTGGGAAAGGAAACATAATGAAACTTTGATTGCACCTGGACCAATATAGCAACAGAGAAAATCCTTCATGATTTTGATGACAGTAGGAGAGAACAAGGACACTGAAACTGCAAATAAATTTGACAGATTTGTCTTCTGCAGTGGGATTTTCTAGCACAAAACCATGGCATGTTGAGGGAAAGTGCAAACAAAAATGATGTTGTGATCAAGCTCTGTTCTAAAATAATTAGAAAGATTTGTAAATTCTATGTTTAATATCTGAAGATGAAGTCCTTAGCCTGACAAAAATTTCACTGTTCTCAGATAGGGAGCTCTCCGTGAGGAAAAGAGCAGGAAAGAGGTTATGTCCCTGTGATTCCTTTATTCTTAATGGAGAAGGCTATTATTTACATGTACACATATGCGCACGCACAGAGTCTAAGTCTCTAGAATTTCTACAATAGAAGTTTGAAGTCCGCTTAAATAAATACACCTTTCCTCATGTACTAAAGACGTCTGAGAGACTCTTCTCTGCATGTGCTCAGGTAAACAGAGGACTCCCGCAGATCACTCCGAAGGGAACTGCACCCAAGCTGTGCTGGACCAGTGATAAAGCTTGTGTAGAGTATGGAGTCCCTCACTCACTGACCTCTGTTGTGGAGCTCCCTTCGGGAGTTACATATGTAGGATACAAAAGAAGGGAGACTTTTGAAATTGTAAAATACTATTTCAGGTCTTCATCAGTCAAAAGTTTTACTTTGAATTCAACCAGAAAATCTCAGGTTCTCATCACAAACCATGAAGGACTAGGAATAAGGAGAAGATAAGGCGATGAATCTGTGATGTCTTTCACAGAGAGGATGCATTTGATAGTTATAGGGTCTTCAATTTGCAGGTCAATGCAAGGTCAAAATACTGGAAGCTGGTTCTGGGCTGTAAATATAACAGCAGAAATTAAACAGTGAAACAACTAAACACATAAAGAATGGGGTTGATCATCCATCTGTGCCATTTTAAAATCTAATTCAATAGATTTTAAAAGATATGCTCTGGCTCAAACAGGAATTGGCTCAAGGAGTTCCTGTGCCTACAAGGTCAGACACAGATTATCACAAAAGTCCTTTCAGTCTTTATAGTACCTGAATCTATATTTCTCCATAAAGTAGTATACTTAATTCATGTCATCTAACTTAACCATGTACAAGAGAAGCATCTAGTCTTAACTGGTCATTGGGAATCCCTCTATAATCTCTGGAGAGAGACAGGAGTCCTTAGATGGCAGTTTAGCCTGTCTCTCTTCATAGACTTTGAGAAGATGAAACCTGTATTTCATGCTGGTATTTTTTGAAGTGTATGTTAGGAAACAACTTTTTCATCCAGAAATTGACTTTTTTTTTTTTTTCCATTTGAAAAACAAAAGGTTCTTTGATACAACAGACATATTATAAGCAAACTCATACGGTGCTTGTAAACCTTCTTCCAAAACTCAGAATCCACATCCTTTCAGGTTTCACAGTCCCTTAACTTCCTTTTTCAAGCAACTAGTAGTAAAAATTGAAAGCAGAAGCACCAAAACTCTGACACGGCAACATTTGCAGCACATCGCTAGTCAGAATGTACCAGAAGAACTTGCAAGCGATAAGTTTCTCAGTCAAAAACGTATCAAACATATTCCAATAGTTTTTTTGTTAAGTATCTGACTACACATTGTTTCAAACCATGGGAGCTTAGGTTGCTTCCAGTGACAGTTCTTTCTGCTAGTACTTTTTTTTAAAAAAAAAAAAACCAACCACAACACCAAAACCTTCTACTATTTTTTCTCAGTATGTTTAGAGGATGATTACTATTGAAATGATATTTTTTGGATATATTTTAAACTTATTCCATTTGCCATCACCATACACATCAGAGGTATTTTCGAGCATCATCAGTGTCCTAGGGTTCTGTGCACTGTGTATACCCCAGTGAATATTCACTTTAGGAGCTGCAGACAAAAACTTCCTGACTTGTAGGCAAGCAGACAGATATCCTACACACACAAAAGAGACCAGACAGCACCGAGACAGCATGGAGGCCTGCAACACTTGATCTCAAACGGTTAGAGGAAAGCAGTAGCTGAAAGCATAGAATTAGGCTCTTTGAATTAAAGGATAGCGTTTCTAGTGAGAGATATAATTCCAGTTCGGATTGGTTAGATGTTACCGTGTTTCAAAACAGACTCACTCAGAATTTAATTAAAGCATATGGGACTACACATTGGCTTGACAGTCAGGCCTTACTAATGTGATTTCAGGAACAATGGTATAGCTTGCACGGGTCTCTGAAATCCAAGCAAAATTTACAGTAAGTTATTGAACCAGAAAAGAGTCCATGTCAAACAAAAACCTGCATTGACTAGACAAACTAAGTTGTCTAATTAGTTGGCCTGTTTGAACAATTCCCTGTTTGCTCTTTCTGTCTATGTTACTATTGGCCTAATGTAAGCTTTGATGTAAAACAATACTGAAAGGATTTTTTTTTTTTTTTTTTTTTTTTGTGCCTGTAGACATCTTACTTCAATTATTACTGGAAGAGTATCCACAATTCCTCTTGATTCCAAAGCACAAAGGGAAGTCAGGTCTGGGGGATTTCTAACAAAAATTCCTAAAAAGACATTTACTATAACATTCTTCAGAGTAGGAAAATAACGGATATTCTATGAGATTCACATGGTCAGTCCCCTTTATCACCATCTCCACAGGGAAATCTTCTTATAGTTACGCTCACAGGTAGAGAATGCAATGGGAACTGGTTTGTTTGGTCTTATACTTTCTACATTTTAGCAATAAAACTAATAGAAATTCTTATATCAGAATGTGTAAGGTACTGGTGGCTGTTGCTCAGAATGGAAAATTACAGATAGTACAATTGATCATTATTGTGCTGCCACACACAAGTTGTCCTTAAAGAGAAAACTCATAGACTGGCTAAATCATAAGTATTCCCAAAGGGAAGGTTTTAAAAAAAGCAATTTAAAAGTCTGTAAGATTAGGTCTACTTTGCCTATATAATAAATATTCTGAAAGCAAGTTGAAAAATTTAAATATAATGTGGCCACCAAAAGGAGAAGAATGACCTACTAAGCTGTAATAATACATGAACTGTTGTGTTATTCTGTCAAAATGTTTTCAGTAAATGCAATAGCAGAACTAGCGTCTCCTTTATGATTTGTATGGATTTTTTTTAATCGGTAATGAGTTATTAAAATCCAAGACGCAATGGAATTAATAGCAACAGTAACAATAGTGCTTAGTTGCAGTGTGATGATTTTTCCAGAACAGATTTCCTGCTATTTAATTGAAGTAACCACCATAGTAAGTGGGCTCAGTAGAACCTAATCCTATAGTAAAATCTTGTTCTCATGTAGATTACTGTAGATTAAAACTGAGTTTTAATTCTTCAAATGTGTGAGGCAAGCCACTAGATGGGTTGTTCAAAACCCCATCCAACCTGGCCTTGAACACTGCTCTGAACACTGTCTTTACCTCCAGGATCTTATTTAGGGTTACATATTGTAATTTCTCCCATAATGCCACAAAAAAAGTTTGTTTTCTCCTTGCTTGTCAGGGCACACATACATTTTGAAATAGATATTTTTAGATGGTTGCACTCATCCTAAAACGTTACCCAAAGCCCATTATTAAGCAAAAAAGAGCTTCACATAGGCTAGAATTGGTATCTGTTATTACCAGTACTTTCTTTGATGAACAAGTGAACGAGGTGACACAATGGAAAAGGAGGGCCTCCATAGCTAAAATTCCAGCCTGAGTCTAGTGAATTATAATTTCAATACTCTGATCTCCACCAATTCCTTTCTAAAAGCTTGGATATTACTGTCTGACAATATTTCCCTACCTCACAGCAGTATTATGAAGATAATTACATTAGAAATGTTGAGCCAAAGAGCATCATTTGATATAAATATTATAGATAACTAGGGCTTATATGATATTATTGATTAATAATAAAATGATATTGGTACGTCTGGTTTGAATAAATACCCAAAGAATTAATACATAGCTTACATCCATTAACCTAGTGAGGTTTGTATACTTAAGACAGTTTAAGATATTGCTGATCTTTTTTGTGTCTGATTGGATCTAGAATACCATAATCATGGATCATCTCACAACATGTCACATTTTACTTCCACAGAAATGCAGACAAGGGGCAAAGAACAATAAAAAAGACTGGGAAATAATTATGGCTAGGGTAGTTTATGCCACAGAAGGATTTATTTATACATCTGTCACTGTTCCTAATTTATCTTCAGGCCACATATTCCTTCAGAAAGAAATAAAGGGCAGCATTTGGCCATCTGGGCTTCCTTCAAACACATTACTCAGATTATCAACTACACCACTGGGCATCATAATTCCTGATGAGCAGAGCTGGCATCCAAACAAGCAGCGTGGCCAAAAAGCACTTGAGCCCTGAGACCCCAAGATAGACCATAGCATTTCCTTTTAGTTTGTTTTATAGTAAGATGTAAGTTTCTTAAATTCTGCCATATCTGTAATACCTAGTTCTGACACATTATTGATCTCAAAGCATATTTCTTTTTATCTTCATTTGTATATAGGATTAGAGAGGTGAAACAACGGTCATTCACGGACTAGCTAGAACCAGACTGCAAAGTATCCAGAAGATCAGCTGTTGTTCTGTCTACTAAGCTGACACATTTTCCACTGACTGTGGAAACCGTTATGTTTAATTTGTATTTGTGTAAGAAATCTGTATTCTTTTTGTGTGGATAAAAATGCATTTTTAGCTAGCATCATGTATTTTCTAATTGCCCATTTGCGATGTTCCCAAGCACAAAGACATGTTTTGAAATAAGAAAACCTTATTTACCTTATCTATCATGAATATCTGATAGCAAATATTTAGTTAGCAAAACAAAAATCCCTGTGCTTATTTTAAATGTGATGTAATTCTCCTTCCTGTATACAGAATGTAAGTGAAAAACCCATAAAAGTCTCTGGAAACTATTAAAACCAAATAAAATATCAGCAGTGGTTACCTTGGGAAATGGTTCCTCAAACACATGGAAAAAAATATGGGCAGAAGGCACATTTGATAAGGGACATCATCATAGCCTACAAATAAAAATCTAAAGCTTATTAACCAAACTTATTCTGCTGCCTCTCATTGCTGGCCATGTCCAGTGACTGCTTGCGTGGCTAACTAGTGTCTTTTATTAGCGATGCATCACCAAATTACTATTATTTGCCAATAACATACTATTACTAATGAAACGTTTTGATGCATTTCAGACAATTTTGTGCTGTTTTCTGGACTGAGAATGATGATACAGTCAAGCACAGAAGTGCATTTTAAACACGAATATTCCTTGTCCTTGTGCAGGTATCTTGATACCAAGCCATCGACTACTTAAGGAAGTGGTGGATTTTCTGCAGACCAGGTTGGATGTTGAAATGCTGAAATTCTCTACCTCTCTCTGACAGCTAATGGCAGATTAAGGCTAAAGACAGAGTACTGTTTTGTAGCTAGGTGTGCAGACTGCAGACAACCCCTGCTTTCCCCAGGTTGTTTCTCTCTCTTTGAGGGAGGCCATTGATCCAGTGTTCAGCTGGCTGAAGGACTATGTGTGTGTGTCCCAGCTCACTTCAGACAATCCCAGACAGATTTAACCTGCTGATAAAGGTGGATATGACCCTAAGTTTTTGACTGAAGAACCTACGAGACTTTATACAAGCTCTTCAAGGCTCAGGAAAACAGGAACACTGTTTATAGCAGAAAACAGCTGGAAAAGGTACTACCTTGCTCTGGTGACATCACGTCCCAAAGAGGAGAGCAGCTGCCTCAGTGCTGGCTGCCCGAACTTACCAAACTTGCCTTCTGCCACTCTTATTTTTCCCTTGCAAGTAAAGGAGGAACAGATCGCCAAAGCAGCCCCTGCTGAAAATTTTGCCTGGCCTTAATATTTTCTGGAGACCATTTTGTCTTTTCTATGTGTGTTCAGTTAGATACACTGCAATGTTAAATATATTGGTGAACATATATATGGATGAGCACTTTGGGAGCACCTATACCAGCAAAAGTCTTACAATTTAATTGTAAGCAATCACCAGGACTGGCTATCATTACTTTCAGAATACACGGAGGGTTTATGTCTCTGAAGTTCTCAAACAACAGGTGCTTCCCAATATGGGCTATGAACAAGTTAACCAGTAGGTAAATCAAAATATGGATTTTCAGCATGTTTGCTCTTTCATATGAATGCTTTTACCACAGCTAAACCAATTCAGATCGCACAGCACCTGTTCTCCGTGTTACTCAGGGAGCAGCCTGGGAGACCTGACACGCTAGTAAATGTCATTCCAGAGGGATCAGCACTCATGGGCCTGCAGATCCGTTTGCCTGAGTCTGCTTGAACTCAGTGTGATGAAATATTAAAAAGCTGATCTGAGGGACATTGGGCTTTACTGCATCCAAAGAGAAAAAACCCAGGCACAGAGACAACAACATATGCTGCATTGTAAATTTGGGATTTTCTCCTCTCCTTAAGCCAAATAAAATGTATTTCTCTAATTGCAACATGGATTTTGGAGTAATTATCTTCAGATTTTAACCTCCATTCAGAAATCCCAACAGACAAAAGTTTACAATTAGGGCTGTGCCATCTTGTTCATTCTCAGGGGAATGCCTTTGCTGTATATTCCCTTCCTGCAGTAAAAATACACAATATCATCAATAACAATACAACTGGGCACAATTCAGTTGCCCAAAGATAGTCCTTTATCATTAAAGATCCCTAGAGTTTTTCACCTAGTCTTCAGCTGTTGTTCCAGAAGGGCATGTGTCTTCTGAATACCCTGTGTGACACAACTACTACTGTTGATGTCTCAAATGCCCTAAGGCATCTCAGCTGGCACAGGAATAATCATCTTCAGTTATTGCTACAAAATCCATTATTGATCATCTGTCAAAATATGAGACACCACTGATCAATCTGTAGGTAAACAGCCTTTCATAAGTCATCTAGGGGCAAAAGATTTTATGAACAGCCGGTCCTCCTGTGAAGATTATGTGGAGCCCTCATTTATAGTCTTAAACTTGTGAGGCTTTTCCTTCATGTTCTGCATTCGCCTGAAAAACCCCTTGCCATCTACTGCTTACTGCTAAAATCAGTTAACTGCAGTGCAAAGGTTCTGCATAGCTGCATTTCACTCCAAAACAAGTGACATATGTTGTGTGTGTTACACCATGATCCAGAAAATGTGATTTAGCTTGACAAAACTGGAATATCTGCCTGTGTAAAAATTTTCCTTTTTGGGAGGGGGAAAATAACATTTAAAAACAGCTAGTAATCTATCATTTCCATGTCATTGACTGAAATTTTCCAGAAATAACAGAGAGGTAAAGCACTTAACATAAGTACTGCAGTAAAAGTGCAGAGAGATGACAATGTCATAAGGAAATCAATTCCTCCAAACAAACGAAAACCCATAAAGCATTCAGAGTGGATTTTAATTATGTCCCCTTTTCATAACCATGTGGAATTCATTCTAATACAGATTCTTACCTTAGTACTAAGCCCCTAGATTCTTGTTTTAACAGCAGCTTTTAGTAGTTAAATGAAATCCTATTTCACTGCCTAAAGTAGGCACTTTCATGTGAATGTTGGAATCTAGGCTTCGCTATCATGTACGTTAGTTCGTAATCCTTAACATTTTAATTTTAAAACGATCACAGAGAAAAAGCCAGTCCTCAACTAAGAGTACAGGCAACACATCATTTTGATGGGATGACAGGAGCATCCAAAAACCACAGAATATTCCATTAAAACCTAGAGAGGTGCCTTTGTAATTAAAACACGTACTGTCCTACCATCCACTCCTGCACTGGTAACCACCTCTGCAGCAGCTTGCTCTCTCATTGAGCCCCATGGCCTCCCCAGTGCCTTGGGAGAGTGCATTTGGTTATGGTACAGGCAACCTCCTTAGCACCCAGTCCAAAGAAGCAGAGTTCATTGGCTCTGCACTAGCTCCTACAGTCATCAGTCCAGGGGCTGTGGAAAACTTGGCACTCTGCTAATCCATTTGTGCCATTTACAGTTCAAATCAATGAGCCATAGCTGAATTTACTTCGCTGGTTTCCCATCCCACTCAGTACACTCTCTCCTGCTCAGTCCCTCCCCACGAGCAGCTCCGGGGTTTTGCTCTCTGCAGCAGTGACACGCAGCTGACAGCAGCGCTTGTGCTCAGCTTTTCTGCTCCCAGGCGTTTGGGCTCCTCAGCACATTTCTAATCCAGCCTCCGAGCCCTCAGGAGACATGTCTGGTGTCACTGTCTACCCTTGGCTTTCTGTAGGCCTCGGCCCTTTCTTCTGAATGTTCAAATACTTTTCATGGGAGAGCACTCCTTGGCATCTGCCAGTTCTATTCTTCTCACAATCTGTTCTTGCATGATTTAGGACTATAATCCCATTCCAATAAGATAAAATTGACATTATTTACTGTTGCCAGGACTGCAGCAGCTGGGGCACAGAACAGTTCCTGATGGGAATCACCAAGAACCTCCCAGCTAAACATGACTATTTTCTTTCTTGCAGTTTACTTGCTTTCTGTTCAGTCTGAGTTTTCAAACATGGGAGAACAAGGAAAGATTTTCGACAAGAATCCACAGCAATCCCATGAGCAGCAAATTGACAACTCTTCTGCTTGTCTTTTCTCTATATTTTGGCTCTTTGCAAAGCAAATTCTTTGTGACAAAGAAGGATTTCCTATATGAGCTTGTAAGAAGTAATTCACACCCTCAATGTTGTCTGTCATTCAACATACAAAGTATTCTGAATAATAAGCAAAACAGAATGAAAACTGAAAATTGCTGTTCTCCAGATTACAAGGAGCTTGACCATAATCACACCTTCCTGCTCGTGTTGGTATAGGACCTGGCTAGGCAGGAGAAGGGTCTCCAGGTACAGAAGAGGCTGAGAACCTCTGCTCCAAACAAAACAAATCTATCTATAGCCATCACATCACTGATTCCCTCAGAGCAAGTCCAATGCACTTCCAAAGAACTTATAAAGACTTATAATCTCCTTTTTCGTGATCTCTGCACTTCTTTCTCTGCCTTTCACAGCTATTTGAAGATAATTGCTGGACTCAAAAATATGTATATATGTAAAAGTCTTTTTTTCTCAACTGACCTAATTCAGCCCTTTCAAGCACAGCACCTGGGTGTTAGCTTTGGAGGTCAGTCTTTGCTCTGGGAAGAATGGCCCTGTGGATCTGCTGAGAATGTGGAGTGGACTGCAGGAACTTCAAATCCGTACAAAGGGACTGGCTTTGGGAGACAATCACAGGACTTGCCTGCCTTTCCTTCTAGGACTTTGCTTCAAGGTTTTTCAGGTCATTGGCAGTAGAAAGTTGCTCACATGTGATGGCTCTATGGTAACTCATGAAAGGGAATGTGGCCTGTTTATTCCACTTATCATGGGCTGATAATCACATTGCAGAGCCATAATTAGGAGTAATGATTAAAGTCTCAGAAGCAATACTTAAGGCTGAAATGGCTGGTGACCGAACTTTCTGTACATTATCCTGCTGAGTCAAGGTTAGACCATGCTGTTGTCCCTGTTCCATAGACAGAACTCACCAGGACTGCTAATCAACACATTTCATAGGCCCTGTCTGCCCACACAATTTCTCTTTAATCTCTTTATTCCAGGACTGACAGACTTAATAGCTGTTTTTAAAAATGGAGGGTACATGTAGAAAGACCTATTTTCCAGCATGCATTATATATAAAAATATCAGTGTCAGCTGGCAAGCAACCTTTCCTTTCAAAAATACAGCTTTGCAAGCTAAAATCCAGCTGGGATGAAAGGTGACTTTACATAAAGGCAGTGCTGCTCTGCCTGCCATTCTCTCCACTCTCAAAGTAGTGAGGGCTGCTCACCACCTCCCATACACAGGGAGGGAAGGAGGGAGGGATGGAGGGAGGGAAGGAGGGAGGAAGGAAGAAAAGAAGGAAGGAAGGAAGGAAGGAAGGGGGAGAAAGAGAGAGAAAGCAAGCAAGCAAGCAAGCAAGCAAGCGAGTAGCCATGCACATAACCTCTGCAGACCTGTGCTCCCAGAGACCTCAACAAACCTCGTCACCCACTAAAGCCCACAACAGTAACAAACCTTGCTGACTGTCATTCTTATGCTTCAAAGCACAAGGATTATTCTGAGCAACTTCCATTGGCATCTGTTAATGCTTGTGAGAAACTTTTCCTTCCTTCCTTCCTTCCTTCCTTCCTTCCTTCCTTCCTTCCTTCCTCAGCTTCTGGAATTCATTTATTTAGCAATTATTTTATATGATGTGTTAAACAATTCAAGGAATTAACATAACTTGCTCTCCATCATTTAAATTTGTATCTGATCTTATGATTAAAAATGCAAAAACTTGTGACCAGTTCCATCCAGAAGGACTGTTATTCTATCTACTCCTTACCAATTATATATCTTCATTGTTTTCTCATTTGGAGTCCTCCATTTGGTGTGTTTGATCTCTGTTGTTTGCAAGTAAAGACGAATTTTCACCATGGAGAATTTGTACTGGTTTGTTTAAGATTAGGAACTTTAACATGAAAGCATCCATTATCAGGAGCTATTTGATGAATAAAAAAATGTACATTTAATTCAATAGTCAGGTTTAAATCAAGCTTCAGTCAGTGGGAGGAGAACAATGTTCCATCAGCAAATGCAGCACAGAGGGGTTTACTGTTCTCCGCTTTTTGCCAAAATATTTTCAGCTCTGAGGTAAAGCTTTACATAAACCTTGTAAAGAAAAAAATCTCTGAAGGATCTGAATTTCTATCCTGCTAAGCACAGAAAGCGCTGATGAGTCACTGCAAAGCTTTTCCAAACTTATCTGAACATGTCTGATGTGGGATTTGGGTTGGGACTTCATAGGCACAAGTGCACTCAAAGCATATCCTGGAGTTTCTGGCTGCCATCTAGTTGGAAGGATCTTAGAGAACTTTCCTTGGGGCTGCCTAGGGTTCCATCAGGCAGAAACATGCACTTAGATTTGCAAACATTAAAAAAGCCCAACACTAAAAGCCAAGCCACTTCAAACGCTCAGTGTTTTGGGGTTTGGCTCATTTGTATTTCTAGCGAAGAATTATAAAAATATCAGAGCATACAGCTACCAGCTTAGTTGCAAAACTTGCCCATGACACAATGGGAAAGAGGTTGAAGAGTTTTGGCCCCATTTATCTGCACTTTTGCTGCTTCCCCCAGGGAAAGTGATGCTTCAGTGCCGCCTCCTGTCTCCCTCCTCCACAGAGAGGGATCATCCCAGCAAGATACCATGCCACTGCTACCTTGTGTTTGCTCTGTGGTATTGAACAACCATTCTAATTTTTTTACTACCATAAAAAAGAGCTCTGGATATGAGTTTTGTGATTAGAGATAGTGCTTAGATCTGATGAACAGCTATGGCACAGTCAGTGCTGCAGCTCACTGCAGTGCACTTGGTGCCCCTGGATGGGGTTAGGCAGCTGTCCGGGGGGAAATCTGCTTTGAGATAGTAGAGTAAGTGCAAGTCTATGTCCTCAGCCTTCCCTTCTCCTCTCCAGCTACAGCCCCTTCCCCAGGGCTTCCAGCAGGCACCTCCATTCACTTAGGACTGATCCTTCTGCTAAGACCAAGCACCTGCAAAGACCATGGAAGGAGGGAGAGGCACAGCCAGCCACCTCTTACACTCACACATAGGCTATCATCTTGCACAGTCATACTGAAGTGTCAAAACAAAGCCACAGTCCTCGTGATGAATGGGGACAGGCAGCCAGAACAACCACCTCGTATGTCGTCTTAGACATAGCCAAAATCACAAAGCCATAGTTTTGTTCACAGAGTCTCCTGTCAGACTCCATTAATCTTCCATGTTTAGCTGAAGCTGCAACAGCACACACCACCTGTGACTGACCCTGCTAGCCTTGGATAGCCTAGGGTAGAGTAGCTCCGCCTTGGGACACTCCGCTGGGAGGGAGGAGGGAGCAGGACACACACGTGAGGTTTAACCTTTGAGGAGTAGCACGTGTAATTCAGGTCAAAGATCTCCTTTAGTCCTCTAAAACTTTCCTTTCCTAAGCTGGAACTGAATGAAGACTTCTGGGCGTTTCAAGCTGTGTGAGGCTTTGTCCTACTTGGCTTCTACTTCTGTATTGAGCTCCAGGTACCAGGCAGGGCAACTCAACCTACCCAGACTCCCAGTACAAATCCAGGAAGTATTGAACATTTCAGAAAAAAAGGACAAAAGGTCAGACATGATGTTATTCAGACTAAAGAGAACTTGCTAAATTTTGAACCATTTGTGTTTGTGGTGTCATTATGTTTATTATAACCTGCTTTTTTTAAATGACCATGAAGCACCGTCACTCTTTGGCAATGTCTGCTGGGAAGATGAGTTTGAGAAAAGCTGCTGCCGCAAGCATTTTTAGGGATTTAATTGCCTGCTCTGGCAGCCAATCCAAAGTCTTGATTTAATTTCTTGTATTTTGTCAAGGTTATAATTAGCTTTAAACTTGTGATGAAGATCTGCAAAGCTAAGGTAAGCAAGTTGTTTGTAGCTGGGACCACAGTTTTGCTGGGTAACCCATCCCAAATCCTCCCAGGGACCTTGCCTAATATAGAGACTTACTGTAATTTTCCCTCTGATAAAAATAAATTACAAAGGTCTGGCATCAATTAGTCACTAAAATGCCTAGGTTTTCCTTTCCCATTTGCTACTTAACATAGTCCTTCTAACATTCAGTGCAGATACAGCTTGATTTTAGATCCCAGGATGTTAATAACTGTCATTCATCTCCTTTCCTGATCACCAGCATTTGTAACATGCCTGTCTGCCCCCAAACTCCACACATACACTGTATTTTGAAGCCGTGAATTTCTGTACAACTCATTCCCACAAACTCAGTCAGACTCTAGGACGTGAAACTTGCTTAAAACTGAAGTGGATATGTTTTATGTCAATATGTTTACACATCAAACAAAACTGAAATGCTACCTTACTTTGGAAAATTTATTCCAACTCAGTTTACCAGGGAAATGTCATAGGTAAATATCAAAGCACAACCTCTACAAATATGTACTTTCTTCCTTCAGTGACATGTTTGAGATTGATCATTCTTTTGGGAAATGATATTTCTGGACATGCTTGACATATCTAGAAATAATGCTTCTTGTCAAATAGTAATAGTACTTTTTCTGCTATTCAGCTATGCATGTCTCTTACAAAGGGTGGCACAATAGAATGGTCTTCTCTGGCACCATCAGAAAAAAAATCTGTTTGCAGAGTTTCCCATGATTATTAAAAAAAGTACGTTTTAAGTATAAAAAAGAGCCATGTAATGATATTAACAACACAAAATGTAATTTAAGAGATTAAAAAGGCATTAATATATTTTTTCTGCTTTCTTTCTGGTTTGGGTGTCTTTTTGTTGTTTTGTTACTTTGCCAGCATTATAAAATGCCACCTTTATCAGAGACCTTTCTCCAGGCAACATTAAAGAACCCATTCTGTCACCCTAATCACAATAATTTCTGTCCCTGTAGGTATCCTGAAACAATGTGATAGGGTTATTGATGGAGTTCCAGGGTGAAAAACAGGAACAAAAATATCAAAATACTTCTGACTTCTCTTTGTGTTAACCCTGCTGCTTCTAAACGCTGTGAGTGAGGAATCTTGTTTTATATCATATTTTGGCAGTAGGAAAAAGAGGAGGCTGAGAAGAACACTATCTTGGGACTTACTTGCTTCTGTCAGTTTATGTCATAACATTACATTTATTTTAATGAGGGGGTGTTACATTTCACGTCTGCCTATGAAAACTAGATTAAAACAAATGGAAAAAGACATGAAAGCCAGCAAATTCTAAAGCATTAGACATTTTCATAGCTAATGAGACCTCTCTATTAAATTAGAAAAGATAATCTATTAAAATAGAAAAGATAAGCACAGTTGCTTTATAAAAAATAAAATAAGATAGTAAAAAAAAAAAAAATCTTCATTAATCAGTTATAAAACCAAGCCATGTTGGTTGCAGGTAGACAGAAGTGTTTATTCCTCCTCAGAGTTTCCCTGAAGAATTTCCTCCAAAGTTCCCGGTGCTGGTTGGTGGCAGAGAAGACAAAAACTCACACAGGCCAATAACATGCCCTAGCATGGTAGCTTCCACGCTGTTAGTATTCCTTGTATGAATGGCATGACGAAATTTCAATACACGAGCTATATTATTAAGGAAATAGATACCCTTAGCTGCTGAACAATACAGTCCTGTAGTTTACCCTCTCATCGAAGCAGCGTGTACAACTGTTGTTTGAGCAGAGAGTAGTGTGCGATGCCGTGCAGTATGCGTTATATTCTGTTACAGCCCTACAGTGGTGGCGAGGGGTTACGCAGTCACCTTTACTTCCATCTCACAGAAGAGGAAGAGACATCTGTTTCCTTGGAACTGGATTGGTCCCCAGATAAGAACTATCGAAGAATTTTTTTTTTTTAAAAAGCTTTATTATTAGACTACATAACAGCGAGAAAGACAGAACGAAAGCATGAGAAACAGGTCATTGCTCCAGGTTAGCCTCTGTACTGAATTTAGAGGATAAAGGAATTAACTCACAGTTTGCTGTTGGACAAACAAATGCTAAAGAACAATTTTAAACTTCTTGTGGCTTGATGTGACATGTTACAAACTATGGTTTGTTCTACCATTGAAAAAAAGCTACTGCTTTGAATTCAAATAAACGATACAGAAAAATAATTTCCACTCAATCCTCTATCAGCTTTTTCTTCATTCTATATTTCATAATTTATTTTCCCATCAGCATTATTATTTCCTTCATAGGCAAAACAATTCATTCTTTACCTGGGCAAATAAAGTTGCATACATATGTATTCACTCATGAGATTTTTATGTTGTTAAATGACATATTCAACACTTTTCAAACAACCCACTTTTAACATACTTTCTTTACTAAAATTAATTGCTTGTTATATTTGCTTTATAAATCTGCCACCTGTACACCATTTGTTTATGGAAAAACTGCAGGATTTTAGTATAAACAAGACACATGACTCTAGTCTTTCATTCTTCATTTTAATCTCTCTTCTTGGTAATTTTGCATCGAAGTGCTAATAATGTCTTTCCGTTCTTCATCACAAACTCAAAGACCACATAATTGTTTTTCCACCTAATCACATTGTTTATTCTTTTAAAAAAAGAATATTTACATTATATGATGCCTTTTAATCTGTCAAATTATTCTTCTGTTCTACTGCTAACTTCTGTAAACTGTCAGCTGTATGTATTTCTAGAAGAGTGTGGACCATCATGTGATACGTGTCTCTCTCATAACCACCTGAAGAGAAACAGATGCATAGGTATATCATGGGTAGAGCTATACATGTTACCCAGCTCTATTAACCTAGCAGAGTTGCCTGAATTTGTTCTCTAGTTAATCTCCCCTACTCTTATTCCAAGTCTCAAACCAGATCCAAAGACTTTAGGTTAAGCTAAAAAAACCCCTCAACCTTTTTCTTCCAGGGACAGAATTTCCAGCCAACACTGCCCACACTGTCTGAGTGGAAGGTCCGGAATAGGTACGATTCACTCACAGAGAAAAATTTCCTACATGTAAGACATGCGTGACTACAGTCTGAGATTTTCTGTTCTTGTAATCTAGAAAGCCAGTGGCCTGGAGTCCGCTCCATTCAATTCAGACTGATTTGCACAGTGGGTCCTGTCAAAGCTTTTCTTGGGCTACATCATGATTTCATAAATTCTTCTATGCTTCCTATTTCCTAAAAAAAGGCAGCAAGAGTCTGAATAAGACAGAGAGGACATCCTGGTCTTAGCCACTTGTCCAGTAATTAAACTGAGCAGTGTGAGGAGATCGTGGTTCACACGGCCATAGCGCACTCTCTGCTCTTTGTTGCTTTGATTTCTGTAGCGAAGAAAGAGTCACCATTTGTTTCAGAGTGTGAAGCACTTACCAGATGTTAACACTGGAGTCCAACACTGAGGGTATGTTTTGCCTCCATGTGACTCTGCAGTACAGCAGGGTCAACAGCTCACCCTCCTTCAGTGTATTTCATTGATTTTGGCTGCACGCATTCCATTTTGGTAGGTGCACCACAGCTTGAGATACAGACCTCCATTGCACTGCATGCTGCAAGACATGGGACAAACGAAGGTTGGTGCTGTCAAGGAAAGAACATTTTATTTTTCTTTCAGAATAGCCGATGCACTCTGTCAAGGAACCTTCCTGCTGCTCCATTCATGCTGGTTTACCCTGAGGTAAAGGATTCAGCTGAAACTTGAATTTTAAAATTGCGCAGACCTATTTAGGTTTAATTCATTGATAAGGTAAGTCTTTGCTGGGAGCATTTTCTTTGAAGTTTCCATCCATCTCTACATTTGATTTTCCACTAACTGTGACATTTATGTGCCAGGTATGCACGCTCTGTCAGGATAAACATTTTGGTAAAAAAAATCCAAACTAATAACTGTGTCATGTTTCATACTTGCTACATGACATCTATGGCTCTCACAGGCACATTAGTTTCTTTACATTTTATCTGAAGGAAATAAAAATAGATCTAGTATCTCTTAAAACTTCCTGGGTATGAATCAGTGCAGTGCCTCCTCCAAAGTCTAGTCAGGATGACATACAAGATCCACAGTGTGTGTCACCTCGGTCTGCAGAGACACAGAAATAACAGCTTTGGTAGAAAGTCAAGACAGCTTCTCACTAAGCAAAACCTGCCACTTTTATCATTTCATTCTTTTCTCACTTCTTTTATTCAACCCCCATCTTTCACTGTGTCTTGTGATTCCCAAACCTATTAACTGCTTAGATGGGATATCACTACTTTTTTTACTACATTTGTACAATGGATTCTTCTGTAAAAGAAAGCGTTTGGAGCGTTTTAGTCTTTTCTAACAAGAGAGCACAGGAACAAGATGTACAATAACTGTCTGAGCCATCAGAAAGTACAAATGCTGCCTCCAGAAAGCACAACTGTTTTACCATCCACACGGCACCTATGATTTGGGACACCACACAACTTAGGGAAAATTTTCTCAAGGCAACATCCAAATGACTTAGATTTCAAATAAGAAATACGTTGCTTGCATAGATGTTTCCTTCCCAGCAGACCATCTGCCATGTGTTATTCTGAAGGTTTGTCTCAAGCATGGTGTATCCCTTGTAAGTGAACTGACACACGAGTATTCACAGTTCTTACAGGATGCAAGCCATAGCACCAATTTCTAAGACTGGCTCTCAGGAGTAGAAAGAACTCCTTGGGCATTTCACTGAAGGGTGGGGGTTTCCTTTTCTTTTGTTGTTTCTTTTTTAATGTGGCAAAGAATAGTTAACAACTGGAAATCTGCTGTGCATCTCAGGCACACATGGAGCATTATGGACAGCTCAGGCATCAAAAAATTCAAAGCAGAAATGAGTCATTTACTAGGACCTTTTTTAAGATGGCAGAAATACATATTTACACTATCTAGAATTTAATCAGTGGTTTAATGCGTCACAGATTTCCCACATTTTTCATAGGACTTATCTTTGTTCCTTCCTTAGTTTTAATTTGGAATTGTAAAATTCTTTGTTTGTGAAGCAAGATGTCTTTTTCCAGGTGTTAAAGTTTTTTTCTCCATGTCACTGTTTCCCTTGACATTTACCTGCTCAACATATCTTGAAAATTTTAGATCACTGCTTTCTGTTCTCTAAGTCTTTTTATCTCTGCTTGTTGGCTTTTAAGAGACCCATCAACCAGTGTAGTGTTACCAATTGTCACTAGAGGTGATAAGTATTTTACAATTACCTCAGGGTTGTTGTTTTTTTATATGACTAACCTATTTCTTCTTTTAATTTTGTTTTTAATTCACTGTCCTTTAGCTAGCAGAGGGTTTTTTCACTTCTTTCTCTGGAACTTTTTATCTGGAGCTGAGGTTTACTTTGACTAGTTTCACCGGTTTCGGGTGTAACCACATGTAAGTGGTTACTTACAGTAGTTATTCCGGTATCCGTGATACTGCCCACAGAAAGGGCCATGGAACATTCACTTCTGGTTCTCACATCAACTAAAATGCATTTGTCACTTCTCTCTTTATTATCTGCTCTTTCATATACCTCATAGTTATCCTTTTGGGAATGATACTAACCCATCCCTTACAATCAGTGATACCAGGAGAGGGACTGGCTTGCTTTGGGGTGGTCAGGGTTCCTTACTCTCACAGTAATTCCCTTCTCTAGGTCAGGTAAGTCTCTGCTGTTTGCAGATAGGCTTATAATGGTACACTGGCACAAATTTCAGATTACCTAAGGAAGCAAAACCTGTAAATTTTGCTGGCTAAATTATTTTGCATGGGCAGCTGAGCCATCCATGCAGAAGGGATTAAAAAACTGCAAGAGAGGGATGCGGCAGAGAGCTGGGGGAGGGGAGTACTGTTGTAGCTACTCTGTACGATGTCCTTGCTCGGGAATGTGAGACTCAGTTCTTCCACTGTTTTGATTCAGGGAGCCACAGTTGTACTTCTTTGTTATATCTCCATTTACTATTGCCCTTCCTAGTCTTGGCACTGCAGTTATCTATTACCAAAATGATGTCCTGTTTTGTAGTACTTCAGTAAAAGTTTGTAGGCAGTTGTGGAACTGCCTTTGACAATGATCTGTTAAATGTTTGGCAGCCCATAAGTGATTGTTCTCCTTGGAAGGCATAATTAATACTGCTCCAAATGTGTGGGAGCTGTCTCACCTTCCTGAATATATTATGGCATTATATTTTCATGTTCAAACTTTCATTATCAGTTTCTGCTTATCAGTGCTGCTTACATCAAGTATTTCCCACCAGATCACAAACAAAATAAGTAATCACCTTTTCCTGTTACTCCAGTGTCCTTTCTAATTCTCCTTTGAAATCCCTTCTTTCACCACAGTTTACAATCTTTTAACTGTTTTTTTTTTCATCATATGACAATCTTCCAATGAAGCTCTGAAGTTAGGCTACATAAAATAAACAAGTCATTCAATACAGAATAAGTTTCACGATTTCTGTGAGAGTATGAGTCCATACCAGTCTCTGTTTATAGAGTTTTCCTCTGCTTCATATCCTCATTTTCATATATTTGCCTTGCTTAGGCTTTTAAGGGTCCCAATCCTGACCTGAAAGAACACATATAGTCTGAGTCAAATCAGTGAGATCTCATCCTTATGGTTCATTATGCGTATAGAAATTTATGGATTTTGTGCATTGAAGAGCAGATTTTGTGTTTCATTTTGTATTTATTTTTCCAAAGACCTATGAAAATGTATGGAATTGTGTAATAACTAATAACTAATAGATAGATAGATAGATAGATAGGTAAATAGATAGATAACACCTCTGGCAGTATAAGGTTCACATCTCCAGATCACATCTTCATCTCTCAGAACCCACCTTATGTGGGTTTCTTTGGTGATAGGGAAAAAAAAAAAACCAACAAAATATTGGGAACTACAAACCAGCTTGCTAATATTTTTGCTGAGAATCTGATTTAGGAAATTTATCTTTCCACAACTAGCTGCCTAGGTTATATGAAATTATGTTCTTATATAGGAAATATCAGTTTGTTACTTACTTCAGAATATATAAGTCTGTTCTCAAATAGGTGCAACTCCATAATTTCACATGTCAGAATCAAGCCCAGTATACTATATTCAGTGTATCAAATGATTTAGTCTTTTTCTCACTTGTATAGAGAGGAATTCTGACACTCGTGTATACTTCAGCCCTTTGGCTTGAAAGAGAGTTTTCAAATACTAAGTTCAACAGAATATCTGTTATGCATATTTGACAGGATTAGACCTTCCCCAAGAGCAAAACAAAACCAAACAAATATCCCTGAACCCTCAGACTGACATTTTCACTAGACATATATTACTGCTTAACATGCATACTTTCAATAACATCATGCTTCAGCCATCATAGAAGTGTCATCTCTCAAAAAGTTAAGCTACTGAACTTTTATGTAAATAAAAGTTTTTCATTTCTTTTAAATAATATAAGAGAACTCATTTACTACACAGAAACTATTCGTTTTGAATTTGCATGCATGGTAACCAGAGCTGCTCTTTTATTCATTTTTTAGTTTATTTATTGTTACAACTTTTTAAAGATTAAAAAAATAAAAGATAAATTAAGATAAAAATATGCAAATAAATCTGATAAAGACTGTATGGTATGTGCAACTGAATAGACAAAAGTATTGGTCTCTGGTCAAAAATATGTTTCATTAAATTTGAAAGCTTAAAATTTCACATAGTTCAAACCATTTTATGTTTTTAAAGTATTATAATCTGGTATTGGATTTTTTTCCAATTGTTTATACACAAGCAATTGTGACACAAAGTTTCACACATGCACAAACACACTGGGAGGCTGAATTTGTTCATTCTGCCCCAGTAGAAAGCTACAAGACATGGCTAGAGGTGACCGGGCCAGATTTCCTTACCCTTTTGTATAAAGATTATTTGTGCTGGACAGACACTCACAGATTTTTTTTTTTTCTATGCAATATTTCATCTGTGTAATGCACACAATGATAATTGTAACCATTGTAAAATGAGTGTTCGGCATGTCAGGATTTGTTGGCTATCCTGATTGATGGTCTCTCAGGCCATGATACTGGGAGAGTGATCTAAGGTACTAAGGTTGGTACAATTACCCTGAAACGTGTTAAAGCGTCTCAGTGAAAACTTGGATAATCCTTGACTGGCTAACTAACAGTAGTTGCTCCTATGCCAGCCCTGAATTTTGGAAAGAAGAGAATATAAAGACCCTGAGGTGCAGACAGAGGACTGCATTAAAGTCACTCCATGTTGCCCTAATAGTTAAACTTTGAGATCAGTGAATTTTACAGCTGGTTATGTGCTGGAAGCAGAGCCCCAGAGCAGGTAATTGCTGAGATGATTAACATTCTTCAGAATAGGTCCTCCCTGGTGATATTTTTGTTGTCATTATGTGGCAGCTGGGGTTCCCCCAGCCCATTTAGTCATTCATATCCCCTAAGCCTGAGAAAATATTACAGAATTGTACATGTCAGGTATTTTAAATGCAATGTACTTCATTGTTTTCTGACAGAGCTGCTATTTAACATCTTGGATGTATGACTGGTTCATTAGTCATATCAAGTTGGTGCCCACTTTTCAAGGCAACAGAAATTTCAGCAGCCTGCAAATGATTCTTCACCAGGAAGCATGCAGAGACAAGTTTTTCAGATGTATAGATACCTTACTTGGGTTTTAGCCACAGAAATCACAGTATCTAAGGTAGCAACAGAGGTTCTGGGTAGAGGCAGAGTGCTTAGCATCTGGAGATAACAATGGTGCCGATTCCTGTAAGTTTTCCTTAAGTTCTCTTTTATGTCTCTATTTCCCATTGTGTTTTCCCTGCTTTCCTCTATTAGGAATGTAATTAATTGCCCATTTGAGAGTGTGACTTTCATGTCTGTAGTTACTGGTGGGAAGGTATGAAGGGTACCCACACAGCAGCCTGGACTGCAGAGGCGTTAGCTATATACATACTACATACGTACTAGTGAACTACAGAGGAACAGGGCACGGTCTTTGGTTCTGGCAAAGGGGCACAGCACGGCTCATGTCTGTGCGGCTAAACCTTCATCCTCCTCAAAACACACCGGTCTCATTCATACTATCTGCTCTGAGTAATCCCTGCCTTGCAGTTATCCCCCAGTTATATCTAGGCCTTTTCTAGGACTGCACTAGTTATAAAGACCTTAAAATATATTTTCAGTGATCAGCAAATTGATTAAAGCCAGGATTGCTCTGATACTACTGCCTCAGAAAAGTTTCATGGAAACCTCATGGCTGGTTCCTTTTATTTAAAAATAAAAAAAAGGAAAAAAGTAATTTTGTACTGTTGAGGAGCTCAATTCAAACATCCACATTCACTTTAGGGGCAGTCAAAATACTTCTTTGCTTCCCTCCCTTCTTTCTTGATATTTAAAAGATATAATTTCCACATGCTTGTCTCTACCATGGTGTTTGGGAAATGAATGAGAAATGACAGGTAGCTGAATGGCATTTTAGAAAACCCCACTTTGGAGAATTCATTACTCTAAAAGTTTCAAAAAGCTACTTAGAATTCTGATTATCGCCTTGCTTCCCTCTTAGATACATTTCATTAATAATGGTCAAGCTTTATACAGAGAGCTTTCCCTCCAAGTTTGTAACTAGTAATGATGGATGCATATCTACACCATCACCCTTGTACCAGAGATGATTCATCCCACTTCTTCACTCTGCTTTCTACCACTTCTGGCTCCGCATCCCTGTTTTTAATGAAGAAAAGGAGTGAGGTACAGGGCAACAGAGTAATTTACAATAGCATAGGAAGCACATGGCAGTGGTGAAAATATAGAAGTCTGAACAGAGAAGAAAGATAAGGATGAAAAACTCATACAGTGCAATAAAGGCAAAAATTTGTTTGTTCTTCAATATGAAGTAAGGTTTTCAAGACTGACAAAATATGGGAGAGTAACAACCAAGTATTCATTTCATAATATCCGAAGGTTTTTTTGCCTTTTTAAATTATTCACTGTATGTATGCTAACCAAAAAAGAGAACCAAATAACACACTTTCCAGAAGACCTTACCATACCAGATTGCAAGTAAAACACAAAGACCTAAAATATCTTGCAGATTGTGACAAAGATTCTCCTGAATCTTTTACAGATGTTCATCCCCATGGCCAATTTTAAGTCTATAAAGTCTAACATGAAAATGCCATGACTTGTTTTTTTATAGTAACAAGAGCCTTAATTCATGAAACTTCCTGAAGCACTGTGCTAGAAGCGTGCAGGAGAGCTTCAAAACTTCTTCAATAGCTCACCAAGGTGAGCAAAGATCACAGAAGAATGTATAAGTCAGTGTACGGTGTCAGAGTGAATGTGACAACTTGGCTTTGGGTCCCACGCTTGTTTTTTTCTGTCTGTGCTTGCCACTATCCACTCAGCTCAGCCTCTGTTCTATCCCTGTTCTCAAAACCAGGCTTATCACAACCAAGATCTGATCATTGCCTCTTCCCTGTCAGTCAAAACTATTCTTAGTCTTGTGCTTGTCCTAAAGATAACAGGTCTGCTCAACAATACCGCTGTCTGCTACCAGCCCATATCTACCCTGCTGTCTGCTTTATACTAACCTAATCCTCCAATCCTCCCCCCGACCCCCAACAACCCTCTTGCAAATTCCTGTTCTATTGCTCATGTGATTGCTAACCTAAAAATCCAGGAATGTTTCTGCTGTCAGTCAAACCTTGGTATTGTTTGAAGGGGCTTCTGTTCTGACCTGCCAGCAAGGCTAGTCCTGACTGGGCATAACTGAAAATATGTGTTACAAAGGAATTTGTTCCCTGGCAAACAGTAGTTAGATGATGATGGGACTTGAGTAAAGTCATGGTGGGTCTCCATACCTATGGAGAACTGCTGAAGGAGCATGAATTAACTTTAGGGTACATGCTTCTGTAGAAAATTGAGCATTGCTCCTTAAGCACACGTGAGATGAAAATCTAAATACATTGTATTGTTAGAACTTACTGAAGTGGTTGGGTGTGATTGGTGAATACTTCTCTCACCACTGTGATTTGAGGAGTTTCTGAGCCCATTTCCAAAAGCAGAAAGCTATCTCTCACAGCCCACTGAAACTTCTCTGACCAAAAACTCTAAAGATACTCTGCAACAAGGTCAGAACTCAACTCCATCCATAGCAATATGACAGCTAGAGTGACAAACATGATTTATGGCATCATCTTCCCTCACCCTCCATGACACATTTGTTCCTTCTGCTCCCTAAAAGCTTCCACCACCTCTGCCCCCTCCTTGAAGGGGCTCCAGTCTTAATCACCTTTTGTCTCTGCCTTATTTCTGTTCATCTCATTAAAAAAACTTAGTTCAAGTGTTATCTCTATGCTGCTTACACTGAGATTGACTTCTTTACCCTGGATTTGTCTCCTCAAATGTCAAGTTAAAATGTTATGTTGTTTTGCTGGCTCTTCTCATACTTTTGAAAGGAATTCAGAAAGCAGTAAGAAAAGGTGCAATTTCCTTGCAACTAGTTCCTGTTTATAAAAGTCTCTGGGTTTTCTCCTTGTGTGACCAGGGATTGTGCATTTGGTCCATCATGTCATCCCACAGCATCCCCAACTTCAGTCTTGGCACACTTCCAGAATTGCTCCGGTACCTTTAAGAGCTTGAGGAAGCTGAGGAGGGCAGGCAGGCAGCAGGCAAGGGTGTTGATTAGATAAAATCAGTGCATACTTGAACTGGAGGCCACCTTTAAATCTATCACACAATACAACAGCCATTCCTTTCTAAATGAAAGCTCATGTTCAACCTGTACAGATTCCTATGAGATATAAACTATCTTGTCATTTTACTGGAGAATAATGTAGCTGAATATATATTTAAGTTTAAATAATAAAATAATACTCTTAATTTTCTAGTCTGTTATGTTTTATAGTTTAAAATAACTGATGATACCCAAAATTGGAGGGGCTAGCAATCTTTGAGACAAATGCAAGTTACAGACTTTCTCTGGCTTGGTGGCCTGCATTTAAGATGCTGCATTTAAGGTTTTCTCTCTATTACACTTATCTCTATTAATATTAAATTAATAATATCTGTTAATATCGATATACTTTGGCATTTAAGTATTTTTCTCTATTATTAGTATGCTCTTCCCTTTGGTGAAGAATGCAATTTGTTCAATGATTTCAACAGAAGCTGAGCTTTTTGTCAGGTAGCAAATTCATTACAAATGGCTCGTTATCCTCAGTATATTCTTGAAAAAATAATGCAGAAGCAAACCTGACTGAGGGAGAAGTACAGGAGAGGCACTTTTAATACAGCTTTGTGTTGTTTACATTGAAGACCATGAGTTTTTCTTCTTTTTTTTTTTTGCTAGATGCTTGCATTTACTGACCGCACATTTCTTAGCACCTTCAAACCTCACAATTTGCCTGCCTGCCTTATCACTCCAGCACCAACTCCTTCCTGCTGCACCACTGCGCTGAACCTTGACCTGTAGAGATTAACTCACCCTAGAGAAAGGGATAAAGGGTAGTTTGGTCTCACAGCCCTTCTGAACTAATCTTTTCTTCTCAGACTTTCATGGGGATTACCAGAAAATGTAGAGTCTGCTAGTACTTTGGTGATTTTTCTGTATTTTATACTTGTTCTTTCCTCCAACAAAAGAGTATTTAAATAATACCTTCTGCAATGTGAAACAGTATTATTGGATTGTAACTGATGATATGGTACTAGAAGATAATCAGCTATTGTTGAAGTTAAAACATTTGTTAAACTGATGGCAAAACTACAAGGGCATTACTGTACATCCTGAACATACACAGTCAAAAGATGCCAGCATGACTGAGAACTTTAAATGTGAAATCAAGTAATAATGAGACAAAACTGCTTGAAAAGAATTGTGCGGATCAATAAAAGACCTTTTAATTCTCTACCTTATATCTAATATTGCCATCCATTCAGACACCAGTTATTCCCTTCCGGCTACAACGGCACACGCTTTGATGTGCACACGTAGTGAATGAAAGGATCATACTTACCACAGCAGTGGCAAACACTTCAGTGTAACTCTTTTGCCCAAAACTGCACAAAACCGTAACAGAATAGCACAAAAATACATTAATTCTAGAACAACAGGCTCTGAGACTCTTTGGATTCCAATTGTATATACGAAAGATAAATTAGACTTTGCAGATCTGACTGAGTTTTAAATAAACATGGTGAATCCTATCTATATGCACTCACCTAAGTGTGGATATACTTCCTTGATTTCAAGAGAAATAAAACTGAACCCTGACTAACGGAGCATGAGCAAAAGTATATGCAGTTTTCTCACTTCCTTGGAACATCAGATTTGAAGTTTTCCAGATTTATTCACCGAAAGAGTAGGTTTACTCCTTTTTTTTTTTTTTTTTTTTTCATTTGCTACTAGGCTTACAAGTATGCAAAAAGTAGGTTTATTTCCTCAGGAGGAACACAGAGGCCAATAGGTTATATGGTCATACAGGAATCAGCAGCAGAGCCCAAGGCAACATCTACAAGATCTAACGCCGTGTACGTTGCCCTAACCAACAAACCCCATGTTTAAATCCTGCTCTCATTCCTGTGCAGTTTCCCAAACAGCGAAAGCACAAGATGCTCTCAAGCTCATCTGCATTGCAATGCCTATTTCTCAATGCCTTCTGGAGATCCTCAAACTGATGCATCCTTCTTGTAAACCTGACAGAATATTATTCAGCGCTCTCCTACCCTGATACCTGCATACATATTTCACCTTTGCACCCCCTTCTGTTCAACAATTCTCATCTAATTATTCATTCAGTTCTGTAGGTTAGAACTCTCATCAGGTTTGAAAGCTACAAAGCACCAAACACATCTCTTTGGCCACTTGCCCTTTTAAAATCCAGGTTGGGAATTGATTATCTCAGTTTGACCTTGACAAAATCCATGCAGCTGTGAGCCACAGCACCAGCTAATAGAGATGAACACCTCCCGGTTGCTCAGGTGATTTCTCACATGTCATAAACAGACACCACTGTTCATCACATAGATTAACCCACATTGCATTTTATCTAACAATTTAATTGTGAATCCACAAAACACACATTTCTATGAGGTGTTTGGGCCTTTAAGTATTTGTCAATTAATTACAGTCTGCATGTACCTTACTGTGCTCCAAATTCAAACATCTGCTCAGTGTTCTAGATGTTCTGGAAATCATGTATTTTTAGTTTGCATTTTCACCCACCTAAGCAAAAGCAATGCCATGCCGGGACTCACATGCTTCCCAGACTTGGGCATTCAGCTTGCTGTCAGGACAAACATACGTATGTCCTCAATATCTACGTGTGGGAGCCGAACCCTTTGTCAGACACAAAGTTTCCTGTAATGAGACTCCGAACCAGCTGACTTGACAAAGCCAATTGTTAAGTTTCCTCTCCACAAATAAAACATTTTGCATTTTACCTTAGCTACAGTATTGTCCAGGGACTAGATGTGAATAGTTGTTATAACAAGCCATTATTTCTGCAGACGCTATTTGAAGTTTATCTTGTACAGAGCACCAGAAGAGGGCTGCGTGTGCTTTGTTTTACTGAAGCTTTTAAGTCGCTCAGTGAACTGTGATCTTCAGAGAAGCTTGACTTAGATAGCTTTATGTCCTATTGGATTTTCATCAAAACCAGTGCTAAGCAAGGCTCCAATTACTGTTCAAATAGCTGTGTTAATGAATTATAAGCAATACGAGATGACATGGCTGTGTCCCACCATTTTTTCCTTCTCTTCTTCAAAGCTCAATCTTCATTCCTTCTCCTGAAGCCCATCTGCAACTCCAAAGCTTTGGTTAGGGAAGGGGATTCCAAAAGGATACCCAAAAGTCACATTCCCTCAGGTTCACCCCCATCATTAGAGGATTCAGCCTCTGGCCAACAGTGATACCAGTTTTTACTTGCATTTGCAAAATTTACTATTGCAGTTTTTTTGCAAGCTGTGAATTTCTTAAATGCAACTGGACTTTCAATGCGCTAAATTTGCCAGAAGGCAGCAGAATGAAATGGATTCTGGACCCACCTTGGTGTCTGACTGGGCTTGGAATGGCTTTTCATTCATTTGTCTATAAAGGTTGGAATTGATACAACTGGTGCACGTGTGTGTGTGTGTGTGTAAATCTCCACAGAACCCATAGCAGGGTTAAGAACAAAAACATGGACTGTTAAAGACAGAAGGATGTGTCTGAATATGAAAACAGATTGTGGCAAATAAGAGGGTTTTTTTGGGTCTTATGTGTGTCATTTAAGGTATAAAAGGAAACTCGCAAAGATCACAACGCTCATCACAAGCATCTGTGGCTTTGTGAAACAGGCCATTTTTCACTGATGAAAATCTGCCGCTCTGATTCATCATCACGTAAAGGGCTCTGTCCTGTTTAAATACATTTATTATCAAAAGTACAGCCCTAAAATGGAGTACCTAGAAGCCGGTACTGCAGGGTTCAGGCATGAATTTCCACTCTTTCCAGCTGCCAAAGGGAGCAGGAAACTGGATGCTGAAACATGGATTCTCCAGTGTTCTGCAAAAGGGAAATTAGCACACCCAGACACAACTGATGCATTTTCTTTGTCATTCCAGAAGGTAGCTTTGCATCTTTAGCTCTGAGTTTGGTGAGCTTTGATATCAGAGAGGACTTCCAAGAGTTCCCCTCCAAGAAGCTTGTTCTCAAAAAGTTTCAGTGTGCAAAACAATAGTGAAAGAGTATTTTCAAAATACTGAGCACATAGAGACCTTTCTAGAATAATCTAATACAGTCTTTCCAACAGTCATATCCTTGTTGTGCAGTTCAGCTGCAAATTTCAATATACTATAGAGCTGCAGTAGATTGTTATCAATTAACCTACCCATTTCTTGCTCTATCACTCTCTTCACTAAACTGAGTTTACTTTGGATACATTTATTAAACAAAATCGTCTCAGGTGCAAACACTGCAGCCTTAGAGAGAGCTGCACACTCCAGTGTTAGCCAGGGAAAGGGAAGAGATATGAGAGTATGTGATAAAGAGTGAAAAGTTAGTCAGAACAAGGTTCTAAATTAAAACACAAGCCCAAAGACAAATGACAAATTCAGCAGAACAAAATTAACTAGTTTGAGTACATTACAGCAAGCACAGGTCACCTTCTAATCTTTCTATTACTTGGCTAAGCTCTGCGGCTTTCTCTCTAATGGAATATTAATCTGGTTTAGTTGTAATTAGCAAAACCAGCCATCACTTAAATAACAAACATGTAAGATAACTCTCAAAAAGGCTTGCATTTGGCCTTCTAATTATGGCAACGAACTTGCACAGCCCTCCTTAATGGTGGCTGTAACTATTATTCAACAGGGTTTTAAAGAAAACATTAACAGGCAACACATGCACACCATTAGCCGTGTGCACTTTCACGGGTACAGCCTTAAGGTGACTTGGAACATCGGGTTTGTTTTTTTTAAACCATATCTCAAAGGGCTTGTAACTCGCTGGCTGCCCTAGCAGCAGAGCTAGCTGGAGCTGTGCTTTGTTCCCACGTTCCCCAGTGTGCCTCGTGGTGAAGGCAGGCTGCATTGCCCAGCCAAACCTGATGCATGCTGGACACCAAATATACACTCAGATGATTTTCTAAATTGCAAGAGTCCAGCACAGGCTCTCAGACTTCCCCCCGCCCTGCACCAGTGAAATCTACCAAACACTCTCTTAGCAATGATGAGATTTTTATGGCTTAAAATAATTATGCACTAGTCTCTGGAGCTTAATATATAATATTTAATAGTACCTTCCTCCTTGCCTTCTGGCCATAATATGTCTACAGTGACCCCTCATCAAATGGCAGTGTGCTGTAGACATTAATTTTAACAGCAAAACTCTTACACATTACGTAACCTACATTATTCTCAGCAGTGTCCCCTGAAATTAACTGCCTGGATAATTGCAATATTGCATGGAGTCATTAAAGTTCAATTTACATTGGTTCAATCAATACACACACAGTTTCACTGGGAGAAGTGGAATATCAGTCCAAGACCTGAAGTCTCTGAAGAAATTGTCAACCAGACCCATGCTTTGTGTCCAGTAAAAATTAATTTTGTCACTTTGAATCCTAATGCTCACCAATAGCCTTGGAAGATTAAAATGCGGATTACCTGCCATGCTTCAGATATATTCTGCAGACATACTCTTCAATACTGCAGTCCAGAAGGTACTGAACAGCATCTTACCATAATTTGTGGATCTTTATGTATCTAGATACCAGCTAGATATAAGCAATGGTGAAAACCTACTGTATGTCTGGAGCTCCAATGCCACTAATATTTTTTGTTATATATATAAAAATTCATGAGGAGCTACAGCTCATTGTCAGATTTCTGCTGCTTAAAAATAAAAATCAATGGCAAGAATCACAGGGAGGAAAAGAGGGAGGAAGGAAGGAAGGTCTGTACGGTGGATCAGAGCAAAATAATTTCTGTGTTTAGACTTCCTATTGGCGAGTCATTACAGATGACTAGAAATATTTCCACAAAAGAAAATTTAATTTAAAAGGTCTCCACATCAAGCACAAGAGACTTTGCTCAAACATACTCACTAGTGATGGATTTTAGCAATGGAAAAAAAGGAGATAAACTCTTTTGGCACATGCAACTTTTAATCATATCTGTTTGAAAATGTTTGAATCCACCACCTCGAAGCACGGCTCATAGCACACAACAAGTGTGTGTAGTGAGGGAGGCTCAGTGCTTGCTCCAAAGTCCATGGCTTTGGCCCATGTACGCTGAAGACGTAGGAGTGCGGTAAGAGCTGAACAAACAAAATTCCCATAAAAGTTTATTACACACTCTGTTTTGGCTACAGTGAACTTTGGCAAACTGGGGACAGTAATAACCTTTTCCATGGGCCACATTGTACTTACACATTTATTCATCTCACTTTTCCCTCCTCTCTCTCTGGAAATGCTCTGATAAGTGTAATGAAAGATGTTCAGCAATTTTAAGAGTGATAAGTTACTTTTCTCTGATGTGAAGACACGAAGAATTAACTCAAGATACTTTCTCAGCTATGAAGAAAGAAAAGCAGAAACACAGGAGAAGATGATGGTAAATACAAAGCATGTATACAATGTTATAAATTTGCATAATGCTTTTTTGCAGTGGGATCAGGAGGGGCTGGGGTGGGCAGCAGTACGGTGCAGTTGGGTGCTAGCACAGAGAGAGAAGCTCGGGCTGACAAACATTAGGACTTCTGATATCAAAGTGCAAAAGGCTTCAGAAGTACAGCGATCTCCAGTCTGCTGCCCCGTAGTCCTTTTCAACACCTCTCCTCACAGCAGGAAGAACTAGATCTGCAGAAAAAAATACAGATGAATCCTATTTTATACTCAATGTTCCTAAGAATAGGCCAAAATCCCACAAAACCTAAGATCCATTCAGCTTTGAGAAACTGAACTTAACCTAGATTTTGTCTAGATTTAAGAGGGGATGCTGGTGATACCTGATTCTAGATAAGGAAAACTTACACAGAGGAATTAACTCAGGCCTAGTTTATAGGGGCAGATAATGACTGTTTCTGTGATATATTAGATTTGGCCATGTCTACAGAACTAGAAGAAGATCTGCCATTTAATCAAGGTGAATTTACATAATTTTACAGTTTTAGTTGAAATTATGCATGGAAGCATCTTTTCTCAAAGAAAGTTTGTTCTTGGTGCTTATAGTAAAGAGCTCTTGAGTAAACCCTCAAGAATAAAAGGTGTAGTGATAATACAGATTGGCATAACAGAATAATGCCATCATTTTCTGTTACTCTATTAGAAGACAACATATTGTTGTGACTACATTAGCAAAGCAGGATTTTGAAGGGAGGTATCTTTCTTTTAGGCAATTGATGTAATTAGCAGAAAAATCCCACCAAACAAACAGGTACACTTCATGCAAAACTGCAACCTTCAGTATAGCACAGATTGAAAAAAAATCTGCATTGAGTTTAACTAGGTTCTGTTAATGAGCTAGACATCTGAAAGAGAAGATGCTGACATTTGTAGAGGACAAGGGAGTTTAAGAACAGATCGGAGAGAGAAGGAGAAAGAGACAAAAATACTAATCTTCAGTGGAACTTTGAAGTGTTTGCAGGCAGACAGGATGGGGAAGAGTAAGATGTACCGTAAAAGCAATAACCCTCCTCTGTGATTTTGAATCCCCTCAGAATAATTTCTTATTCCTGGATTCATCTCCAGAAGGTGCTTCATGCCTCCCTTCAGGACCAGAAGCAGTTCAGAAATGCTGTGTTTTGTCTGTGAAAAATGCAAGATTTTATGTCACAGTATTTATAAAACATTAGTTATCTCAACTTTTCCTACTGGAGAAAAGCCTGCTGAAATCAAACAAAATTCACTGATAAATGCTCTGTTTGTTAAAAAAATACTGAACTGAGTCAAGTATCAAAGGCAACCTGAAATTAGGTCATCCTGGGGATTCATGTATCAATGAAAATCATTTACTGTGTTACAGCTGGAAGGTTATTTCATAATATCTCAGTGATATGATATCTCAGTCTACATGATATTCACTATCGAGTAAATACTGGTCCAGAATGCATAGTGAGTACCCAACACAGCTGGTTAAAACCTAGCCTAGGCATGGCAGCGCCAGGCTGAAGACATCACAGTTAGCTTACCCTTCTTCACATTCCAGTAAAATCTGTGAAGCACTGCCTAGCCTAATGCACATTTGGGTGGAGGGTTTTCTTCCCGTCTTGCAGCAATCTTAATATAGAACAAAATTTCCAAAAGTAGCTTGTGAGAGAGAGTCCTAGGTGACCCTAGGACAAAAGGATAGGAGCCATATTTAGCTGCTGGTTCTTGAGTCAAAGGGAAGTCACAGCAGAAGCGTGACAGTGATAACGCTTTGACTGTGCAGGGAAAGATGGAGTGGTACCTCTCTCAATAGTTTTGCAAGTTCCACTCAGGAAATCCTTATTCTCTGAGATGAAACATCATCACTCACTGAACTACAAAGTTAGTTTTCCAACCTAGTGCCGGATATCCCACATGAAGATATCCTGTGGAAGCAGGATGAGCCTGGAAGAAAGGGAGCGAACTTCAAGTCTGTTTGACTTCACCTTGGAGTCACCCTTTACAAAACATTACAGTTCAGAGAATGTTTCTAATGGGCTACATGGGAACAATCAGTACTTCACAGCATAGTATTTAGGGAATGAACTAATTAACCTGCGTATAACAGAGAATATTTCTTCCAGTATCACAGTAAGGATTTAGAAACCAATGCTACTTGCAATTACCTTCACAAGGAGCATATTTTTACCAAGCATTTAAACCCGCACAAACACATATAAAATAGAACATATTTACATACAAGCTACTTACTTTCAACAATTGAATTAACCTGAAAACATGGTATTCCTGGCTTCCTAAAAATAAAACCTGACATTTAAACCCCTCTCCTTTTTTTTTTCCCAGGAGGTTGTTATAGACTCAACATCTCCACACACTAGTAATTAGAACTAGGAACAAAATGTACCTTTCTTTTCCTTTTTCCTGAGAAAATACATTACACTAAACTGTTTTCAAATAGGTAAAAACACGTCACTATTATTCTTTACATTGCATAAATACTTGCTCTGCTATCCCATATTTTAAAGTCATTTTCCAGGTGACAGCATTGGTAACAAACAAACATCAGCAGGTTTCCTGTCTAGAGCTGCTGTCATATTTCAAATAAAATAAAATTGGCAATATTTAAATAATGATACAACTTGTTTAATTGGATATTTTATTCGTGTTTTGGGGGACTTTTTTTGGCTTTCGTTTGTGTAGAAATTTTTCTTGTGAGGGAAAAAAAATCCTGAAATAAAGCTTTTGTCTTCTCTCCAGACCTCAGTCTCCCAGGATGGTGCCAGTTTGAAAGTAAAGTACAGAAAAATTTTCTTCTCAAACCCCTGTTTGTCAAATAATTTCATAGGTATTTTAGCACTTGTTTTTTATGAGCAACATGGTTTTTTCTTACATTGTTTCTGCACTGAGAAGTAGCCAAGTAAAGTGGCTGAAAAGTGCCATCTACTGCCTCTGGGATAAATAGCTGACGCTGAGCAGTCGCACCATAACTGGAAGAGCAAAAGAATTTCTGGCTTGGTCCTTCTCAGGATACTACAGGAAAGATCAGGGACTTGGGAGGGGACAACAGCACTTTCTCTCTTAATTTTTGTGCTATATCAGACCCACAGATTTTTATTTGTAGCAGCAATAGGATGTTTTCCACTTGGAGAAATGCACTTCAGCAGCATTGACCTTTTTCATAGAGCGCATCATCTGGTACATCATGATTATGGTTTTAAAAAGCACTAATGCACATAGTTAGCTTTATTTTGTATGTACGTGTATATATATGTATCAGTATACGTACATAGATCATCCATGACGTTGCTTTTTTGGCCTTGGCATACTGCTTCCTTGGCAGCATGGTTGAATTCAAGTCAGTTGTCAGACATTACAATTATGGACATAAAGCTGGTTTCTGCATCTGTTTACTCATTGCTTTTGCTGTAAACCTCCTTACCTCTAATGACTTTCAGATCTCATTTCTGTACAGCAGAGAAGAAACCTTAGCTTGTGTCCCCATGACCTTCAGAGGACTTATCCTGGTTTGGCCGTCCCTGTTCACTCAGAGGGTACCTCTACCTGTGGTTGGTTTTGTTGCTCTATTCCTGCTAGTGTGTTGACATCCCAGATCTGCAAATAAACACTTTCCTTATTATTCCAGGAAGAACTGGTACCTCCTAAAATAGAAGATGTGTTGCATGCAGATTTTGTGAAGGCTGGGTGGCAGCGCACTAAACCACTGCAGTTATAATAGTCTTTCCCAGCTCCCCGAAAGCTGGAGGACTTTCCAATTCTTAAAGATGATAATGAGAAGATGGGGAAGCACAAGAAGAAAAGCTGGGAGCCGCATCACTGCAGGACCTAACGAAGGAATCTGAAGACTCCAAATTAGATATGAAAGTGTTGAAACAGACTTAATCCACCAAATTTGTGTACTTGTGTTTTGTCAATGGTTTATTTTTAGCCACTTTAGACATACACTAAGTCTAAAGAGAGATATGGTTGACAACAATTGCTAACAGGAACATATTTATCATGGGACATAAAGGGTCTGATGAGAACTGACTGTATGGAACAACTTAATGAGAAATTTTGGCAGAGAATTATCAACTACTGCTTAGATCTTGCTCCAAAATTTGGGGACATTCAGAAGTTGTGGTTTGCTTTTCTTACAGGAGCATATGTATATTCAGTTGGAAGGAGCATGGGATGGCCCACATAAAAAAACTCAAAAGTCTTGAATATGTTGGGCAGGCAGTTCCAAAAAAATACATCATTTTTTTGCTTCACCCCACCATATGCTATTTTATATACTTCATATACTGCATATTTTCTTGAAAATGTGCCAAATACAGAAAGTAAAATAATGTTTTCTAAACTGTCTGTTGTATTTGAGCATCCTAGCTGAATTCAATTGCGAGTTCACGTCCTGTAAAAGATAAAGCTACTTATACTGCATATGATGGGAGAAATAATTCTTGTCATGGTAGAGGGACTTGAGATATCACTGTCAGTTCAGCTTATTTTTCCTGCAATGGTTGAAGTGAACCCGATCTACCTCATTTTGGAAGAAGGTGCTCAGTCATTTACTGCCTTGCAGTTGAGTTTCAGTATTCGCTCACTGAAGGGGCAGTAGCTTCCATCTGAGGTTACAATAATACCTTAACTCAATTTGTCTAATTTAACTTATAATCACACTTTCAACTAAATGGAACAGCACATACAACATCGTCTGTCTGATACTCATTTCTGAAGGAAATCTTATGGCACATAAAATTCAATCTGTGATCTCAATAGAAGCTGAACTGTGTTTATTTGCCCACCACTGTCACTTTTTTTCTTATATGTTTTTATGTACTCAGCATTTCTCTTAATAGTCATGCCTGAAAAAATTTTTAATGTGATTAAGATTTACAAGGGAGAAAAGTAAAAGCAAAAACACCCTTAACATTTCTACATATACAGTTTTATCTAGAAACAAGTTGGAGACATTTTTTCTTGGCTCAAGCAATTAAACCAAGAATGAGCTCAACCGACAGCTGATTTTTGTTTGTTTTGTGGCAAAAGAAAAAATATTTTAATTGATAAAAAATGTAGATGTCACTGGAGTTGCAACATAAACTACAAATATCAATTACGTGTAAAGTAATTTTTTTCTCTTATTTATCTTCAGGATGTTTGTTACAGCCATAAACTACTTTCCAGCTCTTGACACATGAAGAACTTTCCCCTGGTACCTGATAAGCCAAATCACTTATCTCCACGATTCTTTGAATAGAAGTTCCTGATATGCTGATGGGTATAGGAAATGGTTCATTACTCTATTGGTGAACATTAAAAAAGCAATTGTTTTGTCAAAATTAATAAATGGACTACAAATAAAATTACAAATAAGAGACAGTTATATTGGTATACTCCTCATATGAACAAAAAATAAAGATATTTGTAAATACACTCCAGTATTACTGTGAATCCATTCCATGGTTTGGATTTGGGAATGAGATTACTGAAGATGCTGACTGGGAGAGACTTGCAAGGAAGTCCCTTGAAATACGAAGGAAAATGAGACTTTGTAAAAAACTCCTTTTTTTTTTTTTTTTTTCCCCTATAAATGCCATCCCACACTGGTGAGGGAAGGAATATTCAGTGTGCTCTCACAACGGGTTGTTCTGGAGTCACACAAGTCCAGGGCTGGGAACAACTGTGTCACAGCAGACAGAAAGAATAAATGCATTGTTCTACCTCGGAGAACAGTATACTTAATGTCTGTCTTTCTGCCGATTTCTAGGCCTAGCTTGTATAAGATCAAAATTGATTTATGTGAGGGTACGTATTACCTTTATTCAAAGGTGAAAAAAACAGAAAAAAAGTTCACTTACAAAAATATCTGGTCCAAATCTCCAATATGCACCTTCAAATGTTGCCTACCAACAAAGATGTGGATTACGTATCCCATGACAGTGACAGTTGTGAAAACTTGGGAAAACTATAAATAAACATTTCTAAAAAACGTCCTTTGCAGATGAACTGAAGCAACTAGTGCCACTGTCATTCCATTCCCACGGTCAAAAGCATACAGCCTTTTGTCAGGTCTTTTCTCCCAGTATCTCAAAGCCTTTACAGGCTGCTTGAATCCTACAGCCTTTCAGAAGGATTATGGAGGTAATTAGGAGCTCTATGTTTATTTGGTTTCAGATATAGATACATACTTCTCATGCATGTGTCTAACACCTTTAGTAACATGAAGAAATTAAGCTAAAAAAAAAAAAAAGGAAACTGCCAAAAAACCTACACATCCAGGATACTGGATCTTACTGCTTTTCAACAGCTAACAAAACATGAGCAATAAAAATCAGAGAGAAGTGCTTAGTATCATCCCTTGACATCTACCAAAAGTCAGGTAGAAATTACTACAGTTGAAAACTAGATACCAAAGTCAGAAATTCATCTAACCAAAGAGTGGTTATTTCTACTGCCTAGACCTGCCAGTAATTACTTAGAAAGTTTGGGTGACAGTCTCCAGTCATGATCAAAGACAGAGACATATTATATATTCTTGCTTTCTGCCTTATACACTATTGGGGCACACAACTACATTGGTCTTTTTGCACTATTCTTCCCTCTACATCCCCCAAGAATCAGGTAAAAAACATGTAAGTGAAAGAGAATATCAGTATCTGGGAAAAATGAGTATGAAATTACTGTAGAAGTGGTCTCATAGAAAACAAGATGTTCTTCCAACAACTCTGATGAAAAAGGAGAGGCAAAACTATCTTCAACATGTTTCTAAAAAGCTGCTGAACAGTTTTGCACCACATGTTCCTCTTTGGTAGAAAAAAGTGCCTTCCAAGTTCTTCTAACACATAACGCTCTACCCTCAGAGAAATCTGCTTCTGCTTTCAAAAAAATAAGTACTGAACTGAAATGTCATATTGAAAAGTTACTGAGAACTATTTTAAACATCCCAGCCTGAAAAGCAGCGCAGCATTTGCTGAGTCCATGTTCAACATAAAATGAAATCTGTGGAAAGCATATCCCAGTGGTACCACAAAAACTCCAGCCCTTCCTCCTGAGAAGGCAGAAATAAAAATGGGAAGTTTTCAAGCATTTGTGGTAGGTTGAGGGTTTTTTTAACAAAAATGCCACTATTGACTCTCACGGTCTCAAGACCATGAGTAATAAGACCACTTAGGGGTCCATTCTAGAACTCTGGCAACCAAAAGAGTTGCACGACATGTTGTTATCAAGAAGAAGCTGTTAATCTGAACATTGACTCTTGTTTCAGTTGCTCAAAAAGGCATTAGAGATGCAATGTCTCGAGAGGTTCAGCTATGTCACACTGAAAGCAGCAAAGCCTCAGGTAGCCTTGAGAGTCTGCAAGGAAGAAGGGACAAAAAAATGGAAGATTAAGAGAATAGCAGGGAACAAATATGAGTAGAAAAAAATTCTAAAAGAAAAAAACAAATCAAAACTAGCAATGTGATTAGCCCTACCCTTTCCTATCCATGTCTGAATCCAACACATCACGTTTTCATCCCTATTTTCTCTTATAGACAGACACACAAGAAAGTAAGTGGTCCATCATGTTGTTGATTATATCCCATGGTAGGTGATGAACCACAAATCTATCCAGTTTCTAACAAACTTCAGCTCTGAGATTCTGTTTCTCCCCTGGCTTTGGTGATGCGTCATGGTAACCTTGGCTACAGGGCAGCTATTGATTTGAAATACAAATACAGTGTGAGAGAATTTCACTGCACAACAGGGTTATTGTGACTGATTTGAGCAGCCCCTGTTCCAGCAGCAAATGCAGAACCCATGTATCTGATCACCTTGTTAGATGTTTTGCACTGATTTCATTTGTCTATGAACTTACAACTGAAATATAAAAACCAGAGTGTACATGCAATATACTATTTTATTAGTGTGGCACAAACATAGTACTACAAAAGCGTACCACCAGAATGATGTCTTTTTCTGTTGCCAAAGGAAAAAGAATGGTATAAAAATCACAAGATCAACAAACTAAAAAAATATTGCCACCAATGCCACCACTGCAGTTATTGTCCAACATGGACAGGACTTCTTAGCATCATCCATGTTCTACAACTTAGCTCATCCCACCTACTACCATCATAACTGATGCGCAGGTATTTTTCTCCAAGATTTTTATTACTTCATTTTAACTTCATTGTAATAATAGCTCTCACTGCTAATCTAATGAGACTGTGTGCTGCTGACAGAGCTGACAGAGCTCTGAGTTAAAAATTTGGTTCAGATGAATTACTGCTTTTGAACAAAAAATTGCCTGGACAAAAAGCTATTTTTCAGCATGCCTACAGTTTAAAAAATATTATTCAATACCACTATTTAATTATCTTTCAAAACTTTTTCACTAACATGGCTTGTGGAATAGTCTGTTCATTGCAAACGTCATGAAGAAATAACCTTTTTTTACAGCTGAGTGATGTTATATAGTCATTAGTACTTCAGTGGAGTGGAGGGAGGATGCAGGGATGCCGAGCAGCAGTGAGTCATGCCCATGGCAGCCTGCGTGTCCCCCGGCCCCCAGTCCCTTCCAGGCGTGAGCAGTTTTCCCCTGCGTGCTCCTCACAGTCCTCTCTGTCCCCTTACAAAGGCAGACGCAGGCCGGCTGCCTTGCCAGCTGGGGTGGCAGTAATGCCAATGGCTGTGGAGCAGCATCCAGGAGGATCTATGTGCCCCTACGCGGTGACTGCCTCCTTAAGCAATGCTCCGGTTGCGCTTCTTGGACCAACCAGACTTGGTACTACAGGGAACCGAATTTTCATTGATTTTTTGTTCGTGATGTAATGCTCATAGTTTGGGCACGGTTTTTCAATAAATTGTACAGATGAAAGGATAGCCACTGACATAGCATATCAAAGCAATCACGATATTAGACCAAAAAATATCATACTCTTCCTCACACTTCATTCCCCATATTCTTTTCTCCAAAAGAAGTTTAAAAGCTGATACGAACCCTTTCAAATGTCTGCGAATTCTTCCAAAATTAATTTTGTAATTTCCTACTTGGAGACCAGGTCTAATTCGAACCATGTTCACACAGCTGACTTCAAAAACATAAGCTCAAAGTCTTTTCTACAGAAGTGAGAAAGGTAAAAGTATCTATTTATCAAAGAACAAACCCAAACGTTGGTTACTTCTCAGCCAGGTGGCTGCTTTATCTATCAGGATACAGAGTCAGCTTTTGTCACCAATGCCAAAAAATACTTTTTGTTGGAGCCCAGGGAATAAAACCCTCATGTGACGAATGCTGTTAGGCCAGTTACCTGAAGGGGGAGATCCCAGGGGAGCTCCACTCTGCCAGAAGTGTATCCTCCATAGCACAGCACAGGCCTGGGACGTAAAGTCTTAATTCTACCCCAATACAAATGGCCAGAGCTACGTAATAACCAAGTCCTCCAAAACAGGAGCAATTCACAGTTAAGGATTAGTGAATCTCAGTCAGGAATTTAATGAAAAAGGCTGCATATATTTCTGAGTGAGTCCTGGTCTTAACGAGTGAATATTTTGAAATATTATCACAATAATTTCCTCTTTTATTAAAATTTAATTTCTTATGGTGAGTGATTGTATTAGTACCTATGAATGAGAAATTTATGTTATTGTGAAATGTTAATAATTTAATATGACATATTGTACATCCCTGTGATTGATAAAGAAGGTGCTGCTTTTCTGCTTTTAAAAAATTTGGGACATAGACTCCACGTTCTTACTTGCATGATAAGGATTTTATATTATGTATGTAAAATAACTTTCACAGGAATACATCCTTAATTTGCTATGTTATTAAGTACATTATAATTAATGTAAATTACACATGAAAATATTAGTGCAACATGCTAAAACTTCAATGACTTGCTCGTAAATCACCTTTTTTTTTAATGTAATGAAACATAAGACCACAGGATAAAGTTCCATTCCCACCTCTTCCCATTTTACTGGATCCCTTCAATGTGCTTTTTTGCCTAAGAATGTGAAGTCAAAACTGGAAGATGTATTTTTATAGAATAAAATTTGTTTGCAGCAGATATGTTAGCAAGTCTTGGAATGCGTTACATTTAAATGCACGACACTTCCAACTGCAAAAAAAGAGATGTGGCACTACACACAGTGATTTCACACTAACCGCAAGCATCTGGCTGGACTTCTGTAGGAGGGGAGGTTCAGACTTGCAAATTCTCAGTCTTTCTCTTCCCTCTTCACATATTTTATGGTTTAGATTCACTAAACGAATTTGGTTTGAATGTACTCCCCAGGATCATCTTGCTCTCCTTCCCACAGCAGCAGATCTTTGTGCTAACTTCATACCAAGAGGTATGGTCACAGTTTCTAAGTCAGGTAAGAATCATAGAATCATTGAATCTTTAAGGTTGGAAAAGACCTCTAAGATCATCAAGTCCAACCGTCGACCCAACACCACCATGTCTACTAAACCATGTCCCGAAGTGCCATGTCTACACGGTTTTTGAACACCTCCAGGGATGGTGACTCCACCACCTCTCTGGGCAGCCCGTTCCAATGCCTGACCACTCTTTCGGTGAAGAAATTTTTCCTAATATCTAATCTAAACCTCCCCTGATGCAACTTGAGACCATTTCCTCTTGTCCTTTCGCTAGTTACTTGGGAGAAGAGACCAACACCCACCTGGCTACAACCTCCTTTCAGGTAGTTGTAGGGACCGATAAGGTCTCCCCTCAGCCTCCTTTTCTCCAGGCTGAACAACCTCAGTTCACCAACACCCACCTCAAAGAGGACAGAAGCAGAGGAGAGGAATCCAGAGTTACTAATATCCAAAACCCCACTGATACTTTGGAAATCCTTAGTCAGTTTGGATCTGAACAGGAGAAATGTAAATGAGTTTAGGCTTTAAAAATACTCTTTGACTGCTCACTCATATTGTGTCAGTTAACCCAGTTACTCAAATCTGGAAGATAAAACTGTTCAGACACTATAGCTGAGGTTTTAAAATATTTTCAGCAGTGGCCTTATTTGATTTCACTTTGAATTCACATTTCATTGACTTATTTCACGGTGAAAAGGACACTAAATGAAATGTTAAGCATGTATGAACGTATAATAATTTAATAGGAAATACAATTTTAATATAATAATAATATTGAAAACAAATTTAAATGAAAATATTAGGAACAAACAGAATAACCATTACTGTAAGAAACTATTTTTCTTGCTACAGCAAAATAACGTTTCCTGTCAATGAAAGGCCTTATACTTTTACACAAACTTACAAAGTGTTTTCTGAGGAAAATCTGAAAGTTGCAGTAATGCTTCCGTAATGGAAAAATATAGTCTACTATGTTCAGAGCGGTGTGCGAAATACCAGCAGCAAGAAACAGGAGCTGAGATTATGCCAAATTATTTGCCTGTGGTACCACAAGTATGCCCTAAAGCCTGCTCTGTGAATGAAGGGCGTCTATCACACTTATGTAAATAGGAAGTAGGAGGTAAAAGAATTTTGATAAAATTATTTTTATCAAAACAATTTGGACCTGGATCTTGATTTTCATGTACATTTGGGAACTAACAATGTCCAGGTGCAAACTTCAGTGGTTCTGCACATCTGTGCCCTCTGCTTTGAGCCATAAATTATAACGTTGAGCCCTCAGGTACAATGACTAAACTTGCTGCCTACATTGGGGGCCGTATTCTAATGAAAGTGCTCTGTTTATACTTTGAACTACATGATCAGGCAAGCAATGACATAGAACTATCTTAACAGAAAACCATTTTAGGAGATATTAATTCACACGGAGGATTAAAAGATAAATAAAAAAGACTGACAAATAACAGAATGTATTCAAAAGAATTCATATATTCAAAATTCAGTAAAGAATTTTATCATCGGTCATCACAGTTTCAAAGGTGTTTGCTCTAGGCTACATTAACAATGAAACCAACAAATATTAAATATATAGTCTATCTAGAGGCATAGCTTTGCAAAGCTAGACACTCACAGAGAAGCATGAGCTGCAACATGATGTTATAGACAGGAAAATCCTGCAAAGATCTGGGTGAGGAGCTCGTATTCTGCAATGTGCCTGGGCCTCCGTTTTAAAACCTGTGTAGAAGCTCCAGTCCTGATTCAAGTAACCGTGTTGTTTCCAAAATAGGATATATACAGTGGAGTGTAAGAACCCCCTCCAACAACTTAGCCATTCACAAACTTAAAAACCTTTTGAATGCCCACTGCAAATACATTTGTGTTTTGAACTTTTCTCCATCTCAAAGTGATATTCTGCCTTGCCTGTCCCATGCTTGTCTCAGGTGCAGTTTTTGAACACTTGCAAACAGGATTTTTTTTTTCAGATAGTCAAAATATCTGAAGTACTTTGTTTTGTACAGAGCTGGGACCACTGGTATGCCTCAGAGCAGCATGTTCAGCAGCTGTTTTCTCAGTTTTGATAGAAAAACAAATAACACTTTTATGCAATTTAGTTTGTACACCTGTATTTTGAAGTACCAGCCAGTAACTGGAATCAGTGTATCATGAATCCTAAGTAGCTTATCAATTCACTAGTTGGACTAGAGGTAACACAATCATTTTACTACCATGTCTGCTTTCTCTTTACATATTTGTAATGAGTTATTAATATTAGCTATTAATATTCTTAAATTAGGACAATGTATTAAAAATGTGCGTATGCTCACGTCCCTAAAACCATTTTTATATATTGTGCTTATAAAAAGATTCCCACTGAATTGTGATAACAAACCTTTTAAATTCACATGCAGGGAAATTATTTTGAAAATTGCTACCATCACTGCACCCTTCATATTAAAGTCATCACAACGAAAAGCATATATTCTATAAACACATGCATTTGTAGCAGTTAGATTATGTAAAATGGCTTATAATAAAGAAAATGAATAATTAATATCTAGCAAAGGTGATTGCGAATGTTAATTAAATTTCGCAAACTGCTATGTCCACTAATGAGCCCACAAACTGATTTAGTAGAATTAGTCCTTTGTATTCAGTAGAGTAATATATCCCTCTTTGTACTGCAGGAACAAAAGAGAAGTGTCACCAGGGAGCTGCCTGCCTGCACACACAAACACGCTATAGAAATCGCCATGTTATTGGAAGCATGGAGGAATGTCACTAGGAAAACACAGGAAACCCAAGCCAAGATTTGACATAGTTAAATTCAATTATCAGGCATTTTCATTCAGATTTGAGAGTGGTATTTCAAAAGCCACTGTTTTGTTACCGCCTGTTAACGCCCTATGGCATTCTTTATGATTATTAGTGAAACAGAAATTAAATGGCAACTGACCCGTACAGTGTTCACTGGAGTCACATGTTTTGGAGACCTAGATACTGCATCTGCATCACTGTGTGATGAACGGCACGTACATTCCCAATTAGGATCTGCTTTGGAGTGCCAGTATAGATGAATGAAGGAAATTTGATGAAACTTCTTAAACTGATTTCACACTAAGAATGAATGTTCTTGTTTTCTGTTTTAAACTACATGCGATTGGTTTGTAAGCTTCTGTATAATAAAAAACAAATTATGATGTCTCAGTAATGTTTAATGGAAATAAATTAATTAATACAGAAGCCTGAAAGATTCGAAATGCCTCTTACAAGACATAGGAAATACAGCGTTGTCATTAAGTGTATACTGACCACCACAAATATTGAAAAAACACAGCCACGCACTTTTTAACATGCAACATCCTAATGCCAGACAACATAAATCTGCTTACAGCATTATGCAGGAAAAGCATTGATTCTCCGGCAGAATATTATGAATTACTGTTTTTCAAAAAAATGCTTCAGTGTCACCCATAGCTTCTAATACAAAATCAAACTGATGGCAAATTGTCAGTGATAACAACCGCTTCCACTGTTTTCAGCAGCAACCTATCACTGCCAGCACTACTTTCCTACTGTTGTGGTTCAGGCAGCAATCTGCCCTTTTGCAGCAATCTAGAAGACCAGAAAAAGAAGTCTGCTGTTTGAAGATGCCCAGAAATTGAATTGGTAGTTATAATCCTTCCTAATATGTTTTAACTGGTTGAGTGTGTTAAAGACAGACAAAGGTTATTGCTATTCTACATGTATTACTTCTGCCTAAATATATGCTGCCACATAATGTATGTCATAAGTATTAATTTCATCCAAGCTTTCCAAATTATCTTTTTTTGTATAAGACATGAAAAGTAGGTCATAATTTCCTCATTTCTTAACGCTCTCTAATAAATCACATTTGAAAGCATTCTGTCACAAGCATTTGAGGAGGACTTGGTATCTTTTCCTCTTCTGCTTTATCAGAAAAATAGTATCCCATCACACTTAGACCAAGCACACACACAGTGGATCTGGGAAGAATTAGTCAATTAGTCTCCAGGTATTAGTTTCTAGCTGTAACAGTAGCTCAAAACTCTACATGGTTGTTTTATATACCAAAACGTATACAAGTCATGTTTCCTAGTAAGCTCCTGTGCGGCTTGCAGAACTGGTAACCGCACAGCTCCAGCCTCAACTATATTTTCCCAATACCATCCCTTTGCAGGGCCATGTTTTTCACCAGTAGAGAAATGTTCGCTACTGCTTCCCTGCACACAACCTAGCGAATTCTTTTTGAAAGCACCCTCTCTGCTTCCAGAGATGTCCTTTTCTGGAAAGCTGAGTTCTGCACTCGCCTCTGCAGAACCAACCTCACACAGGCTGAGCCTTGCCGCAATAGAAAAGGAACATGTAGGAACCATAATCAGATATATGTTAGCGAAGGGCCTACCAGCAGCTTGAAAAGCAGTTGAACACCGGTCAGGCATAAAGCACTTCCACTAAAACTTTGTCAAGACCCCTTTTAAAGTCTCTCTGCAAGGAAGCCCAATATTGCCATTGTTCAGCAGGATTTAACATTTTTCTGTGTTAGGATAGATGAGGGAGGTGGAAGCTGGACCTCCCCACACCAGACAAGCTTCAGCAAAGACTGTCTTCCTTTGTTACCATCAAACTTCCCAAAATGAAGTGAACCTAAAATATAACAGCATCTTTAGGCAGACAAATGAGAGTCTGGCCATTGAATTGTCATTCATAGAGGCTTGTCCAAATAATAACCCTCTGTCTGCAGTCACTTTCTTATGAACAACGTAATTTAAGATGGTTTCAGGAGCAGAAAATTAAATCATTCACAGTGGCTAGATCTTCTAATAACAAGACAGTTTTATCTCACAGGCAGCAGTGTTGTCAGTACTTGGGCATAATTAGGACTAGAAATTGGTAATTTTGCTGTAAAGCAGCTTATTGAACAATAGAGACTATTTAAAATAGGCTTCAGTTAAAAACTTTAATATTGACTCAGATTGTTTACTTGAAAACTTCCACACAGCTACGTGACATTTTGCTTTGCTAAATATTAACATGCACAGAGTCCAAGGTAAGTCCTGTTTTCTAACCAGTCACTTCCCCTTTGGGTTTTGGATCCAAAGTTATTCATATCCCCTTAGCTGACTGGTGGTGGAAGCAAATTTATCTTCTGGGATTTTGGAAAATGTAATCACCTAATAGAATCTGTAATGCAAGCCACAATACTATCTTAACCTAAATTGTAGGGGAGGGTAGAGTGGGAAGCTAGCATTTTTAGTAAAATAACTGAATACCATAAAAAGCCCACAGGAATGTGATTGAAACATAATAAGCAAAATGTATTAAGTGATAGGAAGGTTAAGATTAACATTTGAAAGTAAGAAACTTCAAAGCAACACTAAGTCAGCATTTCCCTCTAAAATGCATGTCTCCTCTTTCTTTTAAAGATGAAGGACACAAAATATACATAATCTACCATACAACTATATACTGTGTTTGGTATGAAATTTTTACATTTCTGTAACCAGTCGGGATCTTTTATCATTCCACAAGCCTTTTATTTCATTTCATAAAATCTTCATTCTCATCAAGACTCATTTGGTATAAATCACTTTGAAATTTCCTTTAAATCCCTTCTCTCATCATGGTTCCTTTAAAAGTATTGCATAGTGTCCCACACGCTTATCTTCTAAGTGGTTCATTGGCTATTTAGAAATATTCTTACATCAGATACCGGTACATGACTTTATTTTTTGCACCATAATATCACTGCAAGAGATGCAATGTGGCAAATAGTTACTAAAAAAGTGTCCCAGGTCATTCATAGCCTCTTGGGACCAAGGAAACTACGATACTAAAAGGACACAGGGTCATTGTTGACTTAAACCCTGATCTGCACAGATGGTCTTTCACATCCTTTTTATTATCATTCATGCAAGTTTCTGGACAGTGCCTCCTGAGGAGTTTCCTGATGTCCTCGCACACAGAGAGAGATTGGCCTAACAATAAAATTGTATCATCCATATTACTCCTACTTCCTAGTTTTTATGTCTTGCTTTATCTTCTGATCAGCTATAACCAAACCAGAACAGTAATCATCTATTTTTCCTTTCCTAGTTCTTTTTCCTTGCGAGATATTTACTGTCTTTTAATTCACTATTGTATATACATAAAACAAAGAGGGCTACTTGTTATGTTCTGAAGAAAAGTGTGGAGCATGGTAGCAAGTGTAGGTGAAATAAAAACAAACAACAAAGAATAACTGCACGACTGTTGCATTTCATCATTGCTTTAGAGCTCCCTCCACAGAAGTTACTCTAGATGATACAACAACCAAGTCAAAATTTGTCTAAAAACAATCAGAAGAATTCATTGATAAAGAACGTCAAAGACTGTGTTAGGTATGCACAGGACTTCAGCCAAGCTCTGGGTCAAAATTCAGCAAAACTCATGAACTACTGGAAGCTCTGGAACAGATCATACACTAGTGCCTGGACCAGTCCTCAGCTGATGTGTGTATGTCCAAGAGCCATGCTGTTTTCAAGTTATCAGGCGGAATACACGCACTGACCCGTTACTCACTCCCAGAATATGAAATAAGCAGGAGATGAGAGATGTGCAACTAGTTTTCTTCAGATGGTCCCTTTTTTGTTCCACCTGGGAATTTTGTCTGAGCGGAAAAAAGAAGAGTAGTTTCTGTTGCTGCAATAATAAATAAAACCAAATATTTTAAGAATTCATGAACCACCAACTTCTCGAAGTTTTAGCTGTAAGTTGTAGCCATGACATCACAGAAACCTTTAGGATGGAATAGACTTCTAGAGACTCTCTATTCTGAAACTCAGCTTAAAGAACAGTTTATCCTGATATTAGATCAAGTTGCTCCAGCTGAGTACACCAAGGATGGTGTTGCAGGGGAATTGGGTGGGGTAACCACAAAAACAGAGCCATACATCTCATGTAATCCAAAAGTTATAACTTTCCTATTAACAGCATGGATGTAGCAGATGAGAAATGGTTTCTGTTCCAAGATTTCTATTACGCCACGTGCACTCACATCATGCACTCGCAAATCGGATCCCAGCTCCTCTGGGCCAGTCAGCACGGACCAGCACCACGAACCGAACCGGGGGGGGGGGGGGGGGGGGGGCTGGACACAGACACACGGACACCACTGAGTGCCTGGGGTCCTGGCTGGCAGCTTAGTCTTAACACAGAACTGCTCTGCCTCAGGCTCTGCCTTTTACATGTCCGGACATCCTTTCATGGTGTTTCCCTCTCTTCCCAGCCACTAGGGACTATTGTCTTAATTATTTATTGCTTTCTAAATTAGATTGCAAACATAAACTGTCGATGGCCTTGCTAATCACACAGCCCCAAGGCTAATCTCTTTGACTTTCTCCTTATCTAAGATCAATTACTGATTGTCCCTAGGGATCCTGTTACCCTCTGGTCTCCTGCCCCCAAACTGTTAGAGAAAGTGTGAAGCCAGCAGCAGTTTCGTAACAAGGTTCATCTGCACTGCTTTGTTTTCCAGCTCATAACAGATTAACTTAGAGCTGGGCAGATGCGGTCAAGGTCTCATTTGCTTTTGCAGTGCTTTTGGTTATACTTGTAAATTGTTGTTTTGGTTTTTTTTCTCTTTATATCCAGGCAGAATTTCTCTTGCTGTAATTTTTATTGTGCACCTCTGGGAAGAGGCTGGTTTTGTTTTCTCTAGAAATTCCCATTAGACTGTTGAGGACAGCAAATAGAGTCCCCCTTACTATGTTGGCCTTCTCTGCTGACTGATGTACAGTTTGCTTGAAAAGAAAAGAAACTAAAAGTAAATAATCTAAGATGCTACAAAAAAAACCAAACCAAAAACATTCTGGATTCTCCAGAGATAAAATGGTAAAATTTGATCCTAGAAAAATATATGAAAAAGAAAACTTTAACTTAGGGTTTAGGTTTCTTTTGACTTCTTTATTTTCATCTTATATGTAATTGCTTTGTACATTCATGAGAATGTCAAATTCTCAGAAGTTCATGAGAGGCCTTTAAGAAATCTTTCAAGAATGGGAGAGAGTATGGATATTCTCAAACTTATCTATTCGGTTGAACCCATCTAAAAATCATACAATACATGAGAAGAGGATATATACAGCTTTTATACAAACATTTCCAGTAAATACCGACTAAGAGGTAATTTCATTTTAGCAGCTGCTATAGTACAAAGAGCTGAAGTTTCAATAGAAAGCATTATTAACCCAGAGACATCTGCCTGAAACAGTCCATTAGAGCCAGAAACATAGAATACTGCAACCCTCATGTTTTTCAGATGTTGTCAAAGTTTACTGTTTAATGGAACTTAGGTTGCTAATGCATATCTTCAATGATGGTGGTAAAATATGCATTTGGTTACAGGTGGAAAGTGTTATATATACACCAAATATGATAATCGTTCCCATGTGACCTCATCAAGGTCTTTAGCTTTCTACAAAGCATCTTCTCTCATTGTAAAAAAAGGTTGCTAATAGTTACTCACTTTACTGTAGCACTGTGAGAAAATGTAAAAGTTGCCATTTAAGTGCTAAGTATATCATCATCATTTTCGGCCCCTTAGCGCTGAGGTAAAGTCCACCTCTGTATAAATTTATAGGCAAAATACCCTAATATTCCCCTCTCTCTGTCATTAAACCATAAGGTTGACAGCAAGAAATAATAACATTTTCTTCTGCTTGAGTTAATGAAGTCAAGTTTATGTGCCAAGTTAACCTGGGAAGACAGTTCTGAAGGCAAGTCACAACAAGCCACGGGATTTCTGTAATATTATGGAAAAAGATGCTTCACTAGAGAAGTTTTACATTGGATAAAAAGCAGTTATGTCTTGAATCACCATGTTTGGTAGCTACAATAAATTAAAGCAATAAAATTATATATTTTTAATGAACTTATGGTGTAATATATGATGAGTGTGCAGACAATGATTAAGACCATAATTACCTGAAGATAATTAAGGAAACAAAGTAATCTGAAATACATTTAAATTAATCTGAAATACCATCTATTTCACTTTTGGAAGTAGAAAGATGACATTTCAGAGAATTATTTTTATCTTTCCAGGAATATGGCAACCAAATGAGATCTGTAGCCTCTCTAGTTCTCCAGCAGTGCCAGAATCTGACTATGCAAAACATTTGTAATGCCCCATCCACAGGGAATAATGTCAGACTGTTTGTCTGTAACTTGTAATCTGAAGCAAGGCATACAGGTTTTGATTTCATTTAGATTTTATAGATTAAATCTTTATCAATTCTGATAACAGTTATTGCCTTCTTTTAGTTCAGGCTGCAAGTAGCCTAAAATGGGATTCGTTTCACTCATACAGAAAACTGAAACTTCAGTTTGTGTCCTGCTTGTCTAAATGACAGAGAATAGATACCCCAAAGAACAATCTACATTTAGAAGGCAGAAAAAAAGATTTAAGATTCTCACCGCAATTCACTTTAAATAGACATAATTTAGTGTAAACAGTGAAGTAATCTTGTTTGCTGAAAAAAATTATTATACCACACATGCAAGATCACAAAAATTCTTGTACAGATTTCCAGATGCTTCTCATCTCTGATTACAATGGAATATATTTAAGAAAAAAAAATAATCCCTATTCTTAAAATCATGTAAAAATTTTGCAGAATCAGTTGGGGAGTCCTGTTCTGCTGAGTTGGATATCTTCTTAGTTCACTATGCCTTGGAACCTGACATTAGAGCATATCCACAACACAAGGAGGACTAACAGCTACGTAGATGAAGCACTAAAAGCAAAGTAGCTTTGATGACATGGAGTTTTGTTGCAGCTGAAGCCCATGCTGCTTATGCTCTGCTGAAGGCATTTGGTAGCTAAGCTCAGTTTATGTCTACAAGAACTGTAGCACAGCTCTGGCATGGAGAAGGAGACAGAATGTTAATTTACCTTGTGAATATTGTAATTGGCCAAAGGTCAAGTTTTTGGAGCCTGAACGTTCTCCAAAGACTTGAGACAATAGATGTCTTGAGGCAACAAAAGTGTATAAGAGCGTCATAAACCCGTCTTATCAGAAGGTTACCATTTATAAAATCCAGAACTTCACTTTGGAGTACACTTAATCATACCTTAATCCATCTTAGCTCAGACACGCAAAGCATTTACTTAAGTTCTACTGCACTTCAAGAGATATATGAAGTATCCAAAGAAGAGCAAAAAGAATAGTCAGAGATCTAATAAACATTTAATGTAATAATATATGAATAATTAACAAAAATAGTACCTTCAATAAGCCATACTCTGCCCAAAGAAAATGTTGACTTGATAAGCAAAATGCTAATAGGCAGACAAGTAGATACACTGATTTGCGGATGACAGTCAAGGTTAGGTATATCTGAGCTTACATGTTTTTTTATTCTACATAACTAAGCTGTGCTTATCCCCTTTGAAAAGTTAACTTTCCTATAAAAAGCTAAAATCTTAAAAAAAAAAAAAGAACTTTTTATAATAATAATTAAAGATTTTACATAAGAAACTTGCTGGTGCTTTTGTTAACTGAAGGCAACATTTTTCTCTCTCTTAACAGAAAACGGGTGAATGTGACGTCATCTCCAGAGCCAGAAGAATAAGAACAGAAGAACTCTAGAAATGAACCAGTCTTTCCTCCGAGCTAGTCCTGCGAGACTCGTATATATTGCCTCTACAGAAATACTTTATGTATGTAGTTGTGTGTGTGTTTGTACACAGATGTTAGTTCAGGGAAGGCATTCTTGACCTCTGTACAATGACTGTGCTGCTATTGTAACAGGAATTCTCTTTTCAGGAGATGATTCAGCATTCATGACAATTAACATTTCTTCTTGTCTCATTTTTTGATTTTTATCTGTGTTTTTTCTGGTGATACTACTAGCAGTAACTTAAGTGATATGAAATGCAGCCATCACAGTCTTCCTATGTTTTACTCAGTAGATTTTACTGATGAGGCAGATGTAGCCATAAAATCATACAAAAAAAATGCAGAAAAGGCCACTAATTCGAGCTCACTCCATCCCAGACACCCTGAGGCACATTTTCCAGAGACAAGTGGAAATTAGGACACCGGTCTCACCAATGTCATTTGGGAGTCAGTTGCATTAGTCTCCTTTAGCCTAGGAACCATCCTCCATGGATCAGATTTTCAAAGACATTTAGCATTTATAGCTCTCAGTACCTACAGATAAACTAGGTTTGTGAAATGGAAAAATGAGTAACCAGTTTGGAAAATTTGAGTTATATATACATTAGAATTGTAAAGTATTTAATGGATTATCCAGTTCATCTTCCCCAGAGTTTTGATTCTCTGCCCTCCATTAGGGCATCCGAAACAGGTATCTGAAATAATTCTGAAATAGTTGTATAGTCTATGGTTTGTTTTTCTGAAGAACGAGTTAGAAGGGAATGTGTTTCTCCCTCAAAATTGCTACAAGCCTCTTTCAGTTTGCAATTTTAAATCCTCACCTTTACATTCAATAGCTCAATTTCTAATTGTTTAATAAATAAAAAAAAAATATTCAACTCATCAAGTTCAAATTCATTCTTTTAATGTGTAAATACTCAGGCTCAAATAATTGACTGCTAACATACAATGAACAGACTCACTTCAGAGGGATTACTTAAAATGTTTATTTGTATCTTTATGATAAATTCTTTGTTTTAATTGCAAAGCACAATTATGAAATTATGAAGTAACTAATTCAAAATAGATAGTTATTCTAAAACTCTCTTTATGAAAAGGTGTGGTTTTATTCTAATTAATACCACACTTGCCTGAAGAATTTTACTTGCACAGCCTTTGACAGTTGTCATACATAAAAACTTGTAAGAGAAAAATGTAGCTTTTAAAGAGCCTGCCAGCAGATGAATCTGATCTAACATCTCAGCTCTGCAGCAAAATCAACTCAGAATTTTAGTCCAAGCACAAAGAGATATTTTTATAGTTAAGGATATTCTGTCAATTCGTCTTTTAAGTTACAGCTAACATTGGGAATTTCAAACTGAATCTGAGTTAAGAAGTCAATGAACTGGCAGGGAGGTCAATCTGCATTGTTATGTCCATGGAGACTCCCTTAAAAAGGAACAGGACTAATGTCTTTGGCAGCTACGAGCAGACACTACGCAAGCCAGACAAAGTGGGACAAAATCCCTTCTGTTTAAGAACCTTGAAAAACTAAACCAATTATAGACTTGCTCAGATGTGGTATAACCATTGCAGGAATAGAAAGACAGCTCTGCAGAATCCTTGCAATCATTAATGCATAGCATCATGAATTAGAAGAAAATCAGTGAACAGAAGCCTGCCAGAGAATATGAACTGAGCAGAAAAGTACGGAAGCAACACGTACTTAAGAAGATTTATTTGCTTTGCAGGAGAAGGGAAGGAAAATATGAAAAATTTTTTTTAAAAAAGCAAAAATTACAAAAATTTGAAAAAATTGAAATTTGAAAAATTTGGCCTGGTGTCTTGTTTTATAGTCATGCATATTTTAAAGTAATTGAGAAGCATCATGTTGTGAATATCACTTGGAAATTCTCTGGGTCATAGTCAAATCAAATTCCTTAATTCAAAAATCTAGTAGCAAAATTAATGTACCTAACTAATATATCACTTAGCAAACTATGCAGAAAAATTCTGTATTTTCTATGAATTTAATTTTAAATTCAAGACAACCAGTTGCTGTTTGGCAGCACCTTTTGGTTATACTTGTTTCATATTTACACATTCTATGTGATTCCTTGGGAATAAGTAGATTCATCTGAAATTGCAGTAGCAGAAGATGAAGAGAAGTGTAAGTTACAGCAATTTTTGTGAGAAGGCCAACCTAACTTTTTTTCTGGTAAATTATCTTCTTTATAATGGAAGTTCTTTTGATATCTAATCATTTGTTCACACATGCACCAATTGGAGTGAAAAGACTGTATGTACAGTACCAGCTTAAACCTTCGCTGTATTTTGCTTTTGTTCATAATATCAAAGGCAAGAAACTGTAAATGTAATTTGCTCAAGATAATATAACGAGCACATGGAGATTTGGGAATTAACCAGGCATTTCAAAGTATTATTTTTAAACAAGTCCTTTACCTGTCTTCTGTGACTGTTGGCATAAAATGATCACATTTCGTAATGAAGTTTAACGTCTGAGTTTGGGGAATCTGATTCTATATATGCAGGCAGAAATGTGCTGGTTATGCATATTGTGGACCAGATCCTTTACTCTCAAAGTATTTTAAAAATTATCATGCATAGTTATTACAAATTACTGTTGTGACAACATCAGTTCCTTTACTCATTTAAGTAAGAAAATGATGATATTTAGAAAGAGCATCTATTTTTCAGTAAAGGAGGCGGCGCCAGAATATTTACTGCACTTGCATTACTATCACTATTAAATATTTTTGCATTTTTTGACCACAGTACATGACTCTCTACTGGAAAAAATAAAAATGAAATCACTGTCCTGAAATAACCTCTTCCATGATTCATGTGCTCATTTGCATTTGCAGCAAAATGCGGTATTAAGAACTTTTATCCTGAATAGTACTTGCATTTCTTCCAGCCTTTAAGTCCTTACCGGGGTGTGCTCTGGCAGCTCAGTCACCCATTGTGCTGCTGAGTGTTGACACACAGTTTTGTTTAACCAGGACTGAATAAAGGGGCTCAAAGAAGTCTCCATACAGATTGCAAAAATACACAGTAATTGTTTAAAACCAACTCTGCCATTTTACTGAAGACTGAGATTAATTTATGAATGTGATTCCGGTGTGTCAGAGAGAAAAAAATCTATCAACAAAAGAGCTTACACAGCTAGTAAGGCATTTATTGAAACGCAACAGAATATAATTTCTAAGTGCTTTCTTTCTAAATTTAGAATTTATTTTATCCAGCAGCAGTCCTAAGCTGTCTTTATACTATCTGATGGTTATTATCTGGTCATTATTTATTTTCTAATCCTTTTATATAATTAAACAAACACCATTTTAATTCTGCTACATGTGGAGGAAAGGAAGTAAACAAATGCCTTATCAGACTAAGTTCCTTCCTTGGTGCAACATAATACCTGATACATTGATTTAATTTTATAAATTCATTCTGGCCATTACTGTAACCAATTGCTCTTTCAAAAAGCATCAGACACTGAACAACTGGAAGACTGAAAAACAACAGTCATTTCATAAATCATCAGAACAACACATGTTGTCATCTTTCTTTTGAAAATACAGTCCTGTAGAAAAGGTAAATTAATCTTTCGATAAAGAATCATTATTCATGCAGGTATCAAGAGAAGGATCTCTTTGCCATAAATGCTATACCTTGAAAAAATTCTAAACCTTACCACCAATATTTCGTGAATGAAAAATCTTGAGAAGATAGACTATGATTGAAAAGCTTCTTAATTTATTTCCTGATTTAAGTATCACTATCTTTTAAAGTAATCTTCCTTGAAAAGAGATTTTAACATAAAATGTAAAGAAACAATCACAAAAATTTGCATTTACGTAAAATGACATTTTGGAGAATTGTAACTAGACAATTATCTATGTAAATAATGAGCTAGAATTTGTTTTTCTTTCTTACTATATGTATTAAAAAAAAAAGGTATAAGTACTAAATTGTTATCTGGACTGTTTCCTGTTACTTTTTCCATCCGTTATATACCAGTCATGAATGCGAGTATAAAAAAGCACTAAAATTAATAATTCTATGTTTTAATAATTCTTTAAGAGGTATTAGAGCTAGTAAAATGTTTATCAGAAATTGAAAACAAATATACAAATTGAATAAAAATATATTCCTGTGTTCAAATGCTCCATTTACAATATATACTGATTTAGCTCAGAATGTCCTTGCATATTTAAAGTTCCTGGCACAGCAGTTGAGGGAATAGCTGGCATTTTAAGAAGGATACTATTGCTCCATCTAGTGAAAAATTTGTAACACATCAGGATTAAGTCTGAAGCCGAACAACGTACTTTTTGAATCTACCCGATTCATGTAGCCAAAAAAATTCTATTCACCCTCGCATTAAGTTCTATTCATCCTTCTACTGAAATAGAGGGTTCTGATTCCGCAGTACATCACAGGTTTCAGACTTTATTCACAACCTTTTCAGATCGAAGTCACAAATGAACTGTAATGAAGATTACAAGAAATGAGATGTAGGAGATGTTCTCCATTCCATGTAACAATTGAAGTCATCACAGTGTCCATCCCATCCCTGGTTGCTTCCTCTTGCAATAAAATCCTCTCTGATCCCTATTGTTCATCTAGTTTTGTATCTTATTCTTGCAGTTGTTCTTGACACTTTTTAATGATTATCCGTTGGTACCCTAGCTCCCTTGTTGAAGTTATCCTCACAATTTTCAATAACAGCCACCCCTTTCAATGGCCTCTTCCCCGTATTTATTTTCTTAAACTGTGCTCTTCATTGTCAGCAGTACATATCCATATCATCTTCACTTATGAATCAGTGGGGAAGTCAACAGAGCTAAAAATACTAGAAAACCATGCCCTCCAGAAAGACGGTTTTTCTCTTCCCCATATGTTCCATTTCCAGTCAAGTCAGGAAGTAGAAAACAACCAGAGCTGGTTGATTTTCAAATTAATATTTGCGTTGTTAGTTCTACATTGAATAACATACTGAAAATTAAAAAAAAAAAAAAACAAACAACCAAAACCCCCAAACAACCAACCATTCATTTTTGACCCTATGTAGTATCTCCTATTAATGGAAGCTATTTTGGGATTTCAAAGGCTAAATCACAGCCCTTGTTAACCCATATGAAGAGATTCATCTTGCATTTGTGCACATTATTGTTTCTACACGATGCATTCTACATTGTCCATTTGTACATAACGTTTGTGGAATGTAAAGTAACACAAAGTGCTGTGAGAACTGATGCAAACCCCTAGGTTTCAGGAGGGAAGAAATAATAGGAGGTCTCTCTTCAATGTCTGGAATATATAACTGCTCTTTACCATTTAGTAATTATTTAACAAGGACCCAATGTAATTAGGAACATGTTACTATCCAGTAGATTGGAAATCAAGTTTAAAGTGACAGCATAATATGAAGACAGCTGGAAGAGAGAATTTAATGCTTCTAATTTTATTCTCTTTCATTCTGGATCTGAATATTTAATAGGTTTCACACTTGCAGCTTTTCTCTCAAGTCATAATCAGATCCAATCCATATTATAATTCAAGTTTTTATCCTGTTTTCTGGAATCTATTTTCAAGAATAAGAATTTAGATAGGTGGTGGTGGCAGCTAGCAAAAGGAAAAAAACAAATTATAAGGACAATAAAATTTTCTGCATTTAGTAAATTCCCTATATCAATGTTTAAAACTGAAGGAGCTCAGAAACACCAAAGGCCATTATGTCACTAAAAGTGATTATCCATACGTTCAATGTTTAAACTTGAATTTTGACGATACCTCTTACTACTTTATCTGAAACAAGATTCATTGTATATAATGTATTAAATGACATCCAAAAATTAATATTTCACAACTCTACCCTTCAAGGAACTACCATGTCAAAGTACAGTAAAATCTATTTTCCCAATTCCATTTCGTCTTCCTATGAGGTTTGCAGTTACCTGCCATAAAAAAACAACTAGCAGGCGTCTGGTACGATACACAGGGTAACACCGGTACGCTCGCAGTCACGTTTGTTGCTTCAGAGTGCTTAACCACTATGTTTATAGAGCAAGAAATAAAGGATCCTTCTGCAATCTCTAATCACCTAACTGTTAGCAGAATGCCACATTTTGCATTCACGTGCATCTGGCTGCTTTTGGAAGTGGAGAAAGTTGAGGGTCAAAAAGAGATATTAATGGCCAATTGGTCTATCAGCAAAAACAAAAAGCTATCAGAATTTGCATCAGTGCTAGAAAATGATATGGTGATGAGGAAATCATTCAAGTTACAGTGGTCAGAGCGGGGGAGTTGGTACAGCACAGAACTGTAACTGGGGAATTAATGGACCACTTGCATTTCACATTGAGTTGTCGGTACTTTTTATATCAAAGTTTTATCGTCCTCATTTTACTTTCAGGATGTATCAAGGATAAAACCTTCATGATACCTGAAGGAATCTAAAGATACTGTGTGCTGATTGTGAATAATGAATAACTGGTCCATGACGAAGATAAAAAGGGTGTTCACCAGCATAAAAACTTCTCTGGAAGAGGACTGAAAATTAAGACAACAGAAACTCCCGCCTGACACTGCGCAGAGAAAGGCTTAAGGGCCTTAAATATAAACACAGGATCTGGATTCTTGCGATCCTCATTAGAATTAGCCAGAATTTGAGTGCTGAGCAGAAGGCTGCCGAGTTCACGTGAATTTCAGTGCCCAAAAGTACAAATTATTCACACCAAAGTAGCCCAATTTTGTGAGTGTATAAATTTTGTAAAATTGCAGCTTCACTTCTGAAAGCATTCCAGAGCTTTGTCAATTCTCTCAAATCTGCTTTTCTCTAGGTTTACATCTACTGATAATGATTTTCTCCTGGCTTCTCTCCACAGACTTACCCCTTTAAGTCTCTGATAAAATCCTTCTTATTACACTGGCATGTAATTCCTTGAACAAAGACCAGTAAAACAAAAGACTTGCTGACCTACAAAGCTGCTAGATTATCTTTTGAAGGCAACGGAGGGGAAAAAGGAAGCTCTTTGATATTTTATGATGTTTGTGAACCCAGTATCGAAATAACACTTCTAACAAGGAACAGGAGTAAAAGATGTATTTTATGTAAATTTAATTCAAAGCTAATCAGAAGGTAGGCAAGCTGGGGACGCATAATTGCTGTGAAAGCTCTGAGCAAAGACAGTGTAAATTGGGGGGGGCGGTTAGCACTGGGTGTGTCAGCCAGGTACAACGTTTTTGTTGGCACTTGGCTATCAATAAGATCTGCATGGGAATGCATCTTTATCACGCTTGAAAAATAGCTAGGAAGCATGGTAGCTGGATTGTGTCTATACAGATATAGCCTATCATCAGTCTTAATTTTCGTATATTTTATGGAAATATAATATATATCATTTTATTTATTTCCTATATTGTATTTTTTAAGCAGTCACAGATATTACTGCATTTGGGCTGTTTCTTCGTGGCTGAGAGCGGTTCAGCAAAGCTCAGGAACTGGGGTAAACATAATTGCGTTAGCTGTAGTAGAGCTATACTTCTGCTACCCGTGCTAGCATACTTCTAGCTACTTAGAGTGCTAGGGTCCATCGGGTACCTAACTGTGTTTGATATTCATCTTACAAGAGTTGCAGGTACTCAACAGCTCAGAAAGGCTGAATCTCAGTGTATATATTGCAATCAGAATTGTCCTACCATTATTTCAGAAAATGAGGGATTTCAACAGATCGTATTTTGGAAGGATTTTTAGGAATGGGTCACACCCATCAGAAATTTACAGCGGAACATTCCAGAATTTACAAAGTTTGAGGAATTTTAATGTAGTTGGCTTTCAATGCCAGTGCAAAGATACGCAAACCCCCAAGCCCCCCAAAAAACAGCACTGGAGACATTGCATTCCAAAAGTCTCTAGATCAGTTTGGATACTATTTAAGTTGCATTAGAAAATGAAAATAGTTTTAATTTGAATAGTGCACAGCTCATAACAATTTTTACCTAGATAATCAAAAAAAAAAAAAAAAAAATTCCCTTTTTTTTGGGGGGGTGGGGGGGGAACAGCTGAAAGAACAGCTCATGTTTTTAAAAACACTACTGATTTACAAGGGAGGCACATTTTCCACTAACAGGATAGGAAGTACAGAGTCAGTGTTAGGCCAAAAATCTCCCACATCCAAACAAAAAAAGTCAATATATACACAGATGAAGAAATCTGTTTCACCCACACATTGAAGCAGCACTATCTACTGATAACAGTGACTCTGGCACACATAATGCGAATTATATGTGTAAGCAAATGCACGGTCACGACTTGAGTGAATTTTATTTCTGGATAAGCAAAACCACAAATTAAGCAGAGATCTGCCTGGCTAAAGCTGTTATAAATAGACTTCTAAATGAGATTCCAAGATGAAAAAAATAGCGTCTTTAAGTATTTCTAATGAAAAAAAAAGAGTAACTTTGAATTCATGTGATTTAGTCAACATTCCACTGGTATAACACCACTTACTCACTCTTCTGATGATTCTTTGTCATTTGTTCTTCAGTATTAACCTCGTGGCTAGGAGCTGTCAACACTGTTTAAAAAAAAAAAAAAAGGAAGCGCAGAGAAAATCTGTGCATATAGCAAAAATACAGGTAAATGGAAATATTTTGTTTGTCACTTCTGAGGAAATAATCAGTATATGTGGTTTACATTGTTAACTTTAGATTAGCTAAAAACACATTTAAAAAGCCAGAACTTTTTTTCATATTTCTTTCCAAGTTTCTTTCTTTCAGTGGAGATGCAAAAAACCTGAAGAAAAGGGGTTTACAGCAGTGCTATGATGACATCTTGTGGTTAAATAATATACGCATTTTGTTTCACAGTTTCTCAAAAATTGTCAGTATCAAAGGTTAAATTCTGCTCTTTGATCTGAACATTTTTGTGTTGCTAATTCTGCTTAACCTGAATTAACTTCTCCTCCCAAACACGCTACCAGTATTTGTTAGCTCACTGCTAAAAAAATTCTTATAAAAATATCTCAACCTTTGCACTCCATAAACTTAACAGGTGAGAGTATTGTATTTTCTCACATGGCAATTTGTTAAAGGCAATTCACAGCTCTATATAAATAAGTTGATTAATATAAGGAACTATATTTTTTTATAAAACCTTACCCACTATAAAATGTTAAATAAATCATATCATACTAGCCACTCGTCATAAGAAATTACAGATACCGAACTTGCTCTCATGTATTTTTTATCTAAAAATGTAGTGCATTAGCTAAATATCTGCATCGTGTCTAAATAGCTGCTAAAGCTGTCTTCTTTCATCAACTGTCTTGTAACAAAAAAACAGAGAACGGAGCATTTCTTGATGTTGTTGAACACAGTCTATTAACCCGGATCATCTGATCTGAGATCTTGTGCCTAACAGATAAAATCACTCAAGACTTCAGCCCGATTTTTCTATTTCCTGAAATCGTTCAAAAATACACAGATTTCATGAAACTTTGCTGAGTGATAATACTTCCAGTGATGGTCCTGACAGTATTTATGGATCTCATGGTAGTACTTTCTCACTGGAGGATCACCAGCGGTGGTATTTGCACCTGCCAGGCAGTATTCACATGACCCCAAACCTTACTAAATTTAGGACCTATTGCAAAGCCATTTCTGCACTGGCTCTGCTGTCTGAAGCTTTGGAAGCTCGTCGGCAGCATAACCTTGGACTGCCACCAGCTGGGTATGTGCCACGTTGTGATACGCTGTGATTGCAGCTTGGGGGAGGCCTGAATTCAGCTGCTGCGAGACATTACTTGTTTATGTAACACACACTTTAGAGATGTGTCGGTTAAAAACAAACACTGCTCTCAGCGTACACAATAATGGGTCCCTCACATTCTTTCCCTTCTCCTCTTTTCCTTCCCTTAAAAAAAGTTAACATTAGAGGCTGTTGAGTGAAACGTGCTAGAACGATGATGATGACAGCAACAAAAAAAGTAGGTTTAAGTTAAAATGTGGTTATCTTCATGTGTCAATAAGGAAGCACGGACAGTGGTTATGTATCCTGAAAAATCTCCCTGGCTTTTGAAACATCATTAACAAACTTCTCACAGCTTCTTGCGCGAGGAGGTTCTGAGCACTGCTGGCATGCAGACTTGGGAGATAAAAGCAAATTGTTGGTGTGGGGGAGGGAGCTGGTTTATTTCTATTGTCTAATAGGCCTAATCTGTCTCATTCTTCTTTAGCTGGGTTAACTCTGCAACGCTAAGAACTGACCGACTTAAAACTGTAAGCCTAATTTACAAGGAGCAAACTTCAATACTCTAGGCACCATTTGAACTCTCAACTAATTACAGTTTGCATATCTAAACATGTGATTTTTTTTTTTTTAATGTCTAAATGCTGTCATTATTTCCCCTGCAGCTGGCTACAGGTGTGGTAATAACCAGCCTGAGACAATTTTTATTTGACCCTCAAGGTGCAGTAGAATTACTCCCTTGGCTGAGCCTGGCCAGCCAGGTTGCTGGTGGCCATGCAGCCAAGAAGCCAGCTAGCCAGTGACCTCCTTCCTAGAGGAGGCAGCGGGTGGCTGCTCGGGCAGCAAACACCCAGGCACCTCGTGCCTCCTCACGCAGCCTGCAGAGCCTTGCTGCGGCCAGGAGCGAGGCGGTATGGACAGGAATCACCTGGTGAGTACTGAGCTGTCATCGGCCTCTCAGCTCCCAGGACAGGGGTGAAAGTCTCACTGTCACAGCCTTGTCCCCGCGGCTGCCAACTCACAACTCTCGCTGCAGCCACGTTTCAGTGCAAGGGATCAATAGAAAAACCCAGCTGCACGTCTTCAGCCCACACGATACACCAAACGTGTGCAAAGCACTGAAAACTGAGTCAAAGTGTTGAGATGCGGATGGCAGACAGCTGCTGTAGTTTCTGTTGCTGGTGCTAACCCTCCAACCACGCAGCAATCTTCAGACACCTCATTGCAAAGTTCCCGAGCTCCAGTTAACTACAGATCTAAATATCACCTAGCGTGTGATAAGACTTTCCCTTCCAGCAAAGCTTGCAGACGTGTGTTGCATACACTAGTGAATTTAGGGAGAAAAAGGACTTTTTGTGCTGATTACAGAAGCATGGCCACTTTGAACTGTCAGCTTTGGGGCACCTAAATCTGAAAGGCAGCAGACTTCGTGCGGTATGAAAGTCACTGATAGATTTAGCAGTTTTGAGTTTAAAATGAATCAAAATCAGGAAGTCTAAAAAGGCTCTAAATTTGCATTATTGAAATTAAGATTCTTATTTTTATAACCTTCATTTTGTAAGAGGAAAAATATGAGTTATTTCCACATCTTAGTGAATATAACCAGAGTACTTCGATTGGAACTTGGACAAAGTATAGTTCTGAGGTGAGTTCTGGATAACGACTTTAAAAGATAATGAAGGTCAACCCCTCAAAGACCTTTCACCTATGAGCATGACCTGATGTTCACTGTAACTATTGGAAAGATATTAAAATTTGTATACATATTTACTGATAGAGATGAGCAGCAGAAAATTTCCAGCAATCAAAAATCTTAGAAACAAAAGGTATACAGTGACACTAAAAAAACCATCTAAGTTCCTTGAATAGGCTATGTTCTACTGCAGCCCACCATTTTAGTGCAGAAATATTTTTTCAATAGGTATTCACAGATAACTTCCTGTTTATAACACATCTAAGAAATGTGAAAATGCTATCAAGCTTTGTAATACACTTTCTCATTCTCCAGACAGTACAGAGCACTCTTGTAAGCAATGGTTATATCTTATACTTCCTTTTTGGCTTCTCTTTCAACAATAACAGGTTCATTTACTGGCTCTGACAGGAGGGAGTTGGATTTGCTGGCTGGCTGTTGTGTAAGTATCAACTCTACTGGAATTACACTACGAGCAAGAAACAGGAAGAAACCAGTTGGTAAAACACAATCACAGGCTGGCAGGAAATCAGTGACTATTTGTCACTCCTTCAAAGAGGAGGAAAACAGTTGGTGGTAGATATTCAGTACCATCAAGTATCCAACAGAGAGATTAAATCTCCTTTTCTCCATGCCAGGTTACTCAGAGTTCTACTTCAATGTGGACCATGGATACCTGGAGGGTCTGGTCCGAGGGTTCAAAGCCGGGATCTTGACAAGCGCAGACTACGTCAATTTAGCACAGTGTGAGACACTAGAAGGTAAGTCTGCTGGTTTATTTTATTTAGGAAGAAATGCTGTTGCTTAGACCTTTGAAGAAGGGAAGGTAGAAGACTGAGGTATTGAGAGCTTATCTTAAAATGCAGAGATAACCCTGATGTCCTTTGAAGAACTGTTGTCATATTTAAGTTAATAGCTTTCTATAGAAATTACTCTAGGACTGTACAGACTGTGATTTGCAAAGCAATCCAGATGATGGGATTTTCTAGTTCAGTGATAAGGTTTGGAAATCTCATCCAAAGAGTTCCTATGGAGATTGGTAACCTCACAGATTTTAACCACACTATAGAACTGGTCAGGTATAGAAGTTTCATATAATTTCAGCTGGATAAAATAGTTCCCAAAATCTTATTAAAAGCTTACCATTTGGCTCTGAGTTTCTCTATAAAGGATATAATTTTATTACTTTATTACTTCATGAGTTTTAGGGCAGTGGGGGACATTGTGCTTACCAGGAAGAGAAAAAGAGGCTTCACAAATATAAACCTGAACCATTCTCAAGCTTAAAAAAAAAAAAAAAAAAAAGACTTTTTTTTGAAGGTGACTTTGCCACAGTAATAATGAGAACACATACTAGTTTCCAAAACAGCTTTCTGTGGCCAAGACTGGTCACAGCCTGATGAAGACAGACTGGTACAAAGAATCATATGACACACCTCTAGACACTTGGCAGGAAAAAAATATAACAGAAAAAAATCACCTTTCGAAAGGAACATAAAGTTTATTTCCCTGACTCCAAAATAAAAGCTATGATTGTACACTGAAATAATTTCTATTACATGCAGTATATTTGAATGTGAAAAAGAAACAAGGAGAACTAAAAAGCTCACCCTGTTTTAATCATTTGTTGCTTTGTGTATGCAGTAATGGATTTGGGGAAATGAGAAGTGCAGAATCTGATGATTCCCATGCACAATGGAGTTTTGAGGCTGTCTAAACTATTAGTATAATGCCAATAGCAACACAATTCTGGGAAGGTTGCTTGCCATTCATCTTGCAGAATAAAACTACGTTTATACAGATACATGCAGGTATTTACCTGTCAGCAGCATAAAGGTCGTCTTAAAGAAGAGATTGTCAGTACAGTCAATGGGATCTCGAGACTATTCACCTGACCGAGTGCACGTACCTACTTCAGCCGATAAGCTGGAGAGCCGTATCAGCTCTCCATTTCGTACAATGGCAGTTTAGACACCCAGAACACATATATACGCTTACTCTGAGAACTGAAATCTATTCCTTATGTCAGCTGGACAAAATCAACAGTTTCTGTAGCCTATTTGTACCAGCAGTTGTGATCTATGCAACTTAAAGACTCTACAGATACTTTTGATATTGCATTTAACTGTTTCAGTCAAAAAGTCCTGCTCCATGAATATACAGACTTCAGAAAAAGCTAATAGATCTTCAAACATCTATAAAAGATAAAAAGGGCAGAATGAGGGAATTATTAAACCTTGCTCTTACTCCACCTGTCTCTGCAGAGGAGCTCAATAAATGATGCCATCAAAGGCTCCATGAAGAAAAAAACCAACCACAAAATCTTAGTTGCTTCTGAATAAGATGAAAATATACAGGTTTGAATATTTTTAAAAACATACAAGAAAAAGCAATTTCCCTCATCCTTCCCAGAAGAATACTTGCTTAAGAATAGTTTAGGAAAACTATCTAAATTTTAAGTCATGCTACGAGAAAGTTATTTACAACCAGAAAGTAGTTTTCAAACTTTTCCAAGGTGTATATAACCCTTCAATGTTATCAAGAGCATGCAACAGATGGACAGATCACAACAGAGAGATAAAATCCGTTTCTAAGTAAGATTTATAGTAGAAAGAACAATGACTTTTATTTTTGAACCTTCTTCTTTCTAATGTTCATTCAATTTTAGAATGCAAATTATTTCAGCAACAGAAGCAGCAGCCTTCATCAACCTGCCTACAAGCACATCTCTGCTACCCACTATCACTTTCCTTTTTTCTCTATTCAGCTACATCTCTTCCTCCATTGTAACATTTTCCACTTCTTTTAGACAGCTAACAGATTCCCACCAGTTATCTACCAAATGGATTATTTATAATGAAAATATGACAAGTATTGGATTTGTACATGAGGCTAAATATACTTCTGGCTATATTACGCATATAGGATGCTGTAAGATTGAACTTGCACCACAAGCATACAGTGCACCAAAAACACAGACCCTTACCTCTGAAGTAAAAAATGGAGCTTTATGCATACATAATATTTTGTTTCCACTTAAAAGATCCAGCATGTGGATTTGTACTGTAGCACTATTGTCCAATAGTGTCTTCAGTTCATGTCTTCACATTAAAAGGTAATAAATTTACCCCATTCTGCACTCTGTGGCATAGCACCACACCACAAAAACTGGCCTAAGTTAAAAATATTATAAATATGCTAAAACAAACAAGCAGAAAAAAATTAAAACAACACCAAGTAACCCATAAATAGAATCAAAAAGATCTTTTAATTTCAAAGTGGTTTTGGTATCTCTAGAGGGGAAACCATAATGTAAGTACAGAAGAACCACAAGAAAAATTGTAGGTTAGTGCTTTACATCTGCTTGATAATCACAGAGTAAGTGTAACAGTGAGAGGGAAAGAAAAAAAGGAGGATGCTAATTGACTAGTGGTACCACTGTGCCCTCTCAATTCAGGGCCACACAGAGAGGGAGAAGAGCCCTTCAGCTTAACTTAAATATCCTTTGGGGCTTGTTTGAATTATTGTAATTTCCATGGAGCTACCTTGTGGGCTGCAACACTGGCTGAAAACTCCGCAACGCAGCATGCTACTAGTTTGGCTGTATGTCATCATCTGTTTCAGGGGAACGGGATCCTCAGAGGAACCCTGCTGACAGTCTCTGAAGTAAAATATGGAGGGTCAGGGTGGTGGTGTTAAATTCAGCACTTTATCCTTTCCTTGCTTCCTTGTGTGATGGAAAGACTACTGCTCTCTAGAAAGGAGCCTAGGTCGCAGAAGGACAGGCAGCCCAGCTCTGCTCCTACCAACATCACTGAAATGAGTTCATTTAACTTGCCAGAGCCAGGACGCGCCAGCACGCGGTGGCTGAAATAACAGTGTAACTGAAAACTGGGGGCAGGAGTCAGACAAGACTCAGTGTGCTTGATGCTGAGAGACCAGGTTAATGCTTTGTTCAAGTTCTCGCAATACTCCTTCTTTCTGATCAGCATTGTTCCTGTCTTAACCGCATTCATCTTAAACTAGTCTCGCTCCGCACATTAATTCCCTTTAGACATACTGTTAATTGTGTTTGCTTGCTGTTCAATTGTGAGTAAAATCATGTGATTTAAAATCACATTACTTAAAGTCATACATTTCCTGCATATGATTTTCCTGCATATAATTGTATGAGGAATTACACAATGCAGATAGGTGGCAATAATGCTGACAGCTGAAGTACAGGAATTTTCTTTCCCAGGGATCTCGTGGACATGCTGAAAAGCCCAGGGTCTTGTGTAGGTCTCCAAGAGCCCCTGAGAAAAGGAGCAGCTACCATCACTAAACAGTTTTGGTGAACAGGAATGTCTGAACCCCCTGTTATGCTCAGCCATCTACTCCTGCCACCTCATAGAATCGTAGAATCACAGAATGGTTTGGGTTGGAAGTGACCTCAAAGACCATCTAGTTCCACCCCCTGCCATGGGCAGGGACACCCTCCACTAGACCAGACTGCCCAAAGCCCCATCCAGCCTGGCCTTGAAAATCAGGTCACGTTACTAGTGCAAGTGTCTGACTGTGTTAGTCCCTGGGTCTTATTCATGCCAACAGCCAAGAGAACATCATTTAAGACCAGCAGAGGAGTCTCTGAGCTGCACTGAACTCTGTCATGGTGTGAACTCTGATTATGACATTGTTGATTCATATTATCCGGTATTAGAGCTTGTGGATGACTATTTCTCAATCATTTGAGCCAAGGCCATGAGATAGGGGTGACTATTGTTTCTTACATACAGTATGCATGCTGGCATTTATTAAATCGTTCAGAAGAAATACTTCTCCAAAGAAGGCTGTGGAAGTGACAGCATCATAAATCCAATATTCCTGGGCATTGTATTTCCTCTATAGCTTTTGAGAGCCAGGTGGGGCTATTTCATGTGTTATAGCTAATATTTTTCATGCCTTACGTTAGGGCGTGGATTTTGAAGCCTCCCAGTCAACAAGAGAACTGAGGAAGGTAACACAGTCTTGCCAAGCTGCTCTCAAGCAGTTGGGTTTGGTTTCTGTTCATCTCATGCTGATGTTAAACACACTTCAGAATGGTCAATACTGGGGGCTGATATTTGGGTTTTGCAGTCTGCTGTAGGTACTAAACCTCTGAAAACCACCGTGTTCAGAACGTGTTACAGGGCATGATTCAAGGTAGGTGTCAGTGGTTCGTCTGAAAAGGAATTGAGGAAAGCTGGAATTCAGCTCTCTGCATGTAATGAGGTAGTATTATCTAATCCCACCACATGTCAAGTATTTTTACCTTCGTTGCAATAAAAAAAGAAAGTAAAAATCAGTTTTCACAGGAAATGTAGATGTGATATGAAAATATTAGTGATTTTTTTTAAAAGTTGATCATACATGTTTAGACTCATTTCTGGGCATAGTTGTATTTTTCTTCGTCTTTCTTACCTTTCTCTCTTTCTGGCTTTGACCATCGAAAGACCAATTACCTCTGCCAGCATAAGTTCAGTCTATTGCAGGAAGATCTAGAGAAATGCTAACAGTTCCAGAGAGCGAGCTGAGTGAGGCTGTCCTATCCAAGAGCCTGTTGATGTAATTGCTAAAATGAGCTCGAGTGGCAGCTAAACTGCAGAGAAAACTGAGGATTATCTATCTCAGTAAGCTAGAGTGCGAGGCGTAGGAGTTTGAATTTGCAATGTACTCGTTCTTTTGCTTTAAGTCTCAATGTAGGCAACCTGATTGCATACTAAGAAAGTATAGACATGGGAAATTTAGGAAAGAGTAGCTACTATACTGATAAACACATAGCTTGCTAACTGCGTACTAACTTCCCTTATAGGTACACCTTTTTTTTCAGTCAGTGCTGTCCTTTTCCCTTAATATCAGTTCAGATTTTATATCATTATGAATGCCCAAAGCATGTAACATTATCCCAATCCATAATTTACAGTAGTTTTAATAGAGCCTTTGAACATAATTGTGCAATATAGCAGGGGCTTTTCTAAAAGGAAATGTAAAACTGCTTTGAACACTAAGAACTGATTTAAATCGTTACTTTTGCCTCATGGTGGAAAATGATTAGCAGAGGAAATTTGTCAAATGAATTCTTTGATATTACAAAAGCTTCTTTCAACTTTGTTGTCTAATCAACCCATTTTCCTCAGTTATCAGAGTCGGGAGCTCAGACAGAATATGTCGTGATAACCCAAGTTTCTGGAACAGCTTCTTAAGATCTGGTAGTAGCAGCCATAAATCAGACCAAGCCAAACCAGAAATGTTAGGAGAGTGTAACTGTGCCCTTTCAAGTGCTCCACTGCAGAAGCCATTTGGAGCCCAGAATCTGAGCCAGGCAAGATATGTTCTCTCCTCTTCTTCAGGCAGCCTGATAACATAAGATTATAGTCTTACCTGAGATTTAAACGTTTCATATGAGAATTTAAGATCTTAACAATGTTAAAGGATGATTCCTATTGATATAAAACAGTCCATAGGAATGCAGGAGACAAAACAACTGACGTATTGTAATAGTGCAAGAGTGGTGCCCTGAATAAATCGGAGAAATCAAAACATTGAACAAAGTTGACTGGGAAGGGGCTCAGGACAGCAGCAATTAACATCGTGTCTGGCGTGGCTGGAAACTAAAGTTGCCAGTGAAACTTCTGACAAAGGTATAAATTATTTGCGCTTTCCTGTGGCATGCAGTAAGTCTTATTGGTAGAAGGCAGTACAAATTTGCAGGAATTATGCATTTACTCTATGTGAAATGTATGGCAAAACCTTTTCAATAGCGTATGATCAGACCCTTAATATGAAAATATAATGTTAGAAATAAACATTTTAAAAGTTTTTTCATTTGGTTTGTAGATAATATAATGACAGTTTATTCTCCTCATATTCCTTGAATCTAATTTCAGATCTGAAGTTACATCTACAGACTACAGACTATGGCAACTTCTTGGCTAATGAAACTGGCCCTCTCACTATTTCCACAATCGATGATAAGCTGAAAGCAAAACTTCTTACGGAGTTTCATTACTTTAGAAACCATGCTTTTGAACCACTTGCTACTTTTCTGAATTTTATCACGTAAGTAATGTTACCACATAGCTTACCACATAGCCTCAAAGCAAAAGCTACAAGTTAAAACAGTGTAAATGCATCGTACTTGAATTTCTATTGTTTCAAAAATAGGAAAATTACTTTTATACTGCAACATTTACCTACTTTATTTGCTCATATAAGCTCTGAAAATATACTTATGAAGATCTGTTGTCTTTGCAGCTACTTATTTTAAAGAATAGAAGCAGATTTTTTCTGTGTACAGTGGCAGGAGGAGTGGTAGAGATTGAGAAAAACAGTTATAATTTTCAAATACCATTTAAGTCAGAAAACTTGCAAAACTGAAGTTTGTGGGGCTGACTCATGCAAGATTAGCAATTTCATGATGTACATGGCAATGATCTAATTTTAGGCATGTGGCAAGTTCTAGACTTTTTTAAAGGGAGAAAGACAACACATCATACACCTGCCATACCTTTTATACCATGTGAACATTAAAACCAGAAAAACTTTATGTTGTGTATAGCAAGATACTTAGATTCAAGTAGCTTTTTTAAAAAGTACAAGTGCTGTTTGATGCCAGATGAAGAGAAAGTTCTGATCTCAATACAGGTATAAACAGATAAAACTTGTCAATGAATGGCTTAAACAACGTTAACAACAAGGATCTGCTTTATAACGTTATAACAACATGGACTAGTGAAATCTGTTTGCTCCCCTTGATCTTATCTTTTTAATATATTATTACAAGAACACTAGACTGTTCGGCTTAGTTTTAAGGAGTATTTTCATCATAACAGCAAATAAAGTAATTTTTTGGGGGGAGGGGGTGTCAAGCGTAGCTGACCAGTTTTAGGTGTATGTATCAACAGGATCTTAAAGACTGCCCTAGGACAGCTGCGACTTGAGGCATACAATGTTTACCTTGTGCTTCAGAGAAACGAAAGTGAAAATATTAAAATTATGGCAGCTATTTTCTCACACTGAATGGCATGCATGTGTAATGGTGACACTAGTTTAAGATATTTAACACAATTGTTAAATCACTGAACTACATTTCACCAGGTCCCTGAGGTGCCTCCCAGATTTTGTGTGAGATCATATTAATCCCTAGATGTCTCTAGCTGTGTTCTGAATCAACAACACAAGCTGAAGACTGGCATCCTTGCTATAAGCATCCCAAGGGAATAGCTCTTACATTTCCAAGCGACTGACAAAACTCTTATCAGCCTCTGCGACAGTAAAACTAGTAAGAAGCTGATATAAAACTTTTACTGAAACGAAAACTTTTAGCAATAAAGAAGAAATCTGTGAGAACCTGTTTCCTCATGGGAGGATGTTTAAAGCTGAATGAGAAGAAAGCCCCAAGATTGGTCCATCTGCATGAACTCTGCAGTTTTAGTGCCGAGATTCCCACGCACTTCTCTGTCCAGATGTTCTGTATGAGATAACAAAATCCCAAACCAGAGAATCTGCTAGCTCAGGTGATTTACTTTTTGATACCATTCATTGTCACTTGTTATACTGAATCTACATTTCACAGCTGTTATGCTTATAATATTCACGTTCCGTTTTCCCCTTCTTTGTGTCTCCTTCCCAAACTCAGTCGTGTTTAAAATTAATACTGTGTGTTACCTACTTGCTATTTGAAAACATCTGTTTGTTTTTGAGAAATGAGACATTGATACAGAGTGAATGCACAAGCCTGCAAATACTGGGGTTGTTTCTGACTTTAGTATTATTACTCATTTTCAAAAATCTTGGGTTTGTATTTTTTCAAAGGAAAATTCATTATAAAGATAAGGTTCATTTCTTTTACTTTTTCTTTCAAACACAGATACAGCTACATGATTGACAACGTAATTCTTTTAATAACTGGCACACTACATCAGCGGCCCATAGCTGAACTTGTTCCCAAGTGCCATCCACTGGGGAGTTTTGAGCAAATGGAAGCAGTCAGCATTGCCTCAAACCCCACTGAGCTGTTCAATGCAATTTTGGTTGACACACCATTAGGTAGGAACACTAAATTATTTCTTATTTGCTTCTTGAGACCACTCATCCTGTATATTCTTAAGAATATCTCAGATGGAGTAGCATGTTTTCCACTGGATATGCTGTGTTTTAGTAACACAAAACATGAAGTGTGGATCAAGCACTTCTGAAGTGGTGTTCACGACATTTTCTAGTAAGATTTATTCACAGCTTCTATATCAACCTTGGGTAGCAGATACAAAGAAAACATTCTACTCAAGAAGTGTAATGGATATGTTTTATACCCAAAGTAGCCACTGATTTAGAACATCTAGACTTTTATTTCAACATCTGCATTTATAATTAAAATATGTAAGATGATATCTTGCCTATCCCCCACTAAAGATCCAGAAGCAGACAGTTACTAATAAATATTAGATGTTGTGGTAGAACCTAGATCCCCTCTTGAGATTTTGGCATGATCCAAACCAGAGAAAATCCCTATTTTGAAGAACTAAATCTAAAAGCAAAACAGAGCGAGGCTTGGGAACGTCGCATTCTGAAATTGGGATGAAACTCTGCTCAATGTGCTGCAGCAGCCAACACGAGCAAACAAAAACTAACCAGCTGTGGGGCACTGCTGGGAAGGGTACTGAGAATAAGATGGAACTAGATGGATTTGAACATGTATGAAACCACCACGCGCCCTCATCTTGAGTACTGTGCGTGGATCTGAGTTCTGCTTCTCAAGATGGTGTGGTGGGTTGGCCCCAGACAGAAGCCAAACTCCCACCCAGCCCACTGCGCAACCCCCAGCACAACGGCGGGGAGAAAACGGGGGGAAAAAAGGAGATTGTGGGTTGAGATCACCTGCCAAGTAGTGTTGTAGGCAAAACAGATCCAACTTGGGAAAAATTAACATGATTTATTGTTGACTAATAGTTTCATGTTGATTAATAATTAGTGATTCAGGCATTAGGAAACAAACAAACAGAATGAAACAAACATTTACGCACTTGGGAAAAACATCTTTCCTCCCCCCCTTTCCCACTCCTTTGTTCCAGGCTCCTCTCCTTTGCCCCCTTGTCATCACTGCGGGTTACGCTCAGTCCCTTTGGAGGGGCGAGGAGCGGCACAAGGCACGGAGGGAGGTTACAGTCACTACGTGGCGGTTTCTCTCTGCCACTCCTTCCTCCTCACACTTATCCTCCGCTCCGGTGTGGGCTCTCCAGGGGCTGCAGCTCCTCTGAGGAGTACCTGCTCCAGCGCAGGCCCTCCACAGGCAGCAGGGAGTACCTGCTCCAGCACCACGGAGCGACTCCTCCTCCTTCTCTGACCTTGGTGTTTCTCAAAATTTATTTCCCTCCTCCTCTCTACATCCTGCGGGTTTCGCCCTTTATTAAATATATTTTCCCAGTGGCACCACCACCTTGGCTGAGGGGTTCGGCTGTGCCCTGCGGTGGGTCCCGGCTGGAACCAGCTGTGTCCAGCGTGGAGCAGCCCCGCAGAGGCCGCCCCGCAGCCCCCGCTGCCAGCGCCTGGGCACCCACACCCCGTGCAGTGAAATCAGAGAAGGTACAGAACAGGACAGCTAAAATGAACAAGGGCATAGCGCCGCCGTGTGCGGACAGACTAACGAGGCTGGACTGCAGCTTGGAGAGGGCAAGGCTAACGGGACATATGGACAATGGTTACAAAGTCCCGAGGGCAGTGGTTTGTCCACAGTGAGCTGCGAGCTGTTGCTTACCAAATCTTTTGGAAGACCAAATCCCAGCAGAAAACTAGTTTTAAAACAGGTAAAATAAAACTTTTTTTTTTTTTTTTACACAGCTGGTAGTACATTTCTGGATTTTATTTTTTTTTTTTGCTAAACAAGTTTATAAAAGTAGAAAGTAGTAGCAGATTTTTAAAAAGATGGGACAAATTCTCAGTCAGTGGATCTACAAAATGATACTAAAGGGAACTGTCAGGGCTACATCCTCTAATATTGTTCATCCAAAAACTGGATGCTGGGAGACTATGAAGGGAGAAGACCACAAAACACAGCCAGGCTCACATGTTCTTTTGAAATACCATCTCCCATTGCCACCGTCTGAGACAACACTCTGTCAGGCGGCACTGGGCTCTCCCACTGACATAGCTTTGGAACAGTGAGGGATTGGCACGCTTTTGTTTGTTATGAATACAGTATTTTTAAGCGGTCTAGCTGCACAAATGAACTTCATCCTCTGCCTCCCTGTTCAAAAGCTTGCTCTTTAGCCATTTCTGCAGAGGAGCTGGAAGCACAGATGGTCAAGGTCAGAGCCTGAGCCCCTTACTAGTTGCAACCTGTTGCCTTTCCCCCACTACAGCCATACCCAAAGAGGAAGAGGGAAAATAGGAAAGATGATTCGCCTTAACCATTGCAGAATACCTGCATGATTTAAGACAAAAATTATCTTTCATTTTCCTTCCGAGACAATCTCCCTAATGCCCAAACCATATACTTCAGGGAAGATTAGGGCTTGCATTAGCATTTCTCATCTGATTCTCTCTGGAGATGTGGACTCTGGCTGTGGCACTGATTGATTCCCTTCACAGCAGATTCTCATTAAAAAGGAAGGAGTAGGAGGATAAGGGGAAAATCAAAAGGATTTTTCTTCCTCTCTATTATATCACTCTTTCTTGTACAACAGGAACCTCAGATCCTTGCTCACACACTGGGAATGGCAATAGACAAGAGATGCATATTATCAGCATGCAGATTCATACTGCAATATAATAAACTCTCTTTCAGCTGCTTTCTTTCAAGACTGCTTGTCTGAAAATGACCTGGATGAAATGAACATTGAAATAATGCGCAACAAACTGTATAAGGCAAGTTCCTGCAACATAATGATAATATTTGGGGTTTTTCAAAGTGTCTCAGAAAAGGAGGTCAGTATCATTAACCCTGTTTTATGGATGGGGAAACAGAAGCATGGTGAGATAAAGCAAGCTGTCTAAGGTCGCCTGGTTGATGACAAGTCCAGGAATCAAATCCAGCTCCTTTCATTTCTACTCCACTGTTTGGAGAGTTTTCAAATTTTAGGTCTGCATCCAAACTCTAATTTAATATCTCATTAGTGAAAATGCTTTAGATGTCAGGCTAATATCCAGATCCACTTGTTTACAAATAACTCAGTTATCCACCAAATGCCACAGAACTGTTATCTCCTAAGTGAGCCTAGACAAGCTTTTGGCTAACATCTATTTTTATTTATAAAAGATAGATGTGATTTGAAAAGGTCTGGTTGCTTTGAGTCCAGCTAACTTTTTTTTTTTTTACTTAAGGGTTTTGTATAATTTTCTTCCTTTTTAAATTATCTTTAGCATTGCTACAGCACACCATTGTAAGGATATGTATTTAACATGTGCCTTGCATTTTCAAAGTACTTCACAAATATTAGCACACAGGTCAATACTCTTAGGATGGTCTCTTTAAAGGCTATACATATTTCATTCCATTAATGGTTCCTCCTGGTACATTCTCTCCAGATTCTTTGTTATCTTTCTTTCGCAGTGGTTGCCCCCAACTGCAGGAAGTATTCTTACAGTGATCTGATTGCACTAGGGGGAAAGAAAAAAAATTCTTCTGTTTGTCTTACAAATGATATTTATAAATTCCCCAGCCAATAGTTGATTCTTAAATATTCTGCTACTTCCTCTCATTCAAAACAACATCAGTTATGCCCAAGTATTTTAATTCTTTCACTAAATTAGTACTACTAATCTAGACAGTCTTTTTTCCATTTGGTAACATACTGATTTGATTCTTATATCCTGTGTGGATAACCATACATTTATACTAAATCTATTTTTTTGCTGTTGTTTTTTCTTCTCACTTTTCTAAGTATCAGGGGGATCATTCTGCAAACACTTCTAAATTATTAATATATCCTGTCTCCTCTGCTTCAGCTGTCAATATGATCAATTATGTTTCAGCTCTACTATCAGATAGCACTATACAGAACCCGACGCACAATCCCATGCAGCAGATCCCCCTTGAGATGTCTCTACTTAAAATTCACTGAATTGCATAGTTAGCGACAGCTTCTCCTAACAAGATTGTGTGAAGTTGTAGCAAATGCATTTTGATAACATAAATGTTCCCTAAGACAGTATTTTGGGGGATGGAAAGGCAGGGCGCACATCACCTCTGAGATATTTAGGGTCCTTCCTGCACAGGTATTTTGTTATGGGTGCGAAGGCCAGAAACGTTAATAGACCAGAGGGCTCTGCAGACCAGTATTACAGAGGCTTTGTCTGCTGTTCTGTCCTAATCCAGGGTTTAGGGTAGAGCAGGAGGGATTAGTTTGTGTATCCTCACAGTGCTGGCCCAACAGCTGTGGCATATTCCCAAATCCCCTCCTCCACACATAAATACAGAGTTTCCTTCAGCCATCTGCTTATTTCGCAGTGGAAGCTCAATGGAGCTCAAGAAGTTCCCACTTTACAGAACAAAGAAAACATAATATTTGTCCTATAAAAATTTTTGAAAACATTTGAGCCCATATTGTAATAACAGATAATTGCATTTTAATATTTCAATTTTCAGTGCAGCAAAATAATTAAGCACATACTTGAATTTAAATTCATAGGTAGAATTATCAAAGTTAATGGAAATATTTAAAAATTAGGTTTGTGACTATGTGCTGTGCTGGTCCAGGTCTTAAGTAGCATTTAAAATATTTCTCTTTTTCTTTCATGTAGTCTTATCTTGAGGCATTCTATAAGTTTTGTGAAAAACAAGGTGGTACTACAGCAGAAATCATGAGACCTATTCTTGAGGTAAGAAAAATTCAGTCTTTGTACATGAAAGTACTCCACAATGTTTTCATAATTAGGTTACTTTGTTTTCCCTGTTCCTTCTCTCTCTGTTTGCAAAGTTATTTGTCAAATGTTTGCTTCTCCTCTGAATAATAACTGTTTTTCTAAGATGTGATGAAGACTTTATGGTAGGATGACTTTTACCTCTTGACTAGAGAAGCAGCTAGTCCACTACCAGGGAGGAGTTAGCCTCAGTTAATATTTTTCTATAACAGAGCGCAGAACAGAATAAATGGCTCACTAATCTCAAAATGTTGCCCCTTAACATTTTTCTGTATTGTGTAGAAAAACTAAAAAAGTGGATTATTCTTACACCTCCTAGCTCAAAATTAAATTTGGGATAGTGAAGGTCTGGCATTCCTGTATATTTACTCATCAATAATCTTTAAGCTTCATGGCATTATGATGTTTGTATACTCTCCTATTAACATTATTAGTTGAAGTTAGAGTTGAGTGACCTTTGCCACTGGTGTTATACAGAAAAGTCCAATGTTACATGCTTTATTTTTGTCTCAACTCAGAAAAGTTTATTTTATCCATGACACAAAATTCCTAACATCCTTCTCCCCAAAGCACACCTGCAGCATAGTGAATGATATTTTTATATCTGTTATTGTAATAAAAGATGCAGAAATTCCTAAAATTGAGTTCTCAGCATTCAGCTCCACTTTTTTTTTCACATGGTTTATCACAATCCTTTGCAGAGTTTGAGAGCCAGATCACCCATTTGCTTCCAGGAGTCTTTTTTTCTGGATAAGCAAAACTTACATCCTGGAAACTGACTGAATAAAATTCACTGAGCTGTGATGACATCACACTAAAAGTTTGCATTATAGGAGAGAAATAATAACCCTGGGAGCTCACCCCTGAAGGAAGAATGAGGCTAAATTACATCTTACAAAACAATGTCCTAAAAGAGAATTCAATTTCATATTTTATTTAACCAGGTCATAATGTTTCAGTTTATGTTCTATAGAAAATATTAACAATTAAGTTAAATTGACCAGAAGTTAAGTATTTTGACTATTCTTTTCTGAAAAAATCAAGAGATTGGCTGGTGGAGGTAAAGACATTTTGCACAGTTGATTCAGATTTTTCAGAAAGTTCATTTTTAGCTAGAAATTCATGCTGAGAGCAGATTACTTATCAGCATTAGTTTAAGTGTATTGTAAAACTCTCTTTATACTAGTTGTAACAGTTTGGTGTGTGATAAGCTTCTTTAAAATCCCTATCTAATGTCAATGAGCAAGGAGGATAAACTTTTCTGTGGAACATTTCCTTTTCTATAACCTTTTAATAATCTGAAGACGCACAGAGAGCAGACTGCTAATGGTTGAATTCACAAAAAGCCAAAGTTTAATTATGCAAAAGAATACCTGCTATTTATTCTGTAATCTTCTATGCCAGACTACCAACCTGACCCTATCAGAACAAAGCGGAGGTATTTAGCTCCCCAACTCCTTGACCACCAGTCACGGTACCAACCTTCCGCATGACAAGTACTGATGATCTCTCTTCCACCATGGACAACAAACGTTGCGTGTTTAACTCCGAATCGGGCACGAAACTGCAGGACCGCACTGCAGCTAGTGCTGTGCACGTTATTAGGGCCCCATGCTAATTCTCAAGTAGCAGACATGCTACTTCAGTTTCCCATATAGAAACTAAGGCACTTGGGAAATGGTGACTCTACCTGCAGCAACCAAATGGCCCAAGTCACCAAGTAGGTGCCTCATGGCCTTACTCACTATGGAGAGCCTCATGTGCCAATAATGGGATCAACTGAGAGGTGCGTACAGATGAGACCGATCCTGCAAATTTTCTCAAACTGGTAGCCACAGAATTAGGCTCCAAACCTGCTAGCATTAGTTACAGTTGCATCTGAGCATGCTTTTTTTCCTGATAAAATATTACAAATTTAACAGCTAGATTATACACGGCTTTAACAAGTTAAAAAACCAAAGCCTTTGTCCTTCCAAAACCACTTTCACTAGGGCTGATATGCCTGTTCATAGTAATAAGGCCAGTGAAATTTGACCCTGTTATTCATTAGCTAGAAATCTTTTCAAGCACACTTATTTTCCTCTCATTATTTCTCTATTGTTTATTCATTTTTCTTACTCTGAAGTCAGTGCCAGCAGGCAGCTGGGTCCCTGTTACAGTGTGTTGCAGTACGCAGGAGCAGGATCTATGAATACGTACTCAGCTGCTAAAGTTGTAGAACTGTGTCGCAACTGCAGTCTTATTATTTGACAGACAAGAGTACCTTTCTGCTTAAAACAGTTCAAAAATTCACAGAAAATTTGCAAGCAGCCTAAAACATGCGTAAACTGTACATGCTTCACTTGGAAGATTTTCCTGCATAATACCTACAATTAGCAAGGGCTCTGCTGTTCTTACAACATGAAAGTAAGTAATAAAGGAAAGAAAGAAAACCATAGTCAATTTAGATCTCAAGACAGAAGAACAGATTTAAATCAGACAGAATTGAGTAAGATTATTTTTATTTACCATTACATTTTTAATTCATACTGTAAGAATGGCAAGTGAAATTTTGTCTCATACAAAAGAACAACCTGAGATCTAGACATTAGAATGAATTTCAGTCTACTGCTGCAGGGAAAATACAGATACTACAAGCATCTAAACCTGGCAGAAGAAATATGGCCCTTGATTCTATGAGTTAAAAATTAACTGTTATTTGAAACACTTGAAAACTTTAACTTGGCAAGTAAACAGCCCCCTTTCACCTTATTAAATTATTGTCCTGGTTTTGGCTGGGATAGAGTTAATTTTCCTCCTAGTAGCAGGTATAGTGCTGTGTTGTGGATTTAGTATGAGAATAATGTTGATAACACACTCATGTTTTGGTGGTTGTTAGGCAATGCTTACACTAAGTCAAGAACTTTTCAGCTTCTCACGCTGCCCCGCCAGCAAGTAGGCTGGGGGTGCACAAGGTGCTGGGAGGGGACACAGCTGGGACAGCTGACCCCAACTGGCCAAAGGGATATTCCATACCATATGACATCATGTTTAGTATATAACTTGGGGGAAGCCAGCTGGGGGTTTAGACTATGGCTCAGGAACTAGCTGGGCATCGGCGGTCTGCGGGTGTTAAGCAATTCTGCTGTGCATCACTTGTTTTGTATATTCTTTTATAATTAGTGTTGTTGTTGTTACTTTCCTTTTCTGTCATATTAAACTGTCTTTATCTCAACCCACGAGTTTTACCTCCCCCCCCCAATTCTCTCCCCCATCCCACTGTGACGGAGTGAGTGAACGGCTGCGTGGTTGTTTAGTTGCCTGCTGGGTTAAACCACAACAATTACAATTTTAAATATATGCATTCAGAAACTATGTTTTTTTCAGGATTTCCGTTTAATCTTTAATCTCAACAGCACTCTGAGTTATTCCAGAACAGTACTACTGATTCTTGGTCCTTTACTGTATTATTACTATTTATGAGAGTATTTCATAACTTCGGAAGGGTGTGTGTGTGAGGAGATTTTTTGTTGTCAACATCTGGGTTACTAAGTAGGGAAATGAGGAAGTAGCAGAGATGATATTTTCAGTGCAAAAATCACAGAATAAAAACTGTGGTTGCAAAACACTGTTTGATTTTCTAGTTAAAATTTAACAAGTATTTGCAAATAAGGATTTACAATTTTTCAAATAAGGTGTGTTTCCAATGCTCTGAAGTCCACTTTTTTTAAAAAAAATTTCCATACTTCAGCTTACTGGGGGAAAAAATATATCCCCACTTTAATTTAGAATGAAATCTCTAATAACATCTCTTTATTCTTTGTTTTGCATATTAAGTTTGAGGCAGACAGACGTGCCTTTATCATCACCATTAATTCATTTGGCACGGAGCTGAGTAAAGATGACCGAGAGAAGCTGTACCCAACCTGTGGAAAACTCTATCCAGAAGGCTTACACCTGTTGGCCAATGCAGATGACTACGAGCAAGTGAAGTGTGTTGCAGATTACTATGCAGTATGTAATCTAATTTCTTAAAACAAAAAGCCAAAATACAAATACTTAACAACTCTTGATGTCAGCAAACTTTTAAAGAGTATTCACATAAGTTAAAACCATTTTTGGGAGAAAAAAATCAGTGAAGATACAAAAAAATCCCATAAAGTTGTACAGGGAATCAAAGGCATTTGATATGAAGACATATTATTACCTTAGTGCAATACAAGTTCCTCTTACAGTGATGTTTAAATAAGACCGAATCACATTCTAGTAAACAAAACTCTTCGTACTTCATTAACTCTCCCCAGATTGAGTTTCACTTCACAGCTGCTGCCTCCCAGATTTTGAAGCAAAAGCATAAGTTATTTTAAAATGAGCTGACCAAACAATTCATGTCACAGATGAGTGCAAACCTGATTTATTGCTAGTGTACTGTAAAAATGCCCTTCTGAAAAGTTTTCTCTAAATCACTGATTGAATCAAAGAAGTAGATGAAGGTGTTAATACTGATGTGACTAGTGCTGTTATTAAAGACGAACCAATATGCAACACTTACTCTATGAATTAACTGTGGTACTCTACCTATAATATTTAAAGCTACCTGCAAGTAGGTACACAAAACAAAATGATGTCTGGTCTACTGCTTTTTCCACAGAAGAAGCAAAGCTGGAGATGCACATCTGTTCCTGTGCATAAGCAGAATGTTAGAAGCATGTGTCACCATGTCAGTGTAGTACAGAACAAGTCTATTCATGCGATGGTGGGATATTTAGATGAATTTGGGAAACTATACTGCAGTGCTACTTTATAGGAAAAACAAAACAAATACACAGAGAAGCAAATTACATAGAAATGTAGCACGTAAGAAATGAAGTCAAATATATCTGCACAGAATATTCCAGGATGACATAACAGACTAATGGATTTAGATGCAATATTAACACTGATAAAGCAAATCCAGCTGACTACTGGAAATAAAATGAGCAGCCATGTGAGGATCAGAGTTCAGGGTTTTGGCTCCATTTACAGCTCTGGCTCTGATGGATACTATTTGTACAAGAAGCTCAGTGCTCTCTGTCCAAAGGAGTGAAAGGTCATGTGTCATTCTACAATGTCTCTTAGTGCCTTCAGTAAATTACTTTTAAGTTGTGGGAAATGACGGTAAGAAATACAAGAATAAATGTGATTTTTCTCTCTTTTGCTGACTATATGCTGTTAACTTCTGATTTATGTAGAACTGTCATCTATACATGAGTTCTTCTATAAAGAAAGATTACTTAACGTAGATTAATTAAGAAAGTGATGTAAGGTATCTGTGCTGCAGAGAATGCAAAAGTACCTTGTTTCCATTGGGTGCTTGTCTGTGCTTTTAGGAATACAAGGCTGTATTCGAAGGTGTAGGGAGTGGCACTGGAGAAAAGACACTGGAAGATGCATTTTTTGAACATGAGGTAAGAGCTTCTAACCTTAAAACATCAAAATGAAAGTTACTCACCTGGAATAACATTTAAAACAAGAATGAGGTACTAGGCTTTTCATTCTACTATACTGCATTATTCAGCTTTGTATTCAAGAACACAGTATTTCTACGGCTGTCAACGCTTGTTTGAATTAAAATGGAAGGATTTACCTTTTTAAATAAAATAAATCCCAGGACATTCTTCTGAAGACTAGTTATTAGGAACAGGTTGCCCAGAGAGGTTGTGGATGCCCCCTCCCTGGAAGTGTTCAAGGCCAGGTTGGATGGGGCTTTGGGCAACGTGGTCTAGTGGAGGGTGTCCCTGCCCATGGCAGGGGGGTTGGAACTAGATGATCTTTGAGGTCCCTTCCAACCCAAACCATTCTATGACTCTATGATTCTATAGAACTGATAGTCTATCCAAAAGCCATCTAATATAAATGGCTTAATGAAATTTATTTTGAATAGTCTACTGAAGAAAGTATTTCACAACTGTCCTTTACTTACCTGTAATTTTGCTATAGTCTATTACCAAAATTATCCAGAGATGACATTTCAATTAGATTTATACTCAAAAGACTCCTAAATATAGTCATAGTTGCAAAGTTGCATAGAAATCTTGACCATAAAAGCTACCATATAGAAATCACATTTGCCTTCTTTAATATTTCATCATAACACATGTTTTATCTTTTCCACAGGTAAAGCTGAATGTGCTTGCATTCAACAACCAGTTTCATTTTGGTGTATTTTATGCCTATGTAAAGTTAAAGGAACAAGAATGCAGGAATATTGTATGGATTGCTGAATGCATTTCTCAGAGACACAGAACCAAAATTAACAACTACATTCCAATTTTCTAAATCTGAGAATTTATAATCCTACAATGTCTGAATAGATGCACTATTTCATAGAAAAGAAGAAAAATTTTATTTCAAAAGTTAACTCTTATCAGATGTTTTAAATTGTATTAATGATCCTCCTTATATACAGCAGTGTAAGAAAAAGTAATGTAATTAGAGACATGAGTACTTTATAATGGGCTTATTCATAGTTTTTGTTGGTAGATTTGTCCTCCACTGTGCCCATTTTAATTGATCAATAAAAACTCCCTGCAAGGTCTTATATACATATTCTTTCTCTTTTCTGGAAGCAAGCTTTCTATCAATGACGTTTTAAAAGCTCTTTAATGGCTTAATTTTGAATTAATGGTTTTCTCAAAGGGCCAACTAAACCACTACTTCTGTCTTACACTTATGGTCTTCTTCATGGCATACAAGATTGTATGAAGGACTTAATGCACAAATAAGAGAGAAACTTTAGGGTTACTCTGAGATTCCCCTTAAGGGGAAGAGAGCTTCCTGAACCTTTCTGAGACCTCTCTGCAGCTAAATGTAAGTAATTTCATTTTCATGAAAATGTTTTCACTTATTCCTTTATGTTCACATGAAGAACACCGTAAGTGTCAAATGATGGGTGTCTGATCTACTCCACAGCAATACAAATATCTCCTCCCAGCACACCAAAGATGCTGTCTTCATGTATACACTAGGGAAGATTATGAAACATGAATGAAAATACCAGCCAAGTCTGTATCAGTTTTACATCAGACACAAACAACACCAGCTCTGAGCTATTTGAGGACCTGGCTAAGATCAGTAACTAAAAATAGAGTGAACAGTTGAAGCCAGACTGTAGCAGGACAAGATTAATTCTGCTGAAGAAAAAGGAAGGATTTTGAAAGCCATATCAACCTTCTGTCTTCCTACTCCATTCAAAGTATTTGCCCTCTTATCTTTGAAACAGGCCATACCTTAATTTTCTGCGTGACTCCTTAGTTTCAGGCTGCACAGCAGCAAATCTCAATCTTCAGCTGACTATGCCTCCAGTAATACGATACAGAAATAAAATCCATTTCCTGCTGCGTAGACAGAAGAATAAAATATATCTGATGTCAACACCTCAGAGTTATGGAAAACATTCAGGCATCATAGTTTTAAGAAGCGAGATATAATATATCTCTATAATATATACAATTGCACATGCATACATACAAAAAAAATTAGAAAATGTTACCATTTTTATAGCTAAACCCACAGTTCTTAAATTGTACACCTAACCAAAGAGTTATATCCCAGAACATCTCACACTAATTTAATAGAAAATTGAGAAGATTTTTAATATTTTGATTTACTGTGAATCTCAGAAAACCTTACATTAGTGTTTTTAAGAATACTTTCAGAGAGTTTTCTTGACCAAAAATTGACCAAAAAGAAATAAGTGTATAAGAAAATAATACTAATCTTATCTCTATATTGAGGTTTCTTTGTTTAGGAGATGTAGTAATTCAGAAGGGGGAAAAAAAAAGAAAAAAGAAACTGAACTGTAAGATTTGCTGATTGCAATTTCAATTTGGCATGTGTAGTTGCTTCCCCGCACTGCTTTTACTAGCTTGCATTTCTTAATTTGTATTTCCCAGTCTAATCCGTGACCAACACTTTCCAATTCACACCTGAATTGCAAACTATATCACAAACTGCAATGAAGAAAGTAATAGGGCTACATTCTCTCAAATTCACATTTTTCTGTATTTTTTAGTAATTGCATTTAAAAAAATTGTGGTGAGCAGAATAACAAAGTCAACTGGTCTGGGACACAGAAACTGAATTCATACAATTCAGCAGAGTGTATGAATAATTTTTCTGTACTGATAAATCAAACCTCCCTACTTGAACAAAACAAATCAGCTGGCATTCTGCCAAGAATTTTCTGAAGTGATTTGAAGGGGAAAGAATCTGCTCTCCACCCTAAATCATTCTGTGCCAGGGAAGATAAGCAGCTGCTATTGCTGCAGTCTGTGGATACTGTTGGCTCAGAAAGAAATGAGCAGGAATTGCAGCTTACATGATTGCATTGTCAGCAGAACTGGTCTTTAGACTATGGAAAGGACAGCATCAGTGTTGATTGAGGCTTTTTTCAAAACAACTTTCTAGATATTTGCTAAGTAAGGACAGGAAGTACTGGGCGTTGCTTATATTCAGTTTAAGAATAAGCAAGAGAAACAATAGACTAAGAAAGGAATTGGGACTTTAAAGTTATAAGCCCTCAGACAACCAACTTTTTCTATAAATAATAAAATTTATTTCACTCTCTTGTTAGTAAGTCTTCATGTTGCTGTGTATATATATACAAATATTAAAAAAAAAATGTGGTCATATATCATCTCTAACAAGCTCTTACAATGGAAGTCTGCATCCCAAAATCACTACTGCAAGCATCATTAACTTCTTAATGATAATGTCAATTTGTAGGATAGGGGAATATGAGGCAATGAGCTACTTTTCTTGTTCCTCCTTGTACCTCACAAACAACAGAAACTTGTGTTCACGCTCTTAAATGGCGAAGCCTATCCAGACAAATTTGTTCAATATGATTATGCTGACTATGCCCCTTTGCCCGTGTCTTCTATGAGAGATGAAGAGCTGGGCCAGCAATGAGCTTCTGCTGAGCTCTGAGCACTGTCAATCTTTCCTTCCCATCCTTTGCTGTAGCTCGGGCTTGACGTGCTTGCCATCTGCTCACCAACAGCTGAGCAGCACTGAACTGTGGATGGACTGGGCTGCAGTGTGTGACGTTTCCCATGCCCGATCCCTCCTTCCCGCACAAATGACAGCTTGTGTCCATGTTAGGAACTGAAGATTTATAGGATGAATCATATCAGAGTGTGGTCCTAAGACTACCTCTGCACTCAGAGTCAGTTGACAATAGTAGACTTATTCTGGTTTTATCAATTCCAGCACAACTTTCAGGTAACACGAAAAACAATCCAATACCATACTTGGCTTATTGTGCACATTTATGGGTATGAAAGCTAATATTGTGTAACTTAATATTATTTCATACATGACAATATGATGCTGTCTATTTTTACTAGGCATGCCTAAATTATACTTCAACAATTCTATTTAAGACCAAAACAGCAGATCCAAAGTATGTCAATAGAGTGATAGCTGTCCATCATTTGGATTTGCATCAGAATTATAAAGCTGTTAGCATGAAGATTACTATAATGGTTTAAACAAGAGATAAGACAAAGTCCAATGTGTGCTGGACAACTGGATTGCTTTGCCAAAGGCTGCAGAGAATTGGTGTAATATAAATCACAAAAAAAAGACATGATAAATGGCACGAATATCTACCAGGCAGTTAAAATGGTTTACATGACACAAAAACTCATCTCAAACATACAGAAAATCATTCAATATATTGGGATATCTCCCAAATGACAGAGAACATAAGAAATAGGATTCAAGAAATAGCACGACAAACCTCTCAAAGAACCCAGGTAAAAGTTTCCATATCGATTACACACAGTCAGAAACTTTTGCCTATTTGGAATTCATATTTATTGGGACTTTCAATTAAAAAAACCAAAACACCAACAGTCCAACCCACATAACTCAGCTGGCAGTGTTAATGCAAACATTCCAGATGTGGAAAACAGTCACTGACAATCCCATCTTAGTGTGCAAGCCAGAAAAATGAACACTCTATTTTCTATTAGTTTGGAGCTTCTCTAGGAGTTAAGAGAAAAAAACCTAATTGCTCTGAAAATATGCAACAGATAACTGCAATAAATATAACTCTTGAGCCTACTGACAGGTGCCATTTTTATAGCATAACTCATCTGTTAAAATGAAACTTTAAAGTTCTGAGTCTCTTGGAAGATACAAACCTGAAACTCTAACCTTAAAAATGATTAAAAAGCAGAGTCTCATAAGGAGGTGATTATCGCAGAATTTCTGTTTTTGTTTTTTAACTCTGTCTTTGGAATTATTGTCTGCCATAAAATCACATACCCAGGGGTGGCTCTCATCCTCGGGCATGGTGGAATCTGTTGTCACCAGCATTTTAAAAAGCTTGCTGAAATCTTTTTTTGTTGTCTTAATACTGACATGTAGCAGTGGCATAATGCAGTGAAGTTTAACAGGAAAATATCATACAAAACTGTACTGGTTATTTATTATCAAGAAAATACTAACACGGTGAAACTAATTGTTATATTTTTGAAATGGAAGAAAATGGTCATTTCCATACAAAGGATCTTATAACTTTGTTGTACGTGCCCCTTTTCACCCACAGCCCAAGTTGCTGCATGTTCATCTCTGTCAGGTTCGGGACAGTTCTCTTGTGCAGATACAGGGAACGGGGAACTCTCCGATGCTTTTAAGCATTACTTAACAAAAATATAATCTATGGAAGTTCATTATGTGTTCTAACTTGCTACTTATAACGTGTAACAGCAACTCAGACTGAGCTTGAAAAGGAGCAGGGAGAAGTCGCAAAGTCCTTGACAAAATAATGGCCATATTTTCTTGTTTTCCAATCTAGAAAAACTAAGTATTTTTATCTCGTTAGTATTATATTGAAAATGTATATACTGTTTTTCTTTTGCACCGTATTGTTCTCTTAAACTTCTGTTTTGTTATATGCACATGCATGTACACACGCACACACGGGCATTGACTACAAAATTTTCTATTGAGTCACACACCAGCTAGAAATTGAGAGAGCCAACACAGGGTAAAGCAATCTAGAACAAATTAAAAAATGTTGCTTCACAACACTTTTTTCCAGTGGAAATGTAAAGAACAATTAAAACATTTGAAAGATCTGTAATAAAATCCACTAATGTCAAATATAGCAAAGGAAATGCTATTTACATTTTTAACTAAATTGATTGATCACCAGTTCTTCGGGAAAAGTACCACATTCTCTTCACATCGTACAGCACAAGAGGCAAATGAAAGCACTCAGATAATTACAGGCCTGATCTAAGCTCATAAAAATTCTTTATACCTATAACAATACTATACCACTGCTGTTTACAATCTGTGACTGCATTAACCAAAAAACCCAAACAAGCTTGAGTACGGCAGAATTTGGGGACAAAAGCTGTCCCTTATCTGGACAAACCAAGAAAAAAAGACAAGAAGGCCACATATTTTCTGCCCTCAGTAAGGAAATTTTAAAAATTCAAAAAGCTGAAATTATTCTTTTAAAAAGTCTCCCCCCTCAACCAGAGCTTCAACAGAAGTGGTTTAATGAAATATATATATATTAGCAAAAGATAGGATTGAACCATCATAACTGTTACAAAACTGGTGTTTTATCTATCATCTGTTACATGAAGAGGGAGTACTAACACTATTACAAATGTGCAGAAGCCAAAGGAGCCAAAAGAAAACAGATGAAGTTTATTTATAGCAAATATTATGATTTTTGTAGATGTATTAAAACCACAAACAAATTCCAAATGACTCCAAACAATATGTTATAAAATCGTTTTATGGCACAAAAAAGAAACAAATGTTTTAACAAAAGCATATAAATACATACAGTAAAAGCTACTGTAGGTAATAGTCCACTACTCTGCTCTACCGGAAAAAAATGACAATGCTCCTACTGAATTCAGTGGGATCAGGGTTAGAACCTCCGGGGTGAGGAAGTGGCTGTGTTTGTGTGAGCTGTATACAGGAGCAAAACCCGAACCTGTCCTTCGAGCTGCCCAGCATGGCAGACTGCTGTAGTGTCCCGCAGCAGCCACGACGAGGACGCCGGGAAGAACTGCTGTGCTAGGTAGGGAACCAGCACGGTCACTGTGCCCAGCGCAGGTCACAAAGCACTGAGCAGCTGACTGAAAAAGAGAACATCTTCTTAGAACCCTTAGATGCATTAGTGCCGATGGCTGATGCTATCAATTTCTTTGAGCAAATTTCTCTACCGCTCCTCGTCAGCAGGAGACGATAACTGAGAAGTTCTGCCAACGCTATTATCACTACTTCCCTCTCTGGTCTCCATAACCTACAATTAGCGCACTTCTGAGTAGGTGTATTTCAGTTCAGGTTCAGAGGTTTGACCATCTGACTAATTAAACAGATGTATTCAATTTAGTATATTGGGACCCAGCTGCATGAACCCTCCTCATCTGGCTCAATATATGCATTCTGAAACCAAACAGTGAAAGCCACTGGAACCAGTGAAAGCCACTGCTCTTAAAGCATTCTAGTAAAAGTGACTGCATAAAATTGTGTCCTGACTTACATATCAAAGCCTTATTTCTATCATTCTAATGCAAAGAGTCTATCATTTAAAGGTGTGAGCTTTTTTAATGTCTTTCTCTTAAAAAGAGCAGTAGCAGTTCACAACCTCCACCGTGAAGCAGAGGCTATCAGTCTAAATGTAATCATATCAGTGCAGCTTTCTCCTCCTACGCTTTTTAGATCAGTCCTTGCTATTGAATCATGACAAATAAGTTATAGTTTGTAGTTTATCTTAATCTCTCGGGACTTTATCCTTACCAAAGCACAAGCCAAGTTTTGCATTAAACCAAACCCTTGCCCAAAGTATTAACCCATGGATCAAAATGCTTGTCTTTCCAATCAGACCTACTCGTTCTAATCACATGTGCACTAAATGCTATTTTATCTAAGTGTCTCTCAGCAAATCAAATGTTTCACTGCACAAGAGGTGTGGGCCGGACCTTGAACAAACATTCCATCTAGCTGTCCAGTCTTGTCCTTGAAGTGGGCAGCTCCACATTTCTTGGAACAAACTCCAAAAGAAATAAAAGTTACTAAAACAGATTGCAACCATTCATGCAAGAACTCGGAGTACTGTGTACTCTACAGCCCTGAACTGGATTTGAGACCTAGCAGGAAAATAGGATAGTGAACAGGAAATCGAGAAACTAAAAAGTTCTTTATTGTGTTACTTAGGATGCAAGCTGCTGTATTCCGTATCTACTGGAACAACTTTATGGATGCCATATGCATTTTTAGGAGTGGGATATTTAAACTCTAGGGTTATAAAACCAGTGCAAATACTAGAATCAAACACAAAGCTGACACATGGTGGGAAGAGTGGTTTACTAATGGGCATTGCTGACTGGAATTGCACTAAGTCTGTATGCTGCTCTAATTATCTCAAGAATGAAAAAAAAAGTCTGCTGTCTTCTTAAGGAACTGTATACAGGATTAATCTCAGAAGCCCCTTTCTTGACAGCCAGGACTTCCAACTCCAAAAGAAAATCACTGCTATGGGAAGATCCATATTGTTCTTAAATATCACCCAATGAATGGTATCAGACAAGATTTGCCCGTAGAGGAGAGTTAAGCAGTAAGGATCACTAGGCAAGCTAAGCTCATCTGATGTTTCCATTGTTTCTCAGGAGCAGGACAGGCAGTGAATTGCCATTTTGTGAGAAATAACAGACAACTAAATTTTGTAAATGGCAGCTCAGAACAATACACAGACCCTCATTTTTGGGTGTGAAATACATATATAGGGTTTAATATCCCAGAGTATTTTTAAGCAAAACCCCTAATGCTGAAGAGTTTACTGCAGTTGGTTAGTAACTATGGCTATACACACCGGGAAGGGTACGAACCAGAGTTTAAAGTAGCGACAACAACCAAGGAGGTACAGGATCCATGCATGTACAACCATAATCAGCATTACCTTAATCACAGTTAGGTTCAGTTTTAGCCAGCTGTTTCTTTTGTTTAAATGTTGAGATTGATAATATGGGGAATGTACCATCTGAGGAGAACGATAGAGGACAAAGTTGACCCAGCTCTCTGGCTTCTAACAGCTTTAAACTACTGCAACATTTTTTCTTCTACTTAGGCTTTGTGCTCATAGGGAATAAAAGTGATAATACAGTTCCATATGAGTAATGAGCCTCTGAAATGCTGCAGACAAAACATATTTACCAAACGATACTCACTTGTATTCTAATGAAGTGATAGCAATTAAAATGTAGAAGCTTTCAAATATGTTCTACTCTTTGATTTTACTTACAAAATAGGTGAGGTAGGTAGGTATGTAGGTATGTTTTAATTTGTATTACAATGCCTATAGGTCTTAATCAAGATAATGAGTCCCTTCACCCACCATCAGAGTACACAATCTAAGAGCTACAAACTGAAAGACTGCCAGGTACACGGCCACTTCACAGGGTGCCCTAACATGAAGATTTATTTCTTCCCATGTACTGTCTGGACAGCTTAAGCAACTCAAAGTCGATCCTGCATACTGAGCAAAGAGACATATACTGCTGATCAACAGCAAATCCTAAGCGCAGAGCACAGCTATACTTCTCAGGAGCATAAGTGGGCTATCCAATGCTGGAACAGGAGGCTGCTCCTAGGCACAGATGCCAACAACTACATTAACTTATCAATTAAATCCCTCAGCAGGGAGATCTTGGGGTTGGTCTCTGCTGCCAGAACCTCTTCTTTATCTATAGCCAACAGTGGAAGAACTGAAATAGTTTTGGCTGGCTGCTGAACAACCCAGGCTCAATGAAATGTCCTAACCAGCATAATTTTAAGGCATGAACTTGCAAGTCTGAGACACTGGAAACCAGATGAAAGTGGGCCCTGAAACCAACAGATTTTAGGTCTCTAGACTTCTTGCAGATGTACAGAGTGACTCTGCATGACAGGAAATAACTTGGAGTTGCACCAGTTCCTGCTCCTAAGAGAGGTTAAGCAAGACTTAGTCTCTAACTTCTTCAGACTGAGACAATGCTAGGCAAAAGACAGGCAGAAATCCAGCAAACCACCTGGAGGATTTTGAAACCAAATGACAGGTGAATTTAGACATTTTAAAGAGTCAGAGGCTGAACAAGATTTGCTTGGAGCAATTTTAGAATCAAAAACTCCAAGCACGCCAGAGTGCCAAGTGTTTTCAGTGCCAAAGTCCTAATTGGTTTAAGCCCTATAAACAACACAGAGTGGAAAAATATTAACACGTTAGTGCTGGCAGATCAAAGAACAGAGTGATTTCCCAAGGCCACATTGGCAAAAGAGTCAAGAACTGAGCGCACATTTCTCAAGTCCTAGCCCAGCATTTCCATCAGAAGATTCTTTTTAAAAGACTTATTTCCCAAATAATCTTACCAATAATGCATAGTTCACCGCCCCTAAGAGTAGGTCAAATTATCATCAAAGAATAACTACCCTGAAAAGACTCTCTGTTTTCTCTTTCGTTATGCTAAACAACCTAAACAAACTCAGTCTTTCCTTGCAGATCACATTTTCTAGATGTCTGATAAAATCTGTTGGTTTGCTCTGGACTCTTTCCAATTAGTACACATCTTCTGAAGTGCACCAATTAAGATTAGTTTTGGGCACAGCATCAGGCACATTAATGAGAATGATGATTATTAAAAACTCAAAACATTTCAGTTTATGCACTTATGAAGTACACAGTATAAGCAGAAAGAAAAATAAATAAAACCTTTTGGAAATTTAAGTCTCCCAAAAGAGTTCTATCACCTACTCAAGGATGCTGGTAAACAAAGTCAGATTATTACTCAGACAATATTTGAAGTCACAGAAAGAGCAAAAACCTGATACATTCTGGCAAAGTCACACAGCATTCAGAATGGGGACAATGATCTAATTCCACTGAAAGAAAACCAGTTAGACAGTCTGTCTCTACGAAATCAGAAATTCAGAAATATACAGACCAATACCAAAATGTGTCATAAACCTGAAAAAGTAAAATGACATAATCTAATGGTACTCTGATATCAGTAACTGTCCAACATTATAGAAATTTTGCTTGAAGACAGTATTCTATTTATCTCAAGTAATTTGTCTGAATCTAAGGGGAAAAAAACCCAAAACAACCCAACTGTTTTTCAGGAGGTATCTGCTAGCATATACAAAGTTAATACTAGCTGCAATAGGATGATTTTTACAAGATAAGCAGTAGTGCAGATCAAGTCATAATTTGTCCAAATTTGTTTAGGTGCAGTTTCTCCTTGGCTAATAAAAATGATGCTCGCACTCAGCTCAATGGCTTCTCTACCTGTAACACAGTAATTTATGAATTGTAACATAACTAATACCAAAATTTCAGAAAAGAATCTGTCAGTTCCCTGTTACACATGACATTCACCAACTTAATGGGAGTTTTGAGAGTTTGAAATGGTCATGTATATGTGTACACATTCATGGTGCATGACAACAGCTGCACTCCTGTCCTCCACAGTCAGGCACGGTCCTATATTCTTAATATGAAAAAATACTCAGTAGTGATGGGATCCTATCTCAGAAAAAAAGACCAGACAACACTAAAATTATTGCTAAGCTGAAAAACACTTGTTCTGTCAACATGAAACTTCAGTTGTGAAGCAAAAACTGAAACACTTTTTTTGTCTTCTTAAAACAATAGAGCAGAATTTTTACCTCCTCCCCTATATATTCAGGTATTTATGGCCTATACAAAGCCATGAGTTATCATTATCAATAATAACAAATACAATTGGGGTTGCTCTTTGCCACATTAATACAGTATCTTGTTCTTCCCACTTTCTTCTGGGCTGCAAGCCACATGAAATTAATTAATGACCTGCTTCCAAGCTGTACTCCCATCCAAAAGCAATGAAAAATTAAATCTGTAATATTTCATGCCCTTAGTCTCTCAAAGAGAGCATTGGGTAAAAGTGAACTTAGAAATGTATGTAAAACAATGAGGTATAAGACTTGATGTATTTAAACTAAACTAATATCTCCAGCTTTTGAAAGCTTCACTAGCTTTTGAAATCTAGATGCTCAGGAATTTCACTACCGTGTCAGACAGAACTACAGTAGTTAGAAAATGAGTCCTCAGGCAAAAAAACAGAGGGAAAAAAATCAGAATAAACTAATTTTGTGTTAAAAGCAAAATTAAAAAAAAACAAAACAAAACACTATTGCTGCACATCTTGATCACTCCTTAAAAAGATCTTCACAAAATTGTCAACATCTCATGCCATTGAGTGGATTATATACATCAGAGAAATTACAACCAGTCAGTTTACTGGCCAGCTCTAAGTCAGTTTGTTTCCTCAGTATGTGAATGACTGAACTCAATGAAAAAAATCCCCACACAGTGACTTCCCCTGATCCACTTTACAGTTGCTCTACAATCTCCTAACAGTGATTTTCAGAAGTTTGGTGTTTTTTGTTTTCGTTTTGGTTTTGGGGGTTTTTTTTAAGAGAAAAACAACAACAACAAAAAAATTTGGAAATTTAGATGGCAGATTTTGCATTAAACTATACAGAAAAAAACAACGCATTAAACTCACACAGACCTTCCAGGCCAGCAGTACAAGAAAGCTGCCCTTTCATAACTGAAATACTGACAACGCTAAAGACCAGAAGAGATTTTAATAACTGACCATCATGGAACAAAGAGTCAACTCCACTAACTAATGATTACAAAATTAAATTCCTTCACAAAGATCATTTGACTTGAGTCTTCTGACTGGAGGCTATCCAGCTTTATCAGTTACGTTGGTTGCAATAAAAAAACCCAAAAACATTGCTTGCAGCTCAGTCTTGTTATCAATTATTTATTTGCAGGTATTTCAGTATATTAAAAATGCCACTGAAACTTTAGAATTATTTTAAATCTTTTAAATACTAAAAAAATTGTAATTTTTACACTAAACCTGTACGTTCAAGTATTGCTTTTTAAAAGAAAATGCCTTCTCATCTCCATTACAATGTAATCCAGATTGACTGAAAATGCATTACATTTTAGCTGCTATCCAAGTCTCATGTTTGCTGTTTGCTCACTGGTAGTGCAGCAGGCACTGCTGCTGAAAAACTAAAAGTAATACCTTGGAAACAGCAAAGGCTAAGTATGTGGATCACTCTTATGCATAACATTTTAGGAAAGAAATCTGATTCAATTACTACCAAGAGGTTCATATAATTCGACAAGAACAGACTGCCATAGCTTTGCAGAAAGCCCAGTTGTTTGCTATGAATGAACTATTTCAGAATAACTCTGGATTATCTCTGCCTTCAAAGGGATATTACTTACACAAAAATATCTACACTTCCTCCTGCTTTTCTTACCATTTCCCTTTCAAATAGTGATGAACCTTGAACCTTCACAAGTGCATAAAATCACTCAGATGCGAGGCAAGTTACCATCAAAAAAAATTACGTATCCAAAATCACGAGCTCTCACTTTGTTGCTATATGAATCTTTTACTCTTCTTGTTTCACAGAGTTCCACTTTTGTTAACTTCTCTTTTTTTTGCATTTTACTTTCATAAAATAAATATGAAAATAAACTTGTATCCCAAAACAAATCAACAAAATTGGTCTGTGACTTCCCTGAATATGGCAAGACTAGCATGCTCCTTAACAAAGTTAATGTGATGTATCTTGGGAAAGAGGGAAGAAAATAAAAGACTTATATTTCAGAAATGCAAGTTAACCCTCTCCTCCTAAATGTGGTTTTTCATTTAATTCATAATAAAATCAATATCATTAGGGAACTTGGTCTTGCTAAATTGACATTAGTATATTATTATAGGTATTCAACACAAGTTAGAATGTTTCGGTGTTTTCAAATTGTTATTTTACTGGAAGTAAGTTTCAAGAAACAACACTGGATATTGCTGGAAAACCATTTTTGAACATTGTGCAGACTTAAATATAGTAATCAACTATCTGAAAAGAGTTACATCAGTCAATACACCTTTTTTCCTAGTAATTTTTTGGAAAAGGGCTGAAAATTAGTCATGTCTTTGGGGTTACAAAAGTATTACTTTTTGTAGGTAACACTGTTGTTAAATTTAACAAATTCCATGTAAATACTACTCCCTCTAGTTAATCATTCCTTCATGAATACCAAAGCAGTATTTGTCTTTTAATTCTAGAGAGTAAAAATAACACACCTTAAAAAGAACTATGCTGGTGCATGCTTCATTGCCATATGCTATATATTGTCTCTCCCTCAGGAACAGTTCGAATTATTAGCAGGAGTAATAGCAATAGTAATAGTAATAATCATCATCATTACCATCATCACCATGTGTATGGATATTAATCTTGCTGATTTCTGTTATTCCAAACAATCCATCTTCCATCACCTTTCTCCTTTCAACCCTGCTTTCATTTTTTTCCTACCACCCAGTGAATGTAGGAAAGCTGATGGGTAGTACTATTTTCTGAAAATAGGACCCATCCCTGAGGCCGTAGTCATCAAGCAGACTTTTTGTGCACAGTGTCTCACGTCAGTTCTGTAATTCACTCAGTACTTGGTAGAGGGCCAAAGGAGATGCCTACAGTTCATACACAGAGATGTGTAAGATAGGACTCACCCTTTGAAAACACAAGAAAACAAATCTATTTGAGCTTATCTCCCACACACATCTTCCACATACCTTTGCATATAGAAATCTATGCACTTGAAAATTCTGAACTAAGCCTCTTCAAAGTCTACATCAGACAGAGAAAGAGCTATGGAAAAACCTGCATTTTCTGAACTAAAAGACATGGGCTCTCACTCATGGCAGCAGCTCACTTCCCTCCACTACACTGCAAACACCTGAGACTACAGCAGGAAATACTGACTTAGACTTCATTGAATTACTTGTGACATTGCCAATATTTTAGTGACCATGTCACAAACTGGCCCACCAAAGTAACAGATGTCATGGAGATGAATGCAGAAGACAAAAGAGCGGAAGAGCAGCTCTATTTCAAACGCGTCTTTTGTCATCCCATCAGATTTGTGCTAAAAATTTTACATGTTAAATTGAATGTGCAGAATGTGTAAGAAAAACTGCAATGCATTATTAAATGCTTTTACAGAGCAACAGTACACTGATTTCTACATGCAAGTGTTGTTCTCTATTAATATTTAACTGGTTAAAACACTCCTGTATGTCATAAGAAAAAAGATGTTTTAAAAATATCTAAAAATATTGCTCCTTTTTGTGCCTAAAAGATTTTAAATAGCAAATTAAGTATACATAATTGTAAATTTTATATTGCATTTTAAAATATACAATATGCACAAATTGCTAGTGAAACTTTTATAACAATCTGGGGACAATGTAGCTGCATTAAAACAGAGAATAATAAGAAAGTCAAAACTGGCAAAGTTAAACATTCTCTAGTCTATTTGTATTCACAGTTGAAATAGTCATGGAAGGAACCATTCACCAAGATTACCAAGAATGTGCATTGCCTTAATATTGAAATGCAGTTAACTTATATTAAGCATTGGAATTATACATAAAGAAACAAAACAGTACTACACGGTTAATAATTTACAAAAAAAGACTTTCACAGGTTGTTAAAACATATGCATGGATTTGTAAGTCTATTTTATTTACTGACATATATACAGTTCCATTGTCTAATTCTTATCTCCAGTTCAGGGAAAGAAGAGAGGATTTTCAGAGACAAGAAATGTACTAGGGCTTGAGAAAAAAAGGCCTGCTGGTAGGAATCCAAGAAAGGTCAGAGAGGCAGGTCAGGAGAAAGCTGAGGTTCAAGGTCTTTGAATTTCCTTAGAATAAAAGAAAGTCATGGCAAGAGTTCTGCACAGAAATGCAATATGTACATGTTCTATATTAAAGGAAGAGAGAGCTCTCAGCTCTTAAATAACCATGAACATTATAACAACCACTGTAATGTTAAGAGAAAAAATAGATGGTTAAGTCTCAGAAAAGATGAAGATTTGGATTTTGTAGTTTTTCTGAGAAGGATTGAGAAAAGACAAGAGTAACTTGCAGCTCAAACTGCTGACTGGCTGACTCTGGTTCACTTAGGCCACACGCTCACAAAGGACGAACACAAATTACATCTGACTGAGCATTTTCAGTTACGCTACCTAAATAGGGCAATAAAGGAAAAAAGACATATGGTCTCTTACAACAACCAGAGCCTTGATTCTCTGACTGTGCTCTCTAGACCACTACATTTCTCAACCTTTTTAACTGAAGGAACACTTAACCTCTGGAAGAAGAACTCAGAGGGCACCTTGTGCTTAATGTGCCAAAGTAGTCACAATGGCCTTCTTTTAGAGACAAAGATTAAAAATGTATCCTAATTTTTATTCTCTTCTTCCATTTTGCTTTTATGTATGGGAGAATACGGCTATGCAGGAATTTCTGGTTTTGACTTGCTTTTTGAGCTCCCTTTTGATATTTTATTGACCATCGATTATCTGCTGACTATGGGCTGCCTAAGCATTGCTTTAGGTGGTGCTGCAATTAAATCACATCACTCAGTGAGTACTGGAACTAATGAAGCTTGGTCTCTTAAAGATTTGTTTTTCATGGTTGATTGACTTTGGTGCCCAAGAATGCAAACTCCAACTGAAGCCTTCTCTTATGGCAGGCAGTTTTAAGGGCTTGCTGGCTTATTGTTTACTCTTTCTCTCCCTGCTCCCCATTCTCCAGTGGTTAATAGTGTGTAATTTAATGATGTAGCTTTTTCTTTGTCTGTAGCCCTTCCAGGGGACATTTACAGAAGCTTTCTACTACACTCTGCCATCTATTTTCTCAAAATTTGTGAGAATTTATCAGTCCTTCTAAGACATGCTTGAAGTTGGCCACTGAACTCAAAAAAGTTATTATGGAGATGCAGTGGTAATTGGTCCCTGAACACACACTCAGTAAACATGTATCTTGCCTCTACAGGAAGTGAGGTTAAAATAATTTACCATACTCTGATTTTCTTCTCCAAAACTCATTGTCCATTTATTGGGGAGAAAAAATACAAAAGCTTGCTACTGAAATACAAACAGAACAAACCCAACCATTCCCCTCCCCTTACTTAAATGCTCTCCCCATACCTCACGCCTTCTAGATAATCCTGTTCTCTTCCTTCCTGCAGCCTGCTCCCACACTCTTCTGTTGCATACCACTGACTCTCATACGCGAGGACCAGTCCCTCATTCTCACCCTCTCAGCTCTGCTTCCGAGCCAGAAGTGCACGCATGCTTCAAAACAGTAACCCTTGTATGACGCAAGAGACTTCAAACAGTGACTCAACATTTACCTGCTACAATTCCAAGAGAGAGGTCAATTTACATTAATAAATTTCATGCTATTGTCAGTGTGAAAACAGTACTTGATAAAAAGGTAACTGTACACTTTGTCTGCCTTTCAAATACATTCCAGTATGTTCACATAAAATCTGAGTTCTGAGTTTAGAGAAGATCTTGCAATACTAAACTTAAAGCAAATGTTTGTGTTCATTACAACAGATGAGACAGACTGATTTGTGATTTATTTCCCACAAAATAAGTCATACATCCTGTGCTGCTAAGATAGCCCACCAAAACCACCATCACTTTGACAAGATTTTTAGTATTCGGCACACAAACCTCTAGGCTTACATGAAAAACTAATAAATTCATTGCTGATTCAGCAGTGCCTCCATGATGAATAACACATCTGAAAAGACAACAACGTCTAGGTATTGAAATAATTGTATTCTCAAAACACAGAGTAATTTTGGAAGATGTTTGTATACAGGAAAATACATTTTATGGAACCATAGATAAAAACCAATGGTTTTTACCCCTCTCAATCATTCACTCATCCCTTAAAATTAGAGCTTTTGAATTAACACTTTTTGGTCTAGGAAAAAGGCGTAGGGAAAAAGATTCTCTTTATAATTCCAAATTTCTAGATAAAGAAACTAATATCATCTAAAACCAGAGGCAAGCAATTTTATTGATTTCTACTAACTAGAGTCAAATATTTGCAATTTGTCATTTTTTAATTTCTCCACAACGCTGCTTAAAAAACCTAAAAATTTTAATGCAATCAGACATCAAATTCTTGCTAGGCATCAAGTTAAATTAAGTGTGCCCAAGGTGATTACTGTTATGCATTATTTACACTGCTACATATGAAAAACCCCTTGTATTACAGACTAGAACCTTATTGTGTCAGATATTGCATATATAATAGAAGAATCCGTATCTCATTCCTTAAATGAAAAGCAACATATGCATACCTCAAGAGAGTTGGGAGTAAATATCAGACAGTACATAATTGGACAGAGCAGCACCCAAGTTCCCTAACCATTGTAAAACTATAGACTTTAAATTATATGCAGTAAAAAAAAAGACTAAAGTAGGATTCTACTTTAATGCCAAAAACCTATACACCACCACAAGGACAAACCCTTGCCCCTTACTTACCATATAAATAAGATATTTTGTAATGACAATATATATTTAAGGTATAGTTTTCCAGACACAAACATATATATGTATATAAATAAAACATATACACAACTATACTCAGTCTGCTTTCAGAACATAATAATCATGGAATCAGAGCGAGAAATACGAGGAGACTGACCGAATGCCAACAGTGCAGACATTCAGTTGTTATAGGGAGTGTTTATTGTCCTGGAACAAGAGCCAATATTGTGCATTGAAAAGCCATTGGTTAAAATGTCTGAACGCTGTTGGGAAGGACCAAAAACTAAAACTTTCCAGCTGTTCTAGCTACGTTCTGTAATTGCTGAGCTGTCCGGCAATACTCTCTCACACTACTTCAGCATGCCTTTGTAAAGCTGCTCAGAGCTGACACAGGAGAGACAATCCTGATCCCAAATCAGACAGCACTCTGGTCATAGTCTGCCTTGAGAGGAAGGACTGCTTTGAGCTTAGGAGGACACAGAACACAGGTTTTCCAAGTCCCAAGTTCTCCAATAATTATGATACTGTAAGCCTGGTGATCACTGCTACCGTGTTTCCCTCTGCTTCTGTTCTTACTGCAACTTCTGTACTTTGTGTTGATTTCAGATCTTTTGTGTACTGGACATACCCTTAACCATGCCTCTCTGATCCACCCATCCATGGATTTCAGATTATATACTACCCACTGTCTGAACCCCAAACAAAACAGGCATAAATCAAGCTGCCTCTTTTGCTGCCATGAAGACATCAGGTGCCCACTGCACACGCTTACAGACACTGAGTGCATCCACTGGCAGACTTGGGTGACTACATGTACCTGGTTTTGTGGCTTGTGCTCTGGAAGGTAAAATTTAAGTTCTACCTAAATCATGTTTCAGGTACCTAAATGCTTTTTTGAATATAGAATTATAGAATCATATAATGGTTTGGGTTGGAAGGGACCTCAAAGATCATCCAGTTCCCATACCACCTTGCCATGGGCAGGGACACCCTCCACTAGACCAGGTTGCCCAAAGCCCCATCCACCCTGGCCTTGAACACTTCCAGGGAAGGGGCATCCACAGCTTCTCTAGTGCCAGTGTCTCACCACCCTCACAATGAAGAATTTCTTCCTAACTTCTAATTTAAATCGACCCTCTTTTAGTTTAAACCCATTCCCCCTTGTCCTATCATTACACTCCCTGATAAACAGTCCCTCACCAGCTTTCCTGTAGGCCCCTTCAGATACTGGAAGGCTGCAGTTAGATCTCCCCGGAGCCTTCTTTTCTCCAGGCTGAACAATCCCAACTCTCTCAGCCTGTCCTCACAGGAGAGGTGCTCCAGCCCTCTGATCAGCTTCGTGGCCCTCCTCTGGACTCTCTCCAACAGCTCCATGTCTCTCCTGTACTGGGGCCCCCAGAGCTGGACGCAGTACTCCAGGTGGGGTCTCACAGAAGCGGAGTCGAGGGGCAGGATCACCTCCCTCGACCTGCTGGTCACACCTCTTTTGATGCAGCCCAGGACACGGTTGGCTTTCTGGGCTGCAAGCGCACACTGCTGGCTCATGTTGAGCTTCCCATGAATCAATACCCCCAAGTCCTTCTCCTCAGGGCTGCTTTCAATCCATTCCTTGCCCAGCCTGTAGTTGTGCTTGGGATTGCGCCGACCCACGTGCAGGACCTTGCACTTGGCCTTGTTGAACTTTAGGCGGTTCACACAGGCCCACCTTTCAAGCCTGTCAAGGTCCCTCTGGATGGCATCCCTTCCCTCCAGCGTGTCGACCATACCACACAGCTTGGTGTTGTTGGCAAACTTGCTGAGGGTGCACTTGATCCCGCTGTCCATGTTGCTGACAAAGATGTTAAACAGTGCCAGTCCCAGTGCCAACCCCTGAGGAATGCCACTCGTCACTGATCTCCACTTGGACATTGAGCTGTTGACCACAACTCTTTGAGTGCGACCATGCAGCCAATTCTTAACCACTGAGTGGCCCATCCGTCAAATCCATGTCTCTCCAGTTTAGAGACAAGGATGTCATGTGGGACAGTGTCAAATGCTTTGCAATATGGTCCAAAGAAAATTATCCCAACATTTCTTACTCTGTATGAGTTTTGTAATAATACATCTCCATGTAAAAAATAACAACAATTACCAGAGAAATCCTACCTCTACTATTGGATACTGCTTTTTGGATTTTTCACAGTTGGAAGATTAGGGCTGCATAAGCAACCAACCTAACCACTTGCATGTAAGACTTGTATTATAAAACTTTGCTCATTTCAAACAACAGAAACCACAGACTATTTCTGGATGCCTTTTTTCAGGTGAAATCAGGTTGTATTTGAGAAAGATTTGGTTTCAGCCTCATCTTTTACTACTGCATTCACTTTTACTTTTCTATAGAATTTTTAAACTATTCTGTAGCATGAGGGGATTACAGTTTAACATAAGGCTTTCACAAGATCTTTGAGAAATTAAAAAAGAGCAGAAAGAAATGCAAATAGATGGTATTGTATAGTAGTTTTATGCGCTACTAGAGATATTAATTTATAGTTTTACTGGTTCACTTCCTATTAAGTTCCAGAAGACTTCTCCAGAAGTATAGTTTGAGCAAAACTACTGCCACTGACCTAGACCTTCCAATTAAAGGGTAGCAGCACTCATTGCCAATCCTCTGTGTGCAGTAACAACAGCAAAAACATTCACTGAAAGGGAAAGATACAACTCCAGCCAGCGGACGCTCTAGTCTTCTATAACCTAGATTTTGCAAAACCTGTACTAAAATCCATGCTTAGCAAATGCACATTGTTCAACCATGTCAGAAAAGATCTATTAATATCTAAGGATAAACCCAGTGTATTCTGCAGTCTATTTTATAGATATCTATTCTGAATCTGAGTTCTCCAAAACTCTCCTTAATTTGCAAGGAAAAAAGGAAAAGAATGTCAGAAATATGCCCAATGAGATGCCATTAAAAACTTTCAAAAGGCTCATAAATTACTATCTCAGGAATATTGTGTACAGAACCTACTTTTATATTTATTTAAAATAAATCTTCATGCAGATGCTTTTGCAAAGTTCCAACTTTGGTTGATTTATGTTTTGATAAGTTCAATGGCTTGTGAGACCTTACCTGAGGTTAACAGTGTATTTCAACCCTCTCAAGAGCAAAGCTCTGAAGTAATGAGGCAACCAAAAACTGCATTAATTCCTCCTAGCCTTCGGCACTGTATGATAGAATCTGTAATCTTTACTGGCCATAGCACAGTAGGAAAAAGTAAAGGTGGTTATCTGCAAAATGAAGAAAACTGTGTTTGTACTTTTTCAGATACTTAACAAGTATAACTCTTAAATGTAACTTAAATGTTTTCAGCAAGTTTTCAGTATATGGCTTCTAACCATTATATTACCTACTGCCCTATAAGTAGTTCCTATAAGTAGGAAAAAATGCAAGAATCTTGAGGTTTTATAAGACATTTAAAACCAAACTTGTGACACTAACAAACTTGTGACATTTTGCATTCATAAGTGTATCAAATGTCTTTTAAGAGGGAATAATACTTGGAATGTCACTGTTCCCCAGGGTGAGACAAATGTATGACAAAACTTGTTTTGAAACAGGGAGGAAGCAAGCCAGAGAAGCCCATGACTTGTGTATAGAGTATTGTTTCAAGTCACTACACGCTTTTCATACTTCATGGAAGATGCACTTAGCAATTTTACACATATAATCTATTAAGAAATATTCATGAAGCATAAGTATCAGATTACTGATATTAGTAACAAACAAAGTCTAGGAGTAGAGAAATTAATAGCTTATGCGAAGAGCAGAGAGAGAAATATTGCCATTTACAACTTCACACACCCTTTGCTGCTGGGAATATAATTCTGCATCCAGTGGAAAGTTTCAAAATATGATTTTTTTTCCCCATTAAAAAGTGTTCCTATCTAAATACCTAGTTTTGGGTTTTTTTTTTTTATCTAGATTTCAATTAGATTGCTGTACATCAGAAAAACAAACCTAATTTTGGACAATCTCAGAACAAAAGTGGGACTGTAGTTTTCTTTAAATGTAAACTTTAGTTGATGTGCAGAAAACAGCATTTCTTGATTCTGCAAATCAGATGGATTAATTAGGTTGCTAAGTGTAAACAGCTAGTCTTACTGTGCACGATGGATTTTTTGAGTGTACGTTCACATGTTCTGTTACAATTGGTGCATGCAAATACTCAAACTACCAGTTTTCAGTCCCTTGTACTAGTATTACCAGTTAAGAGAAGTCTAGTATTGTTTTTAGAAAAGTCTAGTCTAAGATACTTTTAAAAGTTGATCTGTACATAATGTTTCTTTCCAAACATATGGTTTTCCTATAGATTTTCTATGAAGAATGAATAGGTTGCAAAGTAGTACTTTTAAGAGCTTCCCTTTTGTTTCCTGAAGGAATTTAGATGCCCAAATCAGGTTGTCGGCCCTCATGTTGTTTTTTAAAAACAACAAAATACCAGACTTTGCTGGAAGTTGCTTCAGGGTCTCACACTGTAAGCTTTTGTTCCTTTCAATTAATGGCAGCACTGGACTTTCTGGGACAACCACTCAAAGGCCCTGTTTATTCCCAAGAGCTCATGCTACCGCTGCCTCCATAGCATTATGCTGCACGGTACAAAGCTAATGCTTCGCCAGTTTTCAACGTAAGACACAACTTAAACCTCACGTTTGTGCATAAAAGCGCTTTTAGGTTTGTAAATCTGTACGGAACGCCTGTGCCACTTTTTAAGGGTGGCTAAGGACACCTGGCCCCTTGCCCAGGCCGGGGATGGTGGTCAAGGTGTTGCTGGGGTCGAAGGTAAAAGGCACTGCAGCGGGGCAGCCACCGCGGGCCCCGGGCGTCCCTATCAGCTGCTCCACCGGCGTCGTGGGCCGCGAGGAGCTGCCTCTCCCCCACCTCCATCCGTTCTCCAAAGTACGTGAAAGCATATGTTATTCAGAGAGGGAGAAGAGGTCAGACGGTAGAGAAAGGGGACCTGCCGCACGGATCCCGCTGGGTCCGAAACGAGGTGACCGTCAGGGCCGCGGCGGAGCCTCCTGGCGGCGCGTAAGAACCCGCCCTGCCTGCGTAGCCCAAGAAGGAGGCGGGTGGAGAAGACACCCCCGGTCTTTATCGCTTGCACACCGCCGGGGTGTGCTGGCTCACGGCGCCGCCGCCGTAGAGGAGCTTTCTCGGGGGGACAGTGACTCACAAAAGCTTTCCTTATCCTGCCCAAGCACGCTCTCCCCCGCGGACAGCACCCCGGCGCTGGAGCCTGGCCCCTCCTCCCCTGCCTTCGGAGAGGCTGATTCAGCCCGCTGGGCTCTCCTCCCCGCCGCCGCGCCCAAGTTGGTTCAGCCCGGGGCAGGCGCTAGGAATAAGCCCTGTCCCCTTTGAAGAGCCTCGGTTCAGGCTCTCCTTTTCCCTCTCACTGCCGCTGCGCGCTACTTGGTTCCGACCGGGCCCTCCCGCCCGGGCGGCGGTGACGGCGGCTACTCCTCCACAAGTTCCTGCTCCCCGTGCCCGGGGCGCGCACACGAGGCTGGCTCGGCAGTTGGGGGCGCGCGGCCGCGGCGGCGGGAGCAGGAGCAGCAGCAGGGGCGGCCGCGGAGGGAGGGGGGTTGTTGTGCAGGAGCCGCCGATGCCTCTGTGAGATGGCATCATTCTGCGCGGCGGCGGCGGCGGCGGAACGCGGCGCGGAGGGGTGAGGAGCTGCCGCGGCGGCGAGGAGGAGAAAAAGAAGAAGAAAAAGGTGGGAGGAAGGAGGAGGCGACAGCAGCTGTGAGGCTGCGAGCCACGGTAAGGAAACAAAACAAGCTGTGCCGCAGCCGTTTCGCTTTGCGGTCTGGCCCGGCAGAGCCCGACCGGCCTGAAGAGAAAAACGGCTGCTGTTTTTCTCGCTTATTCGCCGCCGTTCGGCCGTGGGGGAACGGGGGGTGGCGAGGGCAGGGGGGGTGGGCTCTGGACGGGTGCGAGCTGCCCCTGTCAGTGAGGGGCGGGGAGGAGAGGAATGGGCGTGGGGGCTAAAATGGCGAAGGGAGCTGTAGTAAGGTCTCGGTCTCTCCGGCACTTCAACTCGTCGCACCCCCCCGGGCCCCACTGGAGGGGGGTGGCGGCTGTTGCTTCTCCCCTTTCGATGCCCCCATTTGGCGGCGGGAGGATCGCTGTGTTTCCGTGCCGTCTGCCTCCCCGGCTCATGTCTGGACAGGGTTGAGGGCCTCCTGGCCCACACCTGGCAAGGGGAGGGAGGGTCGGCACTTTGGTGAGCTTGTGTGGAGGTACCGGGCTGGGGGGGAAGGAGAGCGGGAGCGTCGCTGGTGTCCGGTGTCAGGCGAATAACCTTGTTTATTCCTGTCCACGGCCTTTCGAGTGAGGGTGACTGAGGGCTGAGTCCTGACCTGTGTCAACGCTGAGTGGATTGCGAGAGGCATTAGTGACTGGGAGTCAGTGAGGCAGTTCCACAGCCGACCCTTGCTTCCTTATCTACGGGATGAAAGCAGAGGAGAAGGATATTGTTACGTTTCAGTTCACCTTCCTTTGGTGAAAATGGGCAGGGAGGAGGTGAAGAGCCGTTTCCCCTCTACAATGAGCTGCTGTAACCCCTCACTATATGTGTAGTGTGCCTCCGCTCAAGAGGAGGGGGCACAGCAGGGTGGGAAGTCATTACGGTTACCACTCAAATTATACACGTTTGCTTGTCTCTCTGGGTCCTCTCGATGTATGCTTTGTTGATCAGACTGTGTGAATTCAAGACCTCAAAAGACCTATTTATGTCATTTATCTTTGTTTATGTTGTGGCAAAATGTTACAACTCGGTGTAAGTGTTTATTTACTTGGTTTTATTTGTGTCTTATTTTTGGAACAATACCAATTCTCATCCCAGTTTAACTAGGATGATCTAGCTCTGCTTCCATATCTATAAATGTTTAAACTGTATATCAAAGAGAGAAAAGGATTTAACGCTATCTAATCATTTTAATGGGAGCTCTCCGATGTTTGGGTGAAACTGTAAAAAGAGGTTTTCATATTACGGTTGTATTTTCACATGGCACCTGTGCCATATAGAAAGTCATCGGGATATTTAGCATTAAAAAGCTCCAGGTTATGCAAGTTTAATAACACTGGCTTACTAGGTGATACTGTCACTGACTGCAAGTGGCTGGGTTACATATGGTCATATATGTAAAAGACAATATGGACTTCAAAGTGGTAAGAGTCTCCCCTCAATTCATATTCTGGTTTAATCCCTTTGTGATATAGAAACAAATTGATTATTGGTGGGCTGTGATAATGCTTCACTAACTTGGACTTTTTTTTTTTTAAATTTTGTATGCTGCCTTATCTGAGTCTGTGTCATTCAAGATATAAACTGAATTATTATTTCTCATTAATTTTAATACACATTGGTGTGTATTTTGAGCTGTATTTTAAAGTTTCTATAAATGATCCTATAAATGCTTCTAGCTTGAGTAACTTAGCACTATCAGTCATCTTTTTCTAATGATACTGTGGAATAATTCCCTTAAATTGCATAATTATACTTGAAAACATGAAAGTAATTTTACATACGTGGGACTGATTTAATCTCTCGGCATGGGACACCTTGTTCCCAAAAGAATATGGATTATTTTTGTTTGGAAAAATAATCTACATTTGTTGCTAAACATCAGTGAACAAAACACTGTAAGTCAGCCTGTATGTTTTTGTTAAAAGGTTGGCAATAAAGTTTAGATAATCACCTGTCTACAAGTGCATTTTAAATCATGGGAATACTGACAGAATGCAGAGCCAACCTTTTTTCCTGAGTCTGTGGAACCCTTGGAAGAAGGAGGAATGTTTGCTAGCTCTATTGCTTTTCATTTTCCTTCTTATCTTTCCATATGAAGTTGGAAATTTTGATAAGTTGGAATTTCTACCCACTTTCATGCTTTTTCTCTTAAAAGAATGTGTGTGGGGAAAGCGATTTCTCCTGGTTTTTGGACACAAGAGGTGGGGGTAAGGATCTATGACAGGAAGTTGGTGTTGCATTCAGTTTCTTCATGTTTCAGTATTCCTATGCCATTAAAACACTGAATTTGAAAACTCAGATACCATAATCAAAAAATCATGACCTAAGACATGTTTATTAATTAGAAATGACTACTATTCATGCACTTAGAGCAAACACTCATTGTTAGCTTAAAAAAACCACTATGCAAATCCCCCCCAAAAAAACAAGTTCATCCTAGAATTTAGTTGGGTGAAATGTGCATGATGAAGTGAGAAGGCTTGGAGAGGGAATGGATGGGAGTGATAGACAAAACCAAAATAAGTGCTTGATGAAATCTATGCTTAAGTGATTCTTGGAAATTATTTTTAACTTGGTTAAAAAGATTCTTTTTTTCCATAAAGACTGAGGAGAAGGAGTGAAGCTACTGATAAAAATGCCATATCTTTTAATCTAGGTTAGTACTGCTCTTACCTGCTCTTGCACAGAGTAATATTCACCTCGATTTAAAAAAAAAAAAAAAAGTTTTTCTAGCTCTTCATCAATTGCGTATGACTCGGAGTCAGTAGAAAAGCTGCTCCAGTGTGCCTTCCTGTGTGAAAGTGCATAAATTGGGGCAGGGTTCCCCAGGTTCTATGGTAGTGTCAGATTAACCAAAATCCTGTTGTTTCTGCTGTCCTTATGAAACTTGTAAACCAAAACTGCCAAACTCTCCCTTTGAATTCTGAGTTAAGCAATGCATAGTGGCATTCTTCTGTATTGCTTTGGTCTGTGTACAGATGCAGACAGTAGGAGTTGGTTACATCCAGGTCCTTCTTTAAAAGTTTGTTTTCATTGCGTCAGTAGTCTTTCTCTGTAGGTGTTAGTTGAGATTTATCATAATCTACTGATGCTCTCCTGTAGTCACATAAAATAGTTGTAGATAAGGACGATCTGAAGTATCAGAGATCTCACCTCTGTTTTCTTGAAGGAAAACAATATGGCTGGAGAGAGAAATCTCTTCCTCATCAGCAGGAGTTGGAGAGTCCAGAAGAGGCATTCCAAAGTCTTGTAGAAAATAACAGATCTTACAAGTGGTGCACCCTCTTTTTTTTCCTGTAGAACAGTGACATGGCATGGTTTTTGCTAAAATCTGCTACAGTACCTTTTAAGAGGAAGTTTTTGTTTTTAATTGCTTTGTGTAAGTGAAAAGTTCTAATTACTGATTTCTGGGATATGTTTTTGCTGTGTTTGAGGACCTAATAGTTTAACCAGAAGCATAGTTAGGTAAGTTTAGCTGTTTTGCAAGTGTAGTGTTCCTTTACAGAAGAAGACTAGAGATTCTAGGGAAACTATCAACTGTCACAGTAGTTACAGCATGTCAGAATTATTTACCTGGGAGAGCGCTATGGTTTGTGTGTTGTGGTTTGTGGTGGTGGTTTGTTTGTTGGGTTTTTTTGATTTCTTATCATTTCAGGGAAAGTATGTCAGGGAAACTCATGTTAGTGTAGGTCTTAGTAACTACTAAACATATGGTATGTAGTATGAAGCAATTAATCATTGCAGATTTGCATGACTGTATAGTGCTGTGATTCTGTAACAGCAGATATATAGCAAACATGATTTTTTTTATTCCTTCTCCTCTTAGTCAATGTTGAGAGTTGTGAAATTTTGTGATCTAATGTACAGTTTGATAATTCAGTATTGTCAAAAAAAGCACTTTCAAAATCTTATTTAAAGAGAATATGGATTTGGATTTAACTTATAAATTCTTCTGACTTCGAAGCATAAACTGAAATTTACTTAGCTGGTTGTGTTACTTTATAATGATTTTTGACTAAAATAAAGTCTTTCATAAAAATTGGAGTGAAGCATGTGTTTAACAAAGCAGATTACATTCTTGGGCTTTTGAAACTTTTTGCTAATCACCATTTTTCTTATTGCTGGCATATTAGAGATGCTTATGTTCTGCTTAAACAACTAGGGTCTGAGCGTACTTAAATGTAACCAGTTCAAAACCTGAAGAGTTCTTAATATCCTCACTGTTAAGGATGTTAACTTGGAGTGATGTAACTAGTATGGCCAATAGTCTTTTCTTTTGTAGTGAAATTCAGCCTCTGATGTCTAATGCAAGGAATCTTTCACTGGCTCAAATCACTACAGAATAATCTTTCAAATATAAATATCTATTACTGAAAACACAGTAGGACATTCTCTTGTTTTGTCTTAAGTGTAAATGGCATTGAGAATACAGTTACGTGTTAGTAACTGACCTTCTCGAGTAGTTCTAATGGCGCAGAATTACTCTCATCTACTTTTTTGTATCAGGATTTCAGAGTTACCTTGCTGAAAACCATTGTGGAGGTGGAATAAAGCAATTTAAAAATGATGAGAAAAGAATGTCACGTTTTAAAAATAAACAGCAAAATAATTTTACACATCCAAGTATCTTTACCTTGCAGCCTGAAGTGGGCAGAAGAGAGCTCGTCTGCGCTTCTGTGGGTACAGACAAAAGTATACAGTGCATAGTCTGTGCACATTTCTAGTTTCTAGGGTGTCTAACCAAGATTTTTTTGCTATAAGCATTTAAATGAAGCAGGATATTAGCAGGAGTCCTTTAAAAAAGAAAGAAATGAAACCTTTTATCTGTTTGTCATACAGGTCAGTGAAAACTATGAGAGAACTTTGGATTGTATGTACTTTTCAAGGTAGTCAGTGATTTCTCACTATAAATCAAAGGAGTTGTAGTTTTAGAATAGGGAAAAGTAAACAGGAAAGATAAAGTTCATAATCTGTAGAATTGCACAATATACTTGGGCATCAGAACTGAAAAAAGAACACATGTCCAGTTTTGAAACACAGTGCTCTGCTACTTCTTGAGAAATTCAGTAATATGTGGTGGGTTTTTTTTTTTTTAGTTGTTTGTAAGCATGAACTAAAACTGCGGAACAGATCAAGATATGTTTGTCTTAAAAACTGACCTTGATTTTGCTAACTGGTATATTGGAATTAGCTCTCCAGCATTTTCTAGTATACACAGTGACATTAAAGTATCTGTGTGTAAACATAACAGTCGGAACAAAATATAAGAAGAAAGCTAAATAGAAGATGAAGAGCAACAGCGTTGCCAAACTTCCATTTTTATATTCCCTGTAGGTTAGAAGTGTGGAAGCTACTTTTTCTTAAATTTCAGTTCCCTTTGTTCCTTCATTCTTGGCACTTTTTGTTTTTTGCACTTCTAGCTACCTTCTTACAGTGTTATCTTTTTAAAAAAATGATCACTGTCTTACTGTAGTAGCTAGAAAGATTTTGGGTTTAAAAGAAAAAAGTATATTTTGACTTCTGGGTGCAAGTTACAAGGACTGGAAAAAAATAAATTAGTATTGAAAATCTGGTGGAAGGCTGATGTTTGTGTGTCATTTCAAACTAAAATAAAATACATCCCTGGCTGAATGTCTTGTGAGAGGTTGCTGACAAAGCTATGTTGTCATGGGATGGGGAGTAAAACTGTATTGTTAAGGGAATAGTTATGGGGAAGAAAACTAGTTGGAGTCTTAGTTTATAACATGACAAAAAGACTAATGAAATGGCAAGATCTGTAGGTGTTGAAGTTATTTATTGAGTAATGGCAGTGGGAACTTCAGAGGGACATAACGGGCTAGTTTAATATTTGGTGATAGGCACGTTTTTGTGTTAACATAGGAGACCTAGTGCATATTGGAAGGAGCAGCTAGAACTATTCATCAAAATGGAGCGTAGTTTATTTGGTAATAAGAACCCAACATAATTATGAATTGCTTTATGAAAATGTCCCATCAGGAATGGAATAAAAAGTAAATATTGGCATGTGTGAAGAATATAACATATACTAGCTTGCATACTACTTTTATTTTGAAATTTGTATTGAAAACTGCTAGAAGTTACTATTGTATGGCAAATGATTCTGGTACTATGTGGACACCTCCTACCTTTAGCTGTTTTATGAATGGACTATTGTGTTCCTTTGTTGTTTGTATTCCATTTCTGATCTGGAAAAAATAACTGATTCAGGAGAAAAGCGTTAGAATAGTACTGCTCCTGTGCAAATAAAATGGAAAATATTGTTTATTTTTAACAAAAAAAGTAGTGAAGGAAGAGAGGCCAACCGAATCATGAATAGAATACAAGTAAATTTCAGCCTGTGCTTTTAACCCTCTGTCGTACAACTAAGCAAGAAGAAGTTAGAGCACAGTTTGAAAAGTTGAGTAGGGTAGTCTATGAAGAATTAATTCTTACAAGATTCAGTTGCGATTGGCTGATGTATGATTCAAAATAAGGAATAGACTGTTACACAGACAAGGAGAAAATCTGTTGCTAAGTAATAGGAGTTTTAATGAAAAGATTATACAGATCACACTTTAGTGCATAAACTAACCACGTTATAAATACTTCCTTTGAGCAAGTTAGTCTAGCCTGCCCACTACAGCCTTTCTTGGATATTTTTTTTCTCTTTAACTACCAGGGACAGCTTGCTTTCAGAGTCGGTTGATGTTCTTGTCTATTTTGAGTAACTATTATACTGGTTCCTTTAGTTTCAAAGCTTTAAAGGCCATAAGAAATTAAAATTAGATTAAATAAATCTGTATTAGCAGAGACATACACTTTGGGCTTATTTTCCTGCATGCTTGAAAATTCTGTGTTTTAATCCCTCGCTATTAACATAGGAAATAAGACCATTTTTCCAGATGTTTGTTGACACCTCCCCCAGCTTAAAAGCTGATGGTTTCAAAGGTTGATGTAGAAGATGTAGGGATAGAATAAAGAATAGAACAGACAATAACATCACGCCACTGTTTATCCACAGTGCATTCCTATCTTGAATGAATGCTTTGTGCATTTTTTCATCTTTTTCCACTTTCCACCCTGTCTCAAAGGTATATAGTACTGGAGAAGGTACAGAGAAGGACAGCAAGGATGACTGATTTATATGGAAGACAACTTGCAGAACGACTAAGGATTCTTAATACTCTTCAGACTGGAAGACCTGTGTGTTGACCGTGTCATGCAAGTGTACATTATGTGGGTAAAGAATGCTGAAGATGCTTTTCCCTTGCTTGTCTTTGCTCTGTCTCTAATATCTACCCTCAAAAGTTCCTCAAAAATCAACACGAACAGGGAATAATTTTGAAAATTGACTTCTTTCAGTGAGGAGTTGGATGACATTTTCTGTGCAGTTTTTGTAGTCACTTGATTTCAAGGGAATGTTGTTCTCAAGAATTAGCTGTTAATGATTTTAAGTTAAGTAATTTAGTCTTTAGGCTTTCACCAGAAAGGATACTGACCCTCATGAAAATATCTGCGTTTCTCATGAATTCCATCTGTCCACCTAAAATGAAAATAACTAATATTTCAAATGGTCTTTTACTACAAAATGTAAGTAGTTTTCCTATAGCACACTGATTCCTTTGTAGCATTGAGTTGACCTTAATAGGCAATGTATTGATGTGGTGCAATGCATTGATGTGGTCCAATATTGACCCTTGAGAAGTCAGGCTTTGGGCTTTTCTGGTAAGACTTACGTGTTATTCATTTTCATGTTCATGTTCTCAACTTGTTATTTTTGTGCAATCAGATTAGAATTGTATTGGAGAATAATTAGCAGAAGATGACAACTCTTTGATAAATAATTCTCAATTCTTAAAATACCTGGGAGCCTTACTGAGGATCAGGTTGAATTCTCTAGCACTGTGGAGACTGAAGGGCTATTTTTGAAAAAATAAGTGACACTGCTTGGGTAAGTGCTCTCAAGTAGTAATAGGTAAGATTAGCACAGTCTGTGATTGGAATTAGGACAGGCATGTTTTAGTGTTTTAACACTGCTGAGATTGACAGCTGAAAAGAGGCTTGCATAGCACATTTAAAAAAGCAGATATTCAGAGACAAGAGAGTGAGAACATGCAGTGAATTCTACTTATACGTCTTTGAGCTATTTTTTGAGATAGAGTTACTGAGGAGAGGTGGATCACATCAAATCTGTTACTGCCAAAAAAATGTGCACAGACCCTTTCTGCCATTTCAGCCCGTAACAATGGGTAGGTTTATCTTCCCTTCTTCTTTGAGTTGTTGTCTACTGCTGACTTACCAGAACAGTGGGGAGACTGGGAGACTTTTTTGGGAAATACGTTAATGCTTCCCCACGTTATAGGTGTTTCTTAATCATGGTTTCTTCATATCCCCACAAAAACAAAGAGCAGGGTGTAACAGAAACAGCAGCACTCTTGGTTAACATCTTTAATGTTGTTTTATGTCCCTTTGGAATTTGTTAATTTTGCTGTGACTGCAGTAGAGATGTGCTTATACTAGTCATGGCTATTGTGACTAATAAGGTGGTGGTGACAGGCACGAGTTCTTGTGAATGGATTTTATAAGCTATCTGGGCACTCTTGGTATGTGCTCAGGCTGCCTGCCTATTCTGAAGCCCGTACTTCTCCATTTTACATATTCTAATATGCTACCTATAGAGTTAAATTTAATATGGAAGTGCCTCCATGTAACTATGGTAGGGTTTTCTGTTTGCAGTGTAGGTAGATATTTTGGAGATACATCTTAGTATAGTACTTTACATTGTTCTTGATACAAGTTGATAAACCATAATTTATACCAACAGTTAGAATTATCCATAGCAGAAGGCAACCCAGAGAGGCTGAAGACTAGTGTGTAGCTAGCGTATTATGTATTCTGGCAGATAGGAAGGCTATTCAGTTGAATATTAAAATGAAGGAGAAAATACTCTTCCCTGATTTCTTGACATACGTGTTGGACTGTCGATCTTTAACTACCATTGTTCTAGTCAAGCAACCTGGAAGTTGTTTACTCCATTTATTTCACTGTGCACGTGGTCCTATCTATAATACACAGAGGAGGCGTTGTGGTATTTTTCATTATTTGATATTGTGGTAGGACCTAGAAGCATCATCATGATTAAGATTCAAAAGCAAGGTATACCCTAAATGTTTTGCCTATAAGTTGGTCTTTGAGCAGTGGAACTAGGCTTCATACAAATTTTTATTACATCATTACAATTCTCTTCTCCCTCTGCTGTTCTAGATCTTTCTATCTTGTAGTAAAAAGCCACTATGCACAGCTCCAGCTCACACTGACTCAGAGATGTGTCTGTGGTGATTGTGTAGCCTTTGAGCCAGGCAGTGTGGATAGCCTGAGTTCACGCTACAGACAAGCACAGGAAATTGTGTCTTTTTCCTCTACCTAATTGTTGATTTTCATGAAGGTCATGGTAACCTAGTGTGTCGGAGGACATTACTTCTTAGTTTAACTGAATCTGGTGGTGAACAGGTTCATTTAGAGGGATGGAGATGAAGAGTGGGATGAAGAGGGAAGAGGCAGGTGGACAGCATGAGTCATACATGTGATGTCTGTTTGGGAATTCAGGCTAAAAAGGTCTTTGCTAGTCTAAGGCAAAACAGAACAGGCAGACATGTGCAGTGGAATCGTAGTCTGTCATTTGTTTGGACCTCCTGCATAACACTCTGAAAAATAGGTTTCTGTAAACCTCTGTACTATATGTTTTTTTTTAGACCCTAATATCAGGGTGGCAATATGTTGTAGATAATGCATGGATTAATATTGCAGCACCTGAAGCAATGGTCATACAAGTTCATGTGTATGACAGAATACAGAAAATAAAATATTTTTGTATGTAGCTTGCTCTCCGTGCTGATATGAGTGGACAAAGAGTTGTTTTCTGAGGTGTGGGGGAATGGGAACTGCATATAGGTTGGCTTAAGAAAGATAAACATAGAAAAGTTTGTATCAGACTTGGTGTGTGAAAAATACTAAAATTTGTCCAAAGGAGGGCAGCAAAGATAGTGAAAGGACTACAGGGCATGACATACAAGGAGCAGCTGAGGATATTTGGTTTGTTCAGTTTAGAGAAGAGGACACTGAGGGGTGACCTCATTGCTATCTACAACTTCATCATGACGGGGTGCAGAAAAAGAGATGCTGATCTCCTTCCGGTATCCAGTGATAGGATGTGAGGGAATGGCTTAAAACATGTATCAGGGCAAGTCCAGATTGGGTATTAGGAAAAAGTTCTTCACTGAAAGGGTGGTCAAGCACTGAACAACCTCCCCAGGGAAGTGGTCGTGGCCCCAAGCCGTGCAGTCAGCATGCAAGAACATTTCAGTTTGGAAGGGACCCACAACAATCATCTAGTCCAACTGCCTGACCACTTCAGGGCTGACCAAAAATTAAAGCATGTTATTAAGGGCATTGTCCAAATGCCTCTCAAACACTGACAGGCTTGGGGCATCAGCCACCTTCAGGAAGCCTGTTCCAGTGTTTGACCACCCCCTCTGTAAAGAAATGCTGCCTAATGTCAAGTCTGAACCTCCTGTGATGCAACGTTGAACCACTTCCATATGTCCTATCACTGGATGCCAGGGAGAAGACACCAGCACCTCCCTCTCCACCTCCCAGTCAGCAAACTTGCTAATGGTGCATTCAACTCCATCATCCTGATCATTGATTAAAATACTGAACAGAACAGGCCCTACAATTGAGCTCTGAGGAACACTGCTGGTGACTGTTTGCCAACCATATGTAGCCCCATTCACTACAACCCTTTGAGGCCAGCCTTTCAGTCAGTTCTTCACCCAGTGCACTGTGAACCCACTCATTTTGCAGATGGACAACTTGTCCAGAAGGATGCTGTGAGGAACAGTATTGAAAGCCTTATTAAAATCTAGAAAAACTACATCCCCTGCATTCCCCTCATCCATGAGGTGGGTGACTTTATCATAGAAGGATATTAAATTAAACCGGGCTTTCCCTTTGTGAACCCTTGTTGACTGTGCCTGATGATTGCATTATTCTTTAACTGTACCAGTATGATCTTCTCCATAATTTTTCCAGGAACTGAGGTTAGACTAACAGGTCTGTAGTTTCCTGGGTCTTCCCTCACACCCTCCTTGTAAATTTGAATAATGTTGGTTAGCTTCCAGTCAGCAGGGATCTCCCCAGACTCCTAAGACCTGTGGTAGATGATCGAGAGGGATACTGCCATAACATCTACTAGCTCCTTCAGTACCCTGTGATGAATCCCATCAGACCCAATGGACTTGTGAACATTCAGCTGATACAGCTGATCCCTTACAATTTCAGTGTCCACAAAGGGAAAGTTGCTGTTCCTACACTCATGGTCCTCTGACTCAAGGGACCAGGCAGCCCAAGGTCTATCAGTATTTTTAAAGACTGAGGCAAAAAAACCATTGAATGTTTCTGCTTTTTCTTTATCCCTCTCAGTCAGGTGACCATCTTCAACAAGTATTGGTCCCATATTTTCTTTAGATTTCCTCTTCCTAGTAACATATTTAAAAAGCCCTTGTTATCTGATGCAACACTGGCCGGTTTCAACTCTAATTGAGCTTTGGCCTTTTGTGTCTTCTCCCTGCATAAAAGAACCACAACTCTGTAATCTTCCTGTGAAGCCTGACCTTGCTTCCAGAGATGATACAATTTCTTTTTTCTCTTGAGCTCCATGAGGAGTTCCCTGTTCAGTCAAGCTGGTCTTTTGCCCTGCTTGCTTGACTTATGACACACTGGAATTGCCCGCTCCTGTGCTTTTAAAAGATGGTTCTTAAAAACTGACCAGCACTCATGGACTCCTAAACCCTCAAAAGCAGATTCCCAGGGTACTCTGCTAAATAGCTCCCTGAATAGTGTAAAGTTTGCTCACCTGAAGTCCAGGGTAGCAACTCTGCTGTCCTTTTTTCCTCAGTACACTGAAAAATTTTAAACTCGACCATTTTGTGATCACTGTGGCCAAGACAGTCACCTACCATCATTTGTCCTGTGAATCCTCCTCTGTTCATAAATAACAAGTCTAGCAGCATTTTTCCTAGTTGGCTCATTGAGTACTTGTGACAAGAAGTTCTCTTCCACAAACTTCATGAATTTCCCAGACTTGCTTGTCACAGAAGTATGGTATTCCTAGTTGATGTTTGGGATGTTGCAATCTCTCATAAGGATAAGGACTACAGATCCAGGGATTTCTCCTAATTGCCTATAGAATAACTCACCAGTGCTTACATTCTGGCTAGGGTGTCAGTAGTAGACACCCACTACAACATCTTTGTTTTCCATTTCACTAATCCTCACCCAGAGGCTCTCAACCACATCATCACTAACTGTAAGGGCTGTACAGTCAAACCCTCCCTTACATACAGTGCAACTCCTTCACCTCGCCTGCCCTGCCTGTACAGCCTGAACAGCCTGTAGCCCTCCATCCCAACGTTCCAGTCATGAGACTCATTCCACCAAGTCTTGCTAATACCAATGATATCATAGCTCTGGGAACTGATCAATACTTCCAGTTCAAGAAGTGTTCAGACAGTGCTTTTGGATCATTTTACTTCTGGGTTGCCCTGTGTGGAGTCAGACTTAATCATCCTCGTGGATCTCTTCTATCTCAGGATGTTGTGTGATTTAAGAAGGACAGTTTGCTTTCCAGTTCAGTTCTATATAGGTCTGCTGTAGGGTTGGCAACTTGGAACTCAGGAACAAAATGTTTGCAATGTATAATGCATGTTGAAGTATCTCTGGAGAAGCTGTTAGTTGTCAGGAAGAACTAATGCCTTGCCTTGCTGACAAGGCCTTCTAGACCATGAGGAGGAGACTGCTGAAGCTGAAATTCTACTAATGTCAAAGCAGATCCTAAGGAAGCCACTGGTATATCTATACCTGTCAGTAAGTGCTATGGGCTTGATGAAAACATGAGACATGAAATGCTTCTGTGTCCCTTGCTGTTTTGGCTGTTCTGGAGATTCACTCCAAAAAGTGTGTTGATTATAACAGAAAGTATGAGGACTTTTTCATAGCTTTATTCTCCTTTGTTTTATCAAAGTTGGATTTACTGCTTAATTTTTTGGGGTCCTTTTTCAGTCCTCTCAGTTTCAAGTAATTGTTTTTTTTTTCAGAATGTTTGTGAGCCACTCCTAGGTAAAGGAGTGAAGGATATTGCCAGTTGAAGATGGTTTTGGTGGTACATTTGAGTTTTAACAGGAAGAAGCAAGACATTCAGCTGGCAGAAAAGGACCTGCAGGTCCTGGTGGACACCAAGTTGAACATGAGGCAGCAATGTGCCTTGGGGCCAAAGAAGGCGAGTGATGTCCTGGGCTGCATTAGACAAAGATTTGCCAGCAAGTTGAGGGAGGTGATCTGGCCCCTTTATTCAGCACTGGTGAGAGCACATCTGGAGTCCTGTGCTCAGTGCTGGGTTCCTCAGTACAAGAGAGAGATGAACATACTGGAGGGAGTTAAGTGAAGGGCCATGGAGATGATTAAGGCACTGGAGCACCTCTCCTTTGAGGAAAGGCTGAGAGAACTTGGAGAAAACTTGGGAGGATCTCATCAATATATATAAATATCTGAAGGAGGGTGCTCCCCAGTGACAAGACTAGACACAATGGACCCACACCGAAACACAGGAGGTTCCCTCTGAACATCCAGAAGCATGTTTTTACTGTGAGGGTGACCGAGCATTGGCACAGGTTTCCCAGGGAGATTGTGGAGTCTCCATCCTTGGAAATATGTAAAAGATATCTGGACACGGCATGGGCAGCTGTCTCTAGGTGGCCCTGCTTGAGCAGGGGCGTTGGTCCAGATGACCTCCAGAGGTCCCTTCAAAGCTCAACCATTCTGTGATTTTGTGATTTGGGATTATATATGGTGAACATGTCATTTATGGGATGGATGGTGCTAAGAGCACTTTCGTTAGACCATTGACTTAAAAAAAAATTCCAGTGTTCACTATTAGCATAGAATATGTCCTACAGTTACAAATGTGTTGAACAGGACTTACTACTGTCCTTTCAAGTTTTCAAGATCTATTTGTTTGTGTAGGTAATATTTATAAGTCTGATGGAATACAGGTTTTTTTACATACATATATTTTTAAATTCACCAATGTCCAAGGAATTGGGGAAACTACTGGTAAGTAGAAGTAAGTACTAAAGGGATCTGCAGAATTGAAAGCATTTTTACAAGGGCATGTAGTGATAGGACAAGGGGTAATGGCTTTAAGTTGAAGGAAGGGATATTTAAATTAGATATTAGGAAGAAATTTTCTACGGTGAAGGTGATGAGGCAATGGAACAGGTTGCCCAGAGAAGCTGTGGATGCCCCCTCCCTGGAAGTGTTCAAGGCCAGGTTGGATGGGGCTTTGGGCAACCTGGTCAAGTGGAGGGTGTCCCTGCCCAGGGCAGGGAGGTTAGAAGTAGATGATCTTTAAGGTCCATTCCAGCCCAAACGATTCATTCTGTTGTTCTATGAATCTTACTATCTTGATTGGTAGCTAAGTATTCTGTTAGGTAGTTTAAAGTTGCTAGTTTTTCATTCTAATAAATGGTATTCTAGAATTTATTTTTTTTTAATATGGAGACATACATTTCAGTCCATCAATATTTGTTTGACTGAAGTTTAAAATCAGTAGTAGGTGCCACAGAAAATATTTTGTTGCTCAGCAAATGATGATCCTACTACAATCCTGTCCTAAAAGTACTGCCATCATGCGTTTCCCTTACGTGATGACAAGTAGAATTAGTGCTCCTAGCGGTATTATTTTAAATGATCAGTGAAAAACTGATTTCCATTTCTAATATTTTCTAAGCTATTAAACAGTGACTTAAACTACTATTTATAATACTTTTACAAATGATACTTTATAAGTAAGGACACCATTCAATACTACTTACTGCATCTTGCAAATTTCCAAGTTAATTATTAAAGTTATTCTATGTTTTATGGTTTTGTCTTGTGCCATTTTTTGCCTTCAGTTTGAGGATAGGACTGTAGCCTAAATCGTTTTCACAGGGCTTCTTAAAGTTAATAACCTTTTCTTTCTTGAGCATACTGCCACAGAAGTTAGGACTGGTAATGTTGCAGGTTCTTCTTCTTCATGATGCATAATTTTAAGGCATAGTTAGAAAAACTGGTGGCATACATGCATGTTGCATGGTTCCAATCTTAAATATTTTTTATTTCATAACATACGGCTTTCATGTGTACTTCTGTGGTTCATAATTAAATTGTTTCCTAGAAAAAAATCTAAATTATTTAGGTGTAAAACTCAAAGACAAAAATATCCATAGGACTGATAGTTAAAGACAGTAAAGGTGAAAAAAACAAAAATTAAAGGGTTTAAAAAAACAGGAAGTGATGGAACTCATGCAATTAAAAAAAGAATTGTGGTTGGAATTGGCATCTTGTGTTGGGGCAAAAGCAGAATACCAAAAGACAAGGAACTTGACTTAGCCTGTGAAAAAAACGTAACATTTCATTGTCATATAGACAGATTTATTGAATAAATTGAAAGAATCTAAGACCTTCAGTGTAAAGCATTCAGATTAGAAAACAACGGTTAGAGCTGTTTGTGTAACTTGGACTTTGCCTTCCTTGTGTATGTCTAGTGGGAGTCACAGATCAGAGCACTGGTTACTGGTTTTTGCCACTGGACTGCGTTTCTTTCAGTGTATGTGTAAGAGAGACAAAACAAGACCTGCTGCTTAATGATGCTTTATTAGTCTGTAGTTCTTGTTCTAGTCCTTTACTTGATTTCAATAAGTTAAAAAACGTCAAGACTTTCTATTTGACATTAAAAATATGTCTTAACATTTTTGCAACTTTTAGTAATTTTAATGACTTACTGGCTGTGTAACTGTTACAATATGTTCCTTTACAACTAAATACAACCCTTTTTAAACTCCTTGCTAGCTAGAAGGATGTGTAATGTGAGATAATTAAAACAATAGTATGACTAAACAATATTTTCCTTTTTTTAAAGTTTGTCCTTGTGTTCAAAAAAGTTGATTCTTTAACAGTGAGTGTAACATAGTGCATACATGAAGGAAAGCTAAATGTCTGCAGCATGTCAGGGTACCATTTCACCACCTTTAAATTTAATTAGTTATACCAGAAAAGGAGGATTGTAAAACAATGTGTGAGTATTTTAAATTTTGGCATCCTATCGAAAGGAATTAAACCAGCAAGTATTTTGATTAAATATAGATGTCCATGAATATAGCTTTTTGCTGGAAGCTTCTTTTCACAGGAGAGTATTTTTTTTTCCCCCTCACATACACCAATAAATTACTGGTTAATAAAAACTAATACCTTTGCCTACATAATGTCTTTTGTCTACATCCCTAGTCCATCACACCTAAACCAAAGTACCTACTAGGCTTTGCAATGTTGTCCGGGTTACCGTATGTTTGGTCCAAAAGGAGAATGGAATTGCAGACATTTTGAATTAGCCTGTAATAGTAGATCTTAAAAAGGAAGAGGACATCTGAAATAGAAGAGGACAGATGAAATTTTTGTGGAGAACAATGAATTAATTTTGTCACCAACATCAAGCAGAAAGTTCAGTGGTTCTCAAATGGCCCTATTGGTGTTTGTGGAGGATATCCCTTGCTGATAAGCATAGCCTTTCCGTTACTTCTTAAAGTAGCAAGCAGGCTTGTGGCATTCAGGGAAATAAAACTTTGACTTTAAAGTTCTCTATTTGCCTAGGTGTAAATATTACTGTAATTTTAGTTGTTGATGACCAAAGCTGTCGGTTTAGGGAGTGTCAAGTCTTAGAATTTTTTAGTTAGTGTTCCTAAGTTAGTAGGCAAGACAATTTGTAGAAATGATCCTTTGCTATCCTGCTCAGTTTAATAAAGGCCAACACATTTTTGGGTCTGCACATTCTTCTCCAGATCTGAAACATGTCTGGCCTCTATTTGTGTGTAACCAGTTTCTGAGATGAAACTTTCCCAATGTCAAAGGGAGATACCCTTAATTTTTGTAATGATACAGAATTATTGGTTCTCTCTGTAAGGAATACGTTTAACATCGGTAGCTTTTTTTTTTTTAAATCAGGGAATTAGACATACATGCAATTTGTGCTAACAAAATTAGAAAAATATTGTGCCTTTGCTAGAGATGTGATCAGAATATATGTAAATTTAAGGGGTCTTGGTGTTGAGAATGTTCACTCAAATTTAATGGTCCTCCTGAGATTAGCAATCATCCCCATTTTTATTGCTGATAAATAGTGAAATAGACTTTCAAATCAGAATTGCATTGAATAAAGATTCTGGATTTTGGAAGTCTGAATGGAAGGGAATCTGTTAAGAAATTTACTTGCATCTGAGCTATGAAAAGTTCCTTTTTTCTTTTCTTATTTTTGTTCTTTGTTTTTATCTTCACATCAAGGAACTTTTTTCCAACCTTAGATTTTTTGATTTTGTTGTAAAAGAGTCATGAGAGAGTCCATAGAACTATTTGTTATGTTAAATAGCCATAGGTTTTAGAGTTTCACTTCACTTATTTCTTCCCCATTCTATCCTCCTTCCTTCAACCTTTCCTATCTTTTTGCTTGCGGCATCTTGAATAGATGAGCTTCCTTGTTTAAAAAACCCAAGTCTATTGAGAAAAGATTTTTCTGCATTTCCATTCTTGTTTGGAAGATATGCTGTGATATCGGAAAAATAATACTTATGGCATTATGGTGATTTTACCTAGCCAACTCCATTCTCATTTATACGTACAGTAAATTAAATTAAAGATGTTAGTGGGGAGGTTAATAATATTTAAGCATTTTGCTCATCTACTTACTTTGTCCTTAGTGCATTTATACAACTAGATCTCAAGTTTTCTTACTCTGGTTTTGAGCATTCAGGAAGACTTTTGATTCGACAGTGCTCATTCATGGTGTAATCTGTTCATGTTTATTTTTTCTCTTCCCTTATCTACCATGTTCTATATTCTGGAACAGAAGTGTCAGATTAGCAAGAGAATAAATCAGTGGTCATTAAAGTGCCATCAGTAAGCCCAAATACATTTTGATTGAATATAACTCATTTTAAATTACAGTTATATTTATTTTCTGTTCAGTCTTCTGTCTTGTATCTCATGAAACTGCAGGCAGTTTCAGCTGAGGGACGCAGTGACTTGTGAAATTTTCTACCACAGCTTTATGGATGGTTTCTGAGTTCCTGGCTATGTTATTTTGTTTGGTTAGAATTTTGTTTGGGTTTTTTTTTTTTAGTGGGTTGACCTTCTGTAGGCAATTGTGAGGGGGAAGGCTCTGCTTCTTAGATAAATACTCCATTAATACTTTCCTGATTTGCAGATCTTCTGATTTAAAGTTAAATTGAAAAGCCACGCTGTGTAACTTCTTGTTTCTGCAGATTTAACATTCTTCCTATATTACCTGATATCACAGGTAATTAGACCCTACTATCCTAAACTTGGTACAATTTTTTTTTGTTTCACTCCTAGCTTGACTCCTAATGGTATCATATGAATAAGGAAAGGACTTTCTGTGCTGGTGGTTGTACTCTTCTACACCTGAGTTTCTCGGTTCTTCATGAAAAATCTCCTCAAATATTGATTCAAAGCATCAGTCAATTTTTAAATATGATTGCGGCTCTAGTGATACTTTTTAGCTTTCAACTTCACAAGAAATACCATAATTTGTTTCAATATAGCATAATAATAAGTCTTAATTAACCAGGTGCATTCATTAGCAAGTGGCTAATGTAATGTAAAATGTATCTTCCATGAATAAGTAAATCATTTACTAAAGACTGAAAAATAAATTAATGAAATATCCAGTAACGTGGTTGTCTTTTATTTCTGATGTTTTAATAGCATTTTGAGATTTAGAGAAATTTCTTCACAGAAGTGTAAATTTATAAATGCTGTTATTGTTAACTAGACTTTCTTCCATGAAGCTGTTGATTCACGTGAATTAGGAAATGAGTCTTGAATTTTTTAATGGACTGCTATGTCAGCCATTCCATCGTTTTGCTAGGGTCTTATTTTGTCCTAATTGATCTGAAGTTACCCAAAATAATTTATACAACTGAAGTAATATTAATTTTTAAAATATCTGTTACAGACGTTAATAAATAGATTGTACTCTTCCAGTTGATGCAGCAGTTATGTATGATGACTGTGGTTTAGACAGAAGCATTGTGATAACTATGATCTTTATGTGGCCCTCCAGACTCTCTCTTAATTCATTTTTGGTGTCCAGGAATTTTGAGGAGGGAGTGTTGCATGTGTTAGTGAAACGTTTTGAAAGTAAAGCTTCACATCCTTTAGACCAATGAAGTTTAACCTAGAACTCGAATAAAGAGGTACAGCAAGTTCATATTCGGGAATCTATGGTGACTGTAGCCCTGTTAGAATTAATCCTCTGATTTTCAGGAAGATTATAACTACAAGGATGGTAGCTCTTACATTGCTGTATGTAATCCCCTTTTTAAGCTTATGTAGAGATAACCTCAAAGATTTTAACCCTTAATCAAATTGTTTATTTAAAAAAAAACCCAAGCCATCTTTCAGTGCTTCTTTACCACCTGTTTTTCTTCTCATATAGGCTTTCTTGCAAATTAGATCAAGAAAGTACTTTGCTTTTGACATTATCCCAGGTTGTGAAAACTTCTCAATCCTCCAAATTAATATAATCACTTCACTTCATACAATTGTTTCATCTCCCTCCTCTGTTGGGATCTCCCTAGTATTGTAATAATTTCTCCCAGGCATCATGGTCATTTTTTCCTTCAAGGGGAAAGATGCAAAGCTAAGAGCAGTGAATTCTCACTTCCTTGTTATCAGGAGATTGGCAAACGTGTTTGCCAAATGCAGTTAGCAGCTTAGTAGCAAGCAGAGCCAGAAACTCAGGTTAGGGCAGGTGGTATGCCTTGCAGATAAATCAGCACCTGAAACCTGAAGTCTTAGGAGATTAGGCAATGAACTGTCTACCTGATGACTCTGGCACAGTTTATTTCTTTATTTCTATGTTTATTGTACTTTGTGCATGCTAGGAGTAGAGTTAAATCCCCTCCCCTCAGAACCCAACCAACCCAATAAAACTGAAAAAAACACTTAGCATTTCAGATCTATGCAGGTTTGAACAGTAGGAGGAAAAAAAACCCAGTAAAAGTAATCATAATTTGTCAGTTACAAAAGTACGCCTAAACTAATTTTTTAATGTACGAGTAGAACTAGATTGCAGGTCTTGGTTTCTTGTGAAGAATTTGAGTTTACTTGCCACAGACTTGATTGCATGTGTTGCTCTTTTGATGTCTTCTGTATTAGTGGCCTCCAAAGTGGGGTGCGCAAGACCATCCATTGAGGTGCGGGAAGAAAATATTAGGACTTATATTTAATCTGAAAAATAAGAAAGAATTTAAGCTCTGTTTAAATCCGTATTGCCTCTGGTGCCCTCACTTGGTCCATATGTCAGGTGGTCCTGTGTCATGTATGGTTTTGAGGTGTCCTAAGGGTGGATTTAGTATTCCACAGCGTGGAGGGGTCACAGTAGCACCTTCACTTGTTCATTCACTTTCAGTATTGCAGTGTATGCAGTTTACGTGTGCTGGGTTAGGTGGATTTATGGATTATATTACCTAGTTTTAACTAAACTAGCCCTCACAGAATGGGCAAGTGGCTTAAAAAAAAATCTTGCAAAGAGGCCACGGATTGAAGATAATACTAATAATGTGAGCACAGCTGAACAATAAGAACATGGCAGAGCTGACACTTCTCCTACAGGAGTATGAGCTCCTATGTGGCCTCATTGTGAGGTAAAAAAGGTAGCAATTAGATCTGACAAGGTGTTGGCCAAAAAAATTTGAGTTTATCAAGAAGGCTATTTGAAATATGGATTTATATCCATTATCGTTAATGATGAACCTCACTCTAAGAGAATATTGTGCCTTGATGTATCAGCTAATGATAGTATGAATTATCAAGGCATTTAAAAACTGATCATCCAGAACATGAAGACAAGCCTCTGCATTTTTTTCAGCAGTGTTTAAAGTCATGCAATACTCAGTCCAGTACTTTACAAGATTTCACTAACCTTAATGAGAGATCTTTAGAAGCCTCTTTTGAGGTTTCTGAATAGCAAAAGACCCAGAAGCCACATACCGTTGAGGAAACATTTGATCTTCCTGCTGCAGTAAAAATGTCTGAAATATTACATGGAAAACAATATGGTGACAAACTGAAATGCATTCCTTTGTCAGCAAGTACTGTTGGATGATGTTTATGAAACATTGCCAAAGATCTGAAGAAACAAATATTAGACAAAATTACAGTGTGGGAGGCTTGCTGGACAGTTGGGTGAAAGTGCAGATGTTTGTAACGTGGCTCAGCTTACGGTACTCGCTAGATTGTGTCAATAATGAAATACGCAAAGAACTAAGTCACTAAGCAAGGCTATACCAGAGAAGATACTTCTTAACAGTAAATGACTTCTTTAATAACAACAGCTTTTTCGATGGAAGAACCGTGCAAATGTAACCACTGATGGAGAGGGTGCTTTAACTGAAGCAAAAAGGATTCTGGGGTAAGGTTACAAGGAGGGCATCACACGTGGAATTCATTCACTGCATCATGCATAGGAGAGCAGCAAGGAATTTGGAGCGAGAAGTGCAAAAAGTGCTGCAGGATGTCATCAATGTAGTTAGTTGTGTGAAAACAAGACCTTTAAATAGTAGAATCTTTGCAATAATTTGTAATGACATGGAGAGGGACTGGGAAAATCTTTTGTACCAGGCAGAGGTTTGCTGGTAATCATGGCAAATCACTTAGAAGAGTTGTAAAACTTAAAGATTAATTATGTGTTTTCTTTCACAAAAAGATGAGTGTTCTGAATTTGCTGACGTGTTCTATGAGGACAAGTATGTGTCAGCAGTATGCTGACTAACAGATATTTTCAAAAAAATAAAGACACTTAATGTGTCCCTTCAAGGTGAAGGTGGCATTTTAACAATGAGCAAGAAGCTGACGGCTTTTTGGAAGAAAGTCGTGCGGTGGAGACACCATTTTAAAAAGAGTTGTTTGGAAGTTTTTCCATCATTGTGTGATTTTGTTACCAGAAAAGATACGGATCATCTATAAAAACTTTTGTATCTCTACGCTTAAACTTGGAAACAGAATTTCCTCACCCATTTAAAAGCCTTCCAAATGCAGAGTTTCAGGGAGTTTTGAACCCATTTGTTAAAAATATAAAAATGCAACACCTTCCATTAGTTTGCAATAACCACTGATTGATATGCGGGAAGAAGGAAATTTACTAGCCAAATTTCAAGAAAAACCTTTGTATAATTAGTGGATGGGAATGAAAAATTAGTATCATGATTTAATAAGTGCAGCCAGTGATGCACTTTCATTTGGGTGTGCGTATCTTTGTAAATTGTCTTTTCCAGCTATGACAGCCATTAAAACCAAGTATTAAAATAAACTCAATTTAGAACCAGACCTTCAAATCACTGTATTACAAAGTGTTAAGCCAACATTTTTAATAATGATCAAGCATATTCACATGGCTCTCGCAAAAAAATTAATTTTTTTTTTTAGTGAGAGCAAAAAGGTTTTTTTACCATTAATAATAAAATTATTTAAAAATACTGTTTATTTCATCTTTATCTCATCCTTTTTAATTTCTATTTTTATATGTTTTATAGTGTACAGAATACATTAGTACGGTAGTACCTATATATAATTTGTAAATAAATACACATATTGAGGGTACATGCTCAAAAATTTTTTACTGATACGATCTTTTTTACTTTCACAATCAAAAAAAATTTGGTGACAACTGTTCCCGTATTATTACTGATACCAATTAATGTTCACAGAAATATATGGAAGTTCACTAGATCATAGACAGTGTATTTTAAATGTACATATTCTTTTCTCATGAAAAATACTTGTCTGATAGAAACTGCTTTCTGATAGATATTTTACTTCTAGCTTTGTTTCAGGTGTAGTAATGCAGGATGGGAGTGATGTTGTCTGTCCGTGTTTCAAGTGCTGGGATGCCCCAGCTAAGATCAAAGCCACAGTATTTTAGTGGCCGAATGATCAGATGGGGTGGTCCTTGTTAAGTGCTTACTGTCTCATCACATGCGGCTTGGCTTACCAGTTTCTGAAGGGGGCCTACAGGAAAGGTGGAGATGGACTGTTTGTCAGGGAGTGACAGGACAAGGTGTAATGGGTTCAAGCTGAAGGAGGGTCGATTTAGATTAGATGTTAGAAAGAAATTCTTTACTGTTAGAGTGGTGAGGCACTGGAACAGGTTGCCCAGAGAGGTTGTGGAGGCCCCATCCCTGGAAGTGTTTAAGACCAGGTTGGATGAGGCTTTGGGCAACATGGTCTAGCGGAGGGTGTCCCTGCCCGCAGCAGGGGGGTTGGAACTAGATGAACTTTGAGGTCCCTTCCAACCCAAACCATTCTATGATTCTGTGATTCAGTGAGGGAAGTGATTTGTGGGTGGGCAACAGTGGTATGGAAAGCTGATTGCAAATCCAGGGATAAATTTAAATGTTCTTTGTCTGAATCACTTTTGTTACTGCTTCAGTGTATCGTTCTGGGGACAGCTTGGTTTTCAAGCATGTAAATGTTTCAGATGTTTTGTTCATTTGAAGTTGTTGGTTCTTAGCTCATCTGAAATCAGACCATAAGTGTACCTTCTGGAGATAGCAATATTGATATGTCACAGCTGATTTTTTTTTTTCTTGTCTCAGTTGTTCTAAACTATGTAAATGTATGCATTAGTGAAGTGTCTTTGTGTCCTCAAAGGTAACGTGGGAGAAATTTCCAAAATAATTAGTTTTTTTAACAGGTATAATGAAATAATGTGTTCTACCATACCTAAGTAACATTTGGTAACTTGCTGATTAGTTGATCATTTTATTTAATAGTTGTAACTAACATGCAGAGATAAGTACTTTTTAATAAGCTACCTGTGTGCTTTATTTTTTTTAGGCTAAAGCCTAAACCTCTGACATGGCCACAGCCTCACCAAGATCTGATACAAGTAACAACCATAATGGCAGATTACAGATGCAAGTAACAGGCAAGTAGTGATTTGTATCATGGTGATTTTTATAGGAAAACATATGTATTCTGAAAAAGCAATCTTTTAAATGAGTGTAAAAATTGATCAGTATCATTAATATTTTAATTAATAACTTGAACATTACAGTCAAGAATATGACAATAATATGTGTAGGTAAAGCTAGGTAGAGGTTATACAGTGAGTTGGATGACAGGGTTTAATGATCTCAAATTAGAAAAAAATGAGATTCAATACAACAGTAAGGACAAATGTAAAGAATTTTGGTTGGGAACAAATAATTAATGGCACAAATTATATAATGGGAACACATATTATTGAAATTCTGCAAAAAAGATGAGCAGTTTTAGTGAATCCCAAGTTGAAAATGGGTGCAATGTCATAGTGAAGCTGGAGAAGAACTGGAGATCACAAAATCTGCTAGCCCTTCAAGAGAGTAAGGTCTTTGATTACATATCACGTAAACATCTGTTCAGAATAATATAGATATTCTGTATTATCCTTAGGGCAGCAGGTTGGATTACACAGCCATATGGAATAATTTAGGTTGGAAGGGACCTTTGGGGATTTCCTAGTCCACTTTTCTGCTAAAGGCAGGGCTGCCTTTGAACTCGGATCAGGTTGTTGCCTGATTGAATTTTCAGTATCTCAGAGGCTGTAGATTACCAGCTTTCCTGGGCAGCTTGTTCTGGTAATAAACCACATCAGTGTGAAAATGTTTTTCCTTCTATCCAATTGGAATTTGCTATGTTGCATCTTGTGACTGCTCTTTTTTCCTTTTGCTGTGTTGGTTCTTATAGTTTGAGGCAGAATTCAGCCATCCCAGTATCTGCTGGAAGGGGAACACAGAGGGCTACAAGCAATTCTGGAAATTTCTGATTGTGTTGGGGATACTTTTTTCAATAGGTGTTGAACAGGGCAAGTAGGTTATGCATTTTGGTACTCATGGATAAGAACTGGTCAGGGATGTGACAATCGGTGTCAGTCTTAGCTGCTCTTTCTGAGAGCAGCTCTGTTCTGCAGAGCAGAACAAAAACTTGCTGTAGTCCAAAGATAAGCAAAATGTATCTAGGTAAACAAGTTTGGTAGCTAATTATGACAGTGTTACAGTAGTTAAAAGTGAAAATGCTACCAGCAAGTAGTTAGATATTGTGCATAAATATATATACACGTGAATGTATGTGTGTGTATGTATATAAGTATTATTTTACCATTGATAAATAACTTGAATTTTCTAGAGATCCTGAAAAATCTGGGAACCCTGAAGTAAGAATGAATGCATTATCAAGAATACGTTAAGGCTATCTTGAATAAAATTTGGAAAAAACATGAGTAAGACACCATGTCTTAAAAAAAGCTACATCTCAAGAAAGATATGTCATGCTGGATTGTCCAAAGATGACCAGGTTATCTGAGAAAAAATACGTTGTTGGAGAGTCCCTAAAATGGATATTTTATAAAATTATGTAAGAGAGGAACCTTAAAACTGATTAACCTTGTGTAAGGTCACATAACTTGATAACATGATGAATCATCAAAACTGGCAATAACTAACAGCATAGATGGAGCCACCTGTAGATTCAATATCTATATAACTGTAACAAACTCAGTTACACAAATGACCCGTAACTTCAGATCTGCGTATGCAGAAATGATGATTCTGGTATCCTGTACCATACTGCTCCTTATGTAAATAGCCGTGTATTTTTCTGGCACTGGAGCTTCTCTTGACTTCAAGAGATCTGGTGCAAGGATCAAAGTGGGAAGAAATCTGTACAATTTTTAGGATTTGTTTTCTGAAGGCTTAGTTCTCTAACTTTAGTCTTTATTGCAAGATCAGAGGAACGCCAGTGGCAGTACAGGGAAAAAAGTGGGAGACAGAGGAGTGTGGGACTGTAGTATTGCTGACCTGTGCTCATCTAGACTTATATCTCAAGAACCAGACTTAAAAAGCACTTTTATAAAGGCAGCAAGTAGCATATACTCATTTTGTAGACAAGGAACTTCATATGGAGTGGTGACTTGTTTGAGTTTGGACAGTTACAACTTGTTGCCAAGAAGTTTTTCCATCAGTATTTTTTCAAATATATGTGGTGAGATATCTTGTCTTGTTAGTTCTTTTTGAAGTTTTTTGCTAGTATTTGTTACTTCTAATTTCTTTAAAAGAAGTCCTAACCAAAAAAAATTATAATGGTCTCCTTTCATGTTTGGCACTCAAAACTTAATGACTTAAAACATAATCAGATAAGGCGGAAACTAAAAGGAAGCTTGAATATTATGACTAAATACCTATTTTTTAACAAATTTGTTGCAGTTGCTTTTAGAAAGCAAAATATAGAGGAAAAAATGTGGAAGAAGCAGAGGTTGTTAAAGCTTAAAAATATGTAATGATTTCAGATGAAAAAATATGACCCATGTGTGGAATTCTGTTATTAGTCTTCTACATTAATCTTTCATCCTTATCAAGGCTGCACTTTCTGTTTATGACATGTGGCACATGACTTAGACTGGACTTTTCAGTCAAGAAGGGAGTTAAGTGTGCACCTTTTAATTGAAATTAAGTAAGAGTCCGTGGCTAATGCTTTTAGAATCTTGGATGGTTGCATCTGCCTAACTTTTAAGTAACTAATGCATATGTCTCAGGATATTGTAATCCAGAAATACTTGACAGACCTTTTTTGACTCCCTTTCAGACAGTTTAGTTAACTTGCACATACTTTTGAATTAGCAAGTATGATGCAGAAAAGTAACATGCAACGATTATTTCCAAGTGGCTGAAAATACTCAGCTTTGCTTTAGTTTGAAAGTGGAAGGAAAGAGAATCACACTGAAGTATGGGAACAATGAGAGAGAAGGCATAGCCAGCAGGTAGGTACTGGTGCAAGTCCATCAATGTGGTCTTCTGAGGACAACATCTGCCTGAAACAGAATTTAAAGTGTTGGCAGTTAGTCTGCTGTTGGTTTTTATAGTGACTCCCTCAGCTGGGTGAGGAAGTGGGAATACAGATTTATGTTTGGGGGCACTGAGGACCTCACCAGTGATTCAGGGGTAAAAAATAGCTTCTTTGGTCATTTGCTTAATTGTTGAATATTTAGCTGAAACTTTAAGTTCATCTGCAAAGCTGTTTAAATAGGGGAAATTTGAGAGTTGATTTCTTACTTTTAACAAACTGTTGTGTTAAACCACAGGTTAACTACACAGGTAATATAGGCAAGGAAACGAAGCTCTGTGTACAGGGACGTTTTGAAATAGGCCTGAACTACATATGCTTTCATAAATACATATAATTTTTTTTTGTTTTTAAAAAAAGTCTACCTGATAATCTCTCAGATTTATCATAGTTACGTATTTTTCAGTTAGGGGAAGAGTAGGAAGAACAATGAGAAAATAAACAAAAGAACCCACATGATTTTCAGTGTTTTTCCCTAAAATAATTGTTGTGCTGTCTCTCAAACCCATCATGCCCATACATGGTGAAGAGAATATGTCACACTTGGTTTCAGGTATCTGACAAAGTAGCTTTTGAGAATAAAAGCTACCGTTTTAGCATTGACCTCTTTTATGTTCAGCTGAAGTACAAAAGGTGAGGAATAACATTGCCATGCTGTGTTTCATATGTTGTGTAGACAGTACGTTTTCTTTTTTTCAGTAACAGTGTGCTGTTATAGATAAAGCAATGCATTTTATTAGTTTCTAGTGCCAAGCTGAAACGGAAGAAGAATTGGTTTGGAACAACTTTCTACACAGAATTAGCTGCAGATGGAGAAATTAAGAAAACAGCAAAATCAAGTAGTTCTTCAAATCCAAAATGGGATGAACAGCTGACAGTGTAAGTAGATCTTTTTGGTTGTTTAATACTATTTATTAGGCAGACATCGCAGGCAAATATTTACTAAGCTTGGTTGCCTACCTAGTTTTCTCTGGCTGTTGATAACTAAATGCAGACTTGAGATGATATTTATCTCAAATGATTTTTTTTTCTGAAGTCTTAAAATGTTTGGAGAATAGTTTTTGTACAGAAAGCGTTCCTTGCATACAGTTGCTATACATGACATACTCCTGATATTTGTTAGCACTGTAGACTATTCGAGTTTAAGATTCGCTTCTAGAAGATGCTACTAATTGTAACCATGTCATTCTCAACTTTAAAAGGAAAAAAAATCTCAGCAGGATAAGTAGTAGTTATGAGGAAGGGTCACTTTTTCATTTATATTTCCTAATGAAGGGATACACACACAAAAACAGTTTACTGCAAAGTGACCTTGCAACTTATCCTAATATTTGACCTTTTTAATCTTCTTGTCGTTTAATGTGGTTTAACTGTGCTACAGGTGTAGATACACCTGAATATGACTATGAAGAACTGGTGATCTGGCTCTGTGCAGTTGGCTAGAATGCATTATTATACAGGCAAGATTTGGGTCTGGAAACAGCATAGCTACTATCAAGTGGCACTGAGCATGGACCGGTACATTTTACAGCATCTGACCTGTCTTTGTGCAATAGCCAGCTTTGTTGTTAGTGGTAGGAACCACGCCAGGTTCCTATAACTAACAGTGCTGGAGAGTGGGGAGTGGTACAACATACCTAGATTTGGGGAACTGTTTGCTTGGGAACACTTGCTTGTTAAGTACAGACCTGGGCTGAAGTAAGAAAGATATTCCTGTGCCACATTTCTCAATGTTTCAGGTTTAGTAGACCTTATTAGCCCTTTGCAATATTGTGAAAGAGAATAATATAGTCTTGGACCTGCCAATGATTTCCAGGAGTTATTACTAGCACAAGTACAGAGCTATCACTATATTCACAGAGACCAGAGTTTCTGTTGAGGAGGCAGGTTTGATTTGGCAGGATTTGGTGAGCTGATAGAAATGAGGTAATTTGGCATGCACAGTACAGCCAAACAGACTCATTCCATCATCAGTATTACTTACTTAGGATCTTACCCTTATTTAAGGCATTCTGGCCTCCTCTTCCTCTGGCTGTTGGAATGGTATTATTAGTTCAGTTGCCCAGTCTATTTGAGGATGAGTGAACCCTGGCCTACCAAATTCTCCTCACTTCTATGGGTCTGCATAGAGCACCAGCAATATAATCTTTGTTTGTAGGTGGTGTTTGGTTTTTTTTTTCTTTTTTCTTTCTTTTCTTTGTTGAGCTGGTCTTTTAGTAAGACTTCCAATAGAAGGCAGCGTCTTCAAAATGCAAAAATATATTTGCTCATGGATTTCAGCAAAAATGATCCATGTTGTCCAACACGTTCAAGCGACTATAAAGCTAGCCCTGTTGTTGGGAGGATGGGGGTTGTTTTTAGTATTGTTTTCATCAATGCTGATATAACTTTCTGTATCCAATACTGATGGATATGTGGCCTTTGACTTTTTGCAGTACAGTGATTCTACTCCATTTTTTACAGCCAGGAGCACTCTTACAGTACTAGACCCTGTACTACAAAACTTACTCTCCAGGACCTAGCATAGCTTCCTGTTTTCCCTCTTGAGCAGGGGAGAGATCACTGCCAAAGGTTATCATATTATTACTGTAATTGGGTCCTTTACCTTTCTGCTTCCCTCCAATTTTTACTTTAGCTTCATCATTTGATTTTTTCCCTCTGATTTCTGTGAGTATCCATTATGCTTTTATATGTATTTGTGGATTCACAAATAATGTTTTATCAACACTTTCATGGCAAGCTGACACCTATTAAATGGGTTCTTCCTGCTTGCAAATAGTTGATTGGTTGCTTTTTCCTCTTTTTAAAATATTTAGTATTTTTCTTTCTAGTGACAGATGAATATACTTACCACTTTTTTCTCCACATTTAATAATGTGAGGTTTTAGTTAGAATTCTGGAATAGTGAGCAATAAGGAAAATATGTCTTTCATAAATAAAGACAGATATGTTTTATATAACTGAGATTTGAGCTTAGTGTAGGTTATTCTGATACTCCTCAAATTCCTTATGCTATCGTAATGATGCACTTTAGGATCGATCTTAAGTAGAAATATCATAGTGTTTGCAGTTCTTAGTTAAAAATTTCCCCTTGCAGTACAAAAATTTCTTTCAGTTAATTAGTATCAAGAAATACAATAAATATGAGAAAGTGAATTAAGTTCAAATACTCCTAATAACAAGAACGAATACCTTAAAATCTGTATATATTTTTTTAAAAAAATGTATTTTATATGCAGGAATGTGACTCCACAGACTACGCTGGAATTTAGAGTGTGGAGCCATCACACTTTAAAAGCAGATGCTTTATTAGGAAGAGCCACTGTAGACTTGAGACAAGCTTTGGAAATACACAATAGAAAATGTAAGTTATCATGAAGGATACGTTGAGTAAAGTAGAATTATTATTACTAATCTATATATCAAACTGGCAACCAGACTACTAACTATATATGTAATTACAACTGACTTTCAGTTGATGTCTTTACTTGTCTCTTTTAGAGATGTCTGTGCTATCAAGAGCAATTTAAATGTAACAATGGGATATAATTTTAAAACAAACATTAGAGTATGAGTAATTACAAATTAAGTAAAAGTAGAAGTGATTAAATATAATGTTTTGTGGCAAACTGATAACTAATTTGCTAGAAGATCTGTTTTAGACTTGGTAAAAAAAAGTCTAAACTTTCAGAAAAGCCATCTATGTAATTTTTTGTTTTCCTTCTCTGGAATCACTAATACAAAGGCTGGATATTTTTCCCTCATAATTTAGCTGCCCAGAGAGCAATAGGAACTACTGATTAATGAAACAATTGAGAACTTCCTTTTAGTACATTAGAGATTGTTGTGTTCTATGTAACTTGTAATTTTAATTGTCTTTAATAAAATTAAACAGGTCTTCTTTATCTAATTTGGTTTTAAAATTTTTTTTCATTAGTACAAGAAGATGGTGAATCCACACTTTAAATTCCACTCCAGAGTGGCAGTAGAATTCCAGCTAAACCAATCTCTAACCTTTCTCACAAGTTAGATACACAAACCTGAGAGCTGTGTTTAGGGAGGTGGGGGGAAAGAGAGCTGAAAAAAAGCTTCATTTTTCTGATTCTTACAGAAACCTGAAACAGAATCCAAAATCAAGTGGAGTTTCTTCAGCAATATTATAAAGATTCTGCCCAAGATTCCATGCTTCTTTTTTAAATTAAAAAAATTGTATCAGAAGAAACTGCCTTGTAGTAATGATAGCAAAAAAAAAAAGTTAATATTTTAACTATTTCTAACAAAATAGTTAATATTTTATTACTGTAGATCCAGGGGATGTAGGAGCCAACAACTTGGCAAATTCTTTCAGGGAATGGTTGACTGAGTTAGCTGTATATTGCATCAAAAGTAATTTATGTGCAGTGTTTCTCATTTGGGCAAGTCAGCAGTTTGACACACACCGGATTATCCAGTAATTCAGTGGTTGAATAATCTGGTTGATATTCTTGAGTTGTTCAGTTATTGATACCTAATCTAAAATGCAGCACGTAAAGGCTCTTTACTGAAGAAATAGAATGGGGAAGTCCTCTAAATGCAGAAACTTCAGAATTAGTGCTGTTACTTTCTCCTGCTAAACACCAGCAGTATTGAATTACTGGCCACACCCCTTCCAGCTTTCTTGCCAGCTGGGTTGGAGTACAGCCAGCTGTTGATCTGGTTTGGGGAGATAACCTGTTAAAATAGCAGAAGCTAAACCAACCACCCTTTGCAAAAACGATGATTTAGAAATATGTTAATTTAACAGCTCGGTGGCAGGCTAGTTTCTTCTCTTGCTTCCCAGAATGCAGATTGCTAAATCAATAATTCTGTAGATTTGGGATGTTTGTGCTTGCTCCAGTGATTTAAAGTACTTTGAAGTCCATTGTAATACAGCAGTGGGTGTCTGCTAGTAAGTGCTGCCCAACTACACTGCCAGACCTGCTCTTTAAAGTAATAGCTTGGGGGTACCTGATAATAGCTTATGGTAGCCTTCCCTGTTGTCATGTTTATTGTTCATTTATGATATGTGTTAAGAATGAAAAAAATAAGGAAATACTAGTTTAATGCATAGAAGTGCACAGTGAGCTTTAACTTTAGCTTGGACTGCTATGATAGAGAGGAAAATATGGTGGTATATCTTGAAAAAATAATCTTTTAATTTGAGACCACAAATACTAAAAGGCCTTAAACCATTTTAACCTGTTTAATGTGAACTCATAGCTGACTGTTTTTGTATTGATGACATGTAGCTTTAACTGCTGTACTAGTAATAGTTGATTTAGAGACAATTACACAGCATCCACAGCATGTTTTACCTCTGGATTATGTATGTGTCTTTACAAATGTGTACATTGCTTATCAGTCATATTGAATGCTTTTACTGTACCATGTACACATTTTTTGTGTATCTCAATTATCTCAAACTTTCTTTTGGTGAAAATAGTTTCTGATTTAATATTTGGTTGCTTGAGGTATCCTCTGTGCTACTGTTTAATCCTTGGAGTTGGGATCTATGAAAATGCTAGTAAGGATTTACTAAAAATAATTTTAAAAAATGAGGAAGGACTCTATGCAGTCTTTGCATTTACTTCTTCCTCAAAGTTCTTTTCAGTAGTCTCTTAGAATTAGTTTTGGAAAGTGATAAGAGAAATGAACATAAGCTGTGGTTGTTGAATGAGGTTCCCCATGAGTTGTAATATTTGGATGTGTACTTCAGAAGTTGTTTGACTTTAAGTCTTCTCATGTTATGTAAGTAATGTGTAATTTCAAAAGGGCTTAGTGGAAAGAGAAAATCTGGGAAAGCATTAACAGAATACTGAAACCACGTGGATTCTATAGCATACCTATAGAATATACTATGTAAATGGCCAATTTATTTGTACAATAGATTGTGCTTTTACCCACAGCTCCTTACTGATTTCTATGTTGATTTGAATCATCTGAATGTGTCTCATGTTCAGTTTTGTACAACTAAATATATGTATCATACTTTTGTGTAGAAAGTCTCTTTTAGTGTTGTTTAGAATTTAATCTTTCCTTTATCCCTTCTCTCCTTGTCTCCCCCTACCCACCCCAACTCCATTTTTAGTGGAGAAGGTGAAAGAACAGTTGAAACTGTCTTTGGAAAACAAGAGTGGCATGGTGCAAACAGGTGAACTGACAGTTGTGCTAGATGGTTTGGTTGTTGAAGAAGAATCTCTTACAAATCTCAGTTCATCAGCAACCAGTAAGTTAAAATTATTAAATCAGATGATAATATTTTGATTAACATTTCAAACAGATATAATAGAATATTTCTATTGAATTTTTCTTACTGTTCAGTAGAAGTTCAGCAAAATGGCGAGGCTGCGCATGAAAGCAGAGATGCTTCAGCAAGAAGTACATCCAGGTTGGAGTTTATTTTTGTGTTTTAAACTATATGAAGTATATTAGCAAATTTATCAGTTGAAATGTTTGGGTTGTTTGTGGGGTGTTTTTTTTTTTTTTTAAATTATTTTGAAGGGAATAGATTTTAACTGTCAAGCCCTAAATTATGTTAGCACAGGTTTTAGAAACATTGCTTGTATGATAATTACATAATTTAGTTTGAGAAGAATTAAATTTAGAACTCTGTTCTTCCTCTGATGATAGTCTGCTCTCCTCTACCTTATCATTGCTTCTAGGATATGTAGGCCTCTGAACATAAAAATTCAACTGATTGGAAGTCTAATAAATGCTGCAGCAGAGATTAGGGAGCAGGGCTTCAATGTGGTTTTGCGTCCTTTTTCTATTTGTTTTCTTCAGCTGTTTAAGAACCCTTTCTATTCATGTCTACCAACTTGTTGCAACATACCATCTGAACGGAAGGAAGAAGAAGAAAAAGCCTAAATTACTTCCCCCTCACCCAGTTCCTTTTTAAGGTGGTGATCAGGAAGTTGTTTAAGAGACTTGCATTGAGTTTAGGAAGCAGTATTCAGAACACTGAGGCAAAGGGTTTGCCTGCTTTCAACCTGAAGTGGCAAGAAAAAGGCTTTGGGATCAATTTAGAGCTTCATTCTTGGCTTCTCTATCTTTATACCAGCTCAGGGACCGCAGGGAGAGAAGTAGGAGTAGATTGTTTGCCCCCTCACCGCTAGTGAGTCAAATAGGTGAACATTCAGATCAATTTAATGTTACTGGCCTGCTCAGTTACCTTGCAGTGAACCCCTTTCTGTCTAAGTTCTTGACAAACGATGGAGTGAAAAAACATACAGTTGCTATGCATTTGAGTGACAGGGACACATTTGTCCTTGTACACTCGACTTGATTCTTTTTTTGAATACGTGGAGGTTTGTCTCTATTCCCCCATGGGTGCCCAGTATGAGGGGGTGAGGATAAAAACTTGCATCTCCTTAGTTTTGTTTAGAAAGGTTTGGGACTGTTAAAGTGATTTAAAACACATCTGCATACCCTTTTGAAAGAGTAGTAGTAATCATTTGTTTTCATTCAACTATTGTTGCTGGAGCTGTGGCTTTTACTGGGATACTGCTCTTGATATTTTGATTAGAGCAGTTTTCCTTATAACTAATACAGCAGTTTGGATTTACAGTTTTAAATTTAAGAGATGAAGAAATGTTTTAAGGTAGCTTCTGTGCATGTCTTCAGGAAGCAAATCGGGTTTGTAGTCTAGAGTTGAAAAGGGATAATACTTTAATTCTCTGTTTACACTTCTCCCTTGGGGAGTAGTTGGGTGAGGTAGCATGAAGTGCTGCTGTTTCCCTTCTTACTCTGCAAAGTGGGACTTGTAACAATTCTCACGTTTTTTTGTCATCTGTTTAACTTGTCTTTAATTTTTAGCCTCTAATCCTTGAGAAGATGGGGAGTTGGCATTGAATGTAATTTTCACAGTATGTGTCTCTGGTGGATGGCTTTAAGCATTTTGGGATAATTTAAGTAAAACCAGTAATTGAATGAGACTTTCCATTCACAAGCCCTTACAGTACATTTATTTCCATGTGGCCTTATAAACGCAGAGCTGCCTGTGTATATCTCCTCACAATGTCCCATCCTGCCTATGCATGGAGAAGCTCATCTTCTTTTCCTTTTACTGAGGGAGAGTTTGTTACTTTCTTAGAATAATTTGTGGAGATATGACAAACAAAACCATTGTTCCACTTGCTTAAGGAGAGAAAAAGTTTTCTTGCTCATAGCTGCCCTTTGAAGGGTCCCTAAGGCAGTTTTGGAAGATGTGGCAGGCGCATCAGTCTGCCCAACTCAATTCTAATATGCCATTACAAGTAAAAGATTAAGTGGATATGGAAAATCTTACTTCTTTGAAGTATCTGAAATCCTCAAAGCCATAATTTACCTTTTGTTCCTTAATTGGTTTTGTCTTGCACTTGATTGTTATCTAGGCTGCAAACATTGTGTTATAAACTGTTGTGAATTTACTTCCATTTCTTTATTTGTTTCTTTAGCATGATTTAGTGTAGGATTTTGTTTAGTTGCATAACTGTTTAACGTGCTGTTTGTAGTAACCTGAAACGATCTTTTATTTTTACTAAGATCTGCTTGTGACATTTCTAATGGGATAGACAATCAAGTACCTTCCAACTCTGTAGTACAGAATACATTCTGTATAGAAGCTGTTAATGGAGACAGCACACCATCTCCTACTCACGTTGCAGCCAGACCCAAAAATACACCAGTACCAAAACCACTTGCAGCTCAGCCTGTCAACAGCACTGGTAAGAATGGGAGAGTTATGAGAACATGTTCCATAAGACTTTTTTATCTGGTTGAAATGTATCTGTAGTTGAGCCACTTTTTCTACACATCTTTTGTTAGATTTCAAAAATACTGAAAGGATGTTTTTGGGCTTGAATTTATAATCTTGTGTGTCCAGTTCTGTGAATTTTTCTGGAATAGATCCGTTCTTAAATGCACTAACTTTCATACTTTCCCATCAGTTCTCTTCTCTGAAGAAAGATTTAAAGCATCCAAAACTTCCATTTCTCTGTCCCACATTACTGATTGTCTGGAGGAAAATCAGATTTCTTTCACAATTAATTTGAGTAACTGTAGTGAAGTTTCTTTTGCCATTAGATAAATCTGATTTTTAGTGCTGTCAGGGAACTGCTGTGCTCTGAGTTGAGATGTGTTGCGGATTCTCCTTGCCTTCCATTTTATCAAAAGGTATGCTGTTTCAAAACACATATTGGCAAATACTAAATTTCATTTTCCTCTTAAACACAAAAACTTTTATTATGACTACAAGTAACATTCAGTATAGTAAAACAAGTGAAAAGAAAGTCTTTTTTAATTTTTGTTCCTCTGGCAAAACTTTACATCTAATAATGACTGTGCTTGCTAAGCACTGTCTGCTTTTTCTCCACAGTTTGAGAGAGATTATAGTGATAGCAGAGGAAAAAGATAACAAATAGAAATAGGCAAGCCGTTAAACACTAGAACAGAGACTGTCAAACTTTCTGTAATAGAGTGGGAAATGTGGGTATGGTGGGAAGATAGCAGAAACAATTATGAACTTTAAAAGGTAATAATTAAATTAGGCCTTCTCTGAAGCTTTTCTCTATTTGGAGAACTTGAATTTGATTCCCCTCTCTTTTCAGTTGAAGGCCAGAGGGCATATATATTATTTAGGCATTGTTCCCTTTTTCTTCAACAGTGGAGAGATCCATTTGAAATCTGTACTAGGATAGGGTAATTGCAAAAATAATTGATTTGTTCAAATAGTAATATTGATGAAATCATCACTGAGCTTGCACTGAGGCACTGATATAACAGTTTTCAACTACTGTACCAGTTGGTGGAGACTTTTTAAGGCAAGGCATAAACCAGGACTCTAGCATTTGTTGATGACAGACTTTTTTTTTTTTTCCCTACTGTTGTGCTTAGCAGGATTGCAATTTCATGTGATGTTGCTGGAATTTCTGTTTTAGATCTAATTGGTGAGGTAATTGGCTGATGTAATGTTTTATAGATCTGTTTTGGAGATCAGCTTACTAAAAGAACTGATGATTTGTCAGTTATTTTGCTTCTAACTTCATTATCTAATCCCATTCACTCCTTCATGTGGATGAATTGAATGGTTTTTTTTAATGAAAGCTGAAATTTCAGTTGGCTTCTTTTCCTGTTTAAGTAAAACTGTTGCTAGTTGAAGCAGAAGTTTGAAGAAACTTGATCAGATTGTTTGTAGTTATGATTTTTTTAATGTCATGCTTTACATTTGCTTGGAATAATACAAAGTCTTGTCATGTCTTAATGTAGTTAACCTGTTTTGTGTGAGCTGGAAGTAGTGGTCTATTACCCAGAATAGTTGTGTTCAAACAGCAGTACCTTTACAGATCTTACAAAACTGTACTGCCTGTAAAATCATGCATATCATTGTGCATATCAATAAAATATTTATGGCCCAGTGGTAATGCCTTAAAGAAACTGAATTGCTAATTTAAATACATTGCTGATGACTGTTTTATTGTTTGTAATTCTTTGACCTGCTTTTCTGACTGTCTGGGAAAGCAAGAAATTGCTGATATTATATAGATATTGCAAACAGTAAGAAGAATCTAGCAATTTTTTTATTTGTGTGTTACACAGAATTAAATATTATATTTAGTCTTGTGGAAAAATAATTCCAACTCTAGAAAAGGTACAAACTGATGAGTTTAAATAGAATTGTCACTGTCTGGTGTTGATTAGTGGTGCAGAAAATGAAATCTGTGAATGATGTTGCACTGCTGTTAATAGGGCCTTGACTTTTAATGGGGGTCCTACAGACAGCTGTACCTGATTTTGCTTGTCGAAGGCAAGATTTTGATGTGCTGAGATACTGTTCTGTTAAGCTCTGCAGATGATTGGTATTGATTTATTGTTGGCCAAGTGGGCTTGGGAGTAATAAAGCCTTCGTAGCCCTTTTTTCCTGCTAAGTCTATGCCTGCTTTAAACCTTTTATGAGATCATGCTTGCTTGAGTTGGATGACATTTATATTGTTCTTTGAAAGACAGAAATTTATTTTCTTTGTGATTCTACAATAATTTTCTTCAGTCATTGAACTATGTAAGTTACATTAGCCAAATATTAATTTTTATATTTTAATCCTTCTTTTAGAGGGGGATTTTTTTCCAAGTCACACACAAGTGGTTTTTGCTTAATTGTAGGATTCTGTACCTCGACTCTGAAAAAGGGAAAAAGAAATCTTCTGTGAGAACTGCCTCTTACTTTTCCATATTTCATATAGTTATTTATCTCTTAATATTTTTTTTCATATCATGCTAATCAAGATTCTTTTTTGAAGTTGCTATAAGTTCAAAGTTTCAAAGCAAATAAAGCAGTACTGTTTTCAGGGAGGCAGATGAGACATTTTTGCTAAACTAAAGAATAAGGTATAACGTTGAGTTGACTGAGATATGCAGAAACTGAGAAATTACCTTAGCAGGGATGTATAGAGGATGGGCTTGTATACTGTAAGTTTTAATTACAGTTTTCACTGAGGCAGGCGCATTGTGACTTTTTGTCGTCTTATACAAAAGTGGTGCTTATGGCATAATGGTGTGACTTAAATGTATTCCTTCCATGTCATTTACTCCAAAGATTGGTAATTTGAAAAGCAAATCTCATCAGATCCTGATACACAAATGTTCTTATTTCCCACTTCTCAGTTAATGGCGAGTCGTCTGCTTCTGCACCAGAAGCTGGTAATTCTTCTGTCTCCGAGGCTCTGATAGGTTCAGTTGAAGCTCCCATGTCTTCAGATTGCACTAGCACTACAGCAGAACCTCAGTCAACAACAGAAGCAACTAGTTGTTCTGAAAGCCACACTTCTACATTACCTGTTGCGTCTGCTGGACTAGAACCTGCAGCTGCAACAGACTGTGCTCAACCTAATGCTAGAAACAGTACAGCTGCAGATGCAGCAAAACCAAGGGAATCCTCCTCGACCTCAAGTGCATCTGCAGAACCTGTAAGGCAGCAGCCTGGTAATGCCAGTACAGAACCTCTGCCACCTGGGTATGTGGGCTTGATTATAATGCTATAATTATGTTTTGTCTGAACATGCATATAAAGAAACAGAAATTTAATTCTATACTGGGATTGCCAAATGCAGGTCAGTTGGTTGAGATGGGGTTATTTAATCTAAAATGGTGTTCGTACTGCTGCTATAACTGGCTGGTAGCTCTTGTCCCAGAAAGTAACAACTGAGAACTGATTTGCTGAGACAGTATTGTGATCTAAATAGACAAACTCTTGGGCATTAGGGACGTGAAGACTTTTCATTTGATATATTCAAACTTATTTGGGTCACAATTTGTTACTTCTTTGGTTCTTAAACTATGAGAATGCAGTAGGGACCAAAATATATAGAAGTGAAAATAGTCAGGAAATACTTGTAGGAGCTTGCTGTGTAACAATGAGACCAATAATGTTATAGGTAAAAATAAAGATTTGAAATATATATGTGCTCAGAATAGCTAGAAGCTTGTAATTCTACTAGCCTGTTAGAAACTACTTCTGTAGTCCTAAACCGTAAATGCAAAATTAAAGTGCTTAGTCTTGAAATGAAAATATAGTACATGCTCAAATATAGTGATCTTAAATTTTTTTTGATAGATGCTTTCATGTTTGGGTGAAAAGATGTCTTCAGTAACTAATTGGAAGTACCAACATTTCCATAACATTCTAAATACTATTTTAGCATTTTCTGAACACAGAAATTGTTTCTTACCCAAAGTGTATATACCTTGTTTCATTGTAGCTGATCTTTCAGAGAGCCTGTCTTGTACCTGCTCCCTCTGAAGGAGGTTCAGTAAGTTATTAGTGACATTTAACTTGAGTTTTTGCAGTTGGATAAACATGAAAACAAGCGTCTAAAAAGATAGAAATTTTGTGTACATATTGTTGGGAAAGAGTTGCAAAGTTTTTATTTTCTAGATGCCTTGACAATGGAAGCACTTTATAGGTGGGAATTCCTGTGGTCATCCCCCTGCCACATTTCTTTTTTTTTTTAAATTAATTACATGCTTTCCCATTGAGTACAGGGTCATCAGTTCCAGTATAGTGCACGCTATGGCCAAATGCTTTTCTTCACCATTCTTCCCTGATCACATTTTTGTGGAGGTTTTTTTTGGGTTCCCCCCCAATCTAGTTGAGTAGCCATTATGTTTAGCCCTGGTAACTCTGTAACATGCTGCTGCTCCTCTCTTACCTCCTTGTAATCATTGCATTTAACCTCTTGAACTGCAGAAAACATTTTGTAGGAGTTTTATAGGATGTTCTCTAATAGTGAGGAAATGCACATCAGATCCTATGAGTAGCACGCAAGGTGTTCTGCCTGTGTTTTTAGGAGCTAATTAGTTATGTATATAAGCAAACCAAACGTATCTAATGCAAGCAAGGGCTTCAGCTTTTCGTCTAACATTTCTCCTGGTTTCCTCTCCCATTTATAATTATTTTTATTGCATTATGGCAGTTCTCAGCAGCAAGAAAGTTCAATTGTTTATAATGTTTGGTCCTCTCTCCCATCTTTAATGTAAGTTTGCTTTGCAACTAAAACTGAAGAAATAATCCCCAGGGATATCGGACAGAGAATTTACCAGGACAGGAAATAGAAACACAGGAAAACCATCTTACAGCACACACTTCAGGTTCATTCTGAAAGATCCTGTTGTTTGTGGGATATAGGGAACAGTGCTTCAAAATGCAAACTAGCTCTTTTTTTTGAGAGAGAGAGACACATGTATTTGAAAATGCAAAGAATGCATCTTTCAACACTTTTTGAATGAGGTTATTTTAGCAGCCAAGCCTTGAGCAGATAATTAATTGACTTTGTTTTCACATATCTTTAATAGAATTTGAAAATGTTTGTGAATATTAGAATCATAGAATGGTTTGGGTTGGAAGGGACATTAAAGATTATCTAGTTCCAACCCCCCTGCCATGGGCAGGGACACCCTCCACTAGACCAGGTTGCCCAAAGCCCCATCCAGCCTCGTCTTGAACACTTCCAGGGATGGGGCATCCACAGCCTCTCTGGGCAACCTGTGCCAGTGCCTCACCACTCTAACAGGAAAGAATTTCTTTCTAACATCTAATCTAAGTCGACCCTCCTTCAGCTTGAACCCATTACCCCTTGTCCTGTCACTACAGGTAAACAGTCCCTCACCATCTTTCCTGTAGGCCCCTTCAGGTACTGGTAAGCCGCAATTAGATCTCCCCAGAGCCTTCTTTTCTCCAGGCTGAACAATCCCAACTCTCTCAGCCTGTCCTCATAGGAGAGGTGTTCCAGCCCTCCGATCAGCTTTGTGTATGATGTATGCTCATGTTATGTACCAAGTCCCTTAAAGAAGTCTTTATGCTGATGCCATTTCAAATAGGAAGTAACTGATATGTATTCTAGTGTGAGTTCTCTTTGGTGTTTTAGAATGAGGTTTGGATTATAGTATTTTCATTCAGTACCAAGGTATTTTTTTGGCTTAGTGGGGAAATAAATCCTAAGGAAGCATTTTCACCTTGATTTACATGAAAGTCTTTTTGTCTTGAAGGTGGGAGCAGAGAAAGGATCCTCATGGTAGAACCTATTATGTTGATCACAACACACGAACTACAACATGGGAAAGACCACAGCCCTTACCTCCTGGGTAATGTAGACTTTTTTGATTTAAATATGATAAAGGTATTATTTTTTGTTTGATTATTTGATGTAGGAAAAAAGTACCAACTTTAAGAAGTAGCTCATCAAAACTGTATCATACATCACATATTAAGAAATTCTAGCTTTCATTCAATTTAGAATTATATTAATTACAGCTATTGTTACAGGAATGTTGGTACTGTGTATGTTGCTTGTTCTGATCACTTGTTCAAGTACGGTTATTAAATTATTTTGTTCTTCCTTTAAAACTCAAGCATTTCTTGTGGTTTTACCCCAGCCAGCAACTAAGCACCACACAGCCACTCGCTCACTCCCCGCCCCGCCCCAAGGTGATGGGGGGAGAATCGGAAGAATAAAAGTGAGAAACCTCATGGGTTGAGATAAAGACAGTTTAATCGGTAAAGCAAAAGCTGTGCACGCAAGCAAAGCAAAACAAGGAATTAATTGACCGCTTCCCATGAGCAGGCAGGTGTTCAGCCATCTCCAGGAAAGCAGGGCTCCATCACGTGTAACAGTTACTTGGGAAGACAAACACCATCGCTTTGAACTCGCTTCCCGTTACTTCTTCTTCCCTGGCCCCTTATATGCTGAGCATGACATCATATATATGATGAATATCCCGTTGGTCAATTGAGATCAGCTGTTCCAGCTGTGTCCCCTCCCAACTTCTTGTGCACCCCCAGCCTACTCGCTGGTGGGGTGGTGTGAGAAGCAGAAAAGGCCTTGGCTCTGTGTAAGCACTGCTCAGCACTAACGAAAACATCCCTGTGTTATCAACACTGTTTTCAGCACAAATCCAAACCATAGCTCCATCAAACCACTAGCTACTATCAAGAAAATGAACTCTATCCCAGCCAAAACCAGCACAGCATTAGATAATGCATATTTGACTACCTTTATTTAGGTGACACCACTAGGTGTGGTGCACTGGTTCCAAACCTCAGATTTCCAGGCAAAGTGTTTTCTGTGAAACCTGCCAACATGGCTTATGGTCACATGAATTTACAAAGTTAAAAAAGAGGGGACAGAGAGCTGAGCGTGCTATCACTTGAAGTCTATGTTGGCTCAATGTAGTTGTCCTTCTACTAATAAAGTTGGGGAGTACTTTTGTCTACTTTGGAAATTAAAATCATGCCTGTGACTCCAGTACTTCATTCAAGTACTGTCTAGGAATTGAGCATAAAGAGAAAATTAATTATGTAATATTACTGAAAAATTTCGCTGTTAACATTTGTGTTTCTTGAAAGCTGGGAAAGAAGAGTTGATGATCGTGGGAGAGTTTACTATGTGGACCACAACACCAGAACAACAACGTGGCAGCGACCAACAATGGAATCAGTCAGGAACTTTGAGCAATGGCAATCTCAGCGGAATCAACTGCAGGGAGCTATGCAACAATTTAACCAACGATACCTCTATTCGGTAAATTTTACATAAAATTTAGAAATGAGTAGAGAGGTATAGGTATACTTTTTGTTCTTTAACTTTTTCTAAAAGTTAAAAATCTAAAGTGATTTTTCAACCATATGTGTTATGAGACGTTTGGCATCAGTAATTCAGATTCTGATTCTGTTGAAAAATGTTAACAAAACTTGTCCTTAAAGGCAAAAAGTACTCCCTTTTCCGAGTCTGTTGCCTAATGTGAGCCTTGCGTACTGCATGATACTTAAGACTTTTAATGACATTAGTAAGAGGTAATACTAAAGCAGACCCTTAACTGAAGAGGAACATAAAAGGTGAGTTATGGGCATTCTAAACATTCAATAGCCTTCAAAACTGTTTCAGTGAAAGTTGTTTTTTCAGAGTTGAGAATGATGGTGCCTGCATGTCACTGTCACTCTAAACATTCCATTTTAAGAATTGTGCTTGGTCTCTTAAAAAAAGATCCAATCCCAGAGACTTCGTAAGTGATATGTAGCAATGCTGGAGTGTTTTAAAGAAGAAAATATTGAAGTACAAGTCTGAAACAGCTTCATTGGACTAGGACCGTATGCATCCGCAGACCTAACTTTGCTTTGAATTTGATGGACTTTATTCAGGTACCCCTCTGAAGTAAAGCATGCTGCAGTACTCTTACATTTAATAAATCTCAGCCTATCTGATTAGACATTATATCTCATCACTAGCAATAGCAGAAACATGCATCACCACTCATTTTCTTAACTCATGGAGCTGTGCATCTGTCAATTTATTTCATACAATTAGAGAAAGATAGAATGGTTGAGGCTGGAAGGGACCTCTGGAGGTCATCTGGTCCAACCCCCCTGCTCAAGCAGGGCCACCTAGAGACAGTTGCCCTGGACCATGTCCAGACATCTTTAAATACCTCTGAGGATGGAGACTCCACAGCCTCTCTGGGCAACCCATGCCAATGCTCGGTCACCCTCACAGCGAAAAAGTGTTTCCTGATGTTCAGAGGGAACATCCTGTGTTTCATTTTGTGCCCATTGCCTCTGGTCCTGTCACTGGGCACCACTGGAAAGAACCTGGCTCCATCCTTCTTTGCACCCTCCCCTCAGGTATTTATACACATTGGTAACTTTTAATGCAAATCCAAGAATCACAGCTGAAACATATCAAGCCAAGAACTCTCGCTGAGCAGCTTTCTGTACTGGTGTACTACTTAGATCAGTTGCTTAAACATCTAAGAAAACTCTCACTTTTCCTAATCCTAAGATTTATTTTGTTTTGAGCTAGATTATTCTCTCAGGGAACAACATAGTTTTAAAATTAAATTGTATTCCTTTCTTCATTTAATGATGACTCTTACTGAAAACTACGGGCCTATTTCTTAAAATGTCCCATCTGACCTTAGAATCATTAAATTAGGATTTGTTAGAAGTCTCTTTTCTAAATAGTGTATCAGTTGCATACCTAGAACTCACATTTTGCTGGGGGGGGGAAAGGAAATTATGTTGAAAAAAGTGTGAATGCCTTTTTTTTTTTTTTTTAACTTTAGTGCTGCTGTATGCTTTTTTTCTAGAATTGTTAAGGTCAATCTACAAGTTACTTTTCTTCCTCTGGTGACATACCAGGACTCTGCCTATATAGCAGTTTATAAGGGAGATCGTTATTTATTTTTGGGGGAAAAAGTGAATTAATACTTTTAATGAGTAAGAGGCTGTTTCAGTTACCTTCAATGGTCAAAGCTAAACTATATGAAGGAAGAAAATTGGATAGGATATAGCTATTTTAGTTACTTTTATTTTTACCTGGATTAATACATTGTACTCCTCTTGGTATTGTATCTGGTTTATCCCATACCATAGCCTAGTGTTTCAGTGTGTTCTGTTAAATATACATTAGCCAAGAGCCACACGCAAATCCTTGGACCCAGTAAGAAGATTGGAGATCTCTGAATTGTGCCACCATTCAGTTCTTTGGCAGACAGCATTTTCTGTTGTGTGCTATTCTTTTTATACTTCACCAAGAGAAAAGTCTTCGGTCACAGGGTCATTGTGACTGTATAGTTTCCAAAAGCAGAAAAAGCTAACTGCGTTTGCTGCTGAGGTAATGATGATTCTCTGTTCACGTCTAGTAGCTGGTGGCCAGAACAAAGAGGCAGCTTGATTTTGAGTGTAACTATTGCATTTTCTTCTGATCCTTGCTCTGTTTCTGTTTCAGAGAAAAAATATTGTAGCTTTTGTTGCCTGAATTTGCTGTCTTAAGTGGATTTGACTTGTTTGGATTGCAAATGCTATATAAAGCAGTATTATAGAATCATAGAATCTTTAAGGTTGGAAAAGACCTCTAGGATCATCAAGTCCAACCGTCGACCCAACACCACCATGTCTACTAAACCATGTCCCGAAGTGGCACATCTACACGCTTTTTGAACACTTCCAGGGACAGTGATTCCACCACCTCTCTGGGGAGCCTGTTCTAATGTCTGACCACCCTTTCAGTGAAGAAACTTTTTCTAATATCCAACCTAAACCTCCCTTGGAGCGATTTGAGGCTGTTTCCTCTTGTCCTTTCAGTTCTTGCTTGGGAGACGAGACCAACACCCACCTCACCACAACCTCCTTTCAGGTAGTTGTGGAGAGCAATAAGGTCTCGCCTTAGCCTCCTCTTCTCCAGACTAAACAATCCCAGTTTCCTCAGCTGCTTCTCGTAAGACATGTGTTCCACACCCTTCACCAGCTTTGTTGCCCTTCTCTGGACACACTCCAGCACTTCAATGTCTTTCTTGCAGTGAGGGGCCCGAAACTGAACACAGTACTCGAGTACCAGAGCCAAGTACAGGGGGGACGATCACTTCCCTAGTCCTGCTGGCCACACTGTTTCTGATACAAGCCAGGATGCTGTTGGCCGCCTTGGCCACCTGGGCACACTGCTGGCTCATGTTCAGCCGGCTGTCAACCAACACACCCACGTCCTTTTCCTCCAGGCAGCTTTCCAGCCACTCTTCCCCAAGCCTGTAGCGTTGCCGAAGTGTAGGACCTGGCACTTGGCCTTGTTAAACCTCATACAGTTAAACCTCAGCCCATCGATCCAGCCTGTCCAGATCCCTCTGCAGAGCCTTCCTACCCTCAAGCAGATCAAAACTCCCTCCCAGCTTAGTGTCATCCTCAAACTTACTGAGGGTGCACTTGATTCCCTCATCCAGATCATTGATAAAGACATTAAACAAGACCGGCCCCAAGACCAAGCCCTGGGGAACACCGCTTGTGACCGGCCATAGCTTATGACTGGCCGCAGCAAGATGATCCGTAAGATACTCTGGAAGATGTAGATTGGTTCCCATATATCAAAATTGCATTATGCACCGAAGGAAAAAAAAAGAAAAAAATAATTTTAGTGTCCAAAAAATTTTAGGGGATGGATGTTTTCAGTTATAAATCAGAGCATGGATCCTGCAGTCTGGGGCATTTCTGCCTTTTACGTTTTATTTTTCCCATGCTTTGTATTGTTGGGAGCTACTGGGGGACTTCTGCAAGGTTACAGTATGTTACAAGTTTAGCATGGTTTTACATAATAATTTAATCTTTTTTTTTTTTTACTTTTTTTTTCTTCCTCTTAACTTTACTGTATGTTGGTATAATTTTAACCATCTGCGTATTTTAATGAATGCAGCTGCGTTTGCAAAGAATGACAAAGTCTGAAAATAGCCAAACATCCAGGGAAGAGATCATGTATTGAGGAAGCAAAAAACCCTATGTTGGCAGTAATCACTGTGCTTGGAAATGTTTATTATGGTAAAGCATGTTCTTAAGCAAGAACATTGTGCTTATCTGCTTCTACGTGCTTCCGCAAAACTTCTATGAACTGTACATTTTTAAGACCGCTGACTCTCTCTCAAGTTTGCTGTAGGAAGGGAGAGGGAAGTTACGTTGGGTTGAAAACAGTGGAGGCAAGGGCACAAATCATATCTTCTTGCCACGTAATCTATGTTTCTTCACAAAACCAGCCTAAAAATGGCATGATTTTTTTTCAGAATGGATAGTCTTCAGAACTAGTGGTAAGCTTAAAACGCATTAAGGAAAAAATATGAATAATAGTTGGCCTAACCGAACGTCCTCTTGTTTTTAAATAGGCTTCGATGTTGTCAGCAGAAAATGATCCACTTGGTCCTCTACCACCAGGTTGGGGTAAGTTAATTAGCTGTTGATTTCAGTAAGTGATGGTTACAGAAATTTGGAATGCAGTTGTTGTATAGTGGGTTTTTTTCTTTTTTTCCCCTAGAAAGGAGAGTGGATTCAAATGATAGGGTGTATTTTGTAAATCATAACACAAAGACAACACAGTGGGAAGACCCTCGAACTCAAGGGTAGGTGTGTATATTGACTTTGCAGATGAAAAGATCTTGCTTAATTCTTACATGCCATGATATGGTGGAAAAAGTACTGTCTGTAATTTCTTCTGCAGTTTACAAAATGAGGACCCTCTTCCAGAGGGCTGGGAAATCAGATATACCAGAGAAGGTGTCAGATACTTTGTTGACCATAATACAAGAACCACCACCTTCAATGATCCTCGTACTGGGAAATCTTCTGTGTAAGTGAGAAATTCAATATATTTTTTAATGTTTTAACTTGTTATAGTTTAATGATTAAGTCTTCTCATACTAGAAAACAATATATACTTTTAGCTGGATCTGAGCATTAAATTATGAACCTGTAAATTACATTGTCCTGTAAATTTAATCAATTTTTAAGCTTTAATTGTCAGTTTATCTATTCCACACTTTGCTGCACTTCTTTAAGGTTCAGTAGTTTTTAAACACTTTTCAAATAGCACAGTTTGTAATTGTTTTATAAATAGAAAGGAGAAGTGAGATAAACATGAATATTCAACTAATGTAACTAACAGTTACATTTTTAAAGAAAAGGCAAATGATTGTAATGAGTATTGCTTATAGTTATACACCCTCTAGCAAGCAACATTAATGTCTAAACAAAGTAGTTCTAAATATTTTTCAAAAATTTTACATGCAAATCTTTTTTAAAATAGTTTAATCAAAAGTATTGACTCAACCTATGGTGGCTGTCTTAATGTGTTTTATGTAGGATAGGGTTTACTTCTGATTATATGTTGATGACTTTTCATTCAAAGAGCCTGTGGAGTATTGTACTAGAAATTCCTTCATAGTTCCACAAACATCTGAATTTATGAAGCCTGATTTAACAGTCTTTCTCTCAGTGAAGAAAATAAATTAGATGTCTCTTCTTTAGTTGGCTTGCAATTTTTACAAGATTGATAGGGATTTGAAATCCTCTAGATCTCTACCTTTCTCTCAAATTTGGTAAATTGACTAGCATCTTAAAAAAAAAAAAATAAAAAGGAACAGGTGTGGGGGCCGAAAGAAAGACCGGCTGACCAAACCATCAACTGCATTTTGTTTCTGATCGTATCTTATGATAACAATTTTTGTGTATTTTTGAAATCTGCATGCTGTTTGATGTCTGTGTGGCTAATCTATTTCTTTCCTTACAGAAATAAAGGGCCACAGATTGCTTATGAGCGTAGCTTTAGGTGGAAACTGGCTCATTTCCGTTACTTGTGTCAGGTACTGATAAATAATTACTTACTTTTTGAAACTCTTTGAATTTACATTTATATGTGCTGCCTTTTAACGTTATTGCCTTATGATTACAGTCCAATGCATTGCCAAGTCATGTGAAAATCAATGTATCCAGACAGACTTTATTTGAGGATTCCTTCCAGCAAGTAAGCCTGTAAAGATTGTTGTGTTTGTTTATCAAGATGAAGCGTAAGAACAAAAAATGGCCATAGCCAGTTCAGACTAATGGTCCTTCAGGCACAGTAATCTTCCTCTGGTATTAACCAGAGGGCATTCTTAGGGAAGACTGTAAGAACAGAAGTAATGTATATAATACTTTTACCAAATGATCTTTCAGCTCCCAGCTGTTTGCAATTTAAATGCTTATTAGGCTTGATGTGGTTTCTGGGTATTTAATAATCCTCAAGGGACTTCTCTTCTGTGAGCTTGTCTGTGCTTCTCTTGTGAACTTTTAGCATCTACAGCATCCTGTGGTAAAGAGCTCCATAGCTTAACCACCTTGCGTACCATATTAACTTAACCACATCAGATTTGCTTCTCTCATTCTTGTGTGTGGTTATATACATTACAAAATGTTATTTTCTCCAATTAAAACTGGTGTCCTGCTTTGTCCTTCACATGTTAAATCTGTGTAATTTAAGCTTACAGTTCTTGAGCAGTCTGCAGCCAATGTATGTTCCTTCCTTCTTTCTCTGTAACAATGAAAATTCTTGCCGCTGTCACCACATCAAACCCTCTTGGGAGGGATTCTCTATAAGTAAAAACTATGTTATTAATGAAACTATATTACTCTTATTTTGAATTAAATTACGGTTTTAAGTGATTTGCCTAAACCCAAAAATCTGTCATATATCAGACGAAATGCCTTTTCACCTGTTTTCGTGTAGTGATACTGAATGCCTTAGGAAGAGTATGAGAACAGGGCAACCATGTAGTGATACTTTCCAGATATGCCCTCCTACTTGCTAACAGTCTGCTGCTCAAGGACTCGGAAGTCCAAGTTGGTATTTTTGTGTGCAGTTCATTGATTGCAGGTTCCATGAGATGGTCTAATTTCTTGTAAAATCTGTGTAAACATTTGACATATATGGTATTTTTGTATCAAATAAAATCTGAATAAGAGGGAGCGATTCTATTGGCAATGCATAATTTATAACATTAAATTTTGGGGTTTTTTTAATAGATTATGGCATTAAAACCCTATGATTTGAGGAGAAGATTGTATGTTATATTCAGAGGAGAAGAAGGATTGGATTATGGTGGCTTGGCAAGGTAAAAAAAAATTAAAATAGTTTTTATATTTTTAATAGCACTCTAACCTTTATTTCTAATGTCATTCTGTTGGCAAAGAAACTGCTTGCTTTTGCAGTCTGACCCTGGTTACCTTTTTAGCTCCCTTTAATGTATTAAGGAAGTGGAACTGGCAGCGCTGGCTATTGTTAGGGGTTATAACTGCGTTGGTAAAACTGTCGTCTGAGTTGTTCAGTTCTTTGACGAAGATTGATGTTTAAATTGGAATTTTTTAATGCCATTTAATTGCTCTAGACTGAGTTATTTCAGAAACTTTCCATCAGAAAGTTTCACTTTCCTGGAAGTGGGGACTGTGGAAAAATAAAGTGTTTTGCTTATTTGTTAAGAAACAAGTGAACACCAGACTGGGGCTGATAGGAACAGAAAGGACATAAAAGGAGAGTAGTGCAGGCATGAAGTAATGGCAGATGAACAGACTATGTAGGCTGCACAGGAATACAAAACAGCTAGACAACAAGTTATTCTAGAATCTGAAGTGCAACTTGGAGGGAAAATCTGATAACAGGAAAACCATAGACAAAATGCGTTTCATCTGTTGACCATATAAAAGACAACCACTGAGTACTGCTGCCAGTTACTTGACTGAAATATTACTATTAGGATGAAAATTTCAGTACTACTGCAGATCCAGGGAGTTTGAAGTGATAGGTGATAAATTTTTTCTTGTTTGTTTTTTTTAATGTAAAGGTATTCTATTTTGGTTTTGTTCTGGTTTTATGTAGCTTGCTGTGTTAAAATGAAGTTCACTGAAAATGTGTAGTATTTGTAAGTAAGGAAGCTTGCCTCTCAAGGTTGAGCTTCTTTGGATATATGGTTATGCTTCTGAATTACAATATCTGCTAGGCTTTTCAGGGGTGACTACAGGGAAGAATCCAATTTTTGCTTTGCATGGGTTTTGTTTGGTTAGTGTCCCTATCATGATGGCCCTACACATAGGATGGGGAACCAGGAGAATTGAAGTAATCTGTTCCAGAGAAACAAAGTATTCCAAAGAAGTGATGTTAGAATAATTTAACTGAAGAGCGTTAGTGATAGAAAGTGGCAGAATAAATAAATAAATAACAAATATAGAAGTAATATAACTTTGTAGTTTTAGGAATAGGTCTTGCCCAAGATTTTGTGTGTGAAATTGAGAAGCAGCAATGATCTCATTGTAACTTAAACTGAGAAATCTCAAGTGACACTGGATAAATGTTCATGTACTGACTTGCTAATGTAACACTGTATTAATACAAATATAGAAAGCTGATGCACCTGATTTATCACCTGTCTCTCAGCAGACTAAACTCAATGTTCCCTCCAGAATTTTACCTTGCGTTCAGAAGGACCAATCTGACACTGTCCTGTGGCTAGTTCTAGCAGCCGACATGAAAATTTCATTGCTTCTTCAAACTTCTTGTTGGTGACTGATGTCTTTGATTCCTCCCTTGTTATCTGGCTTTGATCTAATTTAAATGCCTATTACATTTGATGCTTCTGTGCAGAGCTAATATAATTGTCTCAGTATAAAGCTTGCACAGAATCCTGTACAACATTCTCATGTTTTTTAAAAGGTACACAGAACTCCATTAGGGTTATCGTATCCTGGCTGCCTTTCTCTGTTTACTCTTTCTACTTGGGCTTTGAGTTGGAAGCGTATTGTAGCAATCATGACCCATGACTTGAGTTTCAGAGAACTATTAGGAGAAACATGCCAGCAAACCTCTCATTTCTATTCCTTGCTCTCAGATAAATCTAGGGATAGAAAAGATGCCTCTTCAATGTCACGGCTACAAGGTAATCAGGATGGAATTCAGTCCCTGCAGTTGTTACAGGATAGACTTTTTAGCTTTTTTTGCAGCTTTTCCCTAAGCCTGGTTGTTCAGTTCCAAGCATTTGGGGCCTGATACAAAAACTCCTGAGTGTATATATGACTGCTTCTGAGGTGTCTGATAATATGTAAATACTATGAAGCAACAAATATTCTAAAAATCAGCTATCCTAACACTGAAATACCAGGTTCTATTATTATTTCAGGTCACCTGAGTTGGAAACTATGAAAGTGGTGAATAACATGTATTAGTTAAACCTCAACAAAAGTATATTTTCACATTGTTGTGTCCTGTGGGCTTAACTTATGCATGGTAATTTGTTAAACCACAGTAACTCAGTGTGTGTTCTGCTGTCAGATTTGGAAGGCAAATAAGGTGTGCTGTGGTTTGGGTTTTTTTGTTTTGTTTTGTTTTACCTGGGTTGTTTATAATAAGCACTGCCCATGGAATAATCTGTAATTTTTTTTTTTTTATTTGAGTTGTATGCAGTAAAGCAGGCATAAGGAGGATAAATACTGTGTACTGGTTGAGGCAAGGACTCTGTAGGCAAAAATGTTACTAATATGCAGCTAAAACCTATGTGATGAGAGCGTGTTCAAGGTGACAATCTTAACAATAATTTCTAAACTTTGGAAACCATGACTTTCTAACATTGTTTTTAATAATGATTTTTTTTATATTTAAGAAGTATATAATGCCATATATTATTCTGATTCTAATACAACACTGTTTATATTATTTTTCTAAGTTTGCATATATTTTGACCATTTTGCTAGTTACCTAAGAGGAATGGTGATAAACATCTGTATTTGATGGTTTTTATGTGTATACATGTTTTTTTTTCCTTAGAGAATGGTTTTTCTTGCTTTCCCATGAAGTACTGAACCCTATGTACTGCCTATTTGAATATGCTGGCAAGAGCAACTATTGCCTGCAGATAAATCCAGCATCAACAATCAATCCTGACCATCTTTCATATTTCTGTTTCATTGGGCGCTTTATTGCCATGGTAGGTTAGATTTTTAAGGTATTATTATTTGCTGTAGCTATACATTTATTCCTGAACAATATTTGTTTTTACAGTTATTAAAGGTTATATTAATCTCTTACAAATGGAAGATTAAGGCATATAAGGTTATTGAGCCAAAATATTTCCTGAGATTTAAGTCTCTGACACACTCAAGTTTCCTGTGATAGTGATGAAAGTTAATATGACATTCAGTATAATGTTTTATTTTTATCAACTGGATGTGTGTACTTCATGCAAATCGCTGTTTGAGTGTCTGAATACTGATGCTCTGAAAAATCTGACTAGTATTTTCTGAAAAAGGCTCCTCAGATTTGGTATACTTTACTGTATTCGAAAAAATGAGTTACAAACGTTTTGTGGAGTACACTGAGCCTTAATTGAAACGTATGTACTTGGATACAAAGGTCAGATACTGAGGAGAGCAGAAGCTGTCAGAGAGCTGATTCTCTGCCATCAGATTTCTCTTAAACTACAAGCTGACAAGGCATGTTGTATCATTTCTTCTTCTGGTATCACTGAGTCTATTTTGTGTCGTGGACTGCTCTGTCACATTTGTTTCCTTCCGTGTAGTAATACAGTCATTTTTCCATTTAATCATCATGATGTCTACAGGGTAGCCCTCAGCAACATCCCTGAACTTGGTGAATAGTGAAACCAAAAAGAGTAGATAACAGTGCATTTTCAGATTGAAGAGACTGTAATCTTCTGTTGTTCAGGTTTTTTGTATGAAATTAGAATAAATATAAGCAAAGTGTAGCATAGATGGAAAAAAAAAATGTTCAGACTTAAATTAGGTTTGGGGCTTTTCTTGATTTTGCTTTTCATATAGATGCTTCTTGAGAAGCAAATTTGTTCAGTTTTGATGATAACATCTCTGATTTCAAGGATTTTATGGCCAAGTTCCCCATTTCTGTGCTGTCATGAAAATTTATTTCATTGGGTTAACGCTTTCACTAGGCTACCAATTTTTTTCTTTCTTTTAGAACCCTCAGTAAGCTATAATGCCATTTAGCAGGAAGATATGATAAAGCTAATTAGGTGCTAGAACCAAATGCTGTTTCTTTTAGTCAGTGATTTTTGATCTTGCACATAAGATAAATCCATAATTGAAATGTTAACTTTAGGAAAACTACTTCCTAAAAGTATCGATCATAGAAGAGAACTTAATTAAAGTATTTAATTAAAATACAAACTTTTCTTTCCTGAAGTATTTTTGTATTTTTATTTTAAATTCTCTAAGGGGGTGGGAGACAGAGACACCTTTGTAATGGTCCCTAATGTGGTCTGTCGTGAGGTTTGAGCATATTCATGGTTTAGAATGGATGGCACTTCCTGCAGTACTTCCTGGGATACCCTCTAGTGGCTTAAAATACCTCAGCTAATAATGTAGGTGGGAATCAGTTTAAGGAGTCTCATTAGGCTTTTTAAGTGCAGTTGTAGTTTCTGTCTAAGTTCTAGAATAGTTGTGATTTTCAGATCATTATGACTTCTTTTGGGTTTATACTTAAATACCCACAGACGTTTTCAACTGAAATGGGGTTAAACATAAAGAATACACATCTTACTTGGTAACAAAAAGCTGTTAAATGAGGTTTGCTGAGGCAACTTGTATAATTTGCTGTAAGATTATCATAGACATTCAATGAGATGATTTAAGAGCTTATTTTTGCAAAAAGCAGGAAATCGTATGGCTGGATGCTGCACTTGACATTTAATTTTTTCATTTCTATCAACTCACTCTCCCATAAGAAGTATAGACTAGTTAAAAAATAAATAAATAGACAAATAAATAAATAAATGTCCCTGAGAGAACCTTTTAAGCTCTTCTAAAGCAGAAGAAAATGCATGTGAGAGTAAGCCTTAGGGGGGAAATTAGAAGCTGGGAAAAAAAGATGGAGCCTTGCCTTTTTCTAAAGGAAATGAGTGGGTACGTTGGCTCTTCTGCTCCTAGAATTTCAGCTGTGAGGAAGACAAACAATGAATGCCGTACTTGACCTACATTTAGGATGATTTGTAAAGAGGTATTTTATTTAAGAAAGTGTACCTGATGAGGGCAAAAAGTATTTTCATAGTTATAGCTGTGCTCTGTTAGCTCTCGGATGCACTGAACCAGTATAGAGGTTAGCACTCTGTGTGTGTGTGTAATGCTAGGCTTCAGTGCTAGAATTTAGCCTACACCCTTTGTGCATGCGTGGTGAGACAAGTGTGACCATAGTTTGGTTTTTTTTTTTTTTTCCAATTTCTTTTTGCAGTAGAAGGGAGAATCTCATTTCTCAGTTCTGTTACCTATAAAAAATGCGATTCCTAAAGCTCTTTCTGAAGCAGTCTGTGATTGCATTTTTAAACTGTTTATTACAAGCTGCAGTAGCATTGTGTAAAGGATGGTTTTACAGGATGTATATATGTGGTAAAAAATGGCAGTAATACTCAAGTAGGATCAAATATGATCAAGTAGGATCAAATAACTCTTGGAATATATTCTTATTCACATAATAAAGAGTAAACTTAGTAATTTTCTCTTTCAATAGACTTCATCCTTTTATGAGAGGTTTATTTTTAATCAAAAAATTTCTAAATTGTAATGATAACATATGCTCGGATAAATTTTGTCAATTAATCATTTTTTTCTTCCCATTTAATATATTGTTTTGTTCTTTTTAAATACCAAGCTGCTACTGCTACTTGGTGCTTTTTATTATTTCAAGGAGAAAGGAAAAAAAGAATTCAGGTCCAGAAATACTTCAGTAATTCAGTAGTTCAGTAAAAGCTAAACAGACTTTTCTCTGTTCAACAGGCATTGTTTCATGGGAAATTTATTGACACTGGTTTTTCTCTGCCTTTCTACAAACGAATGCTGAGCAAAAAACTTACTATTAAGGACCTAGAATCTATTGATACTGAATTTTACAACTCCCTAATTTGGATAAGGTTTGTAGATTATTTTTTCATATGTGATGTTTTATGGATTTTGTCATTTATATAGAATTCATTGCGCTTTTTTTTTTGTTTTATTCAGGGATAATAACATCGAAGAGTGTAACTTGGAAATGTATTTTTGTGTGGATATGGAGCTCTTAGGCAAAGTAACCTCACATGAGCTGAAATCAGGAGGTTCAAATATCTTGGTAACTGAGGAGAACAAAGAAGAATATATTGGGTAGGAAGGTGTAGATGTTGAAAAAAGTCCGTATTTCTTCTGTTGCTGTAGTCTTTTTTGACACAGTATATGATTTGTTTGTTGTGTTTGGGTTTTTTTTTCCTTTTTCTTTTTTTCCTATTACTATGTAATTCTTGGGACTATTACTGAAATGGTATCTTGGTACATTTTGCTATCTTGGTACACATGATCTCTTGGTACATTTTGATCTCTCCTATTCCCCTCTTCCCTCTCCCTCCACTGCACACCACCCCTCCCCCCCCCCCCCCCCCAAAAAAAAAAATGACCTGATAGAGAGAATGTGACCTATCTTGTTATTACACGTACAATGAGAGAACAGGTGAAACTTAAAATGAACAAACAAAATGAGGGAACAAATCCAGGTGGAAGGAAGAAATGTATTTGACAGAGGATTTCAAAATTGTTCAGAACTTTGCTGTCACTGTGGATACTGAAATTCAGAATGGTATATAATGTGGTATGACTTCAACTATTTTTTCTCTTTGTTCTGTTATGCTGCTCTTTCCTGCTTCTCTCCTAATCTTACCACTCTCTCTCTTTCTGAACCTGTATTTCTGATCCATCTATTCAGAGTGGTCTTAAAAGCAGATGTACACAGATCCTTTTCTGTGATACAGTGTATGTCCAGTGCTGCACATAAAGTTTCCACTTAAATTAGCAGTCTTTAGTTTCTTAGTCAAATAGTTTCTATAGAATGTATATATATTTATTGTCTTTTTTTTTTTTATTCAGAAGTGGCTTGACCATTTTAGCTGAAACATAAAAAACATTACCTCTTCTTCCAAATCTTAGCATAAATCAGAAGCTCAAAACAGAAAATGACTACTCTTTGTTGAAGCTGGAAATAGTCTTATGCTGGAAGTATTGGGCAACCATAGTTATAGGTATTATAAGCAACAGTATTTGTTATTATTCTCTGCCTACATGGTGTTTTTTGCTCAAGAACAGAATATTTTAAAATTGGTGGAAATTTTTCATAGAATCATAGAATATCCTGAGTTGGAAGGGACCCATAAGGATCATCGAGACCAACTCCTGGCTCCACACAGGACCAGCCGAATCAGAGCATATGACTGAGAGCGTTGTCCAGACGCTTCTTGAACTCAGTCAAGCTTGGTGCTGTGACCACTTCCCTGGGGAGCCTGTTCCAGTGCCCGACCACCCTCTCGGTGAAGAACCTTTTCCTGATATCCAACCTAAACCTCCCCCATCGCAGCTTCATTCTGTTCCCTCGGTTTCTTTTCTACCATTGAAACACTAGGATTATGCACTTTTTAAGCTAAAGCAAATTTTGTCATAAAAAAATCATAATGCCCAAGTAGCATTATTTTCATGAAAAGGCTGCTGAATTTTGATTAATGCAAGGTTAATACTAATAAAAAAAATATTTTTTAACTAGAATGATAATCTAAGTTCATCTTGCTACTTTTACTGTTGTCAAAGTTTGGAGATTTGTGATAATATTAGTATGGTAGGTCCCTTGTAGTCTATGGAATCATCCAGTATAAGAAAGTAAAATGGGAGGGAGCGTTACCTCATGGGAACACACGCAGTCATACGTGTTTAGACTTCTTCACATTGACTGCTAATTGATGTTTAATTTATGTTTGGTTTTTTCCATCCCAGGCTAATGGCTGAGTGGCGATTTTCTCGGGGAGTCAGAGAACAAACCAAAGCTTTTCTTGATGGTTTTAATGAAGTTGTTCCTCTACAGTGGCTACACTATTTTGATGAAAAGGAGCTGGAGGTGAGGTTTTCTGTTCAACATTTTTACCTTTTGCAAAGGTAATACATATGGAATGATTAAATGGATAGGTCAGCTTGAATCTCTCATCTGTGGCATGCTGCATTTGATAACTTCTGGAACATGGAGAATTTAATAGGAGCAGTGGGGGTAAATCATGGTGAAAAGTCAATATCTATTGAATCGGTGTTTTGTGGTGTTCAGCAGTTGGGAATTTTAGATTCCATCCTCACATTAAAATGTGCAAGTTTCTATGAAAGGATCAGAATATGAGGTCACAGATGGATCTATTAGTCACAGAAAACTTTTTCCTCTGTGGTAGATGGGTAGAATTACCTTGTAACAGATGGCACAGAAGTTGATTCTGATGTATAGTGATTGCTTAGTTTCACATACATAGTCTAGCATAGGTTCTAGGGTTATTACACTTAAGGACAGAAAGTTGGGAGGAACCAACAAGGTTTGAAACTGAATTTTGCAGATCCTCGATATCTAACCCAAGGGCCGATAAGAGGAATCACTTGCATGCACCATGTTTACTTAACAACCAGCCTGACCTATACTCATTGTTAGGGTTGTGATTTGTAGCTGGGACAAAAGGCTCTGTAGTGCAATGCTTATTTATTTCTGTGAGACCTGCCAAGGTATAATGAGCAGTGTTCTGAAAGCTTCTTAAGTTAAATGGGAGAACTTTGATCTATCTTATTTAGTGTTCAGTTTTCTGGGAGGCTTTACCTTTAGACTTTCAGCTTTCATTGCCTCTTGTAATGAATACTTTGCAGATTTATACTTTGCAGTGTATTTCATCTTTACTAGTAGTAGCAGTATCTGCAATGTAATCATCATCTTGGAATATGAGGCGAGGATTTAATAGGAAAGGTAATATCCTCTTTAATATAAAATTTCCTTTTATGGGAAAGGTAATATCTTTTATTATTGAATTATTAGTTGAAAGAAACTAAGTTTCTGATATGCGGGCTTTCAGACCTCTTAAATACATAAACAATTTTGGAGGAGTTCTGTAAACTTAGGATACAGGAAAATCTAACTGTGGAGTAAAATGAAAGAATTAACAGTCCTTTTTTGGGAGCAGGAACTTCCATTTTTGTTAGCGTGCCTCATACAAGATACAAAATTAGCTTTTAATTTATGTGTGTACACATGTATATTGTCAAGCAACCATTCTGTTTTCTAGGTTATGCTCTGTGGTATGCAAGAAGTTGATTTAGCAGACTGGCAGAGGAACACTGTTTATCGTCATTATACAAGGAACAGCAAGCAGATCATATGGTTCTGGCAGGTATGTTGATTAGTAAAATTTCCAATTTCTTTAGGTTTTGTTTTGTTTTGTAATAAAAATAGCACGTGGAGTGGAGGAATGCCATCTGAGTGCAGGTTCTCACTGCTTCCTTTCTTTTTTCTTCTCAGAAGGAAAGGAGGATTACTGGTTCTTAGGGAGCATACTTTAGGGTGGAAAATGGCAGATAGATACCCACATTACATTTGGATGGCTGGGTCATGAATACTTTTTCTATATCTTGTCCTTCTTATTGATTATACAGTGATAGAGGTTTTTTTTATTCTTAGCAGAGATCTACCTTCTATATGTTCTAATATGTAGTACACCTGTACATCTGAAATGCCACATATTATTTATGATTATTGTCATATTAACTGTGCCAGTCTAGCATTGATTAAAACTCACATTTTAATGAAGTTGGCTAAGAATTATTTTCAGAAAAAAACCTACAAAAATGCTAGACAGGCTCTCAGTTTCTACGAATTTCCCTAGAGAGAAGTCACAGCTAGGCAGTTCCTGCCTTTTGATAAATCACTATTGTAGAGATGCTTTTAACAAAGTGCTATAAGAAAATGATGCAAATCAATTATTTCCTAGCTTATTTATATTGTCAGAATAATGTAAGGTCTGGCAATATAATCTGGTTTTGAGAAGCTTGGTACTGAAAGAATCTTAATGGGAAGTTCAGGTAACTTGGATATGGTTTCAACATTTATAGAACAAAAATGATTCACTTTGTTATCCAGGTTTTTCTGAGTCAAAATTCTAGTTGTATCAATGCCCCCTCTCTTATTCAGATGGTCTCTGTCCCCTGTCTTTTCTTCCCCTTCCCTTTCCCAGTGAATTTCCTTATGAAGTGATGCAGCTGTTAGAGATGTTGTTTCCTCTCACTGAGACTGCCACATGCAGAGAATACTTCAGTCTTGAAATACCCAGAGCCCGTGGCTAGGCTATTGCTGTGTTTAATCAAAATGGCAATAGTCTTCATATAAAGCATTGGCATGATTTGTATTTTAGTGCAGAATAAAATAGATAAAGTTTCTTCTTATTTGCTGTTCCCAGCCTTATAACAGTTGACAGTGCATATTATCTGAAATCACTGTCTTCTCCCTCCACCCAGTTTTGCTGAAATCAAGAAAGGTAAACTGTTCTCACAGTGGTGTCTTTTTAAATGGAATTATACTTTTTCAACAGTCTTGTGGGGTTTTTGTTTTTCTCCAGCTATGCTAAAGTTTTTTATTAAGTAATTTGAATTTCTGTGCCTAGTTCGTAAAAGAAACAGACAACGAGGTTCGCATGCGACTTCTGCAGTTTGTCACTGGCACTTGCAGATTACCACTAGGTGGATTTGCTGAACTTATGGGTAAGTAAAAGGTGACCAAAACTTTTATACTGAACTGTTCCATCTGCAAATGAACCATGCTGCAAGTGTACAGATAGCAGGAACTTCATGTACATCACCTTGTATCTAGAAAGGCTTTTATATATCAGAAATCCCATGAATACATTTGTAAATGATTAGGAAATTAGCTCATTTCTATGAGAAGAATGTTCATATTCATGTAACATCAAGTAGCACCTAATGAGCTCTGTCTGCTGTATCTGAGTTGTGTCTTATATCACGTATATTATCACGTGTGCTACTTAAAAGTAACAGCTTCACACTGTTAAAAATCTTCTTTCCTAGGAAGTAATGGTCCTCAGAAATTCTGCATTGAAAAAGTTGGTAAGGAAACCTGGTTACCAAGAAGTCACACTTGGTGAGTTGTTACATGTAAACCTTCTGTACCTTTAGTGGTTCTCTCTTTCAATCTTGCATTTACCAAAGCAAATGAAATCTAATTTGAATCAGTTCTCGATCTCCATTTTCAGCTTCTTTGATTGCTCTGATATGCCAGTATTGAAAACTGTATCATCCTTCTTGCATAGAACTGAGAGGTGTTTCCCTAATTCTTTCTTTTAGGGAATATTAAATAACTGAACAAAAGTCATGTTGGTATTAGGTATATACAGTTATTTGATACACTTCTTATACATGCATATTATAGAAGATAAATGTATAGTCATTGAGATAAAGCAAGGTGAAAGAAATCACAGCAAACATTCAAAACAAGGATGTTTAGCCAATACAGATACTTTTTCCTGCCAGGCTTCAGACCATTGTAGGCTTGGCATTCCTATGCCAAACTGGAGCAACAGGTATACACAGATCAGTTTCCCCATGCATACTGTGTGCAAAATGGACACACCTTCCTTTGGCAACCCTGAGACAGTAATATTCAGCATACTTTTAAACTACTTCAGGGAATCCTCCATTTTCTCTACTGCTGCTGTTTTTTTCAAGTGATGATTGCAAGAGTTAAACATCCCTCTTTGTCTAAGGTGATTTTGGGGAAGACACAGAATGAAACAGAATTTTGGCGGGAGCCTTTTAGGGCAAAGTTTAGAGCGAAAAAAAACCCACCCCTATATCCAGGCATGCTTAGGAAGAAGAAAAATTTAGCTTTTTCATGCTCTGCTGGAATTTGGAGATGCTTCAAACCAGGATGATGGCAAACACTTCTTCTTCTGAGTATTATAGGTCTCTGTATCTTGGGCTGTCTTTAGTCTTCAAAGGTTCTGGTTTTTATCTGATGTGAAAGTGGTCTTTTGTTTCTTGAAGTATTCCTCTCAAACTTTGCCTGTTTTTGCAGCTCATAGAAACATCCAGGCAGTGAGATTGCACTGATTGCTATTTCTTCATTTCTAAGTGTTAGACCAGACAATTTTTAACTTCTGCTATAGCAGTTGAGTTCTGTAGTGTTCTACATGGGATTTAGATAAACTTAACTAAATTTTGTTTTTTTCTGCTCAGTTTTAATCGTTTGGATTTGCCACCATATAAAAGCTATGAACAACTAAAAGAGAAGCTGCTCTTTGCCATTGAAGAAACAGAGGGATTTGGTCAAGAGTAGAAGCGGTTTCTAGTCAAAAAGGAGATCTTGCATAATAAAAGGCCCAGCCACCTAAAATTGCACACTTAATTGTATATAAGCTTTTTGTTCTGTACAGTGATCTTTCTGGAACTCTAAAAGTATAATTGTTCTCCGTTCTTCCACAAAGATATGCAAAACAGTTCAGCCTTTTCTACTTTTATTTATTGCCCTTCCAAAAGACCAGAAAAACCCCTCATAAATTTTGAAAGCAGACAAGAGACTTATTTAAAATATATATAAAAAATATAAATATATATACTAATAGGCTCTAGTTTTATAGAGCTTTAAGTGTATGAAAAGTTGCAGCCATTTAAAGGGGCCTGGATTTGCTTTATCTTGGCTTTATTCAGAAAAATGTTTAAACTGCTCTGTGTTCTCTCTTAAGAAACATCTCCAAGTTTGTTTTATTGCATGGCTGTTCTAAAAGGTGTTAAAGGCTTAGGCCAAACGTATCCTAAATATGTAGAAAGATGCTGCTGGTATTTGAGACGACAGAATACGTTGTTCTGTCAGTTTAATTTTTTAAAATACGTACATAGCTGATATATCCCTCTCTACTGATGTAGCCAAGGTCATGAATAAAGCCTTTACTACTTGCACAAGAGTCATGTACAATAAGATGAATGTGATTTAATGTTGAAAGGAATTGGTGCCACTGTTCTGACTTATTGTAGGAGCTGAACAGAATATTTTAATTCATTTGAGCAGCATTGAAATTTGTTTACATCTTACCTTGGGTTATTACCACGAGGATGTTAGGTAATCTTTAAAGAAAAAATAATAATAAAAGAGAAAATATTACACATTCTCTCCTTGGTCTGGTGTCTTACAGGTTTCTTCTTTTTTTTGTTTTTTGTTTCCCTTTTCAATCTGTGATGCCCTTTTTGTAGAGTATATTAATGTAAACTGAGCTATAAGGGTATACAAAAGGTAATGTGAACTTTGCTGCTTTCTATGTTTTCAGTTTCAGTTTTTGGATCTAGTAAACCCAAATAAAATGAAAGTGACATAAGCTTTGCACAGATAAAAATATTCTTAAGTATTAAATACTCTCATTGCTCTTAAGTTCTTACAGAAATTCAGATGTACCTGAATTAAGTATGTCTAAAACCTGTCACTCTTTTACGTAGGTCAAGTTTGTCCTAAGTGCACAATAATATAAAGCCATTTTTAAATTAGTTTTATTGGCATTGAGGGCATTTGCTGAACTGCAAAGATGTGTTTTAAAAAAAAAAAATAAAAATTTAACACCTTATTCACATGAATGATATTAAATGCTACTTCTAGCAAACTGTGCTTCCTTATAGAGTAAAAACGTTTAAAATTACCACTTGTATTATGCTTTAAATATTAACTGTAAATTCCATTACATTTAACTTATACAGAATTTTGTACACACATGAAAATGATTTTAGAATATGATTAAATAAACACTTCTGTAACATATCATATTGCACTGTTAAAAGTGTACATGCAGAAAAAATACCTATATCTCTTCATGTATCTTTCCAATACAGCAACTGAATTCTGCCAAAATTTTATTTTTCTACATATTGGATTCTCCTAAGGCTTTGTATTCAATTTGCACAGCTTACTGTGGAGCTGTTAACCTGTACGTAGCTTTGGTAACACCGGTAGTGCAGCGGGCCCAACAGACCGCTATCTTACCTGAACTTTCTGTAAGAATTTCAAAAATTTCCATCACTTTGAGGTTTTTTCATACTACACCAAATATCGTCTGCAAAACCATTTTCAGAAATACAGCATTAGATTAATTTTAAGTGCAAATCCACTTAAATTATGACTTATGCTGGTTTGAATGGAGTAAGCTTTAAAAAAACCAACCAAACAACAAACGTCAAAGGCTGGGCCACAGAAGGGTGTGTGGCTTGCCTGAAAGACAATTAAGAGCGCTAAGTGTCATAAAGTTGAACTTCATGAATTTGCACTAATGAATGACTTCGTGACCCACTACCAACTGCTGAATTTTGTGAATCTGTGAGTAAGTGAACAAAATAATAATAAAAAAGACAGCACATCACAAGAATGTAGTTGCTTTATTGTTTTGATAATTTTAGCTGTCTCATAACAATAGTTATGCAACAGTTTTTCCTGGGGGTAAGGGTTAGTAAGCAAGGAAACAAACCAAACCTAGCAGCCTTCTGTGCATGTGCATGATCTATTAATTGGTTTTGAAGGACTGACTACAAGCATGAGAAAAAAAGAGAAAAAAAACCCCAACTCCACAACGATTTGTATACTTGTTTGTGAGTGTGTACAGTTAACTTGGCCTTTCTGGGAATTCCAGTAATACTGCATTGTAACTTTTTCTTTTTCCCATGTGCGTTCCCCATGATTCAGCTGTACTTGGGGGGGAGGGAAGACAGTGAAAAGAGGAAATACAGCAAAGGCTGGAGATCACGAGGGAAGCAATGAGGTAATACTACAATACTACTGGAAGGAGCTACTGTGTAGCTCATGGGTTCTGTTTGTTCCTTTCTTCCTGCAAAGCAGCTCAAGCTGCTCTTCTCCTAAACACTCAGCAATGTTTACCTGGTGGACCAGTAGCCTTCCCCTTTCTGCAGATACTGTTTTCTGCAGCAGAGAAAGCAGAGAAGCAAGGTGCCTCTGCCACAAAGCCACTAGAAGCAGTTTTGTGTATGGCAGGTGGTTTTGTAGTGTGTGAATGCCAAAAATTCAACAAATCTCTCTGAAATACTACATGTCATCCACCCCGGAACTTTGGCATAGCAAAGACTTCATTTTGATGCTTTACTAACAGAAAAATAAGAATTACTTTGCCGTAGGGGAGAAAACCCATCTTTTAACCAGTTTCATGATCTGAGGCTAGAATTAAAGCTCTAGAGTGTCTCTCAGCTGTGCATTCTTACTACCGACTTGGCACAGGCTTGGTTAGTCTACACAATTTATACCCTTCGTCTTCCTCCTATAAATTGCAATATCCTTTTCTATTACAGCAAACACTAAGTATTTATAGTCAATTTGTTCCAGTGTTAGACTTTCTACTGGCAATACCACGCGTATTTGATTGCCTGCCATTTTTTTTTTTTTTTTTCATTATTTGGTCCTCTTTTACTGTTGGGTAATCAGAATATATTGTTTGAGAAGAGTGTAAATATTTTCTGTGCTGAATATCTAAGGTTAATTTATTTTTCTGGTGGAAGTTCCTGCTAAAATAGCAGCAAGAACAAAAACAAAGTTTCACTTTATCTCTACAAACAGAATCCTATGTGTTTCTAAATTGTAGTTCCCATCTAACGTACTGGGAGGACGCATTCCTCCTGTCATCACACTCGAGGGGAAGGCGTGCGTATGTCCAGCAAGCATAGTGCAGCCACCAAATCCTCAGAACTCACAGACTTGCACTGTGCACATAAATATTCATATTTCACAGAAAGCTGCTCACTGCATATGCCGGTATCACCCATACAAGGATTTTCTTAGGAGTTCCCTACTTCACTTTTTTAAAAACAAAAACAACCCACAGCACATTTTGCAAAGTCAAATGCTTGCATTTAAGCATAATGGAATTAAGATTGCTTGTGCAGCCTTAATGACAAATCTGTAGGAGCATCTAATAACGTGAACATACATTACTCCTGAAGGCCATTGCACTCCACAGAATACTCTAGAAAAAATTGCAGGTTTATAATTATGTCATGGCCCTGAACCTCCTTTCTTCAAAGTCATGCTAGTTGTGTTTGTTTCTTATTATTCCTCATAGATAACTTGTAGCTGAACAGTGTAAAAAACTTAATTAAAAACCCATGCAGCCACCGTCCCAGCCTTTCCCATCTGATACATACCCTGCTTGTCCATGAAGCCCTTTATTCCCATGTAAACCAACAGATAGGCTCACCGAATCAAACAGGTCTTCTAGTTGACAGTTTCATTGAAATGAGATGGCAAGAGCAGGTTTAGGCTATACTTTTATTAACAGCTTCAATAAATCACAGTATTTGGGGTCTTCTTCCTATGCTGCTCAAACCTGAGGCACTGAATTCCCATTATCTTCTTTCTTTTTATATAGAATTAAGCAACTCCAAAGCTTCTTTCTGTACCTGAAAGAAATAAATGTAACAAAACAGTGCCAGGTAGTTCAAGGCTGTTCCAGCAGAACTCACCCTGCAAGCAGTCGAACGTTCCACCACAGTACTGTAAATTCAGAACCCTCCCAAGACCGGTCATTTTTCTTCTGTAGTTCAAGATGCTCAATGCTTGAAACATGAGCGGGAATAAAACCACTTATGCCAGTGCCTTCATTTACTACATGTAGTAAGTTTATTTGTGTTGAATACAGATGATTAGCTCCTGATTTGCTGTAGTCCAATAGTAGCACGTAGTAAGTTGTCCTGTACTTGACCATAACCAACCAATCCAGGGTTTTCAAAACTCTGGACAGTAGCTAAGGAAACGCAAGAAGACTGTTTCTGAGACTCCTTTTGGGAAAATCTAATAAAATTTGAATATGACCTCTAACACCTTTATTAAAAAACAAACCCCCAACAAACTTCTGGTCCTGACAGAGCAAGCGGTGCAGACAACGTAAGCCAGAGACTGCAGATACTCAGAGATAAAAAACATTCAGAAAACCTACCTCTGCCAAATGCAGAGACAAGAATTTCAATTTCTTTGCACAGGCCAGTTTCTTTCTTACTGGACTACCAAGTCTAGTTCCCAGTGAACTGTACATTTTACACATTCACCCATAGAGTGGAGAGAACAGCACCTCTCAGTTCAGCAGCTCTGCACCCTTCAAGGAGATGAAGGAAACATGTTTGTACCAGGAGGCTGAGCTCTGCTGCAGGAGATAAGCGGTTTAACAACTTGGCTACTGCACAAAAATCACTACTGACTCCTTTTGTGTGGTTTCTAAAGAGAGGCAAGCTTTTGTGATAACTGGTTTCATGTGTGCGTCCAGCTACTAGTAACTGTCAGAACAACTGACCTATTTATAGAATCGTAGAATCATTTAGGTTGGAAAGGACCTTTAAGATCGAGTTCAACCATTAACCTAACACTGCCAAGTCCACCACTAAACAATGTCCCTAAGCACCACATATACGTGTGTTTTAAATACATCCAGGGATGGTGACTCCACCACTTCCCTGGGCTGCCTGTTCCAGTGCTTGACAACCCTTTCAGTGATGATGTTTTCCTAATATTGTAAGGCCCTCATAACAAGTGAATGTTGCAAACACCCATCTTGACATGGACAGGAATGGGCTGATGATGACGAGGGAGTGTTGACCAAGAACGGAGCCTGCGCAGGCAGGATAACGTCTTGTGAGACCTCTCCTCTATTCCTGAAACCCGTAAACAAAGACCATCTGTGCCCTGTGCACCATGTGCCTGTGACAGATCACCACTCACTTGGTCAGCCCTCAAGGGGGGGACAGTGAGACCCCCAGGACCCCCACAACCCACCGACTCATTTCTAGAATGTTTCTGAACATTCCTGAGCACATACTGTGCCTGCTCAATGATGACAGACCCCCGCCTATGGGGCAGGCACATCAGGTTATAAAAAGGAACAACATAAGTTTTCGGTGCGCGCCCACCACCTGAAGACTACAACTATGAGCAGAGAACATCGCTGGATCGAAGGGTGGTGATATCTTTTCTCTTTTCCTCTCTCTCTCTTTTCTTTCTTTTCCTCTCTATCACTGTCTTTGTCTCTAACTTAGTTTTCAGCACATTAGGGTAATATTGTCACAAGTTTTGCTAAACCCTTACCTTTCATAGTTCTGCTAAGTTTTGAGCATTGTTATGACTTTTGCCAAGCCTCTTACCTTTTATAGTTCGAGTTTTAAGTAAATTTATGATTGGTTTGAACCTCTAAAGTAATTGTTGTTACTCCTGGTTACCATGCAGAAAATTAAAAAGTTAACCTCACCCCCTGAGTGGGACGGGACAAATATCCAATCTAAACCTCCCCTGGCACAACTTGAGGCCATTTCCTCTTGTCCTGTCGCTTGCTGAGATGACTACTCCTTTAGGCTATTAAATTCCTATACATTTTGCAAAGCAGTGGAAGAATGAGACCCTTACTCATATTTCTACTGAAAGATGTTACTGAAGGAGCTCACTTTTGGCAGAAACAGTTCAAACCTTACTAGAGAATGTACAGAGGGAAATCTTTCTGAGATGTAAACTGCAAAATTCTACCAAATTATTTCTTACAGTTGGGACATTCAGAATATCACAACACATTTGGATGTCTTTGGTAACAGTTAAAGCCTCTCACACTGCAGCTTAAACCTAAATGAATTGGAGGTCAGTCAACCATCAGAAAAATCAATTGGAAGTCAGGCTTTGTTAGTCCTGATGCTAACAGTATTGTTTATGAAAGATAACTGCAACTGCTGTGCTTTATACTGAATGCACTATTTGATCTGAGCAAGTTTAATGGATTACCCCTCCCGGAAGTAACTCTGTATGTGTTTAGGTAGGAAGCAGATGCCTACCCAAACCAAACAGGATCCTTCTGAGCAGTTCAACAGTGTTATCAAGTGCCTCATGTCACCTAGCACTGGAGATTAGCTGTCAAAGACACGTTACACCCATTTGTCTCAATTCAGATAGTCTGAATCTCTCCCTAGGGGCCTAGTAAGGACTGCAATGTTAAGTTTTACGGATCTAGGAAATTTTTGATACACATAGGCTTTTTTCTTCCTCCTGTTCGTGTGGTTTTTAGCTCTTCCAAAATACGATTTCTACCTTTCCAGTTTTAGGCACATGAAAAGTGACTCTGTGCTCACATAGACATAGGTTAGCTCAGGTGCTGCCTTAACTTCAACAACATAGTTAAGGGTGGGTGGTTGTTAGCACTACAAAAACATCATGAAGAATAACAGTTCTTTATTATAAACAGATTATTTACAACTATTGTGTTCAGAGGCAGTTACCAACATCTAGAATTTTTTGGTGTGTGGATGTGATCCTGGAATATAGGTACTGAACTACAATTTACTCTGAGTTACCTTTATAAAACATCCCACTGCCATGAAGTCACACATGTTGGTTACAGCATATAATTGTACTATTACAGTTAACTTCCTACCTGTTTGTCCTCTTCGGTATGTGCAGGATAGTCCTTCGCTTTGCTTAACCACAGAAGAGCCATCTTTTTATTGTTTAACTTCAAGTATGTCTTCCCCAAAAAGAGCAAATTTTTGCTGTAGAAATTTGGGTCAGCTGTATAGAGACAGGAGAAAAGCTTTAAAGAAGACTGAGCAGCACACTAGCAAAGCCATGATATAACTTCACTGATATAACTACATACAAATCTTTCATAGAACACTGTCTTCCCTTGTCTTCCTTTATCTTTCAGCTAGTCAGTTTTGCTTACAGTGTCACTCTTGGAGAAATAATACATCCATATTTTCTTTTACATATGGACAGTTTTACTGCCAGTTAGATTGGCACTCTGATCCAAATAGCTTCTGAAATAATAAAAAAGCATGCTTTTGAAGGACTTTTGAACTTTAAGAAAATTTAGAAAAACTGACATAAAATTACATTTTATGGCTTCCTTCTTCCCCCTGCATTCCAATGGAACGCCTTGGGGAAGAGTACTTTGTTACTAATGAAAGCACAAATTTCATTTTAATACTTATTCTGAAAAAAACCCTCATTACACTAAATGATGATAGTAAGCGTGTAACATACTTCGAGTATCTCTGATGAAACATTCCAATGTACCAGTCTAGCGTATTGGCTAGCACAACAGGCCGATATGTTTATCGGCAGATCATATGCTATTAACATAATACTGAAAGCTACCAGTTTATTGCAAGTCATCACTCATAAAAGATACTATTCTGTCCAAAAAAGCTAGAAGTATTACCTTCCTCTGCCATGTGGAAGTAATGAAGAGCCTGCAAAAGATAAGGTTGTCTTCTTCAAAATGGAGAATAAACTGAACACAGTAGTCAAACTAAAGCCTTATATGCACACTTGACATAGCTGAAAGAAGGACTTCTGTCCATGATCTTATTTTTATTCATTCAGCATGCTACTGATGGTTCCCGGTCAATGTGCAATCACATTTTACATCTCAACACAACTGGTACTTATCCAACTATTCCCCTGCCACTTCCTCCATAAGCACAGTACCTCGTATTTGTCTCCAGCAAATTGGATCGTGGTTTTCCAGTCTTTAACTTGTCAAGATAATTTTGAATTTTATTTCTACCATCCAGCATATCTACAGTTTCCCCTGGCCAGTTCTCATATATAAATGTAACAGATGAGACAAATCTTATTATTTAGGTCATTAATGTTGACAAATACTTCAGGGAGAAATGACTCCCACAGAGCACCAGTTAGTACCTCTTACATGAGAATAAACTTTTATGAAATCCGCATGCATTTTTCAACTAGTTTCCCATCCTGCACATCAGAAACTTCAGTCCGTTCCTACCTCTTCCTGACATTACTAGCTGGAGGGAAAATATTGTCAGAGAACTTAAAGTCTGGATGTATCTACAAAACAGATTTTGTACTGAAACTGCGCAAGTCTTACCAGAATGGCTCAACTACAGGTTCTGGGACAAGTTTGCTTCTTCAGCCACTTTAAGCAGTACAGAGCTCGTTGCTGGGACTGGCACAATTCTGCAGTATTCGAAATCCTGACACTTTGTATTCTTCTGAGAGTGATTTTCAGCAAAACTTACAAGCTTCACATTCCATTAAAAAGTTTTCTTTTTCAATCAGAGCTTAAATTGCTTTCTGTGTAACAGCAACCGACCTTCTACAATTACTTTCTAGTGACTCCTGTCCCCCCTCACCTTAGAAGAGCAAAACAGTGGGCCAGCTGATCTAAGCAAAGATTACAACAGCTACAGCAAATTTTCCTATTACCAATTTAAATTTCAAGTTTCTATATATGTACAAGTGTTTAAATGGGATGCATACTGTGTTAGACACCCTAGAAGATACACAGAAGACTTACAGCAGGAATTTTCAAAGCAAAGATGAACAAAAATACTTTTGACTGAAAAAACCCCATACCATATGTAGCCAGGGGATGAGAAGGTACTTGTTAGTGGTAGGTAACAAAACAAGCTGTTACTTTTTGCATTTAATACAACAGGGAAAAATCTAATAGTCCTATTAAATAGGTACATGGTATAACACCATCATATAAATCAGCACTGGAACTAGCACAGGCTGTTATCTGCAATAGATCATAACAGTAAATACAAACTAGGTTACGTATAGCTTGTTATTTTCTGCTGCGTAAACTACATGAAATAATTTTCACTATTGTGTGCGTGCCACAGCTGAAAAAATTAAAGACTTTTTATGTTTTCAGATATCCCTCACTCTCCTGTTATATTCTCATTTTTTTAATGACAGTTGTAAACTCACAAGTCCATGGTTATTCCATAAGCAGAGGTCAGCTTTGTCAGGAAAATAAGGAAAATGCTATCAGCAGCTGTGTGTGTGGGAGTAATAATCTGTGAAACATTTTCATATTGTACCTCTTGAAATGTGGAGGTTGGTGGGGTGGCAAATAGCGTTGCAGCTATTTTTCTTTGGTACCATGGCATTTCAGCAAAGGAGTAACACCTGGAGCAAAAGGAAACATTTGTATATACACCCTTCACATTTTTCTCTAGTTTTTGAGTAACACTCTAGTATCTTGGGAGGTCATAATTGTTGTTTCCAAGAGTCACAACAACTCCAGTCACACTGCAAGTTCTATAAGCAAGCTCTTACAACTGTACAACAAAATAGGAAGATGTTTGAAGGTGCTGTGCAGCTCTGCTAAAGAAGTTTTGGTGTGTCTTTTACTGGGAACTGCTATTAACATTAGACAAACCTGGAGACAGTCATTAACCAGCGGACAGCTTTTGAGCTTGCATGTTTTTAATGATTTATGTGTCTTTGATATTGTTCTAATATATTTGCAAAAACAGGGCACAACTGTGTAATGTCATTGCCTTACCTCAACATTACCTTGCTTTTCTCAATTATTAATATAAAGCAGATCTGCAGTGCATTCCTGAAAGACTCTGATCTATAAGAATGAAAATAAACCCAAGAATCAAACTACTGTGTTCTAGGCTAGGCCATTCTATGCTGTTTTCCTGTCTACTGAGTAACAAACGTAATCATGCATCTTGAAGATGCTGAAAGGATTAAACATTTGCTAATATCTCAAATACGTAGAACATTCCAGCTGTAAACATTAAATAATGCTATTCACTTTATTACCCTCCCACAACGAGTATAAAAATATTCTTCACTGTATAAAATAGAGCACTCTAGAGGAAGTGAAAAATTAATAAATGCAAATAGGGAAGTGTTCGGAGGAGGTGGGGCAGGGGAGGGGGGAGGGAAGGCATGGAATACACAGTCTGAATTGAAATTCTGCAATCAGATGTGCCTGATCAGAAATGCCAATAAAAGAGGTTCAATCCAGGAAAGACTAGAAAGAGAAAAGAGAAACATATTCAAGAATTGGCTGATACCAAATCCCAGTTTCAGATGAAGAAGGTCTGGGATTCAATAATGAGTATATTTAAATATACAATATGAAGATATTTTAGTGCCAAAAGCAGTAATAATCTCACATTTCTGATCACCTTTTCTAATTTGCCTTAGGAACAATGTCTTAAGTACTTTGCAGAGCAGGCTTCCCATCTCAAAACTGACCTTGAGGCTCATTTAGTTGGTAGCATACACTTCTGTTCAAAAATTTGGACTATTGCAATGTGGGTCATGTGGGAATGAGTGGTGGATGCTGAAAAACTGAAGTTTGTAAACTAATAAAAAAAACCTCTGGAGCAGAAGATTGTAGTTTACTCTGATACTCAAGAGTCCAGAAAAAATATAGAGAAGGTGACTGTGGTTTTTAGTTGGTTTTTTTTAAGCTACATTGGCTTTATTTTCAATCTCTCAATCTTACAATAGAGATTTCCTGTAAAACAATGTAGCAGCTTTGGTCTCTTTCAGACAAATAACCAGAAATGGTGTCTGGAGTCTCTCACTAACACATGAAAGATACCACTTCCAACCACATCGCTTCCACAGAATGCCCTGGTTCATATGGAAAGTTGCACTTCCAGTCCCTTTTGCCTGCTGTGTAACAGTAACTCTTAGTAACAATTTCACCGAGCAGTAAATTCAATTTGAGAGATTTTTGTTAATACATATGCATTTATAAGCTATCCTCACTTCAATGTAACTTTTAAAATACAGTATCGTGACAGATAATAATGGAAGTATTTTAGGAACACATCTTGCTTTTGATAGCTTTTCACTATACACGGATTGTATTAAGTTGCAGCCATCACTGAAATTCTATGCAAATTAACACCATTAGAACAAAATGAGTAGTGCTCACAATCTCTGCTATGGAAACATGTCTGCAAGATGCATTTTTAATAGTTCCATACAGTAAAACAAATAAATTGAACAAACAATTATTTTTCATCTTTTTGAACTGTGTAAGAATTAACAGCCAGACTTTTTCAAGGCGTAACATCCTATACCCATTCAATAAGTTTTCATGTTTGCATCAACTAGTTAAAAGCCACTAAATTATTCCAAGCATTTCTGCAATTCATAAAAGACATTTTATATTCAGGCAGTTTTCTTTGCCTGATGATAACTTTTGTTCGAAAATATGCCTTACCAAATGCCTATAAGATGAATTGTTGTAGCATCTTTCGGATTCAGCTCAATGGCTCTCTAGTGGGGGGGGGGAAACAAAACAAGGATGTAAAAAGTTGTTCTGCCACCTTTGGATTAAAATACATTACAAAAATTAAAATACATTACAAATCCTGCTGTTAATTAAACCAAATTAACAGGGTGTAGGATTTCAAGGTGATATGGTATTTATTCAGTGCACAATTAAATCAGCTCGCCTCCAAAAAACTGAAGACACTGATGGATTTCTAAGTACTTCTGTTTAGTAGGTCATTAAGAGTTTCACATGAGACTTGACATGTTCAGATTTTGATATAATTTCTGGTGATATAAGATTAGTAGTCCTTTATCTTCTCCAGTATTTGTACTTCACTGCTTCCACAGTTAAAAGGACAGCCACGCATCCATTTCTCAATAGCAGTTACATTTTATCTAGTGCTAAGAAGCATCAGAAGCACTTCAGCTATTTCAGGACTCTCTTCTATAGGAACTTAGTTTACTGCAGGAGATAATTTGTACTTCTTGTTGCTGGGACAGTGCTGGACTGTAACAATAACCCAAACCCCAAAGTGTCACCACTTGCAAGAAGTACACTTGCAAATTTTCACCAAAAAATAGTCCACAACTGTCACACAATCTACATATTGGACATATGACTGCTGTCACGTGCAAAAACCTGTTTACATTACCTGGAAGTGCTCTTTGATAACAATGGCATTTCCAATTTTAGTCTTGATTCCTTCAAAATCTCCAACATCACTGAGGCAAATTGCATACCACTGTAATTCAAAGAACAAAAATAATATACAGCGCTATAGCTATTAATAGTAAATTAAAAAAAAAACCCAAACAGAACGGCTGCTGCCACCACCACTAACAACAAGAAGCAAGAAGTATTTGTTATGAACAGCTCAAGCAGCATCAGAGCAACCTGCTGGTCTGCGTGTGTAAGGGAATCGATGTCCTCCTCTCATCTGAGATGCCAACACAATTGACTATACTTTGTTACCTCTCTACCTGTGAGAGAAGCAGTATAAAAAAGAAAAAGAGCAGAACAAAGCGAGAGCCTGATGTATTTCCAATGAAATTCTATAGACCTACTACTGTGCACAGAAACAGCATGCTGAATGTGGGGTGTGTACAATGTTTTTAAGGCTATATCGGGGAAGGATGAGGTGATTACATCAGCTGTAATCAACCTGAGCAGTCACCTCTTTCCATGGTCCTGCACACATTTAGTTCCTGTTTCCTGTCTACAGGAAATGTAGCTGCAAGCGTCTGAACTCTGATCTTCCAAAAAAACTTGGGGAGAATTAAAAGCCTCACTCATTCTCAACTGAAAGGTTAAATTATGCTGAAGTTTGCTGAAACAGCACGATAACATTTGTTCCAGTTTCTACTGGTAGAAATCAAAACACAAGATTTCAGTTAAGGTATTTTGCTTGGCTCACCTTGTGTGCTGCAAAATTTGATTCATTTTTTTCAAGTGCCTTTTTTGCACACTCAAGGGATTCGTAAGTCAGTTGTCTTTTCTTCTCTGCAGAAGTAGTACTAAGCTGAGCAAGATCTCGTGATGCCCGTGCCAGCCGCCATAACAGCTCTGCATCATCACTAGTTATGAACACAAACACTAACGTTTAAAGCAATACTGGAAACAAAGCAAGCAAAGGTCTTAACCTAGTCTTTCAATATGTATCTCAAGTGGGTGATAAGCCAACAGCACATCCTCTGTCATTCTATGCTATATACAACCCCAAGGTAACAGATGACAAATGAAAGCCCTCGTTCTGCCATTCTGGTCTGTGAAGCAACACAACTGTAGGAAAGGGCTTTGTCTTCTCAAAAAAGATGCAGATTAAAAAAACCCAACAGTACCACTCAAAACACCAGAAGGAAAACAAGGACTACTTTGGGTTTAGCTAGATGGTATTTTTTCCAGCATCCACTGATTTTATATTAATGCTTACACTATTATGCATCTTTTTCCCCTATAATTGTACCTAAATAATGAACTTCTTCCTAGAAAAAGTGAAAAAACATAGATTAGCCACACCACCACCACAGAACACTGTATATTTATATATTTATATAACTATATCAAATGTTGTATGGTATGTTATAGCCAAAGATAAGGGATTTTATATATGTATGACAACATATTGGTTTGAAACGCTGCTTGCACTTTACTATACTTTTACCTAACTACCAGTTTAATTTTGGCTTACTATTTTAATAGAGACTTTAACAGTACATTTAAATGTGGAAAGTCTTTCAGAGGTTCTGGCTGTCTGGCTATAAAACTCCTGCTCCTCCCCCAACAGGAATACTGAAGTCAAAACTACCAGAAACTAAAAATATTAAAAAGCATACACAAGTTATTGCTAAACTTAGAATATCAATAAAAGCCAATTTTCTTATCTGGCTTACAGCGCCGCAGTCCTCCTCTAATTAACACATTAATACAGAACTAGCAAACTCATTTTTCAGCTAAGTCACAAAAATGTGAAGTACTGCTACTGGAATCATTACTCATCTCAGAATAGTATTCTTATACAGCTAGTAGCAAGCTTACACCTTGCTAATGACACGGTGTCCCTTACAGGCTAGGATCTTCATTTAACTTCCCACGCTTTATACTTGTGAGTATAAAGAGTGAGTATAAAGAGTGAGGGGAAAAAAAAAAAAAAAAAAGAAGAAAACAACTGAACAGTTGATTTCCTCCAGAAGTGTTCTAGGAGTGAGATGCCATGTCCCTTCCAAAGGGATGGATTCTTCCATTTGCAATGCATTTTCTGCTTTTTCCTTAAACAGCTTGTCCCACTTCGTTTATCAATAATGTTTTGTACAATTAAGACATAACTACAGAAGGAGCTTTTTTTTGTTCAGACTCAAATCCTAACATGAGACAAATGGAAACAGAAAAAAAGGCTGGTCAGCAATGAAAAAGAAATAAAACAGTGACTCTCAAAAAATTTCAATATCAGAATTCTAGGTACTTTGATCATTTAGTAATGTGTAGACACATTATGAGTTTTTGCATTATATTTTAAAGGATTCTTAGAGCAACAAAACAAGCAAAAACCCCTCCTTTGCACAACTGAAACACTCGAGTGTTAGCCCTCACCTTCTACAGCTACCACTGCTTTCTTCATTCATTTTTCCATCAGGAGGAAAAAGATCAAGAGTCCTTCTTTCCTACTTACATAAGGTTGAAAGCAAGGTTCTCTACCACCATGAGAGCATTAGTTGAAAAACTGATACAGAACAGCACAGAAAAGAAGTCACAGTAATGTCTCAATGCAATCAAGTACCTATTTTTATGCTGAACCAGCAACCGATACAGCTTGTCAGTTTCCCCACTCCCATACAGGTAGTCTGCTTGCTCTATAACTTCTTCCACTTAAGAAGGAATTAAAATTGCAGAAACAGAAGAACAAATTACATGTAATTAAGACATTGTAGCATAAAACATTTTAGAGCAAGACAACCTAGCTGAAACATGAACAAATGATTTAGTTCCTTTTTAGGCCATCATTCCAAACAACTTACGTGCGCAGCAGGACTGGATAAGTTACATTTACAGTGAACAACTAGGAAGAGAAACAGTGCTGAATACATGCTGTTCTCCTGGAACTACAAAACAGCTTTCAGAAACAAAGCTTTGGATGCTTAATGGATTTAACATTCAAAAGTGTCTTTCTCAATGCATCAGACTACCAAAAGCAATTTGCTTTCTTCTTTGTGAAAATGGCAGGGAAAAAAAAGTATGAAAAATATGACCAGGAAGACAAAAGCAGTAGAGATCTGAGAGTAACAAATCCCCTTCATTAGTATAGGTACAGAATTTAAATCTAATAACAGAAATTAAAAAAAAAAATAAATTAAATATTCTTCATTCTCAATATGGTTCCATAGTTTTGCCAGAATATGACTGCAGATTGAATGGGTCCCATTATCTTACTCAACAAACCAAAATGAAACATTGCTTGAAGGTTTTCTGACTGAAGTCCTTAAGATTTTCACAAACACAACTCCAAAAAAGTTCAGTTCATCTACTGAAACCCAACTACTCTCCCAACAGAAATGGGAGAGTACCATTTCCACAACTGGCTGAATATAATATGTATATAGTACATAAAACAGCATTCCAGAAACAGAAACCACACAATACAGGATTCTAGCATGAGAACATATGGAGTCAGGAGGAAAAATACCCAAAGGGAACCAGGTAGATAATTCTATTGAAGTTTATAATTGTACAGGAGAAGAACAAACTCTGAGTTCACTCTTCTGCCAACATTAAAACATGAAAAGCTATCTTTTAAATCAAAAGTCTTGTCTAATTTCTTACAGAACTTTCAGCTACGCTTATGATCTCTTTGGTATTACTCGTGGGTCCGTGATCAAACTTCTAAGTCAAAACATAAGCTCTCCCCACCCCCTGCTTCATAAAAATTAATCATGATTATAAGCTTTCTTTTTTCAAGTTATCTACTGAATATGGTAGTCAGGTTTCACAGCAGCACAGTTTTACATACAGAAGGAAAAAAAACACCAACACTGCAGGCTACTAAACACAAAAGCCTCCTCTTCAGCTTAAAAAGATCCTAGGATATAAAACACTGAAGATTAGGAAAGCATTCTAGGTAATTTTTAACCCTGCCATCTCTAAATGCTTTCTATCAACCATTTCAAAGATAAGATAAGGGAACGGTCTACGTGGACTTTGGATTTCAGTGTCTAATATTAGTTTAATGGTACATCTTCAGTATTATCTTCAGTGAACCGTTATGTTTGCTTCCTGAGAATCCCTGAACACTGCTAACGTATCTAATGACTAAATGCTCAGAACTCAAACTTCTGAACACATTTCCCACCAGGTGTTTCATGTAAATTATTAGACTTCTATTTCTTTAAGACTATTTTTCAGGTATTTCTTTTTCACTCTTATTTTCACCATATCTACTACTTGTCTTGCATAGAAAGTACACTAACATTGCTTTTCTTGGCAATATAAATGCCAGATTCAAATGAGAGGACTAAAAAAGTCCAGAGGCAACTAAGTAGTGTTATTTATGTTCCTCATGGGAAATTTTCTTATTTGTTTACTGAGTAGCTATTCACTGAAGCTCCTTCTATTACACCAAATTAAACAGTTCCTTATCCCTTCAAAAGTCCATTGTCTGAATTTTTCTTTCCATAAGCATGATCATCTAAGATGTTCCTCTCTGAGACACAGAGAAACAGGTTTTCTGAACTGACTACTATCTAATCTACACAGTAAGCATACATTTCAGTTGGGCTCATTCTCCATTCAGTTAGGCCTATTCTCAAACCCCCTTAATTTACCACATGCTAGACAAGTTCTAAAGCTGCAACAATATCCCCTTTTAAGATGTTACTTTTCTTCCAGTAGTGAGACTGTCTTTATTCAGATCTTGAAAAGGACATTTTATCATTTGTTCTATTCTTTTCTGGTAGGTAAAGCAAGGCTTTTCTACACCTTTTTCAGTGTGACAAAACTCCAAGACATTGCATTTCAAACAAAATTGAGAAATCTCAGTGCTGCTCGACCAGATTAAATGGGAATCGCTCTGTGTTCATACTGAAAATCTGAACTAAGATTTCCAGAAATTGATTAAGACGTGGTCTGCATTCCTAACTGAACCATATCTTTCTCAATAAGAGTTATTTAAAAATTGGGCAACAAGTTAGGTATCATACACCTTGTGCGTGTATTATACCTTGGACAGGAGGAGCTACTAGATCTGCTTTCAGTGACGCTTGAAAGAATCTCTTGTTAAACTGCTACAAGGCTACCCTGAACCAATTCAAAAGCATCCTATTATGGAAACACACTGCATGGAGCCTTAATGGAGAAAATAAAAAGCATTACACTATTTTCCTATATAATTCTGGCACTAGAATTTTTACGTTTTGCATTAGAATAACCTACATACTTCAAAATTTGAAAGTATTACCTTTGAAGCTTGCATGAACCTCAGCAAAGCCAGGGATCAGCTTGTGAGCTTCATAAACCAAAAAGGACCCTGTTGAGAGCACAAGCCCCCTTTGAAGGCTTTTTCTAAGCACCTGCATGGGATCATATATATTAATAAACATTGCCATTCTGAGGTAAAAAAGTTCTTTTCATCTCTAGCACCAGTTATAGTTCAGATTTGGAACAGAGAAGAGACTTTTAAAAGTTAAAAAAACCTTCACAAGAAACAAACACCACATCATCAAGAGAGTATTTAAATTTTTTCAACAGAGGCTCATAATTACGCTTTAAAACATGAACAGAGCACTAGACTGAAAAAAAACCATAAACACGGAGCAAGCACACGGTAAGCAGCAAAACAAGCAAACGAGCACAGGGATCCCAGTTGTTACAAAACTCAACCAGCCCTTCGCTACGTCCCGCCAAGCCGGAGCCTCCACAGCTGCTCCCTCCCCCCGCCTCACTCTCCCGCCGGCGGAGCGGCCTCGGGGGTGGCGACCGGCGGGCACATGCCCGTGAGAACACCCTGGAAGCGGCCGCGCCCGCCGCCCCCCAGAGCGGCAACCCGGCTACCTCGCTCCCGCCGGCCCCGCGGCGGGCCCCCGGCCGCCCCCGTCCCCATGGGCCGCACGTCGCGCCTCCCGCCTCCCGCCGGAGCAGCCTCCCTAGGCAGGCGGGGCCGCGGCGGAAGGGCCGCGCCAGCACCAGCGCCGCCATGACACCAGCTGTGGCCACGGACCGCCACCTCCAGCACCGCCCTCCGCCGGCGGAGGAACCGGTCCGTCCCCTAGCCCTGCTCGGGTGAGGAGGGAAACGAAGGCAACAGCCGCCCGTTCCGAGCACCAGCCACTGCGCAACCCCACGACCCGAGCCACGCCCCCGCCCCAGCCAGGTCACCGGCCTAGGACGGGGGAGTGGGTGTGAGTTTGAGCATGCGCCCTTCGCCCGGGGCGGCCACGCCCACGCCAGCCGCGCGCCCCTAAGGGGCGGGGCGCGCCCGGTTGACGTGGGCGTGGCCGCCGCGGGCGCCTGGGGTCCGCGGCCTTCGAGCTGCCGTTGGCGACCCTGCAGGTGAGGGGTTTGGCTGCGGGGGGTGAGGGGGTTGCGGCCGGTCCGGCCGCTCTGTAGGGGAACGGTGTTACGTGCCATGCCGTTGTTCGGGGCGGGACTGGGCGTTGTCCGCGGGCGAGGCAGAGCGCTCGGGGGCCCGGGGACAGCGGCCCGTTGCCTGGTGGGGCCCTGTCGCCTTCCCATGCCTCAGGGGTGAGTCCTCCACCCGTCCGCCCGCACAGGGCGTGCGTCAGCCCGTTTGCTGCGGTGTTTGCTCCCCCTCCGGCCCGGGGAGAGGGAGTCGATGCCTTCCGCGCATCGTTCCTTCGAGCTGCCACCTTCCTGAGCCGCTTCTCCCCAGCGGAGAGACGTTTGGGGCTGGGGCCGACGGACAGGGCAGGCCTGGGGCGGCCGCCCCTCCCCTGCTGCAGGCGGCGGTTGGCGCCGCGGGTGGCGGCTGTCCTAACCGTCTCCTCTTGTGAAACACCCTCAGGTGGCTGGCCCGCTTCCTACTCCTAGGGACGGGCAGCTCTCTGCGAGGAGTCGGGCAGAAACTTCTGCGGAGCTCGAGGAATCAGCCGTCTGATCCGCCGTCCCTCAAGTAGCGAAACTCGGTGAAGTTAAAGCTGTATGCTAGAACATTTCAGTCCTGGGTGCCGGTCTCTGGAGGTATAACCCTACTCTGAAAAGCACCCTCACCCTTCAGGAAGGAGACTGTCGGAAGTCATCACTTTTCCTAAGAAAAAGTACGCTGTTCTTCCTGAGCTGCTGTTAGAGTGGGTTGTCGTTTTTTTCTTTCTTCGTTGCAGTTGTATAAGTGTAAGACAAACCTTAGCTGGCATGCATGTTGTCATAACTTACTCTTCCACTAGGAAAAAGTTAAAATATGAAAGCTGTTCACTTTTGCTTCTGTATTCTCATCATCAAAGTGCATTAAGTATCCTCAAGGTAACATGCATCACCCCGCTTCCAAAACTTATGTTTGTTTTCTTCGGAGTTTTATGTTCCTGAAAGTTCAAGTTATTCCTGTGGTAGTATAAAAAAGTTTATTTAGTAAAAGTAGAGTCAAACTTAATCCCAGAATTATCTTTTTCAATTGATGTTTTAAATTTTAACTTTATATATGTATAACCACAGAGGTGAGATGGTTCAAAGGGCATGCAGAACACCAACAAGCATTAGAAGAAGAAAAGTAAGAAAGATGTGTAGAGGAGCAAAGAGAACCAGACAGAGGTGGTCTTCTTTTTCTGTTGTGGTGTTAGGGAGAAGGCAGTGTCTTTCCAACAAGTATGTTTGTGTTAAATATGTCAGAGTTAATCCATACAAATCCATTATATGTGACTGTTAAGACTGATTTTTAGTTCGGCTGTTGAAAGCAAAAGTCCATTTCTGGTAGGCTGAATAACTAAGCCATTATTAAATGTCACCTGCCAGAATTCCAAGGTAGCAGTGCTATACCATAGTGTTTTTACAGCCTTGTGTTACACCCAAGATGTTAATGTTTCTCCAGAATTTAGAGTGAAGCCATGGTAGCTGTTCTGTACAAACACCACCAAAGATCCTTCTTTTAGGAGTGATAAAATAGCAACTCCACAGCTAGGTTAATGTTATTACCTGTTTGGAGTTTAATTTTTTGTTTTCCTTATTCTGATTTAGAATCAGATGCTGCTATTACAATGGTTTCCTTTAAAAAATACCTTTAGGGACAAAGTTAAGTAGTAAGATTTTTTTTTTCTCCTTCCTTATTAATTATTTTTCTGTGAAAGTCAGGGTGCTCAATACATGATTGAGTTAGTATTTATAGGTTCCTGTTAAACCCAACAAAGTTACTTCTGTTCTTGGATCAATTAGGCTAAGATTAATAATGGCCCCTTCTAGCATCACATTTTAAGTTATGGTGTATCTTGTGGAAACAAATAGACAAGAAATAGAATTATGGTGCTCTTTACTGTTTTATGTTTAATTTCTTTGGTTTGTCTTTAATACTGCTTTAGATGAGATGCTGTTGTTCAGGGATTTAAAAATGACATTATTAAGCATTTGAAGGATTTCTGAATGTAGGACTTTTGGGGCCGGGTCCAAGCTTCTGTTTAAGTAATAGCCTTAATGATTTGAATCACTTGCTTTGTACTTTCTTCTGTGGTTGAGAGAAGACTGTATCTTGTAGGTCCTTCCTATCCTGCAGCTGGATCAAGCACACATGTTCACCGAGTGCTTTATTCCAGGTGCAGTTAAGAGTCAGCTGAATTAGTTCTAGTGGTAGCAACTTGCTTCTGGTGCTTCTCACACCCAGGAGGGTTACTAACAAGTCCTCCTGGTAGGTGATTAGCACATGTGCAATAACCTGATGGTTCCAGGAAGTAGGGTGATTGCTGTGTGCCTGTGTTCAGAGCCGCTGCCTATGTGTATGCAGAGCATGTAGGATGCCTCCCAGGCACAGTGAATGCAGAGAACAAGTAGCTGCTGTGATACAGAACTGCGGGACAGCTGACTGGAGAGCTCTTGGTTTGCCTATGGGAAGGTTTGAAATACACTTTACCATAGCTCAGATGTAATGTTGTGATTGCCAGTTTGAAATTAGTGTTATTGTTCACACTGAGATATAAAATGATATACCGGACCATTGTGAGATAGTGTTTTTATGGATTTTTCTTGGGCAACCTTTAGCAGTGTAGGAAAGTATAGGTTTATTGGCGCATAAGCCATATTGGGAGCTTGCAAGCCACTGATTTTGGTCTACTTAATTTAAAACACTATCACCTTATTGGAAAAAAAAAGCATTAAATGAATAGAACAAAAGAGGTAATCTGATCTTTGTTCTTAAAATCTTAAGGGACTTTTCTGACTGGACTTTTTAAATATCTAATTTATATTGTACTTTGTTCTCTAACAAAGGCTCTGAGTTTCCCATGAATAATCTTTACAGTGCTGCTGTCATGGACATATAAAGCTGTTGGACAGGTTATTTATTTTAAGAGGAGCCTTAGTTCCTCAAAGTATATGCATTCTAACTTGTTACTTTGATTGATATATGGGAACAACAGTTCTTGGGTTTAATTTCCTTTCATTTCACATTTTAATGCTACTATTGAAGCATATGCCTTCTGCTGAGAAGCCCAGAGGCAGACCTCTGAGGTAAGTTACCATAAATTCATTTTTAAGAACTCGTATTTGTCACAGTGAACTGTCACAACTTGACAGACTTGAAATGGACTGTTAAGAAGACTAAGTCTAAAATGTGATCACTTGCATCTTGTTTCTGCAATAAAACACAGCAACTTTTAGTGAAATACAAGTTTTTCTTTCTTCTAGATAATGTTAATTACATTAATCCAGTCAATGGCTCTACACAGAGAAATTGCAATGAAGAATACACAGTTTAAGATACTATTCAAATTGTGTAGTTGATAGATTGTTTCCCATAAAGTAATTGACATAAAAATATTTTGATATATATGCAGGAAACACGTTTTTCCTTGATTAAATGCTGTCTTCTTAAAACAACTAAACTTTGAAGTCAGGAGATCTGTGCTGCGTAATTTTCTTGTTCAGGGCACAATACTACACTTCATAGTTTAGCTCACTTGAATCAGAACATCATCCAAAATTCTTAAAATACTTTTGTGTGAGGAGGATTTTGGGAAGCATTAAATATATGCCTAAAGAGTAAACATGCATATTCAGGAATAAAAAAGTCAACAAAAGGATATTTAGAAATGGCTGTTCTAAGTCATCTTGTGAACAGGTGTCCTAGAAGTCAAATTAATGGCTTCTGGTCTGTGCAGTGGGATTTTTTTAGAAATAGAATTCTAAATATGTTCTTTGGCAATATAACTTAATGATAGATTTTTATATATAGGAACTATCGGCAAATAGTTGCCTGACTTGTTACACCAGTGTGCTACCAGTCTAGTGGATAAATATTTTAACTGCCTGAGTATGATGAAGCTTGTATAAATAGATGATTCATTTCCCATAGAGAAAACAATGTGTCCCTTCTCACACACTCATATGCCTCACATTTCTTAAATACTAGCTCTTATTTTTGTTTGGCATAATCCCCAGTAAAATGAGCTCTGTGATCATTAGGGTTTTATCAGCGTAATCTCACTTGTTCAGTTAAGAATGATACAATACTTTCATGCATACTAAATAGTGAATGTGAGAAGATAGAGTTTACACTCAAGGTTTTGTGTGATTCTGCAAATACTTGCAGAATGATTCAAGTTGAGATGTATTACTCTGAGCTGCTTCTGCTCTTCAGCTTGTGAGCACATCAGCTAGTGCCACATGAGAATTTTATCAGCTGTGTTGCCTGTAAAGAGAGAGGAAGAGAGGAGCCGGAATTCAGATTTATAAGTAAAGCCTCTGATTTTCAAATGCAGTGATGAAATTAAGTTATGAAAAAATCTTAGCCTTTGTAACTTTATATGTCAGCTCCTGTGAGGTGGTGTGTTTCCTTAGGAATTGAAGGGTTACCTTGAGATTTTTTTAAATATACATTTATATGCATGTAGTCGAAGATCACTGGAAATGGTGTCACTACTAGCCCCATCAGTAGAAAGAAGCATCCGTTTGTCATAATTTCATTGTCAGCTTCTTGCGGCAGATGCGGCATTTCCTCAGAATGAGTTGTCATTCTCTGCCCTGTCCTATGCAACTCTTGTAAAAAGATGCTAGAAGACTATGCTGAGGTTATAGATTGAGCAGGTTATATTGCCGCGTGGATGTTGTCTCTCAGGTTATTTTCATTTAAATCTTGTTCTGTCCATCTTTGTGCCAGCTCTTCACTGGAACCCTTCTTGTGAAAGGCTGTTGCAAGAAGTGCCGTTACTGCTTGGTCTGAGAGGCAATAAAAGAAGTTCTAAGGAATACAGGGCTAGAGATCTTTACCACAAAAAAAAGAAATGGTATCTTAGTCCTGTCTGAAAGAGCAGAGACTGAACAATTGCATATACTGAATGTTCAGGATAGTAAAGCTTTATGCTCATTATTTCAGGTTTAGGTTTGGTTCAAGACTTTAATTTTTATGTCTGAGTAATTAATTATTTCCATGTTGTCAGCTGCCCGGGTTCATGGGAAATAATAATCCAAGAAGGATCAGAGCACTGCTTATTTATGGTACTGACTTTTTCAGTCTGACACACAGTTTACATAAAATGATCAGGAATAGATTTTATTAGCAAGTTCTGAAATGTTTCCCCTGCTTTTTCTGTGTCCATGTGGGCCTTGAGGTAACTACAAAATAGGGATTTTTGATCTATTGTCATTAGTAGTTCACAGGAACTAGAAAATGTTCTATGACAGCAATAGCTTACATCAGAACAGGTTTGAGACTTGTGACTAAAGGCAGTGATACCAAACCCAGGTAGAGCATTGCTCACTTCATTAGTCTTTCTGTCTTCTTGTAGTTATGTATTTCTGTTTGTCAGATTGGGAAGCTCCTATAGTTAGGAACATAATCATTGTACTACTCTGGAAGGTTATCAGGGTAAGTCTGTACTCTCCTCTGGTACTGCAGCATTGACAGGATTGCTGCAGCCTGACAGTTCCCCAGTGCTCTGTTAGAAGATTATTCTGATAATAGATGTGTTCCTTTCCAAGTGGAGTGCCATGTTTACAGTTTCTTTTGAAAAGCAGACATTGGCTGGGTTATTTGGTGGATGCCATTTATCTTCAATAGAATCATTAGTGGAATTCAAAGAACATGATAATCTGTGGAACTGCAAGACGAAACTAGTCCTTGACTTAGTTTTGCTTTGATACTGACAGCTCAAGCAGAAGGACTTGTCATATACTTAGTTTACCTAATCATGCTCTTGAGCAGCCAAGACATGGAATAGGATCAGGAACAAGCATCTCCCTTGTGACCGTACATTGTTGCAGTTCAGAGTCTGGATGTTGCAAGTTCAGCCGTGTAGTTTATATAGTAATTTTCAGTCTTCTGTCCAGAATTTTTGGTGATTTTTAAGAGCCTGATACACTCCTGCAGTCATGAAAGCTGTTTCAATAAAAAGGACCATCGAGCTGTCATCTGGCCTCATTCTCATGTACTTCTTACTTTATGGTGTACCCTACACGGAGGACAAAGAGTTGATAGCTTGAGAAAAGCAGAGGTTTTAATTATATTTGGCCAGTGAGGAGCATAGTTACTTTCATAACAGTAACTAATTTAAATAAGTCTTATGTTATGTGATGTAACTTATTGGCAGTCAAAGCTCATCTTACCAGAACCCAAATAATATCATCTGTCCATGTAAAGTTATTCCAGTATCCCAAATGTACAAGTACATGTCATGTATCTAGAATATTTTGCCTGCTAGATGTGATAGTGTGTTGTAGAATGGTATTTCAAGAGGTAATGCACTAGTGCAGCTGTGATTTCTTATTTTCACAATCCTGAAGACACTGCAATTTTCCAGACTGTATTCTATCAAGTCTTCAAAAAGAACATGCTGACAGTGACTCTGATCCTTGTGGACATTTATCATCTTTAGGAATCCTACCACCCACCTCCCAAACCTGTTTTGGAACTTTCTGCTAACACAGGCTTTCAGACATGAGGGGAATTGGGTGGAGCTGGAGTCATTCTTCCTTTTATGAAGTACAGGATTATGAGGATTTGTGCAGCATATGCAGAGCTCCAACAGCTGTTGCTGTTAAAAAGACTTCTGAGTTCACACATGTGAAGCATCTGTGTGTGCTCTGCAAGTCTGTAATGAATGCAATGTTGTAAGAGATGTATCTGTTGTTTATGTGCTGTTTCACTACCATGAATACTGTTTTGAATTAATGGCATGACTTTGTCTCACTAGTCAGTGTTTTACTAACTTTTAATGTTTATAACGTTATTGAAAATCAGGTTGTATACAACTATTTACTGTAAAACATCAGTCTTACGGTATTATGGATAATTGTGTTGTCTTTTTTCCAAGAAAAATAGCAAAATTATTTCTTGAAATGTATTAGAAATATTACAGACCTCTTCAAACCATTACACAAATGTTGATTCCTAGTATTCTCAAAATCTCTGAGGAAAATGCATTGCATTATTTTTCATCTCGGATTTTGCAAAACTGGAAATGGAAGATCCTGCATCTCAGGATTTGGGAAATTTTGCTTTTGTCTGTGGGTTTCAAGTTGAGTATCCTCCACTTGGATAAATACATGCTCTTGTTATAAGTTGTCTTTCATCCAATATGGACACAATTATTAGGTCTCAAACAAGAGCATTTGCATTTCAGGGAAGGGAAGCAGCTTTTTTATTCTTCCTTTCTCTGTGTGTTAAAGGATGCTTTTTGCACAGCACCTCTTTTGCTAAATCTGCTCTTTTCCCATGTTAGATGTATAATGGGAGAGTTGGTGACATATGGAGGAGGAAAGGAAGTAACAGAATTGACGTGTTCATGTGAGAAAGTACTTGTGATGTTAAGAGAAGTGGGACATGCACACGCAGACACACACACAGGCTAAGTAGAAAAAGCTGACCAGATTTTTAGGTTCACTAGATGCTATCCGTTTACCAGTGATTTTTGGAAATGTTACTTCAACAAACGAAAGGTGGCTATAAGCCCTTTCAGGCACTTGTAATGAGTTTCAGGGAAGTTAGAGCAAGAAAATTTTGACTGTTTTGAGAAATAGGTCTCAATTAAGTTTAAATTCTGTTGAATTTCATGAAAACCCTTTCTACTTACTGTTGCAGTATCAGTGGGTATTAGAACATCATTTTGTCAGCAGAAAGTTTTTATTGGTGGTGGTTTTTTGGTTTGTCTTTTTTTTTTTTCCTTTTTTTTCTGGAAACAGCCATTAAGGAGTCATGCACTGGTCTGCACTGAATTCTGTGCGCAAAGCCACTGACTGTTAATGAGCTCTCTCTGGCAGCCAGGAAAGCAATAGGGAATGGAAAATACCAGTATAAAAAGAGAACCAGGAAAAAGAGGGCAGACTGCTTTATAAAGGTATGCCTTCTAAGCCTAAAAACATTGGTTTAAAACCATAAATACTTAGAACTCAGAACTTCACTTTTTTCCCTCAGGGAAATTTGGTAAAGTCACGGGAACAAAAGATACTCAAAGGTGGAATCACATTTAGGTGTTTGGGAGGTGCAGGAGGATTTCCATGAATCTGATGTACTTCTTAAAAATAACATATGTGAAGGGATGTTTGAGTGGTTCCTTTACAGATCATTTATATTTACTTTGGTCTCCAAATGGTCCATCTGTAAGACAGCAAAACGGAGAGGGAGAGGCAATGTGTGAAGCATGCCCTAGTGGAATACAGGAAGCCTCAGGAAAAATCCCTCAGACCACAGTGGTTTTTTTGTCCTGTTTTCAGGTCATCGTTCCTCTTTTCCATCTTCCTTTCCCTTTTTGCCTCTAAAAATGTTCCTTTTCACCAAAAGTTGTATGAATGCAGTGAAAGGTACAGATTGAAGCAGATGCCTTTCCGTCCTTATTCTGTTTAGTGTCTTATGCACTTTCAAGGTAAGTTAATCCAGAGCGATACTGTGTCTAGGCTGTGGACTTAACTGTAGAGAAGGAGAATCTGAAGCTAAAGAGGCTTGGGAACTTCCAAGATAGGCTGCTTGTGGAAGGATTTGGAAGTTTTAGTCTCTAAGTCAACAGCAGTTGTACTGTAGAGGCTCACCTCCCAAAGAGGTGTTGGAAATTATCAACTGTATTCCTGGAGAGTATAATGTAGAGACTTTTTTATGTAGAAAATCCCTGCTGCTCAGACCTAATTAAATTGGCTTGCAAATGCATGTTATCCCAGAGTGGGATTCGTAACTGGTAATGAAGTTGTTTCTGTAGGTTTGTTGGATCTGCTGGGCTTCTCAGTTCCAGTGGAAAATGATTGAGATACTTAAGAGGAAATGTGAGAAAGCCTTCAGTTGTTCTTTTTTTTCAAACTAACCTCCAGAAAGAACACTTCCTCCTAAATTCTCAGTTGTCACTTGGCTTCAAAGTTGTTTATCCCTATTATTAAAAATTGTAGTTGGTTTTGAAGATTTACTAAAGCAAGATCACCTAAGTTACCCACTTAAACTCCTTTTCCAATTCTGCTATGCTCATGGCTTCAGCATTGTTACAAAGGTTTGGTGGGGGAGTATATCATAGGGGTTTTTTTTCCTTATTAATTGTATTATTATTATTATCTGCATTATAAGATACTAGCATTCATGTGGGGTTTACAGAATGTAATTTAAATCTTGCAAAGTTTTATTGTCAGCAGTTCAAACCACTGTGCTTTCTTTGTGGTGTATCCTGTTTTCCATTTGGTTCCTCAAGCATTCTAAGAAATTTGATCTTGTTTCTTATATGAAGATTTTGAAATGAAGTTTTATACCTGTGTGGCAAAGCCAAGTGTATGATGGTAATACTGTAATGTTGGTACATCATAAATCTTATAATTTGCATCTGGAGCCTCAAATCTCTCTCCTGACAAGCTAACAATTCTGTTGATCAGTCAGAGAATTAATGCATTGTGACAACCCCATTGTTTGCTTTTTAGTCCATTTTTAAAATAATGATTTCTGTTGCTGTTTTCTAGCTTAACAAATGGCGGCACAGTGTGTGACAAAGGTGGAGCTGACTATTGCCTGCACCAATCTCTTGGATAAAGATGTTGGCTCCAAGTCAGACCCACTATGTGTGCTTCTCCAGAACACGAGTGGTCAGCAGTGGTATGAGGTACAGTGCGATGCTTCTTGTGAATCTGCTAAAAACACAGTCTAACTTGTTAGAACTTTTAAAATGCTGGAGTGTATGATTTCATTAAAATATTTTAATTATATATGAGCACCTCTGAATACTTTTCATTACATTATGTCTATAATAGTTATACAGATAGCTGTTGTTTTCTAAGAAATACTTACACCTGTCTGATTTTTAGCAGTGTTCCCCCAGCCATGCATGGATCAACAGAAGAAGCCTTTCAAGTACTTAAATGTGGTTTTATAAATACAGTACTCCAAGATTAGGGTCTCATCCTGGATTTGACAATATCCATTTTTATGTTGGGCTTGCCTGTGCAGGAATAGATACTCCTTATAGGGAGCAAAGAAAACAGATCCTCAAAATCTTTGACTTAGAGCAGTGGGTTTTGTAATATCATGTGGTTATTTATATTTGATGGAAGGTTTGTAGGAAGATATGGCTTTATACTAGGAAGAATTTTTGAAAGTCTTTAATAATAATAATAATAATAATAATGTTATTTGATTTGAGTGCTTGTTTGGTTGGTGAAATGCTGGGTAAAGTGATATCTTTCTAACTGCAGGTTGATCGCACAGAAAGAGTTAAGAATTCCTTGAACCCAAAGTTTGCCAAGAAATTTCTAATTGATTATTATTTTGAGCTTGTTCAGAAACTTAAATTTGGAATATATGACATCGATAACAAAACCTTTGATCTGAATGATGATGACTTCTTAGGAGAATTTGAATGTACACTGGGGCAAGTAAGTATGCAGATGATTTCCCTTAGAATTAAAAAAAATATGACTTAGTGCAAATCATTAAACATTTTTATCTTAAATTTATCACTGTATTCTTGTGTAGTTGAGGTATTCTTAGGTTGAATAGGATTCCCTTAATTTGTATTTTTAAGCCTCAGTTCAGTGTATATACATTTTATTTACAAAAGGTCTTGAGATGATGCCCTGAACTGTTCTCTAGAATGGTGGCTGTCCAGATTGCTGTCTGAAAGTAAATGGACTGTCAGTGAGCACAGAGTAGTAATTATTATTTATTCTAATACCAAAATTCTTATTTTTATACTCCATAGAAAGAGAATTGGTGTATAGCAACGTAAGAATGTTCACAAGGGCCATTTTAACCTTGTAATTTGCTTTCTGCTCAAGGCAAGCAGTGATTCTGGTTCTGCCTACTGTTGATTTAACTCCCATTTCCCTGTCAAATTCTATTGGTGCTATCACAATCATGCAGCTTCTTTTTAACTTTTTCTTTCTAATAGATCTTTCGAAGGCACTTCTTTTCAGGGGAGTCGTCTTGGGATTTTTCCTCCTCTGTGTCTAAAGTATTTTCAATTGTATTATGAAGATGGAGGCATTGTGAAATGAAATTCAGTAACAATTTAAAATTAATCATTCACTCTTAAAGTAAAGAAGGACCTGTAGAATAAGTAGACATATTTCTGAGAAAGCATTACCGAAGAGGATAACATAAAATCAACTAGAAACACTGGAGGGGGAGGCTGATGTTTGCATGACAAACATTGTGTTTATAAACCTGTTTGCTGAAGCTGTTTATGAAATGCGACTTGCATGTGTTTGGATGATATGTATGAAAAACTTCAGAACAGTTTGAGATTGGAACTTAAGAACTCTGCACGTGTTCATCTGCATATGTATTTTAAAATTTTGAAGTGTATCAAGTATTATGTAGTATAGGAGATCATGGGAAGTAAATGTAATACTATCATGTTCATGATGAAGGAAAAATTCCTGAAATTAAAATACCTCACTATCTCATTTAATTCCTTTGAAAATCTAGTAAATTGCACTAATAATGCTTGATACTCAAATTTTGTCTTGGCAGATAGTTTCTAGCAGGACTCTAACAAAACCATTAGTACTTAAAAATGGCAGACCTGCTGGAAGAGGAAGTATTATGGTAAGACAATAAATCTCTTCAGTGTTTTTCCTTAAATCTTGTTGTTTTTTTTAAGTTAGTAGCTTGAACACAGTGTGTCTCCAGTGCTATAAAAAGTATCTTAAAGCATTTTTTCCCCTCTACTAATATTTCTTTGTCATCCAAAAGGAGAACAGCTCACTGTCTGCATCTGTAAGTCTCATTGCATCCATCAAAATAATTATGGCATCCGATTCGAATGTGCTACTGTTTGAGCAGTATCTTTAATTGACAGTGTCATCATCTAATGAATCTCAATGTCAAATCAAATTGTTCCTTCCTCCCTCGACCCCATTTTCTAATGCTTCGTTTGTGAGCAATTTTTTTTTTTTTTTATGAACCTGCCAAAGGAGTGTTACGAATAGGAGAAAACTATGTAGTTCCTGAATACAAAACAAGTATTTTGTTTGCCTATCTAGGTTACAGCAGAAGAAGTGAAGGATAACAGAATGGTTGTATTGGAAGTAGAAGCAAGGAAACTGGACAATAAGGTATTTAAGTGCTTGCTGTTTCTTTGATAAAGTAGTAAATAAGAATCTTGTCAAAACAGGAAACATTAAAATGTTCTTTCATATTTTTTTTAAATAATTAAATCCATGAATATTTGTCTTATACTAAAAATGAAATTGAAGAAAGATTGCTTCAGAATAACTTCATTGACTGTTTTGGAATGAATTATAACATATTCAGAAATAAGACAAGTACATTGCAGGGATATTCTGTGAATAGCATGCTTCCATTTAAATGTAAATCTTTACATTTAATCATAAAGATAAAGGAGTTTTAGTATATCCATTGGTTTGAGTAGTTGTATAAATTATTACCTGTTAGCTCTCTGAAATAAATGGTAAAGGGTGTATAAATCTGTTATATTAAATATTTTGAGGGTAGCTAAAAATACCGTATTTAGAAAGACATTTAAAAAAAAAAAACTAATAATGGAAAAAATGTTATTTTTTCCAGTCAATTTACTTTTTTGAACTGGTGAAATTCTTAGTTTCCCAACTATCCATCATAGTACTTATGAATATAAGTATTCTTTTGCATGAACTGTCAGGTGAACACTGCAGAACTTTTATCCTAAACTGATGGACGTTCCCTGTTTTCTTCTTCTCTTTCACAGGTGGTTACATAATCAAACTTGCATTTCTTCATGTAAAGCTTTTGTTCCCTGAATATATAGTTTACTTTTTGTTAATCTAAGTGTGTTTTAACTAGCATTTATTGGCATTCATGCCACAGGCTGTTCTGGGATAATTACATGTTCTTTATATACAGGATTTTTTTGGAAAGTCAGATCCTTATCTGGAATTCCACAAGCAGACTGGAGATGGAAACTGGGTGATGGTTCACAGAACAGAGGTAGGATATTTTCAGTCAACAACCTAGAGATTAAGGTTATTTGATTTCCAGTGTGTCACAGCACTAGAGGTACAGTGCCTTACAAAAAGAAGAGAATCATCTGGTAGTTGACATGCAGACCAGTTAGAAATCACCTCAGCTCTTCCATTGATTTTTTTGATAAAGCAGGAAGGTCTGCCTTTAGTCTGATTCTGGTTTATGCCATCCTATTTTAAAGGAAAATACTTTTTCTTTTTTCCTTTTTTAAAAAAAAACAAAAACAAAAACAAAAAACAAAACACCCACACCTTTCTACAATCTAGAAGAAAACGTGTTTTGAAAAGGTCCTGCATACTCACACAGGGAGATTTGTCTCAGTGCTACTCTGACAGTAGAACTTGGGCATTCCTGTGACGGTGCTGTTCTTATGTCAGTGTCACCTAGCTGTACCATTTACTAATGAAAGTAATTATACCAAATGCTTGCATAGCAAGGGCAAGCCAAGGATAATGCTCAGTGAGGGGAAAATCCGCTTTAGCAGCGGCAGCCTTCCACCGAGGACGAGGTGCAGAGGTCCCGTGACAGCCACTGACAGAGTAAGACTAGGTTCAAAATGTCTCACAGTAGTGGAAGCTCAGGCCCTTGTCACAACGGAGGTATTGTGCACATTTGAAGTGGTGACCATATTAATTTTGAAGCATGGATGTTGAAGTGTAATTCCTTTTTGTGTCAGATTTATATAAATAGTTTCTCTCATGAGGTGGTTCTGCATAAAATAAGTTTTTTCCATCTTCAGTCATCTTCAATTTCAATAATGAATCCAGAATCTGTTGACAAATTCTGAAGATTCTTCAGTGTTACTCTTAAATATCAGTTATTTAGCATTCAGCTTGAGAGACCGTGTGCAGTAGGATGTCTTTTTACCCTTATACACTGTTTCTGCTTAACCATACCATGAATTTCTGTAGGGCATATTTCAATAGTAGCATTTCAGAATAAATACAGGCTGGAGTGAATTGTAATCTCCAGAGCATTGATGTATTCAGAAATTCCAGTGTAATCTTTTTCCATGCTTTTTTGGTAAGTCATGCTTTTATATAAGTTTGTGTGTATGTATATATGTGTGTGTTTATTAAATAAAAAACAATATCAACACTTAGGTAACAATAAAGGAATGTAATTTTTTGCAGTGTAGTAGCTGGACGATATGGTAGATCACAGTGCAGTCTAGAACAATATGGAGCAGAAAGATACCATCTCTTTTGGACAATGGTACTGCATGTTAGGAATGTTTAGTTTGGTTATATTATATGTGTTAAGATTCCGATTGCAGGAGGTGATTGACAGCAGTATTAGTCAACTGGTTTTGCTTACAAAAATCATGGCATGAAGGTATGACCAATTACTATGGCTACTTTCCACTGTTGTGAACAATAATATTCTGGCTTTTTTTTAACAGGTCATTAAAAACAACCTGAATCCTGTTTGGAGGCCCTTTAAAATCTCTCTCAATTCTCTGTGTTACAGTGACATGGATAAGTCAATCAAGGTAATGTATATTAAATGTGTGTATGAATTAATGCATTAAAAATAAAGTACGTAATAAATGGAAGATGTGTTATTTGAGTTATTGCCTCTGTTTCAAATTGAATTGAAAGTATTAGGTTTCTTATTTCAAAGTCACAGAGATACATGCATGTTTGAGAAAAAAAACTCACATTTGTGATGCATTATCTGGTAAAAGTTGGTTTCTGAAAGTCTGGGAAACCAGTTGAACATAAGTAGCTTTGAAATGTCCAATTCAGTTTCTTACTTAGATCATACAGTTTTAGTGTTGCATCAGCCAACATTGGTGGTGTTAAGATACAATATAGTGAAAAATGCATGGTAAAGGCTAGAATATGCTTTGTTCTACATTATGGGTCTTGTAATGCTTTGCTGCTGATGCAACAGGTAACACTAATGAAATTCTTAATATACTACCTGATACAATTAAGTACACTTAATACACTAGCTGAGATAACAGATGTGGACCAGATGTATCTTGTGGACACCAGATGTAGCAACTTTTCTCATCAGATGAAATTGAACTTTCTGTCAGACAGTCAACCAAACCTGTGAAGTGATGGTTTTACCAGGACTGGTCTTCAACTCTTTGTATCTTCAAGTCTTATCTTGAATAAATTATGTTTAGCATCTGAATGTTTTTCTTCAGGAATTCCCTTTAGGGGAAGCTAAACAACCAATCAAACTGTCATTTAGAAGCTATTATGATCATGTTAGGAACCTGATATTTTAGCATTTAAAAAAAAAAAAAAAAAGAAACTGCTATACTTGCTGTTTTTCCTCTGGGAAGGAATGACGAGAGCATGAGCTGCATGTGACAAGTATTAGTCATATGACTTGAGGCAGTCCTGGAAAATGCTTAACAGCCATGGGGATCTAGGTGTTACAAGCACCTGTATAGATTTAAATGCATAATTATAGAGCAGACTGATTAACAACTTTATAAGCCCAGAACCTGCTTCGCTTGCTGCTTCTGTGTTTTTTCCTTCCCATTACTTTCTTCTTCCTTTTTCCCCAAAATAGCTGTGACAGCTCTTACATCTCCATATACTGTAAATATATTTCTCTTTTTCAGTAAACAGCCATACTTAAAATATAGACCATTGATTAGAATATATTAACATGGAGTTATTAAAATGATGATAGAGCTGAGAATAAAGTCTGTTCTTTGGAATCTTTTCCTCAGAAGTGTCGGTTTATTTCCAGCAGAAATAGATTTTACTTGGAGTTGTTACAGACTTGCAGACAGACAGAAGGATTATGTCTTAACTTAGAAATCTGGGAGCTATCACTTCAAGCATTAAAATGCAGACAGAATTGTATTATAATGTTGTTGAAGGATTAAACGATGCTTTTAACACTTTTATATGTGTACAGTTGTATACGTAATGGGCTAATTGTCATAGTAAGTAAAACCACCAACTTTTCCATAATGAGTGGCTTTTCACCTATTTAATGGCTTAGTTTGTGTATCCCCAGCAATGCACAAACCAAGTTGATTCTTTATCTTCTGGATTTATTGCTGTATTCCATGTGAGTGTGTTTGCAGTCAGTGAAATTTTTGTGTGAGAATGTGAGCCTTTCATCTGGAGCAAGCATGCCTAGTTCCGCTGGGGAAAATATATATGCAATTTTATCACATGGTTCCTTAACGTTATTGTGTGTCCAGGAGAGCGTACATGGAACAAAAGAAGTATTTCTGTCTTGCCTGGAGTAAGTATTGAAAATTGGCTTACATGGGTCAAATGTATCAAGCAAGACAAACTTTAATCCCTTTAAAAGGAAAAAGAAATAACTGTGCTGTGAACAGGTATCATAACTTTTGGCTCAGGAAACTTCTTCAGTTTTAAATTTCAGGTATTGAAGCATTTGGCTAAGTATTTGATTGGCTTAATTTATGGCAGTCAAAAGAATTTTTACATAGTATCTACCATGAACATTAGTCTGTTGGTACTGTGACTGCTTGTAGGAGATTTAAGTTGCTATTCAGTGCATGTGCATGCATTTTATTTATTTGTGCATTCAAAATGTTGTAGGAGTAGTGCAAACTGCAATGCAGAGGCATGTTCTGCGCAGTATGGAACTTGCAATCTACACATCATATTTTGTACTTCAACATTACTGTTTGTTTTCAGAAAGTTAATTCCTCTCAGAAACTCAGGTGTGTGTTGAAGCTGTTTGTTTTACTTTGTTATTCTGAAATGAAGTGGACAAGTAATCAAGTAAATTGTTTCTTGAATATGGCATAGAATTTTTTCACTCTGGAAAGACAGATGTGAAAATAGCTGTTCAGTTTAAGCCATATATATTCAGAAAAATTTTTCTTAAAGTTTATGTTTTGATTCTAAATAATGGGAGATTCCTACTTTGACTATTTATTATTGTTATTATTTATAATAATAATTATTATTACATTATTTTAATTTGTTTTCCTGTGATTTGATGAAGTTAGCTAGCATGTTTGTGTTGCTAAACTGAAATAAAATATCAGAGGTGGATGGAATTAGCATACGCTATTATAGAGAAATACCCAGCTTTTTATCTAGAAAGTCAGTTGGAACACATTCATAAGTTGAGTTTTTAAAAAACTAAAATTGAGGACACTACAAGGTTAAAGTAAAAGTGGTAAAATTATGCTCGCTCAAAATAATAGGTTCTCAAACAGAAAAAAAGTCTATTTTTCACTTGTTCTGCCTTCTTTGGTGGGTTGAGGTGTTAAGAGATGAGTTGATTGAGTAGTAAAACTTAGCATTAAACACTGAATACAGGAAAAGAGGGATTTTTAGTGGACATTCAGATCCATGAAGTGTGGATCATGGTGACTGTTTAAATTTGCTAATCTTAAAAAAAAATTCAGGTCTTGTTTCTAGACTTAGGGCTGAACCTTCATATACTTTATTAATCTTCAAGATAATTCAGAATTTAAAAGTAACAAAAAAGTATTAATAAAACTCTTGTGGTCACTGAATAACTGATTTACTAAGTTTTTTAGCTGGGTGCTCAGAGGTAGTTAAATTTCCTTAATACCTCCAAAAACCAGAAGTGTCTTAATCCATAATGACAATAAAAAACCCTACAGATTGTTTTCCTACTCTTCCCAACACCCCTCATTCCCCAAATGTAGTTCAGTATAATTGATGTTACCTGCTCGTGTGGGACCTGACACTGCTCAGTATCCTTGTCTCTCCTGCACTTCAGTGGAAGATCTGATCTGAAATTGGGTATATTAACTTTTACCCAATCTTAATCTGTAATTTTTAGATGCAACTCTCTGCAATTCCAAGACTGCAGCACGAGGAAAAACTCCATGATATAAGAAATTTAGGAATGTTTTGCATGTTCAGGTTTACCTAAACTAGAAATGCCAGTGCAGTGTTTATTGCTTTTGTAGGACCATTTCCGTTAATAACACTGAATAATGCTTCATTTTAGGTTGAGTGTTATGACTATGATAGTGATGGGTCTCATGATCTCATAGGAAGTTTCCAAACTACGATGTCGAAACTGAAGGAAGCATCTCGGTCCTCGCCTGTAAGTCTTACATAGTCTAAGCTGCCTGTGTGATTTTGATAAGCTGTTTTATTCATTTTGGTGGAAAACTTACATCACTTGATTTGGAGGTATCAAAGTTGTGTTAGGCTATGCCTTAAAAATGCTACTGCAGTTGAGGCTGACTCAGCATTTACATTACACATCCACTTTCCTAGGATTAATATCTTGGCTACAATTTTCAATATTACATAGCTAAATACCTACCATCAGCACAAAACCCAAAATGCAGTACAAATTTCACTGCAGTTAAAAGGCCAAAACTTGTAGGGCTTGGATTTTTTTATTCCAGATTTTACTCCTTTATTTTCAAGTATGGCACTTACCAACTGCCATGCATACTTTAGTGACTATGAAAAAAATCAACATTTGTGCCACTGCACAAAAATGCAACTGAATGTGTTATGTTAGGTGGCTCTTCTTTAAGGTGAAATTACCCTTCCTGTTCTTATGAGCTGTAACAATTTGCAAACCTTTTAATAGACAAGGTTTACATTTAGAAGAAGAAAGGTGACACAGCAACCTTAACATAAAAGTCTTTGTTTTATGGACATGTATGTTTGGAAAATATTTTACCATCTTTTGCTTTAATTCTGTAAAACCTGCTGAACTGCTCCTGCATTAGTAATAAAGGGATATATTGTGTTCCTGCTTGTACTTCTCTAACATCGAGTGTTGCATTTGTACTAAATTCTTCAGAGCTGTTGAATATGAAGAGTCAACCTTGACTGTAGTGGGTTTTTGATTGCTGCTTTGTGCCCTGCCATACTTTTCGTTTAGATACCTGTTTCTGAATTCACCTCTTAAAATTTTATATTGTTTGTAAAGAATTCTGGACTTGTATGCATGTAATTCATATGCCGCCTAGTTGGAGCTCTTTTTCTCATTTTTTCTAGATTTTCAGGGACCAGGTAGTATCAGTTTAGCTTTCAATACGGGCAGTGATCCTTCTTATTACTGTAATTACAGTGTGCAAAAAATAAATCAGGGAGTAGGAGGATTTAATGAAATAATTTTTTTCTCCTTTTTTAATGAAGATTTTATGATTCTTTTACGATGTGTGGTTGGCTTTTTTAAAGTTGCACTTTTGTTACAGAGGTACACAATGTAGCAGGTTTGTATGTTCACGTTTTCAAGCACATATTTTTTTTGTAAGAACTGCGATAGTGAGTTTCTGTGTGGTGTGAAGTGTGTTGTGTAAAGGCTTCTTGAGATTACAAATACCTATTTTCATCGCTCACCTAGCACCATAATAGGTGCAATTCTCTTTTGAATTTAAAGAAAAATTATTTTAAGTTATAATCTGCCTGTGCTGGTTTTGGAAATGCTTTAAGAAAATGGTTTTCTTGAGAACTGTGGCTATGCTTACTCTAAGTAACTTTTTGCTGTGTCAGTAAGATGAAGCGAAGATAAGAGACAACACAAATGATGTGCTCCAGGTTTCTTCTACTTTTAAAAGAAACTAACCTATAGTCCTGCATAATCTGATTAATAATGTCTGTAAAATATTTCCAGTGCACATTAGAATTTGACTTTCAGTACTCCAAGTGTGATCTTTAGTTACTCCCACAATTCTGACATCAGCTGCACCTGTGGGATTTGGCACAACCTCTTTCGAGTTTACTTGAAAGCCAGCATGGGTGTGACTGTATCCTCAATTGCTGAAAAAGCTGATCTTATATGACTGGAGTGAACGGGTGTCTTTTCATTCTCTGGAGAACTTACGATTTTTCTTTTTGTTTCCCCCTTCCCTTAAGGTGTATCTTTCCCCCAGGCATGCTGTTAGTGTGCTCTGCTTGGAGGATTATGAAATGTAGTTGAAAGATTGTACATGCTATGTATCCCATGACCGTTATTAGTCAGTACGTCACCAACTGACATAGTAGAAAAACAAGTCCCTGAAAGACAATTTCCATCAAGTAGAAGTGATGCTGGTGATGAAATGTCCAAAAAAGAGAAGGTAAAGAAGAGGCATGCTGACTTCTCAGGTGGTGTCCTTGTTAGTGCATTTGTTCGCTTGAGATTAATTACAAGATCATTTTTTAAAACTTAATTAAACGAAAGCAGCAGAACCTGTTTCTGGCCCAGAGCCAGAAGGCATGTCTGGAATACGTCATCAGGCTCTTTATGCACCAGACATGCTGCATCATGCCATTATGACTGTATCATGGCAGGAGCTGCTTAACCTGGCTAGCTGTTGATTGCACTTGGAGGTTAAGGTATTGGTTCAGTTGATGAAGCCTCAACAACTGATTATGGAAAGCTTAAACCTATAATTCTTTATTTCATACGTTACTGCCACAGCTGCTGGAAACAGTGATGCTTTGACTGAATCACTATGTCTTTACCAAAAAGAAAGTTGTTACCAGAATCCTCAGAGGGAAAATAGTACAGAATTTCGTTGTCTGGCTGAAATACAGTTGTCTAAACAAATGTTTTTGTCAGCTTTTGGGTAAGAGGATTTCTGTCTTGATAATGGGATTTTTCTTGCTGATTTTGGGCAGGCTGGGTTTAATTTTGCTTGATAGCGAAATAAACAGCATTTTTAATAGAGGGCCAAAGTAGCAGTCCTACAATAAAGAATTTTTAAATTTGTTGCATAAATGATATTTATAGTCCTTTTATTGGTTTTGTTTGCATTCATGCAGGTTGAATTTGAGTGCATCAATGAAAAGAAAAGACAGAAGAAAAAAACCTATAAAAACTCTGGCATTGTGAGCGTTAAGCACTGTGAGGTCAGTGATATATTCCGGTATGACTCTGGTTTCAAGTGTTCAGGCATAACAACTCTCATCTAGTATGCCTTCACCCTCAAACTGTAAGAAACTTTAAAATGTCTGAAAGTTCTAGACACAGTAAATATTTAAGGGCTCTGATTCATTTAAGGAGACAGATCATAAAATGGTTTGTGTTGGAAGGGACCTCAAAGACCATCTAGTTCCAACCCCCCTGCCATGGGCAGGGACACCCTCCACTAGACCAGGTTGCCCAAAGCTCCATCCAGCCTGGCCTTAAACACTTCCAGGGAGGGGGCATCCACAGCTTCTCTGGGCAACCTGTTCCAGTACCTCACCACCCTCACAGCAGAGAGTTTCTTCCTAAGATCTAATCTGAATCGACCCTCCTTCAGCTTAAACCCATTCCCCCTTGTCCTGTCACTACACTGCCTGATAAACAGTCCCTCAAGATCTTTCCTGTAGGCCCCTTTCAGGTACTAGAAGGCCACAATTAGATGTCCCCGGAGCCTTCTTTTCTCCAGGCTGAACAACACCGACTCTCTCAGCCTGTCCTCATAGGAGAGGTGCTCCAGCCCTCCGATCAGCTTTGTGGCCCTCCTCTGGACTCGCTCCAACAGCTCCATTGTCCTTCTTATGTTGGGGCCCCCAGAGCTGGACGCAGTACTCCAGGTGGGGTCTCACAAGAGCAGAGTAGGGGGGCAGGATCACCTCCCTCGACCTGCTGGTCACACCTCTTTTGATGCAGCCCAGGACACAGCTGGCTTTCTGGGCTGCAAGCGCACACTGCTGGCTCATGTTGAGCTTCCCATGAATCAATACCCCCAAGTCCTTCTCCTCAGGGCTGCTTTCAATCCATTCCCCGCCCAGCCTGTAGTGGTACTTGGGATGGCGCCGACCCACGTGCAGGACCTTGCACTTGGCCTTGTTGAACTTCATGTGGTTTGCATGGGCCCACCTCTCCAGCCTGTCAAGGTTCCTCTGGACATCATCCCTTCCTTCCAGTGTATTGATTGAACCACACAGCTTGGTGTTGTCGTCAAACTTGCTGAGAGTGCACTCGATCCCACTGTCCATGTCGCCAACAAAGATGTTGAACAGCGCCTGTCCCAGTGCCGACCCCTGAGGAGCGCCACTTGTCACTGATCTCCACTTTGACGCTGAGCCATTGATCACAACTCTCTGAGTGCGACTATGCAGCCAATTCCTTATCCACCGAGTGGTCCATCCATCAAATCCATGTCTCTCCAATTTAGAGACAAGGATGTTGTGCAGGACAGTGTCAAATGCCTTGCACAAGTCCAGGTAGATGACGTCTGTCAATCTTATCTACCAATGGTGTAACCCTGTCGTAGAATGCCACCAAATTTGTCAGGCACGATTTGCCCTTAGTGAAGCTGTGCTGGCTGTCACCAATCACCTCCTTATTTCCCATGTGCCTGAGCATCGTCTCCAGGAGGGTCTGCTCCATGATCTTGCCAGGCACGGAGGTGAGACTGACCGGCCTGTAGTTCCCCGGGTCTTCCTTTTTCCCCTACTTAAAAATGGGCGTTATGTTTCCCCTTTTTGCAGTGAGTGGAAACTTCACCGGACTGCCAGGACTTGTCAAATATGATGGCGAGTGGCCTGGCCACTTCATCCGCCAGTTCCCTCAGGACCCACAGATGCATCTCTTCAGGTCCCATGGACTTGTGCACCTTCAGGTTCCCTAGATATTCTCGAACCTGATCTTCTCCTACAGTGGGTGGTTCCTCATTCTCCCAGTCCCTGCCTTTGCCTTCTGTGACCTGGGCGGTGTGGCTCAAGCATTTGCCAGTGAAGACTGAGGCAAAAAAATCATTGAGTACCTCAGCCTTCTCCATATCCTGGGTAACCAGGTCACCTGTTTCATTCCGGAGGGGACCCACATTTTCCCTCATCCTCCTTTTATCACTGACATACCTATAGAAACTTTTCTTGTTGTCCTTAACATCCCTGGCCAGATTTAATTCTATCAGGGCTTTGGCTTTCCTAACCTGCTTCCTGGCAGCTTGGACAGTTTCTCTGTATTCCTCCCAGGCTACCTGCCCTTGTTTCCACCCTCTGTAGGCTTCCTTTTTGTGTTTGACTTTGTCCAGGAGCTCCTTGTTCATCCATGGGGGCCTCTTGGTGTTTTTGCCTGACTCCCTCTTTGTTGGGATGCATCACTTCAGGTTGACACCTGAATCATGTGTCTGTTCTCCCCATCCTCTCACTTTCTCTTAAATATGCCATCTATATGGCAAAAACCACTTACCAATTTGTAAGGCCATTCCTGAACTGCTGTGTTTCCCAACTCATTGTTTTATGGTAAATTAAAATCTGGTATGTCTGTTATAATATGTTGGTTTATAAATTATATCATCTTTTGGAGCTGCTTTGTTGTCTGCCTGTAACTGTGTAAATGGCCTGATTCTGATGCATTGTGTGATGGGAAACACTGTAAATATCCTCACTGCAGTGGGTGAGTTGGTGGGATATCTATAATGTAAAAGTAGTGCTTTGGATGGGTGAAGATAACAAATCTGGAACATCAAAAGTTGCTCCAACAATACGTACTGGTTTTCTCCTATTAAAAAAAAAAAGTTAACTTCTATCTTTAACTTCTATTTTTAGATCATAGTAGAATGCACATTCCTTGATTACATCATGGGTGGGTGTCAGCTGAATTTCACAGTAAGTTAAATCATTTTTATAAAGTAGCTTTTGAGTTTTGGAACAAACTGACATATATCATTGATTGCCTGTGCTCTTCATTTGATTATGGTATTTATTTATTTTTTGTTATGTACCATGGAGGAGGGAAGCTATTTTGCCAGAGTCCATCTAGTCTGTTTAGGAAAAATTAATTTTTTTATTCATGGCACAAAGTTCTGAACCTGTAGTTATGTTTGTTAGGAACTAGCTGAGCTGTGTGGATGGAGACCGAGAAATGTGCAGATTTACTTCAAGTTTCCTTTTCATAAGGGTTCTTCCCATCCTGCACCACCCCAACCAAAGATTTTACTTTTGTCCTTGATGGTGGTTTTCAAGACCCTTTGCTTAATGAAAGTAACATACAAAAGCCATCGTATGGGTTTGGACCCTTGAGTTATTTAATTCATGAACCAAATGCAGCACAAATAACAGTAAGATGTCTTTACCTTGGTAATATGCCTCATCACCAAAGCAGAGAAGACTCATTGAGGTCAGAGGAAGAACTATCTCTAGGCTTCTGTGGTGTCTGGCTAGTTGTACTTCTGAGAGGAAAGACGTGTATGGCAAGAAACAAGATGAAATTCATTTAATAGCTATTGAAGAGCTGCTGTGAATGGTAACTGAAAGTAAACAAGGTGAAAACCTGACAGATGAAAGTTGTTTCAGCCCTTCTGAGAGATGCAGAGCTTCTGCTGGTTTTGGAGTGGTGTTCCTTTAAGAGCGTTAATACTTTAAGAAACCTGCATCGAAGTATTATGCCTGTTAGATTTGTAGATGTCCTGTTAACTACTATTTACAACTCTGTTGTGATTTTCACTTTGGCTTTGCCAGAGATAAGTAACCTAATTTTACCTCTAACAGCAATTTGATACAAATATTGCATTTGACAGGTGGGGATAGATTTTACAGGCTCCAATGGAGACCCTCGCTCTCCAGACTCTCTGCATTACCTTAGCCCTAATGGAGTTAATGAATACCTAACAGCCATTTGGTCTGTTGGAATGGTCATTCAAGATTATGATACGTAAGTTTTAGGTTTTTATTTAAATAATTTTTAAAATATGTGTACATTTTTCTGGTAGTTTGTTAAGCCAATGTTGAAGATGCCAACAGATGTATTGGAATAAAACTTCTGAGCGGAGGTGTAGAGCTAAAAAAGACTTCATAATCACTGCAAAATCACATAATCACAAGCAGAAGCTTGTGTTTACAGCAGACAAGCAAGGCTTTTCATCTGTGATGTAAAGAGCAGCATTAATTTAAATAAATGCTTGAATTCTTGCCAATTTGGTGTTAAAGACCAGTTTTGGTCCTAGAAACAATTACAGGGGAACTTCCATTTTATTTTGACTCTTAATGCTTAATAAACAGCATTTTTAATGATCAAAAGCAGCACTGATTAGCTAAACTTACTGAATTGTGACAGCTTTTAAAGGAAGGCACTCACGTCATTTTCTGTTAAATTGCTTTTTTAGAGATAAGATGTTTCCAGCTTTTGGATTTGGTGCACAAATTCCTCCTTCCTTTCAGGTAATGGAATATGTAAATGCACTATATAAGACAACTAAAAGCACTTATTTCAGGAAGAGATTGTATATACAGTCCTGACTATGTCTTTTGTGTATTGACAGGTGTCACATGAGTTCCCATTGAATTTTAACCCATCAAACCCATTCTGTAATGGTAAGTCTGAGAAAGTGACATCAGACCTACAAAATAAAATGTCTAAGAGGAAGGGATAAAAACACTTCAAGGGTGAACTGTGAAGCATGTTGTTCTAATTAAATAATGAGTTCATTCATGTAGCAGGAAACAATTTTATAACTGATTCTTAGCTATTAGAAATCGCATTTGGTCTTCTATAATGATTCATGACAGGAGTGTTTTAACCAGCTAGGGCACAGTACAGGTAAGCTGGGAATGGTTCTCTCGTGTAGTCCAGCCACTTCATTCTACTTTGCTGCTGGTGTGGAGTTGTCTAGTTTGAGTATGATGCTGCTAGTGCCTGTTCAACATGGCCTCCCTGATCACGCTGCTAACTACCACAAGCTGCTAGGCAAAAAGAACTGTTGTAATTGAGTTAGACTCACTTGTGCGTACAGTATTTGGCTTTTCTAGTCACATAAAGCCAAGAGCGTTAAGTGTGTGCGTTAGAGCGTTGGTCAAGCTGAAGGCCTTCATTGTTCACGAATAATTTTTTTTATTGTTGTTAGTTTTAAATCTTTGCATTGTCACTTTAACTGATATCTACAGTGTTTTAGGAAGATTGAGTGCTTCAAAATATTCTAATATGAAAAAATTAATATGATCTATTTGTGTTCTCTAGGAATCCAGGGCATTGTTGACGCATATCGGGCTTGTCTTCCTCAAGTGAGGTTATATGGGCCAACAAATTTTTCTCCAATTATAAACCATGTGGCAAGATTTGCTGCTGCAGCTACACAACAGAAAATGGCATCTGTAAGTTCTTTATGGTAAAGAATAGTAATTTTCTTACTTTTTTTCTTTCCAGTCTAGTTTATGAATACTGTTTTTCTCTCTTAAGCTTGTAAGTGTACTTGTTTTGACAGCTGGCCAGTTACCTTATGAATTGATGTTTGGTAGCCTTGAAACGAGATAAAAGCAAACTGATTTGTCCTCTATAGGCAGATAAATTCACAAGCCCTGGTCCTTATATAAGGGGGACTTGAACCACTCTGGCATCTGTTGGAAGGGCAACACAGCAGAGCACAAGCAATCCAGGAAGTTCCTGGAATGTGTTGATGATCACTTCCTTCTCCAAGTGATAGAGGAGCCCACGAGGAGAGATGCCATGCTGGACCTTGTTCTCACCAATAAGGAGGGCCTGGTAGGGGATGTGAAGCTCAAGGGCAGCCTTGGCTGCAGTGACCACAAAATGGTGGAATTCAGGATCCTCAGGGCAGCGAGGAGGGCGCACAGCAAGCAAGAAGTGCCTGGACTTCAGGAGAGTAGACTTTGGCCTCTTCAGGGATCTGCTTGTAGAATATCATGGGACAAAGCCCTGGAAGGAAGAGGGGCCCAAGACAGCTGGCTAATATTCAAGGGTCACCTCCTCCAAGCTCAGGAGCGATGCGTCCCAACGAAGAGGAAGTCAAGCAAAAACACCAAGAGGCCCCCAGTGGATGAACAAGGAGCTCCTGGACAAAGTCAAACAAAAAAAGGAAGCCTACAGAGAGTGGAAGCAAGAGCAGGTAGCCTGGGAGGAATACAGAGAAACTGTCTGAGCAGCCAGGGAGCAGGTTAGGAAAGCCAAAGCCCTGATAGAATTAAATCTGGCCAGGGATGTTAAGGACAACAAGAAAAGTTTCTATAGGTATGTCAGTGATAAAAGGAGGATGAGGGAAAATGTGGGTCCCCTCCGGAATGAAACAGGTGACCTGGTTACCCAGGATATGGAGAAGGCTGAGGTACTCAATGATTTTTTTGCCTCAGTCTTCACTGGCAAATGCTTGAGCCACACCGCCCAGGTCACAGAAGGCAAAGGCAGGGACTGGGAGAATGAGGAACCACCCACTGTAGGAGAAGATCAGGTTCGAGAATATCTAGGGAACCTGAAGGTGCACAAGTCCATGGGACCTGAAGAGATGCATCTGTGGGTCCTGAGGGAACTGGCGGATGAAGTGGCCAGGCCACTCGCCATCATATTTGACAAGTCCTGGCAGTCCGGTGAAGTTTCCACTCACTGCAAAAAGGGGAAACATAACGCCCATTTTTAAGTAGGGGAAAAAGGAAGACCCGGGGAACTACAGGCCGGTCAGTCTCACCTCCGTGCCTGGCAAGATCATGGAGCAGACCCTCCTGGAGACGATGCTCAGGCACATGGGAAATAAGGAGGTGATTGGTGACAGCCAGCACAGCTTCACTAAGGGCAAATTTGGTGGCCTTCTGTGACAGGGTCATGGTGTTGGTGGATAAGGGAAGGGCAACTGACATCATCTACCTGGACTTGTGCAAGGCATTTGACACTGTCCCGCACGACATCCTTGTCTCTAAATTGGAGAGACATGGATTTGATGGATGGACCACTCGGTGGATAGGGAATTGGCTGCATGGTCGCCCTCAAAGAGTTGTGATCAACGGCTCAGCGTCAAAGTGGAGATCAGTGATAAGTGGTGTTCCTCAGGGGTCAGTACTGGGACAGGCTCTGTTTAACATCTTTGTTGGCGACATGGACAGCGGGATCAAGTGCCCAAGCTGTGTGGTTCAATCAATACACTGGAAGGAAGGGATGATGTCCAGAGGAACCTTGACAGGCTGGAGAGGTGGGCCCATGCAAACCACATGAAGTTCAACAAGGCCAAGTGCAAGGTCCTGCACGTGGGTCGGCGCCATCCCAAGTACCACTACAGGCTGGGCGGGGAATGGATTGAAAGCAGCCCTGAGGAGAAGGACTTGGGGGTATTGATTCATGGGAAGCTCAACATGAGCCAGCAGTGTGCGCTTGCAGCCCAGAAAGCCAGCTGTGTCCTGGGCTGCATCAAAAGAGGTGTGACCAGCAGGTCGAGGGAGGTGATCCTGCCCCCCTACTCTGCTCTTGTGAGACCCCACCTGGAGTACTGCGTCCAGCTCTGGGGGCCCCAACATAAGAAGGACAATGGAGCTGTTGGAGCGAGTCCAGAGGAGGGCCACAAAGCTGATCGGAGGGCTGGAGCACCTCTCCTATGAGGACAGGCTGAGAGAGTCGGTGTTGTTCAGCCTGGAGAAAAGAAGGCTCCGGGGACATCTAATTGTGGCCTTCTAGTACCTGAAAGGGGCCTACAGGAAAGATCTTGAGGGACTGTTTATCAGGCAGTGTAGTGACAGGACAAGGGGGAATGGGTTTAAGCTGAAGGAGGGTCGATTCAGATTAGATCTTAGGAAGAAACTCTCTGCTGTGAGGGTGGTGAGGTACTGGAACAGGTTGCCCAGAGAAGCTGTGGATGCCCCCTCCCTGGAAGTGTTTAAGGCCAGGCTGGATGGAGCTTTGGGCAACCTGGTCTAGTGGAGGGTGTCCCTGCCCATGGCAGGGGGGTTGGAACTAGATGGTCTTTGAGGTCCCTTCCAACCCAAACCATTCTGTGATTCTATGATTTTTGCAGATTGTACGCAACAATTATCTCCTAAATGAACTAAATAAACTCTTCAGAGTCGAAATACCACCTTAAAAATACATGGCACCTTTGTGGTATCTTCTATTCAAATCTCTTGCAGTGCTATACAGTGTTTAAAATCTAATTAAAGCCTTTGCGTATAGGAGAGTGATTTAACCTCAGCTGAGGAACATCAGCTAGACCTTGTTTCACATCAGATAGCTGAGACAGAAAATTAAGGTAGGTAACACAGAAATGGAGGATATAGCTCCTGACGCCTAGGTACCAACATAGATAATTAATTGTCCTTATGGTAAAGCTTTAGGTGCTGTATGTGCCATGCCTTCCTCCCTATTAAATTGTATGTGTGAGTTGTTGACTATATTAAGAAGTAGGAAGTCTGAAGAGCAAGTCTTGAGTATCGAATCATTTAGATAATAATCCATGCAAGTTCAGCAAATCTGTATATATATCCTAAATCATTGATGACAGCAGATACTGGATTCTTAGACGTCATGTAGAATCAGAAAATAAGATTAGCTATTTTTGCATATAAAAGTACTTCTGGAAGCCAATTTGGGAAAGAGCTATGGATTTTTATATGCCAGGAGGTTTATGAAGTTTTGCCTTGGTAGTCTTTCGGTAGTAACTGTCATCAATATATATATTAGGAAAGTAGCAAAATCTCTTGTACTTTTTTTTTTTTATCTGAGAGTGCAATATGCCTGGCAAGAGGTTTATTTTTTCTGCCTGAAAGGATGTATGGAAGAAATTTTGCTGCCTTGCCTTTTAATGCATATCATAGATATTTTGGATTGGATTTTGGTTTTGCAGTTGTTTGGTTTTGTTTTGGGTTTTTTTCCCCCAGTATGGGGGAAGTATAAGAGAGAAATAAATCCAATATGATGTACTAGCATGCATGTGATGTCATAGCCTTCTCAGATCGTGGTTGTTTTGTAGGCATTCTTGCTGGAGTAGGGGAATGGAGTGGTGGGGAGCAATGAGAAAATGTGATACTTGAACACAGGAGACAAGGGGAAACCAATTATTTTGGAGGCAGATAAGGGAAGATGGGAAGCAAGGAACTGAAGAGGAATACTTCTGAGAATATTGGAAGTACCTTTGGAACTTGAATTTGTGCTGCTCAGTAATCGTATGAAACGAACCAAGTGAGAGAAGACCAGAAGTTCAAAAAGTGTTTGATAGTTTCTGAACTCTCTGCTTCTAGCTTGTTCTTGATACTTCAATCCAGAACAGAGACTAAGATGCCAACTTTTAGAAGCCCTGGCAGTATAGTAGAAGCAACTCAAGTGGTACTTGAATAAATTACTGAAGTAGTGCAAGGTGGTCTCAGGTGCCTTGGTAATTAATCATGTTTTCTAGCTGCTTTATTAAGTTAAAGGAATTTGAAAATAAGGATGCTGTTTTTCAGCACAAAAAGATGTGCTTTAATCTATATTTAGGATTTTAGGGGATACAATGAAAACATGAAAGCCTGTTCAACTACCCTTGATACCCCTCTTAACTAAACGAAGCAAAGGGTAGCCTTTCATAAAGGTATCAGTAGACCAGAAGGCAAATAAATACAAGTTTCACAGGTGTTATCTGTCTAAAACCTCAACAAACTGCCTTCTATCCCAGGACAAATACTTGGAGGACAGGTTAACGGTTGGTTTGTGTAGGGATTTTAGAGAAGAGAAAGGCCATACCATTGGGTTTTTGGGAGGTGGCTGTTTAAAGATGACTTATTTTAAAAGATTGATTAATTTATCCTTATAACTTTATTCGGACTGTACAGAGGAAGCCTGACCACAATTTAAATGTTTGATGGTAAAGTTCAGTGAGCGTATTGAACATGCTCAAAATGACAACAATATGTAGTCTGTATATGCCTTTTTTTAAGTGTACATGCTGACATGTTTTCTATTTCTTTGTCATGACACGGTGTTTATTGATTTGACAGCAATACTTTGTACTTCTGATCATAACGGATGGTGTGATAACAGACCTTGATCAAACTCGAACTGCCATAGTTAATGCTTCGAAATTGCCCATGTCCATTATCATTGTTGGTGTTGGAGGAGCAGACTTTGATGCTATGGAGTTTCTCGATGGTGACAACGGCGTTCTTAGGTCCTCATCAGGAGAACCAGCTGTCAGAGACATTGTCCAGTTTGTGCCGTTCAGGAAGTTCCAGAACGTAAGTAATCTTAATGGTATGCTTAATAAATATTGTAGAGGTGTGCTGGGTTTGCTAGGACATCTTATGTATAGTCCTAAGCTTTTGAACTCTGAAGTCTGAGATAAGTCTTTATCAAATGCTAAAAATAAAAAAAAGGACAGAAGACTTCAGCATCTGTACAATTTCCTTTACGTGAGCTGATTCATCCTTAAAAAGACTCCATTTCTAGTCTGAGCACTGCATTTCTGACAAGTTCCTGCAGGGGAATGACCTTTGTAAACCTCCCTCAGTCTTGATTAAAAAAATAGATGTGGTTTTCATATGGGAGGAAAAACTTACTGTGATCTTGTTCTTAGGGAAAAGTGTTTTTTATTGTGGATGCCCACTTGTAAATGTGGGTTAGTCTCAGATTTTAGTGCAGTGTTAAAATTCAAGACTAAATCAGGGACGTCATAATCAGTAGAAATTGTGTGTGGGCACAATAGTGGTGATAGTTTTCATTAAAGCAAATATACCAAAAAAATAGGCGGTGAAAGAATGGAGTCCTGATTTTTTTTTTCTTGCTGTAGAACCCAATAAAATATGCACAGGTTAATATAGTCTGGCCTTTAAATGTTGTATCACTGGAAAAAGTTGATTAAAAAACCCCCACCAAACACCAAAACTTCCTCAGTATGGGGAAGATAAGATCAATATTTTTATTTCCATCCTAGTATGTTCTAATTTTGTTTCTTAATATTAACCCTGTTAATAATACTACTTATTCCTCCTTATTTTGTCTTTGTATTTTTATTTTTGATACAAGTTCTTTGTTTAATCTCAGAGCAACTCAGGCAAACTGAAAGGAGAAAGAGAGCAACATCAATATAGAATATGCTTACTTGAGTAATGCACTTGGATGTAGATTAACTAAGGTCAATATTCAGTATAAAATTATATATTCAAATGCTTTCAGTTTCTAAATAAGGGTTGTTGGTTTTTTTCTGATGGATACTTAGTGTTACAGTAAAGCCAGTATCTCTAGAAGAGCTGCTCTGTGTGGATGGCACTGGGTGCAGAAGGTTGCAGATGATTAGACAAGCCCCTGAAGGGTCACCTTAAGCAGATAGTGGAAGTGTGTTTACATGGCTGAAGTTAGAAGTCTGCACTGTGTGTGGGTGTATTTCATATGACAAAAGTTATCTTCAGGCACGGCAGCCCTGTGCACACCCAGCTCCTGTTACTTCAGTGGAGCAAGGCAGCCAGCTGGTTCCTGGTAATAGGAGCGAGAAGGTAAAGGTGTCAGGGAAGCTTCCATCTGTTCCACAAGGGTGCTGTGTAAAGTCCTCTGTAAAATGTCAGACTTTACATTGGCATAGTAGAGGAGGTGCTTATTAGCTGTCTTAGGATCTCCTTTGACAGTTGGTGGAAACTGAAACTTGGTGGGTTTTTTTTTTTTTTTTCCTAAGTCTCCAAAAGAAGCTCTGGCACAGTGTGTCCTGGCAGAAGTCCCTCAGCAAGTGGTGAACTATTTCAGCACCTACAAACTGCAACCTCCCAAGAATCCTGCTGCAAAGTGAATGGGCTGAGCAGGGGAGCTGAGACTGTGCGTGCTTCGCTTGCTGTATCTACAGACTTTGGTTCTCAAGATACTTCTGTATACGTGTATACACACACCTCTCCATGGTAATGTCTGTTAGCTTTTGCCTGCAAATCACTTTGCCAAGTGTGCCTTTCAAGGGCCAAAATTGTAATTGTGTTAATGTTTGATGTTGATTTGAGAGAGAGGGCTTACATGGGTGCATTTTAATTTGAAAAGTAAGAGTTGGGAAAAAAAAAAAGTTTGAATATGCAGAGAGAAGTGGGAGAATGGCTGCAAGTGGAACAGCTGCCTGTTTGATAAATATTGCCAGTGTGAGTGTTCAGTGACTTTTGTGGAGATCAGCACTGAGGAGTGCGGTTTCTCAGTTTTACACCAGTCAGAAACGAAAAAGAGTGTATATCCCCAGCAAGCAGATAAAAGTTTGTATGTGCTTCAGCGAATTTGGAATACTTGAGGCTTCTGTGTCTACTAAGCCACAAAACCAAAATTTTGTCACAGGAGATGCATAATTAGACAAGTGCCAGAACATAGTGCAAAGGCCCTCCTTGCACGCCTACTTCACATTTGCCACTTCAGTGCCTTTGGCCAATGCCTGGGATTCAGGGCTGTGTGAACATGAGCCAAACAAGTCATTAAAGTATATATTCTTTTATAGTATGCAATCTCTTAAGGTAGTACAGGGATAACTAGAGTGAATCAAGGTAATGTCTCAGAAGAGTACTATTGACCTTTGAGGCTACTACTGTAAAGGCTGTACAGTGTGTTTCAGTGTGTACTGTGCTGGAAAATGGGAACCCCAGATTTTGAGTTGGGAGTTTTGTTTTGGGGTTCTTCTCTGTAAATCAGTCATGACTATTGATTTTTAAAAGGGCTTTTTGTGCAGTGGGAATTCACTTTTCAGTTAAAAAGTTTTGTCTGATTTATTACTGCATATTTTCAAGTTAAGACAGTTCTTGAAAGTGCTACCTAATTTATATTGGCTTTGTCTTAGTTTGATTCATGCTTTTTCATGAGCTCACTAATGAAAAGTGCCTGCAAAAAACCCCCAATCTTCCCTCTTCCTTCCCAGTAGGAGGATCTAAGAAAGTCTCTAACCTCTAATCCTGTAATCATACTGTGTTTCTCTAGGGCAAACAATTTCTGGTTTATTTTCTTGGCTTGAGTTTTTACCATTTACACCAAGTGTAAATCATGTTGTGTTTGCTTAGGGGACAGATGAAGCTTTCTTGTCTCCCAGTTGCATACTGCTTGCTGAGGATCTCTTCTCATCCTGTCAGTGTGTGTAACGTAAGTGGATGTAAAGGTCTCATTTATCACCTCCAAAATGCCCATCTTGAATATAATTTTGCAGTTTCACATTTGAAGTAGTTTCAAGTTAGACATCCAGCTGATCTGATTTTGGATGGTCTAGCTGTAACATGTAAGAACAGAATGGACTAACACCAAATTTAGCATACTTGGGCACTCAAGATTACATCAGGTCATAGTGTATGCGACTTCGTATGTGACTCTCTTTAGTTGCTGGGCAAGTACTGTGTGGTTTATTTTTTTCTTCCATACATGTATAATCCTGTCAAAAATCTGAATTCACATTAACGTTGATGGGTGGAAGATACGTGTATTGAGATTGTCTTGCACAACCTGTAAAACATACCAAATGTTTTGTAGATGGTTGATTAGTTACCAATCATGAATGAATATGTTATTCTCTACTCCATTTTCCTTGGTGGAGGGGGGTCCCAAATAGTTTCAGTAGTGGAATACTCAGAAAGAGGTTTTGTTTCATATTACGCTAAACTCATTCTTCTTTTAAATCAAATTCATGTGTTTGCTTATATAAAAATCTACAGTAATCTTTTTATCAGTGTAGTGCAGATGTGTTACTACTTTATATATAAATTATAATGAAGTGTCATGCCAGATATGCAACACAAAATATTAAGATCAAGGAAGTAGTTATAATGAATCTAAATAGCGCTGCTGCAAATTGACTGTTTCACAGCTACATGCACCATGTACAGAGATAATGGGATGCAGTATTAATGCTTTGTCTGGATTCATTGATGTGGATGGGTACTACTGATAGGAGTACAGGATACTACTGAAGTTGTCTGAGCTGTCTGCCAAAAATATAATGCTGCATCTGAGTTCTGTTACCAATTCTGTTTTAAGTTGCCATGGAAGTGTATTTAAATGCTTTTAAGTATGTTAATAGCTACTATTATACTAAATATCTGCTGCATATAAAATACATAACCCCCTTTGTATTCTATACATAAATTCTGAGTTTCTACAGCAGAGAATTCATTATCTCTTATTGGAAAAGTGCCCCCCCCCCGCCCAGTGTTCCTCAAGCTTAGGGAATTAAATAGTGTATCAACACCACCTACTTCTCAACATGCCCTATTCTGTGTAAAACAAAAGTGTTTCAGACCTGACAGGGACAAGAACCATTTTCCTGGTGTAATTTCTCTTAAAGGTGTACAGCAAAACAGCCTGTTGGAAAATTGGGAAACTTCCAAGTTAGGCTGAAGCAATATTCTGAGTCAAGGGCTGCAGCAGATTGAGACAAGGGAGAGGGGAGTCATTTTGTTGTGTTGCCATTTTTTGTTTATTTTTACATGTAAAAAATGCCTTATTAGGTTGAGGGTGACAAAGCAAAATATCGTCGAAGTTTTGTAAAGTGAATGTGTTTGTAGGTCACTTGCACCACCTTGTGATAAAAGTGATGCATAGCAGTCTTCATAATCAGATGCTTTTTGCCTCTTAATGGTCGTAATATATACATATGTACAGCAGAGAAAAATAACCTGTACCAGAATTTTTTACTTTCCTATGTATTTCAGTTCTGATGAAATTAACTGATTTACAATGCCTATGCATTAAAAACATACTTTCAGTATACTGTTGTACTTCAGTGTTTTCTGTGTATTGATGAATGCTGCTTTTGCAGTTCCTATGATGAGCATTCCACAGGCTGAACAGCTCAGATTCATAACAAGTATTATCAGATGAGAGGAAAAATGCTTTTTCACTCAGTGGTTATGAGTGTGGTGTATATTTCATAAAACATCACGTACAGGCTTTTAGCAACAAGATACTCTGGACTGTTTCAGCAGTGACTGTGTCATGCTCTTTGCCACATTAGAGTTCTCCCATGCATGCTTCTGTCGTGCATGGCGATTTGGTTATTTTTAGTTTTCAGATACGTTGTCCTACTCCACCCTTCAGTTTCTTGACATTCAAGTGTACCTGAGCCTGAGATGCTTTACTGGGAAACTGAGAGATACTAGAGACGTAGCATTGTAGCAGATTGTGATGCCATACAGAACCTTAGTGAGCTTTGATACTGGAAGTTGTGTTTAAGTGCTCCAGGGTAATTCACTCAACTTCGCTGCTGCATTCATCCACAGGGTAGAATTAGTTCCTGAAAGGGTTTAATACATCTTGCAAAGGAGTGGGTCTTGTCCTTTCTTGTGTTGTTCCTTTGGGTGAAAGCCCAATAAATAGTTGAGACTTGGATTCTTGGTCCCTTCCTGCCCCCCATAAAAATGGAGGAATTAAGGGAAAAATACTCCAATAACAGAAAAGTAGGATGTCATAGAATTGTTTGGTTTGGAAAAGACCTTTAAGATTATCAAGTCCAACCATTAAACCATGTCCTTAAGCACCATATCTATGTGTCTTTTAAATTCCTCCAGGGAAGGTGATTCAACCACTCCCCTGGGCAGCCTGGTCCAGTGACTGACACCCCTTTTGGTGAAGAAATTTTTCCTAATATCCAATCTAAACCTCCCCTAGTGCAACTTGAGGCCATTTCCTTTTGTCCTGTCGCTTGTTACTTGGGACAAGAGACCAACACCCCCCTGGATACAACCTCCTTTCAGGTAGTTGTAGAGAGCAATAAGGTCTCCCCTCAGACTCCTTTTCTCCAGGCTGAACAACCCCAGTTCCCTCAGCCGCTCCTCATAAGACTTGCGCTCTAGACGTGGAAAAAAACAGATGGATGTTACTTGTGTGTGGCCATGATCTTCTGCAACTATTGACGTTTCTGCTTTTCCATTCTGGGTCTAAGGAACACAAGAGCTGTGCATAACTAATTTTGCAGACAGAACTGACAAGCTTTCCTGCAATCCTGAGCTGTTAAGAGCTGTAGCAAAGCAGCAACTCATGGGATGCCCTGTTGCTGCAGTGTAATGCTTGCTGCTGCAGTCTCAGCCCTTGCTTTGTAATATGTGTCAGTGGGTGATTGATGATCTTAAAGACGCCAACAGTGAAAATGTTTGAAGTTACTTGACAGCGTTTGTGTAGGCAGAAGGGGATTGGATCTTTTGCAATGAGAAAGCTTTACTTCATACAAAAATGTTAAAATATGGGGGTTTATGTGTTTTTCCCCTTCCATAATGTTTTGACAATGCTCTCTGAATAAAAAGATGTGAGAACCCTATATTGTCATGAATTAATGGATCATTATTATTCACAGAAGGCCTCATTTGTGAAGCACTTCCGCAATCTAATTTTGGGGTTGTATCGAGACGTTCCTGGATGTGGAATAGATGAATAATTCTTTATGATGCATCTTAGCATTTTCTACCTCTGTTATAACACTCTTTTTTCTCACATATCAAGTAACAAATATCATACAAATAAAGGTGGTTCTTCCCATGTAGCAGTTGAACCCTGACCTCACTGCTAATGTGACAACTTTCTTTTTGAGAGATTTTGTTCTCGGTCATGTTAGACGATGCATGGAATATAGAACATAGGGAATTCAGTCATCCAGCTTGGTTTGTTTGCCCCGTCGTCCCCCCCCCCCCCCCCCCCCCCCCCCCCCCCGGCAAAGCTCCCGCTGATTCTGGTAGGGCTGTCGGCTTTGCCTGGGATCAGAGAAGTTCAAAGGCTTTAAAGAACAGGCCTGCAGAATGCATAGCCCACAGGATCATACACAGCCTGGTTAGCTTTGGCATGGAGCCTGCCTTGGTCAGCTGAGGAGCTGCACGGCCTGCCCTTACAAGTTCTTGGCTTGGCCTCTGTGTAATGGCTTTAGTTCCCCGAACTGTTCATTCAGTGGGGACTGAAAATGGATAGGGAGAGAGAGGTGATGCAAACCAACAGAAGAGAAAAAAGTAATTGATAATTAAGCTTAAAACACAGCTTCAGCCTTTTGTTTAATATTGTATCCCTTTCTGTGATGAGCTGATGCAGGTTGGCAGTGTGGGAGCTCCTTGTTACAAAGTTGTAGAGCTGTAGTCCTCTCAGCTCTGGCACTGGTAAGGGGTTTGTTTACTTTAGTTCACAGGTATGATGTAGCTCAGCCCCACAGGGCATGGGGCTCATTTTGCACCATCAGTCACGGTGAACAACTGGAGCATTGGTTGAAGCTATGCACCACAGAGCCAGAAAGCATAAATCCTGCTTTTTATAAATAGCCTTTCTTTTTAAAGTAGCTGGTTTTGATACCAAGATTCTTCAAAAACTTAGCATCAACTGTTTGCTTTTCAGAGGGCATTATTAATGCCCAACCCCTTGAGAAGATGAAACGTATAAATGGGCAGCCCAAAGTTAAAGGTCACCCCTGGGGTGGGGAGCAATACCTAAGTCTTTGCCATATTTATTCACTAAAGACAACTGGAGCAGGTGCTCGTGCTTTCACAAGGCTGGCAATAATTCTGCAGTTTGCTTCCCCATTGTGTATTTTGTGATTTTATCTTTTGACAATGGTTTTGCTTTGTAGCCCTCTGTCCGAAGCTAAAACATCCCAGCACGCAGCGCCGCAGCTTTCTGCGCTGAGCCACCCTCATCACAAAAGCAGGTCGCTGATTAGAAGTATAAGGGGAGGAGAGAGAAGGATCAAGAGAAACATAAGTAACCTCAGTAACAGTAGGGCGGTAAAAAGAAAAAGGATAACTATAGGAAACCAGAAAAGAAAATAGAAAAGAACACATATAAAAATTAAGAGCCAACTGAACAACAAGAACAGCAATAAGAAAGCGAGGATAAACAGTAGAGGGAAGAGGAGAAGCAGGAACAAGACAGAGTAAGAGATAAAGGAGAGCATGGATCAAACAAGAAACAAGTGGTCCTGAAATACAGTCTGAGCTCTAATTCCTATTACATGAGAAGTTCTCTCTTCAGGCTCAAGGTTAAGAGGTAAGTATATAACTAATTTGTCCAGTTGACTCAGGAGAGGAGAGAAAGAAGAGGAGGAGCTGGGGTGGATTTTTCTCTTGAGTACTCTCTACTTTTAATCTTTCGTACCCAAAAGCAAAGTCACGCTAGCCCTCTGAATTCAGCAAGACAACAGATGGGGCCACAGCCCAAAGCACCATCTATTTCTTTGTTTTCTCTTTAACTTCAACTTTAAGGATCTCTCCTTCTTCTGCTCTGGGGGATGGAGACATACTAATGATCAGAGACTCGTTAGTGGTGGTTCTGTGCATAACTGCAGGTGGTTTAGCATCTGCATTTGGCTCTTCCTTTTGTGCAGGGGGTGCAGATGAGGCCGCGGGCTCCACGGGCTGCTTCGCCTCTTGTTCAGGCTTATTCTCTGGTTTAGCCTGAGTTTCCTAGAAACAAGAAGTTACGTGTTTTCCAACGCAGCAGAGGAAATTCAGGAAGTAGTTCTATTCTGTATATGCACTAGAAAGGCACAGCACGGATACTGTGATTAATGTATGCAGCATATGTAAATTTGTATTTAGATGCTGCAAATCAGTTTCTAAATGAAAAATGCAATTTCAGAATCAGAATGTCAACATAAAACCTAGGAAAAGCTTGTGGAGACTGATAGTATCTGCTTCTTATTAATACAGCAGGATGAAACAGGCATGTTTTGGGGCACGCAACCCTTCCTTAGATCTTGCCTTCCTTTATGTACTTACACCAGTATGGAAAGAAAAAGTGTTACGTAAATCTTTACATATTGCCCAGTGCCCCAGTTCCTTGGCCAAGCCTATTTGCTATTAGGTTTACAAATACACATTGAATTGAGCCATGGTTCTGTTCCAATCATAGTGTCGTAGTCATTTGTGTAAGCAAAGTTCTTTATTTAACTGGAAAAAATAAATAAAAACACTGATAGTTCAGCTATAAAGACAGAAAAGAATTCTGCCACCTTTTGGTAAATGTGTAGAACTGAGCAGGTTCTTATTAAAATTTCTCAGAACAGAGTATAATGTGGGAATTATTTTTCATCAACTAAAATAACAATTTTCTCATAAGTGCAATATATTAGAGATTTAATCAGTTTTAGCTGTGTGGGCTAAACTTTAAATTTTGTCTTCAGGATTTGTGACAACCAAAGATCTGACTTTGAATTAGAAAGTTCACCATGTGCTTGAGTCAGCTGGATCAGATTACTGTGTTAGGATTTTTCTGTATTTAGTGTTGTTTACATAAAATTAGAAGATAGATGCCCTTAGGGTCTTTGTAAAGTCTATCTTATCCCTGCTTTCTTTGAGGATTTTTGTTTGCTTGCTTTTTTCCTTGCTTTTCCTTTGCTTTTGTTTTCTCTGCTCTGCATAGAGTCCAGGTCCAGGAAGATTTGAGCCAAATTTTAGAATTAGTGTTTACAGAGATTAGGCACAGTGATTATATCTCAGCTACTGGGAGTTTTTGCCGTTGATTGCAGACAGGCTACGTTTTCATCTACTGTTTGCCCAGGCCCTCCCTTTATCTTTCCTGTTTCCCGCTTCAGCACCTGGAATTATCTACTCGGTTTTCTGTGACATTACCTGAGTGTCTTGTTCTTTCTTCAGCTGCAGCAGCCTAGCAAGGCCTTCTTTTCCTTTGCCTCCAAGCATCGCTTTAAACAACTTTGGAGTTTCCTGTTTCTGCCCAAACAGACTGGCCAAGCCCCGTGGTTGTTGCACTGGTGGTCCTGGAGCAGGTTTCCCCTTCTCCTTCAGCAGCACCCTGGAGACAGAAAGGAATGAGAACATGCGGCAGTGCTGTGAAACCGAGCAAAGTTCCTACAAAGCTAAAATGTCACATTTATGGATGAAAATCTGGTAACTTCTCCAGATTTTTTTTTTTTAATCCTAGGTCCAGTGAGAAGAGCAAAGTTGGAAAGGGTAAGGGTTTTACCCTAGGCTCTGGTAGAGTTGGAGGCTACAGTTCTAACTTGGAGTTAGAATCATAGATTTGTTTAGGTTGGAAAAGACCTTTAAGATCATCAAGTCCAACCGTTAACCTAGCACTGCCAAGTCGAACCACTAAACCATGTCCCTAAGCACCACATCTACACATCTTTTAAATACCTTCAGGGATGGTGACTCAACCATTTCCCTGGGCAGCCTGTTCCAATGCTTGACAACCCTTTTGGTGAAGAAATTTTTCCTAATATCCAGTCTAAACCTCACCTGGTGCAACTTGAGGCCATTTCCTCTTGTCCTTTCTCTAGTTACTTGGGAGAAGAGACCAACACCCCCCTGGATACAACCTCCTTTCAGGTAGTTGTAGAGAGCAATAAGGTCTCCCCTCAGCCTCCTTTTTCTCCAGGCTGAACAGCCCCAGTTCCCTCAGCCACTCCTCATAAGACTTGTGCTCTAGACCCTTCACCAGCTTCGTTGCTCTTCTCTGGACACGCTCCAGCACCTCAATGTCCTTTTTGTAGTGAGGGGCCCAAAACTGAACACAGTACTCGAGGTACGGCCTCACCAGAGCTGAGTACAGAGGGACGATCACTTCCCTAGTCCTGCTGGCCACACTATTCCTGATACAAGCCAGGATGCTGTTGGCCACCTTGGCCACCTGGGCACACTGCTGGCTCATGTTCAGTCGGCTGTCAACCAACACCCCCAGGTCCTTTTCCACCGGGCAGCTTTCCAGCCACTCTTCCCCAAGCCTGTAGCGTTGCATGGGGTTGTTGTGACCCAAGTGCAGGCACTGAGCCTTGTTGAGCCTCATACAGTTGGCCTTGGCCCATCGATCCAGTCTGCCCAGATCACTCTGTAGAGCCTTCTTGCCCTCCAGCAGATCAACACTCCACCCAACTTGGTGTCATCTGCAAAGTTACTGAGGGTGCACTCAATCCCCTCGTTCAGATCATTGCTAAAGATATTAAAGAGAACTGAGTTCTGGGGAACACCACTTGTGACCAGCTGCCAGCTGGATTTAACTCCATTCACCACAACTCTTTGGGTCTGGCCATCCAGCCACTTTTTACCCAGCAAAGAGTACATCCATCCAAGCCACGAGCAGCTAATTGCTTACCTATATTCTGGAGAATAAACAACCGCAAGTTCAAATAATTAAGGTGTCACAAAGCAAATGAGAGTTTTATCAGGTGAGAAGTACTACGGAGGAGGACAGATGCCTCATACCTGAGTTAGAAGTCTATCACCTGGCTTTCTGCATGCAAATTCAGAGAATGTTTAGCACTCAACTTGGAGTCCAGATGATGCTTGTGGAAATAATAGTTTATCAAACTAATTCACCATGGCTCATTTCTCATAGGTCAGGTTAGACAGTGGTACTTATTTTTAGTCTTCTTCAGTAGAAGAAGACACCGTGAAAATATAAAAATTACTGCCAATCATGTAGCAGACTAGATTTTCACACCCTTCCATAGCTGTACTGATTTGCAACCATAACGACACGAAGTGAGAATGAACGATGAGGGTAAAGATTAGATGACAGTTCCAAGATAGATGGAATGAGTGAAAAGCAGAGGGTTCCCATGCTTTCAATTTCTATTAGGTTACTGTTCAGTTTTTCAAGGCAACTTTTCTATCCTTGCAAAAGCCCTGACTTAAGGCTTTTTATGAACAAGGACTATACTTGCAATCTGAAGTACAGTAAATCCCATAATACTATAATTTTCTCCAGCATCTTGTACTTTGTAACTTCGGGAATTTCAGAAGATTTTACTTTTTTTAAGTTTTATTGTCATGTATTTAAAAAGTACACTTCAGCTTGCATGGATTTATTATGTAAAGACCACACAGTGACTATCAGGCAGGTGATAATGGAACTAATTTCTTGCTTAAATGACTCCTTTGAGTTTATTTCAAGGAGCCCGTTAAAAGTGCGGGATGGTGAATGCAATTCTACAGAGAACTCGAACGTAAACCTTCCAGGGCAGAGCAACTGATAACTTGATTCCAAAACTGAACATAACTGCAATCTTTATCAAAACAGTGCACAAATCTCCTGTTGGTGCCTAGTTTTTCTAGAGACATGGCTGACCATACATAGAGCACAGGAGTTTTGGAAGAATTAGTGAATGCCTAGACAGGTGAGCAGAATACATGGCCTCCAGCACAGGGCACGTACTGCACATCTTTAAAATTAAACAGGATATCCTATATCTAGGCTGATATCTAGAGAGGGCTTTGGGGGCCCAAATGGGAGTGCAGATATGAAGGATGGACGATTATTATCCATCTGTCTGGAGGCTACCTTGAAGAAGCAGAATTTAATGGCTTGGCAGGATATGATTAGGGTGGGCAAGAAAGCAGAAGGAAGTGTGAGACAGAGACAGGCATAACAAGTAATGATGATTGTACAACTGTTTAGAAAGAAACTGGAGAAAAGTCAGGAAGGATAAATGCTGGGGACCATCAGTCAGTGGATTTGTTCCACCTTTCTACCTGTTGATGCTGGTTTTGAAAATTGGGCAATGAGCCCATTCTGTGCCTAGGTTCCTTGTTCCTCAGGGATGTGATGATTCTTAAGATACTGTTGTTTGACAGCCAAGGCTGTTGAAACATGCTGAATGCAACCATCTGCTAGCACTTCCCTAAACAAAATGTCACTCCTGTGCTATGTTTAGTCTTCTCTGGTGGAATTTCAAGTCTGGGAGCAACCTTCCAACCTTGGATAGCAATGCAAGGCAACAGCTGAGAACAACAGGAGTGCATAAGTACACTAATGACAAACTGTTTCATGTATTTGGACCTTTTACAAGGTAGCAAGGTCACAATTTTATGGCAAAATGAGACAATATTTTGCCTTTTCAAAGCTGGGGAAATGGTGATCCTAGCAAGCTACAGCCAAAACAAGGTGAAAAGCAGTTTAGGTTTGAAATCCCATTTCAGAATCCTTTTGAACAAAATGCACACCTCTCTAATCCATCTTGTCAAACCTTGCTTTAAATCCACTCCTAACTACTGCTTAAGGTTTTGGAAACACATACGGGTCTGTGGGTGCACTGAAGCATCTCTCTGTAGAATTCATTGTGAGTATTTGGATGCATCTTTGAAAACCTACCTCCTTAACTGACATCTGTCCTACAGTTTCTTTCCTGACTATGTAAAGAGTCCTTGTATGCATCTGTATCTCCTATTTGTTCTGTTACCTTAAATACAATGGGGAAGACAACTACATCCAGGACTTCGTTTTACTTACCACATTTCCACAACCCTTGGAATCCCTGCCAAGACCAGCACTTCCATTAGATACTACCAAGCAAGTCTGACCTCTAAAGACAAACGTGTTTACATCAGTTACTCTTCCAAGAAAGGAATGCAGATCTGTCCACAAGCCACAACTGTCCATTCTGCAGCTAAATAATGTGATTTTAAAACTGCTATTAGGACATACTTCGCTTTCTTCATGAGAAGTTTTTCTGAGTCAGGATAATGCACCAAGATTTCATTGAGTGTTTTCTTGTCCAGAATGAAAAGGTTGGCAAAACCATGAGCCACCACGTTGGCAGTCCTTCGATTTCCTCCACCTGCAGCTAATAGGCTGGAATGAAAATAAATATCATCAGTCACATCGTTACTTGCCCTCGTGAGGAATCTCTTTGCTGGTGATTCTCGATTAAAGTCATCGTAAAGCTCACTTACGTACCCAACTGTTATATCTGATGTTCTGTAAAGTCCCTTTGCAGTTGAGATTAGAAATATCTTCTTGCCTCAGGAAAGCAAATTGTCACTACTGGTCAGGCATATGTCGATGTTAAGGACTGTGAAAAGTCTTGCTAGATAGAGATATTTCTCCCAAGAGACCCCCACTGCAAGGACTGCATTTGTTTTAGTCCTCATGTGAAATTGTCATTTCCTCAATTTTAGTGTTGAAAATGATTTACATCAGAAGTAGAGCAGCACAAGTCTGTTATTATTAAAAGAATTATTTACAATGAATGAATGATTCTCCAAGAATTTTAATTTTCCTGAGTGAATAACTTCTGTGGGACTCTGGTTTTCAGTTTTCTCACATACCACATGTCATGTTTGAATGTTGGCAAGTTGAACGATATGGATTAGGAAGGTCTTTCAAGCTGACAGTTACAAATGTGTCTGCCAGGCAAAGAAGGCTATTTTGCTTTGAAAGTGAGGCATTAGAGCAGTTTAACAAGCAGCAGTCGGCCATAGGAAGGATATCCACATAAAAATTAGATGTTGTACAAATGAAAAATAAAGGTTCATCTTGCATTAAGCAAATTAAATGAAGAGACTTTACTTCTCAGCTGTGGTGATATATAAGAGAAGTTGCATTTTGCTCTTTGTACTAAAACTGCTTTATCACTGTATTGATGGAGATCCAACCTAAAATTTGGCCCTTAGATATTTCCCAGTGAGTTAATATTTTTAGAGAATATTTAGCAATCTCTAAATTTAAAAGTTATTAATAAAGGCTAGTCTGGACCAAATAAAACATGAATTAATACTTATTCAAAATATTAATCAAGGATATAAAAATAATTGTTTTAATATTAGATATATTTATAGAACATATTAATAAATATTAGATCATACAGATAATATATTATATTTGATTTATAAAGGACAGTATGAGACCTCTGCAACTCTGTGTGCAAGGCTATTTTTGTGCGCACAAATGCGTGCACACACACACAGACACACAGACACACAGAGTGTTTTTCTGGAACCCAAGATAGCAATCAATATATGAACTCAAGCTGAAAATGTGGTATATCATCTTCTCTTTAAACAATTCTGTACAATTCCTCAGGTAGAATAAAACTATTTGCACAATAAGAAAAGCAGCTAAAGAAAATTGCAAACAGCTTTTGAGTTCTGATGAATCGCTTCTCAACAAGTCATTGAACAATCATTTTCAGGCTTTCCTAACAGAAAGCTCATTTTATTGAGGCAGACTAGGACTAAAGAGATCAACTTTTTTCATTATGGTGATGATGTGAGGTGAATTTTACAAGACAGACAGTCCTTGCTCAAACAGAATAATCTTTGACTAAGGACAGTGTTATGGACTTCATCACTGAAGCTGTTTTGGCTAGTGTGCTAAGAGTTACATGATACTCGAAATTTTTTAAAACAACTACATTTGCCTTGCAATGGTTCTTGATAATGTAATATCTACGTTAAAAGAGAAATTTGCTTTTTTCCCTGACATTTTCTACTCCAGTTGTTAGCCTGAAATGCTGTAATATTAGTACGTGATAATAACTTTTGAATTCTTATGCTAGCAAATTTGATTTAGAGGTATAAAGTTGTCAGAGCGATGACTCAGCTTATCTATTATATTTTTTAATAGCTGATCTCTGTAGAAAGCTGCTGTTCATTTAAATTAGCAAGTTGATCCAGCGAATGGCATGCATATCAGCTGAACGTGCGGGGTTGTGGCGGCTTGGCTCAGCACCTATGTGCTTACGGAGAGAACTGGTAAGTCAGGAAAGGGAAATAGGTCCGGATCTTGCTTCTGAGCAGGATGACAAACAGCAAAGGGCACAGCTCATTTGAAACCAGCAGCTGCCACTTTGTGGGAAATCCTGGGACAAAGTGGGAAATGTAATCTTTCACAAAGGTAAATGCTCCCTTTAGTTTTGATTTTTTAAAATAAAAGTTAAAGTTACAAAACAGCAGAAAGGCTAAAGCTGAGACCCAACATTTAGAGATCTTTCTGTCAAAAATTTACATATAATGGAGAAACATTTTAATTTTTCCAGAATTACCATTTTCTGATAGGAAATTGTTCCAGTGAAATAACAGTAAAATGGATGAATGAGGACATCTGGCTTAAAGTGTAAATTTATCTGGGCTAATGAAGTGTTGTGTTATAGTTGAATTTCTCTCTTTCTCAATTGTCTGTGCAGACAGGCTCTCATTAAGACAGCAATCTGTTTGCCTCTGATTCTGAGATTATTTTGCTTCCCCAAACTGATATTATCTATACAGGAAAGTACTAACGAGGGTAAGATGTTAATTGGAAGGCAATTCCTATTACTTAATCTGCTTCTGTAATAATTTTCAAGGATGAAATTGGCAAAGGACTTGTTTGACATTAGTCTTGCATTGGCCTTCTAGATTCAGGGAAATTTTCTGAAATAAACATTTTTTGTTTTCTTCAACTCCTTTGCCCTCAGAGGCTTTTTAAGCATCATTTACACACAGTTTGAACAGAGTGAAATTAAACAGCAAGTGTCTTATAAATCATGTAGTTAAACTACTCAGAATGAAGCTGACATATTTCTCTAAACACATCTTGAATCAGAAATCAGAAGGAAATCAGTCTCATAACAGGTGATAACCATGCTATGAATACTGAGGGGAAAACTTGGATGTGCTAAATGAAGCAATATTTCAGCCATTAAAGAATATTTTTTTCATTTTCTTCTGCTATACAGTATTCAGAAGACCTTGACAAAACTTATATAGAGAGGCGCTCTACAAACTCATTATTTTCTAACATTATTTGCCACAAGGAAGAGCATAAATCGCTACCGATACACTTAGTGCTTCATGTCTTTGCTTTTCTTCAATTTTCAAGATGTCTGCCAGTTGCTGTATATTTTCTCCTCGAGTTTATCCACTACATGTCATTTATATGCAAATTACATGTGTCTGAACTGGTATGCTGCCGCAGTAGGTCATTGATGAATAAAACAAGACTAGAAGTGTAAGGTTATAGCATTGCTGAGGGTTTTAACGGCCACAGGGGCAATTATGTGAAGAGTAACATGTTCTTCTGTAAAGAAATAAATCTTTACAGGCCACTGTGTATTTCTTACGTGGAAACAAGTACTCACCTGTATTAGATCAAAAGTTTGAAAATATCTTCCTTGTTTTGCAACCAATCATTATTATTTCTCAGTTTAAAAAATAAAGTCCTTGCTCTAAGTACAAGACTAATAAATAATTGAAAAGTATGTGCGTGTTACATATCTGGGCTGCTGCAGCTTTTTCTTATATCTTTTCATTATTCAGCCCTCACTGAAAACCAGCGCATTCTCAGCCTTTCCACAAAACTTACAATACAGCATTTTGTTTTGAGGCTTTGCTCAGGTATTATATTGTCACACAGAGAAATACCTTTCGAATAACCTTGTCTCAAAGAGCTGATATAATTTCACTTTCCCACTCAATGAAAAAGGTCTATATCTATAGGATATATCAGGTGTTTTCCACTTGAGGTCTAAGCAAGTTCTTTACGCACGTCACTGGATAAACGTGAATGTTTCCCCTACCGCAAAGGGAGACACAAGTAGAAGATAAATGTAAAACTGGCACAGAGCTGATTACCGCTTTTCCAAAGGCAGATTAAAGCTACCAGCAAGAGGATTAACAATAACAGGAAGGCAGCTGGAGGAAATCGAGAATCCCGTTTATCACATGCAGCAGCACATGTATTTTATTACTTTTCCTCAGGCCAACTTCAGCAGGGGATGCAGTCCCTAAAATCTAGCACTTGGTTGACTAATTGGGGAACATGGCCCATAAGAGTTAATGGATTTTGCATAGCAAGCACATGGAGAATATAAAAAACATTTGTAACCACCTGAGAAAAATCTTCTCCTCCAGATAAGCTCATACCCCAAAATCTAGTCTGCCAGCCTTTTTGTTGTTTTGTATGGTCTTAAACAAATACATTTTCAAATGTGGACGCCTGATTTTTGGCAACTTAGTCCCTACTTCAGCTCCTAAATGAACCAGGCCTATTTGCTATTTTAGATTTTTTATCTCCTTTGTTGGAAATTAATTATAATTTTACCATCTGCTGTGTAAGGGCACCTAGTCTCACTGTACAGGCAATAAAATGCATTTGGTCCTGCTGTATTGCAGACCTCAGAACAGGAAGATGCACTAAATCTTTTAAATGCTGAAGGAGAAATCTGTCTGTATATCCCTGTGTACATTGCCCAAAACACTGGTCTCAGGTCTTGCCAAATTAGCCTCTGATGTTTCACTTAGATTTTCCTTCACTTACCTTCATCTCCTTGCTCAGTGTCATCTTGGTTGATCCTACCAACTTTCCAGCCTCCCTGTGGTAGCTGTCATGGTTACCACAGAGAAGTTAAACAACCATGGATTATTTGACCAGTTCCAAAGAAAGTGTTAAAACCAGCAATGGACCTACCTGATCTCCCCAAACACAGCTCCTGCTCTTAGTGTAACCAGGACTTTGGTACCATCAGGGCCTCCAAGGACTTGAACTTCACCCTGTTTAATGATGTACATTTCTCTGCCAATCTCTCCCTGGGCACACAAATATATAAAGATCTCATGTTTTAGCAGAGCAGTGTTTTAGGGTTTTTTTGTTAGAATAATCTGACAAACTGTTCTTTATCTTTCCACTTGCTCATGAACAGGTTTATGGGTATTATGGAGAAATAAATGTTTGCACTACTTTTCCTAGCACTGACCACAAACTCAAGGACTGACTTTGGCAGACCTAATTGTGATATGGAACAATATTTGAACAGAAATAATACCATCTAGGCCAGCTTGGAAAAAGAAGACTAGATAATAATCAGGATTGTAGCAGTCATTTCCATCAACTATTCTGGTGGAAACTAAAGTCCTTCAGCAGCATATTTAATAACAGAGAAATACCAAAAAAGCCTATGCTTCATGGTCGAAAAAGCTTCAGTTTTTACACTATTATATCTAATCATCACTTACTAATTTAAAAGGAAAAAAATAAACAATAATTCAAAATTTTATCTACTTTTATGTAACCACTGGATGGTTTAAGAGATTATTAGTTTATTTATTATCCTTCACATGATCTACTAGGATTCAAAGCATGACATGCAATATACAATAAAAAGCAGGCAAACTGGAGAAATATAATGGACTTCACAACCATGATTGTAACAATCCTCACAACATCTCAATAAGACAGGCAAATAAATATTTTTCTAATCGTGCAGCTGGAGTAACTGAAGAAAAACAGCAATTTCATTTTAAAAGTGAAAAGGCAACAGCACAAAGCCAGAACTGAAAACGTAGGGCTTGTGCTTCCTATCCCTTCCTTTGCGCCTTCAAGCCTGCATGTCAGAACCTCCTTTGTAAAGTACGATGAGGCCAACATACATCCAAGGAGGAGGTAGTTCCAACAGGGGTTTATTCCCTACTACATGTTACAGCACTTATAGGATTACTATGGTTGTTGGCCACATAGTAGATCTATACAAGTGAGTGGCCTTTTAGCTCTGAATCAAGCTAGAATAAAATAATACTTCCATTTCTTGTAATCCATCCTTTTGGAGAACTGTTTGCATCTGACTGCAGGATCAAGACCTTGAATCTGTTACTGTCACTTACTGTGTTGTGATAGAGTCCCAGCCGCAGTCTAAGATCCTTTCATGCTGTGCGTTGCACAAGCAAACACACCAAATTACTCTTCCAGCCTTCCTAGCCAACAGTAATTCTGGGATTGGTCTTTGAAGGGGCACACCTGATCTTTCAGTGCATTCACAAATTTTTAACTTCCTACACTGTGGAGTCAGTGGGACTAACTGGGCGTTTGGGAAGAGGATCATATGCTTAACTCTTGGAGGCAGCAGCACCTTAGAGAAGATCCTGGACCAGAACTGCTAAAGAACAGTCAAGGGATTCTGGTGGTCACTTCTGTGTATGGTATGGGCTGTGGGTCACTTGCCAGAACAGTACCAGTACTGATACTTCATCCTCCCCCATGCTTTAATTACATCCAACACTGCCTGTGGGTGTTACGTGCCTTTTGAAAAGAGACTTGGGTTCACTTGGTCAGAAGCTAAGCTATCTTCCTGTGTTACTATAAGGCCACGTTTGAGCCAAAATGCTAAGAGAAGATAGATGTCTTTGCTAAAGGACTGTGCGACAGCATTCAGCTGGAAGTCTGGAGATGGCTCAGAGCTGTGATTGAAGGTAGGCCAAGATCAGATCCTGCTATAAGGAGCGGTAGGGGATGCAGTGTATTTTCTACATTCCTGGATAATTCCACTTCAGAGTTTCTGAATACACAAATGAAGCACATGCAAAGCATCACAGATTGAGATCTTCAGGCTAGGTTTGTATGTATATATGTATAAAAAAATTAAGCTTGCTCCATTTTAAATATTAAAACTTCATGGTTTATCATTAGATAATCCATATTTACATTAAGTACTTTCCCATATTACTATAATTTTATGTTTGATAATGTAAGTAATAAAATCCATATTGTCTTGTTCTAGGTTGAAACCTGACAGCACATTTGTTAATATTACACAGAGTACCTTAATTGTTTTTACGCTATGTAATTCACTCAGGATTAATCTTATTTAAAAGACACTGTTCACTGATATCTGAACTCTTTTTCTAAAATACATACTATAATTATTATTTGAAAGAGATAAGAATGCTCACCTTTTTGCAGACAAAGTCACCAGGCAAATACACAATGGATTTCAACCTTAGCAGCATGTCATATATCATCTGGGTATCGCACCCCTGTTAAAATAGTTAGAATTGATTGCTCTGTTAATTCAGTAACACAAGTGACTATTAGTGCTAACACTGGGCAGGAAAACCCAACAACACATGAATGATCCAGCGATTCATAAGTGGAATGCAAACTCAAAACATCATAAGGATCAGCTTTCAGAGCAAAGACTGAAAGAATTGTCATTTCAGATACTTATAAAGTTCCCTTTAGGTTGAACATCTCTTCATTTTTTACAAAGTAAGCTTCTGTACATATAAATTTGTTGCAGAAGCTCTGTTAGTGCTATGTTCAGAGCTTTATGGGTCTCTTATGTGATTTTTTTTTTTTTTTTTTTTTACTGATCCAGGGGAAAACCAAACCAGAACATATCAAATGCTGGTATGAATTGATGGATTCCATGTCTTCAGCAAATGTGGTGGAAGCCGTGAAGATATGTAATGTTTATACAGAGATATCATGTGGGGTTTTTTCAATTATCCTAACAAACAAATTAGTGTTAACGTTACTGTATGTCGAGACTTCTTCTAAAAATGCAGTGTCTCCTTGGTTTTATTGTCAAAAATCCAATCTAAGTACCACATTTAAATTTTATCTCTGGAAAAACATCATGATAACAAAGAGAAAGCTCCTTTGCACAAAAAATTACTAAAGAGAAGCATTCACTATATCAAAGTTATGTTGCCAGAATACATAGCATTAGTGATCTCTCAGGCAGTGCTAAGCAGTACACAGCAAGACAAGTGAACTGTATTAAAATTACATTCTTCTATGTATGTTTGACTCTTGAGAGTAGTTATACTCTGAAATCACTTAGAGTCTGACCATAACATCAGCTTTAATATGTCGATACAACAGGACTGTGACTGTGTCTTAATCTCATTTGCTTTTTTTTTTTTTTTAATCTCTGCTTTGACACAAAAGATTCAAAGGCAGGTACTTCGTTTTGTCCTCACATGTCTCCATTGACTGAAATATTTCTTAGACCTATTTTGCTTTGCATATTAACAAACATATTCTTCAGTGTTGCAAGATGCACAAAACAAGGTTTCTGTCTCAGGAATACCACACATTTCTGCATTCTCCTGTAAAACTACTTGCTTTGAATAAGTCAACTTTATTGACAATGGCAAAGTTCACATCAATTGCAATGGCTAATTGCATTTTAGTTGGCATCTGCTCCAGTAATTCTGATTCATCTGTAAAACAAAAAAACAAGTGAACTCTTAGTGAGAAAATATAAAGGAAGAATGAAAGAATGTCCACAAACATGAACATTATACAAAAAAATAACTTAATGGAGCTATTCTAGCGATTATGAATTCAAATGAGGAAGCTGCTAATATGTTTTTACTAAGATATTGTCTTATAAGTTACATATCTTGTCTAAAGTTATAACCAGCACATTATATAAATTAACAGAATTTGTGAAATTGTAAGCGTCATATTCCTTTCTTTTCTAAAGTAAATTGAAAACCCTCCTCACTTCTTGCATGCAATTCAGAAAAGAAGAAATGTGAATTTCACCCTATATCTGTATCTATACAACGACTCTCACTTGGAGTTGTTACGTAACTGGAATTGGAAAGCCTTACCCAGCATTCCCTGAGAGTCCCACGTGTATTCATACCAGGTTCGAACACGATTTTGGACCATTTTTGGAATAGAATAAGTGTTCATATAGGAGACAGTGTTGTCCATACAGGAACGGTAGTAGTTCTGTCCTGCTGTAGCTGCTCCAATTACATCTCTCATCTGCAAACATCAGTTGGTCTTACTACACATTCAGGACAAAAATAGCCCTGATTTGAATATCTTGTCAACAACACATAAAACCCCACTTGTTTACAAAATCACTGATTAATTATACATTCAGCTGCATGTTTTGAATAGGTGCTTCATCTGCTTTTTCAGAAACATTACAGATCTAATCCAATTGTACTGGAAAGTCTATATTTACGATTTTAAAGAAATCATTTGTGGATTTTAGCTTATTCCTCTGTCTCATATTTCTGGACATGAATGAAAATATAGATAATGCTTTGCTTAAAAAAAACATAACAAAGCTATTCTGCACTTGGTGTGCAATGCAAGTCAGAAGTGAAGCAAACTGGGCTAAATTTCTCTAACAACATCAGCTGGCACCACTAGAATTAAGATCCTGTCACTGTTTAAATAGTTAAGTGAATCTCGATGAGTCCTAAAAATGCACTTTGGGCTGGAAATTGTCCTTGAAGATTTCAGTGCAGGAGCTTTTTAGGAAGTGGATGAGTTAATATTGATAGATATTCCTTCTTCAAAAGCATAACTGTATAGACATGTTTTAGTCAAGTGGCTTCATATTGCAGTGGCCAAGGATTAGTGTGTTGGTGGGCTGAATTCTTCTCTTTATTACAGAGATGCAATTGATTGCAGTAGGAATAACAATTTTTAGACAAGTGTGCTAAATCAGGAATAACTCAGTAATTTTAAGAGCTCTTTGTAAACAGGAATTAAAACAAACTGCAGTGAAGCTGTTTGTGTGTTAAGATTTAAGTTCTGAGTCTGCAAATGATTATACCGGTTACAAAACCTAATCTGCAGAATCTTGGGGAATGGTGATTTCATTGACAGTTACGTCAGTTTAGAAAAAAATTATACATATGCAAACTCTGAAGTTTAATCCAATATACTTGAATTCAGTAGTTTTCCAGAAGAAATATTTTATATCAACCACTTTGTTTTCTTTTTGGTAATTCTTGTTTGGGATGAATTTTAAATCCTATAGGCAAGAACCTGTTTGTGATGATTGTCTCTTCTTGCACTTCTAAACAGCAAGTGACATGCAATTTTTAACTGTTTGATTGAACTTTTCGAATCCTATATTCAAAATAAAAAATAAATTTCAGTTCTCATCGTTATTTTTTCATAATAATTCTTCCAATAACAGACATGTACAAATCAAAAAGTCTGGAATGATTTCTACAGGAATCTGATAAGACACAGTCTCAAATAGAAATCGTGGCATTTGTTTTTCTGTAGGCAAGGTATTTGAAAACCTATGGATCTAAAGCCCAAGTTTAACAGTTACAAGCCAGAAATATTTCAGTTATATTCATTTGGAAATATAACTGATTTGCTGTGCTATGGGCTTTTTTTTTCCTCCTGCCAAATGAGAACCAAGATAAATAGAAAACAGTTAATTTTCAGGTTAACAGATCTATTGTAATTTATGGAAGAGAGTAGAATTCTAGTCAAAAATCATGGGATTTCCATTAACAGCATTATACTGGCAGTAGTATCAAATGTGACTTATTCAATAATTTGTACATATTAATATCATACCTACAATTATAATTTTTATATGAGACTCAACAATATAGTGTGAATGTTAAGGAACTGTCTCCTTGGCTGTGAGGAAGAAAAAAGAAATTATACATACTTTCAAGAATCATCTGTGTCCTGCAGAGTCTTGGCTTTAAATCAGCTTTTGTGCCAAAGAGTTACAAAACTGGGAACTGAATAAACACGTGTATTTGTCAGAAGAATAAGTACGGATGACATTTAAGTAGAGGGACATACAGATGGAAGCTAAACTTTTTCCCAGAACTAAACTTCATTAAATTGAATATATTATCACTACATTACAGTAATTTGAATGTATCTAGTTATTGATTTCTTGATGTACCTGACCAATTAAGCTGGAGAAGACAAAGACACCCAAGAAAAAATTCAGCAGTTGAAAAACTATCTCAAACAGGGTTTGTGGTTCTGGAAGGCCACCGATGGTGATTAAAGTACGAACTGCCCAGTAGTAACACCTCAGATACCTGTGGATACAGACAGCATTTTTGTTATTGACTATAGGTACTTAGGTGGTTCAAGTTCAGCGTATACCTTCCTGAGCTGGGTCTTTCAGTAATGTCTTTCAGTCCAAAAGGCCTTCAGCATTTTTTATAAAGGGTTATGATTTTACAAATGATACAGTTCTGTAAATCATATTGAGCCGAACGTTCTCACTGACAGCAAAATAAGAATATATGGGAAATGCAGCAGTTACTTACCGTTCTCCAGTAACTCTATGCAGCATTACAGAAGACTTCTGTAACAAATTGCCAAGGTGGACATTACAGTGTTAGAATGCTACCAGCGAATGCGGTATTGTGCATGACAGAGTCTGTTGCATTCAAGCAGTGTATTTCTATTAGTATGACAACACCAGTTTATGAAAACAACAAAGGACCTGGATAGACTTTTTTTTTTTTTTAATTTTTTGAGGACATTCATACTAACTCTCATATATATATATATATATATATATATATATATATATATATATAGTGCCTTGGCATCTCTGAGCTTTTGTTCTAGAACATGGCACCACTACTAATGCAGCATCCCCCATACTGTGCAGCTGGGATTAATTAGTTCAAATCATTGTCATGAATGTGCTATCATTTCCTTCTTCTCTGAGCTAACAAGTAATTGGTTTAAGAATATTTTTAAAGGCCTCCTATTAATTAGAATTTGACTTCCTAAGTCTCTGTACAATCAGACTTCAGCTTCGCTAATGATTAGGAGTGGAAGTTCATTTTCCTTAATTGTACAATGAGATTTTTCTATTATTTCATCTATGACTATTGTTTCTGAAGCAATGAAGATTCCTTCTATTTTTTGAATTTTATTACGTTTGAAATTAAAAAAAAACACAGAAGAAATACTTCTGGAGATGTTTGTTTTGAAACAGTCTTGCATGCATCTTCTCAGGCCTACTCTGAATCTGAGAAATCTGATCTGCTTGCAGACTTCAGATGTACATTTAAATTTGGTGGCTTCCACTTTTAAACTCCTCTCTCATTAAGATATGAACTCCACTCCTATTAATAAATGGTCTATGTAACAGTACAATTGGGGAGTGAGTCAGTTTTACGCAAATATGAAAAAATAAACAACAATGAGGGCTTTTATTTAAATCACTTCAAAGTGTTTTCAAATCTTTCACCTATAATGTCAGGCTTTACCAAACAATCGATTTTTGCTTTTCATTACAAAGTCATTTTTGTCTTGGTTGCAAATTAATGAAATGCAATAACAGTGAACACTTTTACCATAGTTTTCTAGTTTTAGATTTTAACAGCCAAAACCGGCTGTGTTCATTCAGAATCCTTAAGTGAAAAAATTAATTGCAAATCTGCTATCATATCATTTTTCCTTGTTAGGGGTGCAAAATGAATAGCTAGATTTCACCGCTATCATATTTTCACTTGGGTTCAAAAAAAATCATCACCTATGCATGCTTCCAGCAAAGTACGCGTAAGTGGCAGCTTTCTCTTCGACTTCTGTAGCATAAATAAATAGTAAGAAAAAGTCTCAGATCTGTTTTGGAAGAATTGCAGATTTAAGCATAAAATGATGTCTCTAGCTTATCTGAGGAGAATTATCATATAAAGCATATTAATATTACATTTGTTTGCCATAACTGAGAATGCTGTAGTGCTTGTAACGTATAATTTATGAATATAAAAGTAAAGAAATTAACATTACTTCTGTGCTAGTTACTATAAGAAACGAAAGTAATTAACCAGCTCCCTCACCCTCAATGGCCTTGGATGGCAAGCTTGCTAAGTCCACCATGATAGACAATATAATCTTCATTCTGGAAATGCCTACAAAGAATGAAAGCAGCTCCTCAAAGGAATTTAGGGGTCACCTTCCTCTTTGCACTGCTGTAAATCCAAAATATGTGAGATCTGCCCACTCTTTTCTGAAGATGTAGTTAATACAGTATATTCTTCTGTAATTTTACTTCAAAAGAAACTTTCTACTGGCAAAGTCACGTGATATTCACTCTCTCTTAGGCACAGGCTTTATATTTTCTCCATTTACGCATTTTATTGTTTTTATTTTAATCTGAAATGAAAGTTACACAGTTGAAATATAAAGCAGCTTTTTTTTTCCCCTAAGAAGGGGAGAAATGAGATTGTAAATTTTGTTTAAGGAAAGCCAGAAAAAACAGACTCCTATTTCAACAGTATTAGCAGCCCTGCTTCCTACTAGCTAGTGCCTGGAAACCATCACTGCTCACCATACGGCTCACTAGCCTGCTACAAAATTACTGTTGAAGCAAACAACATGAGACAAGAAAGGGATTTTCTCTCTGCACAACACAGAGAGTATGTTTATCCTTCAGGCAATCAAACCACTAGATTTTTCCCTAAAATAAGTCCTAGGTATGAAAACATTCAGGAAGACTGCAAATAAGATACCTTGTAATATTATGCCAATAGAAATTTCTTTTTCATAAAAGTCCATTTCAGAATATGCTAAACTCCTTACATGGTTTTGGTTAATACAGGTAAATCAAATCTTTGTGCACGTGGCTATCAGCTTTTAAGGTGGTATTCACACATTCATTTCAGCCCAGGGAAGCATTATTTCAGGGCTGTCACGTTTGACTCCTCTCAGATTACAACCAGGACGGGTTTAAGCAGAGTAAAGAAGTGCCCTTTATAAACTGGCACTCCAATGACCTCCTTCTTGGTACCTCTTTTTCTTGAGTGACTTATTCATCAGGCAGCTGTGGGTATGATGATCTGAGACAGGGTTGTGTAACTACAAAGCTTTTATCTAAAAAGTATGGCTGCAAGCAGGAGGTCTGAAAGCATGAGGTGTGACATGCCCGAGTTGGGCTGCGCCTTCCCCGATGGTCTGGAGGCACAAAACTGCCTGTGTTATAGCAAGCACTGCGAGTGGACACATCAGACCTGTTGCAAGTGCAACGTATAGTTGATAGCCACGAGGTACCTTTTATGATATGTCAGTCTCACTGTGTATTGGGCAATGCATACCAAGAAGTAGAGCTGTTCTAGACACATACGGTGACCATTTTCTGGGACTTCCAGATATCCACTAAGTCTGTGCCCAGAGCAGGAAGGCAGCAAGCTATACAGAAACATCATCAGGATGCAAACAGATGTCTTGATTAATAAATATGCTGTAGAATTTTGCAGAGTACTTGTGGATGACTTGCAAACAGCAGAAGACATATACCATGAGCAAAGTGGAATGATTTGTTTTGCCTAAATTTAATGCTGACCTGGGGCGTTTGCATGGGAATTTCGTCTCCCTAGTTTTAGTTTCCCTTATGGAATCATAGAATGGTTTGGGTTGGAAGGGACCTCAAAGATCACCTAGTTCCAACCCCCCTGCCATGGGCAGGGACACCCTCCACTAGACCACGTTGCCCAAAGCCTCATCCAACCTGGTCTTAAACACTTCCAAGGATGGGGCAGCCACAACCTCTCTGGGCAACCTGTGCCAGTGCCTCACCACTCTAACAGTAAAGAATTTCTTTCTAACATCGAATCCAAATCGACCCTCTTTTAGTTTAAAGCCGTTACCCCTTGTCCTATCACTACTTGCCCTTGTAAACTGTTATTGGCAGCGATGAAAGAGACAGATACTTCCATGGGACTATTCAGATCAACGACATTACATTCCTGCCTTGAATCCCTTTCTAGAGGATTTGTCCATTTTCCTGAGGAATTAGGGAGACCAAACTCTTACTTAGATAGTTCAATTAGATTGTAAATACACACATATATTTCAAATTGATCACTTAGCTATATCCTTCCTTTTCAATATCCTGCTGCCATGGTTACATAGGCTTTACGCTATGGTGTTGCATCAGGGATGCTATCCTTCTGCATTAGGGGAGACTGAGATCTGTCTGCCTAATTACACCAAGCTCATGAGTGCAGTTTTAATGCTGGGACCATCTTGCGTGGCTAATTTGAGTGTGTTGCAAGGGGGTAAAGTTGACTGCCTTTTGCACCTCAGGCTTTGATTGAAGGCTGCCATGCAAAAGACCAGAAATCCTCTTGGAGTGGCGTTAACATTTTAGAGACTGGACACCAGCTGGAAAAAAAATGCAGCTAGCAGAAATTTGCAAAAAGAGCTACTTTGATAATATTTTGCTTGTGTTTTGAGTGCTGTGTACAGCTGTTTGTTAGTTATAAATTGAAGTTCACCAGTTAGTATGCCTGCTCAGGAAGATATATATATATATGTATATAAAAAATCAAATTGATAAGGGAAACTGTTGTCTGTGTATTCTTTTTTAGCCTGGAAAGGAAAAAAAAAATGATCCTACAAGTGCTGACATTTTTAAGAACTTGTTTTGGTTAGAACTAGCAACATTTTACAGACACAGCAGGGATTCTACATAACACATTCATGCCACTAAATCAGTACCAGATCATTTGCTTTGGGTCAGTGTAATGTGAGACCACTAGAATTTTGATTTATTTGTGAAATTACTTACTGTCTTTTTTTTTTAATTATCTAAAAAACTATGTTTGTCTTATATTCTTTCTCAATGTATTCCCATTCTACATGAGACTGATGGCATATTTTGCTTCAAATATTGGCAACTCTGATTGCTATGTGAAAGGAAATTACATCTGCACTGCTGTGCCATAATATATACTGCAGTTCTGGTCACTTTTTCTGACAGATTTTTCCTGGATTGTTCTCAATTCCTGCTTTCCAGAGAAATGAATATACCTAGAAATATCTTGTCTGATATGTTTAAATTCACATTGGATCTCCAATAATAACATGTCCACACAATGCCCCTCTGTCAAAAAACCCCAAATATTTGACAATGAGATAATATGTCATGCCTGATTCTCTAGGGCAATGACTATCCCATACAGAAGGTGTTTGTTGTTAGTGGTATACTAAGCTATACTTTATGAAATGTAGCTCAACATGGGATACTCTTTGGGGTTTCATGTACATGGCACCATATAATGCAGTATGAGTTAGATACAGGCAGAAGAATAAAAAGTCATACATTCACCAAGCAACGTGAAGATGAGGTTGATTAATGGCTTAATGAGGCTTACATGGATATATTCTAATATGTATTTTATTTCAGCATCTCAGTTTAGTGCAGACCTTGAATTATCAGTTTATTATTATTGTTTATAAAATATTCCGCCCTAAATCCCATCTGATTTCAGTATGACGTCATTTGAGAAGTGTTTTTGTCACCTCGTGAAAAAGGTATCACAAAATATTAAAAAACCTTACCATTGCCTCTGGGCAATACTGCATTGTCTGTGATCAAGCTAGCAAATAATTTCTACCAATCATTTCCCTGAGTGAAATGTAAAATATTCTTGTTTGTGAAAAACAGGAAGACTTTCTTGCCTGTTCTCTAGGCTCTTCTGAAGAAACATTAAAAACTTGAAGACTGAGGAAGTGCTCTACTTTCAGAGCTTTCAGGTTGCTCAGTCTTAGTTACCTTATTTTTTAATTATGAGGCAAGTATTCTCAAGAATGACATTAACAAAAATAGCTATAATGGCAATTCATTCTGCATTTTTCTTGTTAGATTTCCGGAAGCCTTGATCCTGCGAATAAATACCTGTGTATAACTTCACTTATATAAGTGGTCCCACTGAGCTCCATGAGCCTGCTTGCACGTGTCTTACTGCAGCACTCAAGCTGTGTATTTTAGTGGTGTTTGGAAACTTTGGCCATGTTGGGGTTTTTCTGAGAGAACCCTAATTATAAAAAATGAATGCTGCTTTACCCAAAGTGTGTTTTACTCTCAAAGGCTATTTTCTTGCCCTTCAGGACAGCGACTTCGCACCAGACTTGTGACGTCTGACAAAATTACAAGCAAGAGGAGCATGTCTCCAAAAGAAATGTGCAAAGTTGTTTAAAGGTTGATTTATGACAGCAGTAGTATATTATATGTGATTTTGCAAAGAATGTAATTCACGAACAAATTGAGCTTCTTTGTCTTTAACTATCTTATGGCCTTTGAAAGAAATGAATGTCCATACATCTGAACCTACTAGATATGTTTTTATATAACTACACACAAAATATATTTTGAGTTTGCTATTTTATGTTGCTTACTCTCCATCATCTTAACGAATGTCATTACTTGTCACCCAGCCTATTGCTGTTACAAGGAGTTTACGGAAAAGTGTGCCAATCTCCCAGCCTTCCCACTGGAGACACTCTGCCACATGTTTAAGCATGACCTTCACAAAAGATCAGAGAAAGTGGGTGGATTTTTTTCAGACCAATCACCATGGTGTTTAGAGGGACTGAAATGTTACATTTTAATGACACAATGCTGTGTGGCAGAAAAAAAGTCTGTACCTCTGATTCGTTTGAGGGATTGTTCTGCAATCCTTCCAACAGTTCCAAGGTGCATATGCAATCAGTAAGTTTAATTTACGACCCTTGTTGCTTTCTAAATGTTTAATTAAGTTAGTGCTTAGCACTAACTCATCAACCTATAAAAGCTGAAAGTGGTAAACTGATTATTTACTGCACCTGCCCTCCAAATATGTGTTAGTTATGAAAGCTGCTAATCAGCAGTCAATGCTAAAAGTTTGCTGTCCAAGCACTTGTAAAGTAAGGGCATATCCTGAAAGTGAAGGCATGGGAAAAGGAGAGGGATACAGGAAGGAGCAAAATCAACAAAAATCTCTTGCAAGAGAAAAGGACTTACATGTTTCCTTTGCCATCGTACACCCATCTAGTGCTGCCAAGTCCTTCATAGTCTGAAGCCCAATAATACACGCATGCATTAATGTGCAAGATAAACAGCAAGTATCCAGTTGTTCGAATGACCCTATAAAAGTCAACAGATTCCTGTAAAACAACTTACATTTTTCCTTCCTTTTAGTATGGAACTCATTGCTTTTTTGGATCAAAACTATGTTTATATTAAGAATCCACTAAGTAGTTTCCCACCTGTATTGACTCTGTGAAATAATAGCTGGCAGTTACCTGTCTCTCATGTTTGTCCAAGGTCAAATAAATATCTTTCCTAGAATATTTGACACAGGGTAATTTTTAAATGATGGTTCCCTGAGGACTTTATAATCCACTTTTTTAATTGGCTATGAATATTTACAGAAATTTGAAGCTATATTAATGAGGCTAGAGGGTTAATGTTTTTGCCAAACTGTTCAAGATTGGCTCTAAATTTGTGAACCAAAGCCAAGAAATGTCTGAGGTCAGAAATTAACTGCTTTACAAGAGCTGTGCTAGGAAGCCTGCAGTAGATCCGCTAAATAGTATGATTTAGTGGCTACAGCAGGAGTTGTATCATTCCTAATCCCCGTTCTTATGCTTATGGTCAGTTCTTTGAAGAACACCAGTGATGAACTACTTAAGCACCAAGCAGCTTTCTGTTTAATACAATAATGATCTCATTGTATATCCTCTGTTCAGTGCATGGGGATCAAAAGAAAGCTCTCCTGGATTTAGCTCTCCATTCAAATATTCATACAGGCAAGGGATAAATGAACTGGAAAAGTGCAGGACTTGCCTAACTACAGGGAGGCTGGTGCATAATGCGTTTATCTGCTACAACTAGAATTCAATGCAGTTTGCAGTGCATAGTAACTGAGCGCGTGGTTTTGTGAAAATTTGATAAGTTCTAAGTTAGCTCTATAAACTAAGTTAATGGGAGATAATATCTCTGTGATTGCTTCTGTATTATGCACTCCTTTGCTGGTTCTTCAGGTGCCATTGCATGCCCTCCTTTGCCTTTCGATGCCATTGAGCAACGTACCTATGTGTACTGTTCCTCTTTAGGATGTTGACAAATGAATGTCGCTCCCCTGTTTAAATGTTGGTGTGCTTCCAGGAAAGCTCTGTTTAGCTGTTGAGGATAGCAGGTAGCTGATGTGATCTAGTAATACTGCAATATTGACCATGCTGGGTCTCATGCACAAGTTTGAATCCATGCAAGTGGACTCCTGAGGTCTCAGTAAAGGTTCTGGAAGCCTTTGCTACGATATATATTGTATTTCTCTAGGCATGTGTTGCATCTACCACAATGGGTAGATAAGATGTAGTAACTTTTGCTAGCTCTATTCCTACAAACTCAGACTAATCAGTTGGAGAAGAAAATCCACCCAGGCACATACACTTGTGTGGAAGTTTATTTTGATATTATCCAGTTAATTGGTGCCTTATTGCTCAAATGGTGACCATACCACAATCTCAGATCAAAACAACATTGTTACATTCAAAAAAACCGCAGAAGTTTGCACAAAGAGCCTGTCTTCTTTATATTTTTTAGCTCCCATTTGTACTCTTCTTCTGTACAACGACAACCTCTCTTCTCTATTTGTCCTTTTTCTTTCCTTACCCTAATGCCTTGTGGCAAGCCAATTAAAAGATCTCTGCCATATAAATGTTTTTACCAATGAGCACCTCAAAACCTGAGAATCAGTGTTTTCTGAAGTATGCTTTAAAGCATTATATCAGGGTATGGTATGGCATATTTAATAGATGTTTTTGCAAATACAAAATATAACATTTTGGTAGTACAGTATGCAGGAATATTTTTTTTCTACCACAACCTTAGCAATGCACTGATGGAAAAGCCTATAGATAATAAAGTGTCAATACTATTAACCCTATATATGCTGAGCAATATTGAAGTCCATATGCTTTACCATTGTCTTTCTGCACATCTTCAGTGGGATTTAAAATTGCATTTTAGTTGTGAAGAGTGCTCTACTTCACACATTTCAGGTTTTAGGACTCTTAAGAGTATGAAGTAGAAAATGGATTCAATTTGTAATGTTTACTTTCTGCAGTTTACATTGTGCAAGTGATTTAATATTGGAAAATGTAAGTGGGCCTGTGACCAGAAAGCAAAAAGACACAAGCAGCAACACACAGTTGTGGCACTCTACCACTATCAGGCTACAAAACTGTCTCAACTAACAAGGCAGAACAGCTTTGCAGAGTAACTAGCTCTGTTTTTCCAGCTACTTCATATATTTTACAGGACCAGTGAGATCTTGCTCTGTGTGTCTTAGCATTTCTAAATGAGCACCTTCTTTGTTTTTTGACACGCAAATCAACATCGCATCCTTTAAAGTTAGGGTAGTTTGAAGATATACCCATCTCATTCTCAAATTGGCCTTTAAACATCCATTTCCCATTCCATACTTTTATGTAGTGTGAAAGTCTGTCCCTTGCAAAACTACCTATTTGGGTGAAAATGGGTTTGCTAATTTGTTCCCATTTCCTTGAAAGCTATATACACACAACATTACTGTTACATATAAGCTAATTACTTCATTCACAACCATCTCTGTTAAAAATCCGTATCTCCCAGTACTCACTGCAAATATTATAGGAGATATAGATACAAAAAAGTAATTGAATTATGACTCCAAAGCAAAGCAAGTAATATGGACAATAATTAATTAATTTTAATAGTTCTCAACATTAGAAAATTTTTAAAAATATAAGCAAGAGAGATAAAAACTCATTCTTTTTAATGAGATTAGAAATTGGAGAAGATAGGGAGGCAGTGATTCAGAAACTACAAAGCAATTTCTTCATCTTGTGGAAACTCAGACAAGCCTTCTCTTGTACCAACAAGAATTTTAAAAAAGAAAAAAAACCCCAAACCACAAGACTCTTCAATACGTGAAAGGAGAAGACAATATAAGAATAAGCTTTGTGGAGGTCAGCATCTCAAAAATACTTTAGCAGAAGTTTCAAACTTCTAAGTATTGTTTTATTTTGTAGGTCCATGAAAATATGAAACAGATGATATTTCAAACTCCTTTTTGAATTAAATTTAGTTTCTAAATTTCATAAAATCTCATTTGCAATGTATTAATACAATAGAATAAGATGGTAAACAATGGATTATTATTTCTGCTGCAGCAGCACACAGGAACAATACATGCCCCAAAACTGGGACAAGGGAAAAAAAAAAATCTGTCAGTGTTGGAATTGCACAGGGTAGACTACAGCTGATGATGCTGACACTAGATGACAATAACAATGACACAGTAGATGAGTTCATTGGGTCTTAGCAGCATCACTTACTGCTGAGGGGCCTATGAAACTTGCCATACCCATGTCCATGAGTTGGCTCCAATATTATTCTAGTCAATGCAGAAGGTGAGAACATAGTGCAGTGAACAACACTATTTGAGGTCTGTGCTGACTTGATTCTTATTCCAGGTTTAGTCAATGCAGTGGAGGATCAAGTTTCTGTATGTGCCAGGTTCATGGTGAGAGCATATTTGAAGAATATTGACACAGGCTCAAGCTCATAACTCTTATTAAGTACAAATAAACAGCTACTGAGGATTTGGCACTGCTATTAGCAACCTAAAGAAACCATACTTTAGTTCTTTCATTAAAGAAAGTTCTGATAATTCCGATCAGTTAAATTTTGACAGGAGCCTCAGTTTGGTGAATATTTTGCCTGAACCAAGCCAGCTGAACTGAGCTGTGAGTGAAGCTTTACATTTATTATTTTAATGATTACAGTAAAGACAGTTATTTAAAAAAATCTTAAATGGAACAAAGATATGTCATATTCCATTCAGTGCTTCACTGACAAGTCATGAAATCAAATGAAATGTGTTCCGTGCCAAGCTTTGCATGCTACAAGAGTTTAATAAGCACATACCTGTAGATGTATGCTTTGTCCAGGATAGCTTCCAAACGATCATTAAACTCAAAGAATGTGTTATGCTGAATGGAAAACAAATGAAAGTAATCCAATCACTATTCTTCACCACACATCTTTTTTGAATAGTACAGACATTAGTTCACATGCACATTTTGAAAATAATGGCTTTTTCGGTAATCTGACTTTAAACATTTAACTAAAAGGTGAACAGCAAAGCAAAGATGAAAATTGAGTTAAACATTGTTTTGGGAGTTGAGTGTCCCATTAATCTGATTCTAGAAATAACCTTGCTGTTTAGGTCAGACTGCTGCAGATGAATGACTTCTACTGCCTCAAACATATATAATTGCTTGGGCAACTTTATCAGAGAGAATTACACACATAAAAATCCAGTAATTCTCAGTAAGTGATCATATGTATCAATAACTACATATTAGATGATACCATGTAGTAACAGTTGCTGCTGTATTGAATTCCTCCTGTTAATTATTTGTAGTTTACCTTTAGCGATAGCCCTTGATATTTGCACGTAGCTTTTTTCTCTGTTTTGGTTCAGTACATGTCTGTTTGTCTAATACGAGGTACTCTTTAGCTTTTCATTCGTTCATATTGTTTTGGTTCTGATTTATGGAATTCCGAAGTTTTGTTGAAAACTGAAGAGCACCCTCATTTCATTCTCTTGTCCCCTGTCCAGCTTTAAATGAAAACCAATCTTTCTCAGCTTATTGCTCGTGTGAAGGGGAATGTACTTAGCCACAGAGTGACCTGCTAGGTACCATGAAATGCAGGGAGAGGGCTGTTGTCTAATCATCTCTCAGCCCCTTCATTGAACAACTCCAGATGTCTTTGGATTCGATAACAAAAGTGGGTTTATGCTTGTTAAATATGCTGTATATAGTTTATGTTGTCATTAAAATTCGCTCCTTTGCTTTTAAGCACCTGACATTACCAACAGAAGGGAAAAATACATTGGCATTAATTAGTGATCTTAAATTAATTTATTTTTTTATCTTTGAAAACTAAAAAGGTAATTTAAGAATAATCTAATTTAAATAATGGAAACAACTCAGCCTTAATCACAAAACACCTTTTAAAAGTAGGAAATAATAAAGTCAGAGGACAAGTAAGAGAATAAGGGCTTCATTTGGCTAGATTATATCTTGTATCTTTTGTTGGTTTGTTTACTAATGTTCTAGCTTGTCTTGAAGATATTTTACAATTTCTAAATTTCATATTCCTAAATTTTATCAACAACTTTCCATTAGGTTGTAAAAACATTTATGTATGGCTAGCCATCCATCACTAACACAGATCTTACCTTTAGCATCCTATTTGCTCTAAATGCTGGGTTAAATCCAAAGAAGAAGTATAAAACTTCAAACGGCAATACTGATATCACATCGAGCTGTTGAAGAGCAGAGAGGTCAATTTAAACTTCACAATAATCATAATACAGTTACTTGCTGTCAAAAACCTACTTAGATTGAATCATGATTGAGTATAATATTTGAACAGTCAGCATGCTAAGCCCATAACTTCCAAAGTACTGGCAGGCAAGATTATCTCTTTGAAAACCCCAACAGCTTTGCTCTACTCTGCTTTTAAGTCTCCCGTGCCTGAGATTTTCATCTGTTTCATGGGGATTATTAACAGTATCTCAGATATTTGATTGCTAGTACATTCTCTTATTTCAATTATAGTTCTGACAAGACTAAAATGGTAGGCATGTGGCTGGTGAGTGGAGGTGGGGAGCCGCTTAGTAGTCCTACGGCTTTTAAAACCAGGCTGCTTAAAGCAATCTGGGGGAACACAATGAATTAGACTCCTTGCTTGCAACCTGCAGAAACCATGTGTCCAAACAACAGATCCATCATAGGATGATAAGTTTGGATGTTTGTGGGTTGTTTTTTTTGGCGTTTGGTTTTTTTTTTTTGTTTGTTTTTTAAATAGATATTGTCGTTTGTTATATTTGGATGCTTCTCCTTCTCATATCACTAAGATTTTCAACATCTCCCTCCAGTACATCAACTGTGTGATTACTCCAGTTATCTGCCTACTTTATTCATTCCAAGAATTCTGTGGGGAAAAGGAAAGCTGTGGCAAACTTGGCTCTGCCTTTTTAAAGATCGTGTGTTGCCTTGCTCTGTTGCTGATATCATTTGGGAACAAAAGAGGGATGCGGAACTGCAGGCTTCATCTCACTGTAATCAGAAATGCTTTTGCCTTGAGAGACCTAACTTGTGTTGGTGGCAACTAGCCTGCAGCACTGACATTTTATTCCAAGTAAGATGCAGTTAATACCTGAACTCTGTGAAAAAAGCAAAGCAAACCAAAAAAGTTGATTGAGGACAAACAGCCTTTTATGGCCTCTTTCCCTCTTTCAGACACATGTCTAAGAGGAGGCAAAATTTAGTCAGGAGTTCTTTAGTATCAATAACTGTTAATTAGTACTTAATCATCTGACAAATTCCCAGATTATATCTATAACTTGCATCTGGTGAGAACACTCAACTCCCATTAGTTTCTGCAGAAATCAAGTGCACTAAACATACTGCAAGTGTGAACTTAATTAAAATAAACCCATACATATCCACTTGGTTCTCTTGCTGTAAGTTGCACTCTGTCCTACTCACTTGCCTGTACAGTGTATATCCTGCATTTTTGGAAAGCTTAAGCTCAAGTATATAAGTAGTGATACCACAGTCACTGAGACGAATTTAACTCTGAAAAAAAGGCAGGTGCAAAAGGATTTACAGAAGAGGAGGGGGCAATAATTGAGATTTCAGAGATGTGGGCTCAGTGTCACAGAGCTGTGTGTGTATCAGGAATTCAATAGACTACCTATCTTCTGTTGGCAAAAACAATATTTAGGAACAAAAGGAATAATTTTCCTAAATCAAATGCATCTTTGTTTTTACAAAGTGCAATGAGCATCAAAAATCTTAGTTTGAATTTTTGTTTACTTGTGTGTGTGATAACCTATTCAGTATGATGCATGAGTTCACCAAAAAAAGATATCATCTAACTTCAAGACTTTATTTTGTTTAATAAATTGCTGGCAAACTGTGCTATTGTCTTTCAGTGTGTGCAGGGATGACCTCACACAACTTCAGCAAAAGAGAATCTTATGAATTCTATTTTATTAATTTATTATTATTCAGAATGAATATTTGTAGTTGCATTTATAATTATTTTGTTTTACAGTTAAACATTGTTTATGAAGATGGCAGTCTTCAGCTGGTGAGCACTGACATGCCATCAAGCCCATGCTTTCTGGTGATGTTCTTAAACCACAGTGATTTTCAGTTCATGAAAAAAATCCTGTGAAATCCTACAGCCAGAACTTACATATTGACATCAGTAACACAGGATCTGCTTACCCAAAACTTCATAGAGCTGTGGTAGAATTTCTTCATTTCCACTCTGTCTGACTACAGTGATAACGAAAGGAGAAAAAGGCATAGTCAAGAACAGAATGTCAAGAATGAGCCTCTGCTACTTGACAATAGTAACAATTCTCTTCTGATAGTAGGGATGATGACAGTTATATTAATGATGGTCTATAAGTATAAATGGAGAAATATCTGTAGGAAGAAGTAGTACTTTTATCAGACCAGTTTGCATCAGACCAGATTTTATTGGATTTAATTGAAAAAAATTGTTTTGGGGTTTGCCTGATTTTTTCCAAGTCTGGCTTTTGGTCTAGCAAAGTATGTTACATTTTCCCCACAAATCTTCCCTCTCAAGACATCTGTACCAGTTGATGCTTGACCCAAACCCCTTCAATTTCAGGGCCAAAAGCTCCATTTGACTTCAGTGGTTCCAAGAAAAATGCAAAGAACGTTTCTGATGCTGCTGTACAAAATTAGCTCTTTGAAAGCTACCATTAACATGCTAGCATTATTAGCATCATAATAATCAACATTGTGTTCATTAGTAATGATTAGCTATTTATTTTTAAATTGCTCTCCATGGGAACTGATGCTAATACCTTAATAAGAAAGAGTAATCACAAGTATCTAAAGAAATGTATCTATTATTATACTTTCTGTATTTATATCAGGGACATTTAAAAATAGCTTTAAAATCTTAAGGATATTTCCATGCTGACTTTTCACTATTATCAGTAAAAGCATTAAACTAAATGCAAGAGACCAGGCAGTAGATGATCTCTTCACGCATTAAAATCTATGAATTGTACAAACAGCTTCAAGGGAAATACAAAGTAAGCTTCCTACTTTAGAGTTTTAACCATGCTCATAAAACTTGAGTTTTGTAGGATTTAGGCAAGATTGCCAGTTACTGAAAGTCTTGGCATGGAAAAATACATTACATTTCACTGCATTTAATATCTATTCAAACTATATTTGCACAGTTTTATCTGAGATTTATCTCTGTAAAGGTATCAGTAATATCTTGTATGTACAATGTGTAAAATTTTCTGTAAAAGCACTGAACTAAAGCTAGTTTCAAATTACATTTGAGGATATATAATTTTGAATTTTCTGTCTGTTGGGTACAGTAGTGTCACAATCAAGTCATCTAAACTCATTTTTTTCTGCATTAGGTTTTCTTCTATAAGAAGTTAGAAAAGTAGGGAAGATTTAAAGAAAAGTTAATGTTCTAGGCGCCTTTTTGATCTGTTAAGGGCAAGCTTTTACCTTTTTTTAGATACTTGCTTAGAGTTTTATTTAGCATTTTTTCTACAAAAAGATAGCATGAAAATAGTAGCAAGACGCAAAATAGAATGTGCATATTTTCCTAAAATAAAATATCTCAAGTAAATTATTTTCAAAGCATCCTGAAATTACAGGGATTTGCTCTGATTTTGGAAGAAAAACCACAATCTCATAATCTGTAACAAAACACGCATATAATGTCAAGCCCTAGCAGAATATACACTGCCTTCCACTGTGATTCTTGCACAAGGTGAATAGAAAGCTGAAAGTTTTACACAAACATACAAACACGTGCATACATATATGAGTACATAGTAATATAATCACTGATTCCAGTGAAGCTGCACCAGTTTACTACTGGTGAGAAAAAGCTTTATGCCTGTTCCAACTACTCTCATCTGTTACTTTCAAATCTGTCTTGTCTTTTTTTAAGAATGCAGACAATGGATATGTTTACTTCTTCCAAAATAGGATAATGGAAGGTCAGTGAAGAAGAACATAGGTATCCTTTGATAAATAAAAATAGTTACATAGATTTGACAAAGCAGGAAAAAATGTGTCAGATTAGAAGGAATTTCTATAATGTACTTTGACACACAACTACTACCTGTGGAAATCCCACTTCCAACACTTACTATTATATCTCCACCTTTTAAAAATTGCACTCGCGGCTGGAAAATCAGTAAGTCACACAGGTAGCAGATATCACAAATGATGTCTATGGTAAACCAATATATTGTATTACTTGGGGTTTGATATGGAAACACAAAGCGGAGGGGAATAAACCAGCAATTCCAATTATAGGCAATTGTCACAAGCATGAGCCATGCTACATAACGGCGATCTGAAAGAAAAAACATTGAATTTACATGCATGAACTTAGAATCTTTTCTTATTCTTTTAAACACATTTATTCTACTGCAGTCTCTGGGAATGTTCAGAGCAATCTACCATTCTCTCTTTCAACAGCACAGGCTGCTAAAATGATATAGGTTGGAAGTAGGAGTCACACAAAAATTTGAAAAGGGAAAAATATGAGTTTATGAGAGCATATAGAATTTAACGCATCTGAAGAAACTTGATACATTTTGCATGCTGCTGGTGTATGACATAACTGATAAAAGAATTATTTGGCCCTAACGAATGGGACAAATTCTAGATCAAGAATCAGAAGACTTGGGTTTTAATGGTGGTTAGTCTGCATACCAGCTTTGTACATACAGTGTTGAAAAGCTCAACGTGGCCCGGCAATGTGCGCTGACAGCCCAGAAAGCCAACCGTGTCCGGGGCTGCATCAAAAGAAGCATGCCCAGCAGGTTGAGGGAGGTGATTCTGCCCCTCTACTCTGCTCTCATGAGACCCCACCTGGAGAACTGCATCCAGCTCTGGGACCCCCAACATAAGAAGGACATGGAGCTGTTGGAGCAGGTCCAGAGGAGGGCCACAAACATGGCCAGAGGGCTGGAGCACCTCTCCTGTGAAGACAGGCTGAGAGAGTTGGTGTTGTTCAGCCTGGAGAAGAGAAGGCTCTGGGGAGACCTTATAGCAGCCTTCCAGTACCTAAAGGGGCCTACAGGAAAGCTGGAGAGGGACTGTTTACAAGGCCATGTAGTGATAGGACAAGGGGTAATGGCTTTAAACTGAAAGAGAGTAGATTTAGATTAGATATAAGGAAGAAATTCTTCACTGTGAGGGTGGTGAGACACTCGCACAGGTTGCCCAGAGAGGTGGTAGATTCCCCATCCCTGGAAGTGTTCAAGGCCAGGTGGGCCTTTGGGCAACCTGGTCTAGTGGAGGGTGTCCTTGCCCATGGCAGAGGGATTGGAACTAGATGATCTTTAAGGTCCCTTCCAACCCAAACCATTCTCTAATTCTATGGTTCTATACCATCTTTACAACTGTTGTCACTTTTCTTGTCTTTTCCCTCTTTGGAATAAATGTTCTTTAGGACAGGATCTGTGCATCCCTCTGAGTTGTAAACTGGAATGTGGATCTTACAGTGGCTCAGAGGTACTATGTAATACTAGGTCACTTCATACAATTTTACCCCATTCTATTGCATAGCTTTTAATTTACCTGTGTATGAGTCTATGCTGTCTGGTAGCTTCAGATACTCAATGTATTTTTTCAGAGGAGGTTTTTTGAATTTACAGCACAGCATATCGCAGTAGTGATCCTCCTCTGGCTTTACTTCTGCATCCTCTTTCTTTTCTTCTTTTTTTTCTTCTTTTGGTGGGGGTGGAGGCGGCTTCTTTGATGGTGCTAGCAACATAGAATGCCACAAAAGGTGTCATTTTAATAATGACTCAATTTACTACATCCTGTTTTAACATGTACAAGACCCTCATCATGTTAAAAACTCTTCTAAAAACACTTGGCAGTGACTAAAGATACAATTCATTATAATACTGAATGCATTAGAAAACAGGTTGGAGAATAAAGGCACCACTGATATAATCAGGTACATCTTCCATCAACAGCAGGCCACTTCATGTTACAGAGTGCAATATATATATTGCTGTATTTCCTTGGACAGTGCCCACAGCTAATGCCATAAAAGACTGACAAGAAATAAGGAAATTCATAATTCAGCATTAATGCAACTAAGCATTTCTCTTTACATGACTGTTGCAAATAAGGCATGCAATTAGGATGGAGATAAGAAAAGGTGTCTGTGCCATAAGCTGATCTCTCCCCTTTCCTGAGAACTGATATGCAAGATGCAGCAAGTGGAACTAATGGGAAGCCAATGGTTTTGTGTGTTTCTAGGCTTATAAAAATCTTGTGGCACTCCTTTGAGCCCAGGTCTTCCATCTTTGGGCTGGATAATTTTGTCCACACATTTGTTCCATTAATTCTGGTGGCTTTACCTCTGAGTAGGATACACAGTCCTAGCAGTAAACTGGCAGACTGGATCTATAATGATTTAGGAAATACATGATTGTAAATTCTACAAAGAAAACAAAAGATGTAAATGAGCAAAGAAATAATTAAAAAAAAATTCCTTTGTCATCTGGTATAGTTTATAATACTTCAGGCACTATTTTTTCCAGCCTATTAAAAACCAGGTAAGCAATAAACAGCTGCTAAAAAATGTCAGAATATAAAAATCACCACACTCAATTCTTTGTGAAGAGGAAAAAAAAAGTCAAACTTTTCTCTGAAGAGGAAAAATATCATATTTGTTTTATGTTTCATATTTTGTCAAAAGTAAATGTTTAATTAATTTTGAATGAATTTGCTCTATTTGAAGCATGTACTTAGAGTCCTCAGTGCATCTGGAAGATTGCTACGATCACTAAAATTTTATTTACTTTTACACAGCAGATCTAATCTCAGAGTGTCTAATGTCTACTTATAAGATATGTATGTTTCTTCATATGTTTCAGATTCGCCTCCATGAATAAACATATCTGGGAGATATTTTAAAATATATAAACCTGCTTGGCAGGGATGATTCTAGACAGTGCCCAATTTTTTTTTCCCCATATTCTTTAGGGATGCAGTTCAAAGGGAGCTCACACCTAAGGACCTGGTTTACTGTAGACTAAAAAGGATAAATTGACTTCACTGGGCACAAACTGATCCGTTTCAGTGGGCAAACATGCTATACTTACTTGAAAATTTTGTCACAGTTATTTTCTGTTCCTAGAAAATAATTTTCATCTTTAAACTCAACAAATGCACAGCTATTTTTGGAGTCACTTACAAGCTGTAGGACTGCCTTCAGGGGAGGATAGCACTGGGTCTTTCAGCTTTTCCTTGTAGACTGTTGCCCTTTCCCGCATTTTTCTGACAATCTCTTGTAATTGAGCATCAGCATACTCATTTCTTTGGAAATCTGAAGGTTTTGGTTTCTGTGTGCTAATTAAAACAAAAGGAAAAAAAGTTTAATGTACTGGAAATCACTGGAAGGAAACAGTGCTACTGCTACTTCTGAGCAAAAGTCAGACATTAAGACTGGATCTTTATTGACCAATACAGTGGTTATTCACATCACTTAATTCACGGTAAGTGGACACCTAAGGTAACTGCTCTTGCTTCCTGCTTAAGTCAACTGATATTGCTGGCTACGTGCAGCAGACCACACGGTATTTCAGGCAGAGGAGGTCCTGTACCCTGTGCTCTGTATAGACCACTACACTAATGACTTCCCACTGCTACTTTTCATCAAGTTCTACTGTGGCTATGTAAAGCCTAGAGCTTATCCTGTGTATTCGCTAAGATATAAGGCATGTTCTTACCATCTGTGCACAACAATGTGTTCATTATTATATGGTAATATCCTAATGATGACAGGACATAACCGAGTTAAAGACTGTGATGTGCAGGTAGGGGAGGAGAGACTATGCTTTTTTTATGCTTCCTAGTCTTGGGAAAATTGATTTAATCTCATTTTTGTAATGGATATCAGCTAATATGAGGTAAAAAATTTGCATTTTTTACCAAGTGGAAGTAAAACAATGGTGTTCCTGCTGAAGCTGCTTCTGTTTCCACTAAGTGCCCCACTGTAGTTTACTCAGGGTCATAGTAACACTGAGCTGATACTCCATCACTCAGAACATTTCTTCAAACCTGAGGACTGTTCATTTTCAAACAGCTGCACTCTCACATTCTGCACTGAAACTAATGCTTTTAATAGGATCTCTGCATACTGCACAGTTAATTAGAAAATCTAGCTGAAGGTGTTTCTTGATCACGTCTTTTGAAATTTCATCCTCAATTTCTCGCTAGTGTCTGATTATGCAAACTGGGGCTGTTTTGGAGTACCACTCAGCTGGAAACTGGGCCATGCATTTGGGCTTCCTCTATGCGGAGACCAGGATATGGGGTTTTCTTCTGTATCCTAGACTCAACACTTCTCAGCTGTGTCACACACTGGTGTCAGAGTTGTCTGGAAATGGCTGTGACTGGCACAGAGCAGCTCAATGCCTCCTTCCTCACAGGTCAAACCTCTGTACCAAAACCCTGCGAACTATGCCCAATAGAGCACAGAATTGTTCGTTCTTGTTATTGGTTTTTCAGCTCTGTCCCAAATACCATGAGGATGTGGATGTTACAGCAAGAGAAGAAGCAGACCAAGAGTGAGGCATGTGGGAAATTTTCTTGAGAAGACCTTCCCAAAGGTGAGCAGAGGGAAAGTGATATGACAACATCTTGAGTAGGGAAGAAATTAAAAACACTCCAAAGTGATCTTTGGATAAACACTATGTCTCCTCAAGACCTAAACCTACTTTGAAGTTCCTAACAGAAGGAGTTGTTTCTAAAAAAGGAGAGTGTTGGAGTGGGATGTGTGTAGCTTTTTGAGAAGCACAGTTTTCTGGAGACACAACACATATCACGGTGCCCAAGGAAGTATGACTTAAGGATGTGAAAATCCTTCAGCAATAAAATCATTGGATAAAATGGAGATAAGCTCTTAAAAGCAGCAGAAGTCTGGAAGTAATGTGGTTATCATTCCTCTAATTTAAGTCTTCTGTAGTGTCTATTTCTTAAAAGTCACCAGACAGGAGATCAATCAAACAGTTCTGATATATTTTGTAATGTCATCACAGTTCCTTTTGTGTCACATATTCCCTTTGCTCAGGCCATCAGCAGTGTAATGAATTCCTTTCTTGTTTTGAGCTAACATGTCACAATTAGTTTTTCAGCTTCTATGCAAAGAATTTCAAATAATTCTTACTCTTTGCTGTTGCTGTATTTGCTGAGGGCATTAGGTATTTTATGGTAAAATACACAAGTGTCATGCCAAAGCATGTCTGCTTTCTAGGGATAAGCTGTAAGATATGTGGGATTTTCTTGTTATGTCACAGCCTTTCCAATAAAAGTTAAAGTCTCCTCTATCATAAATTTGGTGCTTTATCACTGCAGTATAGCCCAAAGGAACCATGTTGTTATCTGGTACTGATTAGGAACTATGTGAATTTATTTAAAGTTATATTTGCCCCACAGTTGATGAGAAATTGATTTTCCTTGCCCTACTTCTCATTGGTTTGCGTTATCTCCTCCTCTATTATTTTCTGGTAATGAAATGCTTACTTTAAATGTCCACTGGTTAATATAGATGGAGGAGGCTGCATATTGAATACCGCTAATTTGAAGACGTGTATTGTACTTGTGCTTCATGTGGAGGTGCACTTTAAATTGCCTTGGTTGATGAAGCCTGTTCAAACTTCACTTGCATTAAACGGTCCTTTGCCATGAATACATGACACCAGTGCCGTGCAGCTGCCTTTCACCGCATGCGGCACTCTTGGTGGAAATTAGGGTTTAGCTCAGCACCTCCTGACTAGCCTGAGATCATTTTCCAGGCAGAGTTGAGGTGTTTTCCTCTTCTTCTCCTCACTTTTTTATGTGTGTGCTCTTTCATGTGGTAAACTTTTTCATTAACTCTATTAATATCTATTTTATAATTTCATATACATAAACACATAGCTGCCAGCAGAACATGACAGCCGGCAGGAGCAAGAGTACATTTTCCAAGTCAGAGAACCTTCTAAGGTAATTCTCTTTGAAGAGACCACATTTAATCATTTTAATTTGTCCATCATACTACATTGCCATTTTTTCTGGTCTGGTTTGCTGCTCCTCAGACTTTCAGATGTTGTGCCTGTAAGAGTGGTTAGTTTTACTTACATATTTAGCATGCTTTGCTAAGGAGATAATGCCTCATTTTGAATCCATAATTATGTTCATTCTCACCTCACAGTTACAATTACAGACTATATTGATTTCATACCAGGCTCTTTTCAGTTTTATTCTCTATATGAAAGCTCTCAGATGATAATCAAACTTACTACACCATGTAGTCCTTTACAGAGTGGAAATGTTTATTCCCTGCAGAAGTAGTAATTTCAAATGGCCTAGGAAATGAAAAAGTCAGGACCACAACTCATGTACTATGCACACAGTTTTGTTATTACCTCAAATGTATTTTGTTTAACAAAAGCAACACATGTAACAATAGAAGTATAATAATAATGTAGTTTTCTTATGTTTTTATTTTGTAGGTTTTATCTTTTTAACTTGTAGGTTTTGACTTGTTCGTTTAGTGAATAAAATTACAGTCCCTTAATTCTCCCTATGCCAAGAGAAAAGATTTAGACACCTATAACATAGTGGAAGAAAATGGCCTTGAAAGAACAGGTCATTGAAATACTGTGTTGAGTGTGCTAATGTATGTAACATCTGTTAGGTGCTATGGCTTTGAAGTTTTCTGTGTTAAGAGTTCAAAAAAACAGGGATCAAGAAATGCAATAGCTTGTTGCAGAATAAATCAAGTTTACCCTTTTCTAAGTTGCAATCTAGAGTTTAATTCTTTCTTGCTTTTTGGCCATGAACATCAAATACCTGAGTTCAACTCCATCTTTTATCTACCAGGTGACCCCTTAGAAAATGTATTTCATAAATGTATGCTGCTGCTTGAAAAAAATCCATACCATTTTTTGCTGATTTCAGTTAGAACCCTTCTTTTTGCAGCACTTAAGAAGCTTTCTCCTGTCTACCTGGAAATAAAACTCTTGATCTTGCAATAGAACCTTTAGTGCTTTTATTGAGCATTGACATTATGATTTATTTATGATCGTATTTACAACCCATGTCTTGAAAAAATAATTTGTTGTCTTGAATAAATTATGGAGAATTTCTAATTCAAATAACCAATTTTCAGAAGGATATGACAATGCAAATGTCCACAAAACATGATGGTATAGCTGAGAAGGATTTTGGTGAGATAAAAAAATGTAGTTCTAGGCATCATGAAAGGTATTGACTCACAACCACATCCTCAATTTCTGCTGACGATCCCAGTGTGGGTAATGTTATAGAAACCAGAACCCTCTATCTGTCCCCAGCTCCGAATCTAAGCTCACACATCCTAAATGACCAGGAAATGTTTCTTTGTAACTGAAAAAATGTTAGTTATCTGCTTCGTACAGGAACAGGGCTAGTCCAAAAAGCTAACTCTACCTATTCTGATTATGCTCCCTTTATAGTCAGTAGAAGGCTTCTCTGAGGAGAGGTTCAGAATTATTAAGATAGGTTTCTGCTCTGAATTGCCCACGAAAGGAGCCTATCCTTCTTTACTTGCACAGGAGGCTTATGGAGTTTTAGGATTGAGCTTTAATATTTTCTTTAATGACTTTGGTACAAAATGTAGTAGTGTGCTAATGATGTTTGATAGGACATTGGATTTGGAAGATTAAAAAGTAGGATTGATTCCTATACAGAAAAAATTGAATTATTTAGACTAATAGAAATGAGAACAAATCTAATGCTACATAATGCAGACACGCATTTAGAAACAAACTGTAAGATTTTCTTCTGTAAATGGTGGGATCATCAATTGCAGATGACAAAAGGGTAAATATCCAAGTGTTTTAGTTAACAACAAGGTGCCTATGAGCCATACTGTAATCCAGCTATGAAAAACACTGGTGCAAATGTAACGCTAGAATGCATCTGACGTATTGCCAGTGAAGGAAGCATTGTGAGAGTTATTCTGACCAACTATACTCAAAAGGTGAATTCACATAGGAAACTCTATAAAGTCCCTAACAATGATCAAGGCAACTGGGAACCTGGCTTTAAAAAGGACAGAAAACAGATAAGAGGCAAGAGGATCATTGTCTATAAATTCAAATTTTGGTGGAGAATCATGTAGGGAAAAGAGGTATTTGAGCTGAGGAACAGTATTTTAATAAGAATAAATGTTAATAGAAACACCACAAATGAGTATGAGTTAAAGGTCTGAAGAAAGTTTCTAAGCTTTTAAAGATGGGGATTCTAGACAGCCTTCTAATATGAGTGAGCAGCAGTTGAAACAAGCATGACAGACTTCAAGATTATATTAGCTAAGATCATGAAAACTGTTGTAGACAGTGATTCCCAAGAATGTAAGAGAATGGATACAGCATGACAGGAAATCCTTTTCAGCAAACAAGCTTGAAATATATAAAGGTTTGGAAAGTGAATGAGTAACTCAACTTGTATAAGTACCATGGGGTCCACTACGACCAAAAATCTCAACAGCTTAAGTGCTATGAAGGTGAATTTCTAAGATAAATGTATTATCTTACAGTCTTGAAACAAACTGTTGACATGTTTGACCCCATAGAGTTTCAAAAAGCTCTTAATTAAGTTATAATTTTCTTTAGTAGCCTTGAAATAAGTATCTTCCTCTGCCCCATCTCTTCTTTTAAGAGGGAAAGTGTTTAAGAGAGACTCCTCTTCGGTGAACAAGAAGACTATGTCTTTCTCTATTTACTGCATGTTTTGAAATACTGGCAGAATATTAACTTTTCTTCGCAACAAAAAAAGAATAAAATACGTTTTGGCTTTCATTCTGGTTTAGGATTGAGTTATTCTTCCCAATACAATTTGAATTTAAACTGATGTTACTTTTGTCCTACTGTCTATGTTCTTGCATATTTCATTAAACATAGTAACATCATAATATTTGGGTTGGTTTTGGTTATCTATAGAAGCAAGAATAGGCTATAAGCATTAATAAGCTTCATGTGAACACTGTGTCAATAAAACTTTACATTGGAATGAATGACTTTCCCTTAGTTCAGAGTCTTTGTACAGAAATTATGCTTGTTTTGGCCCTAAGCAAGTGTTATTGAAATAAAATGCGGAGGTCACCCATTTCCCAGATCTCAACTTGTATTCATACAGCAAAATGGATATAGAAGTAACAATGTTCAAGGAAGCCACTGTCTTTCAGAGTTATCTACAGGTATTGAACTCAGAACAAACTTCTTGGTGCAGTGCAGACTGAAATCTGATCATGAAGGCTGCATGACATTCCTCCTGTTTAGTTCAAAGGTTTGTCACAGCAGCTTCTTTGACAATCCTCCTAGTTATTCAATCACAACACGCTCTGAATCCTCTAATCTTCTTTACAGTACTCTCTAAGGAGAAATCTGTCTCAATGCTGAACACATGGAATTCTCACTGAGGTACCAGATTAAAATGTGAATAAGACTTTATTTTAATTAGTAATTTTGCAGTGAACTATGCAAAAGAAAGTAGGATGAATGTTGAAAGTATCAATTAACTTTGAAAAATCACCTTTCTTTAATGTCACTGGTGAGATAAAGTTGTTTAATGGCACTGGATATTTACTATGATGTAAAAAATAAGGGAAACATCATTTCTGACACTAATTGCTTTAGAACAAAAGTATAATATTCTAAGAAAGAACCATATGATAATGAGTGAGGCAGTCTTGCCTCACTTATTTCTTTATCTGGTGCTGACGTGTCATTGGGGCTTTCTTATCTGTAAGTGATTAAATCTGTCTGGGACACCTGCCTTTTATCAGGAATTTTTAAAGATATTTCTCATCATATACACATAACATCTGTTACATTCAAACACATTTAAATGCAAACTCATAACTTATTTACATAAGCATATAATAATTTATGACTAAGGAAAAAAATGTCTTAGAGTATGATCCAGTGCTGTACAGAGTTCATGAGCATAGCACAAATCCTTCGAACTTTCTATTCTTCAGTTTTTATTAATACACAAGGAATAAAAAGCTAAAATGAAAACACTATAATATTTCTCATAGTGAATTTTTTAAAAAGTTGCAACAGAATGTCTCAAATTTGAAAAACTTAATTTTCAATAGATGCTTTCATTTCTTATCTGTTTTCATACAGATCCTAAAAAAATCACACAACCATAGGGCTGTAGAGTACTTTGAGATATCCGGTAATCCTTGTCCCCACAGCTCAAAGCAGGATGAACTATACCTGTGCCATTCCTGACAGATTCCTGCCTTACCTGTTCTTAAATATGTCTAGTGACAGCTATTACATATTCTTCCTAAAGAATTTATTCTAGTGCTTCGCTAGCCTCATTGTACAATTTTTTTCTCAACATAAATCTCTCTCAATACAATTTCTCCTGTCTCCTGTGAACATGAGATAAAATGTATATCCCCTTCATTTTATCTTACTTTTTGGCCATTTGAACATTTTCATTTTCTGTTACCGGGGGTTTTTTTGTTTGTTTTGTTTGGGTTTTTTTTTCCCCCCAAAGGAAAAATATTTGGGAAAAGGGTAATAATTGTATGATGACTAAGAATATTAGTTAATTTTATAACTTTCAGTGCACAGAGGTGTGAGTACTTGACTAAGAATCTTTTAGCTGATATATGCTTCAGGAAGCTTTAATTCAACTAGTCAGGGTAAAAATAAAAGAGAAGGAAGTGGTGGCATTGATTCAGCTTGCGTGGCAACTAAAGTTGCTCCACTGTTGGAAACCCTGGCAGACTTTCACAATATACTGAACTTCATGCCATGTACTATTGTTGCCTATGCTAACTATATAAAATTAATTCGGTGCAACCAACTTTGTTGCAATTCTGCCTTCGTTAGTGGTAAACTGCTATACAGCCACTTGTGCAGGAACTCAATTCATAGTATCAGAGAGAAACTTGGTGAGAGAGAGAAAGAACCTATTCCTCTGAGATGACTTTCAGTTACCACTATCTAAGACCATCCTTTCCCCTTCTGCAGGCTTCTGCCACATTCTTTTCCAAATTCAGCAACAAAGGAGGCAAGTTCCCTGTGGACAGCACATCTCCTCTCGAGTACTGTTTATCCAGGCCACTGAATAAGACTGGGCTGCCAGACCCCTTTGACTTAACTGATTCTCATATCTCTGCCTATCACTGTTTCCTCTGTTCTTCTCTTGTCCTGCACAAGATGGGATGTTTTAATCTTAAATAGCTAATATTTGGAAAATGAGTAAATAGCTGGAGACAGGGTATTTTAATAAATAGGACTAGATAAGATTAATTTTAGGCATGAATAATTACACTAGTCATGAAGTAATAATCTGTTTTCCTTTACTAAATGATAACAAGCATTATGTCTTAGATTTATTTGTCTTTGAGATTTATGAAGAAAGCCACGGGTATATTTGCAATTGTTTGGTGCAGTTATATCACACACACTAGTGTATGGGTCACAGTGATCATTGCTTTGCTTTTTCCCCCACAATTGACTCAACAGATAATAGCAGAGATAATATTTTTAATAAATTACCATTTCCTCCTTCACAAAAAAGGTATCTTCTTACTTTGAAAAATGTTAGGTCAGTGGAGGATTTACACAAAATGCTTTTAATTAAAGAAATAAATCAGTGGCAAAGTATGACAAACTATACCCTTGTTTTCTTACATACTCTAAAAAAATAATTTCTCCCATTTATACAGTCAGAAATAAATATATATGAATATTCTGAATATATAATTTAAAATCATGCAAGGGAAGAAAAAAAAAAAGAGCGGCATTTCAGTCTGTATAATGACATTCCCATCCCTTTACTTGCTTTATTTAGTCTTCAAGGAAAAACTTCTGAATTTGCTACCTTTTTAACTTCAGGCTACCTACTTGATTGTCATGCAGAGTGAATGGCATTAAGTAGCATGGGTAACTGCATCTTGCAGAATGGATAGAATTTAAAGGCTCTAGGAAAATACATCTCAGCAATGATTACAGCAAGTTTAATCCATTTTGGTACAGGCAGCACACCATCACCTTTCTGTTTAATTTGCAGGTTCTCAATTTAGCCATTGCAGAAATTCAAATCCAAGCAGTAAAAGTGACAAGGTCTGAAAGAAAGACCTAAGCAGAAGGAATATAAGTGCTAAGAAAAGTATTTTGATTTTTTAATACATTAATGTCTTTTCAGTCAGCTTACAAAGTATACTGGGTGTGTTCCTTCTGTTTACAATTTCAAGTACATCAGTGAGTAGCTGGAAACAACTAAGGTAAGGTATTAGTCTCTATAAAATGTGCTTGCAACTATGTTTAAACTGAGTTTTTTCAGAAGTGCCCAACATTGGCCTTGTTTTACTTTATCTCAAGTCGATTGAAGTTTAGTACCATGAGTGTCATCTTTTTGGGTCCCTGGTGTTCCTACAGTAATCAAGGATTTCTGGAGACTCTGCAGAGGGCTGATAGTGGGCCTGTTTCAGTAGGGTGCTGAGATTTTGTTCTTGTGATAGGACATAGTTTCTCTAAGATGCATCTGCTTGGTGAATTGATGTGTTGCAACTAGTGGATGGCAAGCACTAATAAGCACGGTAATTTTCTTGGTCGAGGTAATTGAGCTAAATGAAGTGCATTACTCACTAAGAACATGCTACCAGCAGGAGTTCTCTTTATTAACCTGGCTATGCACCACATAGCAAATTGCCTCTTAATCTTTGTTTGTTTTGTTATCTTTTTTTGCTATTAGCCAAATTAGAGAGGGAAAAAAAAAAAATCTCCTTTATGGACCTGAGAAGGACTGGTATAGCCTAGTAGGTAATAGGATGTGGCTATGAAAAAGGCAAACTATGAGCACAAAACTTGGTATTCCTGAACCACTTGCGCTCATCTGGGAGTTTGCAACACTGTCAGAAGAGTACCTTTACTGGGTAGGAATGTTAAACATTATTTTGTATAATTTTTATATTTTATTAAAATTTATTTAGTGAATTTTATATGACCATGTTTTGTTCATAATACCTAGATTCTGAAGGTGCCATATCAGATATAATTTTTTGTTCCTCTCTAAACATAACTCAGAATATGTAAGATCTTGAGGTGAAATCTAAAAGCATCCGAAGTCCCGGTTACCTACTGTATTTTTTCCTTTATGTACTCTTGGATATGCAGCCTGCGAATATGGATTGTCATTTTACACAGCCTTTTGTGGAGTAAGGTTCATTATCCTTGACCGGGGTTTCAGAGTACTGCCTTAGTATAAATAGTACATTGTAATCACCTTGGTAATCTGGGAAGATGAAACGCTCTTACAACTTTAGCCAGGCTTAAAGGCTTTTAAAAGACACAGAGGAGAGAAGAGGTCATGGAAGCGATTTGTACCTTTCCATTTTCTCTGATCTATGCTCTCAGATGCTTTGTTATCATTCTTCCATACTCTACGTTCTCTAGGACTTGCTGCAACTTCTTTGTCTCGTCCCCTGATGCCAGGCATCTGCACTGCTACTTGTTCCTTAGGCATCTGTCTCCCCTTTACTCCTACATGCCAAAACACTCTACACTGTCCTTTTCACTGGCTACCACATGCCACAGCCTCTGTGTTGGTTCCCAGCCTTCAGTGCAAGGTCTCCTATTTGCCTCTCTTACATCATTTTTGTGATCATCTAATCCATGCCTTTTTAATTTTTTATTTTTTACTTTTTTTGTAAGATTTTGGGTTCCAAACAGTACCCTGACAAAGTGTGTTGTCATTTTCTCTTGTGTGCAAATGGCTATCTTCCTGTTTTTGCAGAGCAAGGTGGTCTGGAGACCTTTGCTTTTGGTGGTGGCTGTAGTGCTGAGCCCACTGAGCATCAGGTGCAATAGCGCCTGTGCTTGGCCATGGGCCCCACAGACCCTGGCCCACACCCGCAGACTGATATCCCGCCTGGCCACAGCCCTGCCTGGCTGTCCCAGGGCTGTGCCTGACTCCAGTTCCCCTCACTGGGCACTGACCAGCTGACTGCCTTCCTGGCTTGGCCCCTTGTCACCACAGGCTTGCCTGGTGATCTGGGCTCTGGGCTGGCTGTGGCTGCTAGCCCTGGACCTGCCCTGCTCACCTTGCTCCCCTGTCCACCATGTTGCCAGCTCCCTGTCCCTGAGGCAGGGGCTGGTCCTCGTAGCTCCCTGGCAATGTCTCATATTTGCTTAAGGGCTGCACCGTATCTCATGTGAAATGCTTGCACTGCATTTCAAAAAAGTGCAGGATTGTGTATGCACATATGTGTTTTTACGAACCCTCCCCAACAGAAAGCAATCTCAATGTATTATAAAGGCTGCAATGAGGCTTTGTGCTAGTTCCTTGTTAATAATACTCCACTGTCTTCTCTTAGATTGCAAATTAGGTCCTGAGTATTGTTCTGTTCCCTCATTTCTTGCTGTGAAGAGACAGCATAGTGTTAGCCCTCCCTCCCAGAGATTATTATGGCTCAACAAATAGCTATTCATGGAAATTACCTACTGTTCTGTTATATTATCATTAAAGATGGAGGGGAGAAACAATCTATTGGCATACAGGGCCGACTTGTGTGCAATCCTAAGCCATTAGGAAACAGACATTCAAAGTTTCGGTCATTCGGCCATAATTCAGTGCCTTGGCACATCAGCCATTCTTGTGTGTCTCCTCTTTCAGACATTGTTTTCAGGTGGCTGAGACCAGTGATATGTCTCTCTACTGTTTATTAATGTCCACTGCCATGTACTGCTGTATTTTAAAAATGAGGAAATGTTGAGAGGGAAAGCCAGAAATATTTTTTTTTTCTTGTGAACAGTTTCTATGGGAATTTTCAGGACTAAACGCAGTCTTTGTCAAAGCTGTCATTCACTTAGCAAGAAAAAAAAATTATTTGTTCTCTCAGAGGAAGTTCAAAAATCTATTTTCCTGTTAATAGATACTACAGGCTGTGCTGCACCATGACTAAAAAGCTGCTTTAGTGAAGCTGAACTGGAAGAAGGACACAGCTGGTGCACAGTCTTGCAAACTGTCATACATATAAATAGTCTTACTGATTTCAGGTAAGTTAATTACATTAGTATAATTGTTCACAAAGCAATATTACCTAAGATTTTAAAATTGATAGTCCTTACTTGGAAGCTTATTACCTTCCCCTGAAATTCTGCATGGAGAGACACAGGTCTGATCTAAATGAAAAGTGTGCTGTTTCAAACATATCAGCTGCCTTTTTCCCTCTTCCTTACTCTATGTATCATCTGAGCCTGCACAGATGCATTTTAAAAAATTAAAAGTCACAGTAACAGAAGATTAGGTGAAACCTTCTCTACCAACATAATATCCATGAAAGTTGAGGTGCTGTGGATGTATATGGGTTGTGAACAGATATATATCCAAAAACCTTATTATATATCTTACTCACAGTTTGTGGGCATACTGATGATTTCTTACTGTACAGATCAAGTGACTTTTTATTCAACTTTGACTTTTGAGGGTGATTAGGATAGGAAAATAGTCTGTCTAAGCCAAAATATAGTACCAGGGCCCTGGGAACACCAAGAGGCCTTAATGGCCATGAGCAGCCTCCACTGGGACTTCCACCCACACCCTCTGCCCATAGGCCTGGGGTGTCCACTTAAGCTCAGGCCTTAGTCACTGCCTGAGCTACACCTAGATGTGTCTATCTCCGGTTCTGTCTCCGGTCCTGTCTCCTGGATGGACTTGGAAGTCATGTTGTAGCCTTGTCTCTGACCATGTGTTTTTTGCTCCTGACTGAACTCCCTGGATGGACCTTAAATGTGGTTCATCACTTTGTCTTGTTGATGGTCCCTGTTAGTAAGATCCGGCTCTGCTTGCTGTGTTTATACCCTGTGGGACTTCACCTTGTTGGTAAGGACACTGCTTACACTGGGGTTACCATTGGCTTCCATCCCTCCTTCCCTCAGGGAGGAGCTGGCCCTTGCTGCTCCCTGAAATACACTTGGACAAAATCTGAAATTCCAGTTAAGAAAATTCTATTAACCATTTCACCAACCTGGATTTCATTCAACCAACCAAATTATGGCTCTTTCCATAACAGTATCATAGAACGGTTTGGAAGAGACCTTTAAAGATCATCTAGTCCAACCCCTCTGCTGTGGGCAGAGACATCTTCCATTAGATCATGTTGCTCAAAGCCCCATCCAATCTGGCCTTGAAGACTCCCAGGGATGGGGCATCCACAACTTCTCTGGGCAACCAGTGTCTCACCACCCTCATCATAAAAAAATGTGTTCCTTACATCTAATCTAAATCTACCCACTTTTAGTTTAAAACCATTACCCCTTGTCCTGTCACTACAGTCCCTGGAAAAAAGTCTCTCTCCATCTTTTTTATAAGCCCCTTTTATATATTGAAAGGCTGCAATAAGGTTTCCGTGGAGCCTTCTCTTCTCCAGGCTGAACAAGACCAACTCTCTTAGCCTGTCTTCATAGGAGAGGTTTTTCAGCCCTCTGACCATTTTTGTGGCCCTCCTCTGGATCTGCTCTAACAGGTCCATGCCTTTATTGTGCTGGGGACACCAGAGCTGGAGGCAGTACTCCAAGTGGGGTTTCATGAGAACCGAGTAGAGGGGGAGAATTACCTCCCTTGACCTGCTGGCCACACTTCTTTTGATGCATCCCAGGATACAGTTGGCTTTCTGGGCTGCAAGTGCGCATTGCCAGCTCATGTTGAACTTCTCGTCCACCAACACCTCCAAGTCCTTCTCCTCAGGGCTACTCTCAATCCATTCTCCGCCCAGCCTGTACTGATACTGATGATTGCCCAGACCTTGCACTTGGCCTTGTTGAACTTTATAAGGTTTGTATGGGCCCACCTCTCAAACCTGTCCAGGTCTCTCTGGATGGCACCCCTTCCCTCCAGTGAATCAACTGCACCACTCAGCTTGGTGTCATCTGCAAACTTGCCGAGGGTGCGCTCCATCCCACTGTCTGTGTCATTAATAAAGTTATTAAATATTATTGCTCCCAATACAGGGGACACCACTTGTTACTAATCTGTATTCGGACATCACCCAAATGTAGATTAAACAGTGACAGTGTCATGATTTAACCCCAGTCAGCAACTAAGCACCACACAGCTGCTAGCTCACTCCCCCTGCATCAGGATGGGGGAGAGAATTGGAAGAGAATTGGTGAGAAAACTCATGGGTTGGGATAAAGACATTTTAGTAGTCCCTCTAGTTTTATTGCTGAGTATGATATCATATGGTATGGAATATCCCTTTGACCAGTTTGAGTCAGCTGTCCTGACTGTGCCCCCTCCCAGCTTCTTGTGCACCTACTGCAGAAGGCTCATGTCTCCTCGCTGGCAGGGCCTGGGAAGTTGAAAAGTTCTTGAATTAATTGTAAACACTGCTTAGCAACAACTAAAACATTAGTGTGTTATCAACATTATTTTCATACTAAATCCCAAACACAACACTATGCCAACTAGTAGGAAGAAAATTAACTCTATCTCAGCCAAAACCAGAACACAGGGAAAACTCCTGCATGATGGGACTCTCAGTTGACTATCCTGTCGAGTTGTATAAACAGTCCTTGATATCGTTTTGACTAGCAAAACTAGCACTTTTCCAAATAATTTTCAGGTATTGGAATACCTAGAAATTAGCACTGAGCAAAGATAATTCACAACTGACACTTTTTCAGGAGGCATTTTCTATTGTTCTAGTTTGCATTAGTGCTAGAGAGTGATTTGAACATATTTCATTTACTGCTATTTTTGTAGATTACACGTATCTATTGGGCTCAAATTCTCCATATTTATACACATTTATGTAGCTTTTCTCATGTGATAAAGGCAGTTGATTTCCTTAAAAATATTCTAGTGAGTAAATTTGAACACATAGACTCAATAAGGTAGTGACCTTGATGAAGAATGGTGTCTGAATATACTCCCATGAATCTTCAGGGACATTCTCTCAAAGGCACATTTTTAAAATGATTTTCCCTCCAGCTCTGAAACCCATATAATAGATCTGTTTAGTTTAGTTTCATACCAATGCAATGACACCAGCGCCATGCCTTCCAAGCTCTACTGCAGAATTTAGCGGGTAACTGTTTTGCCAGTAGAGTTTACCAAAGATTTACTGTATTTTTAGAAGCTGTTGCTCAATTTATACTGATGAGATATATCTGGATGCACACATGACAGTGAGTCAGAACAGCTCTGAGAAGAGAATGTTTGACATAAACATTTTTAATTTCCTTTTAACAGACAGATTTTGTCTTCTACTAATAAGCACCATACCTCTTAGTTTCACAAGCATATTGTAATTATGTTAACCATGGTTACAGGATTTACCGGCAGAACTGTAAGCATCTAATAATATATCCTCCAATAACAAAGAAGGAGATGCTTTAACTAGGTTTTCATTGTTGACCTACTGATTCACATTCAAATTACCAAGTTATTTATAACATTTCCAGTCATTCTAGTCACAGTTATTTTAATTGCATGTATTATTTTATATAGGTGTATGCATTAGTATTTTGCTTGATTATTCCTTGTCACTGCAGTACAAAGTCTGTCTTGGTGAAGGAGAGAAAATAGATAATCTTCTCTATAAATTAAATAACTCCTTGTCAGGGAAAGACTTTTGCTTTGTGTCATCAGGGTAATCAAAATAATAGAAGGCAAAAGCAAGCAGGAGTAGTTTCTACCCTGTTCTGGACTGAGTGTATTCATTATTTTCTACTCAAAGGGATCTCAACAGGCTGGGGGACAGACTGGCAGGACCTTCGTGGAGCTTAGCAAAGGCAAATGCAAGTTTCCATATCTGGAATGGAATAACCCCGTGCAAGAGTAAAAGCTTGGGGCTGACTGACTAGAAAACAGCTTTGCATAAAAGAATCTGGGGGTCCTCGTGGACAACAAATTGCATAGGAACCCACAACGTGTTCTTACAGCAATGAAGGCTAACTACATGCTATGCCTTAGAAAAAAACATAGCCAGCTGATTGAGGGGGAGTGGTTATGTCCTTCTGTGTGACATTTATGTCGTTGCATCTGTATATAGCTGTACATGAAAGGCACTGACCACATGGTACAACACTAGCAGAGGGCTCTTAAGATGATTAGGTGACTGTGAACTGGAGCACAGAATATATGAGGGGATGTTGAGAAAGCTGGGTTTGTTCAGACTGGAGATGAAAAGTTGAGAAGACAGAGGTAATTGCAGTGTTCTACTCCGCAATGAGTGGTTATAGAGAATATGTACCCAGACTGTTCTTGGATGTGCACAGCAAAAAGATAAGAGGCAACAGAAGCAAGTTAGAGCAAAGGAGAAATTAGTTATATGTTTATCTTATCTTGGAGAAGAGAAGGCTCTGGGGAGACATTATTGTGGCCTTTCAGTACTTAAAGGGGGATTATAAGAAAGATGGGGACGAATGTTTTTGCAGGGCCTGTTGTGAGAGGACAAGGGGTAATGGTTTTAAACTAAAAGAGGGTAGATTTAGACTAGATGTAAGGAAGAAATGAACATTTTTACAATGAGGGTGGTGAGACACTGGAACAGGTTGCCCAGAGAGGTGGTAGATGCCTCCTCCCTGGAAGTCAGGTTGGACGGGGCTCTGAGCAACCTGATCTAGTTGAAGATGTACTAGCTCATTGCAGGGGGGTTGGGCTAGATGACCTTTAGAGGTCCCTTCCAACTCAAGCCATTCTATGATTCTATCAATCTATGCTTCTGTAATGAATGTAGACTATTCCAAGAGTATTGTTTTCTAGACTTCATATTTGTTTCTATTTTAGCAAAACAAACAGTCACCTAAGCTTTTTCCAAAGGTTGAATGACCCTAGATTTTCCCCTGAAGGAACATTACTGTTTAATTTATTTGTCTCTTCTCAGGAAGAGACAATCCTAATCCTCTGGTTGTGGATACTAATGCTGATTTAATGGTATAACTCAGCAAAAAAATGTGCAGGGTAAAAAGCTTTTAAGTCAGAATGATGTGACAAACATTGTAGTTATTCAGGGCAGCATCCTGGGATTTACTGCTTTGCTAAGGTAGAGCAATGATAACTGAGCAGCAGCATTGTTAGAATTTGTATATAAGTGTGGTTGAGCAAATCCTTTTCCTCATTCCTGCAATTTAGGATGATGTACACAACAAACTATCAAAAGCACATACTAAACAAATACCTCATATATATGGTTGCCTTAGAACTGAAATAAAGCTCTTCAGATCCTTACAGGACAGGAGGGTCTTTTAAGGAATTGAAATATGGCACACAGAAATGTTAAGTCAGGATGTCAGGAAAAAAAGCCTCAATTTTTTTAATTGAATTTACTCACTTAGGATCTTCTTTCCCATCATTGAGCTGATGCTGTTCCTGTTGAATTGTCTTAGCTGGTTCAGTTGATTTTTCAGTTTTTGAAGGCTCAGGTGCTTTTTCTGGTACTGTATCTAGAAAAAAGATTTTAATATTTGAATACCAATTTTTAAAGATTTTTTAAAGAGTTATGATAATACTTCTGGAGGAATTACAGCTTGGCTGCCATTATTTCTTCAGTGGACAAGCACTACATGACTCTGATACTGGGACCTGATGTTTGAATATTTTCCTGCATAAATCTATTTCAGTGCCAGCTGTACAGAACATGTTTATGATGAGTGTACCTTTTAGAATATATAACTTATTTGTGGTTTTTAAACTAGATGCATATGTAGCTAGCTCAACGATGGTCAATACAGAGCTTTTCTGTATTTATAAGCGACACGAACTTATGTAGTATGATAGAATTTTAGTGTGTGCTTATTTAAAAAAAATATATATATATAGGACAGATGGATAGATCTGTCCAGAAATGTCTTGTGAAATACAGGAAGAAAAATGAAGAGTAGCTTATTTGCTTATGCATAGCAAATGCTAATGACATTATTTATACTCCAGTGTTTGAATTGCATTAAACCTCTTGTTGCTTCAGCTGCCATGACAGTCCTATTTGTTGCTGAGTAAATTATGATTGAAATATATCATTAAGGATGTGAGTATGTAGAACTTTGGCTAGTCTATTTCTTCATTTTTGTTACAAGCAACTTTTTTAAAGGAGTTTAAGTGGGAAGTTTGTAGAGTTTGAAACAAACTCAATGCAAATGTTATAGTTTCTTGTCATTTCAGTGGCCTTATGTGATTAATTTTTACAATTAGTCCTATATATTTTAAATTTTCATGCTGAAAAATAATTTGAAAGCTGTCATCAGTCTGACACTTTGAATAAAGGAGGAACAAACTCAGCCTTCATAAATACTTTAAGTAATATGATTACAGAGGAAAAAGCTTGGCAGCAAAACATCATAGCAAATAAATCAGGACCCTGTTGTGTGTCCTGTATTTTAAATTCAAGATAGCTCAAAGAAAATCAAACCTTGAGTATTTTGGATAGATATTGTAAGATTAGTTTTCTGATAGTTAATCTCCATATGTAGAGAGCCGTTATTCATTTCAGAGGGGTAAAAGCAGTTACAACAGTAAACTGTTGGGCTACTCAGCTGGAAGGTGGTTGCTTAAAATGACATTGAAACAAAACTTAGTGAAGGACAGCGGATCAGTTTGTTTACAGCACTTGATAAACCAAACTACCCTCCTACCACCATTTATTCAGATTTTGGATAATATTTTCTTCCAGGCATCTATTAAGAACAGACACAATGTTTCTCAAGCTGAGTTTCAGACTTTTGCTGGATGGACCAGTGGGGCATTTCTAGTACTTTTTTCTTAGTATTTAGGTTAAGAAGTGAGAATGTCCTGTGTGAGCCCTGCTACTCTTACAGGAATTCATTTCTTAAACAGTATCAAAGACACAACCTAGACAGAGGTATCTGTGGATGCCAGAAATAATCAAGCCAGAGTCAGACAAGGAACTGAAGAGAAGGCAAAGAAATCCATATTCTCCAACGTGCTGGTCAACTGGGGTTTGACTTAGCAAGTTTAGGTGATAATTTTCAAGTAGTGCCTTGGAAAAATGTAGCACTATTGAGTATGAAGAGACAGTCTGTAGGATTTGTATTATTTATCACCTGTAAACTGAGAAGGTTTTTGTGAGGAATTCCATTTAAATCTGACATTCAATTGGATTTATGGCTTTAATTGATTACAGTATCTTGCCCACATAATGGAAATGCAGATTATTGTTTCCTTTCTGCAGCAGTTAGTATTGCAGTACTTATCTTGAGGAAAAGTCTATCGACAATATAACACTAGGGAATGTTTCATTTTAGCTGAAGGATCTGCCAGGAAAATTTTCAAGGTACAGGTTAGCACACATTCACGGAAGTGAGGACTCCAAAGAGGACTGTTGCTGTTCCTATCCCCAGGAAGGTTCAAGAAGGGTTGAAAGGGTTTCTTATGATTTGATTACAGGGGTTCAAAATGCTTTTCTGGGAGTTCCAGTCAAAAATACTTTTTATTTTTTTAGGAAGAAGGAATTTTAAAATGGGTTCAGGCTTCTAGCACAGTGAATACATTCTCATAGTGAAATAAAATTTATTTCTCCTAGGAATTTTGTAGACTTCCTCTGTAAGAAAATTGCAGACGAGCTGCAGTTACAGAAAATAAAAAGGTTTTGGACCTATTTATAACTGACTAAATTGTGGGTCTTGCTACTGAACCTTAACCTGTTAAAATTCTATTTAACCCTTTCCCCAGGGGATCTCTACAAATGATGCCATTGACTCTGTGCTTTCCTTGGCACACAATCCTCCTGTGGTTTTGTGGTCAACATGACATGATGTAGAAAGGCAGATGCAAGAGCCAAAATTTTCAGCACTTGCTGCGGTTTCTTCTCCCTTCTGAATTCATGGTTTGTAGTTTCCCAGTTCTCCCTGCCCTGACTCCCCCAGCCAAAAAGCCATGTACTCAAGAGTGACAGCAAGGCTAATCTCAACATTTCTGTAATTATCTCACTTTGGGAATTTTCTTTGTTACAGTAATTGCCCCTAGTTACACCTAACCTAGCAGAGAATACAGCCTAATAGGAACAATCAGAACAGTGAAATGGTGCTGAAGGCCTGGCATCCAAGCTATATCTGTTTGAGTCAGCTGTATTTCACACCACGTCTTTTATGATCCTCTGAAATGAATGTCCATCAACAGCTCCAGTAAAGTAAGTTGACTCACAGAGTGCTTCTTCTGATTTAGTTTTATTCTGAAAGAATCCAGTCATGCATTCCTAGAGTTTTTTTGGTGCAAATACAGAGCACAGTGGGGGACAATCAGGAGATTTGTTTCAGAAGGGCATTCTTCATCTGAAGTAAAATGCCAGTGTAGACCCACAATTTAGAGTGACAGGCTCCTAAATAAGACAATCCATCTCTGGAATGACAACATGTGTATGGAAAGGGAAGACCACAAAATAAAAAAAATATGGTGCTTGCACATAAGCATTCCATTGCAGAAGGATAATGGCTCCTCAGCCTGCTAGATACTCTCAAAGTATTCAGTCTGAGGTCTGAATCCACACCAACCATTAAAGGCTGACTGGACTCAGACTGATGGAAAACATTGTAATCCCATGAATATTCCAAACTTCCACAAATTCTTAGAGTTCATAAATTTCCAGGACCAGCACAGGACTTATTTGCATGAGGATTAGTATGTCACAGTCTATCACCACTGCCATCTGTGTGTCAAGCTTTAGTTGTTTCTTTCTGTGTGGAATTATGAGGGCTGTCTGTGTAGTCACATTTAAAAAACCTTAGTCGCTATTCACTGCTTAAATCTAGCTCATACCCCTCTGACTTATGAGACCGGCCCCAAAGGAATGCCCTTAAGAACAATGTGGTAGTCATTTGAGGGAACATTTAGAGCACAACAATTGGTTTATAGAATAAGTAATGATCCATCAGGTAGATGGCAAGGCTTACAGGACAACAAAGAAATCTTCTATTGGCTTTTCATAACTTTGGTCATGGTAAAGAAATCAGGAGTGAGAAAAAGGAGGCAGAATTATGCCAAGGAACCAATATCTAAAGCAATTTTCAAAACAGAGAGATCCATTTGAGTTTTTCTAAATGATTTCCATTCCCATTATATTGGAATATAGGTAGGTAAAGCTGTCAACATATTAGTAATGGGAGTTGAGGAATGCAGCCTGCTGATTTTTATGGATTCTAGATCATTTGGCCTCTCCATAAGAATAATATAATTTAAAATTGAGTTGGAATAAGTGTTGCTGGTTCTGTTTTAAGTTGGAAGGAAAAAATGCCAGTTGTGGAAGTATAACTTTGTGGGCAAAACACTGCTTAATGGAATCCCTCAGGAAGGTAGCTGGTTAAACTGAGAGGCCCATTGAAATCTCATCATGCCGGTGATCTGCCTAGGATAGCAAGGAGCAAGGAACAAGATGCAAGTTATAACACTGATTTGTTTCCTTCTCTAAGTCTTTCAGATTTTTCTTACTTTCCACTGGTTTTTGTTCTTCCAGGAGAGACTTAGGTCAGGGAAAATGTAATAAAAAAAGGCTATTGGTGCGACATCACTCTTTTACCTGTGTTGTTTTAGTCAGGTTGATGATGCTACCAGCTGAAGGTTAGTATTATTAAACCTTCATTGTTTATTCTTGTCCTCTATTTTCATACTTCTGGTAGAACAACACTGGAAAAGTATTGCAGGATTAGAGTAGCCAGAAGATCTCTGCATGTTGAAGGAGTATATCCAACTTATTCTGAGGCTGCTCAGCTCCCTTGTTCATGCTTCCATGAAGCAGTTTTTATCTTTAGTTTTCACTTCACAATTTTGGACAGAGACACTTGACAGTCTTTCCAAATTAATTGGATTTCTTACTGCCACACACACACTTGCAGAATAGCCTGTAGCAGAGTATTTCCCATTTTTGCAGTAGAGTGAGAAAGAGACTACTTTGTACTTATTTATGGGGTTTAAGTCTTTTTGATTGATAATTTAGGGCTTTTTGCCCCTGCAAATCAAAAGGCTGAATATTGGGGTTTTTATTAAAACTGTGTAATAATCACATGAAACCAGGAATTCAGGCTTCGCAAAATGTGGAACATTGTGAGACTAAGCATAACATTGGAAGAGCTGGCAAAGTTGTTTTTAGTTTAAACCTTCTCATGTAGGACCAACTCCACTGTCACGTTTCTAAAATTTAACACTGTACACACTGTCCTAAAACTGTAGGCATTAGTCCTAAGGACCTTTTCACACAGAGAAAGTCTTTAGTACAGGCAGATTTGTCAATGGTCAATGCCAGGACACAGCACTGCAGAGCTCTCATTCTTGCCATAATAATTTTGATTCTTCTGATGCCTTCAGTTCTAAGTGCACGTAAGTATTTGTGGATCCAAAAATCTTTGTCATGGACTAAGCCCCACAGACATGTTGCTGACTTCTCTTCTGGCAATAGGCAATGTCAGGAAAGGACTCTAAAACCTCATGGATCACTGAGATAAGTGTTATCTTGTGACCATGAATATTATCATGATCTTTCCACTAGTATAGCATAAAATGTTATTTCCTAGCATAGTAAATACTTAGCAAACAGAATAGCAGATTAAGTCAGTTATTTTACACTGATTCATCATTTCTTCTACTTCCCAGTCCTATTCCTGCTATTGCGGGTGTTCTTCAAAAGCATTAGATTTACAAAAGGCAATTACCACCTCTCCAGCCTGGCTAAGACAGCTCCTTCCTCTTATTCCCTCCAAAAGCCAAAGTGGAGACCGAGGTGCTGAGCTGCCAGCCTGCTGTTCAGAGCAAGGGAAGAGACTGCCTGAGCAAGCAGACTCTTTTCTCCTATATCACCCCTGCTTCTGTCCATGCAAACGGCAGCAGGAGGCTTAAGGATAGGAAAGAAAGCACTTTGTGCTGTGGAGGCCACCAGCCTTACTGGTTATTCAGCATTGGGATGCATGCCTCTGAAGCAGTTAGCCAATCTGAAGGGACTTTCTTCCAGAAAGTAATAAAACATACATCTCTCAGTCACTAGGCTGGCTTTAAAAGTTCTATTTCTTGGATTAGTTATGCCCAGGTACACATTCCATAGCCATAATAACTGGCCTTTAGCATCACAAACGTATTATCCTTATTGCAAAAAATGAAGAGAAGCAAAATGTCAAATAGAAGATTAGTTTTTAGAGATAAAAGATATGAATAACTGCCAGCAGTTAGATAGTAGTAGTAAAATGTATTCCTGAGTACAGGACAGAAAAAGTGCTTTTGCTTTGCCATACTTCAGAAAGGGAAGACTTTCTTCCCCAGAATTCCCAGCCAGCTCCACTGCCTTGTACTAGCAAGTCTGACCAGTATCTTATCTACGCTTCCTCTCCCTTGTCTGGGCTCATTGGGCGTATGTGAACATAGAACTTTTAATGGCTAGCAGTTACTTACGGTCCTCATATGAAAAGCAAAGAGTTGCCTGGGCTGCTACTTTTGGTGGTACAAAAGCAAATTTTAGCACAACTTGATCACTATTTGAGATAGTTTCAGTTACTTTTGAATCCACAATATATTGTTTTACAGCACCATTTACGAAACATTGACTCACTTGTATATTTTTCTTTGGTGGAAGCAGTATTTCCATCACAACACCCTAGTATAGTGTGCATTTTATATTAATTAAATATATTGTCAAATACTTTCTTCTGCTAACTTCTTAGTGACCTTTACAAAAATGTAGGCATTTTTAAATAAACTGATCCTTAAAAAATACTATATGATCTCACAATGATAGTGTCGTACTAAATATAGTTAATTGATTTGCTATGTATGTAATACAGTTGTAAACCTGTAAACACTCAGTTCTGATGTTTATTACCAGGATTAATGTAGGCAATCTTTATTTAAAGAACATTTAATGTTGTTCTTTTGTATTCCTTCAGTAAAGAAAAAAGTCGTGAAATTCTGATTGGCCTGAACTGTCTTGATCAGCTTCTCAATACTTAGCAGAAACACAGAAGAGAATCAGTCATGGGAGAGAAAAAGCCAAAGATAAAGGAATACTTTATCTTTGTTCTGTTGGATATGTATATTTAATAGTTGCCTGAAAACCTTGTGTAGCTTGGTGTTTGTGCTAATACACAAAAAACAATGTTGGCAATTTCAATGGTGCATGGAAATACTTCAGGTTTGATGGCATTGTTTGAAATGGGAAATACTTCATAAAGACTTGGGTGGAAGCAGAGTGGCTAATGTTTGAGTAATCTATTTTTTTTAGCTATCTATCTCAGTCACATATGTCCCTTAGAAACATAATTTTAAGCACTTAAAATCAGTGATTTTTTGTCATTTCCTCTTTTTGCAAACAAAAGTTTCAAAATAGAAGTCTCACATAGGCTCTTAAATGTTATCACTTGTCAAATAACACAGAGAGCAGGTTCTCTTAAAGAATAGGAGAAAAGACTGAATTTTGAAGCAGTAGAATGGGAATGAGACAACTGGTCTACAAACTTCCTGGGATACTTCTGACATAGTTAATAACTGGCCTGATTGTCCTTGCCTGCCAGAGGTGTTCTTCAGCTATATCCATAAATATTTGAAAGATGGCTATAGGGTCATGAAGATGTCAAGAAAAATAAACACACAGGAAACCTATGGATGAAGAAAAGAAGAAGCTTCAGCCATTACAAAATGCACACCTTTGTGACTTTCCAAGCAAAATTTTTTGAACAAATGCTCTGTGCAGGGGAAGACAATTCAGAAGTCAGTGGGGTTGAAGTAAAACAATCAGTAAGTAGGTCCATCTTAACTCAATCCTCAACTTCAGTGGCTAGCAAAAGTATTATAGAAGTTTATTTTCCATGTAAAGAAAGAAAGATTGTTTGAAGAAGCTAGGTTTGTTTTCCTAGCATTTAGCCCTGTCACTCATGTGAAAAACGAAGATCTGAAAGGAATTAAAAGACTTCACATCAGCAGGAGTGGAAACAAGCTGATTAAACATATTCAAGCTCTTGGTAATCTTTAAAAAATACATTTTGTGGGAATAATAGCTGCCTGTTGACTGAGTGCCAGTGAAGAGTATAAAGGATAAGAAGACAAGGAATAAGATTATTATTTGAAAGTCTCTTTGCATTGACAGGTTTGGTTCATTGAGCTGCAGCATATTGTATCAAAATGCTGTACCTGATTTGTATTTTTTGAAATACAAACTACTTATTTAACCTTGGATTTTGAGGTGCTAGGTGACAGGGTTTGTAAAGCAGCTTAAAAGTCAGATTTGTAATAGGCCAAAGGCAGGTTTTAGCTGTGAAATTTCACATTTAATCTGAATTGTCCTTCTCAGGGGCTTATAACTTGGTTATAGTCCCCATAGAGTTAGTTGATGCCTAATTAGCAGAAATTAGCCAGTGTTTCACAGCAACAGGATTTTGGTACCCTTAATAAATATATCTGCTTTATTTTTATCTAGAGGAAGAGAGAGTGACCATCTTTTATATAGCAGCTAGTGATCAAAGCTTTCCTCTGAGAAGAGGAAATCTTGGCTCTGGGCCTTGTTTATTTGCAATAGGGTCAAATACCCTTTGCAAGAATTATTTTTTCCTTTTTTTAACGATTCAACAATGTTGTAATATAAATACATACTGAAATCAAAGTTCTTCATTCCTCCTACAAAGTTAGTGTTTCAGCTAACTTCTAGGTTAGTTTCAGGCTCTGTGTTGTACCCTTATCTTCTCAGACTTCACAGGTTTTTACAATCTTTTCTGCATGGTGGATCAGCAATTATGAAGGCCACAGAATTTCCTCCCACATCTCTCTAGTCTAGACTTTACGTGGGTAGTTAGGGAACTCTACTGGAACATGAGAGATACAGGTTTGAACTCCCTTATTATGAAAGAGTGGAGGTAAAAAATCTAGGCTATTATAGGAAAGGTGGCAGCTATTAGCAGCTTCTGCTTCTTTTCTTTTTTTAGTCAAATATTTAGTGGAAAAGTGAATGTTCCTTGAGTGCCTAAACAGAAGTGTACTCACTAGCAGAAAGTCTGGAGTGGGCTGAAGTTCCTTTTGAGCAGCCCTTCCTTTGAGGTGCTACATGTTCAGGGATGCTGTTAAAATTCTTGGTTGATTTTTTTTGTTTGTGTTGTGTTGTGTTGTTTTGTTTTTACTCTATCCAGGCTTCTCACTTAGGATATAGATTTTCTGACTCTGTCAAAAGCACCAAATTCTCATGCAGTATAGAATGGCACTTGCATTTAATTTGTGGGCAGGTATATAACCTTTTGTATATCCTCTGGGTACTTTCCAAAGCATCTGGGCTCTGAAGATACTAAATATCACTGAAAATTAACATGATAATCTCCCAGATGGGAAGTTTTGTCTACTTTATGATCCAAGGGTGCAATTGTAGCATGTATAGAAATACTTATGATAGTTGTAGTCTAGCTTTCTCATTCAGGTCCTACCAAGAACAAAGTGATGTCAGTATGGACTTTAGTAAAAGCTGCATAAATACGTATGTGAATCTGGAAAAAAGTCTTCTGATTTACTAGAGGTAGGAGGACCAAAAACCAGAATGTTTGAAACAGGTCAGTTTCTAGTGAAGGAAAAGTGAGGAGATAAGGACAGATTTCAGATGAGCCGTACTTCAATGTGGTACTGAGAAGTGTTTAGAGAAAGGGAAAGAAAAGGGATGAGTTGGAAAGAATCATACTGTAAGTAGTGGCTAGTAGGACAAAATAAATTGTGATACAGAGAATGATAATACAGACACCAGCTAGAAGGTGGAGGCTGGACGTAGCCTTCTAAATAGCATAACCACCAACAGAACTATTGAACAACAGTGTGTAAAACAAGTGAAGCATTTGTATAGTCAGTCAGTTATAGGAGGTGATAAATATGCAAAGAAAATATAGCAATTGGATTCAGTATCATGGAGAACCTGTAATTAGGTGAATCACACTTTGTTAAGTACACAAAGAAATGCAGGGAATAAATTAAAAAGTGAATCCATTATGGAACAAACTGACTAAGCACAGAGAATTAATTACAGAGTGAACTAATTAAGCAGAGAATTAATAACAACGTAAGCTAGTGAGAGAAAGGGCAACTGAGGAGGTGGAGATGAGGCAATGAGTAGCCAACAAAGAAGCCAAAAGTACCAGGTGTTGCTGAGTGGTATGTGGCCAAGTTTTAACCAAATGGGCTCCAGTTATGCCTACTGCTGAGTTCTCATCTGTGCTGGGAACATCATGCTACCTTGTGAAGTGCTAGGAGAAAAGGTGGCAATGGCTGGTTTTGGCCACGTGAGAAGAAGGTGAAGATTAGCTCTACTCAGTCTGTTGATTTGTGTTTCAGGACTATGGAGCCGCAAAATGCGACTATGATTAGAAGCTTTGCTGGTCTGTCTTATGCTGGTTATACCAGAGAAACTAATGAGACATCTTGGAAAGGCTTTTCTCTAACTAGTTTTAACTTCTCCATTTAACTGCTCTCCTTTAAGTAGTGCTGGTTGAGCCCTGGCTGTGCTTTTAATAATTCTCTCCAAATTTGTACATACACTGCAAAATGCTTTCTCTGGTCTCTGGTCCTTTGCTTATCCACAGACATTCTTATTTTCTTCTTCTAGGAGCTGTGATTTTAGGTCTGAGACCAAGTTCACCAAGTTTTGTGGGAGTCTTTATCTAGACCTCATTGTGAATTACTTGAGACCAGCCTCACTTTTGTGCCCAGAGATAATGAAGGTCCTTATTCAGCTCAGATGGTGAGGACTTATGTGCAGGGTGCTGGAACTCACAAGCTTCTGCTGAGGTGTGGTGCCTGTGTAAGTTGTCTGGCTTGTATAGCTGTTGTCTGTCTAACTCACTCATTAGTACCCACATGCAAAAGGAGAAACTGTCTTGTGGCTGTTTGAAAATGAGACTTGAAGCACCTTCCAGAAAACTATGGATTTAAAAAAAAAACCCAGACATGGAGCCTAACTATGTTATTATATTTTCCTAAAGTAATTGATGAGGTAATTGCTCCTATGCCACCATTCATTTTATATTTTAGAAGGAAAAAAATCGTATATATAAAATTATATATATATTTGACATGGTTTAGCCCCAGCCGGTAGCTGAGTGCCACGCGCTGCTCGCTCACCCCTCCCCCAGCGGGATGGGGAGGAGAACGGAAAAACAACGGCAAAGCCTCGAGGGTTGGGATAAGGACAGGTTGCTGGGATGGCAAGGGAGAGGGAAACAATCAACAACAGTACTGATAACAGATATTCACAATGGGTGATAACAGAAAGCAATTTACCGATCCCACGACTACCGACCGAACGCTCAGCCTGTCCCAGAGCCACACCGCACCCGCCCCTGCCTGACTGGCCCCCTTTTATGGTGAGCATGACATCACATGGTATGGAATAGCCCCCGGCCTGCTTGGCTCACCTGTCCTGGCTCTTTGTGAAATTAACTCCGTCCTAGACAGAACCAGGACAATATTATTTATATAAAATACAAATTCATGAATTACATTTATCTGTAAAATTAGATCAGATGGAAACAAAACCCCTTTCTATAATGATACTTCATTCTGTCATGGGATAGCACCTGTGATTTAATGGTGCTGAAAAGCCATAAACCGTAAGATTTTATTTTTTCAATTGTTGACTTATTGCTACAGTTAATTCATGTCAGATTTCCTCCCCCCCCTTGATTTAGTGCTACAGCCATTATAAAACAAGATAATTGCATTAAATGGACTTTATTTAAAGTTTCATTATATGAAGAAAGGAATTGTTATGGTACTTGTTATGATTACACAAAGTGCAAGTAAGGTTTATGCAAGTTTGCTTGTAGTCTTTTTCCAGTCGCTCCTCTCTCCTTACATGATTTTTATCACAGAAAGGTGGAGGTTCCTCAGCCTATGCTCTGCTGCTCCAGTGGAACAAACCTGGATTGTTCTCCCAAGGGAAACGCATGAGGTGACAGCAAAACTTTTCTCCAGTACTGGAGGATGGAAAAGGAAAGGGCTGCATCACTGATGCTGTGGTGGGAGGAAAGGGAAGAGGGAACACGTCCTGAGCCTTTATTTTGGTAGCTGCTGCAGCAGCCATTCTGGCTCTGGTATAAGCAAAACAGGCTTGGCTGTTGGGAGGTGGGCAGAATAGCTGTGGCCAGCTGCCACTGTTTTAAGCAACCAGCTACTCAGGCAAATAATTAGCTTGTATTACTGCCCTGAGCTCTATGTTCCTGTTTTCTAGTCCTGGATGTCTTCTGAATGGTGATGACAAATAATTTTAATGGCATTGCTTTTTTAATTTTTTTTTTGTTTGCTTTTTTGTGGAAAAAGTTTTGAATGGCTGTTCAATGAAAGATTTGAATGTCAGATAGTTTAAAGTCTGTCTTGTCTTTGTAGTTTTTTTAATACATATGAGAAGTATACTCAGAAGATACATTAAAAAAATGCTGTTTTCTTTCTTCAGCTAATAAATACCTTTATTTAAAGTAAGGTTTCTAAGAAGTCAACTTACAGTAAGAGAAAATAGATTTTGTTAGACTAGCTGATTAAAGTGGACAAGCTCATGATGAGTGTGTGTGCTTGAAAGCTTGTTGCCTTTTGTTATTGTTGGATGGTGCTCGTATTTCTGTAACAAATTGTTGGTTTAGGGTCAATGGGAATTCAGAGTTCTTAGCTTCTTCCACAAATAAAAAACACGATCAGCAGAGCATTTGGAAGAAGAACAATGTTATTTATAGCCCTATATAGTATGCATATATTTTGTCCAGATAATCTCTGAATACTCATGAATAGCTTACTACTGACCTTGTTTCTTTGGTATGGGTTCTGCTTTCTTATCGGCCTCTGCTTTCTGTGATTCATCTGTTTTTTTGTTTTCACCCTTAAAAAAATAAACAGGATTAGAAACTGTAGATGCTTGTTGTGGAGAATGATAAGGATGGTTTGATGTCTGCAACTTTCACCTAGGAATTTGATTAACCAAGTTTACACACACTGAGCTTTGTTCCTGGGTGTTCTATGTCTGTTCCTGGACAAGACTTTCCAGATAGGTCCACAAAAGGACTTGGATGCTGAAATCAAAACCTGATGTCTTCACATCTACTGTGCAAACCCACCTACTTAATCTGGAGTTCTGCTGCTGCATATTCCTAGAGCCTCCTTCACATTGTCAAGGCTGACTTGTTCAGTGCTCCCACTCACAAGCCAGTCTGCATCTCTGAATTAGTTATTCTTCTGCCGGGCTAATAGACCTGGGACGTTTTGAGCTACCTTACCACAATGACAGATCTCAATCTTTACAAAATACAGACAGTATCAGCTTTCACCGCAAAAAATAAACTTTCTCCCACTCTTACTGGCTTAGATCCACGAACCAAGTCCTCATGTACCTATACCTTGGTTTGTCTTAGCTTTGACGGAGTGGCCCTTGAAGGAGGGAGAGAGAAGTGCATGGGGAATCCTAGGTGTTCACAGTACTGTGTAACAGCATAGAGCTAATCAAGCCCATGAGCATTTGTTATCCCAGATAGAATAAATTTGCCTGGTGTTTATCATGCTGATTAATAGAGAAGATATTAGATAGTATAAGTACGTGGAAAATTATTTGACTTTAGGAGATTTTAATGTGTTATGCACTGTTTTTCCCCCTTTCCAAACTCAATGACCTCTTTGTTTGAGTTTCTGTGATTAACTTTGGGTTTGTCTTTTTCTATGAAAGGTTTTTGGGTTTTTTATTTTCCCTGTCTACTTTTATGCAGAGAATCTAGCACTGAAGTTCTAATATGAATATTTATATCTATAAATAAGTAAATTAGATAATTTATATATATAAAAATGAAAATTAAAAGCCCAGTCTCTGTGCATCCTAAAGGTACTTGCATGATGTTTTGTCGTAAAAGTTGTTTTCTTTGCTTCAGACTTCCTCCTAACAGTGTAAGAACATTAATGTGAGAGTAGTGCTCTACAATTATCAGATACTATGTACATTTCTTCTTTCTCTTTAGATGGCATCTCCTTGCAGGTAGAAAATATCTTAATCCTTGAGCCATCTGCATCCATCTTACTAGTATCTTATAGTATCCAATAATGGAGGCTGATGGTCATATGATCTGAGTGTTGCACTGATGTATGGAATTATTCTGGTGAAAAGAGTAATCTGTGTCTCCAGGGAAATCTAAATATACCTTTTTTTCCCTAAAGCAGGTTGCTAGATGAAGTATCAGGCTGCACAAAAGTCAGCTGTTGAGATTCAGGATTTTTCTTCTTTCGAAACAATGTTTTATTGACCCAAGAAAACTGATGTGCAGACCTTTAAAACACACATGAACATACTCTGCCTGCAGAATATGAAGTTTATCAAACATAGATATTTTTTGTCATTTTGTGTGGACGGCAGTATGGAGATGTCTGTTCATCAAACACTTGGTTTTTGCACATTAATAATAATCACGAATCAGATTTGAGTTGTACTTGGGCTGGATTAAACCGCACCTGTTCTTGAGGTTGTACAAACCTACGAGCTTCAGAAAAACATCGGTTCTAGGAAATGACTCAGTCTTATGAACATTTATGCTTTTATCAGTTTTACTTAAAACTATAAAATTCGTGGACCTCTTGTACCTGTAAATCAAGGCTCCCAGAAGTCAGAGTCTTTGTATAAGCTCGACTATTGTGAACATGTTAAGAGACACTGCTTAGTTAAAATTAACTTTATAATGGTGGAGTTTCAGTTGATTTGTTAAGCCTGAATTCAGATTTATACCTTGGGCTGACACTAAAGAACTCATTTCACTTTCCTAGTTATTTGGTGAAACCCTAAATTATTGCCATTTTGCCTTGTAAAGTTTTGATTATGTCAAGCTAGAAAAAACCAAAACATTCTCTAGGACATTATTGGGAAAAGATAAAAATTCAAAGGTAAAAAGTGAAGGAGTATCTATCCTTCTGCCTCATTTTAAAATATTCCATTAATTAAAATGAAAAGAATAAGTTAACTTCTACAATAAAGAACTACTAAATAAAAAATACAGAATGTAGACTGGTATGATTTACTGTTATTTTTCAAACAGGAATTATATTAGTAAAACCAAGCCAAATAAAATACTTATTAGAAAAAGCTACTAACTAACTTTGCCTTTCCAACAGTTACTGGGAAGCAGGCTGATATGTACATGTATGCCATTCCAATACTCAGAAAGGATATACTGACGTTTTCTGCCAGCAGGGAACAAGATGAAGAGGAATACATCAGCACATCAAAGCAGCCATAGCAGTATTTCTAATTCCTCGTTTGCAATGTTGATCAAGACCTTTCATAAGCTTGTACTATTTCAGGTTAGCTCTATTTGGAAAGCAACTTGCAAAAGGAGGAAATCTGTATTTTCTTCGTAAAGAAAAGGCAGGAGGGAAGAGGGGAATAAAGGTATTTAATTTTGCTAAAAAAAAGTGATTACATGCACAGTGAGTATGTTTGAAAATCTAATCTTTGACATTTACTTACATAAATACTTTCTAAACAAAACATTACTGAGTCTATACTGAGCAATAAAAAATATACCTGGCCTGTAGATGCCTCGGGTGGTGGAGGGATGCCTTCATTCTTGCAATCTACTTCTTCAGGTGATAATTTTGCTCTAGAAAATACTGCTTTTAGTTTTTTAAACATCTTGCCTGTTCAACTCTCCTGAAGTCTCTATAACTGTTTTATCATGAACAGGTATATAGTACATGTTTTCTTACCATCTGTAATCAAGCCAATTAGGGACTTAATCAGGTTTAGGCCTGATTGATGCCCTAAAGAAATTCCTTGCACAGTCTGTTTCAGTGATGATTTTTTCCCTCACCATTGGTACTTTTGTGCTGTAGAATAAGTTATTTCTAGTCTTAATCGTTACACTATATACAGACTCAACTTTTCATGTACAAATTCAGAGGAGAGTGAACACCTTCTGGTTAGAATAAATCAGTATCCAATCTTTTATGTATTGGATATTAAGCATTTAGTATATATTTAGAAATGAAGATTTAAGTCCTAAAGACACCTGTAGTTCAACCAGGAAATGAAAAAGATTAATTGACCAATAATCACCAGCTACCTGGTAGATTATATGAGATGTCAAGAGGTTTAATTTATTTGCAGTCCTGGACGTTTTTAAGTTTTTTTTATTTTTTGAGTGAATGACACTAAAAGGTCTTCAGTTTGTTTTATCAAGTTTATACCTGGTTTTATTCTACCCTTCTTATTTTAAAACATGGGAATAATTTAATCTTTCATTTTCCAATGTATTGCAGACAATACTATTTTATGCAGAGTCTTAGCTACAGTTTTGATGAGATTAAGTTTTAGGTGAATGTCCTAGAAATTTGTAAAATATAAATTTTTATAGAGTTTATAACAAGGACATAATTTTGAGATTCTATAGGCTTTGGGCCATCCTATATAAATCTCTGTAAAATCAAACATGGTTTAGTTTATAGGTAAAACTCAATTTCAAATACCTCTAATGACAGGTTGAGTCAACCCCTGTTAACAAGGATCTTTACAACTTAATGGTTTCTTTTGTCCTTAATTCCACTTTATGTATTACAAGTCTATGCCTTCACTTTAAGGTCTGAATTTGAGCTAACAGCTTATAATTGATTTATGATGGTCATCAAGGCATCAGAAATGCAGAAACCTATTCCTCTGAGTTATTTCCATAATTACATATTTAGCAATTATATCGAAGTCTTGAAATTGTCCCAATGGCTGCCTCCTTGGGGCTTCCATTGTCTGGCAAGAATGGTTTTTAATCCTTATTCTCCCATAGTAGCAGCTGTAAGAATGAACCAACAATGTTCATAAGTTAGTTTGCAAGCCCTTTTCCTGCATTGACATTTATGAGGCAGACATTATAATAGCTGACTGGACTTCAGTCTTATAGCTGGGACCCCCCGCTCCATGCATGATTTCATAGGTGTTAGATGTAGCAAGGGCTTGGAGCCTCCCATTTTATTAAGGTCTATGTTCTGGTTTACTTTGAAAGCAGTGCAATTCTTGCTAATGCTTCAGTCTGTGTTGAAGCTTAGTGTTTGAATGACTAAATTATGAATTAATATCTGAAGTATTTTCACTTATTTATGCATGTCTGGTTAAGAGGTACTTCTTTTCTTTTGGATGTGAAATTCTGCCTCTATGCTTTTTTTTACATTGGCTCATAGCAGAAGAATCTCACAAGAAATCCTAGAAAACAAGTTCATTTTTCTTTTACTATATGAAATTTTAGTGGATTAAATTGGCTAATGCAGGAAACTTTAATCAATTGCCACATGCAAACTATACCTGCAGATCAAGCCTTTGTGAGAGCAACTGTTTTCTCATTATAAAAATGAAAATCTTCATTATTAAATTTTTTTTAGAATATGTAATTGTGTTCCTTGTTTATTAAAAATTGTAAAGCCGTGCATAAAGCATAATACAAAGAAAATATATAGCATTTATTAAAGGAAAATATGTATCTCTTAAGAATTTCTGCAAAATGATGCACATTTGTCTTTTAAAAAATGCCAAGCAACAACATGTTTAAATTATTTTTTTTATTACTACAGTGTTTATGCTGGTTTTAATTTATAATTAAAAGGCATGCAAAAGGAATGTAGCAGACATTAAAAGAAAAGTGCCTTTGGGAACCTGTTAATAACTATTGACATCCGCAGTTAATTAATGTTATATTGGTTTAGTCTGTGACTAATTAAATAAATGTTTGAAACCCCTTCATATGATGTGATTTTGTAAATAACAAGCAGACCACAACAAACCTAATATTTTGATACCAATGGAGGTACAAGTTCACCTCCTGACCCTGGTAAAATGATTAGTCTGTTTCAATATTTCATTTCTTTTCTATGCGCTATGGCTATTTAGTTATTTTTGTCAGGGTCTGAACATGCTGAAAGCACTTCAGTTAATTGAATATCATGATGCACTGTTAAGAAAGAAGATTAAGAGTACAGCAGCAAAGCAGATAGCCTGTATCCAGTTAGCTTCTTAGCTACGTTGGCTTTGACCAGTGCTTACTGTATCCTGTATTTATGGTAAACCTTACAGGGTATAGGGATTTCAAGCCTGTCTAGTACATTCTCTAGATACAGGTGGAGTGCATCCTATATTTATTAATGTTGTAACCCCTTTCCCATTTTTTTTCTTTCCAGGAAATGTTGCACATCTGTTTAAAAATTTGGCATATGCATAGGCTTTCCAAACTTTTGCTAGCATTTGTCTTCGAGGGATTTTTTTTTTTTTTAGTCCAAAAGTAACTTTGAAACAAGGTACTTGCAGACTGGATCTTATGTTCTAAACTTGCGCAAGAGATTATTCTTCACGAAACATAGCAGGTCTCTTAAAAACTGAGGTCATTTAAATGCTGTATGTTCACTTGATTTGTAATCACTGCTAAAACAATTGGCAGGACTCTTTTCCATCCCCCCAATTTGAAGCTGTGTTAAAGAGTGCTGTACTTCTTAAATGATAAGGGTATATAAAAGGAAGCATGACTACTTTTTCTGAATAATTAGGACTAATGAGAAGAGATTCCTTTCTTCAGAACTGTTCTTGGAGGTGTTTGTTTTTGGTGTGGGGTGGTTTTTTTGTTTTGTTTTGTTTGGTTGGGTTTTTTGTTGTTGTGGTTTTGTTTTTTTTTCCCCCTGGTACTTGTTATAAACTGCATGAAAGCCCAGATTTAACTACCAGTGTATTTAATAGGCACAGAATGAATTCCAAGGACTGCTTTGCATTCCTCAACAGGCAGTGTCAGTTGCTCCATTTGTTTGAATATACAGATCAATAGATATCATCCCAAGTTTTTATTTCTGTATTAAATCAGGTGTAGCATGTTAAAAAGATCAAAGCCTGAGTTTCACTTCCATTCAGATCTTCCCATGATGCAAAATGTAATGTGCAGCTGTTTTTCCTAGGTATCTTTTTTCAGTTTCTCTCCGTGATTCAAGGATCTTGACAGCTAAGAATAGTACATCTTTCTTTAGAGCTCTGTAATAGTAGTCAGACAGAAGCTGAATCTAGCACTTATAATTTTTCCTCTGCACAGTGTAAGATTTGACAATTTTACCTATTTTTGTGGATTAACAAAAATCATAGCACTAATTTATCTGTCTTCCTTAATTTTGAGGACTTTGTTAAAAGACTTTTTCTCAGAAAAAAATGGTATTAGAGCTAAGATTTTTTGTGCCTACTCATTGTCTTCTTTTTTAAATTCAGATGATACTATTATCTAACTAGCTATGCCTTAATGAAAAAAAAATGCTTTTAATGGAAATATGTCTTCTTAACCGTATTATCACTGTCGTGGCCAGATGTATGCATTATAAGTGTAGCATTCAATCAGGTATCTTTAGAAATAACATAAGTTACTTAACAGATGAATCTTTGCTGTTTTGATATAGCTAATTTTGCACTAATTCATAAGGCTTTTCTTATGTTGCAGTTTATACACTGGCACAAATATACCAGAATCAGCCTCTGTATCCTAAGTTTGAGGTAGTAATAGGTCTTATGATCTGAAGGAATCTGGAAATATGCAATAATCTTGATTGTTTTGACCTTCAAGGAATGCAGTTTCTAATTTTTCCTTTCAAATTCAGTTTTATATGTCAAATCCAACTAACAGGATTTGTTCAGCTTACAGAATTGGTTCAGCTTACAAGAAGAAACAGATGGGAACACTTCTGTGGCAATAGGCTGGAAAAGACAGGGTGCTGATATTTCCTATTCATTTTCACATTCCTCTATATAAAATTATTTAGTTAAGGTAGGAGCCATATCCTAAAGACTCATTTTCTGGAGTCTTCCCCAGATCCTGGCTAGCCTTGAGTGTGATACTATCATCATGCCATAACGTGATGGGTGGGTTGGAGGAGGTGACAAAATTGACTGTCAGCCTGCCAAAATTACGACGGCTGATGCCACCTCTTGCTAGTGACCTCTTTTGATAAAAGTAACATGTGAATCAAAGGAAAGAGTATAACACAGAAGAAAATGCAAGCCTACTTATGTTTAATTATGCCATTGGTCTGCAGGTGTACTGAAAGGTGAGGAAAGGTTCTTGTCTACTAGTAGAAAGTACACTTCCCTTAGCATGTCTGTTTGTTTTTTTTCTTTGTCTTTTTTTCTTCTTTTTTTCCCTTCAGAACAAAAAAAGGCATCACCACTAGATGTTTATGCCTGTATTTCTTATGTGTCCTTATAGACAGAATTTCTTTAGTAACTGTGTTGCTGCCTAAAATGTGACTCATACATGAGAAAGCTTTATCAGCTAGGGTAGTGCTCAAAAGTCTCTCTCTCACTGAAATGAATATCCAAAATGAGTCTCTGGACCTAGGGGAAAAAAGAAACAGCCCCTCCAAAAAGGTGGTCATGAGACCTACCTGGAGGAGTCTCAGCCATGGGCTAGGTCACTGGAAGAATTAGGCCTCCTGCAGCCCCTACTGGAAGACCACATAATCTCAAACTATGGCAGCTTTGGGTCTCCTCACTACCTTAGTTGGTAAGCAGTACTGATTTGGAATTTGTAAGAGGTCATTCTCATGTCAGAAGCAAACAACCTAAAAAGCAGTGCTCTTGTGCCACATACAGTCTTTTAGAAATCTTATACTACTGAGGTCATAGTCCCGTTTCTCTTCCCATTTTTCATGCATCTCCACGGAGAAGAACAGGTTGCTATAGAAGGGAATGGATTCTCTACTACATCCTTTCAATGGGAAATTGCCTGTATGTGGTCTGGTGGATATTTCCCAGGGGAAGCCCTCTTTGTGTGAACTGCTTCTAGGGAGACTGGAGTTGTTCAAAACATGAAGTGCTACAGTTTCTCAAAATATGTGAGATAAGCTCAAACATCTTTCTGTACTGTTACATTTTTTTGTGAATATTTTCTGCAGATGTTTACAGTAGGGAAGTTGACAAGGGCTCCTCTGCTGAATGTCTTCAGTAGGAAAACCCAGGAGGGTAGGGAGAGTAGACAACCTTTCTTTTCAGGAAGGCTGACTCCTGGACCAGAACCTGTACCTCAGCATGGAGATGCATGGACTGGCTGTGCACCAAATTTAAAAACTTTTACTGAAAAATACTAGACAAGTTATTTTTTCCTGCCTGAAGGCTATTTACATTAAGAGGCTGAAAAGTAAATCACTTTAGTAAAACTATTTTCCTCCAAATGCTAGTAGGATCAGTAAAATCTTCTCTGAGCCAGGCAAGCACACACTGAAATAGCAGGCTGCCAAAGGATTTTTTTTTTTCTGTTTAAAAAAATAATTCTGAAATAAGTATCTCTTATTCAGAATGTTTTCAATATTTAATCTCATACTTGGTGCCTGGTGCCTGACCAATGTCCTCTCAACAGTCCTCAATTAGATTCTCTTATAGGAGTAAGGGAGGGGAAGGCTTAGACAAGAAAATATTTTATTTACAATGAAAAATATCTGAAGGTGATCAGGATAGAGTTGGACTTTCATGTTCAATATCTGTGGGCTTTCGAAGCTTCCTTTTTTTAGTAAAATTGAGAAGTTTAAGAAACAGAAGCAAATGTGATAACTTAAGTGGTGCAGTCCCATTACTTTTTCCCTAAGACTATTTTACTTTTCAGTTACTTTTGTTATAAAAGCTTGACATACTTTCTTGAAGAGGGACTGGGGAGATGAACACATGGCTTAATTTGGATGAAAAAGGGCTGAGAGGTGCAAGGAAGGCACCTGTGGGGAAGAGCAGAAATAAACATGGAGGACAAACATCTGTGGCCACTGCTTTCCTGCACTCTCTTGTACACGAATGATCATTGTGGAGAGGGGAGGAAGAGAGGGTGACGCTTTTAGAGTGTTTCGTGGCAGTAATGTTAACACTTGTATAATGCTAACACTTCTATCTGAGGGAAATGGAAATAGGAATTTGGTTATAAATTACATCTCTTCTGGAAAGCCGAAATTCACTGTGTTATCAAAAGAGTGAAAGCTCTCAGAAGTGTGTAATGTATTCCTCTAAACCCATCATATTTTTTACGTACCCTCAGAGCATCCACTTCCCACTGCAGTGATGCTAAGCCTTATGTTTTTCCTAACATAAATATTTAAAGCATGCCACTTGCACAAGCTATCTAATCTAGTCAACAACATAGCAACAGACTGAGAATGCAGCACTGCACAAACAGTGGCTTAGCAGAGAAGAAAAAAAAACCAAACCCAAACCCTCTTTAAAAAAAAAACCCTCTTTAAATACAGAGTTAATTTGACATAGTTGATAAAGCACTGAATTAGGACTTGCCCAGTTTCAACTAGTCCATCAAACTTTTACGTTTTTCCTGTGTGTTTTTTTATCATCTTAAAGGTAGAGTTGTAATTACTGTCTGAGGAAGCTTTCCCTGCCATGCATGGAGAGAGACCAATCTGTTTTCAATTCTAGCATTTTTTTGTGCTTTTGCAGTTGTGGTGAATGCCAAATTGCTTGTTTGGATAGGGAAACCTCTGGTGGAAGGGACAGGAATTCTTATTATTTTTAATCCATTACTAATGGTACTTCTAAGGCAAATTAACAGCCCAGTTCACTCTGATAAGATAATGCATTTCAATAACCAGCTGTTAGGAAAACATTCACTTTTCATGTAAGTAGCTTGGTTCAAAAAAGCAGTCCCTAACTTGATTAACTTCTTCAGAGTGTTCTATTGGCTTCTGCTTTATTTTATCATCGTCTTTTAAAAGAGAGCAGTGAGAATATTTTAATGCAACTATCTAGTTGTTTGTGTCCTAAGCTCAAATACAGAACCTGGCTTCAGTTCTGACCTCTGACAAAAAGGGATTCATATTCACAGCTCCCACTCTTCTGCAATACTAGGTTGACCTTTTGTAAAGATGAAAAGAACTGTTCTTAATATCTCCTGTTCAATCAGTATAGTTGTATAGATTATAGCTCAAAGATTAACTGAAACGCAAAAAAAGAGGGAGAGCAAGAGCAGGTGTTAGCCCTGCACTTCCATCACTTGGGAAGGGTAGAGCAGGGAGGTAACTTTTACTGTAAAGACAGGAAATTTTGTACAAAGGATTTCATTTCAACTTACTGGATAAAATACACAAAAATCAAAAGGAAAACACTTTGAATAAGCCTGGACTGTGTAGTACTCATGGCCTTTGGGCCTGCACTTCACAAGGGTCTGGTGTTACTGGATTTCATTTGGCAACTCATTTGATTCAGTGACAAAAGGCAGAAGAGTGATGACTCTTTGAGCAAGTCAGGCTCCACTTCTTACTTCTCCCGGACCTCTCATTTGCAAATATAGCATTGATTATACTTCTGGTAACATGTATCAGCTCTAAGAGAAGCTGTAGAGGCTAGTACTTCACCATTAAGAGTCACTCCCATTAAACAGTGAGATAGATTTAAAAAGGAGAGCACTTCATGGCAAAAAAGTCCTTTATTGATTTGGCTCACCTACTATATTCACTTTATATTCACAGGCAGGAGTTTGCTTATCTTCAGGTAATGCTCTGAAGAATTCATGCTCCCTTTTACTTAGATTTTCAGGGCAATGTGAATGAAAAACTGTTCTTCTGTTTGCAAATTTTAAATTGATAGATTATTACTAGCACATGCTCTCATAATTAAAAATAATTCTTCTAATTAGGACTTTTCCATCCTGTAGATAGGAAAATCCTACAAAATTAATTGGAGCCCTACTAACCACAATATTTTTAAACTTAACGAGTTTCTTTTCATTTTAGCTGATTCTCTCTTTAACCTCAGTACTCCAACCTCTCCACAGAAGCATCTTTCTTTACTTTTAAGGTTACCTCTACACAGCTGTCACATAATTTAGGGAGAAGGGTAATTTAACCTTCTCTAACTCAATGTGCTGAAATTAACTTGCACCAATTTGAAATACCAGTCTGTCTCCTGTGTCCCCACATAACACTGGAGTGATTCTTATATATATACAACAGCTGTGCAAGACAGTTACTTACAGTAGTGATTTTTCTACTTGCCATCAGCTATCACGCTCTTTGATTCTGGGTCTGCTGACGTATGTGCATATGGCTAACTTATAAAAAGGTAAATTCCTTCACTGAAGTTGTGAGGGGAAAAAAAAAAAGAATTTGATGGAATTATTTCTTTGTTTAAAGTTCACCATATCCATAAGTCTTTGGAAGACTGTGTCTTAAGTGCTACGAGTCATACTTGAATGTTCTTAGACTCCCAAGTAATGTATACTGGAGATAAACCCGGATAAAGAGATTCTAAAGGTGATATAATATGTTTGATCGTAAGATACAATAAAATATTTGCTTTTTTAAGGTCACTAGTGTTGGAAGTCTACTTCTATTTAAGAAGGAAAAAAACCCACAGAACACCTGAAGAGTTTAGAGGAGTGGTTGAAATATGGCTTTTTCCCCTTCTTCCTCTATTAGACTTTGCTAATGTATTTGATTTCATCTCAGGTTTAAGCTTGTTCTTGGAAGAATGAAAGTTTTAGCAGTGTAGGAAAAGAGATTTATTTAGTATTTAAAAGCTCAATCAGTGCTGTAAAAGCTGGAAAGAAGCCATTTCCCTTCTATTATAGAGTTAGCTTGGTTATGGCTCTCACTGCTACAAAACTGCCATTTCTTATTCAGATAAAATATGACTTTTTTTTCTTTCCCCAGTCATTAATCAAAAGCACTAGTAAGTTTGTGATTAAGCAGTTTATGAAGAGCAGTAAATTTTATCAGGGAAAGCAGAAGATTTATGTCTCACTTTAAAATTATAGTTTTTCCAGAGTTTTAAAGCAGCAGACCAGTAGTCAGTATTCCTTCAGATGAAATCTGGAAAAAGTTGTTCTTAGTTACAACTTTCCTGTTTATTGATACATACCTGTTTGGTCTTTAGCAAAGAACCCTTATTTTTAAGGGTGTCTGACTGGTGGAGGTGGGCTAGAAGCAAAGCACTGTGAGCTCCTGGATAACCCCATTCTTCTACCTCCTTCTATGTGCATGTGTGTGAGCATGGAGGATGGCATCTACTCATACCTCGAGTTACCCTGGTCCTTTGCGTCCTTTCTATCATGTAGTGTAGCAAAACTTCCTCCCCATTTTCACCTCCAACATAGTGTCAACCCAGAAAACCCATGAATCTTGCTATCTGTCATATAGTTATTCATTTTTACTTGTATAATGATACAAAATTCCTTTCCTCCTCATTCCCATGCTGCAAAATGTCTGTTAAATTTTCTAATTTCCCTCTCTAGCTCCTCCATAACCACTAAACATTATATTCTATCTTAAGTGCTTTATCTTGATTCCTACCGTGCCAACATCAGAAAATCCTGAGGTTCAGTATCACTTTGTTGTGAGACCATGAGACTTCTCTTGGTTCAGTCAGCTCCCCAGTACTGTGTCCTGCTTAAAATCATGCTAGATGTTACAGCGTGTGTCCTTCATCTGCTTCCTGACTCTTATTTTCTATTAAGCTTCTATAATCTCTTTTCTATTGCTCTGTCAAGTCTGTCATAGAGAAAGCAGCCTGTACAAGCTTTTTGGGATCCTCAATTAGTGCCCTATTAGCAAGAGCAGTGGCAACTTCAAATGGTCAGTGAACCTTCTTGCACCACTAATGTACAAAGCAAATCACAGCCAGGGCTCTTCAGCTAGGTGTTTGGAGAAGAACTTTGTTTAGACCAAGCAAGAGATGACAATGGTTCATCAGATATGTTTTTTCTGCTTATTGCCCAAAAGTGGGTAGTGTGTCACGAGTTGAAGAGTCCTGCTATTTACCAGTACATACACTGAGCAGTTTTGAAGGTAACGCTAAAGCCCCAGTTAAAGATTGGGTTTTGTAGCTTCATGCATCCTTTTCATACCAGTAAATCAGAAGTGCTCTAGTCTTTGACAAGAGCTAAGTGCTAGATCTACAAAGGGGTTTCATTGTTTACCTCCCTTTAAAATCAAGAAGCACTAAATGACTGTTACAGTATAAGGCACACATAAATGCCTTTTGTGAATGTAATCCTGAATGCTTAGGGACTAGGTCTGGTGCATTTACAAGCAAATGCTATAGATTCAGAGCCTCCTGCTGCAGTCACTACTCTCCTGCTGGATACTACTTAAATCTGTTCATGTATTAATTTATTCTAGCAGATAACATTGTAGGAGAAGAGGCCTCTTGTGTCATCAGGTCTTGCTTCCCTATTACAGTTGGTAGATATGTATTTCAGTCTTCTGGAAATTAATCGTACTTCATCTTAGGTAGTACTCAAACATTCAGCTACCACTCTCCTATGCCAAGGTTGTTCTGAAAATGTGAGTAGCCTGTAGTTAAATTACTGATTTGTCCTGCCACTTCTCACAAATAACCAAACTCTGTTTTCAGCACTACTGCTCTACTGGTGCCCTCAGGCACAAGTGATGGGGAAATTGTCAGATAATTGCACCACTGTCAGCTGGACAAAAGTGTAATCTTTTTCATACGCTCTCAGCTGTATTGGATTTGAAGTACCAAAAGAGGTAAAAACAGTTACAAATATTTTCTAAGTGTGCAGGTATGATCCTGGACTCACAGGAGGAGCAGCCTGTTTGGTAAGATAATGTCATGTCTTTTCAGCTCCTTTTAACATAGACTGAAAATTATATCTTGCTATTTCTAAATGAAATAAGTAGTTCATATTGAATATACAAACATTTTAATATGGATGTTTCTTTAAGTATTTATTTCCTGGGGTAGGAGCAAGCAGATTTTGCTGTACTGCTCTGTAGCACGGTAACATGAGATAAATACATCCTGTAGGATGAGCTACACAGAAGAGTTTACGCATTCCCATTGGATTCAGTAGCCTAACCACATGCAAGGCTAAAAATGGCTTTGAGGTGCTTACTGCCTACAGAATCTGCCAAGAAACCAGATGTCACTGCTAGAAAAATACAATGACCTCAGCCACCTACTATGCTTTAGCCTTTGATAAATAGCAGGCTCCAAATCATCACTCACTTTCTTGTCAACTCTTTGTGTTGTATTAATTGTTTCTTAACCCTGCTGTGTATTTTATTTACTCTCCTTTTTATGTTGATTTACTCTTTGTCACACACCTGTCCAATGAATTTGAAAAAGAAAATTTGGAAAAGGATTACTTTGACAATAAGCACTGTGTTTAAAAACTCTGATTTGGTATGGTTTGTTTTACTTCTGGAACCCAACAAAGTTTCTTCTGAACTTGATTTGGTAGTCAGAAAAAAACCCACCTTCAAATGAGATTGTTTTGAAGTATACACTGACAGAAGTATCCTAGGGAGATGTTTTTGCCTTGAGATATATTTATTTTTGAAATGCAGGTTTCAGGAATGCAAATCATTTCTTTTGACTGCTAAATTTTCTTTAAGAGGAGATATTATCTTTCAGGTTTCCATGTTAATATAATTTTATGAAATATATAGGTATTTTTTCCTTCTTTATTGTACTACATATGTTGTTGATCTGTGGACGGTGGATGATAAGTATGTTTTGAATGGTAATGGTTAAAGCCTGCTGTCAGAGCATGGAAACAGTCTAGGAACAAGAGTGCTCAGATTGTGTGGGACGTCTGTATGTATGTATATATTGTATTGTATTTCATGTAAACAAAATATTTTGCGAGGGAAAGGTTTTTGCAACATTCACCATAAACTTATCATGATTTTTATCCCTGTGTTTGTTTCTCCACAGCATTTGTGAGACCCTATTATCACAGTACCTGAGTACATGCCCATCTTGTACCATATTTATTCTCATTTCTTTTCTATGTCTTAAAGCAGTACCACTGGGAATCTGAGTGCAGAGACTGAGATTCATCCCAACTATCTGGAGGGGGAGCAATAGACCTCCTGAAGGGAGATTAGGCTCATTTATGCCTTTCTTCTCACAACACTGTAGAAGGAATCAGGACAACTGAATTCTTGAGTTGGGCAATTCAAATGAGTGCCTGTAGATGAAGTAACTTGACATGGTCTCATAGAGGTCTTGTAGGAAAGCCACAAGAATATAATCAAGAGTTCTTCTCTAACAGATGGACAAATTTTGTTCAGTGGTGCATATTAAGTCTATAATAAGTCATAGCACAGAAGGAGTGATACTGCAGTAGTACCCAGGGATGAGAGTGTCCTTCTATATTTCCTTCCAACCTCAGGAGATGCACAGCTTTTCTGTGTTGTGGACTGAGTCACCAAGTACTGCTCTTAGCATAATTTGTAGTTTAGAGTTCTCCTGCACCGTCTTTATATGCCTTTACCTTTCTGTACAGTGGAAGACCATGGCTGCTGTTCAATATTTTGTTTGTTTACCTCTGAAAGAGTAATTCAAAGAATAATAGGAGGCATGGTGGGGCTGAGGTTTTTTGTTGCTTTTCCTGTACTCTAATTTTGGAAAATATGGACTATCAATGTAGACAGGAAAACTCCTATAATAGTTGCTGATTTTGGATGCTAGATTAATCTAATGAGTTAATATGCTCCAGGTACCAGACATAGTTACTGGATACATGTGATATAAATGGGGGGAAAATATTGCCTCTTGGCCTATCAGAAATGTTGTTGAAATTGCATTTTGCTTCTTCAAGGAAGAGGGCCTACTCTGTTTTGTCATGGCAAGGCTGTGAGCTGGGATGAGTGCACACTAGATGGTTGAGTTTGCTGCTCCTGAATTGTGGACAGATGGAAGGGTCGTGGTTACTTTTGGGAGATGATCTCCCTTCACTTGTATTAGTAGCTAACATACATCCTTACTACTTCCTCAAATGCAGAAGTCAGGACAGCTTAGTGTAGGATGGGTAGCAGGCAGTGCCATGCAGCCTTAGATGACTACATATTTTACTTATGTGGCTCTCAGTTTGCTGTCTATTTTAGACTTCCAAAATGTAGTTTTCTGTGACTTGAACTAAAAAATTCCCCATAATATCCATGCATGTTATGTCACTTACCTTCTCATTTGACTGGCTATTCAAAAGGCACCATGTCTGTTAACAGACCATACTTCCTAATATCGATGTGCCAAATACACACATGAAGCTCAAAAATACATGAAATCCATGCAATGCTAAAACAAAATACAGGGTTCAGTTTATGATCCAACATATATGCTGTTATGGGAAGTACAAATATTTCTTCAACTTTAGAAATTCACTCCACAACTCTGAATAGACAAATTAAACATGGTGTCTGATAAGAAGAGTTAATGGTATAAAAGATAGGTACAAAGAAGGCAGGATATTTTCATAAATTCAAGAAATATGTGCATATGTTGAAAAATTAATGAAGAGTTCTCACTTGAAATAATAGGATTTTAACAGAGACTTAGTTGAAGAGAATAGGTTATGTTCCACGCATGGGTTGAACATGTCATGAATGATTAAAAAGGGAATAGAAGTTGCAATTAAATAAGATGTTGAAAATGAGACTGTGAAGACTGGAATAGCCAAGAGGCTATTTGGATGTTTAGTACAAAAAATCCAAGATGAGAGAGCAATTTCCACAGAACTTTGACGGTAAAAATATTGAGATATTTGCATATTGCGAAGGGAGAGTTTTCTACAGAGCACATGATGATTATACATGGCTGCAAGTTAGGACAAACAGGTAAATGTGACTTGATGTCATAGTCATGATGAATTCAGATGCCCCAAACTCTATTGGTGACAAGAAGAGGAAGAAACTTCTCCACCCTCTCACCTGTTTACAGTGGCATCTTAATCCTGGAATGTGTCTTAAGTTTAAAGACTGTCCCTCCATTTCTACTGTGTTTTAGAGCCATAGTGAGTGGGTTCTCCCACTGTTTTGGGGTTTGTTTAATTGTTCAGTAACTGTCTTCCTGGGAATAAAAACAAATTAAAGAAATAAAACGCGTCTTTATTTCTCTGTGGATTCTGTTTCATTCTATGAAGCCATAAACTTTGGAGTCACGTCCTTGTATAGAGTGATCTCTGTTCTCTGTAGTTTCCTCTCACACTGTTTTTACTGATGAAAAGTATGCCTCTGTGTATATGTTTTTAATGCTTTGCAATAATCCCGTAGGATTTGTGAATCATGGACTGTACTGAGTCTGTGATGAGAATTTGTATTTGGATGGGAACATAAGTCTTGGAATCCCTTGGGATAAGAATTTTTATAGGATTTCTTCATATAGGTTTGTTTATTTGAAAGAAAAAAGTTTAAATTACTTGAAAGAGATTTTGAGAGGAAAATCATTAAACAAGACACATATTTTTCTAGAGAAACTGACAATAAGCAGAGGGAAAAAATTGCTGCATCTTTGAAAGCAAGCTAGTGGACCAGTTACAGAGCTATAAACAAAAGGAAGCTCAAATATATTGGGTTCTTAAACAAAGCATATTTCAAAAATACTAAATTCAATTTTCAACCATGCAATCAATCACTCAAATTATACCTATTATGAAGGAAGGAAAGTCCTTGTCTTCAAATCCATGCAAGGTGAAACATTTCAAAGAATAAATCCCAGCAGATTTGTGTTTCTGCAACATTTATTTTATATTTTCACCATTTACTAGTTTAGAACATTTTCAGTTTATAAAAGGTTCACAAGAGGTTAATGGGAGTTCTTACTAGAAGAACCCATTTAAGAGTGAATGAATTCTTACCCACTGTCCTGAGACAGAATAGGAGTTAAAATGAAAGCACCACATCATTAAGTCTGTCCTTGTCAAGTCCATTTTATTTATTGTTAAGGCCACTGTCACATAAATAAGCTTTTACATGGCATCGTGTTACATATACCGTATATCTATTGAGTACTATATTTGCAATGGTTTACATCTTTCAGCTATGCAAAGTTATAAAATGCTGCTCATTGTATGCTGAATTTCTTGTCTTTTTTGAACTTGGATGGTGATAGATCTCTGTGCAGTTTCACGCTAGACTTTTTTTTTTTTTTTTTTAATGGGGAACAGTGAACAATTATTAATTTGGAACAAGTACCTTGTAGAACTCTTTCTTACAACCATGCCACAAATTTGGAGAGACAAAGCCTCGTGCTCTTCCATTCGCAGCTTACCTCGAGGGGCACGCAGACTTCCTAGCTTGTATAGGCAGCACAAACCTGTAAGAGCTTGTAATGGCACAAAGTCAGAATTTGAGTGCAATGAAACAGCGTATGAGGAAAACAGGGCTCTGAAGAAACGTGTCTTTTTAGTGCCTTGCCTTGCAGCCGCTTCTGCGCTAAGAAAAACTGCCTCGCAAGTAAGAGTGAGCGGGAATCCTTCACTGCTGTGACTTCCCCCAAATCCATGGGATGGCTGGCTTAGACTGGAAGAGTCACCACAGCTGGGGACAGCGGGCAAGAGGCTGTGCCCCATTGCTACTGCTCTGCGCTCTCAGGGCTGGGGGGACCCGGGGGCGGCTGCTCTGAGCCCCCGCGCAGTTCTGCGCAGTTGGAAACGCGTTGCGTGGCAGGAGGTGGCGCTGAAGGACACGCAGCGCATCCGAGTTTTGTGAGTGCTTTAAGACTTTCGTCCTCATGTCAATTGATTTCTGTGGCTGCTGCTCACATCAGCTTCGAGAGCAGGCATTTTAATACAGGGACAGTGAAAGCTTCAGCTTTAACCGATTTTTAGATGAGCAAGGTACCTCTGGGGCAGCAATTTAAGGGACCCAGAATAATGCTTCTAGAAGAGTAGCATGTCCAGTTTGAAGTTACAGTGAAAGCTTAGCGGGAATGAATATTGTGACTCTCATTATGACCTCAAGAAAGGGAATTGAATTAGAGCTAGTGGTGAATTTTCCAGTGGAAAGGCTTTATTCCATCACAACATGTTGCTTCAACAAAACTGAACTTTACCTGGAAAAGCACATACAGAATCTGACAGGAAACACTCTTTAAGTGAGCGAAGAATATTTTCATCAAGAAAAGAGAAGGAGAGAGACTGATCTTTAAAAAAAAAAACCTTTTTTTTTTTTTTAGAAAGTTTCCTTCTGGTTATGTGGATAAAGTTTGTATCTTGATTTATACCCTGGGTAAAAGTAGTAAGGGCTACACAAGGAAGACAGAAAGTTGAAAGTAGAATCATGCAGTTCCGTGGACAATCACTCATCTCGTTTTTCTGTCGGTGAGATTTGGGGACATCTCCAAACTATATTATGCAGAAACTTGAATCTTTACACCCCCTCACACCTCTTAACTGCTCAACTACTGGTTAGTGTAAGGTAGCTGCAGATTTTTCACATTTTTCTAAAAGTAGGAGTTCCTGCTACAGTAATAGAAGTATTTAAAAATTTCATAGTACAGTTAAACAGTTTAGTATAAATATCAGAAACGGATAGCAAAGAGTTTATATCAGGAACAATTCAAGATTTTTTCAAATGGATTAATCTCCTTGAGTTATGATACAAAATTTTAAGAAAAGTACCCTCAACCATAGAACTGAATTGATTAAGAGAGTGATGGCAGCACTTCCCATGGGAACTGTATTCCAGTTGACCATCAGACATGCCATGGACAAGGTAGATATTGCTTTAGATAAGGATAGCTGTATAAGGGTACTCCTTTTTCCACAGGTTTAAAAATTCTTCATGTATACTGTATTTTCTAATGCTGAACAATAATATTTTATCTTCTGAAGATATCACTCACTGTGAAATTAAGTAATAATAGTCCTACATGCAGTGCTTTGTAGGTAACTGCTCTAGCCCTTTCATCTGTGATCCTCACTAATTTCTTGGAAAGTAGTTCTTTATTCTGCTTTTAAATGGTTTTGTGTTTGCCAATGTAAGCATAAAATAGTCCAAGTCTGAGCAAAAAAATAAAAAATAAATTGAGTATGTCTACCTTTCAGGATATGTCCAAAGACAGTAAATTAGTGAATTGCTAAAAGCTTCTTCCAGAGCTCTGCAGCCTCCAAATTTACAATAAATCCCAAGGCATTCTCAGGTCAAATAAATAATACTGCAGACATAGCATTTCTGTTGTTCTGCTTTAATTTAAGGCCAAAGATACACAGCATTGCATTAAGCTTTTAGAACATCACACAAAGTTTTCACAGAACCAGAAGATGAAAGTACTTCCAGAGGATGATAAACAACCTTTTATTGGGATTTCCAGAATATACTTCTTCAGGATTTCAGTGATTTTGCAATTCTTTAAACTACTGAATACAAATGTGACTCAAAGTGTTACAGAACAGCATTGCTTGTAATAACAAAGTGATAATGCTTTTAGCCTGACTTTTTAATAAAACCAGACTTATACAGTCATGTTACCTGTCTTTAGTACACTCCAGTAATTTTTTTATGTTGTCCAGTTTAGCCAAATCTGACAAAAACTTAAAGTTGTAAAACTCTCACAAAATTACATAGTGATCTGAATTTGTGTTCCTGCTGATGCTGTAGGTAGATGTTAGCCCTGAGCTGATCAAAGACAAATCAGTCAGCCAAGAAGTCTATGAATACTTATCAGTTTCTCCATAGCTCTGAATCAACTAGCTGCATGGTGGTTTGTGCTTGGCCAAAGTGGTGGGGCAGGATGAAGGACAAGTCTAGGATCTGGAGGAGGAAAGGGAAATACAATTTACTGTCTTTGGGAGAGGTGCTGTGGGACACATACTCAGAGATCACTGAGTTTTGCTGTTTCTGCTTGGGAAATAGCAAGTGATGGCCACATTTTTTTGCCTGCCTTCCTTCCTTCCTTCCTTCCTTCCTTCCTTCCTTCCTTCCTTCCTTTCTTTCTTCCTTTCTTCCTTTCTTGAAAAACAATTAAATATAGAAATGTATCCATATAGGAATATTTTTTCAGGAGTTTCATCAATGCCTATTATCTTTTTGTAATAATTTGGGCTTTGGAGCAAGTGTTGTGTTTTCAAAGCTCAAAATCATTGTTTCCACTTACACAATCACATCAACATTTTGGAAGGAGAAAAGGAAGTCCTGGAAGTCTAATACGTGTATCTAATGTATATAAGTACTACAGTTCATGTTTCATTTGAATTTATTTTGAATAATCCTCTCCAGTTGTTTTGCAGTTCTGCCTTGATAAACTACTGTAATACCTGTTATGACCCAGGAGGATTTCTGCTGAGTGTTGAAAAATGTTTTGTGTCTGAGACCTCAAGCCTGAAAAATACAGATTTTGTTCAGGGCTAATTTAATTTCCTTCGAAGTAGAGTAAAAAAGCAAGAAACTGAAAGAAATTAGTAACATTGGAGTAAAGGGTGCACAAAAGAATCTATGGAAGTCAAATGACTATGATGGGTAAATCTCTTGACTTTGTTTCTTCAGTGCTAAAAGATTTTTTTTTTCTTTTAAAAGAGACAAAATCAAATAGGTTAACATTTACACTGAACAACTTTATGTTTCTTATGATTTTCTGTGGATTAAAAGAAAATGATCCTATACATGTTTGGAGCCTGATAGTCCTCCTCAGATTAAACCTAAATGAAGACAGCCTTGTTTGAAGATGGTGATATTGTTCCAATGTAAAATTGGCTCCGTTGTGAAGGTAATCAGGCCAGTTAGTGGCAATACAGAAAAGATGATGGCAGTTTTACCCATGGGAAGTAGATATAGTTACTTTAATCTCTGCAGGATGTCTCTCTCACCGCACTTTACTCCAGAGTGTACAGTCAATAGCGTAAATATATTGGTCACATTCTGAAAATTGTACTTACCTAAGGCACTTATTAGCAGTTTGAGTTTCTAGTGTTCAGAACATTTAAAGGTGAGATATGCAGCTCTGCATACTGAGATCCAAAGGATGGCAGATAGGCATATGAAGTTATAACTTAGTGAAGGCCTTCAAAAAGATGCAAAAGACAGTCCGTAAAAAATTGAGGTCCTGAAGTCTGTGTGGCTTGCAAAAGTCCATTCCAGGTCTGATTAAGGTTTAAGGCATATCTGTGTAAAACAATGGCAACAAATAATCCAAGAATTGCAGTATCAGATGTAATAAAACCAGACTTAGAAGTACACTAACTCCCGTGTTTGGCTTTTTCTTGGAACTGCTACAGGAGATCACTTGGGATATAGAACTCAATAGGATGGTAACAGCCATGGAAACCATAAAATTCTGTACTAGTACTTTTTTTAAAAAATGAAGAGTACCCAAGAAAAACTTAGTCTGATTTACACTGCATGCTCTATTTTCCTTCTTTGAAGTGTCAGAGAAAAAACATGGCAAAAATGAAGTTGTAGATGCAAATGCAGGACAGAAAAGCAAAGCTGTTAAATTAGTTTTTGAGATGAAACAAAATATTTCATTGTGGGGAGAGATTAATGGTAGTTTCAAGTCACTTGAATTTGGATTACTTTGCTCTTGTATATACTTTAAATGAAGCAGAACTGTTAGGAAACTACTTCAAGCATTTCTTTATGAGCTTCAGAACTTGTAAACTTGCACTGATTAATAAATGCAAATAGTTGGAACTGAAGCCTAGGGCTTGCTTCAGCTGAAGTCACTTGCAGAACCTCTGACTGACTGATGTGGGTCTGGGACCTGCTCTGTACAGTATCCCCTAGCACATCTGTGTAGCTGAAACACAGCTGCTTCAGCAACAGTAGCATGTACAGAGGGGAGAACTGTAGAATAATGAAGGGACTTCTCAAGGTCATCTCATCCTACCCCTGCTCAAATCAGGGATGGCATTTGCTCATGACCTTGTCTGCTCAAGTTTTTAATACCTTCAAGGATGAAGATTACTCATCTGGGTAAGCTGTTCCCATGACTCATCCCTTTCATTGTGATGTTTTTCCCTAATACTTATGTCTATCACCCATCATCCTGTTGCTGTGCACCACCAAGAGCAGTCTGACTCCATCGTCTTACTGCCCCATTAGGCAGTGTCTCCAGCTAGATCACCATTAGCCTTCTCCTGAAAACTGAACGAACATGGCTCTAAGCTTCACTCTGTATGCCATGAGCTTCAGGCCACTGTCCGTCTGGGCAGCCTCTGCTGGACTCATTTCAGTGTGATATCTCTGTCTCCCTCCTTAAGTTTCTGTTATACACAAAGGGCAAGGGATGGTTTTGGTTTTTCTGGTTTATACCTGCAACATCCTTTTACTGAGTGTAAGGAGCAGGAGAGAAATTCACAGAGTACGGTACTTGAAGCATCTCTTCCAGCTTATTTCTGCTGCTTAGTGCAAGAGTTTCACAGCAAAAGAAATAGTACATCTGCAACACAGGTACTTTTTTATAATTTCAAACCAAACTGGTTTAGAACTGAGTTGTAATAATGTGTCTGAATGACCTAGGACAAATGAGGTTGCTAGGAAGCTAAATGTTGTTTATCCAGGGAGTTCAGAGAGGAATGAATTTAGATCCAGCTGTGTAAGAGTATGGAAATACTTATCCAAGACACTTACATAATCATAAGTCTGCCTTACTCCTTCATTTGCAGAGAAAGATCAAGTGCAGTGGTTAAAGCACTTAATTTACCCTGAGTTCACAAACACAAAAATGCCATAATCAGAAGTTTAGGGTTTTGCATGATGTCAGAACATGAAAAAGTTAATGTTCTACCCTAAGCAAAACTTCCTTGTAGTAGAAAAAATTACCATAAATCTCCACACACTAGTTCTGTGCAATGTTTCAGTGGCTAATGGCTAGAGGTAAATACAGCCCTGTTGTGAATATTGAACTTTGCCTCCTACGACACTCCCAAAGGCCAAGAACCACACGGTCCAAGCCATCAGGCATCTCTTCATACAGCTTTGGAAAAGACAGCTTAGCTGGCTCAACCTGCTGAAACCTCAGGGATAAACTTCTGATTCCCTTGTCTTCATTTCCCTCTTCTCTCCCTTACCACATGCAAAGTGCTTCAGAAAGCAAGAACTCCAGATTAATACAAAAAGTTCCTGTCTCATTAAAGTGGCATTCTTTATCAGAGAAAAGAGAAATAGTACTTATAGGCCCACATTTTATAAATTAGACTTACAGATAGCTATTGTATTATACCTCACATCACTAATCTAGACTAACAACCTTCATTTTAATATATATTTTGTGGGCTGCATGAAACCTTTGCAGTGATTGAAATTAATATTAAACAGATTAAACATTTTTCTCTTTCTCCCTATATTGTTTGCAAAAGGTCAATGTACATATTAGCAAAATTCTCCTGAAAGGTAAAAGCAGCAGAGCCTGCATGCAGAGAGGTATATAATCAAATACAGAATACAAATTAAAAAAAGTACCCTTCTTGTTTCATAAGTTGTCCTATTATTGCATTTGTAAATCCATTCTTTTCCTCTCTCCCCTCTGGCAATCTCATCTCTCTTCAAATTTTTAATGTTAGAGGAGATATGAAAGTTATAATCTAAGGGCAATTAAAATAAAGTTTTAAAATTCTAAACCACTGAAACAGAAAGATAATTCAGAGTCTATTGTGGGACTGAGCAGTTAAAATTAATATCTCTGATTTTTAAATCAGCTTGATGATTGTGTTGGGTTTTGTGTGGCAAGGTTTTGGTAGCGGGAGGGGCTACAGGGGTGGCTTCTGTGAGAAGTTGCTAGAAGCTTCCCCTGTGTCTGATGGAGCCAATGCCAGCCGGCTCCAAGATGGATCCGCCCCTGGCCAAGGCCAAGCCAATCAGCGCCTCTGTGATAACATATTTAAGAAGGAAAACAAAGGAGTTAAAGGAAGTTTTTGCAACCAGAGAGAGGAGCGAGAAGATGTAAGAAACTCTGCAGACACCAAGGTCAGTGAGGAAGGAGGGGGAGGAGGTGCTCCAGACACCAGAGCAAAGATCCCCCTGCAGCCCGTGGTGAAAACCATGGTGAGGCAGGCTGTCCCCTGCAGCCCATGGAGGAAGGATGAGGGGGTGTAGAGATTCCACCTGCAGCCCGTGGAGGACCCCACGCTGGAGCAGATGGAGGCACCTGAAGGAGGCTGTGGCCCGTGGGAAGCCCACGCTGGAGCAAGTCCGGGCCGGACCGGTAGACCCGTGAAGAGGGGAGCCCACGCCAGGGCAGGTTTGCTGGCAGGACGTGTGACCCTGTGGGAGGGACCCAACGCTGGAGCAGTTTGCTCCTGAAGGTCTGCACCCTGTGGGAGAGACCCCACGCTGGAGCAGTCTGCTCCTGAAGGTCTGCACCCTGTGGGAGAGACTACGCTGGAGCGGTTTGTGAAGGACTGTAGCCCGTGGGAGAGACTCCATGTTGGAGCAGGGGAATGTTGAGAGGAGTCCTCCCCCTGAGGACAAAGAAGTGGCAGAGACAATGTGTGCTGAACTGACCGCAACCCCCATTCCCTGCCCCCTTGTGCCGCTGAGGGGGGAGGAGGTTGAAGCCGGGAGTGAAGTTGAGCCCGAGAAGATGGGAGGGGTGGGGGGAGGTGTTTTAAGACTTGATTGTATTTTCTCATTGCTCTACTCTGTTTTGCCTAGTAATAAATTAGATGAATCTCCTCTCTACATTCAGTCTGTTTTGCTCCTGACGGTAATTAGCGAGTGATCTCCCCCTGTCTTTATCTCGACCCAAGCCTTTTGTTAGACTTCTCCTCTTCCATCCCGCTGGGGGAGGGGTGAGTGAGCGGCCGCGTGGCACCCAGCTACCGGCTGGGCCTAAACCACGACAATGATGCAGCTAAATAGGTATTGGTAAATGTTTCAGAAGTTCTGGATACAAAAAGAAACTTAAGTACTGTGATGGACATGTCCGCAAAAACGCAGCCTGGAGGTTGAATCCAACAGTGAAAATCTCGACCTTCAGTTAAGTCAGGACCTAACCTGAGATTCACAAGCACATGCTGAGTTCCAGGTGTTTAAAGAGGCCGGCAGATTGTGCCGTGCAGTAGGAACTTGCTCAAATTCTGCCTTACCTGAGTTTAGGTAAGCATATGCTTTTGTGCAGGACTGTCTCCTTTAATGAAAACCAAAGTGATATTATTTGGGGCATGTAATAAATTCATGGTTCGCAAACAAAACTGTCAGTTTAAGGTCTATGCACTCCTTGGTGCTATGTATTCTAGACACATCTACTGTGTTACAGGAGAGCACCACTACAGACAGGGTAGAGGGAGGTGGTGATGTTTTTTCCTCCTTTTTGCTAAGTCTGAACCATTATGCAGTTGGGAACACAAGATTGAAGGGACAGGAAAAGAAGACAGGCATGAGAGAGCATGCCTTTGCATTAATGTTAGGGTGCATATTGGGTAAAGGGCTGGTGCCAGTCCTCCCGATCCTTGCTCCTAAGGGTATTTTATGCATTTTAAATCAAGCAGCTACTGAACAAAGCCCCCATATACACATGAGAACAGAGTTTGGTAACCACATCTTTCTTTTCTGGGGGAGTGCCCTAGCCTTACTTGTCTGGTGGTTAGGATGCTCTTATGGAAAATATGAACTTCTTTTCTCTTTGATATCTGGAAAGACCAGGTGTCATGTCCCTGAGAAGACAGTTCTGGGCAGACAGGCTGGCAGCACTCCTTTCTCTTCAAGCCATGTATTTAATGGGAACAGCTGAAACTGCTATTCTTTGCATGAACTTCTGCACTGGTGGTGTGTTCTTAGCATTTCTATGGGGCTCGGATGCTAAAGGGATTTGGTTGTAGGGATGCCTAGCTTGTGAACCCCGAACAGGCCTGCATGTGAAACAGGGAGCACAATTGTCAACAGAGATAGAAAACCAAGAGTTCTCACAATAAGCATTAGCAAAACTTAAAGTATGCAAATGCTTCCTAAGGTATTATGTTAGTAGTTTATATTTCTCACTTAGATGCTTTGATACCAGCTAATTTTCACACAGTGCTTAATACTTTTTTTTTTTTTTTCCAAATTACAAACAATGCAGTTGCTTGCTTTCACCCTAAGGAATGTGAAGAATAATGTGAGGAGTACTATTTTCCAATTCTGAAGGAATGTTGTGGAAATAAATGCTGCAAACTGAGGTGAAATACTACCAGATTTCAGGCAGTATGTTTGCATTGGATTAGATAAGTGCATTAAATTCACGTGTCTGCTCACTCCTTGTTTCTTTGTCTCAGTAGGGGTGTCCCGTCCCACTCAGGGGGTGAGGGTGAGGCTAACTTTTTAATTTATTTTCTGCGTGGTAATCAGGAGTAACAACAATTACTTTAGAGGTTCAAACCAGTCATAAATTTACTTAAAACTCAGTGGAACTACAAAAGATAGAGGCTTGGCAAAAGTCATAACAATGCTCAAAACTTAGCAGAACTATGAAAGGTAAGGGTTTAGCAAAACGTGTGATGATATTACCCTAATGTGCCAAAAATAAAGTTAGAGACAGAGAAAGTGATAGAGAGGAAAAGAAAGAAAGGAAGGAAGGAAGGAGAGAGAAAAAAGATATCACCAGCCTTGGATCCAGTGATGTTCTCCGCTCGTAGCTCTAGTCTTCAGGTGGTGGGCTCACGCCAAAAACTTACGTTTTCCCTTTTTATAACCCGATGTGCCTGCCCCATAGGCGGGGGTCTGTCATCATTGAGCAGGCACAGTATGTGCTCAGGAATGTTCAGAAACATTCTAGAAATGAGTCGGTGGGTTGTGGGGGTCCTGGGGGTCTCACTGTCCCCCCCTTTCGGGGCTGACCAAGTGAGTGGTGATCTGTCATAGGCACATGGTGCACAGGGCACAGATGGTCCTTGTTTACGGGTTTCAGGAATAGAGGGGTCTCACAAGACGTTATCCTGCCTCCGCGGGCTCTGTTCTTGGTCAACACTCCCTCATCATCATCAGCCCATGCTTGTCCATGTCAAGACAGGTGTTTGCAACATTCACTTGTTATAAGGGCCTTACAAGGGGTAACAGGGATGATAGAAATGTTAGCGAATCAGCAATGCTCCCAGAACTCTTGTCTTTCAAAGCAAGAATATTTGTCATCTGGGCCTATTCCAGCTATGACACAAGAGCTAAGAATCAGGGAAAGATAACCAGGGATAAGATAAGCAGGGAAAGAGCTCTGGTTGTTCAGAGAGTTTCTAAAACCAGACTGGAAATTGAGTTAGCTCTCCAGATGTCATGGTGTTGCATTCACTTTCTCTTACCTCCATTCTAACAATTCTGGTTGGTTTCAGCAAGACCTGGAAACTGGCGCCAACTATGTGGGCGAAACAGTGTTATGCTCTGACCATATAAGTAAAAGAATTGCAAATTAAAGTAAGGCAACATCCTGAGCAACAGAGTGATTCGTGTAAGTTACACCCTATATTTCCAGGCACAGTGGTTTGCAGTCATTTTTGTCACATAATGTATTCTGGATTTGTACTTATTTTACAAAGTCAACCAGCCCTGTAAGTTTTTGTTTGTTTGTATTTTTGCCAAGCTACTAATCAGTGTTTCCTTTCTATGAGGACATACTGCAAGAAATCAGTTAATTTCTAGGCTTTATTTATTCATTTATTTCTGAGAGTATTTATATGGGCAGATCTTCTTGGTGATGATGAAGAAACTTATTCAGTCCCTGTGAAGTACTGAAAGGATGTTTCTTCCATCTACAAAAGTCTGTCAAAACACAGAATATTTTTGATTGTTCAGGCTATTGACTATCAGCTCACCCACTCCTGACCACCATTCCTTCTTAGCATTCTTCTTTTCCTCACCTTGTTAATATCCCATGCATATTATTGATTTTTTTTATCCTGTCCTGTCTTAGACTATGAGTTCTTCACAATGAGAAACATGACACTTCTATTTGTTCACAATGCAGATTTACATTGTTTGCTTATTTACATCTTTTACTATCACTTATGAAGATAACCAAGAGATTTTTTTTTTCTTCCATCCCCTCTTTTCTCTCATTCTGATTAATATTTCAATACCTGCCTCTTGTTGTCTAGCAATGACTATAATTTCTCCTCTTTCTTCTCATGAAGTAGAGTAAGAAACTGGTCTACTAATGCTAGAAAAGGTAGAGAAGATTATGTATAAATTGAAATGTAAACTAGCTGGCATTAAAAATCTACTGCATCGCAATGTCCCTTCAGTCATGCTTCACGCCATTTCAGTTTACAGTAGCTCAGACTGTTTGGATGAGATGAAGGGAGATGAAACAGTGAAAATGAGTCGTTCCATCTTGCCTGCAGTGAAAATATGATGAGAATCAGATTACAATCTTCCTCGTCAGCATGGCTAATCAATTTTTATACCCTCTGAACACAATAGTTTATCCAAAGTAAAGATTGAGAGGAACAAAGTTAACCCTTCTTAGGATTTGTTTACATAGGAACATTCAGAAATATTGAAGAAAACTGATAGAGATCATGAAGTCAGTGCCAATGTTCTAAGGATTATTCTGCAGTTAATTAAAACCATTTTACTTTTCAGTCTCTTCAATGGAGGAGTTTGTACAGAGATTTAACGTATGCTAAAGATGAGAACTGAATTTACATCCTTAATGTGTTTGACTTATTATTTTGAATATTGAACATACAGTCTGCAAAATATAAGTGAGTGAGTGCCAATAGTGGAATATCTTTATTTTTTATAATTAAGGAAAACACTTACTGACATATTATTTGATGTAGAGTTAAGTAGAAAATTCTTGTGAGCTTCAGACTTCAATGGGATCATAAAGGAGTAAATGAATCTGTCCCTAAGCCCCAACTTGCAAGGAGTAGGACACTGGTCATAGCATTTATCTATGATAACATGTATTCATTCATAGACATTTTCCAGTATTTAAGAATGTTCATATGGGACTCTACGAAAAGACAGTTTAGCCCAGTATCCTGTCATTGAGAATAATCAAAAGGGGATGCCTAGGAAAATTTGTATGAAGAGTGGAAGCAGAACTAACAACTAACAACAACTAACATTTCCCCACATGATCTCTCAGATTCCAAACTTTCATAGATCAAATTAAATGTCATTCTTGTAAAATAATTGACCCTCAGTGGGGTTTGTTTTTCATGAATGTCTCCAATCTTCCACTGAAAATTTTTAATTTGTGTAAATGTTTAAAAGGATGCTGTCCTTCATTTAGATTCTACAGCTAAACACATAAACAGTTGAAGAGTTGGAGGTAGAGATTTCCATATACATAAGAAAAGCAGAAATATACAGACCCAATATATAGACACCCCCCCCTTTTTTTTTTTTCATTTCAAATTATTTCCCTGCAAAATCTGAAGTATGCAGATCTTTGGATTTATTGAAATCCATGAAAATCAGAAACCAAGGAGCATTTTTGTTTTTTACAGAGTATTTGGAAAGACCTGGTAACACTTCCATTGTTCAAGGTGTCTTGGCATTAGTAAGTACAACAAATTCCAAACCAGATATTTTTTAAAGATGTAATAGTTTTAAAATTATGATTTTTACTTGCAACCAGTTTGAATCAGAAAGTTTCTACCATATGGCAATGAAAGAATATGAAACCATATGCATCCAGCACTGGGACTGTGTTCCTGAGAAAAACCAGTTTGCTATTTTTATACTGGCCAACAGGTGTCAATACCCCAAAGTGAAGAAGCTGCCCAGCAGCCAGAAACAGTTAGAAAGAGTGAGGCTGGAAGAGGGATTATATGTATTCTAGATGTCTCACTTTGAAAGCTGACTTTGTGAAGTTCTTCTGTGCTTCACCACCACCAGGAAGGAAGCCATCTTCTGAGGGGAAAGGGAGAAGGGAAATTAAGCAACCCTTCCATCCAGACAGGAGGTACCTCTTAGTTTCTTTTTCTTTGATTCTAGTAATAGTGTTTTTATTCCTTGTTCCCACAGCTCCAAAGCTCTGTGGTCTCTGACTTCAGCCTTCAAGTCCCTGTGCTTCCCAGCCAGTCTGGCCAAATCCACCGAAACACTACAAGTGGCTAAGAGTGGAACACTTGACTGTTTTGATCAGTGCAAGGGACCGTAATCAAAGCTGTTGAAGTGCTATTTCACCCTATCTAGTCTTCTCCTAAAGGTGATATTCTAATACATATTAATGGATATTTTTCTATTTAAGATCATAATACCTGTCAGCTGCTAAATCTTAAGTGAAATTGTTTTCAAGACAAATTTCAGCATTTATATCATCATGTGTAAGTAATGTCTTTTTGGACCCATTTTAGACTTTTGTGAAATAGAATCTTGTGATGTTTTGCGTAGTTACATGACACGTCCTCCCTAGATTAGGTTTTGGAACTTTTTCAATTAATAGTAAAAATATCCATCTTTCCATATTATTATAGATTAAGCAATATGGATACAGACTGGGTACCTCTTGGGAAAGATATGTGATCCCTTGAGATATTGCAACTTTTTTTTCTTGATTTCCACACACGTAGTGCCTACTTGTGTTGTATCCTACTGTTTTAAACACTTAATAAACATATTAATGAAATAGTCATAGCCATTGAATTCTGTCAGTGATTTTTTTTTTTTTTTTTTTTACTTTTACATAGCTTCTCAAGGTAGGATATTTTAATTTGGAGCAGTTTTTTTGATATCTGGTAACCAAACACTTATTAAAAGCTGACATAATTTAAGTAAATATAAAATTTATCTTATTACTCTCATGGTCTTGGTCTCTGTCTACCACTCATGATGAAATCCTGGCTGAAAATGACTGTTTTGAGCTATTGAAATTCTGGCCTTAAATTCCTACCAGCTGCTATTTTACAGTGAGCTGGTAAGAGCTAGGAATTTACATACTCCATTTTTAATTTAGTCAAATGTTGTCAGTCAGCATCACATGTTAGATACTATTTCCATCAGAAGAAACTTAAAAAACAACAACCTGGAAGATTAAAAACCTCTGCCTCTTCAAGATAATAATCTTAGTGAATTTTAACAGATTGCTTTAGCAGATGGAGATGTGATATTCACTAAAGTAAATTACATTAACATGCTCTCAGACAGAGATGTCACATTTGCCACGGTAATTTACATTAACATGATTTGAGACAGATTTGATTCCCCAAAAAGAATTAGAAATAACATTTTGTCAATTCACTTTGCCTCGTCACTTCTTCAGATAATTGTCAGTCTAGAGCAGGACATGTTTTTACCAATGGATGCCATGGTGAACAGCACAGAAATACTGTTTTGCTGTGGCCATCTCTAAACAATATGATATACAGGATCCTGCATAGTACTGCACCAACACAATGTACTAAGACATAAAGAAAATAAATCCCAATTATTGGTACAGAGTAGTGGAAAATAAGTTACTTTTGACTCAGTGTAATAGATTAATTTGACTCCTGGACATGATATCTGCACTTTTACATGTCTATATACCCTTCTACCACTGCCTCTAGGAGATCTTATCACCCCCTTTAACAGGTTGATGGAAAGCAATCTGAAAAGAAATTTAACCATCTCTACTGTGTGTTAGCATCTTCAGCCAGAGAACTGTGTGGGTGCAACGTAGCTGTCATCCATTATCGTGCAGGGGATCTGGGCAACTGCTATACTACTTGAAAGACAGTATGTCTGCATCTCCGTGGACTATCTGAAATAACTAATGATCCCAAGAAGTCCTTAATCTAGTCATAAAATCAGAACAGAACATACAGAACCTATGAGCAGAAAACATGCCTAATAAAAGTGCATTGGGAGAAAATGAAGCAGCTGTCTGAAGCTTTATGGAGATTCTTTCAAGTTATGCTCCTCTAATTACTGGATTTCTGAGTAATACAAGCAAGAGACTCCAAAGTTCCTGCTATGGAGCTTCAAAGGGATTTTGGTCAGAGGGTTAGAGGCCAGCCTTGGAGAAAATGCTTCAGGGATATTTCAAGACAGTAACTTGAGGCTGTGATGAGACCATTTCAAGGGATTGTGCCTGTGATTTGACTCAAAATAGATCTAAGCAATGACCAGAAGACTTTGGGAGACATGATTCTTTGGACTATGAAGCCTTCAAATCTTATATCTGAACCTGCTTGGAGCAGCTAAAGATATATTTCCTCAACTAAGCAATCCTATATCAAATAAAAACCGATATACAGCACTTCTACATGTCTTTTAGAAAAGCTATTGCTGTACAGTGAGGGATACTGAATGATATATTAGGCTGGCTGGAGAGAGACAATATTTTAATGCAAGACTCCATGAAAGTCCATGAAAATGCCTTTCCAAAATACTGCCAAAAGGCTGTGTGTGGTGGCACACGGTGAGATTTCTCTGATTTGTTTTGGTTTTGTGTGGGGGTTTTTTTTCTTTTTTTTTGTCTTTAACCTAGGCAATCATGCTTGAACTTTTAAATTTGCACACTGTAATGCTACACAGTTATAAATCAGAATATGGTAGGATTAAGATTGCTTTCTAATTATTCAGTGTGCAGTATACGGTTGTGGCTAATTTTGTCATGATTCAGGTTCGTAGCACCTGAGGAGGAAACTGCAGTCTGTGGCTACCCTACCTCAATATAAGGAAAGTATTGAATCAGATGGCATTGCAAGTGGAGCCTCCTTCCAAATGATATGAATTCCACCTTGGAGAAGTGACTGCTGATTCTACCTTGTCCACGGAGACCCTTTAGATAGTAGACAAGCCACCAATATCAGACTTATCATTTTGATATCCTAATGTCTCATACTTTGTCTCCTGGAGGAATGACTGAAGGTCTTGGGTTCTGGTTTGCAGAATTTTGTAACCATCTGATGTCTGTAGAAGGAACTGGCAAGTGCTCAGTGAGGCTGCTAAGAGGTGAGTCAAGTAGTTAGTACCTCAAAATAAGCATGCAAATTTGGGAGATTTGGCTGGGATATCTCAGTGCCTTGTCTATTTGTAAAATGGGGACTATCCTCATTCATCTTCAGTCAGGAACTGAAGGAAATGAAATATCACTTGTCAAACAAGTCAAAGCATCACAGGACAGCTAGAAGAATTTAATCATCCCTTTCAGAGCAGACTTTTAAGGTTAGTGAATTAAAAATTGCTGGGAAAAAAATTTCAGGTATGGCAAAACAAGACATGGTATATTTGCTCATTCAATTAATACTCAGTTAATACAGATGTCCTGAGGAACAAGAGGTCTTATTATTATAGAATCATAGAATCATTTAGGTTGGAAAAGACCTTTAAGATCATAAATTCCAACTGTAAACCTAACACTGCCAAGTCCACCACTAAACCATGTCCCTAAGCACCATACCTACACATCTTTTAAATACCTTCAGGGATGGTGACTCAACCATTTCCCTGGGCAGCCCATTCCAGTGTTTGAAAATGCGTTTGGTGAAGAATTTTTTCGTAATATCCAATCTAAACCTTCCCTGGCACAACTTGAGGCCATTCCTTCTTGTTCTGTCACTTGTTACTTGGGACAAGAGACAGATATGCACCTCACTGCAACCTCCTCTCAAGTAGTTGTAGAGAGCGATAAGGTCTCCTCTCAGCCTCCTTTTCTCCAGGCTAAACAACCCCAGTTCCCTCAGCTGCTCCTCATAAGATGTGTGCTTCAAACCCTTCACCAGCTTCATTGCTCTTCTGCTCCTTCTCTTTGCTCCAGTACCTCAATGTCTTTCTTGCAGTGAGGGGCCCAAAACTGAACACAGTACTTGAGGTGTGGCCTCACCAGAGCCGAGTACAGGGGGACAGTCACTGCCCTAGTCCTGCTGGCCACACTGTTTCTGATACAAGCCAGGATGCTGTTGGCTGCCTTGGCCACCTGGGCACACTGCTGGCTCATGTTCAGCTGGCTGTTGACCAACACCCCCAGGTCCTTTTCTGCCAGGCAGCTTTCCAGCCACTCTTCCCCAAGCCTGTAGCATTGCATGGGGTTGTTGTGACCCAAGTGCAGGACCCGGCACTTGGCCTTGTTAAACCTCATACAGTTGGCCTCGGCCCATCGATCCAGCCTGTCCAGATCCCTCCATAGAGCCTTCCTGCCCTCCAGCAGATCAACACTCCCACCCAACTTAGTGTTGTCTGCAAACTGACTGAGGGTGCACTCAATTCCCTCGTCCAGATCATTGATAGAATCATAGAATGGTTTGGGTTGGAAGGGACCTCAAAGATCATCTAGTTCCAACCCCCCTGCCATAGGCAGGGACACCCTCCACTAGGCCATGTTGCCCAAAGCCTCATCCAACCTGGTCTTAAACACTTCCAGGGAGGGGGCCTCCACAACCTCTCTGGGCAACCTGTTCCAGTACCTCACCACTCTCACAGTAAAGAATTTCTTTCTAACATCTCATCTAAATCGACCCTCCTTCAGCTTAAACCCATTACCCCTTGTCCTGTCACTACACTCCCTGATAAACAGTCCCTCTCCAGCTTTCCTGTAGGCCCCTTCAGGTAGTGGAAGGCTGCAATTAGATCTCCCCAGAGCCTTCTTTTCTCCAGGCTGAACAATCCCAACTCTCTCAGCCTGGCCTCACAGGAGAGGTGCTCCAGCCCTCTGATCAGCTTCGTGGCCCTCCTCTGGACTCGCTCCAACAGCTCCATGTCTCTCCTGTACTGGGCCCCCCAGAGCTGGATGCAGTACTCCAGGTGGGGTCTCACCAGAGGGGAGTCGAGGGGCAGGATCACCTCCCTCGACCTGCTGGTCACACTTCTCTTGATGCAGCCCAGGACACAGTTGGCTTTCTGGGCTGCAAGCACACACTGCCGGCTCATGTTGAGCTTCTCATCAGTAAAAGATATTAAAGAGAACTGGTCCCAGTACTGAGCCCTGGGGAACACCACTTGTGACTGACCACCAACTGGATGTAACTCCAGTCACCACAACCCTTTGGGCCTGGCCATCATACATAGGGAAGCCTGTCAAGATCTTATGGACAACCTTAATTCTGCTGTTTCCTTATTTTAGACTGTTTTACTGTACTTTTTTATTCTTGATTTTCCTTCTGAAGGGAGGTGGGGTGCTATTTACAAGCAGTTTAGTGGACTGTTTGCGAGAAATGGAAGAGCAGCAGCTGTTTGCCTGCCTAATTTCACACAAATTTAGCATGATCAGGATATGTTCCTTATGCAGCAGTGCAATTCTGGCTTTCTGCATCATCCACAGAGATTTAGATCACTTTATCCTGGTATTTGATCTAATCATCCTTTAGGAATATAGCTGCTGCATGGATCTCGTGTTGTAAATGAAAAGACAGGTCTTTATTTTTGGATACAAGCCCCTTTAATGCTTTTTTTTTTTTTTTTTTTTTAGAGTATGAAAGTAGGTTATAGTCTTCGTACACACAAAGCCAAAGTCCTTCTAGGCATTTTAGCTGTATAGTCTGCTTCGACTGACTGGTCTTTTTCAATAAAGGTTCTGCTGTTTCCTTTAAAGTTCGAGTGTTGCCTCTTGCTGTGCTTTCTCAGTCTCAGTCCCAGTTTTCCTAAGCCTTCTCAGAGCTTGCAAGAATTTAGAGCAGTCTGGCTCCTACCACGGTGTGAAAAGCTCCTACACACTACAGTGTGATTGCTGAAGCCAGGTAAGGTGTTGCATACACTGGAAATTTATACTGATTGAAGGTTGCTGCAGTAAGTATACCAATCCACTCCCTGATCTCAATTCCTCTTCCCCTATTATAAGCATATAATTATATGCAAGATATATGGAATGACATGTGCCCATATGAGAAGAATTGATTTGTGTACTAACATGTCACTAGAAATGACTGCAAAGTGCATACCATCTGAAAGAAACCTCTAAAACATACTTTCTGTGTGCTGCCTTCCCCCTAGTCTGAGTGGGAAATTAAGTGCAATACTTTTTTTTTAACCTCAAAAATATGTTTTATTTTTAAACAAACAAGCAGTCTTCACTCATCTAGGTCACAAAAAGTCCTGTTTTCCAGAACTATATAATACTTTCCAAAGATCTTGCATAGATTGCAGAAGTCACTACAACGGTATTCTGCCAAATAATTATACAAAAAAAAAAAAAAAAGAAAAGTGTTACTGCAAAACTTTAAAGAGAAAAGCACAAAAGAGGATTGTGAGTTAAAGAAGTGTTATATGAAGAGAAGCATGTTGATGATTATCTTAAAGAATGCCATTATAGTACATATATTTTTTGCATGTAAATAAACATAAGGTAATACAATGAATCTAGACAGTACTGTTGCTACATTAGAGCCAATAAAAAACTAATACAGAGATAAATGGTACTTGCCTATCTGTTTTTGCTTTGGAAAGAATGAGGTGCAAAGAGCTCTAAGTCTGTGTTAATCATGTGATTATATGCTTGAAGAAAGCTTCACAGACATCAGTGGGGTTTAATATAAGAACTAGAAATTAGAATCCATTTGCATGTACCAGCTTGCAAGACTGGGTTTTGAACAATTAATATAAACAGTAAAAAGTAAAGTTTTAATGGTCTAAGATATCTTTAGTAAAACTAACATACTTAACATTTATTTGTCTTGAAGCTATTTCAGAGCAATGGTTCCTAATTCATACCTCATGGGGGAATGCTGTATACAATCCTGTGATGTTGCTCCCAGTGAGAGGGAACTGAAAGGTTAAAATTGAGCACAGTGAGACAGACACAATTCAGGGCTGCTTTCAAAATACTGCTTTCAAAGAATTATTGCTCAATGACCAGTGATGGCTGGAAACTGCTGCTCTGCACATTTCACGTAAACTAAACCCTAACTTTTCAAGGGAACTCAAAGTCTGGCCAGTGAAAACTCTTGGACACTTTTGAAAATGTTAATCTAGATTTCTGAATATAGTAAGTGTGATAAATACACTAGTTAGAATTGCAAAACATGTTTTTCAGTTTGGATCTATTGAACAGATTCATTTTTATTACACTGAGAAAATAACCTCAATCTTCTATTTTTCATGCTTTGTGGAAACAGAAGGTTTGAGCTGAGTTTATTTTTAAAAAATATTCTGCACTCACAGGTGACGTTTGACAGAATGTCACAACTTACTTTCCATTTAATTTCTAGCAATTGCCAAAGCATACCCTCTCCTGAATTAACAGCCTGGAGACATTCAAATTTCACATTCTGACTCAGTTGCATTCAGATTTCAGTCTTTTTTTCCCCCTTCCTTGAAAACTTTACTGTTGTGACTGGCAAACTGTATTTTTTTAATTCATGTTATAAAAATTAAATTCTAGATACTTGCTCTGAAATCTTCTTTCCTGACAGAAATCACAGTCCCCAGTGCTGTCATCGCTGCTGCTATTCCTTACCTTGATACACAAGTTGATGTTCGATCTATGAGGTAAATTAAATAAATGAGAGACCTGTACAGGTTTTCATGAATCTCTTTTTAATTCAGTGCTCTCAGCTTCACTCTGTGGATCTTCTGCAGTGCAGGAGAAGAAAAGTTATTCAAAATATCCCTTAGTGTCATATGTCCTGGATACTTGGGTTAGGAGACATGAGGAGAGCAGATAGAATAAAGAGTCCATGTTAAATTACACCAGTGGGGTGGATGCAAGTAAATAATGATTGTGTTGAGCAAAAGTATTTATTTTTCTGCTATTGCTATGGTTATTAGCAAAACTCTTGCTGCTTTAAGATTGGAAGCCAGCTGGGCCTACAGTTAAGAATAATTGTTGTTGCTGTTCTGTGCAAAGCCTGATGAATTCCTGCTGGGCTTTGTATTGGGTCTGGCTGAGAGGGAGTTAACTTTCCCCATAGCAGCTCTCACAGCGCTGTGCTGGATATTGGTAGCGAGCAAGGTGTTGATAACACACCGGTGTTTTGGTGTGCTGAGCAGTGCTGGCACACATCAAGGCTGTCTCTCCAACATTTCCCCCCTTCCACCACCGGTAGGCTGGGGGTGGGCAAGATCTTGGGAAGGGAAACAGCCAGGACAGCTGACCCAAACTGATCAAAGGGCTATTCCATACCATATGCTGTCTGCTAAGCAATAAAAGCTGAGACAGAGGAGGAGGAAGAGGGGGACATTCATTATTTATGAAGTTTGTCTTCTGGAGCAACCACTACACGTACTGAAGACCTGCTTCCTGGGAAGTGAATGGACATCACCTGCTGATGGGAAGTGGAGAATAAACCTTTCGTTTTTCCTTTGCTTCCATGCACGACCTTAGCTTTTGCTTTATTAAACTGCCTTTATCTTGACCCATGAGGTTTTTTCCCATCTTATTTTCTCCCCCTCCTGTCCTGCTGAGGAAGGGAGTGATAGAGCGGCTTAGTGGGCACCTGGCATGCACTGGCAATATTACATGGCCATGCAGGTTGCTTGATCTCAACATCTGTGTAGCTTCTTGAAATTGAATGCTGGGATCTGGATTGACCTAGAAGTCTGGTAAAAATAAGATAAAAACTTATTGTCAGAGTACAGTGAGATTAGACTTGTTTTCCCCAGTTCTCCTCCTTATTTTCCTTTGCTCTGCCAGAAAAGTCAGTGATTGTTGTGGGGAAAATACAGGGACTTACCAGCTTCTTATCCATAACAAGAAAGAGGGAGTTCTTAGTTCAGATCTGAGATCCCCTTTTACTCCTCTTGCCAGTGCCAGAATCCTGGTTTATGATTTATTCTGTGTCTTAAAATTAGTGAGTGACAGTACTTGTGCTATTAAGTTTGAGGACAGATTCATGACATGGAAGACAGTAGGGCCTTGTTTTCCCCCACTGTCTGCTGTTGACAGTGATGACAATGTGGGATTGCTCTATGATGCTGTAAAACTTAGTACATAAGCCTGTTGTCTCCAGAGACTTGAGTTTCAACCCTAGGCTTTATTTGGGGTTTTGTCACCCAAAGATGTTATACTGGTGAAACTGGTCGATTAGAAGAAACATCTGAACTAGAATCTTCAGACCTGTAAAAAGTCTTCGGGACAGCAGAGTTCAGAAACCCGTAGGCCAACAATAACATGCACAGAAACAGCTGAAGAAAGGAAGAAATCTGGTTTATTACTGGGCTTGGTGTTTGTTTTCATAAGCCCTTAATTCACTGATATGCCATCTGATAGTCTGCCTTCAAATATGCAGCATTTCAGGCAATGTAACTTGTAGCATTAAAGTGGTACTGGGGAGAAGGCAAATTATTAGATATGCTGAATTCTACAATTGGAGACACTTTTTCTAAGTGACAGTACCTTGACCGTGAGAGTCACCTCTTACACCTCTAGACATCTAAATCTTGGTTTACTATATCAGGCTACTTTTGTTGAAAATAGGAATAAAGAAACAAGGTTCTTTACAGTTCATCTCCTAAAACAGGTCAGATGACTTGCTTTAAATGCGTACTAGTTTAGGTGTATGAAATTATCTGACATGAATCTCATCCTCAGTTTCATTTAATATATGAATGTTTATATCTCCCTCAAAAGTAAATCATCAGGGAAAGTCATTAAGCCTTCCTTTTTGTACCCTTAAAGCCTTCACAAGTTGAAAACTGTTGATTGTTCTGTACTTTGAAACCTTGTTCTGTTTTAAAGGATAGGAAATTATACTCTAAGGGAATCTGTCAGAGGACAGTTCTGAGGTCTTAGGCAACTGTTCTTAAACGGTGACCTGTACAAATGCTTTGCATACCATTTCTGAGTTCAGAGGGAAATGAGAAGAGAAATCTGAGGATGGATGAGAAATCTGAGGAAGGATAGTTCTTATGATTAAAGGTACACTTCTGCTTTGCAAGATACTTCTGAAGGTCTTGAAAGAACAAGATGTCCTTCTCCAGCACCCCTGTAATCCTCATGGGAGATGGTGCAATGAGGTTAGTGTTTATGAGCAACTTACACTGTGGTTGGGCTGTCTAGAGGTTTCGGTCAAACAGGACTGGTTGTGAATGCTGGAGAGCTCATCTTTTCTCTGCTGCTGATTCAGCATGTGGTCACTAGTGTATCATTGAAACGATTGCCTTTCTCCATATTAAAGGAAAAATGCTTGTGCTCTACAGCAGAATAGAAGAGGAAACTTCTGGGCTCTGGTACCCACGTGGAAGAGCAGCAAGACTCAATAGCCATTAATGAACCTCAAGAGCTTTGGAGGTTCTGTAATAAATAAAAACTGGATTTCTTTGTGTTCACTTAAAAAAAAGTGTATAATAAATATTTGTTAAATATAAGACAGATCATGAAGGTATCTGTATGTTTGTGTTATCTTACCTGATGTTAGGTGTAGGCTGGTCATGAACAAACTTGCGTTTTGGAATTGCCTCTGATCACAGCACTGGAGCAAAGAGACTGGCTGCTTTGCAGGTGATGCTAAATACACTAATGATAGAGTGATAGGTGGCTGTCTTGACAGGGGACTGGACTCCATGATGCAAGAGGTACAACATACAAGATTTATGATCCAGAACGGCTATACAAAAGGGAATACAGTCTCTACAGTAATGAGGTTTGCATAAAAAATGATGTAAAATGCTACTGTTCTGATCTTGTTTAAAATCTCTCATGTAGGCATTTTGCAGATATACAGATCTACAGACTATAGCACAGAAGAGAATCTAAACCTCTGGGGCTAATTGCTGATGTAATTCTATTGGATTTGATTACAGTATTCTGCTGTCTTTGCCAGGTGAATGCTTTATAAGTGAATTTCCCTGGTTACTGTCTTGCTTAAGTCTCCATTTGACACAGCAGCATTTGCTTCTTCAGCCACAGACAGTGATAAAGTTTGGTCTTTAGTTGATATAATTCAATTCTGCTATAAGTGAGGGGTTATAAAAGCAATTGAGTTGAATCTGTAACTCCTATACAGAACTTGGGCTTTGGATGTGATCTCATATCTAAGACCTTGTCATAGAGAATCTCACCAGGAAGGCTCTGTATTTCTGACAGATGTTAAATTAGACTGCTTTTTGCCTTGCTATCTTGACTGGCTTCTGATATTTTTCTTAGAGTAAGGGCAGTTCTTGCAGAGTATATCATTTATATAAAACTTGTTCTAATGTCAAAAGCTTGTAACAACATATGGAATAACAAAAAAGGCAGATCTTTCCTTCAGTCAATACACTTCCATCATTCAGTCTTCTATTTTGGAAAGATCTCTTATCACAGCATTTGAAAAGCACTGTATGAAACCAGAATAATGTTCCAAAATGTTTTATGTGTTCTGCTATTTCATGCTGAAACGCAATTGTGAATAGTGCTTTTGAACTATTTATTTGTGGAAATGTATTTGTTGCGTTTCTACACAAAAGAAGAAAACCTAACACCCTCATTGTTATTTCATTCTTCTGGATGGAAACTAATAGATGAACAGGAATTCTCTGAGAACAAAAAAATGTCCAAGCATACAAACCCATTGAATCAAGGCACTTGCACAAGCCCCACATTATATTTCTTTTTTTTTTTTTTTTTTTTTGGCTGGTGACAAATCAGGCTGAATTTTACATGGTGAGAACCTGACATAAGGTAGTGGAGTACATTAGCCATTAACAGTAGACTATCTATCCCACATGCTCTTTGCTGAGACTTCGAATTCTCTTTGTGCCTCTCCCAGATTTTCAAGGAAATTTGTCTATGTGCAAGGTTAGGGATAGCCAAAACCAGTGATCTTTGGTACCCAGGGCATTTCTCCTGTTTCAATTTTGTTGTGGTCCTGGAGGAAATTATATTAGCTTCAGAAGTAGCTTTCAAATTCTATCTTGAAAATACGGGAATGAACTGCCCATTGGATATATGGTCCGAATGCAATGAATCTAACAAAGACCTGTTTCCTTGCATTTCAAAACTAATGCTTCCCTGTGCAGTGTCAGCCTCTTACACAGATATTTTTATCATCAAGACCCACTGTAGTTCATAAAGAAGATACTGCAAAGCTGAGAAAAGCAAGGAGAGAGAGAGAGAGAGAGTGTGTGTGTGTGTGCGTGTGTGTAAAAGTGCCACCACCACAGTTGTTCACCAAGTTTGTAGTATGCAGTAACATCACCCCTTATTTGCATTCTGACCCTGGTTTATGTGAATATAACTCACATAGGCTAAGCTCTAGTGTGAATTTCTGATTCTCTGTAAGAGTGCCATGGTTGGATAATATTTTATAGACATGCAGTGCAATGCATGATATATAGTTTCTTATGGCTATTCACTACATCTGCTGGAGAATTTAATTTCTCTGTTTTTTTTCCCCCTCTCATGTTTCTATCTTTTTTTTTTTTCCACATTATCACTCTATACTTTGATTTAAAAACCAAAAAAGCATAATAGCAAGGAAGAGTAGTTTCATTATCAGTTTGGAGACACTGAGGCAAGGTCTAGCCATACCATGAAAAAGAATAGATTATAACATATATTTATTTAAGGTAATGTTGGGTATGTGCTTGTCACAGGAAGTTTCATAAAGAAAACAAATCCTCTTCCCAAATTCCAACAGCTTAACAAAGCTGTAAAGTATTCACAATGAATAATTTATAAGTTAGAATAACTAAAATTTTAAAATGTGAAATGAGACTTCATTGGTCTCATAAAATTTTGTGTCCCAAGGGTTTTTCATTATGCTTAAACTACACGATTACCATATGCATAAAAAACTGATATTCATTACATTAAAGAACTTCTTCAAGAAGGAATTTATCTTTCAACATATCTTTCATCTACATGAGGACATTTAACAGTTCACTCTATTTCACTCTATTAAAATGTAGTAAGATTGGAATGTACCTCAATCTTTTTTTTTTTTTTTTTTTTTTTTACTAGCATATCTATTATTTAGGCTAAACTATTAGACTTTAAATGAAGTATCTGGAGAAATCTCATGAATGACACTTTATACTTTAATACCTTTTCTGACAGAAAAATTTCCTTTGTGCATTGTTTTTATAATGTTGGAAAAGCTTTTAAGTGAACATAAACCATTTTAAGTCTTTTGCCATGAAACACTCCGATTTTGTTCTTAAAATATTATGTAGACAGCTTCACCCCTCTACTGACAACTATTCATGTGTATTATACCTTGCAGCTATCTTTGAACAACAAACCCAGGAAAAGGATCCTTGGTTACAAATTCGTCTTTCTTTCTAGTCAAGTACGTCTGTGAAAATTCACTGCCTACTGACATTTTGTTTTCTATCATTTATAAATGCCTTCTTGATCTCTACTGCCATGCACAGCAGAGTGGCAACAAATTTGAAAAGATGGATTCCGTTTTTGTGGTAAAGAGTGTTTGTTGAGTTTTTTATGTTGTCATGATCAAATTCTGCTGGTTTATTTACTTGCTGGCGTAGAGTATCATGACAAGAAGAGAACTGTGTCAATTGGCCTAATTGGCCCAATAAAAAATTGGAACTTCAAATACTAAGAAATTACATTTTTTAAAAAAATCCATACAAGCAGAATTGCAGTGTATTTTCCCAGTAATCATTTCATGTCCACAGTCAATTAAAGTGAAGGTTGGCATAGATTAAACATGTTTGTTTGCTTTTAATTAAGAAATTTCAATGTGTATAGCCAGGAGAGAGGATAAATAATTGATCTGTTTTCTCATAACTGCAAAGGGGTTTGAGAATTTTATATGTCAGGACGTCCAAAATGTGTATACTTATGTCACAGTGAATTTCATCTGTCAATTCTTGCAATTACTCTAAAACAGTTACATAAAAAAATTGTAGTTTCACAATACTTTTTTTTCTAATTAAGAGACAAGGTTATACTTTGACGTATCTGATTGAAATGAATGGATTACAAGATGTTATGTGATGACTTAGTATTTTTCAGTTAAAGACCAAAATGCAACTAGAGTCTCAAATAGCTTGGTGGAGCTGTAGAGTCTAGCAATCTCTTACTAATTGTATCTGACCATGTGAATCTCAAATTTATCTTCTAGGATAGTCTCCCAGGTTCAGCAAGGAGGTATAAAATGGCTTTTATCCCAATATTGCATCTAAAGTATTTGTTTGTGTCATGAAAGACACAGATGAGAAGTAGCTTTAAAGTTTAAGATGTTGAGCAAGCGCACCAACAAGAAGCCAGTATGTAAAAGGTAGATATTAGGGATCACTACTTTGCTAGTGTCACTCTTTGTTTAAGTCTAGAAAGGAGTTGTTCGGTGAGAAGCTTCTGCTCACAGACCTGATGACACTTATGTTTTCTATAATCCTCAGATCAGAATCTAAGACTTAATCTGTGTTACTCAGAGTTTTAGACTCTAGTTCTAAACAGCTACCAAATTCTTTCAATTTTTGTGGTGCATGTGTCAACAGATCAGTGAGAAAAAAAAATAAAAATGCCTGAGCTTGTGTCGTGGTTTTGCCCCAGCTGGCAACTGGGCACCACGCAGCCACTTGCTCACTTCCCCCCACAGCAGGATGGGGGAGAGAATCAGAAGAGTAAAAGTGAGAAAACTCATGGGTTGACATAAAGACAGCTTAATAGGTAAAGCAAAAGCTACGTGTGCAAGCAAAGCAAAACAAGGAATTCATTCACCACCTCCCATGGGCAGGCAGGTGTTCAGCCATCTCCAGGACAGCAGGGCTCCATCACACTTAATGGTGACTTGGGAAGACAAACGCCATCACTCTGAATGTCCCCCCTTTCCTTCTTCTTCCCCCAGTCCCTTATATGCTGAGCATGATGTCATATGGTATGGAATATCCCTTTGGTCACTTGGAGTCAGCTGTCCCGGCTGTGTCCCCTCCCAACTCCTTGTGCACCCCCAGCCTACTCGCTGGTGGGGTGGTGTGAGAAGCAGAAAAGGCCTTGGCTCTGTGCAAGCACTGCTCAGCAGTAACGAAACCATCCCTGTGTTATCAACACTGTTTTCAGCACAAATCCAAAACACAGCCCCATACCAGCTATTATGAAGAAAATTAACTCTATCCCAGCAAAAACCAGCACAGCTGGTCACTTGATAAAGAAATGGAAAATTAATGGAAAATTAATATTCTCCCGTTTATCAAGACAGACTGGCTAAAAAAAAAAAAATGCTGGCTCTTCTCCTTGGTTCACTTGTTCCTCCTGGGGCTTTTCAGGCTACAGAATTGCTGGCTTTCTGAACTCTGCCAGCAGTCTAATTAACACAACAATTAATTGATGAGAACAGTAATCTCAGAACTATCTACTAATCGGAATGTTGATGATATTACTCATGACTTAGTTTTTGCTACTTCCCTAAATTTTTTTATTTGGATATAGACAATAAGAGTTGTACACACTTCTTTTGATAGTGGATGTTGGATTCATCTGAACCAACCTGAGATATTTCTAGCAGAACTAATTGTCTAGATTGATGTCTAATGCATGGGTCATCGGTCACTAATATGGACATCTAAAACGAGCCCAGTGAATCATGCTTGTAAGTACCTGTTTCCCTCTACTGGTTTTAAAGGGAGAATACAATAAGCTTATATAAAATGTTATACATTCTAAAGTCAGTGAATGCGAATTTCACTTCAAATGTTTCTGCCACCTCTTGGTTGGTTCCAGCTCTGGGCTCTGACAGCTGAAACATGGAAAAGGAACACGTTCTAAAGGCAGGAAGAGGTGGAATGGCTTTCCAGGATTTCCAGTTATCTCAGGAAATGTCATCTTGTATAGGATAATGTGTTTTGTAAACCATGTTTAAAAGAGTTGAGGTCTTCTTATTCAACAAAGAGGGAAATTAGGCTCCTAATTTGGATTTGTGAGTTCCATTCCTGAAACTTGGTCTTAAATGTTGTATTTCATGTTATGAAATGTTTCTCCTTATAATCCCTCTGTAGTCTTTGATCCTACTTCAGTACTTCTTGAATACTGCTTCAGGTATTCCCTGTGATATTACACCGTACTCAGTTAAACAGTTCTAGGCTTCTCTATGCCAGAATATTTGAAGTCAGATATATGGTGAACTCCGAATTTACTTAGTCTCGTTCTTGCTCTTTTAACTTTAGTCTTTTAACTCCACATTTGTAAAATTTGGTCTGCCATTTGTGACAAGTGTTGCTGTAAAGTGTTGTAAACTTTTGTGAGCATTTCACAAGTGCTCACAGAGCTGTTTGAGGTCATTGTATGTGCTTACTATTACTTGGCAGCAGCAGCATTATGAGCAAAGCATTTTTCCACTGCATGGGATTGCAAGATTGTTGGGTTTGTATGGTTGACCAGTTGCATGGAAAATTCTACAGCAGACACACCTATACGATCCTACAGATTGGGGGGGTGTCCAAATGCAAGACTTTTGAAGATATTTTTCCTATGCCACAGTTAGGTACGCCTGATATGTAGGCACTCATGTTTCATGACTGGATTCTCTCGCTCAGTGCACACTAAGATTGCAGGAGCTGGGATGGCTGAAACCATTGGTGTCCCGTCAATGATGACTGCTCTGCTCTGTACTATGGGCTCCAAATTGGTAGGACTGTCTTCCATTACAGTGTTTTAACTAGCCCTGTAGGATATATAGGGACAAGATCACATCTTCCCTAACTCAGTTTCTTCCTTGTGAAATTTCACTATTGCTCACTGTTGTAAAAGTAAGATTTTCTCTTGGAAGCTCCTTAAAACCAGATTTTTCTGTTACTTGCATGTCAAGAAAAGTCTGTCCAGTAGAAGAGGGACAAATTAATTCTATTTGGACCATTTAATTCACATGCTGATAATATTAAACCTCAGTGTGTAGCTGGAAAACTACTTTGGCTGCCATTGCCTTCTCATGGAAGAATAATACCAAAGCCATGTAATCTGTCCAAAGGGTCACATTAAAAATAAATAAATAAATAAATAAATAAATAAATAATATATTTATATTCTAATTCTTATGAAACTTTTATTTCTCAAAACAAGAGTAATTTTATTCATTCTTACTCTATGACCTGGAAACATAGTAAGACGACAAATCTTTAATATCTTTTTCATTATGAGACAAGTCTATATCTGACATACGAAGCATTGCATAAAAGGTTTAATTTTTGTTTTGCCAAATGAACAAATAGTTCCAAGTAGCTTTTTAGGCTTCCCAGATATTCCTATTACAAAGGTATTCTTCCCCAGAAGTTAATGAAAGGCTTGGAAATAGCCTGAAACGCTTGAGATAAATGTAATAATTAATGATAAATTAATATAGTCATAGCTTCAGTGTTTTTTGTAGAATTGAGGTTTCTTCTTTTGCTGTGATTTTGCCTCTGATGAATTTTCTATCTGTAGCTGGCATACACCATTCTTTGGACTTATGAAATGCACTTTCTTTAAACCATGTCCTGATGTCTCTGTCTCTTGATATTAGTTCTCTGGGGTGGACAGCTGTTCAGCTTGTTTCTGCTTATGATGAGAATGTCATCCATCTTTTATATTATACAAGGGATACTTTTCAACAATTTTTCTCTCTCTGAAAATTTACAGGTACCAATACTATTCCATATGCCACTCTAGTACTAATATATACCCTTGTGAAATTTGAGGCCAATATGATTTAAACCTGGGAAAACTTTAATTGTTTATGCATAGACTTGACTTTGATAAAATATAAAAGGCAGCTTGTATTTTCAGAACAGATGTCATCCTGAGAAGTCATGAATTTGTTGCCGTTATTTCCCTTAATTCTTCATCAGTCAGAAATCCAGATCAAGCTAGGAAATGCTGAAAACACTAACAGATGTGTTCAAAACTTGCAGACGAAATGCATTAATTAAAGTATTTTTTATAACAAACTACTACTACTGACTGTGGATCACTGAAGTCAGCTAGAATGCTAAGGTGTGATTTCTAAGAATGTATCTTAACTGTGTTTCAGATTTTATAGTCTCAAAAGATTCCTTAATCTATAGTTGCTTAATTGTTTTTTTCCAAATGATGAAACTTCTCAGTGGAACAACCTTTAAACCATAAAAGGATTTGGATTTGTGGTTTTGGTTAGTTTTGGTTTTGTTTTTTTTTTTTAACCACTTACTTTTGTTTGCTTAATTCAAAACTACAAAGGTGGTCCCTGAGGCAGAATAGATGGAAAAATGTACACTGCAAAAGCAAAGGAGAATGCAGGATCCCTTGCCCTGTAACACCAAACTCAAAATTTAATCTGATTATCTGCTAAATTTATTTATGAACTTATGAATGTAGTCTTCCTTGTGACCTTACCTTGAAACTGCAGTCTATCTTTGACTAAGGTAGTTACTTTACTAAGATAATTAGCATAATAACATGCTTGCTTAAGTGTACTTGCTTGCTAAATTTTAATAATTGTTATTAAAAGTGGTTAGACCAGAGGTATTCTGTCAAATTTCACCATGAGTCACAAGCACAAGGACATTTTTAAATTTGTGAAATACATTTGTATATATTTAGGACCTCCTTTCAGATTATACCAAAGTGTTTTGGGATTCATAGTGATAACATATTTGTGATCTTTCTTCAGTCTAATCTTCTGAAATGCTAGCAAAATGTCCAGGATAACATTTTCATGCTGCCTACACAGTGAAAAAGGTCCTTGAGGCCTGAAACTGAATGAGCTAATTCTATTTTTTCCATATTTCCCCTCTACTTCTCTTACATTAATTTATGAGATTTATACCTTTTTTAGGCAGTGTATACCTCCTATATCTTCCTACTTCACAGGGTAAAATGTCCTGCATTATCATCTTAACCCGTGCAGGAGCTCTGTCTTCCTGGCCAGAAGATACTACAGAAAATAAAGAAGTGGACATTTCTGGTTTGAGGCTATTATGATGTCTGCACATGTCAGACTTAAAAACAAACACAGAATGAACACCTCTAGAGGAAACACTCCTAATGAACTATAGTCTGTCCAGCAAACTTCACCTTTTGTTGGATCAACTTAATTATCCTGACTTTCAGAAGGCACCCTGCATCCAAAGTGCCACAAAATTCCCCTCACCCCTGAGAAAACCTATCAAGTTTTGCACTCTTCTACTAATGTCACTTATAGTAACCTGCTTTGGAAAAGACTAAATTCCCCTCTGATAGCAATAGCTTTGGGCTTCTATTAAATATAACTCACAGAATTCTATAATGCATACCTTCCAGAGCAATGGATACACAGAAATTAGATCTCTTTAGCTCTAAAATTGCACTTTGCTTCTTCATCCTCCACTGAAACTGCTTTCTACAAATTAATGTTTCTCTTTTGTATATAGGATATATTGTAATTCAAAATAGCCAAAGAAAACCCTCAAACTTTATAAAATAATCTATATTTTATTGTCTCTGACATCAAGGATTCTTTCTTGTTCATCCATAGCAGCCTCCTTTGTGAAAGAATATATTAGATTTTAATTACGTCATTGCTCAACTAACATCCCAACCTTTCCATAAATTCAGATTCCTATGGCTTGAATCTCAACTCACAATGCTGATTTTCACTTGGATTGTGATACTTAAGCTTCCTAGGTGCACCATTTAAAAAAAAAATAATAAAAAAACCCGCATGCATAAAAATACTTTAGTTTCAATAAGATCAAACACCTCAGTTTGGCTTCATGTCTGGTTAAGGTCCAGAGCTTAGGTATGTCTTTCTCTGTCTCCCCTGACACGGATCTAATAAGCATTATCAATGTGTGCCAAACACATCAATTTTTGACAAGATTTAAATATGGCAGGTGCTTTCTTTTGAGTTATGTCTCTAGGGATACCACCCCTTAAGTACAGGAGATCAGAGTATAAAGCATGCGTTCAGGACAAAGACGACTGATCTTCAGTTCCTCCTGATCAGAAGATTCAAACTTAAATCTCCTGTGTTTACCTTATCCACTAGGTTATGGGATGGGGAGTATGTGTTTTCTATTACATAGTTAAAGAAAGAAAATAAAGGATTGTTAAGATAAAAAAACTAAATGAAAATTCCATCTTCCTGCTGAGAAAATGAAATTTCTTTTTTTTTTCTGTAAACACAAATTCAAGTCCAATCTTCAAAATTCGCTTAGTCATTTACATCAGTTATCTGGTAAATACTGCATAAAAAAATTATGCAGCTCTAAGTGTATGTGTAAGTACATGATGATTCATCCTGTGTCCACACAAGGCTTTATTTAGGCTTTAAAAGAAAAGCATTTTCTGCATCTGACATGCTAGAAGATGTCCAGTGAAGGATGTTGGGCTGTGGATTGGGAGGAGCTGCTCCATGATAACACTGAGAATCTTTAAGCCCTTCAAAATGAAACATGTAACAAAGAGAAGACAGAGCCTGGATCCACCCTGCAACAATGTGAGTAAAGTATTTGACTTTATTACAAACATTTTAGCAGTGTATTCAGCAGTATCACAGAAGAATATAATTTTTTAAGATGAAGTCTAATTAAGACATGTGTTATGATTAAGAAACTTGGGTGATGTTTAGTGGATTGCACATAATAAAGACTAAGGGAAAAAAAAAGAAAAAGATACAAATGGGAGAATGAGGCTGCAGTCATTAGCAATGCATGATTGGCACTTTGATGGAAGTTATGGGAACCTCACATTAATTGGCCCGATTATGATTTCAGCGTCTCTGCTATAATTGTTTACTTTGACAGAACTACTCTTTGCTCAGAGACAAGAGAGATCAAAGCTAAGACTCTTGTGTGAGTAGGGATTAGTGATGTGTAAAAATTACAAGAACAGACAAACATGTTAGCTGAGTAGTACCTGGAAATTTAGGAAGTTGAGGAAGTTTTGCTGGCTGAACTGGAGAACATCAGTGCTGCTCTGCGTTGTGGTTCCTGACCCGCTCCCACTGCTGTCTGTAGCAAAGGCCAGAGTCTCTAAAGCATTTTATTTACTAACCTCCATCTTATTCTTTGAGTATTTGTGTGTTAGGTGCTTTTATGGGGTAGTGAAGAGCCACTTTTCCCCTCAGGTTTTCCCTGAGGCAACACTTTGAACATTGGTTTGTTGTAGACTGAGATTTAGGAAATCCCCATCTTTCCTGCCATGCCTTGTTACAAGCAGCAGCGTTCCTTCCTAGTCCTTCATCCCTGGGAATGGCTGCGTCTGTAGAGAGCCTGGCTGTGCAGCTTGCAGACAGGAAAACTTGTTATGACTTGGTACTCGGGGGAAATGGGGTGATGCAGGATGTTTTTACAAAATCACCAACTCTACATGGAGAAATGCCTTGCTTATTCAGTCACGTTACATGTAAAAGGATTTAAAATAAAATAGATTTAAGATCACAGATTTAGAAAAATGAATCAAACTTATTAAAAAATTTATAAAATAAATTATTAAAATGTATTCAACAATAAAGATCCTTAGCAGTTCAGCATCTAAGCTGGCCTTCAAAGCTGGCTAACTGGCCAAAAAATCATTTAGGGATCGGAGCATCTTCGGGACCTTTTGGAACTGCCGTTCTCCTGCTTGTGTTTTGGAAGGTGTTTACTGCAGTCGTTCAGCTTAGAGTTTGGGGCAAGACTTCTGTTCTTCAGTCCCAGATGAAATTATCTGCATTTCTCTTTCCTGTTTATTGCCTGGTTGTCATTTCCTGTGAATTAGCATCAGGATATCATCTTCCAACGCAAGGAACCAATTCCTTTCCTTTCTCTCTTCTTAAGTCTCTTGATTAATATCTGTGCACCTTAATTAGCACATTCCTGGCTTCAGGCTTCTTTCTTCTATTACTGACTTATGAGAAGAAAGTGGTAAAACAGTGTTATGAGAAATATTTATGCATGTTTTTCTTACTGGATATATAATTTTTTTTTTCTGTGAACTTTATATAAATATTAAACACAAGATAGAAAATGGTGAAACTGGGAATAATAATCCCCCACCCTCCACTCCTGTAGTTTTAGGGGGTATCTCAGGGTGCCGTGCCCGTTGCAGTACGAAAGCAGAATCTGCACGCCAAGACAGTGATTCTCATTAGCTACCAGTTTGTAACTGTGAGATGTTCAATCTGTCAAAAGAAAATGCTTTAGAATAACACCAGTTAATAAAACTTGTGGGATTTTATTTAGTTGTTTCTGCATTTGTAATTGGAAGCATGTGCTCTCCTTCATCTCTTTCCTCAGAGTACTCTACTGGGTGCTTGGCCTTCTCTTTGATTGTCTTCCTCTGCTGGAATATACAAAGTGTTTCAGTCTTGTTTCTTGAGAAATCTCTGTCAAGAATAGAAGTGTTTTGATCACTAGTATGGAATTGAAATAAAAAGTTCAGTGGCTTAATCTGTGTTGACAATGCTTATCCTTTTTCAGAACCATACAGACAGTGCTAAAATCTGAAACCAATTCCAGGAGCATGAGGCAGAAGACAAAGAGATCTTTGATCTTTTTGAAAATTTAAGCAAGGAATGACTATCACAATTTGGTTTTTTTTACTCATTAACTCCTTATCATGTGAAGATTTTAAATGCCAGCTTTTTTTCAACACATTAATAAGAGATCCTTTTAAAATTCATTTGTCCTAGTACTACTGTTCCTCTTCATCTCTCCTATCTTCATTTTGAGTCTTTTGACTATTTTCTTTGGAGGCAGTGTCCTAGCCTACATTGGACGTTTCTGACAACACTATGGTTCAGTTCCAGTGATTTAGCAGAGTGCCGTCAGGAAACACCAGGACGCTAAAATTTTATTTATATGCAGCAAACCCAGTTTGAAGGCCTGCTTCTGCTTGTGATATTTCCACACATATTTGCCCTTGAAGAATGCCCTGGTCACAGGTTATTCTTTGGAAGTGTGCCACTATGCAACAAAACAGTCAGTGCCCTCTAGGCTAAGAAAAAAGACTTTAAAAGAGAATTACTGTATGAAACCCAGGATTTGCAAATGCAGTTATGTTTCAACACCTCTCCTTGCCCTCCACTTCCCCCAGCTTCCTGCAATGCTGCAGGTTCTGACATCTCAGCCTTTGGCCAGAACCTGGATCTTCTCCCTGCCCAGAGTGCTCACTGCACACCCACTGCTGTCACGTTAAGCAATGTGCACCATACGAAGGGCTCTGGCCCCAAAACTGACACTGTGGCCTCTTACACCCCTGGCCAGCATTGAAGACTGAGGCATAAACCACCAGATTGATGCTTTTCTAACACAAGCTGAAATCTAAGTGCTGAAAGTGAGCATTTAATATCCTAGCCAAACCGAGGTCTAGATAGAGGATTGAAGATGATACACACTTGTGCCAAAAGAAATACGCCTAGGAATCTGAGTCAGCAGTTCCTTTTAAGAAAATAAATTTTTTTTTAGCAAATTCTTTAGAATGCTTGAAAAATAACTGGGATGCTATTAAATTTTATTATTAAAAATAACTAGGATGCTATTATTGTTCTTTGTTTTTTACAAGTAACAGCACATTTTTTTATAATCAAGGGAGTAGGAAAATAATTATCTTTTACCTCTTCTGAATTCATTATGCATTTGTGACACACTGACAGGTTCTCCATGATCGGTTTTCCTCAGTAGTTGTTCAGATCATTGAAAAAGAAGTGGGAAAAAGAGAGGAACTTCTACATTAGGAAAAAAAAAACCCAACCCAAAACCTTAAAGATATCTTGGTTTGAGACTCAAACAATATATAGTACCTAAAATGACTCTTGGCCCTTATTTTTTTTGTTTCATTTGAGACCAAGGATGCGTCAAGGTCAGATTCTCCTGATGTCTCCTTTCTTCAAACAATCTGACAGACTTTTATGACCATTGAAGAAACACTAAATGAATGTGCAATACCAGTTTGTACAAGGGGTACATGTGTTTTACTCTATATGATGTGAGTTTATTTTCATAAAGACCAATGTTTTATACAAAACTTTAAAAAAATCCATGTGTGCTATGAAGTCACATTTTTATCACAAACTTTATCAAAAAGGGAGGTAGTCTCTTTGGCTTCAGATGGAGTAGCAGTAGCTATTGCTGCATCGATTCATTCAAATGCATAAAGCCAGTCCCAGTAATAACCATATTCCAATTCCTTCTGCATATGCAGGACCATGATTCAGGTTGGAAAGGACCTCAGGAATTCTCTAATTTATCCAATTTCCTACTCAAAGCAGTGTCATGGGGAAAAAGATCCTCCTTATCTCCAGTTTGAACGTCTTCGTTTCAATTTATGCCCGTTGTCTCTCATCCTCCTCCCATGCATCATGGTGAAGCACAATGATTGCACAGGGATGTCACTGACTGGGAGGATCATATCTGAAACCTTTTCACCTAAAATAATCAACCCTAATGTTGATTGTTTTAATAATCAACCACCTGCTTATTTCAAGGCTATAGTGGGCTCCTTGCTGTCCTTAAAACGTAGCAGCAGGCGGGGTTGCCCTGGCTGCAGAGAAGAACGCTGAGGAAACAGAATTTCTTCTCATGAGCTGAAGCACCATGGCACTTTGAAATAATCAGGTTAAGACTTCTGTTTGTCTGGTGACAAAACTAGCATCCAGTTCAACAGTAGTAGAAGAGATGAGATTTTACCCAACAACATTTCTTTTTAATGCTGTTAAATGGCTGCTGCTCCTTTCTGGATCAAACATTATCTTGTACAAGCAGGACAATTATTCCATCCATTCTTGTTTGGAAACCTCATGAAAATCCCTGAACAGTGAAGAATATGAGCTCTAATACTGATAGTTTTCCATCTGTCACATTGACTTGCTAAGGAGGATTAGAAAATAAAACTAATTTACCAGAATTAAAATGAATTAAGTAACGAATGACAGTAAATTATAGATAAAAACAGGGAACACTGCAACTCTGAGAAACAAATGAACAGTTTTATGTTTAAATGCATTTGTCTTCAAAACGAGAACACACTTTATGTTGCCAGCCTTTACAAGGGTTTTATTTTGGGCATTTCTTCTCCTAGTTGAAGTAATTATGACATTCACACCTTGAATGACACATATCTCTGGCACTCATCTGATATCCTTTAGTGTGGCCCAATTATTTTCAGTGATGAGTCAGGGGGACTGAATGTGTTGCGTGCATCCAAAGGCTATACTAATACTGCTTCATTAGGCACAAGCTGTATGCCCAGGGACACTCAAAGCAGTTAAGCATCTGGGCCAATTTAGACTTTTATGTTTTGAAAACTTTTTCTTTAAATATTTTGCATCTTTCCCCACCCTTTTCCCAGTCTCATCAGAACACACTCTTCTGTGTTTTAGTCCCATATTACAGAATAGGTGTTAGCATATGCAAAATAAAGGTCAATTTGAATGGATTTTTACAAAGTGACTTGAACACTGAAGGATATACAGTGTTGATTTAAAAGGAGACACATATTCATCCAGGTGCAAAGCCTGTTTTGGTAAAGTAAATGTTTTGTCAAACGATAAAGCTTTATGGGCCAGCCTCTGAAGGCTAGGGGCAGCATCACTATACTGCGATGTTTCTATAGGCTTGAATTAACCACGTGCACACAAATTCCTTGCGTGTGAGAGGGTGTGTATGCAGAAGCACTTAGAGGAGGGGTGCAGAAGGGAATTGCTGTTCCTACACCACCTGCCCAAGAGCACGCAGAGGTGTTCCCATTTGATAAAAATGAGCTCTCTGTGCGTGTATGTGCGCACGCATGTGTGCTCCCTAGGTGTTGCTTGCATGTGCTGCGCATGTGCTTGGTGTATTGGGACTACTGCTTATATTTGAATTTGATATTGTTGAAGCTAATTGGGTAACAAAAGAAGGACTCAGTGCCCTTTTGAGGTTCTATCTGGCCATTTTCTGCATGATTACCATAAAACTAACTCTTAAGACTTAGTATACTAAATCCCTAAAATGCACAAGACAGTTTTTGTATATAGCTCTCTTCTCTTTGCTTGAGTGCCCTACTTTAGGGTAGTAATGGGAACTTTGAACTGAGATGGAACTTCAATGCCCAGGCGAGTACGGTTCTTCCAGCTTGCCCTTCACAGAAGAACTCATAATATTCTTTTTTTTTTAGGAGGAAACTTTCCTTCTGTTCCGTACACATCTTTCTGTTTTCTGAGCTCTTCAGGCCTCTATAACTCCACTCCATTAATCTATCATCATCCTTAAATGGTTTAGCTGAAGATAGCACAGGAAATGCTGCTTACTCAGATAACATATCACTTTCTCTGAAGATTTCCTGAGTTCTGAGATTCCCTCTATGTTCTGTCACATAGCCTGAAATCAGCCCTTCATGGTGACTTTCTGGACATATATCAGGGCTTGTTAGGTTTCTGTAGGCTTTTGAAAAGTGAGAAGTTTGTGCAGGGTGTTTGTCTTTGGTTGTTTATTCATTGTTTTGATCTTCAAAGGGGTAAGACTGATATGTTTCTTTTTCTGTATTATTTGTGGCTTAAATACTGATGAGATATTTTGGTTTACTTCTTTAAGCACCTTCACACAGAAGTAACATGTAAATTAAATTTTCTGATTCAGAAAAAACAATTTAAAATAGGTTGTATGGAATAAGTAAACTAATGGAACAAAAATATAGAGCATAGAAACTGTATTGCTGTTGCATTTTTATAATGAGGAACGGAGCAGGCAAATGTGACATACTTGTATAATCAGTCATTTAAAGTATTTATTATAATTAAAATTGTAGAAATTATGTGGATAGTAATCAGTTTTCATTATAGTTCTTTGCACATTTCAGTGCTATAATTAGATTGTGGCATCTGTCATTGCTGATTAATTTGTAGACAGCTCTATCTTCCCATTAAGATTTACTGTGTACCAAGGCAAAATTTTCATTATCTAAAAATACAAAATAAAAAGTGGTAGTAGTTTGGGGGTATTAGCTTTTTCACTTTGTAATTTTGGAATTGAGAATATCCCAGCAGGATCTGCACCATTCTCTGTGAGCAGCACTGAATGGAAGGAGACCGAACAGTTCTTTTTGGGCTTATAAAATGACAGCCATTTCTTTCTTAAAACCGTTTGCTGTAAGCTTACACATTTTGGGCTCAGCAGTCCATGAAAATCTGTTCTAACGGTAGGAAGAGAAAAGCTGTATGAAATCAGGCTGTGAAGAATAACGGTCTCATCTAAATCACAAAAGATTTCAATACCTCTGGTGCTCCTGCTGTGTTCTGTAGAAGGTTGGTTTTGGCCTCAGTTGTACTAGGATTTTTTTTTTTTTTTTTTTACCCATATTTGCTGTTTTGGCTGTTGTCTTGAAAAGGTTTCTGCCATGAGTAAATGAAAGCTATAATGTCCCTGATCTGTTCACTCAGCTACTGGCATGCCAGAATGTTGTGCTTGCTTAATTTTTGCAGTGGCATGTAATATATCTTATCTACAGAAAGACAAATACAGCTGATTGACGACCCAGGCTAGGACTGCTTAGCTACTATGTTGCTTCTCTTGTGGGCTCTACTTGGGCTGTACTTCAGCATTTGCTGGATTTAGCAGCAAAGGTAGTTTATGAAGTAATTTATGAAGTGGCTTCTACTACTGCTTGTTCTCACCTTTCTGCAAGATTTCACGATCTCCTTGGCTGTGCTGGCATTTTTTTTTCTGTCTTCAGTAGAAACTGAATCACTTGGCTGACCTAACCTAAAAGATAACCTTCTGAAAAGAAGGCACAGACAGCAACATATGGGCAGAAATGGGGATGAGATCAAGAAAGATGGGAACTTTTTGATCTGTTTCTTTGCCAAGATTAGCATGTTGGGACTGTATGGACCCAGTCCAGTCTGCTGCATACTAAATCACAGGGAAATCAGGTAGGCAAAGCCATCAAACCAAGACATACCTTGCATATGCCATTTCAGGACTGGACATTGACCCTCACCACAGCTTCTAGGATATTTGCCTAATGGTGGAGGACCAATTTGGACTAATTGTGCCAGCAGTTTCTTAATCCACATATGTTACTGTGTCAAATTTTTACTTACTGACAATCTTCTTCCCTGTACTGAAATAAAACCTTTTCTAAAAATTGGGGTCTTCACACTAGGATACCAAAATGCCAAATGCCAAATGTTCCTGGTATATGGCAAAGAATGATGACTTCCAGTACTTTCAGCTCATAGGACTACCATAGCTGTAGCTGATTATAACATGCAGCCAGGAAAATATTTCATAGGGACTGAAAGCAGCCTTTTCCCAGACCAGTTAGGATAGTGGATTGTGTTTGTACAATTATTTTAGGGTGAGAATTGTATGAGATGTTCTTCAAATTTGTATATAGCCTGTTCAAGTCCCATAGAAATAACTGCGCTTTTTTTTTTTGTTTTGTTTTGTTTTGTTCTTTTAAGCTTTAAGGTTTCTAATAGTGCAAGCTTCCAGGTAGCTCTGGAGATCTTTAAAGTTAATGAAAAAATAAGTAAGTGTAATATAACAATGAACTCAAGTTTTGAATTCTTGATTTCTGACACATTAATTATTTTGTGAGATGAGGTGAAAACACCTAGACAGTATCAGGGAAAGCAGAGGTTAATGAGCTGATTCTGACATTAACTTAAAGCATCTGTTTGCAATGTTCAAGCATGATCTTGTCTTGCCAGCTGGAGGAAATATAAAGGAAGGGAAAAGCCTATATTGAAAAGAGGTGATAGAAAAGTGATAATGTTAAAGCAAGTCATGTTAAAGTACACAGAGTAGGCTTGGTGTTTGATATAGTCTGCTGTTAGGAAAAGACTCATATTTCTTCAGTCCCTCTCCAACTTTTTTGTAGACTCCTGTCCTGGTTTCAGCTGAGACAGAGTTAATTTTCTTCATAGTAGCTAGCATGGGGCTATGTTCCAGATTTGTGCTGAAAACAGTGTTGATAATATAGAGATGTTTGTGTTATATAGAGATGTTTTCGTTACTGCTGAGCAGTGCTTACACGGAGCCAAGGCCTTTTCTGCTTCTCACACCACCCCACCAGCGAGGCTGGGGCTGCACAAGGAGCTGGGAGGGGACACAGCTGGGACAGCTGACCCCAACTGACCAAAGGGATATTCCATACCATATGACATCATGTTCAGCATATAAGGGGCTTGGGGAAGAGGAAGGAAGGGGGGCGGCAGTGTTGGAAGTGATGGTGTTTGTCTTCCTAAGTAACTGTTATGTGTGATGGAATCCTGCTTTCCTGGAGATGGCTGAACACCTGCCTGCCCATGGGAAGTGGTCAGTTAATTCCTTGTCTTGCTTTGCTCATACGCACGGCTTTTGCTTTATTTATTAAACTGTCTTTATCTCAAAAGTGAGTTTTCCCACATTTACTCTTTTGATTCTCTCCCCCATCTGGCTATGGGGGGAGTGAGTGAGCAGCTGTGTGGTGCTTAGCTGTCAGCTGGGGTAAAACCACGACAGCCCCCTTCAGGTACTGGAAGGCTGCTACAAGGTCTCCCCAGAGCCTTCTCTTCTCCAGGCTGAACAACACCAACTCTCTCAGCCTGGCCTCATAGGAGAGGTGCTCCAGCCCTCCGATCATCTTTGTGGCCTTCCTCTGGACTCTCTCCAACAGCTCCATGTCTCTCCTGTACTGGGGACCCCAGAGCTGGACGCAGTACTCCAGGTGGGGTCTCACAAGAGCAGAGTAGAGGGGCAGGATCACCTCCCTCGACCTGCTGGTCACACCTCTTTTGATGCAGCCCAGGACACGGTTGGCTTTCTGGGCTGCAAGCGCACACTGCCGGCTCATGTTGAGCTTCTTGTTCACCCACACTCCCAAGTCCTTCTCCTCAGGGCTGCTCTCCATCCATTCCCTGCCCAGCCTGTAGTTGTGCTTGGGATTGCGCCGACCCACGTGCAGGACCTTGCACTTGGCCTTGTTGAACTTCATGCGGTTTGCACAGGTCCACCTCTCCAGCCTGTCAAGGTCCCTCTGGATGGCATCCCTTCCCTCCAGCGTATCGACCACACCACACAGCTTGGCGTCGTTGTCAAACTTGCTGAGGGTGCACTCGATCCCACTGTCCATGTTGCTGACAAAGATGTTAAACAGTGCCAGTCCCAGCACCGACCCCTGAGAAACAACCTGTTTCTTTTGCGGGCATACATGACAAACATATCCTGAAAAAAAATAACAACTTTTGTCTCTGGAGCATAAACTCCTGAGTAAATTTATATGTCCCTGGTCTTGGTCAGTGATTCCCTTTTTTGGGTCCCTGACTCCATAATAAAATGGTAAAGACTTTCTAGAATTCATTGTATTGGGTTCTTTGGATTTCAGTAAGTTTCAACATGGGGCAAATAAGAATGATTGATCTTTGTGGGTTTTTTGGTAGAGAAAATGGCAATATCTAGCATTCCTGCATAGGACTTTTAAGTTAATAGAAAATAGTATTTGAATCTCAAGCTACATTTTAACAAGTTGCTATAAACAGTTTTGTTTCAGAATGTTCTCTTTCGAAAGCAAAGATCGCAGAAGGAAGAAAATCTAAGCATTATTAGAAGCAATCTTATTTCTGTCTGAGATCTGGGATTCTAGCCGATGTAGAAGACTTCAGTCTGCTTTAGCAAAATTATAAATAAATAAAACTGATCTCATAAGGAGTTGCAGTAGGCAACATTTTCTTACCAATCTAGCTTTATCATATTTTTTGTATCCTTAGTTACATAATTATTTACATATATGAATAGTTTTGTGTGTGTAGATCTTGCAGTTTTCTAATATCCTGTGTTACTGAGCCTGAAATAAGTCTTGTAAAAAAGCTTCTATGCAATTATTTCAGACTTCTAAATGTTAAAGCTATACTGATGACCTGGACTTCTTAGTTTTCTTTTGATGGAAAAAACATTAATGTATTAATTCACTTCTACCTCATTAGTTCAATCTATTTTACATGTTAGATAAATAAAAGTTAAGTTCTGGTTCTATTTCTTCGTGTAAGAGAAATAATAGTTTTTCTGAACTGGATATACACAACAGTTTGTACTTGAAAGGTTCAGTACCAGCAAAGCCAGGAAAATAAAAACTAAGAGGTAATTACAGTGGGATATGTGTTAGACTCTTATGGTTCTATTTCAAGCTATTCCTGGCCATTCAGGCTTGGCCTTTATTTTTCCCAGGTATCATTTTCATTCATTGATTGTGACTGATATCTAAAACCCTGTCCAAAAATAATATTAATCCTTTATGAATGTCTTTGAGAGCTTTCATTTTTCCTGGGACTGTAATTTATATTTTTTGTACTTATTATTTTAGATAAAAAAAGAACTTCTCAAAAGGTAAATTATGGTCACTTGGATGAATTGTGTAACGTCAGTGGGCTCCAGAACAGGTAGCTGTGAGCTGATGCCAGTGTATTTGTTAGAGTAACACTGAAGGAGGAAAGTAGTTATGAAGACTCTTGAAGTGTGGTTTTGGCCTGAGAAGTCTGTGGGGAAAATAAACCTGCTGTAATTTGCTCCCTGCTTATGTTCAGCACTGGTTTTTTTGGTTGTTTTTTTTTTGGGGGGGGGTGGGGGGTGGGAGTAATGCAATTTATATTGAATAACACTACAGAATTAGAGCAGTTTTGCAAAACTGACATGTACTATAGCATGGAAATATACTTCACTTTTCCAATACTAATAAAGCCTTCTATGCTATTTAGGAGAAGAGAATCTCTTCGAACACACATTGCAAGTAGGCTTAACACTGATGAGAATGGCAACCGTATTAAAACTAGAGTATACAAGGCAGGGTGGGTCACTCCAAGAAATATTTTTGCAAATTCAATTACTTGGAAATATCATTTGTAAAATAAAAAAACTCTCATGCTGATCAAATCTATGCTACTAATGAACCTAGTGTTAGACGAAAATATAGCTGGCTGAGTTAATAATATTAAGACTTCGCGTATGTTAAGTCCTGCATTGGTATAGATGTGTTTTTTATGAAATGCTTTAATGTGATATGGTCCTCTAAATAACACAAGTACACAGAAGCCTGTCCTTGAAAGAAAACAGACGTCTTAGACTGTCAAGATTTCTGAGCATGGAGAATCTCAGCCACAGCACTTCATTAATGCAGCGATTTCATTTATTATGCTAAAGCTCACTTTTTTGCATGTGCAATGAGTTACTTCTCTGATTTTTGAATGAGATAAATCTCATGCAAATCACTTTTTTCTGTAGATATGCAGCCATCCAAAAATTTTAAATCAAAGATTTTTATTTTCTAATTAAAAATAAGATTTAAGGCATATTAGGCAGAGAGTTTGTATTATGCAGAAAGTTGAAGTGAGCTGCATATTGCTGTGGCTGACTAATATATTGCAGGTATCACAATCATATTGCCCCAGGATAAGCAGTTCATGAAGAGCAGCAAAAGGAGAGCAAGAAGAAAGAGGGAATTAACAGGAAAAGGAACATTCAAACATTTATACTTAAGCCCAGCAAGGACACTAGAAAGAAATCCAAGATACAAAGGTAGGCAGGTCAGATAGGCAGGCTAGGTTGTAGCAATTGCTGTTAGGCATATGTGCTGTCACTTTCCAGCAATTTCCAGTCATATTCAGACTTCTCCTAAATCTGGTGTTAGTATTCTTCTAAGACAATTCTAAAACACAGATGCGATATATAGTAAAAATGATTAATATCTTTGCCAGTCTTGTGCAGTTTATCCTCTTACAAACTTCTCTTTTCTCAGAAGCATTTTCTCTTTCAGCTGGTTTTGTTTTTCCCCTATCCTCAATATTACTATGGGTTTAATATAATAAAACCCAAGTGATACGAATGTAGTAGGAACTGGAATGTCTTCCAAATCTCTATTTTACTGCTAACAAATAGTGGCCTACTGCTAACGAGTAGTGGCCTTCTACGATGGAGTGACTGCACCAGTGGACAAGGGAAGAACTACCATGTAATCTACTTCTGTACAGCCTTTGATACGGTCCCCTACAACATTTTGGCCACTAAATTGGAGAGATACAGGTTTGACAGATGGACTGTTAGATGGATAAGTAACTGTCTGGATGGCCATGTCCAAGTGGAAACCATTAACAAGTAGTGTCCCTCAAGGATCCATTTTGGGACCAATACTATTTAATAACTTCATCACTGATATAGATGGTGGGATTGAGTGCTCCCTCAGAAGATGACATCAAGCTCAGTGGTGCATTTGATTTGCTAGAGGGAAAGGATGCCATCCAGAGGGACCTTGACAGGCTTGAGATGTGGGACCATATGAATCTCATTAAGTTCAACAAGGTCAAGTGCAAGATCCTGCACATGGGTTGAGGCAATCCCCAGTATCAGTACAGGCTGAGAAGTGAAGGGATGGAGAGTAGCCCTGCAGAGAAGGATTTGGGGATGCTAGTGGATGAAAAATTGGACCTGAACCAGCCATATGTGCTTGTAACTGAATAGTATACTGGGCTGTATATGAAGAAATGTGGCCAGCAGGTTGAGGGAGGTGATTCTGCCCCTCTAACTCTGGTCTGATGAGACCCCACCTGGAGTACTGCATCCAACTTGGGAGTCTCCAGCACAAGACAGACATGGACCTGTTAAACACCTCTGCTATGAAGAAAGGCTGAAAGATTTGGGGTTGTTCAGCCTGAAGAAGAAAAAGCTCCAGGGACACTTTATTGTGTCCTTTCAATATATAAAGGAGGCTTATAAGAAAGATGGAGACACTTCGAGGGCCTGTAGCAATAGGATAAGAGGTAATGATTTTCAACTGAGAGTAGGTTTAGACTGGACATACGATAAAGGTGATGAGACACTGGCATAGGTTGCCCAGAGAAGTTGTGGACGCTCTGTCCCTGGAAGTGTTCAAGGTCAGGTTGGATGGGTCTTTGGGTAACCTGGTCTAGTGGAGGGTGTCCCTGCCCATGGCAGGGGGGTTGGAGTAGATGATTGTTAAAGGTCCCAAACCATTCTACGAGTCTATGAATACGTTGTGTTACATGAATTGTTCGGGGTTGCTTTTTCACTCTGAAAATCAAGAATCTGTTAACAGAAGCAGCTACTCAAAGCAAAGGTGCCTCATTTTTATCTTGCTGGTTTTTTACTTGCTACAAGTATACAATATAGATCATCAGAACAAGCAAGTATGATTGCAAGCATAGAGTTTTTAAGGATCAATTAAAATGGACAATATTCAATAGGACTGATGTAATGTCTTTCTTTAAAGAGGAAAGCTTATTGGTTTGTGTTCTGACACTATTTTTTTCCTTCAGGAAGCCAAATAGGGATTATCAGTTTCTGAGTCTCAGGAATTAAATACTATTCTTCCTGGACTCCTCTAAATAGCAAAATGCAGATTAAAACAGCAGCAGCAAGGGAATTAGCTAAACATGTGCATTCATCCTGTTCACACTCCGGAACTTCTTTGTAAATGAGACTAATTTTGATTATCATAGCTTAGAGAATTTTCCTGTGTGTAACTAGATTAAAAACACATTAGAACAGCTGTTAATGCCCAAGCACATGAAGGCTAAAGTGATTGCTAGTGTCAATCCTATAGCTGGCCTTTTGTTAGGATCCTTAAGAAAGGAGGAAGTTTGAGAAGTTTGCTTGAAAGAATGGCTTATACAAAGCAATGCATTCCTTCAAGGATTCACTTTAAATAGGTTTTCACCTTCTGAGCATTGGAACAAACAAAAGGCAGTCTCATGCACTGTTTTGTTCCTCCAAAGTTTCAAGACCTCTTTTTTCTAATTTTTAGAATACTTAAAGGAAGAATGTGATGTTTAGAAGCATACACATTAGAAGTTTCAACTCATTTGCTGTTGTTACTCTTAAGTTTTTTGTAAGTTTTAAAGCTTCTAGGGTGTTTGCATTAGTAAGAGAAATGGATGCCAGAATACAGTGAACACATAGATATTTAACAAGACTAATTTTAGCCTAGAGAAGCATATCCCTTGGCTACTTCTGCAATCAAATATACTGTCATGTTCATTGACTTGCCCAGTGGAAGGGTAATTGTCATCTCTATGGCTTCCCTTCTGTCCCTAAGGATGAAATGGTTGAAGAGGTGATCCTAACTTTCCTCACCACTGCTTAACCCTACAGCACTTACCCAGATGCTTTTCAGGGCTGTGCTCCTATTGCTTCTTTCACAATCTTTGGTCCTACCTTACTCTTTTCTACCACTGTTTCTTTGGTCTTGGTGGTTTCTTTTCAGGTATCCAAAAAAATCCTTTCCATGTGTTACCAGCTATGTCAGGCTCCAAGGAAACTCAACTGTGTGTCACAGCTCCAGCATGACGTGCGTATCTCTCCTATGGGTCATGCTTCAGTTATTATTGCTGCCAGCTAGCACAGAGTTTACCCTGAACTCTCATGCTGAGGATATAATATTTGGGAATTACTCTTTCTGCCATAATCTGTCAGTTCTGGCATCAGATCATCTAGGAAACAAAAGACTGGAAATGAGGAAACTTGACTTTCCTAGGAAACGGCCTCACCAGTGTTTGCAATGTTTGTATATAACTGCAATATAAAATGTAAGTATGTCCTCTGGCAGAAAAGCAAATATCCTCTCTGCTGAAGTGGCATTCCTATTTGATTTTTGTTTTCTAATATGAAGTCCCACACGACAGATCTCCACACAAAAAAAATGGGAACGATACGGTCAGAAAATTTGTAATATGACCATATGTGAGGCTGAGTCTCTGTTCATTGTTTTTCAGTTTGGAAGAGATGGAGTATAGCCTGCCTAATGTGACCCAAGATTACAATTGCAACAGAAAATATGGTATGAAAACAACTTTGTAATTTAGCCTTATGCTAGCAAAAATCTTTGGAATTCTAAATGCCTTTTTTTGGTTCATCTGAGAAACTGAGAAAAACACCTCATACATGAATTAATACCGTTTTTAAAGGCATGTCAACTGCTATCCAAACACCTTACTTAAAGCAGTCCCACAGTCTTTAAAATAATTAGTTGGGAAGGGAGGGGAAGGAGCAGCCAGAAACAAATACACGACAAACATGTATCCTCATGTCTCTTAATATTTTCACAGTGTAATTTTTTTCTAAAGAAAAAATCCACAAACACATCAAAAAACTAAACAAAAAAGCTAACGAAACCTACAAACATTAAATTACGCTTACTCAGTAATACATGCTTCTTATGGTACTGACCTCTTTATTTTGGTTCATACAGAGCCAGAGCAACTATAGAACTTTACTGATCATGGTACAGGATGTGATATGTCTGTCAGTATAAAATTGGACAGCATGAAGAGAATTGTTTACTACATTTATGAAATCTGCAGACTAAGCTGTTTTAGTTCATAAAGCAATTCACATTCAGGACATGTTCCATGCAGAGTTTGCCTGTTTACTTCTACCTTTTTGAAGGTTATTTGATATTTTGCCAGGGGAAACATTAAATTGGTGATGTTTAGGAGAATAATTGCTTGGTCTCGACTACAGAATTTTAAATTCTCCTTATGAATGTACTCCTCAGAAGAGAAGAAATGTATTATTTGTTGTTGCATTTATGATGAAGACTTTATTGCACAATGTGGTTGTCAACTTCAGATATTTGTAGAGCGAAGAAAACTAAAACCCACAACTGTGCCTGAAATCTGAAGACTACCTTCTTGTGCATTTCTAAAAATGTAACTGCATTGAAGACTAGATTGACACCTGAGCTTAACTGTGTGCAACTGCTCTCACTCGCAGAGTTGTCCTCTTATAAATTGAAAGGAGAAGTGGTCACTCAGCAGTGAGGAACACGGTACCCGCACACAGCTCTCCTATGACAAAGCGAGCAAATGTAACACATGTATCCGAAAGTAAATGCTTTGGAAATACTATGAATTTTAAGCTGTGTCTGAATAATTTATTGATGGCACTAACCTTTTCATTTGGGACATCTCAGGAATGTTTTTCTGAATAATTGCAATAAAAGTTTCTTCAACATAACATCCAGTTGAAATAATTCAGCTGTGAGTATATTTAGATATTTTTGAAATTGGTTAAAAGCATATCAAACTGGGTTTTTGCGGGGAGTTTTTTGTGGCTATTTTTTTTTTTTTTTTTTTTTTTAATGAAGTGGATGATACAAATTTGCATTTCCCTTGACCTTTCAATTAAAAAATACATGCTTTAGATGACTATTTCTACATCTAACAAATTTAAAGGATGATCTTAGCATGCAAAGAAAGAAAGATGAAAGTCCTAACTTGCATATATTTATAATCGTCCCAGTCTGAGCTTAGATATTTTCTTCTCTTAGAAATTAATAGGCAAGTCTTCATTGACTTTGGCAGGGCTTGATACTGTGTTATGACACTTTTTATTACAACCATAACTTTTTTTATTTATTGTGCACAGTTGATTAAATTTACTTAGTATGTTAATAATGCAAAGAGAGATTTTGCTTGTCTGTTTATTATAAGGTATTACCTCTTCTGAGGAGGAATTACGAAGGAGGTATCTCTGAAACATAGTAGAGGCAATATCTCAATCTCTTTCATTAGGCTGACTTTTTAAATGAGGAAAAATTGAACAATTTTTTTGGGAAACTCAAACATTTTTTTCAGAATAAACTAACAGCAGAATCTTCCATCCTTTTTTAGCTTTGATCTGCCTTCTAGTAATTCCCTTGTGACACACATCACTGTTCTTTAATATTTTCTGTACTTTACTAAGATTATTTCCATTGCAAACCTGCTATAAGTACAGTAGAATTGCACGGCTGACACCTGACAATCTTCTGTATGTATGTACTCCAGCAGGAGACAATTTTTGCATGGTTTATAGATGCTCACAGACAAGACCAATACTTTTATATAACTGCTTGAATGAGAGATGAATATTGATAATCCTGAATTCTGTGGTCCTCCGTTAAGGCTGTTTTTGAAAGACCTTAGTCAACTATTTAAAATCATTATGAGAACTCTAATCTTTAGATAATATTTTATTTCCTCTGGAGAAACCATACTTGATCTTTTTAGTTACATTATATTTGTGACTTCTTTCTATGATACACATTTTCTGTTTTCATTGTGGTGTCTTTTCTAAAAGCAGTTCATGCAAGGAGCTCATCAAAAGTTTATTGAACTTTATCCTAAAATTTTCTACCAGGAAAACAGCAAGGGTTTTTTTGGGGGGGGTTTTTGGTGGGTTTTTTTTTTGAATGAAGTTTCCTTTCTTGCTCTTCTTGAGAGAGATTAAGAAAGAAGAGCATAAGATATTATCAGGTCAAGCTTTAACACTGCATACAATGGAGCAGCTGGAGAAGACAAAGATTAGTAGCTAGTGGTAAATTCATTTTCTGCATGAGCAGAAACATCTGTTCATTGCTGAGAAGTTCATTTGTCCAACCTTTCAAAAAATTTTAGTTATACATACTCACTTCTCAGTGTGAAGCTGAGTTTGTGTGCTGGAGGGGGAAGATTAAAAGTGTGGCTGCTTTTATTTATTGCATTTTGTTTGGAAAAATGTGAGCTGTATAGAAACTAAATTACTAACAAGAAAGTATATGTATGCATACATATATGCAGTCTAGTTGCACAATACTTTGCACCTATGTTGTAATCTCCTGACAACGAGCCTGCTGATTACGAGATTACAGTTAGTCCCTGTGGTGGTTTAACATTGGCTGGCTGTCAGATGCCCACCAAGCTGCTCTATCACTACCCATCCTCAGCAGGAGAAAATAAGATGAAAAAACACGAGTTGGGATGAAGACCATTTAATAAAGAAAAGCAAAGGCCGTGTGCAAAGCAAAGTTTTCCTGATGCAAAGTTGGTGAATGAACCAACTAGGGAAGGTGACCTGCTGGACCTGTTTGCAAACAGAGAAGGACTTGTGGGTGATATGACAGTTTGAAGCAGTCTTGGGCATTGTGATCATGAAATGACGAGGTTTTGATTTTCAGGGAAGTGGGTTAGCAGAACTGCTATCTTGGACTTCCAAAGGGCAGACTGGCCTGTTTAGGAGCCTGGTTGACAGAGTCTCTTGGGAGATAGACCTGAAGGGCAAAGGAGTCCAAGAAGGCTGGACATTCTTCAAGAATGAAATCTTAAAGGGCCAGGAGCAAGCCTTCCCCATGTGCCGAAAGACGAGCCAGCGGGGAAGAAGACTGGCCTGGCTGAACAGAGAGCTTTGGCTGGAACTCAGCAAAAAAAGGAGAGTTTATGGTCTTTGGAAGAAAAGGCAGGCAACTCAGGAGGACTACAAGGATGTCGTAAGGTTATGCAGGGAGAAAATTAGAAGGGCCTATGGGACCAGATGGGATCCACCCAAGGGTACTGAGGGAGCTGGTGGAAGTGCTCACCAAACCACTTTCCATCATTTATCAACAGTCCTGGCTAGCTGGGGAGGGGTCCTAGTTAGCGGAAAGTTAGCAAATGTGATGCCTATCTACAAGAAGGGCCAGAAGAGGAGGCTCCAGGGTACTACAGGCCTGTCAGTCTGATCTCAGTGCCGGGGAAGGTTATGGAGCAGATTATCCTGAGTGCTGTTACATGGCATGTACAGGATAACCAGGTGATCAGGCCCAGTCAGCATGGGTTTATGAAAGACAGGTCCAGCTTGGCTGACCTGATCTCCTTCTGTGACAAGGTGACCTGCTTAGTGGATCAGTGAAAGGCTGTGCATGTTGTCTGCCTAGACTTTAGTAAAGCCTTTGACATTGTTTCCCACAGCATTCTCCTGGAGAAACTGGCTGTTCATGGCTTGGACAGGCTTACTCTCTGTTGGGTAAAAAAACTGGCTGGATGGCTGGGCCCAAAGAATTGTGGTGAATGGAGTTAAATCCAGTTGGCAGCCAGTCACAAGTGATGTTCCCCAGGGCTCAGTACTGGGGCCAGTTCTCTTTAATATCTTTATCAATGATGTAGACGAAGGGATTGAGTGCACCCTCAGTAAGTTTGCACATGACACCCAGTTGGGTGGGAGTATTGATCTGCTGGAGGATAGGAGGTCTCTACAGAGGGATCTGGACAGACTGGATTAATGGGCCGAGGCCAACTGAGGTTCAACAAGGCCAAGTGCTGGGTCCTGCACTTGGGTCGCAACAACCCCATGCAACACTACAGGCTTGGGGAAGAGTGGCTGGAAAGCTGCCTGGCAGAAAAGGACCTGGGGGTGTTGGTCAACAGCTGGCTGAACATGAGCCAGCAATGTGCCCAGGTGGCCAAGAAGGCCAACAGCATCCTGGCCTTCAGCTCAGAAAATCATGTGGCCAGCAGGACTAGGGCAGTGATTGTCCCCCTGTACTTGGCACTAGTGAGGCCACACCTCAAGTACTGTGTTCAGTTTTGGGCTCCTTACTGCAAGAAAGACATTGAGGTGCTGGAGTGTGTCCAGAGAAGAACAACAATGCTGATGAAGAGTTTAGAGAGCAAGTCTTATGAGGAGCGGCTGAGGGAACTGGGGTTGTTTAGCCTGGAGATAAAGAGGCTGAGGGGAGACCTTATTGCTTTCTACAACTACCTGAAAGGAAGCTGTAGCAAGATGGGGAGGAGTTGGAGAGATAGCCTCCATGCTGTGTGAGAACTGCTCAGCAGTAGCCAAAACATTGATGTGTTATCAACACTGTTCCAGCTACCAATGCAAAGCACAGTACTATGAGGGCTGCTGTGGGGAAAGTCAACTCCATCCCACCCAGCCCCAATACACTCCAAAGCAGTTATTGGCCCATGGCCTGTGTTTAGTCTTGACAGCGGCAGTAGCTGCTTGAAGCACAGTTATACCTTGTTTTGTCCACTGTGGTGACATGCAGAGTAGACACTTTTAATGCCCAGTGTCTGTGGCTTACTGAAATGGATGCCCTTGATGAACATTAGTTTGCATGTGGTCTACTAAATGATGATAACTTATAGGTTTGGTTTGAGCTATTTTGTTTCCTTCTCTCCTACACATTACGCTACCTGGAGTGGCATATGCACAAGAGTGATTAATATTTTTCCTTTAGATTAAATCCAGATTTTTCAAAGAAAAATGTTTTGATGAAAATTTTTCTAACCAAGCCGTAGAAGTGAATCTGCTTGCAGTATTCAAATGCAGAAAAAAAATATGGATACTTAGGAGTGAGTCTTACTTCTAAAATTCAGTAGTGAGTCTGGTACTGTTTATTTGCTAATCCTAATAATGATTATAATTATTTTAAAACCAAATACTGAAATTAATGGTCTTCCAGGAATGCATGAAATCTATTAATGATATTGGAAAAGAACAAACTTCCTATACATTTCAATACACAGTACTCTAGGGATGACTTTCCGAGATCTTGCACTTAAGGACTAGGAGGGACTTTTAAATTGGTATTAAAACACCAGTGAAGTCAAGATGCCTCAGGAATATGCTATGCTTAGCACTTAGTATGCAAGTTTGCCTGTTGAAAAGATGTGCTGAAGATGAATTCTAAAACTATTCTATAACTATTTAAAATTACTTCTTACTTTTTTAATAGGTATTTTTAGTAATTGCTCATAAAAAAGGCAGTATGCTTTTGAATAACTAAACCACAGGCAAAAATTTAATTACCTTCTGTGAGATATCTCTAGAAATGGCAAATTTTGCAAAAAAATTTGCTTTTGTTTTGGAAATATGGGATATAGACACATGTGAACTCCTCATTTTAATTTTATATTTTAAGTAATCTTAACATTGTTGTATAACAAGCCGCTTCGATGTATCAATGTCCACAGATGCTGATTATTCTGTCTTAAATGTTAACCCAGAATTTAAAAAAAAAAAAAGTACATTTCATAGAAGCATTTGCCTTTGGTAGCTTGAAATAACAATGAATTACTTCTACCTCTGCTCACATTTTTTTATAATTTACATCCTCTCATGTTCTCTCACATAAGCAGTGCTTTATAAAACAGAAGTGAAATGAAGGTTATCAGTATTATATGGCTACAGTTTGGGTAGGAAAAAAAAAACAAACAACAAAAAAAAACAACCTACATTTTTAGGTCTTTGATCAAATTATTCCTTGATTTACAGACTCACAGCCTTCCAAGGAGAGCTACAAATCTTGCTTTTACATTTGATTCTCTTATAAAACTTTGAGATGTGTAAAATCTGTGTTGACATATTTTCCCCCTCATCATATTAGCCTTCTCTGTTTTTTTGCTGGGGTTTTTTTGTTTGTTTGTTTGTTTTTTAATAGAGGGTTAGTAGCATGGTTTCTTTGTTTCTGTCTTTACTTTACCCTTGTTAATGCTGACAGGGACTGGGATCCAAACTTGTGGAAAAAGCTCTCCTTTTTTGCTTTGGAAAGAATTTGTTTTACAGGTATCAGTGGGATTATTGTATGTGTATCTGAAGACAAAATTTGGCCTAGTGACTTGAGCTTGTTTGCATCAGGCTTAGCTGCAGAGTGCTGTATCGGGAATTGTTGTAGTACTAGGCAAATATTGTAATTGCTAGATTATAGACAAGACCCCTGCAGCAACAGCACTGAACAAAGCAGGCTTGAGCTTTGCATATTTAGATTCTCCTGCTACTGAATTCAGGCTTTGAGGCGATCTGCAGTTGTTTTCTTCTGGGACTGTCGAAGCTGGAATGCAAGATCTTAATTATGTGCAAGTCCCACCCAGCTTAAGATAATTTACTACTGCTTATTTTGGGCAGTTCTCTTCTTTGTTTTATGGAAGCATGTCTTCCAAGAGATTTCCTGCCCCAAACATTCCCTCCCCCATTAAAATTCCTATCTAAGCATATGAACATCTTTTGATAGTACTAATCTATTCTGACTTTGATTCCTAAAATGTGTATGTGTGCAGCATGTAGAATCACTGTAATAAAGGTGTGACCAGTACAGTATCTCACTTAATAAATCATTGAGTGATACATGAGGAAGCTGTTTGCTTCCACAGATGCAAGTCAAGCCTGGAATTCGAAGAGGAGAACTCTATACCAATAAGGATCTCAAAAGGTCAGAGAGACAGGAGGAAAGCAAGACAGTTTGAATGTCTGTGGCTGATATGATATAGGTGTGTTTTCATATATAATGCAGTTAGTTCACTACGACAGTCTTGCTAAAGTTCTGTTTTGGCTCTCATGTTGAGGAAAACTCTGTTACAGGACAGGATAAGATTAATGGAAAACCAGTCAACTAGATCACCCAGTTAACCTGGTGGGAGATGTAACAGCCTACAGAAGCCTGAGGAAAGGGAAGAAAAAAGCATCAGGGTGCTTAGATGGAGCCAGGAAATGCTGCCAGCAGGAATTTACAAACCTAAATTAAATGTTAGAATGAAAAGCCACTCTTAATATGCCAAGCAAATAGCTCACCAGAAGTCCTGAAGAGATGCAAGTACCATCATTTTGCACTTTCTAAGAGTTAGGAGGCTTTTATTGTAGGTATTTAGGCATTTAATTCCAGGAAAGGCTTCAAGGCTGTGAATCTTATGACTTGTTTTAAATAAAAAAGCATCCATCAAAGCTTTCTTTCAAGAGACCACCAAATATGAAAAAAGAGGATGTGATCTCTGCATAAAAGCAGTATTCTTGTGGTTATGGCATCCATTTGGGAAGAGAGAGATCCAAAATAATTTTTCTATCTGTCTCCTATCTTGTAGTTTACATGGTATTTTGGGATGAAGTACTCTTGATCTTATCTCATTGGAGCTGCTGTTTCACAGCATTTAAATCTTTTGGTCAGAGAATTCTTTAACCCACTTCTGTTCGGTTGACCTTGGGCCAGCAATGGGAGTCCAGTGTCTAGAGAGTTGTCCTCATGCTTTTCAGTTTTATCTCCCTCACCCCCTCCTTTCATCTGGCCTTTCTAGTTAATCCTAGATTACTGTCTTTCTTTGGTGTCTCAGTGATGGTGCAACATCAGCACAGTTGATAAGTGTGTTTCCGGTCTATTAAATGAAGACTTGGAAGGTCGACTGCAGGCATTTGCAGGTAAGCTATGGAATGGGCTGGCAGCCTGCACCATTCGGCATGGAGCTGTGGCATAGTTATCACTGCTAACTTCTTATGGCTCTCCATGCTTGCAGTGTGGAGTGAACACTGGACTGTACAACATGCTGTCCTAACCTCTTAGTGTTCTCGCTGCTAGCAATAATTAGCCTTGTTTCTTTGGGTTGAGTGATACAGGTTCTTGCACAAATATGCTGTCTTTGGTTGTGGCAAAAGGTTCGTTAGTCTGGGGCTTCTTAAATAATACTGAAGCATGTGATGGAGATAGAGCTGGGACTTTCCATCATTACAACTTCCACTAAGTGTGAGCCATAACCAGCAGTGCACCCTGGGGGAATGACTCAATGGGTTGCTCTCCTGCCTGAAGTAATAAAGAAGTTTTGAATGTCAAGGAGGGGGCATTTGGCCTGTGGTAGCTTTGGTTGACTTCAAAAAAAAAAAAAAAAAAAAAAAAGAAAAAAAGCAAAAGTGTGAAGATTCTTCTTCTCCCAGGTCTTTCTGATTTCTGTTAGCTTCAGTAATGTTCCCCCATTACATCACTGTATCTTTAAGTCCTATCACAGAAGTGTACATCTGAGGCTGTTTAAGCAGTCTAAAAGTAGGAGAGAAGATTGTCTTCATTTATTCACTGTATCTAAGGTCCCAGTCAAGCTCATTTCTTGTAGCTTGAACAAGTAAAACCCAAGCTTACTGCTTTGATTTTTCCAGAAGTTTTTCACAATTTTGTGGAGCTGACCATTGCAATGTGAAGACTCTACAGTAGGAAAGTAAGGGGAGAGAAGTTACTGCAAACTTACTGCAGTAACTGCCTCCTGCAAGTAATATTTTAAAATGTGGTATTACTTTGGCACTTTTAATGTGCTAAGGTATATTAGCAGATACAGAGGACATAGCATGACAACTGTTTTCAATTTTAAATCTTGAAGAGCCATTAGGATGTATTATATATTTAGCAGTAATCTTCCCAGTCAATATCCTTGAGCTAATAGAAATGTCTTGGAGGGAGATGGCTGTAGGACAGAATGAATTCCTTCATGGAAATTTATTATTTGAACTATAATCTAGTCTAGTGTTTACAGTGACAGGAGCAGTCATAGACAGTCAATCTCTTTCCTTTCAGGAAGCCATTCAATAAATTACAGCACTCAGGGGGCTGTTACTTATTTTCGTACAAGAGAAAATACAGATCAGCAGTGATGATTTTGTCCAAGATCCAGATAGAAGAAATATATATACATATATTTTGAAGCAGAAGCTTTCATTCTTGCTGAAAACTCTTTTTGAAATATATTCTGAATGACCCATTAAATCATCGTTGTATATCCTGTGTAGTTTAGCTTACAAGTGAACTAAAGATGAATAAGCTAGTAAGTTTACACACATATATTAACTACAGGGTATAAGAAATAAAGAAAGAAGTACATACATAATAATGACTTGTTTATTTCTTGATGGACAATCCTGTTAGATAAAATGTGTGTGTGGAGGAAGTAGTCAACAGTTCCCTTCTCATCTAGTTTTCTCTGAGGAATATAAATGATCCTAATGAAAATTCTCAAACATTGCAAAAAACCCCAGTCTACTTAATCAAACCAAATTCAAATTTTTATACTCCAGATAATAAAGATAGCGTGAAGACAGTCCTTTAATAAAGTTTCTCAGACTGGGGAAAGGAGAGTAGCTTATTGGACATAGAAATAAGAATGGAGCAACCTGTCATGTACTTTGCAAGAGTTGAAGAGGAGCTTCCACATTATATGGAAAAAACTTAAGCAATCTTTCAGTGTAAAACAAAAAAAATGGTTTGGTTGTTGTTCCCCCCACCCCCCGCATTAAAAAAAAACACAAACCAAACCCCAAAGAACACCACAATCCTGCTAAAACCACCAGAATTTTCTAAGAATTAAAGATATAGCAAATTTAATGTATCTGAAAGCCCAAAAAGAATGGATTTTGGAAACTGGTTTTATGACTTTTTCTTAAATTGCTTCTTGTATTTTGCCACTTTTTGAAACTTTTGACCCATTTTATCATGAAGCAGTGTCAAAGGTACCAGTAAAACAATCTCATGAGCAGGCCACCTTTATAAAGCAGCATTCCCCAGAGTAGGACACTAACAGCTGGTTAATATTCTTCACTGTAACTTATGGGCACTACTTCAGAAGTATTACAACAGAATCAAGTTTCATTCAGCTGAAAGTTTTTGCACTGGTTTTAATACTTCATTTAAGTTTTCTTTCTTAGCTGGAAAATCATGGTTTGGCAGTGTGTGGGTCTGTACAGAGCTGTAGAAATTGCTTCCTTTAAAAGAGAATCTAAATTGCTAGCTGTTTAATCAAAATGAAATAGAGGCGGTGAAAAGATCTCCTGGTCTATAACAGTGTTTCCCAAATGTTGGAAAGTGAAATTAAACTTTCAGAAAAATGTATGCTTTTCATAGTATAAAGTCTGTGCTGTTAGAAGCTTTGTCTTGAGACTTGTTTAAAAATAATGGTTACTACAGAGTGGAAGACTGTTTGGGTGGTTATCTCGGGTAAGTTTAAGTGCATTTGGACATAAGTGCAAGCTGAATGGAAATAAGCCATTCTAAATTTATGTGTGAATCTATATAGGAATTTATGCTAAACCACTGCCATTTTTGTAAACAGTGCTTAGAAACTTCTATGTTTTCTCCCTTTTGGCTCCCATTCTCCCTGCATGTGCAGCCTTTTGAACCATTTTTGTACTGTGTTCCCCGTCTTTTTTTTTTTTTTTTTTTTTAATTTTAAGTGCAGCTAATACTTGTACTTGTGTGTAAGCTATGGTGACATTACATGATAGGCAGCAGAATCTTCAGATCTATAAACTGAATTGCAGATCTCTACTCATATCACTACTGCTCTATTCCCCATGTACACAGCGTCATACTTGCTGCAACCATGTAGGCAAACTCCTGGTACCAGAAGGACATACAGTTAAACAGAGGCCCATAAATTAAATACTTATTCTTTCTGACAGCATTTGGAGAATTATCCTCATCTCATACACAAGTGTCACAGCTTGCTCTTCTCCCAAGTGAATCTTGTCTTAGCAGAGGTGTTAACGCGATGTTATGCAAACCTAATACATTTGCTGCCCATTTCCACAGCCATGTGTGGGTACATCAGGGAGTGCATATATTTCCCAGTACACACCACTTATGCTGTGGTATATGTAAAAGGAAGCTCTTTATTTACTGCCCATTATGGGCCTCAGTTAGATATAAGCGGTCCATTGGGCTTAGCTTGAGACAATTTCTACCCCAGAGTTCGTAGTTTATAAAGCTACAAAACAGAGCTGCTTTACGCAGCAGATTGTGGATCTTACATTTGCAGAAAACACTCATGACTTTAATTGTGTAATTAAATTTCACAGAAAGAGCCCTTCACAAGAGTGAGAAACAAACATTTCTGACACCCAGACTGTCACTGCTGCTAGCAGCTTTTTTTGTTTGCCTATTAGTGACAGCTTCCAAGTGTTGATGCTTGTATTCATTGACTTATCCCTGTTTACCCACTCTCCCACTTTTCTCATCTTTCACATATCAAATATTTCACTTTCTAGTGAAAAGGACATGAAACAATTGCAATACAGAAGTAAGATCATTGCCAGGTGGTTTGTTTTGTTTATTTTGTGAATGGCATGTATGGTTACTGTGTAGAGGCTTATGTTGATTCTCTGGCTCCCTCCTTGTTATTCTTTCTGCTCTGATTTTTTCCTGCTACTAGTAGCCACACATCTTTCAGTTTTCTCAGATTTATAGTTACCTGTCCATGCCATTTGGAGCAAACTGCTGTGAGAAGAAAGGAGGTGCAATACGCCTTTGTACACTCAGGAGTTGCCAGCGCACTGTTTTGACAGACACAATAACCATATCCTGATGAATGTCTCTTGACTATGTTTGTGATCCTAGTTTCAACCATTTGCAGTTGACACTAGCCTCACAACTTCCAAGGCACACTGTGACTGACTGTCACACTTAATTAACCTGAGGTGTTTTGGAAGGGGAATTGCAAATCATGCTCCACAAACCTTACTACAGTCAGATGGAGGAAGAAATACAAGCCCATTTTTGAAATCTGGGATCTTTGCATGTGGACAAGGAATCCCAAAGTTTAATTCAGTCTAATCCTTGTAGATGAAAAGCTGGACATGACCTAGCAATGTGCACTTGCAGCCCAGAAAGCCAATTGTCGCCTGGGCTGCATCAAAAGAGGTGTGACCAGCAGGTCGAGGGAGGTGATCCTGCCCCTCTACTCCACTCCTGTGAGACCCCACCTGGAGTACTGTGTCCAGCTCTGGGGTCCTCAGCACAGGAGAGACATGGACCTGTTGGAGCAGGTCCAGATGGCCATGAAGATGATGAGAGGGCTGGAGCACCTCTCCTATGAGGAAAGGTTGAGAGAGTTGGGATTGTTCAGCATGGAGAAGAGAAGGCTCCAGGGAAACCTTATTGCAGCCTTTCAATATTTAAAGAGGGCTTATAAGAAAGATGGGGACAGATTTTTTAATAGGGCTATAGTGATAGGACAAAGGGTAATGGTTTTAAACTAAAAGAGGGTAGATTCAGACTAGGTGTAAGGAAGAAATTTTTTATGATGAAGGTGGTGAAGTACTGGAATAGGTTGTCCAGAGAGGTGATAGATGCCCCATCCTGGAAACATTGAAGGTTAGGTGGGATGGGGCTCTAAGCACATTGATCTAGATGAAGATGACCCTGCTCATTGCAGGGCAATTGGACTAGATGACCTTTAATGTTCCCTTCTAAGCCAAACAATTCTATGATTCTATGATTCTATGATTCTATGATTCTATGATTCTATGCTTCTAGTTAAATTAGCAAGGTTTACTATTTGTCCATCTGAATTGTCCTCTCAGAATCGATATGCTGTTTTTCATCTAGTCACCCTCTTTAAAAAGTTTGTGGAACAGTAGCCCTACCATATGATGTGGACCAAACCATTCTTCTAAGAATTAATTGCAATTCTGTATTACTCAAAGTTTTTCTTGATGTGAACAAATCAGATGTATTCTGCCAGTTTTGTAATGTGTTCACAGAATATCTTTTTTCTGAACAACATGCCAGTTTTTAAAAATAGTCTGTCCATGGACAACTTACAAAAAGAAGGATGATCTGAAGTTAATGAGTGTATTATTTACTAGAAATACTCAGGGCCACTGTCTCTCTTCTTTGAATGCTATTATTGATTATTATTTTATTCAAATGCTGTCTTCTGGAGCACCTCTTGTATGAGGGCAGGCTGAGAGAGTTGGGATTGTTCAGCCTGGATAAGAGAAGGCTCTGGGGAGATCTAATTGCAGCCTTCCAGTACCTGAAGGGGCCTACAGGAAAGCTGGTGAGGGACTGTTTATCAGGGAGTGTAGTGACAGGACAAGGGCAAATGGGTTTAAGCTGAAGGAGGGTCGATTTAGATTAGATGTTAGAAAGAAATTCTTCCCTCTGAGGGTGGTGAGGCACTGGCACAGGTTGCCCAGAGAGTTTGTGGAGGCCCCCTCCCTGGAAGTGTTCAAGGCCAGGTTGGATGGGGCTTTGGGCAACGTGGCCTAGTGGAGGGTGTCCCTGCCCATGGCAGGGGGGTTGGAACTAGATGGTCTTTGAGGTCCCTTCCAACCCAAACCATTTTATCATTCTATGATTCTGATTCTTCAATGCCTTTGGTTACAGTAATGAAATAAAGATTTTCAAAGCTGTTTAACTCAGTCACACAGCTTACATTAACTTTAATCCTTTGAATATCTCAAAACTCCCTGATGTTACAGATGGAAGCAAAACTGACAATCTATAGTAAGGGAATCTCATTTGAGATTGTACTAGATAGTTTAGTATGTGGCATTGTCAGAACGTTTCTGTATGAAGAAAACACATTGCAAAGAGTATATAACTATACTAACAGTGGTAAAACTTCCTATTTTCTATCGAAAAAGAACTCTGTTTTCTGCTATACTTTAAATGGTATTTTTGGATTATTTGGTAATTTTGGAGCAATTTGAAAATTGGGGGCTAAGAAAGAATGGGGTACTGTAAACCCAAAATAAATGTTGACATGGGAGCTATACCACTATATTTCTATCAGTACTATTGGCATATATTTTCTTATTAAGAATTGCAAAGCTCTGATGAGGAGACTATGTTGAAGGCTAAATTCAATCCTGACATGGTTATACCATCAACAGATGATAATTTCCCTATCATCAATGACTTTGTGTCAGGACCTAATTTAACTGATATCTTAAAAATAGAGATGCCTCTTTTTGAGGCTTCTGTAACTCCTATTCAGCCAGCTGCAATCTTTTTTTCCCATGTAATTATTTCATTTTTCATGTATGTGCAAATAGCTTCCTCTGGTATATCTATATCAAGTGAAAAACAAATTGTATTCACACCACTGGGCTTAATTAATCTTCTTTTTTCCCTTTTAAAGAGGATGAAGACCAGTAATATAGGAAATAAATATTGTGGGAGATTTTTTTCCTGAGTGAGAGAAAATAAACTAACTATCTCTAAGGGAGGAGTTAGCTTGGTCTGTGGTCTGTGGTCTGTAAAACCCACAAGCAAGGTAACGGTCATGGCTAAAATAAAAACAAGCGACAGGAGGAATTAATAGAAAAGCCAGGCTTAGCATATAAATACATAATTATACTTCTTTACTTCTGGCTAGTCAGTGCCTCTTTTTATATTTATCTTCAGGTTAACACAGGATGCAGAAGTGACAGTCATGCCAAACCAGTAGAAAAAAGCAGAAAGGGGTGAAATCGTAACAAAATCCATGGAGGTTTGATTGACCAAAAAGAAACCTTAACTACACTTTAGAATGGCATACTACATTAGGCAGCCTGTAGGAAATAGTGAGAGGAAAAACAATAAACTTGTAGCATGCTCGCTTCAGGGCTTGAATGAGAATCCAGCACTTTGAGGTCATACTGTCTTGCTTGTTTGACATTCTGCTCACCAGAACTTTATCATTTTAATCTATTCTAAACTATTACAGAAAGGAGCTTCTCCGTAAACTTCTATTTGATAATTTTATATTGTCTTCTTTTATATTTTTTTAATTTAATCAGGAGAATACATTTTTAAATAACTTCCTTCTGTCTCTTGCTCTAATTTGCTGTTTCCTATGGGCAAGTGAAAAAACATGGGTTTAATTTCCCTCTTTTTTTAAATTAAGATTTAATGAAGCACATATTGTTAATACTGTAAAACTATAAACGATGGTGTTTTATTAGCTCATAAGGTAGTCCTCAATTTTTTAACCTTTTTATAGCAAAGTATATATTTTTATGTATTTTGAAGATTATACAGTGGCTTAAAAGAGGAAGTGAAAGGCTGTTTTAAATAAAAAGGAAACATTTAGAAATTATATATTTTGTATGCAGCAGAAAGGTAAAATGTTTTGGTGACACTTGAATCGAATTCACGTGACATTATTTTATCTAATAGATGATATATTTATAATAGATGATATTGAAAGTGCTTTAAACTAGATTTGAAGGGGGAAAGAGATAAAACCAGGTTTGCTAGAGATAAGCCTGGGGACAGCATGCCAACATTTGAGGGATGGTGTTCTAGAGAGGTCCTTTGGTCTGTTGTCTCGTTGGAGGTCGAGCGTGGAGATCCATGCGGCAGCAAAGACGCAAGGGTTATTGATGGGTTAGGAACCAGAGAAATGCCTGAGAATGGTCACATAGGAATTGTTAGGAAAAAGTCTTTACCAAAAGGGTTGTCAGCCACTGGAGCAGGCTGCCCAGGGTTGAGTCACCATCCCTGGAGGCATTTAAAAGACAGGTAGATGTGGTGCTCAGGGACATGGTTTAGTGGTGGATTTGGCAGTGTTAGGTTAACAGTTGGACTTGATGATCTTAAAGGTCTTTTCCAACCTAAATGATTCTATGATTCTAACAGATTCTAATGACAACAGAAAATACACTTGTTGTGGGTTAATCCCAGCAGGGAGTCAAGCCTCAGCCAGCCACTCGCTCACACTCCCCAGCAGCAAGGGGATGTGAATTGGAAGGGTGAAAGTGTGAAAACTCATAAGTTGAAAAAAAGACAGTTTAATATGGAAAGAGAAAGCTGTGTGCACAAGAAAAGCAAACCAAGGAATTCATTCACCACTTCCCATGGGCAGGCAGGTTTTCAGCCATTTCCAGGAAAGCGGGGCTCCATCATGTGTGACTTTTACTTGGATAGACAAATGCCATAGCTCTGAACATCTCCCTTCCTTCTTCTTCCCTGTAGCTTTTATTGCTGAGCACGAAGTCATATGGTGTGTGTGGGATATCCCTTTGGTCATTTGGGGTCAGCTGTCCCAGCTGTGTCCCCTCCTACCGAACTCCTTGTGCACCCCCAGCCTACTCGCTGGTGGGGTGGTGTGAAAAGCAGAAGAGGCCTTGGCTCTGTGTAAGCACTGCTCAGCAGTAACGAAACCATCCCTGTGTTATCAACACTGTTTTGGTTGCAAATCCAAAACAAAGCACCGCACTAGCTACTATGAAGAAAACTAGCTCTATTCCAGCCAAACCCAGTACAACATTTCTCTGTATCATTCTCTTCACAGTTCTGGAAAATGCTATGCAATCAGCTTTTTAAGTTACAGACCCTGTGCTTTGATAGCACAGTGCAAATGGATCCTGAATGAGATCTTTAGACCTCACCTAAATATAGGTATTAAAAAGCAGTGATAAATTATAGAATTGAGGGAATCCACTTTTATTTGCAGGGACTTAATATTTGTATGCAAATGGAAAAAGAACAAAAATCTGAGGAATAAAACTTTTGTTGTCTGGAGGATCTAATATGCCTGAGAACTTCCCATGGTTTTGGTTTATTGAGTAGTCACTTACATATTTAAAAAAGAGAATTACAACCATGAAGAAAGGATTTGGTTCAAAGTCAGTTTATGTAAATGTGGGTGGGTGCCAGGGTTGGCTCTTTTTTTCCTAGAGGCTTTTGTCATCAATTACAGTATGCAAACTGGATGCAATATGCTGCCTTGGGGACACATTGCACTAGGTTTGTTTAGCACAGTACCCAGGGTGATGTAGAATCAGACCTGCATACATGAATGAGCAGAGTCTAAATCTGAAGATTAATGAGCTTTGGCATTTACTGTCCAAACTTACAACTTTTCTCTGCTTCCTGTAATAGGCTGAATTAAAAGTGTGTATCCACATGGCTAGAAGTATTAGGGAAACTTAGATTCACACTTGGATTTTACAGTTAGTGTTATCTGTAGTGTATGTATCACGAAGTTCTGAGGGTCCACTAAGCCTCTGCTGTCATGAATCTTAAGAACAATTCAGAACTGTTCACTTTTACTAGCTGGCTTTACCTTCATGAATCCATAGGCTGTCAAATTCACCTAAATTGTGAGAACTAAGTTTATTTAAGAAGCTGTGTTAATTTCTTCCCAGCATACAAAATGTGATTAAAGTTTTTTAAAAGTTCTCCAAGACACATCTCTAAAGAGCACATAGAAGAAGAAGAAAAAAAAAAAAAAGTTACCAAGAGTGAGCTAAGCACACAATTCACCAAAGAACTATTTTGGTGCCTAAAACCATAAAAAATGTATATAATGGTCTCCACCAAGTACCGTTTTCAGGCTGCCTGAATGGTGGGCTGTTCTGGTACTGGAAATGATTGGTGTCTTTTATGCAGGATGCCTGAAGGCATATCTTGAAATTAGAGCTGACGGAGCCCTGAATAACTAAGGATCTGTGAGGTCCACTGTGAAGCAAGCCATACAATCCAAATATAGCTTAAAGCCAAATCTATTCTTTTACCACACAGTGTCAATAGGAAAAAAACCCCCCACAACCCCCCCCCCCAAACCCCACAATGAAAATAATTGCAGTCATGTAAAAATTAAAACAGATGTATCATTTTGTTCCAGTGACCTGAGGAGAATACTAATGAGGCAACCTCTGAATAAGAATCACTAATAAAAACGTTTTTATAACGTAGTTGATTTAATTTGCCTACAGTAAACACACTATTAACACTTTAAATTCAAATTGTTCAACATAATTTTTAAGCCCATACATGAGCTGCATGGCATTCTAAGGGACAAAGCTTGCCTGTAAGCTGCTTCTGGAATAGAAAAAGTTGAAAGTAGCTTTGGGCAAAACTTGGATGATTTTGTTCCACCGCTGTTCTCACTGAAGAGAGAAACTTTACTTGTATTCCAAATTGCTGCTTAGTTAAAGAAATTAGAATTCTTGCCAAAATGCGGACATCCTTTTTTAAGTATACAGCTCACTCTTTCACTAACGATACTTTCATGTTTTATACTGTTAGAATTAGTTATACACTTAAAATCTTACACATGACCTTTAGCAGCCTAAAGTGTGTACAGCTGTATTACTTTAGGTGCATGAGACACATGTCTTATAAAACTGTCTGTCTCATACGTTTTAGGACACCAAAACTGCCCGGTCAACTAGTAGATGTAAATTTATGCTATAGGTACTTACCTTAAGAAAATCAGAGATGTTCAAAATCTGAGTATGAATCTCTTTAGAAAAAGGGCCATATAGACATCTTAATAAAAATACTCCAGAAACTGTAAGTATTATGATCAAAATTAACTTTTGCTACTGATATTGAAGGGAGAAAAAGAATTTTAAATGGATTTAAGGGGAAATTACAAGCAAAAGAAAAATATACTAGTAAAGTGTAGAATATGACCTGTAATCTTCAGCGAACAGCCACAATGCTTTCCTTTTTGACAGTCCTTCCTCTTGTTCTTGTAATGTCTTTAGGCTGCAAATTCTTTAGAAAGAAGAATCTTGGGTTCACAGCTTCACAGAGTCACAGAATGGTAGGGGTTGGAAGGGACCTCTGGAGATCATCTAATTCAACCCCCCTGCTCGAGCAGGATCACGTAGAGCAGGTTGCACAGAGTCACGTCCAGGTGGGTTTTGAATATCTCCAGAGACGGAGACTCCACAACCTCTCTGGGCAGCCTCTTCCAGTGCTCGGTCACCCTCAGAGTAAAGAAGTTTCTACTTATATTAAGATGGAACTTCCTGTGTTCCACTTTGTGCCCATTGCCCCTTGTCCTGTCACTGGGAACCATTGAGAAGAGTCTGGCCCTTTCCTCTAGACATCCACCCTTTAGATATTTATAAGCATTGATGAAATCCCGTCTCAGTCTTCTCTTCTCCAGGCTGAACAGCCCCAGCTCTCTCAGCCTTTCCTCATAAGAGAGATGCTCCAGTCCTCTAATCATCTTTGTAGCCCTCTGCTGGACTGTCTCCAGTAGCTCCCTGTCTTTCTTGTACTGAGGTGCCCAGAAAAAGGACAGTACATACTCTATTTCTGTCACTGTATTTGAAAAAAAAAAAAAAGGAAAAACTGATACTTAGATTGCATTGCAAGTACATATTTTATTATCCTAAGTGATTACTACCTTTAGAAAAAACAATTATGTTACTAGAGGAACTGAAAGTTTAGGACTGATTTTTATTGAAGACTTCACATTATTGAATTTCTCTGTGCTGAGGAACTGATCCATTAATCACTACTGTTAGTGCATCATCTATTTCTTATAATAATAATTCTACTGACTCAGATTAAGTTAAGCATTTTGAGGATATTGTTCTTGTACTAGAAACTTAGAGAGAGCCTGTTCCTTTATTTGGCTGTTTATTTTCCCCATTGCAGCTGGCACAATTTTTTCTGGTCTGTGCAGGCGTACGACATTTGCTGTCCTACTGTAGTATACGCAATATCAGCCACATATTTGATTTAACTGACAATTCCATCACTATAGCTATTATTACTTTCAAAATATTTTTCCTTTAAATAACCAAATTATTCTTGTTTTCCTGCTCATAGTCTTGTTGTACTGTTTAATTTCAAGATGTTAATTAACCTGCCCTCCAGAAATATCAGGCAGTGCTTCTGCCAGTCTGTGCCTGTGCTGAGCTGCGTGCGTGTGTGCTTTTGTAAGGAGGCGGGAATCGTGGGGGGGACATGTATTAGTGACTGTGTGTGCGTTGCAAGTGGAACTTGTAATTTGTAATGTCAACTGATTTAATATTGGTAGATTTGACTCAACAACTGGCGAGGAGAGCGATGTACAAGACAAATAGTGGTGTTTGCTTTCCTGTAGCTTCAACACTGCTGTCAGAGTCCTGTGGATTCAGGCATACAGAATTCAGCCTCAGAAGTTGGACTTTTTAATTTTGTCACTACAGAAGAAGTGGTACAACCTCTCATTCATTTTAGAAATGGATAAAAAGGTGTTTTGGGCTTGTACAGCTTTGGTAATGCAAGTTACCTTCAGGACACATGAATGATTCTGTTGGAACTGAAAGCAAATGGGATCAAAGATGTCCTTTACCTGCTTCCTCCTACCATTTCTGTAACTCTGCTGGAGGTTTCTATCCCCACACTTCTGCTGACATAACTACATATTGGTTTGCTTATTCAAATGACTATGTGGAATGATCTGTGTGGAAAACAACAAGTATTTGTTTAGTTTTGGGGTTTTTTAAACAGTTTTTGTTTTCCTTAACTTAGATCATTTCACAGATCTGGCTTAGGGAAGGGTTAAACGGTTGTGTCACTGTAACTGACAGGGGAGAAGCATGGGAACAAGGGGCTGATGCTGCGTGAGAGGCGATAATGATTTAAACCAGACCTGCTGCTGAGAAGTCTCTAATATAAGTCCTTGATGTAACCAGACTGCTATATTCCAAAGAAGGGAAAATGAAAATCCTTGGAGATGATGTCAGTGTTCGATAAGACCAGAATTTCATATTTACACAAGTTCAGTAGCAAACTACCATTGAGTTCAGTTAGCCTGAAATCCACTGAAGTCAACGGTATGGAGTAGCCAGTAGATGCTTTCTGCCTCTTACTATCAGACACTACATTATCACTAATGTGGTGCAAATGTGAGCTGTGTTAAAAGAAACTCCCTTCTTCCACTCCTGCTTTTGGCTGCGTGTGTCCAGTATTTCCCTTGAGTCAGATCCAATGACAGAAATTTAGCCCACCGCTAAAAGAATAAACCCAAACCAAACAAAAATTAGTTTTCCATTAGACTGAGTTGCTAAAGTGACTCATCCTGCATCTGTGGATTAGTTACATCTGATGCAAGGGAGTGAAACAGCAGCTGAGGCTGGGGAAGAGACCATCCTGGTCTCACGGTTTCTCCAAACACGCTGTCGTGTTCTGGAAAAAGCAATCTCATCCTCCAGCCCACTTCCCTCTTCTCATGTCAACATGACCACCTGTGTGGCAATGATGTGGAGCTGAAGAACTGACCTGTGGTATTACTAGCCTGCATCAAGTTTACCAAATGGTGATGTAAGCTCATATAACGCCATAAGGGAAAGGATAGTGCAGAGCAGGGTTTAGAGGCCAGGACTGAAGCTGGCTGCCATTGGCTCTATTGGACATGGAGCAAGCTTCTAGCAGCTTCTCACAGAAGACACCCCTGTAGACCTCCAGTTACCAAAACCTTGTCACGCAAACCCAATACACAAGTCAAACACAGTGGAAGAAATCAGTGATCAGAATCTACATTAGCGGAAGAAATTATTTTTCTTCCTGGTAGGATTTCTTTATGCAGCCAAAGAGACCATATGGAAATGGGTTTCCTGATAAAGAAGATGATCAAAAGAATGATTCTATAATAATTGAAGCTGCAAAAAGCTATTTGTCTATTACAAAAAGGAGGTTTTGTTTTTCTTAATTGTTTGCATTATTTCTGGGTAAATTTGTGTAACTCATTTTGGAGGGGAGATGAACTCATAAACTGGCTGTTAAAATATTGAGTTTGAGCTTTCAGCATGCCATGCAGTTATAAATTCTTTTGCCTTTTCAATCTGCCAGAAAGTTTCAGACCCTCTGAGAGAGAATAGGGGGGAAAAAAAAATCCCTTTTACTCCCACCAATTAAAGACTTTTTGTATGAGGATGATGGATCTGCAGATCATTATCTTTCTGTAGCATGATGATACAAGGCTTTTTCAAGGAAAAGCCTCACAAGAATGAGTCCCAGGAGCGTCATGAGTCAGGAGTTCAGACTCTAGGCTTGGTGGCCACAGCAAAGAGGATGGTTCACGCTCTGGTTCACAAATTCTTGGTGGCTGGCGAGGATGGTAACGTGTTGTCTTTGGTGGCATATGTGACTGTGGCTGGTAGATGCTGCTAACAGTCCCAGAGGACTGAGGGAGGCTTCCCCTTAGCCAGCAGATCATGGTTTTGCTGTCTGTGGGCTGATGCATTTTATTGCCTTTCCTTTTCTCTCTTAATGCTTCTCTGGAGATTTTCCTGTCCTATTTGTACAAAAGGGAGAAACACGTAACAGTTTGGTGAGGATAGACCATACGCGTGTTGTAGTCTGAAGGTGTTGCAGACCAGATTCAGATTCAAAGGCAAATTAGGGGTAGGGAAGAGCTCCCTATTTAAGAAAATTCCATTTATCCCTGCAACTCCAAGGCAAAGGTGTTTTAATGATGCTAGGGGACCCTGTCATGGATCAGTTTTTCCCAGCACATGTACTTGGACATATCCTGCACTGGTCCAGCTGCACACTGACTGATAGACCTGGGCAATTCTTTCAAACCTGGGGTTAGAGGGCTTGGATATTTTTTCAGAGATAAACATAAAAAATAAAATTTGTATTTTAAAAATGCTTCTTGAAATGCTTTCTCTGATTCAAAATGACATATTTTTTGTGGTTATAAGATCACATTTTAACCTTTATTTTAAACTTCTTTCCTATTTTAAACAAAAATGTCCCTTTGAAGCAAAACATGCAAGAAAATGTTTTTATTTTAAATTTTCACTCACTCAGAAAATTCTGATGGTAAAAACATTTGTATTTCATTTCCCTCCCCAGTGAAACTGTTACCTAAATTAAATCCAGATTAATGATTAATTTGGGATATCTGAAGCTCCCTTTTTTTTTTTTTTCCCAGCAAAATTCAGTATTTTCTCAATACTCTATACTGCTCTTTAGATAATTCATGAGGTACAGATAGGTAACTGTAGAAAAGCAGGCTGGTCTCCACTTTGTTTCATCCTTGTTCCAGGAAGAAATGTTTGCGTGGGCATTTGTGGGAATGTAGCTGGAAAACTACTCCCCCAGTTTCTTTCCCAAGTGATCTTACCACAGGTTTCTGTTTGTGGAGTGGTGAAAATAGGTTTTATATCTTTAGGTTTGCAATCTTTAAAATAACAAAACAAAAACTTTTTTCCATGATTTGATGAATTGATTCACAATCAGCATAATCAATATAATCAGTATAACGTAGAACACAAAATGTGTTATGCTGATCAATCTTATAAGTGCATACAGTCATCTCACTGAGAGCTCTAGTCTTTGTGTTTTGTTCTCTTCTGTTATAATCTCAACCAAACAGATTCTCAAAAGATGAAAAACCTCCAATGCCTTTTTGGTGCTGTTCTAGTTAAAAAAATGAATTGCATACTAGTTTTATTGTGGGCTCTTCAACCTCCTCTCACTCAGCTTTGATATCACATTCCCAACTCTAGCATGTGAATAGATCTATTGAAGTTAATGGTAAGGAGTTTTTCAGAGTTTTTCATTGTCAGCCTGCCTTTGCTCCTTTACTAATTTCAGCTAAAGCAAAAATGCCATTATGCTAAGCACTTCTGGAAATCCTTCCTTTCAGAGGAATCAAATAGATAGCTTGAGACAGTAATATTTTCATAAAATTGCCCTTATTATTTACAAAAAAAAATTTCCTCATATAAAAATTCTACTGAATATGTGGTTCTCCTGAACAGAATAATGAATGATAACTTCAGGATTTCACCCTGTGTATTTTTTCATTGATCTTACAGTATTACTTTCTAGTGATATTTATCCTTTTTTCTTTTGGCTTCCTTTGGTAAATTAATGTATGTAGAGCTTTTAAAAATTGCTTCAGTGAAGCTAGTAGAAAGGAAATTACACAAAACCACCCTCTCTCCCAAACAACAATCCCCTTGAAAGAGCTAATTATTTTCATGTTTGTGGCCATCCCCTACATTAAGACGTTTCTGAACTCCCACAGTTCTAGACTGTCTTGGTTTCTGACCTCCCAAGTAAAAAATCCAGTGGAAATGCAATGTCAAAACAATTCTCCTTGATCTCCCTGAAAAGGCCATTTCTTGTCATAGTTTCAAGTTCCTCAGCTGCAAATCTATTACTTACACAATAGATAATTAGGTCTGTATAAAAGCCACAAAAAACCCCAAACTTTGAAATCACCTCAAAGCAGCAACAGAGGCTAGATCTCTTTGTAAATTAGTGAATAGTAGTAAAGGATTATATCATAGAATATTCAAGAATATTCTTCATTGTTATCTGGAGAGAAAAAATAATAATTATAAATATTGTGTCTTGGGCAATTCCAGAGCAACAGAAAGAATCCATTTCTTCCAGGTGTTTTTTTTGTTTGTTTGGTTGGTTGGGGTTTTTTGTTTATTTTTCTTCTAAAATTGTAAAGACAGATTTTAAAAATTCCCAGAATGACTGAAAATACTGGCTCTGTCTTGTGTGCACCATCCTTTCAGGTATTTATATATATTGTTTTATTTATATATATTGATAAGATCTCCTGGAGCCTCTTCTCCAGGCTGAACAGTCCCAGCTCTCTCAGCCTTTCCTCATAGGAGCGATGCTCCAGTCCCTTGTAGCCCTTTGTTGGACTCTCTCCAGTATGTCCATGTCTTTCTCATACTGGGCACCCAGAACTGGACCCAGCGCTCCAGGTGTGGCCTCACCAGTGCTGAGCAGAGGGGCAGGATCAACTTTCTCCACCTGCTGGCAATATTTTGACTAATGCAGCCCAGGACATCACTTGCTTTCTTTGGCGCAAGGGCTCATTACCGGTTCATGTTCAACTTGATGACCACCAGGACCTCCAGGTCCTTTTCTGCCAAGCTGCCTTCTAGATGGGTGGCCCCCGTCATATACCGGTGCATAGGGTTTTTCCTCCCCAGGAGCAGGACTTTGTGCTTCTCCTTGTTGAACTTCATGAGGTTCCTATCAACCCATTTCTCCAGGTATCAAGTCATCCTGCTTTACATGGCTAATACAATCAGTTTACTGCCTCTGTGAAAAGATATTTCCTCACTTAGTGTAATAAAATTTATGAGATTATTTTTGCTTCTCTTGAAGCCTGTCTCCAAATCAGAGTACACTTGCAGTCAGGATCAGGCTCATAGCCTGTAACCAAGGGTTTCTTTTTCATATGTCAGTTGTGAATATTTAAAGTAAAGTAAAATGTAAGTCTTGGGTTGATTTCCTGCTAATTCTAGGATATTTTGTATATGTATTGAAAATATGTACATATAAAAGTTTGCTAAGGCAAATTGGCATAATTTTGTTATGCCTAATGTTTTTCTAACACATTCAATCTCATTAAATGTAAAACTCCATAAGAACAAGCAATAATGATTTTAAAGAATCCTTTTCTGGATAAATATTGTGCTGATATCTGAATGAATATATTCTATATTACCATAAGGCCATATGTGTCAGAACAAAGATAAAACCCTATTTCTGTTTTAAAATGGGATCAGTTTATCAGTGTTATGTGATAACTATTATGAGCCTCATTTATTTTATTTCCATGGCTCAACTAAATTATGTTACTTTTCTTAACATCCTGTTTTAACAATAGTAATTTTGGGAATGAGTGCAGACATTTGCAGAACTAATAAGGGAATTAATTTTTCTGAAGGCTTTGGGAAGATTGTCTATTTCAAAACCTTTTATGGAGCCATTTTTGAAAATGTTCTTTCAATATTTTATTCTGAAGTCCTAGTATTCTAAATTCACCTTTCCAGTTGTGATAAAAAAGTACCAAGTGGGCTCTTTAACCTTTGCATCTAAGATATATTAAATGCTTGCTTGTGGTTTAACATAAATCATGTTACTACAAATTTATAGTGGTTACCACTGTTGGTGATAGTGAAGTGAAAGGTTTTTTAATACTAGAATCTTTAACATGGCTAGAAAAAACCCTGTACAGTCTTTAACCTTGCCAGTAGACTAATAAATTCAATAAACTTCTGAATACTGTAATGAAAATGAAGTAATGAAAATCTTTCCAGTGGCTGCCATGTCCTCCATTCTTCTGTCTTAGAGCTAATCTGTTAGTTTTTCTCCTGAACCCTTTTCCCAGCCACTGTCAGGTGCTTCACTTCCCAAAAAAATCCTGTCTCATACATCCCAACATGGAGAATGACTCTTTGATACCTCAACACTGATAACACTGATAGATTATTTTTCCTCTTTTTTTTTTTTTTCCTGAAATGGATGTGATTTTCTAGAGGATTTTGATTTTTTACTGAACTTTTCTGCCTATGTGATTATATTTACAAGCTTTTACACCCATGAATCTGTGTGTATAGTCCATGAATCATTAATATCTATTTTTTAAAAATGTTGGAAAACTTTACTATTTTTTTCTTAAAAAAAACCACACAAAAAAACCCTAAACAAAACCCCCAAAAACCAAAACCTGTGGAAAAACTGGAGGAGGTAGCCCAGCTTCTTTATGAGAAAGGAAAAAAAGATATTTTACACATTTTTGAAGTGTTTTTCTGGATGAGCTTAATAGCTTGAGACACCAGAACATTCAGTACAGAGTCGTTCCGAAGAGCACCATCCAAAAATCACAGTGATTCCCACAGCCCAGGCGGTAGTCAGCTGTTCCCACAGGGTGTATTAGCAAAACCTTTCCATGTCAGCAAAGACTTTAGATCGAGTTTCACTTCTCCAAAAGTTATCTGACACCATTGCTGCAAAAAATGTTACATAACTGAGAGTGAATTTGCACGTATAGGGCTGTAATTTGTGTCTTCAGGAAAAGTACATAAAACCTCAACGCACAAAGACAAAAGCACTGTGAAAAAATAGAAGTATTTGAAAGGGGAACATCTTCCTGTGGCTTTCCTCTATCAAAATAAAGCTAAATCGAAACTGACCATGCAAAGATTTGTAGTATATAAGTGAGGATCCAGAACATCAATTGGTGTGGTTCTCATGAGTGTGTGCTGGCACCAGAAGAACAACTGGGGAGAGGATGAAAGCATTTGGGTTATCTGAGAAAAAAGTTCTGGAAACAGTAGTATCGTGTCGTTCCCTACCTCCTCCCTCTCCCCTCCTTTCTATAGAACTTGCAGATCACCATTTATATCCTGTAGAACTTTAAAAAAGCTGTTCCTTACTGAAATTGGTCTTCCTAACAAATGCATGACACGTGACTCAAGTGACTATGACGTGCTAATTTCTGAAAGGAGATGAAAGGTAGTCATTTGTCTGCTTTTGTAATCTACTCGGACTGCTTAGATCTCCTTCATGCAAAATCTATTTCTGGCCTCTACTAATTGGATGTTTCTTAATCAAAGTTCTTTTCCCACAACACAAGTTCAGTTTGCCATGATCTTTTAGCCCTTAAAACTCTTTTCTGTTTGCTGAAGTAAAAACTTATATTTTGCATTCATAAGAATAATAAATATTAGCAACACAAATCTTACAAATCTAGCTGATCTCACTGCTTGAAATCATATTAGAGGCCTGATACTGTCATTCTGAGTAATGTTACTGGAGCTGTGGCTTCAAGATGATGGATGACCTTGCCTGTTAAATTGTTGCTATATAGACTGGTCCTAAAACCCAGTTTAAACAGAAAATGGAATCAAAATGCCATAGCAGTATATGGACATATATCTATCCTTTTCATGTAATTCAGGTTTTCCTTACTAGAGTAACACTGTGCAAATGAGATGGTGAAGTATGTGATGGGGAGGAAGAAGCATGCTTATGAAGTTTAGCAATCTAAATTGGTTTTCCCCTCATAATACTAAAATTTTGCAGTCCATTATTCCATAGTAATAACTATTTCTCTTTGGACAGTGGGACAAATAAGAGTAGCAACTGACTCAAGTAGCCAATCAAAGCCACCATCAAAGTTGTGGCTCTCTTGGTCTTCAAAAGCACTATGGATGCCTTCATTGACTCTTCTGAAAACACCTGTCTGTCTAGCAAACACAAAACCAAGCAACTCAATACCATATGTAAAAAATCCTGTCCCATTTGCACCAGGAAGCATACGTATTTCAGAGGGAATCATTGAAAGAGCAACAGCTCACAGTAGAATAATGTTATTTCCTCACCATCACCACTCCTTTTATTTTATTTTTTTTTTTTTTAAACTCATTTGGGCAGCTACTTGCTAGCAGATACAACAGACAACATGACATTTTGTCAAAATATTAATATAAATGCTTTTTTTTTAAAATTTTTATTTCTCTGATGCTATGTTTGCTCTGTTATATGGGATTCTGATCGTGGCAAATAAGATGATGGTGGACAGGATACCTTATCACATGAAATTATGAGGAAAGCAGTATTTTTGGATGATCTTTTAAATTTTGAAAACTTACCTATGCTTTATCTCACTTTCTTTTGAAGGTTAATATTGGTCTTTCAATTTTCAGGTTACTTCATTACTGTACTAGTTACAAGTTTTCATTAACAATGCTGCTCTATAAATAATGTCATGCTAGTGAAGCATGTATCAAATCTGGTTTTGGACCTTTTCATAATTTATCCTCAGCTGAGCAAATTGCATGGAGTAGTTGTTAAATTTATTCATTTATCAGAATTTATACACAAATGAGGTATACTGTTTGTTACCTCTTTTCCTAATGTAAGTCGAAGTAAGTCCATCAAATTAAATGGAACTAAAGTCAAACTGAAGATTTACTCATTTATCTTCACAGTCCTATACAAAAATATATTTCCTCCTGGATGCTTATCTGATAAGAAAAAAATAATATTATAAGTATTAAGTCAAAGTTATATAACACATTACTAGAAAAATTCTGGATCATGTCTATACACTCTGTAGAATGCAATATGAATTTGTCTTTCTTTGTAATTTAGTTTCCATTCTGATACAACCTGAGTTCTGGGGAAATTTGTGTCACTTTGTAACATGTCATTCCTTATATCGCATTGTATTTTTTACAGTTGCTTGCTTTTCATCCTCAGTTTAAGTATCACTTAGTGTAGGGAACTGAAATGAAACATTCAAATCTGAGTATTCAACAGACTTTGGGTCTAGATGTGTTAGGCTTGAAACAAGCCTAAAGCTTTATGTATTCCATAGTATGCAATGGAAAGCCTTGGCTTTAAATGCCTCTGTTCCAGAACAACTGCTCAAGAATAATCATTCTGGACTATAAGTACTCTTTTGAAAATATGAAGCAGTGAAAATGAAAATATGAACCACCATTACTAGAGCAGTAATGACTTCTTAAATTTGCAAAAAAACCCTGAAACATTGTGTGAGTGGTGTCCATTTCTGTGTTGTGCCATTGTTCTGAAACTTCATAACGGCAAGAGAAATGTCAGTCTTGCTTACAGTTTTTATTCCAAATCTTTGAGCAGAAGAATCCAACCAGCATGCTTATCTCTCAGTTGCAAGCCTCTCTCCTTGCTTTTTCAGGTGCCAAAAATTCCAGCTGCCCAATATCCTACTGTGAAAATCTTCAATTTCCCCTGGCAGCTTTTATGAAACAGCAAGCATTATCATTATAAAAACCTTATAGCAGATCTTAAGTTGAAAATGCCAGGGACAGTCTAAAACCAACTGAATGAAAGCCCAAGGGTTGGCTGCTGGTTTGATTATTCATGATCAAACTCGTTTAAGGAGAATCCTCTTTTCCCTAACAGATCTGAGATTACTGTGAAGTTTTCCCAAAGTTGGTAGAATTGAGAAGCCTCAATGGCATTGAGGATGCTTCACTTCAGTGGCCACAGGCTTGGCTGTAAGTGATTCTCTGTAGGAAAAGCAAACTCAGAACCAATGTGGGGTTGTTGGCTACAGGAATGTTAGGAGTCAGAGAATTTACCAAATTTCTCAGCACTAATAATAACTTAGAGAACACTTCCAAAGACAAGGATACAAAATATGTGTGGAGGGATTGTTTGTTTCTTGTTTGGTTGGTTTCTATTGTTTCTAGGCTGCTTGCATAGGTGATTTCTCTCCAGTGACTGTGCTCATCAGGTTTCTATGTACACAGAACTCCAATTCTGAGTCTCTTAGGAGCTATTTGAACTAAATAGAAATTGTCTTTTATTACTGACCCAGCAGAACTGTTTCCATCGTCAAATGTGCAACATCTAGTTGCACAAAAGCTCTTTGTGCTATACTGTTCATGTGCTTAAAAACCAGCATTTTATTTTACTCTCTGTTACTCTCTGTCTCACTTTGATTCTCAAATAACATTTTGAAACGCATGAACTTTGGACATATGATGGCACTGTTGTGCCTAAACTAACTCTGTTTAGTGATTACACGCCCCTTGCCACATGTGGTTTTGCTGTTCAGAAAAAAAACAACCCCAAGAAAACTCCAGAAACTAGTCATCATAGTTTTTTAAAGGAAACTTTTCTCAATAGTTCATCTATTTTCACCCAGTCAGTGACTTCCAGCCCCATTCCTCAACCGACTTCTTGATCTCTTCTAATTTTTTAATATTGTCAATCATTTCAGGCACTGCTTTTTATTCTCTGTATTTTCAAAAGTCTAGGATGAAGTATTTGATATATTTTTTCTTGTTTTGATTGTTTACTATCAGCATAACTTTTTTCCAGCAACTCATGGAGGCTGATTCCAAAGCCAATGTTCCTAAATGGGTTTTTAGCAGAACTCTGGACCTGCTAGTGCACAACCCAGTGAGTCTTTTGTAGTCCCTGGGACCCCGTGAAACTTTCGGTCTAGTCACTCAAGAATGATAATAGAGGCATATCCTGCAGGAAGCCAGATAGAAGGCTTCCTGCCTCCTATACAAGAGTAATAAATGGGACACCAAAGGTCAGAGGATCTGGGAAGGTCAAGTGAAGGGAAGCTGTGTTCTTTCATTGTCTAGCTAGCTGAAGCTGTCAAAGTTTGAGTGGATTTTTTTTTTGCTTCAGAATTCTTGTTTGAAAATAAAAGCTAGCTTAAAAGAAAAAGCTTGGGGATTCATGGTTCCTAGAAACTTTTACTATATTCTTTGAGACAGTTTATATGACTTCTGGTTTGCAGTGTCAACAACAGTAAGAGACACAGATGACACAGTTTGCAGCACTTTGCTGTTTGTTTCTCTCCAGGGAAACAAGATGCAAGTATAGTGTTCCTTTCCCTTTTAGTTGGCTCGTTAATTGCATACAAAGTTCTTTTTTTTTTTTTTAATTATTATTTTTTTGCCCTTGGAATACCTGTCATCCTCTAGAAGCTTATCCTAGTGTTTTAGACATCTATAACTTCCCCATGTTCTTTCTGTCCTTCTCCTACCATGTGTAAAACTGCGGTATATGTCTGCCTGATAGATTGTTGCTGGAATGTCCAGATCACTGGGGTTAAATTTATATCTTTAACTACTGGAGTGACATTTTCTGGCCAATAGGTGTTCTACCTAGTACTTAATTGCTTGGCTGGAAGACAACACAAATGATTATTCTTATAAAACTATTACGGAGTTACAGAATGAGACAGGTATGAGTAACAGCTTCTCAGGAAGTGGTTAAAGTTACAGAGGGCTACAAAGTGAACAATAGTCAGCAATGTTATAGTTTTGAAAGGTACCAGAGAACAGGAAGCTTAATTAGAAAAACAGCTTATGAGTGAAGTGATCCTTCCACCCTTCTAAGCTGAGAGACTGTGTCCATTTTTGAGTGCTGTGGTTGAAGGAAGGCAGACTGGGTATCTAAAGTCATAAAAGTGATCATAGAGTTAGGAAACTTGACTTATGAGTACAATACAAACACTTTGTAGTTGTTCAGAGAAGACTTAGAGAAAAACATAAATAAATGGATTTTGCAAAAAGGAAAAGGTCTAGATGTTTTGGTTTTCATTTCTGTGGTAGATAATAAACCAGTTGGAAGTATGGCAGGTGTTCTTCTAACTTTCAGTCTTTACCACCTGCTTGGCCCTTCAGTCCTGGTTGCAACTAGAAGTGACAGAAGTAGCTGTAGGTGTGTGATTCTCTGAGAAAAAGACCTGAAACGGAAGGAAAGTTGCATAACATCATCTTAACAACTGTGTCAAAAATTCTCAATGAAGAATGAGGACTGATGCTTTTCAGGAACTGTTGTGATGGGAGAAAAACAGTCCCCAGTGCACAGGGCATTCAAACAGGAACTCGTGCTGACCATTTTTATCTTGCAGCTGAGTTGCAGGAAGCAAAGGCCACACACCTCAAGTTCAGCTCCATCAAGTACAGTGATCCTTCCTGTGCGTGAATCCATTTTCCAGTTTCTTTCATTTTCAGGGTTTGTTTTTTTTGTGTGTGTGTGGTTTTATTTATTTATTTATTTATTTATTTATTTATTTATTTTAATCTAATACAGTATAACATTTTAGGCCATCATGACCTTTATTAAAGGATTAGTGTGGCCTCTGTATGGCAGAGATTTGCTTAAATCTTTACTCCCCGAAATATTTTTATTACAACAATGACTTCTGTTTTGGGTAGGAAATCCCCACCATGCAAAAAAACTGAAAACACCTTTTGTTGAATTACACCACTTCTTTCCTGGAGAATTTTTTATCATCTGTGTGTGCACTGTTTTTCCCCATTTCAGTGTGATGTTAGATTCACATACGTGAATTGTGGACACATTGTGGCCTTTATATTAAGACCACGTCTAAGCAAGGTGCTTTGTTTCTCAAATACGTGTTGGCGACATTCCTCAATGGATTTCATTTGATATTTAATCTCCTGCAGCTCCTGGGAAGTTGAAAGAAGATTTTTGCTGTCTTCACATTTTTACTTACTGATATGAGTATCTTTTTTCTATGTGCTTCAAACTTTAAAATTTCACTATGTGCAAAGAAACTATTTTAGTCTTCCATTTAATCTCCTCTGTGGAGGATATATTCTTATTACTTAGATGATGCTGTTAGCCCTTGTTCTTTAACAACACAGTCATCTAGGTTTTCAGAGTTACTTTCCTCACTTCTCTGGTTCTGCTTCAATTAAAAAGCAATTTAATGGTGCAGAAATGGAAGAGTTAACTCTTCATTAAGCGTTAAGACTCAACAAGTGAACTTTTCTTAGGCTTCCCAGCTGTGTCAAGTCAAGAGCTGCACTGTAGAATATGCAGTACTTATTTTTATTTCACTTGTTTCCTTGTATTGTGTCTGAGTTAGGCTTGAAAGTCACTTTTGCAGTATTTCTTTCCATTGAAGTATATGCGTTTTAATAATCCATCTTAAATGTGTGGAAATGTAACTTCATCTCTCCATGACAGTGAAAAAGAATACTAATGAGTTTGCTGTAGCTTGTGGAGATTAGTTAGTATCACAAAGTTTATCACTGAATGCAAAGTGCCCAAATAATCTTGACACAGTAACCTCTGTCTCTTTTTCTCAACAACCCTGTGTTTCACAAACATGTACTGCAGTGGAAATTGTGATACTTTGGCCAGACAATTTGAACAAAAGGCCTTTTCTAATTCTTCCTAAACATGCTGGGTTACCAGACCAGTATGGAACTGCTCAGTTCATTAAAAAAAATCTGAAGAAAAATATACCTGTAAGTATAAAATTCTTAAATCTCCTCCCAGTTAAATATTATTTTTCCATTTGGAGCTATCACATTGTACTATAACTGAAATGTGTGGTTTTATTTTCAGCCTAATTTCTCAAAGAAACAATGCTTATGGGAATGATCTCTGTGTCTTTTGGTTCCTTATGACAACTTTTAAATCTGTTGGCCAATCTCAGTTTAATTTATTACACAAGTAGTCAGAAAGATATATAACATTTCTACATTGCCAATTCTCTTCTCTTGTATTCCCTTTGGTTGTCATATCGCATGTTAGAAAATCCAAGGGGTTTTGGCAAAAAACGTCTGTTCATATACATGGTATCCTATCTGAACTTTTGCTTGCTTGACAGAGAAATAATGACCACAATGTCCTATAATGAGCATAACATTCCAAGGCTGAGATTTTAAGCAAATAACTATTTATTTTTGGGCATCTGCATTAAAACGGACTTTTGAAAATCACAATGTTCAGAGAGAACTGAATATCAGTCTTCTGGTATCCATTCCTCAATAAAAGTAACGTTTAGAATCAGTAGAAACAATCAGAAAAACTTAGCCAACATATGTAGAAATATATTTCTATAAAAATGTATAGAATCGATCCTTGTAACATTTTCTAAAGCCTTTTAATAAGGTAAGTCTTCAATTTTTCCAGCATCAAAGCTATTAACAGGCAGGAATTCTCTTAGGCTTATTATTTACCTTTCCTGTTTGCATTGTTAAATTCCTGATCCCATAGATTTGGATGATTGTAAAAGTCTAGGATGGGTTTTGATTTCTAATTTTAGAGACCTATTCTGTCATGAGTATCTTTTGTGAATGTTTTAGTAAATGCAAATAAGAGCAATAAGATTTAACTTTTACTTGGCTCTTACTGCTTGATGATAGGAGATTCTGAGTTATTCACAGTAGAATTAAGTCTTTAACATTCCTTATTAGAATCTTCTGAGTAAATTTGTAGTCTGTTTATATGAGATCAGTATCCATAATTTTACTTGATATTTGTGAAGCTAGTTCTCATGCTGTAGTGGTTTAACCCTGACCAGCAACTAAGCACCGCACAGCCACTTGCTCAGTCCCCCACAGCGGGATGGGGGAGAGAATCAGAAGAGTAAAGGTGAGAAAACTCATGGGTTGAGATAAAGACAGTTTAATAGGTAAAGCAAAAGCTGCAGACGCAAGCAAAGCAAAACAAGGAATTCATTCACCACCTCCCATGGGCAGGCAGGTGTTCAGCCATCTCCAGGAAAGTAGGGCTCCATCATGTATAGCTTTTACTTGGATAGACAAACGCCATCACTCCGAATGTCCCCTCCCTACCTTTTTTCTTCCCCCAGCTTTATATGCTAAGCATGACGTCATATGGTATGGAATATCCCTTTGGTCAGTTGGGGTCAGCTGTCCCAGCTGTGTCCCCTCCAACCCAAATCCTTGTGCACCCCCAGCCTCCTCGCTGGTGGGGTGGTGTGAGAAGCAGAAAAGGCCTTGGCTCTGTGCAAGCACTGCTCAGCAGTAACGAAAACATCCCTGTGTTATCAACACTGTTTTCAGCACAAATCAAAACCATAGCCCCATACATACTACAAAGAAAATTAATACTATCCCAGCAAAAACTAGTATAGATATATATTTTTAATGCAACTACTCTCCTTAATACTTTTTATTAGATTTTTTTGAAAAGACCCGGAAAGGTGATTGTTTCTTGGTAAAGTTTTTTGATTTTTATATTTATTGTATTTACACATTTTTCCTAAATGCTATTTTTCTAGTTTTATATAATGTAAAGAATTCAGTAGAAATCTCATGCATATTGCTAATTTCAATTTCAAAGGTATATTTGAGCAAGTTTTGTAATCAGAAAGATAAAAGAAGAAAAAAACCCCCAACTTGCCATATTAAGGTACTGCTCAGAAGTAGTCTTGCCTGTTCCAGTAAAGGAATAAACATAATGCCTATTTTTCAATTAAGGCTGATTAGCTAAATAATATTAAAAGAATAGCTCAGATAATGGACAAAATGAATATTTTTTTGATGGAGTAACGAAACTTGAATAAAAATTAGGGCTAGTTACAGCAGAGGACAGCTAACTAACATCTTGGTATTGTATCTGATGCCTGCACATAATTATCTTGGAAACTCAATAATGTTACTGCACTAAATTAAATTCATAAACTGCAGAGTAGATCTATGTCTATGATCTGACCAGTTCAGGGTGGTTTGGGGATTTAAAGGACACAAAACAAAGTATTGTGAAAACAACAATGAAACAAAGTTAAAGAAACTGTTAATGTTCAGTTAGAGATGCAGTCTGATAATAAATCTGAGAGCTCCTAAAAGCTGTGTGAGTGTAACTGTTTAATTTGAGAGCTAAACAAGACTGGAATTTGCCATTTAAAAATATATTTCCTTAAAATTTAGTTCAAGTTATAAAACCTTTCCTTCCTATGTAGATATTTGTATTTTTCTTAACTTTATGCTAATGTCATGGTCCAGAGATTTGAGATCTTTGATCCACATCCCTGCTTTGTTTAACTCCATGTTACCTAGCCAGTCTTCCTCTTTGGAAGGCATATCCAAGTATGTAGTTTGAAGGCTGATTGTTTTGTCTTAGTATGAGACTTTTTTTGGTTTTGTCTTAGTCATGTTCCCCAAGTCTGTACTTCTTCCATGGCTTGGGGAATCTTTATTGGCAGTGTACACTCAGGGTTGTTTTTTTCCTTAATATTGTTCATGTTCTATTTTTCACATATTTCTCTATGCATGATATTTTTGCATTTTTTATAATATACTTGAGTGTTGAATAAATTGTTTGACTTACATTTTCAAATATTCTACTAAAATAACAGAGAAGAACACATTTTGTATAAAACAAACATAACCCCAACCAACCTTTTATTTTTCCTTTCTTAGTAAAATATGCTGCTACATTACATAGTGTAAACTATGAAAACACATTTAAAACTCATTTTCAGCTTAGCCCTTTCCTAATAAGCAAAACTAACAGGTATCTTCCAGCAAATTAACCCAGCCTCCCTAAACCAGGCTCCCTAGTTCAACAGAATTCTCAAGAGTCTTTGTACTTTTAATAGTGTTGACAGTTCCCGTGTCCTCAGTTATACATTTCGTTATGCACCTACCTAGATTAGGCACCAACTGAGGTCTTACTGCAGTTTTCTGTAGTCTGTTAAAGGCAGCTGGAGTGCAGTATAGTATGGCATTCAATGGTTTCTTGAGAAGCAAAAATACAAGTACCTGCTGGTTCCCCATACAACATTGGCCAACTCTCAGGCTTACGTGTTGGAAACATTTTTGTTTAGTCTTCCAATTTGGATGATATGGTGGGTTGACCCTGGCTGGAAGCCAGGTGCCCACCAAACCTGCTCTGTCACTCCCCCTCCTCAGCTGGAAGGGGAGAGAAAATATAATGAAAGGCTCGTGGGTTGAGATAAAGACTGGGAGAGATTGTTCAATAATTACTGTCACGAGCAAAACAGACTCAATTTAGAAAAATTAATCTAATTTATTACCAAACAAATCAGAGCAGAGTAATGACAAATAAAACTAAGTCTAAAATCACCTTCCCCCCTCACCCCCCCCTTCTTCCCAGGCTTAACTTTACTCCCAGTTTTCTCTACCTCCTCTCCGCCTCAGCAGCACAGGGGGATGGGGAATGGGGGTTGTGGTCAGTTCATCACACGTTGTCTCTGCTGCTCCTTCCTCCTCAGGGGGAGGACTCCTCACACTCTTCCCCTGCTCCAGTGTGGGGTACCTCCCATGGGAGACAGTCCTCCACAAACTTCTCCAATGATGTGAGTCCTTCCCACAGATTACAGTTCTTCACAAACTGCTCCAGTGTGGTTCCCTTCCATGGGGTGCAGACCTTCAGGACCAGACTGTTCCAGCATGGGTCCCCCATGGGGTCATAAGCCCTGCCAGCAAACCTGCTCTGGTGTGGGCTCCTCTTGCCACGGGGCCATAGGTCCTGCCAGGAACTTGCTCCAGTGTGGGCTTCCCATGGGCCACAGCCTCCTTCAGGTGCCTCCACCTGCTCCAGCGTGGGGTCCTCCACGGGCTGCAGGTGGAATCTCTACACCCCCTCATCCTTCCTCCATGGGCTGCAGGGGGACAGCCTGCTTCACCATGGTCTTCACCACGGGCTGCAGGGGAATCTCTGCTCTGGTGCCTGGAGCACCTCCTCCCCTTCCTTCTTCACTGACCTTGGTGTCTGCAAAGTTTCTTATATCTTCTCACTCCTCTCTCCAGCTGCAAATGCTGCTGCTAGTTTGTTTAGTTTTTTTCCCTTCTTAACTATGTTATCTCAGAGGTGCTACCACCATCGCTGACGGGCTTGGCCTTGGCCAGCGGCGGGTCCATCTTGTAGCCAGCTGGTATTGGCTCTGTTGGACGTGAGGGAAGCTTCTACCAGCTTCTCGCAGAAGCCACCTCTGTATCCTCCCTGCTACTAAAACCTTGCCATGCAAACCCAATACAGATGATTTGATAAATATACATTTTAAATAAACTGGTAATAGTAATTTTGTGACTAAAGTCAACTGAACATTTCTATGTTTATTTAGTTTATTTAAGGCAATTTTATAATTGATCATCATATGTCAAAATATTGTATTTCACTTTGATGCATTCACAAATTTTGTCATTACAAACTCGTCTAACTATTTATGCAAATATCTTAATCAAAAAGTAAATTTTATTAGTCAAATTTGAGTTCAAGAATCACATTAACATTTTAACCATCATTTGTTACAGTCATGAATAACAAGCAGTTTTAATCACACAGTGCGTTGGAATACTTAACTACTGTCTTAATTAGTGAACATGTTTTGTTAGTGTTACTTGATGTCTGATACTCCTCAAAAAAAATCAAAGCAAATCTGTTTGATTTTATTCTTTTTTAGTTGTTTGGCTTTCTGCTCCAAGCTAGCTAGCTCTATTCTTAAGCTCAATCAAAGTAATCACTGCATAAAAATTTCAAACCACAAAGAGTCAATATGCTTTGTTGCATATTTGCGGTCACTCTCAAAATAATTTCTTGCAAAAGCATAACCATAATGAAATCCTAGGCAATTGCGTACTAATGACTTCCCAGTAAAAACCTCTGGGAAGATCCTAAGCATAAAAGTTACTTCCAGCAAATATTTATTGATTTAAAGTTAAGGTAAGAAACAATTTTTCTAGTTTTCGTCTTCCTTTTTTGGTGGCTTTTATTTGTTTGTTTGTTTTCAATATGTTCTCTGGTTAAGAAAGAATGCTATAAATTTACAGACTGGAAGAAATTAATTTTAGTGTAGAAAAGAGACAGAAGGCCTACTATACTTGTCTTAAGTCCCACTTTTGTCTTCCTGTGAGTGATTAATAAGACAGTGAGAGGTAGACTTTCTGCTGGTAATTCCTATGGACAGTGTATTCACCATTAGCAGGTCATTCTATGTTGTTACTCATGAACAAAATCAACGGTTGTTTCTTGTGGTACTTATCTAGTCTTGTCCCTAAGCTCTTGAAAAGGGGGATGAGCCTGTAGTTTCTGTTTGTCTTCTGTGTTAGCCTGTTACAGAATGATAGGAAAGGAAGTCAGGGAAAGTCCTTAAGAGGTCATATAGTTCACTGCGGATGGCAGGATTAAGTAGACTTAGATCATACCACAGTACATATAACCTTTTCCTAACAACCTCAAAGAGAGATTCATAGTGCCTCTAGAATACTGATTGGTATGTTTCAGGGAGGGAAAAAATGTCCATGCTATCTAACATAAATCTTTTTTACTACAAATTATGCTGATTCCTTCTCATTCTACTTCCAGACACTTGGAAAACAATTGATTGTCCTTCTCTTAATGACAGCCACTTAGTTAGAAGATTGTTATCAGTGTCCTTCCTGCCTCAGTCTTGTCTTTTCTAGACTAAACAAAGTTCCTCAACTTCCTTAGAGGTCATTTTTCTAAAACTCTAATTATTCTTGTAACCTTCCCCATGAATCTTTCCAATTTACTTTTTTCTGTTTTAAAATCCCAAAGCTAGATTATAAATCTCAGTTGTTCTCTATAGCCCTACTATTTACTACTAATTCTCCATTTTATTTTTGTCCATTTTATTTCTTCTTCAGTTTCAAGTAAATGGAATTACTTACTTTCAAATTGTGAATTTCATATTCTAAAAGATTAACATTATCAGTATCTTTCCAGATTTTAAACTTGTTCTTCAGAGTATTCTCTTTCTTTTTGTTTAGTATTCTCTTGACTTTGGTGGAACTGCAGTCATAACTGAGTGATGAATAATTTTAAGACAAAATCCCACCATGTCTATGTGTATTTTTTAGTGAAAGAAGAAAAGAGAGAGAGTCACAGTTCTCTTATCTGCATGAAGTTGAACTTGGTGAAAGTCAAAGCAGCTGATAAACTTTATATGGCATCTTTGGAGGGTAGAGAGCAAAGAACTGTTATGTAATTTTATTTTTGTGCATCTAGTGTGTCAATAGTATTTAAATCATCCCATTTTCAGTACCAAGAAGCTTCTTGAGAAATAAAAAATGTAGTCCACAATATTCATATCTCACTTGCATAATTTTATGAGGCATTTATTTTTATTTCATTCTCCAAATATGAGTTTGAAAACATAATTTTCAATATGTAAAGCGTCCAGATTGAAAATTTTGGCTTGAAAGATGTATTTTCAGGTTTGTTCCATATTTAAATGTCAGCATAAGGCTGTGTTATGGTTTGTTTTTTTGTTGCTTTATATATACTTTTTCCTGCTTTTTAAAAAATTTAATATTTGTACATTTATCTTTCAGAGCACTGTCTTTTTCACTTTTTATTTTTACTCTTCATACTCATGGTACAAAAAGTTAGACTATCAGAGTACGCTGTTACACAAATTCTGATGTCTAACTATAAAAATTAATCTTATTTCATTAACCTAAAATCAGAGTACTGAAATAATTTTCTCATGATCAGATCTCTAAGACTGATGAAGTAGCCTCACATTTCCATGAGAGATGTCACACTGTTGCATTATCCAACAGAGCTTTGTGGTATTTCATTTTCCTAACATGGACTTTTCTGTGTCCTTCTCTGCCATATTAGCATAGTAAACATAAGTCAAGATCTACTGAATGTATGTCCCCCTTGTTATTCATATGTTTTCCATTATATTCATATTTCATATTTGGATTAATTTATTGTACTTAATGTTAGATGTTTATCTGCATGTGAGTTAGTCTCTCCAGGCTACATTTATAGTCAGTCAGAGTTGAAGTAATTAATCTAATCTTAAGCAAATGCCTAAAATGGGTTAGATGACCACAGCTTAAACCTGCACATCTTTCAAAATTAAGTGAGGTCAACCCTAACCATTTTTTTTGTGTGTGTGTGTGTGCATCTCTGGGTTTCACGTCACATCATCTAATAGCTTACCTGTTGCACAATAAATTGATTCAGATTTCTCATTACAAGGAAAGAAATAACATGAGCCGTATTCTGAAAGCTAGCCCAAGGAAGGATTGTCACTATAGCTGCCAAACAGAAGGAACTTTCCTTTATTCTGTTGCTTTAAGGGGAAGAGGAGAAGAAAGGGAAAACGTGACAGGGAGATAAACTGTAATGAAAATCCCTTTACGTTTGACCCTGTCTTCTTCAGGCAAGGAAATATTCAAATTTACATTTGTACTGATTAATCTAATTACTTCATGTAAACCCCTGTTTAACCTCAAAGAATCTGTAGTGCTTTAAAGGAGTGCTGACACAAGCTGATCATAAATAGTTTCTGAATCTGTTATCCAAGCAATTTTGTATAGACATGTCATCAAGACAATTTTTCCCAACTTGCTTGCAAAATCAAGCAAATGCTTTCTAAAGGCAAGATACATGGTAAGAACCATCCATAAGAAAATTAGGTTTGTTTAATATGATTGTTCTTGGCAAACCTGTGTTTGTTGCTATATACCTCTTTTTAAAATTAATTTGTTAGGGGGAATATGAGGTACACATTAGGGAACCTGGTTTTCTGGAATTAGTGTCAGGATTTGCATTATGATTCATGAGGCACTTTTTTACAGACAGCTATAGACAGCTGAATGTTTTACTGAAACTCCACTCAACAATTAAATTTTGGCCTGAAGTTTCAGGTATCCAGACTGATTTCTTGAGGCAGTCTTCCTGTCCAGCCCAGTTGCTTCCTTTCATAGAGTACTTGGTCATGTTTTTTTACACTGCTCAAAGAACAGGCATTGACTGAGCCTCTTTCTTCTCTTCTTATTTAAGTTAGTCACATGTATAATATCTGGAATGTTAAGAGCCGAATGAGGTCTGGAGGGCACCTGTTAATGATGCTTTGTTATATGTAGATGTTGTGGAAAACCATGATGTTATCTTAAGCTTGATAAAGATATTTTTTTTGCACACTGGGTGCACTCTACAGTGATCTCCAGGAGGGAAAAGCCCTCTTGGATTTCCCAGATGTTGGGAAAGCCGTGTAAACTTATATTTTGAAATACATGACATCAGAAGAACTTTTGAGTATGAAATGTGTAGCAATTCTTCCATAGATAATATTTTTTAAAAAAGATACCTCAAAGATAGCACACCTGTTGCAATCTCTTTGTATCTCTTCAGTGGGGGAAAAAATAGCATATGTACTTTGTGGAAAATACACTTGCAGATGTGCCTCCTATGTTACCAATAAAATAAATATTAGAAAAAATGAGATCCTAGAACCAATAAATTAATCAAACATAAAAACAGTGTGATAAGACAAGTGTTCCATCATAAATTGGAGAATTCACTGGAATTCCTGTGGAAAGATTTCCTTTTTCTCAAAGTTGTACAATACAAATTTCAAACTTTTCTAATGATATTTTACCCTCTTGGAGAAGTTACAAGGGGAAGGGATGTGAGTTATTAACTTGCAAACAATAGAAAATGTAAACATTTACAGTAATTTCTAAAAGCAATAGGATTCCAGGAAGTGTACATTGGCATCTGCTAAATCAGTCTTACTGGTACATTAAACAAGTGCTCTTTTGCCTTTGGCTACTTAAAGCATAACTCCTCAGCTTTGTCAACTGCAAAATGAAATTTTCTATTTTTTTTTATTTTGCTTCAGAAATTTAACAAAATCTGTATCCTTTTTTAAACTATAACAGGCAGCACAACTGTGTATTAAATTTCACACATAATATTACTTTTACATGTAGACCTTCAGAGTTATGATTTATGATGTTAAACAAAGATGATATTTGCGTCGAGCACTTCGCTAATCCTACCTTGTAATCCAGCAAACTTGCTACTCAAGATGTACCTGAGAAAAATTTCCAAGCAAACATGTGAAACGCTTGGAGGGTTAGCTAGCAGTTCTCTCTACATGGTCAGGTAGTGGTTCCCTGTGAAGAGGACACAAGTCCACTATGCGGAAGATGTTTTTCAGTTCTGATTTATTTCTGAGGAGATTTGGACCATAATTTTGCTCAGAAGAGTACCCAAACCATCAGACTAAAGGCTTTTTGAGGGCCGTGAGGAAAGAAGAGGTATGGAAGTGACATGAAGAAAACCACTTGGTTTCTACAGCTGCTGCTGCTCTATCTCTATGTGAGTGATGAAACTCTCAGGAACAGAAAATGGCATTCTATCTGCCTAAGAAATGTTTTAACTGTAAAACTGAAGTGCTATACTTTGTCTTAGGTTCACAATATTTAGGGGATCTTCCTTGCAAAATAGGACTCAAAGGAAGGGAGCAAAAGGAGATTTGCTTTCAGTCTGATGGTATACACCTGGTAAATGACAGAAAATCCAAATATTAGGTCTGAGTCAGCAGAGGATGCTTTTGAAACAGTATCTGATACTGTTATCCCAATTTCCCTGGCAGTAGAATATGCTTTATTCAGTTCAACCTTTTAGCTTTCTGTGAATTTTTGCATTTCACTGAGCTAGATATCAAACAAATGAAAATGACTCTCTGCTTGGTACGGGTGAGCCCTGGAGCCTAGTCCTGCTGTACTGACTGCTCAGTGGTTTACTCAATGCAAAACAGAATTGTGCAGGGAAGCTTGTCTCCTAACAACAATCTGAATGTCCCATAACACGATGACTAGGGAACTCTCCTGGCATATTGAATATGTAGGTTCAAATGGTTCAATAGACCACTGGCATGAACATAGATAAACAAACTTGCTCCTTGGCAAGCATTTCTCTTCTTAAGAGTGCAGAGGATCAAAACGCTCTGTCTCATATCAGATCAAACAATTCAGTAGGGAGAGTTCAAAATAGCAAATTTGGAACCAAACAATTTCAGAACTGGAAAATAGAATGAGAAAATATTCAGGTCTCATTACTCCTGCTACAAGCCAGCACAGATTGACCCAAAGTGCATCTTGCTTTTTCATAAGACTCTCAGAACAGTGATAGACCCACTTTTATTCAGTCTGAGACAATCAGCTCTATTGTATAATATCTATTCCAAGCATGAGGACAGTTCATGGAGGAAAGCAAACAAATTGTAGACTAAACAAATTCAGACTTTTTTTTTTTTTTTTTGGCCACATGTTGTTGTTCTAGCATTTTTAAAGTTTTACTTCCCTGATTATGAAACTTCCTTTTCTCATGTCCACTGACACACCTCTCCAACCAGAGAGAAAGCTGTCAGTGTTTTAACAAGCAAGAAATATTACATTTAAATGCCTTCAGCTATACAAGACATAGGCCAGCAGCCAGAAGTGATGTATTGTTGCTATAACATGCATGACTTTTTATTTGTGTCTTAAGGAGAAAAACTAAGAAAGGATTATTACAGATACACTCTTCCATTCTAATAAAAGCGGTCTCTTATGAGTTTATAAAATAATGAAAGGGAAATATACGCTTCTCTGTTATTTGAAATATTTGTTATTCTTTGTTTGCTATTTAAATACTTCCATCATTTCATGGAAATCTCTCATCTTTTTCAGCAGTTGTTTGTAACCAGCATTCTGTAATCCAATTTCTATTAATATTGTCTCAAATAAAAATGGAAATATTGTCAATGTAGCTTTTTATATTGAATTAAAAGAATTAATGCGCAAATAGAATCAGAATGGTTTGGGTTGGGAGGGACCTTTGAAGATCATCTAGCCCAACTCCTCTGCTATGGACAGGAACATATTTTACTAGATCAGGTTGCTCAAAGCCCCATCCAATCTGATCTTGAACACTTCCAATGAAAATCTAAAAGTACTGTCTATTAGTGCATCCTAGCATGGGGGTGTCAGGTGTTGACCTTTCTCCGCCCTATCAGTCCTTTTCCTGCCTTGTTTCTACCTGCTTGGGTCTGCTTTCTGATCTGATAAACTATTAATAAGCAGGACCCATTCTGTTTCACTTTACTGGTGCCCACACTCTGAAATCTCCTCTCTACTTTTGCTACTGAAAGGCTTAATTTATTGAAAGTCGCATAGTTTTGGTAGCAATATGCTTGTTTGGGAGGTCAGAGATTTCTGTCTTCTAATTTGAATGGGGAAGGAACCCACGGCTGCTGGCTGCTGCTCCCTGGCCTAAAGACCAGATATGTCACATAAATTCCTTACGAATGCATGTGACATGACTTCCTTTCCGGATCGAAGATAGTTTAGAAAGGATAGATATAGAATTGCAAATAAAAAGGGTGTGACTGAACAGAAATTCTGATGTGCACTGAAAAAAAAAAATCCTCATTTTTCTCTCCAAACTAAACTGCATCTCACCCTCTCCTTTGGGAGAGTAGGCAGAGAAAAGGGAGGTGTATCTTCCCCTCAGTCTTATCTCCCTGAAAGTCTTACTTTTTTTGTTCCCCCCTCCCATTCCTCTTTCAATTACCATTCCTGGTCATGGACAGGGCAGAAGGAGAAAAGTCTCTTTGTGGGGAAGGCAAAAGAGCAAGAAATAAGGAGGAGGAGTATAAGTCAGGGGTGTAATTGTTCTGGGGGTGGTGTTGAACCATAGTGTGTGTACATTTTTTATTTTTCCCTCTCTGACCTGCAACATTTTTCTTTACTGTCACCCATAAACACAAGACAGATGTTTGAGTATATATACTCAAACAAGAAAATATATTACTTGATTCATTTATATGACCTACTCATGGACAGTGATTAATATGAAATGGTATTTTATAATGAAATACAGCTGTGAAAAAAGTTACAATAAGTAATGATAAATTAATATTTTCAATGCATTTTTTTTTACTGTCTGTCCTCTAAAAGAGTCAGATTCAAGACTGTAGAATATGAAATAGTGAGTGATGAGACAGAATGAAGAACTACTGGGAACTCATGAAGGCCATGTCATCAAAAGTTTCAGCCAACCAGCTTCAGAGACAGAAATTTGTGAGAGCAGGTTTCTGAAGACAATTACATTTAATATTTGTGAACCATATGTGTAACACATATATTATGGCAATCCTTTAAAAAAATTAGCAATTCCATACTCATTGCAGAATGTGGATGGCATGTGTTGTAAACAACACATGGACCATCACTGAATGGTGATAAAACAAAATATTTTGAGCAGTAGGCCTACTAAGTACTGAATGAAACAAAAGGTGCTGTGAAAAATAACATTATACCACAATTTAAAGTCTTCAGTTGCATGACACTAGTTATCTTTAAGCTAAGTTTTGCATAGAAGAGCTTGAATCAAGGTTTCCTTGGCAGCCTGAATTTTTGTTTTCTAATGTTTTAATGCTTGAATTGCCTTGAATATGTTGCAAGAACGTGAACATTTACACTTACTGGGAAATTGAATCTGTGTCTATGCTAATACTAGAGTTAAGGCTGTCACGTGGAAATTGATACCTGAAATTTATAAATGGGTTCTTCATTGAAGAGTGTATAAAAACAAAAGTAATTTCCAAATGAACCTTAACTCAGTGTTCTTGTTTACGAATAGCTGTAACAGCTACATAACTGGCTGTGTAAGTATTCTAATTACATATTAATTTTGAAGAATGTTTTGCACTATAAATTATATGAAAACTAGAAGCCTGAATTTTTATTGCTGATGTGTGAAAAGGGACAGGAACAGAAGCAAAGCAGATAAAATTGGTAGTCATTGTAGTCTGTAGTTGTTGTCTCCTGTGGTGTGAATTGCCAGTAGTGTTTAGCTTACAACAGAGGGAATGGGATAAGCAATGGTATTCTTTTTTTTTTTTTTTAGTCTGTAATAGTTCTGCTAAGATAGTGATTCGTTCACTGGAGAGAGATAAAAGGATTACAGCAACAAGTGGGATTGGGGACTTATATTAATGCAGAATCAATACTGAACTATAAAATCAAAATTCATTGGACTGAGAATTGAGCATTTTCTCAAATTTTAGATACTCCCTCTTGTTAACAGTTTGCCTATGAAGTATTTTGATTATATATAATGTTGTTGGTCTACTGACCCATGCCACCATATAAAATTATTTTGGCATACTGTGTAGCATCACTATAATATTGTCTAATGCAGCTCAGATCTATCTTTGATAAAAAGCTGCAATTATTCTCCTGCTCAGAGACACAAATGGTTGTGGTGGGTAATATAAGAGCAAGAATAACACCTGATACTACAACTGGGTTTGCAAGGGTGCACCCTTGAGTAAATTGGTAACCCTGTTGGGTTTTAAAGCTTCACCAGAATAGCTTTTATTGGATATTTGAGGCTACACCATACAAAGGGCTTGCAATACCTTTGTATACAGGCAGCATTGCAGTAAGCTGCAAATATTTGCTTGTTGTTACTTACCTTAAGCTTTTACAGCTCTGCTTCATTATAAAGTATCAGTTTGTTTGAATCAATACCCACAGCAAGCCTATAATCTAAGCAGTGCATTTTCTTTCAAGAGATTTAACATCTCTTCTAATCTAGCATGGAAGGTTTTGGACAGCCAGAGTCCTGCATTGTTTAGGATTGAGTATGCTTGCAGATAAAGCATTTTCACAATTTCATAGTCTTCTATAATGATGCTGTTAGATGAACTTATATGCTTAGTGTTGGAATATTTAATATTGCTACATCTGTTGTTCATATGTGCACATGAAACCTTTTTTTCCATTATGGAAAGTAGCCATGAGGTCTCCCTTTCTCTACTTCTCTCTCTCCCCCCACGCTTTACATGTGTTATGTATGTGAATATTTGGCAGAATTAATCTAAAAAACATGTCAATGGAAAGAAGTAGTAGCGTTCCACACCAAAGATATACAAAATAGGTCTACTATTTTTCAGAGAAGAAAATTTGAGGCTTCCTTCAGGAAAGGGCAATGAGTGCCTTATAAAGCAGGAAGACTTATCTTTTCCCTTTGCTCTGCCTGTAGAGACAGGTAACATATGGCTTCAGGTAAAACCTGTGGCCCATCATTATAATATTCTTCCAATTCTACACTCACTGCAAGGAGTATTATTAATTTATATTATATCTAAAGCCATGCCTTTATCCTTGTTCCCCTATCCTTATATTGTGTATTTTGCTAGATTCTGGACATTAATCCTGCAGAAAGCCCTCATTCTTGTCAGTGCTCCTAAGGGCAGAGGACAATTTGATGATATCAGTACTTTAATCCTAATTAAACTGTTCCTTCTATACCTACTGTCTAGAGAATGAACAATAGAATCAGTACAGTAGTTTATGCACTATTTGTTTTTATATTTGTTTTACAAAAAAACCCCAGAAAAAATCTATCCAGCTTTTAGCATGCCACCAAGTTTTGACACAACTGAATTGTGCTGGCTAGAAAGAGAACATTTTAATGCATGGAAGGGGGGCTTACATCAAACTAAGATATTTGGCTGCTATGCATATATTACTTGTTTGATGGAGGAGATTGACAATAGAGTCTCTTTAAATGACAAGAGTAAAAGGCTTTACATTTTACAGTTAACAGCCCAGTCAGATGAGATGGATGCTTTTCATCTGACAGATCTCTAGATACAAATGTTCTGTCACCCAAAGTTACAAGCAGGTGAGTGCTGGAGGGCATAGATGATCTGCAGTCTTTTGATACACAAGGACTTGCTGATGTGACTACTTAGAAGCCTTAAAAAATTAGCAGCAGGATGCTTTATAGAAAACTGAGATAAAGTTTTCTGTTTCATCTGTGGCCCAGGCTCAGCCTAAAAGTGCATTTGCAAATATGGGATCAAGCTATCCTATTAGTTTTTTGCACTTGTAGGGTCATGGACTGACAAAAAAAAAAAGGAGACCGAGCTGTAGCTGGTGATAATGGACAATATATAGGGTAAGCAGTGTAAGAGCAGCGAGCTCAGTTGTGAATGACCTACTTAGGGCAAGGAATTGACATCTCCAGTAGCAGAGGAACCTGGTCTCATTCATCACTGCTCATATCTGCTTTTCATTCTGTACACACGTCAAATAACAAAATATTCCCCCTTATGTGGTAATTTATAATGCATAGAGAACCCATTTATGTCTCAGTGACTGAGACACTCTTCAAAATGCTGGCTTTGATGTACTGTCTTTCACAAATGAGCATTCTGGGGTGGAGTGCATGGCAGAGACTGAGTAATGGGGATTAGATTTTAGTGCCTCTGTGTGTCTTCTAATACTTAGTACTGTAGTACTTGAATACTTTATGACCAGAAAAATGGTCTAAAATCGGTGGCCCTTTAGCCTGACAGGAGTGAGTGCACTCTGTGCATTCCTGCTCAGATCTGTAACTGGCCTGCTGTGGAAGACCCTGGTTGTGTCCATATTGTTAAATGGAAAAAAGGACCAGAAAGCTAATCTTTGCCCTTGATTACCTCTTACCCAGATAACTGGTAGCTGTAGAAAAATTTTACTGGAAATTTTTGCCTGAAGTAGTCCAGAGCAGAGTCAGGGGTGGTTGACTACCAAGCCATGTGGGTGGTAAGGGGTTCAGTGTCTGAGCTTGCTCCCTGCTTTTTTATCTAGAAGTATAGGTATGCCCCTGGATCCTTCAGGGGACAATGCAAGAATATCTGAACCTGACCTGATCTGACTTGTACATGCATATGCATGCTTTTTTTGTGGATTTTTTTCATTTTCTTCTGTTTTACCATTTTCATGTTTTTCACTGTTAATAACTAAAGCCAAATTTAGGTAGCCAGCAAGCTATTAGATATTCTCATCACTCACTCGCTCTTAGGCACAAAAGTGCTTCCAGTATAAGCTAATACATTTAAAGTTTCTATATTTTTAAAATGAATACTTTTTCAATTACATATTTGGCAAATATTATCTGAAAAGTTCATTTTTAAAAAAGGTGTGTACTACTATATTGCGCATTCAAAAAGATGAGTAATTTTTATGTCACCAGCTACTCATTTTGTAGCAGGAACAGCCTTGTTTTTGTTTGATTTTTCACTTGGCAAACATTTGGCAAGAAATACACATCTGGATACAAAGTCATTTTAAAACTAACCTTTTGTAGCTATATGGCCTAAGCATATACCTATGAAACTTCCTATGAGATTCTGCTGGATGTTGACAAAAGGTAATCAACAATTCCTATACTGTATGCTACCCTAAATCTTTGGTGCTAACAGTTTCATGGGAGTACACAACACAACAAGAAACTTAATGATGTAATTAGAATATGAAATTAGATGATAAGCTCAAGAGTATTAAAAGATCAACGTTTAATATAACAAAAAGCAGAAAGGCAAAGGATTAAGAAGTCTTTTCACAAGTGACTTCATGTTTTTCCTGTCCATGAACATATGGAAAAGATAATACTTAGAAAATGTGATTACTCAGATAAGAAAACTTCTCTTCCTCAGCTCTAAAAGTGGGATTACTGTTTCAAGTCCAGATATAAACCATACTTATAATAATCTAACTGTGATCAATTTCTAACACAGCTTTCCATTGAAGCTGTATAAACAAAAAAACCAAATGCATTAAGAACTTCGGAGTACTCTGCTTTGTCAGTCCTAAAGTTTTAAAACTCTCAGGAGTGGCTTTAATTTCATAAGTCAAAAAAGATAATTTTTATTTTACTCTTATTTTAGCATGTTTTGTCTTTGCATTTGTAAGTTTTTCACTGAAATCAGTAAACTGAGTTTTTTGTGATTGTCCTTCCTAACTGAAAGCTGAAACTTGTGTATAATCACTTGTTTTCCAAGAGCTGAGCTTTTACTTCTTTATGGCAAATAGTATTAGACTATCGATGAAAGAGTAAGAGTTAATAACATTTCAAAATTGGAATTTGAGCAATATTAATGCTGTTTATGAATGTACAAAGTGGAAATTTAGAAATCTACTTGAAAAAATATAGAATTCCTACTACAAAACCTAATTAATTGGCTTACAGCTTGCTTCAGAAAAAGTCTGTGTGAACGTTTGATGTTCTGGCAAGTGCTACAGTATTAGATTGCTTTGACCACTGTATGTAACAGGGGTATGTGCATATAGCTAGGTATAGGTACAGACAAATACACCTATATAGAAAGCTAAATAAAAAATGATCTTTCCTCCATTAAAATAAACAATGTTAGGGTTAGGTTACTTTTCATAAAGATGAAGTTGTGTTTCTGACATGACATTCGGATGTTAGAAGCAAAGTCCAGGTCAGCTTGATAAATGCTGGAGTGCATGCCTTTTGTTGTTAAATTGTCCTGGTTCTGGCAAGGATAGAGTTAATTTCACAAGGAGCCAGGACAGGTGAGCCAAGCAGGCCGGGGGCTATTCCATACCATGTGACATCATACTCACCATAAAACGGGGCTAGTCGGGGAGGGGTGGGCTCGGCGTGGCTCTGGGACGGTCTGAGTGTCCGGTCGGTAGTCAGTCGGATCGGTAAATTGTTTTATCACTCATCGTGAATATCTGTTATCAGTACTGTTGTTGATTGTTTCCCTCTCCCTTGCTGTCCCAGCAACCTGTCCTTATCCCAACCTTTGAGGCTTTGCCGTTGTTTTTCCGTTCTCCTCCCCATCCCACCAGGGGAGGGGTGAGCGAGCGGCGCGTGGTGCTCAGCTGCCGGCTGGGGCTGAACCACGTCATAAATATTTGACTAAAATAGCCAATCTATTTTGGATTCTGAAACTCAGAGAACAGATTTGATTCAAAGCTTGCTATCGTCAGTGGCAGTTTCTCCAGCAAGCCTTATGCTTGGGATTGGATTTGATATAAAAGTCTAGCTGAAGGCATTTTTATCAATATCAAGATAACACAGCAGTAATATTTACTATTTCTTTCCAAAGCACTTTTTTGCCTTTTAGTCTTGATGGTATTCTTTAGGCTAGATTTTTGTAAAGCTAAATAAATAGTCCAGACTTCACTCACTGCCTTTGTAGAGCTGTTCTTGAAGGGTATGATGCCTTCTGTGCAGTTAACTTAGCAATGCTTTCCCCTACAGGAAAGCTGGTGAGGGACTGTTTATCAGGGAGTGTAGTGACAGGACAAGGGGGAATGGGTTTAAGCTGAAGGAGGGTCGATTTAGATTAGATGTTAGAAAGAAATTCTTCCCTCTGAGGGTGGTGAGGCCCTGGCACAGGTTGCCCTAAGAGGCTGTGGAGGCCCCATCCCTGGAAGTGTTGAAGACCAGGTTGGATGAGGCTTTGGGCAACGTGGTCTAGTGGAGGGTGTCCCTGCCCATGGCAGGGGGGTTGGAACTAGATAATCTTTGAGGTCCCTTCCAACCCAAACCATTCTATGATTCTATGATTCTATTTCCAAGCAAGAAATACTGGAAAGCAGGCTAACAGGAAGGTTCTCACTCATGAGATTTGCCTGTAGAAGTTGTGTTTCCTACATACTGTAGTACAAAGTTAATCTGAGATTCATTTGTATATAAATAAAGGTACCTAGTTCAAATCAGAAAAGACAAAACCAGAAAAGACAAGACCTTCCACAGCTTTGAGGTTACCTCTGAGCTTTCTGTTTCTGGGGTGCTGAACACAAACCCCAGACATTGGCTCTGATAGTCACAGCTTACAACCAACAGGCTCTTCTCTTCTGGTTCAAGTTCAGCATGACATTATAGGTACAGCACTTGATCATTCGTGTTCAGGAAACCTCCTTTCTGTCACCATCTCTGATGTTGGCCTATTTGGTGACTATGGCCAACTGTGTGCTGTACTGTTCCCACCTGTAAAAGAGAAGTAAGAATACTTCCTTCCAAAGTGAAATATTTTCCTGCTACTATATTTTTAGTTAAAAATGAAGAGAATATTCTTTATTTTGGAAGCTTTCTTCCATAATTACAAGCGATAATTTTCAGTAGCAGATGTAGATGTATCATTTCAGTTACTGAACATCTGGTCAAAACCTACAGGATATTAGTGGTTACTGAAGGGAAGGGAAAATAAATGTAGACACTTGTGCATTAATCATACTTAGGTCAGTGGATAAGGTAAATATAAATGTATTTCAGTCAAGTTTCCAGTGACTATGAACTATTCCTCATACATATTTTGAAATGCAGGGTGGTACTTTTGGAAGTACTGAATACTCTACAGAAAAAAAAAAATAGTTAATTTGCAGGACAGTAATTCATCATATTCACAAACCCTTTTTATTTCAAGAAGACAGCAGAAACTTTTTCAGAATTCTTTTGATAAAATCAAATATGCCCTTTGAAACAGGTTTTGCATAAATTATTTCAAATGGCCTTATGAGTAATACAGGCTAGCTATTACAACAGAAAAACTTCCTCTCCCTGTCTCTCTCCCTACCCCTCCTCCTCTGCTTCCAAGAGGATCCAGTTTCTATATTAGACTACAGTAAAAATTGTAGAATATATAGGTAAAATATGTATTTATTTAACTGTCTTATTTTTCCTAAGATTAAGGTTTTATCCACTGAGCTGTTGACTGTGTGATGTATAGCTTAAAATACAAGAATATTACCTGTTAATTTTTATGGTTTGCCTCTAGATGGAAAATACAAAGTGTCTTTAGTGACAGCAAGAACAGGTGTAATACAAAAGGAAAACTTCTATTTGTTTAAAGAGAACTTTAAAGATGGTTTTAACTAAGGTTTTCCATGAAGCTCTAAAGGTACAAGAAGGTACTTTCTTATAACAGAAGGTAAATTAATATGCTCATACCTATACTTATAAATGGCTAGTTAGTTCCTTTATTCACTAGATAGTAATGAATCTTGTATATAATTTTCCTTAGTGTGTCATTAGATATTTTGTTAGCACAAATATTTCAACTAATTTGATTTTCTCAAAAGCAAAATTTTTGCGAGACTGTAACCATGTCTCAGAGTAGAGCCTAGTGGAGACAGTTGAAACGGACCTGCTTTTCTGCAGGCATTAACAAGAGTTGCCATTATACCAAATAATTATAGCCCATCACAGACACATCCAGAAATGCTCTATTTGCCCCTGCTAAGCTCCAGTTCTAAGTAAGTGCACTCTTAGGGCTGAGATTATGTGCAGCCCTGTACTGGTATGATTCAAGATCAAGATTTTCTTCAGAAAGCCTGAAAGGGTATGCATCCACACTGAAAATTTTGAAAAAAACCTGCTAGATGGTAAAGATGACATTGAACAGAGAATCATATTTCAAGACTGCAGGGACTAGAAGAATAAAAGGCACTTGGACCTAGAAAACTGGAGGCCCTGTAATGTATTTCTGTTTAACTGTGTGAAACTTCAAACTACTTTTCTAAGAAGTTTGGAAAAATTCCGTCTTTTCCTGGACTGAAACCTTGGGGTGGAGGGGAGGTACAAGACATGACACAACAATGACAATGGGACAACAACCTTATCTTCCTGCTTCTAGCTCTTTTGCCTTCTGCCATTACCATCTTCCATTATCAGCCTTAAGGGAGTAACAATATTTTATTATTCTAGACAGATGTACCTAACTCATGTTTGTTTAGGACACTAATGATCTAATTAGTGGACAAAATTCTTTGAATCCCGGTTGTCACTAGAGTTGCTAGAGAAAGACCAACTGGAACTGGTATGTCGGCTCAGTAGAACGCAAAGTAGATTTTAACAAGCTTGTGGAGGTATCAAAGCAGTCCAATTATTATGGCACAGAGTTCACTACAAGTTTGTATCTACAGCTTTTTTGCCTAAATTGTCAGAAGTATCCAAACTAGCTCATTTAAATCTCTTTTGACCATCCACACACCACAGTGCAGACGTGTCCTTAACTAATGTTTTTATGTATAATATACTTTGTTAACACATATTGTGCTGTGTGTCACAGCTAGAGCAACTCCATTTCATAGCAACATTAATGTTTGTTTTCATTCCACCTCGGAACATAACGAAAACCTTTTGGAACATTGCAACAGAAGTGGAATTATCAAATTCAATGCTTATGTATTAAAACATATGGATGTGATTAGGGAACTGGCCTGGCACAGGGGAAACCCAGGTTCAAATGCATTGTTCTATATCATAGAATCATAGAATCACTTAGGTTGGAAAGGACCTTTAAGACCATCAAGTCCAACCGTTAACGTTGCACTGCCAAGTCCACCACTAAACCATGTCCCTAAGCACCACATCTACGCGTGTTTTATATACCTCCAGGGATGGTGACTCAACCACTTCCCTGGGCAGCCTGTTCCAGTGATTGACAACTCTTTTGGTGAACAAATTCTTCCTAATACCCAATCTAAACCTCCCCTGGCACAACTTGAGGCCGTTTCTTCTTGTCCTATTGCTCGTTACCTGGAAGAAGAGATCAACATCCACCTGTCTACAACCTTCTTTCAGATAGTTGTAGAGAGCAATAAGGTCTCCCCTCAGCCTCCTTTTCTCCAGGCTAAACAACCCCAGTTCCCTCAGCCGCTCCTCATAAGACTTGGGCTCTAGACCCTTCACCAGCTTCATTGCTCTTCTATATATCAACCAGGACAGACTTTTTTCTTGCTGGAACATGCTGGATTAGGCAGACTAAGGATTTGGACCTCTAGTTCCTTTAATAGTAAATCTCTTCTTCCCTTCTCTTTCATCAAACTTGCTATTTCTTTGCAAAGAATCTTCTCTTGATTAAAAAACTTATTTGATGAAATGTCATACAGTGAAAGGGTGTTCCAGCCAAAAATACTCACACATTGCTTAGCATGCATATATAACAGCTTCCAGCTAAGTAGAGAAATTCAGTCTCAGCTGTCAAGTGATATGCACAGGATCATGATGCAACTCAGTGAAAAAAAGCTGGTTTAGGACTGAGATTTCTTTGTGCTTAATATAATAGACTGCAGTGTAATACAGATGAGCTATATAATTATTCAGAACTTCTGTGTTTCCATTTTGTAAAATATATCAACAATGGAATGTATGAAATATGAAAGCAATTAATTTAAAATAACAGAAATTATTAATTTAACTTCCAGAATCTGATGTATGACCACGAACACACAGTGGGGTTGCTCACATCAGCCAATAAGGAATGCAAAAGGATGAGTGTGTGCCTCTCTCCTAAAGTAAGCCCTGACCTATGTTTGGCAATGAAAGTCTTTCTTGAAGGTTGGATTTTTGGTCCGAACGCCACTCCTAGATTCAAGTGCCCAAATTGTCCCTCTTGTATATGGACTATAATAACTTTTCACTTGGAAAGGGAGAGGAGACAGAGAGGGATTAAGGGTCTGGTAACCTCGTAGCTTGAACACACACAGAGGAAATGAGAAGCACACATTTATTGCATTCAGACTGAGGAAGTCCAGACCATGGTTTCCAGACCCCAGCGAACTCTTAAACCACCAACCTAAAAGAGATGCTAGGGGAAAGCTGTCTCTGTTTCCTCTGTTGATTGATATTTGGCCCCTACAGAAAGAAAGGAAATATTATAGAAGGAATAAGCAAAGAAAACAGAAAGGATGTCTTGCTTAAGCAAGAGATGGTAGGGATAGGCAGTGTGAAAAACCTTGTTTCCATCCAAGTTTCTAATTGTGTTTATGTAATTATTTTTTTGTAGTGCCTTGTTGCTGCAACAGGCTGTTAACGAATACAATTAACTTTTCTTCAGGAAGCGGCAGTAAATAAAAGTTTAGTTAATTAAATATGCTTTCTCAATTATTGTGAAGAACAGATTTATTTTTTTTCCAATAGACTTTCTTGAAAACAGTTCATCTTGCAGTGAAATATGCCAGGGAGATGATCAGTTTGTTGTGCTTGGTTGCCCTGTGGAAGCCTCTGGGTCCTTTCAGCTGCTGTGAAAATGCACAGCAACTGCTGGTCTCTCCTTGTTGGTATCTTCAGACACACATGGGACCCAGCTTGGAGGAATTCTTGAACAGTATGTTGGCTGATTTGCAAATGAGAAAATAGACTTGCTGATGGGTTAAAAAAAAAAAAAAGGAGTTTAATGAATATTAAAAAGCAGCTATATGTTGCAGGGATGAAATTTGCTTTGCTATGCCAGGTCTACTAGGGTCAGATGTGTTACGCATTTGATAACTTTGGTCAGGACTAACAGATCTCGTTTGACCTGTAGGGACACATTTCATCATCCAAAAGCTAATGTGTCTGATCTTTTTTTTAAACTGATCAATAGGGCTTTCATGTATAGGTACAAATTTGGAAATGCATTTATTGCTTTTGAGTCTTGTTTTCATTATTTCAAAAGCAGGAAGGGATTTCTTCTGAATGCCATACTAGCTGCTGGTAAATAACCCACGGCTTCCAAGAGAGCTTATTAGAGGCAATTATACCTTAATCTAAATGATCATGGCTTTAAAGATGTAAGCTTGGAAAAAGGGGTTACCTTTCTTGATATGAATGACTGTACTTATAAATGATGTTAAATGGCAGTTTTCCTCATTTACCTGCATATAGTCAGGTTTAATGTTCTGCTGCTTTGTTGTTGAGTCTTATTGATCTCAACACTCTTTGTATTTGCTTCTGGATAGACACTAAGAAATCTTCTGTGCACTGCTAATGGACAGATAAGATTTTGGGGGACATACCGTCTTATACAAAAAAGCCGGGAGTCTCATATGATGATTATAGTTACTCCATTGATGTTGCATTAACTACTTTACTCCAGGTGAAAATCTGTTCATGGACCTTTTGAAGATGGCTTCCTTGGATAATTGTTTGAAAACAATCTTTAAAATCATAGTCTTCGGATTTGTTTCAATATGCTATTTTTATTTCTTTTTGCTTTGTTGTTTGAGAATTTTGGGTTTTATTGTGTGTCTCTTTCATCAACAGAATTGAGATATTGCATTGTTATGTATTGATCTGAAAAGAAGTCCTAGGTAACATCAGCTTGTTCATACTGGTATTATGTGTTAAATTTTTTTCTACTGTCACAAATGCCTTTTTTCTTTATATACATAATTTTCCTTGTTTGGTAGAAATTTTAGCCTTTCACAGAATATCAGAAAAATGCAAGTTTTTTCTTTAAGCTATTTTCTGAGCAGAATCTATGAACATTGTTGAATTTGTTTCTTTTCATTGTCTAGTAATGAAATGTGTCTTTAATAAATCATAGGAAAGTTTCACGTATTACATGCTGAGTAGAAAACAAAAATATTGTATATATATGTGCACTGTAATGCACAAGTTACACTCAGACTTTCCTTCAGAACTTAGAGAGTACGCCCTGATGAGAAAGTGGAGAAAAAAAATCCATGTACTTAACAAATTTTTTACTAAATAATTTTTAATTCTTTTTGTTTGTATTAATAATAATTAATTAGATTTTAAAACAGTGATTCAAAATGAGTAAGCCTTTTGGACCTGTCTCCCATAACATCCTCCTTAGCAAAATGATGAAGTATGGGCTAGACACGTCAACAGTGAGGTGGAATGAAAACTGACTGAACTGTTGGGCTCAAAGTGTTATGATCAGCAGAGTGAAATCCAGCTGGAGGCCAGTCACGAGTAGTGTACCCCAGGGATCAATACTGGCTGAACACTTTTTAACATCTTTATTAATGATCTGGATGGTTGGGTAGAGTACAGCCTCAGCAAATTTGCAGAAGATACAAAAGCAGGAGGAATGACTGATAGACCAGATGGTTGTGCTATCATTCAGAGGGACCTTGACAGACTGGAGACATGGGCCAACAGAAACTGCATGAAGTTCAATACAGGGAAATGCAAAGTCCTGCACCTGGGAAGAAATAACACCATGCACCAGTACAACAATACCCCATGCAAAGTGGCTTTGCAGAAGAGGACCTGAGAGGTCCTAGCAGACAAGAAGTTGAATATGAGCTAGCAATATGCCCTTGAGGTAAAGAAATCCAAAACATCCTGGAGCATGTTAGGAAGAGCAGCAGGTCATGGGAGGTGATCCTTCCCCTCTAATCAGCATTGGGAGACCACATCTGGAGTATTGTGTCCAGTTCTGGGCTCCCCACTACAAGAAATACATGGGCTTATTGAAGAAAGTCCAGTGTAGGGCACAAAGATGACTAAGGGATTGAAGCATCTTTCATGTGAGGAGAGGATGAGACAACTGGGATTGTTCAGTCTGGAGAAGAGAAGGCTTTGACAGGGATTTTTTCAGTGTGTATAAGTACCTGATGTGAGGGAGTAAAGAAGATGGAGTCAGACTCCTCTCAGTGGTGTCCAGGGATGGGACAAGAGACAATGGGCACAAACTGAAAACAGGAAATTCCACTTAAACATAAGAAACTTTGAGTGGTCAAACACCTGAGCTGTTTGCCCAGAGAGATTGTAGAGTCCCTGTTCTTGGAGGTATTCCAAACCTGAGTGGATATGGCTCTATGCAACCTGCTGTAGTTGACCCTGCTTTGAGCAGGGGGTGCTGGACAAGACAATCTCCATAAGTGCCCACCATTCTCCGTGTGTGCGTTAGCAAAACCATAGGTGATACTTGCGCTCTTTGCCCTTGACTGCCTTGAATGTAGATCTGTCTTTGTGGCGTTTGTCCTCATTCCTTGATGTGGATAACTGGGGCTGTTTCATCTGGAATTAACAAAGGTATCTCACTGATTTACTTGTTTCTTTTTTTGAGAAGAGATGGTAGAAGCTGTACTGACATATACAATGGAAAGTACACTGATGTGGAACATTACAACAGAAGACATTTTCCTTACACGACTAATGTGCATTTTCCATAGCTTTAAATAGTTCTACAAAGTATATTTACTTCTATGTGATTCACTTTGCAATTAAAACATTCAGTTTAGGTATTTGCATATGGCTTATCTTTTAGTCATCATCAGTTAGGGGCCAAGATGGTGATGCGAGTCATCTTAAGACAGTTACTTACTGGCCATTGAGCTGAAGAACCCCACAGGCCACACTGAGTGAATACTTTGACTGATCCTCACTGGCTGTAATGGAAGTTTAGATACCTAGAAACCTTTTCCCAATGTTGAATCCTGCTTGTCTGATTAAAAAGCATTTCTTCTCATCAAGTGTGTGAAGTGGTCAAAATATCAGTTTTCAGCTTCCTTTTTGCATAACCAATGCACAAACAGTTAAACCAAGTATAGCATTCTCTTCTGCAGTTCTCGTTGAGCCAGTCTCACTATCAGTTTTAACAGAGTTTATTTTTTTACCTATAAGCAAGCCTCATACTTCTTCTCTTTTATTCATTTATTATTGTTATGAGATTTTAACATGCAGATGCCCCATTAAACTGGGACAGACTAGCTGTATTAAATTTTGACAAATCAGGATGTCAGCTTGTTGAACGTTAAAAATTCACATGATAATCTAATTTCTGTTCATTTTCATGATTGGCTACCAAGTGAATCTGAGTATCCTTATGGACTCTGAATTCATGTTCAGATTAAGTCTGGTTTTGAAATATTTATCTTAGAGATGAACCTGACATTTACTACTAGGAAAATGCAGTCAGATAAGTTTAATCTTCTGTATGTCGGTCTGTATTTAATTCCCTCTCTCCACAGAATATAGGTTTCTCTTAAAGGTAACAACCAAGAAATTGGAGAGTTCAAGATCCTGAAATGAATCAGAAATTCAATTAGCAGAGTACAGACTCTGGACTTCTGGAAAACAGATTTTGGCTTATTAAGGGAACAGGTAAAGGTCCTGTGGGAGGCAGTTCTGAAGGGAAAAGGAGCTCAGGAGATTTGGCAGGACTTTTAAGGACAGCTTCCTCCAAGTACAAGAATGGTCTGTCCTGTACTAAGGAAAAGAAGATGATGTATCAGGAAACAAACTTGCCTAAGAAGGCAACTATGGAGTGAGATCAGATTCAGAAAGGTCAGATATATGAGATGCAAATGAGGATGGGCTACAAAGGAGGAATATAGAAACATTGCCATATAGGGATAGTACTGGAAAAGCAAAAATCAACTAGAGATGAAACTAGCAAAGGAAATCAAGGGCAACAAGAAAAGCTTCTAAAGCTACATTAACAGTAAAAGGACAAACCAGGAAAATGGGGGGCTACTACTGGATGAAGCAGGTGCCTTAGTGATAGAAGTCACAGTTTAGGCTGAAGCAGTGGATGTCTTTCAGCCTTGGTCTTCACCAGTAAGGTTTCTTATACCTAGACACAGGGTTCAATAAGAAGCAGAATTACTTGCAGTGGAAGAGGAACAAATCAGAGATCTCTTAAGAGAAATCAACTCATGCGAGTCCATGCGACCTGCTTAATCTCTTTATCAGTATCCTCCTGGAGAAGGAGAGAGCATGCACACCTGTCAAAATGCAGATGAGGCCACACTGGGGGGATGCAGTCAGTACACCTGAGGACAGGGCCACCATTCGAAGGACCTTGACAAGCTAGGAGAATGGGACAACAGTCACCTGATTAAATTCTACAAGAACAAAAGTCCTGTACCCAAGAAAGACAACTTCAGCCCTAGTCAAGTTTGGAATCCAGTTTTGGCCTCCACAATGTACAAAAAGGATGTTGATCAACAGAATTTATAATTAATGGAAGCATTCTTTGATAGCTCTTCCAAGGGTGGATAGAGTTGGGAGCAAACAGCCAAAAAAAGCTATTTAGTTTTACTTATCATTAAAACACTTTTAACATATTTTAACAGGAAGCTCACAGGTACAACAAAGGCTTCTTAATTTATCTCAGTAGAATCTGCAGTGAATAACATTAGTTAATGAATTTATTAAATTCTTATTTATTTTATATGTATGGAAGTATTCTTCAGCCACTTCAAAGGCTTAGGAAAAGGCAGCATATCATACATCAGGACAATGGGAGTGTATATCCAGTGAATTCATAAAAATGTTTTAAAGAATCTTTTCAAGTAGCGTATTGGGTTTGTGTGGCAAGGTTTTGGTAGCAGGGAGGCTACAGGGGTGGCTTCTGCGAGAAGTTGCTAGAAGCTTCCTCTATGTCCAATAGAGCCAATGCCAACCAACTCCAAGACAGACCCACCGCTGGCCAAGGCCGAGCCCATCAGTGACAGTGGTAGCACCTCTGGGATAACATATTTAAGAAGGAAAAAAAAAAAACAAAAAACGACTAGCGGGAGCTTTTGCGGCCAGAGGGAGATGTGAGAAACTTTGCAGACACCAAGGTCAGTGAAGAAGGAAGGGCAGGTGGTGCTCCAGGTGCCAGAGCAGAGATTCCACCTGCAGCCCATGGAGGAAGGATGAGGGGGTGTAGAGATTCCACCTGCAGCCCATGGAGGACCCCACACTGGAGCAGGTGGAGGCACCTGAAGGAGGCTGTGACCCCGTGGGAAGCCCACACTAGAGCAAGTTCCTGGCAGGACCTGTGGCCCCGTGGAAAGAGGAGCCCACACTGGAGCAGGTTTGCTGGCAGGACTTGTGACCCCGTGGGGGACCCACACTGGAGCAGTCTGGTCCTGAAGGTCTGCACCCCGTGGGAGAGACCCATGCTGGAGCAGTTCATGAAGAACTGCAGCCTGTAGGAAGGGCTCATGTTGGAGAGGTTGATGAAGGACTGTCTCCTGTAGGAGGGACCCCACACTGGAGCAGGGGAAGAGTGTGAGGAGTCCTCCCCCTGAGGAGGAAGGAGCAGCAGAGACAATGTGTGATGAACTGACCACAACCCCCATTCCCCATCCCCCTGTGCTGCTGAGGCGGAGAGGAGGTAGAGAAAACTGGGAGTAAAGTTAAGCCTGGGAAGAAGGGGGGGGTGAGGGGGGAAGGTGATTTTAGACTTAGTTTTATTTGTCATTACTCTGCTCTGATTTGTTTGGTAATAAATTAGATTAATTTTTCTAAATTGAGTCTGTTTTGCTCGTGACGGTAATTATTGAACAATCTCTCCCCATCCTTATCTCAACCCACGAGCCTTTCATTATATTTTCTCTCCCTTGCCCAGTTGAGAAGAGCAAGTGATAGATCGGCTCTGGTGGGCACCTGGCCTCCAGCCAAGGTCGACCCGCCACAGTTGGAAATGTTGGATTGCTCTTGATCATTGAGAAACTTTCTGTAGATGATTTTTAACAAAAGTCAGTTCAATTTACAACACAACTTCCCAAACAGTTATATTGGCAAAGTGAGGCAGTGAATTCTCTGACAGGTGCAGGAGCCAGTGGCTTGGGAGAAGGAACTTCTCAAGATCCATCTGAGCCAAGACTGAAGCCAGTTGTATTGAATTGCCTTGGCTCAAGTGAAGTACCTGTTATGTCAGCCTGTCTCAGTGCAGTTTCTGTTGAGCCTATATTTGTGTTTTAGGGTTTCCTTTGGATGAATGCCCTTGGAATGATATTCTCTCCCACATGGACTCAGCAGGCCTTCTAATTTAGATGACTGTGGGTGAACATATGTGTGTAATGGAAATGTGCCCTGTCCCGGCACATTTAATAGGAAAGGAACAGTTACTTCTTTGCTAAATAAGAATTTAAGTGCATACGTGCTTTATAATATATAACTTCTTCACTGTTTTATAACCCTACAGAGCAAAACAATAAATGTGGCTCCTTACTAACTTCAGATAAAGACCAGGCATGCAAGTAAATAGAACAGCCTTTAGGCAGTAGTGTTTTACTCGGGGACTCCTAACCATGAACTATGATTTAGCTGTGACACCAACTTAGAGGAGAGAAACACTGGTTTCTTGTGAAAGTGAAGTTTAATTTAATGGCAGAACATTCAAATTAACATTTATCATTTAAGTGCCAAATTCTATTGTAAGGATTCATTTTCTGGTGCTAGGCAATTGCAGCACTTTTATCTACTGTACACAATATTCACTGATCCAAGATATTTGGTCCGATGGTTTTATATTCTCATAATCTGCCCCACTGATTTTCCAGTAAATGGGAAATGTCGCTATCATGCAGCGGCCTCAGGAATAGACCCACTCTAGAACTGACCTTCTGGACAGTCTACATGATGCTTAGGAGCAAACCCTTCCAGTTTTTTAACTTTATTTTACTATAGCATTAACATATCATGAAAATGATAATCATTATCTGGTTTGCTCTATTGACTCAGCTATGAAATGTAAATCAAATATTGTCTCCTGTCCTTTTAATCTTGTTTTTCTCAATAGACTTCATGTTCCATTTTTTCTAAATGCATTTTATTATAGAATATTGCAAACATTATCTCATAGTAAATATATTTGCTTTTTCTTACTGGAACTAGTATCCTTGAGATGGCTGTGAAGAGGTTGCTCAGGTTAGACTAGAGAATGAACAAATTAGGTTCTGAGCCAGTTCAATGTCTGTAAATCAGCTATGAGGGGAACTTCATTTATCAATGATCTGGACAAGGGGATCAGGTGCACCCTCAGTAAGTTTGCAGATGACACCAAGTTGGGTGGGAGTGTTGACCTGCTGGAGGGCAGGAAGGCTCTGCAGAGGGATCTGGACAGGCTGGATCGATGGGCCAAGGACAACTGTATGAGGTTTAACAAGGCTCAATGCTGGGTCCTGCACTTGGATCACAACAACCTCACCTCTGAATTTTTCAAGCAACTAGTTCAGATGATCATTTAAGAGAGAAGGTTTAGATTTTGGAGAAACATGACTTTGGCAGAGATTGAATGGCTTCTTCAAGGCCTTCTTTAGCTGTTTTATAGTTGGGGTTTTTTGGTGGTTTTGTGTTGGTTTTTTTTTTTTTGTTATTCCCCCCCCCCCCCCGCCCCCTTTATTATTCTGTGAGGATTCTGACACTGTGGAGGGGATTATTGTTACAGTTAGAATTTATCTTCTGCTTCCCACTATTTAACTGCTCCATATCATTCTCAAGCAAATTATTTCAATTAAGTCCTATCTTCCTCAACATATTGACATAAGAAATAACTGTATACCAATCTATTCCAAATAAATTGAATTTATGTGGTTACCAATTGTATTGGTATACAGTTATACCAATACAAAAGATTGGTATACAGTTATACCTATACAAAAAAGACATAAAACAGAATAAACAATCTTGGCACTTAAAAAGCTCATACTCAGAACCTCTCCGTTGTTTTCCATGCATTTCTTTTCCTCTCTACTTACTATATTTTATTTAAAAGATCTTTACTGAAAGCTCAGAATGAAAATTTCTTTGCTCATATAATTTTTTGGGGAAAAAAATATTGTGCTCTTTTTCCACTTTCCAAGCAGGATGAAATATAATGAATTATAAATTTAACTGTACATGATTTATATGAACAACCCCCCACACCTCTGAAGTATTTTGATATGATTAAATTCTGTGATGCTTAATAATAATGTCAAAAAGTAAAATTTGCAAATGGAAGGAAAATTATTTGTAGAGGTCTGTAAGATCCTAAATAAAATATTTTTTTTTTTAAATTAATATCATCCTGTAATTCCAAAACTAGTAATTTTCTATATTTTGCACATCTCTTCCTTCTGGAAGACAAAACTATTTGCCACACAGACAATGATAAGTAGTACTTTGTCAACTTTCTCACAATGCTGTTGTGATTTGTTAATATCAGAAATGCCTCCGTTGTGTCTTGGAGACCTCAAAACACTTTGTCAATGATGACAGTTAAACCTGGGATTGTTTGTGTCAGGATGATAAATTTATGCTCTATCTTTCAGAACTTATGCTTTGTCTACCACAGCTTTTACATAAAATATTCAAACATTTTGTTTGTTTGCTGTAATTTAATAATAGTTTTATTCAATAAGTCTTGTCAAATGTTGGGAAAATAGTGTTCTCCTTCTCTAAATATTTTTCTACACTAAGCCATGTTAAAAAGCCTGAAACAACTTTATTTTTCAAGATTACAAATTATGCATTACCATTGCTCATTTGCTCATTTACTAGGGTACTACAGGGACAACTTCAGTTTAGAGCAAAATAGACTATTCCTCCCTCTACTGGGTATGGACGACTCTAAGAGTTAACAGTGCTTCATATATCTTCCTCCCTAGTATACGAGGGAGAAGGAGTGTGATTTAGAGGAACCTTGTCCTCGCTGTAACTAAAACTGTTCATACAGATTTTTCCAAATATAACTGATTTTTCAATTCAATTTACTGTGTTTTGTTTTGTGAGAGGTGGTCAAATACTCAGTATGAATGCTGTATTTGGAGACAGCTTTTTTCAGCAAGTGTGTGGATATTGTCCTCTTGCTCTAAGTAGTTAAAGATTTTTTTCTTTCTTCCTTTCTTGTCTTTTGTACTCCTCAGTTTCAGCCTGCACTTCTTTAACTTAATCTACCTGGGTGTGGACGTGATATCTACAAAAAAAGCTCAAGCTGTTCTAGCATACAGAATACACCTAATTAGCAACGAAGGCTGATGTGAACACTTACTTTGTGACTGTGTTGACTTCCCACTCACTTCAAAGTAGAGTTCAAAGTCCTGATCCCAAAGAAAGCACTAATGACAAGATTGCAGAAGTGTTCAATACACTCAGCAAAGGCCGGTTTTTGTAACACTCTCTATTTCCATTTGGGTGTCAGGTAAGTCATTAAATTCTCAGAAGAGCTCACTGTGTTGTCTACTGAGCTGTTGAAAATCTGGAGATTAATTGTTTAGCATCTGGATATGCTAAAGAATTCTGAGTATCTGCCATTTATTCAAGGGTCTGTATGGGAGCTGAAGTGTTGTGAAAACTGAGTTCCTTCTTATAATTTTGCCAGGTAATCTTTCAAGTCCCTCCCATACCCACTATTTATTATTTCTGAGCTCTATGGAAATCTAGTCCTGAAATGAAAATTTGCCTCTAAACAGATTGGCATCTGCTTTGTTTAATGATTTATTTTTTTTTTATAACCTATGAAATGAGAAAAATTCTTTTATCTTACAAACCCTGTATTTTCTGATTTGCAGGTGTAAATTCTTGAAAGTGTAATCCTTTCTTGCAATGTATTGTCTATAACACAATGTTTCATACTGAAGTCTTTTCCTCCTCAATAAAATCCAAATGTTTTTCACTTTAACATTGGTCCACTGATGGTTTTTTTTAGTGAGGTCTGACTTTCACTGGCATTGGTCACATACAATATAATCTACGTCCACCATATTAAAATAGTCAAATTAAGGTCCCAGTGGATATTAATCATCACAAACTCCCTTCACCTCCCACCCTTCCTGCCAATTCTGCTCCAGCTCACCTGTGCTCTGGGTGGAAATAGGCTTTAGAAGATTCTACCCAAATGTAAATGGCAAGTTTTCTCCTACATTTGCGTATTTGTCTTTGCTTCAATTGTGCAGTGTCATAAAAAGCTAAAAACCAAGTATGTGATTCTCATATTTGACTGCCTGCCTTTGTGCCAGTTCTGAGATGGGTGAGGAATCATCAGTGAACTGAACCCTTTTCCTAAATGAGATAATGAGAGTCACAACAATTTTAAATGGAAGGACAGGGAGGGCAGTGCTCCAGTAACGATTGTGTGGGCAATGCAGATGCACAGACGATCCAGGTCACTTGGCTTTAGCAGGACTCATTAGTTCAGTCACTGTGCTATTGACCGTGCATGTGTTTCTTCTTGAGTAAGCACAGCTCTGGCAGGGGTCTGTCAGAGCTTTGGCAGACCTGGACTGGCTCCATATGCATCCTGAGTATTTGTGTAGCAATGAGCACAAGCCTTTGGGGCCTGCCAGAAAGAAGCCATAGGACAGCTAGAGACTAGAACCAATACAAAAGAGTTACCTCTACTCCAGTTGTAACACAGATTTATACTGTCCCTTTTCTTGGGCTTTCCAACTCCATCTTATGTTGCCTAGTGGAAAGCTGACTTCATCTGATATATGTACATAAATATGTAGATATGATTGTTTGCTGTTCAGTATTATATGCTTGAGCTCTGTGGAGCAGAGCTCAAGAACAGGAGGCCACATGACTTGCAGGATGCGGGGTTTTCATTTTTGGCCAGCTCTTGGCTTAGAGCTAGGCAAATAAAATCTACATTTTATAAGTATCTCTAAAGTGACAGTCAAAGAGAGGCAAGCGCTGTAGCCAATTGCCAGATGTTGGTAGTGATAGCGTAAATGTGTTATTAGAGATCTTTAAAACATCAGTGCCAAAGCAGGACAGAACCTACCTACATACAAATACTAGACTGGAAGGGGGACAAGCCAAAAAAAAAAACCCCCACAATCTCCCATAAACCTCATGAATCAAAATTAACTATAAATCAGGTATCAAGTGTTTTAGATGTGAGTTTGAACAGGGTGCCCAGATGTTAGATTGCCCTCAAACACCTACAAATAGATGTCTGGACACCTTCGGGGTAACTTGGAGAAGTGAAATTTGTGCAGAGGTTCCTTTACAGCACATGGACAAGTCTAGGTGCTTCTGGCACCCATGAGAGGTACTAAGATAATTTTGCGTATAATATGGATTTAAGCTGTGGATTTAAGTCGTCTTTTAAATGAGGGCTGCACCTTGCTAGTGTCCCAGAAAAAAGGACATCTTCAGAGCTGAAAAGCCCTTAGACTGAGAGCTTTCTGGATGTGTGGAGATACACTCAAATTCTGCCTTGTTTTTAGACATCAGAAAAGGCTTTCAAGATCACTCTATTAATCTTTATACAAGGAGATAATGATATTGTACAGTTGTATACATGCATGTTTATTCTGTTCAGGAACCAACAGTGATTTTCAGTTTATGTTAATTTAAAAAAATATTTATCATTACTTTTTTTTTTTTACTGTAAATAAAATAGCTGTCGATACTTCATTTAACAAAAGCCAAACAAAAGTTTGTATCTCACTGTTAGTTGTATAAATAAGATTCCACAGTGGCACTCAGGAAGACTTTCAGTCAGTGCTAAGTTAATAGAATAGAATAGAATAGAATAGAGTAGAATATTTTCAGTTGGAAGGGACCTACAATGATCATTTAGTCCAACTGCCTGACCACTTCAGGGCTGCCCAAAAGTTAAAGCATTTTATAAGGTCATTGTCCAAATGCCTCTTAAAAGCACTGACAGGCATGGGGCATCAGCCACCTCTCTAGGAAGCCAATTAAATATATATAAAGTAGTACTAAAGCCTGGTATAGCAGATGTTTATGCACATTGTCTAAATCCAGCATTTCATTAACATAGGTAAGGATTCAGTAGTGAATTATTACTTTTAAGTCTTTCATTAGTTACTTACAATTTTGTGATGCAAAATGACTGAAGAAATCTGGTTATGGGAGAACAGGACAATACAGAACCCTTGTCAGTGATGTTAAAGAAAAACACAAATAATCTGTAGTTGGTGAATAGCTCCCCTGATGATGATAATTCTCCTTAGAAAGTATTTGTTAATCATTATTCACCAAAACATCTTGTATCTTTCTAGCTATTTGATAATTATTGCTTACATGGAATATAAGGAAAGGATTTTTCTAATGATTCTGAAAATAACTTGTTTAAGTTGATGAAATTGAAATCTGAAAGAAATAGAGACATATATTATGCAGTCTTGAACAGAATAATTGATACAGGATTTTAGTGGACTAAACATAAAAGGAGCTATCAAAGCTAAAGTATGTGTGTAAAAGTACACCATTACTGCAGTAATGAGTACAGAATAAGATAAAAATATTTTCTGATAACAATGTAGTATCTATTTATAAAATATTTACAGTATAGAAAATATGTTTATTGATGAAAAAGCCTTTAAAGTCAGGCAGTGCCATCAAATCTCTCAGATTATTTGAAGAAAGTAGACCCCTTAAGAAATAGATACTAATCAGATATAAAAACTGTGTAAAAAGTAAAAATACCTGAGAAGAACTGAGCCCAAAAGCAGGTTTCATCTTTTACAAGGTTAACTGTAGGCATGTTAAGCTAGGTTTTAAACCATTTCTAAAGTTATGGAAATCACAGGAAGAAAAATGTGCTGAAGTCTAATAAGGATCATAAACTCCTCATTCAACAGTTCCCAGACTGCAGTGCATGTACTAGAATAAGCGTCTGCCCTAATGATGCTCATTAAAATTTCTAAGGTGATGTGCTGAGTACTTCTGAGTGTCTCAGGGTCTGAAAATCGCTTAGCTGATTATAAATTTGTCATGCTGTGAAGATTTTGTGAGATGTTTTTAATTTGAAATACCTCACGTTGGTAAGGTAGAAGGGAAAGGTGATGATTCCAAGAACAGTTTGAGTGCAGGAAAAAAAACAAAAACCCTAAGCATCTGGGGTGTGAGGAACAGTACTGTAAACTTTGGATTCCTGTTCTAAAGCAGACTTCAAGAAGTTGTTAGCTAGCCTCGTCCTACAGTGCAGCATGATGTTTGATAAACTGTGGTAACTAGAAATATAAATTTCTTTTCACATTCTGGAACTGAAATTTCAACCATATTTCAACCATAGCCTGATGCTCTTTGGGGGATAGAATTAACCATTATGTTTTAGACAAGCAGGTAAGTTTTACAGTAGTTTCAAGGCTGCTATTAATTACATTAGAAGTCAGAGTGGAGCAACATAATCACCAGAATAGCTATGCCTTAAAAACATTTTTGAAATAGATAGAACAATGAAAAATATGAACAGCTGAATATTTCTGTCTAGCTAAGATATACCTTCTGAAAACAAATTGTGTTGCGGCAATTGTTTGGAGTGTATTAATATAATTCCCTACCTATATCAAACAGAATTTCGCTCTGGACCTGTAATGTCAATGGGACTATTCCCACGGATCCCAGTGGACATTTGGTCAGGCCCTCATTTCTTGCAGATTCAACATTGTGGCTTGATTTCTTAAATATGTATACATCTGTGACTATGTATGCAATTCCTGCTAAAGCCTAGAGGAGACAATCCAGGGGCTCCGGATGCAACAGGAACCAACGGGGTAACACTGGGATGATACATCAAAAGAATTCCAGCCACCCCAGCCAATAAGTCAGCCTCATCGGGGGCACAACTGAAATGCCTCTACGTGAGTGCACGGAGCATGGGGAATAAACAAGAGGAGATGCAAACGTATGTGTGCCTGCAAGGCTATGATCTTATTGGCATTACAGAGATATGGTGGGATAGCTCCTATGACTGGAGTGTTGGGATGGAAGGGTACAGGCTCTTTAGGAAGGACAGGCAGGGCAGGGGAGGAGGGGGTGTTGCCCTCCATGGCAATGACCAGCTGGAGTGCATGGAGCTCCACCTGGGGATGGATGAGGAGCCAACCGAGAGCCTGTGGGTCAGGATTAAAGGGAGGGCTGGGGCAGGGGACATCATAGTGGGGGTCTGCTACAGGCCACCTGACCAGGGGGACTGAGCAGATGAAGCCCTCTATAGGCAGATAGGAGCAGCCTCACGCTCACAAGCCCTGGTCCTTATGGGGGACTTCAACCACCCCGACATCTGCTGGAGTGACAATGCAGATGAGCGCAAGCAATCCAGGAAGTTCCTGGAATGTGTCGATGACAACTTTCTCCTCCAAGTGATAGAGGAGCCCATGAGGAGAGGTGCCATGCTGGACCTTATTCTCACCAATAAGGAGGGCCTGGTAGGGGACATCAAGCTCAAGGGGAACCTTGGCTGCAGTGACCACAAAAAGGTGGAATTCAGGATAATCAGGGCAGCGAGGAGGGCATGCAGCAAGGTCACTACCCTGGGCTTCAGGAGAGCAGACTTTGGCCTCTTCAGGGATCTGCTTGGTAGAATACCATGGGACAAAGCCCTGGAAGGAAGAGGGGCCCAAGACAGCTGGCTAATATTCAGGTGTCACCTCCTCCAAGCTCAGGAGAGATGCATCCCAACCAAGAGGAAGTCAAGCAAAAACACCAAGAAGCCCCCATGGATGAACAAGGAGCTCCTGGACAAAGTCAAACAAAAAAAGGAAGCCTACAGAGAGTGGAAGCAAGGGCAGGTAGCCTGGGAGGAATACAGAGAAACTGTCCGAGCAGCCAGGGAGCAGGTTAGGAAAGCCAAAGCTCTGACAGAATTAAATCTGGCCAGGGATATCAAGGACAACAAGAAAAGCTTCTATAGGTGTGTTAGTGAGAAAAGGAGAACGAGGGAAAATGTGGGTCCCCTCCAGAATGAAACGGGTGACCTGGTTACCCAGGATATGGAGAAGGCTGAGGTACTCAACAACTTCTTTGCCTCAGCCTTCACTGGCAAATGCTTGAGCCACACCGCCCAGGTCACAGAAGGCAAAGGCAGGGACTGGGAGAATGAGGAACCGCCCACCGTAGGAGAAGATCAGGTTTGAGAATATCTAGGGAACCTGAAGGTGCACAAGTCCATGGGACCTGATGAGATGCATCCGCGGGTCTTGAGGGAACTGGCAGATGAAGTGGCCAGGCCACTCGCCATCATATTTGACAAGTCCTGGCAGTCTGGCAAAGTTCCCGCCGACTGGAAGAGGGGAAACATAACCCCCATTTTTAAGTAGGGTAAAAGGGAAGACCCAGGGAACTACAGGCCAGTCAGTCTCACCTCCGTGCCTGGCAAGATCATGGAGCAGACCCTCCTGGAGACTATGCTCAGGCACATGGAAAATAAGGAGGTGATTGGTGACAGCCAACACGGCTTCACTAAGGGCAAATCACACCGGACAAATTTGGTGGCCTTCTGTGACAAGGTTACAGCCTTGGTGGACAAAGGAAGAGCAACTGACATCATCTACCTGGACTTGTGCAAGGCATTTGACACTGTCCCACATGACATCCTTGTGTCTAAATTGGAGAGACATGGATTCGATGGATGGACCACTCGGTGGATAAGGAATTGGCTGGATGGTCATATTCAAAGAGTTGTGATCAACGGCTCAATGTCCAAGTGGAGAACGGTGACAAGTGGCGTTCCTCGGGGGTCGGTACTGGGACAGGCGCTGTTCAACATCTTTGTCGGCGACATGGACAGTGGGATCGAGTGCACCCTCAGCAAGTTTGCTGACGACACCAAGCTGTGTGGTGGGGTTGACAAACTGGAGGGAAAGGATGCCATCCAGATGGACCTTGGCAGGCTGGACAGGTGGGCCTGTGCGAACCACATGAAGTTCAACAAGGCCATGTGCAAGGTCGGCGCAATCCCAAGCATGACTATAGGCTGGATGAGGAATGGATTCAGAGTAGTCCCGAGGAGAAGGACTTGGGGGTATTGACTGATGAGAAGCTCAACATGAGCCGGCAGTGTGTTCCTGCAGCCCAGAAAGCCAACCATGTTCTGGGCTGCATCAAAAGAGGTGTGACCAGCAGATCGAGGGAGGTGATCCTGCCCCTCTACTCCGCTTCTGTGAGACCCCACCTGGAGTACTGCGTCCAGCTGTGGGGGCCCCAGTACAGGAGAGACATGTAGCTGTTGGAGCGAGTCCAGAGGAAGGCCACGAAGCTGATCGGAGGGCTGGAGCACCTCTCCTATGAGGACAGGTTGAGAGAGTTGGTGTTGTTCAGCCTGGAGAAAAGAAGGCTCCAGGGAGATCTAATTGTGGCCTTCCAGTACCTGAAGGGGCCTACAGGAAAGATGGTCAGGGACTGTTTATGAGGCAGTGTAGCGACAGGACAAGGGGTAATGGGTTTAAGCTGAAGGAGGGTCGATTTAGATTAGATGTTAGAAAGAAATTCTTCCCTCTGAGGGTGGTGAGGCCCTGGCACAGGTTGCCCTAAGAGGCTGTGGAGGCCCCATCCCTGGAAGTGTTGAAGACCAGGTTGGATGAGGCTTTGGGCAACGTGGCCTAGTGGAGGGTGTCCCTGCCCACAGCAGGGGGGTTGGAACTAGATGATCTTTGAGGTCCCTTCCAACCCAAATTATTCTATGATTCTATAAGTCTGGCTGTGGTGTACACATATTAAATGAGAAAATAAATTAATTTCTATAGTCATTTTCCTTCTTTTTTTTTTCCCCTTAGCAAAACAAAACTTACTCCATCTCAACTTGGCTTCTGTCAGCGAAGCTGCTCTTTTTCTCATCTTTGCATGTAACTGGATGCAACTTTTCCCTCACTTAAATTGTTTAATGCAGATCGTTCCTTTGGAATCTGAGAGGTTTGCTGCTCTTCCTCAGCCTCCCTCTTCCACTCTGTAGCTGTCAAAGGATGGCCTTAAAGTTAATGAATGCAAGATAGGATGACCCAAAATGTTGCTGACAGTAACTTTCTGTCTTAATTCCAAACTGTGTTGGAAAACAGTCTTATATTATCTGATTCAATTTAGATTGATTTACAATGTGAGCAGGTCACATCTATGTTTCAGCAATTAAGAACAGTTAATCCTTAGTGAGCCCTTTTGGACTATATACAGAGTAGGATTAGCGTTATTTTTTATTCTTTTTTCATATGCATAAGAAAAACAGAGGAGTTATCTATTGTAGTGAATACAGGTTTCAGGTAGTATGATTAAACCATGATCTACTTCCCTCTATACCAGCGGATTGAATTAAAAGTCTGTAAATCTCCATCAAGCAATAAGATTTATAATGAGGAAAACTTTCAACCTGAAAATAACTGGTGTGTAGCTGCTGACACTGGGCACTGTTCAAGATGGGCACAGTACGATAAGACTAAGGGCCTTTGCGGTACACAGAGAAGAATTCCCCATTTAAATGTCAGAGGTAGAGCATGACCCAATTGCTCTCACGTGTGTGTGCTTGCCCTCAAGGCTGTAGAGAGAAATGACAGCTGCTTGCAGTGCCAGTTTACTAACCAAGAATAATAATATTATAATTTATGTCTAGGATTAAATTATTACCTATTCTTCTCTTTGAGCAACAGGAAGAAACAAGGCTGTTTTGTCTCAGAGGATTTTTTTAAAGTCTGATGCTATTCAGGACTTCTTATCAGTGTATACCACATATTTTAAGTGACAGAGTGGCACTAAAAACAATGTGTCAAAGAAAGAAAGAAACAAAACCTGAAAGGCCTGGGTTTGGTTTTGTTTTGCCTTTTACCCTCTCTTTACGTATACATACATTAAAGCAATACCAAAGGGAAGCTCAGTAAATTTCACAGCTTTCTGTTCCGTAGCGTGGTCTTCAGGCCTCATTCTAAAATGTACTAAGTATCCACAAACCCCCCTCAACTCAATGAATGCTCCAGATGTTGAGTAACTTTAGGACTTAAGGCTGTATGTTAATTTCTGTCCACTTCAGAAAGTGTGATAAGGTAACAAATGGAGAATTAATTAAGTGTGCATACTATTGATTGCATCCCATATGTTATCATGTAATATTAAAAATTGGTTGTCAATACCTACAGAAGCACTTAGAAATTTCTTTGCATTGGACACATGCTATACCTTATAAAACAGTCATGAAATTGAAATTCTCTTTTTTTTTGGCTTATTTCTACTGTATTATAGACATCCAAGTGAAGTCATCCTAGTTTTCATATAATTTTGATGCATAGTTGACCTATTGCAGCTCTGCACTACTTTAAAGCTCTAGCTCTATCAAATGGTATACACATGAACCTGAAATGCAATTTCCTTTCCCAGCCAAAGGCACTCGTATTTTAATCTTCATTATGCAGTTTTCTCACGTTCCAGTATTTGGATGAATAAAAAAATCCAACATATTTTGTTGCAGATTTTTTTTTTTAACCTCAGTTCTGGCCTCAGTTGATTTCTATTTTTATATAGTCATTTCATTTTTTTCCACTTTTCATTTTCCAACATTTTTTCTTGCATTTTTATTATACATACATATATATATATGCATATGTATATGAACATGTACATGTTGTTGCAGATTGTCTTCCAGAGTGAAATCTCAGGGTCTGTAATATCCAAACCCAGGCACTGTGCAAATGGAGAGGTGGGCATTTCATCATTGTTTGATGCAGTCACAGCAATAACTGTAATTTAGTTTGGAAATAGTGGTTATCCACCTATTACCTGTTTAGTTATGCTTTGTTAAATGCCTGAGAAGATACTGTTGGAAGGTTTTGTGTGTGCCAGGACTCATGAAAAGATTTGGCACTGGCTGTTGCTGCTCCATGAGACAATCCATATTAAGCACAGGGAAAGGAGGGGCAAGGCCCTGTTCTGTTAGCAAACTTGTCCAGGCCAAACAGAGATGCAGTTTGCTACTGAAAATTCTTTAATAATTAATAATCCGAAGATAGAAAAAACCCAAAGTTTAGCCTTTCTGGCTCCAGAAAAGGTATCCCTTTTTGCAGCTTTGTGTAGTTTTCATTGTTATGCATCTTCAGTGTTCCATATGGAATATCTTTAAGGGTAAAGCTGGCTCAGCTGGATTTGGCAAATCAGGATTGTACTCCTGGTCTTTCATTCTACCATAAATAGGATGAGAACTGCCCCTTTGGTAAATGGCTTAGTAATTGATTGATAAAATAGACGATGTATTAACTTAGTTATAGTGTTATTACAAAGTGGTAAATTCTGCTCTCATCTAAAGTCTAGGCTGTCTTCATTTTATTTTGGTTTTAGTTGACTTCATGTGTCACAGCAGGAGCTCAGAAATTAATGTAAAATTCAAAGTGTGATTGCACTATAATTCATAAATCAGGACTTTTCATGAAACTCTATTATAAAATGTGGCATTTGAAATCTCAAAAATGAATTGACCTTTTTAATGTTCATTTCACATTGTAAAACTATTTTTTCAAACATGCCATTAGGCTTTAAGAGTTCTTGGATGTGATCTGACTCTGTGTACTGTCACACTCTTTACACACACTCCTCATATAGTTTTGCTCAGTACAGAAATTGTGGCATTTGCAGTTATGGTTCATTCCTCTTCCCCAGATACATTGAACATTTTGAGGCAAGAATCTAGCTTATGTAGTTCACACAAGGATTGGCACTTAATTCATTAGTCTGTGAAAAGTGTTTTGTGATTCTATAGCAGTTCTATATACTATGTAAGTGCTGTCATTTTTTTTCCTTATAAAATTCAGATCTGAGAAGCATATTCAAATTACTATTGTTTAACATTTTCCCTCTGTTGAGTGAAGTCAAGGCATCTGCATGCAATGTTAGCTAAGTATTGCATTCGTTTCAGACTTAGTCTACAAAAAGAGAGGTTTCGATAAATCTATAACTGTGGGCCATGTCTGTAGATTAAGAGAGTTATGCCCACTATTCTGGTGGTCGTAGTGAGCCTACTGAATCACACAGAATCACAGCATGGTAGGGGTTAGAAGGGACCTCTGGAGATAATCTAGTCCAACCTCCCTGCTAAAGCAGGATCACCTAGAGCAGGTTGCACAGGATCGTGTCCAGGCTGGTTTTGAATATCTCCAGAGAAGGAGACTCCACAACCTCTCTGGGCAGCCTGTTCCACTGCTCTGTCACCCTCAAAGTAAAGAAGTTATTCCTCATGTTGGGGTGGAATTTCCTGTGTTCCAGTTTGTGCCTGTTGCCCCTTGTCCTGTTGCTGGGCACCATAGAGAAGAGTCTGGCCCCATCCTCTTGACACTCATCCTTTAGAGATTTATAAGCATTGATGAGATCCCCTCTCAGTCTGCTCTTCTCCAGCCTAAACTGACCCAGCTCTCTCAGCCTTTCCTCATAAGAGAGATGCTCCAGTCCCTTAATCATCTTTGTAGCCCTCCGCTGGACTCTCTCCAGTAGTTCCCTGTCTTTCTTGAACTGGGGAGCCCGGAACTGGACACAGTACTCCAGGTGTGGCCTCACCAGGGCAGAGTAGAGAAGGAGGATAACCTCCCTCGACCTGCTGCCCACACTCTTCTTAATACACCCCAGGATACCATTGGCCTTCTTGGCCACGAGGGCACATTGCTGGCTCATAATGGTTTCAGCCTCAGATAAATTAAAGACTTCACAAAATAAATGCACAAATAGTGGTGATATTTTATAGAATGGATATGTTGTAACATATTGCAAAGATACACAAGCTTGTTGATGTTTGGCACCCATTCAAAATTAGTAGACCTACCTGTGCTGATATTAAACAAATATTATAATATATGAATTTTTTTGATCCTGAATATATTTTCTTGATCTTTCCTCCACTAATATGAGATATGTGTTATTCTCAGTTACTAAACTTGCCAAAATACATGAGGTTTTCCTGTAATCTGTTGCTTGTGATTTTTACAATTTTCCTTAGCTTGTATAGATGTTGTCTGATAAACCATGTGTGCATGTGTTACTGCATTATGGTCTCTGATATTACTGTGGATCATAGGGGCTGAAGCATCTCTCCTATGAGGAAAGGCTGAGAGAGGTGGGACTGTTCAGCCTGAAGGAAAGGAGGCTTGGGGGGTATATCAATACATAAAGGGAGGGTGCAAATATGATGGAGCCAGTCTTTTTTCAGTGGTGCCCAGTGACAGGACCAGAGGCAATGGGTATAACTGAAATGGGTGAGATTTCATCTGAACATCAGAAAACACTTTTTTACTGTGAGCATGACCAAGTGCTGGAACAGGTCATGCAGTGATACACTTGCTTTTCAAGGCCCAGGATAATATTCTGGGCAGTGACATGGATCATGGAGTATGTTTCCAACCATCCAGTAGTCACTTCCACAATTGTAAGCACATGATGCTTGCCATGGAGGGTTCATGGTAGTGTGATAAAATCAATCTGCCAGACTTCCCCATACTGATATTTCAGCCATTGTCCACTATATCAAAATGGCTTTAGCTGCTTAGCTTGTTTGATTATGACACGTTTGATATTCGTGCATAACCTGTGCAATGGCACCAATAGTCAAGTCCACCCCTTAATCACAAACATTTGTTTGTTACCTCCCTTCCTAAATGTCCTGATGTGTCATGGGCCCATCGAGCTATAAATAGGTCACCTCTTTGTTCCCGATCCAATTCCACCTGAGCCACTTCAACTCTAGTAGCCTCGTTCACCTGCTGGTTGTTTTGATGTTCTTCAATGGCACAATTCGGGTATGTGAGCCTGGAGAGGTTGTGGAATCTCCATCCTTGGAGTTATTCAAAAGCCATCTGGACATGGTTGTAGGCAATCGGCTCTAGGTGACCCTGATCTAACTTCAGTATTAGTTCAACTTTGAGAACAGGTTTGACCAGGTGACTTGTAAAGGTCTATTCCAACCTAAACTGCAATTCTGTTCTACGAATACCTCAATTATCTTTTAAACTCGCAAATACCAGAGGAAGGTTACAAACTTCCACATAGCCCTTTTCTTATTTACCATACAAGGAAAAGAATTATTTATACATGGCAAAGATTATTTCAGAGGCCTCCAACATGCTCAGAATTCCAGCAATTAGCTGAGACTGAAACTGAAGTCCACAGTGCCTTCTTTTCCAGAGACCCTTTTACCCTTTGCACTGTATTGCCACCACATTAAAGTAAATTCCTCAGATCCAAAGTCAATTCCAGCAGCCTTGAAGTTCTGGTCTGGAGAAGCATGTGACTCTTCTAACCATTTTTTTGAGTGAAGGCTAAGGAAAGTGCAGAGTAGCAGCTCCATATCCTGAAAGAGGGCGAGTAGAGAAGAAAGAAAATTTAAGAGAGGATATAGAATTCCTTCTCAGTTGCTACCAATTGAAATTCTTCTCCAGGGTCCCAAAAGGTATTGCCACTGATTCCAGTGGCACTGATCCTCACTCTGACTGTTCAAGTGAACCTCAAAATAAGCTTAAGTTGATACATGGGTTCAGGAAGTGTAACGCAAACAAGGAGAGCGCTGTGCTTTTCTGTATGTGGTTATGCTAAAAGATGTTCTTTTAATCACAGCAAAAATGGAGATGATGACAATCCTACCTGCCTTACCCCCAAGGATGCTGTGTGGATAATGTCATTATCTTGCTGTCACACAGCAAGCTCACTGCCCTGGACTTCAGGAGAGCAGACTTTGGCCTCTTCAGGGATCTGCTTGGTAGAATACCATGGGACAAAGCCCTGGAAGGAAGAGGGGCCCAAGACAGCTGGCTAATATTCAGGTGTCACCTCCTCCAAGCTCAGGAGAGATGCATCCCAACCAAGAGGAAGTCAAGCAAAAACACCAAGAGGCCCCCATGGATGAACAAGGAGCTCCTGGACAAAGTCAAACAAAAAAAGGAAGCCTACAGAGAGTGGAAGCAAGGGCAGGTAGCCTGGGAGGAATACAGAGAAACTGTCCGAGCAGCCAGGGCTCAGGTTAGGAAAGCCAAAGCTCTGACAGAATTAAATCTGGCCAGGGATGTCAAGGACAACAAGAAAAGCTTCTATAGGTGTGTTAGTGAGAAAAGGAGAACGAGGGAAAATGTGGGTCCCCTCCAGAATGAAACGGGTGACCTGGTTACCCAGGATATGGAGAAGGCTGAGGTACTCAACAACTTCTTTGCCTCAGCCTTCACTGGCAAATGCTTGAGCCACACCGCCCAGGTCACAGAAGGCAAAGGCAGGGACTGGGAGAATGAGGAACCGCCCACCGTAGGAGAAGATCAGGTTTGAGAATATCTAGGGAACCTGAAGGTGCACAAGTCCATGGGACCTGATGAGATGCATCCACAGGTCTTGAGGGAACTGGCAGATGAAGTGGCCAGGCCACTCGCCATCATATTTGACAAGTCCTGGCAGTCTGGCAAAGTTCCCGCCGACTGGAAGAGGGGAAACATAACCCCCATTTTTAAGTAGGGTAAAAAGGAAGACCCAGGGAACTACAGGCCGGTCAGTCTCACCTCCGTGCCTGGCAACATTGTGGAGCAGACCCTCCTGGAGACTATGCTCAGGCACATGGAAAATAAGGAGGTGATTGGTGACAGCCAACACGGCTTCACTAAGGGCAAATCGTGCCTGACAAATTTGGTGGCCTTCTGTGACAAGGTTACAGCCTTGGTGGACAAAGGAAGAGCAACTGACATCATCTACCTGGACTTGTGCAAGGCATTTGACACTGTCCCGCACGACATCCTTGTGTCTAAATTGGAGAGACATGGATTCGATGGATGGACCACTCGGTGGATAAGGAATTGGCTGGATGGTCATATTCAAAGAGTTGTGATCAACGGCTCAATGTCCAAGTGGAGAACGGTGACAAGTGGCGTTCCTCGGGGGTCGGTACTGGGACAGGCGCTGTTCAACATCTTTGTCGGCGACATGGACAGTGGGATCGAGTGCACCCTCAGCAAGTTTGACGACGACACCAAGCTGTGTGGTGGGGTCGACAAACTGGAAGGAAGGGATGCCATCCAGAGGGACCTTGGCATGCTGGACAGGTGGGCCTGTGCGAACCGCATGAAGTTCAACAAGGCCAAGTGCAAGGTCCTGCACGTGGGTCGGCGCAATCCCAAGCATGACTATAGGCTGGGTGGGGAATGGATTCAGAGTAGCCCTGAGGTGAAGGACTTGGGGGTATTGATTGATGAGAAGCTCAACATGAGCCAGCAGTGTGCGCTTGCAGCCCAGAAAGCCAACCGTGTCCTGGGCTGCATCAAAAGAGGTGTGACCAGCAGGTCAAGGGAGGTGATCCTGCCCCTCTACTCCGCTCTTGTGAGACCCCACCTGGAGTACTGCATCCAGCTCTGGGGTGCCCAGTACAAGAAAGACATGGACCTGTTGGAGCAGGTCCAGATGGCCATGAAGATGATCGGAGGGCTGGAGCACCTCTCCTATGAGGAAAGGTTGAGAGAGTTGGTGGTGTTCAGCCTGGAGAAAAGAAGGCTCCAGGGAGATCTAATTGCGGCCTTCCAGTATCTGAAGGGGCCTACAGGAAAGCTGGTGAGGGACTGTTTATCAGGGAGTGTAGTGACAGGACAAGGAGGAATGGGTTTAAACTGAAGGAAGTTCGATTTAGATGAGATGTTAGAAAGAAATTCTTTACTGTGAGGGTGGTGAGGTACTGGCACAGGTTGCCCAGAGAGGCTGTAGATGCCCCCTCCCTGGAAGCGTTTAAGACCAGGCTGGATGGGGCTTTGGGCAACATGGTCTAGCGGAGGGTGTCCCTGCCCATGGCAGGGGGGTTGGAACTAGATGATCTTTGAGGTCCTTTCGAACCCAAACCATTCTATGATTCTATGATTACTCAAGATCTTTGATCCTATGGCAAAAAAGGCAACATAACCAGGGAACGTAAGAAAAGCTCATATAACGCTTCAAGAATTTCTTTCAAAAGAACTTGTAGATATATCAGAAGTCACTAAGAAACCAGAGATACAGGGCACGTCTTACATTTTAACCTTGAAAAGTCCATTTTAATAGAAAACTACCTCTCCTGTCACATGTGAACTATTCACTCTGTGAATGCACATGATGTTACAAGTGAGAACTGAGATAAACATGCTTCATCAGTAAAAGATTGCACTTTCATGTAATCGTCCTTAGTAATAATGTCAAAGTAAACAAATAAACTGGATCGAATACTTTCAGAAAAGCTGTAATTTTCATAAGGCAAGAGTGGAATCAGGTCTTTTGAATGTCTGTTTCAAAGTTCATAGTGGGCTTTTTTTTTTTTTTCTTTAGACCATATTATGCCATTAGAATTTAAAAACAATGTGTCATTAGTTGCAAAGAGAACGTAGGTTTAATGGTGTTGACAAGATATGTTTCTGCATCAAGGGAATTTTCGAAAACCTCTTATGTGTCAAAATTTGTACTTATTAGTTATCTGACGAACTGTGACCAAAAAGATTTATGCCGTCTGTTACAGCCCTGCCAAGAAGTCTCCCTCTCAACTAGATGTCCAACTGATTGCTGTGTCAGGTCTCAGCTTTCATTTGAGAGACCTGTGCTTTTTCAGCTGTCTGAACTGGGTTTGTGCTCTATCTTCAATCCCTTTGTAGAAATTTCAGCTTTAGTTAAAGTTCATCTCTTCAGGCAGTAGCTAAGAAATACACTGACCATTTAAGGGTTTCATAATCACTTGCTATTTTAGCCAGCACCAGACATTTGCAGAGCTAGAAAAATTAATAAAAAATACTTCAATATTCTTACTTTGATTTCCCTAGGCTTCTTAACATGTTTTGACCTTCATATCAGAATCCCTAATGGAATCTAACAGTCTGCTTGTTTTTCACTGAATTCTCCTAAAAATCTTGGGGTCGGTGTCCATACGCGTATGTCTTACCACTCCCCTTTCTAAGCTTTTAGCATGTCTATTGAGAAACTTCTCCCTTATTGTTTTCGGCTACTTAATTCAAGAATTCCCTGCTCAGCTGTGTCATGTAATCAGAGTCCCACACTAGGTTTTTTGGTAGAACAGTTGAACATCTAGCAATATTTTCACTGGGAAAACAAAACTGTTTTTTTCATTCAACATAGACAGTTCTCAGAGAACAAGAGACCTTGTCTAAACTAGATCCTGGATATTTCATGCAATTCAAGTGCCTGATCCAAATGCCTGTATGTTTTAGCTTATTCTTGAAAAAGAATTGAAAGCTGTATTTTTGCAGGTCACTTTCCTGTTTGGTTACCAATATACTTTTTGAAAATAAATGTCCTAATATATATCTAATTATTTGCATTAGTCATTAACATTAAGTGGCACTTTGTCAAGTAGGTACAATCTGTGAAATTTTGGGAGTATCAACTACCTTACTAGCAGTGAATGATTGTTCTTGCTGTATAAAAAAGTTCTTTCTTATATCAAGGTGAAACCTTTCATGGTGCAACTTGTACACATTTGTCCCTTGTCTCCTCTATGTGGCTCCTTGTGAAAAGAGAGTATTCACCTTCTTTGTAGCTTTCCTTGAAGTACTGGAATGCTGTGATGAGGTCTTCCTGAGCCTTCTGTTCTCCAGGGAGAAAAGACCTAACTCCTTCAGTCTTTCTTCATAGGGTAGGTTCTCCAGCCCTTTGATCATCTTTGTGGCCCTCCCTGGGAACCCATCCAGTCTATTTTCCTCTTTCTTGAATTGTGGGGACCAGAACTGGACACCGTAGTCCAGGTGTGGCCTGACAAGCACTGAGTAGAGTGTGAAGATCACGTCTTTACTTTTTCTAGTAGTGCCCCTGTGGATGCAGTCCAGGATCGGATTTGCTTTTGTTGCTGCAGCAGTGCACTGCTGAGTCATGTTCAGATTGGTGTCGTCACCCGGGGCACCCAGGTCCCTTTCAGCAAGGCTGCTCCCCAGCCATACAGATCCTAGCCTGTACTGGGCTCTTTGGTTATGTTGTCCCAAGTGCAGAACTTTGTGCTTGTCCTTGTTAAACTTCATAGTGTTACTAGCTTACTCTTCCATCCTGTCCATGACACTCTGTAAGATGACTCTCCCTTCTGAAGTGTTTACCTCACCACTCAGTTTACTGTCATCAGCAAACTTGGTGAGGATGCTTTCAATCCCATCATCCAGATCATTTATGAAGATATTGAACAGTGTAGAGTCCAGTATTGGTACCTGGGGGACACCACTTATGACAAGCTGCCAGCACTCTCTATATTGCATCCTATCAATCAATTTCCTATCTTGCAGACCACCAGTTTGATCTGTATCTTGCCAGTTTGTCTAGTTTGTCTATTTCTACCATGTGCAGTCACACCATTGAAAGTAAGAAAATGGCTTCTTCAGTTGAGGCATTAGCTATAGCACAAGTAAGAGGACTCTCTCTCTTTTTTTTTTTTTGTTTTAAAATAATTTAACTTATTTTCTTGAAAAATCTGAAAAAAATTCCCAATAGTTACATTTTACATTTGTTGAGATTTTATCAATTCTTTAGGTAGCTGCCCAACACTTCCTTTAGGAATTTCCAGCTTAAACATTTAGTAATTTCTTTGTATATTTTATACAGAAGACAGAATTAGACCATTACCAATATAAAAACTAGAGAACTGAAATAATTCCACTAGTATAGTTTTCAAATTCTGGCAATCCGTTGTTCTGATGCTTTTGTTGCTTCTAAAACTAGTTTTATCCAGTTTCCAAGGTTGCATTCTTTTGATGACCAGTAATTGACCGTTGGTGTATTATTAATAACCAACGGGCCCTAGTATCATCCAGTACATTTTCAAGGCTTCTGCTATCATCACATGCCTTTACTCCCTGGTGCAGTATTTTATTCTAGAGTCACAGACAGTTCATTCTACACAAAATAACTACTAGCTGTTACTATCTGCTGGTTACAAAACTATATATACATGACATTGTTTCGTCGAACTATTATACAAAGCTAAGCAAAAACTAGACCAAAGTAGGTAATAGTTACCTAGTCTTTAAATCATATTTGATGAAAACTGAAAAAAAAAAATTGCCCAGGTAGGCCAAGACAAGTCATAAGTCTCCAGGTGTAATGGCCACTGATGAACCTACCCTACATTACTTCATCTAATTCCTCTTGGAACTCATTCATATTTTTCCTCTCCACTCTGTTCTGTAGAGATTAATTCCATAACTTAATTGCCTACTGTAAAAACAGACTCCCTTTTGTTTTCATTCTACTTTTGTGCTTTCTACGTACTGACTAGTGAGTAATAATGATCCCCAATGAATTCATTATAACATTGATTTTTTTATATATATTTATAAATATCCTTTTGTTCAAATAAAAAACCACTAGACTACTAAATGCATTTCAGAAGCCTATTCATACCTCTTTTTGCTTTGCTTCCTTTATGTTATATTTACTGCTTTATCTTTTTTGATAAAACTATACACTGCTTTTGGAATGTGGGTACACCATGCATTTATACAACGGTACTGTAATATTTGCTGCCTTGTATTCAATTATTTTTCTAATAATTTTTAGTTTCTTATTTGTATTTTAGCCACTGCCCAGCACCCACCTGTGGCTTGTAGAGAGCATCTTTTCTCTTTGATTCTTTACTAGTACTGCCAACTCTCTAACCAGTTTCATGCCTCTGTTGGTTTTAAAAAGATTTTATCATCAGTAGTTATGCTTCTAATAAGCAGTCCTCAGAATATTTCTGGCCATGAGGCTTTTAAAATCTCTTTACTGAAAGTCAGTGGTTAATTTAGACAGTGTTATCGTGATTGAATAGCCAGATTTATTTTTGTATACATTATTTTCTAATTAGCAATATAGAGTATACTCTGAGCACTTTTACATCATCAGCAAGCTTTGTTGCTTCACTTTTGACCCCTTCTCCAAGGTCATTCGTACATATGTTAAGCATCACAGCTGTATATACCCTTGGGCAGCCCTTTCTCTGGTCTAAATTCTAACCGTCATTTTCCTTTGTTTCCTCACAACTGTGAATTCAAAAGGACTTTCTTCTTATCTCACAGTGGTTTAATTTCCTTAAGAGGTTTTAGTGAAACAACTTCTTGAAAGCTTTTTGAAAACCCAAGTATACTTTATTGATCATAACATCTTTGTATACCTGCTCTTTGAGTAAAAAAAAAAAAAGGCAAGACTGCCTTTTTCTTAAGGAAACAGTCTCCAGTATACTTTGTTCATACACATGTCTCCTCATTCTATTCTTTATGACATTGATCTGCCTGGTATGAAGGTCAGCCTTCCTGGACTATTATTCCTTGATCTCTCCTAGGAGATTTTTGTCAGATTGTGTCACATTTGCTACCTCTTGGTATGGAGGCTGACTTAAATGATAAGCTGTACACTGCAGCAATTTCACATCTGAGTTCTTTTAGAGGTCTTGAGTGAATACCATCTGCTCCTGGCAGTTTGTCACTATTCAGCTTGTTCTAAATCCTCTTCTATTGACAAACCAGTTGAAGAGGATTCCTCAGTCTCCCCTTCTGTAAAGAATGACTCTGTTATGGAAATCTCAATTCCAAGCCTCTCGAAGCCTTGCCTTCCTTGAATCCTTCTTTTATGGGTGATCCTTTTATGATTCACTGGATATATCTACACTGGCAAGGAGTTCAGACCTATCTGTCTGTAGAGTGATACAGCTGTTGTTGAGGACCTGCTACTCCACTATGCATATTTCACAAAGCTTTTTTTTTTTTTTTTTGTAAATAAATATATATATTGGTCTACTTCTAATCTAGTCCCATGTACTGAACACCCACCTGGCATGCATTAGGTGCACTCTCTTCCAGTTTAGTTTCATTTGAAAGTAATCTAGTTCATGTCCTCCAAGATTGCTACTCAGCCTGGAGCAAAGGATGGTGAAACGAGTTCATGTTCACAAAGATTTCTCCATGGGGTACATAGCTGATGTCATACTTTGACTCAAACAGTGAAAGTTACTTCTAGGTATAAATTAAACAAAAGAAGAGAGAGTGACACAGAGAGAAAAGGAAAAGGGAAAGAGATAACTCTACTAAGTGGATGTCTGGGAAAGGAAGTGGTGGAGGAGTCCCAAGGCAAACAAACTGGGCATCCTCTTCAGTGCAGCAGGGTCCTCCAGTAATACTCTGGCTATATTAACTATACAGTTTTTTTCAGGACTCACTCAAGCTCCCTGTTGGTTTTTTTTCTGCTTATAGTGTTATCATCACTGATTGGAACACATTTTATAAGGGACAGTTGCATGCTGACCTGGTATTAAACTTTGTGTGTGCATTTTATTGGGTAACGTAAACTAAATGTGCACCCTAATGCAAAAGCTACAACCCAAGGGTAGAAAATAGGAGAAAGAAGATGTGATTCTCTTACGAGTGCCAGTTGCTTCCCCTGAGAATTAGCTGTAGGAGTAATATTGGGATTTACACGTTAAAGGCCATAACAATAACAACACAAGAGCCCTGGGGAAAAATACTGCCCAGAAGCAGTGGGAAACAGTGCCACGACAGCTTGGCTGAAAGAGCAGAGAGGCAGGGAAAGACCAGCTCCCAAGCTGCAAGCAGAAGGCCCTGAGCAGTACAAAGGCACCGAAGGCACTGTGCCCACGGGGAGCAGGGACGGCACAGAGGAACTGCACTCTTGATCCAAACTGCAACCTACTAATGCATGTCCAGCATTTCTGCCTCTAGGCAACATACTGATCCTGCTGTTTCTGAAAAAAACATTGTAAGAAAAAAATAATTTGACAAAAGATACTGACATTTTTTATTTAACCTGACATAATTAGCAGTATTTTTACTTTTCCCACTTAGAAATGACTTGTTTATTAAGAATCTTTCTACTCCTCTTAGCCTTTTCCTTTTCTAATGAACATTTTTGCTTTGTATTATTTTGAAACCTTTTTTTGATTTCTGATATATAGTATCATGTTGTATACAAATATTTTGTTTTTTTCACCAAATAGTTTTAATTCCCTTTTAGCCCACCTTCTGTTTCTCTGCATTTCCCCTTTTAGAAGTTAAAGATGCATTGCCATCACAGGTTTCTCTCCATTATAGGTTGAATTGGAGTGCATAGAATATGAGGCAGCATATGGTACAGTAGTGAATTGTATTCAGAAAGAGATACACGGAGGTACAATTAGTTTCCAGCTCCCATTGGAAAGTCAGTGATAGCGGGTTGCTTCTAGCCCTCCTCCTTCCTGCCTCCCCCACCCCCCAGCTTTGGGGATCACCTATCTTGTGTTTAAGCAGCATGACACACAAGCTGTGAAGCATATTACAGTCCTTCCCACCTAGACATAAGGCTAAATTAGATCACTTGGTTTCTGCTGACTCTTTTATAATTTAATTTTACCATAAATCACACAAAGTATTTTCAGATCCACGGGATATAATTTCCAAAAAGAAAATGACTTTATTTGTAATCACTGGGAATGACACACTGTGCACTCAGAAAAGCTGTTCAGAGGCAATAATTCTTTTAATTATTTTTCTATAATTTTTGAAACAATAACTCATGAGGCCTGAAATAAAAAAGGCCATTTCAAACTTGAAAGGCTCCAAAATGTGGTACTGTCTGTTTCTGTGCTCATAGAACAGTTTAGGGTAGTGCGTATCTGACATATGCATCTTTCTTGGTTTCTCCCTTGGGTTTTCTGATATTAGAGGACACAGTACTTGGTACACTGCTCACCAGCTGGAATTCCTTACTGCCAACAGACACCAAGGAGGTATAGTGGTGTTCTTTAAATAAATATGGTGAAAAGGTAATCACTCAGTATGACCGGTTTGTTTTTGTTTTTTTTTTTTTTTTAAGTGTGATAGGAAAGAAAAGAAGTAATGGATTTTTCTCCATTTGTTGCATTCACTGCATCATGGATTCATTTCTGCCTTGTATTCTATTTCTATCAGAATGGTTAGTAAAAAAGTGAGTAAAAGACCCTTAATTTCCACTAAATAATCTACGGACTTACTAACAAAGCAGAAGAAATGTAATAAACCTCCAAGGGAAACAGCCCTCTTTTCTTTCTTCCTTTTCTTTTTCAGTTAAACAATGCTGATCTTCAGATGTTTATTTTTGCATTTATAGAGTAGCGTAGGAACAAACCATGAAGGCAGCACATGTGCTGACCCAACCTAGAAAGTGATGTGTGTCCTTGACATGCTTTTCTCTGGTTAAGTAATTGAATAAAGTGGTACAGTTGTTCGCAGAGGGGATGGATGTGATTTTGTTGGTGTATTCCAACACAGAAGAGACAGCAAAGCTCTTTCTCTATTTCTCAGTTACTTAAAGTTCCTTGAACTTTTAAATGCATTTTGGTCACTAGCACTTTATAGAAAGATGAAGGTGAATAGATGTTAGATTGATATTTCATTTTTCTGGGGACGGATGAAAATTACTTGAATGTAGAACACTAAAAAAAATATTAATATAACTTTGCTTAAAGGTATCTGTTATCACCTTTGAGGAAGTGGAATTCCTATTTTATAAAATTGTAAATTTCTCCCACTTTACCTACTGGCCCTACTCAGTGTTGTTATGTTTGGCCTGGAGAGCTGTATCATATTTTACACATAAGTTGCTCAATTATTTCTTAGTGATGGCAAGATAGTAAATGAGTAGGACACCAGAACTGAAGGCAAGTTAACAAATCCAATGGTGTATTTAAATTGTTTCAGTTAAAAAATACTTAAGGAATTCCAATGGCAAAATCTAACATGCATAATGGCTAATCACTATTGCTTTTTTATTCTTTTGCTCACTGGATGATGCAATATATATCGTATCTTAGTAGTATTTTGCATTTTTTGCTCCTGTGTGCTGTCGACTGTTTCCAGTAACAACTGGACAAACACCAAGTCGATTAAAAGTGATGGAAACTAAGAATACTATATTTAGTCAAAGTGAGGTGTGTCTCTCAACATTAGGGATGGTTTGCAAATCTCTTTGCAAATGCAGTGACATGCAGCTAGCACGGTATCATCTGCAAGATAAATGTAGTATTAATAAAATAAATGAATATTCTGCATGGTATTTCCTAACAGTGAACTTCAGAGAGTAATGGAGTCTGTATTGCCTTATTCACAGTCTTTTTAGACTGTGAGTCTGGTGGGAAATCTTACAAGAGGAAGCTGTTGGGATTTTCAGCATTTCTAGCACTAGACTGAAATTCTGTGTTAATAGATTTTCTTTCCTTTTGAATGTCATTACAACAGAACAAGCTGGGGAGGGTAGGGAAGCATGTATGTGTTGAGGAGGGAATTTGTGAGTCAGTCTCTACAGTTTTCAGAAAGGTTTTGACTCAATTTGAATTTGAACTGAAAGTCTGAGGTACTTCATTTTTTTAGGATCAAACTGCCTCTTTATGAAATTACCTTTTAAAAATGAAGCAACACAACATATATTAAAAATGTATTTGAAATAACGTCTACAAGCTCAAGACAGGTGAGCTGCAAAAACCTCAGACCACACTGCTAGCTCTTAGACCTTTGGGAAGGAGCTGCAAAGGTGGTCAGGAGAAGACATAAGACAGGCCATGAAACCAGAGATATTAGGGGCTCCAAAAAGGACTTGTGCACTGCCCTTTGATTTCTGCTAAGCTTTTCGATCCATGCCCTTTGAAAACTAATGGCATCTGAAAGTGGGCAGGCAAAACATATATGTCTTTAAGTTATCAGGTGTGATTTCCAAGCAACAGGTGAGAATGCTATATCCAAATGAAAGATAGATAATTTTCATCTCTAGCCTATAGACTGTGAGACATTTTCACTGCACAACTTCAGTGGGAAGTTCTAAGCTCAGAAACATTTCCTGTACCTGGGCTCTTTATCTCGTCAATAGTAATAAAAGGCTCTATTTGGAGAAATGGATACCTTAAGGTGTTACCACAACTGAATTTCACCCTCAGAGGATGAACTTGGGCTGCATCCAGAATGGAGAGCTGTGGTACTGTTAATAAGGTTTGCACCCCATTTATGCTTTGAGATTCCTGAAAATAAGTCTCTCGTTACAGTTTCTCACCAGAAATCTTTTCAGGTCAAGTTTGCTTCATAGGACATAAGATATTTTACTTTTGCTCCTTCAGGCTCAGTAATTCATTCTTACTGGGGAAAAAAAAAAAAAAGTGTCTTTCTTCTTCTACCTATTAAGACATAATAAGGTTGCTAGACATCTGGTATCTAAAAGTTGATTGTGAATTGTCCGTCTCAGAGCCTAGTGCATTTGAACATATATTCTCACTGCTACAACTCAAATAATTTTTTACCATTTTTACCTTTCCATTCAGAGAACTTGATCGTAACTAAACTGCCATAAGTCTAAGATGACAAGCATTTTTATTCCTCTTTAGATGCCATTGAAAATGCTTCTAAGTTTGAAGAGTGCTTTAAAAAGGGAAAAAGCACATTCTTAGAAGTATGCCAACCCTCCTGCACTGAAATCTGTTATGACACAGACACTCATTTTCTGGTTGAGCTCATGCATGAGTCATAGAAGAGTCCAAATCCTTTGCCTTTATACCATTTAAACACTTTATAAATCCTCTAAAAAACAGAACACATTTTACACAATGCTTTTGCTCTTATTTACTAAGAAACCTCTGCATTCAATTTTTCTTGTCTAATGACTGCTTACATTATTTGATTGACACTGTCTTTTACTATCAGAATTTTAGGAAGATGCTGCTATTTTCTTCTTCTAAGCATATAAATTACGACAATATTTTTTAAAATTATATTGTATATAAATATGGCATTACAATAATGTCTAATGATGAACAGTGAAACGATCTACAAAGATCAGTTTTCTCCCTTGCATTTACAATTAAAATTTACCAATTCTGTATGCTACCACACTTTTTCTTCCTCAGTTTGTCATACATAAAATTTGAGATTATTGTACAGTTTTATTTTCACTAAGGGGAAACGATGGTACTAGAAGACTGCATTTCCAAAATGTACTCTTTCAAAAAAAAATTAAAAAATTGGTGCTTTGGGTATACAGTAAGCTGAGTGGCCAAAAGCTTTCTCTATTGGAGCATGTCTGGCAAAAGTTCTCCCCATATTATACAGCTTTAGTGTTAGACATATGTATCTTGATGTATATCATTATCCTGTAACCAGAAATCTTAATTTTTAATCAGCTGAGTCTTTGAAGGTTTGTAATAGAAAATAGACTTTCTTCCCATAAAAGCACGGTATTTACAGGGCTTTGTACTGACCTAAAGTTTCTACACTATTGCCTCCACAAGGGCCCTTTACCATAGCAACATCCCGACAGAAAGCAGTTGTGCCAAAAACACTTTTCATAAATAAAATAGAGAATTACATGAACTTGGTATCCACAAACTTTGCCACAAAAATGATGTTTCACAATATTAATGTCTGATCTAGTTTCAAAAATTTAGTAGTGTGGCATTCTGCTTTCACCTTTCTGCATTTTATATGTGACTGGTTAGCTATTTCATTCTTTTTATTGTTGATGGCCTTGCTAATTTGAGGGAGAAGGTGTAGTTGCTAGCCAAAAGATAAAATGCTGAAAGGTTAAGGCAATAAAGCACATTACTATATTTCATGGCAGAGAAAATTACTTACCTGTAATTGTTGTTCAGTGAAGAAGTGAAACATTCGAGCACCCACTTTTTAATGGTTTTCCGTGACAGTGACCTGGTGTCTCAGTGCCAGATAAAACAAAATGCTGGGCAGATTTTCGAATAGCTTTTGTCTCTCTGCTCAACCCAAGTGGCCTTTTAAAGTCTAGCCTGTGAAATGAGTCTTGAGGGTTTGAGGGAAAAGTTATGAATAATCTAGTGATTAAGGAGAGACGAATGTATGATTAGCATGAAGTTTGGTCATTTATTCATTCATCTTTACAACATTTAGGGTTTAGTTTTGCCTGGCAGTATGCTGATAAACACCTGGACCTGAGAGCTCAGCAGCACTTTCTTTTCTTCTTTTTTTTTTTCTTTTTTTTTCTTTTTTCCCTTTTTTCTTTTTTTTTCTTTTCTCTTTTTTCTTTTTTCTTTTTTTTTTTTTTCTTTTCTCTTTTCTCTTTTCTCTTTTCTTTCTTTTCTTCTTCCCCCCCCCCCCCCCCCCCCCCCGTCATATGCAATTCCTTGTCTTGCCATCCCATGGTCTGGAGTATGGGGACTAAAAGTCAGTTCATTCACTGCAATTCAGTGAGGTTTGGGTGATCTCCAGGTGGTCCTGAAGTTAGATCTCCATGTTTAATGTCTCCTCACAGTCCCCTGGGTTATTCTGGAATCCCTTCTGTCATCCAAGTTCAGAAATCAGGTGAGGTATGAAGTCCTTGGTAATCTGTAAGTCTTGTACCTTGTAAATCTTGCAGCTGAGAGGAAGTCAGGTTGTGTGGGGCATTAAAAATACTAAGTAATCTAAGAGGCAGCTTTCATTCTTTGATGTGCAGTTGGCATCACTTTTAATGCAAAATCATCTGTGTAGTGCAAGCATTGGGAGAGAAATGAAAGTTCTGAGTAGTGTGTGTCTTCAGGTAAATTACGCAGGCTGACACATCTGCTGGCAGGACCAAGCTACTAGTGGGATTTTCACCACAGTCTAGAAAAGGATACACAGCATTTATTTTATACTGTAGTTTGTTATGACCATTTTCCTTTAACAATCTGTGAACTACCTAAGCCCCACTCTGAGAGTAAAATTATTGCATATCTTCTTTCCTGACTCACTGGACTCGTTTATTGGAATGGGATTAGGAACAGCTAGTGTTTGCTTTCAGAGCAGGTTATACTCAAATGTTCCTAGTGCTGGCTGTAAACCTTGCTTGTGGGCTGTCCTTTGATCTCTATCCTGTATGAACCAATTCAATCTGTGGCCTGTAGTGACTTACTATGGAAACGGATAAAGCAAGATTTGGGTACATACTCTATAGCTGTACAAATCTCTGGCATTTCTAGCATTTACATTTGACACGATGAAAGAATTTGTCTCGCAGGTAGGGAAACCTGTATGACTCGATAAATTTTCAGTCTCATGCAATAAGCACTGTAAAATGCTATATTCAGTTTAATTTAGTCAAGAGCTCTTCAGAATACAGATGTAAACTGCCTCTTTCAGGGTGACAGGCACTGGCTCTTAAAGGTGGGCAGGTAGTTGCACTATGGGAGATGGACAGCTGCTTTGAGGACCGGATTTGTCAGGGACACAGACCACTATTGTGAATCACATTTGAAAAGTCTAAAATCTAAAATTATAGATCACCTAAACATTTAAAAAATATATTTTATAGGTTCATTTCATGCCAGATACATGGAATAAGTAGAGTCACATATCATCCTTCTTTGTGGTTAAAACCAAAACACTATTTATATTGTTTATCATAAATTGTCTAGCAGAAGCAGCCTGGCATGATGTCCAATATCAATACAGGAAGCTCCAAGCAAATACCCTGTGTAGATTGTTTTTACACTCTAGATATTCATTTTCTAATCATTTCTTAATCACAGTGGTTAACACAGGAGAGTATAATTATTATTGGCGGCACAGATCGGTTTTAACAAAATTACATCCCTACTTATTATCATATTACCATAGTTACATTATTATTACAGAATAACCTTTACTTAATTACTAACCAAAAGCAATTATGGCAAATGATTTGAACATTCTAATTTAGTGAAAATATCTTACTTCCCTTTATGAACAACAAAATGTCATCATAGCCAGGTAATAGGATAGCTTGCATATATCAATGTATACTTTCTGCAGTTCATACAGATTCCTTAGGCAAAATATTCTTTCCTGTGTTCCTGCAAAACTAAATAACCTCGTTAAGGTTAACCTGAAGAGAAAAATCTGATTCTCTTGACTGGCTGTTAAATCTGTACTTTATGTCATGCTGTAATGTTGGTTACAGCGATGCACAATACTTAGTATGTGCTTAGTCTGAGCTCAGTATGTAACTTTGGCTGATTTTTTCTAGCAGGCAGGTCACAGACTGAAAATCTCTGTAATTCTACAGATGCACAAAGTTTGGAGGTGTTTAACATCTGGACTTTTTAAGTAAGATTTATCTCTAATTGTTGCCCACTGCTATTTAATGTATGAAACAAATCCCAATTTCAACTCTGTTTTGCTAAGAGTCATTTCAACAGTACCTATAAATTTAGCCTATAGAAAAGGAAGGTAACTTATTTCATGCTGCGCCATATTATTTCAGTTTATCCAATTGTTGAGACATCTCCTAAGAATAGAACAGGATACGGTCAGGCAGCTGTAGCAGTGGGATTAGATCAATATACAATAGCTATGAACATACAAAAAGGGGTTGTTCAAAAATTCTAAATGTTGAACAGGAAGTAGATAAGAAAAGCCCGTCTTAACTGTGGGATTAAGGGAAAAGTATAGAGAAAGCTAGGAAACCAGTTGCCAAAAATAACTATACGTAAAGAAAGGCTGAAAAAGCAATGGCAGGTTCTATGTGAAGGTTCACAAACTGCACGCTTGCAGGTGTTCATGCTTGCCACATTGCACAGCTTTGCAAGGCAGTCCCAGGCAGCAAGAGGGAATGGATTCAGGAGAATGATAGTAACAATCCCAGTAAAGCCACGGACATTTAGGAGAGAAAATGTCTTCTATTGTGCAATGGAAATAAAAAAAGACCTTTAAGTAGAGCCCAGCTCAGAAGTGGGGAAGTTTCTAAAGTATAAATGCAACTGTTGTGCAGTTTGTGATAGAGGTAAAGAAATGTTATGGGTTATTTTGTGTGAGCTACAAGCTCTAAACCAGTAGTAAACAGAATAAAGATTGCTGTCAAACGTATTTTCAATCTGCAGTCCTATGGTTCTGAATCCCTTCTGAGTAGTCAGGGAAATGAAAGCTAACATGACTGACTCTGCATACACAGCTTGGCAGGCAGGTCCTCAGAACAACAGTTCTACTGCATGTAAGCAAATTGTCTTTGCATCACTTGCAAAGTGAACACCATCACTTGGTGTGGTCAGGATATATGAGATGTGCTTGTACAGACTTCAAGTGTGCCATTCAATTATTTTAACCTGTGCTGCCAGCAGTTTGTAAATCCGAAGTAGGTAGTGCTTGATAGATCTCTCACCAAAGTCAGTGAGATTTGCAGTTCTTCATGAAGAAAGGAGGATCATTTATTTTTTGCTTTTGTGAGGAGGGCTATGTCAAAAAATCAGTATTTCTAATCTGCAATAATTGCTGTGAAGTATTTAAACAGTCTTTCATTGCAGCTGTCTAACTGACAGGCAGTCTGAATATAGAATGATTGACATTCTTTAAGGTAAATATGAAGACTTACTATGCAAAAGGAAGCACTGCCTTGAGATAGTGATATAACATCCAGCACTGATGCCATGCTGTATGTTATCATCTACAGCCTTACAAGTAATTTGACTGAAAACAAGGACTTCTCTAAATAAGAACCTGTAAGACATTCTTGTAGTCAGTGATGACTTCTCTGAAAGATGTTTTCTTAGACTTCTTTTAATTGCCAAAATTAATATGGACAAAGAGATGGAATAAATGGAGAAAGTGCACAATCTGGTCAGAGAGAATCAAGAAAGAGGACATCAGTTTCGAAAGATATTTCATCCAACTTTTAGTCATGGAGAATAATTCTTAACATGGTTACATGGTTTGCCACATAGAAACGATGTTTTTGCCGCTTTATTTTTGCCTTTAGCTTTCATTACAGACAAGATATCCTCTCCAACCACACTTAATTCAGCGTACCACAAGTCTATGTATGCATGTCTATGTGCAGGTTTTGGCTGGATTAGAGTTAATTTTCTTCATAGTAGCTAGGATGGGACTGTGTTTTGGATTTGTGCTGAAAACAGTGTTGATAACACAGGGATGTTTTCGTTACTGCTGAGCAGTGCTTACACAGAGCCAAGGCCTTTTCTGCTTCTCACACCACCCCACCAGCGAGTAGGCTGGGGGTGCACAAGGAGTTGGGAGGGGACACAGCCGGGACAGCTGACCCCAACTGACCAAAGGGATATTCCATACCATATGACATCATGCTCAGCATATAAAGCTGGGGGAAGAAGAAGGAAGGGGGGATGTTTGGAGTGATGGCGTTTGTCTTCCCAAGTAACCATTAGGTGTGATGGAGCCCTGCTTTCCTGGAGATGGCTGAACTCCTGCCTGCCCATGGGAAGTGGTCTTGCACTTAAGGCAATTATATATAATGTTGATTAGTCCATTTCTAATTTTATCTATCATAGCATCCTATTTATGATTATGACTACTGTGTGTTTCATCAGATTATTCATTGTTTTCTCCTTAAAGATGCTTAGTTTTCTTTCCACAGTGTTTTCAGCCACTAAGAAGCTATCAAAGTATATAAGCAGACAAAATTAATCATTTCCATGTAATTTTCCTTGCCATTGTTGATACATAATTTTATTATTGTACTGGCCTGCTATATTCATTCATTGCAATCTTAGAGCCTGCAACATTCAAGACCAAAGTAACTCCTCATGAACAGCCTCTTTTCCAACTTTCTTTATTCACTACTTCTTTCAAGCCTCTCTTTAATTATGTTTAATGGTCCTGATCCCCCAAATCACTCTACTATTAAATTATTTTCATTTTGATAGTTAATAATTAGAACCTTGAGGAACTGTTCTTGAAACAAGATACTCTCAACTCTGAGAGAAAGCAACATATTTTTTTCTTTATTCTCATTTTTCAAATTCCTAGTCTTTAATTTTATTATTATAACAGTTTGTAGTACTAATCAGCTAATGATTTTTCAGGCTCTCATATTTTAGTAAGAAACTTCTATTAAAATCTTTAAAAATGTCTGAATAAATTGTAGCTACCTGGTTTACCTTAGACCTTTTATTCTTAAATCTTTAATTACTTACAGAGGCGAAATACTAAAGCCAGAAGTGAGAGTTGTAATTTGTTTCATGTGGGCTAGACATCCACACAATAGTCTTATCTTACCTAGTGGCAATAAAACTGTTTTTTTTAAACGTGAATAATTGCCTGGTTACTAGCCAAGAAAGTCCTTTTTATATCTAAACAAGCATTGCACATAGGGGAATTGGAACAATAGCTGAATACCGATTGTAGCCAGTTGTGAATTTTCCCACAATTTTGATACCTGGAAATAAAAGCATAGTTCTTCTAGACTCACTAAAGTTATAATAACATTAGTGTAACTTTTAAAACACTCAGTTTCCTTCCTTCAGATAATTTAAAAACATTATTCTAGGTGAGTAAATATTATCTGATTAAAATAGTAGTTCTACTTTAAAATGTATGTATTTTATATTTCCTGTATATTTCCTATAAAATGACACTTCCTCAATGATTTCAGTGATATTACATAGGTATTGCATTAAAGCATACAAGACTTTAAGGAAACACATTATTTGTAGTTCATGCATTACATAGAGCTGTCTGATGCCTAATGGAAAGTCAGTGGAAATTTATTTAAATACTTACCCCGACATTCTCAGTTGTATGCAGTCAAAACCAAGCTGTAGACATGGATTTTCCCGTATTCTATTCTTGACTTTTTCACAGTCAATGGACAAGCAATATCCTTTAGACCAGTCATGAACACCTTTTCATGTTGCAAAGGAATACTTAATTTAAGTTGCAAGCACACATGCTAATGACAGCCACGGCCTAAAAATGCAAAGATTAATTGTATCTGAATGAGAGAGCAAGGGTAAGCAGAACATTTTTGGGCACTATAATTTGCTTATGCAATTGAATTTTTAGCCCCAACTAATTCTTTACAATTGGAAGGGTAATCTGTTGGGCAAGGTAGGTAGTGGATACGAGAACGCTATTGTATAAATTCAAGGTACTAGTATATGTTAATTCCTTAGGAATACTCAAAAGCTTTTCTGTAGGCCTGTCATGGTTTTACCCCAGCCAGCAGCTGAGCACCACGCAGCCGCTCACACATTCCTCCCCATCGGGATGGGGGAGAGAATTGGAAAAGTTAAAGTGAGAAAACTCGTGGGTTGAGGTAAAGACAATTTAATAGGTAAAGCAAAATCTGCGTGTGCAAGCAAAGCAAAGCAAGGAATTCATTCACCACTTCCCATGGGCAGGCAGGTGTTCAGCCATCTCCAGGAAAGCAGGGCTCCATCACGCTTAACGGTGACTTGGGAAGACAAATGCCATCACTCCAAACACTGCCGCCCCCCCGCCTCTCTTCCCCCAAGCTCCTTGTAAACTGAGCATGACGTCATATAGCATGGAATATCCGTTTGGTCAGTTGGGGTCACCTGTCCTGTCTGTGTCTCCTTGCAACTTCTTGTGCACCCCCAGCCATCCCTCTGGCAAGGCAGTGCAAGAAGCAGAAAAGGCCTTGGCTCCATGTAAGCACTGCTCAACAATAAGTCCATAGAACAAAAACATCTCTACATTATCAACGCTGTCTCCAGCACAAATCCAAAACATATCCCCACACTAGCTACTATGAAGAAAACCAACCCTCTCAGCTGAAACCAGGACAAGGCCTTAATTTCTTTAAAGAAAAAAAGTTTTGATGTCTGGTATGTGTTTCAACCTGGTGTCTTCCTATCTTGCTCTGTATCAATTTGTTTAAAGAATTGACACCACAAGATAGATTTTTTTTAAAACTATGCTCAGATTCTCTGATCAGAACTCATTCCTCCTCTTCTCCAAACTCTCTCATCTGTCTTTTTCCTGGGAATAGCCTCATTTGTTCAGAGAAAAAGTATTTGACAAACACCAGCCTTATTTGGTGATGTCCTGACTGTTTCCTGAAACTAAAAAGCCCATATCTGGGAACTGAAAATTCTTAATTCCAAGCCTTATAAGTATTATAGAAGATGCACTGTTCTTTTATAGGTGGTGAACCACTCACTCACTCCCATACCCAGTTAGATGGGTGAGAGAATTGGAAGGGTAAAAGTGAGAAAACACATGGATTGAGATAAGATAGTTTAATAATTAAAAAAGAAAAAGAAAAACAAAAACAACCCCCCCAATCCCCCCCAAACAAAAAAAAGGCAAAAGTCAATCAGTAAAAATAAATAAATAAATAAATAAACCCAATCGAGAGGAAAAGAAACAAACTTAAGAAAATGAAGTATGCAAAACCCCCCCCCCAATTGCTCATCACCAACTGACTGATGCCAAGCCAGTTCCCAAGCAATGGCAGACCTGGCTAATCTCCCTTCTCCCCGTGGTTTTATTGCTAATCATGATGTCCCATGGTGTGGGGTGTCCTTTCAGTCAGTTGAGGTCAGCTGTCCCAGCTGTCTTCCCTCTCAACTTCTTGTGCACCCCGAGCCTACCCACTTAACTTGCAAAGAGCTGACACAGATGCAAGTATAGTTTCACAACAACTTTTTAATGGGAAAATTGTCATGAATAACAATTACTTTTATATTCCAAATTAAAGAGTACTTTAAGATCAATATTATTAAATATGCTTTTTAGCTACAATTTCCCTTTAGGTTACCAGATAAAGTCTTATTTTTTTTCTTATGAGAAGAGCAAAGAGCCATTAGAAAGTAAAAGAACCAGAGTCAGGAGGGAAATTTCTATTTAATGGGCAGAGGAGACATTAGGCAGTAAGTACTAACACATGGAAAACCACATACTTTATGTTGAAATTCCCTAGCAAAGGTGTAGTAACTAAACATTATTGCAATAGTCCACTGCTTTGTTGCTGCTGCTGGGAGTTAAATAATAATGAAAACAAATGGGTTCCTTTTTCTGTAAAGAGCCTTGATAATCTCCCTCATGGCAGACACTTAAACATTTGCTTTAAATTCTATAACCTGTGTTATACCATCTTATCTCAAGAAAATGGCTGAGTTCCTGCCCAATAGCACTAAAACACCTGAAAGAGCTTTTCAGTTTAAATATCTGAAATTATTTTACTTCCTGGGACATTAAATATTTGTGGCTTAAAAGCACTAAAGTTTATTTGGATCATTTGTTAAAGAGGAGCTCTGTTCTTTGGAGAATCTGGAAACTGCCCAAGGTAAGACTGTATCATTATTTTTGCAGTGTTTGTTATCGCTGTGGAATTGCCTTAGCTGCGTGTTTCATGAAGACCAAAGCTGGCAAAACCAATAGTGAATGAAGTGACTACAAAGTTAATACTGCAAGAATGACCTGTGATTTAAACATTAGATCTGATGGAACAACTTTGAGATACTTTAATTACTATGCTAAATAAAGAAGCTGTGTGGCTTGTTTAACATATAGGAGTTTAAGAGTAGGTTTTGCAAAAGGCATAAATGACTGCACATATATTTGTGACAAGATACCATAAGGTTGTATGATGACATAAATGATATAGTGCTTGGCCACAAACTTGCAAGGGAAAGCTCATGTAAATAGTAGCTGTATTGCAATTGTTAGACCTAGTACCAAGTATAGTGTCGTTAACTGGAAAAAGCTAGTTAAAACAGCACAAACCACTAAGGTTGAAGTAATGGTTCTTTGAAGTTGAATTTTACTCCAGGAGAATAAATGAACTTATTAGATATCACTGTGATTAATAGTGACAAATGGTCTCCAAAAATTTGCTCCCCAAATGGTGTATATATTCATATGTGTTAATTACTTACTTTGCAAAACTATTCAAAGAACAACCAAAGAGCATTAAATAGTTTACAAAATGATGAAACTTATTCCTGACATAAATGTTCAGCTTTCTGATGCAGAACGGAAGGATCTCAGTATGCATACCATCAAGGAATACCAGGAAAAAGGAGGCATGGGTAGCAGTATAGCAATCAATGAGACCTTATCATCAGGTTATAAAATAATAATATGTTGATTTTGCAGGTGCTGACACAGTTATATTCTTTATCTTTTGTGTATAATGTCATCTGTTAGAGTTACCCTTCTGCAAAAAATGCATTCTTCTCTTTCCAAAAACAGAACTGAAGATCACAGAATCATAGAATCATAGAAGAGTTTGGGTTCAAAGGGACCTCAAAGATCATCTAGTTCTAACCCCCCTGCCATGGGCAGGGACACCCTCCACTAGACCAGGTTGCCCAAAGCCTTATCCAACCTGGCCTTGAACACTTCCAGGGATGGGGCATCCACAACCTCTCTGGGCAACTTGTTCCAGTGCCTCACCACTCTCACAGTAGAGAATTTCTCCCTTATATCTAATCTAAATTGACCCTCCTTCAGCTTAAACCCATTACCCCTTGTCCTGTCACTACACTCCCTGATAAACAGTCCCTCACCAGCTTTCCTGTAGGCCCCTTCAGGTACTGGAAGGCCACAACTAGATCTCCCCAGAGCCACCTTTTTTCCAGGCTGAACAATCCCAACTCTCTCAGCCTGTCCTCATAGGAGAGGTGCTCCAGCCCTCTGATCAGCTTCGTGGCCCTCCTCTGGACTCGCTCCAACAGCTCCATGTCTCTCCTGTACTGGGCCCCCAGAGCTGGACGCAGTACTCCAGGTGGGGTCTCACCAGAGCGGAGTAGAGGGGCAGGATCACCTCCCTCGACCTGCTGGTCACACTTCTCTTGATGCAGCCCAGGACACGGTTGGCTTTCTGGGCTGCAAGCGCACACTGCCGGCTCATGTTGAGCTTCTCATCAGTCAATACCCCCAAGTCCTTCTCCTCGGGGCTACTCTGAATCCATTCTCCATCCAGCCTGTAGTTGTGCTTGGGATTGTGCTGATGCCATCAAACGCAGATTTCATATTCTGTAAGAGGAAAAATTGGATCATCATAGATAAGAATTCTGGAAAGGAATGTCTTTGCAGTATAGGTTAGACATAAAATTTAAGTTCTACTTCTGTTAGACTGCATAAAAGAAATTTGCGAGAGTCCTTATTGTCCTTGTTCAAAAAATGTCCTCCTGGAGAAATTGCTAATTCAGAAGATCAGACTAACAATAGGAAATACTGCGCAGATTTTTGAATTCTGACAAGTGAAGTTGGGTGACTCACTGTTGGACCCTCAACGTGATAATTTTATTTTCCTGTTCTATTTTGTGACACTGTTTCCACTCACAATTATGCTATAAAAAGAATTTTTATTTTTCCCCTAGAAATTTCCTGCTAGTTCCAATGAAATTTGGAAGAGCTATCTTAGTTAAGAGATAATAATGTGCTATTAAATCCTTGCAGTTTAGGTACTGTTAGGCAGTATGGTTATTTTTTACAAATAATTTATTTTCTTTAAAAATCATCACAAGGTTTCCTATAAATTCTTCACCACACCTACAATATCGAGTAAGGCTTTTTTACATTGTACTTTGAGGACCATCATTTTGATGATGTATGACTTTAAGTGTCACTGCCTTTATGATGAATAACACTAGCAAACATTGCTCAAGTGATGGATAATACAAAGAGCCATTGCTCTGATGATGTATTCTAGTAAGGGGACAATCCTGATGTACAATACATAATAAGAGCCAGTTGATCGGAGTTATCTATCATCACAGTAATAATTGTCAATGCTGTACACCCTATTGGTAGCATCGATCTGACAATACGGAATGGAATCTCTTTACAGATGTGGCATGGATCACATTTATTGCATAAAATAAGGATGAAATGAGAAAAGCTAATCCCTGTTTCTTATTTTTGTTCTGGTTTAGAAAGCAAGTCTCTCCTGAGACAATAGAGCTGTAAAAATTAGATACCATTGGCTAATAACTCTGCTGCCTGTGTCTCCAAAATTAAGCACTGTCTGGAATAAATCATGCTTTCTATACACAAAGTGATGCTTCTGGTACTGCTTGTCTAGTTACAGAATATATTTCACTGTGACAATACGTAGAATATGGCAGGTTTTCTGTTGTCATCCATGGCTACACTAGCCAGTGTATTGAATTGTAGACTGGGGGGGCTATGGCCATAGAGAGCTATGCGGTAGTGATGGCATGATGGACTTACAGCTTCAGCCATGGGACCTTGTAAGATTATAAAGATGCATTTAGTCTTTATATGGAATACTTTGATTAATGTTTGCAATAATTTGTTTAAAGTTATTATTGAAATCAAAATGTGAAGCTCAGGATGGAGGTGCTTGCATTACAGCATTGCTATGTAATTAACAGACAGACTGAACGAAGATGTGAGAAGGCAGGAACTACATTTGCATAATGATATGGTGATAATGAAAAGGACAGATGTAAAGTCATAGCTCGTGACTCAAGTGATAGTCATGAAAATCCGCTTCTTGATGTGGTATTCATGTTTGAGAAAGAATGAGGAACTTAGTTGAGAATTACCCTATAAATCTTGGTCACTAGAACATCCATGTTATGTTAGATGGGGTGCTTTATTGATTTTTGTAATAACTAATTCAGAACTATAATCTGGTGTAACATGGCGGCAAAAAATGCTGATCATGAAAAAGTGTGACAGAAAAAAGCTGATTTTAATGACTTGCTGTCACATTATGTCTTGCAGATTGAGCTTTTTTACACCCAAATGCAATAATTTCCAGTTCTTAAATGAGACTAAACAACATTTTTGGTCTAATCTGATGCTATGACCTAAAATAAACAGTAAATTGATTTTATACTAAGTAAAATAGGCTTATTCAAATAATACATGCCAAATCTAGTTTTTAATCGTCAAAGACTATCTTTCAGAGGACAGGTCAACACCAACACATTACTTTTTTTATACACCCCAACATATTCTGTAACAAGGGCTTCCACGCTCATTTTCTTCCAGGTACCTTTGAGATAAATAGATCTGATATTTCCAATTCAGAGGATTATTTCTGTGAGCACTAAATCAAAGACAGATCTTCCATTGACTTCACTAGATAAGGTGATAAAGTCCCAAAAGACTTATGCAAATACAGTGCTGTAAAAATGCCAATATAGATCTAATTTATGGCTGATGGAGCTGATTATGGACCATAGATTTGGACCATAGATTAATAGTTTCATATGTCTTATTATGTAATTCTTGATATAAAATCTGAAACCCCCACAGAAATCCTCAGATAATTTCACTCAGGTGATTTCAGTGTCAGAAATGCTGAGAAAACAATGGAAATTTTGGAGAAAAATGAATGAATCCAGAGGCTGATGGTATTGGCTTGTGTAGAAAAGTGAGTTTTTTTCCTTCCTGAGAAAAGATTAATAATGAGAAGAGCTGAAAACTTTTTGAAGAACTGGAATGATAAAGAGGACAAAGAAGTGTGACACATGGGATCTAAACTACAGCAATGAGAGGAATTGAGGTAAAGCTTAAGACTGACAGCCAGATGCTAAAATGCTCCTGGCACTAACCCATGCCACAGATATATCTATGATTTACATAACCAGAGAGGATCAGTTAATTTAAGAAAAACAAACAAAACAGGCTGTTTTATGTTCACAAATCATCTTTTCTATCATCACAGCCACTGATCAATGCTGTTTAGTAAGCTTGGTTGTCTTAAAAAATGAAGCGTATGGCATAAGATATCACTTTCCTTAGTGAGAGATTCTTGTTTCATCTTTTGTATTCTAGGATTTGGTGCAGTGAAATAGCAGAAATTTTCTGAGGCAGAAATAGTTTCTAGAGCACATTAATGCAGTAAAGAAGACAGAGATGGGGATGAGTAATTTATACATATTGTCAGATGTAAGGGTCAGCATATCAGGCCATGAGATTACAAAGCGCTTTCTGTTGCTGGGACAAGCTGTAGATGTTGAAACTGCCAATGGAAAACATGGTTTATCTAAAGAATCCTTTAAAAATCATCTAAAGGATGATCTAAAATACTTCCTTTCATGCCATCTTGTAAATACATGGATTACAAAAATTTTGGAAAGTCGTTCCTCTACCATGAATCATTCAAAATGAATTGAAGCAGAGTTTCAAATCTCTCTGGCATGAAATGGTATCACCAAAAGGATTCTGAAATCCTGGAAAACTTACTACTTGGTCTGAGCCTCATATCATAAACATTTGCAATTATTTCTGCTTGGCATATATACGCCCAAGTAACCCAAGACGGGTACTTTAGCTTTGTGACATGACCCAGAATAAAATCTTAGTAGAAATTGCATCAAATTGGTCAAAAGTACTTTTTAAACTGCTCTTAAATTTTTACTGCATCCAAATTGTTTATAGGGGCATTTCATACAATTTACAAGCTAAAATAAATTACCCCAAAGAAGCTTTTTGTAAAAGAATCCCACATATTTATTTCATTAAGTGTTTAGCTTGCAATGTCACTTTTTTGCTTCCACTTTTGCCTATAATAGGCATTTAAACATTAAAAAAATTCACATTCATCAGCGTATAAATTATTCCAGTGATTATAGTGCAGCACTAATAATTTATGTTACATGATCGAAGAATGTAATTTTTTAAAGTGGAATTTCATACTAACCAGAGCAGTGACAAATATTCCTTAGCTGCCTCCCAAGACAAGTACCAGAAGGCCAATCACATCAAGGGTGTGTATGGCTATGGTGGATCCTCTTGCACCGCTCCAGGGAAACCTCCATGTTCAATTACCTCTCTGAAATGCCTGTACACCAACGCACGCAGCATGGGGAATAAATAGGAAGAACTAGAGGTCTGTGGCAGTCACAAGGCCATGATCTCATTGGAATTACAGAGGGACGGTGGGATAGCTTGCATGACTAGAATGCTGTCATGGATGGCTATGTATTTTTTAGGAAAGACAGGCCAGCAAGGCGAGGTTGTGGAGTCTATCGAGCTCTGCCTAGGGGTGGATGAAGAACGAGTCGAGAGCTTATAGGTAAGGATTAAGGGGCAGGCTAATATGGGTGACATTGTTGTGGGTGTTTACTACAGGACACCTGATCAGGATGAGGAAGTTGATGAGGTCTTCTACAGACAGCTGGAAGTAGCCTTACGACAGGCCCTGGTACTCATGGGGGACTTCAACCACCCTGATATTTGCTGGAAAGGCAACACAGCCAGGCACGCACAGTCCAGGAGGTTCCTGCAGAGCATCGATGATAACTTTTTGACACAGGTGGTAGAGGAACTCATGAGGAGAGATATGCTGCTGGACCCCGTACTAACAAACAAAGAAGGACTGGTTGGGGATGTGAAGGTTGAGGGCAACCTTGGCTGCAGTGACCATGAGATGCTGGAGTTCAGGATCCTGCTTTCTTCCAAACTCAAGATGGGTGCATCCCTAAGAGTAAGAAATCAAGCAAAGGAGGCAGGTGACCTGCATGGATGAGCAAGAGCTTCTGGAAAAACTCAAAGGGAAGAAGGAAGTTTACAGAATGTGGAAAAAGGGACTGGCCACTTGGGAGGAATATAGGAATGTTGTCAGAGTACGCAGGGATGAAATGAGGAAGGCTAAGGCCCAGTTGGAATTAAAACTGTCAAGGAATATCAAAGACAACAAGAAGGGTTTCTTCAAGTACGTCAGTAGCAAAAGGAAGACTAGGGAAAATGTGAGCCCACTGCTGAATGAGGTGGGTGCTCTTGTGATGGAGGAGGATACAGAGAAGGTGGAGTTACTGAATGCTTTCTTTCCTTCAGTCTTTACTGCTAAGGCCAGCCCTCAGGAAACCGAGACCCTGAAGGTAGGAGAGAAAGTCTGGAGAAAGGAGGACCCTCTCTTGGTTGAGGAGGATTGGGTTAGAGAACATCGAGGCAAACTTGACACCCACAAATCCATAGCCCCTGATGGGATGCACTCATGAGTGCTCAGGGAGCTGGCAGATGTTATTGCTATGCCACTCTCAATCATCTTTGAAAGGTCATGGAGAACAGGAGAGGTGCCTGAGGACTGGAAGAAAGTCAATGTCACTTTGGTCTTCAAAAAGGGCAAGAAGGAGGACCCAGGAAACTACAGGCCAGTCAGCCTCACCTCCATCCCTGGAAAGGTGATGAAACAGCTCATTCTGGGGGTCATCAATAAGCATGTGGAGGAGAAGAAGGTTATCGGGAATGCTCAACAGGATTCACTAGGGACAAATCATGCCTGACCAATCTGATAGCGTTCTGTGATGGCATGACCAGCTGGGTGGATGGAGGGAGAGCAGTGGATATTGTCTACCTTGACTTCAGCAAGGCTTTTGATACCATCTCTCATAACATCCTCGTTAGAAAGCTTAGGAAGTGTGGGTTAGATGAGGGGTCAGTGAGGTGGGTAGACAACTGGCTGAATGGCAGAGCCCAGAGGGTTGTGATAAGTGGTGCAGAGTCTAGCTGGAGGCCTGTAGCTAGTGGTGTGCCCCAGGGGTCAGTACTGGGTCCGGTCTTGTTCAACATATTCATCAATGACCTGCATGAAGGGACAGAGTGTACCTGCAGCAAATTTACTGATGATACAAAACTGGGAGGAGTGGCTGACACACCAGAAGGCTGCGCTGCCATTCAGTGAGACCTGGACAGGCTGGAGAGTTGGGCAGAGAGGAACCAAATGAAATTTAACAAGGGCAATGACGTGGTTTAGGCCCAGCCGGCAGCTGAGCGCCACGCACTGCTTGCTCACCCCTCCCCCGGCGGGATGGGGAGGAGAACAGAAAAACAATGGCAAAGCCTCGTGGGTTGGGATAAGGACAGGTTACTGGGACGGCAAGGGAGAGGGAAACAGCAACAACAGTACCGATAACAGATATTCACAATGGGTGATAACAGAGAACAATTTACCGATCCAACGACTGACCGACCGGACACTCAGCCCGTCCTGGAAACACACTGAAACTGTGCCGCCCCCTCCCCTGCCCGACTAGCCCCCCTTTTATGGTGAGCATGACATCACATGGTATGGAATAGCCCCCAACCAGCTTGGGTCACCTGTCCTGGCTCCTTGTGAAATTAACTCTATCCTTGCCAGAACCAGGACAGGCAAGTGTAGGGTCCTGCACCTAGGGAGGAATAACCCCCAGCACCAGTACAGGTTAGGGGTTGACCTGCTGGGAAGCAGCGCTGCAGAGAGAGACCTGGGAGTCCTGGTGGACAACAAGCTCTCCATGAGCCAGCAGTGTGCCCTCGTGGCCAAGAAGGCCAATGGTATCCTGGGGTGCATTAAGAAGAGTGTGGCCAGCAGGTCGAGGGGGGTTATCCTCGCCCTCTACTCTGCCCTGGTGAGGCCACATCTGAAGTACTGTGTCCAGTTCTGGGCTCCCCAGTTCAAGAAAGGCAGGAAACTACTGGAGAGAGTTCAGTGGAGGGCTACAAAGATGATTAAGGGACTTGATCATCTCTCTTATGAGGAAAGGCTGAGAGAGCTGGGTCAGTTTAGGCTGGAGAAGAGAAGACTGAGAGGGGATCTCATCAATGCTTATAAATCTCTAAAGGGTGGATAGCAAGAGGATGGGGCCGGACTCTTCAATGGGCACAAACTGGAACACAGGAAGTTCCATCTGAATATGAGGAAAAATTTCTTCACTTTGAGGGTGACTGAGCACTGGAACAGGCTGTCCAGAGAGGTTGTGGAGTCTCCTTCTCTGGAGATATTCAAAACCTGCCTGCACGCAATTCTGTGCAACCTCCTCTAAGTGATCCTGCTTTAGCAGGAAGGTTGGACTAGATGATCTCCAGAGTTCCCTTCCAACCCCTACCACTCTATGATTCTGTAATTTGAAAAAATGGCATTCTTAATTCATAGAAAATCTCCTATGGCCCAGCTACTATGGCTTATCAGGAAAAGATGGACTACCAGATTTTAAGCAATCGTAGGATTTTGAGTACTTTGCTTAGGGCAGTATTTATGAACCTCAATTAAAAAGAAGAAAAGAAAATTTTGTTAGATCTTCTGCAAGGGATATTTATGCTTTAGATAATTTTTATAAGTTTATTTTGTTCTTTCTACATCTTTTGTTACAAACTTCTTACATTTCCATTCTTACATTTGCTATTGTAAATAATTTTTTTAAAAAAGTAAATACAGCCAAGTCTACCTAGTAAGTCTGTTCATGACAACTTGAGAAATTAAACTCTTTATTTATTCCAGTGGTTGGAAACCAAAGTATTAATGCAATATTTGATGTTTCTGGTAGACATTAAAGAAGACTTTGTGAAAGAATGTTGGGTGAAAACTTTGATTCTGATGGTGATAGCTCCTCAGTCTGTTCAGGGCTCGGTAAACAATTTATCCAGTCAGATTAGGCTCAAATGCTGTTTTAAAAAAGTGACTGTGCTACTTCAGGTTGATATTTACCTGGTTTCTATGACTTCAGGTAGTCCACTTAGACATTGAGAAGCTTTCTTCGATGCTGTATATGGTGGCATGCAGTTACATATATAAAATATATCATAACTGCTGTTTTAATGATTATTATGAAACAATAGTTGCTCCAATTGTCTGCAACACCAGAATACCAGGCTCATACAGACTGCTTTAAAAAAGTAAGGTGTAGATCTGTGAATGCTTCTTATCAGCCCCTCCAAAGTGGAAAAATTCAGCAAAGCTTTTGAAAAAAAGGTACTTTAAACTTGTATTTTGTTCAGTCTTATTTAAATAATTTTTCCATCTGTAAATCTGGACATAATACTGTTGACTTTGAAATCTCTGGGTACAAAATTTCAATATAAAAGCTTTTCATTACCCTTGAAAATTAGCCCTCAAATATCTAGCTGCTATATCTTGGCACTGGCTCCTTAAGAAATCCTTGTGTTAACCTGTTTTAGACAAAGAAATATCAGAAAGCTTATTTTAATTAAATTATTTAAATTATGTATAGATTTTATTTTTCCCAGTTTAATTAAAACTTCTAGTATCTTACAAGACACCTAAACTAACAATTTCAAGATTTCTGGTTTTCCATTTTCTATTTGATTCTCAATAGGAAAAAAAAAAGGTTAATGCTATTTACTTGTGTAGTTACTTAGTATAATGGGTTACATAAAGCATGTGCCTACATGTTTGAGCTTAACCTCTGTTTCTCATTTAACAAAGACTACTACTATTTTGTAGCTTGTTCATTCTGAGAAATAATGTGCTTCCTACTTAACCACTGGTTAAATGCTTATATGCACAAACATGGATGATTGATTAACTGAGCACCTAGCAATTACTGGGTGGGTAATATGAAGATGATTTGTGAAAATTGGAATTGCCTGTCCTTGTTGTGTAGTCTGAATAGCTCTTACTGACATTTGGAGGTTTGGGAAGTTGTTTGATTTTGTGTGTACGGCCTTGTCACTTACAGTGAGCTTACATCAACCTGCTGGAATTGATGCTGTTAAGCTTTCCTTCAAAATGCGTTAAGCATTATTGTCACTCACATATCTTGTCTCATCAAAACAAACAATAAATGAATTCTAAATGCCTTCAGGACTGAGACTTAATGTCTCACTGAAGGAGACATTGAAATTTCTTGATGCCATCTCACTAAAATAAAACAGCTGACCTTGAGGAGAATGGCAAAGAGACGATATTAATTCTTTGTTACGTTTTACCCAGTCCATTCAAAAATAGATCCTCTTTCCAGGTTGCAGGCACTATTCCAATTATCAGTTGGGGGTTTTTTTGTAAAGCCTTTCTTTATATGTTAGATGATAGTCCTGATCTGACCTTTTTTTTTTTTTTTGTCACATTGGGTGAAATGTTTTGCTATTCACACAATTCAGCAAATATAACTTGTACATTACTTAGATGATGATGATTGCTGATTTTCTGAGTCCATTTATTTTAGGACTGACCTTTAGGTTTACTGCCATTTACTCACAGAAACATTGTTTGACTACTGTCAAGTAAAATCAAAAACTCCCCAGCTGAAAAACCTAAAAAAGTTAATTAATGAGATGATAGATGATGGAATATATTCATTTCCTGCTGGCAGTAATGGCCATATTGGGTTATAGGACAGAAAAGGAATTTTGTCAGTTCTTGGTTGACTAAGACACTGGAGCAGTCTGTTCCTGAAGGACTGCATGGCATGGAGAGGACCCACGCTGGAGCAGTTCTTGAAGAACTGCAGCCCATGGGAAGGATCCATGTTGGAGAAGGTCATGAAGGACAGTGTCCTTGGGAGGGATCCCAAGCTGGACCAGGGGAAGAGCGTGAGGAGGAAGGAGCAGCAGAGACTAAGGATAATGGACTGACCATAACCCACATTCTCTATCTCCCTGTGCCACTCAGGATGAGAAGGTTAGGAGTGAAGATGAGTCTGGGAAGAAGTGGGGTAAGGGTGGGGAAAGGTGGTTTTAGTTTTGTTCTTATTTCTCATTATCCTACTCTGTTATTGATTGGCAATGAATTAATTTCCCCAAGTTGAGTCTGTTTTGTCCATGACAGTAATTGGTGAGTGATCTCCCTGTCCTTATGTCAACCCAGGAGCTTTTTCATCATGATTTCTTTGACTGTTCTGTTGAGAAAGGGGAGGCTTGGTGGACACCTGGAGACTAGACAAGGTCAACCCACCACACTGAGATAGTGCTTCTTTGTCTTTCATTTTTACCCCAGTGTATTTACAAACAGCAAACATGTCCCTCTAAGCATTTTTTCCCTTAAACTAGACTAAACAAATAAGGCTTTTCTAGCATTCTCTCTTAAAATAGACTGTTCATAATCCTGCCCTTCCCTTTCAGTTTGCTCCAACTGGAATTTTGAAGTGACTATAACTGTGTCATGCAGTTATATTCTAATGGCATTAGTATCTCCATGTGCTCACCAGAAACCATGTCTCCTGATGCAGTCCTAAGGTTGGTATCATCTTGTCTACTGTGTTTTGGCCTCAGGAAAATTCTTCTATCCATGTTATGGCCTCCTGAAAATGGATGATCCTTAAAGGACAACTTTCTACAGAAATGCACTTGAAAAAAGACAGATACAGAAAAACATTTCTTCGCATTGCCATTTTCTGTATTCCCTATGCTGTTATTTAAGACACTTCATGTTTGAATAAGACCTCTCTCATTCCCACTCTCCACATCCTGCAGAGAAAGGGGAGTTCTGTGTCACAATCTGTTAGAAAAAAATAAGCATTATTACTTTTTGTAGGTTTAGGAATTGATCTGATCACCTTCTAAATGCCTTAGCTCCAGCTGATGTCAGGAACTCAGCGGGGGCTGTATTTCTACTTTTCTGTAGTTTATGGGTCTCAGTTCTTTGGTGTTCTTGGCTCTTCCATCAAGACAGTTCATGAGCTAGAGAAGGACAGTTTATGTTTAAACAAAAACATGATTGATAGTAACGATGTGGCCACAAGAAGAACAAAAAGAAGAAAAAAAAAAAAAGAAAAAAGAAAAAAAAAGAAAAGCTAATGCAGTATAAATAGATGAACTAGAATAGAAATCAGTATCGAAGGCACTCTGATTAGATAAAAGCTGATGAGTTCTGAAGACAAATCATTTCATTTGCTTCTATATTTAGGAATACATTCCAAACAAACACAGTGATTAGATAAAAGATTCTCTATACAGAGAAATGACAAATAAACAAGAGATCCACATTTTACTTTTGAATCTCGAGAAAATTCCCTGCTGCAGAAATACTGATTGTTCTAAGGATTATTTAAATTTAGATGTCAAGACTTGGATATTATTTATATGGGAAATATAAAACTAATATAAATCTTCTCTTAGTGCTCATATGCATCACACATCTAACAATCAGGAAGAATCATTCCTCTGATATTTAAATTTATTCACCGTTTCGGGGAATTTGCATCTTATTTTAGGACTGAAAGATTTAACTATATATAAGTAATATTTGGATTTTCTGACTGGAAGTGGATGTTGCTATTGAGGCTATTTCCAGCTGTGAATATTTTAAAACCAGGATATGCAATGAAGTAAATTTCCTACTTATGAAATCAACATGGATGAAGTTTAAGCTATTTGACCACTAGTATGTTTTTTTCCTTATTTCTTATAGTATGAAGTGCAGATAGACACTTGGCCTGTTTTTTTCATAAATTTAAGCAACGATTCAACACAAATTAAGCAATATGTGTGTTTATCAAAATTTGCATCTCTTTGGAGCTCTCCAGTTTGAGCAGGTTGCATGCTTCAAGCAAAATTATTGAGAAATCCAACCATGAATTTCCTATTTCTGATGTCTGCACACTCAGCACTGGCAACACACACATACATACATAGTGGATAAATTTGTAATTTCACCACCACATTATAAACTTATCTACTTGAATGAAACTGAAGTGAATGAAGGGTGATTGAGGACATAATTTTAATGCATCAGCCAAGATAAACAGTAAACTGAAACTGCATCTGTGTTATAGCACTGGGCTGAATGCCATAATACAATTTATGCACCTGCTGAGCAGTTGGAAAACTATTTCTGTATTAGAGGGAGAAATGCATTCTAGCTTTAAGGGTTCAGAGAAGTCTGGACCACCAAAATGGTATGCAGGTGTAGCACCATGGACCTTCCCTGACATGCTGGATCTGGGCAGGGTGAGCCACAGAAGGTCAGAGGACTTGGACAGCCAGGAAGTTAAATGAAGGAGCTCTGACATCTGCTCTAGCCTGAAGGAAGGAAAGTCTCTGTGGAGAAATAAAATTAGCTCTACACCTATGGCTTAGAGGAGGTAGCTGAGTTCTATCCCATGGAACTGTAATAATTCCCCTCCATAAAGCCCAATTTACTTCAGGTTTCAAAAAGTGGGGCACATTCCCTTCTGGATGATTTTGATGGGACGTGTGTGTAAGTAGTGTTTATATATAGAAATGAAAGCAGCAGTATACAGACACAGTTAATTACAGTTCTCAGCATTGAAGAATTTGGATACAAAATCATTATTACATTATTACAAACTCTGCAGTTTTCCACTTGTGGCATTTTGTGATTTATTATGCACATTAATTAAGCGGTGGGACAAGCTCACCAGCTACATGGTGCCTAAATGCATGTTCTATAAGATAAAGCTAAATTAGGAAGAAAGGAGCAGAAAATAATTTTTGTGGAGTACTGTAAATCTGTTAGACACAGACAATCCAACAATAAAACTTAACAATAAATTCATTAACTCTAGGAGAGCAGATCTTAAAGCATTACGTATAACCGGTTCTGCCATTGGGTAAGCTTTCATACCTTAAAGTTTATCTTTGTCTCTGTATTTTGAAGCTATGTAAAACATACACACCAATGCCTGAATTTGAAGATACCATATATTTCTTAATATCCTTATTCAAAAGGACAGTGTTAATAATGTTGTGTTTTCATTTTGATTTTTTCCGTCCACCTTTTAAATCTGCCAAAAGATAGAGAAGTGATCCACTTACTCTTGTTCAGCCAGAACAATTTTTACTTCTTCTCCTGCTAGACTGCAGGAGGCTAAAGGCAGATTTTCTTTTCGTTTACATGCATAAAAGACTTGCACAATGCCAAGATCCTGCTCTTTTGTTCTACTTGTAAAACAGATAGAATTACCTGGAGACAGTAGCCCTAATCTTCCCCCAAAACATTTGAATAGGAACAAGTTAAGTACAAGTGAATAGAAGAAATATGTGTCTGGGGTCTATGGATGTATATAACTAAATAGATACATTTTTCCTGCCCTCCATGCGCAAGGAAAAAGTAGCAGTACAAGAGTAACTATTCCAGTAGGTCTGGTAATAGCTGTACAACAGCCTGTGAGGGTGACTTTTCTGGTATATTTGCCATGTCCAGTTTCTATATACCCACATGTTGGAGGAGGAAAAATACCATCTGGATCCATTTGGTTTAGGACTCTTCTGTAACCTATAAAGAGTGAACATGCACTGCCAAATATTCTGATAATCCTTGTATTTTTCCTCTATTGTAGGGTAAATACACTCATGGAACAGAACATATATATATATATTTTAAGGGTGACTGAAATTGTTAGTGTATATTGAATGTGTTTACAGACTCCCCTTATAAAATACATGAAAATGTTAAATTTTATTGGCATATATTAAATCTATTTACTGATGCACTTTACTGAAACAATAGAGAGAACTTCCTTTGTACATATTTAATAAATTTAAATTTATTGCTAGTACCTCAGTAAAAAATCAATGCAGAACCCAAAAATTATGTTCACCAAGTAATTTCAGTTTGAAGATTTTCCAAACATCCTGTTTCCATCCTATCCCATTAAAAGAGAATCTTCTATTTTGCTGTTCCTTAAGGATTCTCTTTACTTGGGGGATTTTCTCTCATTTCTTGTTTTTCACCATATTTCTGTGATATTTTACAATGCAAAAAGCAAAAATCAGCTATAGATCACTTATTTTTCTATCTACAGATAATAAAGCTGCATAAGATTTAAAACTGCAGCTGGTGTCTGTTAAAGAGAGACACCATCAATTTCTATTAAGTTTTCAGTGACATGTGATGTGTACTTCATTTTCTTCCAATATATTCTGTTAAATCTTTGAGGACTTTGAATCAAATTACTTTGCAGCAGATGTTAGATTATTATATTTGAGGTTTTGTATTAGATCACTGTTTAATGGTGTTCTTTTAAACACTAAATGGATATGCTTGATAACAAGTATGACAACTGTTTTATTCTCATAATTGCTCCTTGTTAGTAAGGTGATATCATGGAGTAATATGTACCTGCTGCCTGTGGTTTAGACTTTTGAAGAAGGCACTGTCATTTAAAAGAAATCACAGCTGCAGCAGTCTCATTTAGTGAGAAACTGTTGAGGAAGAGGAGGCAAAGAAAACAAAGCAGAGGGATGCAGAAGGGTGATTAATTATGGAAAACTGTGCTTGAATAGCATTTGTCCTGAAGCCAATGGGAGCTGTCTAACCTTTATTATTCCTATCAAAACACTTAAATCCCTGATGAAGTCAAATTATGCTTGTAATGATGTGCTCAGCAACCTTGATAGATTATTGTATGAGTTGTGTGGTCCTTTCCAAAATAGTAATGGAATTTGTTTTGGGGATAATACGTGTGCTAGCTACACTTCATGAACAGTACCTAGTGTCTTGTGGCTTCGGACTGCACAAATTTCCATAGTTGTACAATAAAATCTTCCTTATTAATTAAGTCATACTCCTAGTTTCTTAGATGAAGATGCTCAGCGTATAAAGCTGGGAGAAGAAGAAGAAAGGGGGGGGATGTTCGAAGTGATGGCATTTGTCTTCCCAAGTCACCATTACGCGTGATGGAGCCCTGCTTTCCTGGAGATGGCTGAACACCTGCCTGCCCATGGGAAGTGGGGAATGAATTCCTTGTTTTGCTTTGCTTGCATGCATGGCTTTTGCTTTACCTATTAAACTGTCTTTATCTCAACCCATGAGTTTTCTCACTTTTACTCTTCTGATTCTCTCCCCCATCCCAGCACAGGGGGAGTGAGCAAGTGGCTGCATGGTGCTTAGTTTCTGGCTGGTGTTAAACCGACACGCTTGCCATTTACTCTTATGGTCTCTAAGCCTTTAACTATACTGAATATTGTCTACTTCCCTCAGCAGCCTCAGCGAAATTCCTGGCATGGCTTCCAGAATAAGGCTTCATAAATATGACTGAGAATAGTCATTGTTGTGGGTTAACTTCTGTTGGCAGCTGAGCATCACAGAGCTGGCCAATGCAGACTGATCAAGCAGCTGTGGTACTCAGCTGCCGACTGAGATGAATCCATGGCAGTCAGATTGTGAGTCTTCTCTATCAAGTCACCTGAAAGAAGAACTTTTGTCACAGCGGTGACAGACCTTTGAGTAGGTCAAACAGGAGGCAGTTTGTGCTGTAGCCCTTAGGCCAGTCTGAACAGGATCAGATGTGAGAAATATGCTCTGCACCACAGTCAGGGAGTGCGACCCTACCTGGACCCTCTGGCAGAAAGCACCCAGAGAGGCTTGAAGTTGACAGATGGGGTTTTGGAGCTTGGGATATAGAGGATCTAAGGTCTTGTACACCTCAAATGAAAAAGAGATATTACCAGCATATGCGGGGGGTTGAGCCACTTCAGAAGTAGTTGGTATGGAAGTGCGGTTCACCTTGGCACTGCAATTGCCTGTGCTGTGCTGAATGTTCAAAGGAATGGTCCCCAATACACATCATGTAACCAACATGATGTGGAGTAAGTGGGTAGAACTGATCATGCAATGGATCTGAATGGGGAAGCCCAACTGCCCTGGAGTGCTGGAAAAGATCATGGTCTCGCCAGAAAGTATTGTCCAAGGAGGTGACCTGCACTAAGGAGGCCTCACTGTATAATAAATCACCAGAGAATGAAAAGCAATGTGGTCTGCTTACTGATGGGTCCACTGGAGTTGGAAAAATGCTTTGTGGAGTACCACATGACAAGTCGCTGAAAATGTCAAAGGAAAAGGTGAATTGAGTCAGTTTGCAGAAGTGAAAGACATGTAGCTGGCCCTAGAGACTGCCAAACAAGAAAAATGGCCATTGTGCCACTGAAGAACATTGAAACAATAAGCAAGCAGAGTGCCATGCCAGAATCAAAGTAGCTCAGGTGGAGCTGGACTGGGAACATAAGGGTGTGCTATTCATAGTTCAGTGGGCCCATATAACGCTGGGACACTTAGAGAGCAATGAAATGTACATATGGGCTTATGGTTGAGGAGTGGACCTGACCACCAAAGCCATTGCACGAGTTATTTATGAATGCAAAATGTGCCATAATCAAGCAAGCCAAATGATTAAACCTGTATGGTATAGAGGAGACTGGCTGCACAAAAATATAGGGAAGCCTGGCAGATTGATTATATCACACTGCCACAAACCCACCAAGACAAGCATCACATGTATATCTGTGGTGGGTTGACCCAGGCTGGAGGCCAGGTGCCCACCAGAGCCGTTCTCTCACTCCCCTCATTCACTAAACAGGGGAGAAAAGGCATAACGAAATGCTTGTAGGTCGAGATAAGGACAGGGAGAGATCACTCACTAATTATCGTCATGAGCAAAACAGACCGAACTTAGAGAGGGAATTCATTTAATTTATTACTAGGCAAAACAGAGTAGAGGAATGAGAAAAATAAAATCAACTCTTAAAAACACCTCCCCCCACCCCTCCCACCTTCCCGGGCTCAACTTCACTCCCGGCTTCAAACCTTCCCCCCTCAGCAGCACAGGGGAACGGGGAATGGGGGTTACGGTCAGTTCATCTCACGGTGTTTCTGCCGCTTCTTCATCCTCAGGGGGAGGACTCCTCTCATCGTTCCCCTGCTCCAGCATGGAGTCCCTCTCACGGGGTGCAGACCTTCAGGAGCAAACTGCTCCAGCGTGGGGTCCCCCACGGGGTCACAAGTCCTGCCAGCAAACCTGCCCTGGCGTGGGCTCTTCTCTCCATGGGGCCACAGGTCCTGCCTGGAACTTGCTCCAGCGTGGGCTTCCCACGGGCCGCAGCCTCCTTCAGGTGCCTCCACCTGCTCCAGCGTGGGGTCCTCCACGGGCTGCAGGTGGAATTTCTACACCCCCTCATCCTTCCTCCATGGGCTGCAGGGGGACAGCCTGCTTCACCATGGTCTTCACCACAGGCTGCAGGGGGATCTCTGCTCTGGTGCCTGGAGCACCTCCTCCCCCTCCATCTACACTGACCTTGGTGTCTGCAGAGTTTCTTACATCTTCTCACTCCTCTCTCTCGCTGCAAAAGCTCTCCCTCTATAAGTGTTTTTCTTCTTCTTAAATATGTTATCACAGAGGCGCTGATTGGCTTGGCCTCGGCCAGCGGCGGGCCCGTCTTGGAGCCGGCTGGCATTGGCTCTATCAGACACAGGGGGAGCTTCTAGCAGCTTCTCACAGAAGCCACCCCTGTAGCCCCCCCGCTACCAAAACCTTGCCACGCAAACCCAACACAATATCATAGCGGAGGTGACCACTGGATGGCTGGAAACACTCTGTAGCCCATACCACCATCCAAACCAGCATCCTGTGTCTTGAAAAGCAAGTTCCTTGCTGGCATGGCACCCCAAAAAAGGTCAAGACAATCAACGGAACTTATTTCTGAAACAACCTCACAAGCACCTGGGCCAAGAAATGTGGCTTTGATTGAGTGCATCACACTTCATTGTTGCACACCAGCCTTCAGAAGGATTGAATGATACAATGGACTGTTAAAGACTATGCTGAAAGTGATGGGTGCTGGGACATACAAGCACTGGGCTGCAAATTTAGCAGAAGCTGCTTGGCTGGTTAATACCAGAGGATCAAATAACTTACCTGGCCCTAACCAAGCAAACTCCTTACACACTACAGAAGGAGGTAAGTTCCCTGTAGTGTGTGTAAGGGAAATGTCTGGGAAAGGCAGCATGCGTTGCTCCTCCCTTCAGAAAAGGTAAACCCCCTTGTGGGATTGCTTTCACTCAAGGACATGGGTACATTTGGTGGGTAATGTGGGAGGATGGGGAAATCTGGCGCGTATCTCAAGGACATCTAACCTTGGGAGAAAATAACCCATGATTTGAATCACATGTTACAGGAAGTACTACAAGAAGAATCACCTGAATCAATGGAGGACAAGCCTTGCAAGAAGCTGTGCAAGCATGGCACTGACCTGAACTGAGTTGGCTTTGGTGCCCAATAACTCAACTCAAAATGCCGTATCTCCTGTCTTGAGTGATCACCGTAACAGATAGAACCCAAGCCATGGATCAAACAAACTCAGTGGAGATTTTATGGATATGGCCCATAGCATAAGGAAATTATATCTGTGTATACATCAAAGAACAGGAAAGGAGTGGGTTAATGAGGATGTATTGGATGTGTTGGTTTGCATGACTTGACCATAACAAAAATGGTATGGAATAAGGGATGGAGATTGTACTGGGTCTGGCTGGGATGTAGTTAATTTTTTTCACAGCAGCCCATATGGTGCTGTGTTTTGGATTTGTGACCAAAACAATGTTGATTACACAACAATGTTTTGGCTATTGCTGAGCAGTACTTGTGCAGTGTCAAGGCGCTCTCTTTTTCTCTAACTCTGCTCATCCATGAAGCAGGCTGGGGGTGTGCAAGAAGTTAGGAAGGGATTCAGCCAGGACAGTTGACCCAAAATGACCAAAGGGATATTCCATGCTCAGCAATAAAAACTGAGGGAAGGGTGATTTTCAGGAAGGTAGACATTTCTCTGATAATGGCTGAGATTGGTCCGCTTATGACAGGCGGTGAGTGATTGTCTTTGCCTATTTTTTTTTTCCTTTTTCTTCCACTTTCCTTCACTTCTTAATCACTTCCTTCTTCTTCTTATCAGCCCAGGACTTCTCTTGCTTTTGCTTTTCCTGTTCTCTGCCTCTGTTCTCTCTGGGCGCAGGGGTGGTGAGCAAGCAACTGTGTGGTGCTTAGCTGCCAGCTGAGATTAACCTACAACAGTCACATTTGCAGTCTGGCTCTGTAAGGTACATATTAAATACTGATAAAGGAAGGAGGAAACAAAATACGTGCAGGTTTTTCTTCATTTTATACCCTTTAGAGGAAAGATTCTAAACATCCTGAAATGTAATGATTACTTTAAAATAACATGAATATTCTGTATATGTACTTCACAATAGACACAGGTATATATTGTCACACTGTATGAGCTCCTGGGGAAAGCGTTAGTATTGCCAAAAAGTGTTAAAGATGAAGGATACTATTCTGCCTAGGGAACAAACATGAAACTAAACACAGGGATATCTTCAAGGGACTACTGGGATGTTTGTGGTGATGTCAGCTCTTGCTGTCTGCTTTACTGAAAACACAGTGTTTTCAGAAGAATAATATTTTACTTTATTTTCAGAATAACATAAACCTTTTCTACCTTATGGTTTCTGGTTCCTCCCTCTCTTTGCTCTCCTTTAGGAGCTCTGGAGACCTGTTCTTATAACCCTTTCTAACACTTATTTGCTGCTGGTAGATGGGTTACTAGGGTCATCCAGCTCATTTGAAATGAGGCAGGCTGGTTTCAAACCCTCTTTGGCCTCTCTTGAAGCAGACATTGAGGTCAAGTGCTTTTTCAGTCCAACTAAAAGCAGCAGACACTAGGATACTGGCCATTTTAAGATGCATATTTCATTTTTCTGTTTATGTGGATGGAAAATAGTAAACTATAAGAAAGAATTTGGGATCTTGAATGGAGGAATATTCTGCTTTGACAAGATGTGGGTATCATGTGTCCCATAGGTCATGTTGACTGATGTCTAGGTCAACAAAACAAATGCTTTTACCCCTTGATTTTGCATTTACCTTCTAAATAGTTATTCACCTGATTTTTGCCAATATTGTCATTATTCATAGAAATTATAAGAGAAGGCAAAAAAAAGTTTGGCTCCCCTGTCCTAAAAAAAACCCAAACCAAACCAAAACCAAAAAACCACGATAAGTTATATAACTCCTTTTTAGAAATACAGTGGAAAGAGAAAGAGGAATGTAAACAAAGGGTAGAGTTACATAAGCCAAAGGACAATAATGTTATAATAATGTGAGATTAATACTGGTCTGCATAAATTTAGACTAAATTAGAAGAAAGTTCCTAATCATCAGAATTTCTTCTGGGGCAGTCTTTTAATGGGAGTAAATGGGGAGAAATGATAACTACTTTTCAACCATGCTTATTCTATTTACAGAACGAATTACTGCATCCTGGTTCCCTGTGCTTGCAGGAGTTAAACCGTGAGCACGAAGTGGCCTTTCCGTTTGCTGAACTGGAACGCTGAGTAACTAGCATGACTGCCTTCTCTTTCAGGGTGGACTTTGATGTCAGAAGTTAGATATTTCATCTAACTATCTCTGAGATAAACAGAACATTGCAAGTATTCACTGGATGGTTTACGCAGGAGTGAAATACTCATAAAGTGCATTAAACATCAAGTAAATATGAGATTAAATAAATTATAGCATATTAAAAAGTTAAACTGGAGCAATAAATTTTAGCATTATCTTTGAATTAGCTATGTAGCCTATGATATGGGTCAGTAACTGAATGTTTACAATCCTTACTCAGGTCACAGTTTAGCTATGATTACAAGAGTAACAGTATACTTTTGCTTACCATTTCAGTTGGTGGAATTAACCTTTAATTAACCTCTCAGCTGATGCTGTCAAATTTCGGTACTAAAAGATTAGTTTTACTTATCCCAGCTGTTTCTTTTAATTCCTTTTTAGATAAATATAAGTATTTATTTTTTTGTTTCAGAAAATAGTAGATAATTTTTAAGAGATCCTTTTGGAGGTTATACAGCTTTCTGTGGCAGAGAAGGGCCCATCAGGGATTTTTGATATTCAGAAGGGCGTTTGAATCCTTGGAAGCTCCAAAGTGAAACAAAACCATGAGTAAATAAAGGGTCATTTTATGGCGAAAAAGCCCCCCAAACTAAATGGTGAACACCTTTGCTGGGAGATGCCAAAACTGATTTGATTAATTCACTTTAGTAAAACTCTAAACATATATCTTTGCATAATAAGCTATGTTTTCTGAGAACTGGGCCCAAGTTCTGAAACAGAATATAAAGACCTGTAAAGAAAACAGCGTAGTGTAGCTACAGAAGTGAGTTATATCTGTTTCTTTAATAATGTGGTATCTACTCCACATTTTCTGGCCAGCTTGGCCACATCTTTTACAGTGCATCTGCAAAGACACGGCGGGACTAGTGCTTCAGGGAAGTGACAGACTTGCTGCGCAGACCCGAACTGGTGGAACTGCATGTGGGATAAGAGTGGATGACACAAGGACTTCCCTGAGTGGCCACAGAAACTGGAGCACATTCCCACAGCATGAAAAATTTGCGCAGCCTATTCCCAGCTGCCTGCCTTCCTGAGGATAAATCAGAGAACGTGGTGAATGAATTGTAAGCTGTAATAATGATCCTTGGACTGTGAGTGGGGAGGAAGCCTTTTTCTTCTTCTTGTGGGAGTGATTTTTCATTAATGTTTTTAAAAGTGTTTCAGATTTTGGCTTTATTGCATGCTGTTTACTATAAATACTTGATACTCAGCATTCTACACAAAAGTTGTGCTGATCTGATCATGTTATTATATACATCATCAGTATTATTCTTCTCATCCTGATTCAATAAAAATGACCCTTATAGTCAGAAAGAACTGAAGAAAACACTGAAGCTTTGAATTTTTGAGGAAAAGACATTTTCATAATAAAGGAGCAAGAGAGATGAAGAGAAACTTGATGTTTTGAATAGTGTTTATATTTCTGTTTCTCCAAAGCAGTAAACAGAGAAAAATTAGTTTTGTGAGAAATCTGTAGACCAAATATGTAATTCAAACTGCATTTTCCTCTGACACTCACACAGAGTTAACACATGCTCATTTACATTCCTGGTTGCAGGTTGTGTGGTCAGATTCTTTCCCATGCATGCTCAGCCTGATTCACAACGTGGTAGTCAATAGAAGGTTTGCTATTGGCACTAACAGGAGAAACATTTCAGCCTTTATTGCTTTTATGTGAGGAGTCTGAAGAACAATTTGTGAACCATGGCCATCTGGTTAAGTGTCTAAGCAGTGTCCTGTAATATTTAAAATTGACCTATTAGACAAATATCAAAATAGATGAGGTTGGAATTTGCTTTCTTCAAATTTTACTGCACTATTATTTGGGCAATTTATGAGAAATAGGAAGCAAACCAAACCCAGATACCTTGCGTTTGTAACTACAGATTAATAATGCTGACATTTAGTGCTAATTCATAGGATGAAAAAGTTACTTCTGTGTCTTCATAAGTTACTTCTTCTTCAGAAGCATTAGCTAATTCTGGAAAAGATTTTTTAAAAAGTTCTGAGAAAAAAATTAAGTTAGCTGATTTTAAATGTAATTTAAATTTAGGTTGATTTTCAGCCATATTATTTTCAAACTATTTTTAAATTGGTTAAATAATGAAAGTAAATTTAAAATATTAAAAAATTAAAAAATGTTTTAAAATAGACATTATAAAAACAGTCTTTCAAATAAAATTATTTGTTTTAAAGTTTACCTCTGTTTAAAAGGGAAAAGGAGAGAAAGAAGAAAGTAGAAAAAGTCATTATTCATTATGTTCTGGTTTTTAATGTTCCCAGTTCTCAACTGATTTCAATACCTTCATACTTAAAGGAATATGCAATTGTTGCAGCTTATTGTGAAAGCAGCACTGAAAACAGAACCTTCAGTTTCAGAGAAAGTATTGAATATTGCTTGCTGAAATTATTTGTTACTTGAACATTATTGTTGATAATACAGCAAATGGAATGAGGGAATAATGAGATCAGTAATTCAAAACCAGCTTATTCTACTTGTGTCACAGCAGTATAAGAACATTGACAGTACTGACATTTGCGATTTCTAGAATCATGAATATATAATGAGCTGCTGTCTCATTTAATTAGCACTACAAAGAATGCTACTTAGAAACAATTGTACAAACAATTTAAGAGAAGTCGTCTATGTTACACTACAATGTGACATTTGCTTGTAAAGGTTAATCTTAAAAAGGATTATGTACAAAAGCATCTCCTTCGTACGAAAAGAATGTGACACGCCTAACAAAGACAGATGGAGATTCCTATCCTTGCTAGTCCTGAGCTTTTCTAAAAAGTGTTGATATCTTCCTAAAAATTGCAGAGCTGGTTGTTATAGAATTGGGTGAGATTTGTAGAGTGTAGTTAATTAGTACATTTGCCTCTTAGAAATTTCAGGACACATGTTACTGTACCTTATTATGGACAACTATGTAAGACCACATAGTGCAACCCAATTGGTACAGTGAAAGAGCTGAAAAAGCAACACCTACAGTATGTGGACTATTGTGGGCTAGTTCTGCTAGGTCTGATGAGCAGGTGTCCATTAGCAGTTTAATTTCTTCTAAAAGCATGAAAGTTTACTCCCCTGAGACTGCTCTACAGTATGAAGTGTGGTGGGTGGGTGTGGTGGGTTTGCGTGGCAAGGTTTTGGTAGCGGGGGGGCTACAGGGGTGGCTTCTGTGAGAAGCTGCTAGAAGCTCCCCCTGTGTCTGACAGAGCCAATGCCAGCCGGCTCCAAGACGGGCCCGCCGCTGGCCGAGGCCAAGCCAATCAGCGCCTCTGTGATAACATATTTAAGAAGAAGAAAAACACTTAGAGAGGGAGAGCTTTTGCAGCGAGAGAGAGGAGTGAGAAGATGTAAGAAACTCTGCAGACACCAAGGTCAGTGTAGATGGAGGGGGAGGAGGTGCTCCAGGCACCGGAGCAGAGATCCCCCTGCAGCCTGTGGTGAAGGCCATGGTGAAGCAGGCTGTCCCCCTGCAGCCCATGGAGGATGGATGAGGGGGTGTAGAGATTCCACCTGCAGCCCGTGGAGGACCCCACGCCAGAGCAGGTGGAGGCACCTGAAGGAGGCTGTGGCCCGTGGGAAGCCCACGCTGGAGCAAGTTCCTGGCCGGACCTGTGGACCCATGGAGAGGGGAGCCCACACCAGGGCAGGTTTGCTGGCAGGACTTGTGACCCCGTGGGGGACCCCACGCTGGAGCAGTTTGCTCCTGAAGGTCTGCGTCCCATGAGAGGGACTCCATGCTGGAGCAGGGGAATGATGAGAGGAGTCCTCCCCCTGAGGATGAAGAGGCGGCAGAAACACCGTGAGATGAACTGACCGTAACCCCCATTCCCCGTCCCCCTGTGCCGCTGAGGGGGGGAAGGTTTGAAGCCGGGAGTGAAGTCGAGCCCAGGAAGATGGGAGGGATGGGGGGAGGTGTTTTAAGAGTTGATTTTATTTTTCTCATTCCTCTACTCTGTTTTGCCTAGTAATAAATTAAATGAATTCCCTCTCTAAGTTCGGTCTGTTTTGCTCATGACAGCAATTAGTGAGTGATCTCTCCCTGTCCTTATCTCGACCCACAAGCATTTCGTTATGCCTTTTCTCCCCTGTCTAGTGAATGAGGGGAGTGAGAGAGCGGCTCTGGTGGGCACCTGGCCTCCAGCCTGGGTCAACCCAACACAGTGGGGAAGGTCAAGAGAATATCTTCAACACGTTTTTCATCTGAGTGAAAACTATAAGGGAGACACACCTTATAAGTATAACTCAAGGAAGAATCAGAAGAGTTAAATAGAAGAGAAATTAAAATATTTTGCAGCACTGTTTTTGAACATTTGCTGACCGATTCTCAGTCTGTAGTTGTGCTTGTTGTTTATTTGTTATTTAAACAGAAATGGTAGTTATTACTTTCCTTTGGCTACTTTAGTGCAGATACATTCAAATGACAGTGCTTACAAAGCCACTTGCCATTGTTTGTCAGCAATCTGGCCTAACTGGGGACATCCCAGTTGACAGGAAGTTAGAAAATGCAATCTACAAGAAGGGCCAGAAGGAGACTCCAGGGAACTACAGGCCTGTCAGTCTGACCTTGGTGCTTGGGGAAGGTTATGGAGCAGATTATCCTGAGTGCCATCACATGGCACATACAGGATAACCAGGTGATCAGGCCCAGTCAGCATGGGTTTATGAAAGGCAGGTCCAGCTTGACTGACCTGATCTCCTTCTGTGACAAGGTTATCCACTTAGTAGACGAGGGAAAGGCGGTGGATGTTGTCTACCTGTACTTTGGTAAAGACTTTATTTCCCACAGCATTCTCCTGGAGAACCCGGCTGCTCATGGCTTTGATGGGCTTACTCTTTGTTGAGTAAAAAACTGGCTGGATGGCTGAGTGCAAAGAGTTGTGGTGAATGGAGTTAAATAAATCCAGTTGGCAGCCAGTCACAAGTAATATTCCCTAGGGCTCAGTACTGGGGCCACTTCTCTTTAATATCTTTATCAATGATCTGGATGAGGGGATTGAGTGCACCCTCAGTCAGTTTGCAGATGACACCAAGTTGGGTGGGTGTGTTGCTCTGCTGGAGGATAGGAAGGCTCTGCAGAGGGATCTGGACAGGCTGGATCGATGGGCCAAGGCCAACAAGGCCAAGTGCCGGGTCCCGCACTTGGGTCACAACAACCCCATGCAACGCTACAGGCTTGGGGAAGAGTGGCTGGAAAGCTGCCTGGCAGAAAAGGACCTGGGGGTGTTGGTCGACAGCCAGCTGAACACGAGCTGGCAGTGTGCCCAGGTGTCCAAGGCGGCCAACAGCATCCTGGCTTGTATCAGAAATGGTGTGGCCAAGTTACTTCTCCCAAGTAACAAGCAGTAGGACAAGAGGAAATGGCCTCAAGTTGTGCCAGGGGTGGTTTAGATTGGATATTAGAAAAAATGTCTTCACCAAAAGCATTATCAAGCACTGGAACATGCTACCCAAGAAAGTGGTTGAGTCACCATCCCTGGGGGTATTTAAAAGATGTGTAGATGGGGTGCTTAGGGACATGGTTTAGTGGTGAATTTGGTAGTGTTAGGTTAATGGTTGGACCTAATGATCCTAAAGGTCCTTTCCAACCAAAATAATTCTATGCTTCTATATAAACTGACAAAATTCTCTGATTTACATCATTGTTCGTTTTCACACATTATCGCTGGTGTCTGATAAAGTCTGTCTTTCATGAACACTTTCTTTTGATCTTCCAGCAATGAACTTCTATTAAATAGAAGAGACAATCAAAACATTTGCTAGAAGATCTTGCATGGATGTTGTTTACCAAACACTGTTTCCAAGTGAACTTCATTATCATACTATTCTGATATAATTTCACCATCCTTAATTGCCACATGATTACATGTTTAATGCATAAATATCAGTCATTGCCAAGGAGCATAACTTGGCTATGCTTTGCAAAAGTAATGTATATCAAGACTTAGCACAGAGAACTGCATCAAGATATTTGGCTGCATGCAAAGTTCTCAATGGAAGTGGTTGCACAGAAAATAATCTATTAGCCTATTCTATAGAAAAATAGAAATAACCTATGTTATTTATAGATTTATTTGTTTATTTCTGGTAACTTGTCAAAGGAAGATGTTTTGTAACTCTGGGGATGCTCCCATCAAAAATGCAGAGTACCCAGTTATCAATAATTACAGAAGAAAATTGTGAGTCTTAAAATTTCTCGCTCAAATTATCTGAGAGTTAGAGAGGCAAACTGCGTAAATGCTATGAGTGTAGGAACTTCTCGTCATTTTTTTTTCTTTTATATAGTTTATCTGAAAGATAAATATCTGTCATGTAATTTTTTTTAAATTTTTTGATATTTCCACTTATAGTCTCAGATTTAACCCACCTACCTTAAGCATGCAAATAAAGTTGCTTTTACTTACATTTAGACTGTATGCTAAACCCAGTTCAAAATCTGAAGTTGCAATCATAACTTTCCTTCTTCATAATGTTAAAACCTCAAATTCAGTTTTAAACCGTTGTATTCACACCTCTAAAACCCATCACCCACTTTGAGATGTATTCTCATCCATGAGTTATTGCAGGCTCTTTCTGCTGTGAATTTGCTCTGCTTCCCTGCCAACCACATTAACAAGACAACACCTAGTTCTCAACCTCACCTGACACCTCACAAATTGTGAAATGCCAGCTCAGGCACTGAAAAACAGAGGTCTCTGTGGAGTTTTAGCCTAAACTGAAAATTAGCAGTAATGTGCCTACCTGTGGCTAATCAAAAGACATGAAAAATTAATGTTTTATTGAGTGCTAAGAAAGGTTGGCTGAAAGGTTTGCTAGTTCTTCATTCCCCAGCTAAGCTTGAACTTGTGAACTTTCTGATTTAGAATATAGTTCCATGCACCTTTTCACTGGCAGCAAAGTTAGACAGACACCCTTCCTCTTCTTTCTTCTCATGTCTACCCTTTCCTCCTTTTCCCCTTTCCTTCTTTTTTTCAAATTAATTAACCTGTGTATCTGCAGGGTTCCATAATCATTTGTGCTTGCACAAGTGTAAGGAGAAGGTGAACATGGCATGAAATTGCAGTCAAGCAGAAAGGGCTAGGAGGAAGCAGGAATTTCTAAAATGGGGTGCCAGAGAAAAAGCATCCAGGAAAAATTTTGTCCAGAAATTTCAGATATGTTTATAGTGACATTTTATTTGGAATTTAACCTGGTACACCCCAATACAGAGTGTAAGTTTCAGGCTCTCAGATCAAGGTTCAAAAACCTTCCAACTCCTCACAATTGAAGGCCCTTTGGGAAATAAAATTTAAAAGCCACTAAAACTACAAAAGAAAAAAAAAATCTATGTGTAATAGTAGCCCTTTAAATTATTCATGTTGAACAGGAGAATATACCTCTTAGCAATAAGTTACTAGTCACATTTTTTTCAAGCTGAATTATTACACAGTACAAAGCTCACCATGTTCAAATATGAGATAAGACCAATAACCAGAAAATATCAATGGCTCACTTGGGAAATTCTGTTCAAGTACACGTTATGTATCTTGGTTTTGTGTGCACAAATATGTTATTCTCCACTCAACAGTGTGCGTAGGATACTTGAAAATGTGGCAGCTCAGAAAAAGAGAGACATCTTCAGTCAGTCTCTCAGTCTCTAATTAGTGATATCCCTCAAGAGATATGTCTAACATAAAGTGGCTATACAAATTGTGTTCCTGAAAGCTCCCTAAAAGCTGGAAAGATGACTACTGAAAGTCTTGCAGCTACACTTGATGCTGAGGCTGAGTTGAGGTGTTCTATGTTCTGACCAGGCTCCTGAGGGAGTTTCTCTGGTGAGTCCCAGCAAGTGTGCAGGCTGACTTCTCAAGACCGCACCAAGGAGATCTTCCAGGAGCTGGCTTTACTTTATTATTTTGTAATTCTGTGTATACAGGGGGTGACTATGGTCTTCTAAAAGTGCTTGGAAACCTAAGAAAAGACACCATAACTTTCCTAATGATGGCTGTTATTCAAAAAAGTGCACAGTGCAGTATTTCAACTTCATCAATGATTAGAAAGGTTAAAAACTCAGTCAGTGGACTTTGAACAAGCAGTGATATATTCCTGTAAAAGAAAGTCTGGAATTTGTAATAGATTCATTTCTAAAGAAGGAAAGCTTAAAACCAGTAGTTGATGGATTTCCAAATTACATGGAAAATAATTTTATTTTGATGATTAGAACTGATGGGCTGAAGAAAGAATTTCTTTCAGATGAACATCATAATTTTTAAAAGATTGTGTTTTTCCCATTCTTTCTTCAATATTATCTACTAAAATTTTTGGACTTTTTTTTTTTTTTTCCTTTTGACTAAGGAAAGTTGTTATGTATTGAATGGTAAGGTAATGACTGATAGGACAGACCAAAGGATAAACTTCTTTTCATATCATTTCATATCATCCTGTAACTAATATATGTTACATAATATAACACTATGTTCTTTGGCTCACTTTTCTTCATACTGGACCATAACATTTCTCAAACTCGATGAAGCCATGTGTAGTGATAGGTGACTCTGGGGTATCATAAATCACATTGCCATGTTTGAAAGATCTCAGCATTAAGCTACTTTTAAGCTGTGGTAAGATATAATTCAAGGAGCACAAAAATATATACTGAATAGGATACGTCTTTTAAGTATCATTTTATTGCTTCATATGTCAGCTGGTTTTGATTTGCTAAACAGAACTTTAATACTTCAAAGGATCAGCACCTCTATGCTGAGAATGACAAAATTGACTTTTGTATACAGCTTCTGAAGCAGAAATAGTATTTTATATTATTCTTTTATTCTCTAAGAAAAAAGGCCCCAAAGCATTTCACAATTAGGAAAATTAATTTCAAATCAGCATTTTTCATGTTATAATTACTAACAATTAGTAGATTTTTCTATGATCTTGTAAAACCTTTTTCTATGTTCATGTAAAACCATGCTTCTGAAAACTTTCTTTATTCCATAAAATTTTTAATAAGTAAATGTTTCATTTCCTGTAGGATTTTGCTTTTGGGGTTTTGTGGTTTGTTTGTTGTGTTTTTTGTTTTGTTTTTTTTTTAATCCTAGCTCTTTTCTGTCTCTTTTACATGTTGACTACTGTTGCTGTTTGAACATCTTTCAGGAAGTTGCTAGGCATGAAGGAGTTGCTAAGGAAGAATTAATTCAGAACTGCTCATGTTATCAGGGCCAACCACAGCTGTATATACTCCAGTTAGCACCTCATTTGCAATGGAGACAGTTGCCTGCAAGCCATGGTTAGTTAGTCTCATTCTATTTTTTGTTTAAGCTGTAAATTCACAAAACAAAGTCTTTTTTGTGCGTACCTAGAGTAAAATAATAGATTATGCATAATTAAAGGATTCTTATAAGTGTTTGTTCCCTTATGCTATTTTTCAATTATTTCTCATTCTAACTCCATTTAAGAGTGCAATGTAGACATAATTAAGTGAGACTGTCATTTATTCAGTTCATACAAAAAATGAAAGAGAGAAGCTTTTAATCAACTAGCTAATGCTGGAATGTATTATACCTTTAATCTGCACTGAAATGAAAAAGCAGCAACTTTATCAGAAGATTTTGATTAACTGGCTGTTAAAAATGCCTATTATCCTATGCATAGCATTAAATGCTGCCCATTATGATTTATCAAATTCTCTATCTGTGTGTACATTCAGACTCTGATTAATTAGGTGAGAATAGATGTTTTTAATAAATGTCTTTTAAATTCTATATAGGATAGGCAATATAACCTCATTAGAAATGTTCATCCTTTTCTCCCCTAATTTGATCTGTATAATTACTTTATTGGGTGAGCTCATTGTGGTAATGTTTTAGAAAGGCTTCCATTAGTTTTAGGACACGCAATTGCCCAAATAAGCCAGTGAAGCTCAACTAGATGCAGATACCACTGATCAGCATCATTGATCAAAGAGAACTTGTTTGTATTACAGACATAGGATTTCCCCCTGACACACACACACACTCTATTTACATATACAGCGAAGTAAGCTCTGCAAAGGATGTCTTTGGTTATTTGCCAGACTCTGGGCTGTACATAATTTTAGGAATGAAAAGCATTCATAATAACATTCATGTATTAGTCCTATCCATCAGGTACTCTTCTTATAAAGTTATTAATTTTGGGTTTTGATTACAATTAGTTATAAATGATCAATAATCATGATGAAAAATGAAAATAAAAATTTAGTTTGCAAACAAGCTAGAGTGAACCATGTTACTCCCATACTCCTTGCTTTTTCTCCTGCCTCTTCACTAATCTCAAGGCTTTTTCAAGCTTCCTTCAAGATCATTCCCTCTTCTCTACCCAAGGATGACGCATGATGCAGAATGATTCTATGATGTATCCCACATCAGTTACAGAGACTCACGCACATCTTCTGCCCAGCCCTACAGCCACTTCGACCCCTGGCTCCCAGGCCACTTGTCCTACTCAGTGGCTAGGCTGGGTGGATATTCACTAGCAATCACACACTGACACATGCTGTCACACGCTCCAGTCGCTAGCACCCCAAATGTACAGGCCCCTGTGACCCATGATTGCAGCACTCAGACACACACGTGATCACAAAATAGAGATACTCTCACCCAGGAAGATGATCAGAAATGTAGTTTAATGAAAAGATAGGGCAAACTGCATTGACCAGCCTTGGAGCATGGTGAGACAAGCATACTGTCCAGAAACCTGTTTATACACCACCAGGCCCTTTTATGCCCTTATCCCTCTCTTTTCCAATTCTTGCTCCTCCCCAAATCACCTTGATCCCTCCCTTTCCCCACCTTTGTTTTCTCCCCTGTACACCCTGTAATCACTCTTGTATAATCCCAAAATGCTCTTCCTGATACCTCGTAATATGTCCCATGTACCCTAGGCAGTAACCCCCCTCAGTCTGGAAGATGTTCCAGCTACCTCTTCCTGTTTTCTTTAGGTGCTGGGTAAGACCTCCAGCCCATGGGGCTGATGACCCTCCTTTGGCAGACCTGGGAGCAGCTGAGGCGGGGTGTTGTTTTGCTGACTGGGTAACTGAGGTTTCTCCCCCATCTTGTTTTGCCTCCTCTGGGATCCTAACTGTATGTGGAGCAAGATTTTTATCATATAATCTAACAATATGTGCAGGGTCAAGCAAGAACATAATTTCATGTTACAGTGAGAATCTTTGCAAGAATTTTTGTTTTATCTCTATGCCTTTTCAACTATGAAATTATAGGAAAAGATTGTCTAGACATGTCTACCCTAAATTGAAGTTGGGCTGAAAGAGAGATTTAAAGAACTAAGACATGCTTGAGCAGACACAATAGCTCATTTGTATGCATATATTTTTAATTTTTTTTTTCCAGTTTTTATGTATGCTTTTAGTGGTCCACATCAGCATTCTCAAAGGCATTCCGGCTAAGCAGGGTGGGCACTGATTTCAACTAAACCTTTCTGATGCTGCAAAATCTTGGCCAAAGGTTGCCTTTTGGCTTCCAGTACAAGCTGGTTCCTACCACTAGGGCTCAGCAGTGCTGCAACAATAGTCTTAACCCCAGGCATCCCATCTTGTTTTGACTGTAGATCTTGCTATTAACATAATAATTTTTTTCCCTCTGAAAACATACACCGTAAAATTGTATTGAGAAGGAGTTGTGATTGAAGCACTTGGCCTTTCCTATTAGATGATTAATTTTAACAGTATGTGAGCAATAGGATATATTTCCTGCTAGAAGCTCAGCAAGCAGTGTACAAAATCATTAGTTCATCTAGGGTGCAAGTAAAAATACCCCCTTATGCATGTCAAATAGCAGCTTGAAAATGAGAACATGCTCCCTATTCTCATAAGAAAAAGTAATTTTTTCTTCAACACAGTGAATAGTGGGTGAGGAATGCTTGCACATATTAGAAAACATGTACTGTAAAATCACGAGCTTCTTATAAAATACAAACCACTTGACATCATTTACAAAGAATGGAGCACGGGCAAGCACAGTTTAAATATGTATGGTTTTATTTAGGTTACAGAATTCTGCATTCACCTTGCCCTGTTCCTTTATTAACCTAATTTCCATCTCTACCTGCTGTCTTTGTGCATCTGCCTCTCAATTAAGCCTCACACCTGCAGTGGCTTCAGTTTACTGACCACAGCCATTAACCCCTTCCAATATAGCTTAGTTCATCAAGTGCTTGTGTGACTTAGAAATGAAGAAAGAAAAAAAAAGAAAAAAGGAAGAAGAAATGGGGTGGTTCTTCTGTTACATATATTCCTGGTAGACAACATGCTTTGTTGAGAAAACACTTTCCCAAATACCTTTACTGTTTAACAATTCCATAACAAGATATAAACCGTTATTTATATATATGACACATCCTTAAAATTATGACTGTCATTGTTATCCCACTTTATAGACACATGGAGAGGTAAAGTGAGCACACATATCTACAGATTGAAGGGTTACTTTTCTTGAGAACTAGATCCTAAAATTTACTACTTTTGATTGACTAAATAGGGAAAGCCCCAAAGTTTTAATACAGGAAAGGTGGATGGGGGTATATTTTTTGCAAAGACACAATCTTTTTGAGGGATTTCAATAAAGCTGTACACAGAGTATAGCCAGAACAGCTTTGGATTCTGTTGGAAGAGATGTGTAACTAGTTTAAACAACTGGTCTAAAATATTTAGTGTGTCTTCAAATTTGAGTCAGACAGTTTGGCTTTCATCCTCACTGTAGGCACACTAGACTGCACTCAGACAAAAGAAACATCATTATGGCTAAAATACTGAGGCTATTGAAGAACATTGATATCAATGTCATTCTGGAGTTGTGGTGTTTTTCTCCAAAATTCAAAAAAATTCTGTTACATGTTGCGAGATTCGGACTTTGCCCAGTGCTATTGTGAAAAGTTTCCCACTGTGAAGTAGAACAACTTGACAGTTAGCTGCTGCCCTTTTTCAAAGGGGCTTGCTGTGATTTAGCATTGCTCTCTCAGCCTAATTGGTCAAACACCAACTCTAAGGTGCTATATAAATGTAAAATATTATTGCAGTATACTCAGTGTTGTTTTTTTTTAATACCTCCCTGGTAACTAATTGAACCTAGTGATAGTAGATTGTAATGGCTTCTTTTTAATTGGTTGATATTAGCATATATACTGCAGAACAGCTGTATGTACGTATGTAGCTAATGCCAAGCAGTTAAATAGTACTTTGACAAAACTGAACTTGAAAGAAATGGGGTGAAATCCTGTACCCTTTAAACAAATGATGAATCATGATGTGTGGACCAAGATTGTACCCATAATTTCTGAGCACCTTGATTTTCTCAAATTAGAATGGAAAGATCTTTTATAGGGCATATGGGAGGCTGTATCCTGGAGAAGTCCAACTAAAGATCATGGAATTTACACACTTGCAATTTCATCAGTATAAGATAAAAAAAATTAAGTGTTCTTTTCTGTTTGAAATTCATCAGGCACCCTAGGTTCATTCACTTGAACAACACTTCCACTCTTAGCATGCCTGTTACAATGCCTCCTCAGGTAGGTCTTCAGATCTGTAGGGGGTCCTATAGCCAGAAGTGCTAAGCTGGTAAGCATTCATATGCTGTTCAAAAAGAAGGTGAGTCACAGCTGAGTTTCTCAGTGTGTTAGTTGGATGACAAAGCTGATTTTAAAAGCTCTTGCCACATGCTGCATTTCATTGCTCACTCAGCTGTGCCAGTATAATTGTGTATGGACCACATTGTAAGCAAGGTTACTGCAATGACTGAAGTTAAAAGAAATCTGCAAAAGGAAAAGATTGTTTTTAATAGAGATTAAGTCAGTCATCATCCCTGGAGTCCCATAAGTAGTTGTATTGACACAGCTGATAATGATATCCAGGTTCAGGCATGAGCACTTTTGGACGGCTTTGTTGTCAAAACCACCCTATTATGAATCAGTAGCCTGCAGGACAATACAGTAAACTTCTCCTGAGCGCTCCTAGATGCTACTTATCAGTTTATGAAGTATATGAGAATGAATTACTTAATGGAAGGTGACGGACACCTGTAAATGCTATGGTGACTGCATATTGGTGCTGTCTTTTAGGAGAGGAAAAAGCATGTTGCTGTAATTTGGGCTCTGGATTCAGCTGGGAGGCAGGAGCCACTGAAGTTTGTTTCTTAGCTCACAGCAGGACTAACTGAAGCTTTCCTCCCCAGTTCCATCTAAGAGAAGAGTCAACAGCATATACAAGTGAAAACAAAATCTGCCTGGCTCCCAGAAATGCTTGGTTAGAAGGATAAGACTCCAAAGGTGGAGTTAGTATTAGCTCTGGGGGTGTTAATTACCACGTCCTATGCGAGACCTGCCTCTCTGGTTGCGTGACTGGCAAGTCAGTAATCCCAGTGAGTCAAATTTCAGGCTTAAACCCAGTCTAAATAAAGCAGGAACTTAAGCCCAGATTGTCAGTTGCACTGTCCAAAATGATTGTAATTAGCTGGTATAAGCATCCTCCACAGTCTGTCCTTTCCTCAGTTTCTGTCTACTCTTGACATGTGAACTCCTCAGGTCAAGGACCATCCCTTTGTGTGGAAGAAAGAGCACATTGTGACTATTATTATGAGCAAAGGAGGGTGGGGTTTTGCAAAAGTCATAGCTCCTTAACAGCTCCCACATGGAACTTGTGGAGGGGGGAGAGCCGAAGAAAGTGTTGGTGGTAGACTCATCTGAAAAGATGGTCTCATATTTGGCAGCTAAGTGACAGTTATCAGACCTGAACTCTTTAAAAAAACAGTCTGATCCATGAACAGACATTATTTATTTGGTCTTCTTCCTGTTATGCTAGCTGGGATGGAAGTGCATAATGACATAATGTTTACAGTAATTAACACAGTACATTATACATTACAAACAAGAATTTCTTTTCAGTTTCTATTTACAAATACATGTACTTCTTCAGGCATATTCTGCTTTCCTTTTTTAAACGCTGATTGAAAATCATAATACAGATAAAGACAACTAAGAAAAAATCCTCCAGTCAACAGTTTTGAAGTTTTGGTTTGAGATTATCTCCACTGTGAAATGATTCTGCAGCTAAGATGAAATTTAAATACTGAAAGGTCTGATAATAATAGGTTTCTAAATGAAAATGGTCTTATAAGAAATATAAAATAGAATTGTATTACTTGCTCTGGGGACAGTTTTACCATCTCCTGAATTGTTTTTACTGTATACATATTTCTCTGGCATATTGAGCCAGCTCAACACATATAGCATACGAAATGCTCGTGTTATTTAAAAGATGTGTAGCCATAGCCTGCTCTTGTTATTAATTAAATTTCCACTTTTCTGGTCAGGAAATGACCATTTCCTGCTCAGGAAATTATTTGTTTCCCAATTCTATACAGAAATCATAACCCCACACTTTCATGTGTAGTACAAAGTTGAATCTTATCTATCAGGTGCTTTTCCTTACTTTCTTTTATAAGTAACTACTAATGGGTCTCAAGCTCTTAAGGGAGTCTAGGTATTTATGGATACAAATTTACAAGACAGCTATTTAGTGAAATACCTCTTACAAACATGGCCGAATATGTGGATTTCTGTAGGACTGAAAATGATCAATGAGAAATCTGTAGATTTCATTTAAATAACATCTCTCTTCTACATGGGTTGAGACTTTCTTTTCCTGCAGTTGTCTGTTTTACTGGCAATAAATTATATTTTTGGTGCCAGTAATAATTTTGCTCAATATAAAGGATGTGATTGGCCTTTTTGTCAGAGAGTATTTCAAATTATTCTCTCTCTGTAAAAAGAATACATTTATCCATATTTGTCTCTTTGCATTTTTCTGATTTTTTTCATTCCATTCTTTGTTGCTTTTTGTACTACTTTTTCTCTATGGGCTATTTTATTATTGTCTTTGTGTGAGTGGAGGTGATCCCTAGAGAAGCATAAGCGATGTGATTCTTCATATCTTCTTTCATGCTTTTGTACCAACATTTGGGAAATGAAAGAAAACAGAGTTTCTGATAATTTCAAACTGAGAGCTAGCAGCTGAGGAAATAATTATTGTTACTCTGTTTATTGGCAGAATAATTTTTTCCTGTAACTTTCTTTGTCCTTGATTTTAGAAAGGATCAGAAGTATATGAACTTCTCTACCTTCATGTCCCCATACCAGATGCATTAATCAAGTGAAGAAAGCAAAAGTGTTGGAAGCAGAAGCCAGATGAATGGTAATGATGAGTATTTTTTTTTCTTTTAACACTAAGAACGATTGACAAAACACCAGATCAAGGGAAAAAGTGCTTCTTCTAACTTCTTATTTTTCCTATTCAAGTCTGGAGACTTTTGTTCTGGAGCTATATTGTAATTTGATGTACTTTATTGGGCTCAGGAGTAACCGGATGGAATGAGAAGGCTTTGTTTACATAGGCAATCAGCTGGGCAATGACAGTGGTGAATGGTGAAAGAAAGCAACTGCAATGGTATTTTGTGTGGAATGGAGTCAAGTCACTGTGGTTTGAGGTTGTCTACGGGATTTAAGCTTCTCAAGGTAGATGAAAGGGAATGACAATTTTGTAGATATTGAAGGGGTTTAGGGTTGAGACTTGTGTTTGATTGCGCTGTGATGTTAAAGCTAAAAAACAACTGTAGATGTCTGAGAGCATGAATTTAAAAACTGAAGTCTTAATGGAGTGCTGGTAAAGTTAATCTTAAGTATGTAAGAGTTTTGTAGTCCCTGCGTTTTCAAATGAGGTGCTTTCATTTGCCTTGAATCCTCAGTAAAACAGATGTGACTTTTTGCTCAGCTTATAGCTTCACAGGAAAAGCAGAGTGGAATCTCTTTCCCTAAATTTTCTATTATCTAGATCATCATTTATGCAACTTAGTATCTCTAACTGCTCTGTAAGGGTGCATGTGACCAGGGCACTACTAATGCCATTCTAATTCAGTTAAGCTTTCTTGAGTTTTCCTGTGGACAGCCATTTGAAATGTCAGGTGCTTTTTTTTCCTGTTTCTTCTCAATAATAGTTGGAAACTAGAATGTAATGTGCCTCTCTTGCTTTGAGACAAAAGGTTTGAAGAACGTTTTAGCAGTTCCAATACTTCACCTTTTTTTCTGTTCTTTTCTGAACTGATTTTTCTTTCAACAGCTTTTCTACCTTTGATTCTCTGTTAGGTCAGCTTGTTATATTAATGACTGTGGAGGGGGTCCTCACTCCTGCGTTTTAAAAAAGGAACCACTGGAATATGTAGCAGGAGACATGGAATCTCTACCATCTAAATATCTAAAAAAAAAGGAATAATTTCCCCTTGCAACTCTTGTATCATGAAAATGTTCTCATTGCAATAACACTTCCTTTTTTGTTGGTTTTATTTGACTATTAAGATACTATGTAGGAACTATATGTACAACACATTGTAATATACAAGGATTGGTATAAAAATTTGGATGGTCTTGATTCAGCAGGTAACTACATAAATGTGACTATTCTGCTGAATTTGGTCTTGAGTTACAAAGAGTTGCAAATTTTTAATTGTGCATTTTGACTATTTCATCTTCCTTAAAAATACATATGTAACCTTGTTACAGGTTATGTATGTGAAACTTGGCGTTTCTTGATTCAATATTCTAAAGAGAATGGGCACACTGGACCATGGAAGATAGTTTAGAGAATTTTAAACACCCTGGTCCATTTAATGCCTCGTATAGCTCTATTGATTTTGGTTAGTATGAATCTCACCTGCTCAATCCACCTCAGTGTGATTAATTGATAAAGAAAAATAGCAGAAAACTCATCGGCAACCTGATCCTGCATATTCACTGTATGAATTATAGTTTATAAGTTTACCTGGTGCATCACTATTTTCCATGATACCATATAGCACAATTGCTTGCATATGTTGACCCATTTATGGGAGCAAAAGCCACAATGGTTTGTTCTGTAAATAGCGACAGAAATTCTAAGACAGATGCTGTGCTGTACCTTTCTGACAGAACATTTGTGGGCAAATACTAACCATATAAACTGCAACTACAAGTAATTTGTGTTTGAGAGCTGCTTAAGGCTTTTGAGTGTGTTTGGCTTCACTTCCTATGTAAAACAGTCTTAACATTTTCTTCTAGTATTCCAGCATCAAGGCCAAGAACAAGTGGTTGCACCAAACATATTTTTCCTGTGAAAAGATTTTAGTCTTCCTCTAAAGTGATAAGGCACTTATCTTACCCTTTGACAAATTGTTTCAGTGGTGGATTGGTTTCCCTATTCTAATTAAATTTAAAAAGTCACATATTTAATTTCATCATCTTGTACTTTCAGCTATATCATTAACTGGTAGATCAACATTAAAATAAATTCCATTGGTTTGTAACAGAATTTTCGTGTAATGTTACTGGAGGTAGTAGAGAGTAGGAATATACTTGTAATAATAGATCAGATTGCGGTTGCCAGAGAAATCAAACAAATGGCAACATCAATTTCAGCTGGTGGTCACAAAAATGAAGAATGACCAACATTAGAATTTTGCATTCTCACTCTTCTAAGATTTCAAAACCTGCTGTGAATAATGATGTAGTGCATTGCTGCTTTTTTGTTAAGCGCTTTTAAAGTCTGATTAATGATGCTTCCAAGCATCATGACAGGCACGTGTTAAAACCTCATTCTTCCCCTTTTATTTTTTTGATACTGAAATTTGGTGTTGATCCAAATAAAAAGTAAATTTCATCTTCTAAATATAAGTAATGCAATGAATTTTGGAAAACAACAGCTATACACAACCACTAATTCTTTACTTGTAAATATGTACTGCATATACAGGATATCTACTATATTTGATTTCAGAATCATTAATTCAATGTTTATTGAAAATGACATAATTTTCAAATAGAAGCACTTTCATTTCTTTCCTGTGAAAGGGCTGGTGCTCACACTATTATTATTTTTTTTTGTTGTTGTTCTCTTTTTATTTAGACTGTTGTAAATGACCTGGAAACATCAGAGCCTTTGTCCTACTGTCTTTAGAAACAAATTAATTTGTATGCCAGGTTATCACAACTTTCAAATGGCAGGTATAAGAAAAGTACAGTTTTCCCCCTTACATCAATGTGATGTATTCCAGCCTTAAAACTTTTAATTTTTAAACTTCAATTCAATGGCTAAAATTTTATTTTATTTTATTTTATTTTATTTTATTTTATTTTATTTTATTTTATTTTATTTTATTTTATTTTATTTTATTTTACTTTATTTTATTTTATTTTATTTTACTTTATTTTACTTTATTTTACTTTATTTTACTTTATTTTTTTTAAATGAACATTTGAGAGTTGAGGGGCCTAATGTAATGAATCTATAATGATTCAGAAAAGTTCATGGACCAAACACACATATGTTTACTGGAAGTACATTTAGTTCATCATATATAGGTAAACAAATTGTCTTACTGCATAAGATCATATTTATAGAACAAATGAGATCAGAGGTCTTAACCACTGATGAAATTCCGCAGAACAATGAAAAAGCAGAGGTGCTGAGATTAAATGAACCACTGTTAGGGTCACCGTCATCTTTCACAGGCACTACAACTATTTTTGTGTACGTCATCCATGCCTAGATGCAAGTACTTATTTATACAATTCATCAACTATATATAGTGCTTAATTAAGTCAAGAATAACTGAAAACTTTGTTCTCTTCTTACACTTATTTGGACAACTTTTCTGGTCATTGACTGAGCAACGGATGTCTGATTTCTGCCTTAAAAAATATTTAAGCTTTAGAACACCTTGAATTTCAGCAGAATTACTCAGATTATGCTATACAGACTCAAAAAGAATCCAGGCCACTGGAGAAGGTGACCTTCTGTGCATGTTCTTAATATGATACTTTATTGGCAGAACACATCAAACATGGGGCAGTCTCAGACTCAGTCCCTTCTTCTGCCTCAGAACTAAAAATTAACTCTGTGAGGCCATGAAAGTACCTTAATCTAACAACTAGTTGGGAATTTTGTGGGGTGAAGATACCCAGTACTTCTCTTTAAACCATCCATTTTGGATGGCATACTTGAATGCTCAATACAGTTTAGTAATGTGTGAAGAATAGGGGTGAAACCGTAAATATGCCATGATGGTGTGTTGCGTGTTGGTGCCCAGGTGCTGGCTGTGGGGGCTGTGGGGTGGCCTCTGTGAGGAGATGCCAGGGCTGCTCCATGCCAGATACAGATGGTTCCATCTGGGACCCACCACAGGGCACAGCTGAGCCCCTCATCTTAGCAGGTGGTGCCTCTGGGAAAACGTGTTTAAGAAAGGGCAAAATGCTGCATAAGCAATGAGGAGTAAGGAAAAAAAAAAAGTGAGAAACAGCCCTCGGAGCACCAAGGCCAGAGGAAGAAGCAGGGGGAAGAGGTGCTCTAGGCACCAGAGGAGAGATTCCCCTGCAGCCTGTGGAGATATCATGGTGGAGCAGATACCTACACTGCAGCCTGTGGTGGACCTTGCGCTAGGCAGGTGGGTATTTCCTGAAGGAACTGAGGCCCATGGAGAACCCACACTGGAGCAGGTTCATCCTGAAGGACTGGACCCCATGCTAGAGAACAGGAAAAGCGTGAGGAGGAAGGAGCAGCAAAGAGGAACTTTTATAGACTGACCCCATTCCCCATCCTGCCTCCAGAAAGAGTTAGCAGAGTTGGAAATGAAGGAATGAAGTTGAGCCTGGAAAGGACGAGAGGGGATTGAAGGAAAGATGTTTTAGTTTTTGTTTTTCATCATCAAACTCTGTTTTTAATTGGCAAGAAATGAAATTAATTTTTCCTCGAGTCAAGTCTGTTTTGCCCATGACAGTGGTTGTTGGTAAATGATCTTGTCTTTATCTGAACCCATGAGTTTTTCCATCTTAATTTTTCCCCTACCCTGTTGAGATGGAGAGAGAGTGAGCAGGTTGGTGACCATCTGGCAGCCAGTCAAGGTCAACCCACCACAGACGGTTATGTCATTTATGTTAAAGGGTTTCATTTACTGCCCTACAGAGCACTTATACAAAGATGTTGTTTGGTTCTCAGACACTTCGGTGGTAATATATTTTGGGTTTTCTTTTGGAATTTATTTATTTCCTTTTGGGATTTTTTTTTTTTTCATAAATAGGACAGATATAACAGTTTAAAAATTCTGGGGAGGTAGATATGCTGACTTTTTCTATGCTCTTAAAAACTTTTCTGAAATATGAATTTCTGTAGACCTTACTAGGCTGTGCTCTGCAGCAGATCTTGTTCACGTGGATTTTTATGCAAGTTTCCTGAATGTAAATTATTTCAGACAGAATATTATTGGTTGAGCGAACTGGAATTTTCCAGTGAAACTTTGGCTTGATCTCCAGTGCTTATATAATTAGCTTAATCCCAAACTTGTCATAGACTTGACATGTTTACCCATATTAAGTTCATTTATATGAGTAACGCTTGGACACCACCTCTGAACCAGCAGACAGTAACTGGCTGCTGAGAGGCACAGAGGATGAATGGCTTGAGCAGGTTTTTTTAACTGCTTCTCAGCTGTTTCCTGGCTCTGTGAGCACTTACAGTCCATTTCATGGCAAAATTAAACATTAGTTCAAACTGTCACTGGAGGTAGTTTGAGACAACAAGCTTGACTTTGCTTTGAAATAGTCACTTAGAGCTAAGAGGGATCTTACTGCCTCTCAGCTGCTAGCTAGTGCTGGGTAATTGAGACAGTTTCTAATTGCGTGAGTACCTGTCCTTCACTCTGTACCAGTATAAATCACCCCTTTCTTGTTCCAGCCCAAGCTGCTTCAGAGGAGAAGCACCCCCATGACCAGGCACGTGTCCCCACTGGGATTCAGCAGGCATCAACACTGCTGCTCCTCAGAGGTGTCCAGCACTGTGGTAAGGTTTGTGCAGTGCTGTGCACTCCCTCCTTGCCTTTGTGGAACAAACGGTGAGCGAAGAAAGTCAGAGGAAGCTCACATAGATACTGGCCTCCACAGGGGGGTCACAGACTCACAGTGGCAGTTTCCTTTGGGTTGAAGCTGATGGCAGATGGTGTAAACATTCCTCCTGGAGGCTCTGTGGTTGGTTTGTGCTAGAGCTGGTCAGAGCAGTACCATTAACACAGCCTGTTACTGACTGAGTCTCACTTAAGAAGTAGTTACTAACAGCTGAGAAATAAAAAGCTTCCTAAGCTGTTTCTCAGCTGAAGTCTCTTGTGTACAGCCTTGTTCCGCTTTTGCATTCATGGGTACACATGAAGAACGAGGATGGCAAGCTCTGCCTCGAGGCCAGAGTACTGATGTGATTTTCCTTGCTATCTGCTTAACTCACAGTTTCCCTGACCTAGTGCATTTGCTGATTTGATATTTGGGACATTGAGTCTCAAGTGTGGGTAGGTGTGTGGGTCTTATTCTAGATAATATTCCCACTGAGGTTTAAAGTCATGTGTCTAACTGCTGAATGCACACTGGACAAAGGCTGAAGTTCTGTGATTTGGACCTTAGAAAAAAATACTTTGTCAAAGATAATTATCAGAGGAAAACCCACAGTGCATGTCTTTCTCCTTTTCAGTAACACTCTTCTATTTTGAGGTGCCCCATGTATTGTGAAAGGAGTCTATAGACTCCTGAATGTGTGATATCCCTTCTTGAGTCACACTCATTTTCCATTCTATTATTCCATAAGAATGTTCTTCCATGTTCATACTACCAGTGAGGGACCCAACCAAATCATGAAATCTGGCAGTTTTTTGGAGAATAAACTGGTACTTTTTCATGAAAGTCTGAACTGCATGAGCCTTTGTGGTGGGTTGACGCCAGGTGCCCACCAAAGCTGCTACATCGCTCCCCCTCCTCAGCTGGACAGGGGAGAGAAAATATAACAAAAGGCTCGTGGGTCAAGATAAAGACAGGGAGAGATCATTCACCAATAACTGTCATGGGCAAACCAGACTCAACTCGGGAAAATTAATTTATTACCAGTCAAATCAGAGTTGAGTAATGAGAAATAAAACCAAGTCTTAAAAACACCTTTCCCCCACTTCTCCCTAGAATTCTCTCCCTCCTCCCCTCCAGCGGCACAGGGGGATGGGGAATGGGGGTTGTGGTCAGTTCATCACACATTGCCTCTGCCGCTTCTTCCTCCTCAGGGGGAGGACTCATACTTTTTCCTGCTCCAGCATGGGGTCCCCCCCATGGGAGACAGTCTTCCACCAACTTCTCCAACGTGAGTCCTTCCCATGGGCTGCAGTTCTTCAAGAACTGCTCCAGTGTGTGTCCCTTCCATGGGGTGCAGACCTTCAGGACCAGACTGCTCCAGCATGGGTCCCCCATGGGGTGACAAGTCCTGCCAGCAAACCTGCTCTGGCGTGGGCTCCTCTCTCCACAGGTCCACAGGTCCTGCCAGGAGCCTGCGTGGGCTTCCCAGACACTCCTTTGGGCATCTACCTGCTCCGGTGTGGGGTCCTCCACAAGCTGCAGGTGGAATCTCTACACCCTCTCATCCTTGCTCCATGGGCTACAGGGGCACTGCCTGCCTCGCCATGGTCTTCTCCACGGGCTGCAAGGGAATCTCTGCTCCAGCACCTGGAGTATCTCTTCCCGTTCCTTCTTCACTGACCTTGGTGTCTGCAGAGTAGTTCCTCTCACATATTCTCACTCCTCTCTCCAGCTGCTCTTTTGCCTTCCATCCCCGCCACCCCCCACCTTCTTAACTATGTTATCTCAGAGGCACTACCACCATCACTGATGGGGTTGGCCTTGGCCAGTGGCGAGTCTGGCTGGCATTGGCTGGCATTGGCTCTATCGGACATGGGGGAAGCTTCTAGCAACTTCTCACAGAAGCCACCTCTGTAGCCACCCTGCTACCAAAACAAACCCAATACAGCCTTGCAGAGTATGGTCCTAATAGACAAGTCTGAAGTTAAACTTGTACAAAATGGCAGCAGGTATATTGATCCTAGACTGTATTGCCTTGAGCATTGTGATGACACTTTTCAGAAAAAAGTAAGAGGTACAAATTATTTAGAGATGGTGGATATGCAGCATTAGGCCACAGATGATATTCATGTTTGCCTGCCTCTTCCACTGATCTTCTCTGGAGAGAAGAGAAAGACGAAAATAACTGTTACGTAATAGTCCCCTTTTACGCATTGAGAGATGTGTGCCCTGTGTGTTAAAATACCAAAAGAAAAATTTTGTGTAGTCCAAGAGTTTCAAAATATAAAGTTCATTCTAGAAAATAATTAAATCTATGACCACAGACATATAGACGAAATTGTAAGAGTTTGGATAGTGTATGATAGGAACATTGGCTAAATCGTTTTGTGTGAATCTGTACGTCTTGCAACATATTCCATTACTATTGCTACTTTATTTCGCAAGATCCTGCTGATGGTCTTCCGCTGACAGCAGGCCACAGGAACACTACCTACACTTTTTTTGAGGAGGATTTCATGACATGTCCCCTAAGCAGCACTTATATTGGTTTCCTTACAGCTCAGAATGTGTGCCCTTGCTCAGTTAGAAAGTTAATTCCCTGCTATCCCTTGGAGAGAAGTTTCATTGTCAGACTAGGCAAAGTGCACATTACCCGGAACAGGGCTGCAGTAGAAGAAATAAGACCAGTGAGTACTGGACCGGTGTTAATACTTCAGAAGTAAAAGTGCTTGGCAGAAAGTAAGGTTTGTCCTTCTGTTCTTACACCAAGAAAATTTTGATGTCATATTTCTCACTTTAAACAGTGAGAAAAGGAGTTTACTTTTAGTTGTGCTTGGCATATTCATCTTGCGTCTGTGTCATGGGGAACTCTGGTGCTTATCATCAGAGTTGTAAGTTTTGATAAGTTTAGTTATAAGTTTTTGATAACATATTAGCCAAAAGAAAAAAAAAAGTTTGTTTTTGACAAACCAATCTAGAAATTAAAAAAATTAAAAAAATCAAATAATTATTTAAATTTTCAAAATAGCCCAGCTAGGTTACATTTTTCAGACTACTTGTTTCAGTGAAAATGTCAGGTCAAAATGAAACTTTTAAATTCTGGCTAGTTATAATACAAAATTTTACAATAACCTCATGTAACATTCCCAGCTAAAGAAATGAAAGATTTGCAATGAATTCACTTTTTCGTTTTCTTTCTTGTTGTTTTCCATTCTTTTTCTTTTCATTTTTATCTGTAATAGAAAAACCTTTCCGCAGACTCAAAATTTCTTATGATGGAGACCTAATTTTCAGTGGAATTACTGAAACTTATTATTTTTTTTCAATTTCCATATGTTCTAACTCAAATACTAATTTTCCTCATACCTGTTTGAGTGTGTCTTTTCAGACATCTTCTCTAGCTCTCATTTAAGACCTAATGAGAACAGACGTTGACTATATTGAAAATAGGACACCTTTTTTGGTAGTATTAAAAAATAAGGAACTCAAAATGACTACAAAGCCTAAAGTTAATCTATATATTGTGTACTGAAATAGGCTAAGTTAAGTCATTAAATGATACATGTAAGTCGGGAATACATTTTTGGGAAATCAATCTAGCAATATCTTTTTTGGCATGTAAAAACACAAAATGCAGTAGAAACACAGCCTGATGCAACAAAATAGACCCATTGCCTGATTCAGTTTCTCATGAATTAAGTAAAAATATGTTCTGCAAGGCTGCAGTACCCTCCTAAGAAAACAGCAGCCAAATGAAGTCACATTGAAGAAATATTTTGGTTCAACATACTTACCTGTTTGGTGGCTGTTCACTGTACATATTTATTAGTGTTTAATTTATTTCAATGGCCTATACAAAGAAATAATACACAGGTAATGTTTTTCCCTCCCGTATCCCCAGCGGTGCCCCGTCAGCCTCCTGCAGCAAAGCTCCCATTCATGCTGTTCCCTGCCATCAGTGTCCTTGCGAACACAGAGCCACAGAGGTTTGAGTGTTTATCTGGCAGCTACACAGAAGGTGCTGCTGAACCGTTATTTTAGAAATTTGCTACCCTATGGTATATAGCAATTTACAGGAATTTGAAAAAATTCCCAGCATAACACAGCTTATATAAATACTTTGATTGAAAACTTTCAGAACCAATTTCATTCTGAGGAAATGACTGTTCTCTCTTGCCTGTGTATATATTCTTTAATAGCCCTCTTCTAAAACTTCTGACAGAGCATAAGATTATTTTCTGAAGAAGCTGGAAAATGTTTACAGACTATTTGAAACCACCAATTGAATCTGAAGGGCTTGGGGAGGCTTGAAACAATTACGCACTGTGATAAGAAAGGGATAAACTTTTAGTATTACCAGTGAATGTGTAAATAAATAGTGAAGCAATTTAAAGGAAATACTCTTTTAAAACATCCCACAAGAGCGAGAAAACACATTTTGGGGGCGAGGGAGCATGCTTTTGGTCTTTCTCAGCTAAGAGGTTGATTTTAAAGGAAGGGTTGTTTGTCCTGCAGTGAATACAGAGCATTCCTTCAAAATACTAGTACTGGAATCCAGGACCTTCTGCACTCCAGTATCAACCTCTATCATGGGATCTAAAGGATCTTGTCTGTGTAAGTGTGAACTGAATCACGTCCTAAATCTGCTGCCTGGGAAAAAGAGCCGGTAGTTATCCTCTGCTGACCAGCTGTTCTCAGAAGTTATATGTATTCCATGTAATAATTTTTTTTTCCTTCTGACAAAGATGTGTTTGTGTTTCAGCTAGCAGTATTTCAAACATGACTGTTTGTCCAGATAATATCTAGTTTCTTGTATTTTAAGAACAAAAAAGTAATAAAAATAATAATAACAATAATAAAAGCACAAGTTAATTATTTTAATAAACATTCAGCTTATTCAAGTGAAGGCATGTTCCCAACACAATATGCAGAATTCAAGGGTGTGACAAACAAGGCTGTGGTAACTTTTTCACAATTGAAAACTTAGTCTGTGGCAAAATTAATCACATATTTGATTACCACAAAGAACAAATATATTCTGTCATGTATTTGGGGGTGGGGGGGTGGGGTGGGGGGGTGGAGGAGGGAAGCTAATTAAGACAACATCTCATGTAATGCTTACCTGGTAAATTTCTGATTATCCATCTGCGAAAGGCCATTACTGTTAATGAAAATGTGCCAAGTAGTACAACATAGCTATAGGCATCTTCATTTAATTTTTCAGTATGCTACTATATTGCAATTCATGACACCTTTAAACTGAATGAAAGCACAGACATCTAATCATTGTTTGGAGAAAAACTGATAAATATACATGAAGCCTGAAAATTGTCCAGGCCTTAAGATAGCAAAACAGTGTCTTGTCACTGATCTTGATGGGCAGCTGAGAAGATCAGTAAGAAACATTATTAATATCAGCTGTAGAAGCAAACAGAGCTTGGACTTTTATTCATTCAAAGCCCTGCATAGTTTTGACGAGACTTTCATTTACTCTGATTTGGCTGTTTGCTCTAATCTTCAGTGTCATTCAGAATTTCTTTTCTTCCTTTGCCCTTTTACCCTTTTCATTGCTCTAACTTCCCCTCATTTCCTTTTTCCCTCCTCTTCCAGTATAGCTTCAACTAGTTCTAAGTACCCTTCACCCTATTAAAAATGTGAAGTAAAACATTGTTGCCAGCCATCAGATGAGTTATTCTGTCTGTTTTTTCCTTCTGTCTTCCTGTGTTTGAATTATTTTCGCTCACAGCCCTTTCAGACAAAAATCCATGTATTTCTCCAAGCAAAGGACCAAGCATATCGGGGCTCCGTGCTATGTTGATCCTTAGTTACAAGTCTAAGAAGCATGACTAGCATCCATAACAATACTTGGGGTCAGCTTGAATTAAATACACTGCAGTATGTGTTTGACATGCGCAAGTCCATAGGAATGAAATTGACCTGAAAGAGAAGACTATCACATAGGTACTAGAAAGCTGATATGTTAATAATTGAAAATGACTTATCTCAAAACTAACATTTATGGTCTCATACATATAGCACAGAGCAAGATTTTTTTATTCCATGCTAAGAGCTGCCTGTGTATATCTGCATATGTAAATGACAACTACATTTGAAAGTATAATTTCAGTACCAACTAGATCACAAATTACACTCTCAAAACTTTTCAATAGTAGAAGTTGACTTAATACGTGCCAGGTTTTATTCTGAACATGTATTTTGTGTTACAGAATATGGGCATGTAACTAATTAGGTTACATACAAACTAAATCTTTTAGAGTCCACCATCTAGTAATTCACTAAGGATGTGGACCCAATCCCACCAAAATGCACAGGAATTTCACCATGGGCTTTCACTTGATGTGATGCTGTGAATAATGAGATGGTTCTGGGTTATACACATTTCATTAGATAATTTATATCATGCTGTCCTTTTATGAAGACTGCATTGTACACATTACGATGAAGGCTGAAAAAGCATATCGTTGTTTGAGACATAATTAAAACAACCAGTAGGGTATGTCTGTTTTGCATTTCTTTAATATGAAGCATGGGGGATGAAAGACTATCCCATCTAATGTAGGTGTTTCAATGGTCACCATCGCTGGAAAGGCTAAGCACAGCATTCATTTACGGCTTTAGGCTGTGTATTACTATATGGCATAACAAGAACTGTGTTTGAGCAAATATAAGCCATTGTCTGAGAATGCCTGTAAGAAAAGCAAAATACACAGAGAACGAGGCAGGAAATTGAGGTTTCTTTATAGCTTTCTTGGAGAGGTATCCTCTGGGTTCTAATACCAATGATATGCTGAGTCCATTAATTCAATTTAGTATTATATCATTATTGGTGGAGGTAAAATAATGATGCTTTAAATCCAAGCTGAAACATAATGAAAATCCCTTATTCATTATATGTGTATTAAAACCAAGTGAGTTCATTATACCACTAAAATAAATCCCAAATAAATTCAGTAAAAAATTCTTAAACTGCCATTTTAAAGTGTCATCAGTTGAGTCATTCTGTGTAACTAGAGATTGTCCTTGATGTCTTTCCGAAAGCAACCAATCCTTCAACCCTCACAGAGGAAAAACACTTCAATATAAAGCCTTTGACACACTTCCCCACAGCATTCTACTGGATCAACTGGCTGTTCATGGCTTTGATGGGCATACACTTTGCTGGGTAAAAAACTGGCTGGATGGCAGGGCCCAAAGAGTTGTGGTGAATGGAGTTAAATCCAGTTGGTGACTGGTCACAAGTGGTGTTCCCCAGGGCTCAGTACTGGGGCCCGTTCTCTTTAATGTCTTTATTGATGATCTAGACGAGGGGATTGAATGCACCCTCAGTAAGTTTGCAGATGACACCAAGTTGGGTGGGAGTGTCGATCTGCTGGAGGATAGGAAGGCTCTGCAGAGGGATCTGGACAGGCTGGATCAATGGGCCAAGGCCAACTGTATGAGGCTCAACAAGGCCAAGTGCCGGGTCCTGCACTTGGGTCACAACAACCCCATGCAACGCTACAGGTTTGGGGAAGAGTGGCTAGAAATCTGCCCTGTGGAAAAAGGACCTGGGGGGTGTTGGTTGACAGCCAGCTGAACATGAGCCAGCAGTGTGCCAAGGTGGCCAAGAAGGCCAACAGCATCCTGGCTTGTATCAGAAACAGTGTGGCCAGCAGGACTAGGGAAGTGATCGTCCCCCTGTACTCGGCACTGGTGAGGCTGTACCTTGAATACTGTGTTCAGTTTTGGGCCCCTCAGTACAAGAAGGACATTGAGGTGCTGGAGCATGTCCAGAGAAGGGCTAGGAAGCTGGTGAAGGGTCTAGAACACAAGTCTTATGAGGAGTGGCTGAGGGAACTGGGGTTGTTTAGCCTGGAGAAAAAGGAGGCTGAGGGGAGACCTTATTGCTCTCTACAACTACCTCAAAGGAGGTTGTATCCAGGGGGGTGTTGGTCTCTTCTCCCAAGTAACAAGTGACAGAACAAGAGCAAATGGCCTCAAGTTGTGCCAGAGGAGGTTTAGATTGGATATTAAGAAAAATTTGTTCACCAGAAGGGTTATCAAGTATTGGAACAGGCTGCCCAGGGAAGTGGTTGAGTCACCATCCCTGTAGGTATTTAAAACACGCATAGATGTGGTGCTTAGGGACATGGTTTAGTGGTTGGACTTGGCAGTGCTAGGTTAACAGTTGGACTTGATGATCCTAAAGGTCTTTTCCAACCAAAATAATTCTATGATTATAAATGAGCCTCACCTCCTTTCAAAATAAAAGTGTATGTACTATATTAAACTTTTTTTTTCTATGAAGGGGACTCAGCAGTGGCACATGTTGCCTAAAAGGGTTGTAAAGTCTTCATCCTTGGAGATATTCAAGACCTGACTGGACATAGTCCTGGGCACCCTCCTCTAAATGATTGTGCTTCAGCAGGTGGGGTAGACAAGATTATTTCCAGAGGCCCTTTTCAATATCAACCATTCTGTGATTGAATGGTAAGTTACATTTTGTTGTTGGAATCACATTCTTATTTCCTCTCAAAATTCTCAGGCAATATATGTATTGCTCTTTGTGCAATGGCAAGATTGCTGTAGATCTTGAGAAGAAAGGATTTGGTAACATCCAGACTGGAGTCAGTACCCATGCTTCGGAAATACTTTCTGCTAATAGAGACTGGGAGAATTACTATATTATTTGAATGAAGATTTGCTGTAGGTATTTTAGAAAGATGTTAATAACTGTAAATAAGGATGTTTTATTGTGGCTTCATTCATGTAAACATGAGATTATTATTATGAGAAAATTTAATTTTTACACAGCTTATTCTTCTAGTATGTTAAAATCTTAAAATATTAATCAATGTTATCTTCTGCTATTTGTATATGAAGATGCAGGAAAAATTATGAAATAGAGTGTGGGAGATTTAAGACGCTTTCTCTATATGGTTTCATATAACAGTTAGTCTGACACTTCTTAGGTATAAGCTCCTGCCGTATCTGACATTTATTGGGCTAAATCTTCCTTTGATATCCAAGAGAAATAGTTATTATAATTAATTCTGTTTTAAAATCTATTTTAAAATCTATTTTGCATATGACAGTTTTTATTTAAAAAGTTATTTCTGTCTAAATCAAAGCTTCTGCACTGGCATGCTGAAAAACACCCCTCCAAGCAGCGTATCACTGCCAGATTTCAGGTTCCGAGCCTCAGCTACTTCTATGCTACATCTGTTTGCAAAAAGTGGTAGTGAAATATATGATGATGAAAGTGTTTTGTTCAACAATTCTAATTTCATTCAGTCTGAACTTTTTCAGCTTCCCCTTCCTATGTCCACAAAATTTTCCTTGAACAGATACCAGCTCTTGATATTTGGATAGGAGTCAGAGAAACACAAAGAAAGGATCAGTGGAGGAAATGTCAGGCAACTTTTACTTTTCCAGAAATATTATATGCCTGTGTATAAAATATATACAATGTCCATAGTGCCTCCCTTTCCAAAATGAGGACTTGGTACTATAGCCACCTTTTCCTCCAGTTGGAAGGACAACGCAGACTCTTCAGAAGCATCTCAGCTAAATACACATAAAAAGTTCTTAGTGGCTCACCAGTGATCTACTTACTTTACCAATGCATGCAACTTGTCAGAGGTCTTTGAATTGCCAAGTGAGCGAGGTCTTGCTCTAGCTGGAAACCTGACAGGAGGTAGAAGGGTCCTTATGGCTATACCTAAACTAGTAGCGTAGGCTATGTTTCTGGATCTAGGCGAGTGCTGTGGTCCATACTGGAGCTTATCTAGGTGTGCACTAGCCTCTTCCTACTCCCACTTGAGAGAGAAGGAAGCAAAGGCAGTGATATGAAAAGACAATGCATTGCACTCTATGCATGAGTCTCATCTGGAGAAGCAAGGCACTGGGATCCTGGAGGCCTGCACCAAGAGCAAGCTCTGGTACAGCATCTGTTTGACTTAGCCTGACAGCTTGAAAAGTCTGCTGCTGTAAGCATAGGGAAATTTTGTATGCAGAAGTGTTATCACAACTATTTTTCATCCTCCAAACCCCACCTTAAATCAGGTTAGATTTATTGGTTTTCTTTTGTTTCCTTTTGTTTCCTTTTGTTTTAAGCACTATCTTGTAGGTCTAAAAGACTTGAAAAAGACTGGGCAGTGTGCTCCATTATTTGAATTTCAACATCTGGTCTATTTTAGCCCAGAATATTCTGTAATGTGAGAAAAACCAACTGATGTCCAGACAATAATGAAAAAAACCACCCTGACAACTTAAATATCACTGATAATGAAGCTTGGGGGCTTTTGTATGCTGTTTCTGCTAGGTGTACAACAGCTGCTACATCAGGATTCAATTAATTATATAAAGCAAATGAACATTTCATATGGTCAAATTGTTGTTTATTTTGTCAAGTTGCTGGATTGGGTAAACTTTGGTCTTTTTTTAATAGGTTCTCTATCATTTTCCCATTTCAGAGTGTGTTAGTTGTTATGGAAACATTTGTCATTGGCATGAGTCAGGATTAGTCATAGCCACATGGACAAAATAAAACTGACTTATACATTAGTTGAACATTTATGTAAAGGTTTGGGGGATAATAAAGATTTTTATGATGTTTGTGACTGTGCATATGTTTGTATGTACATAAATATATATATACAACTCATGAAGCTGTGATAACCAGTTTTTTATCTGCATAGGCTTGAAAGAAAGTTATACGAGGTCTTCTAAGAGAAACCTCAGTAAAAACATTTTTCATATGACCATATTTTATATTCTGTATGTCATACATTTTGAAGTGAGTTCTTTTTGGAGGTGTGCTAGGGTTGTGTTAAAATCTACAGGATATGTAAGAAATACATAATAATAATTTTTTATGCTTAATTTCCAATATTGTCTTCTTTGTGGTATTTCTCAGTGAATTTAAGAATAGTGAATCCCCTGGTCACATTTCTTCATGCTGCCTATCCCTTCTACAACTCTAGACCTACATGCTAGGCTGAATGAAAATAAAACCTGTACAATGGGAAGATCTGTGGCACAGGAAGGCAGAAGACCTTTTGCACCATTTTTGCATTACACAAAGTCATTTTGCATGAGCTGAGGACAGCTACGCAATAGATGAAGTAAAAATAGCTATAGATTACAAATATTTAATGTTAAATTTAATGTTAAATATGTGTAGTCTATAGGGTTTTTTTTAATATCCTTTAAATGTCAATGAAAACTCCTTGATTATAACTGAATAAACACCCAGGCAAATAGTGGCATGTATAATTAACCATAAAGAACTACAAATGACAATATTTTTATTTTTGATCAGCTAGAAGATAAAACACATGTAAATACAATTAAAATAAATGCTTATTTGTAGATGAAATGAATTGCCATGAAGATATTGGCACAAGTCCTGCAAGCATGTAATAAAAATAAAGTGTTCTTTTTTTTCCTCCCTTTTTTGCAAGATTTTACATTTAGGATGACTACTTACTTTTTGGTTTAGAAATCTTCACCTGAGAGTTAATTCTGTTCCATCCTGAATTGGGCAAAATCTAAGACAGCTTAAACTGGGAAATGTTGTATAAAGCATCTTTGTAAATTAAAAATAATGGAGCTAGGAGCATGATAACTTACCAATAGCAGTATCTGCTTAACACCCAGATTAAGTTAAAACGTGTTTTTGAATTGTAGCTCTGGCCATGAAGTTCCATTCCATCTTTGCATTTGCCTAATTGTCTGAATCCTAAAATTGAATACCTGGGAGAGCTAATCTGAATTTCTTGAAAGTAATACATTTGTAAAGGAGTTAGACTCGTCTCACCTATCCTTAGCCAAGTAAAACTACATTTTCTATACTACCATAGCTCTCTAGACCATCTGTATCATTATGAGGGAGCAGAGCAGAGGGCTTCTTCCAAGAACAAGCAATGAAAACCCTTAGTTACCTAGTTATGTGTGGGATGAATGAATCACTTCTTTGCAGTGCTCATCTCTATACATTGACTATAAGTGGGGCTTAAACAATAAACGTAAACTAGATACACTAATTATTAGAGTCTTACATTAGGTGAGATGTATCTTACTTGTTCAGAAATTAATATTTCTTGTTTCAGACACTTCCTCAGCAAGAGATCAAAATATAATCGTCTTCCTCTGAACTAATGAATTATATGACTACTGTATGAAACATTGTTTTCTGCCTTACTTCAGTGTGTTTGTTAGCTTTTTCATTCAAGACTTATGAAATGTAAGCTTAATGTACTTTCTTTAGGTCTCCATCATATCGAACTTTTTCTTTAATTTGTGCATTGCATCATTTCACAAACGTGTCAAGCTTTGTTCTTTTATGTGTTTGGGTTTTTTTCTGACAATTTATATTTTTTTGTCTGTCTCTTCATAAGTTTTATATCTTTCCCAACTGTTTATAGTGTCTTGATGGTTCTCCTGATGCTTAGGAGGGTTCTCTCTACTGATTACGTGATTCTCAAACTGATTCCTCTTTATTGGTATCATCACTTTTAGTTCAGCATGAGTTGTTTCTCCCTGTACCAATTGCAAGAATGCCATTTAGATCCTCAATGGAGATTACAGGTAGAATTTTCAGACTTGCTAAGCGTTGTCTTGTCTCTTCTCCCAGTAGTGACAATGATAAACTCTCCTTAAATTCAGAGGAACAGAATTAGGAGGAAGCTAAAGGCTTTCATTCTGTGAAAAGCAATTGCTTTTCTTTTTTTTTTTTTTTTACTCTTCCAAGATGTTTTAGAAAAGGTGCCATCCAAAATATATCTGATACTCTGAAACTTGTGGATTTAGATAACAGCTTCTTATTTATTCTTATTTTCTTATTTTGTGAGAGGCAAAGAAGCAAAGCCTTTTTTGCTGTAGAAAAAGCATACTACACCTGGGTTAGCTGGCTATTTGAGCTGGTTTAACAGCTGCTTTACCTCACTGAATAGCAAAACTATACCAGTCATTCATTTTGATTTGCGTCTAATTTGTTAGTTTTATTTCTTCCATCTATGGGGACGTATGATTGTTCCATGAAATTTAGGTGTGTTGGGTTGACCCTGGCTGGGGGCCAGGTGCCCACCAGAACCGCTCTGTCACTCCCCTCATTCACTAGACAGGGGAGAAAAGGTATAACAAAAGGCTTGTGGGTCGAGATAAGGACAGGGAGAGATCACTCACTAATTATCATCACAAGCAAAACAAACCGAACTTAGAGAGGGAATTCATCTGATTTATTACTAAGCAAAACAGAGTACAGGAATGAGAAATAAAATCAAATCTTAAAACACCTCCCCCCACCCCTCCCATCTTCTCGGGCTCAACTTCACTCCCGGCTTCAACCTTCCCCCCCCTCAGCGGCACAGGGGGACGGGGAATGGGGGTTACGGTCAGTTCATCTCACGGTGTTTCTGCCGCTTCTTCATCCTCAGGGGGAGGACTCCTCTCATCGTTCCTCTGCTCCAGCATGGAGTCTCTCTCACGGGAGACAGTCCTTCAAGAACTTCTCCAACATGACCCCTTCCCATGGGCTACAGTCCTTCACAAACTGTTCCAGCGTGAGTCTCTCCCACAGGGTGCAGACCTTCAGGACCAGACTGTTCCAGTGTGGGTCCCCCACGGGGTCACAAGTCCTGCCAGCAAACCTGCTCCAGCGTCGGCTCCCCTCTGCATGGGTCCACAGGTCCTGCCAGGAGCTTGCTCCAGCGTGGGCTTCCCACAGGGCCACAGCCTCCTTCAGGTGCCTCCACCTGCTCCGGCGTGGGGTCCTCCACGGGCTGCAGGTGGAATCTCTACACCCCCTCATCCTTCCTCCATGGGCTGCAGGGGGACAGCCTGCTTCACCACGGCCTTCACCACGGGCTGCAGGGGGATCTCTGCTCCGGTGCCTGGAGCACCTCCTCCCCCTCCTTCTGCACTGACCTGGGTGTCTGCAGAGTTCACTGGAGCATTGCCTAGTTTCATGACTTTAGGATCTGAATTCGAGAGACTGGAATCACATAATGTATTCCCAGCTATTTATGTAGCTCTTCAACTAGTTTTATTGGTACTTGCCTAATAAACATTGTAGTAGTGGTAGCATTGAACAGTAAAATAAGTAAGAAAACAAATAGAGAGTTGCAAGGATTTCCAGCAGAATTGTGAAATAATTCTTTTTCCAATGACAGAAAGATGGGATGGAAACAAACAGAATAATATCAATAAGCAAATATTTATAAACAGTATTTATAAACAGAGTTTAAAATTTCTTATAAGTATTGGACTAGGTCTTTTCTGTCACAGGTTTAAATTAACTTCAGATGAATTAAGCAAGTTTATGTCAATTTAAAGCTCTGACTTGCCCATGGGATTAGAATAGCTTTAATACTTTGTCATTGTGGACATTAACAGTGGTGCTGTGAAGCAAGGAAAGAATTGGAAATCTTTAGAATTCAAGGTTTGTATATTCTTAATAAAATGGTCTTGCCTTCAAGAGAAAAATACTCAGTACTGTTGGAAAACTTTAATGGTTCTTTAGGAACATCAGTTTGCTTTGCTTAGAAGAGGCTTATACTTAAACACATTATAATTCCACAGAAGTTGATTGATATTTATGTTTATTGTTGTTATAGCTTTACTACAGTAGCAACCCTAAGTATAATTATGGTAAAGTTATGATCCCAACCCAAAATTAACAATATCTGAATGGATCTCCATAGATGTCTTGGAGCTTCCCAGCAGCTGACAATATAGCTGAATGGGGCTTAATAGTGAATTAGTGATTTAACTTAAGTGTATATATGAAATGTATTTTCACAATGCATTATAAGCCTTCTACAATTTTTTTTAAAAGACCTTCTTAGAATATGCTTTTGTGTGTGTTGCTTTTCTTGTTGCAGAGCAAGTAAAACTAGGTGAAATAAGTTCATTTGTAGGAATTATTGGTTCTGGATTCTGTAATATTTACAGAGAAGTCAAAGTACTTGTGGAGCTACCGTTGGGGAAAAGGGTAAGTTAAATAACATTTTGAAAAATCAGTGTTTTACTTGGGGGTTGGGTGTTTTTTTGGTTGGTTTGTTGGTTTGATTTGTGGGTTGTTTGTTTTTTTTTTTCTTTTCTTTACTACTCGTCAGAAATTTCCTGGTGAGTTTACTCAGGGATTTATTGTCTATCCAAAAAGGAAAAAAAAAAATTGATAAAATTCTGAGATTATATATATTGAAGGAATAATTAGCAATGCAGGGGATAAATCAATTGTACAGACCAGTCTGGGTTGTGCATGGAGGTAAGTTTATATGTTTTATAAACCCAAAATGGAAGACAATGTATCTGCTGTGAAGAGCATAGCTTTGTGGACATGAGATGGAAGAGTATATTCTGGTAAGTAACAACCGTGGAAAGGATTTGAGAACCACAGACAATCAGTTAAATATCAGGTCCCAGCATGATTAGCAGGTGTCCTAATCTGGTCTTTGAATGTATGAACAAAAGAATAGTGACATAAATAGCTAAAATACATTACAATTATAAAAATAATTGATGAGTCCCATTATGTTCATTTGGGGAATCAGTAGTTTCAAAAGGCTGTCAGTAGATTATAAGGATTCTTCCCCACTCCGCTCCCCCCCCCCCCCCCCAAAAAAAAAAAAGCAACAATCACAACTGAACCCCAGAGTAATCTGGAAATAACCTGTTTGCATAGTCAACATGTGCAAGCATTCGTACATTCTGACCTGTATGCCCTTAATTGGGAGTAAGGAATTTTCAACTACTGAGTTTATCCAAATATCAAGACACCTGACCAATTAAATACCTGCCTGGGGAACAGATTTCTGACTGAAGATAATTCCTTAACCTGTCAGAAAAAAACATCATTCAGAGAAGACTAGATTCAAAGACTGAAAGTTGAAACTAAAAAATGGGCACAAAACGAAACACAGGTTTTTAATGACAGAGGTAATTAAATTGGAGCAATTTGTTCAGAGATCTGGTGAATTTCATGCTATGGAGGAACTTCGTATCAGGACTGTATAGTTTTATGAAAGATGTGCTATAGACCAAACAGAAGTTGAAGGCTTGATATAGTAAGGTTCATTATCCTTTTGCATGCAGGATTTGCTGGTTTCTGTTTCCAGTATTGGAAATTCTAAGCCTGGTATTTATTGGGAATGTGCTATTTGCAAGAGAAATATGGCCCATACAAATAGCCAGAGTGATGTTTTGGCACCCATAGCACTTCTCATAAAACAAATAAGGCCTGAAAAGACAGCAGTGACAATGGCAGCAGAAGGAATTCCTCCTACATAACAGGAGGGAAAAGGAAAAAAAAAAAAAAAAAAAAAAAAGACATATCTCCCCAAAGAAGGGCACAGTTCTGTAGCTGGACACAGCATGGAGGTGGGAGGGTGAGCTGGGTGGAGAACCTGGATGTTGTTTACTGTGCAATGGCTGGACCAGCTTAGAGGATCTCTCCGTGGATGTCAGAAATGCCACACAAACGCAGAGAGTAATTTAAGGGTTCAGCTGAGCTGGAGGCAGTCTGTGACTGCTGAATTCCTCCAATGTGTCAGCTCATCTGGAAACACCCAAGCATGAGTGATAAGGGTGGGTAGGAGGAACAGGTTGCTTCCAGTGAGTGATGATATGTTTTTAGGGGCCATTATTGCAGTTAACCAAATGTCATCATTTCTGTGAAAAAGTGGTTCTGTTTTGGAACAAAATGAAAGGGATTAAAAAAGAAAAAAAAATACTATTGCAGGGAAATAAAATGTATTTTAAAATATTTTGAAAAAAATAAAATATGTAATTTAGGAATGTCTAAATGTCTTACTGTCCATGTTGTTTTACTGTCCACATTTTTAGGAAGGACCCCAGGGTTTCCTGCCTCTTTATTGTCAGCCACGTGACCTTGTTACAAACAAATGGTACAAGGTATAGGGCCCTTGAGGCAACACAGTCAGACAGGATTCTGAGGTTCCTATGTATTCTGGACATATATATATATATATATATATATAAAAGTAACTGAAGTATAGCATATAATTCTGAAGTATAGACCATACATCCTCCCTTTCCCTTCTTACTGGGTCAGTCAGTATAGATTACCCAGAGCCAGCTTTTAGGATGCACTACTTGCTAAGCAAAGTTGACAGTTGGCAAATTTAGTTTCAAGCTAAGCCAATAGGCTACTTCTGCTCTACAATTTAGATGTGGAATTTAAATTTTATAATGCTCAATGCAGTGCCCAGGTCAGATTTGATAACACTAATTGCAGCGTAGGAATGGTATTCTGCTCGGAGATAATGCCACAGAATATTTCTCAGCTGCCATGTTACTTTCCATGCAATTGCAGGTACCCTTTTTCTTTTGAACTTTTCTTGGTTTTCTGTTCCATTCCTACAAATAAGGTGTGGATCAGTACATGGAAGAAATTGTCAATGAATGGAGATGGGGACACAGGATTGCAATATGACTCTTTGAAAAAAAATGTAACATTTCTTCAAGTTGCACTGCATTGCACTTATATAAACTGAGGGAGGAGATATGTTTTTAATAAGTTAATTTCTGTCCTCTGTGTTCAGAGGTGCATCCAAATATTGCTAGTCATTGTAAATGAAGTTAGATTTGTTTATTTCCCCCCCAAAAAGGACTGTAGCAATATCCCACAGTTTTCAGAAGGCCAAATTACAAAATTTTTTCTCAAAGTCATTAGTTCTGTTTCTTTAATAATTTTCATAGGACTTACCATCAAGAAAAGTAATGCTTAAAGTCAAATGGGAAAATATATAAAAATCTGAATTAAAAGCAAAACTTTCACAATTTAATGCATGGCTAGTGCCCTTTTTTGAACACATCAAATTAAATTTCCAGGAAAAATAATAAGAAAATGGATTAATTGTACTTATACTCAAAATCTGAAAGTAAATTAGCATTTGAATTTTTTCAGGCACTAAACCACAATCTTGTGACCCAATTTCTTGTAGAACAGCAACATTTGGAGGACTGCAATCATCTCAAATAAAATGTCTTAAGTCCCCAGAATATACATTTTGTGTGTGTGTGCACGTGGATACATATATTAACCTTTTCTTTTAGGGTGGATTAATATTGCACAGCTATAGTGTTATGCTAAACAAAGAAACCTTTGTTTCTCAACCAGGTTTGAAGAATGAGGAAGGTTGCTGTAGGCTAGCTTCACAGGATCGTATCCTTTGATGAAGCCGGTGTTCTCCTTCAGATTCTTTCCACACACACACAAAATTGTCACTGAAATAGCTGTCAAAACAAGGACCATCGGCGCTGATGACATGCTAAGTATGCAGTAAGGCTTTTGTTCTTGGCATGCTCATTCATTCACACAGATGGAAGAAGCTTAAGAGAGGTGACTTTTTTCGGTCCAAATAACCGACTTTAATGAAGTCATTTAACCTTATTCTTCCTCTTCCCAAGGTTATGGGAGGCGGGGGGCAGGGAGGTGGGTGGAGACAAATCTTTGTTTGCACGTTTCCTGTCTTTAATACACACAGTCCAGGTTTCATATTTTGCTGAGTTTTAGACTGCAACGGTGCTTTCTCTGCCAATGGAGGAAACGTCAGATGTGTCTGGAGTCCTGGAACAAGATCTTGAAGCAGCAGTGGATGAGAAGTAGGCCAGCATTTCCAAAGATGGTTAGGACTTCACCTTGCAAGCTTTTCCCATGTTAAATATTTTTATGTGGACTTTCTCCATGTTACATGACATCCACCCGTCACTGTGCTGCAGGTTAGCCCAAAGCCTGTGTGACACTGAGGCTTTGCTTTGAACATTTTCAGATGAAGATGTACTGGAGAAAAGAGCTCAGGGTGGAGAGAGAACATTGTCTCCTCTCCCCTTCATTACTGGCTGACAGCATACACTCACCACCTCTTGTGATATGGATTGAGCTCTACAGTCCCCTGATATTCCTCACTCCATTGAGGCTTTCATCTAGCCCTGAATTTAAGATAGTATAAATAGTGTGTAACAGTCCTTGGCACATGGTTAATTACAGTCACAGAAAATATATAAGATTAGCCTTTTTTAACACTGTCTAACTGTAAATAACAACCTTAATATATTTTATGATTCGTGACATTATTCATACCCCTGACAACATATTCTCATCATCAGACAACAATGAAGCTTTCTTACGAAAAGGCAATAAAACACTTAATAAATTTTGTGTTGCTGTTGATTCACAGAAAGAGAAAAATATTTGAATGCCACTGCAATTTTTAGATTATTGTCTTTTATTTACCATTGCATTGATAACTCTTTCTATCATACAGTTGTTTCTCCATACTAATTAGGTTAACTGAAGCAAGACGAATACACATTGAGCTGTTTTATATAAAATTAACATTTCACACATGAAGGTACTTTTTCTAAATGTATATTAACGTCTTCTACACCATCTGGCAGATTAATCTACCTAATAGGCTCGATAAGCATTTTAGACCTGTTCAGATTTCAAATTTCAAATTCTATTAGGCTCAGTTTTTTCTGTAAGTAAGTATGCTGCCATAGATTGCACACTTAATAAAATAGATCCTGAAATGGGAATAATTCTTGGACTTGATTTTGTGTTTTATCACAACATGATATATAGCTTCTTTCAACTTAATTATGCCCTACAAGCACCAGGGTCAGAGAAGGAGGGGGAGGAGATGCTGCAAGTGCTGGAGCCCCTGGGAGAGACCGCAGGGGGAGCAGGTATTTCCCTGCGGCCTGTGGAGAGGACCATCCCAGAGCGGGTGGATGTTACCTGCGGAGGACGCACACTGAGGCTGGTTTATCCTGAAGGACTGCAGCCCTTGGAGAGGACCCACGCTGGAGCAGGGAAAAAGTGTGAGGAGGAAGGAGTGGCAGAGAGGAGCTGTAATGGACTGACTGCAAACCCCATTCCCCAACCCCCTGTGCCACTCGAGATGAGGACCAGTGGCTAGAGGAATCGGCAATGAAGGAATGAAGTTGAGCCTGTTTTGCCCGTGATGGTAAATGGTAAGCGATCTCCCTGTCTTCATCTCTGTCCACAAGCTTGTCATCTTATTTTCTCCCCGGCCCTGTTCAGGAAGGGGAGTGAGAGAGCAGCTGGGTGGGCGTCTGGCTGCTGGCCAAGGTTAACCCACCACGCACTAAAATGCTGATCAAACTCTTCGTGTAAGGACATTTTGAGGTTTTGATAGGTGAGTAGTTAGGATATTAGAACTGCTGTTCTTACATGAAGCGCTACCATCTCACTTCTCTATTGTGTTTAGTATTTGCTACCTATATCTTTCTGTAAAGTATGATACTTTACATGCTTTCTGGAGTTGGGTCTTCATATAGTACTTCGTTTAGAATTTAGGTGTTAGGATCTAATCTTGCTTTTTAACATGCCTAGACTTCATGCCTTAAATTTTATTAGAAACTTTGTATATAGCATAGTCGTAAAATTTTACTATAAGAAATCTTATTTTTCATCTGTCTTTTTTCAATCACTGTTCCTTTTTCTGGTTTGAATTAAAAATCAGAATTCATCACAAAGTACACTGGCAGTCTTCTTTTGATGTGACATTTGCAATGGGTTGTTGATTGTCACTCTCAATTTTTTCTTAGCGGGTCAGTTGGGGTTGTGATTTTTCAGATACAATATAAACAATAGCCACTCCTCTTCAGAGCTGATGTATAGGGTTTTTATTATTATTTTCTTGTTAGCTGCAGCTTGAGAGGGGTGGAAACAGTATGATTGCAGAAAGAAATATGCTTATTTTTTGTCATCTCCATTTTTTCTCTGAAAATGTGTTTTTACAATAAGCAGAGGACAAAAAATTGCCCAAGATTTTTTTAAATAGCTTAATAAAAAGCCACCACACAGCTGAAATGTGGCAGCTGACTACATGAACACTTCTGTTTGTATATAATGAGAGCTAAAACAGGTTTGCTTGAGGTACTGAAATTCACTAATCACAAAAAATCAAAAAAAAAAATTGTTCACCTATGATTGCCTCACTTTCAATCTAGTTTTGTATATTCGCCTTCATATTTAATGTCTTATTATATGCATCATTTAGAAACCACCCTTAAATGAAATAGTATATTGATGATTTGCATATGAATCGTGCAAGTGCTTTTCCTTCATTGAATTAGTCATACCAAATTGGTCATAATTTTTTGTTAACCCAATGAATGTAAATGAGTAAATACCTGCTATTGGAAAGTCATAAATTCCATCAGTATGAACAAGCATAACTGTCTTACTCTGGTATGGAAATAAAGATGATAGTATGATATGGTTGTAAAGACTATACCTGAATATTTCATTAACTTTTAATTTCAGACAACATACTTTGGCACCATGCTCTTTAATGCCATGTGAACATAGTGCTGCACCTATGGTAATAAAGCCAAATTAAAATGGTTAGAAAGCTACCATCTACAATAACAATACGAAGAGCCAGAGATATCTCTAGACAAGACAGTGCCACTTACAGTCAAAAGAAGGAAACTTTCCTCATGGTTGCTGCAGAAAAGATTAATCTGGGCAGTCTTTTCATGATGATGTACATATTCCATAGGGTTTGGAAACAGACTAGAAACATGGTGCAGTTTGTACCTCTGTGTCTAACACAACACTCTGGAGGACAAGGTGAGCAGTTCTGAGTGCATGCTGTTAAGCTGGATGTGCTTCTCAGCAATCCCTTTCTCTCTCTCTCAAAGCCATTCCTGAGGTAACTCTGCACTAACACATCTTAGGAACATGCCTAAATGGTATGATATCAGTTGCAGATTTATGCTAGTATGGATGTTGGCTTTATGATTGGCAAAGCAACGTGGTGCAGTTCTCTGGAAAACTAGGATTTCTCAGATAATAAGAAATCTAAATCTCGTCAGTGTCATGTCAAGGAAGACCCAATTCAGTATAACTAAATTCTACTGGTTTTCTTTGAGAGGAATTGTAGAATGTCAAAGCATTCGGGATGTGATTCTATAGGAATTTTGTTCCTGCTGTCCCTTGGGAGTATAACCAGTTCTGTAATGGGTTTTGTTGAAAAGAGTATAAAGGTTTGCTCGGTGTCTACATTTTTTACTACCTGCAGGTTCTTGTGGGCCTATCAACTGACGTAATAACTCTCTTACACAGAAAATTTGGCCAAATGTTCTGCTTGCTCTGTGTGAGGATTATCCTTAGTTGCCAAGTCTAAACTTCTGTAGCCTTTTCTATTCCATTTTGAGTGGCAGTCAAGTGGAGGAATCCTATCTCCCCTGAAATCAGCATCTGTTAAGTAAGCTAGAACAGGAAAATTTCTAGGGTGACCCTCCTCTTCCCAAGGAGTTCCAGTGCTTAAAAGAAATCTTCATTGTCTTCATTCTCATAACTGAATGATAGTTAGAAAATTCAATATTTTTTCTGTGACCCAGAAAATTTCTGGAGCTCAGTGTAAATGTCACCACAAAGGGGAATCTGAAAATAGAACATTGAACCTCCTGAACTACCAGGTTGTTTTTGAATTTTGAAAAGCAGATAATCCTCTCAAACTGAGGCTCTCAATGATTTTGAAGTCCCCAGTTCCAAAGCAGTTGTCATGGAGGAGTCATCTCAGAGTCACAGATCTTAAAAATCTCTGCTCTCCTGCAATTCACTGGGCAATTTGGCAAGAATACTAGGCAAGGTTTTATTGGATACTTGTCTGTGTTTTGGCAAGCATTCATTGAAACAGATGTTTATATAGAACATTTTTATTTCTGAAACATGCTTCATCTTAAAACTAGTTTGGTTTATTGCCCTTGCTACTCCTATTGGAAAGCTGTTACAGAATATTCTGGCTCTGATGATTACAACTTCTAATTTCCAACCCAAATGTATTTATGGCCCATCTAGAAATATTTTTATTAGGTCGACATTGTTGTTTATTTTAAATAGCTTTTCTTCTTCTCCTGTTTTTACCTCTAACCACTCCATCAATTTATGTAGAGGAATATTATCACATCTCAGTTTATTTTCCTAAATTAAACAAGACAAGACCTTTTTATCTTATTTCATATGGCTTTGCGGTACTGTGGGGACCTCACTGAATACATCTTAAAATTGCATCTCCTATTTGATGGACATATCTTGTTATTGTCAACAATAACCCAGCTGCATCACACTATGTTTCTTCTCTCCCAACTGTTTTGAGCAGAACTCACTTTTGTTCCTCAAGTGTATCACCTTGCTTTACTGTTGTCCATTGCCATATTCCTCCAGTTCTGTGTCGTGTGGTGGTCTGCTTCATGTTGTGTTACTAAGAAATTTTATCAGCTAGCCTTTACTTTTTGTGGCTGCATGAAATGTAATGTATTGAAAATATTAAACAAGATCTGTACCATGATTAATTCTTGACTAACTCTATTAGTAATTGACCCCGGTTTGATTATTCGCTTCTCAGATCTGTGGGTTGCCAGCTGTTTTTCAGTTAGTTCACCATCCACCGCACAATTCTTGCACCAGCTCTCATGTTTTCCCACTTGTTAATTCCCATAGGTAATCTATCAGATGTTTTACCATATGTCTGATAGATTAACTATATTGTTATTGCCCCACTTATGTTATGTAATAGGCTATAGATTTGAGGCTAATCTGATTAAAAGATTCTTGGATAACTTATTTTGGATTTTATCCCATTTCCACTACCATAGGTCCTGTATTACTTCCCTAAATAAATGCATTCTTTACTTTAAAATAACTTGGTTTTAACGTGTACTTTATGAAATCATTACCTTCAGATAAAGAATGGATTTATGTAGAGTAAGGAATTCTATAGGGCCTGTGAGAGATACATGCTGGAATTCTTTTCCTGTCAGGATAGAGACTTGAACTATGTTTTCTTAACTCTTAAATCTGTCAGTTTCTTACACATGATATGCTAAACAGTGACCTTCCTTCTGAATCTTCTGCCTTTCAGATAAAGTACTTAAATACTCACTGGAATACGGAATGAGAAAGCGAGAATGAATCCAGCCTGATGCTCTTTGGAAAGAGGAAGCACCAAGCCTCCATTCCTAACCATAATGAATATTGAATTATTTATACAAGACAGAACAGATTAGACAGGAGAGATTAAGGAGACTTCCTCTCCTGGTTTCCCAATGTATTTTTAACCTACTGGGCCTTTTGGGAATTGAGAGATGGAGTTTGAACACTCAGCGGAAGGGAAAATAATTTGAGTGCTCTTACTAGTGAGCAATTGATAAAAAAATAACTTTTCATCTTCTTCTGGCAGCTTCGGGAATATGGTCTTATTTTTTTCTCTAAATTTCTCAGAAAACCTGAAAAGAAACATACTATTGTAGATCTAAGAGAGTTCACTGTTTCACTTCATTTATATTTGCTTAATCATGAGGGGAAGTGATAGTGAAGGGTTTTTTTTTCTTTTGGCAAAAGATTAATAAATAAAAGTCCTTTGTTTCCCACAATTGACAGTTAAGGGGGATGTTTTTGTTTTGGCTTGTTCACCTACTGAAATGAAAAATCAGTTTTTCATACATGGCTACAAACAACTGATTTCTGTTTCTTTGTCCAGCTTCCGGGTTTTCATAGAAATACCTAACATGTTGAATTGCATTAAATACTTCTTAAACTAAATATCTAAGAAAATACATAAAGAGTTCAGGATTCTCATTAATGCAGTCACATGTGTCAGGAGTTGTATGCATCTATGGATTCATATACATTACTTACACTATTTGCACTTGCAAGTGTTATATTTTAGTCATCATGTTGTTCTTTTTAAAGTCTAGCATCACCAACAACATTTCAAGGACAAAATCTAGTTGTATACATAAAGGACTAATCTTTATAGATGACCTTATATTCCTGAATTAAAAAAGAAAGAGATGTTTTAAAAAATAGCTAGGGAACAGTCTGCTCTTATAGGTATATCACAAGTTCAATTTGTCTATGTAGTAACAGTAATACTTATGATGTTAAAAAATCCTTACCTCATGTTAATTTACATGCTGGGAATGCTCCCAAACTGTACAGTTTTATTTCAATATGTAGTTACTACTAGTTGGAGAAAGATTAAAAATAAATAAATTAATAATAGGAGGGCATAAGGAAATAATTAGATTTTAATAGTGTTACATTCTTTTAAAAGATGTATCACCTTTTCCCAATTGTGGAAAAGTAAATTAACAACTTGATGTTGCCTCATAATGAACACAATTACTAACTTGTCAAAAAGAATCTGTATTTACCCTTCAGAGAGTAATGACTTGTATTTTTTGTATTGTTTTTTCATGTAAGATGGTGAGACCCACATATGAAATTCTTATTTCCTTTATAATAAACTGAATAAGAAATTATTAAATATAAGGTAATCTGTTTTTTCTCTAGGATGTAATGAACCAACCTTTTCTCGGCATGGGGAAAAAAAAAAAAACAACCCTCTTTTCAGCCTCTGTTCTTAGAAGAATAACCAGAAAGCTCTGATTGCATGCATGTGACAAAATTAAATCTTTTTTGTGTGTATTATCACACAATATTGACCTTCAGGTACCAGCCGTTAAAGGATACTGCTATTAGGCCTGAGCACTTGCAGACCACCAAAATATTGCTTATGGCCTTGGACTCCTTACTAACAACTGGCCTTATTTTTATTATTTCATTGGAAGCCCTGAATTCACATTGTTTTTTACTGTTTCCTTGCATAACCTTGGAAGAGACAAATTAGATTCTCACAAAACCTTTAATTAGTGTGCTGCATTTTAAGATGGCAGTTTAATTGTTTGAAAAGATATGCAGCATAATTTCAGATTTTATTTTTTTCTTCCACTACTTTCCTGTTCTTTTATTTCAAAGGTTATGCTGTAGACTTAATAGCACTGGGTATATATTTATGCAACATTTAAAATTGCACAAGGGAGACAGTGTACAACAGACAAAGTTTTATGTAAGACTGACATTTCTCCACCCGCAAAAATGTTGATGCGTTACATTCTCTTCTGGTGGAGAATTTGCTGAGGGAAATGTGGTAGTTTGGGCAATGAGGAGCAAAGAGCTATAGCTTCCTATGGAAACAACTCCAATCTAGGAACTGCAACAGCTGGAGCCTGACCTCAGAGATGAGTGTGAAATTCTGCCACCAGGTAAAACTACATAAAAGCTGATGTGAGTTTTAGTCATTCAAACCAAAGGGATCTGTTTTGTAAAGAAAAGAAAGCAATGTTCCTTGACAATGTAAATCCCGAATACTTATCCACTGAAAACAATGGATGCCATAATGCTTCCATTGCACAGAGATACAGAGCTTGCTTTTTTTTTCTATTGCCATCACAGGTGCCAACACTATTAAGCTGGATAATGATATTGACTGTATAATGCTGTTGGAACATTATGTGGTTCTATTGTTCCCTAGCTGTGCAGATACTCTCTGTAACTATATGAAATACAAAGATGGGGGGAAAAAATACAAAATTATAATTTCAGGCCATTTGAATGTGATTTTCAGAAGAGATACTTAAAAGAAGACATTATTGTGTATATTTCCATGAAGAAGAGGCTTTCCTTTCTCAGATTCTCAGGAGCTCTTTGGGAAAACAGATTCCGATTTAATATAGCTGCCTATCCAATGACAAATAGAGGAGCTTTACTTGTGATATAGAAAATTGTGTGCCTGTAGGCAGTGCCTGGAAAATGAAGAAACGTTTGCATTTTTCCTAAAGTTCCTGGATAACCTTTTGCCACGGCAAATCCCACAGGTCCCTCAGAATTTCAAGGAGCAGACCGCCAGGAGACAATGTGTTTTTGAAGAAAGTATTTCGCAATTGCCTTTAGTAGATTTTTCTTAACTTTCTGTGTGGCAAAAAGCCAGAATTTGTCCTACACTTGTACATGGAATTGAGCATGCAAACAATGCCTGAAAATGTATTCTAAATTTTTATTCAGTACAAAACTGACAACTGTACAAATGGACCTTATTTTGTATAAGAAAAAGGAAATCAGTGTTATGCTCCTTCAAGTTGTGTTTCAGCTTCTAAGCATTTGCTGGTGTCCAGAGTTTTCACTCATTATTTCAGGAGGGATGAAGTTACATTTACTATATGATTTTATATAATTACTAGAATTTTCTATTTTTGGCACAACACTTGTTACACTTTATTTGTCAGGGTCCTCCCTAGAGTTGTTCAATGATTTTTACTGATGTTTTCCTGTAATTGCCCTGGTCTATCAACATCAGAGATTTCAGTCCTTATCCCCCAGTGATTTGTACCTAGCATATATATCTCTAATTCATCAAGAATGCTAATACTCTGGGTCAGCAGGGTTTTGTTACACTTTGAACAAAATAAATGACTATGTAAATTACTAGACAGAAAAGAAACAAATTACTTTTCACTTGCATCCATCTTGCTACCTATTTCAAAGATGGAGTCAAATATGAGTACTGAGTTAATGGCAATTTCACAATTTCTTTTTCTTCAATGTAAAGATACCTTTCTTTTGACGAACTCTGTTACTTTTCCGCTTATTGTTTAGAATTCAAAACTTCAGAGTGTTCAGCATTTCTCTAAAATTCGAGGTTCCCATATGATAGTTGAGCTGCTCTGAAAATCTGCTGTTAAATATCAAAGAAGATGTATATGCACACTTGAAATGGCACTATTTCAGCAAACAGACCTAAGAAATCAGTTTAGGTGAACTGGTCTGGAATTAACCCCAGACAAACAAATGCCTGCTGACCTTGGTTTGTTATTGCCAGTTCTTACAGTTAAACTGTGGTCAGCACTAGCTCAGCTAAATTCACTGTAAAAATAGATCAAGGAAAGATAAGACTATGGACATTAGCTCCTTTCCCTTTCTCATTCTAAGTCAGCTTTTCCATAATGTGTCGAAACTACTGTATGCTTTGTGGCTGCATCTCTTAAGGCACTCATTGGCCCCTTGTCTTTTCTGCCTTCCCCTTCCTCTTCTCCCTCTCCTTTCCCTTCTTCTTCCCCTTCCCTTTTCTTCCTTTCTTTCTCTCTTGCTCTCTGTCTTTCTTTTGCTCTCTCTCCTTTGCTCTTGTCCCAGATAATCCTACCTTCATCTATGCCTAAGCTATTACTTGGTTTGGTGTGAATTATTCCATTCTACATGAGGCTTGAAATGAGAGAAAAAAAACCTGCATAAAAGATTTTGCCTCATGAATGATTGTGCTACAAATTCATAGTGAGAAACTTCACTTAGACTGCCAGCTCCTGCTATCTCACAAAAGGTTACCGGGTCCCCACAAACTATCGACCAGATATGTCATGCTTCAACCAAAGGTAGCAGGCAGTTAAGGGAGCAATTCCTCCCATCCTCCCCAAGCATCAATATACACTGTTTTTGAAAAATATATAAGATTTAAGTGAATAAGGTCTGGAATAGCAGAGAACCACATTTTGACTACTGCTTTCGCATATAAGACAAAGTCAGAAACATCCTGAGTTTCAACTTCCATCTTTTTCAAGAAGAATTGGGGGTGGGAGGGAACTATGGCTTTGCAAATCTGAAAAGGTGGATCCACAAGAATTCTGCCTTATAGACAAAGACATCTATAAAGGGAGCTTGACCCAAAAGCCATGGACATCAATAGCAAACTTTCTGGGAAATAAACTGAATCCCTGTTCCATAATATGTCCAGTTCATTTTAGTTTCACTTCCCTCAGCATTGCCCACACATTTTTCAAACTCCATTTTTTGCATCTTTGGCTCATTTTCAAGCCTCTTTTTTAATATAGACAAATTTCTGTAACCAGAAACAGTGCGTTTTGATAAAATAAATTTTTCACAGGGAAGTAATAAAGTCTTTTTAGTCAGTCCTACCAAGAGCGAAGCACCACTCTATTTGAGATTATACAAGGATATGAATTAACTAATGATGGAAACTTACCCAGTGTTTTGAAAGGACAAGTTCTATTTCTTGTACTCAGCTCAGTACTGGACAAGTTGAATACCTACAAAAATATCATCCAGGTAGGTACAACTGGAAGAAGTGGTCTATTACAGAATAATACATTCTATAGATATATCAGGTAAAGATGGAATAAGTGGTCTGTTCTGGAATAAAGGTTTTGTAACTCATTTAACATCTGTAATTGGGTTATGTATGTAAAAACCCCAAATATTCTCTTCTAGTCAGTAGCTCTGAATGCTAAATGTAGGAGATGATAAGCATGACAACAGGTTTCTTTCTTCTCAGATGATGAGCTTGTGCTGTATTACAATTAACCTTTGACACAGATGGGAATTTTTTGTAGAAAAAAATAATTAAAAATTAATTTCTTTTACAGGGCATGGACATTTAGCACAAGTTTCCTCTGTCAGAATTTTATTTTTATATGTTCTAGTTGAAAATGTGTGGGTTTTCTTTTTCTTTTATGGGAAAAGGGAATAATTATAATAGGGAAAAATATTGACAAACATAATCAAAATATTCTTGACCATTCTTATGAGAGAGGAAACTTGTTTTTCACCCAGTTCTCTGTAACTCCATTACCTTCAAACTATAACTTGAGGTTCATAGTTCCTACGCATGAAAACTTATCTGGAATAAAGTTGTCAGTTCAAACTGGCTTAACTCATCTTGATTAAATCTGTCTGCAATTTCTTTGATTCCAGAAAATGTCTTATTTAAATTATCTGTCTTATTCCAGAAACCAAGGGTTTCACACATGGAGTTAATCAGTAAAAGCAGCTGAAGTACGGCCGTTCAAGAGTAACCTCTCAGTAGAGAGGCCTTAACACAACACTTGAAGTTAATAGGATTGAGCTGGTGGTAATGGATTCAAATTTATTAAACACTGAAATCCAGCTCATTCCTTCCAAGATACATAGCTCCGTAGGTCTAGCTAGGGAACGAAGCACTAACACCTTTTTTATGACATAAATTGGTAGGTTTCACTCTGTGTACACAATAAGTATAGATCTACTCTTTTTATGTAAGCACTTCTTAGGGCTCCGGTGGATGAACCTGTTGCTTGAGGGCAACTTATTCCATATGCCTCCTGCTCTCTTATAACTGTATTTGTACATCCTCTGGACAGGGGAAACCAGAAAATAACACAAACTAGATCATCCCCCAGTGATAACTGAGGGTATAACTTAAGTTAGCACGTCTGATCTTTTTAGACCCGCGGCCAGCAGCTGCACTGCAGATCAGATGATACTTCATAACTTACTCATGCCTCTAAGCTCCCGAAGTAGAACAAAACCATAAATGATCCAATTTGATTTTTTTAGGGAAGGCTTTGGATTTAATTCTTATTGTCCATTTAATCCATTGTGTGCAAACGCAGCACTTTAATATCATTGATCCAAGAAAAAAGAGAGAAGCCATACTCAGCTAAAGTGTTTTCCAAATCAGTGATCCAAATCTCCACTTTCTCTCTCTATTTTACTTGAGATAATTTATAATGATTCCTAAAATGGGCAGAGTGATTTATGAAGCAAACCTACATTTTTAGTTACACAATATTTCCCTGGAATATTGCAGTTTGAACAGAAGTGAAAGTTTTAGATCAAGTACACTGCTACCAATTTTCTGCTGTGGTGAAAATGTTCATTAAACTTACTGTGTATGCTAGGATTGTAATCGATTCCTATGTAACAAAAACAAACTACAAAAAAATCCATTGTGAGTAAAAGCTAGAAACTTTTCTACAGAACTTTCTCCAGCTGTAGGGAAAAAAGGTAAAAATCCATGGATAATCTGCAGCTTGTTCATGCATATTCCTATTTCCCATTAATTTACATATAGAAGCTCATCATGGTTAAAGTGTCTTTTTGATACTGTTCTTGCCCAAGGCCTTCTTGGCAATTGGCTAATGATCAATCCGATCTATTCTGCCAACATCACAGAGAACATAGTCAAAAGTCTTATTAGTGGTGTCTGAAAAGACAGAGTTTTTCCCTTAACGTGATTTTTTTTTAATTCACTGTTAGTTAGTAATGCTCACTTGTGTTGCATAGCAAACTCACAGAATTAGTATATGACAGTTTGTCTACACAGAAGAGTAACTAACATCAGATCTAAAGAGGAGAAAATTTTTGTTTCACTCAGGAAAAATGGGTGGTTTAATACCGATCTTTCTGATGGGGAGGTCCTAGCAATGTTGGGGTTCACTTATATGGTCTATTTATAGCCCCTCCTGTTTTGCACTGAGGAGATACTGGGGTTTTTTGGATCTCAGGAAGAAAGGCATGAAGACTCAAGGCTAATTAACTAGTTTATTGAGCAAAGCATAGAAATAGTAGAAAAGGTGATAGCAATAATGTGGTAGAAAAGGTGATTATAATCTTATGTCCCTTTTGATGTTAACAGAAGCAATAGAAAAGGTAATAGCAATCTGATGTCCCTGCTGATGCTGGGAACGCTGGCTGCTGCAGCAGCAAATAAGCCCCTCCGTGTTGATCACGGCACACTGCGCAGATCCTGCCCATGATGAGGCGCATCACCATTGTGGTCCTTACAGATTTACAGGATTTTCTCAGAGGTAAACAAATCTATTCATCATTTCTGTTGTCAGGGAAAGGAGTGTTACATGTAGGTATGCCGCTTAATCTCAGGATAAGACAAGGTTTGCAGATGGTGTCATCCACATGTACTGGCTGGGAACCATGTACAAGCTTCTTTGTTAATCAGCTGAGTTCATCCAGTGGTCACTGAGGTTCGCTGAGTGGTATGCTCCTACACATCGCCATGGGAATGAGCCAAAGACAGTCACAGTACAGGTTATATAGTGGTTCTTCATGCTAACGTGCAGGTCTCTACAATCAAGATCTTTGGTTATACTCTGCCCAGATTCTGCTCAAAGACACTGTCTGCTTACAATGTCTTCTGCAGTGGCCCACTACATCCACCAGCACAGCAAGGCACATTCTTCCAAGACACAATCTCCTTATGAGATTATCTTTCCTCCTTTCTTGCAGTCATGCACATCATATCCTAAAATGATGGTAGATTCCTTGGCTGATAGTCTTTGGCAGGATGCAGCTGACAGCGCTTGTGTTAGCAAATTGGAAAATGTAGCTAGACCTTCCTGGTGATCCAGCAAATATTTTTCTTTGCTCTTTTCTTTCCTAAGGCACTAGAGATGATCAGAATAATAGAACATCGAAGGAGGTGCTGCAGCACATTAAATAACACTGGGGAAAACCAAATAGATTGTGAACAGATCTTACAGTGTAAAGAAAACAGCCATATAGTTCAGGAGTTACCAGAATCTGGTAAATTAATTTTATGAAAAGCAACAACAACAACAACAACAACAGCAACAACAACAACAAAACCCCAAAAAACAAACGCAAAGGAAAATCCAAGGTAAATACCAGATGCAGTGTGAATTTTCTGGTTCAATAAAATATGCTAGAAAATATTGAACAGATTGGGGTTCAATCTTTAAGCTGTCCTAGGTAGGAAATAGGGCTGAACTTTCTTGATAAAAATGAAAGAAATTTAGAGCTTGATAAGCCAATGTTTGAATAGAGGTTTCTGAATGCAGGAGATATCCTTTAAAAAATAGACATATTTAGGCAAGGTCAATTTTGAATGGACACATAATTCAAAAGAAATTATTAAGGCACAATAAAAGAAACCATTGAAAAACTGAAATTTTTTTTTAGCTACCTGCTTATCAAAACTAAACTTTGTTGCCTTCTGTAAGAATGAAAAAGGCATTCTGTATGAAAATACAGCACATCATAGAAAGTACTCCTAGGTATATTTTCTCTTATTCCTTTCCTTTGAATGATGACATACTTCTACAAACAACGGAGTTGCACTGCATTGCATACCAAAGTGCACTGGTGCTTTATTGGGATACTTAAAGTGTTGAACTAGGTTCAGAAAGCTTATTTTGAAAGATTCTGATAAGCCTGTGTGTTGTACTGAAGCCTGTCATTTCCTACTGGTCACACTCCTGGCTATTCAGGATCCTTCAGGAATGGAAGAGATTTTTTTCTTCTTGCTAACATAAAGGATCTTGTTTCTTTTGGGATTTGTTAGAAACTATGACAGGAAAAGCAAAGACAGGGTATTGGTTTGCAGTCTCAGTTTAAATAGTATTGTTTTGATCTGGTGATGATAGGTGAATACAAAGAGCCCTGTTGACTTTGCAACTATTACCCATGTCACCTTTAAAGCTGAAAAGCACTAAATGGAGTGCTTAACCTGGCAACTGAATTATTTTTTCTGTTGAGCCCTTTACATGTCTAAGTTTGCATTGCAAAATCCATATTTTCTTCTTAAAACCAGAAGAAAAACCAAGAAAAATCCAGACTCTGTATGCACATGATAACAGGGTACATGTTTTGATAATCGATTTGAATTTCAAATGTCAAAATGTTATGTAGACAATAGTGATAAATAAAGCAGTAAGGATTCTCCTACAGAAATCATGGGAAATCAGAGTAGGTTCAGTCATACAAAAGTATCCTGTATATTGACAGTGCTTTCCTTGACTTGCACATTTTACATCGATATCAGACATGCTATTGCAATAGTAGTAAGTAAACTAATTGAAAGAGGTCTTGTACATGTACAGATAAAAGGAATTTAATGCATTGCGAAAGATTAAAAACACAGCAGGGTTGATCAATAAGAGGAATTAGCTGCAATGGACTCTGTCTGATAAATGCTTACTAAAAGTTAATAGGAAGTGGCTTAAAAGCATTTAGAGACAAGGTTATCAGGCTAAAGATATTTGATAATGTGTAATTTTATATGTAGGTTCTATACTTTTTCTCATTTTATTGCATATGTTGCCCTATGATTTCACGTATTGTTCAGTTACTGGTCTTGCAATGTAAAAAGCAATGCAAAGATGAGTGCTGGGTTAGAAATCAAGAAATCGTACTGGTTTGTAACTTCTACGCCTTTCAAAAGAATTTTGTAAGGTGGTTTTTTTTTAGCTTTGTGCAACATACTGTAATACATGACGTCTATTAAATAAAAATACAATAAAATGGCATCGGGAATGCTTGCATTCAGTGAATCTTTTTCAAATTTGCAACCTATGACAATAGAATTTCAAGATATTTTGGATAACAAGTAAGGAATGTCTGCTACAATGGATAAAAAGCTTTCTTCTATATATTTGAATATTCATATTGTTTAAAAGAACTGTAATTATCAATAGACCATTGAAAAAAACCCAGTAACCAATCCCAGAAATGAATTCTAGTCTCCAAAACGGACAGGATTTTTTTACAAGTGTATTAGCAGTTACATGTTAATCAGGCAACGATTAGTATACAAAGGATGCAGTTTCTAAAAAGGGAGGAAATTCAGAAGTAAAAGTCACAGGCACCCTTTAGCCCCTGTATTTACACACGCCTATGAGGCTGATGAAGTCCTGGGCTTTCTGAACTCATTGAGAGTACCGTCATTGATTTCGGAAGACAATACTTCACCTTGTGACTTTTTATATGAGGATGACTGGTTTGTCAGTGAATATAATATATACCAGGTCAATGTTTCTCAGTTTTTCTAACATTGAGATAAGCACTAAATATATTTTTTTTTCTTCTTTTGAACTTGTTTTTTACTGAAAGTATCTACAGAGTAAATGTTAGACCCTAATCTTATGAAGTGTTTTGTAGGTAATCCTTCTGCAAAGAGACCCTTTCATTTCAGTTCAATTATTTGTAACAGCTTTCATTTGCTAGGCCTCTGGAACTTAGGGCGTAAGACTGCTGGCAAATGCAAGCAACTACCTTTTCTAAGAATTTAATGCTCCCTCCATGGCTTTTCAGAGCTGCAGTGCAACTGGTTTCAAAATGGGTAAAGTGACTGTTGTAACTCAGGATGACATCCTTCCGCCAGTGGACTTTAGTAGCTGCTTTCTGAAGAAGAAATTACATACTTCAGTGGAGAAAAAGGAAATGTCCTTGTTGCCAGTTCATTTTGGTTTTTTTTTTGTTTGGTTGGTTGGTTTTGGGTTTTTTTTAAGGGTGATTAGAAGTAACCAGAGTTTGTATTATTTTCATAAATCCCTCATGACACATTGAGCAAGAAGGTCTAAGAGTGCCGGATGAATTCCTTTTGCTCCTAGTATTTTGTCACTGCATGTCCATCCTGCACATGCAGTAGTGATACAGAGACAGAAAATACCAGTGAATAACATTCTGAAAGGCAGTATTAAAGCCACTAAGACTGTAGGGTAAGACTATCAAAGAACTTGCAGGTAACACAAAAACAAGCATGTAAGGGCACACTTTCAAAACCTCACTGTAGCAGTACTTGTATCTTTGAAACCAAACGGTGTTTTTATATGCCAAAATGTGTTTTATTTAAAAACTATTCAAAACAACGTGGGAGGTTATAAAACCATGGTGGATTTTTACTTTTTTTCCCTTTGCTTATCTATACTAAATTGCTCCATTATTGCTACTACTTTTTATTTTCTCTGATATAAGATGCTGCAACGTGAACGATTTTGCAAATAGTTTTTTGTGGATCGGATTGTCATCTTTCCCCCCTTGTAACTAAGTTGATTAAATCCTGAGTCCTGTAAACTGCTGATGCTGTATTTTTTGTACTGGGATGATTTCTACTGTAATTTCAGGTTAAAGAAAAGTAGCTGGCATCACCTTCACAGAATAATCTTTAGTTCTCAAGTCATATTCTTTCCTTTCTATGGTTACAAAATTTTTGTGGTTCACTCTACTTGATTTTCTGAATCTCTTGCTCTTGTGCAATCTAAACGGAGTTTGCTGACTTCTAAAGACTAGAAACAGATTCTTTAATCTTTCTACAGTTTCATTAAAATTAGCATTGATGAGTAGGATCTGGTAGCATGCTTTTGTCTTTTAACAGCTAACTCAGTGAAAAAGGTCTTTACAAAGACATCAGGATTTGTTTTGGTTGTGATGTGTTCATACTAATTATAGCTAGTAACTTTTCTGACATTTGAAAAATAGGGATACTGCTTTTTTAAGGAGGGTTTTTTTTACTTTCACATCTGGATGGATTCCTAAAAATCCTTTACTTTTTTCCAGTCAACTGCTGGTGGGTATTTTATAAACATACCAGTTACTGTTCATCCTTGTTTAGGTTGTTTTCTAGTCTTAAAAATTAATTTATGAACTTAATAATTTTGTTTTGCATGCTTTGTGACCCTTCTCTTTTCTGCCCTTTTGTAGAAGGGAAACTACTTATATTTTCTGAATTAAGTTTTCTTCTTTGTGTTTTGCTGTTTGATTCCTGAGATCTAGTTAAATGGAGTTTATTCTGCTGATGGAAGAAAAGTTGTTGAAGTCTGCAGTAGTGTTTAGATTTTGCTGAGTGTTTTTCTCCATGCTGCTAAATACTTGTCATTTCTACAGGATAGCTTTACTTCTGAAATTAGTAAAGGTTACTACAGCTGTTATTGTTATTTGAAATAAGCACAATTTAGTAAAGCTTTTACATTTTTTTTTTAATGGCATGCTATTTTAGCCAGTGAGGTAGAATTTTGGTTCATTAAATGCTGTTCACTGTATAAGTGATAGGAAATGGAAAGTGGAGCTCTTACTTGTCAGTCATCATTTATTGAAGAAAACAAACCATCTTGTCAAAAGTTATAGTTAAAGGAAAGATAACACTCAGGCATCATTACAAATAGATAAGAAAATGATACAGTGGGTGCAAAAAAGACGACTGTGAGGTTAACCAGAGCTCAGCATTTAGTCTGCTTCTCCAGGTACAGAATTTGTCATAAAATTGCCAGTGCTGTGCACTCTCAAGTGCTTCTTAATGATGGGGTTAGAGCAGCATTACAGCCTCAGAAGAGACAATCAGCCCTTTTGATCTTAGGCTGGCACATGTAGGATGAGGCAGTGATTTACAGAGAAAAGCTGGTACTTGCAAAAGAAAGGGTGAAAGCCCTTTGGCCTGATCTGCCTTGAGATAAACATGTTCTTGAAGTCTTTCCCTCTGAGAAATGAAGTGGTTCATGATGTGCGTCCTGGATGACAGTCCACCCACACCGGGGTCTCTGGGTCAACATCATAAAGAAAGAGATTGAGGAGATGCTGGCTTTATCTCGCCATTCATATTGCATAGCTTGTTTGACCTCTGCTCCATCCGTCGCATGCCTACCTGTCAGCAGTTCAAACTGGACAGTGCATTCCTGTCGCTAGAGGAAAGTAATGATTATCCAATAACCCACATAGCTTTGCCGAAAAGCATGACTACTGGTAACCTGCACAGTTGCTGCAATAGAGTCATTGAACATCCTGTACATAAACATTTGTAAATCTCTTTGCCAGGAGCAACTAATCTCTCTGTCACCAAGGAGATGACCTCTGCCAGTACGACTGAAAGCCAGAAACAGATTGCTCTGCTCAACAGACCTTTATCCTATATTTCACTTCCTCTGTGGCGATCTCTATTCTTAGCTATTCTCTCTTGCATTATAGGGCAAATCACTCTATTTCAGTGTTTTTGGTTTTATTGCTTCATGACTTCAGAAGTTATAAAATGAAAGATCCAGTCTTGCAGACATGCACAGTAGTAAACTCATTTTCCACGTGCCATTTCATTCACCTCTGTGGGAAAACTAGCTCTCATAAAGCTCTGAGTGCCTGTTCATGTCTGCAGGATCAGGCCCTGAGCAACCTGACAGTTTTCTACAGTTGCTTTACTGTGAGCTGTCTACTTAATGCACCTAGAGCTATAAGTTTGATTTAGCGTGAAGTGTTGTAAGGAGCAGATCTTGGGCAAGATTCTATTTTCAGTCACACTCCTTTAAAATGGTAGAAACTCTACTGCAACAGAGGCTTTTCTCAGCTTTTTCACTTTATCTACCTTTTTACCCTACAGTTGCCTGCTTATATCCATATGTCAGAAGCTACTTTAAGAGTTTTATAGGAAGTATTTCAAAGAGTTGAAAAATAAGCAGGGTTTATGTAATTTCCAAACAGATTTAGGGTACATATATCCACTGTATGAGGGAGAACCAAACCTCAGCTTCAGAGAAGCAGATTTAAGTTGGCTCTGTACACATTTGAGTACTGCTTTTCCCTGGCCCCTGAGGTGGGGTATGACAAAGAGTTTGTGTCAGCAAATTAACAGTTTAAGACTGTGATTTGTTGCTGTAATAGTCTAACAGAAAACAACTGTTACTTACCAAACTAAAGAAGTCTTTTAGGCTGCACCTTAAGATATAACCTTATTATGCCATCATTACAATAAACTGTGTCTCGTGGGCACAGTTTAATCCATATTATACTTAAAAATATTTTAAAAGTCAATGTTATCCTCATGCAAAAATAAAACGAACAAAAACATTGTTTACAGGAAAGCATTTCAATGAGACACAGTAAATTTCAGCATTTGGACTTCAGAATGCTTAAAATAGACATTAAGAAACACCAGTTTTGGAAACTATTGAATTATGTTTATTTTTAATCTTTTTTTAATTTTATTCTTAGGTTTGGAACAGGTGACTCAAATCCTTCTTCTTCAAACAGCTAAGACAATACTCAGTAATATCACACAGGTAAGTGAATCTGGAGATTCAATATATTTATAAATGAAAGGACATATGCTGAGCTCAGTGCAATTACAACAGTTACACCAGCTAAAGATTTTCCTCAAACTGTTCAAGAGGAAATTAGACTTGAAAAAGTTTATGATGAGAGTATTCATTTTCCTGCATGGCTCATTGCATACTAACACGTTAACTAAGAATACAAAGTAGTATAATATTCTAAAGATGACTGTAGCAATCAATATTTTTACATTTGTCTGGGAAAAAAATAATGCGAAGTGAAGCAGAAAGTGAGTGAGAGCTATTGTGTCAATTCATCCACCTGCTAATGTAGGTATGTGGGGACTGCTGGCAGCTATGCTTTGTGGCAGCACAAGAATTTACAATAGATTCTCAGAGCTGTCACAAACTAGTCACAAAAAATAGTCAATTTTATTTTTTTATAGCATGTAAACATTATCAGAAGAGGCTCGCTTAAAAAGCCACACTAAATTTCTAAAAATTGCATTACTTTGAAGCTCTGCATGTGAGTATGGGCTATTTCCCCAATACACTCTTTAAGTTCATCTGTAAATTGAATCTAATGGACCCTATTCTAGCTCATAGCTCTCAGAAATCACTGTATCAAAGGTTCTGACCAGGCAGATCAAGAAAAAATGTTTCTTTATATTTTCTTTGAACTTTCCAAGGCTCTATTACACTAGGTGTTATAGAAAGATAGTGCTAAAATATGGTCACCGACCCAAGAGGCCTACAAAATAAATGCAGAAGAGCAGAGAAATTTAGGTAGGAGAGAAGATGGGAAACATAGGACAGTGTTGGTCAGTGGGATTGGGAGTGACTTCTATGAGGGTTTTTTTCTAGCTGAAGTGAAGTTTCTCGTAGGCATCACAGAAAAGAAGAATTTTAAAGTGGCTTTAAAGAAAGAGAGTATACTGTCTTCCCAAATACTTCTGAGGATCACCTTCCACTATATGAGTAAATATAAGAATGTGCATAGGTGTTGGCTAATCTTGAAAAACAAATTGCTTTTGTACTTGATACAATGTGATCAAAGTGATATGATTGAAGCAATGGCTATGACATAATACAGAATATACCGTTAATGTATGTGAACAGATATGCTTGTATGCGTTGAGGTTAGAAAATCAATTTATTGTAGTTAGCAAATCAGAAGTCAACAACAACATGGACAAAAAGTTTAGTTGAAGGAATGGCTAAGACAATAAAATCTTAGGGGTGTTATGCAGAAGAAAACTGTCTACACTATTTAGTAATAACATAAGTTTGAGCACAGAGAGACAACTACAGAAGATGAGTCCTAAATGAGAAGAAAGCTGTAGACAAGTGAGGTGGGAGAGTGGTCACAGAGATCAAGATAAAAGGCAGTACAAATGGCTTAGAGAAAAAGATTGAGTTAGTTTGCTTCACGTTGCCCTTCTATTAATGGCCAAAAATAAGCGAAGAAGTGTTGAAAACACAGCTTAAAATTTATTTAGATTGGACAGAAGAGATAGATTTGATGTAGGGAAGTAGATTTGTAGATTTTCAGCATATAAAATGGTATCTGAATTTAAATTTGCCAGTAAATCTGCCTATGTAACACACTTGTAGGGGGAAAAAAAAAGAGGAAAACCGAGAACCAAACATCTGGATGAGGATGAACAAAGAAATCTTCTAAATGAAGAATGATTAGAGAATAAGAAGAAATGGAAAGGGACTGAATTTCAGAAGAGGAAGAGGGATACATTTTAGGAAGAAAAGCCTAATAGGCTCTGCCAAAAGCAGTGGAGAAATCAAGAAAAGTAATTCTGATTTCTGTTTAGGAAGACATCATTAGAGATAATGGGGAGTAGAATTTTATTAAAGCCTATTTAGAGAAAGTATAAATTAGAGATGAGGAAACTATTGTGTTGATATCTAGAACGAAGAAAGAAATAGAAAAACTTTTGTACCAAGCAAAACCAAACCCATATGTTAATTTATACTTAACAGAAATGGAGAAAAAATATTTTTAGTCTACAATGATTTTTCATTCTGTTTAAGTTATATTTACCCAAGTTTAATCTTAAGATAATATTAAAAATTGTAAAAGCAATCATTTATTCATTTTCAGTATTCCCTTCTTTTTTCCAAGGAAAACTTCTAATAGATTCTGCCAATAATTTGGTTTAGTGTTTAGCTTTTTTTCTGTTTGTTTGTTTGTTTGTTTGTTTGGGGTTTGGGATTTTTTTTGTTATTTGATGGTTGGTTTTGTTCTTTTTTCAAAGGATAATCTAATTGTAGTTTAAAGATGGAATTCCAGCACTCTAGGTAGTGAGTAAAAATAGTGCATTTAGTGAAAGAGGACATTAATATGTGGACATTCAGATAGCTTTAAGGTTTGTTCTTAAAAATGAAAAGATTATGAGATGCTTATATTTTGATTGAAATAAGTCAGATGACAAAGCAAAGTTTTAGAAAGACTAATAAGGAAGAGGATAGGTGTAAGTGCAAGGGAAGTTTTGGGAAAAGTGATGGTGTAAATGAAACAATTACAGGTATTACAGAAAAACAGAGAAGAAACTTCTGTAGCTTTGATTTAGAGAGGAAGAAAAAAAAATTAAAAAAAAAAAAAAATCAGATTGTAAGAGAAACCCAGAGAAGCAGGAAAGTCAGATTATATTTTTTAACTCTCTCTTGAAAAGAATCAGTAAGCTCTTGTGCAGGGACAGAAACAGAGGCAGGAAAACGGGCCCTTGAAAGCTAGTCTGGCACATGAAAGGTGCTTAGAGTTGTGAATGTATGAGGTGCTAGCTCAGAGCAGGGAAGAAATGACAGAAGAAGGGAGGTATTACTATTGCAGGATGCTATCCAAGAGTAGGGGCAGAAGTAGTAGATATTTAGATTTTGCCGAGGCCTGAGAGAGAAACTGAATATGAAAGACTGGGAAATATGGATAGATTCATTAATCATACTGATGGAAAAAATAGGAGAGAGGGCAAGCAGAAGAAAGCAAAGAGTACACATAGAAAATCACAGTGATGGTTTATAAATCAGTGAAAGCATGAGTGGAAAGATATAAGTATTTGTTGGACAATGCTGAAAGAAACTGAGTGATGGCTGGAGCAAAGAAAGTTAATGAAAGGAAAATCAGAGATCAATGGTTTAGGAGATACTCAGCTAGCTTTGAATAAGTACTACTGCTGTATGGAGTTATTACTGGAGTTCTAGAAGACAGTAGTGTTAGCACACTGATAAACAGGACTAGTTAGCCCAGGTGAAGAATAAGCTGTGAATAGCTCACTGAGCTATTCAGAAATAGCTGTTTTGTGTGGTTGAGAATACCCTTTGTTGTGTGAATGGATCTTTTAGTAATCAGAAGACTTGAATCACAGCCATAAGGCAAATAAAACACTGAGGGTGAGGAAACTTCTGGCTAAAAGTTTGGAAAATATATTAGTGGGAAAAAAGGAAGTTTCAATCCTGACCAAACTTATCTGAAGGAAGAATAAAAGACATTTTAACTCTAAAGTACCATTAGTCCACTACATTGTAGGACAATAAATATTCAATAAACCTCTAAAGTAAAATATTTGTAAGTAGCATTTAAGTACATGAAGGTACAAGAATTTGTTCTTCAAAACAGTTGCTGCATTTGTCTTGTTACCAAACAAGATGTGATGACAGTTCTGTTGTGGGATTGGGATTCAGCAAACAATTCAAGCATGTGTTTAGCATTAAAAAATTGGGTAACTCCAAAACTATAACTAATATTTACCTGCCTCACTGTATCAGGAGTCACACACACAAAAAAAACCTCCTTAATTCTTTGAAACATCCCCTTTCCTCCCTCCATCACTGTGATATTCCTATTTTTCATAAATACAATAACCAGCACTTTAGGGATTGGAATAAAGGGTATTTCAGGGGGAAAAAAAAAAAAAAGAAAAGTAAAAATAAAGTGGCAAAGGAGCAAGTAAAGGTGTTCACAATTATTTGCATGCTGATTAAATATTATGTCACCAGACATTCACTTAAAGAGTGATAAAATTTATTTTCAATTTATATTAAATTATTAAATTTAATAAAGTATTATTTGAACAACAATCATTTTCTTTCTCACTGATATGATTATACACCAATTCTACTATAAGAAGTTCTTTCTTTAACTTTTTGTTTTCCTTCACTGAGAGAAGTAGCTGTGACCTCCATGAAATCAGTGTTCTCACCTCCTGACATAAGGAAGTGACAACCCTTTTTTGGTTCATTCATTGGCACTGGTACTTAGTGGAATCAGAGTGGCAACAGAACACAGGATTTGTATTGTCTATTGTGGTAATAAGACCAGCATCATGTCTTTGACGAATCAGTTAAATCCATTTTTTCTATCATATAGTAGAGATGATAATGGCAGTTAATTGAGGTATCACAAACCTTACTTTACTTTAAAATTCTGGCCAGACTATCACTAGTCATAAACAATGACCCTAAGCTCAAAGACAAATAATGTTTTCCACAGTTACCTTTTGCTGCCTGGAGGATGGCTTAGGGTGTTCTGTGAATGAAGCTAAGGAAGGATGGTCAGAGTGTGAACATAGACTTGGTTGCTCATGTCCCTCTGTTTCAGCTCTGTTTACTGATCTAGTTCATGAAACATTCTCACAAAAATTTATGGTATGATGTAGTGTCAAAAATCTTCCAGGGAGAGGGAGACACTTTGAATCAGTACTGTTGTCCCTGTATCATGAAATTACAGCCTTAGCTTTAACTATGCAACTTCTTTTTCAGAGCTCAAAGGTTCTAATTCTATCAAATTATAGATGGTACTTCACCCTGTAAACTCTGAAGAAAAGTCTTTATAGAGACTTAATTTAAGAGTTAGAAGATAGCTGATGATTAGCAGGAAAATGCATACCGGCTAGTTTCCAAAATCCACAAGAGTTGAAGACCTCAGCTGACTAAAATGTTTTTGAGCAGTCTTCCCAATCTTCACCTCTCCTCAGCTACAGCTGACAGTGCATCAAATGTGTGCGGATTTTCCCATTTCACAGTGTCATAGCCCAGTGTGCTGTGTGCAATGCAGACAGTGGTTTTCGCAACCAGGTTGTCCCACCCTCCCTGTAGAGACAATGGACAGGTATCTGCACTTTCAGATGTCAGTTCAGCCTGTTAAGATTTGAGTAGTGATTCAGTATTTCCTCTCTCCAGATCAGCGCTGCATGTAGTCGGTATAGAAGCAACCTAGAGCAAGGCGGTTAAGCAATTAGATATTTCAGTTACGATCTTCAGATCAGATGAATCTGCAGGAAAAAAAAAATCATTCGAGTTGTCATATAAGAGTTAGCTATGCAAGGAAAGACCTTGCAGCATCTAAATTTGAATAAAGTGCTAGCAACAAAAAGTTTTACCATCTAGAACTGAATATTCACTCCTTTCTCTGCGTACAGGCTAGGACAGCTTCTGGAACCATCCTCAGAGACAGGAAGGCATTTGCTGACTTCACTCAGGTGACTCACACAATACAGTACAAATGTGGTACAATAGTAAATACAAGTGGTGGACCATGGACATCTGTGATCTGTAAGGAAATCAGCTTTCCAGAAAAGGGATTATTTTCCATTTTTTCATTCCCCAAGGCAGGGACGAAGGAGCTGAGGAGGCCAATGAGAAAGAAATGTCACTCAGATGACACATGCAGCTGGACTGCTGAGTGCTCAGGGGACCAATATCAAGACTTCCTTGATAAAAGACAGTTACTGCAGTTCATCTGCATAATGCAGGATTTTTCCCCTCATGTAGTCTCTCTTTCTGTATAACTCCTGTCTGCAACACTGGAGTATTTGTGTTGAATACAGACTATCAAAATACTAAGAATCCATATTCTGTGTGTGATTCTGCCATTTGGCTTAAACTTATCCTGATGTTTCATATTATGTGTGATTCTATGATTATCCATGATGCAAAGTCATTTTGGGAAAAGAATAACACATCTTTGTTTTCCATTCAAGACCTTGGAATAATTACAGCAATCTATCTGATAATATTTTGATGACAACTCTACTCTGCCAAAGCTGGACTACGTAGCTGTTTGTAAGCTGTATATTTTAAGTTCTTTCCTGGTCTGAAACTTAAAGAACTATTTTTTTTTTTCAAATTACTTTACAAAATATATTGAAAGTAGAAAAGAAATAAGGGCATTTAGAAAGACAATAAATGCATTGTCCAGCAGATTCAGTGATCAGAAGTGGCATAACAAGGGTTTGTGGTTTAACTCCAGTGGGCAACTAAGCCCCACACATCTGCTCATTCACTCCCACTGTGTGCGCAAACAAAGCAAAACAAGGAATTAATTCATCACTTCCCGTGGGCAGGCAGGAGTTCAGCCATCTCCAGGAAAGCAGGGCTCCATCACGCGTAATGGTGACTTGGGAAGACAAACGCCATCACTCCAAATGTCCCCCTTTCCTCCTTCTTTCCCACAGCTTTTATTGTTGACCATGGATGATGGTATGGAATATCCCTTTGGTCACTTGGGGTCAGCTGTCCCGGCTGTGTCCCCTCCCAACTCCTTGTGCACCCCCAGCCTACTCGCTGGTGGGGTGGTGGGAGAAGCAGAAAAGGCCTTGATGCTGTGCAAGCTCTGCACTGCCATAGCTAAAACATGAATGTGTTATCAACACTGCTTTGGTCACAAATCCAAAACACAGCCGCATAAAAGCTGCTATGAAGAAAATTAACTTTATCCCAGCCAAAACCAGTACACAAGGTCACTCTCCTCTTTTATTAAAGGTTACTGCTCTGCTGCCTCAGTTTTCCTAACTATAAAGAGAGGGTGATAATATTTACTCCCCTTAATTGTGATGAGCTGATAAGTATGGTTTAATACCACTTGGAACAAAGAAAACTTCATAGAAGTGTAATTTTTTTTAAATAAACATTGCTATCATGTGCCTGCTTATGTGCTAAAGAATTTTGCAGGTGGTGAACCAGCTCATGAGGTTTTATGTAAGCAAATTCTCCCATTTGATATATCTGGAAGAAATAAGAGCCCAATCAAAACATCTTCTACCCAACCCCCCCCCATGTTTTCCAAGCTGATGAAAGAGAAATGTATACCAAATTCATTCTTACAAACAATTACATTAGACTACAGTTGTGGATAACGTATTTCCTTTTTTTTTGTTTCATTTTTCTTTGCAGCTTTGTAGTATTAGCTTTCATATTTAGTCACGATAGTTATGAGTTATGCAGAGAAAAAGAAAAATCATAAAATATGTTTGCATACATATAGCTTGAACATGGTGCGCCAAAGCAAAGAATAGTCTCAATTTTTTTACCCAGTAAAAAAGGTTGCATCGCTGTTTTTCAGTACTGGTCCTACTCTAAGAACTATATTCATCAACAAAATGTATGTTGTGGCTATATTTATGCCAACACAGTGCAGTTTAAACATCCAATCTGTTTTCACCACAAAGCATGCTGATGAAAGCTGGCAGCTCATGGCTTACACAAGTGCACTCTTCGCTGGGTAAAAAACTGTCTGGAAGGCCGAGTCCAGAGAGTTGTGGTGAATGGAGTTAAATCCAGCTGGTGGCTGGTCACAAGTGGTGTTTCTCAGGGCTCAGTACTGGGGCCAGTTCTCTTTAACATCTTTATCAATGATCTGGATGAGGGGATTGAGTGCACCCTCAGTAAGTATGCAGATGACATCAAGTTGGGTGGGAGTGTCAGTCTGTGGGAGGGCAGGAAGGCTCTGCAGAGGGATCTGGACAGGCTGGATCGATGGGCTGACGCCAACTGTATGAGGCTCAACAAGGCCAAGTGCCGGGTCCTGCACTTGGGTCACAACAACCCCATGCAACACTACAGGCTTGGGGAAGAGTGGCTAGAAATCTGCCCTTTGGAAAAGGACCTGGGGGGTGTTGGTTGACAGCCGGCTGAACATGAGCCAGCAGTGTGCCCAGGTGGCCAAGAAGGCCAACAGCATCCTGGCTTGTATCAGAAATTGTGTGGCCAGCAGGACTAGGGAAGTGATCGTCCCCCTGTACTCGGCACTGGTGAGGCCGTACCTTGAGTACTGTGTTCAGTTTTGGGCCCCTCAGTACAAGAAGGACATTGAGGTGCTGGAGCATGTCCAGAGAAGGGCTAGGAAGCTGGTGAAGGGTCTAGAACACAAGTCTTATGAGGAGCAGCTGAGATAACTGGGGTTGTTTAGCCTGGGGAAAAGGAGTCTGAGGGAGACCTTATCGCTCTCTACGACTACCTGAAAGGAGGTTGTCATGAGGTGGGTGTTGGTCTTTTCTCCCAAGTACCAAGCGGTAGGACAAGAGCACATGTCCTCAAGTTGTGCCAGGGGAGGTTTAGATTGGATATTAGAAAAAAATTCTTCACCAAAAGAGTGGTCAGGCATTGGAACAGGCTGCCCAGAGAGGTGGTGGAGTCACCATCCCTGGAAGTGTTCAAAAAATGTGCAGACATGGCACTTTGGGACATGGTTTAGTAGACATGGTTGTGTTGGGTTGATGGTTGGACTTGATGATCTTAGAGGTTTTTTCCAACCTTAAGATTCTATGATTCTATGATTCTGTGAAACGGAACAGGAACTATCAGAAATACAATGGATTGAAATAGAGTGAGAAAGACTTAATTTGAATATCCAGTTAAGTGGGATGTTTCATGATGATGCCTGATCTTAAGTTAAAATCATAATTCTGTGCTTTGTTAATTGTTTTGGTTAGATAAATTAAGTTAATTTATTATGGCTGAGGTGACGGTGTACTTACATATGAAGAGTCATGACTGATCTGCAACTCCTTTAAAATACTTGAGAACTGCTCTTAGAGTGTTTTACTGAGTGTCATGAGTGACATGATTCTAGTTAATGAGACAGCTTTTTGGTCAGGCAGTCTGAAGTACCCATCAAAACAGATTGTTGAAAATCTGAAAATAACTATATTTTTTCTTGTTTCATCCCATTTAGCTTTAAATTCTTTTCTTTCAATGCATGAATTAGCTGCTTTTTAAGTCCAAAGGAGGTTGTTGAATTTGAAATTGCACTAATATGCAAATAACAAAGGACATAAAAAAGTTTAAGTTAGTCTTAAGAAGTTAAGAGAGAAATGTTATCATTGTTTTGGTCACTTAATTGAGAAGTTTTAGCAAATGTGCCCAAATTAAGCAGATTCTACCCATCTTTTTGAAGATACTCTGCTGTTTAAAAGGTATTTTTAAAAGTATTTGTCTCAGTGGAGACAAAAAGTATGGTCCAAGAATGGGACCCTAAACAGGATACTTTTTGTAGCATGTGCTAGTGTTTGTACAGAGTGTAGTACAAAATAGGTGACTGTTACTGTCCTTCAAATAACAGGTCTTATGACAAGAGATTTCAGAACTTTTCCATTCAGCTGATGTTAATAGAAACTCACTTCTCTGAAATACCAAACCAGTGAAAGGTACTGAAGTTAAAAGGATTGGCAACCACATGAGTTTTTCAGTAGTGCATATTAATACTAGCAGTACGTTTTAACAGCAATAATGTTTACCGGGGACAAACAGATATTGACTGTACATGTTTGACATCTGAAAATCCTCTCAGAGTTAGAAAGCATCATTTGGCAGCAGTATTGTTTTAAGCTATAAATAATATATATGAATTTTTTTTGTGATTCATAATTCTACTTGTAAAACACTATACCTGCTACAAGGAAGAGTACAGCACAGAGATTTAATTCCATTTTGAAATCACAATTATTTAACACTAAAAGTAGTACAATACAGGAAAGTTCCTAGGAACTATAGCTATGCAGTTGCTAAAGATTGTTGACATAGGCTTTTTGTCAGCAGCAAGTTTTGTATGCATGAGAAGTCAGAGCTCATGAAAGATTCTTGATTGACATCCTTAGAGTCTAAAGGCTACAGTCGGGAGAATTCACTTGACCATTACTGGTTTTGTACTCCAATTATACGCTGCTGTTAAAAAAAACCCAAAAGAGCAGAAATATGCAGACATTTCTGCTGAAAATTAACTGTATATTTAGAGGAAAAACAAGCCCTGCTTTTCCACAACACTGCACTGGAGGTAAAAATGAGTCATGAGGCCACTGAAGCTAGGTGGGAGCAAGGTTTTAAATGGTGGTCTAAGCGTGGTGATTCTTCACCAGTGCCAGTTTCTGCTTGTTACAATAATTATATATGGGAAAAGTGGATAGGAAACGTGGGCAGGAAAAGCTATGGCTAGAATACGCTGCATGGAAATGCCTGACAAGACAGACCGCAATCTGGTGCAACTTCAATAGCTCAGGGATAATGATAAATTAAGTAGATACAGCTTAACTGCATAACAAAGCAAATTATATTTGCTAGTCTCAGACCAGTGTAGTGGTTATAGATGTCACTATTGATCTAAATATATCAATGTAGACACTGGGTAAGTCACGGCAACGCAATAACTGTATGTGGATTGTCAGGAGAACAGGATGCTATTGTAAGAGATAAATTTAATTTTAGAGAATTATGTTTCAGTCTACCAGAGAAGCCCTTTTGAGAGGACTCTTCTGGGTATTTGAAAGGGAAGGAACTTTGTAAGTTTTTGTTAAGAGCTTTATATGTGTCTTGCATTTTTTCATTTGAAAAGCTTGATTTACAAAAATTTTTTTTGACTCAAATTCACTTTTGTGTTTTCTTTGCACAGTTTAGAGTAGTGGGATGGGATACCAGGATTTGGATGCTCTGTTTTTTGGGTTTTTTTGTTTGGTTGGTTGGTTTTTTATTTTATTCAAAGAGCCTCCAGTTCTTCTATGAACTGAAAACTCAATCAGTAGTTACTTTCTATGTTAAATAAATCTAAAAAGAGAAGATAAGCTGCTCATAACCATTCCGACTCCCACACATGTATTACGGAGGTGATGAGTGGAAATAATTTTGCCATCTTGTATAAGTCTATGTTAACTGAAAGCTATTGTTTTTCACATTAAACAATTACAGCTGGAAATGACAACATATGTTGGCTCACAGGGATGTGAAAACATCTTCTGTGCCCTTTATAATTCCCCTGAATGTCTTATGAAATCATAGGGCTTGTATTTTTGGATCTTCTGCTTCACTCAAAAAATTTTTGTTAAGCTAAGGAGTTTTATTTTGAACAATGAATTAATAACATCATACTACTTTGTATGTTATGATCATTAAACATGGACAAACTAAAATGTCCTGGCCATGGAATTTGACTACCTCATAAGGTGTTTTTGTTTCCTACCGTACATTAGTAAAATGGCATGTGGAAATTTACCATGTAGATCTCACAGAGAAAGCAATATTGAAGTCCCATACATTGTCCTGTAATTACTTTACATATATGCTGTTTCTTTGGAGATTTTGTTTTGTAAATAATCCAAGAGAAGACACATAAATTTAAACTATTGGGGAGTTTTATTCAATTTATTTCCCAGTCAGTGTCTCTTTTGAAGATACTTATTGTGTAGTTTTTAACGTGATTTTTCATACTCAAAATATAGCTGGAGGGCATTATATGAGAATAATTAGGTTAGGTTAACCTGTTTTTCTTTTCGTTATTGTACACTACTTATTCTGGAAAGTACCAAATATTGCTATCTGTTTTCTGCCAGATGATGTCTGCAGAAAGTAGGAAGCTAAAAAAACGAAACTCCACCCCCAAAAAAGCCATTTTCATTTTTCATTCATTTTCATGGAAAAAGCAATAGAAAACCCTCTATAAGAACCAGTCATCAGTGTGACTGTGACAGGTTTGTCCATGTAAACTCACCCGAACGCTCAAGATGCAAATATACAGCTGCCATTATATCTAGAATTAGACATTAGAGATTAAAATCACTTCTACTACTGATTCAAAACTTCCTTTTTGTAGGTGATCAACAAAATGCAGCTGGTTAAAATATACTTCCATTGAATTATTGTTTGACATGGAAATGTGAATAGCTGTGTACATTTATTAAAGGAAAAAGAACCCTCCGTAATGGTTAAGTGTTATTTTGGTGACTTTCCTAGGTGTTGATGCCATATTTTATAGTCTTGAAATGTTAGTCAAAAAAAATATGTTTTTTGAAAGACTAAGTGTTACTGGTAGAGAATTCAACATTTTGGGCGGAAAAAACTTGGAAGCAAAATATTATACCATAGCTGGAAATCAGTAAACATTTACTGTTCCCATTTGACAGTGATTCAAAAGGGATCTTTCCAGACTCTAGAGACAGCAATAAAGCCAAATGTTTTCAGTGTTTCCAGGGACTAGAGGCCTCAACTGTTTATCCTTATTTTTAAAGAATAATGTCAAACCCTGTGCTAGGTTCAACTTAGAAGAAATAAGTTCCTGTCTGTTTCATGATACAAATGGTTATTATAATGTTATAGTGAGCCAAGTTATTTTTCCCCTCATCTGCGAAGCTGTGGAAAATGGATTCATTAATGCGTCTTTCTTTCAATGATTTGGTTTCTTGTTCTCTTCCACATTAGGAGTAATTACTTTCCCACAACCTGGCCTCTTTTGATGAGGACTACTGTTTTCCAAATGTAAATGGTTATTGATTTGCCAAAAAGGGTCTAATTTAGAAGTCTAAGAGCGTTGCACAGCTGGGAAGAAATTGAAAAACCGACCAAGTCATTCATACTGCATTTGGCAGTCACAAAACCAAAGCAAAAACTGATTTTTGAACTTGTTTTCCAGTCATTTTTATTTTCACGATTTTGCATGGCTTTAATACCAGGTATCAATTAAAAATGTATTTAACATGTAGAGTACAGATTTGAATTACAGTAGTAACTATCCACAGTGCCTTTTCATGTTCAAAATCTCACAGCAGTGACTGAACATCTGTGTTATTTTCAGACTGGTGGACTTACACATTATTTTATTTTGGGAGAGATTCCTATATTAGTGGCCTCACTGACACCATTACAATTATTTCTGAAGTAAGATTAAAGTACTGCTTTGCAGGAGTGAATGAAGCACAGTTTCTTCATCTCTGCTTTTAGATTTAGAAGTCTAAATGGCATCACTGTTATACTGAATAGGAATGAACTCTTGGAATAGCACAGTTAACTCAATGTGGCTATTTGAAATTTAAGATATTTTCAAGTGACTGATAAAGTCAGAATATGGTCACTATGGAATTAGAAAAATTCTGATCTGTGATTCTATGATTCTGACCTATTCCAATATACGACTGATCTATGGAATTTTCTAATGCTAGTATTATAATACCTATACCTTTTTGAAATTGTATAATGATGAAGCCGTGTAACACAGGGTATAGGAATGCTCTGGATAAAATTATGAAAACATCTGAATCCCTCTTTCAACAGTAATTTAGAGGAGGTAGTAACTGATCTGTAGATAAATGAAGGCAACTCAATACACATTTAGCAGGATGTTCAAGAGCATCTTTTTATGTCCTTTCTCTTTTAGAATTTAGCAGCTAGTTTTGAAAATAATTAGATGCTCGATAAAGTTTTAAGCATCTAATATGCCCAAAATGGGATCCTTCAAAGCCTGTCTGTGAAAAATCAGTGAACCTAGGATTCAAAGAGTAGATTCATCCTCACTCTCCAAGAGAAATCAATAAAAATACACTTCGACGCAGTATGTGGCATTTGTGTTACTTCTTGGTCTCTTATCCTTGAGAGCGGAATCTATAAATCTCATTTTAGGCCTCAGAACCAGGTTCACAAAGAAACATGCTTATTGTGATGTTCAAGACCCCAAAGTCCTCAAACTATGCTGAGTGGGATTCATTATGCAGATCTTGGTGCCTTAATCTCATGTAGGGGGGAATTAATGAGTATGCTGGCCAATGGGAAATGTAAATCAACTGATAGACTTGGGAAAGAAAAAAAGTCAAAGTCTAGCTTTCTTCTGGACCCAAGCAGCTATTTCAGTTAGATGCCACTGTTAAAATGAGATTTAGAGCTTCAGAGAAACTGTATTCATGTTTCTTTGTACAACATAACTGTAACTGCTTAGTAGCTCAGTTCCTGTGCAAATACTGTTAGTCATCAAGCAAAAACGTATTCTTTACCAGAGTGTTTGCTTTCTCCTTCTCTCTGAAGACAGTTTGCCTGGCATAGAGGAACACAAGGTTTCATTCAGAGGAAAATGAGAAAATCTAAAACCATAGCTAGGGGTTTAGGAAGTTCAGCTGGCATGGAGAAGACTCCTAGGCTACAAGTATACTAGTAAATTGAACGGTGCCTGAGTATGGTCTCAGATTTAATTATTAATGCAGATGTACCTTTGAGGTCCAGATTTGCATTCCCAGAACTCCTTATGACTTTTACATTATACAAGAATTGGATTTTAAAAAAATAAATAAATAAAATCCAAGGGGGCTGAATTAATGTTTTAGATGTGATCAGTCTTACAAAGTACTGTAAATCCAGCTTTTCAAGGGACTTATACATAACAGACAGGTTAGGATCACTCTCCTTATCTATAGATATCTCCAACACACATATCTGCGTCTATTCTGATGACTCCAGGCATTCTCTCTAAGACTAGAAAGAAACTGTTAGAATGAGATTAATCTGACCCATGTTAGATATCTACAGTAAGATGAGGGAGAACTGTGGTACAGAAGTATCTCTTTTCCTCCACTAACACAGGAATTTTGAACAAGCTTGGATGTAGGCATATTTTCCTGGTCGTTGGAATACTATACTCAGGAGGAAGATTAGCTGCTATAACATCAGCTCAGATTCAACAATACTGTTGTTGGTGAGGCATAGCTATATGTTCGTAAGTGCATCATCTCCAAAAACCTGCTCTCAAGAAGTAGATCCTTACCTGCTTGCTTCCTCCAGCTGCTCCACACAACTGGTTGGATAGATTGGACACAGGGCTTTGCATCTGTGTGTTTCTATCTTTGAGTCTAGCTAATCAAAATTAGCTGTGTTCACAAAGAACTAATATTTTAAACAGTTTAGGCTAATAAATTTGATTTTGACAGTGACTAGCTGTAGAAATTTCAGCCTCCTCTATTACCTGGCCACAAGAACAAATCTGAAAACCCAGATCTGTAGGAAGCGTGTAATGACAAGCAGCTGGGGATTGTAATTGTGGGTATCTGAATCTGTAAAATGACTGGCCAGATGCCAAGCCAGGTTTTGTACTTAGCTACCTACGTATCTACGTATCTTATTTACCTCTTGGATAGGTGACTGCCCATCAGCTTTTTTCTGAAAACATCTCCAATGCCAAAGTCTATGCACAAGGCTGAATATTAGCAGAAGTGGGAAGACCTACGCAGGTTAGGTATGGCAGGAATCAGCCTTCAGTATCTGTATTTCTTCAAACTGCTAGCCTTGGCCGTTATATTGCTTGTACAATATCGTTTACTGATCCTTCCAGTTTTCTGTGATAACCTGATGAACCTGATCAATCTACCAGACACAGTTTGTTAGGCTTAAAAACTACACTGTTAATAATGCCATTGATGTACAGAAACTATACTTTGTTAATGCCATTTAAAGACATCATTTAGTTATATCTCCTCTTTAATATCTCCTCTTTAATATCTCCTCTTTAATAGCTACCTATTCCACTGTGATTTCACCTATTTCACTGCGATTTCAGAGGAGGGCCACAACGATGGTCAGAGGGCTGGAGCACCTCTCCTATGAGGACAGGCTGAGAGAGTTGGGGTTGTTCAGCCTGGAGAAGACAAGGCTCCAGGGAGATCTAATTGCGGCCTTCCAGTACCTGAAGGGGCCTACAGGAAACATGGGGAGAGACTGTTTACAAGGGCATGTAGTAATAGGACAAGGAGTAAAGGCTTTAAACTCAAAGAATGTAGATTTAGATTAGATATAAGGAAAAAATTATTTACTGTGAGGATGCTGACGCACTCGCACAGGTTGCCCAGAGAAGCTGTGGAGGCCCCCTCCCTGGAAGTGATCAAGGCCAGGTTGGATGGGGCTTTGGGCAACGTGGTCTAGTGGAGGGTGTCCCTGCCCATGGCAGGGGGGTTGGAACTACATGGTCTTTGAGGTCCCTTCAACACAAACCATTCTATGATTCTATGATTCTGTAATTCTACAATTCTATTTCAAAAGCAAGCTTTTGGTCAAAGTATGTATAGTATTATATTACCAGTGTGCTCAGATATCTACTAACCAACATGTTGCTACATTATGTGAGGGCAAAGTGATACATACAGTTTCATTATTTAGGCTTAGTTTTTCAAGAAAACAGGCATGTTATGCATCCATAAATGATGGCATCCCACATCAGAAGTAACCTGACAGAAATCTGTGCATGTTGTGTACTGTACTGAGTCCAGGTATGTGAAAGGCTAAAATAATTGCTCTGGGGGGTACAGAACATGCTCAATGCTTAATTCATTAGTGGTGCAATTACCAGACAAGAATGTCAGCAAAAGCAAGAATAAATGTAATTCAGTTCTTCTATTAAAATTCATATGTTTTAGAACTGATCATAATATGGCAAGGGGGGAAAACTGTATTCCAATTTATTCAAGTTTAGGTCTATGACTATACAGTAAACTATTTAGGAAACCCCACAGTGTATGTCCAGTCCTGTTCTTACTGTATTCACTAGTGCCGATGTCATTCAGGCAGGCCTATTATGATTAAACAGATAAAATTTAAATTAATGTATTCTGCAGAAATCAGAAATATTGTCTTGAGTGTAGGTCACTGAAGTTCACCTCAGCTTGTTAATATAGGCTGTTTTGCTGTGTGGGCATTTGTACTCACGGAGCAAAGCCCCAATTCTCTACATGAAGGAAATGAATTAATTTCCCCAAGTCTGTTCTGACCAGCCATATTTACTTCCAGGTTTCTCAGTGAACAGCTTATATAGCCTATATGAAGAGGAAAAGCTGTTCTTGTGCTCAACTGCTTGATTACACTGAAAAGAGGAGACGTTTGGTAATATAATTGTAAGGATCTACATCACAGAATTTCCACCTCGATTTTGGAGCAGTTCTTTTTTTTCCTGTTCTCTTGTTACAGTATGTAAATCATTACATTTCTTGTGCACGTCCACAGCAGGACAACAGGATTATTTTTTTTTTCCATTGTGACCAGCTGCATTGAAATACCAAGTAAGGTGAGAGAGGACGTTTCTCCACATTGGAGTTGTGGGCGAGTTCCCTGTTAGGCACTAATCAGATTGCTGTGATGAGATCCAGCTGCTCAACCCTTGTGTGCCCTTAGCTTTCTAAGCTAAAAAAAAAAAAAAAAAAAAGGGCACTGTTTCTAGCTCTGGACTTGTAGGAACACACTAGAGGTACAAACCTTATACTTCTTTTATCTGTGGGACTACTAATCCAATGTCTGACCATAAAACTAATGCTGTCTGAACTAGATCCTCTTTTACCTCAGCAGCCACGTATACTTCATCTCTCCCATGTCCTCAGGGATCTCCCTCTTCTGATTTACCACTTAATTTTTCTCAAGGACATCCATTTTATACTTATTTAATACCTAGACTTTGTGGAGATTTTGATAACACCTTTTTTATCTGCTTATCTGAAAATATAGATAGAGATAACAAAAATTCAAACAAGCTTAGCTATATTTTCTGTCCTCAGTTTCCATACCATTCCCCAAGGAATTATTTCTGTTCAGGACCATTATATTTGGGGGTATGCTGGGTCTTTTTCTAAAGTCCATGTGCTGTGAATTACACCATGGAGTTTCTAGAACATGGAGTATTCCTACCATCTTCTGTTGACCCTGTTTAGTCCCATAGTGAGGCTGCTTTCCATTATTTCTTTAAAATACTAAAAAGAACCCACAAAACAACCCACATTTAAACCCATGTTTTTTCCTTGCCGAAAGCTTTCTTTTCTTTGGGAATGAAGAAGTTACTTATGGATTTGGTTTGCAGAGAATATTAAACACGGATTGCCATAATCGTCCAAGTTACATGATCATGGGGTGTGTAAGGCAGAGGTGTCTTTGATATTCAGGTGTATCTTCTGTATTCATGGTTCTATACTTTGTTTTCATGCTTCTATATTCATGCTTCTGAGAGAGAGGCTCAATGCAGGAGGTTATTGAAATACACTGAATGAGACCACAAGTCACAAAGAAAATTAAAGTGATGCATTTAAATACAAACTTCATATCGATTTAGACTTTTTTTTTTTTGACTGTGACTACAGTTTCTTTTTTCTGGACACCTGTTCTCAGAAAGCATCAATTTAGGTTACTTTGCTTTTTTCTTTAGCAGAAGTTTTGTAACTTGTATCTCAATACCATATTTTGTCCAGGCATGATGATCTCAATAGACTTTGTAGTACACGCCATTCACGTTGTAGGAGCTGTTACAGTAGTCAGGCAGCCCCCAGCTTTGTTTCCACCACCTACAGAAACTGGCTAGCAGTAATCCTTCCTGCACCTTATGGGGGGAGAGCCTTGCCATGATCCTCAGAAACGTCTCTTGCTTCTTCAAAGTTACACTGTAGTGTGTGTGGGGGTTGATTTGATCTCTAATTTTGGAAATCTTCTGAAGTGAACACAGTTCTACTGGTGAAAGTCTGGTGTAAGTTGTCATATATAGGTTAATTCTCCGATTCTTTATTTAAGCAATTCAAACTCAGATTTGTTCAGATTATTCAGGAACCTGATCATTGATTTATCTGGGATAGATTGATGCTTAAGAATCTCTGTTGAATACCAAGAATTCACCCAAAGATCAAGTATTCTGAAATGCTATTCACTTTGTATTGAGAAAAAGATCAGTATATTCAGTATAGCTTTATCCCATGCAATATATGCTCATTAAAATCAAAAATCATATGTATAATTTAGTTTTGATTCTTAATGGCATAGAATTGTAGTATTTTAGGAGAACAACAGCAGGATAATCGGCTCTACTTTCATATGTATTAAGTACCCTATAAATGCCTCAAATAACCCTAAATTCTCAAGTTGTTTTCAAAATAATAATCAGATTCCTAGTCAAAACATTTGGTAGTAAGGGGAATTTGGAGTACCTGGTCACTAGTAGAGGTTCTTGTTTTTTCACATGTACTCTGAAGGATTTTCTGAAGGGAAAAAAATATTAAGTGCAGATGTTCTTCCTTTTATTATCCACAGACCCCTGGGGAAATAAAACATTTTAATCAAATTTGAAAGACTGCTTGCAAACTGCTGACCTAGAAGAAAAACCCTAGAAATCATTTGTTGGACAGTTTCTTACAGATCCACTGAGTAAACTGTCATGTCCTTTCAGTTACAGACATAAAATACAGGAAGGGTATGCAGATCTAATGTTTGTATTCTCTCAAAAGGTACAAGAGAAAATACAGGACATAGTTGAACACTAGCAGGAAAGAAAAAAGTGCACCGTAATGTGATATAATGTTAATTCCCAGCATTCCAGTAAATTTCTGCTAAAAAAAAGGTAGAAAAGAATGGCCTTTCAAGATACAGTTTAAGAACGGAAAGCAGGAAAGAAGGAAAGAAGATTAGTCTTAGCTAAGTACAGAAAAAAAGTTTGTCATATGTCATAGTTTTACCCCAGACGGCAGCTAAGCATCACGCAGCCACTTGCTCATGCCCCACCAGTGGGATAGGGGGGAGAACTGGAAGAGTAAAAGTGAGAAACCTCATGGGTTGAGATAAAGACAGTTTAATAGGTGAAACAAAAGCTGTATGTGCAAGCAAAGCAAAACAAGGAATTCATTCACCACTTCCCATGGGCAGGCAGGTGTTCAGCCATCTCCAGGAAAGCAGGGCTCCATCATGTGTAATGGTTACTCGGGAAGACAAGTCCCCCATCACGCCCAACACCGCCACACCCCTTCCTTCCTCTTCCCCCAGCCCCTTATATGCTGAGCACGACATCATATGGTATGGAATATCCCTTTGGTCAGTTGGGGTCAGCTGTCCCAGCTGTGTCCCCTCCCAACTCCTTGTGCACCCCCAGCCTACTCGCTGGTGGGGTGGTGGGAGAAGCAGAAAAGGCCTTGGCTCCATGTAAGCACTGCTCAGCAGTAACAAAAACATCCCTGTGTTATCAACACTGTTTTCAGCACAAATCCAAAACACAGCCCCATCCTGGCTACTATGAAGAAAATTAACTCCATCTCAGCTGAAACCAGGACATCATAGTAAAGTGTCCCTTGGGTAACTCTTCTCTCCCAAGGTACTATAAGAAAGGAGGAACATCTTTATACACTGAAAGTTCCTTTATATGACAAAGGCTTGTAATTTCTTTATTATATTTGTGTTGCATTTACTAGGATATCAGATATGTCTCTTTTACACTGTTAGACTTATTTTTCCACTTGTAAACGCTATAAGGGGTTAATAGAGCATTATTGTTTTCTACTAACAGTACTGAAGTGTTTCTAAAGGGAAAACTACTAAATATGGAGAGGTTAGTTTCACTGAGAGTTAACTCAAGAGACCAAAATAATATTTTGGTATTTCTGCTGTTATCTTTTAGTCTTGTATGATATCAACTGGACTGGACTGATTAGGCTTAATTTGGAAAGAGGAAAAGAGTCAGCTGATGTTGCCCTACCCTGATGACAGTAGATAACGCTCTCTGAAAATGTGCAGTATGTTCTGATAAGAGAAGAAAACAAGGATAACCTTTCACATTTGTCTGCTCTGGAGTGCAATGACTATTATACTTGCACTGTAATACCAAATTTAGCTGCTAATGATACTTACCTATTTATATATTTCTTCAGAAGGAATATTTTATCCACACTTTCGAGAGCAGAGATACCCTTTCACTGATATCACATAAATGGAGAAGAAAAATGTCAACTATTAACATTTGTATAACTAAATTGCCCAGAGATCAACACAGTATTTCCAAATTTCATGCAAAGAGATTAAAATACTGGCAGCAGCCTCCCTGTATTTCTCATGTCGCTTGAAATTCAGTCTTCCTATGGAATCCAAGGATTTATTGATTTGTATTCCACAGTTATGACTGTGGATCTCTCTGTAGAGGTGAAGGGATTCACCAGAAACAGTGAATTCTTTGTATGTTGCTCTCATTTTAAAAAGAACAACCAAAACTTGGCTCCTCTTCTGCATGCATATATTAACATTGACTTTGGAAGAAACAACATGCCTGTTTGATTTTTTTCAGATGTGGAGCCAACAGGGATCTCTCTGGCTATGGATCTGTAAAATGATTTAAATTTTTTCTGCATTTTACTCTGGAGATTTGCAAGTTGATTATCAGGAGTGCTGTGTGAGTGGATGTCATAGGATGGTTTATGACTGGGTTATGTTTATTTTGGGCTTCAAACTGACACAATTAGGCTAAGGAAAATAGAACAAGTTTTCTTGCAGTTCAGATATTTCCTGGAAAGACATGTGTTGAGCTGAGAAATTTTCTAGGAAAATGTAGATCATCTTAGTTTTAAAGCCTGTGTATATCTAAAAAGAACCTGCCTGATTCTGACCTCAGAAGCAAAGTTGAGGTTTTTGGTTAAACAGGGACAGAAACTGATCCTCCAACCTGAGAATTACCTTATCAAAACTTTTGAACACCTTCCTGATGTTAATGCAGTATCAAGTAAAAGCATATCAGCATTACAGCCAGATTGTATGGTGTGCTGCATAAGTACATGGAAAGGCATAAATTGACTGCTTTCTATTAACTCTTAATCTAATTTAAGTAAAGGGATAATACACAGAAAATCAGAGTGCAGTGATAAGGTGTGGAGGAAATTGATAGAATTCAGGTTTGTTTAGTTAGCCATTAAAAAAACAAACAAACAAACAATAGAAGGGCCATTAACTGTTAATGACTACTGAAATATGAACAGTCATTTTAGTTCAAGATTGTGAATAAGTGGACAACTTTTCCTCTACCGTAAATCATTTTAGTGCTTTTGAATAGATACAAGAAGAGTCTCATATGGTTGGTTGGATTTATATGTACTACTTTATGACTGCTGTTAGAATAAATTTGAAAAAGCAAGAAAGTAAAGTGATTTTCTGATATAGTTTAAAATCTAAAATTTTGGATGCTTTTGCTTCAGCTTAGTGTGACTCCTGAGCCATGGATAGGCTTGGCAAAATATCTTCCACAGCAGTTAGACAAATAGTGTTTTATAACATTTAGAGTATGGAAATCTTCTTTCTGCCATTTCTGTTAAGTTAATGTAATTTTGTTTTTCTTTCATACATGGCATTCCAACAAAACATTAATTATTTCATTCTGCTAATCAGAGATGCAAGACGCATAAGAGGAAGGTGAAAAATCCATGAAGAAAATATAAACTTTGTCTCACTTCTTTATAAATTTTCTGTAAAACTTGTGTTATCTGCAGTGAGCTTGACTGAATCATAGCCTTAAACTTTTGGGCTGAAAACAATCTGGTCATTTCATCCAGTAAATCATTTACAGAGTTTTCCTGTTCTCTATTCCCACGAGCATGTTAATCTCACCTGCTCAGTGAAGTCATTAGACTACAGCTCCTCTCTAGGTAATTTATTCTATTATTCAGTGGTGTTCACTGTTAAAATCCTCTTCCTGATGTCTAATCTAAATTTTAAATTCCAAGCCATTTATCTTTGTTTTATAGCTCTAAATCTCTACAAGTAGGTCTCTTCCTTTTATTTGGCTAAACTATTTTAAAAAAAAATATGTGTATTCTTTGAGAAAAAATAAATAGGTCTCACTGGAGATTAGAGTTACAGGCAACCTTTCCCATTTCACTTGGGCATGTCATGGTGAAACCTAGAACCTTCTTGGAAGACCTTGACACATTCCATGTCTTTTAGAGGAAAGAAAGAGATAGCAGTGGCTTATTAATAAATATTATGACAGCCCAAGAGTGTCCTCTGGCAAAGACATCTCAAGGACAAAGGACTTTGAATGTTGACTTGGAGGTTTTGGAAGTGAGTAGGAGTTACAATATGGTGAGAACATGCTAAAGAATAAAAGGGTTTGGGAAGTGAATATAGGATGGGATGCAGCAGTTAAAAACCAAACCAAAACAAAACCAAACCAAAAAGGAGATAGTGTGTGAGATCAGCATAAGCTAAAAAAAAAAAAAAAAAACCTTAATACTTTTTTTTAGAGGTTAGCATCAACATTATGTCACAAAAACAAGAATATAGTAGATCTTTCTGTCATTGTTTTCAAAATAATGTGACCTTCTCTGGAGCATTTTTGAGTGTATTCTTAGTTCTTTTATCCCATTTACATATGGAAATGTCTTTTTTATTTTTGTTTAAACAATTATACATCAATGCCTTTTTTTATTTCAGTATTCTATCTTCGATATAATCCATCTAAATTACGTTCTTCATCTGTTTCATTCTTTCCAGTGATTGACATAGTATCTTATATTCTTCCTAGCTGCTGACATTTCACCTTTTTTGTGTGTGTGGAAATCATTTAAAGTGACTGCTGGTAGCACTTTAGTTTTATCTGGCAATTACCTTTAGAATTTCAGTGATTAACATGTCAGATACTTAATGGATCCAAGAACTCTTCTACTTTTCTCCCTAACAGCATCTCTACCTGAAATTAATATTTTTTTACTTGAAATTAATATTCCTTTCTCTGCACTTTCCTCTCATCATTTTTTTAATTAATGCCAGAAGAAAGGTAGTAGTGATTAATCATAGGTATTTTAGTTTAGGTAGCAACATATGTGGGAAAAGTAATTTTACCCACTTCCGGAGTGTACCGTTCTAATGCTTTTGAGAAGCAAGAATATGAATATTCTGTCTTAGGCACTTTATGACAAGGAGAAACTAATGTTATAATAAGGGCTGTTCTGTTATCCATCCTTGTAAAACTTAGTGGTGGATTCTGAATGGTTTTAAATGATTCTAAAGTATATTTATAGCCTGGCACAAAGCCACCCTGTGTGTTCAGTGTGCTCTTATCAAACCTTCGGTGATTCAGACAGGACACAATTACCGAGCTGTGTGCCAAGGTTTTGTTGTCTTTTCTGAACTGTTCAGCCATTTCTCTCAAGGGTAAAATCTCAGCAGAATTGCCAATAGAAATTACTTCCATGCATAGACATAGGCTGCAAGAAGCTGAAATTCAGAGCAAGAGAATAAGGAGAGCAGGTTGGACCCAAAGTCTGTGGCTTCCGTATTCTTGATTCCTGTTTTACTCTGACTTCCCTGTTGCTTTTGATAAGTTCACAAAACCAAATTTTTGAACATCTAATTTTCCCTGGAGTGGAGCTAAAAAGGTAATTCCTAAGAGTCTTGGCAGACTTCATCTGTGCTGAAGCCCCTCTTCTTATTCTTCTGCTTCCCCCCAACATATTTTCTGCATCTCTCAGCTCTGGCTACTGCCCACTGTGGTTATCAGTGTGACAAAAAGGACAGTTTTTGAGCTCCAGAGAGGCCTTGCCTCTCCTTCGCCTTCTGTCCCCACAGGGCCGTCTGAAAACACCACCAGCTATCAGATCCAATGACATTACTGTCAGCTGATGTGAACTTTATGGGGATTGCGTTCGTCACATTACCATCCTGGCTGTCCTTGTCCTCCCTGTGTAAGAAGCAAGGATTACTTGAACTGAAGATCTAGGTGCTGCAGTGGTCCCAATGGAAGCTCTTTTTTTTTTTTTTTTTGATGTCTTATAATGATATACGATTTTAATTATTGAAATTTACCCAAAGCCTGAAACAATTACATCACCAGAACCCCAAACATTCATGTAATTAAAAATCAATATGTGGATGTGACTTAGGCAGCATTGATAATAGAAATAAAGAAAGCTTTATTTTATTTATGCAGTAATTAACTCAGTTACTGACATTTGCATATATACTTATCCTATAAAGAGTGGTTGCCACAGTACAGTCCTGAAGACATAATGACACTAGTATCCTACTGTCACCTCTCTCTTGAACGTAAAACTCAAATCTCATTAGTGTTTACATTACCAGAATGCTTTTGCCTTTCCCTGTAACTATCCTCAAACTTCTGTTTTATTTATAAAAGTTCTAGCTGATATACAACACAAAATTCTAGTGAAAATTCACCACATATTGTGGTTAATCTGATGGTAGGTGTTGTCAGTGCACAGTTTAGAAGTGACCAGATGCCCCTCTGTGATGAAGAGCATTAGATTTTACCAAATGTCCTGCTGGTAATGAAATGACTATTATTAGATTTAATATTTATTAATGTTCTTAAAAAGGAGCCAAACCAATAGTGAACACAGAAGCAAGAAAAGCACTACCTCAAAACAAGCCCGTATTAGTTCTTACCTTTATGTTATCAATCAATCCTACAAAGTTTTCTCTGTACAGAATGTGAGGATCAAAGGCATTGTAGAAGGAAAATTCAGTTAAAAAAATCAAATAAATTCAATTAAAAAGTCAGTAAGTGAGAAAACATGCCCTAGAGATGAAAACAGGTGGACAGAAAAATAAATAGGTTAACCCCCTGCCAAAAACCCCTACCAAACCAAACCTTAAAGGCTACAAGACCCAAACATCAAAGTTCCAGTTCTGGTGAAAATTAGATTGCAGTGCCAAAAACAAAAAATATTAAGGTTGTGTGCTGTATTTAGGATGTATACCAGTTGAATGCAAGTAGCCACAACAGACAAGGAATTTCAACTTGCTTAACAGAATTCATTACTGCTTTTGTCAAACGGCATGTTTTGTGGTGAAACAAAAACTGTCATGAATACAAAGATATTCCCAATTCTCAAGGTCAGAAATCAAAATAGTGGAGGGTTTGCTGCACTTGGGAATCATCGTCTGTGATATAATAAACGTTGAGGTAGGTCCTGGTCCCTACTGGCAGATTCAGTACGAAATGGTGACGTCTGAAGGCGCTCTCAGCTGGGCGTGCTGAGATGTATTCAGTCCTCAGCCCAAAGCAATCCCTTCTACAGCAAAACTGAAGATGCTGAAAAGGACTGGGGAGAAAGACTTTCATTTAACCTCAGCGCTAACCTAAATGACAGCGGTTTCATCAGCCCGTTTAAGTCACTCAATCATATTATATAGGCAGTTAAATGGGCCAGCATCTTTCAGAAAAGGTGAATTGGATTTGTCAGGCATTCATTTCTTAAAAAAAAAAAAAAAAAAGGAAAAAGAAACCCACCAGACCCTCTGTCATGTGTTCAAGCCAATTTAGTGAATAGAAACAGATTGTTCTAAAGTTGCCTGTGAAGAGGAATCAACCAGCGGGTGTCTCAATGTACACGATCTGAAACATTAATAATTTCAGAATAAAAGTAACTTTACTCCAAATATTAAAAATAAAATCAGGAGATCCTTACATTATACATCTTTAATGAAATAATTAGTTATGAGGTCTGTTTCTCCATCCAAGTATGCAAGTCATAAACCATTGTATCATCACCATTTGCTTAATCCCAATATACTTCAGTGTCAGCAGTGGAAGAAGAGTCAAGTTTCCATACAGCTTACTGGAGCTTATTGAACTAAAAAGTGTCACACAGCACAAATTTTGCTCTGTCTTTAAACAAAGCTAAACATTAAATTTTGCATAACTACCTTCTCATTTTCTTTGACACTTCTTAAAGGACAAGATAGCCAGAGGTATTGTTTTACAGAGAAATCACACTTGGTTTGGTGAAACGGAGATATGAATGGAGTCAATCAGTGAGAGAAGGTAAATGTCAACAGAACAGACATCACACCACTGCTATTTAAGTTAAATTGTTCCATAAGAAGCTTGGGACTGCAGTGAAAGCCAGCAGTCATCTCATTGTGCTGTTCTTTTTCTTCTCTCAGCAGCCGTCCCAGATTAACCATCTCGCCCACTCTGTTTTTTCTGTAGACCAGCATGCAGCTGTTAATTATTTCTACTTGGCAATCTTGTTCTTCCTACTCCTTCTACTTCCTGCACTATGACCTATTTAGGTTTCTTTTTTTGTCCCCTGTGGAAGAAAAAAAAAAGTCAGTCTGTATATTTTTTCTGAACATTAGTTACCCTGAGAACAATTTTAATACATTATTAAAAGCAGCAGGGATAATAATTTTCTGAATTCCTAACAAAGCACTTGAATTACCCAAGTCATTCTTTTATTAAATACAGTGGTAGAGAAAACAGGTTTGGTACCCTTTCAGTTGAAGCACAGTTCTGCACACCACTGAAGACAGGTTCTTTAGAACCTGCAAATCACTGCCTTGTCAGCGATTTCCTAAGAATAAAATAGTTTTGATCACTCAGTATTATCTTTTAGTTTTTAATTGCTTTATAGTTCTGACTATTTGAGGATTTTTCCTTAGCTTATTCCTTTACTCCCCACAGCTTTCCTAACCAGACCCCACCTCTTTTTAGCCATATACTCTTGATAGCCAGCTCAAAAAGGGCAACATAACGTGTGGTTTCACATTACACTCTATCCAATAAGCCCTCAAATGTTAATGAAAGGGGTGATCTCACTTTTTCCTGTAGCTCACATGCAGGTCATCTAACCAATCTAAAGGAAAATAACCCAAATATATATTTAAACACACACATGCTTACTCACACACTCACATTCTGCTCAGGTTTACACAGCCAGAAGATGTGATATGAAGAAGAGGTTGGGAATAAATGTCATTAGGGCCGAGAAAGGGAAAGAGGGGACCATAAGATATGGTCCTCTAGTGTAGTCAGATAGATCAGATGATGTGAACATAATGTGAAACTGCATCCTTGTCTTGAGTATGGCTAGGATGGCGTTAACTTTTTCATAGTAGCCCATATGCTACTGTGTTTTGTGTTTGTGGCTAAGATGCTGTTAATAACACCCCAAAGTTCTGGCTATCACTGAACTGTGCTTGCACAGCATCAGGGCTTTCTCTTTTTCCAGTAAGTGCCCTGGAGCTGGGCAAGACACTGGGAGGGGACACAGCCAGGACAGTTGATCCAAACTGGCCAAAGGGATATTCCACAACATATGATGTCATGATTAGCAATAAAATTAATAGAGGAAGAAGGCTGGAAGAATAGTGGAGTGGTGGGTCAGCTTCCAAGGTGGGCAGTGTTCAGAGAATGGCTGGGCATCTGTCTGCCTGTGGGACATGGTGACTGATTTCCTTTGTTTCACTTCATTTTCCTCTTTCCTTCATCTATTAAGCTGTCTTTATCTTGACCAATGAGTTTTCTTGCTTTTTTCTTCTTTTCTCCCCTCATCCCCCTGAACAGGGGGAGTGAGCAAGTGGCTGTGTGGGTGCTTGGCTGCTGGCCAAGGTCAATACTCCACCATCCTTAATCTACAGAATTATTCTATGTGTATGTCTGATGGTGCAGAGGACAGATAATCTGCCTACCTCTGACTTTTCCAAAGGGAGATCATGCTTTCCTTCCAAAGCCTTCCTGCACTGAGAAATTACACAAAACCTCAGCGGAGAAGAAAAGAAGGAAGAGACCTAATTTTGTCCTCTACAACAGTATAAGAAACCTCACAAAGAAGTTGTTCCACTTTATTTGACTGCACAAAGAATGCAGATTTGTGTAATGATCTTATGACTCTTAAGCCAAAAACCAAAATTGTGGTCGCTTTTCAGAGGATCAGGAGTACGACTAGTCTCATACTATGAACAAGAGTTGCTTGGTTGTTGTATTGAGTTATCAGCAAATGGACTTGGATTTTTCTATGACCTCCTGTTATTTCTATGAGCAGTGTGAAGTTGGCACTCCTGCCTCAGGAACAGATCTGTATGTTGAAAGTATTGGGTTAGTAACTAGAGTGGTGCCTGTTCTGCTGGCCTCTAAATCAACCAGCTTTGAAGTAAGGACATACATATTAGGGTGGTGCCACAGCTTCATGAGGCGTAAAGGAGGGGAGTGTCGAGAAGGGAAGTGTATTTAGACCAGCTCCAAGATTACTGCCAGTGTAATGAATCCAACATTTTCGGCTAGGAGGCATTTTGAAAGGCAATATTATCACGATAGTATGGTGCCTGCTTAATGAAAGAGTGTATTCTTGAGTGAGTACCACCACTGCCTTCTAAAAACAAGTTTTATTGAGGGGAAAAAAACCCCAACAAACCACAAACTAAACCAAACAAAATTCTCCTGGATATACAGTTTCTTTCTTTATATTTTACACTATGCTCTGTCTAATTCACATTAAATTCAGCATGATCTTAACATCAACTTGGGGTCATCATAGATATTTCAGTGTAGGTGTAGGACATTTGGTACTTGTTCCTAGGAGAAGTTTTTACTTAATGTGCTTATGAAAAGCTTCTCCACCTATCATCTGATGATTGAAAGTCCATCCCACAAGTTGCACTTCCATATTGTATCATGCAGACATTTATTGGGTTTCTTCTGGAAATCTGATAATTAGACTTTTGAATTCTGCAAACTGAGTTTGTAATTAAACGCAGGTGAAAAGCAATAGGTACAACTGGAAATAATTATTTCAAAATCAGGCCTTATGTCCAAATTAATTCTTCTGCAGCTGATGGAACTTCTGCCTAAATAAAGACTCCATTTGGTACAAAATTATTCCTTTTTGGCTCAAAAGAAATGGTTCTGTTCACAACCAGTCTTTCTTCAGCCCACTTATGAGATAGCATCACCAATTTTTTTACATTGTTGAACATTACATTTTTTCAACTGCAAACACCAATTCATAACATCTTGTTCACATCCCTCCTGCTCCTGGCCCACCAAAAAGTATGTTATAGCGAGCTGAAGTTTTAACTCTGCAGCTCCTGGTGTGAAAATAAAAGCACTTTTCTTTACTATGCCTTCAAACAGAGAACTCATGAGAAAGAACATAAACAAAACCACAACAGAGCTATTTTATTACATCAAAAAAGTAAAATATTCATTAAAATATTATGTAATACATTTAACACTCTCATTCCTTACAAAATGTAACAGAATGTAGTACCTGAACTGATGGTGCTATACTGCTAATGCAGTGAAAGGAGTTACCGAATTTAAGAGTAGCTCTATGTTAATAAACAGTGATATGAACATAAATAACATGCCTAGAATCTATGCAGATGGAAACTCCCTTGTTTTTCTATTCTGAAATAAAAAAGGTAGGTCATTTTGTAAATACTTGACAAAGATTCTAATCATATGTGTAATCACTGATATTACACATAGTTTTCTTTGCAAAAAGATTCACATATTTTTTCCCTGGCAGGTCTCTGATTTTGAAAGAAATTAGTCATTCAAAATACAGCTTTCTAAACTGGTAATACTTACTGTCCCCTTAATTTTATAATTGAAATTTGTTTATACCAAAATCCAGGAATTTATCTGCTTTAAAGTCTGACTAAGTATCTGTGCACTTCATTTTGGTGCTCTCACTTTGCTGTATCTCTGGGTATATGAATAAGAAACAGGATGTTTATTTCTTTGGCAGATAATAAAAATAAGTATATAAAAAAGTGAAGGATCTCAGTGTGATTCTTGGCTTGCAGTATAGTTTTTAATAGTGTTATATGACGAGAACAACCAGCTATAGAAACAGGCTTGTGAAGAAGCTTGCTTTTAGCTATTCACTGTAGGTCATTCCCTGTTTTGCAAAATATATCTGCTTGTTCAATATATAGATATATGAGGCATGTTGAGAATGATTAATTGGGATCACAGAAGCTTTCGGCTTTTTGTTCAACCCCTTTGAGGATAAGATGTGTTTTCTCAGGGATATGACAATCCACACAAATGAAATACAGTTTTTGAAATATGAAATAAATTTATAATGTCATATCAGAACGTTTGTCTGACTTGATAACTCCACATAAGATAACTTCTTTCCTTCCTGATACAATACAATTATCTGGTTTAAACTTCATTCTAAATGATTGAAATTACATAGAATAGATTCTCTGAGATTATATTTTATTCCCTTTGGATGAGCACAATATAACACTCAAGGTATGTCCATAGTAATGAAATGCAGTAAGAGTGGCGTTTTATAATGATTATGTCAATGCTTAGACCTAATGCCTAATTTCTACAAAGGGCTCCCAAGAGATTTCTGTAAATTACATATGCACAGAGGTATGAATGTACAATAGGACACTTACATAAATACCAGAAAATCCAGGTTCTCAAACACTTTGAAATCCAGCTAATATTCTAGAGGACCTAGAAGGAAGCTGTTTTCCAAATGAGTTCAATTAATCACATATTTGTGTATATGAAATACAAGGAAAAAATAATTTGAAGAGAAAAACAATCCTTTGATGTGGGCATTATGTTCATGACAAGCCTACATTCCCCTCTCCACACACTAAAATATAAAGGAAGATTGAATAATCTAAGAGGAAGGGGGAAAAAAAGAGTCCACCATTACTTAGCAAAAACACATTTCAATGATTTCCTTTCCACACATAATATATCATCAGAGGAAGAAGAGAGAGAAAATGTCCTAAGCTACAACACCGGTGAGAAACACCGTACAGACAGATGCAGGCTTGGAGTGACAAACTTAACTTCTACCCATGCATCCCTCGAGCAAAGGGTGGGAGGTGTGGAACAAACTGCACTCCACTCAAAGGGGGAGGGCCAGCAGCTTTACGTGCCATTTAATGGCAGATAACACATATTGCCTGGAACATAACCTAAAATTATACTCCCCAAAACTGATATACTGTAAAGAGGACTGCTGTAATGCATGTGTCTAACCAGACTCCTTCCTCCAGCTGTTATTCCTTACAGAGACTGGTATCTCTGTTTTGCAAGTGTCCACATAACAGTTAAAAATAGATAGCAGCAATGGTGAAAAACCAAACCATTCATTCTACCTAATGTCTTTCATTATGCATACAATTTAAAAACCTTTCAATAGTGAAGCAAGAAGTTCAGTTCTCACCTCAAAGACTGCCGGCAGCAAAAATAAATCTTATGTTGGCCCTGAAGTCCAGTTTATCTTTAGTCATAATGTAAAATATCTACTTTCAGTTCACAGAGTGTAGGAGGGAAGGAACACAGTCATCTACTTATGGAGACAAGATAGCTGGTTGAAAGCATCCTTTCTGGCATCTGAGTTCATTCCAGCATTTTAACAGCTTAAGAACAGTTGCTGTTTTCTGGTATTTCTCATGCCTTGAAGGTCAATTGTGTCTTAGTACATAATGCATCAACCTGAGGAAAACATTGTCTCGTCTAATTGCCTATTTTAGAACCTATTGTGAAAAAAACACAGGTTAAATGTTTTGTCAGAGAGAAAGAGATTGATGAGTTCCTTGGAAAATAGGAATAGCTCCAGTCTGGATATAACATCCTCCACAGGTGTGGGCACAGTATCTCTGATAGTTCAGGGTTTGTTTGTTGGCAGTTTTTTGGTTTTTGTTTGTTTGTTTGCTTTTTCCTTTTTTTACTTGACAGAAAATTCTAGGTTGTGCCACCAGGAGACATCAGCGAGTATGAGTTGTAATTTAGAGCAGTTCTCCTTTTAGAAAAAGGAAACTCATTCAGTTGAATTATTAATTGGTGACATTAAGAAAGTAATACAGATTTGCAGCTCACCATCATTGAAACTACTGAGTTTTTCAACCATGTCCAAAAATCTGGAAAACTATGGAGGGAATACATACATTGTCTATAATCAATTATCTCCTAAGCATATAGCTATTAGTACCTTTCTAAAAGAGGAATCTGTATCAATTTGAAGACCTTTGCCTTTTTATTGCTTTTGTTTGTTTGTTTGTTTTTTCCATCAAAAAAGCTTTTAAAAGTATCCCCCAAAGACTGGCCTTGTGAGGTTACCATGCCTCCTTTCAAAGACAACAAATCAGCAAGAGTGTTTTAAGGTGTCCTGAACCACCTCCTGCAAGACTCCTTTCTCCCTCTCCCCTTGTTATAGCATAAGGCCTCACTAAACTAAAGTTAATCTTTTTAAATTGTCCTTGCTGCCCTCCTGTTATACACAAGGGACCTCTAATATAAGTGTTTAATTTCCATTTCTTGAAGATGGGGTGAGCATGAATTATATACTAAATTTTGGATGAAATTTACTCACTATTTCTACCACTATTGGGTATACACTTAATGTATGTAAATTTATATAGAATATAGATAGATATACTGTCCTTTTCAAACCAACATCTACTAGACTGCCTGTAGGGAGACTGCTTCCCTTTATGATTGTTAAACAAGTCATTAATATTATTCTCAATGTGAAGCTGGTGTCTCAGCTGACTTGAACCGCTGCATGCTGAGCAAGTTACTGCAGAAGACGACGTTGCGGACTCTAGCTCATGGAACAGAGATTTATGGAGCTTATTTCCCCCACTTCTCTAATTAAACATTATTTTGAAAAGCAAAAATTGGTGCATTGCAAAATTACCTGTATGTATGTATGTATGTGTGTGTGTATGTATATATATTGCTGTAGCAAAGAAGAATTTTAAAAAATCCACAAGTATAATACCCACTGTTGCCATTGTCATACGGTGGAAGGGTGGCTTTTCTACCAGAGAACTTTTCACATTGGATAGAAAGAGAGAGGTCAAGTTGCAGCTTTACCAGAGGAGAGAAAAGAGTTGGACGATGGAAGACAGCCAAAATTCTTACCTGGATCCTCTGGGGCCCAAAACTGGACCATGAAATCACCTCTTTCTCCCATAGTCTGTTTCTGTTTGAATCTCCTTTAAGCTTACTCCTTTTTTGACATTATAATGGAGACAAGTGTTGAGCATTTTGCTGCACACATGAGACAAAGTTACATCAGGTGGGGAAAGCTGAGTCAGTATTAACACGACATAATAAAATCTTCCTTAACTTCAAAAAGAGAGCTTGGCAAAATTCTGTTCTGTTAGCCCAAGTGCATCCAGGTGTGACTGTGCTTTAATTCTGATTTACTCCATTTTTAAATTGGCTGTTTTGTAAGCATACCTTGTCTCTGTTGCAGGGAAATGTTCTCATCTTTATTTCTGCTTAGCTGTTGCAATAATTGTGTAAGTATTTACAATTAGTTTTTGGTTCTCCATTTGGCAATGGAAAATACATTTTCCCTGTAGCACAAACTTCCCATTTATACTGAAATCACTACTGCTACCATTTATATTATCACTCAGCTGCCACATCTCTGTTTTCTTAAAGCACATGTATGCTCAGATAGCTTCACGGGATCCTTGCAGCCATCTAGTGACAAGCTGTACTGACAAAACGCATGCTGCAATATGGATTAGTAAAAGCAGTACCCTTTGCATAACCATCTGGAGCAAAGCCTGTGGGGTGGATGAACAGTGCATTATGGGTTGCTAGGACTTCCACAGAAACATTGAGACACCTTGAGGTCAGGTTCACACAGTTCCCTCTGTTATATGACATAACAGCAATTCTGAAAAAAATCTCACAGATAATTCATTACGTCCTGTAATCTACTCTTCCATTCATTGATTTTAAACTTTTATGGCTTTTGTTGGGCAGGAACTTGAATGCTGAGTGGATCGCTTAGAGTCACTTGGGTTTACAACATCAGACGTTTTTTTCACAGATACTTAATTTGTCAGATTAACATGACATATATTAAACCCAGAATAATAGAGGTGCTCAGCTCAAAATTCCATGACATGTTCTGAACAAAAGTATAATTAAACATTTTAGAGTATATCAGATCTAGATTTAGTTACACATCAGCTCAAAAAGTGTGTAGCCTTTATCAGAAGAAAAGCATTTACCTTGGGAATTTCTAGCAGAATTAAATTGAAGTATTTGAATATGCTCTTTAATCCAAGTGGCATGTTCTGTGATGACGATGACCCACCTGAAGAAAAAGTAATGGGTTTTTTTATTGCAAAATCATTCTTCTCTAGTGTACACTTATTTAAAAAATGTAAATCTCCTTAAAACCTTTCTTTGCTAAATATTTTATTGGAAAAATATAAGTCATAAAGTTTCTATTAATAGGAGAGACTGAGACTACACCACCAAACCTACTCACCTATCCACCCATTGAGGGAATTAATCTGTTCATAGATCAGTTTCAGGTATCTCTTCCTCAGTACCTTAGCAATTACTCATATCAGTTTGAGGTTTTTAAAAATATTTTTCCACAAGCTTTTCTGTTGCAATGACAATTCCTTACTGCTTCTGGTATCTCAGTTTTTAAGTACAATTCTGACTTTGTCCTGTACAAAAGATATTCTCTCCTACCTCAGAAGTCAATGTTCCTGATCCTACAAGCCACAAATGGAAGCTCTTACGAAGCTTCTATGAAATACCTTGGAGAGTTAAGAAATGGGGATCCTTAGTAATTCTTCCATCTGCAAGTGATGACAAAAGTTTCTCAGGGGTGCTGAATTGGTGTGGGTATGCAGCTTGTCTCCAGAGAGATCTGCTCATCCTCAGCACCTTTTACTATCTCATTTCCACTGCAGCTGAGGATTTGGAATGCCTACCAAAACAGCAGAACCCCTCTGACAACCATGCAATAACGCCTGGCACTGGAGTCACAGCTGAATTGCTTGTGGTTCATTAGCTGCAAGCCTACTGCACTGACCTTTTCTAATAGATGAAGAACCTTCCCTCTTTGCATTTCTCACTGACTGTCCTCTTCACCCTGCATTGATGTTGATATTTTACCACAGTATCGGGACCAATGAAGGAGGTTCATATTAGGTCAGAAATCTTTTCCTAGATTTGAACATCCTTTTTGTAAAGGAGAATACTAACTCTATAACAACAATAGCCTGAGACTTAACTGTGGCAGTTAATACCACCTCAGAAGTGTTTCCAGGCAATGTTTAAACATTGTATGATGTGAAATTTTGGACTGGCCAGGAAAAATACATTGAAACTTTTGTCCACAAAATTCATTGTTTAAATCTCCTTTAAGTAAATATTGTATATACCTAAAAATATCCAGGAAAACTCCTTCAAAATAACGTACTACACTGCAAGTATTCGGCTACTTGCCAACAAATAATGTTATTTAAAAATATGTCTTTGTTATTTACTTACCAAGGAAAGCAATAGATTTTAGTGAGGTATTTAAGCTTGCAGAATCACGGTATCCTGGTTCACTTAGATTAAAAGAAACTAAGTATGTCCTTTGAAAAGTCAGTGTAAAGAAAAGGCACCTAGATTCATGTTTTCATCATCTGAATTAAAAAAAAAAAAATCTTTTTTAAAAGTACAGCATATGCTGTACAACACTTTTGCCAGGTCTTTTTCTACATAGGCCAATGGTCTTCATGCACTGTAGAATAATTTCATTACAACAGTGATAATATTTTGTTTACAATAGTAATAATGATTTTGTTTATTCAGAAAAGAAAGCTATAAGATTACGTAGGTCAAGATTTTTTTATATCACCTACTGTGTATAAATTGAAAAGCTTGAGCTGTTCTCCCAAAGAGCTAGGCAATGGTCATATGCATATTCTTTTTCTTCAAGAAACTCTGAGATGTTAAGAAACAATGTACCAATCTAAATGGGAAAAAAAAACCCAAACAAAACCTTAAAACAATCAGATGAATTCCTTCTCCATAAATGTTCCTTTAATTCCTTCCCAGAGGCAAGCACAAGAGCCAAGGACCTACAATCATCAACATTTTCTGCAGATGATAATGTTTACTTCAGGCTACATCAGAACCTTGAAGTGAATCTTTCCACAGGTTTTTCTTTAATATGAGAAGATTAAAAGGTTTTGCAGTCAGCCATTCTAGGCTTTACTGCAAAAAATTCTTCCTGAATAAGAGAAACTTTAGGTCTTCTGACCATTAGACATAAAACAAATCTCCAGCGAGCATTTTTGCAAAATAGGCTTCCTTCGGTCTGGCAGTCAAGTCCAGCACCCTTCTGCAAACCAGGCAATCTGTTCAAACTCTGTAGGTTGTTCTACCTTTCCATCATCTCAGTCTTGGCTGCAGGCCCCTGAAGACTTTTTGCTTTGTCTCTCAAACCATATTTCAGAACTATCTTTCAGCTGTACATGCATATTTGGTTGCAACCTGGAAGTTCCCCTGATCCCTAGAGAGCAGCAACTAGCATAGTCAGGCTTAGAAAAAGAACATAAAATACCTACATAACAAGTTGCAAGCAGAAGAATAAAGTGAATGTATCCTCCCTGCCAGATAGGCTACCTTATCCAAACCATTTTTAATGTGAGGGTCTTCAGAAGCTTCTCAGTATCAACAGTACCAATACCTTTTTCTTTTTTCACAAAATAAATCCAGGAAACTGCCCTGCTCCAATCACATTTCAACGAAACATCCGTACATGTTGCAGCCAAAGAAGGTAGCTATGCTATCCACTTGCCTCACCAAAAGCAATTCTGCACATGCTCTCTTTTACCTGTACATAAGAACACAGGTATTAACCACGGAAATATATATTTCTCTGCTTTAGGGTCCTGGTTCACTCCTCTAGTTCTAAAAGCTGCAAGGAATGAAGCTATATTCACTATTAAGGACTCCTACTGAAATAAAGCTACTGGTGGCTTGTCCGTCTCTGGCTTATCCATGGCTCAGTCAAGTATATACTTGAATAATAAATGACTAAACTTGCAGCTGTTGAGCTTTTCTGTTACTGTTGTTATAGAAAGTACATGAAACTCTGCAATACATTCTTAAACCACTCTAATGAACTGAATTGCAGAATTATTTAAAGAATTACTTTTTTCAGTTCTGGAGACAGTAACAGAAAGATGGTTCTACTGTGATGAGAAAGCCTAAATCCATTACAAGTAGTAGCTCCTGTTTAGATGTAGATGGTCAAGACCAAAATCAGCAGGGCCTTAACACAGAAACAGGAATAGAAAGAAATCAGCCTGAAGTAAAAGAACAAGTTAATAGCAAAGGTATAGACAGACAGTTTCTCTGCCTTTCCATAGATTGAGTTATAGGACATAAGGAGAGTGTAACAGGGAAAAAAAAATCCATAAAAGCTGAATCATATGTATATATCCAATATCAGTCCAATACTGACAATGACCTACTATCTCTCTGGTATGTTTCCTCTATTGCATCTTTGTCCCCTGCATAAATATAGAGAATTCAATAAGGACTACCTTACTAGCTAGAGAGTCAGGTCTTTGCATAACATGGCTATGTTGACCCCTTTCAGTGAAGCTAAAATGCCAGTCAAAGGTACACTGTGGAAGTATTACGCAAGTTTCAAATCATTACCTGATATTTCAGCTGCCTAGCTTCGAAAAAGCTATACTAAATCACTTGAAACACTTTTGTAACAGACTGGTAGTCATTTGTTTTAAATGGAGAAAATTTTGTAATTGGACAGGAATCATCAGCCTAAAAAGAACTGTCACATGTATGAGATTGTGACACCAACATGAGACTTTATAGAGAGGGAGCCGATGAGTTCAGGGATAAAAATTTGAATATTGCACAATTATCCGTTAAACTGCAAGAGGCAAAAGTGGACAAAATAATTGCTGTCTGTACTGTAAGCTGGTTTTCATAGTGCTCATTTTTCAAAATATTCTTGATTACCTTTGCAGCCTTAATTGTGTGGTGTGCAAAGCTCATCTAAGCAGGGCTAGTGAAACTGAGTAAGGAGATTTTAAGTTAAACATTTTTAGACTTTAGTGACTGAAAAATTTGTGTAAACTGAACAGGTCGCCATTTGACATAGTGGTGGTGTTTTAGAAAATGTGTTCAGTAAGGACGTTGCCATGATATTTTGGCTATATAGTAGAGGCATTCTGGCATCTACTTTGAGGAAGGTTCTCTATTTTATTCCTTATGCAGGTGGGAATTCTCACTGAAGTGAGAGCACACTTGGTGCAGGCTTCTGTTTGGTACCTGATTTCATCCCGAGCTCAAGCGTGCGAGGCACCAAACACTCTGGTCCACTCCAGGAAGGCAGATGAACATATGCTTAACTTTCAGTTTATAAATGCTTCCTTGAACTCTGTCGGAGCACTCTGTGCATGACCACAAGTAAAGTTTGAACCAAAATACTTGTGGTCTGTAGGCAGTAATCCCACCACATGAACCATTGTGTTCTTTGGACGAGCTTTTGGTAACTGTGCTAAACTGCTCTGGGCTGAAATCCGCCCTGCTACTCCTATTGTTCCTCTGTATCTGTGCCTACTACTTACACTTTTCCAACACTGTGTTATTTTCCATGTAAGTAGCAGGACTGGAAATGACTGACTTCATTTTCTGCTTCCATTAGATTTGTGTGCTTGTGTGGAGCATGTAACATGGAAATGTTTGCTGTCTGTCTGCTTTTCTTGACTTTGGAAATAAACCACCACTGGTTTGAGTGCAAGGCATCTTCCTACCTAGCAGTGGGAGGTGGTCTTGCCATGAGGTTACTGAAGATGAAGGCAATTACAGAGAGGAGGCGTTCAATGAATTACAGGTTTTCTGCTTTAGTTGTTTCTTTTACTATAAAAGAAGTCACCTATAAAACACGTATTGTCTTTCCGTGTATGAAGAAATACAACCATTCATAATTTCCTGGAACAATGTGTGGCACATGTTTAGGTAAGAGGAGCCCATCTGTCTTTGCAATATTTCTATTTCGTAAAAAGACCCTCATTTCCACTGGGAGATGGATTTATTGAACTATTAGTAGAACAGCAAAGGCTATTTTGTCTTGACACAGTACCTAGTTTCCTAGATGAAAGATCAAAAAGAACTGAAATACCTTTATTTTATAAGTGATTGTGTGGAATTATGTATAAATCTGTTGGAGGTCTTTTCAAGGATATATATATATTTTTTTTTTTTTTTTAATTTAGGTATGCCCACATCAATCTTTCAGGGCCTTTTGTCTCTTTGCTTCTGTATCCCATTGCTTCTCCTTTGATTCTGTGCAATTTCCTTACTAAACCAATATTTATATGAACTGAGCACGACATCTTTTTTGACATTTCTTTTGCAACATTTAATAAAGGTTAGAGTAATTGTAATGCCAAAATTACTCTGTAAAAATTCATTGCAATGTTTTGCAAAGTACTATAATACGAAACAATGGGAAAAAAGAGGGGAGAATAATTCCCTTTATGTAAAACTGTAATTCTGATTTAACTCACACATGGCTATTACATGTGGTTTTATTTTGGGAAATGTGCTACACCATTGTTTTCTATAATGTCTGCCACATGCTGCCTCTTGCTTTTGCATTTAAGAATAGTATTTTGCACTCCAGACAAAATAAAACTAATTTATTTTCATGTTTCTAGAAAAACCAATGCTGTGATGGTTAAAGCACTGGCATTACTCATATAATTTCTGATTGAAAGGGCCAGTGAAGAGCCCAAAATGTCTTCTCTGTGGGATTCTGTGCTGCCTAACCTATGTCGTTACGTACCCTAGGTTTTCTAAGCCAGTGCTATTTATTTCTGCTAAAGTGCTTGTATGTCACTTTGAAAAGTTATGGATGAAATTATCAGTTTGGATTAAGATCGGCAGGGCTAAAGCTAAATTCCTAACCTCTCTTTCCCCTTGTCTCTGTCACTTTGGATTACATCACCAGAGGCATGGAATCTGGACATCTTTGACTTCATCTTTGCTTTCCTTCATGACCTGTGCATCCAGATTATGTCTACGTTTACCATTTCTAGTTACATAGACTTTCAGCTTCTTCGAGAATCTAAAGATCTTCAGGTCCTCTCTCATTTCATACCTCATACAATGCAGCTTACTTTTTCTGTTCTGAACATCATATAAATGGTTCCACTTCAAAATGCTTCTGTTTGTTAGAATCATCTTGATTCTTTCTCCATCCCCCTTTTCTTATCTGTTAGCTTCCTTTCTTCTGCTGCATTAAATGATTTTCTTTACCAGTACATCCTTTCAATATTATACTAAACACTATTTTAATAAGTTCTGCTTTTCTTTCTTTTTCCTCATCCCTGTAACCCATGCATTTCTCTTTTCCCCTTCTTTCTTTTTTTTCTTTCTTTTTTTTTTTTTTTTTTGACATAATAGTTGGAAGTTAAAGTGTAAGATGAAAAGAAAAGATTTTCCTTGCCAGTATAATAGCACAGCAGGATCTGGCTATTTTGCCTCTAGGAACTACAGTAAAACAAGAAATGAAGGTCAATCAATTAAAATTCTGATACACAGAACAGAGAGGAGGGAGGGTAGTCTGACTCATATAGCAGTTGTCTGAAATGTATTTTTTCAGTGGTCTGCTGTTAGATAGATGCTTATCCATTCAAGTGTGCAATATCTGTTTCCTAAGAGTTTGCCCTGCAAGAGCTGATAACATTGAACCTGCCACCTTATTAGGGTCTTGATGCTAAATACTGTTTGTACAAAACCATAATTACTCTCACAACATCATACTTAGAAAATATCATCTGTATTTAAAAAAAAAAAAAGAAAAGAAAAAGTACTTTCCCCAAAATCTAAGCATTTATGCATTGGAAAAGGCAGTAGATTGATTTCACTGACTCGCTTTAACACTATGAAAATAGAATCATAGAATCATAGAGTGGTTTGGGCTGGAAGGGACCTTTAAAGATCATCTAGTCCAACCCCCTCTGCCATGGGCAGGGACACCCTCCACTAGACCAGGTTGCCCAAAGCCCCATCCAACCTAACCTTGAACACTTCCAATGATGAGGCTTCCACAACTTCTCTGGGCAACCTGTGCCAGTGTCTCACCACCCTCATCGTAAAAAAATTTTCTTCCTTATGTCCAATCTAAACCTACCCTCTTTCGGTTTAAGACTGTTGCCTCTTGTCCTGTCACTATAGGCCCTGGTAATAATTCTCTCTCCATCTTTCTTATAAGCCAACCTTTATCTGTTGAAAGGCCGCAATAAGATGTCCTTGGAACTTTCTCTTCTCCAGGCTAAAAAACCCCAACTGTCTCAGCCTTTCCTCATAGAAGAGATGTTCCATCTGTCTGACCATTTTTGTGGCCCTCCTCTGGACCCAGTCTGACAGGTCCATGTCTTTCTTGTACTGGGGAGCCCATAGCTGGATGTAGAACTCCAGTTAAGGTCTCACCAGAACTGAGTAGAGGGGCAGAATCACCTCCCTTGACCTGCTGGCCACGCTTCTTTTTATGCATTCCAGGTTATGATTTTCTTTCTGATCTACAAGCACCCATTGCTGGCTCAATTAAAAATTGGGCTTGCTTTTTTCCCCTCTAATTGTGCTTTTGAAACACATGCAAAACAGATGCTGCTACTATTGCAGCACGCTTTACATGATTATGTTCTTTTTGACATTAAATTGTCAGAGAAAGATAATTCCATAGATGTATCCTAGTAAAGTGTATCAAATGGATACTTTCACTTGATTCTCATTTCCTTTTTAATAAGTACTTTCACATGTAGGCTCACTGAAGATAGAATCATAGAATCATAGAATCATTTCAGTTGCAAAAGACCTTTAAGATCATCAAGTCCAACCATTAACAGAGCACTGCCAAGCACTAAACCATGTCCCTAAGCACCACATCTACGCATCTTTTAAATACCTCCAAGGATGGTGACTCAACCACTTCCTTGGGCAGCCTGTTCCAGTGATTGACAACAAATCACTGCCTGTGATTCTAATTTGGAAATGGATATTCATTTCCCCTGGTCTTTTTGGAAAAGACCTTTGGAATTTGATTAAGAGGAATGAAACGAGGAATTATTCTAAAAAGCTGTAAAATACAGCACAGCATTTAACACTGTTTTTTGGATTGTGCTGGAGGAAAATAATTTGCTCATATTCTCACAGATGTTAAAAAATTATTCTGTAACATCTTTTTTTAATACATGAAGTCCAATAGGTCTATGAGACCAGAAATCAACTAACTTATGAAATTAAAACTTGTTTGGGACAAGACAGCTTGTGATTTTGCATATGGTTTGGGAGAGAATATGAAAATGGTGTAAAACTTTGGCACTGCTTTCATTCTGAGACTTAAACATAAAATAGTGATTCTCTAGTTAACAGTGCTGAGGTCAAGGTACAATAATTAGAGGAAAGGCTGATATAACAAGGATGCTCTGATCATGCCATCTGTGCAAAATCAGAAGTGTCCTTATGTCTCAAAACTGCTTTATATCTTTCTCAAAATGCCAGCTGAGCAGAGTTATTTGATAATATAGTAGAAGGCATGATGCACGATACCGACTAGAAATCTTTAACTGTCCCAAATATGGACTTGCCTCTATGATGGACTAGTGCCTTACATTGAATACAGCCAAATAGCAAAAAGTTAACTAAATAGAACATTTTAAGTGGCAGGAGGAGCTTAATATTTTGGAGGCGGAATTTATCCTCTTGGCTCTGCATAAAAGAGTTGTGCAGAAATGTTTTTGACCAGCTAATTTCTTATCACAAAGCTGTTTTGTTTTGGTTTGGTTTGGTTTGCTTTTCTCATTGGCTCCATCTGGAATCTTCTTTCCAGTAAAACTTTCAAAATGTTTCATTCAAGAGAAGGTGGGAAGCAGAAAAGATAAATTACTCTTCAACTATAAATTATAGCTAGTCTTCTGTCAGAGTTCCATATAGAATCTATGGTCTCACAGTGTCTTGAACTCAAAATTATTTCTTTTTTATGTTTTTAATAAAACAAAACTTACAGGTTTATGATCAGCACTAGAAAAGATATTTTTTATGAGAGCAAAGAATCTTTATGATCATCTAGATGGTCTTTGTAACACAAGGTATGGTATTTTATTTGAAAATTTATGTATCAAATTTAGAACTTAGTGATTGAGTGAGAACATATCTCTTAAAAATATCTAATCTTAAAGATTTAAGTTTATAGATTATCAACTGCCCCATTAGTGGGCTGTTTCAGTGGTTAGTTTCTTAACCATCTGCCACATCATAGCCAGGTTTCTTCTCAAAATTATCATTTGCAAACTGGTCTTAATTTGCCTAGTTCTTGCTTCATTTGCTGTTGTAGTTCATTATCCTTTTGTCTTCCAGATCAAAAAACCTACCATCAGACATCTTCTCCCTCTGTCTGTACTTACAAAATATGATGAAGTCCACCTTGTAATTTCTCTTTCAAAAGCTAAATAAATTAAGCCTGTTTAATGAATGTAAGGCTGGCTCTCGAGACTGTGAAGCACTCTGTTGCTGGGTTTTGAATGATGTCTGTGCTTATAACATAATATTAATTGGGCGGTATTTTTCAAAACTGGACTCAGTGTTGTATCCTGTAGAAGATGTAACACCTCATTCATTACTTTGCTGTAGTCTTCTAAAGGCCTAAAATACTGCCACTGTCTTTTATGGATATCACGTTACAAAATTAGTATGTTAGTACGTCATCTCAGGCCTGAGACTCGTATTTGCTTTGCCTATATTATTAGAACTTGAAACTTGCTGAGAGAAAGGCAAATAACTTCAGAAGATTACCCCTGGGCCTAGCCAACCCTTACACAGCTGCGATTGGTAAGATGTCCAGCCGTACAGTGAAGATTTAAAAAAAGGAACAAGTTACATCCTTGTACTTATACAAGAAGTACATGTATGTGGTCCTTGGCCACTTCAGTGTGATTAGTTTAAAGAACCACTGATAAAATCCTGGTCCGGACTCTGGGTCTGTTGACAAGATGAGTCTGATGCCTCTTCTATCCAACATCAGCCAAGTTTTTCAGGTAGACCTGATATACTATGTACATCTAACATTTCAAAGAAGCAAAAGCATTCATAACTATTCCAGAGTTGCATTTTCCTGTATATTATACATTCAGAAACTAGTATGTTTAGAAAGTATCCAACTCACATTTATTGGGAAATGACTGTATAGGCCGTCTTCTTCCCTTTAACCTGGACATAGCCACTCACAGACTCACAGTAATCCCTTTTGATCTGGACCCCAAAAGTTGATATCATTTTATATTAAAAAAAAAAAGTCTTCATTATACGCATTGTTAATGCTGAACAATGATAAGAAATGTGCAAAGGTTGAGCAGGTAGGGCTGTATAGCTGGGAGAGGCACAATGGTCCACAGTTGAGATAAAAGAGAGAAGAGCATCTTTGATTTTAAAAAGCTTTTAATCTGTTGTGTTTCATAGTACATTTCACATGATTCGATCTAATTAGCCACGTTCTGTAATGATCCTTTAAAAGATCCTGAAATTTCAGGAAGGGTTTTCTATTTATACCTATATTTACTGTGCAGTAATGTGAACAAGAAAGGAGTGACTTCAGTTTGAAAAAAAAAAAATATTGGTCATATGCTCTGCAGTGCCATCTACAGTATTTTGGTCAAGACTGAACCACTTACTGGGAAATAGTACATGTTGTTCTATAAAGTTGTTCTGTAAAGTGGAAAGTGTGATATATCTATATTAAACATTACAGAACTGAACTATAAATTAGAAAGAGACTTCCTAGATTATCATTTTATTTCCAAAAGCTTTTCACCTATGATTTAAATATGATAACTTATCAGAACGGGTTTGAATTGTTTACTAACATCTGAACATAATCAGGAAAGTTAAACTCCCATGATACTGAAAAAATTGAAATGATGCCATTTTATAGGAATATGGCATCACCATGGAAATTACAAAAGTACTTGCTACTGCTTTAAAAATAAATCTACTGAGGTTGCCATTCTTTGCCTCCTGCCTTCAATCCTTACCATACCTGTGTTAAATTTTCACACTTTTCTCCATGTCTGTGAGAAGCAGAAATGTAAAATAATACATAGAAATAAGTTTTGTCACATAAACCTTAAAAAGATGATGTCTCTTAAAAGACTACCATTAGAATTTTGAGAATTGGCAGCACTATTTTGATTGAAATAATGTGGTACCTGACCTCATATGAACTCCATTTTTTCATACGGTCTGGGGGTAATTTTTCATTTAGAAGCAAGTACATTTTTATGATTTGGCAATTATAGATGTTGTAGTCAGAACACTATTTTTATTTTTTTTTAAAGTCCTGATTTTTAAATACTATACAAGCAGTACTCCATACAGTGTATATATGGATGGAAATTTTTTATTAATTAAAGTAGGCTTAATTCAGTCTTGAAAAATTATTACTGAACAGTGGTAAACATTAATTAGAAGCTGATTTTTATCATTACAACTAAGGTAGTGTTTTCTTGACCACTGAGCTTAGAAATCACTTTGAAAATATATATTTTTATTCTTTAAACAGTAATATATAGAACTAAGCTGTTATATATTTATTTACCGGCTCACTACTGTGGAAAAGTTTCACAGGAACATGTATGCAAGAACTTGTTTTCCAAGTAATTACTCAAAGAGTAAAACAGTTGCCTGTGAAACATGAGGCTCTGTTTTTCCTGGGTTTTGTTGTTTACTGTCCTGTAAATGTTGTAAAACACCAAATTTTTGTAAGGTTTGAGTGGGAAGAATTTTTCCTGTCTCTTGCTTAAATACTACCAAAACCACTGAGAACACTGGGTCCCAGTGCAAGGTCAGAGCAATTATAATGTTCTTCAATGATGATAAATGAGAACTCAAAGTTGGAGCTTATCACCATTGTGCAACTTCAGTATAACAGATAAAACGAAAGTTTCCTGTGTTACATACCTCAGCAGCTAACTGACCTTAATCATAAAATTCCTGGAGATCTTGTTACCTCAGCAAGTTATCTGGATACCAAAGTCAGCATCAAAATTAATTCACTTCACAAAAGTATGATCTGCTTGTAAATCATTAAAGGGACCTGTCAGCTTCTGGTATTCCCTGTGAGCAGACGTGATATACTGGTGGGTATAAGTTCACTGTCATGATGTGTGAGGGCCTGGATGCAGGACTGTCTGTGGGGGAGACTTCAAGCAGAGGGCCTTTGATCATGGTTACTACATATCACCCCTTAGGACAGATGCCGGGGCACAGATCTGCAAGGAACTGAGATGAAGGGTTAACACTGGATTAACTGGGCGTCTTGCTGGTTTTTATCGTAAACCACAAATAATACTAATTATAAATTATAATAAGATGTGTAATATATGTACACATGTCCATAAAAATAAATGTCCTGCTCAATTAGAATAAAGTGTTCAGACACAAATATTGGTAATTTGTTCAAACTATGTATTGGCAATTCCCTGTCACCTTCCTTTTATTGTATGTATTGGCAATCCCCTGTCACCTTCTTTTAATTGTTCTGTCTGCAGTTTATGATTCAATGAATTAAAAGTGATTCTGATAAAGATAAAGTACAGTTCAACCTTTTAAACTTGTATTTGAGTCTTGGAAAAAAAAATTACACTTTTTCTTGTTTTGTTTTCTTCTTTTTTTTTTCAGCTGTCTCTTGCGTTGGACCTAAAATTGCAAGAGAGGCACTTCTCTTTGCATGGTCTCTCTGAGCCAGCCAAAACCACATAATGATGGAAACCTCACAAGAAAGCCTATTCTTGCAAAAAAAAGAAAAAAAAAAAAGCCTGGTTGTCTGCAATGTTTTTCCTTAGCCTGTTATTTCAGGGAAGGGGTGGGAACAGGGATGTTGTTCTTTGGGTAATGTGTGGGTAGTGATTAGTATTGCAAAAGCTTACAGCTGGACTGCTTAGCTGACAGAAACAGGGAGCAGACAACTGCAAGAGGACAAAAAGGCAGGAGACCAACCCAAAACCTCTCTTATTTTCTTTTGTAAAGAGTCAGGAACAATAACCAGTTAGGCTGTCAGCAAGTATACAGCCTGGGAAAAATGCTACACATCCACATCTTAAACGCTGGGGTGGGCACAGCCTTTAGCTACATAGGGATGAGGAGCAGTCAGCACAGCTATGACTCTGCCACATGACACAAATAATATTCAGGAGACCTGAACTGTTCTGTACTCAAACTGTGAGTTACATTCAAGAGCAGAATAACCTCTGTTTAATAATCAAGAAAGGATCTGTAAAAAGTGATCAAACTCTTTGATGAATATCTTTTTTCAAATTTGCATGTGTATGAAAGTTGCTGTTCTTTCTCATAAGTCACTGCTCATCATCTTCTTAGTTCCTTCATGTATCTAGCTGTCCAGTTGCAGCTGGCTGAGAAAATACTGGTTTTTAGAAAAATGTACTGAAATGACTGTTTCATTTAAATGAGTAGACCTGTAAAAGAAACAGATCTTTATTCAGGAACACACACTTAATCAGATGAAAGCTTCCCTAAGTATGGCTGGACTTATAAAAGAATCATAGAATACCAGGTTGGAAAGGACCTCAGAAACCATCTGGTACAACCTTTCTTGGCAAAAGCTCCATCTAGACAAAAGCACCATCTAGACAAGATGTCCCAGCACCCTGTCCAGCTGAATCTTAAAAGTGTCCAATGTTGGGGAATCCACCACTTCCCTGGGGAGATTATTCCAATGGCTGATTGTTCTCATTGTGAAAAATTTTCCTCTTGTGTCCAAGAGAAACTTACGCCCATTACCCCTCATGTTTTCCATGTGACTCCTTGTGAAAAGGGAGTCTCTATTTTCTTTGTAGTCACCCTTTAAGTACCAGAACATGGTGACGAGGTCTCGCCTAAGCCTTCTTTTCCCAAGGCTGAACAAATCCAGTTCTCTCAGCCCTTCCTCATACGGCAGGCTTCCCAGTCCTTTGATCATCTTTGTGGCCCTCCTCTGGACCCTTCGCAGCCTGTTCACATCTTTTTTGTATAGCAGGGACCAAAATTGAACACAGTATTCCAGGTGTGGCCTGACAAGCGCTGAGCAGAGTGGGATAATGACTTCTTCATCTCTGCTGGTGATGCCCTTGATGAAGCCCAGCATCCTGTTGGCTTTCTTTGCCACTGCAGCACACTGTTCACTCATATTGAACTTGTTGTCCACCAGGACCCCTAGGTCCCTTTCCACAGAGCTGCTCTTCAGCCAGGTGGATCCCAGTCTGTGCTACACTCCTGGATTATGTTTTCCCAGGTGCAAGACTTTACACTTGTCCTTGCTGAACAAGAACAGTTCTGTGACTTTAGAACTGGAGACTGGAAGTGCTGTTTGGACAGCATTGGAAACTAGACCATGAAGATAAATGTCAAAAAAACCCCCTAGCTAGGCATGCAACAAGTGTAATTCAATGAAAACTCTTTAATAAAGACTAGATGGGACTGTAATTAGGGAATATTTAAGGAATTTGTGTTAACAAAACAGGACCGTGTGGGTAGGAAGATTTTGCTGCTTCGGTTTGTGATGTCTTCAGTATCTCCTGACTAAAAGGACTGAATGCTGGCCCCCATTGCTATGGCAGCTAGGAAACAGGTATGCCTTAAACCCTTCAAGGACTCCATCACATCAAGTGAGAAACTTGCCAGATTACCATCAAGGAACTCTGGCTTTTATGTTATATTCCAGCTGTACCTGTTTTGACATTTTCAATAGCCTATCTCAATTTATTGTCTTTCAGTGTCTGGTGCTGTACAATTGGTTAATTTTTCCATGTTTGAAATGCTTCCTTCCCTTTCTTTTTGTATTCCTTTTCTTTTAACTTATCACTGTTACCTCTTTGGAAAAACAAAACAAAACAAAAAACCCAAAACATGTCTTGAATTGTGATTACTCACTGTTCAAGTCATGCTATATCCTTAAAGAGTCCACTAAGGATCTAGAGCTGGCAGCACTAAATACAGAGGAACCGAGCGTGCAAGCTAGTCTCGGAAGCAGTGAAATAAGTTTTACCTATACAAAAGACAAGTGTTATTGCTGGAGGTGGCTAAGTTATGTGTTTTCTATAACTGAGAAGAGGCAGGTGAAAGGACCAGAAAGGACTGATTTAAATAGGCATGCAGAAATTTCTTTCTAAACTTCTCAATTCCCCAAGATTTGTGTGTCCCCTGTAAGAAATCTGTTTCTGCTGAGGGTCTTGGCAGGGAAATAAATAAAACATTCAAATTATTGAACCAGCCTTGAGCAAGTTGGACTGGGTTGGAGGAGAAAATTTCATCCCCTTGTTTCAGAACTGAATAAATTTAAGCTGACAAAACTGGAACAAAGGAATCTCAAACAATAAATTACCAGTCACAAGCATAATAACATAGGATCGTAGATAAAGATATGGCTGGAAGGGACTTCGGGATGTTATCTGGTCCAATCTCCTTCCTTAAGGCGGGATCAAGAATACATAGGTCATTCTTGACAGAAGTATGGATAACACCCTGAAAAAGGTCTCCAGTGAAGCTCAGTGCCTCCCCAGGAAATCTGTCCCAAAGCCCTGCAATCCTTACTGTTACAAGGTTTTAGTCCTGCCTATAACATATTGCCCGCTTTAGCACCTTAGTTTAAGACTTTGAGTTATTTGAATAGTATGATCATAGCAATACACTTGAGGCAATATTAATACAGGTGATTTGGAAAAGAATGTGCTGCTGGATCATTGAACAATAGAACCAATTTTTGCATAAATTAAATTATAATTCTTCATTAAAAGTTTTATAATAATTCATCATTAATTGCCCTAAGTCATACATCATTACGATGTTTGTGTTGGTTGGAAAATGCAAATACAGGGTGTGGGAGAGATTCTGCACACCATCTGTGAGGTCAAGTCTGTGTTGGTGCGGAAAATGAATCCTGACTATAGGATCCCACAGTTACTTATAGTAAGTGAAAAATTAATGTACAAGAATCTTGCTTCAAAATATATAAATTTGGTTGATTTCGCAGACAGAATTAGTGTTGAATTGATGATTCAGGAATTTATACATAGCCTACCAATCCGTTTGCAAGAATAACCTTGCACCTTTCAACACATTGTTCCGTTTCTCATTATATTCACTATAATGTTAGATAAAAATATAATCAGTACTATTAAAACAATTTTTTTTTCTAAAAATCTCAGAGATTTGCATTTTAATTCTTTAAGTAAATATACACCTATATAATATTTCTAAAGTACTAATCAGAAATTTAAAGTAATTTTGACAGTCAACACAAGAATTACATTTTGCAAAAGTTTGCCCATAGTACACCGCAGTAGGAAATGTTAGCTTACTCTCCTGCTTTGCTACACTGGAAGTTTAAATAAAGAACTGATAAAGATATAATTAAACTCTGGCAATTTAGAATATCTCATGAATTATTAAAATCTCACTCCTTCATCTCTTGCTGTAATTATTCTGCTGTACTCCTCCAGCTCTTGCAATTACTCTTCACAGGGCCAGACTGACACCTAAAGGGGCCATCTGCAAACCTCAGATAAGGGCCATGGCTCACTCGAGCAGCTGTAGGGTGGGTGGGAGAGGGGAAGGCTGGAGCCTCGGGGCTCGGGGAATGTCTTGGCACTCCAGGGTGCCTCGTGGTAATATGTGGGAGAGCAGATGGATTTCCTTACTTGGTTTTAATATATGGACTAAATCTCGATTGAAGAGAGCAGAATGAAATCTTCCAGAGAAATAGTTGATGTCAATGTTGAAACGTGATCCTCTGCAATAAATGACTCAGTCCTGGACTGTCTAAAAGTCCTGGACTTTTACCCATTTGTAAAAGTGCCTTGTTTGCTTTTAAGGTTGAGTCAAACCTCCTGTCTTCTGTGGAAATTTCTTGATTCTAGCAGCAAGACCTATGGAAACTGAAGACAGCTCCACAACCAGCAGAGGACATGTGCAGTTTTGTCTGTGAAATGGCTCCTTTGTAAATAAAATGCGTTTCATAATTGCCCCACTTTACCATGCACTTGAGCCATGTACAGATGCACTGACCATAGGTGATCTGAGGAGGCAGCAGCAGAGGAGTGCAAAGACTTCTCGGAATGTTTCAGTTTTGATACTATTAAACTACCAACATTTTGTTTGAGACAGTGGTGTCAGGGCAACATGTGGGTCTGTGACTGCTGGGGGGTCTGGGAGCACTGGTGATTCCCTGTGGGGGTGGCAGGGAAGGGCCTGGTAGCCTGTCCCATCCTACCACCCCAGACAGGAGCAGGGCAGCTGGGGCAGCCCTGTCTCCGGGCTTTAGGCACTTCCCTGGAGATGGGGACAGGCTGAGGCTGGGCCAGGACACGGGTCTGGAGGTGGGCCCAGCTCAGAGGAGCCGAAGGGCAGGCAGGGCAGGGCTGTGCAGAGCTGGAGACTGGCCTTGCCGCAGTGTCACTGGGACAGGGATTGATGGTCCCGAGGGGCTGATGTGGGGTCCTGCACCATGGACAGGGTGGGGGGAGTCCCAGGAGGGCTGGGCAGGGGTAGTCAGGGCTGGTGGTGTCCTTGGGGCCCTGGCAATAGGTTCTAGTTTTGTTATGTCAGATCTCATACTGGAAAAAATCTTGCCCTATTGTCAGTTTTGCAAACCCTCCTTAGTTTGGTCTAATTTTAATGTAAACAAGAAAATGTTCAAAATACATTGCAATGTAAAAACAGTGCATGAAATCAAGAAATCAAATGCTTTTCAGTTTCACGTGCTACTTGGATTTCCTCAGAGCACGTGTGTCTCTCTAGGGAAGCTCTGCCTTAAACATAGCATTAGTCAGTAATCCCAGCAATGCACATCCTGAATTTTAAGTGTGTTAAGTAGCATCAATGAGTTCAATAAGGCTAGTGGCTTGGTAAATGTGCACTAAACATCAAAGTGTTCATGGAGTCAAAGTCTGATGTTCAGCTTCAGGAAAGCATTCACTCCATGGAGGGAGAATTACTCCTTAATGCTACATCTACAGGAGACCATGGTGGGACTACGACTCCTTTCCTTCATAGGAGTTCAGCTTCACTTTAGTAAGAGGACGCATTTACACCTAGAAGGTGTGAGCACTTTCTTCCCTTCACCTTCCTCTATCATACATGCAAAGAGGTTTTGGGGGAAGGAGTGGTAATTCAGAGTTTCTTTTAAGTTTCAAATTGCTCTCTAGTAAAGTTTTTATTCCCTTACTACTACTTAAATTAACATGTGAAGTTAGGACCTTAACTTGTGAGAAGGAGTAACTATCCCCTGCCTACTCACAGAGATTGGGTCTGAGAGAAGGGAGTTTCACTGGCAGGATATTTGGAGAGAGCAGAAGGGCTGTTACATTTATCCGCAGCAAATTGCTTTCCTGTCTTGGGAGCAAAGCAGAGCTGGGAGCAAAGCTGTGCTTTGAGTGGCTGCAGGCTAAGTCTTGCTAGCAAAGTCTTCTGTTTCCTTTGAGAAGAAGTGTTGGTGAGACACGGTTGGTGTTTACTTCATAATTCATGAAGTTTGTGTACTGAGAATAATTACAATCTTTGTGCTATATTGCTGACTTTTTTTTTTTTTTTTAAAAATAGCTTATTTGTGTGATTGGACTAACTTATTTATTTTGCCTATGTAAACTGTATTCCTGCTAGGATGTTATTACTGGTTTAGTTGCGTAGCCAAATCTTTTAATCTAAGACATTAATCTTTTGCTGTGGTATATTTTGCTGGTTACTTATAATTCTTGTTTGTAGCTCTTCCCAAACATTTTGAGACGGCCCTCTAGGTTCAATATTTTCTGTGACAGAATTAGTAATGGGAGAGATACATGGAATATGTTTGAGTGCACATGGATGTTTCTACGTGCAAACAGCTGATGAAGTGGGAATATTTAGTGGCGTGAGGTATCATGGGGAAGAGAAGCCAGACTAAAAATTCAGGTCTTAAATAATATCTGCTCTATTCAGTCATGGCTGATGGTTAGAGCTCTCCCATGAGCTCCCATGACATAAGAAAAATAATAATGCTTTTACAAAGTGAAATAAATACTATGAAGAACAATAAACAATACAAAATATTAGTAAGTACAGTAAACAAGATCAGAAGTCTAGGCCCTGGATAATTTTAACTCTATGGAGTTGACCTTTGAGTTATGTAAAACATTCCAGCAGATACATGCATTCATTCCCTTAATTTGTTCTGACATAGTACATACAAAGTGTTTGTTCAGTGACTTATTTTACAGTTTCCTGCAACTGACAATGCTACTATCTTAAATTTTCTTTGATGTTTCTTTAGAACAACTTCTAAATTATTAAAAATATGAAACATCTGGACTTTATAAACCAAAACCCTCCAGCAAACTTCTGTGTGTGCAGCTTTTGATAACCTTTGACCAAAATCTTGTCATCCGTTGGGTTTTTTTTCAAGCCATAGTTCAAGAAAAAAAGAGGGAAGGAAGCCCGACTCTGGCTTATATTGAATACCCAGAGTTAAAACAGAAGTACTCTTCTTATAAAGTCTTTCTGAAACAATGCATCAGCTATGCTGAAACCTTCCATGTCATCATGTATATACTACCACTGAAGTTTAAATTTAGCTTGTTCAAACTGAAGTTTAAATTTAACTTGCTCAAACTTTCACCAGTTCTGGTTTCCAATTTTCTGTTCCCCCTAAAGGTACTTTTCGAATTCCACATAGCCTTTCTGGGTCTGACGCAAAGCACTGGAAAGGTAAGTAAAATGAATCACCATGCCTAAGCAGACACTCTTCAGTTAAAGCAGTCACCTTGAACACGAGGTCCAATTTTAATTTTTCAGTCTGCCTAAAAGAACTTAAATCTTCACTTACCTTCTCAGGGAGCATCTAAAATACAAGACACTTTCAGGGTAGTGCTTTCCATTTCTTCTAGTGAGCCTATTTCAGTTGGCATGAAATTTTGAAATACTTACTGAATTGGGGACTGGAGTACAGGCTTCACCCTCCCAGATACACGTCTCTTCCTTTTTTTCGCTTCTCTCTGTCTTAATGAATATTTAATATTGTCTGTGTAGTGAGGTAGTTTCAATAACAACAAGCAAAAGAACACTGTGTGAGACTATCCTGTGATCAGAGCACTCACCTGGAAGCACGAGCTGTGGGTGTAGGTCCTCTGTGTCATCCTCAGTCCTAGCAGGCTAGTGGAGATGGCTTGCCTAGTAGCCAAAATAACACAGTCTGCTCCTACTGCAACAGTTTATGAGGAGGGGATGACTTAAAGTTACCTTTAACTGCCAGACTCCAGGAGAATGTTTTTTATAGACAACCACAAGCAGAGACATATGTCCCCTTCCAGCCCATGGTAAGGTATTTCTCTTCCACAGAGGGGGAGACTTGGGCCTTGTCTTTATTTGGCATTTCATACTAACTGGTTTAAGCATCTCGTCCATTAACAGTCTAGCTTTTATGGATCCCTGTCTTAAGATTTAGCTTTGTGCATGTGTAAAGAGCTGTGTTTAGCTTGACTTATTGGGATGTCTCCCTTGAAACAGCAGGACATAAGAAACCGATGCTATATCACATTTTAAAATCTTTTGTGGCTGCAGTGCTCATACCTTTCATTCATATTTACTCAGCCTGGGACGGACTCCAGCAGCTCAACACTCTAGCGTAATTTGGCTGACAAAAATAAATTGCGGGAGCTGTGTTCCAAGGGACGTCTCCTGCCTGGAAAGCCATTGCCGCAGTTACGTGACAGCTGCACTGCTGTATCCTTTACAACTTCTGAGACAGCAGTCTCCAGGGAGAGCTGTCTCACCATTACACACCTCATGGGAATATCCTGTCAGTTTGCTGTTCCCAGAGCAGGCCCAAGTGTGCTTCTCTATGTATACCAACCACGTACAGCCCTGCAGCTTTCTGTGCACCTGCGCTTCGCTTTCAGGGACCTGAGAGGCTGTCCATCAGTACTTCCATTTAGCAGTTCGAGTGAGGCATTTCAATTTGTGATGGGGGATGTGGAAAGGATTTTTAAAACCTCCCATATGTGCACATTTAATCTCTCATAAACTCATATTTCACTGCAAGCAAATGTGGGACCTCTCTGAGTTGTGCATGGATGGCAAATGTAAGTTTGTTCTGCCCGTGCTGATTTTTCTGGGACATGTCCATGTGGCCACAATAGCATGGTGCTGATCCTGAGCTAACATATCTTGCCCCTGAGAAGGGTTTTTACCTTTAATCCAGCAATATCTTAACTGCGGCTGCATGGCTTTCACACGACTTAGGGAACAGTTGGTGTAGGCCCATAAAATGTACTTGTACTTTTAGGTAGGTTTCCTTTTTATCTGATATAAACCAACTTGTATTCTCCTAGCCAGCCATGAGCCCGCCTGGACTCTTTGTCTCTCTTTTTGTGCAATCATCTGCCCTGTTTAAACTGGCTTTGATCCTCCCCATGGGAGCTAGTTAGAACCATTAGGGTTCCTTGCTGTAGCAAGTGTTTCTTAATGATGATAAAATGTGTAAACTCTTAGGCAATTATTAAGGTTTCCTCTTAATTTCTTTAGCTGAATGAGAGCACTGAAACTGGCTGATCCCAGAAGTAAATGGCATTCTGGGATAAAGATTAAATACAAAATTAATACAGAAATTTATGGTTATAGTGTGTTACATATAAAGAAGAAGTGGCTGTGTTATACAGTGTTCCATTTATATATATTGCTAGTAAGTGTCAGGTATATCACATTGCTGATGAGCAGAAATAAGTGACTGTTTTACCTCAATGCATGTGAACTCAATTGTCTAGGACTCTGCAGGCACAGTTGGTAAGTGCTTTTTGACCAAACAATTGTTCCAGTGAACCTCAAACCTGCTTTGAAATACTTTCTGCTTATTTTATTCCTGGATAATTTTTTTAAGCAGCAAGTGCTGAATGAGCTGAAATATGCTAAAAGATACAAGAAAAGCTAAATCCTAAATTCTATGTAGTTTTCATATTTAAGATTCTCCTTTAAGTGAAACTGCTTTTTAACTTTTTTTTTGTCAACTTTTGTCTGAAGTTAATTGACCACTCAATTTCTTCTGCATATTTTCAGGTTCTTTTTCTGTTGCTTTCGTAAGTGCTCCATGCACTATCTGCTTGTAATCTAATCAGCACTAACAAAGAATTTCTTCTTTGCACTAATTTTTCCTTATTCAAAAACATGCTAAAATCTGAATGGGCAACTACAGTCCAATCTCAACATGTTGCTCAGCTTTCCTCCTCTCTCTGCCTATATAATTACGAGAGAAGAGGTATGCACACATTTCCATTCCATTCCATTCCAAACTCCTCCTACTCTGAACTCACTGGAAGATACTTTTATCTTATTCCTCCCAATACAGTCTATAACTTGTCTAAAATGTAACTACATTGTCAGAAAGAGAGGGTAAACCAGCAGATTTTTAAAGGATTTCCTGTTTTCATGTTATTTCAATAATTCCTTTTGAAATATGTAGATACATAGCAAACTGCATTCAAATACCATATATGTGTATCTAACTATTTCTAGGTATCCTCTACTTAAACTGCATAGGTCAGTATAGAATGTTGCTTAGTTTAACTGTTGGGCCAATGTGATTTTCCTGGGAAATTCTGTGCTTAGAAGAAAGGATTTTATTTTTTTTTTTCTTTGATAGTATAATTATTATTATATTCTAATGTCTTGCACTTATGTGTAACTGAAAAGCATGTAGAAGACTTGAAACAGCCAAAATGAATGCAAAACAACAAACAAAATGAGCCAGCCAAGAGCATCCTATATTGTACAACTGTATGTTTATCAATTCTACCAGATGCTCTGAAGCTGACCAGATGTGCTGCTGCCTAACATATGAAATAAAATTTAATGTATACAAACATGCAGTAATACATAAATAAGTGATTACACATTTATCTTAGTATTTTATTTATACAAAAGTAATTAAAATTAAATGTTGCACTCATGATTCTAAGTACTTCAGATGGAAAAGAAACATAATCTAATGGATGGAATTTCTTCACTAAAAATAATATTCCTTCACAAAATAGTGCTTTTAGACTGTTCATAAAGAAATTCATACATTCAAAATTTAGAGTTTGGATTTATAATACCATGTGTATGTTTTGAAGGTACTCATCGTTGCAGCAAGCCATAGTAATGATACTATGTAGAGTATGCATGTTTTCCTTTGATGCTTTCCTGCAGTTTTGCACTTCCAAATGGAATGAGTTTGCTGTTCTGTGTTTCAGTGGTCAGACACTAAAACTAATTTTAATCAGAAAAAAATCCAGGGACAGTTACGTATCAACATTTTTGAAAATCCAAGTTTCCTGTGTTAATCAAAACATTCTTAGTCACATGCTTGTTTATTCCTCCAAATAACCCTTATAGCTGTGTTAGGATTTTTCCCCTGATCCAGTATATATAGTAACAGTTCCTCTCTACTTTATCAGATTTGTCCATGTTGTTACTAGTGTTATTACTCTTTACTACAGCACGAATCAATTTGCCCAGTACTGAAGATGTATATATCGATCAGTTCCCTCCACAATGTCCCTACTAGAATACCTATGTATACAGGATTATTATTCATACTATGAGAAACTTGATGAATATAGAACAGAAATAATAGTTTTGACATTTAGGTACTGACCACATGGTATTTACTTATTTTTTTTTATTATTAATCTTAATGATATTGGTTTGATTTAAAGCTCTTCCTCTTTATGCTTCAGCTTGAGACAGTCCTTTTGGGTCATTTCAAAAATAATTTTCTGATATTGGGGTATGAACCTAAGTACACCGAATCCATGAGGTAAAATTCTAATTTTTTTTTAAAGCAAGAACATCCCAAAACATCTGAAGAATTCTAATATCTCATTCACTTTTAATATAATAATAAAAAGATTAAGCAACAATAAGGTTGGTTTTTTATAGAGAGAATTGGTGTAACTGCACATGCTGGATTCAAGAAATCATGCTTTGCTATGGAACATCGCCAACTACCTGCATTTTATTCTGCCCTTGGGTTAACAATCATATATATAACATCCAGTATAAAGACACTGGGCTCTTACTGGGCTTCTCCTTGATTTCTCTTTTATTTGTAATTCATATGGTTTTGTACCCTCTTGGTTTTCCTTATTAATATGTTTTAAAATATTTTTCTCAACATTAGAGGATTGAGAATTCCATAGCTTTCCTAATCCCAAGAGCTAAGAGTTCTAATACGTCTGATTACTGAAAGGAGTTTGTCTCTGTGTTGGGTTTGCGTGGCAAGGTTTTGGTAGCGGGGGGGCTACAGGGGTGGCTTCTGTGAGAAGCTGCTAGAAGCTCCCCCTGTGTCTGATAGAGCCAATGCCAGCCGGCTCCAAGACGGACCCGCCGCTGGCCTAGGCCAAGCCAATCAGCGCCTCTGTGATAACATATTTAAGAAGAAGAAAAACACTTAGAGAGAGAGCTTTTGCAGCCGGAGAGAGGAGTGAGAAGATGTAAGAAACTCTGCAGACACCAAGGTCAGTGCAGAAGGAGGGGGAGGAGGTGCTCCAGGCACCACGGCAGAGATCCCCCTGCAGCCCGTGGTGAAGGCCATGGTGAGGCAGGCTGTCCCCCTGCAGCCCGTGGAGGAAGGATGAGGGGGTGTAGAGATTCCACCTGCAGCCCGTGGAGGACCCCACGCTGGAGCAGGTGGAGGCACCTGAAGGAGGCTGTGGTCCGTGGGAAGCCCACGCTGGAGCAAGTTCCTGGCAGGACCTGTGGACCCATGGAGAGGGGAGCCCATGCCAGAGCAGGTTTTCTGGCAGGACTTGTGACCCTGTGGGGGACCCTACACTGGAGCAGTCTGTTCCTAAAGGTGTGCACCCCATGGGAGAGACTCCATGTTGGAGCAGGGGAATGATGAGAGGAGTCCTCCCCCTGAGGATGAAGAAGCGGCAGAAACAACGTGTGATGAACTGACTGTAACCCCCATTCCCCGTCCCCCTGTGCCGCTGAGGGGGGAGGAGGTTGAAGCCGGGAGTGAAGTTGAGCCCGGGAAGATGGGAGGGGTGGTGGGAGGTGTTTTAAGATTTGATTTTATTTCTCATTCCTCTACTCTGTTTTGCTTAGTAATAAATCAGATGAATTTCCTCTCTGAGTTCGGTCTGTTTTGCTCGTGACGATAATTAGTGAGTGATCTCTCCCTGTCCTTATCTCGACCCACAAGCTTTTCATTATACTTTTTCTCCCCTGTCTAGTGAATGAGGGGTGTGATGGAGCGGGTCTGGTGGGCACCTGGCCTCCAGCCAGGGTCAACCCACCACAGCCTTCTAAATGTTAAAATGTAAAGGGGATTGAATGAGGTATTCTGTAAAATCCTAGCTTGTGTACAATGTTTTCCTATGCAGGCTGCATTAATTACTGTGACAGGCTTTAATCCAATTTCATTTCCTTTAAATAATTATCTAGAAAATTCAACTGTTTTCCCTAAAATATTTGTAATTACTTCCCAGTAGCACCTTTTTAGCCAGTAACAAACATAACAAAATATGATAAAACCTTGATGCACTTTGATGGGTCATTAGTATATCCTGAAAATACTGCGTTGGGATTTTTGACATGATATATTATGACATGAAGATATTATTATGGAGAGTCTCTGTATGATATATTGTCATAATCCCCAAAGCCATTGCAATATATTTGGCAGTCCAGAGCATCATGAAGCTTCTGTTAAACAGCATCAAGTCACAAGCCTGAATTTGGGTATCTTTCTTAGTACTTGTCAAACATATGCCACTTTTGATGTAGACTTCCAATGCATGCTAAACACATAGAGTGACACATGATATATACCCACTCATAGCATTTATTTCAGTCAATCTAATCATGGAGTAAGAAACTATTAATTGTAAGGCAGCAGGAAGAGTCATGGTCTGAAATAAAACAACCTGAGAAGACATTCTGAAGATTAAATGGCCAGAAATTGCCTGTCTCGGTCCCATGAAATTGTGTTCTGTTCTAGATGACTCAACCACTGATTCTACCATTAGGTGAGAAAAGAAAGACAGAATGAGAATTATTAAAAGTATGTGAACTGCATCTGTTGACAGCTTGAAGGCTACTTTGTTTTAAAGAGAAAAAATGTTTTATTGTAGATTGCACAGTTAATAAGACAGAGGGGCAGTGTTTGTTCGATGAAGGTGGTTCAGCAAATTGATTCAACTGGAAAATAAAATAAATAAAAAAAAGTTAGTTTTGGGCTAGATCTGTTTACTGAACCATATGAGTGCTGTTACAGGCATGAGGGAGAGGACTGACGTACAGCAATCTTGACTTAGAGTGAATTAAGCTCCTGTAGATCCAAATCCTAAAAGTATCTCTTTGCACAGTCTGAAATGCTGGAATTGTTTGTATGAACTCAGGACCCTCCAGCTATGAGAATTCAGCCTTTAGATCATAAATGAGTCACACTCTTCTCTGAACGCAGGCAGATGAAACACTCTAATTCTTGCAGTGGAACGATTAGACCACTGGCCGCACTGTTCTCTCCTCTTGCTCTTTGTCTGATCTTGCCTGTACAGCTATAGGAAAACTTTGGGGAAACTTTTGCCTTAAGTGAAGTGCATTTTTCCATAACAGGAGAGATGCAGTTGAAAACATCAATTCAGAGATTAGCTTACAAAACTGAATAAAAATGAATGGCTCGATTGTCTTGCAGCCTATAGAATCTATATACCGTTCTTGTTACGAACAGATAACATAAGTTCAGTCTTGGGTAAAAAGAATGTGGCTCGTGTGCTATTAGTTTGAAATCTAGTCAGCTGGAAATTCATACATTTTCAATGTTCTCTAGAATGTGCAAACATAATAAGTACAATTCATTCAGGTGTTCATGCAGAAGTGATGGCCACTGTAATACCTTTGCAAAGTTATAAAGTGCTTAAGGTAAATGCAAAGCCTTCTTCCATTCCACTCAGGAGCTAAAGCTGAAAAAGATATTTAACTCATCAGCTTCAGTTACAAAAAATTAGTTTAAAAAATCACTCTGAAATGTATAGACAGTTTGCTCAGGAAGCTGGCATGTGGGTGTGATAGATACATAAATATGCTACCTTGCAAAAGAGCAAGTTAGACATTAAGCAGATTAGTATTCAAAGTGAAATGGTTTAGCTGAGCTCTTTAATGCTTGCTCCAATAGTGGATAAAAGTAGCCTAGTGTCTCCCTACTACTTCACTTTATAATATCTGAGCCCATAATTTGCAAAAGAATCTCTCAATGCATTTAAATTTGAAATATTGATCTAAGCACTATCTGTTTACAAATTGGATCCCTGAATTGGGAGACAGATCTTTTATATGTTAGTATTAAAAAAAAGTGTTTCTATTTTTTTTTAAACTAAATGCATCAGCTCAAGCTAAATACAAATTAAATTCCAAACAAGGTTTTAGTTTTACTGGGCTGGTTCTCATTCTACTTCTACACTGGAGTCATTCCATTGATTTACTCCAATGTGAGATCAGTATAGGGACTGTTTTCTGCAGTATGGTGCTGCTTTACCCTTTTAATATTCATGACAAGTGAAAGCTGGAGTGTAATTTACCTGAGTGAATTATTGCTTTATAACAAACAAACATGCTGAAATGACTTAAAGAGATTTTGAACCAGCATTTCTGTGGGTAGGGGGTCCTATTAATTTTGAAAACCAAAGTCCGTGGGATCTATTAAAAATGAATTACCACTTGGTTTTCACTACTGGAATATTAATGTATGTGCACACATTTTCTTTTTTGCTTTGGAATCGTAAAGAAAAATATCACATTACAGGGAAGTAATTATGTTTACCGTCTATGTACAGTAAAGGCAAATAGGTTTAATTTGTAAATAAAAGGGATTCAAAAGCATAGGCTCTTAAAAAAGCAAGAAAGGGATGAGACAAGATTAAGAACATATGAAAAAAGGGCTTGAAAGTAAAGTTAAATGAATATGTTGAATTTGTATGTTGGGGACATAGTGGCCTTAGAATGGAGTATACATTTATTGGATCTTCCAAAAATATTATTTCAATACCTATGGCTTCTGTGTTCTAGGAGTTGGAGAGCATGCAGGTCAAGATAGTCAGCTAGAAGAAACTGACAATAATCAAAATGACAGAAATAATTAAAAAAGATTAAAGGTCTGATGGAAGTTTGGTAATGAAAGAAATTGTCAGATTTTTTAAATGCTACATGATTGGGGTGGTCATTCCATGTAAGTATCAGATATCAGTAGCCTCTTCATCCTGCTGTATGACCTTAAATCACAGGAAAAGATAGGGTTTATACAAAGAATGAGAAAGAAGAAAAGGTTTGAAAGTTTTCACATGATTCCTCTTTCACGTTCAGTGTATGTGTGAATAGCTATACTGAAATTAGAAGAGTTATGTGTCTTTAACTCCAAGTAGACTTAGATATAAACAGTTACTTTTTTCTTTATGTATTAGGGGCCTAAAGGGAAACATCGAGAGGACATGTCACAGGCAGGTTGTTGTCCAAGAAGGAGAAAAAGAGGTAACCAAAGTTATTGGGAAAATGTCAGGCCAGCAAGAAGGAGCATCTTAAGAAAGAGTGTCCAAGACTAGAAAGCTATTTAACTTAGAAAATAAATTTCTGCCCTAGACGAACAGAAAAAACAGTGTTGTGACAGGCGGTTTTGATAGGATTTGAGAAGTTCCAGAATTATTTTTCTTCCTCCCAAAGGGAATTTCTTACCCATACAAACTAGACATCTGGCACAGTTCTTAAGTATACCAAATTACACTAAATGGTTATGACACACATGCCTGTGTGTCTCTAAAATGCATAAACTGCTATCTGTCTCTCTTTCTAGCTGTAACCTATAGCTGCAGTTCTTTCTTTTCACTAAAAGAAACAAAAACACCCTATGATTATATGAAGATAATTTGTTTTCTTTCAGTTTTACCTTGCACTGTGTGGTTTAGCTGCCTCAGAGGACCTGTCTTCCCCCTGTAATTTCTTCTGGAGTCAGGTGGAGCTTCTTCCCAGTCTTCATATGCTTTGCAGAGTATAGTGCATTGTCTGATAATTTGACTTCAGATTTCTCACTGGTGTTCAGGAAATGTAGCTTGAATCAATTGTATACCTGCTGTGATGTATGCCTTGGACTATGCTGGAAAGCTGTGGGAGATCAGAATGAAATAAATCCTTTACCGATTTTTTTTTTTCTCCTCTTCATTCAAAAGCAGACATTGGGCAATTTGTCCTAACATTTCTTACTGCTCAATACAAACATTTGGGATATGTCACAATATACATAATTCATTTACACAAAAAGTAGTCTTGTGACACTGGTCAGTATGTTCCCTTTACTGGTGATATGTCTTAGCAGTATTCAGGTAATAATTCACCTGTTGGAGTGAGTCCAGAGGAGGGCCGTGAAGCTGATCAGAGGGCTGGAGCACCTCTCCTATGAGGACAGGCTGAGAGAGTTGGGGTTGTTCAGCCTGGGTAAGAGAAGGCTCCAGGGAGATCTAATTGTGGCCTTCCAGTACCTGAAGGGGCCTACAGGAAAGCTGGTCAGGGACTGTTTATCAGGGAGTGTAGTGACAGGACAAGGGGTAATGGGTTTAAGCTGAAGGAGGGTTGATTTAGATGAGATGTTAGAAAGAAATTCTTTACTGTGAGAGTGGTGAGGCACTGGAACAGGTTGCCCAGAGAGGTTGTGGAGGCCCCCTCCCTGGAAGTGTTCAAGGCCAGGTTGGATGAGGCTTTGGGCAATGTGGTCTAGTGGAGGGTGTCCCTGCCCATGGCAGGGGGGTTGGACTGGATGATCTTTGAAGTCCCTTCCAACAAACCATTCAATGATTCTATGATTCTATGACTCAGTCTTCCTTTTGCAGCGTTTTGCAACATATAGAAGGCATTATTATGTGGTAAAGATGTATGTAGACATTGTCTGAACTTTTGCAAAAGAAATGGACAGGTGGTTTTTTTTCGTCTTTAATAGAGGTTCTAAAGCTAATCAGGCTGAACTGAAGATACAAGGAAAGAATTTGTTGAGAGGAAAATTGTCAGGACAAAAAGGATGATTTAAATAGGAAGTACGCACAATAATTAGATGCACGGATGCCTGCCTACAGACTAGTTAATCACAAGATGTGTGGTTTCCTGAGGAAAAAATATCTTCCCTTTATTTCTCGTACTGTCCTAACCTCCAAATGTCACCCAAAAAGCCATCTGTACAGTTGTTTTATGAGTAATGTCATATGAGTGTGACAAAAACCTAATAAGCCTTTGTGGACTCTGATGCTTCATCCTCAGTAAAATATAAAATCAGCTTTTATGAGCCTTGTTTATGGGCTAACAGGTAGAACTTTTTTCTTATAATTAGAAGGTCAGCAGTATAAATCAAACAGATGTTATTATGTGTTTTGCACTATGAGACATAAACATTTTAAAGTTCAGTTTAGATATAAGAAATTAAAGAGTAAACACTGATTTTAAGAATTGTTGTGGGGACAGAGTAGGCAGTATACCATACACAGTCTGGGGTTTTTTTTAAACAGTTACTGAGTACAAGAAGTAGTCCCAGTTGTTGCATCTAAACAACAGTGAAAATAAAAGTGACATAAATGAAAAGCAAATAATACAAGTATTTTTGCTAAAAGCTATTCAAGGAAATAGGAAGAGTTCAAAACTGGCACTCAGAACCTTTAACTAACAATACTAACATAATAAGAGTGCTTCCAAGCCTTGAGTATCCTATGCTCCATTTGTCATTTTTTGTGCTAAAGCAATAGATATGCTGATAACAAAGAAAGTATTGACATAGATATCTAACAATTCATCCATTTTAACATTTTGCATTCATGGAAGTTGACAATCTGATAGTAAAAGTGGCAAGCTGGTAAGACAAATTATTTAAAAAGAAAAAAAAATTCAAAGCTATAGTTAAAAAATATTAATTGCTAACCCACAGAGGGATGCAACCAGTATTTCCCTTCTTTATACTGTCATTTCCATTATGTCGCCAAATTTGTCAGCTTTTGTAGGATACTTTTTCAATAAGACACAAAATGCACTCAGAATATGCACAAAGGATGTTATCTAGGAAATTTTGTCTTGGTCTTCAATTCTAGGGCTATACTTGGAATATGTTGCTTCCCCTCTTTGTCACTCTTTGTATAATCCTAGCAATGCTGTGCACTGATTGCTTGAATGTCCCTGAATTCAGCCAGTTAAACTGCAAACATCTCCTATTTGTATTGGAAATTGCAAGTCTATAATGATTTACAACCACCAAGGTATAACTGAAAATTATTTAATTTATATGAAACTGTATTGTAATCAGGTTCTAGCCAATGGTAATGCAATGAGGGTGACTATTTAATCAGAGCCAACAGTCATAAACTAATCCAGTCTGTGTTGGTTACCATAAATTCTGCAACAGTCTTCTGGAAATGTACACTTACATCTCTGGGATTTCTGTCTAAGTAAATATGGCTGCTCAGCAGGTATAAACCAGTGTCATTAGTATGTATGTTGACTGCTATAGTAAAATTAGGCTGCAAGCTTGATATTTTATGTCTTTTATAGGAGTATCCCTCAACCTTATAATTATGTCTCTATGAAAATGTGTCTGTTTTATTGACAAAGATGTCAAAGCTAGGAAAAAGGAAATGCAAATAGAGGACATAAAGAGAAGGAAAGATGATGTATTTCACGACACTAGCATCTGTAATTTGGAAAAACTTTGAAGCCATTATTTTTAATTAAATCATTAGCTGTAGTAATTGATTAGTAATTCAGTAACAATGAAAAAGTTCTTGCCTTGTTAACTCTTTCCAGATCTGTAAGGGTTCTGCAACCTGCAAGTTCCTAGTCTTTAAATAGTTAAGAATTTAGATTTGAGTTTATGTTGCATCAACAATTTATTAGTGACTAGTTTACATGTAGTATATATCAAAAGCACAGTATATGCTACTCTGCAAGACTCTGAAAAGGTGCTTTTTTATTTGTTGATCTAAATTTCTTTTACTGGGTTTTATAAAACAAAAATTTCCTAACCTCACTTTTCTCATTAGCAAGTTAATCCACTGTTGCATATTAGAAATCTTATTAATATTCCATTATCTTATTATTAGCTTTTCAGCTGCCAAAACATCTCTGATGATAAAGTTGCTTTCTAGTAGTTCAAAACATCTCATTAATCTGTTCCCTAAGCCAACCAGAGAGCAGAAAGGCAATAATGTTGCCAAGTCTGTCACTTCCGTGTAGCACCATGCATTCAATCTGAAAATCCCACCAATGTCAATCACAGAGCCCCAAAAAAATAATTGTTGTAATGAAGTCTTGTCCCAGGATCAACACCTAGACTTTACCTCAACATTTATGTTTTATATCTTGCCATTTACCTAGCAATGGGGTACCATATGCTATGACAATAAAAGTGATTTCACTGTTGTCATGTCTGAAGATGCAGCAATACCAGAGTTTCACACCCATGTGTATTAATCTCACAGAAGATAATATACAAGAAGAAAATAAATTTATCGGAAGAAGTCAAAAGGAAATCAAGATGGGGCACCAATACCAGAGTTTCACACCCATGTGTATTAATCTCACAGAAGATAATATACAAGAAGAAATTAAATTTATCGGAAGAAGTCAAAAGGAAATCAAGATGGGGCACAAGAGCTACAGGCTCTGATATATTGTATAGAGTAAATGCTAGTTGTAATATCCCACGAGACTAAGAACTTCAACTAGATTCACATAAATGTTCTTGATATTCGTTTCCCTCTGATAACACTGGAAGTCTTATGCAACAGTAAAAAAAGACTACGATTTAATTGGGCTTGTTATACTTGCTATATAACGGGGGAAAGTCACTATCCATGTCAAACATAGGTGTTTCAAGGGCAGAACTCTGCTACTGTATTTAAAAACGCTCCAAAATCTTTTGTTGAATTGCTTTTGGAAATAGATGCTGCTGGACTTGTGAAGGTGCTTTCATGCAGAACCTATGAGGTGAAACTCTTCTGGCCTTTAAAATCTATGCATGAGGGAAAGACTCTGAGGCAAAAGAACTCCAAAGCTTTTGCAACTCAAGTAGATTTTGAAAAAAATAACAAAATAATAAAACTCCAAATAAACTGAATGGAAGGATTATTATGGGCTTTGGTTTATTTGTACAAAATATGAACTTCCATTTATTTTAGTCCTTGAGGGGTTTTGCTTTTATTTTCTGCACCACCATGGATATAATAGAAAACAGTTTTATTTTACCAATTATCTAATCAGTTCTACTTGTCTTTCTATTGCCTTTTATACCCTCTCTAATACGTGTTCACTTGAAGAAATTGCCGTGAATAAATCATTGCTTTTATTAACATTCTTCATATAACAATAGAAAAATTTGGTTGCATTCTACTTCACATTTCTGTCATGTAATAAATCTATTGAAATAAAGCAGTTAAACATTAGCAAATTGTTCTCCATCTATGGGAATAAACCAGAAAGTTTACATCATGTATGTTTTTTCTTGTCAGTGATGGAAATGTACCTTAATATATCAATTCTGGATGTATTAGGATATCTCTTATTAATCTACATTCCCAGGAAGCTACTCTGCTTTATGTTGGAGTACTTGATATCTTTTGTCGTGTTTTACTGCCTTTCTCTGAAGCTCACAGAAATGAAAATCTTCTATCAATTGCCTAGATCCAAAAGATCAAGACACAAATATTTTACTATTTGCTTTTATTTAGAAAAAGGATTCAAGTCTACTTAATTTAAAAACACAACATTAATTTTCAGGCACCACCACAATGTTGTTATTTATCCATATAAGTTAGGATGAGCAAACTAGGCCACTCAGAACTGGAATTATACTTCTAACTCAGGAAACACTGTACTGTTTTCTTCTCATCTTCCAAGGAAATTGATGTTTCCTTAGAGCATGTAAAAAATTATTTAATGTTTATATATATATATACGTGTGTGTGTGTGTACACACAAAAATATGTGTACATATATATACGTATGTGAAAAATATGTATATATATTATATATGTATGGTTATATATGTAGTATAGTTATGATGTAAGTAAGTATGCTTTTTCTTTCTTATTAGAATAAAAATCTTGTTTGCTATGAATCTTCATTGACTGCTTTCTGTTTTCCAAGCTGAAAATTTTTGTCTCCTAGAGCAGGACTTTGCATTACTATTGCTTTTGGAAAGAGTTAGATACTGATCTCAGAACAGGGGAGAGACAAGAGGGAAGGGAGGTTAGGGAGAGTGGGAAGGAGTTTGCCTTCCTTTAAATCAGAGAATCAAAATCTGGTAGCCATGTTTCCATGCTTCTACCTACTCAAAAGTAATAAGAATCAGAAGTAATCCTTGCTGGTTTAGGCTGAATTCTTGTGCAGGAGGTGTGCATTATAGAGGTTGGAGGACTTCACAGGTGAACTCCTCCTAACAACATCTTCTCCCAGGATGCCTCTGTTGATCTCAGGTATGATATGTCTGGCTTAGTAAATGAGAAAATAGATGGTTTACCCTAAACAGTGTAGAGTTTTAAAAGCAACACCAGCATTTTCAGACTCACCTTTTTTTTAGTTCAAATCTTGAAGCTCAGGCATGAATATGTTGCTACATATTTTGCCAAGCAAGTCTTCCCTTCTGTACTGCATTCATGCTACGAACTGTTCAAAGTTGTGGATGAAATACTTTGAGAGGTAGCCTTGCACTGCAAATTCCTCTAATTTTATCTTTTCTGGAGAAGAAAACAGATTTTGAGGGACAGACTGTTCAGCTCTTGAGCTTTACTTCACTGAAAGTAATTTTTCACTTTAATAAAAACCATATTTAGATAAAATTATAAAGCCTACTTGACTATGAAAAGTATTTCAAAGCCTCAGACACTGAATTTTAAATGGAACAATGATCTATTTACAAACAAGGCTGTGCTATTTTTACCTTCTCCTCATGTGGAATAGGATTTGAGAAATGTAATTCACATTTGAATACATGACAAAAGAAACATTCAAAGCTGTTTTAGGGTTTGCTGCATTAGCATAATTATTTTTTTCAATCATATTAAATATGTTAACATCTTCAAAACAATGCATCCAGCTTTCTACCAATTTTCCATTTATATCCAATTAGCCATGAGCAATGCTTTTCACTGCAATACTTATTTAAATGGTTCATGAAAATACATTCATTTAACTGGATAATTTAGAATTTCAGTATTTAGAACTTCAGTGGGGCAGCCTTTCAAACTCCTCTGACTACTCATTAAGTGTTTTCGTACTAGTGTACAAAAAAAAAAAGGGCGGGGGGGAAGTTTATATTATTTTCAGTACATTTCCCTTCCTAAAATTGATTATTCTAAGATGATGTTCCCACTATGTCCTAGAGAAATTATCAGTCTTGAAAGGAAAGATGGATTATATAAAATAAGACAGTTTGTTTGGCTTTGCTTTGAAAAGATTGAAGTTGTGCATAACAGCCAGGAACAAGTAAGAAATCTGTTGTTCACTCAATATTTTAAACTGAGTGTAGTGCTATTCAATCTTTTGTTTTCAAGGCATGACAGATTTTCCCACAGGTTTCTTTATGATTACATTTCCTCAATTTACCAATGTCCTTCTGAGAGTTTTTTAGTAATATTTGGACTGGTTTGAAATAGGCATGTCTCTCAGAGACAGTTTAATCTCTAGAGGCAGATCAGTACCACATCCCAAGAGGCCTTTGTATAACTGAAGCACGAATATATGCATTGCGTGTTCTTCAATTCAGCCACGTATTGCTGTGTACAAAGCCCACATTCACAGTAAATACCTTTTTAGATTTTAAATGAAAATGCTGCATATTTGTAATTCAGTTGTAGTATCATATTTATAAATCAATTGTGGAATGATGATAAGAGAGGCAGGTTTTCTGGAGAGACATTACAGAAACTACCATTGAAAGCACTGTATCTTAAAAGAGTGGAAAGAAGTATTAGTAGTATGTTCATTTTGATTCAGTGTTTGCATTCCAAACTCATATTTTATCACACTAAAAATAATGTGTTACAATAAGAAGACTTCAAGACTTCTTGACCTTTTAAAACTTATTTTAGAGAAAGAAATATAATTGAGATTGACTCATTAATGAAAACTACTTTGGAGACGATATTATTCCTTAACATTATTACGGCGTTTCAAAAGAACATTTTATGACAGGGCAATAAAACCATTGTATGCATTATTTGCATAAGAACTCATCATGTAATCTTCCTGGAAAGAGTTAACCATGGAAATCCTTGCCCAGAGGACACTGAAGGCTTGGATACAGATGGCTTTTAACAGATGGTTATTAAATATATTGTTTCGATTAATTACTCTATATTTTCCTCATGGAGAATGCCAAAGAAGACTACAGTGTAATCCATGGTTATAGCAGTACCTGTCTGAAGAATTTTTTTATGTTTTGGAACAGCTGAAAAAAAAGCTCCTGGTCCTGTTTGAAATGACTAGTAAATTTTGAGAGTTAGAATGTCTTTACATTTCTAGAATGTGGGGTTTCTCAAAAAAGATGCTAGAGGAAAACACAGTTGCTGAGGGAAAGACAGAGCTCAAAGGTGACTGATAAGCTGCCTGTGTGCCTGGGCTCTCTGACGAATGGTAATCATTGTAGAACTTTCTGTTGGGTCGGGTTTTGTCCCACCTTTTGTCAAAGTAAAAGGAGAAATAGGCCTGTTTACACAGATTAACAATTAAAGAAAGCTATGGGGAAAAAACATCGAACACCACTAATTTTCTTTCAACAGAAAACTTTCTCATTGCCCAGTTCCAGAAAGGCACAACAATCCCACCCTGCTATATTACTAATTACTATGTCATACTGTCTTCTTTTTACCATTTCTAATTTCATATTCCCACAGAATGCTGCAGAATTGCAAGATTTCTTTTTTTTTTTTTTTTCTTTCCCCCTTGCGTCCTGAGAAGCACTGCGTCTGGTACCATTTTTTCAAAACCTGCAGGCAGTCAATCAGTCAATCCATGCTGGCTGTCCTCAGACAAGCCATGTTCTGCCCATTGCGATTTATGGCATTCTGAACAGTTGCGTCCAATATCCTCTTTATCCCAGTTTGTGCATAGTCACGTAACTGACAGTTAAAATTAAAACCCACAAGTTTTTAATACTAAAGAGCTGTTTTGTTTTAAAACATTCAATAGTATTTTTAAAATACATGTATCTCAGAAAGGCAGTGTGAATTCTGTTGAAAAATCCTTCCAAAATAATGACCTTTAAATAATCTACCAGGCCACAGTTGATCTCCTCTGTTGACAAGGCCTCGAGGGCTTTTCTTGATAGGATTCCACTTCAAAGCAGGCAGTCTGAGTTGCACACAAAGAGAGCTTACACTCTTTTAGCTTACGGTGCAATCTGGCTTTAAATTGCTCAGCTCTGTATTGAACTTTTACTAAATTTCTGCTCTAGTTACTTCAAGCATAGCAGTCATCACATCAGAGGTTTGAAGAGTGCTAACCAAATGGGCCGTATAAAAAAACATTGTAGGCAGCTATTGCAGAACAGCAGTTAATTAGATATTATGCCAATCAAACAGGTGTCAATATTGCATCAAATGGCAATATAAATTAGCCAAGACAAGTAGTCTAAAAATTTATTTTCTTATGAAAGAGAGCTGATGTCTAATAAGACATCAGTGTTTGTCCATAACTGAGTAAATACATTGTTTATAACTTATGACAATGTTTTATATTCAGGAAAGATGTTAAAATGGAGAACGATGACACAGTATTAATGTGTTGGGTTTGCATGGCAAGGTTTTGGTAGCGGGGGTGGGGCTACAGGGGTGGCTTCTGTGAGAAGCTGCTAGAAGCTTCCCCTGTGTCTGATAGAGCCAATGCCAGCTGGCTCCAAGACGGACCCGCCGCTGGCCAAGGCCAAGCCAATCAGCGCCTCTGTGATAACATATTTAAGAAGGGAAAAAAAACAAGCTAGAGAGAGCTTTTTCAGCCAGAGAGAGGAGTGAGAAGATGTAAGAAACTCTGCAGACACCAAGGTCAGTGCAGAAGGAGGGGGAGGAGGAGCTCCAGGCGCCGGAGCAGAGATCCCCCTGCAGCCTGTGGTGAAGACCATGGTGAAGTAGGCTGTCCCCCTGCAGCCCATGGAGGAAGGATGAGGGGGTGTAGAGATTCCACCTGCAGCCCATGGAGGACCCCACGCCAGAGCAGGTGGAGGCACCTGAAGGAGGCTGTGGCCCATGGGAAGCCCACGCTGGAGCAAGTTCCTGGCAGGACCTGTGGACCCATGGAGAGGGGAGCCCACACCGGAGCAGGTTTGCCTGCAGGACTTGTGACTCCGTGGGGGATCCCATGCTGGAGCAGTTTGCTCCTGAAGGTCTGCACCCCGTGAGAGGGACTCCATGCTGGAGCAGGGGAATGATGAGAGGAGTCCTCCCCCTGAGGATGAAGAAGCGGCAGAAACACCATGAGATGAACTGACCGTAACCCCCATTCCCCGTCCCCCTGTGCCGCTGAGGGGGGGAAGGTTGAAGCCGGGAGTGAAGTTGAGCCCGGGAAGATGGGAGGGGTGAGGGGAGGTGTTTTAAGAGTTGATTTCATTTCTCATTCCTCTACTCTGTTTTGCTTGGTAATAAATCAGATGAATTTCCTCTCTAAGTTCGGTCTGTTTTGCTCATGATGATAATTAGTGAGTGATCTCTCCCTGTCCTTATCTCGACCCACATATACCTTTTCTCCCCTGTCTGGTGAATGAGGGGAGTGAGAGAGCGGCTCTGGTGGGCAACATAGGATAAATTCAGAGAAGCACAAAATAATCTTATATTTGTTGGTTAAGTTTATTCACAGAATCATAGAATCATAGAATAATAGAATTATAGAATGGTTTGGGTTGGAAGGGACCTCAAAGATCATCCAGTCCAACCTCCCTGCCATGGGCAGGGACACCCTCCACTAGGCCACGTTGCCCAAAGCCTCATCCAACCTGGCCTTGAACACTTCCAGGGAGGGGGCCTCCACAACCTCTCTGGGCAACCTGTTCCAGTGCCTCACCACTCTCACTGTGAAGAATTTCTTTCTAACATCTAATCTAAATCAACCCTCCTTCAGCTTAAACCCATTACCCCTTGTCCTGTCACTACACTCCCTGATAAACAGTCCCTCACCAGCTTTCCCATAGGCCCCTTCAGGTACTGGAAGGCCACGATTAGATCTCCCCAGAGCCACCTTTTTTCCAGGCTGAACAATCCCAACTCTCTCAGCCTGTCCTCATAGGAGAGGTGCTCCAGCCCTCCAGTCAGCTTCGTGGCCCTCCTCTGGACTCTCTCCAACAGCTCCATGTCTCTCCTGTACTGGGGCCCCCAGAGCTGGACGCAGTACTCCAGGTGGGGTCTCACCAGAGTGGAGTAGAGGGGCAGGATCACCTCCCTCGACCTGCTGGTCACACCTCTTTTGATGCAGCCCAGGACACGGTTGGCTTTCTGGGCTGCAGGAACACACTACCGGCTCCTGTTGAGCTTCTCATCAATCAATACCCCCAAGTCCTTCTCCTCGGGGCTGCTTTCAATCCATTCCTTGCCCAGCCTATAGTCGTGCTTGGGATTGCGCCGACCCATGTGCAGGACCTTGCACTTGGCCTTGTTGAACTTCATGCGGTTCGCACGGGCCCACCTCTCCAGCCTGTCAAGGTCCCTCTGGATGGCATCCCTTCCTTCCAGCGTGTCAGCCATACCACACAGCTTGGTGTCGTTGGCAAACTTGCTGAGGGTCCACTCGATCCCACTGTCCATGTTGCCCACAAAGATGTTGAACAGTGCCGGTCCCAGTACCGACCCCTGAGGAACGCCACTCGTCACCGTCCTCCACTTGGACGTTGAGCCGTTGATCACAACTCTTTGAATATGACCATCCAGCCAATTCCTTATCGACTGAGTGGTCCATCCATCGAATCCATGTCTCTCCAATTTAGAGACAAGGATGTCGTGCGGGACAGTGTCAAATGCCTTGCACAAGTCCAGGTAGATGCCGTCAGTTGCCCTTCCCTTATCCAGTGATGCTGTAACCCCATCATAGAAGGCCACCAAATTTGTCAGGCACGATTTGCCCTTAGTGAAGCCGTGCTGGCTGTCACCAATCACCTCCTTATTTTCCATGTGCCTGAGCATAGTCTCCAGGAGGGTCTGCTCCACAATGTTGCCAGGCACGGAGGTGAGACTGACTGGCCTGTAGTTCCCTGGGTCTTCCTTTCTACCCTTCTTAAAAATGGGGGTTATGTTCCCCCTCTTCCAGTCAGCAGGAACTTCACCAGATTGCCAGGACTTCTCAAATATGATGGATAGTGGCCTATCATTCAAATCATGATACACTTCTAGTGATGCTTAAATCAGTAAGAGGTCCTAATTTGCCATTCTTCAAATCAGCTGAAATATTATACATTTGGAAGAGGACTTTCATGATTCCTAATTATTATAATTTTACTTGCATTTGCCATACCACTGCAGTCTGAAACACCACTTTCTTGAAAATCAATAAGTGTCTATAACAGTCGTGTGTGTGGGGGGGGAAATTAAAACCAAATCAACAAGGACATCCAAAGGAGAGGTGAAGTGAACGTATAACTGTCATGAACACAGTATTTGAAAGTTGTCATTTTGACCAGTCTCAAACTTATATGAAAAACAGTAAGAGTCAAAACAGTATTTAGAGCATTGAACCATCTAATGATAAAACCCCCCACATTTGTCAGTAAGCATCTACTAGAATTACAATGTATGTTCGTGGTATCTCATTATAGAAAGTAATCACAGTAGTACATTAATAGAAGATTTTAAAATTAATTTAAATCATTTCAAAAGAGAGAAAAAAAATCACTATTTATAAAAATGGACGATGTATAAATAGCATTTGTTTCTACCTGCTTTATTCCTGCTTAAATGTAGAAAACTTGAGTATGTGATTGCAAATGGAACTGTTTGAAATTCTGTAAATATTTTGGAAACTTACCATATTATTCAGAGACATGAAATTATTTTATATCAGAAACTCCAGTAAGCTTTTGTGGCTCTAGCAAACATCAGTCCTGCTTGAATGAGCTCCATTTGCTTTCAGCAAATGTTCATTTATATATGGCACTGTAGGGAAGGCCCAGAATTTTTCTAGAAATTCACCACTGGATATTTTAAATTCAATCTTCATGTCAGCACTTGCATGAAGCAAGATATTAAAAGTGAAACACTGTTTTATATTTAAATTCTCCAAATAGCTGAGTCCCTCTTTCTGCTAAAGTGTCATGAAATTGATTTGCTAAGGCTGGCCAGCAGACCATTGAATGTGAAGATGAAGTCCAGTTATCAAATTGTTCTGTTTTTCTGGGGTTTACAAAGGCTTAGTCTTACACTCTCCCAATTTAAATAATTCTGTGAATCCATTGAGAAGGGTGGACCTCATACATGGTTTATTTCACCATGTTTTATTCTTACACATTTGTTTGTTAGCATTGGAATTTTTAGAAGGGAAGATTTAGAGCTGTTCCACTGAGTTAGTCTCTGCTGGTGAACTCAGAATACAATATCCTGCATAGCAATGTATGGTTTTCAAAAAATTTCATTAATTTTTATTTCTGTATTTGCTTATTTTAGCAGCTGGTTTAACCATTAAAACACTACATCTGTATATGTTCATTAGGGGTTGCCAAACACTATTTTATCTATCTGCTTGACACTATGAGATTTAAGTACAGGCTTTAAACATTCATTTTGAATTAAGACAGTCTTTTTTTTTTTTTTTCCCCAAAAAAGCTTTTCATTGGTTATGTACATTTAAGCAAGTTACCTCTGAATCTTTGTGTAAACTTGAAGTCTCTGCACCAGTTATTCTCATGGAATTCACCCACTTCAAATACACCAGCCCAAATTTGCTGAATGCCCATGGGCAGCAAGAACCAGCACTGCCTTCTGCTCCCCCAGTGCTCCTTTCTTCTCACTCTTCCTCTCACAACAATAAATGTTTACAACAAAGAAAGGTTAAAACATCAGAAACAAGCACTGTGCAGTGCATATTTCTTTCCATGGAAGACCCAGAGACACTCACGGTGCTTCCTGAACTCTCAGTTATTGTCTCACTTCCACAAGAATGCAGGGGAAGCAGTATGATCTAAAATGCAAATTGAGGCTTTTCCTTTGTCAGGTGAGCATCTGTGACTGTTATATCCCCCACTACGTTTTTAAATCCACCTGTTGCACCTTTGAGGTTGAACAAGCCATTTTGAAATGTGAGTCTTCACATTATCCAGTCCAATATGGCAGCCTTTGGAAATAGGAGTGGTACAAAAAGATATTTTTTCACTACTAGAGAACTAAACCAACAATTTCAGGTGTAATACCAAAGTCTATGATTACGTCTGTCAAGCTTGCTAAGTCAGATTGTGTATTTTTGTTTAAATATGAAAAAAAATTAAGTGGATGCTGTAGTGTCTCACTAAATAACTTGTAACTAATTTGGATATTGACTGTTTGTTTCTTTTTTTTTTTTTTAAACTGACTCTCCACAGACTTCTATTCAAGAACTTGACAATATAATCAAAAGTCAGTAACCCTGAGAAGAATGGATCATGATGAGAAAAAGAAGATATGGATATTTTAGTCAGGTGACTAACCTGGCAGCTGAGATTATTTGAAGAGACAATCTTTTGAGATTATGAGAGAAAAGAAGACAGCACTGATGAAATAAAGATAATGGGGATGGAAAAAAAGAGTTGCTGCATGAAAAAAAAAAGGCAGGGGGGAGAACAATGCTTCAGAGGACATTTTAGAGAAACTGCTTTTGCTTTAATTTTTTTAAAATAAAATATCTTTTTCCTAATATCCTGTTATTTAGTGTATTATTTAAATGATGCTCATTGTTGGCTTTAATAAATTCCAAGTTTTTTGTTTTTTTGGAAATAAACTCACAAGAACTTTTAAAAAAAATAATTAAATTTTAATTTGAAAGTCACCTCTAACATAATCAACTTCTTTCCAAGTCTTCAGAGCATACATCAGTCTACTTATATAAGGAAAATATTATCTCCACCTTTGCACTTATATATAGACATAATAAATCCCACATATTTTGAGAAACTGAAAAAGTTCCCATTTGAAGGTAGAATATTAGACCATTTCCTAATATAAAACTTCTGGAGCGTGCATACTGACTCTATTGAAGCTCTCAATATCTAATATTCTTCATAAAACATTCTACATTCTTCTTTTCATTGGGTTTCAACCATACAGTATTCAACACTTTGATAATGGTTTCCAAATGATTTCCCAAAAACTCAACATACTTTCTCAGAGGAAGTCTTATACTGAGTTAAGATAACCTTATCCACTGAAATACATATGTTAAGAAAAGTATTTAAGAGTCGTTGTTAAATACATGCACTGATAATAACATAAGATGTTTATTTCCAGTCCTTCTGGTTTGTCATGATGTCTTTTTAGCTGTGTTACATTACAGGCACATAGGCATTATAAACAAGCAAGACTTAAGCATTAAAAATTTGTTTAGCAGATTCTGAAAGAAATATATATTTCTTCTTCTATAGTGTCCCAAGGTATATATCCTTTCATCTTTCCTGCCTTTATCAACTTAAATATTTTTTAAAAATGTAACTAGGAAATATTGGCCTAAAGTATGAAATTAACCTGTTCTTTGCAATGGAAGAGATTATTAAAACTTTCCAGTGTAAACCTCAGTGATCTGGGGAGATGTACTGTACCATTTCTGTGAATCCAAGACTGGCAGTGAAATAGCTCCTGTAATTTTAAAATTATTCAGGCAAACAAAGAATCTCAGTTAACAGCTTCTTTTGCATAACCTTCATGAACAAATGGTAACTTGCTGTCTAGTAACCTCCGTGTAACATGAACTGTATGAATGAAGAAGTAGCTATAATCATATATTGTTTCTCTGTAGGGATGGAATAGGACAGAAAATGTTGCCTTTCACTGTAAATATACAGATTATCTACCACTCCCAGCAATGTTAATGAAGATGCAGTAAATGTGGCCAGTTGGGGGACTGGCTTCAAAAGTGCACCTCTAAAACGTTAATGTGGAGGCATCTTGGAGATAGTCACGGTTCTTTGTGTCACCATGGCCAGATTCTTCACTTTTTCACGTGATACTTTTGGTTCAGGATGTCCATCGCCATTTTCTCTTCCATAGCATTTCTTTTCAGGGCGGGGGGGGAAGGCTCCAAGAGCTCCCATTTGTTATTCCAGTATCATCCTACATCTTTGAAGCCTTTCATCTGCCATCTTCTCTCCAGTTCAGAGTTTGCCAGCAGCATTGTGCCACACACTAATTCCCTTTGCCATGGGACAAATGAATGCAATAAACAAAGTTCTTAAGGGATGGTCTCTGCTCCCAAGCTGATTGTCGGCAGTAGTCTGTGCTGGGTCCATGCCAGGTTAGCTTGTTTCTGACTTAAACTTCCTCCAAATAATACAGTTCAGTTGCCTTTTTTCTGTGATAGAAAAAAATTGTAAATTACTGTTCAGCCAACCTTAGAGAAAAAACTGCCACTTCCCTTACTGGCAAATGTTCAATTATAGTTATAAAGGTCACATCTAATCTGTTGCTCAGCCAGTCACTCCAGACTTGTCTTTAGTCAAAGCATTTGCAAACATGTTAAAACTGAGAATTCAGCCTAGACATGCCTACTGTTGCTCCTCTTTTTCACTCAGGAGTTTCTTATGTATCTCCAACTTGGCTTACTTCCTTAAATCTGGTCTTTTTCTCATTTCTTTCGCTGGCATCTTACTGTTCATTTCAGTCCCTTCTTCCTTCTTCAGGACTGTGAGCAGATTTTTGTCCTAATTGTGTATCTCAAGCCAGCCCAGGTCTCTAATGTTACACCTGACTGTTGGTCCAAAAACTGGAAACCTGACTGCTGAAATTGTTAAGCTTTGAACTTCTGGGTGATACAATGACATAATATGATATCTATTTGATAATAAACATCAAAACCTGTGTTAATCTTAAATTATGAACCTGTTTATCTAAGTTGAAAACATTTTTTCAAACTTCTATTTGAGTCAAGGATAACTGAAAGCTGTAATAGACTGCTATTTTTTTGCTTTTTTCCCCCTCTCCTCCTCCCCAGTTAAATGTTCTGGAACTCCTTCCTATTCAATGAGGATTTAGTTTCAAAAATTAAAAAATATATGCACAGATAATGTCTTGAACAGAAAGCATTGATTGCTCAGTATGACATCATAAGCAGTGAATGACATTTCTCCTTTCACAATATGAAGCACTATGGAAGAAAAAGAAAACAATGAAGTTAAGGCAGTGGTTGAAAATGAGGCAAAACCATCTATGTGACAGAATTTCAAGAATTGTGCTAAAACAATCTTTTAAGTGGCTGGTTATTTACCTAAGTCATTTATTCATTAGCTTCTCCGTCCCCTCTATTTCCTTGTTTTCCTGGGGAAAAGAAATGACATCCCTCTTGGCTTTCTTATATTCTCTGATGCTTTGTTTCCTTGGAAACAATATCCATTAACGTTCTCAGTTTCCTCTTTTGTTGCCATTTTCTGGATACAGTGAGTATCCCAGACATTTCTGCAGTGGAATACACCAGAGAACTAAGAAAAGGCTACAAAATAGAAAAACTAAACCTTTGTTAACGATACACGGCATAGTTAAAAATGAAACACAACAGAAAAGACTGATGTATTTAACGTTTTCCCATAAGCTACCCAGTCAGGAAAATGTTCAGGGGAGAAAAAGTGTATGTGTTGGGAGGGGGGTGGACAACCTCTGTGCACATACCTATATTTAATAGGTCACTGGATTTCAGATGACATTGCTGTTCCACACTGACACAGCTGAAATAGCTTTTCTGTTACTGTTGGCAGTAAAACAAAATTGCATCCCACAAAGAACAATATGCATGTAATTGAAACTACAGATGTGTGAACTATTTGAAACTAAGTTCTGCTGGCTAAGAATAAGGTTTTTTCTGAAACTGGTTTGGGACTGTCTTAAAGATTTTTTTAGCCATTAGAAAATGTCTTTTTTGGGGATTTCACTCCTTTCCTTTCATGAGGTTGACATATAGGGTTGGATTATTCTACCCAAATTGAGATGTTTAACTTTTAAATTGTTTAAGTGTGAGCTGGTAACGCACTTAAAATCACAGGCAAGAAAAAGACACTTGCAGAAGGTGATTCATTTTATCCTAAAATACATATCTGACAAGGCTTTGTGAAAGCCTTCCTTGTTCTCCATTGACTACAAAGGAAACCAGGATAAATTCAAATTTAGTCATATAATTTTAGATATGTAAAGATAAGGGAGATGGAACGTATCTGTACCCTCAAGAGTACCCATGTACCTTATTTTATCATATTTATAACTTCTAATTATATCTCATATACCCTTTTCCATGTTTTTTCAATAAATGTAATGTATTGAAAATCACCACATCATGTCTCAGTCTGGCACATGGCACTGCAAGATATACAGTGCTGTTTTTTCCATGGCATTCCAGAAAAAGCACCTCCTGAAAGCCTATACTTATGGCTGGGACCAATAAAGGATCACAGGCAGTACTGAGAGGCCTAAAACAAAAATTATGATTATGAAATTCTCCGCTCAGCTGCTGTCAGAACCAGAGACGTCTAGATTTAGAGTCTAGATTTCTGCTTTTATCCATGTATACGTTCGCTGCTTGTGTCCCATGAGAATCTAATTTGGATTCCATAATTAAGTGGAGACTACAGGCACTCAGTGTAATAGATACTCTCTGAACACCAATGCTTAATAGGTATGGATGCTACATATCTTGTACTTCCATTGTTTTTATTTAAGATCACAGAAGAAAGCTGTGGCATCTATGGTACTTTTTCTATAAAAGCAATCACTCACAAGGTGAGAAATCCAGGTTCAATATTTTGTAAGCCTGAAAAGGTTCGAGTTCATATCTTTTTACCTCTCAGCTTATCAGTTCAGCAGAGATATTTATTATTTTTCTTCTAACTGCAGCTATGTCACTGCACAGACAATGCAAGATTCATGGGTGCAGAAAAAGGGAGAATGGTTAAAGGGCTATTTCCAAGGCATCTTTCTGTATTGTGTTTACTGATTGCTTTAATGTGGAATGAATAAGCATTCTTTGTTTTCCCTCGTGTAGGGTGCCACATGGTGGGTAATTCACTTAACCTGTACATTTGGGTAGTGAGGCTGGTCAGATGGTCACCATCGAGCTGTACAAAGGACCCCGCAGTGCATGGTTCAGTGTCATTCAAGTTCATGAGATATCCAGTCTCTCTACCTGCACATTTCTGTGCATCACTGACTGAGACGGCAAATTAGTCTGTCCAGCTTTTCCCACTCCACACACAGTTGACACCAATTTGGTGTTCCTAGAGGGCCTCTCCATAGTTCTGGAGAATTTTACTCCAGTCCTTTAGGTATGTCTAATCTATGAGGACATTTGATAGGAGCTCCATAGACTGGGGCAGCATTTGTGCTCCTAGTCCTTTATAGAATAAACGCAGAGAAACTGAATAGAAACACTAAGTGTTTAGAGCATCAGAAGCACTGTGGAACATGTTTGAGAGGAAGGGTATTTGTGAATATTTGTGTGGCAAATACAAAACAACAATCCATATATATTGTGAGATAAGCAAGACAAAATGATAGATGCCAAGAGAAAGAGATTATTAAGAAACAATATTCTGTATTTAAGAGTCCAAGTTTGCACCACTAGAGTATAATATTACATTTGGATAATAGTAGAGTCAATGAAGAACAGTAAATCATATTTCAAAATAAGAGGTTAGAATAAGAACAAATGTCTATATTGTCGTGATTTTCTAACTGAATTAGATGTGTACGTAAGGCTGCATGAAAGCATATCATAAGCAAAGAATGCCTTTGTTTTTATACAGTAGTTGTGTTCATAACAGACATGAAAGTTTTCACTGATTACATTTTTAAACATCTCCTAAGAAGGAATAAAATCTGTCATATTTTTTCCTTTCTGCAATGAAGATTAAAAATAAATGAATTATTGAGAGGTTTTGTTACAGTAGTTTCCTTGTATTTTAGATGGTGTTACCCAACAATAAAAATGTTCCTTTACCATTCTTGGTTAACAGTGGGGTAGTGGATACCATATAATATGGAGTTATCAAGTCCGCCGTGCAGAAGATATGTAAGATATACACTTTTAAATATTCAAAGGAAATTCTCAAATTTATTATGATATTCTGGGGAAAAAATTCTCTGATTTCCAGGTTCTCTTTAGTATTTCACAAATTATAATACTCTGGTTTTGACAGTTTTCATTTAAATGAAGGTATTTCTTTTACATGCTAAAGTTAAGATTAGGTTTTTCTCAGATAATGAAAATTTTGCAAGGATCTTGGTTCAGAATTTAGACCCTGTTATACTTCACATGAGACATCTACATAGTGAAACACAGTCCTTGCCCATATTATAAGTACTGGAGATAAAAAAAGTGGAAAAAACATCACAAACATGAGATTCCTCCAAGGTACAAAGGTGAGTTTCACAGGTCTGCAGAGAAGTGCAAGGAGCAGTGGTTAAGACATTGGGCCTTTTCTTGCTTTTGCCCTTGGCATAATTTGAGGAGGAGCTGTATTTATAGTGATGCCCATAATAGGCCCTGTAGGATGACTGAACATTTTAAAATATCCATAGAGTCAGACATTTTAGCCCTGTTTCAAACTGCCCCCTGTTTAACCCCTTGCTCCAGAATGACTGTTCTCAGCTCCTGACTTTCACATCTTCCACATCTGCCACAGCTGGGATTTTGGAGTCTCCTTTACATCAGTCTTCCCTTTTCCCTATATGCACAGGGAAAAGAAGTCGTCACAGCCCTACAAAAAGCTTACATATCCAGCATAATTCCACTTTTTCCTTGGTCTTTCAGACACTGGCCATGTCCTGTGTCTGTAAAATAATAACCACAGCAGAGGCCTTTACTCATAGAAAGAGAAAAATGGAAGTTATTTCTGGTTGTCTTCTAATAGAAATAACAGCATTTTACGGAGTTTTCTCCCCAACTACTGTACTACAAAGGAAAAAAAAAGTTTCCTCTATCTGGGAGGCATAAAATCACAGGAGTTAGAAATGGAAAATGAAGATGGAAATATATATTAGATCATCCATTTCTCTCTTATGTCAGCACGATAATTTTCCTCTATATTGTACTGTCTAGGACTTTGTCCAGTTCCAAATAATTAGGTTTTTACCTTTTCCCTAGGCTGACTATTCTATAGATGAATTAAGCTTAATATTGGTGGTTGTATTTCTGGATTTTTGTTGTTGTGCTGGTTGATCTTCCCCTCCTTTCCGGGTTTATACCTGATTATTACGGTAGACATCTTCTGAAAGTAACATTGGATTTGTATCTGAAGTTTACCTGTAAGAGAGTTTCTCTTTTTATCTTCAGTGCTGGCACTGGGCAGATCGCAAACTTATGGCTCCTTTGCTGCCATAATTACAGCTTCAATTTAAATTTCTGTGACTGCATATGCTTTATTTTCTTTGCACAATTTTGCAGCATGCCTGCCTGTGTTGCGGATCTGCAGACATTGCCATATGTAGGACACTTATTTTTGAGATGCCAAGTGCCATAACTCCCACAATTCTTTGCCTTTGTTTTCTGGCTCTGGTAGGATTTTTGATTTTTGTTTTTAAATTAGATGCTCTTACTAGGAGCAGGATTTTTTTTTTTAACTGATAACCACACCATCTGCCTTTTCATTTTCTTCCCACTTTTTATTTTGTAACTTAGCAGTTTCTACAAAGTTACTGATATTTTGGTCTGTAGTTTGCATGGAAGCTGATCACGCTGCAGTCATTACTTCAGAACAGTTCTTTATTAATACAACTGATCTTTTGTCAGAGAGTATCTGTATAATTCTCAAAATTGAGAAACATTATATTCAGCTTTTGTGATTTAAGCTGTTTTTTGTAATTTTTCCATTCTAAGAAGCACTGATCCTTTTTGTGCTTGTTCTTCAGTTAAAAGCTTCCCTCTTCTGCTGTCATTATTCCGTATGGATTCCATCATTATATACATGATACTAGGTGTACAAAGACTTCTATTAGTACATAGAAATTCTCTTCTGCTGAAATCACATACAGGGTCTGTACCACTTTTGGAAAGAGCGGTTCTCTCTTTAATTCATGCTGATCCAGGAGACCACATATTATATTCAGGATCATGGTGATAGGGTAGAATGCCTTTTCCCCTTTGAATTAAATTTAAAATAATTAATCTGATAGTTTAATGAACAAACAAGAAAAGGAAGGTTTTATGATTTTTGCTTCAACATCAAGGCGTCACGTGATAAATTCATCCAGAGATGACCAGCCACCATAAAAGACTGTGACCATGTTTACATTCTGTAACTAAATATCTGGGGGAAAGAATAGTATAAAACAGGAATGACAACCGTGCAAATAACTGAGTGAGAGCCACTCCTCTAGAAGTCAACACAGAAACTTTATGTTGCCTAAATTACAATGGATTGCAGTTTAATCATATACAAAGTGTGTAAACAGAAATGGAACAACAACAACAATAAAGAAAAAGGTGAAAACATCTGACAGAAAAAAGTCAGGAATGATGAAGTAGTCAAGAAAGATGGGTTTCTTTGCTCTTGAGAAAAAGGTAAGCAGCAAGAACAATCATGAGCTTCTGACTCACCATAGAGAAAAGACAGAACACTTTGTTTCTTAAAGATAAATCTCATCACTATATCTGGTATATCATATTGGAATTTTCCAGTATCATGAAGTCAAATATCTCCAAACAAGGGAACTGTGACTATCGTGGGAAATACTGAAAACATTTTCTAGATGGAGTTAGTCACTGGGAGAAGTTACACAGCAATAGTGTGGAAGGTGATGTGCTACAATGACTGGGAACAAACTGCTGAAGAGAAGATTTGAGATAAATTCTAAAATGTTGCATTGCCTTTGTATAACCTCTTATGCATTTGTGGAGCCAAAATCCTTTTAAGCAGCATTGCCAAGGCTATCTCACACACAGCCTGCTTTGACGAGCTTCTGTTCTTTAAGGTATGCCCTTCCTTAAGAATTCTGTTTCTAAAAACAGCAGGAACAAACCAAGAACAGAAATTTTCAGGTAGCAAAAGGAACAGCTGAAAAATAACATGTGCATTCAGTTACTGTAGGGATTGCTTATGTGCAACAAGTTTTCTGTAAATGTGAATTTCCTAGATATGACAGTGAATTTTTATGAAGGAACTACTCTCATTTGGAGCTTCAGTTTATATGTTTCAATCATTTCACATATCTCAAGCATTCTGCAAACAGAAATACTGTATACAATGATGGAAGTCCTGATTTATGATTCATAATTTTGGCATATTCCCCTGTTGCCATGAAATATTTAAAGTCTGACTTTTTTCTTCCATTATTATTTTTTATAATATTCTCTAAAAGATCCTTCTAGTCTGATATGACATGATAGAACCTGCTTGTTTTATAAATGAATGGTCAACAAATGGAAGTCTTCTGTTGATATTTTTGCATACAAAATAGTTCTGAGTTAATTTTTCACATCAGTCCACACACCTCCAAAAACCTGTGTTACTGTATGCTTATACCACACAGAAAAAACCATTAGGGGATATTCTGAAAAATTCATCTAAACAGTCCTTTGTTAGTATATGAGGTAGAAAGATCAATAATGAGGATACTCAATAGATCAAAAGTTGTTGAGCACATGGATTTTAAATTTGCTAGAATTAAGCATTAATCACATTCAACACAAGTTTTAGTGTACCTTTTGGTCTCCCACATGGCACAAAATGAAGTTCAGAAAGTGGTCTAGATTCCGATAGTAACATTTTCAGATTAACTTCTTCAGCCATTATATCCTGCTTTTAGACTGCCAAAGCAATTCTTTGGCTTTTGAGCAATAACTGTTCTTTGTTTAAAAGACAGAATTATTAAATTACCTTCAGAAATTGAAAAGGAACAATACATGAGTTATAGGAAGTCTAAGCAAAAGTAAAATCATATGATCACATGCAGTAAAATAAACCACCTCACATGTGTGAGGTTTGTTGACCCTAACTTTTGTTGAGTTAGCATGAAAACTACAGGACCACAACTCTCTATTTACAGCTAGACAGATTCACAACTATCTATACTATCTAGGACTGCAAATAAAAAAAAAACCCAAACCCCAGTAATATGCTAAATTTTAGAACACACTATCTTTTGTCCTATTATCCAATAAATATTTTTATGTCATTTTTTTTCAAATTAAATTATTGGTTGCCTCCTATGACTGTCAATCAAATAATTTCCGTGTTTACTACATTCCAAGTAATTTGCTTGATTTATGACACACAGCTGACAGAACACTTCAGAATATTAGCTGCATAAAAATGATAATATATATATATGTTAATGCCTGTTGAAAAATTAAATAAAGGCAAAATAAAATACTTTTATGCTCCAAGATGTGGTTTCTATTTTGGCATGTGCTTGGGAAATCTAATTCATTGCAAAGATCTGAATATCCTATATTTTTAAATAGCTTTACAAATTAGTTCAGACATGCTGAAAACAGGAACCCAACCCCAGAACTGTAGGACTGAAAGAGACCTTCTGTATCATTGACTGTACTATCCTCTGTTGTTGACAAAAGTGCCTGTTATTAAAGGCATCTACTGCATTGTACTTAGCAATTTATATCTTAAAAATAGTTACACTTAATATTACAAAACATTATTGCTCTGATGGTTATTTATCATTTTCTAATTTTCTTCCTCAATGCATTTATTATCAGTATATACTCACTGCTTTTTGTACCGATATTTGGTCTTGGTTTAAAGAGATAACTACCTTTGGTTTTATGCCTCAAACAACAACTACATTCCTTTTCACCTTTTGTCTTGCAAGACTAAGGAATCCAATTAATTTTATTCACATAAGAGAGACTATCAACTCCTCAGACCTTGTTATACTCTAAAATCACACAGGCAAGGTATGGTCTCTGTGTGATCGGTTAATAAAATGAGGTTCATCTCCTCTTACTTGATTCCAACTGAGAAGTTCCCACACACAGCAGAATAAATTTACCTTCTTCTGGTCAGTTCTTAATTTTCTTTTCATTCTTGAGAACTTGTGTTCTCAAGATATTTTGCTCTCAAAGTGCAACATTGCTATCATTCATCTGTGTGAGGCCTTCAACTTAATGATGCTAGCAAATTGCAGCAATACATTCTATTCTTTATACCAAGGCTATTAATAAAACCACTATATATCCCAGCAACCACCCTGCATCTGATATGTCCATTTTCAGTACTTTTCATGATAATTTTCTCTTTAGTCAGTTCCTCACATTTCTCTTTATCGTCTGCCTTCCTTAAGTAACAGCCTTTCTCTAGAAGCAGTAGAACAAATGCTTTGCTGGTATTTTAAAAAAATAATTATATAGTTTGTTTTGTCTAAAAAGTCAGTTATGAGACAAGGTATTAAATTGGCTTGACTTTTGGTAAATTAGCATTGGTTCATATTTCATTTATTATTCATTTAAAGTTTTTAATTATTTGTTCTTTCAGCATTTTATTCTAAAACTTTATGCATTTCCGAAATTACTTTTATTGGCTTGTCGAAGCCCACATTAACACATATACATATACACATTGGGAATTCACCAGTAAAGACGATCCTCCATGCTTCTTAGATTTGCTGGAGACGTTTTTCTACTGGAAAGGGGATTTCCTTTCTCTGTCCTTTCAGAAGTCTAGGATGGAGGATTATCACTCTATTCTCCCCCCTCCACACTCTTTGCATTTCTGAGTTATACTGGATAGGATAACTTCCCTAGTCTCATTCACCTGAACTATCTTGCCTTTTCCTCATTGGTGACCATCGTTGTCTTTCCTAGTAAATAAATCTAGTATGAATTTAATTTTGTATCTGATATCTGGAAATTGATGATCGATTCTCTTTGAGGTTTCTTTCCTTCCTCTTTATTTCTGCTTTTGGGGTTGCTTTGACTGAAACAGTGAAGCCCTTTTGGAGTTGACAGTCCAAAACTGTTTTCTCCCAGCCAAAGATATTGACACAAGCCTTCCAGTTAACAATGAGGATGGTGAAGGATTATTAGATTTCCCGAAAACAGCTAAAAAAGTTTTTCCTCTTTAGCTACTTGTATGTTTACTTTGACTAAATTGCAAAACCAAAATGACATCACAGAATTTGTTTGGAAACTATGCCACAGTTTTAAGATAAAAAAGTAAATATAACATGAAACTTCTTTACTCATTTCTTGAATTTCTTATGTCTCATTAGATCTTTCATTACTCCTTATATCACCTCTGTGAAGGCTATTGCTCTTTTAAGTTTGAAGAAAATATTTCCATGAAAATAAAACGTGATTAATAATAAAATAAGTGTATGTAGCTCCTGATTTTGCACAGGCCTAAGTGGCAAAACACATGATTATAATAAACGATGTGTGACTCTGTCATAATACTTTCCATTTCAGAGTTTCCAAATTCAGTATAATCATTCCTTAAAGTTCATACGGTTTCTGTGAGGTTGTTTTCTGTATAAACTGAAAGAAACCCCATCCTTGGAAGTGTTTAGGGCCAGATTGGATGAGGCTTTGGGCAACCTGGTCTAGTGGAGGGTGTCCCTGCCTATGGCAGGGGGGTTGGAACTAGATGATCTTTAAGGGCCCTTCCAACCCAAATCATTCTATGATTCTATGAAATCTAAGCCTTAATAAAAAGGCTAAAACAAAGATCAAGGAACATACTCACTGTCACATCTTTTGTCTCTTCAGTTTGGCTTCAATTGACAGTAGAAGGATATCGGCAATACTGTGTGTAAAGCTACATCTTACTGGGCCTGGGAACTAAGCAGTGTACCTGCAGAGATGCAAGAAGTATGGCCAAAGTTTGACTGTAGCTTCCCTGCAAGAAGGTATGCAGTCTTTTGAAACACAGAGGAAACCCAGCTCAGAAGTTATATGGTAGAAGGAAGAAATAGAAAAACTATTCTTATTTTAAATTCAATGAAATGAGGACATAACTGGGTTTATCATGAGCATTTTTCTCTAGGCTTCCATCTGAAATTTGTGATCAAGAGAGTAGGGTCAATTTCTTAAAATAAACAAGAGGCTACCATGTCAGAAAGGTGTGTGCATACGACGCACACTGTTCATGCTAAAAGAGTATTGAGTATGGTATAACACTAAAACATTTTCATTCAGCACATATTTCCCTCTTGCGTTTGAGCATTCATGAACTACTTGGTTGACAATTTTGATATGAAATTTTTGTCAGCTACAATTGATGTTCTGGATTTAAATCAATATGTTTTCATCAGTTCACTGATAATCTAGGTATAACTGTGATCAATACAGAAGGACTTGGAGAAATCCATCTGAGGTCATTAAAGTCAATATGTATAGCTTACTAGAGATATCATTTCTATAATAACTTTAAAGGCTTAGAATGAGTGTTTTTAGCAGAGTTTTGTCTTGAGTTGACAAGTATGGGAGAAAATACACCTCTTCCTTGTATCATTGCTTAAAATTTCCCCGCGTTTACTAACATATTTCCATACTTGTTCATGAAGGAATTTTTGCAGATGAAGTTATGCATTACATATCATATAAGTAATGTAAGTAATCATAAGTTATGTACCACATATCATATAAGGCATATATAGCATATATTACTTTAATTTTAATTTCTTACCCCAAAAGGCATGTGGGCACACATATTCCAAACTGCCGTAATTTTTGTAGGGAAAAAAAAGTACAAAAAGTAAGGATGTATTTAATATAGTATGAGGATGCAGTGCTTGGCTGGCCCTACAAGCAAGGAACGCATGTTTTCAAGTAATGTTATTTTCCTTACACTTGTGCTCATCTTTTTTTTTTTTTTTTTTTTTTTTTTAAACAAAGCAAGCTAACAAGAATACATTTGAAAAGAATTAACTTCTGTAGTAGAGGGAGAAAGGAGGTGCTAAGTCTCGTTCTCTTTCAATGAGCTGAGAAAAAAGAAAAGGGAGGAAGATTGAAAAAAAAAGGTTAAAATCCATCATTAAACAAATAATCCCACATTATATTTGCAATCAATGAAAGCTGATCTGAGGAAGCTAAGATGACTGGCAGCTTAGAGATTTGGATTTCAAAATCTTGTCTCCCAGTATTTCTCCAGACTTTACCATATGCCCAGAATTTATATCCTACTTTTCCTCCACCCTTTAAGTATAATACCAGTTCAGCATGTCTTCTTTCTTATTCTTTTTTTACAAGAACCCTAGGGACTTAGATATGTAAATCAGAAATTCATAGAAGGGACCATTTGGAACATCTGTTCAGGCCACCTGTTTATTGAAAGCAATTGCATCAAGCTCTGAATCTGTAAGATTTGGTATAGCTTTTCAAAAAATATTTAACCTCATCTTAAAGTCTTTCAATATAGTGAATCACTGTACCAATGAATCTACTGATGTGTTGGGTTGACCCTGGCTGGAGGCCAGGTGCCCACCAGAGCCGCTCTCTCACTCCCCTCATTCACTAAACAGGGGAGAAAAGGTGTAACAAAAGGCTTGTGGGTCGAGATAAGGACAGGGAGAGATCACTCACTAATTATCGTCACGAGCAAAACAGACCGAACTTAGAGAGGAAATCCTTCAATTTATTACCAAGCAAAACAGAGTAGAGGAATGAGAAATAAAATCAACTCTTAAAACACCTCCCCCCACCCCTCCCATCTTCCCGGGCTCGACTTCACTCCCGGCTTCAACCTTCCCCCCCTCAGCGGCACAGGGGGACGGGGAATGGGGGTTACGGTCAGTTCATCTCACGGTGTTTCTGCTGCTTCTTCATCCTCAGGGGGAGGGCTCCTCTCATCGTTCCCCTGCTCCAGCATGGAGTCCCTCTCATGGGGTGCAGACCTTCAGGAGCAAACTGCTCCAGCGTGGGGTCCCCCACGGGGTCACAAGTCCTGCCAGAAAACCTGCTCCGGTGTGGGCTCCTCTCTCCACGGGTCCACAGGTCCGGCCAGGAACTTGCTCCAACATGGGCTTCCCACAGGGTCACAGCCTCCTTCAGGTGTCTTCGCCTGCTCCGGCGTGGGGTCCTCCACGGGCTGCAGGTGGAATCGCTACACCCCCTCATCCTTCCTCCATGGGCTGCAGGGGGACAGCCTGCCTCACCATGGTCTTCACCACAGGCTGCAGGGGGATCTCTGCTCCGGCGCCTGGAGCTCCTCCTCCCCCTCCTTCTGCACTGACCTTGGTGTCTGCAGAGTTTCTTACATCTTCTCACTCCTCTCTCTGGCTGAAAAAGCTCTCTCTAGCTTGTTTTTTTTTTCCCTTCTTAAATATGTTATCACAGAGGCGCTGATTGGCTTGGCCTTGGCCAGCGGCGGGCCCATCTTGGAGCCGGCTGGCATTGGCTCTATCAGACACAGGGGGAGCTTCTAGCAGCTTCTCGCAGAAGCCACCCCTGTAGCCCCCCCGCTACCAAAACCTTGCATACAAACCCAGTACAATTGACCATGTTGACATCTTACTTCAAGGTCTCTTTGAAACACCCTTTATCATATAATAATCATAAGGAATCATAGGTATTGGTACCACATATCACAAAGTGATTTAGAAGACTGACTTACACCTTTCAAGTGGTTTTGACCCAATGTGAACCTTGGGGGAAAAAATTACTTCACTAGGGTGACAGTTCTTTGCCACTCAGTAATCATTGTTATTCATTTCTCATCTGTCTTCCAAAGGTTTTATAGAAATTGCATTAGGAAAAAAGGTGTTATCTGCATTAGGCCATTTTCCTAGTGTTTAAATCCCCTTTTTTCCCCCAGAGTTTGTATTGTTTTGGGAGTAAGAGATTTCACCTAACTCTACATTTCACTAGCAGAGTTTCAACAATTTTTTTTTTCTGAAGATTGAAGCTGTTTCTGTGATCCACATCTTCAAAAAAAAAAAAAAAAAAAGAACCAGTAAACTTCAAGCTGTGTACATGGTACATTAGGTTTCACACCAGATGTTCACCTGCCAGTCACATGTGAAGGGAACACACCATATCTTTCCTGCGCTGAGAGTGTGGTCTTTAAGGTATTTAGTTGATTGATTCCTAATTTTCTTGCAATAAAAATCTGAAAATCCTGCTTTCAGCAATAAACTAATTTAAAATAAAAATATAATTATATATATTTATATGTTTCAATATCATTAATCACATTAACAAAATCCAGTAAAATTGTGTGTGGTTTTTGGTTGCTTGTTTGTGTTTTTTTTAAAAAAAAGCCTTAAGCATCTCTTATACCTTCCCTTGCTAGCTGTTACAAAGAGCTAATGGACTGTGAGCTTTTGTCAAACTTCAGTCACTGATTGTCTTAAGGCCACTAGACTTAACACTCATCAAATTCACATTCTTCCCTTCCCCTCATTTTTCCTTCAAACAATGTTTTATGACAGAACACCCCCAACCCCCCACCCCCCGTTATTTTGATTAGCACACCCCTGAATAGCAGGCACGTGGGTTTCTCTGCAAGTCAACCAAAGGGGATGAACCCAAGTGAATTCCACAGGGGTGCTGGCACCAGACACAACCGCCCAGCAAGGTCTGGGCTTGAGCAGTTGCGCGCATTTCTAACTAGTAATGTCTGGCACAGAAACTGCTCAGTTGTTCACCCCTTGCAAGAGAGATTTTCTGAATGCCTTTTGTGTCTAAATGTTTAATTCAGATGCCTTAAGAGGTGTTATTTGATTCCCTTGCATGAATGTCCATGCCCATTTATGCGACTGGACTTCAGCAGCCAAGACAATTCAAGGTAAGTGAGCATGGTAACAACAGCCGTCGCTGTCTGCCTGTGCTTACCTGTACGCTGACACACTCACAGTACACAGTGCATTTGCACGATTTCCTATCCTTCTTTTTCTAGCTGACTTAAAGAGCCTAGCTGAATATCATATCATGGGAGATTATTTCCATCTATTTTTAGTAGGATTTATAGTGATTTAATGCATCTCATACAGACATGCCTTAGGAAAGTAACTGAGGGATCTCTAAAATGACAGTATATTTGGGAAACATAAAAAGCTCTCTTCATAGGGTATACTTGAACTGTTTTTCCAGGTCATTAGGCTTACAAAAAACATATAAGGAAACAGGTTGGTTTTATTTCACATCTACGTGAAACATTCTTGTCTTTTAAAAGCACTTTTCTGACCATTTCTACTATTTACTGCATCACTAGGTTTATAAATTCAGTTGTCTTTCTTATTATTTTTTCTATCATCTACGTAAATTCTTTCTAGGGTTCAGAAATAAGGGAGACTGCTACAAGACAAACACACTGAGCTGGCGTATGGCTTGAGGCAATTAATCTACATTTTTCTGATACTATAAATCCCTATTTACATCAAATGAAGAAAGGTCAGCAGAGCTGCTAATGAAGTCTGCCTCGCTGCAGTCAGTATTCATTCAAGACGCAGCTAGAACTGCTATCTGTCTTCTGCATAACTCACTTCATCAACTTGGCTGGCAGCTAATATTTTCAATGATAAAGAGGTTGAAGAGAAAACTTTTTTCACCAACCATTTTGGCTCTTCTAAATTAATCTTTTCACTTCCATTTATTCGTTGCCTTTATTTACTTGTTCATTTCCATTTTCCTATCATGCACCTTATTTTCTGACTTTCCTCTCAGAACAGCTGTGTTTTTTAATAATCCTGACATCTGAAGAAGGTAATTCTTTCCACTGTGATCATCTGCCAAAAATGAAGCATATCCTGTAAGAATTAGCCCAGCAGTGTGCCTTCAGAAATTATGAGTATTACATATTCCCAATTGTGAAACAGTACCAGCCTTACTCCTGATAGACTTTTCTACACATTATGTGTACAGGAGATAGAAAAGATGGAATGAGGCTTTCTCAGCTAGATTGCTCTTTGAATGACATTAAGTTGCTTTATTTTCTCATAAATGGATACATCTCAGACCTCAAAAGGGAAGACACTTTCTAAGTAAAAAGGCAGCAATTGGGACACTGGATTTACTCAAAAGCGTTAACTTGCAGCAATACCTCATTGCTATCCTGCTTTGTTGACCACAGCTGAAGATGACTGAAAACTCTGTCTACTGCTATAAAAGGATCTCATTATGCAAATACCATTGGACTAAACTAATTTTTTTCTCAATAGCTGACTGAGCTAATGAAAATATTGTTCTCCATCATGTCAAAAAGCTTTTTTCTCAACCTGCATGAAGCCAAATAATAGAAAAGGACTGCATTTCTTCATGTATACCTGTGGATGCTAAGAGGTTTTAAATCCTCTGTGTAAATGGGCAGTGTTGTTGTAGCAGGATGGTCAAAGGATACCAACTTGTGGTAGGTTGACAATAACTTATATTCAGTTTAACAACAATAAAAACCTGCATTACACTAAACAGAAGAAATAGCATGTCTTTTCTGTTTTAAAAAATAAATCTTAAAATCATTTAATATTGAGATGACCTCAGCTTTTATTCCCACCACTTCTGAAAATATTTGGAACTACTTTCTTCCTGAAGTAGTCCCGAAGCAAAAATTTTCGTTCTTGCCAAAACCTCCTAAACTCCTTTTTTTTTTTTTTTTTTTTTTTTTAATTAAATGTAGGGACAGAACAAAGAAACAAAACTTAAATTGCCTTTAATGCAGTTTCACATACTTCTGCTAGTGTATGAACTCAATGCAGCCTAACTCAAATGACTTCTCACATTTTGTAAATACTATAGATTAAAACTTAATTTGATATGACAAGATCCAGAGAGAAGCAGCAGCTTTTCAATGGCCCCTTCCATTGTGAATTACACTTCAAAATACAGTTTTAAGGCAGTAAAGAGATAAATTTATAATTATAGGCCACAACTTAGTATCTGAATGCATGGGACAGAATTTAAAAATGGTAGCTCTTTGCCATATTCATAGTATAAAATCCTTCTAAATCAAGAACAATGCCATATTTTAAAGGATTCATTTTTTAGTATTAAAAATACAGTAAGCATTTATAGATGATAACTTGTGGTCTATCTATAAAGGACTTTTGTACATTAAAACATACTGAAACATGTTTTGAATTTCTTTGAAAATACTTATGATAGTTCCACTAGGATTTCACTTTCAGTTTTACAGCTGCTCTGAATCTTAACACTGACATCTATTATGAGAGAACTGAATTCCTAAAAAGTCACTTTATGCATAGCAATGCCACTGGCATGATTTCACAACAGAACTAGAGACAGTAATGACTTTTCTGCAAAAGAAGCAAAACTGAAAAAAATCAAAACCAGCTTTAGGTTCCCAGCTCTTTTAACAGTACCTGCTTGTGTTGATAGACTTTTTGATCATCAGACATTAAAAACAATCAAGTGAGAGGCCTTTCTTATGAGATTTCTCTACTTGAGAGTAAGTGGATTTGGGATGGAACCCTTGTCATATTGCATAATTAGCGCGCCACAGCCTTCTCTCTTTCTAGTGCCCACTCAAAGCTAAAATATTTTCATATTAAGTTGAAGAATATGCCTAAAAGCCAGATGATAGCTCCTGCTACACAAGCTTTAGAAGGCAATAATAATCACAAAGGAAGGAAAAACAGGAATGATGTCCTATCAGGGTTTAATAAAGAGTAGGAGTCAACTAAAAGTAAATAAATTCAGGAATTTTTATCCATCAGACAGCACTGAGATTAAGCTGTGTGCTCTCTAATTGCTGGATGGAATTTCTGTCCCACTGAAATCAGTCTCCAGCAAAAATTTAAATAAAAAATTCAGCCAGTAGTGAACATCTGCATGACCACATACAACAGACTTATCAATGGATTATTATTTTAGAGTTCCAGATTTCTCTGCTTGGCAAAAACACTATTCACAAATTGATAGGGATGAATATAGGTATTTTATCAATGTTTCTTATAAAGAAGCAAAACTCTCTTTCAGTAAATAACTTTTACTTTTTTTCAGCATCTGAACTACTTCACCTGAAAATATTTTACTTCACTTTTCCCTGAAACGTCTTCTGTTTTCTTAGTTTCAGGGTCTCCAAAAACTGTTTTATTTGTTGAGTCATAGATAGAAATTTTGTAGTTAGAACTATAGACATTTATTCATCAGTGAATTTTGAAATTAGGACCATGGTCTTGAGTACGCTTTGGAAGTGAAAGATAATAGTGAAGACTGGGGAGCACAGCAGTAAAGTAATGTCAGAAACCTTGAATCATTGAAGAGGCTGCTGGTATGCTGTTCACACTGGTACATCCCTTGGGAAGGAGAATCTCCTCTCCCCTGTCAGCAACACATAGTAAATTACTATAAAGATGATGGATGCATAGTCAACTGTCACCAGATGTTTGTCTGAGATGGAAGGGCAAAGTATCTTAAAAAGTTGAGTTTATACAAAGACATTTATCATTTTTTCTAGTGAAATATCAGGATCAGTTGTCCTCATTACTCGCGGGAAGGACATGATCAAAAAGGAAGCCTCTCAACTTAAGGATATCTATGGAAAAGGCAGTAGGAAAACATCTGGCATATCCATGCAGCTGAAGCTTATTTTTGCTACACTGGTCAAGTCCAAACCACCATCCAAGCTAGGATCAGCACCCAGCAGTGAGAGTGCGCACAGGTTCTTTGGCATATTACCAGCTACTCTCAAGCTGTCATATCCTTTCAAACCATGAATAATAGCCAGGACTCTTCCATGTGGCAGCAGGGAATCAGCATTCTAAAGGGACAAATTATAATTGCTTCTGTATCCTAGTGATCTGCTGAAGGAGCTGATCCTGGAGTCCTGAGAGCTTTTCTCACAGCATCAAAAGCAGAAAGCTGTAGAATCTGTTTTTAGTTGCCTGACCTTTGAGGGAAAGAGCCAGGCCAGAACAAGTCTGTGTTTACATTTCCCAGTCAGGGGAGGAGTGACAAGATTGGTAAGAGTGTTAGAAGCACCAGTTTTGCAAATGTGAGGAAGCCGTCTGTTTTGCATTATGTTGACCACTATATAGAATTCCAATTTTTATTTCCTTTTTTTCCCTTGGGAAAATTGTTGCTTGCTGCTGAGCAATGATGAAGAAATAAATGAAAGCTGAGTAGAATGAGGTGTGTGTGAGAAGGACTGACACGGTGAGCATTTTCACAGTAGAGGCCTAATAAACGGGAGCTTTGGTGTTCATCTGATTCGGAATCAGTGCCAGAGCCTGATGCAAGACTTTGAAGGTTACATTTTGCATTCAGAAATTAGTGATTTCTTTGTTAATCCATGTTGGGAACATAATTTGGTCCTACCCATGGATGCTGCTGATATATGCTGTAAGCCTTTGGGACATTTATATTGAGGAGAGCTTTGCCTGAGGATGTCACTGAAAGCCCTTGGTAAGAGTCAGGCATTTGGGGTAGACCTCATCAGCCTCTCTAAAGTCTTTTTCTTCCCCTTTTCCCTAACAATGCCAGACGAAGGAAGATCAAGGAGGAAGTTAAAAGGCTGCAGTATGCTTGACCTCTTATGGTGGTGGCCATTATGGTACCTGCTGTGAACAAGTGGAAAACTATAAATACAATGAAGGCTTTACCACGGTCCTGAAGGAACTTGTAGCATTGGGGTAGCTTGAGAACTTCGCTATATGGTGCAAATATGTGGTTTATATAAAAAAATTAAATATGCAGTTTAGATGTACTCTACAGCAGAATTGCTTCTCAGGCCTCCCTGCAACAATGTTTGTTAGTGAATTTTTTCAGATTTCTCCTGAACAGACAATTTTTGTCTTGACCAAGGTTACGTAGAGCCAGCTGTTGCTCTGCCTCATGTTTGCTCTGCTGGCACTGATTTAATTTTTGTTCTTTTATTTGCTCATATCCCAATAAGCTGATGCCTACTGCAGTTTCCAAGTAAAAAACATAAGCATCATTGTGAAATAATCACGCATTCTGAAATAATGTAATTGCTTCTGAAATACATTTTTCTCTTTTCCTTTTATATCTCTCTTTCTTTGATGTTGGTGGCCAAAACCTTCCTTGTGTCTGTAATTAACATGACTCATCGAAAGTACTCTTCCTCTTCTTGCTTCCTTGGAAGCCACATTTGGATAGACTTTAAGCAGATCTCATTTTCTAAGGATACCCTTTAACTTTTAATATTTTCTTTGAAATGCTGTAAAAGAGAAGTTTAGTCAAATACTCTGATGGACTTGAACAGTGTTTAATAGTGACCTGCTTGTATGTATTTTCTTGTAATGAGAATCATTAAACAGATGGGGGAAGTATTAAAGTTGTCACTGAACTAATAAGTCATTTCTCTATGGAAAATCTCCTGGAGACCTCTTTCAAGCTCAAAAGTTTTATACTTCCATGTACCTCACTAAATGAGGCATCTGAACAGGAGAGATCTGTTTATTGAAGCCTGTATGACTCTCTGAATATATGGCAGTCCATGAGCAGCTCAACTTTTCTGCAATGAGGATTTGTTATTCGTTATTTATACTTGTTAACAGTAAGCTGATTCAGATCATACAACATTCAAGGACCTTGAAAATTCCTATAAAAATGCAATACTGTGAAAAAAATTGCTCTGAGTCTTTAGATAATGGAAATGTATTGAAATTGAAATTTAAACAGTGACATAATATACAAGAAACCTGGTAAATTAAACTGAACATTTGCACAGATATGTTTAGTTCATCTGTTTCCACACAATGAAATTATCCGCAGTGATTTATCTGCAAGTGTTTCTACAAAACTATAGCTCCAGTTGTAAGTCCTTTTTTTTTTTTTTTTTTTTTTTATTAGCTAAGATGTCATATTAGGTGGAGAACAGAAGGAAATATTTTGGTTTGGATCATGTGTGCAGCTGCCTCGGCAGCAAGAGGACTTATGCCTGAAAAAAGAAACCTCTGTACATGGTTTGTAACAACATCTTCTCCTTGGACTAAAGCATCAGCCTGACCTTTCAAGGGCCAGGTTCTGGCATGTTTATTTTCCCTGCGTACTATCTATTCAGGCTCCAATACTGAGCTCAGTGCAGATGCCGATGGCTACAACAGAGATGAAGCTGTGTTTATTCAGACCAGGTATACTAAGCTGGAGTTACTAAATCCTATATCCTAGTCAATATTCTCAAGGGCAGTCACCACTTACAGCTTCCCCTAAATTCACTCAAGTTTATGAATGCTCAACAGCTCCTGGAAATCTTCCCATGTAAATTTAATTGCTAAAACAGGCTTTTAGAAACCTAATGTTAGGTACTCAGAGTTGAAAAATTTGACAGTGAAATCTATTTTGATCCAGGATATTTTTTAAGTTTTACAATCCAGTAACTCTGAAGGTTTTTTCACATGTAAGTTACCTTTTTGTTGATGGTGGTGTACACTGACAAGAAAAAAAAATAGCTGCTTGTATTTCCGGACATTAAATAATGCCCTGTCTACTTGGACTCTTAATTAAAAAAAAAAAAAAAAAAATCTTTTTGATGGCTTTGGAGATAAGCCCTGTGTGTTTTAACTCCAGAAACTGAATAATCAATTGTTTCAATGGGCCTGCTGCTCACATTTGTTTTTTTCCAGGGGAAAAAGTGAATAGTTTCATTTTTCACTCACAAGGAACAAAAGGAGTTTCAGTGCACTGAGCTGTGCAGCCTCCTTACCTTCCTTTGTAGTAAAAATTTTAACACAATAGCAGGAAGAAGAAAAGTGAGATTTAATTTCAGTTCTAATAAAAAAAACAAGTTCAGACTTCCTACTCAAGTATATAAATGTTCTGAAAGGGCCAAAGCTAAGGGTAAATATTCTAGTTTAGGGCACGCATTTTCATACTGTTGGTTGGGGGAACAAGGAGGAAGGGTTTGATTATCAGAGAGGAAAGGGCATTTTAATGTTGCTTCCAGAAGTTTTGAGTCCATATGTGTTCCTTACAAAAAGGTTGTATTATTGACTGCCTGATGGCTCACCAATGCAGTGACAAAATTCCAGCTGCAAAAATTGTCCTGCCTGTCTTGTGGCATACTTCTGTCACCAGAGGTGATGGAAAGATGTCTCCAAAATTAGCGTTGCTGATGGCAGTGTCTGCTCTAGCCATTGCTCTGTCTGCATCTGTCCTGCACAAGCCTTGCAGAGTTGGTGAGCTTAAGCCATGTAGAAACCAAAGCTAAATGGCTGAAACTGAATCTAACAGGCTTTCTCTACAAGTGCAGCTTCAGCCACAATCAGCTGTACTTCATAGTAGAAGAGATAAAAGTCTAGTTTGTCATCTTGTCCATTGATTTTCTAAATCATCAAAAAGTATGAAGACGATTCAGTTCAAATTCTTTCCCACTTGCCTGTATTAATGAAAAAATATTCTGACTAGTGAGCAATATATTTTCTACGTCGCCGATTTGATGTTTTGCTGTCCTCTAACTTTGTGCTAGGGGATGGCATCTGCCTGTTTTACCACACTTGAAGCCAAGATCAAATAAAGTTCCCAAGTTTATTTCCCAAAGATCTGGCTGTTTGTGAAAAGCAGAGATGTCAGGGAATCCTGATTGCTGTGAAATGAGGATGAGATGAGGCAGTTATCTAAAGGGCAGGTCAACTTTGATCATTGCAATTCACAGCTCTAACAGGCAACTCCAGGCATAAAGCACAGAAGAAACATGAGCCAGTAACCCAAAAAGTCTATAAAACAACCAGCCACTTTGAGAAAAAGACTTTGTAGAGAGCTCTTGTCTGGCTGACCTCCAATTGCCAGTTGAGTTGTGAATGGGCTAGGTGGGATCTGGAGGAAGAGTAGAAAGAGCCCCCACCTGGTTTTAAGGTCAGAAAACTGAAATGGGCACATAGAGGCATAGTATCTACCTTGTGGGAATGCAGCTTTTTAAAGCATGACATTTACGCCTTTTCAAATCCTCCCTCAGAATGTTTAATTCATCATTATGAAGGGGAATAAACCTTCTAAACTGCTTGTCTTCCATGGGAAGCACAAACAAAATTGTTCACTTTTGTACCTTCATTAAATGGAGTTATTTTGGAAATCACCATACTCCTGAGATCTAAAATGTACAGATGCCACTTAGGTGACAAAGTAGATAAGTAAAATGTTTTTTCTAGTGCATACCTCCATATGCTCGTTCTACAGTTGTAAGGAGGAATTATGATGGTTTTTGTTTGTTTATTTTGCATTCACTAGATGTTTGGGGAAGGTTTTTTTCTGGTTTTGCTGAGACATGATCTTTGCAAAAGCTGTTGTCCAAAGGATGAATTGACTAAGAAAAATTTCCCAAACCCGCTTCCAGAAAACAAAGGATTCATTTCATCAGTAATCATGCTGATTCTTTTTCTGATATTCAACCCTGTACTTTCTTGATTTATTTCTTTGCAACTACTTCTATCAGTTTTCTTTTTCAGCTACTTTCAAATATTGTCTTAGTGTGAGCTAAGATTATTACCAGTGAAAGATAGAAGCAAAGAGTTATATTTTTTGGTCTTTCTCCTCTGGTTTTTTTCAGAGAAAAGCTGACTTAAAAACTAGGTTCCATTTATACCTTCTTGGTTTTTTCTAAACTGCTGAGCTGGTGAGCTTTGCAAGTTCCAGCCTACAACCCCGGTCCCTTGGGTGTCAGGTTATTGGAGGCATTATTGCTCCTTCTTTCCTGTGTTGGTGGTTGAGTTTGCTCTAGTGAAACTCAAGGCACACTGAAGAATAATTTGTACTCAGCTCTTATCCTGATGTGCAGTCAGGACACAGCCAAAATATGCACCCACGTCAACAAGCTGGGAAGCTCAGCTGAATCACACCTGATTTAGAAATATGTAATGAAGACAGTAAATGCACTGAATACATGGCCTAATGAAACACGTGACTTCCCTGGTACCTGACAAAACTTGGAGTGGTTGTTTATTAATATCTATGACTAATACATCCTCTTAAGTACAGTGGAACTCCAGAAATGTCCTGAGGCTGATCAGTATAGCAGTTATTATCAATTGGTTGAAGGTTGTTTAGGTACCTCCTCCAGGGAATGAAATTAGAATACTGCAACCCCACAGCTTTAATTAAAGCCAATGCTGAGAAACAGGGAACCATAAGTAGTTTCCCGTCATTCTACCACCATTCCTTCACTACCTCTGCTCTACCTCTCTCTATGTAAAGATTACAATGTTAAAAAAAATCAAAAGTTTTTCAGACTGCTTATTTCTGTCTTACTTTTGCAAGCAATTAAATGCCTTTTCTAAGGGCAAGTGAGATCAAGCAATGGAAGTTGTTAGTTAAATACAGAGTCTGGAGAGAAAAATGCTAGTCTATAACTTTGTATATTTTTATATCTCTTGTAAACGTGACATTTGGAAGTGGTACTCAGGGAAACCACATACTAAGTTCATGATCTTGAAACATAATTCCCTTTTACTGTAAACAGTTCCATGTGCTGACACTGAAAGAAAACTAAATGAGGTGAACCCTAAACAGATCTCTTGATCTGCCTCATATATAAAAAGCATAAAAATAGTATATGACAAATGATGAAGAAATCATGCAATATGGTAAGATACCATGATCATAGTCATGGGAATTGCACCTAAGAGGTTAAAAACACAGGTGTCTGCTTAGGTCTTCTACAAACATTGTGGATGGAGATCCGCAAGGTTGGCATGAGAAGGAGGGAGTCTTATAGCGGCAACACGGCCCTGTTTTGGCTAAAGAATGCGGAATAAAGAGATAAATGGTTTCTACATGGAATTTTGAAGGCCACGGTGCCTGGAGTGAGACCTTTTGCTACATTATCCATGAAATGAATATTAAAGTTGACATCGCTAAATATGATAATGAGCTAAAAGAAGTACATGCTAAACATATATGACTATAGTACTTGATTCTCCACCCAAATCATGTTAAATGTCACCCCTGGAACAGCTAAGAGTAGAGTATAGAGGATATTGAGGAAGTAACCCCTGGAAGGGGAGAGAAGAAATTGAAGACCCCAAAGAGGGAGTTGATGGGCTGTGGTCCTTTTCCTCCACCCAAGATAGGGACGCCTTCTCGGTAAGCAATTGTGATTTCACCTTTTTGGTAAGAATACCTGGGATAATATTTTGCTAGCATTATAATTATAATCATAGTCATATATTAGCACTATTGCAGTAAGTGCATTTATCAACGGTGATTCCAAACTCTTTATATCTGTTGCTTTAATAAACTTTTTGTTAGTTTCAACTTTGTGAAACTGAGTCAGTGCGAGTCCTTTGGGGGCTCTGACAGGCAAACATTGACTCTGCTATGTGGCTATATACATAATCCTTTAGACATGAACTGTTGACCAAGACTGGACCTAGTCGCACCTAGGCTCCTCTCTGAGAAGGAGTTTAGAAAGCAAGGGGGTTCTTTCTGAACCTTGTGACTCAATGAGAGGGCCTCCCTCAGCCGCACATCAGACTTTACCTTTTACATGACAATAGTACCTATATAATTTGTATGATATAGATTAGACACTACTTTCTAAACAGAGTACCAAGAAGCCTAGACATCTGAGCAAGTCTTCATTCTTTCCTGATTCATTAGTACAGCCTTGTGGTCTCCTTCACCTGCTAAACCTGGTATTAAAAAACAGGCTTGCTAGGTTAGTCTGTCAGATGTCAAGGAGGCTTATTAACTGAAGTATTAATGTGTTTTTAGCTTGAAACCATGCACTTTGACAATAGAAAACTTTTAGGATAAAGAAAAGCTTAAACTTCTTCAGCAGTCTGAATGGCAAGTTCATTCATTTTCCTTAAAAGCACAGTTTATCATCTGAGACATTTTTCTGTCCCATTTTAGTCATACATTGCAAAGGGAATTAATTTTTTTTCTAACTGTCTCACCTCTGCTTAGGCTGGTTTTCTTTGTCGTCTTAAGCTTATTGATATCAGGAAAGCCTTGCTATATCTAGTGAGGAGGCTGATGATTCCTACTATTTGTTTGAAGAGCACATTAGTGACAGATGATGAAAAATACCAGAAGATTTCCTGATGGGGAGAAAAGGATGAACATTACTCTGGTGCTTCCCTGTGGAAATGCTGATATTTAGAGAGCTTTCTGTGTAATAAATGTAGGAGATAGGAAAATCCCTTAGTAGAAAGAACATCAAAGCCTTTAAAATTGAAAAAGAAACCTCCCTTTAATTGATTGTTCTGTAGCTGGTCACATCAGGGAAGCTATTTGTGCCTCTCTGTCTCTCTCACTTCCCCCCCTTCTTTCTTCCAACAAAAGAATAACTGAATTAAGAGAAAGGACTTTGGCAGAATATGGAAGGGCAGAAGCCCTTCTGGGTATCTTGTCAGAAACCAGATAAGCAGAAATCCTGCAGGAATCCTGGGTTAATAAAATGGATCAAAACTGTCATCTTGATGTTTAACTCTGGTTTAGTCCTTGCCATTAAGATGATTGAATATACAATTGCTACTGAGAAGGCAACATCTTACTCTGTGAAAGTAAGGCAGTGATATCTGAGCTGCCACAGTCTTTCCCTATACATAGCATAATTGACTACCGGTTCTCAGATGACTCCAAATGGTATTTTAAAATCAAAGTTGACTTTTAATAATGAGTTGTGGTTGCCAGATATATGTGGTATGGCCTGTCCTTTTATCTCTTCCTGTCTCTTCAATGGAATTCTTCCTGTTATACATTCTTTTCATTTCTTTTTTACCCATTCATTTGCTGGTGAGATCTCTCATTACTGTTCCATTTTTGGTTTTATTTTGGTTAGATTATTATAATATAGATACTAAATTCACTGTTTACATATAAGTGTCCTGTTTAAATACAAGTAAAAAAATCATGCATTGCATATATTACATATTTTTAAAAGAGCAAAAGACCTAGACATTAATAGTACTGCTGATAAAATTGTATGTAGACTTCTAGTGAAAAACATTGCTGTGGCAGCACTGAGTGTTTAGCTAAAAGCCCCCAAATTGCTTTGCTAATGCTCTTGCTATCCACAAGGGATCTCATATGCCAGACAATAATAGTTCCCCCTGTTGCTCTTCTTAATTATGGCTTCTCATATGAATATGCTCCCTAATCAGAAAAGCTTTTAGATAGATTAAACTGGATACTGATTACAACCAGAGAGATTCCAAGAAGCTCCATGAAAGTTCTTATTTATGTTTTTAGTACTGTAACTGGGTGCAGACCTGCTGTTTCTGTGGGGCTCTGGGTCACCAGGGATCCAGCCTCCGCTGCACCAGCAGTTTTTAGTTTAAAAAACCCCTACTAGTAAAGGTAGAAATAAGCTCAACATGGATTAACCACCTGAGTATTTATCCAGCTTCTTGCATGTATTTTGTCACCTGTACTGATTTCTCTGCCATGGCTCACAATGCCAAACTTGTTTAGCTTGAAACTCAACTCATATATTCCATAAAAGTCTTGAGATGGATTTTCTTTATATCAAAAGAGTGAGAATGATTTCTAAGTTCTCTTGTTTTTCTTTGTGTACAATTGTCCTTGCTTCAGGAAGGATCGTGTAACAACTTTGTTATGGGGTAGATTCCTCTAAATGACTTGGAATGTTGATGACCATCTGCAGGGAATATGTATGAACTCCAGAAAGTTTTAAATATTGTTTAAAAACTGACACAATGTTGACGCTTGCTATGAGGAAAGATATAGGCTTCATGCAATAATGCCTAATCCCTTATAGTCACTTTAAATTTGGAAGTCCATATATTTAATAATGTAATCTATATACAAGTCTCTAAACCCTGTTTTTCAAACAGATATCAAACTACATGCTCTGACTGCAGAGACATAGTTTCCTTTAAAAAACTTTTCTCATCTTAAAGAAATACTGATTCTGGAATCAAGATGAAAAATAAATACTTAAATATCAATGAAGTTTCTAAAAGAAAACTTCAAAAGCTATCTTTCAAAGCCAGCTGGTCAAATGAAAATGTAGTCTCAGCCCAATTCATTACAATTACATATGCCCACAGAGATCGTCTAAACTGAAGAAGAGACAGTTCTGTGTTAAGATAAGTGGGGGAAAAGTTATTCTTCAATGATAAGATAGGCAGCAGAAAGGGTTCTTTGACTTTCTGGGAATCAGATAGCTCTGAAGGATTGTAAAGGAGAAGGAATGGACAGGCGATTGCAAGATTCCCACTATCTTCTGAGTAACAGAAAGCAGGAAGAAGATGATTCTGGAAAGGAACTGCTGGATAAAAGTAAAATTAAGAGTTTGGTATTTGGGGGCAATGGACCACTTTCAACAAGAAGAAGCAGCTGTGAAATCTGGAAGGCCTCCATCTCAGTCAAAGGAAAACCAGTCTCCCCAGCCAAACCGATCAGGAGAGTGTTAAATTATCGGCAAGGGGAGAGAGTGGAAAGGAGGTGAAAAATAGCAATTCCTTAGCATAAAATCAAGATATTGAGAAGTAAATTAATCAAAGCATCGCAGGAAGTGAAACAAAGAAATCCTGGACTGTCTATATGAGCATAAAGAGCCTTTCAACAACAAATAATATTCTGTTATTAGTCAACTATTAACTAACTTTTATTAATGTGATGTCACTGACATTTTCTTGAAAGATTAGAGACATGACATCACTTGTTCCAAAGTATTTAAGTAGGACGATGGTATATTGTGTTAAAAATGGTACCGTCTGGCTATGTCTATACTAGTAAATTAAACAATGTTGGGGAATTTTTCTGCACATTGGGACTTCATTGTCTATATTGCTAACAGCTTTGAACAATCCCTGAGATGGTTTTGGCCTGCATCAACCAGCACTTTTCCAAACAATTCCCCAGCACATTATGGAGGTTAACATTGGACAGGGACCACTCCAAAAAGGCAATTTGTATGCGGTCACCCTGTCTAGAGTGTAAGAGAAATTAATAATAAGAACATGACCCCCAGAAATCGGGTGGGGGGTGGGGAACAGGTTTGATTTGGTGCTTTTTTTTAATTTAAGTACTATGTGATAAAGTTCTCATTCTCTCACTGTTGAAATGCCAAAATTATGAATTACTTTCATGTCTTAAGTGTTATATCTGAGAATAACTCTTTATTAGACTCATATTTGTACACAACGAAAAATGATCACAGAACTTGTGCTTATTTAAGAATGCAAGTTTTTGTGAAAATAGAATATTTTTAAAAGTAACAGGATAGATATTGGGACAGCCATTGAACCTGTACACACATACATATGTGATCACTAGTCACCACAGATCACTAATACAAATTGATCAGACCATTTAATAAGTTCAGGACAAGATGTGTTTAAAATGACCAAGTACAAATCATTGATTTTGGAACAAGAGAAACCACATATGGAAAACATAGATGCTGAGGAGACACTGATTCTTTTTTTTTTTTTTTTCTTTTAGGTTAGGCGTTAGAAGCAAGGTACAGAGTGACATGAGTTGTACGTGTGACAGTCTTGTTATTAATGTTAATAAGGCAAATTAAACATTTAGGATCTGTGTAGACAGCATTATGAGGTAGTAGTAATGATCTTATATGAACTCTGTTTGGCACTGGCATGATGTTCCTTGAAAGCTGTGTCCAGTTCTGGTGTCCACATTTCAAGAAGGATATGTTTACCATACTGAGACTCCAATCAAATGCTTAAATGAGTGAAATAAAAGACTTATAGTAAGAAAATTGAGGAGCTCCACTTGAGTAATTAATAAGTAAAAATTGTGGTAACTCAATCACAATTTAAATGCACCAGCAACAGGATGCAAAATTTGATAATATGGTGCCACAGCCCATAAAACAAAGGTTTAATGACTGGAAGTAGAAGCTACACTAATTCAGTTGAGAGCTATGGCTTCTACAACAGCAAGTTTAGTTAACATCAGATACCTCACTAAGTCAGTGGCAGCTTTTCCACATCTAGAAACTTTAAAACAGAGTTGAGGTGGGGTATTTTTCTGTAATAATTTCTGCAATGTTACCACTACTTCAAACAGCTTATCTTTTTCAGGGTGTCAAATCAGCATGTCCTGAAGAGAGGAGCTGTAACCTCCTGCACAGGAGCTCTCAGTGGATTGCTGGGATTTAAAAAGGCATGTGAGGAAAAAACATCTCTTGCGTCTTTGACCTTTGTCTTAGTTTTATGCTTTCTCCAAGCATATAAGCATTGTCATAAACAGGACACTGAGCTAAATCAGTGGTTGGTCCAACCCACTATAGTTGTTCTTACCTTCTTACTACAGTGGTCCTGTCTGCCTTGAATTCCTATGAATGTCAATAGAGATCAAATGTATTCCATTACAGGTAATTGTTGTCTTTTGTAGGCTTGAGTAGAAAAAAAAATAGTGCCAGCTACTCAGGAAATTGCATAGCTCTTTATATAGCTGGATCTGTAATTATATACTGATGCCAGATTACCACAGGAACAACTAATGGAAGCAACTATGTGACACCGCACAGGCTACACACCTATATTTCAACTGAAGTGTATTAGTCTGGTTAACTATTTGAAGCTCCATTGAGCTGAATAAAGTATAGCAACTGTATGTTTCAATTAATGCAGATTTCACCAAGGCTTTAATCATTTACTCCTTTCTAGGAATCTCACACTTGATCTTAAGAGTATGAGCTATTGTAGTCTTATGTGCAATCTATTATATGAGTGTTGTAAAGCTTGATAAATATGAAGCTGCCTCTTACAAAAATGGCATTTTTCCAGTGGCAGAGATTACTGTAGAAGACATTTTGAGCTTTTCAGTAAATTGGTTGCAAATCATTTTGATGTTTAGAGTGCTCGGTGTATGGATAGTGACAGGTTCTGACAAGGCAGAAGTGGTGTGACATTATCAGTAGCCATGGAAATGGTCCCAAAAAGGAATGCTACAGTACTTTAATGTAAAAAGTGCCGTTGATACTTTCATAATCTGTTCACAGATGGCTTATAAACAGAAAGGGGTGAAATCAGCTGAAAAAAGCTATTCAGTAAGAAGTACACACACACGCCTCTTGCCTGAAAGTATATTCAGGTGTTCTGTCAGCCAAGCAGCACACACATTTTGAAAAGAAAACAGAGAAGCAGTGTTTCTGAACTGAACTGTAGAAAATTCCCAGAGAAGAAATGTGGTTAATTTGAGCAGGGGTTTGAGTTAGGATGGAGTCCAGGAGGGGATCCAAATTAGGGTGGGCCACCTGGTCATCTTTTCTCAACACCCGTGCATCGAGGACAGAATTGCAATCTTAAACTAATCCCCTGGACCAGTGGACAGAATACTTGCCTGACTATAGCAGTAATCTTCCATATTTCCAGGCAATCTCTACGTGTGAAGTGAAGTTTACCCTGGGCACCATATGTTTTTAAACACAATGCCAACACAGTAATATACCTATTATCCCCAAGTTCTCATGAGAGATGCCTCCTATACAGCAGCATTCTGCATGATGCTTGTTCCCCACCAATCAGGAAAAAATTCTAACCCTCTCATCTAGCATCTTGAGAAACATATTTTCTAAACTGTAAGAAAACAAAATCTGGGCTATGAAAGTTCCCGTTGTATGCATTCTATTGGCTGGCATACAGAGCCAATCTATTCATTTTATAAAAGTGACTAATGTAAAACATGGTAGAATCTAGATTGGAGTTTTTCACTGTGTTCACTTTCTGAGCGAGTAAAGATGGGAACTACTGGCAAGCTGTAAACACATTTTAAAATGAGCAAACTATTCATTAAGCTCATAAAAGAGCAAGATGCAGCCCATAATACACATGCATGCTGCATAGTACTGGCAAAAAACTCCATGATAATGTATTTATGAAATGCTTGCATTTTCAAAGGAAGAGGTCACTGCATGACTAATCAACTATATTTTTAGTAATTACACAGAGAACAAACAAAAAAACCCAACAGATTACAAAAACTCTCAGAAAAAGCAAGCTCGTCTTTGATTCTGACAGCAGTTTGATGCACAGATGATAGCGCTATGTGAAGGCCCCGGGTGAGAAAGTATGGTTATTGTATGGAGCCCTCTGGGCTGCCCTATATCTGCTGCCAACCCATGCACTGTCAGGATCATGCCTGTGCCAGAAGCCATCTCCTTGGCACTTCTTGTCCATGAAACACACATTTGCACCTGTCACAGGAGTTTCTTCCCCATGGATGGACCAGCTGATACCAGCATCCTTGCTATCCACCCTTGCTGACTGAGGAAGAAACCAAATGTCAACACACATTTTGGGTGGCGGATCTTTTACAACAGTTCATTTTGGAATATCTTCTCTCACCAGGTGAAATTAAGGATCAAAAATCTTTGTATGTATTTGTGTATATATAAGTTTTCTTATGATAAATATTAGGTACAAAATTGAAATCAAAATTAGGAAAAGGAAAAAAAAATAATTCAGCAATAGAGTAAACCTATGGAGTAAGTCTGGGTTTAGTCATTATATAGGGTTCTGCTGCTGCTCACCTCCCTCAGTTATCAAAGTTGAGGGCTTATCTCCAGCATAATTGTGCCCTCTGACTCTTCTAGGAAGCAATTTTTTGGGTACTGCCCTCCAATTACACCCCAATTTCATTCAATAACTGTCACGTCAAAATTTACTCTTCAACCCGCTCTTCTGTCCTTTACCGTCATCTTTCTAAGCACTCATATATTTCATTTTGTTCCTCTACAAAATACAAATAAAGCAGACTAGGCATTTATGGCAAAAATAAAAAAAAAACAACAAACCCCTAATGAATAAGTAGATATGCAGATTTCTTATCTCTGTGTTATCTCTTTCCTTCACAAGCTTATCTGTTTGACACATCTCACAATGTAAATGCATTTTAAGAGTTTCTTCAGCTTTGTGTTGTAGTTTTCATATTTGCAGAGTAACTTCAATTAACTTTTTTTTTTAGCATAGTTGCACTCTTGCTTATTGGAACCAACACTTAAGTTTGTTACATAAATTGCATATCAAAAGAATTGTACCAATATCTTATTAACTTCTGTATCCCTCAATTGTTGCTGTCTTTTCAAAGCAAAACATGACATTAATATAAGAGGAAAGGAATATGGGAAAGATGAGTTTATACAGCTTAACAGAAGGCTTCTTAACATTGTAACTTTTGGGAAGTCCCTTCAAAATTTCTACTGGTCAAACCACATAAGAATCTGATTTATGTTTGCGAATGTCTTCAAATAAGCTAAATTCTTCCTAATTCAGGTTTAGAGGGAGAGGAATTTGAAAAAGGAAATAAATCCACAGAGCTAATTATCCACTGATAATCTAATGACTATTTTTTGATTGGCCCTAAGAGTACTATTTCTGTAGACACATACTTGCAGCACATAACAGGGAATATTTAAGTGATACTGAATATCCTTTCCACCAAGACTGTAGCTGTGCACTGTGATTTCCCCAGGAGCGAAGCTGGCTGCAGAGGATCCAGCCCATACCCTCCTTCTCACTGAGGGGGCTGTGCGTTTCCACCTCTGCACTTCAGTTTGCTGCCTCCAGGATGGGCTCTAAAGCAGATCAGTGAAATATCCTGAATCAAACCAGGTATTTTTGGAGGTGGCTTTCCAAGCCGGATTCCTCATTTGGCTTATAGCACAACCCAACGCAGACAGTTGCATCAATGCAACTGAGATCAGCGAATTATAGCAAAGGGGCTGGAAACAAGCTGCAGGGAGAGAGGAAGGAATTGTCTCAGCACAACTTTAGCTCCTGACAGAAATACATCATGGAATGACCTCCCTGCCTGGGGTGTTTCAGGACACAAACAGCCCAGCAGCGCAGGCAACGTGTGCTATACCCATGCTCAGAACATGAATTCTTGGTTCCCAGCAATGCAGTACTACTTCCTTCCTGTAGACACTCGTTTAGCCATCATAGGTGCATTAAAAGGTAAAGCAGTTTTTTCAGTGCTTATGTTGTTGGTTTTTTCCAAATATACAGTAGAATTAACTGAGGTGCTAGTTTAACTTGTTGGGGAAAAGAATCTTTGTTCCATCTTTCAAAAAGCAGCACTGAAGCTTTCATTCATCTGCTTTTCATCCAGTGTTCTTTTCTGGCCTCCTTTCTGCTTCCTGCCACACAACACAATATTATTATGAAAGCTTTTAAAGTAATGACAACTGCATTAAGAACACATCACTTGGAAAAAAATTAACCATTTTTCTGTGTGTAGGCAAAAAAGGAACAGAAGTTTGCTTGAATTATGAAGGCCACACACACACTGGGCAAGTGCCATATGATCTCTGAAAATTATCTAATTGAGCTGCAGCTGGAGACAGTCACACATAGCTGTAACACTCAGAGTGCCTATGACACCGTTTTTTGCTCCCCACCCCCACACAGTTTTTCAGCCAGATTGCTAAAGCAGGGTTCTCTACAGGATGTTGAACACTATGGCAAAAGATATGTACTTAGATATCAATGCTGATATGCTAGTCCATCAAGGCTTCCTATGTATAGTCCACAGAGGAACAGAGATATGCTTCTTCAGAAGCAGAGTGGGATAAGTTAGGATCTTAATGTGTATGATTTAAATCTCTCTTTGGTGAAGCTCTATTTTCTTTTCCATCGAAGACTCAAGGGAAACTGAACATCTAATGTAGAAACAGTCATTACCTTACTAAAGATAGACCTCGTTCCAGGAGCGCACGTAGGCACGCAGTTAATTTTAAGTACACAGGTAGCCACCAAAGCCTTTTAAATGCATTAAAGCACATCTGAGCATCTTGTTAGATTGTGGCCAGTAAACCAAACTCTTGCAAGTTATTTTGTCTGGGTACCCAACCAACTTCAGGGAATGCAGCAGTAACACAGGCTTCTGCTTCCCTGTGTTCAGCTTGAAAACATGACTGTAATGTCTGATGTCAGGCCAACAGAAGTTAATGGGAAGCTCTTATATTTCTTGCCCATCTATGGACCAGTAAAATGGCCAAGGAATGTAGCATAGCTTTCAAAAACATTATTTAAAAAAAAAAGACAACTACAGAGAGAAAAAAATCTGAGAATTTGGGAAAATGGCTTTCAAGTTAAAATATTGTGCCACATATCTGACTCCATGAAGTTTGTAACTATTTACTACTATATTAAAAATAGTTAGGATGTAAACTAACTACAACTGATGTTGAAATGGCATTAGGATCAATCAGATCAAATATTTAATTTCGTTAATCAAAGAGCATATGAACTGCTATCCCTGTGTAATAGAATTATATCTCTCCACTGTGAAATGACTGACTCTGAATTTTTAAGAGATAAACAAATCATGAGAAAAATTTGAAAAATGCTTTTTTGAAAAGGAAAAAAAAAAATCAGAATTTTCCTGTTAATAATATTTCACATCCTTATACTATTTGTTACATGCTGTAGCACACACAAATATAACTCAAGGCATAAACTACTTTTTGTATAATGCTATATAATGAGTCTTTAAAGTAAAAATCAATCTGTTTGAATAGGAGGTACCAGATGTGTATTCACTAGGATGAAAGAAAGACTTTTCTCTCATCAGTGCATAGAAGATTTATGCTTGTAATTCCTCCTAGAGGATGCAGAAGAAATATTCATGAACAGAAGGTGTGATGCAGTATGATCTAATGGATCACTCTAATGCTGAAATCCAAGAATTCCTGTGCTCATCCAGACATTGCTGTACGGTTTTGAGAGTTTTTTTTTTTTTCCATTTATGTCCCTCAGCCTTCTCAACTGTAAATCCTGTGCACTCCAATGCTTTTATGGGGAGGACTAATTAAATTTCAATATGTAAAATGTATAAGATTAACAGATAAGGAATACCATTTTATTCCTATAATCATCTGGGATTCAAACTGCCAAAGAAGGAATGTGGAATATAAACGGAATGTGCTAAGTGCATACAGGCACCCTGATGTACCTGTAATAATTCATATTTAGAAGGATTATTATAGTGGATGGTTTTCACTTCTTATTCATTGTAAAATATATAAGTGAATTTATAATAAAAATAATAAAACCAATAAATGAATAATGAAAAATATGAAACATAAGACAAACACTTCAGAAACTGCTTCTCTCTGGTGCTTCCATCCATTAGACACAAGGTAACGATATAGCGTAAGATTTGTCTTTATGTCCTATCTATGTTTTGGTGACTTTCTGTGAAATATGAGAGATTAGATCACACATCTTGTGCGGAAAGCAGGGCTGAATCTTTCTTATTTCAGGGGTAGTTAAATCTAACTAAAAGGGTTTCTAACCCCTAGGACTCTAAGGTACTCCAGGTTGAGGCCCTTTCCCTTTAGAAGCTCTTCCACTTCACATGGAATAAGTCACATTCCACTGGGAGTTTTGCATTTGGTTTCAGTGAGGCCAGGATTTCAACCCAGTGTCTAAGTCACTACTGAAAATAAGACTTTGGATGGAAAGTCACTTATGTGTTTTTAATATATGGATGTGTAGTGTTTTGTAAAAAAAAAAAAAAAAATGCTCCTTTCACTCATCTTTCAGCAGCAAAATGAGACACAAGCAGAATCTGAACTGAATTATCTCTTGCACTTAAACTGAAGGAAAAACTGACATTTTACACACATTTACATCTTCAGAATATAAAAAATATGTCACAATAAATGCCAGATCAATATCCTGGATTTAAATCTTTTGACAAGTAATTGCTCCCCCCCAACTCTTTGCTTCGACTTCCCCCCACCTCTCCTGCCACATTTTAGAATTTGAAATTAAAAGCATAAATTATATGTTGTAGCTTGGAGCTAAAAAATGATTCTGTCTCTGAATGTTCTTTTAGAACCACAGCCAGCCAAAACTAATTCAGCACAGTCTCGCTGAAGTGCTTGGAGCAGTCTGTCTAAACAGCACAGGCCTTCTTAATTTACCAAACGCTCACACTGCCTCCAATTAGGATGAAAGTGACTGTGCCATTGAAGAAAAAAGTAACTTGACTCTTTCAAGCAGCAGTTGAGAGTACGAAAACTTGCACAGATCAGGCTTTCAGACTCAGGTCACCTCCATAGCTTTGACTTTCTTGTGGGCCTAACAAAACACTAGTGGGAACAGGAAATCTTCCCTGTTTGTATAGCTGCTGGATATCATACGCTGCATCTGCCCTTGCAAAGACCTAGCTTTTATTATGTACCGAAGTCACAAGCCAGATTATTTCAGCGGACTGACCCCTTGTAGTCCATTTTGCATCATGTCCCTGAGCAAGCCAAAGGACATCTGAACTCTCCCATGCTCTGCTTGAGCTATCATTCGCTTTTCAAACATGGACGGTGGCAGAGATTTCATAGGAATGTGCAGGAAAACTTCTTGTGTGCAGCCATAAAACGCTCTGTATCCTTAGCAGGAGGAGACTCTCTGGATTGGTGTTAACAGTTAGGGCTTTGCTCACATGTGCGATTCCTTTTTCACACTTCCAATGAAAATCTATGCATGTGGAATTTCAATTTGAGATCTAGGGTGCTGGAACATGGAACTAATGCACAGACAGGAGGTGCTGGAACGATAATTGCTTGTGCTTGTCAGTTACAGCTACAGCCATAATGGTGCACTGGATGAGTCAACAAAGAAAGAATATGCAAATATAGAATTAGAGCCTGTAGCATAAGTTGACTGCACCAGCAGGAAGAAGTAAGGTTGCATTTTCTAACTTTGGTGTACTTGACTTTGCTACTTTAATAATGTTCTTTTGTTTGGAATACAAAAAATAGCTATGACTTTTTTTTCTGCAAGCTATGTAAACAAATTTGTCATGAGCAACCACTTTTGTAATCTATCTATCTGATTAATGGTTTCTTGGGCCACAGGTATATTAAAATCAAAGTAAAAATGTTTTGTTCTTAAATCATGCCTGTTCTGCAGCAAAAAATCGTTTGAGGTGGCCCACTTAAGTTATTGTGTGAAACAAAGAGTATTTAGAAAGAAATATGATTTTTTTTTTGTTTGCATCTTCATGAGGGTTTAGCTTAAATGTGAGATAAAAGCTTCATTGGTATTTATTTAATCTGATTTAATTTCCCTGCTACTAAATCTAATTTTATATAATTGGAGAAGAGTAAGTAGATCTCAGAGATTTAAAACCTCAAAATAATACTAAAAAACCATGAAATTTTTATGGATAATCACAGTACTCGTGAATAATATGACTTTCAAGAATTCTGCTGGACTTAAAGATAAGTATTCGAAATATTAGAGTCCTACTCTGTTACCAGCTTTTTCACAGGCTTGTTTTATTTTTTTATTCAATTTGCTTTCAAATACCTAAAGAGTTGAAACAAATTGCATCTATCAGGGAAGCTGCAAAAATAGATATTTTATGGTGATAATAATGCAGAAAAATAATGAGGGGAATTTTTTTATATTTCATCCATGTACTCGACAGGAATTCCATTGACAGACATCTCTGTTCTTTATCAGATGCTTCTACTTCCTCTCTCATATGTTCCCATGGAAGTATCAGGCTGGAATGAAAATGGAGAAGAGAAAGGATGTAATTTAAACCTTCACAAGAAAGTCAATTTAAAATATTGAAAGTTCACAAATCAATAGTATTAAAACAGTTATTGAATTTAAATATTAATAAGATAGGAGGAATTGATGGACTGGAACCAGAGCTACTTAAAGTGGATCACATTATATAGCTAAACCATTAGCTTGAAATAGGAAATCTAATTTTCTTAGAACTAATATACCTACAAATTGAAAATACACTGTTGTGACTGTGATTCATAAAAGTAGGGACTAACATCTCTCTTCCATTACACTTATCTCCGTGATTGCCATGTACAATTTATCTCTTCTTTTGGACGCTGTGGTAAACTTCAAAAGAACCTCCAAATAATCTACTGTTTGTGAATTACATATCTTAAATACATACGTAAAATTTAAATGAGGAGCCTGGCCCTGTACTGCTAAATTCAAGTTGGCTATAAACTACACAGTGAAATTCCTTTGACTTTCTTGTCACATTACTAGCCCTGTTACTATGCCAGAAAAGATTTTGTCTCATTATTTCCTTCAGTAGAATTGCAAAGGCTTCATGTCATTGCACTATGCCACTGAAGAACATTATTTTATTAAAATTTGTATGGGGCAGGACTTAAATTTTTATTGTGACAATGAAACAGATAAGAAGGTGTATATCAGAGAAACTTCACAGAGGTACTGTGAATGTATATTTTCTATGCTTTAGTTCCATGACTTTGGATTCCTTAGGGGTACATTTGTTTGTTTGTTTGTTTCTTTTCCCTAAAGAACAAACTACAGAATCCTGTTTCACCTTCTTTCAGGACAGTACCATGCACTGAGCATTATTTTTCAGCACACAACCAAAAAACAGTTTTGCATAACATGAAACAGGCCTACGTCTATTAGAAGTTTATTTTAGAACAGACTTATTACCACAGTGCATTATGAGTGTGTACCGGTGTACAGTAAAAAGCTCTCAAGAGCATGTAAGCAGTTTTGTTATTTGTTTGACCATTACAACATACTGTACACTCTACTCTTAACCTGGAATATGCAGCAAGATTTTCAATGAGCTGCCGTACTGGATTTATTCTGCCTGACCTTGCAGTAATTGTTTACATTTATGAGGATGCACGCAGTGCCACAGTTACCAAAGCATTTGAGTCTCTGTCCTGAGAATGTCACTCCTGAAGTCTTTCACAACCTTAATTCACATCTGGATGAGGAAAACAGAATTACCTCATGATGAGTCACTCATCCTCATACAGGATGTACTAAAATTGCTTGTCTGCTTTTTCTTCTGTAACTTTTATCCCTCTGAATGGGTTAATTAGTGTTTTAGGATCTACAGTCCATGAGAAAAATAATGCATGAAACACTTCAATGGGCTACTGCCCATTGCTTCTCAGGGATCAGCGATACATTTCCTCTTCTTTGAGCATGTACACAAGATCACAATCATCTCACCTGAAATGGTATAGTGCTATATTTACCCACACTAGTATAGTCAGGGCTGCTTTCCCATTAAAGCAGAGCTAGGTCAGCTCATGAGAATCAAAGTGGTGTATTGACTTTTCTCAGTACTGAAAAAGGCAATAAATACCCTTGCTGGCGCTTGGCTTCATCATTCTGTGAAGCCCAAGGTCTGGTAAAAGGCTTTGGTGAAGTCTACACCAAAGATGGAGTCTTATCTACACTGAAGTGCTGGATATACAATTCTTTGTCCATTAGATTACACGTAGTCTCTCATGTTTGGTAGAAGCACATGCTAGTAATGAACAAGGACAGCCATGTTTCAAAATGCATTGGCTGATAGGTTCAACACTGTGAACTTTTCCTTTTCTGTGTACTTGACTCTTTCTGTCATCATTTCTCTTTAATTTTCCATCACGACCCACTGAACCCTGTTATCTGAAGACATAAACTCCACGGTGTGCCTAAAACCATGCTGTTTAAATTTTGCTATTTTTGTGTTGTGAAACTTAGACAAATTTTTCTCATTAATGTTTTTGATATTTGCATCATCATCAGATATTCTTTGTTTCATTTTATTGTTTGCTATTATGGATGTATGTTTGAATTTTAGCATATGGAAGGAGATAAGGGGAGAAAAATGTGTGAAGCAGTGAACACATTTCAAAACATAAAGTCAGAATGAATATTACTATTATTTGACTATATAATAATGCAGCAGATGACAAGATTAATATTAATCAGCCTACAACTAGAACAGCCGACACTCATAAATAAACTACTTTGAAAGACAAATGATATTAAGTAAACACACAGATTATGATGGATTCATGCTCATCAGAAAACTGGAATAGAGTGAAAGTTTTCAGAAGGTAACAGTAGGGAAGAAAGTAAAAAAAGTTGAATTAGAAGACTGGAAAATCATCCAGAGTATCCATGAATCTGGACAATGATCCAAAAAAATCTCTAAAGTTTCAATTTTAAAAGTACTGTTTCTTGTTGGATGTGGCTCCTGCAAAACTATCAGTCATTGCCAAAGAATTAATTTATAAGGGCTGCCTGGAATGATGGTTCCAAAACTGAGATTCAGTTAGGCAGTCCCTTGGATGGGGTAGCAAATGTGCTTCAGTCTTACAAGGTACCTTTACATCACCGATAATCTGGCCTGTTGCCTTTAAGAGATAGCGAGAGATAATAAGAGATCTGAAAATACAATTAGATGTGCATCATGGGAAATAAAATATGACAATTTTACATCCTGACACACTTTAGAAATGGCAATGACAAAAGTAGAGACAAAAGTTGAGGGGGAAGAAAATGATAAGGCTGAGTTGATGAAAGTACATGCAATTTTTTTTCCCCTGGACTTCTCTGATTGTACACCGTGGATCTTTTATGCTTTATGTATGGATGAATTCCCTAAACTTCAGATGCTTCCTTTCAAGCAGCATTGTGAAATAATGTTGTTTTTTCTACCCTGTGGAACCCGTTTGAGATGGAAACCATGTAACTTTAGAGTGGATGCTGTGGAAAGCATGCCTTGTTTAAAAAAGAAGAGGATCCATCAAGTCTGGGAACCAAAGAAACCTCTTGTTGTCCAGCTGTGTCAGTCAAGAAAGAAGCGTGATTTACACAGTCTGGTTTAGTCTCAAGTTAAGGTTTTCTATTTAGTCTCTCTGCAACAGACACACTTCATTTCTTAGGATAACATAGTGTGGCAAGAAAGAGTCTATGCATTTATAATTTACAAGTGTGGTCATAATTTAAGGCTTAAATATCAAAGGACAGGTCAACGAACAGATAATATAAGCAAACGAGCTCAGTCCAGCCATGGTTGTCTGAGATGAGCCAGATCGTGACAGCTCTGCGAGGATGGGGGCTGATTCCTCTTGAGAGAAAACACAGGCACACAAGTAGCAGCTGTAGCATGGCTGTAGCTCTTGGGATTTGCGCTCGGCAGAATGACACACACACACACGCACAGATACACAGAAAGTGCCCTGCTGCAGCAGCAGAGAGCTCTCTGCTAATATGGTCCTCTGGGTCCAGCTGTACCTACCTTGTTATATAACTGATTAAACAGGGCCACATATTAATTGCATCTCTCACGTGTCTGACATCATCCATGGAAATATGGCTGCTACAGTGAGTGTGAGTGCATATGTTACATCTCCAGCAACGATCTCATCAGCCAGTATGAGAATCACTAGACTAAAGTAACTATAGGGTAAAGTCTTATTTACTTGAGCTGTGGAAGCTCAAACTTTTAATGTCTCGAGTCTTTGGTGCAACCCACATGACAACTCAGATGACAGTCATGCACTATGAGTCAGGCAGGCAAGAGTATGCCTCCGGTACCCGAATGATTTTAATTGCAATACAGAATCTGTAATAAGCCCTGTTGATCTTTGTTGTTTTGTCTTTAGCAGAGTGATTATTGACATGGGTAGGGTTAGACCATGTAGCCAAAAGTAATTAATTTTGTTTTGCTGGTTGTGAGGAATTTTAACCTTAACATCAGAGAGAATGCCTGTATCACTGCTGATGCGTGCAATGGTAATGAAGGGTAAAGAAAAGCTGGGGGGAGGGAAGGAATTAGTGACAAAATTGGTGTTACAGAAAACCAGATCAGACAGACTGTAGGCATTTCAGTCCTGTTTATCTTACTTCAGAGTATTGATTATTTGCAATCAAGAAGACAAAATCTGCTAAGGGTGAAAGTCAGTTAAATAGGGAATAGGTTCTTTGTCATGTTAGTTAAGAATTCTTCTATTTACTTTTTCAGCTTTCCATTATTATAGCAACTTTCCTTTTTATTTATAAGAGGCTGAAGATGTCTGCATTGCAGCATAATTGGTTCTGGCTGCTAGCCACCTGACAAAGTTAATTATTGATTGTCTGTGCATTGGTCCTGTGAGAGAATCCAATGTCTATACAAATTAGTTGAAGGCAACTGTCTCGTAAAATAGTCAGAATAAATCCTTTATACCTTGCTAAACAGAAATGTGATAGATTATTGGCTTTTTGAGGGAAAGGGCAAAGTATAGTACTAACTGCTATTCATGAATGACAAGGCTTCTCACTGCTGAACTCAGTTCAAATCAAAAGGTACAAGCATTAAGGAACTGAATTCACAGATGAGTCTGAAGAATACTAATCATTTTCAAACCCATCCCACTTTAATAAATTGCTGGTGCTAAGGGGATTATTTCAGGTTTTGAAGGGCTGGGATTATTGTATTCCTGGTGTTTAATTTCAAAATGCATTCTTCCCATTACATTTTGAAATTAAGATATTTTTATATATTTATAACCATGGAAATTATGCCTTCAGATAACCAATTTTACTCTCTATCTGCAATCTCATAAAAGTTAAGAAGCTCATGTTTGTGAAGTATTTAAACATTGAATACTTATAGAACATCTGGAAGGAGCAAGTTAAAACTTCACTAAAAACCAGCCACACAAAGTTCCCATGAAAGCAGATTAAAATTTCCATAGGATGAACGATATTATCAGATCCAGATATTGCCATATTAGCATACCCAAGCACAGACGTAAATACTTGTTTGGCTAATCTTTAATTAAAAACATTTGAAAATACTACTTTTTTCTTCATTAATTCACCCACAGTGAATCACAAGACATAAATAAAGTAATAGAGACAAGCTCTGAGCCTTGGTGGTGAAGCAAACTTCAAAGAGGTGGAGAAATCCTTGTTTAGCAAGGCCTGTTGACCCATCATTTGACTCTGCCTGCAGAAGTTTCTGTTCTCACTCCCCTACCAGCTCTTTGTCACTGTCCTTTTACGCATAGGTTGCCGCTGCTGGAAATCAGCAAATCATCTGAACCTTCCCTGCTAAGCTTCAGCTCAAATGAAGCTGGGAAGTTTAAAATGTTGGTCTTTATTAGCTGATTTCTTTGGGACTGAAAGCGATTAGGGAGCGTTCACACAAGCAGCTCAGCTGGCAGGAAGGCAGTACAGGCAACTGGAGGCAGGCTGGAACAAACCAGTATTTTTTGCCTGCACAGCTGTAGTCAGAGGGGGATGTGTGAACAAGCCTTAAGGCTCCACAGCTGCTTCCCAGAGTTATAGTAGCCTGGTCTTCTGCTAATGCAGATAGCTGCCATTGCACAAGAGAAACAGTGGGTGAGAAGGCAATAATGTGTCTAGCAGGACATCCTTTGATCCTCCCTCTCCCTGATCTTCCATGAAATCCTTTAGTTCCCCCCGAGCAGGGGCTTTATGCTAGATCCGCTGTCCAGGGACCATCCAACAATTCAGAACTCGAGGCAGACTTTATGAACTACCTATGAAAAAGCTATAAACTTAATAATGTATTTTCTTGTTGAAGAATACAATTGTTGAGGTACGAATCCTCATGAGTTCCTCACAGATACTCCAATACTGTTGTTTTTCAGCTCTGCTGTAAGAAATGTGTCTCCGACTTACAGGTAGAACCTTGAAAACATGACCTAGAAGCTTTGAAATCAGATACTTAAGAAAAATTACCATAACTAATTACTTTAAATTTTCCTCTTCTGTCCTTTTTAAATGATCTTATAATTTTGGACTGACAGCAGCTATGATATTTCAAAGTTTAGAGTCTGCAATATTATAATAATAAGAAAGTGACCCCAACTACTTTAATTTTCTGCCTTAGTTTAATTTGGAACTAGATTCTTAACCAAGGAAATCCCCAACATGCACATTATGTGGAATAGCAGTAATTTCTTTTAGAGAAAGAATCATAAAACTCACCTCTGGTCTCATTTAATTTCTATCTTTCTGGGTATTCATAGTGAAATCAGTGAAATTGCACTGAGATAAAATGACAATAAAATCAGCTCTTCTGAATAAATGTAATAAAATCCAGTGCATGTAAAGAGCTGTGACCCGCAGGTCAAGGGAGGTGATTCTCCCCCTCTTTTCCCCTCTCGTGAAACCCCACCTGGAGTACTGCATCCAGCTCTGGGGCACCCAAGTCCCAGAGGACATGTAAGAAGGACATGGAGCTGTTGGAGTGAGTCCAGAGGAGGGCCACGAAGATGATCAGAGGGCTGGAGCACCTCTCCTATGAGGACAGGCTGAGAGAGTTGGGATTGTTCAGCCTGGAGAAAAGAAGGCTCCGGGGAGATCTAATTGCAGCCTTCCAGTACCTGAAGGGGCCTACAGGAAAGATCTTGAGGGACTGTTTATCAGGCAGTGTAGTGACAGGACAAGGGGTAATGTTTTTAAGCTGAAGGAGGGTAGATTTACATTAGAAATAATGAAAAAATTCTTCCCTGTGAGGGTGGTGAGGCACTGGCACAGGTTGCCCAGAGAGGTTCTGGATGCCCCCTCCCTGGAAGTGTTCAAGGCCAGGTTGGATGGGGCGTTGGGCGATGTGGTCTAGTGGAGGGCGTCCCTGCTCATGGCAGCAGGGGGGTTCGACCTAGATGATCTTTGAGGTGCTTCCAACTCAAACCATTCTATGATTCTATTATTCTATGATTCTATGTTGGTAGCTCTCAGGATGGTGGTTGGGTTGCCTGGGGAGGTATTAAATATGTTCAGTAGTGTTCAGATAATTAATTTGTTATTGATGTGCAAGTTTCTCTTTCCACCACTATAAATCTTATTTTTAATTTTTGGTTTTACTAGGGTCTTCACATCCTGGTATAACATATGCTGGAGTATAGAAAAAACAAAGCAAGTAATTTCATTCTACAAAATATACAGCTAGGCAAAAATAAGAAAATGGTAGAAATATCATGGAACTTCCCTTCCCTCTCCCTTCCCTTCCCTTCCCTTCCCTTCCCTTCCCTTCCCTTCCCTTCCCTTCCCTTCCCTTCCCTTCCCTTCCCTTCCCTCCCTTCCCTTCCCTTCCCTTCCCTTCCCTTCCCTTCCCTTCCCTTCCCTTCCCTTCCCTTCCCTTCCCTTCCCTTCCCCTTCCCTTCCCTTCCCTTCCCTTCCCTTCCCTTCCCTTCCCTTCCCTTCCCTTCCCTTCCCTTCCCTTCCCTTCCCTTCCCTCTCCCTTCCCTCTCCCTTCCCTCTCCCTTCCCTTCCCTTCCCTTCCCTTCCCTTCCCTTCCCTTCCCTTCCCTTCCCTTCCCTTCCCTTCCCTTCCCTTTCCCTTTCCCTTTCCCTTTGAGATTTGCCAGAATGTTTCAGCTTGAAATGTCTGATAAAAGAGTATGGATGAGTTTAAATGCTTAGCTGACTCCAGGCACTGAAATCTTTAAACTTCTGCCATTACTGCAATCAGGTCAGTGTTCCACCAATATAATTTTGTGAAAGAATTTGCAACCACACAGAGCAGAGTGATGAAGCAAGTGATACTTGTCTATTTTTAATATTAACTCAGTTGTCTTTTTTTTTTTTTTTATTTAAGGATGATCTCGAAAGATTAGCTGTTCAGCATACTTTACAGACATTCTTGTCAAACTGGGTGATTTGCCTTTATATTCAAACACTGCCTCATAGGACAGATGGAAATCAAAGGAAGATTAGCAACAGGATAGAAATGCTTTTTAGAGAGAAAGCACAAGCTTTTAATATGTATGTTTGTTTATGCTCATTAAAAATCTAACTTTTGTCATTTGGCATTTACCTTGTGCAGCCTCAATTCATCTTTAATGTGGATAGCTCAGTCCAATTATCTAAATATAGTCAGCTACCTGTACCCCTACTTAAAGGTACCCTGCGGTATCTCAGATGTCTGCACAGAGGTTGCATTTAAGATAAAGATCCACAGGAGATCCACGACCCTCTGGACTAGAAGCTGAAGGCTTGGAGAAATACCAAGCATGTTTGAATGCCTTGTTCAGGTTTGACAGTTGTTAACAAATTTGCTGTCAAGCAGAAGATTTTAAAAATTAACTCTCAGTTCAAACTAAATGTAGCTGTATATGGGCCTGAATCTCATTTATTACTAATTTCTTTGCTCTATAACTCTAATAAAATCAGAATTGCGCTTTGTTTACACAGTGCAAGTGGCATTATACTCACAATTTCTGACAAGACATACAGCAAGATCATGTACGGAAAAAAAATCTCTAGCATACTCTCCTAGACCAAGAGAGTGTGAATAAAGCTAACTATGAACCAGCTGAGTCCTGTATTTCAAAATCATTCTTAACAATGTCTAACCTTTTCCAAGCTCATCACAAAATTTTCTCAAAATTTTGTAGAATAAAGGCAGATAATTCGCTCCTACTGTCAAGACTCCAAATTCAGTTGGCTGAGAAGAAAGTTAAAGGGAAAAAGCATTGCTTTAGGTTGTTTAAAGATCCTGAGAGGTACCTGCCAGGCAAATTGTTGTATCAATGAAGTACACAGAAGCAATGTTCTCTGCAATTAGGTAAAACATTTGATAACACAGTGGCTGTGTCCTGACTGTGAAGTTCACAGAGAGTTCTCATTAATACAGGAGTAAGCCTGTTTGGAGACCTTGTCCTCCCTAGCTCCTTCCCCCCCCATCCCCCCCACCCCCCTCACCCCCAAGGTGACTGTCCCCTTGAGCTTTGCAATAGAGGTTGTTGCTGTGAAGTTGCTCCTGACCCAGCATCCACCTTGGAGGATCAATGTGTATCCTTAACAGTTTTGGAGGAGAAGAAAAGAATAAGGTGATTCTTCTTTCCAATGAGCTAAGGCACTATCCCAACTCATGCTGGCATTTTATCTTTGCTTGTACTTTTACTGTTTGAGGATAAGAACTGTGGCTGTTACAGAACTGTCACCAGGATGTTGGATCATGCAGGTGAAAAAAACACAGTTTCGGTTCTCTAAATCTAAATCCAAGCTAAAGTCAGCCAAATGGAGGAAACCTTAGCATTGAAATACTCCATCTTTACATCAGTGTCTCCAGTTCTATTTTTTCAAATAGTTAATGACAACAATGGTAGGTCAGGTCCACAAGATCAAAACATCTGGAAGAATGGAAATGTAGAAGTCGCAGACACATGAGTAACAGCAGCCAGTTTACTGCTGCTATGAATTATTACTGTCTAGCAGCTGAGCTCTTGTAAGTCCATATTCCCAATGACAGCTGAGAAATAAATCTCATTAACATAAACCACCATGATGGAAGGAAAGAGGGGGAGGCTTTGGAAAAAATCTATGATTTTGGTTGAGATGTATCTTTTTAATTTTAACTTCAGTATTTGTTTGGTTTGATTTTCTTATACCTATACTGAATCCTTTCCTACATGTTGATCTGTTAATGTTTTGCTTTAAACATTTACATATTGGCACAAGGAAACTTCTACATTATTTTCTGTTCTTAAAGTCTGTAAAAATTCACAAATTTGATCCTTGTAGTAACTTAATGAACCTTTATGTAGCAATTACTATTTTCCCTAGTAAGTTAACCAAAGCAAAAATCAAGCCTATTCAGTGTATTATTGTCAAAGGATGGGAGGAAGGAACTAAGAAGGAATATATGGGTTGGTAAGATTGGCCAAATCACAGGCAGAAGAGATTCTGAAAGGATGTATTTTGGGAATGCTGAGAAATGGGGATGGGGTAGCTAGTCACTCTTGTTGATATGAATAATAGAATTTGAGAACATGGAGCTGAATACGTGTAATTTTCTGGTGTATCCTAGGTAAGGTACACCAATAGAAAATGCAAGAGACATTTAAGCAGTGAGCTTTTAATAAGGCAATCCTGTCATGGTTTGTAGAAAAACTCTTCCAAGTGACTTCAGATTCATTCTTTCTGAGCATGATCTGTTTCACCTCCCATATGGCACTTATGGAGACTTGTCAGCTTGTACAAATTCTTCAGATTTTCATAGCTGGGGAAAAAAAAACTCAGAACAACAAAACATTTAGAGCAGCTTTTAATATTATCAGCAAAATCAATCCCTGTCTTTTCTTCAGGCATTGAGAGACATCTCAATGTCATTGAGTGAACAGACATTCCACTTACGCTTTCTATTTTAAAGAATTAAATATGATCTTTTTAGCATAAAGTATTTTTACTTTTAAAAAAATGTTGAAATTACACCTTTTTTTTTTAACATATACTTATTTATGGAAGGACATTTTCTAATAGAAGTAGCCTTTCTAACAGAGTGCAAATGGTGTTCATGTCCTATGATCTGGCAGTCAGTTACTACACTCATAGTTAGCCCCAATACTCACCATAGCTGTCTTGGCCATGGCATGGCCAAGGAGAGTGTACAGTCAATATTAGAGTGTATAGCCAGAAATACTGTTCAAATAGTTCCTAACTATTAACAATTAATGGGTTTTATAAAGATTGAAAATAGTGAAAACTACTTTTCCGAATATTTAAGTGTTTTAACTGTCTTTAAAATCAAAGTGGTTTTGTTACTTCTTCAAAGTTTTATGTACTTTCCATTAATTTATTGATTTGTTCAAGTGTATTTCAGACGCAGTGATCTGTTCAGAAGGCAAGTTCAAATTGGAAAGGAAAAATCAAATTAGGCCATAAAAATATTAGTTTAATGAAGTAGCATGAGAGACCTAACAGCTGATATTACTGTCCCCAAATCCTATACTTCCTTATGAGTTGAGATTTCCATGAGTTTTCTTAATACTTTTGTTTTGCTCAGATGATGTTAAAATGAACTTTCTCTTGAGTAATGAGCATTGGAGTTTTACGTGGGCTTGGTAGGAAATCCAGGCCAGGGAATTGTACCTTGACTTTGTAAAATGTAGTGCATACACTTCAAGTAAATTATAAAGTGGAGGGATTAGCAGGATGATACATTAAGTCTTTTATCAGACTTTTTTTTTTTTCTGAATAGCATGATATATATTAGATGTGTGCATTAAAAGTCACAATAGCCACAGAAATTACTGCATTCCATTAACCTTAAATTATAGTAAAGTTTTAATTAAAAACATTAATTTTAAATAAATCTAAAATATGACAAATTCTATCTATAATCCTGTTCTACTTAATTTTGGTGCATATGCATGATTATATTGCTATGTTATTGCAATTATTTCAAAACTTTTTTTATTTGCAAAAAGAAATCAATATAAAGCAGAGCAATTCCAATTAATATTTGTATTTCAAATGCTTTGTTTGATCTGGAATTTTCAAAAAGTGTAAATGAATTAGGTTCTTTCATTCATTCAGTTTCATTGGGAATTTAGCATCTAAATCCCTTTGGCTTCTTTGGAAACCCTACTTAATATGCTTCGTATGGTTGCTTTGCCTAGCTATGAATGTATAATACATTGCCTAAATGTCACTGGAAATACTACTGATTGAAAATAAAGAGCTTCTGGTATAATAAAAAATGTACTTTCTACAGATAATATTGCTTGCTCTCTATCCGTGGTATCAATTGCACTGGAAGTTCACTGTCCCATGGCTGCTGTAAAAGATACATGTCATATCAGATAGTGGAAAAAAAATCGTCTTTGGTTAAGAGCCATTTGGTGGTCAACATACCACTTATCCTCAAAATTGAGTTTAACTAGAATTTAAATGGTTTGTGGCCTCTTGTAAATGCTTTGTACAACTGGGAGAAATGGAATGGGTCAGGAAACAAAGATGGCTTTTATTCACAGATTGGAGAGGAAAAACTGCTGCAAATCTCAGGCGGGTTGAGCTACGCAGTCTTACTCAGCCAAGCAACCTGCTTGTGCTGTTGTCATCCGCTCACTGCAGTCAGTTCCACCAGCGAACAACTGATGATTGTAAATGAGAGAATGGAATTAAGACAGCACAAAGCCTTCTTAATCTCATTAATTAATTTTGCAGATTTTTTATCAGTGCTATGATTTATCAGTTCTTTGACTTACAGCAGGTATCAGAAAAAAGCAGGTGTAAAAAAAGCCTGTGGCACTTGCAGCCACAAGACTTCTGTTAGTTTTCATTACAGAAGATGCCATAAAGGAGAAATCTTCATATATGACCAATAGCAGACAAGATTAACACAGATAACTTACAGCATGTTACCTCTTTCACATTTCAGTTAATTTTTGTACCGAAAGCCATGAGAAATACTTGATGATTTTGCTCTCTTCTATAAAATAACTAAACCAATAAAGGACCAGAATTTGGACTTATTATATTTGGATCTGGGGAGATCTGTAACATTTTTTAAATGGTGAACTCAATAAATGAGGCAAATTTTAACATTAAAACAGGAAAAAAATGGTAGTAAACATTCTCATAGACCGGTGGATTTCATAATATACATATGTGGATAAGACTAAAATATCCTTGTATGATAAGGACCTGAACAAATGAAGATGATTGAAAACCTTGTATTGACTCAGTTAATCAGTTTTGGATTACAGCTGCCATTCCATGGTTTGCTACTGTAAGATGGGCAGTTGTCAGGGTATAGATTATACAGACCCCATCTCCCTCAGTGTTGAGGAATACTGAAAACAGAAAACAAACAAAACAAGTGAATTTAAAATGGCTTTTTAAACAAAATTTATACAAAATTCCTCCCTGCCGCTTATGAAAAGAAAAGCAAACCACAGTCTGAATAAAAATGTTGCAGACAGCATCCAGCCTAGCAAGACACCGGGGGAAACAGCCTTGGTAGGTATTCATGCATAGATACAAGCTTTTTCTCACGAGTTTTCTGTGCTGTTGAGGTTATGGTGGTACTATCTGATCATTTAGAGGGTTTTATTGTCTGATTGCAAGTTATGATGATGTCTTCTTCCTGCAAAATGGCAGTGACTGATTCAGGTGGATCCCTATGCATGGAGGAGCAATCTGGGGACAGCTGAGCTGACTCTGAGCAGAGAAGCTACCAGATGACTGTAGAATAAAAGTTGAGGTCTCTGCAAGGAAAGAGCCTGAAGCTGAAAGACCACTGGAGGAAATCAGGAAGCAAATACAGCCAGGCCTTAGGGATGCGGGTCCCTTCCTAGTGATCAGGAAGCTGGGTTTGCAGGAACGCAGATGTGTGCAGATGCATGTGTGACTAGGATGAAGGGACCAAATAGCAAGAATAGCATTAAGCAGGAAGATAAGCAGTTGCTAATAAAGCACCTTTTTTGTTAGTATTTCCATTCTGTTTTACCCAGTTACTTGGAGATTAGTTTTAATGTTAAAATTTACATGTTATTATCTAAATATTATTTAGATCTTCGTTTTGAATTTTAAATCTTTTGAGACTTTGTGTATCTAAGAGGTTCAGTTTTCTCCTCAAAGATATGACTGACTTGCAATGTCTCTTTTCTGATGTCTCTTTCTGCTTAGCAATTAAAACACACTTTACTAACGATCATCTGGCACTTCCTTCTCCTCTTTCAAATGTTCTTTTCATTTTCTCAGCCTACGCTGGCTGTTCTTTACAGTCTCCTCAATATTAGTGTAAATATCAAATCTCAGTAAATAATAGACCTATCTGAATAATGTTTTGATAATATTTTATCACTAAAAGTACTGGATTCGGTTGTGGACTCCATTGCCAGTGCCATAATATAACACTGGGGAAATGAATAGGGGGAAGAGATGTTAGTATAATACTTATATATGTTGGAAAAAAATCATTAATTTTACTTAAAGAATCATAACAGAATTATAATCTCTTTTATATTTATTCCTATTTTCTTAGTCACACAATCATTCAGTTCAGGAGAAGAAAATAATTGACATACAGGCTATTAAAGATGTTTGAGTAGCTAGAGGTATGTTTAAGTCTCTTACAGCATTTGAAAATAATGCCTGGGAACTCAGCTGAGTTTCTGTTGAAGATCCATGTGATGGTCAAGATGGACTTTCAGGTACTTTCATCACTCCACTTTCAAAAGACTGAGCTCCTGTGACAATGAATTTTCTTATTCATTGGATATCACAGTAGAAATATCAATCAGGCAAAAGAAGTTGAACCTTGAAGCACCCAGCACTTGTGACATTTTGATTAGTTTTATTGTTATCTCTCTTCTGATATTTTTAAATATAGCAAGTGAAGTAATTCATTCAAAGATGACTACCTGAAAACTGGTACTTCATGTGTAGTTAAGATCTATTAAAAAGCACTGGAATGGTTTATGTTTCTTGCTGCAGTTTACTGTAACAATAGCTAATAGTCTTCAAGTAAATTGTTTGGGTCTTTGTTGGGTTTTTTTTATTATTATTTCCTTTGTGCTCTTTGGTTCTATGTTATTTTCCCCCTTTATGTCCTTTACTAGTGGGCTGGTAAGTGCTTCAAACTTTTTGCAGCACCCTGGACAATGGATATGCTTTTTTAGCCACTCCAGGTAGTATAGGCTCTTTACGATTGTAGTTCAAATAAGATATAAAAAGATCCTGAGGAACTCTCACTAAGGTTCAGAACTAAGGAAAGTAACAAAATACCTAGAGTAAGAAACTAGGAGTTCGTTCGGGTTTTTTGTTCATTTGTTTTTTCACTGAGAGACATAAAGTTCAGAAACAAGACTTTTAAGGTGCTTGATTAAAAAGATAGCTACTTGTCAGTCTGGAAATAGAGCCAAAGGATGGAAAGAAAGCTTTAAAATTGCTCAGTACAGAGAAAATCTGATATTTTCTTAATAGCAAAGCTAGGGTTGAATAAATCTGCCAGACCAACTGTCCTGGAAGTGAGTGTGCTCCATTAATCCCAGGTCCATTCTGAGCCTGAGCAGCCCATCAGCCACTCTGCAGTTAAGGCTTATCACTGTCAGTCCCACTGGTTATGCAACAGGACGTCACCCTCAGTGGTGTACAATATAGTCAAGACTGCACTAATTATATCTTTGGTCCTTAGTCTGATGAAAATACTCTCATACAGACTCCTCTGATGGGGACGACATATGGCTTGGTCATAGGAGGAAGCTAATGAAGTTAGATGATTTCTGTCAGCAATACGCAGTGTGCAGGAGCTCAGATCTGCCCTTACCTCTGTCTTCAACTCCTCCCTTTATCACTTTTGTTTCCTACTGGCCTTGCCTGTTCCTTTCTCTCCATGCACTGAGTAAAAATTATCCAATACTTCTTAGGCAACACCTAGTGTTATTGCAAATTTGTTATTGCAACAGAGGCATGGGTCTTTATCGAACCCAAACTCTGGTTTCCTGGCTCTTAGGATATGTCAGCACTGTGCAGTGCAGCATCACACATTGTAATAGAAATGTCAGATGCATTGAACTGAAAGTGATGCAACTGAGTAAGGACAGCTATCTTACTTCCAATCTGCTGCGTGAACATGCCCGCTCACTTGCATCTAACTTGAGAGGTGTTACTGCTGGGTCTTGCACTGTAGTCTTATTTTCATTGTCACTGAGCCTTGAGTTGGCTATTGCCATAAAATACATCTGCAGAAGTAGTGCTTTGTTTCTCACCAAAAATAGAACCAAAGGCTGCAGTTTGAAAGATGAAAGCTTATGTCACTCTAGAAGGCCTTACTAGCATGCCTCATCCTTGAACTTTCTCTCCTATCATTTTAGGTTTAAATTAATTAATATTAGAGAACTTGAGGCATAGTCCTCTCAGATAAAAAAAAATGTGTGCAGTTAAAGGTGAAAGACCATCTGGAGCTTAGATTGAGTGATATTAAAAGACTGATTAATGGTGTAGTGTCTAAAACTGAAGAAGAAAATCTCAAGCCAAGCCATTAGGCAAATGTAATCCATTACATAAAAAGACATTCTGGTGCTTCAGGGAAATCTTTGTCTTTCCCATTTCTCTCCATCTAGCTCTTTTAATTTGTGTTTTGTAGCTATCTATCTTCAGCTTAAAACTGTGTTGTTGTCCATTCCAAATCTTACCCTCTCGGTGCCTTTCTCTCGTTACATAAACTTCAGCATCTGTCCCTCCTAGCTACTTTTGAACTGGTCTGCGGGATGAAGTACACAATCTAGTTTTAACCACTTATAAAGGATAATAATAGCAGCCGCTGGGGGGGGGGGGAGGAAAGGGGAAAAACCACCCCAAACCAAACAACTCAACAAGCAAAACCAATGAAATTGCCTTCTAAAATCCTATTGTCTCTATTGCTCCTGTAAGTACCATTAATCTCTGAGCATTTTGGATTGTTTTCAGACAACAGTCAAAAGAATGGAAGACAATTTCTAGTGGTTATGGGCTCTTAATTAACTATTCTACAGAAAATTTTGCAGAACTGAGGGCATCATCAGTAAATTAACAATTGATGTGGCTGTTCTGCTCTGCTGTACATGTTAATATTCATTAATGGCCATTTTCAAAACTGTAAAACAGGACAAGTGGGAAAGAATGAAAATAAAGAAGTTATAAAGCTGTAGAGGAAAATATGTAGTAGAGGAAAAGAGATAGCTGTAGAATCAAAACCAACAAAATGGAAGAGGCAAAACAATAGAGCAACAAAGTGGAAAAGGTTTGTAAAAACATTCAGTAGAGGGTCAGAGAGAAAGACAGATTTCTGTCTTTAAATAGAACGAGAAAAACAAAAGCAGTCATTGATAAATTCAGTTATTTCTTTGGAATATTAGAACTGATTGATTCTTTTTTTGTAAAAGGCGGCAGTTGTGGGATTCAGACTAAGGACAAATTCTCTCTACATAAATATTTGACTATTTTTATTGACAGGGAGTTATTGCATATTAACTATGCAACGTAGTAGTGAACAGTGTATTTATATAAGTATTCCAGTTTAAATAAAAAACATTGTTTTTGTCAGCACTGCAATTCGGTAGTCTGTGTTACATGATATATATTAAGCAGAGAGTGGTTCTGTCTCCTGGCCAGATAACACTCTTATTTGTCTTAGAACCTGTGACGGTCCCTTCAAGCCACATGTTCAGTAATATCTAGTCAAATCTCACTGTGCTCGTTATTATTTTTTAACCTACATTCCAATTATTAAAACTTTGTTATCCAATCCTTCATGCACAAGGCAGAAAGAATTAATCTGAGTCTCTTACCTACTGCAGACCAGCTGGTAAACTGGTCCAAATGTCTAGTCTGTGATCATATTTACAGACTCAAATCTGGAGAAACCAAGTGAAGTGCCATTACCGTGTATGTGAATAAATCAGGATCTAGACTCAAATCACTGAAATCAGAAGATACTTCATAATAAACATAAGGAATGAACTTTGTTTCTGTACAAAGCAAAGCTTAATAATCTTTGATGGCTTAGCTTAAATAATACCTACACCTTGTGCAGTATCAGTTTGCACTGGTGAATTTCAGCCAGGAAGCATTCCTCTTGAGGAATTTTAATGATTTATTCTTTTGCAAGGGAACTATACACTGAGGACCAAACCCTGATTTCCTGTAAGTCAATGAAAGTTTTGTTTGCAACATCAGTGGGACTAGAGTCAGACCAGGGAAAGTATCTGTATTTTTTGTTCCACGTTTATGACGAGTCCATTTCTATTTCTATGTATGAGCGTAGGAGTTCAACTGTGTAGCTGCAATTATCTGTGAGGAACAAGCTGGAAATCAAATCTCCTTTGGGATCTCTATTAGATAAATTTAAAAACTCCAACACATAAGAGCAGTATGAATTCAGTAGATGAACATGCACTACCTTTCACAACGTGTTTTGTAACAGATGCCATGCTCTAGAAAACAGGTTAATCATCTGCCCTCTCTCTCTCTTTCTTTTGATATACAACTGTGACAGCCATGTTTATTAAATCTATGTATTTTATTCCAGTAAGTATAGATTTTATTTTTTTTTTTTAATAAAACCATCTGTCGTGATCTGGTTTTAACCTTGGCATTATCTGCAGATACCTGTTCCTATGCATTCTCTTCATTTGGGCTGTTTTTCAAAGGCATCTAAAAAATGGAGGTGCATGTGTCCCACTTGATTACTGTGATATTAAATTTGGAATGTGCATTATAAAATGATTGGCATGTACATGTAATCAAAAAGAATAAAAACAAATGCTAGCTTTGGAGTATGGTAAAACAGTTGTTTTGCCACATATATACATATAAATCTACCCACATTTCTATCATACATTTGACAGTTACTATATTATTATTTATTTATTGGAACGATAGCTGTGATAAACATTCCACTCATAAAGAAATATTGCACCAAGGTAATAATTGTGCTAACAGAGTACAATATGTATTGCACAATTTACAATATGCATTCACTTAAGGCTATTGATTTTTTAAAGTAATTAATATATTTTCCTAACATTCTGGAAGATAACCACTTCAAATATGTTCTCTAAAATATAAAATCTTCAATATTTTAACATATAAGACTTTAGATAAGCTTGAATGCTTCAATTTCCAACAAGGATGTGGGAATTCTTGAAGATTTGATGGAAATTGAAGTGCGGTGGTATTGGACAAAGAGGTGGTCATTGAATCTTGCTTTTCTCATCTTTCAAATGTCAATAAGAAAGACAGAAGACAATGTCCTCTGAATGTAGATTTCTCTCCAGTCAACAACATTCTGGAAAAAAAAAAAGTATGCTAATTTTTCTTTATACTGCTCATCCTGTAGCTATTTTTTCCATATTGCTTTTATATGATATAGTATTGCTTTTATACAATATGGTATAATTAGTTACTGCAGATATAATCAGTGTATTTCTTCTAACCTTCTGCATTGTTAACATCACAACAATCTCAGATACTTATAATAACTCAGTTTTCATTAACTGTGGAAATTTATCTGCCACCTTTCCATCCCAAAGTTTCTAATTTATAAGATATGCTATTTTGCAATAGATTATCAATATTGTCTGGGAAAAAATGCAGGAAAAAATACGTTATTTGATCATCAAGGTCACTGAAAAGTACTGCATTCTGATAGTTTCTGTAGTGGAAACAAAATCTGGAATGCAGTTATATTTCAATAAAGTTCTCTATTTGGCTTAAAAATTTTAAAGGAAAATGTCCTTGAATGATCAAATGTCACCAACATTAGCAAATCAGCACAAAAATTTACAATTACAAAATTTATCTGGTAGTCTAATATCAGCAATACTGCAGGATAAAAGATGGCCAGTTAAGTGGTTTCAGGGATCTTTCCTTCTTCCAGAAGGTCAGGATTTATCAAATATTCTCTGGTTCCCAGCTCATGTCTTTTAAAGTCTTTCTTTCTCTGTGTCTCTCTCTGACAGAAAAGGAAGAAATGTGACAGAATAGTTAATGCATTCATGAGTCATATGTGACAGACAAGAATTAAAGCCAAGAATAAATTATAATAATTATATAAACTCTGCATCCTTAAAAGCCAGGACAATTAACATGCAAAATGTGGTAACCTCCTGCCAAGACAATTAACATGCAAAATCATGGTCATTAAGGCCAGCACCAGGGGCAGATGCTATTGGAGAGAGGATTCTTGCTTGCAGTGTTAAAATATGAAAGTGAAACAAGAAAATGGGCAATCAATATTTTTTTTTTTTTTTTAACTAGGCTTTTCTTACCAGGCTAAGAATAATCAATGGGAGACACATAATGGGTAATACTGGGTAATATGTAGGCCCTGTTTGAACAGGAAAGATTGTTGGTGTTTAAAAATCGGCTTGCTAACCCAAAGATTTTACAAGATTTGAGACAGAAGAGAGAAAAATCATATGACAGCTATTTGAAAGCAAGAAGAATATTACTCTGGCTGACTGGCTAGACAAACGGGTCAAAGAGATGAAAAGGAGTCTACAATCACACGATGATGTAACATGTCTGGTTTTTTCTGGCTTAAATTTCTCTAAGTACTGTACATGTTACATTATGCAAATTGTCTCTTATTTGAATCTGATTAAATCTATTAATAAATCCTTTTTTTAATTAGACCACTTGAATCATTGGATTTCTCACGGAATATTACACAGACTGTTCCAAAGAGATGAAATAATGTTTAAGGTTTAGGATGATATCATGAAGGGAAAGCATCTGTAACTATGTGGCATTCAGTTCATTCATTTATCTCCCGGAAGGCAAGAAGTTAAAGCCAAATGACAAATACTGTAGGCAGAGTTTCCTAAGTTTATCAGGTTAAAAGGACAAGCCACTGGCTGTCAGATGCCAGGGATTTATTTCCCCCCTTATTTTTTTCTTTTTTTCCCCCTTATCTACGTTGATACGTATGGGAGAAAGTTGGTAGATGAACAAATACATAAAGCAGGACCAAAAGTGGAAGAATGAGGAAAGGCAAAGGAACAGAAGGAAAAAAAAAAAAAAAAAGGTGAAGAAAAAAGGGACATGGAGGGAAGGACAGGAAGCAAAACTGAAGATGAGGTAACTGAAATATGCCATGATGTTACAACTCTTTGAATGATAATGCAATCCATTATACTATTATAGTGACCTTCCTTGCTTGCTTTGCTACAAGGTCCTCTGAAGTAAAAAGTTTCTCGCTGAGGCAATAGAATGTTCTGCACCTTGAAGAAAGCGTCTCTGGACTACACGCAATCCAGGATCACAGACCTGTCAAGTCTGTACCAGCTCGACACCGATAAGAGATGGTGTTCTTCCCTTTCAGTGTTCATCTTAACCCTTTCCCTGACTGCAGAGTTCATTGTGTGTACACAACGTACAGTTCCCACCAGGATAGTCCATGTACAGTTGAATAGCACTTTCTCCATTCATGCTAAGGTCAAAAGGTACAAATCTTGTCAGGTGTCAGGCATGACACAAGTCTCTATGAGTAGCTAGAAGCCTTTTCTTCAATGGGACTTTATCAGACAGCTATATAGTTCTGGCCATTTCCATTATTGCTACTGATTGCCAGGTTGCCCCTTGAGGAAATATACCAAAGTGTGTTTCAAAGCACCTGTTTCTCCCTTACAGTTAAGGTTATCAAAGAGACACCCATTCTGTGGAGATGAAAACAAATCTCTGTCTCACCTGTGGTGCACCAGAAATTCTGACCAGCATGCCTTATCTGTCATAAACACAAGTGTAGAGGAACCTGTTTGCATCTCTGCCTGGCATTCTTCGCTCTCTTGATGTCGCTCAAATTAACATGGGTGCTTTTTCAAGCCACTGGAATAATTGGTCAGAACAAAATACAATCCTCTTCTCTAAAATTCCAGAATATTAAACAAAATTCAGTTCCCTGATCCCTCCATGAACTATTTTTAGACAGTTTTTGGGGGTTAATATTTGCCTCTCTACAAGTGCCTTACAGTCTAACTTCTATGATCTTCACAGATATTCCAAGTTGTCTGCTTCTAAAATAGATTTCCGTATCGTTTTCTGGTTGTACTTCTATTTCCTTCCTCTGTCCTCACTGTACTTCTAATTCTTTTCCAGTACTTGAATGTCATCAACATGCTGTTTATTCCCTTTTTCCAGATCATTAGCAAAGACACTGAGAAAGACTTAATCTAAGGTGAGGCATTGCTTCCTATCTCAATACTTTCCACTTTAACAGTGCACTTTGTTTATGATCTTCTACACAGCTTTTAATCAATATAACAATGTTTCTGTATATAAAAAGTGATTTAAATTAATTTTCCAGGTAAGATTTCATTATTCATTTCATCGAGTGCTTTACTGAAGTATTTCACATGTAGCGCTTTATTTCATCTAGTGATTTTGTAATTCTATTTTACAAAGCAATCAAGTTATAGGAGTAAAATGTTATCTACTTTCTTGATAGATGTAAAAGGCTTTTTAATATAGCCAAACTGCTACATAGCAAGACTAGTTGTGCTCGTCTTCAGCAAGTTGTGAGGCTGGCTCACTGACCAGAAAAAAGTAAAATAAAAAGAGAAAGAAAAAAAGAGGCAGAAATTTAAAAAGGAATATACTAAAGTGAATAAGAAGCATTTTGAGCTAGGAAAAAAGAATATCTTTACTAGTACCTACTTCTGACAGTAGCCAAAAACAGGAAAAAAAATCAATCATATTTATCAAATATATCCCCTTTCCTCTACCTTCTCCCTTTCTGGCTTCGTGCTTGAAGTAATATGTGGTTCAGTGAGTTCCCGTATCAGAGATTGAGAAACATTACTTTTATGAATTTAACAAACTTCTACAGTATTAAATTTCACAGTAAACCAATTTGGTATTATGAAAGTACCACTACTGGGTATTGCTTGTGACAGGACTTAGAATCATGGAATCATTAAGGTTGGAAAAGACCTCTAAGATCATCATGTTCAACTGTCAACCCGACACCACCATGCCTACTACACCACGTCCTGAAGTGCCATGTCTACACATTTTTTGAAAACCTCCAGTGATGGTGACTCCACCACCTCTCTGGGCAGCCTGTTCCAGTGCTTCTTCCAGAACTCCATCACTTCATTTATGTTTCTGTGTTTTATACTGTGAGAAGCAGTGAACAGATTTTCACTGATGACCTTCTCCATGTAATTCATGATTTATACCCATGCTTCATACCTAGCCTCAGTTATTGTTTTTCCAGGAAGTAAACTCACATATTTTTAATCTCTTCTTTTAAGGAAGCTATTCCATACCTCTTACCACCTGCATCACATCCAGTGCTTCAGTGGGAATTGGCTGCACACAGAATTCAAGACAGAGGGGAACCACTGATTTAAATAGTCCATATAGAAACGTGTCCTTTTTAATTCTCTGTGCACTTCCTAACATTCATTCTGGCCCTTTGACAACTGTGAGCATTCAGCTCTTGTGTTTACAGTCTGTTGACTAATAAATTTATCCACAAACCCCCCCAAGATATCTTAGAATACGTCTTGAGTGATAATAGCTTATCTGAAAGCCATCACTTTGTTACTCTATGGAGGGTTATTCTTCCACTTGTGGATCATTTACATTTATAGACAGTGACCTTCATCTTTCATTTTGGTTTGAGACAGAACCGTTACTTTCTTTACCATAAAACAAAGACATTCCTTCAAATCCTCTGCAGTGATTACTAGTTCAAAGAATTCATTTAACTTTTCTTCTTCAGCATTTACTTCTTTGGTAGTGTGGAAGGTAAAGTGAAGAAGATGTACATGACCAACACAAAAAGCAAACACAAAGGGGAAATGGTAGGAAAATGGGAAAGAAAAAGAGATAGGAAAAACAAACTGAAGGAGACTGGGGTCCCCAGTTCAAGACAGACAGGGAACTACTGGAGACAGTCCAGCGGAGGGCTACAAAAATGATTAGGGAACTGGAGCATCTCTCATATGAGGAAAGGCTGAGACCTGGGTCTGTTTAGCCTGGAGAAGACTGAGAGAAGATCTTATCAATGCTTGTAAATATCTAAAGGGTGGATGGTTAGAGGATGGGGCCGGACTCTTCTCAGTGGTGCCCAGTGACAGGACAAGGGGCAACGGGCACAAACTGGAACACAGGAAGTTCCATCTCAATATAAGGAAAAACTTTAGTGTAACGGTGACAGAGTACTGGAACAGGCTGCCCAGAGATGTGGAGTCTCCTCTGGAGATATTAAAAAACCGCCTGGACGCAATCCTGTGCAACCTGCTCTACATGATCCTGCTTTAGCAGGGGGGTTAGACTAGATGATTTCCAGAGCTCCCTTCTAACCCCTACCATTCTGTCAATCTGTGTGAATCTGTGAGACAGTAAAATGAGAAAGAAATTAAAAACTGAGGAAAAGGAACCAATAAAATCTGAAATTACCCAGACTATTTGAATGAAAAACACAATCATTTCTATATCAAGACGGGGAACCCATATTCTGCAGTTAGCTCAGGTCCTTTGCCCTAGAAGTGGAAGTCTTGCATGCCCATTTGGATTTCTGGGTCTTGAATAGATAAGGTATTTTGCTAGTGGGCATCGGTTGCAAATACTCATCCATTTTCTGTGGGGTTTTTTACCTTGCTGATGATGGGAGCATCCTCCCTTTCTGGATAAAAATCTATTTTCTGACGTAAGTGTGACATTTCTTTTCCTCTTTGTATGGCAAGAGAATGCCTGGAGGTGGAGAGTTTCTCATTCAGATGGAGTTGGGTGTGCTGAGTCACTGTCCTTTGGTGTGTGACAGACTTTCTGCAAAAGGTTAGAGAAAGCTTTACTCTCTCTTCTGCACCCCAAGTACAGAATTAAAACATCTCTCCATCTTATTAAAGTGCTTCTGATGTTATTTGTGAATTTGAAATAAGTCTTTTAAATGAGCTGGGTTTAGTCAGTTTTAAATATATTGTACATGGAACTAGTTATGGTGCTAGGCCTCTTTTTCCTTGTTTCATTAATGGCTAAACTGCTTATATAAAGTTCAGTCTAAATATAACATAATTTTGTTCTGAATATACCTTTTTAGAATGTTTACTTGTCATTTGCTAGATGAGCCCTCTAAATAATCTAATTCTATGAAAAGCTTCATCAAAAGGTCATTTTCTAGTGCTGAAAAAGTCACCATGATTTTCTTCTGAAATTATCCTTCTTCCTTCTCAGACTGCTGGTATAACGCCCCGGATCTGCTTTATAACCCTTGGGGCCTCTTCTGCAAGGGGTATTTGAATGCTAGAGGGGATATTTATCAGCAAACGCAAATTGGGGAATGGTGGCAGAGAGATGTCTCTTGTGACAACCAGGTTTGAACGGCTGAGACAGCTCCAGCGTGGCACCGAGTCACTTGCTCCTGCGGCATTTCTCATGCACAGGAATGGTTGCAGCCAGCCACGGGACAGAAGAACACGCAGTCAGTGACCTGCAGCCATTCATTTATTTCCTACCTATACAACTAGGACTTCTCTGATTTGCATAGAGGAAGCAAGATCATTTCCCAATAGACGTACAGCTAATCCTCTATACCATAATGAGATTGACTCCTTGTATGATACTCCTGATTTAATTACTCTTGTAATATGCCTTCTCTTTTCCTATCCCTATCCTCTTGGTGCTTCTTCCATGGATTTTTCTTGGGGTACTTTATGCATGGTCCTACTTATAGAGCTAATATTTTGTAAGTTAACATCACAAATCTTACATCTTCAATTCAGCTATCACATTTTTTCCTCTCCATTTCCTCCAGTTTCCTTCTTCCTCTTTTCTCCCTTGCTTCATATAAGCGTTTTCTCATTCAGGGTTACTTAATCAGGTTACTTAATTTCAGTGGAGCCCATGTCTTCTTAAGTGGTGCTAGGGCCAAAATAAAATGGCAAGGAAGACTGTAGAATTGAAGAAGTAATTACACAGTGAGGACTTATAGTCATGTTTATTATAGTAGCAGCGGTTTGGGTTTTTTTATTACAATATGATTTTTATGTATGACTTTGCAAATGTAATTTACCTGAGATAATCTGTTAGTGGTAGCAATGATGGATATTATACAAAACCCTCAGATGGATGGAGTATAAAGGACATTAGAACCATACGAAGGGACAGATGCCTCTTTCAAAATGCCTATTAAATCAATAGCCAACTGGCAGGCAGAGGGAAACACAAAAGAATGGACTTTATATTAGTAGAAGATAATGTTTTGGAGTTTTTTCTCCATATTAATTAAATTTTCCTAAACCAAAGTTAATCAGTCCCATTACTCTTCTTGATCTTCCACCATCTTTGTATATTCTGATCCTTTCACTTAAGTACTTCCCTTTTTTCCACCAGTTAATGAAGAGGTATTGAAGTTGCTCTTTGAAATATATAGCCCAATTTTATTTTTAAAAACCCAAACAAAATAAAACCCTCAGACCAACAAAACAAGATTATTTTAATTGAGCAGTCTCATGCTATAGATAGCTTCTGTTATGGTAATTTGAAATAAGCTTTTGTCAGCTTGCATGCTGTATTTTTAAGTACATGTTGATTTTCAAAACCTGTAGAGAGAGAATAATAAAAGATTTTAGTGTCAAGTTGTCGACAGTCTCACCTGAATGTGGTTTGATAATTTAGTATGTTTATGATAAATCTCTTCTTTCTTAATAGATCTATGTTTTGCAAGAATCTAGTGCAAAATATGGGCTCTGAAGTCTCCAAGAAACATTCTGGAAAAAAACCCTGTAATGTGCTTAGGAATTAATGCTGGTTTTCCTGAAGTATAATAAAGTCATTTCAGTTTCTTATTTATCCCTCCAGAGTACAAATATTGTGACCATCTCATCTGTGTCAGATCATATCCTCTTCATTCAGAATGAGTAATCTGTTTTACTTGGCCCTTGTTTCTGAAGTGAGAAGATCTAGCGTAGCATAATCTCATTTGAATTAACATCAGCAGTTCTCAATGCTTCATTATTTTTCACATGGCTATGAAGACTTGCAACAGCAATGATCTCAACTTGAAAATCTCAGCTATTTTTTTTTGGTTGAGATTACAGTAATGCACACAGTAGAAGAACGTAGAACCAGCTAAGGTGAAAGTACACAATATCTTCACAGTGGCAGTGAATCATATGTACAAAAAGCAGCTCAGCTTGACTGACACCTCCAATATCAATGTTGTACGAAAGCGAACATCCTATATATTATCTTTCCATTTGGACTGCATTAATGTAAATACGTAGCATGAGTCCAAAGTTCTTAATTCATTACAGGACACTCAGTTTTATCATTTCTTTGTTTTGCCAATTTACTAAGGAAAAAGTTTTGTTTTCCAAAAAGACTAGGACAAGAAGGATGTGTTTGAATTAATTCCATTTGCAGTGGAAATTAATTCCATTTGCACTACTTAAGATAGAAGTAAAAGTTCAGTAAGATATTTAAGAAGAAAAAAAAAGGTAATTCGAAATATTACTAGTGAAGATTTTGTCTCGATGAACTCTATTTCCATCATGGATGACTATTTCATTAACATCTTGTCCTCAGGGCAAAATTTAAGGATGACCAGGTTAACAGGAACTAAACACATGTATCCAAGCAATCAAACAATATGGACTTGTCAGGAATAAATTATTTCAAAACAATTAAATATCCTTCTCTGACAGATAAAAGACATCATGAACTGAAGTGGTAGATGCCATGCAGCTTCATTTAAGGGAAGCTTCAGATATGATGTTTATGAAATGAAATAAACATTAAACTACTACTGCTGGCTGAAAAACCATTCTCAGAGAAGCTAGTAATGGTTTACTGACAAAATGAAGAAATGTATTGACTGGGATTCTGCAGGGATCTAGCCAAGGTCTAGTGCTGTTAAAATTTCTGTTAGTAATCTGACTGATGGAATCAAGTAAATTCTTATCGAATTTGCAGATGACAGGAAGAACTGCAAGTATACTGGAGAACAGGAATGTGTTCAAAATTATTTTGACAAGCCGAAGTATGATCTGGAAAAAAAGGATACAGTTCAATAAAAGTAACAGCACTGAAGCGGGAATCATCAGGACAATACAATATCGGGAACAAAAAAGGGGTAAGAGGCAATTGCAGTCTGAGCTTTTATATTTTATCACAGTCCGAATTTGAGCCATGGCTTGATGTTATGGAAGACGCAAATACAATAAAATACATAGTGTTACATAATATACATTATGTGCCCCTGGGAAACAAAAGGAGGAGGTCGTGCTGCCAAACACATCAAGTAATACTTTTCTCTCTGCTCAGCATTTTTAAGTCCTCAGACAGACTACTTATTCAGTTTGGGGCACAACATTGCAAATAAGACACATATCAATCAGAAAGCTGCAAGAATGTTCTTAGGCCTGGAAAACATGAAGAAAACCTTTTGAGAAATATAAATGTTTAGCTTAGAGAAACATTGGGGAAGTGCATTATTCCTGTTCTCAAGGATGCAAAAAGGCTGCTGCAAAGAAAAGGAAATGTATTCTTTGTGTCCGTAGTATGAGATGAGGGAATACGGTGAGGAGAGATCTATATCAAAGAAGATTCAGTTTAGATATTGCACAAAGCTTCACAGCAAGTGTGGTGAAGCACTGGAAGAGGATGCTTAGGGGAAGCTGCAAACATGAATGGTGTAATTAAGATCAGGCTAGACAAACAGTTTTTATTACGGGGGTATGGGGGTGGTCTGGAAGACTTCCCAGGATTTCCTCCCTCCCCAAGAACTTTATCATATTCTTGTAAAAATACCCATCTCTTCCGTTTTTGAATAATAGCAAGGAACACTAACCAAATAAAGTGTTCTTTTTCCTGATGGCAGTTAAAAGATTTTTTTCTCTGTGTAATTTGTTTCTCTTTTTGTTTACAGCATTTTTCCCTCATTTGTCATCTTGCTTTCATTTTTTCTCTCCTCTTCCCATTTATCTCTTCATCTTCATTTTTATAAACCTGATTTTCAGGTTTCAACATCTTGAAATTGATCACTTTTTCCTGAGTCTCACCCAGGAAGTGTATTCATTTATTACATGAATAATTTTTGGATGAATACTGGACCATTGGCATTACTGTGGCACATAAAGCACAAAAGCTTTAACATCAGGCATTTTGTAAAACTTGCAACTTTTGCATAGCAAAAGGTATTTTTCAATTTCTTTTACTAACTGCAATGTTGACTGGACTGGAGAAAAAATATCCACAATCAACGAACTAAAAAAGAAACAATTTTTGAACGTTTCTAAAATGCATGACTTATGATATCATTAAACTTGGGTGTTCAAAATTTGTAAATCCAAATCATGCCAATGGTCATATAATTTAAAATATAAACAGAAATGGGGTTTATTTGCCTTGCATTTTTTCAATATGTAATCTGCACAAGATTCAGAATTGGAAAACTAAGATTAAAAATGCAAACTATACAGAAATCAATTTTGTCATGGAAACATACTATTCAGGCACGTAAATGTTTTGTTTGCTCTTAGCCACAAAAAGTAATTTAAAACACATGTGTAGGACATTTTACCTCCCCAGCTCATCCACAAAAAACTCAAGATTTTGTGTTATCTTTATAGTTTGGTAATTGTCTTTGCAATATGTTGTTTGTTCTTAATATTAAGATTCAATGGGCCAGGTTAAGATAAATATATGTAATCTGAAACTTTCTGGAAGAAAACATAGCTTATTGCTTTCTTTTAATTGTCAACTTAATAGAAGTTTAGAAAAGATCTGAATATAACTCGTCACAGTCATCTCAGAGAGATCCTGAGAAAAGCTGAAGTCCTGCTTATAGTCACTGAAAACTGCAGAAGCAGAAGGCAGGTTACCATTCACATTAAAAGAAATAAGAACAATGATTTCTGTGTGGTATTTCTGAGGTAATTATTACTGTGCTTGAAAGTTATAACAGAATTTGTTTGGAGCCGCTTTTCAAGTGCAAAGTTCATCAGTGTCCGTATAAAAGTACTGCTGTCCCGTGAGATACTCGGCGTGACAGTCAGAAGTCACAGTTCATCACAGGAACATATTGCACTGATGTCATCTGCTGGGCAGCAGGAGCCTATCCCAGCATTAGGACTTCCTCAGGGACAGGAAAGGAGCCAACTACAACACTTTTGCTGACAGCAGTCCAAGCATTATTTTACTCTTCCATCTGTTTCTCTCTCTAGTCTACTCTTTCTATTCCATACAGAGAAAGGGCTTCTTCCATTCTCTGCTATTTCATTATTAGCTCTGCATAGAAAGGCTGTCAAAAATGCCATTCTTCTGTATATTTCTCTTTAAAAATACAATGAGAAGGTGCTAGAGTGAAAGGAAACAATGTTTTTTCTTTCTTTTTTTTTTTTTTTATTTTCCTTTGGAGAAAAATACACTTTTTATTAAGTACAGAAGAAACTATTCTATTCCATATAAAATAAATGCCTACAAATAACAAAGGCAAGTCCACTGATAAAACCTTTCAATTTGCAATCTGAATTTTTCTTAAATTCCTGCAGGAGGAAGAAAAAAACACATTCATTCTCCTTTCTTCTTTGCTTGTATTTTCCAGCTCATCAGCCTTCTAAATGTGAGCCCCTTAGGCCAAATTTGGGGCAAGTTTATATACAATTCTCATAAAATTTGCATAATATATCTCTAAGAATAAATTACAGTGCAGGATCTAGGCCCTATAATCCTGTGGAGGTCAATGAAAGGCACTGACTTTGCTGATGTAGGAGAAAGCCTTGACTGATCCCTCTATAAGCATGCTACAGTAGAACTGACATTTTGAATAACATTTTGCTGCTTCAAATGGACTTTTAAATATTGATGGTGTTGTGGATTGACCTTTGCCAGCAGCCAGACACCCACCCAGCTGCTCACTCACTCTCCTTCATCAACCAGGCAGAGGGAAAACAGAGTACAAAACAGGCCATGGATGGACATATAGGCAGGGAGATCAACCATTTACCAACTTAACAACTACTGTCATGAGCAAAATAGGCTTGACTTGGGGATGATTAGTTTAGTTTAATTTATTGCCAATTAAGATGGATTTGGGTAGTGGGAAACAAAGACAAAAATTAAAATAACGCTTTTCCCCCACCCTCCTTTTTCCCAGGCTCAGCTTCACTCCAGACTCCTCTATCTCCTCCCCGCAAGTGGTGCAAGGGGATGGGGAGTGGGGGTTGTGGTCACTCCATAACAGCTCATCTCCACTGCTCCTTCCTCCTCACACTTTTTCCTTGCTCCAATGTGGGGTCCCTTCTATGGGATGCAGTCCTTGAGGAACCTCTCCAAAGTGGGTCATTCCCACAGACTGCAGATCCTTTCAGGAACTATGAACCAGCTCCACCATAGTCTCTGCACAGGCTGCAGGAGCTTCTCTGGTGTCTGGAGCATCTCCTCCACCCCTTTCTTCTCCGACCCTGGTGCTTGCAGGTTTCTCACTATTTTTTCTCACTCTTCTGCTTGTGTGATGTTTTTACCCTCTCTTAAATACATTTTCCCAGAGGTGCCATCCACTTGGCTCAGCTGTGTGCTGCGGTGGGTCTATTGGAGCATCAGGAGCGAGCTGTGTCCAGCACAGGGCAGCCCTGACCTCTCCTCACAGGGACCACCCTACAGACCCCCACAGTCAACACCTAGACACCGATACCCAATACACCCACTTCAGTAGCGGGAAAAGGAAGGAAGAGTACAGTCCTAGTTTGTCTCCTGATACAACCATTGTCAGGAAGATAATGGATAATAGTATGTCATCTCTTTTTTTCAATAATTTCTACTTCTTATCTTACAGGATTTATAGTGATGCAGGGGCAATAAAGTAGCTTTTTCACTGCTCTTTTACATCTCAGAGGTAGAGATGATATTTGCTGGGGGAGGAAACAAGAGTTAATTCTGAGCCTGCTAGATGATGCAGCATGCCTCTCATAGGCTTATTAGGTGTTTCTCCATTTTGTAAAGCCTGTGTTAGATCTTCTTTCTTCATCTCCAGGCACTCACTCAGTTTCAGTAGCATGTCCGTTTTCTGCACAAAAGCTGTTGAACTAACTGACTGCTCTGAAAAATATGTGTTTGCCTGCTCTTAACTTCATTGGCACGGTCAAGATTTCCTCGGAACGTGAAGCATCTTCTGGGCTTTCAGACTTATTTCAGGGTTATTCTCAGTGTAGCATCTGAAGATCTTTAGGGAAACATCCGAATTCAGAGCTCAGCTGTGTAGCAATCCTGCTTACTTATCTGTTTCTGCAGTGCTGGTACCTCCTTAAGTACCAATCCCCTTCCTCTGTTGCTTTTGTTATTCTACCATGTTTTAGGGGTGGAGAAAGGACATTTTTTCTGGATTTTGGATTTTTTTTCTTTATCATAGGGACTCTCTGCTGTTTAGTGTTCTGATTTCTTTTCCCTCATTTAATTGCTGCTTCCAGCAGAAAGCATCAGAAAACATAGACTCTCTGATGGACCCGTTTCAATAAATGTCATCAAATGGTTGATAAAACATATCCCTTAAAATCTCATTTAAAGGCATCTGACTAGTCCAGACTGACTCTATGCATTAATAATAGCAGCTCATTCCAGTTACGTATTCAAGTGCTGAGGAAAGAGGAACATTTCTCTTTGTTTTATTTGGTTCAACTAGCTTTCCTATGTTGTCCCAGAAAATAATCTATAGAATAATTAACAGTGGTTCTCCATGTGCATTATGATTGCACTGCCTCTGCGATAGGTCTTTATAATGCTCTGGCAGTATTATTTCTTGAGCTGCTTATCCCTGGACAATGTAGTTTAACTGTATTACCAGTAAAATGCCCCACCGTATGCTAGAACTCTCTAAAGTAGGAGGTGAACAAGGAACCTATAGAGTACAGCTAAGGCGTTACTGCCCTGTATAATAATCATCTCTGAGCGGCTGAAGGCACTCTCTAGCTACACTGCTGTGTGATAAACTGAAGTCTTTATGTAATTTTTTCTTGGATCTAAAATGTGAGCCTGGCAGTCATTGAAAACTATTAAATGCATTTCACACTTGCGTTGATGTAAACTGGGAGTACTATAGATAAAAACAGGTATAAATGAGAAGAAAACCAGCCAGAAATATTTTTATTATCATTTCAATACAACTGATTGGGGGAAAAAAATGGAAGAGAAAAGGGACTGGTTTTGCCCCCAAATATCTATTAAATAATACACTTTACTGAAGTGTAGGTAATACAGTCTTGAAAGATCACATGTCTAAATTCATGAACAAAGGACTGGAAACTCATCCTCTATATTCTTCCCAGTGGAGGCTTAATAACCTGCTTCTGCAAGAACATTATACAAACGAAACAACTCAAATGTATTTGGAAGCAAACACAATGGAGGAAATGTCTCTCTCGTTGTTATGAGAAGCTATGAAAAACATACAGAAAAGCTATATAATATTGTATTCAAATCACAGGAGGAAAGAAAATGTCAAAACAAAGTAAATTATAAAAGAAACTAAAACCAGGAACCCAGAGGTACTTTACAGACTCTTGCAGAATGAAGTAGCCAGAAAATGCTCTAATTCACAATTACTGTTCAACACACAGAGAAAGAAATCCTTACATTTTTATATCTAAAACAAAATGCTATTTTTAAATCAATAGTGAAGAATAGGCTTGGAGAAGTGCTTGACTCATCAGACATCTTCAGCCTGGTTATTGTTGTGTGCCTTAAAATACCAGCAGTGCAACCATAATTACTAAATTTCAGGAAATAATGAAAGAATGCTGCAATTTCTGGGAGAAACTTGATGCAACTAAACACAATCCAGAGAAGTTAATGACAGTTGGGCCAAGTGTTTAAAGTTGTTGATTCTTCCAAAACCTGAGTTGTTTAAAACCCCACTGTGGCCACATGAGTTTGAACCATCCATTAAAAACACCAAACGGTGAAAGGCTTGGGATCTGGATAGGCTTAAGTATACACATTAAAAAAACTTCATTTAATCCTTCCTTTAGAGCAAATTTAAAGGTGACTAGACAAGTTATGAATTTCCAGCTGTCATAACAGCTATGCTGTGAGAGCAAATTTTTTTTTTCTCTTTAGTACTTTTATTTTAAGTGAAGAGAATCTACAAGGAGCAAATATAAATTTCTGTTTGACAGAGACTTGAAAGAGAGAGACAGGAAAAGCACTAGCACTCTAATTGCTTTCTTTAAAGGATTCTCAAACTGCCCTTACAACAGACAGTAGCGGGAGCAGAACAGGTTTCTTTATGTGAAAAGTACAGTCTATTTATCCTCAGCGAAGGGACAGGAGGAGAATACAGAATCATCCAAAAACAACAGATGGGAGATGTACTAAATCGCCCATTTCCTGTGCTGTTTCTTATCCACCCATAAATGATCAAGTACCTTTTATATCATATCACGTCATCCCAACAGACCTTTCTCCAACACAGTTTGCAGACCTGTACCTGCTGTTCTTTACCTCTTAATGAGTGACCCTAGACCTCCCTAGCTACATACTGCTCTGCCTTGCAACAGTATCACCTAGGACTATTAATCTGGGACTTCTGCTATCCCACATTTAGGGGTCATCCCCCTCCTCCTGTTACTCCTCCTCCTGAACTCATGTCACCATTCACCTGACAAAGACATCCTTCTTCAGAAGATGATACTGCTAAGTGAAGTCTTGAAGGCTTTGTTAGCAATGTAAGATAGCCCATATCCATTTTTATGAAAGCTTGCAACACTACAAACTAGCTGCTCTTGTCTTCATACCAACCATTCATCTTGCTTTAGGACATTATATAGGTTCTGCTATTACACTGTGATTGGAGTTCTGTTGTCCTGATATTCTTCTTGGATAGTCTTAAGCGGATGAATATAATTTCTAGCTAAAGGAATGAATTATATTTCCAGTTGTTGACAATACTGTTAAAGTACAAAAAGGTGCTACAATGCTAGTATCAACGACTGCCATCAGGTGTGCCTTCAGTTTGTGGGTAAAGACAGACACTGCAAAAGCTGATTGATACACTAGCCGCTTTTTGTTTATTTTAAACTGAAAGCCTATTTTATGAGATAGGTGCAGATACTGTGGAGAAGCAGCTGCGGGAGACACGAAAGGGTTTGCCCAGTGGCAGCCTAAACTGATCTCAATGCTGCCTGCCAGGGTCTCCCTCTCCTTCCATCAGCCCTTCTTGGGCCAGCTCCAGCTGAGCTGATGCAGTGTGCCAAATGAACAGAAAACACTTGCCTTTACCGTAGGGTTTGTTTTGTGCTGACTTACTGTGCTGAATGGAGGGCCCAACAGGCACTGGAGACAGCACAAGGAACAGACTAAAATGCATAGCCAGGGACAGCAAGATGAAATGGCAAAATTTTGCTAGAGCAAACAGTAATTAGACTGGCTTGCAAGCTACTAAAATTGCAGCTTATACTGCATCTAAAGACAGTCAGCAACTAAACTGTGTGTCCTGTGTGTCCAGTGTATTACTGCACTGACTAGTGTAAAATGTGAATGTGTCAGAAACAAAATATTGACTTGCAACAATCAAAAGTGGAAGAAGATGAGAAAGCCTGGGATATAACCGTACCTGAAACAAAGCTCTTGGAAAACTGGTCTGGCTGGAAATGCGTATAAGTATGTTTGAAGATAAAGCCTGTTGTTGTTTTTGTGATCATGCTCAGGTAAACAGAAGTGCTGTATGTTCTTTATCAATATAAACTAAGCAAAAACTATACTTCTATCTGGCACCAATCTCATTTTCTGTTGGAAATTGGGTGGGAATATGCCAAACATCAGCTATATGACGAGGTTAAGAGTAATTAACCATAATACTATTTGAACAGTATTGATCAAAATATCTATTCAGTGTGACCATTTAACTGTATTGTTTTCATTAAATTTAGTCTTCCAAGGCACTTAAAGCATCCTTGTGTTGAGGGATTGCATGGCTTCCTTATAGCATCCTTCCTTACATGAGGTTGGACAGGAGTAATCCTTTTTTTCCTACATGCTGGAGAGAACCTGTCCTTTACCACTCATATCTGCACTGACTAAACAGTTTCTCACCTCTGACTTTATGAACTCGAATGGCTCACACACCTCCCATAACCCCTGCAATGACAATGCCATGCTGGAATGCTCTACTTTCATACTACATAAATTCAGCTCATGTTTGGTCTCTCCATTTTTGGATTGCTTGTGAATTGCTGGTTATAATGAAGCTTGCTTAAACATCATTCCCTGGTGGCATAGACACAACACATCTTTCTTTCAAAGAACAATCATAGAATCGTAGAATGGTTTGGGTTGGAAGGGACCTCAAAGATCATCTAGTTCCAACCCCCCTGCCATAGGCAGGGACACCCTCCACTAGACCAGGTTGCCCAAAGCCTCATCCAGCCTGGCCTTGAACACTTCCAGGGATGGGGCCTCCACAACCTCTCTGGGCAACCTGTTCCAGTACCTCACCACTCTCACAGTAAAGAATTTCTTTCTAACATCTAATCTAAATCAACCCTCCTTCAGCTTAAACCCATTACCCCTTGTCCTGTCACTACACTCCCTGATAAACAGTCCCTCTCCAGCTTTCCTGTAGGCCCCTTCAGGTACTGGAAGGCCACAATTAGATCTCCCCGGAGCCTTCTTTTCTCCAGGCTGAACAATCCCAACTCTCTCAGCCTGTCCTCATAGGAGAGGTGCTCCAGCCCTCCAGTCAGCTTCGTGGACCTCCTCTGGACTCTCTCCAACAGCTCCATGTCTCTCCTGTACTGGGGCCCCCAGAGCTGGACGCAGTACTCCAGGTGGGGTCTCACAAGAGCAGAGTAGAGGGGCAGGATCACCTCCCTCGACCTGCTGGTCACACCTCTTTTGATGCAGCCCAGGACATGGTTGGCTTTCTGGGCTGCAAGCGCACACTGCCGGCTCCTGTTGAGCTTCTCATCAACCAATACCCCCAAGTCCTTCTCCTCGGGGCTGCTTTCAATCCATTCCCCGCCCAGCCTATAGTTGTGCTTGGGATTGCACCGACCCATGTGCAGGACCTAGCACTTGGCCTTGTTGAACATGCGGTTCGCACGGGCCCACCTCTCCAGCCTGTCAAGGTCCCTCTGGATGGCATCCCTTCCCTCCAGCATGTCGACCACACCACACAGCTTGGTGTCGTCGGCAAACTTGCTGATGGTGCACTCGATCCCACAGTCCATGTCGCCGACAAAGATGTTGAACAGTGCCGGTCCCAGTACTGACCCCTGAGGGACGCCACTTGTGACTGTTCTCCACCTGGACATTGAGCCATTGACCACAACTCTTTGAGTGCAACCATCCAGCCAATTCCTTATCCACCAAGTGGTCCCTCTATCGAATCCATGTCTCTCCAATTTAGAGACAAGGATGTCGTGCGGGACAGTGTCAAATGCCTTGCACAAGTCCAGGTAGATGCCGTCAGTTGCCCTTCCCTTATCCAGTGATGCTGTAACCCCATCATAGAAGGCCACCAAATTTGTCAGGCACGATTTGCCCTTAGTAAAGGCATGTTGGCTGTCACCAATCACCTCCTTGTTTTCCATGTCCCTAAGCATAGTCTCCAGGAGGATCTGCTCCATGATCTTGCCAGGCACGGAGGTGACAAGTTGTCTTACTGTGGCAGATCAGCTTCTAATGTCAGGATCACTTCTTTAAAAGGACTCCCAGTGATAAAAAGATATAGGCAAATCAACAGAAGTAGATTAACTGTCACCAGCTTATATATTATTACTCCATAAATATAGGATAATACATTTCTCTGTTTAATATACCTGTATTAACTTGAGTAGAGCTCATGATGTTGTTTCCTTTTCCAGGCTGTAATATAATTTTCTATAAGATGGAAATCAAACCAAAACAAAAGACCAAAAACCTGTGAAGCCAACTGTAGTTTTAAACCCTACTGCTCTAATTACCTCGGCAGCAAAATCAATACATTTTAACTAAATATCAATATTTTTATTAGCTTTTTTTTTTTTTTAAACAAGGCAAAATGCTTTGCACTGATGATCTAAGAATGGCTGAAAAGGGCAAATGAAACAAAAACATCAGAACAACAAAAGGCATTTGCTTTTTTGGGATGAAAGTAAAGAAAACCTTTTCTAAATGTGCTTCAGATAATGTGCTTTGCAGAGCCAATCTTGCCCTTTCAGACTTTATCATTAATTATTCAACAGAGCAGTAAAGAAAGCTCCAAGCTTCAAGCAATATGATGATTTGTTATTTATGCAAAATTTAGAGTCAAGGTTTGGTTGCAATCTCCTTCACAAGCAGTACCAGCCAAGTTGCCAGGATTCATTTCCAGAGGCACACAGCATTTAGCAGATGCTAGACAGCTGCTAATGTAGTGAAGCAGAACTGGTCAGGCACAATACCTGGACCTTTTCTCAGGGAAGTATTCCTAATAAATTTGTCAGTCCTTTCTTTTAACAAAATCAACAGTCATACTCTTGCTGAGCTGTAGATATTTCCTGTGAAAAAGGCTTTGTCCACATATTGTTGATTTAGACAAACTTGGTCCTTAGTAGTCCAGTTCGCATGCTAACCTGGGCACAGCTCTGAATGCTGAATTTTTTGTGGCAAAGGTAGGCATCTTGCAAGTCTCCCTAGAAAGGCAGCTGCTGAGAGCACGGGGTGGAAAGAATGGAATTTTGAAAAAACAGAACATGTCTAGCAGAGGGAACCACTGTGCGGGTGGGCCTCCAAGCTCTGTCCACAGACATGTTGTAAGAGAGACTATTGCCTGCCAGGACTGAATGTTTTGTGTCCTGAAATCACATGATCTTAAAAGTTGTTTTTCACACTACAGTCTTGCCTAATCTCATCCACTACTTACTAATTTTACTACTTGTTTGTAGTTTCAGTACACAAGTTTTTTCAGTTGGCCAACTACCCTGAAAGATGACTGAGAGAGGATATTAATGTTCCACATAATCTAAAGCATACATTAGACTACTGTTTTTCAGGATTAATTTCTACAATTGAGAAATTATTTTTAAAATATAGATTCGTTCAAATATTAAAATCTGCTGGACTGAAGGAGTAGGAAACAGTTCTAAATTTTAAAAATTTAACTTTTGCAAAAATGCCAAGTAACATTGAAGATAATAATTTGTAATTTATAGGTGCAGACGTTTATATGTTTGAAAAACGCTATCTATATTTTCAATGATAAAAAGCATATTAGAAACTAGACAAGAACATCAAGAGTCTTGTGCTCAGGATTGAACCTATATTCTTTATTCATTATCATTCACTGGTTTCCTCTTATGGTATCACATAAAGCAACTATGATATTCCCTTTGCATGTAGACAATTATGCAACAATAAAATTCAGCTAAGTTGCTATTTTCATAATCATATCTAAAAGGTTTGGTTTTGCTATTAACTTCCTTCACATTTAATTGCCTTACAAAAAGTCCAAGATAAAATAATTTCTGAATTTCTCCTTATAAGGTGTCTCAAGAGAAAATAATTCCTGAAATTCTCCAACAGGAGCAGCAATTGCATCCAGCAGGCACACCAAGTGATCAGGAAACTGCAAAATCCTACAAATTCTTTTAAGACAGGAAGGATCCAGTTTGAACTTGATTTGTGCCCACTGAAGTCTTACTTTAGAGTTTTGCATCAGCAGGCAAACATAATTCAGTGTTTCAATTTATTAATAAAAACTCACCATGTTTTAATGAACTAGTTCTTCAAAAAGAAAACAGATTATTAAGTGCAATTCTCTTTGCCAACTAAGGTTAATAAAAAATCTCAGAACCAAGTGGGATGACTTTTACCATGGAAACTAAAGCTTGGACTTATCAAACACATCAAAGCTCACATTTGATAAACTGATTTGAAACTAGACACTGATTTCTCAGAGAAAAGCAAGGCAAGGAGTAAGATGGGAAAGGAAAAGAGTTATACAGGTATAACCTCATGAATATTTGTGTCTGGTACATGCTGTATGCCATGGGATTTTTCGCAACAGCTGTCTTTATAAAATCTCAACATCCAGATCACAGCCCTGCTAAGGATGACATGTAAAGATAGGCTTGTGCTTAAAACTGGTGGTATTAAATCCTGAGTAATATTTTTTTGTGCTGGATAAGTACTGGATAGATTTCACCTACCTTATCTGTAAGAAGGGTATAGTTCTTAAAGCAAAGGAACTACAAAATATTGCTGGGTCAATATTTCTAGGTATTGTGTATGCAACATCTACAGATTTTGGGAAACTCGTGCCTTTGTTTCATTTCTAGTAGTCACAGTTTTTTGATTCTTGGATCATCTAGCTGTCAGTCTTCCTTTCCTTTCCCTCTTGTGGAGGGTTGGCCCTGGCTGGGGGCCAGGTGCCCACCAGAGCCGCTCTCTCACTCCCCTCATTCACTAGACAGGGGAGAAAAGGTATAACGAAATGCTTGTGGGTCGAGATAAGGACAGGGAGAGATCACTCACTAATCATCATGAGCACAACAGACTGAACTTAGATAAAAATTAATCTAATTTATTACTAAGCAAAACAGAGTAGAGGAATGAGAAATAAAATCAACTCTTAAAACACCTCCCCCCACCCCTCCCATCTTCCCGGGCTCAACTTCACTCCCGGCTTCAACCTTCCCCCCCTCAGCGGCACCGGGGGACGGGGAATGGGGGTTGTGGTCAGTTCCTCACACGGTGTCTCTGCTGCTCCTTCCTCCTCAGGGGGAGGACTCCTCTCATCGTTCCCCTGCTCCAGCATGGAGTCCCTCTCATGGGAGAGAGTCCTCCATGAACTTCTCCAATGTGAGTCCTTCCCATGGGCTACAGTTCTTCACAAACTGCTCCAGCGTGGGTCCCCCATGAGGTCACAAGTCCTGCCAGCAAACCTGCTCTGGCATGGGCTCCTCTCTCCACGGGTCCACAGGTCCTGCCAGGAACTTGCTCCAGCTTCCCACGGACCACAGCCTCCTTCAGGTGCCTCCACCTGCTCCAGCATGGGGGTCCTCCATGGGCTGCAGGTGGATATCTGCTCCACCATCATCCTCCATGGGCTGCAGGGGGACAGCCTGCCTCACCATGGCCTTCACCATGGGCTGCAGGGGGATCTCTGCTCCGGCGCCTGGAGCACCTCCTCCCCCTCCTTCTGCACTGACCTTGGTGTCTGCAGAGTTTCTTACATCTTCTCACTCCTCTCTCTGGCTGCAAAAGCTCTCTCTAACTGTTTTTTTCCTTTCTTAAATATGTTATCACAGAGGCGCTACCACTGTTGATGCTTGGCTTGGCCTTGGCCAGTGACGGGTCCCGTTGTCTGTCAGATACAGGGTAAGGTTCTAGCAGCTTCTCACAGAAGCCACCCCTGTATCCCCTCTGCTACCAAAACCTTGCCACACAAACCCAATACACCTCTCTAGGCATAAATAGTAGTTAAATATGGAAAGTTAAGGTTTTGCTGCCTGAAAAACATACTTTTCATTGGAGATTAAATAATTTTTATTGATTTCAGTGGAATGAAGGTTTCCTTTTCATTTTCAGATATCCTATTTTGACATTGCACATATTAAGTGTCATGATAGCACTAGTCTCACCTAGTGATGGAGGTGGGGGTAAAGAGGAACTGTGAAAAAGAAACAGCTAAAGATGTTAAGATATCCCAACGCTCAGTAAATATTGCACACTGAAGTCAGATATAAGTATGAGGGTCTGTTTCATCACCAAGTAGCTAAAAGAGAAATTAAAGAAAATAAACTTTAGGGAAACTAAATGAATCTCTATATCAGTCTTCACTCTTAATGGTTAGGAAATTCCTGTTCAGAAGTTATTTTTCATGGGCAGTCAAGGTGAAACATGAACAAAGACAGAAGTATCCGTGCAAGAGTTGTTAGCAGAGCACAGGAAGCAAAATAGCAGTAAATCACTAGGGCCTGATGGCATTCATCCACTCAGAGCACTGAAGCAATTAAAAAGCAAAGCAGCTAAAGAAAACAATAAATAAAGCAACTGGAAGGGCTGGAAGGTGGCCAGCGCTGTGTTCATATTTTTTAAGAAAGAAGTTAGATATGACTGGAGAATTGTAAGGCAAGAAATTTTGTTGAAGTTTTGAGGCAATAGCTCTGATTTAAGATTAAAAACCTATGAGCGGATCCTCTCTCTTGCCCTGGCCAGTGCACATTGCTGAGGAATCATACTGACACAGTTCTCAACTCTGTTCTGCCTCAGCCTGGGAATCCTAAAATACCGATGTGAGATGTGTGCGTTGAACAATGTGAGGGAGAAGCAGGTTTCAGAACTTGTAGAGGAAAGTGGCTTTTTTTTTTTTTTTTTTTTTAACAGGCATTAAAGAGTGCCTGCTTTTCTTTCCACCTAGCTCCTTCAGTGCTAAGCTACTGGTCAGGACCAGGCCCGATGTCTGCATCTGGGGATCAAGCTTCTGGAGTGGGCAGGAGAATGCAGTGCTGTGCAAGTGGACGGATGTAAGGCAGAAGCTGATGGCCTGAGTGTTTCGCTCAGTGTGGAGGACCTGATCAGTCTGCACAAGGACCAGGGTGAAAAGTCTTCTAGGGGAGACAGAGCATGTGATAGCTTTAGAGTCTGGTGGTAGATCCTCAAAGAGGCCCTGGCTGAAGTGGTTTGCCATGGCAGGAGAAACTTTAGGACTGGAAAGAGTGTGTCTCTCTTGCTACAGGGAACTTTGAACTGAAGTAATTCAGCAGCTTCAAAGAAGTTGGCATCAGAACCTGCAGGTCTTCCTGGCTCCTTGAAGTTGCAGTGAAGGACTGTACTGGTCTCTGGAGCAGAGCAGATCGGGGGGGTGCAGCCCATTCTCCTGATCGCCTCTGCTGTGCCCTGCTTTATCTTGACATAAAACCTCATCCCAAATGAATAAACAAAATAATGGGCCTGCAAAACCCCCACAGGTTCTCTGGGGCACTTAAAGCTTGAGGCCAGCTTCCTGATATCACTTGCTATATAGCTGAGACCAGCTGTCACTGATATCAACCTGGACACAGTTGTGTCATTGAGGGTAGGAATTCTGAAGTGAGAGGCTGTGGCTTGTCTCAGCTTGAAAACTCGCCCTGGCAAAGGGTCACCCACTGGCAGCTCGGGCCATCTGAAGAGACCGGGGCGCTGAGACGTTCCAGTGCTGCCACCTTGCCTAAGCCAAATATTATATGAGAAGAGATGCAGTCCTAGCTCTTCTAACATTTAATGCGGATCTGAATATGACTCATTTCCTGCATAAAATAAAGCCTGAATGAAAAAGAGACTTAGGACGACAGGGATAAGAACCCTTTGTCACCAAGTGGGTTAAAACAGGCTGTTTACGTAGGACTTGTCAGGATAGTAAAATTATAAGCATAGAAATGAAAGAAAGCAGAGGGACTGGAGAGCAGGGGTCTGTGTCTTTAGTTCACGGAATGCCAAAGCAGAACAGATCAAGTCTTTGCTTTTTGTTATTGTTTCACCCCTTCCTCTGCCCCTAACCCCAAGAAAACTTTCACTGAAATAAATGGCAGTATAGCTCTAGGTATCCTAAACCAGCAGGATTGCAAGATTTGGCTTCCATTTCTCATTCTTTATTTACACATGTGTTTTTAGGTAAAAGCTGAGCAAACCACATGGGAAATATTAGTGTTGAAACTGAAATTGGGTCACTTGTTCCTAAATTGCATTTTGCCCCAAGTCCATTAGTACAAAAACATTCTGCTGCTTTTTTTTGAAATTCAGTTTTCCTTTTTTAGTTCAGTCCTTCTAACTTCAAGGACTTTCCTTGATCTGAATGTATTTTTGCTATTATTTTTGCTCCATTATAATTGTCATTGTCCTCTTGGTGTGTTTTTAATCTATAAAATATTTTCAAACTATTTTTAAGATTTTCTTCTTGTCAGTCCAGTCATTTCTCAGCACACTTAGGAATTAACTTGCCATTGCCATCACTTGACTCAAACTATTCCACAGTTTCTCTGGTTCTAAGGAGCCTTCTTTAGGTGCTTCTGGGACTATCATGCTAGTGGTCTAAACTTTATTAGTTTAGATCCAACTTTTGCATCAATAAATAGATATGGCAAAATATTGACAGGACAGGATCATTATTTTTTGAGCTTTCTCAGTTCGGTGTGAGAAATTAGATATTATCTGAAAGATGGCTCAAAAAGCTACTCTGTATATAGAAGTAGGATTTTGTGATAAAGAATGAACAATGTCATCTCTCTCCACTTTCCTTGAAAAACAAATAATGCAACTGGATGTCCTTTCCCCTAGTTTGTCATGCAGCTATGTTTAATTCCTGTATTTTTCCTTTTGCAATTCCCATATATTCTTAGGGACTCTCTATTCACTTTTAACATCCTGAGCCCTGAACACAGGTCTACAGTATTTCTGCTGTAGGCAGATGCAAGCCTGCTCTATGCAGTCTTAGAGGCAATATGAGTTTACCTTGCCTAAACTTTGAGTTGGTACAAACTCATTCTGTCCGTATTTTAAGTCATAGCAGGAGACTTACTCAGAACTAACGAGCCCTGATGAAAGCCTGCTTGGTGCCTACTTACTGTAGGGACATGATTTTTAGAAACAAACTTATGGTTACCAGGACTCTGCCACATGCAGGACCAGGAGATCTGGAGAAGTATACGTATGTCGTACCGTGGTTTTGCTGAAACAGTAGCAACAATAGCTCCTAATTCAGAGACCCAGAGGTTCTACACTTAGTCTCCAGCTGCACAAAGGCATCTTATTATACTCAAATCTTTAAGATATTTTTAAGTCACAGTACAAAACAGTTCTGAATCACTTTCAGAAGGAAACATGTTGGCTGGACTAAACCTTTCCTGCAGGATTCTTTTTCACCATTATCTGTGATTTGGTGTTCTGCCACAAGTCTTTGTAAATCATATATATATCCATCCTGTCATCTCTTATGGTTTTCTTCTTCCCAAGGGAGTATAAAAAAATATTAAATGTTTCCTGCAAAGAAATACTGTCAAAGTTTTTGTCTTTTGTGCTAGTGGCTAAGTATCCACATCATATTGACTTTAAAAACTACATACTTTATGTGTGTAAATAAAACACAATGCAATGACTTAACTAAATTAATTTATCTGACACCAAAATCCCACTTGATACCTTCCAAAAAACCACATCTGGGAAAATTTTCTATGGGCCCTAGTCTGCCATATCCTTGCAAAAATAGAGAAGTCTTTATATATATTGCAGAGAGCAAAGGGAGAGTTTGAAACAGAATGTTATCAACTCTTATTAAGTGAAAAGCTGCACTCACTACTAGAAATGGTTAAAGCTAAACCACCAGAATAACAAAACCTCCTTTCTTATCCCTTTGTAGAAGACATTTTTCAATAGATAGACTTTCTCAGTCCAGATAAATATCTCACAGTAGCAGAGGAATATGGGACAAGAGTCCTGTTTAAGTTCTATTTATCTATGGGTTCATCTGGAGAAGAAGGACAAAGTAACAAACAGAAAAGAAACATAAAGCATCTAACAGAAGACTAAAGAAAAGAACAAGGAGAAAGGAAATAGACCTGTTAAAATGTCTGCATAAGTCTAAGAAAGGGCAAGGCAAACAGAAAAATCCATTGTCAAATGGATTAAACCAAGATTAAAGCAATTAAACCAAGAAGATTAAAGGAGACATGAAAGCAACAAAAGGGCTTGAAAAGATAAGAGCAGAACGCACAAAATCAGGGGAAGCAAATGCAGCAGCTGCCTGCAAGAACCAGCGATTTTTAAAATGATTCTATCAAGAGTCTAAGAAGTCAGTGTAGCCACATTGTGTGGCTTCTGGGAGCATAACCACGAGAACTTTAACACTGTGTGTGGCTTGTAGGAGGATGACTGTATAGGTTTCAACACTTTGGTTTGGTATGTTGCTTGTGTTACCCAACTGGAAAGGCTGTTTACTGCTGACTAAGGGATAATGTCCTCTGTCTCTACGACCCTCAATGGTATCCAAACCTGGACTCTCTTTTCGAAGACTGAGATGTATTTGATGTTTGGCATTTTGCAATTCAGAACAGATTCCATAAGCGTTTATGGAAGTTTTGCTCAGAAAATTCCCTAGCAACAAATATACATGGCATCTCAACAACTTCCTGCAGATAATGAAAGTTGTTGGTTCACATAGCAATATTATCCCTAAGGAGGACAGACTCAAATCCTGACTTATTAACACGTTAAAAGTTCCCACAGTATGCCTGTCCTCTATTACTATGAAACCTGCTGCCAAAAGCTATAGAAGATATCTTTCCTCTTCCTTCCCAACACATCTAGTGAAAGAAGAAGAAAAATCACTGCCCATATGCACCTCTAGTTTTCTCAAGCTGAATAATCTGAGCATTTTCTGTAGTGTCATTAAATGCAGGTGTGAACCCACTTTCAACCCCAAATTTAGGCTGATTCTCACATACTGTCAAAGTCAGTGGAATGGAAGTTAAGCTGATAAATGTCTCAGTGTAAATCCAAACTGTTATTGTTTACAGGATATGGATAAGGTTGAGTCTGCTGCACCTCTGCCAGCAGATATCCTCCTTTGACTAAACAAAATGAGAAACTATCACTGAGCTATATCCAAAAAGTAGATGGAATATGTGAATGTGTGGATTTGGGCATGTTCTTTATCATATAGGCTACGGCTACACTAGTTAATAAAAATAATAATAATAATAATAAAGTAAATGGACAGGAACAGGCATTGCTATAAAATTTTCAAATTGTTAGCATGGTCCCTGGCATAGTTTTGACTCATGTCAATGAGTATTTTCCCAGGAAGTACCCAAGTACAGTTTGGAGGTTAGTATGGGCTAGAAACCACTCCTGATGGGCCATTAGAATGAAGCCTTTCTGGTTTGAACAGTAGAAGAATTTAATTGTAGGGATGTGAACTGTGCTGACCCAGAGATGAGCCCCTGCCTTGTATTATTTATTGTTCTATAGTGGTAACCATAGCAGTCATAGTGGTTACAGGGTTATGCAAACTTCTCATATTAAAGAAAGGCTCTAGCTAAAACATTTTATTTGTGGTTAGATAATCTATTTGCAATTATTGACTCATGGAAAGTCTCTTGTAAGCAGCATTTATTTTTTCAGTTAAACCTGGGATGAACACAAAATCACATAAAATAAAGACAAAAATGTTTTCCTTTCAGCTGCCATTAAAATTTGGGAGACCTGGCCCTGCCCTCTGCACTGTGCTGCAGATATTCTGTTCCAGGATTTTGTGAATACTAACAAGATATTTAAGGTCATATCTCCTAGCTCTGTTTACTATGGCTGCTTTCCTTTCCCTGATTGCTGCAAATGAGTGCTTTTGCTAAAAAATAATCCCCCTCTCACTGACAATCATACTGCAGAGAATCTTTTAAGTGGTAAGAGGCAAATCTCAGTAGTGAGTCAGCCAATCACTCCATCAAGAAAATAGTGAAGATTGGCCATGCAGCAATCTCATACCTACATATTCCCCCTTGCATTGCCCATCAGTGTCAAAGTCAAAATGCAGGTGCATAAATGCTCTTTGATGGCTGCACAGACAGTCATCATTACATACTTCAACCAGTTGACAGGTATGCTCAGTAGCATGAATCACTATTCAGATTTTCTTCTCACCAGGGGAAGTATTTTGTTTTCAGACTTTTTTTCCTTGAAGACCAATGCTTTTGAAAGAAAATAAGAAAGATGGCTGAATGGCATGGGAATTCTGGCCTACTGGAATGACAAATTAGTTTAAATATCCTCTTTCTCCTTTCCTTTTCCTTCTTAGTCATCTGTTGCTCGTGTCTTCTCCATGGACAGAGGCCTTAACTTATAACCCACTTTTTGACACTGACAGCTGACATTCATTGTGACCATGCAAACTCTCACGGTCTCCAATTCTAAGCTCCTCACCTAGGTAGTTACATCAGGAGTCTTGAATTCCTAGATTTCATAAGGAGATGGGTTTTTCCAAAAGACAATTCAAGGCCTACATATCTGGCTGCTGTTCTGAATAGCTGTGTGGAAGTGCCTGTTTACCTGTGTTGTTTATGTTGTTGTCTGAAGAGACTGATTTAATAATCTAGTCATTTAATTTAGGTGTTTGAAATCAAGTATGAGAATGCATCTTTTTTAGTGTTCCAAAACTGTTAAAGCCAATCTAAGCTGCTGTTGTGAGACAACCTTGCCCCCTCAACATAGTCACTTGTACTCTCTTTCCTGGTCTTCCCTGACATTGGAGCATAGCTGAAACTGGTAAACCATTTCAGGGTGCAAGCATCATGTAAAATTATCTTTGTGAAAAAATATCTGTTGTTATAGCTCCATGGGCTGTCTCACTTCAGTTGTGGAGCAGTTGTCAATGCAGAGAGAAAGAATTAAATGGGAAGGAGTATGGGACTCCACTCTAAATCGGAAGTGATTTAGATTGACTTATAAATTGTTTTGAAATAGCATCATGAAGTCAAAATCCAGAATAAGAACGTAATATAGTCAAGCTCAAAGATGCAACATAAATCCATATTGCACCTGGTTTCCTGAACAGATTCACAATGCTGACTCAGACAGCTATGCTTCCTGCGAAAAGATGCCAGTCCTCTACATAAGAGGTGGCAATGGGGTCCCACTAAGGAGTGGGAGAACTGAATGAAATCCAGGCCCTTAGCAGCTGCTGGATATTGCAATGTAATATGTCCCCATAGTATCTTGGAAAGAAGTATCCACCATCACTGCTTTTGGATTTGGGCCATTTTGTGTCCTGTGGCAGAAAATTCTTGGGCCTGGGCAGAAAGAAAGGGTCCAGGAAGAAGCTATGTTCCTGAGCATATCTCCATGCACATGAAGAAATAGATTCAGGTTTCTCTGTGTTAGCTCTGAGGCTGGCTACCTGAAGCTATTCTGACCCATAAACATAAAGGATTTGCTGTGGCACTATGCCTGACCTGGTAAGCCCATGGCTTGTTAGCTCTGGCACAGTACCAGCCCAGTGTGGCTCAGCAGTTTCTAGTTCTGACCAGCTCAGAGTATGAGTAGAACAATAGTAGGTCTGTCTGAACATGTCTGTGTACGTTAGGTGTCATGGCATTTGATTAAGTGGTAACAGATCTTCAATGTTCCTCTTTGGACTGTACTTAAATGTGAACATCAGACAGTTACAGACAGTTAAGGAAGGTAGGACCAAAAACCCAGGGACTCCTGTTTCTAGTTGAAAATTTGACTTTCCTTTCTACTTCTCCTCAACAGTCTTGGCCTAACTAGGTAGACTAACCTGGGAGCCTGATGAAAGAAGAGAATGGGGAACTGCTTCAGTCCTGTAAATGAAGCTACTGTATACCAGGAATGCAAGAGTTATTGAGATTGAAGAGCAGCCGAGGGAAGCTTCAGAGTACCAAGTGTAGGAGACAAAGAAATAGCTCTGTTCCTTTCCAATTCACTTTTGATTGCTGTTTTTGTGTCTTCACAAGACTCTTGAACTCCCATCTCAACAGAAAATCATCTTCGTTTGCCCAATGGAGCATATAGTTTCCTGGACCATAAGACATGAAAGTTCAAATCTACAGCAGCTAAGGCATAGGGTGCATAACACTAGGTCTTCCGCTTTCTAGCTAATCATGGGGACTGCCCTTATACCAATATTATGCCTTCCATAGTAACTGCAGACCCCAGTAAGTCTAAATCTTTGATGTCTTTAGGATTTAGATGGTTGTCAGCCTAAATCTGGAGTGCAGAAGAGCTGTAAGTAGAGATCAGTACCTATTTCTCCAGAAAAGACGCTTCTGAATCTGATTATACATCTAAAATTAGTTTTTTTCAGAAGCTATAGGTTAAGCAATAAGATAACCATTGGCTGTAGGCACCTGAAGCATTAGACAAAGTTTGAAATACAGCGAACTGCTATTGAAAATTTTAAGGGCTTTGAGACACTTAAATATCCAAGACAGACAACACAAGCTTTAGCCTCACCCTTAACTAAGGACAGAGATTTCCTTCACCATTTTTTGTTCATACATTTTGCATCCCACAGGGTGTACAGGTCTCTCTCTTTCAGAAGTGGGGAAGGGTGACATTTGCTTTTCAGCACTTAGAAAAGCTCTCAACCTGATAATTATAGGCATTCTCCTTGAATGTGAAGGTTATATATTCATAGCACTTTCTTCTGACTCACGATAGAGAAGTTTTCCATTTTCTAGGTAGGTACCTACAGAATCAGGCTGGTATTACATGGCCTCTGTGCTTTGAATTGGACACAGTGCAATTTTAGACACAGAGTCTCAAGAGGGTGTTTAGTGAACAGAGGCAGAGAACTGCCAAGCTTCTGTATCAAAAACAGCCAAAGCTGAGAGACAGAGATAGGGTGCCAATCCAACTGCAACACTCCTGGTCATGTACAGAAATACAGCTGTAGGCATTTGAAAAAAATTCTTGCCAGGAAACATAAGCAGCTAGGGCTTTTAATCAGGTTAGAAGTGGGGTGAGGGGGAGTTTTTGGATAGCTCTTCTGATCTGTGGTTCTTATATTCCATTTAGGGTGTTTATAAAGTATTTTCATAGTTACCTTCAGGCCTTGTGAAAAATTTACTTCAACTTTTGGCTCCTTTGCTGAAAGTAAGAATGACTTTTTTGTCATCTTGGCATAACCTACTATTTTGCTTTTCCATGAGATACATACTTTGTGCTGGTAATGTTTTGGCTTATTTTCTATTGTGTCTTCTATAACATACCATTAGTAAATATATTCTCTTTATTATAAGTTCTCTTTATTTTAGAACTTGCATAAGTATAAACTCATTATATATTGGTTCCATTTAAATGTCTCCAGTTTTGATCCTTTTTATTCTATACTGTTTGCTGGTCCAAATGGTTTAGTGTTACTTGGAGACATGGAAATGAAAGCAATGGAGCTTTATCTTCCTCTAAATCATTCAGGTGCACACTGAATGCATCAGGCTCAATTCTCTCCTCTTGTTAGTATATTCCACTAACTGTTGAAAGACACTTTTTTAAAAAACAAAAATATTTAACATTGCCCCCACACTGTGGCTGAATTTTAACTGTCTTGCAACTATTGCAGTCTATATTTCAGTTTGCCCTTCTAAATTTTAGTTAATTCAGTTTTAAGAGCAACTTTCATCTGGTTAGTTAATATATTAGAGTGTTACTATTTTTATGTATTTGAAGGGGTTATTTTCTCTTATTTTAACCAGTATCTTAGCCGGGATACAGACCAGGAAATATTAACTGTATGGTGTGTTGCTACAGATGTTTTTTTACAGGTTATGAAAATTATGTGACACTGCTCTTGTAAAAAAAAAAAAAAAGGCTCTGATTGCATGGTTACAGACTGTTCATGGACATGGGAGAGTTGTATATTCATCTTCACTTTAGTATATCTATACTTTGCAGTGATTTACTGTATGCCTTTAGATTATCTATGATGAGTTTGAATTGGGATAGAAGCCACCATTTGAAGGCCTGAGTTGAAGGAAAGGGTGACAAGAATATTGCAGTTGAGCATTTACTTTGCCAAGCTTTTAGTATTCTGTTATTTGCAAAAAAATTATCTAAGTATGTTTATCAGTTGAACCACAGAGAGACTTTCTATTTCCTAGACAGAAATGTAATTGATTCTACTCCACAACCATGGTGGAGATGTATTAACTGAATACTTCCTTTAAAATGAGCAGTTGTATGGATACTATGAATAGAAACTTGGAGTTACATGCTACCGAATGTTACGTCCTCTGGCTCAGTTCCAGCACATGAGGAGTCCCATTACCTCCCAGCCCTGTTCTTTAGCTATCCCCATTAAAGTCAAGCAGTGTTCAAAATTAATAAAAACATCATAAAACAGACTACAGAATTCTATCCCATTTCTTATAATCCACAGTATTTCACTAAGAAAATTCTATTCCTCATTAATCCAAAATTATTACAAATGTTGTAGGATACATCTAATCAGAACACAGTTGCAAAACATAATTATTTTGCAGTCATGAGCCGAACTTTTCAAAGAAAGTTTAAAAGAGATTGCATGCTGTGATAAGTTAAATGTTGCCCAGCAACATCATTTGTCTAGTATCAGAACCTGAACAGGAAAAAAAAAATAGGTGGCCTTAAAAGAAAGAAAAAAAGGTTTTTAATTTGCTTTGGAATTTTATGAGATTTGTTTTCAAGGGCTATGGACTTAGCAAAGATGAAACAATTGGAGAGGAAATTTTCTTTGTTTTGGTTATTCTGAAACACTTAGTCACTTTTTCATGTCTGAAGAACTAGTGAAATAAAGATATTAGAAAGATCAATAGTATGATATTGGAGTGACTGAGAGATAAATTTTAACCACATCTTGTAATCCTCTGCCTGATTGTTAATTTTCATTCAGATCTATATTGATGCATTCATATTTTGTAAAAATAATGTTCTTCCATTAAATTTAAGTCTGCTCTGACAACATTCCTTGAGGAAATTCTCCAACAACAACAGCAAAAAAAAGAAACCCCAAATATCATAGTCTGCATACTTCTACATCCTGAAATGAAATACCCTGCTTGACTTTTTCTACTTATATGGAAGGGGACTAGGTGAGAGGTTTCTGGAGACAAACATACATATATCCATATACAACTACATACACATCTAAAATCAAGAAATATTCACTAAGACACACAAAAGCAAAGAGCTCCAAAACCAAACCAAACCAAACCAAAACAAAACAAAAACCCAGGATGAATAAAAAATATAAATTAACTGCCTGCATTTTTCTACTAGCAATCTGCTATATTTATTTGGTTAGAGCTGCTTTATAATTTGTTGAAGTAACAGAAGATGCACTCATTTTTCACTAGGCTTGTGGACTTTGAATTATCTCACAGATTCATGTGGTAAAATGTTACTGCTTATTTCAGGTTCTTCTGTTTATACTCTGAAAACAATCACTTTTCTACAAAAGCTGTTCCTTTTGCATACCGGTAGGAAGAACAGTGATAAAATTGTCAAGAGGCCTTTCCTTTAAGGAACAGAAATGCATTTGTGGAAAAGACTATGAGTCTTTTTTTAAAAGTTTGGGATTGCTTACCAAAAAGCCCATATAAATCAAATTTATGTAGCGTATCTTTACGCATGCCAAGGTCCCTGAGCCTACTGAAGCTGAAATCCTTCACAAGTTTTGTGGAACTTGCTATTTCACTCAGACAGTAAATCTTGTTTTGCTTGGTGCTTAATCTAGTTAAATAATGAGGGATTTCACGCACTTAGCTATCACATCCAAAAACAACTTTCTCATACAGTTGGAACACAAACATTGGCTTTCTTAGCTGTCCTGAACTTGGTATGTGTTATATGGAATGCAATCACACTTTGTCTGTGAGGGTTGGCTTGAGAAATTTATCTTTTCCCATGTTAATCTTGCCAGTGATCTGATTATATTGTATAAGCAGGATATTAAACTGAAAGACAGACCCTACCACAAACCCTAGATTCTAACTGGCTTGGAGCAGAGTCAATGTATACTCTCTTTGGAAAGCTCTCTTTGTGAACACCTGCTGCATTTATTAAAAAAAAAAAAAAAAAAAAAAAATTGAAAATATCAGTAGTAGTACTCACAAACACATATAATAGTAGTATTGTAGCTCTGATTGTCTAAGAATAAAATGGAGACAATTTGTTGAGAGATTTTAGATCTTTTACTAAAACATCTGATTTAGCTGAAAAAGAGACAAGTTATTAGGCCTACAAACCCTTCTACAAATGAAGACAACACATAAATAAGAAATTGGGTAGTACCAATATCCTAAACTAAGTGTACATTAAGGAAAAAAAAAATCTTTGTTACCCATGTGAAAATTTCAGGCATTACAGATTAAGTAAAGCTTAATTCTATTTTAGAACATGTTAATAATGTGACCTATCAGTTGCATTCCTAAGTTTACAAGAGTGATTGTATAAGATGACACACAGATGGTAGTGCCTATCAGCTTCCTCTTCCACCTCATCTCCCCACCCAGCCCCCCTACCATTTCCCAGTTCCCTCCCAGTTCCCTCAGTTCCAGGTCCGTGACCTTGCTGGGCACACGTGGTGGCGGAGGGCTGCCCTTGCAGTTATGGCTGAGCAGTGGCAGCCTGTATCTTCTCTCTCCTTGTCTTAAGGCTGCAAAATGGTGCCAGTTTGGGGGGGCGGGGGGCTCATTAGTACTTCTGTTTAAATTCTTGGAGGCCATAACCCATTTTGGATCTGCTTTTAGCAGTGAAAGCTTTGATAGGTAGATATGTTTTCTGATAACAGCCTGAAATTCAGCATAATCTCTGGTGACTTTGCAACTCCACCAACTGTGGACTGAAACAAGCAATTTTGGGAGAAACATGTGATCTGGCGGTGCATGAATAATTCTGGCATAACTTGATTGTTTCAGACTGAAATAATAAGAGACAATTGTAAAATGGCAGGTATTGGACACATCTGGTTTTTCATATATAGGTTAATCAAATAGCAGAATAATTAGGACTAGGCATTTGGAAGCAGTCTACAACTGAGATGGCTGGTATCAGTGTTCTCCTTTCAGGAAAGAGCTGACAAAGAGAATAAACTCTTAAATAAGTAGCTTATGCAACTGTGAATTTTATATAGAACCAAAGTATTGTCATCATTGTTTCATGCACCATGGTCCTGGAAGGTACTTAACCATTTTCACTATGGTCAGTGGACAGGAAACATTGCACGTTTCGTAGAAAGCATCAGTTCCTTCAGACGGGGTAGGGGCAGTGCTGGTGACTATATCAAAAATAGCTATTCCCATTGGCCATTTGCCACTGCCTTTGTCATCATCCATGAAAGAGTCTCCTGTGTCACACCTAAATACGCATTTTTCCTCTTCTCCCTTCCTAGCATCAGGACCCTGAGGGCACTGGTATTCCCTAACAGCCTTGACCAGCCTCTTCTGGGACCCCTACCTACACCCGTGGGCCCAGCGCTCTGTCTAAGGCCATTGCCCTCAATCCCTGTTTAAGTGTAGCTGTAGGATTATCTGTCTGCAGCCCTGTCTCCTAGATGGACATCAGACCCATCTTCTGGATGAGCCCCTCATGTATCTTGTAGCTTGTGTCTATCCCTGTCTTTGTCCCTGTCTCTCTGTAACCTTGATGGGACCCCCGGTTGGCCCCTGGCCCTGGATCGGCCCCTTGCCCTGTTGATGGACTGACTCTGTTACCAGCCCAGGGCTCTGCCCCCCCTCCTCAGCCCCTGGGGTACAGTGCCCTGTCAGTGGTCCACCCCCAGCTCCTGGCTCCCTGTCCCTCGGGGAGCAGCTGGTCTTCACTTAGCCCTGACACCAAGTGGGTTCCCTTCCCATTTGTTGTAGCTCTTTAATGATCTGTTTGGAGTTATAATGAATATAAGGCTGTACAGTGAAGAATGGAGAGAGGTGTGACACAAAGTCATGCCGTTGAAAACTTGATAGCATTTGAGAGATTTCAGTTACAGGAAGTAAGAAGATAGAGTCCGTCTCAAGTAGAAAGGTCAGGAATTGATTTACAGGAGGAAAAATGCTGTGCATTCCCAGGCTAGACAGATTGCCATTTTACTTAAGATTTGAAAAGATGATAAATAACCCATGCATTCAAGTGAACAAACTTAAAAATAAACAAGAGAGCTGCATATCTCTGAAATTAAACTACTTTAACTATTTCAATTCATAAGACTTTATTTAAAAATGAGGTCTGAAGTGCCTATGAGCTTGTGAATTCAAAGATAAGTGAAACTTGGAAACAGATCTTTGTAGTGCTATTGACAAAACACTTAGAGACATGTTCTGGTATATGTATAATATAAATGTCAGATTGAAGATCTAAACACGGAATATAAAATATTCCTAGACACTTTTACTAGTTTCCAAAACCACTCTAGTCACTACAAGTAAAACTAAAATAATATGAAACTACAGTGTGATAGTAATGTCTTTGTTAGCAGTTGCAGTAATAACAGTGGCAATCATATACCTAGGACCTGATGGTCCAGATAGTGTTGGATAACTTCTGTACATAGTGTTGTATGTAGTGTGTACCTTTTGAACACAGTACATATGTGCATTTAGGGAAAAAGCACATAGCTATAGAGTGAAAGCAATAAAGCATATTAGGGAAGCAAATGTAATTCCGTTGATGATAAAAGCTCATAACTAGTCACAGATGGTAAGATGTTAACAATAATGAAGAAAAGGCATGAATGTTCAAGAAATGTTAATGTTCTATAATTAGGAAGAAGCGGAATGCTATATGTGTATCATGAGGACAATTAAATGCTTTTTCAGGCCATTACTAGCCCCAGAGAATAGTAAAAATCTTCTTCTATAGATATACATATTTAATCTGATTGTCTGAATAACATGAACCAAAAAGTCCTGCAAGAGCTGACTGAATCTGGCCTGTGGATGCTTTGAATTTTCACAAACCAGGGGATACCAAGGGAATTTTACAAAACTGGAAGAACTTGTGATGTGCCAGTAATATAAAGGGCAGAGAAGGCAACTGTGGCAGCTATAGTTCAGTTGGATTATTAGTATAAACATTGAGGAGGGGTGGAGGAAAACTGATAAAACAGAGAAGTGATTTAATTAGGTATCAAAATAATCATAAGTTCTAACCAGCTGGTTTAGGAAAAAAAGAACTCGTGAAGAACAAAATGCGGATCCATACTGTGGAATACAGACTGTATTTCAGAAAAAAATTATATGCTGTTACATGTTGTTGATAAGTACATTCTGGAATCAGGACCTAAAACCATTGTCTCAGGCCACATGACAAATATGTAGAAAAACCTTTGAAATTTTCTAAAAATTGCTTTTTCTCCTCTTTAAAAATATTTATTTTTAAATTTTAACAAGGGAATTAAAATTGCAAGAGTCCTTTCCTCTGACACTTTTGATATATTGTTCATTTAACTTGTTTAATCTTCTCTTCATTTTTAGAAGGCTCTATCAGCTACTGTACATGTATTTATTCAACATCTGTTTCCAACTAGTATAGTAGACTAAATATAAAATTAAGATGCCAGCATTTTATTTTGGTTTTATTCTAGAAGGGTGGCTATTATGTGACCGCAATATTGCTTCTTCCTACTGTCTCACTAATATCAAGAGTCCCTCTCATTCTCTTTTCTTCCTTCCCAGTCATCCTTCCCTCAATCTGCATTCCCCTGGCCTCACTTCCAGCTGAGTGATGGACACTTTTCCTCGTGCTACATCTGGCTGCTGTCTGACCTGCCTGGATCAATTCACCTCAGTAACTCAGCAAAAAACCAAAATCGAACCAAATAAATTTCTGACAAGTGAGTCAAAGGAATTGGCTCATTATGCAGCTGGATGAAGACCAGGGCAAGAACATGTAACCAAAGTCATAACAGAGAGAGCAAGAAGAGGAGCAGAGGGAGTAGGATTCCTCACCTTGGCAACAATGAGCCATTAGATCAGTTCATCTACAGCATCTGATGACACCATTATGAAATGTACCCATTTGCTGTTCTTGTATGTGTGCCCTCTGAATCTTCATCTAAGCCAACCTCCATCAACTTTTCTTTTCTTTTGCTACCATTTTTTCCATTTATTCATCTACTGAAAGTAGAATGTGTTTGCAGCCGTGCACTGTCAGATAAGCACCTGTATGAACAAGGAAAAGAAGAAGTAAAGAAGTCCAAGTCTACTGATCAGACTATGGCTTTAATTTATCAGACCAAGGTTTTCAAAAGTGACTAGTTGATTACACATACATTTTTCCCTGGAATCTAATACCACACTTTTTCTAATATCATAAGGTATAGAGCAACCAAACTCTCAAAATTGTTAATCTGTTCATGTTTCCCCCAAAACATCTCCAGTCTCTTAGCCACTTTTGAAAACCTCAGCCGTGATGCACTCCACTGAAAGACATTTGATGCCAGTTTCTACGTACAAGCTTATTCATTGGTTTCAGCCTCTTCCAGAAAGACTGCCTGTGGGGTAATGCACAGCTGAGTCCCTGTAACTATCCACAGACACTCATTGCCTTTAAGAAAGATTCACATGCTCCAGGGTTTGCCTCTGTTTTAGAAATAGTACTTAGATATTAAAAAAAAAAAAAGTTTAAACATATGAATAACTTTCCATGCACAATTCTTTCACAGCTGTAACAGTTATGGAAGCTACAGAATTGTATGTTATTGTGTAGTGTGATACATTATACTAAATAAAATTACTAAAATAGCAACATTACTTGAAGAAAGATTTTTTTTTATTTATTTGTTTATTTTCAGTTAGCAGGTCTTTAAAAGATGATCACTGAAAAATAAAATCCTATTTTGGCTTTCATCCTGGGTCATCTCTAGGAATGGATTTAAAAGAATATCTAAAATGAAAGCATGATCACTGAGCTGCTTTTCAGTCTATCTAAATTCTGATGAAGAGATTACTACATACTGACATATGAATTGCATTTTATACCTTTGAAAAGTTTTACAACAACAAAAGAAGAGATAAATGACCAATCCAAAATCTAGTAATAATCAACTTTATTTGCTTCAAACAAGTATTTAGGTTCAAATAATTGACATTTAGTCTAGGTTAAATTAATTTAAAGGGAATGGGTATTTTTTGAAATCTTACTGATTGCAAGATGGCCAAGGAATTGAAACCTAAACAAAAACATTCCACTGGATGGAATGTTATTGTTTTGTATAGGAAGGCCTTGAGAAATAACTGTATTACAGCTATGAAGGTTAAATAATTTTATCTGAAAGCAAACATAGGAGATTCCAACATTATCTTCTTCATTTGACCTCTCTCATAAGAAATTAAAATTTTGATAAGGTAAATGGGGACTTGTGAAATGACATGAGGAGTATCTAGGTGCACCTATCACTAGTAGTTACAATAATATACACCCTTACATCATGTGAGGCAGTCTTAACCATGTGACCACATTTCCTTTCTTTGTAAGGAACTGTTCTCTCTCTGTAATATGCTTTAGATGTGTTTTGTTTCTACATTGTAAGGTTATTTTTAGACCTAGAAAGATAATATACTGTTTTCTTCTCTTTTCAGTTATTTAGGATTCATCATAAAAGGAATGACTTTTTGCGACTGAAATTAGGGGAATAGGAGTTTCGGCGAGGTGCTTGTTATCCTATATAAATATGGCATAAGAAGTTAGGATCATTTAACTCAGAATTTACAAGCAAAAACCAGCAGATAAACAAATACAGACAAGGGAGAAGCGAGAAAAAAAAGTCTCATCAAAGAGTTTCCTAACATCCCCAAGGCCAGAATTATTTGTGTTCCACTCTAATAAACTGAAAACTTAACCAATGTGTTAATGTGACAGAAGGCATGCTTGCAAGTGAAGGAGTTTGCAAGCACAGAAGAGATTTTCGGCATGGGTTTTCTGTAAGATACATTCCACATTGCAAGAGTAGGAATAAGAACAAATTATTTGAGGGTGAGCCAGCACCATAACAAATGTGTATCTTGACTTTATCAAGCCAACTGGTAAAATAAAAAAAGATAATAAAAGATAATTTAAGGAATATTTTTCAGTTGTCAATTTCATCATTAATATTACTTTTTATTACAGAAACGTATAAGAATCTCTGACACCGATTAGGTCTTTACTGTGTATTCACCGTGAGATACAATCTCAGACCCATAGAATCTTCTCTATAAAAACACACAGGGTAGAGAATGAAACAGAGGAAATTTGGCTTGCCTACAAGTAAATCAGCAGCAAAGAGGAGGGCAGGACTGGAATTTAAGATGATATCCAATGGAATATGATGCTTCTTTTGCTGTTTTGAAAGTATAACCCTCCTTTAATCCCCATTCTGTTTCTGTTGTTTATCGACTGAGGTTCTCTATTTTTTTCATGGTTGTAGAGCATGATTATGTGCCAGTCCAGTTTTGTGGCTCTGCTGTACGTGGTTGTCATGAGTAGCTACAACATGGTCTAGTGGAGGGTGTCCCTGGCCACAGCAGGGGGGTTGGAACTAGGTGATCTTTAAGGTCCCTTCCAACCCAAACCATTCTATGATTCTGTGATTATGTGCTAAATATAAACAACTGACTCTTGCAAAGGACATGGTCATTCTTATTTGTAGAATATTGTTATTCTTATTTGTAGAATATTGTTGAGCAATGATACAAAAATCAATGTGTGAGAAAGGAAATGGCATTGACAAGGAGAGGAACAAACCTCTTTCAAGGATACAACATCAATGATCTTCAGTCCATTTCAGGAAACAGAAGTCATTCTCTTCCATGGTTTTGTCAAAATACATTCTGAGCTAAGAAAGTCAAAACTAACAAAATCTTCCAAACTCTTTTGAAATATTTGTAGCTCCAGTGCTGAGTCAGCCTTGTCTTAAGAAACACCATCTGTTAGGTATTGAGTAGGAGCATTTCTTCCAGACCTGCTGACTCTGCATGATATGAGTGGTCCAGCAACTCCCAGAGAGTTAGTTAGAAGTTTCAATTTCATACAACCTATGCATTCAGTGAAAAGGTCTTCTCCTCAACCTGTGCAGCCTGGAGATGGAGCTTTTATTATTTACATTTGATTTATGCTAGCACCCACAAGCCTGACTGGAGATCTAGGGCTTGTTAAGTACTTCATTTTTTATTTTTCTTTCTCATACACAATAACCAAGAGACAAAAGCAAGCCTCAGTGTAACTGGATTAATACCTCAAAATAACTGTTTCTGTAGAGAAATGATTTATATATACTTAATAAATATATTGGCTCACCTCATTAAAAGCTCTGTTGTTCAAGCATTTTGTGGCATAATAGAATAAATTACTGCAAACATCTAAAAGGACTAAAGATCCCTATGCTAGAGCCTGGAGTGTGCAGTACTGACTGTCAGTGTAGTGTTTTATGTGAGTGAAAGCAGTGCTGTGTATTGGAACAGCACAAGGAACATCAGACTGCAGTAAAAAGCTCTGACCATTTGTTCCCTAACACTCAGGTCACAAGTTGTGATTTGGAAAGACATTTTTGAATGAACTGTTTATTTACAAAGAAAATATAGAGCAGAACATTATTTCAAGACACACTTTTGAAAATAATGCAGAGAACTGGGCATACAAGGCATGTGCTGTCTACTCAATCTAGCTATGCAGCAGATAAGTACATCTTTCTAAGAGACAGTCTGTACAGTGCAAAACAGGTTTAGCCTTTGAATGCAGGGTAATCCCCTCTGCATACCAGAAACCATTCCTGAGTCAAGAAAGAATGAACATGTGGGATTTGACCAGTTAAAACTAGAAATCTTATTGATTTTGTTTTCGGTAGAACTTTTTGACTTCCTTAATTGTAAAAGTTTGAAAATAAAAAGAGGTTTAAAGCTTCAAACTCCACATATTTATATTACACGAACTCCAAAGTTCTATGGCCTAAAATACTTTGGACGTTGTTTTGTTTTCTCTTCTTACATTGGTATAAATTGCAAGAAAATTCAGTGAAGTCCATTAGTTTATTTTCATGTCAGTGGTCAATCTGGCTTTCTCTTTCTGCTCTCTCAGAATATTTAACTAATATTTAATCCTAATATACTTTTGTCTTCAGCGAAAATGATTATGAGATTCCCACAGCAATATCACAACAATACATAGATATATAATGTTATGGTAAATTAGGTTTGCACGGCAAGGTTTTGGTAGCACGGTGGCTACCCTCTGGTCAGTTTGGGTCAGCTGTCCTGGCTGTGTCCCCTCCCAAGATCTTGGCCATGCCCAGCCTACTGGTGGTGGTGGTGGGAGCTGTTGGAGAGATAGCCTTGATGCCACAGGAGCACTGCTCAGCAGTAGCCAAAACACTGGTGTGTTATCAACACCTTGCTCCCTACCAATGCACAGCACAGCGCTGTGAGGGCTGCTATGGGGAAAATTAACTCCCTCTCAGCCAGACCAAATACACCCCTGTAAATCATCCAAGAACCTCTGTTAAAGAGCAAGCTGTCTAAACAGAAATTTCTAGGGGAGCAGTAAATAAATATTTTGTTTTCTTTAAGAAAAGTAGCCCAGAACATAGAAAAATTGTTGAGGGAAAGAGCTAGTATTCATGTCATTTAAAAGAGAATTGTTTGGTTGGAAGATTTTTGGTCTGTACTATGTTCTAGTGCAGTCCAAAAATGACCAAGATTTAGTGTTTAAAAATATGATTAGCAACCTTAAATTGTTCTCCTGTCTGATGCCGCAAAGAGTCTAGATAATAACAACACTTGTTTTAGATTTTTTCTATAATCTAAGTACTGGTACTGATACACTCTCCAGATTATGTGGCTGGAAGAGCTTTTGCTCAGTGTGGTAGCTAGTATTCTTTTGAAGCTGCTTAAAGTTTTCTTTTTCTTTTTCTTTTTTTTTTTTTTTATTCCTTTTTTCCCCCTCTTCTTACAAAGCTTGGAGGATATCCAGAAAAAATGAATTGGACAAGTCTTTGTATCCAGTTCCCATGGCAGCTGTTTCTCCAAAAGATCTTTTGTTCCAAAGCCTCTGACTCTGCTGTAGAATAACATAAGTTATGTCAATTTTTCAGTATACTCTATGTTTGGAAATAAATGCAGGGCCACCTTGTTGCTATCCAACTTAGCTCTGATTTCCAAGTCATTCGTTTAAGATGGGAGTGGTTTTTCATATACTAACTCCTGTATCTTATGAGCAACTTTAATATTTCAGTTCACTTAATATGGAACCTCCATGAGAAGAAAGAAGTGTCAGGAACTTTGAAATATTGAGGCTGCAACCATTTATGCCTGAGCATCACTAGGAATTAATTTTTAACATTGCAGCAGGCCTGAAACATTTGACCATTCATAAATAAGTTACAAATTCTGTTGGATTTGCATTTTCTTCAGATAAGGTTAAAAAAAAAAAAAGTGAAAAAAAGGAAACAGAAAAAGAGGCTTACATCTGGAATTAGTCTGAACTGTGATTAAAAGGTACTCTTTAAATCCCTTCTTGATTTTCCCTCAGAAAAGTACACAGTGCATGCTCCCATATAGACCAAAGATAAATAAGTTTTCAGAGAGGGAACCACAAGCAACAGTCTCTAAACGGGTTGCACAGTGAATTATGTGACAGGATTTACTTTGGTTAATTTGTTGAAGTTTTCATGGGGTTTTTTGGGGGGTTTTTTGGTTTGGTTTTTTTTTTTCTTTCCCTATTGGCTATATCTCCTGTGGTTTCTAGTTCCTCTGTTTCTTAGACCTGGTGTGTAATCATTTGCCAGCTACACAGACTATTATTCAAATATATGACTAGTTCAAGATAAATAGTACAATTAAGATACTCACATTGGAAATCTTTGTTGGAAAATTACTTGATGCTGGAGGTGTATCTTGCTGCAAAAGGAAAAAAGATGTTTGTTAAATGACCAAAATGCCTATTGTTCTAAACGTGTCAAAATATCAGATACAGTAAAATCTTCTTTAAAATAGCACAATTCTAAAGAACAATTTTAAAACTTTATTCTTCCCAGCACTTCAGAGAATAAAGGTTTAGCACTTTTTTTTTTCTCTTTGATAGATTTTCTGTTCATGGAATTCCTATTTCTGTGCAAAATTTTCTGATGCAGCATTTTGAGCATTGTGGGAAATTTACTGGAGCAGTCAGAACTACTGGGTTATGCAGATTGCTCTAATGAACGGTTAGGTTTCTAAATGTAATGTAAATCTTACCTGGTGAACATAAATCCTGCTGTAGGTATGGCCTCAGTATCACATAATATATTTGTCGTACAGCAGAGAGTCCAAATCAGATCTTGAAAGTTGCACGCTATGATCCTTAGACTATCTGTCTCCTCTTGAGACACTTTGTTCTGACGGCATCAGTGGCAATCACTGGTTACAGTATGAGGAGAGATGTCAAAAGAGTTCAGGCTATATGCTGGGTTTAGTCTCTTATCTACAAAACAGCAATGGAAAATGCTTATAAAGCATTTGAACCAGGTTTCTAGACAGCTGGTGGAGTCAGAGAGAAAACATTAAAAAGTGACAGATTTATGTAAAATCTAGAAAACACTGGGAAGCTTAAAGGAAAAATAATCCTATCTTTGCATAAAAGGATAGAAAGAAAAGATGTAGTCAGCGAGGACCCTGCATTCCAGTTATGTAAAATTATAAAAGACTGGTCACTCCTGGATCTTATGAACCGCATAGTTTTAACTGTTTTTCCTTTGTAGATGAAAACCATCAGTCCTGCCCTTTGTTCAATGACTTTCATCAGGTTTTGTTTCATAACACATATAGTGTGCTTTTTTTTTTTTGCCTTTTTCCTTTTTTTTTTAATTTGACTTGTTTGGAGAAATTGTAATTTTGACAATGAGACAAGAATGGGAAAAAAGAATGCTGAACTTCAGAGAACGGTGGAGGACGCTCTCTATGAGCCCCCTTCAGCTTTTCGTGAGCAAAGCCAAGGGTATGAAGCAGTTTTTGGACTCGACTGAAGTAAATAACATCATTACTAACAAACATGAAAGTCAAAGGTTCTCTTTCTCAAAATGATTGCTTAACAATAAAATATCATAAATGTGATACTTTGTGAGCAACAGAAGCAACTCATCTCAGTTTCCTACTGATTTGTACATTGAGTGTGAGCTCCTGGGTTGGATTGTCTCTATGAAATGTAAGGATCTCACACTATAACGTTTCTGTAACACAGTTTATCTGCTTCTTTATTCAATGATCTGGTTTCGTTATTCATAGAAACAAAGTCTTCAACTCTTCCATGTAATATAATTAAGATCGGACAGAGGGTCTAAAAGCTAATAAGGGGGTTCATGCATATACACATACACAGAGGCTTATTAAATAAGCCTCATTTCCTTAGGAAACTAAGTAACACATGACCTGCTTACAAATTGTTTGTGCTAGAAATTAAAGAATGTCTTAAAGGAAAAAAAATACTAATAAAAAAATCCTTCAACAATCTTCCCATTATCCCCATTTTCTTCATAAATTATTAACAGGAATGTTTTAGTGGAACTTTACCAAACTTTGCCTTAAACATTACCCTTTTAGATAAGCCTGTTAAAGAGGAGATTGAACCTGGACTCCTGGCTAAATTACAGCAGTAGGGGAAAGAATTTTAGACTTCAATCTCAGCTCCAACATTTCACACAAATTACATCAGAACTAGCTCTGCATTTTTACTTATAGAACTGGTCTTCCTTCAATAAGGACAAATAAGGAGGCTGGAATCCAGCTTGTAAATACATTTCTGAATTTTGTTTCAGATATGGAGGAAAATACTTTCCTCTTACAGGTGGTAGATGTAAAGCTTGTCCTTGTTAGATAATCAAAACCAATATGAGTGCATGATGGTTGCTGTTAAATCATAATTGTTAAACATAAAAATCTTATCTCACATAATAACCTGCAATTCTAGCAAGCATTTTAAATTGATAGAAATGGAGAATGTCAGAAAAGAATATGGTTCAGAGAAGACTGAGGTGCAACTAATATTAAGTAGAAATCTTGAACAAAAATGTAGGTTTTGGGGTGCATTGTGATTAACTCACATTCATCAATATTGAATGGTGAGGGTGACAAGAAAAGAATATATAGCAGAAAAAGAAGTTTTTCAATACTTAGGGGTAATAGGCAGAACAGGGAACTGTTCATTCGTAAGAGAAAAACTAAATATGAGGCAAATACTGTGTATAATTTCCATGGGTAGTTGCAGACCTCCAATTATGCCTCCTAAGAAACAGCAGCAAATCAGCTATACAAATTGGTGTTCAGACTTTTAGAGCTGTGGGTGATTATTCATTTCTGTCCTGAATTCATGCTATTACAAAATTTCATGTATTGCAGTTATTTTTGCTCGGCGCAGTAGGATCTCTCCAGTTTAATTCATTAATCAATAACATTGACCATGCACAGAGGGTCTAACAAAAACCCTCTGCACCATTGTTTGCCAGTAGCAGTGACTCCAGTCTTGCAAAACACTTTGGGAAAATATTTTTGTCTGCAGAAGAATTTCACACACTGATCTTTTTCAGGAGCAGTCAGTGCAGTGAGAAAGAACAAGACCAGAGTAGGAACTAGACCAGGATGCATCACTCATGTGAAATGGAGCTGTAAACCACTCAGGAAATCACCTCTTAACCTCTTTTTCTCTTCCCCAATTTGTGTGCCTTCCTTCTCTTTGACATAACTTCTTTAGGGAGCACTCACCCTTTTGGTACAGTTCTTGAGTATCTACTGTGATCCTACTTTCAGTGAGGGTTCTGGATGCTGGTGTTAAAGAAGGAATGAAGGCACTACAGAAGTGCAAAATATACTATACAAATTTAGTTTAAAAGTATTAATACAAATGGAGCTTTCTCAGAGTCCAACCAATTTCCCGAACAGTTGGAATCAGTTTAACTCAAATGAAAGTCTTACCTCACTCTTGGATCTCTTTCTGTCTCTTTCTGTACATTTCTACTACATTTTTGTGGAGACGAATATCTTAATTTTCAAGTTGAGCATGCTGTATTATAGCAACTTGAAGGTGGCCTAATTTTTTCTCATTTCAAATATTCTATTATTAATGAGAAATCCAGCCTAATTATATTTCCGTATGCTTTAAAATTAAAAATGACAGACCTCTGCAGAACATGGAAATATTTTCCAGGTCAGGTATTAACACTAGCATGCACATTGTTTATTTTTTCTGGCAACTGGCCTTTTCTTCTTAAACTCCAAAGTGATGTTAATTTAATAATAGAGGATAAAGTTCAATGCTGCAAAAGCCTTCCTGTCCTATCAGGGCTTATGCATATTTGTGAACCTGCTCCTTCCTCTATCTTAAAACCCAGAAATCCCTTTGGTTACAAAAGGAAATGATTTCTGGATCCTCTGATAGAGGAACATAGGGATTAACCTCTTGCATCATCTATATTTGAAAGTGTTACAATTGGGATTCAGCAAAATCTGAGTTTGGAGTGTTTTTTTCTGTAGGGTGACCTATAACAAGTTTCTGGATTTCCAACTTTTTTATTAAAAAAAAAAAAATTAAAAAATATGTAAACAGAAAATCAAAATATTATTTATCATGTCTTTTTTCTAGAATTAGAAAATTTGAAGAACAGTAAACAAATTAACCTTAAATCTAAACTAATTTGAAGAGCAGTAAACAAGTAAAATCTTCAACACAAACTTATTTAATTCATTAGGATTATTTAAAATGCTTCACTTTTGTGATGAATACTTATTAACATTTTGTCAATTTTGTTAGTTCAAATGTTCCAGAAGAGCTTTAGAGAAAAACTGGCTTTATTTCAGACCTAACTATACTTCCTGAAGTACAAAGAAAATACTTTTATCACATACTCTGTCTTTCAGTAAAATGAGATAAAACTAGATCTGATATTTCTAATGCTAACTTTAAAAATTGCTCATCTGAATATATTTCTACTCAGTATTTCGACTCAGTATAAGAAAGGAAGGAGGAAAAAAAAGAGGCTATATCAGGCACATACCCAAATACTGTGGCAATCACATTTAGAGCTTTCCATTCAATATGAAACACAAAAATACCAATTTGTATCACCCAGGAAAATGCCCACTGTACTGTTATTTCTGTCTAGCTCAGATGTTTTAAGCTGCATGTTATGATTCATGAATATGATGATTTGAGCAATGTTTGTTGTCAACACCATTCTTCCAAAGAAGTGATTCATATTCATTGCTGGCATATGACACTGGAAAAATGATCAGAAACAAAGATTTCTGAACTGTTTTGCTAACAATATACTCAACAAACTGTTTTCCAAGTCTTCCTACATTATCATGACACTTTGCATATTTCTCCATGATGCAGACTCCATTCACCCAGCTCCTAAACTTAATATTAATTTTCAGTTAGGAAGTGTTCTCACTTCAAAATTCAGGTAGAATAAAACATCATTACATTTTTTTCTTTTAACCTAATAAGGTTTACAGTCCTGGTAGTTGATATAACAGATGGGCAGTTTTGCTCCAAGCCATGCCTCTTACATCTAGCACAGTTCAGTCATGTCATGGAATCTTCCGGTCTGAAGACAAAGATTAGTCAAAGCATTTCCAAAGTAACATCAAACCAGGAAATCTGAATCCTCCATCAACTGAACCAATGAAATAATTCCTCCTGGAATCTTGCTGGATTTGAGTGTGTCACAGCTTTGATGAGCTTGAGGGGCATCTGCTTTTTCAATATACAATATAACCTCATTATTACAACGTCTGGGGCTGCAGACATTCTACCTGGAGTCATAAGCACCTCAGAGACATGAAAGAAAACTTAAAATAATAACAGAGTAAATCAACAGTTATTGTGCTAAAAGCATGTGTGGTAGGTAATATGCTGTTTTCTACTTATTTAGTGTACAGTTTTCTGTCCTACTTAAGCTCTATTGACTCATATACTCTTTAAAATTCCTTCTAACACAATGTTGAAGTGAAGCAATATAATTAAAAAATATTAAACTTTCAGCTTCATTGTTTGGATATTTTTAAGAAAAAGGAAGTAAAATATCATAAAATATTCTAAGATTCTTTCATTTCTCCAATATTTTTGGAAGGAACAATATACAGCTTAATTAAATAATCCATTATTTTAAAATTATATAATACAGTCAAAAATTTTTTCTGCATTTATTTAGAGTTTTTCAGCACAAAGACTGTTTGAAATATTTTATGCATTCAGATCAACCACATCGAGCATTACGTGTTCACTGAAAAGAAATACGAGCTAAATTTGAAAAGCATTAACAACCTGGGATGGATTTGTTTGGTTTTTATCCCAAGTATTTCCCTTATGTGATTTAAGGAAGTTAAATATTTGTTTACATATGTAGCATCTCCAATAGAAATAACCAGTTGCTAAGCCCTTTCATGTTCTTTCAAAACATATTATATACACTTTCTGTGTACATTGTGACTGGAATCTCAAAGTCATCTAAAGAAAGCAACTGATCCTGGTAGCCTCCCTGCCAGCTCAGTAAGCGTTATCTACATTTAATAGCTGGAACAACATAGTATCATAAATTGCTCATAACCCAGAAAATTTAAGTGCATTTCAGAAGCCCCTGTGAAAATAATGTGAAAGATTTTTTATTTCAGTATGGATTCAAAAGTTAATTCAGGTAACCAAAATATTTGTAACCCTTTAGAGAAAGTTTGGGAAAACAATTTCTCATTTTGAAAATGGGGAAAGTGAAATTCAGAGGTTAGAATATATATAGTGTACATGGAGGTTTTGGTTTGATTTGAATTCGGGACAAAAACTGAGTCATGGGATGTAAATGCTATATGAAGAATGGATTCCATCTTTTCTTGAAAACTAATCTCTTCCCTCAAGCCTGAACAGCCTTGATTCTACCCCTCTCTCACACTGGACCCCACTCCACAGTGTTTTCCCTGCTGTTTGCCTTTATGAAAACAAGAACTAATAGAAAGATTTAAAACCAAGTACAATCAGTTCTCCACTTCTCTTGTAGTTATTACTTGTTCCCTGGAATATAAGAATTCATTGCCAAGAGCATTTTGAAAGTGTTTTTATATTAAATTCAAAGTCAAATTATAAACCATATCTAAGAAAGGATATACAGCTTTATAATGTCACTAAAACACCGTTTACATGTCTGAGAGGTAAGACTGGAAGGCTACAGAAAGCTTATAGTGGGAGTGATAAGTGCAAAATAATATGGGAAAATCTTTTGTATGAAGTGCGATAGAAGATAGAAACAATTGCAAGAAATGGATTGGGCACCTTTTCTCTGCTCTGAAGGAATGATTGACAGTGATGCTGCGATTACTGTAAGAGCAAAGGGCTGTACTTGTCAGCTCACTGCTGAGGGCTCAGCTAGCTGAGGCAAACACCATGTCCTCAAAGATCTGTGTTTCCAGAAGATCTTGTCTTGAAAGACAAAACTTTTCCCTCTGCTCTTTGTACATGCAAGCCTTGGGTTTCTACCTCTAAGGTCAGTAACTTGGATACCAAGCTGTAGTCTGGATTACTTTGACTCACCAAATGCATGGAGTTATTTAGTGGAAAACATGACAGGAAGACTCCCATACCAAAGCATTCAGCTTCTCATTCCAGCAAAACCTGTCCCTCCGTGCCTTTGAACAAAATTTGCCTAACAGACTTCTCATTTCAGTTTTCTAGGAAAACAGGGTATGGAATCACACAGTAGTAAAGGTTAACCCACAGAGAAGTTACATCAATGCAGAAATTACAGGATACACTGTCTTTTGCGAACAGATTTCTGTAGCGAAATCTTTAATTCTAAATCTTAGGCAAGCGTTTAACAAGTCAGATCACCACTTATTTTATAAATGGCTTATGGTTATGCAGATTTCTGTTAAAAGAAGTGGAAAAGTTTATATCTGGCATAATAAAATCACCTCCAATTTATACAGAAGCTCCTAACATTTATATCTTCCCCTTAGCAAGGTGACTTTACTATGGTACCTTGTACCTGGTTTTAAAAGTTCTGGTTTCTAAGCCTTTTCTAATTCTATCTCCTGTTGGGCTTTAAGCTGCTCAGGGAAGCATTTAGGGTTTTCTTGACTGTCTACTTGAATTTCCAGGAATTACCTGACAACCATTATACAATAAATGATCCTAACACTGAATGGTCATCTGAGAGTGGAAAGAGAAGTGAGGTGAACATTACATTTGGAAAAAAACCAAGATATCAAGTGGACGTTCCAGAATACCTCAGTAACATCGTTCAAGATCCCATGATCTAAATATCGGTCCAAACCTAAAGACTAATGCTGAGTCTGCTCTAGCCACATGCTAGCAAATTCAGGCCATGTTCTTTATGTGACTTATGTCACGATCTCCAGTGGAGCTGGGAAAATTAAAATACAGCTGGCAGAAAGGTCTTTCTACCAGGAAATAAGTAGTGTTTAAGGGAATTTACCCTTCAGGGCAGGAAGTATCTTAGAGGACAGGTGGAGTTTATGTGCCCTGGAGTTAAGCCAGTGAGCTACACAAGAAGCAGCACAGATCAGTCAATCATTTTAACATCCCTACATCTGTGTTCAGAGTAGTTGGAAGCATTTTAAGCATACCGCAAGCCTGCTCGTGCACTAAAAGGGATATAACAACACTGGCCTCAGGTAGGTCACCTGCTTTAGGCTGTGGCAAAGAGGAGGAGGAGGATGTGTTGCACTGGGGAGGACGGACACCATGGCGTAAGGTCTATAACACACCGCTGCATTTGAGCCTGCATGTGACTCCATTCTCGGTCAATCTGGATACTTCCACATTGAATTCAGGACATTTTTGACAATCAGTGCCATGGTATTCTGAAATGAGAACCAAAGAGGCCAAATTTTTAGCTGTTGTTTCAGCTACTGTGAGCCATTGACTTAAAGGCAGAAATTCTAACAAAAGCAACTAATTATACGGATTCATATAGATTAGAGAAACAATGGACAAAATTGTAATTCAGTCATCAATACGAACAATAGAAGTAACTACAGGTAAATCTTGAAATGCTGTTGTAACTCTTAGTAAGAACAGTGTAGCAAACTACTTACAGGTCTCTTACCAATCCCTGTGCAGAGCAAGAAGCAACCTCATATCGACCTGAATATCTGCCTGATGGCAACATGAGTATATAGGTGTAGGAAAAGGAAATTTATCCTGCAGAATCTGTATGAGAATAAGCAAAATAAAAAAAGAATGTGGCATGGCTTTTCAGTCATGATCTTAGTTTGCCTTGTGGGCAGTTAGGAAATGTTGCATAACTGTTATTATTACTGTTATTATGCTTTTAAAACTCAGCAAATCTTCAGCAGAAGTTAGCAGGGACAATTAGCATTCATTAAGCCCTACTAGTCAGCTTTCAGCATGGGACCCACTTAAAATTTCTTATGTATTCTGATTCTTTCAGCTCTTTCTTTTATGATATAACTATTGTTTAGCAACAAAAGCCTTTAAATGAACTGGTTTCAATTTAATACACCCCTCCATGTTTTCCCAAAAGAAAAGCCAATGCGAATCCTCTTTCCGTATGTAGCATTTCAATGGGGCTTGCAGAAGAAGTTACAATCATCTTGCTGGTGAACACAGACACTGAGAGCAGGATTTCTGTCAGTAGTTCAAAACTAGCCACCTGGACAGTCTGGGATGTCAGTGAATATTTCCCTCTCCAGAAGTGATAGACTTGCCAAGGTATCTGTGGGTGCCTAGTGGTGTCTTTTTCGGCATTGTTCCCTTTTTAGAGTAAAGGAAGAATTAATTAAGGGTACTCTTCACTGGGCGGGGGGGGAAAGTCCCCAAGTTTACAAATCAGGCTGCTCTAGATGTATTTGGAGGAAGATCTCCCAGCTCTCCAGTGGGGCGGAGGGCGGCAGATGGAGCAGCAGACAGCACGGGAAGCAGCCGGATGGCTGCACAGACGTGGCAGTGGGGGTCTAAAGAGCCTCTCCGTAGAGGTTCAGGGGGGAGCAAAGCGGGGAGCAGGGGTAGGCTGTGCTGACCACTGCAGGGCACGGGGAAAGGGAAAGAAGGAGATGGTGTCCTTAGCCGCACGCCGGAGCCTTGCTGCACGGCCAATGTTGTGTTTACACAAAGCTCAGTCCCTGGAAATGAGAAACTGCTGTAAACAGAAATGTGCCTTGAAGCCAAGGAGCACCTGGGGACTTTCATTCTCAGCATTACAAGAGCTTCACTTCATTCACTGCCACTATGAGAAGGTCCTCTTGTATTCCGAAAGACCGAATCAGAGCAAGTCTGGACTGTCGTTCCTAGAAACTTTCTCTGAGTGTTACTTTTGGGAATGGCTAGAAAAATACTTCATCATTCACTATAAGTGTTGGCTGTATCAACAGGGTCAGTAGCAAAATATTTATTCTTCCTCTATGGGCCTTCGAACAGTTTCTAAACTCTCTTAAATGGTTTCTGTTTATTTCAAACTTTGCTATATGATAAGTTAGAGATTTAATTGAGCACAGAAAAAACAGTAGATAGAGGAACCTACGTGTTCTCTCTTCCAAAGCTCCCATGAAGTGACACACACAGATCTCTTGGTACAGTCCTAAATCTAGATCTGAGCTAATCTCAAAATCTTATCTTCCAAGAAATAACAGATTTTCTTATCTAAATATCATTCTTATGCAATATTTTTTCCATTCTTCTTGGAAAAATGAGAAACAGCAACCAGGGCACCTGCCAGAAGAAAAAATACAAGCTGAAGCTTCCTTCCGCAATATTTTCACTTAGCATATTTAAAAATCTCTTAGTTGAAAGAAAAATGTTGCTCATGAATTTGATAACTTCTGAGTATAGAGTCATATTCTGTTATTATAGCAAGCTCTGCTAATTTTCATACAGATTTTTTTTCTTCAGACTCCTGGAAATGATGAAGTAGTTACTGGTAACCTAAATGGATTTTCCAACATTGTTTAATTTGAAATTTTATGGCATTTTTACACAACTCTGCCCATAGCCAGTATTAAGTAGCAATTTTCCATCTGGGTAGGGTGACATGTCATCCAGATGGTACTGGTGTTTACTCTAAGGCTCTCTAAACATCTGTCTTGCAGAGAATTTAAAGTATTCTTTCCTCTCTGAACAGAAATTACTACTGATTTTTCTGCACTGTAAAAACATTATTTTCAGATTAACAGCAGGCAAGCCATCCCTTATTTCTTTAGGAAAGGTTATGACATAGATCCTGTGGGAGAATAAAGCTTAATTGTAAGGATAAAAAGCTTAAACTCTAAGCCTGTCTGTGTTGGATTGGACTGCAAAGAGATAACACGCATGAAAAGTCTCGTTTTAGATAAAGTGTTTGTTCCTGTGTCATTCCTATTAACCCACAGGCAAATATCTAATTGTCCAATGGTTCATTTTTGGTTCTGATCTTCTGGGACACCTGAGGTGGTGTGCCATGGACGTGAGCGGAGCCCGCAGAAGCGGGTGGTGAGGGCTGCTCTCCCTCTTCCCACAGTGAGTCCCTGTTGGCTTTGAGTCCGTCTCGACAGTGCTCCAGACTTGACCTCTCTTCCACAGCTGATGGCTCCTGACCAGCACAGGGACTGGAAGAGAGGTTTGTTGGCTGTGCTAGAAGTCAAGTTTCACCCTGGCGATGAGCCAGCATGGAGTCCAGATGGGGCTGGCTTCAACGGGAGAGTCTGTGATGAGGACAACAAGCTTAGTTTTATGTGAATCAGAACAAATGGAAGATGGGATTCAAAAAAGCCTACATTTCATTATATGTGAGTATATGAGGAGAACAAACAGAGTTCAGTCTCATTGTGGAAAGGGCTGGGTTGCTGCAAATAAAAACGCTATTTGCACGTGTAAAATACTTTGCCATGAAAACCCATAACAACACAAAACTGGATCTCCATTCGTTGTAGTTTGCTTACTCACCTGTGGAGCTGATTAGTGTGGATATTCAGCAGGTTCACTGTCTAACATTGTCTGTATCCTGTGTAGTTAGTTGAATGCTTAGTTTTACTTTTTGTATAGTAGTGTTACAGACTGTATGTAAGAACTTTTCGGGATTCTTGACAGTTACAAATGGACTGATCTCAACACACTGAAAAACAGACCACATTTCTGAAATAATGCTCTTCTTATGCCCATCAGATCAGATGCAGAGGTATGTTTCAGAGAATACTAGTGAAACTGCTAAACTCAGCAGTCTTGAACAGGGCTGTGGACTTCCACAGCTAGCTCAGTTACTCCCATGCTGCGTGACCTTGGTGCAAGATATTTCCTCCACCTCCTGGTTCCCACTGCGAGCTCTTTAAGCGCTGTCTCCTACTGGGTGTTTGTGTAGTAGCTAACATAACAGGGCCCACTAGGCACAACTGTAACACAATTAATAGATATTAATACATCTAGTCCCACTCTCTGACATTACAGGATTGTTTGCTAAGCAGCATTTTCTAGTGTTAGTGTCAGTCCCTTAATCATTATTTAGCCAAGCTATGCATACATAAGTCTTTTATTCTTCTCTGACAAATCAACCTCTCTAGGCCCTTCATGCTTTTTATTGCATTTCTCTGAAGGAAGAAGTTAGAAAGGCACTAATAGTAAAGTACCTCTACATTTTTCCTCAGTTCTTATCAGTGGTAAAAGTTTTATGTTATTCATAACCAATACATAATACCCATTTCTCAAAAATAGGCTAAACTGATCAAATGGGTTTTGCTTGGAGCATTTCTAACTGTGCCTCAATTTTCATTATACCTCCCGCTGACACATTGTTAGAACTTTTCAAGACATGGAATAAAAGTTTCCACTCTTAGCCATATTTTTCAGGTGTCTCACCTGGCCTTCCACCGGTGTGCAAACTTCAGCCAGCACTGCCTTTGGATGCACTGACTCTTGAGTGCAAAGTTTACGGATTTGCATGCCTGAACATGCAAATAGATTGAGAGAAATAAGCTTTATATGAACTCCATATTCATATAAAGACGTGGGGGATGGGTGCCAGCATTTAGGCCGTGTAGAAAGGACTGTACATGAGACTACATAAAAAACCCATGGGTTTGAATGAGCAGAGGTAGACCTTACTTGTTAAAAATATATACCTTCCATCTTTTCTCTTAAGGAAGAACTGAAGAATGCTAGACACAATTTTATAAATAATTTTAGAAGATAAACTGGATAAATTTGGGACTTGACATGTGTCAGTGTCATTCATCTCACATAGTACTCATCTCTCATCTTTAATAGTATATACTTGATAGTGATCCAAACTTTGAAAGATAGTGCTGATAAAAAGGTGAACTGCAAAACTTGCACGGCAACCAAAGCTAGGTCTACATATTCTCAGTCATACATATTTTTTTGCACAGAACTTGCCATATCGCCACTAGTGTCTTGGGATCCAAGGCTAATAATTATAATATACTTGAGAATTTTTCAGTAAGTAAATTGTTTATTTTGCAGTGGCAACAGTTGCACAGCTTTAGCTACAGGCAAATTTTGGAGAAGGTACTGATGTCCTCACACTGATAGTTAGTTCCTCACATGAGTAAATCCACTGGAGCTGGTGTTCCTATTTGAGTTAATATCTGCTGATGGAAAACTCTGTAAACAGTCTGTGAAGAATAAAAATTATTTTCAAGTTAACTACTGGAAAGAGGGAAAAAGAGATAATTTTTTTTTAATGAAAAGGATCGTGCTAAAGTTGTCAAGAGAGCAAACAAACTAGCATTGCATAATGTATAGCAAGCATAGGCAGAGATATCTAGACCACTGAGCAGCACAGAACAGATAAAATTACTCCAAACACTTGGTGTTAAGTGTTAATTGCCTGAGCCTCTCTGAGACCATAGGAGTACGCTCTGCTGCACAACCCAGTTCTTATGTAAAGTAATTAAAGACAAGTTTAAGCCAAACTCTTTGACATACATGCCACAGATCTTGAGGAAATTTGTCTAAGTACTTAAGCTTTCTGGTTGGATTTTATCATTGTGGTAGATCAAGCTTTACACCCTGGATGCAGTCCTCAAGGGCTTGATTTTTGCAAAAGTAAAATAATATTTTGACAATACAAAATAATATTTTGTTCTGGATTTGGCCAGCTTGGCTTAAACCTATGTCCAGTATTGATAATATTCCTGTATATTTTAATTCCACAAATTTTGTAGTGTTGTAACAGACAGCAGCCACCTAAATATGTCTTTATCTCTGTATGTTTGAGACATCCCTTTGATTTCAGTGTGATGTCTCATGCATGTAAGTGCTCTGCAGGATCAGAGCCAAAGGTTTTAGTATTTTGCAGGACATAGACCTTATAAACTAGAGCTAACATGTATTATAAAGTAGGTAGATGGCTTTCAGATGCAGACATAATGCCTGCTCCATGAACCAGTAAATATAAAAGAAGAAAAAAAAAATCAGTAAATCAAAATGAAATTATAATATTTTTTACAATTTCCTTGAACACAGAAACCATGTCTCCACACAGTAAGAATTACTGAGCTCTTACAGAAAATTATTGTAAAAGACTCTGAGACAAGAATCAATAGAGTAACTCTTCTATAGCATGATAAACATGCAGAAATAGTGCCTTACGAATTGGCTACAGAATCGAAGTGTCAGGTATAAGCTTCCTTATGTAATCACTAAGTAGGATCATCATGAAGTATTAATGTATTAGTCAATAAAGTAAGTCTAGATAAGGTCAAACACCTTAGGTGTTATCTCTTCAGCTATAATTGCTGTTACGACATAAGTTTATCAACAGCATGAAACATCTTGCATTGTAGCAGAGAAAAGAGGTGCGTAACAGGTTGTAAAATAAAGCAAAAGAATAAGCAGGACATAACTCTGACATTCATGTTCGTAGGGCTGCTTCTGGAACTAAAGCGTCTTCCCAGGGCTGGTGCCACCACTGTGCTCCTTTTGCACAAGTTAAATGTTGCAAAGAGCCTGGAGACAGTTTGCCTCTTGGCGGCTTAGGATCCTCCATCCATTCTGGGCTCCTTGGCGGGTCATTATGCTACGTTCCTGAGGCCGTGACTTAGCAATAATGATTCAAAGAAGAGAACCTGGCTAGGTCACCCTGGCTAATATCAGCAACTGAGTGGTCTTGCTGTGCTGTTATTTCTCATGTTCCTCGAGCAAGTCATGTTGTGCCCAGTAGTTTCTCATCCTCTTTTTGGTTAGCCTAACCTTAGGCCAGGGCCTAACCTTAACACAATTTACAATGCTTTTAAGTGCAATGTGAGTGCAAATGAAAGCACAACACTACTTGCAATTCTCTTGATGTCAGTTGCAAGTACTACAGGTGTTAGCTGCACAAAGGTAGACCTGTTATGAAATGTTTGCCATTGATGAAATTGTCTGCAAAAGCTGGTCGATACTAGTGCTCGAAGAACACATTTACTCTTACATCATCATCAAGTGTTCCTAATATTGAAGGGGTTTAGACTTTTATCAATTAGGATATTTTTAAGAAAGAAGAGAAGCCGTATATAGGGATGAGAAACAGGCAAGGAATAATGAGAGTTAGTGATTCATGTTATACATGACTTTTCTGCTTGTTGACATATCTTAATGAAACTAGAGTATGCCAAAAGCTTTCCACTGATTTCTCATTCTTATATCAATTTAAATGTATTAGGATTTTGATGAAATGCAATCAGTCAGCAAGACACGGTAATTTTCAGTGCAAGGTTATTTGCAACTGTACATTCAGAGTTATACAAAATATTATGTACCAGTCATTCAAGGGGATTCACCTCAGAAAATCCATATATTGATTTGAAGCTTCATTGACTACAAGAATAGGCTTGATACAGGCCTGATCTTGGAAGGCACAGTGGTCTGTGAACACAGAATTCACTGACCTTCCTAAGAAATTGGAGGAAGAATTGTCTGTCCTTTCTATTTATATGCCATCTACTAGATTTCAAAGTTAGCAGTGCTGTACTATAGAGAAACATCATTATCAGCTGCAGTGTCCTGGCAACCCTGAATATAACAACCTAACTGGCTGTTAGAAAAAAAAAAAACAGGTTTATAGCATGGACAGTTTCCTGAAACTAGTTCATTAATATTATTTCCTTTATAAGATGTCATTTTGTAATGGGCTGCAGTCTGAAGACATAAAAGTAAGGTTTCAGTCTTTAATCTATATGACCTAATTAGTCAGGAAGTTTACACTAAGCTCATCAGCTGGAAGGCCTCATCGCCTATTTCATAACAATGAATGTGTCTTGATTACATTGTGTTTCCTAAATATTTCATTAATGCTGAGTTGGGAACATTTGTGTTCAGCAGAAATCAGGATGTAAATTCTTGTCTTCTACATGAGAAGAACAAATGGAGAAGAATAACTAAGCTAAACAACTGGGATTATTATTGAAGTTAATGACCTCCTTTGGACAAGAGAGAAAGACCAGCCTGACTTTCAGAAGGATGGATCAACCTCCTTCAGTACTACTGGTAACAAAACCTCTCTGACATCTCTGTAGATCCTGATGAGAATAGATGTAACCATGTTTGAATGGCTGAACAATTTTCTCCCATGTCATTCTATGTATCCTAATGGGCAATTATTTTTTCCTTAAGGCTCAGTTCTTTCTATCATCTCTTCAGTATGCACAAGTGACTTCTAATAGAGACAGCAAGATAAAGAAATTTCCTACTATAATTTGAGACTCCCCCCCCTCAAGATTGCAAGTTTTTTACTAATAGCAATTGACATGTTAAAAGAAATCATATAATTCTAGTCTAACACAACCCTGCAGAACTTAAAATATCAGCAGAAACACACAGGTTTCACCTTTCAGAGTTAATTTGATATTGCCAGGGAAGACTTTTGGGCACTGAGGCTTCATCAGTGCTTCTGAAGCTTCATAAATGTCTAGTATGGTCCTTGGCATGAGCCTGGCCTGAGCCAAAGCACTCTCCCAAACAATATTTAGATTTGAATTATGGATTTTCATAGGTCAGAATCCATTCCTCATAGGTAATTTCATGCAGCCTGTTTTGAATCGTAAGAAAGTTTAATGCTATGTAATAATAAACTATGGGCTGTGTTCTGCCAGTTGGCTTTAGTGCCAGAGATCAGTCACAAGCCTTTTAATATTCTTGTTCCACATAGAGATCTCATTTGATTGTCTAGAGCTACTTACCTCCTTCCTCTACTCCCACGACTCTTTTTTTTCCAAAATTTGTTTCAATAAATCTGTTCTTCCGTGCATCATTAAGACACTTTAGGAATTCCAAGGAAGTTGTCTTAGAATGAAAAAGATGTCACAGAAAAAAAGAAGTCCACCAAGAGGTATTAAACAAGAAGATATGATCTTGGCTAAACAATTCCCTGCGCTGCTGATTGCTCCGGGTTTGGGGGATTTACCAAAGAAACATTGTTATACCATTACCTTCTTCTTGTACTTCTTCTGAATCACGTGCAATGGCTACAGGGACTGCTCTGTACCCATACAGCTATTGTTTTGTTCTTATAAGAGAAAAAAAAAAAAAAGCAGAAAAATACCCGTGGGAGAGATATTATTGTTCTTTTTCATAAATAGTCTAGGAATTTTTATTACATGCTGGCATCGTGAAGAATAGCAAAGTTTGTAGTCTAGTGTATGAAAATCCATCTTGATGATTAGCATGATTATTGTGGGTTTTTTCCTGCAGTAATTATCCGAAATTAACGAAAGAGAAAAGCAGGAAAGGTTCATATCCTGTTGTGCAATAGACTAATTCGCAAAATCTGTTAAGAAGGAGGAGTTACAGTAATATAAGACATCATCCCAAATATGATTACATTATTGATATTTTCCTTTTGACAACAGGTTTTTAGAGAACACCAAAAGATCTATCAATACACACACACACATACACACATAAAAATAGTCACACACAGCATAGTTTTTAAAATGTAATAAATATTACAACTAAATATATTTTCCTATTGTCATCTATGATTTTCTAGAGAAAATATTAAAAGGCAAAGTAGCAAAACCACATCTATTCTAGATTACACAAACTAGCTGTGAACTAGTGCATAACAGCTTAAAAGAACAGTATTGGAAAAGTATGTAGGATCGATCTTGTTCTTACTGAATTCTGTGGGATGTTGTATCTGGCATTTATTGTAACAGGACTAAATTTTTACTCCTAGTTTAAAATTATTTTTTTTTAAAATAGCAATTCAGCTATTAAATTCCAGATATTATTCCTGTGCCAGTGACTGATATCAATAAAATATTTTTTTCATAACCTTGAATTGTAGTCTTCACTGTTTAGTTTTCCCATTATACCTGTTTCCAGGCCACTCATTGTTACACGGTAATTTTATGTTTTAAACTGCAAGCTTAACTGAAATAATTTGGCTTTTCAAAATAGTCTGAATATACTTTAAATTTGATTTTTAATACATTCTAGTAAATTTGTACTCATACTAGCAGATCTACTCTTGAAGTAGTATTTTTTCCACTGGTCCAGTGCACTTCATTTGACTTTTATTTTCTTTTTACAGGAACACAGTGTCAATCAAGATATACTTTGCCGAAAGAAATGTTAATCCTCTACATGGTACGTAAAAGGCTACACTCTCTCTTTGATCTGTCACAGTTTAGATGCTGTCCTACAGAGTATAGAAAGTATTTCTCACAACATGCTGAAACGTGTAGAGTTCAAAATTACTTTTTCACCTAAACAAAGCAAATTGTGAACACCTGATTTTAAATTTTGGTTGACAGTGGTTTTGTTCATTAACTACAATTTTGGATACTGTCCATACAAACAATATATGTCAAATTTCATTTGGAAGATAATGTATATAGTGAGACTTTGCAGACTTTTTTTGCCATGTTAATGTCATTCTCATTACAGTTTTTCACATTTCTGTCTAGACTGTTTAAAAACAAACTTTCCTAGCGTATAGCCAGGACCCAGAAATGTTTATATAAATAAATTTCCCTATAATCATAGATCAGTTATGCATATTCTTCAAACACTGATAAAGAACTAGGTATGTCTCTGAACTAGCTAAGTTTGTGGCATTTTTCTGACTTACAAAACATACCTTACAAAATATATACCATTCTTTCCACAGTAAGTGGATTCTTCTTGACGATAAATCACAGGAAGCTAGAGCAGAGTCATGAATTACTAACAAGAACGGGTAGTTCTTGTTAGGAATCTAACCATTTGCAGAGATTGAATGTTGTCAATATTTAGCTCCAACCTGGGTTTAGCAAAAAGCTTCTCCCATTTTACTCACTAGTTTTGAATGCCTGTCTTATCCCAGATCCCTCACTTTTTGCTATACACATATATTTCAATTCATGAAGGAGTTTTTCCAGGAAATGGAGCCCACTGCATTAGAATTTTTCATCTTATAGAGCAATTTGTCTGTTCTACTGTCTTTCTCTGTTCTACTGGTAGTACTGAAGTGTACTTCCAGAAAAGAAAATATCTGTTTGAGCAAAGAACTGTAGATTGACCTTAGCCCAGAAATGTATATTACTGACATATATTTTCATCCTGTGAAGGGTACCCCAGCGCAGCAGTCTCCAAATTGGGTGCCTGCAGCCCAGGGGGTGTGCAATCCACTGGGGTTTGGGAAGAAAATATTATTTACATCGTTAATGAATAAAATAAAAAAATAAAAAGAGTGTTTATTTCATCTTTACCTCATCCTTTTTTAATTTCTAAGGATTTTGTATGTTTTATAACGTGCATAATATAATATTACAGTAGTAAATATATACGTTTTATAAATAAAAAAATATAAATATATTGGGAGCGTGTGCTCAAAAATTTTTGACTGATAAAGGTGTCTAATCAAAAATGTTTGGAGGCCACAGCCCTCGAGGGCCCCTGTGTAATTACAGAATTGCACAATATCTATAAGCCAGGCAAACAGCAACCTCTATCTTCCTCTATAGGACTTTGTACTCCAGTGGCAACAGTAACTGGAATGGGCTGCTGACACCCCACTCTGGCTTATCCTACCACCTGGGTTTGTCCCAGAGGCCTCCAAATATATATCATATTGAAATTTTCATCATCTTGGTCTTGGATATGTTACAGATGTTCCTCAGGGGTCAGTACTGGGATCAGCATTGTTTAACATCCTTGTCAGCAACATGTACAGTGGGATTGAGTGCACCATCAGCAAGTTTGCCAACACCACCAAGCTGTGTGGTACCATGGACACACTGGAGGGGACAGATGCCGTCCAGAGGGACCTTGACTGGCTTGAGAGGCGGGCCCATGCGAACTTCATGATGTTCAACAAGGCCAAGTGCAAGGTCCTGCATATGGGTCAGGGCAATCCTAAGCATGACTACAGGCTGGGCAGGGAATGGACTGAGACCAGCCCTGAGAAGAAGGACTCAGAGGTGTTGGTGGATGATAAGCTTGACATGACCTGGCAATGTGCGCTTGCAGCCCAGAAAGCCAACTGTATCCTGGGCTGCATCAAAACAAGCATGACCAGCAGGTTGAGGGAAGTGATTTCCCCCGCTCTACTCCACTCTTGTGAGACCCCACCTGGAGTACTGCATCCAGCTTTGGGGTCCCCAGTACAAGAAAGACATGGAGCTGTTGGAGAGAGTCCAGAGGAGGGCCACAACGATGATGAGAGAGCTGGAGTGCCTCTCCTATGAGGACAGACTGAGAGAGTTGGGGTTGTTCAGCCTGGAGAAAAGAAGGCTGTGGGGAGACCTTACAGCAGCCTTCCAGTACCTGAAGGGGCCTACAGGAAAGCTGGTGAGGGACTGCTTATCAGAGAGTGTAGTAATAGGACAAGGGTTAATGTCTTTAAGCTGAAGGAGGGTCGATTTAGATTAGATGTTAGAAAGAAATTCTTTACTGTGGTGAGGCACTGGCACAGGTTGCCCAGAGAGGTTGTGGATGCCCCCTCCCTGGACGTGTTCAAGGCCAGGTTGGATGAGGCTTTGGGCAATGTGGTCTAGTGGAGGGTGTCCCTGCCCATGGCAGGGGGGTTGGAACTAGATGGTCTTTGAGGTCCCTTCCAACCCAAACCATTCTATGATTCTATGATTCTATGATTGATTCTATGATTCATTGCTCATCTAGTCTTATGAATGCTCTGTAGCAGGTTTTCTGTATTTACCTTTTATTTCTCCTTCCTTTCCACCTTGTTCTTTGTGACTATTTCTGTACTCACCCAGATATTTTATTCTCTTTACCATCCTCTTGTCCTGTGATTGTCCCTATCTCTTTCTTTATCATATCCTCTCATTTCCACATACTTATTCTATGTGACTGCTTCACCACAGAGAAACTTTAATTTCACGCCAATTAAATAATTACAAACTGCTCCCAAAGACAGGAACAAGTGTAAACAAGAAAGGGAGAAAATAGCAAATGCAACTTTCCTATTGTTGTAACTCTCATGCTCTCTTGTTTGCAATCACTTACCTTGTCAGATCTAAGTTTAGGCTATAATCTCCTCAAGGCAGAAACCATTTTTCACTTTCCTAGAAACTGTTATGCCATCCTATTGCACTATATAAATATTGGTACACATTTTTAAACACAATTTTGTATGCCACAATGTTCATATGTCCAGCTAAAGAGCACTTAAAGTCTTATAAATTTTATATGGCAGGTAGTATGCCCTTCCTAAAATGGTGTTTCTTTAGAATGCCATATATTGGGTAACTGAGGTAATTAATCATGCTAGAAAATTTAAGCTAATAGCAACATCAATCATGCATTTTGCACATGGAAATCTCGCTGGCATCACTGCCGGGAAGAGCAGAGGAGAAAAGCAGCAGGAAAGGAACCACTGTCTGTTAGGAGCCGCCCAATCCAGCAGCCTGATGAGGTGTGGTGGCTGCAGTTCCTCCCAGCTCATTACCCCAGCCAGTAACGAGGCTGAGCATGTAGTCCCAGCAGATACACAGACAAACACATGTATACAATATGCATATCCACGCATCCAGCCACACCAGCTAGCACAAGCAGAAAACAGCACCGGGGCAAATGCAGGCAGCACAGGTGGCCTCCTTCAGTTCCTCTCTCCGATCCATCAGGTTAAAAGCCTTTTAGTGGAAATGTGCACATGTGTACCATCTGGATCCCTCCAGTAACTGGCCTAGATAGTCTGCACTGGAACTGGCCTCTGGATCCCATTCTCCCCAGTTGTTATCAGCTGGACATAGGAGCCCCAAGGCCTGCAGCCCCACTCCAGCTGCTGGTACAGACCTACACACACACACACACACACACTGTGGATGCATCTAGTAACTAATCTTAGACACTCAGTCAATCTAGTAACTTGCCTTGAGATCCTCTTGTCTCCTGTTGCCTCATGCATTGACACACCCATGTGCAAATGGGTCCCTTGGTTGAACCGCAGACCCCATGGTCAGCCCAGTAGGTGGCTTGGTCCTCCTGATCCTTCTAGTAACCAAATGGCAGATTCGTTGGTCTCCCCAGTGTCCAGCCTTCAGTTCTGGGCATTTCAATACGTGTTTCCCAGGCCACTTACCCTACTTATCGACTAGTCCGGCTTGACACAAATAATCACACAGTGACATATGTATCCACACACTATGCACACACTTCAGTCTCTATGAACAGGAATATATAAGGCACTAGGAGGAACAAACATCAGTCAGAAAAATGGCTGCAAGAATACCATATGTTGATTTCAGCCAGATTAACAGGATCCCAGTATATTTACTTGCAACTGCTTGGGACAACCAGACTGAAGACAAGGGAAAGTGAGTAAATATTCATTACTCAGATGTGAAAGAATGGACAGACTGTCAGCTCCTAGAGGACAAAAACGCTATTCAAAACTAGCATAAGACAATGCCAGGAGACCTGAGCAGGGCAGGACCCTTTGCCTTCTGTGTCATCTCAAGCAATCCTGCTCAGACCCCCTGGATACAAATGCCTTGGAGGCTGCATACTAGATGGACTGCTTGGACACATAGGTTTTAGTGGGTTTGAGTATGAGGGTAAGACAGTGTGAGTGTGAATGAATGATATAGGCTTAGTTTTACAATTAAATCACCTTTTCCTGTAATGCCTCGGGCCAATCTTTGCTATATTTCTGTTGCTATAGCATTGGAACATTATTTCCTACAGACTGGTTGAGATGTCATCTTGCTTAAAGTATTGACTGCAGTGAATCCCCATTACTAGGTACACTAGAAATTATCTCAAGAATTTCATTAGGTGCTTGACATGTGAATGTTTTGTGTGGTAACATGTCATTCTACCACACCTAAATCTGCTTGTGAATCTGGCTGCATTTCAGTCACGATCCATTCAATTAGGAAAGATCTGTTTTGGAAACCTTGCCTGATGTTCAAAATAGAATTTGTTGGCACATTTAATAGGCAATCATCACTGCTGTATTTGACTGCCAAAGGGCTCAAAAACCTACTAAATAATCTCACAACAAATTCTAAATTTACAGAATAATACCTATACTATGAGTTTGAACCTTCCCCATCCAGCCAGTTGCTGTCTTTTTCTGTATTCACAGAAGTTGTGTTATTTCCATTGTACTATTAAATGACAAATAAACAAGCACAGATTCTCACAGTCTTAGAAAAGCTGAATTACTATCAAATAAAGAGGAGTTTGGTCTTTGGAAAAACATCAGGATTTAGTCAAGTGGTTGAAGCTGAATCTAATGAAATACAATTACTTACTGAGCAGCCAGAGTGTGTGGGTGAAGTGAGACTGTGTGAGGGGGAAGGTTTGAGTATGTGTATGTATTGCTATTTGTAACCACCCTTCATACACCAGGTGGTGCATTTTGCTTCCCTAACAAAAAAAACCAAAAAAAAACAAAACAAAACAAAAAAAAGCCATTTCTCTCCACTACAAATAAATGCAATTTTCCTTTTCCTTTTCTTGTTTGTTTTGATATGTGGAGTTGAGGTGTAAAGAACAGCTGTAATAACAAAAGCTAAAAATATTGTAAGGAACTAGACAAGAAGTGCAGTATACAGGTGACTGCTAAACTTACAGGGATGAAGCACTGAAAGGGCCCAAGGGCCATATCTCCTTTAGTACCAGACATATTGAGGCATGAATGGCAGAGCATTCTAAAGGTAGGAATTAAAATACACAAAATGACTTGTAATTCAATGCAAAAGTTTGTATTTCCTTCTCCCTCTCCTGTAGGAAAGTTTTCCTCATCATTAGAATAATACTGTATCTCTTGGATCCCCTCACTGGCTCCACACATGACTTTCCAGAGAACGGCGTACTTTCTGCAGAGAAGGTGTAAAGTGTATGTGAAGGTCTAGTGTTTAGGGCACTCTCCTTGGAAGTGAAAAGCCTGAGTTAGACATAGCGATGCTAATAAAAGCTCGAGCCTTAGGTCAGCTACTTCTGTATCTATTGCCCTAACACTAGAAAAGATAGATACTCAAGTCTGGAGAAGGTGAAAGTGAGCTACAGCCTCTCTCCCACCCCCATTTCCCAGTACGTGTATTCATCACCTCCCTGCTCAACATGCTTGGTGCTGCAAATCCCACTCTACAGTGCATACGGTTATGAAAATGCAGTTTGCTCTGATCTTTTCTAAAATAAGCTTGCCTCTCCCTCCTTCTGATAAATGCTCATTTTCTCATTCTCCACTTTCAAGACAACTTCTTATGGGAGAAATAGGCAATTCATCCCTACCGGCACAACTACAGGTGCGGTAGCAGAGCCAGTTCCTCCTATACATGAAGACTTAGTTTTTGAGCAGTCACGAAGATTACTTTTTTCCCATTTTTACATTTTAAGAGACTTTAAGAAATGTTTATGTGTGTTTGCTGTCCACAGCAGTTACTCTTCAGTTTCAGGTTAATTGATCTTATTGTACATTTTATTTCCCCTGTTATAGGGAGCTGAGAGCTCTTTTTTTCAGTATATGCTCTTATACACTCATATTCAGCATATACGCATATATACTCCTTCTTTTATAATATGACTTGTTGAGTTCTCACTCTACTCAGATCAATGACAAGAAGCTACTGAGTTTAAGTCCAGAATTTCATCTACAGTTACAGAAAATAAAGCTCCTTCCAGCTTGCTGTTCCAGAAGAGGAACAACCCCTTTTTGCAACAAACATGGTTAAAGTACTGTAATTTATTTGTGAGACAGAATTAAAGACATTTTTGCCATCTGGAGGAAACATTCTGTTACCATGGGTTTGTTTTGAAAATTCAAAAGGTGGCATCCTGGATGCGTAAGCAGAACAAGATTTCTTTTTTCAGACACAATGGCCTTACTTGAGCATTTGACAAAGCCAAATGTAACAAGATGCTCTATTCACTGCTTAAATATTTTGGTAGGTAGGTTTGTGTACCAAAATTGGGACTAATTCAGGTTGTTTTCTTCTTCAAAGTCCTAATTTTCTCATCACAAAACCGCTGAAGGAGGGATGTGGTCATTTTCTGTTTAGAATCTTTTTCTCTGAATTTCTCCTTAATTACAGATCTCTTTTCCAAATTTTACCAGCTGCTGCTCTAACAGACGGTAAACAAACCAACTTGAGAAGATGTTGAGGAAGATGGAATCAGAAAACACGCATGAGATCTGGAAAAAAAAAATCTTCCTATTAGAGAATAGTGAGACTGTGTTTTAGAAAAAGGTTAAGGTGCATTGATTTTTCTTATGTATCAGAGCTCTCCTACAACCATTACAATAAAATCAATAAGTGTATAAAGGATAACTGGATGAAGTCCTGGGTTAAAATTGAATAAAATAACAGTGACAGGTTAATATACAGAAAGTGATGATCCAAGCCAAGTAAGTCAGCAAGTAACTCTAATCTATAGCTGAAAAAGTGAAAGGACTAGCGTCAGGTACTCAGTATAGGGTAAGCAAACTGCTGCATGCAGAGCTCCCAGTCTTCTTTTTGTATTTGAGGCCTGACCTTATGTGAGGGTAGAGCACATCCTCAGCTTCTGTCCTCTGGCTTGTCTCAGGTGGACGCTTTTACTTCAGGTCCCCAGGTGCAATACAATATACCACCAATGGTGGTACTGATTTTCATATTACTATTCTCTGTTTTCTTGTGTTGTGTGCTGGTTTTGGCTGGGATAGAGTTAATTCCTTTCCTAGTAGCGAGCATGAGGCTGTGTTTTGGGTTTGTGCTGAAAACAGTGTTGATAACACAGGGATGTTTTCGTTACTGCTGAGCAGTGCTTACACAGAGCCAAGGCCTTTTCTGCTTCTCACCCCACCCCACCAGCAAGTAAGCTGGGGGTGCACAAGGATTTGGGAGGGGACACAGCCGGGACAGCTGACCCCAACTGACCAAAGGGATATTCCATACCATATGATGTCGTGCTCAGCATATAAGGGGCTGGGGGAAGCAAAAGGAAAGGGGGGACATTCAGAGTGATGGCGTTTGTCTTCCCAAGTCACTGTTACATGTGACGGAGCCCTGCTTTCCTGGAGATGGCTGAACACCTGCCTGCCCATGGGAGGTGGTGAATGAATTCCTTGTTTTGCTTTGCTTGCACACATGGCTTTTGCTTTACTTATTAAACTGTCTTTATCTCAACCCATGAATTTTCTCACTTTTACTCTTCTGATTCTCTCCCCCATCCCACTGGTGGGGGAGTGAGAGAGTGGCTGTGTGGTGCTTAGCTGAGGCTGGGGCTAAACTGCCACATGTGGGTATTAGGGTGTTTGACCAACTGAAAATGAATGTATTCAATAAAAAGTTGGGTTTTTTTTAATCCATTAATTATTTGTAACTTTTTTTCCCCACTATCAGATCCACTGTGTTACAGTGTGCTGTTGGGGAGCTTGTGCTATAGCTTCAGTATACACAAGTGAAATGAGACTGATGTTTACTGGGAAGTTGATGGAGATATTTTGGATCTGCTCTCTGATCTTACCTGTTTTATTTTGCAAGGGAAATCTATTCTGACTCACTTTTTTGAAAATACTAAGAACTGAAAAATTTCCAGAAAAAAGTAACTATACTGATGATCCATAAGTAAAGCATACTAGGCTAATCCAGTGCTCTGAAACATGTCTTCTGGTCTTTTAGAGAATAACTATCTTAATTTTATATCTACTTTTCATACTAGATCGAAAGTGATAGTCTTGCAGGTCACTGTAGGTAAAAGACAGGTAAGTATCACAGAATCACAGACTGGTAGGGTTTGGAAGGGACTTCTGGAGATCATCTAGTCCAACCTCCCTGCTAAAGCAAATTCACCTAGACCATGTTGCACAGGATCGTGTCCAGGTAGGTTTTGAGGAGACTCCACAACCACTCTGGACAGCCTGTTCCAGTCCTCTGTCATCCTCAAAGTAAAGAAGTTTTTCCTCATATTCAGATGGACTTCCTGTGTTCCAGTTTGTGCCCATTGTCCCTTGTCCTGTCACTGGGCACCATTGAAAAGAGTCTGGCCCCCTCCTCTAGACACCCACCCTTTAGATATTTATAAGTGTTGATAAGATCCCCTCTTGGTCTTCTCTTCACCAGGCTAAACAGCCCCAGCTCTTTCAGCCTCTCCTCATAAGAGAGATGCTCCAGTCCCTTAATCATCTTTGTAGCCCTCCGCTGAACTCTCCCCAGCAGCTCCCTGTCTTTCTTGAACTGGGGAGCCCAAAACGGGACACAGTACTCCAGGTGTGGCCTCACCAGGGCAGAGTAGAGGGCGAGGATAACCCCCCTTGACCTGCTGCCCACACTCTTCTTAATACACCCCAGGATACCATTGGTCTTCTTGGCCACGAGGTCTCACTGCAGGTTCATGGAGAGCTTGTTGTCCACCAGGACTCCCAGGTCCTTCTCTGCAGTGCTGCTTCCCAGCAGGTCAACCCCCAACCTGTACTGGTGCTTGGGGTTATTCCTCCCTAGGTGCAGGACCCTACACTTGCCCTTGTTGAATTTCATTTGGTTCCTCTCAGCCCAACTCTCCAGCCTGTCCAGGTCTCGCTGAATGGTAGCGCAGCCTTCTGGTGCATCAGCCACTCCTCCCAGTTTTGTATTGTCAGCAAATTTGCTGAGGGTACACTCCATCCCCTTGCCCAGGTCATTGATGAATATGTTGAATAAGGCCAGACCCAGTACTGACCCCTGGGGCGCACCACTAGCTACAGGCCTCCAGCTAGACTCTGTGCTGCTTGTCACAACCCTCCGAGCTCTGCCATTCAGCCAGTTCTCAATCCACTGATGCATGTTGGCAAAATGTGCCCTCTGACTATGGCAGCTGACATGGGACTAAGGATTAGAACTGAGGTCTCGCTACTGGGAGAGGGCTTTTCTTACCTGGCCGCCACAGGGGCTTTGCTTGAATAATTAGTAATCTGGGAAAGCAACTTGAGGGCTACTGAAATAAAACTGGGGGGAAAAGGCTGTGAAGAGTCTAGATGTAAGAGAAATAAAGATTTAAAGGACGTTGCACTAATTCAGATAAGATTACTGTAAGAAGAAAGTTGCCTGAGGAAAAGAATGTAAGAAACACTGACCTATGACTGGCCTCATCCTTGAATATCCTATGATTTAATATTCTTTTAACTTTTGTTTTTAATTGTTTTCTTGCTCCTCTGGAACACATCCCATTTACCAATATTCTTTTTATAAAAGGCATGCACCAGAGCTGGGCACACATCCCACCTCAGCAGCAGCAGCCATACTCAGTAGTAGTGGTATCAGATGTTTCTACTACTCAGTGCCCAGCTGTCTGTATGTAATCACTGTAAACCAGAGTGTTACTCTGGAAGCTCACATTCAGCTGATTCTCCACTACGATCTCTCTCAGACTCATTTTTTCCTGGGTTTCATATCGGAAACCCAGCATACATTCTTTGCTCCCAATGTAGTACCTTACACTTAGTGAGACAGAAGCATGTGGATTGCACCCAGTTTACAAGATGATCTAGCTTTCTACATTAGTGACCTGCATTCTTCATTACATTTACCACTCTCTCAATCTTTGTCAACAGCAAATTTTATCAGTAATGATTTTATGTCTTCCGTGTCACTGGCAAACTTTACATATTGCACAACCAAGAATAGATCCCCAGATAGGTCCAGTGAAATCAGAAGAGTAGGTGATTTTCCATTCAGAATGACATTCTGAGACATGGAGTTTTAAATCCATTTTAAATATGTCATGTTGATTTTGTATCATTCTCGTTTCTCATTTAAAATCCAGTAAAGTCAAAGTACAAGACTAGAGTTTCACCTTTATCAATAAAATCTGTGATTTTTTTCTTTCATCATATTAATTTGATAAAACATTTAATCATAACCACCTAGTGATGTTATTATTTAAATGACCCTCCTTTAATAGCAGTGCTTTAATGAGTAATTGGTGCTACTACATGACGAGAACCTGATTAACTGGGACCTAAGTGCCAGTTGTTAAGGCTGCCTATTCAGCTCTCTGTGCAGGGATTTAGATGTCTTACCTGAGAATTTGGATTGAAAATATTTATTCATTTGCATATACAACTACTAAGTATTATAACTCAGACAAATCACAAGGAACCAGCTCCTCACAAGGGCTTAAATATCTAGATACCACCTACTTGTACTACCAGACACTTGCATTTAAAATACTTTAATGTACTTTATGTGCTGGTAGCTAACTCTGGAGGGACCTAAATTCCTCAGATGTCTAAGGTTTTACCGGTAAGATATCCTGGATACTGAACATCTACTGCTGACCCCATGCAAAGCCACAAACGGCATGACAGAAGCAAATTGTTCTTTGTATATGTCAGGAATATTCACAAATTAGGTGTTTCCATGTTTAGTTCATCTCTCATGCTTGTCTTAGTAGCTTTTCCAGAACTTCGTTAATGGTTCTGACCTCTCATATAAGCAGGTGTCTCTTTTACCTAACAGCCCAATGCTTAGAGTAACGAGACTCATTTACCCACTTAAGAGGGAGTCCAAAACTCACCTTCACAGCCCTTGTTCTATTCAGGTCACATAATCACAAACAAAGCCTTACTTTTATCCCTCAGCTAGATTCAAGGCTCCAGGAGATATCTCTGACCACAGGGGTTCCACAGGCTGAGACATCTTTTGCAGATAGGTGCCTGTGTGCCTGCTTTCCACAAAGAGTGTTGGGATCTCTTTCCTGAAATGCTTGTAATAGTGGTTGTCTTGGACCTTCATTTCTGTTTTTTTTCCTCTCACCTCTTCTAAGCTGACACCACTGTGCTGAACGTACAGACGTGCTTCACTCAGTCATTAGATGTTCACCTTTTCATTTTCTTAACTATAAAGGTAGAACAGAGGTATGCAAGGATTTTGAAAAACAGTACTGTTTAAATGAAAAAGAAAACATATGCAGATGCACATGCCACCTGAAAAATTCTGTTTAGAAAAAAGATGCTGACACAGTCTCAGCACTGGAGTGTCCCTCACTATAACATACTTGGGCAGCTTCAGTGTGTGCAAGTCTGCCGTGTCTTTTTAATAGGAGACTACATGACTTACAAATGAGGCTACATAGGCAATGAAAGTATAAATAACTTAACTATCCATATACCACAAAGCCCTATACTGTAGACTTTTAGATTACTTTGCTGTACAGAGAGATGCCAGCTTTCCACCAAGAGATATGATCTGGTAAAGGTAGTTTTCCTGCTTTTTAGTATGGGAAATATATATATTTATATGATTATTGCCCAGATGTTTGAATTTATTTGACATTTCACGGCCTTGGCCTTGCTATGATTTGCCTTCCTTTCTGGATCTGTCCCTCTCTGTTTAGCTGCCAGAGGAATGCAGCTGACATCTAAGAAGTTTCCTTGATGTATCATAAATGTTCTGATTTAGCACTTGCTGTTTCACCTGATGGGATCAATCTACCCTTTCCACATGCACAGCGTAACACTTCTCTCAATTAGCCCCATCCACCGAATGTTTAACTGTGCCAGCTACAAGGCTGTGCTTGCTGATGGCTTCTCTTGAGTAATACAGAGCTGCAGTATGTTTGAACTGCTCTCTTTTACATCTGTCTTTCTGATCACTAGATTACTTTTTCTGATTTAAAAATAAAACTGTCGCTACAAGGAACAGCAAGCGGTGCATCCTGTCTCTCTTTGGCATTCTGATTCTTTTGTTTGAAACAGACCTTGGATCCTATTCTCAGAATAGTTCGAAAGACAAGGTCATATAATACAACTTTCTCATTTAAACAACATTAGGCAGTTATTCTTCAATTCAGACTATCCCATAGTGCTCTGCTCTTATTACATTACAGAGATGAGAACTGCACCGGGGCGGGGGGGGGGAGGAGGAAAAAAGAAAAACAGAATCAAGCCAAAAGAACATTTTATACATATTAACTTCCGGGGGGGGGGGGGAGGGGGAAATATATTTAAAGTTGATGCTGGGCACCTTCCTTTTTTCAGTCCTTTACAGCACACTACAAAATGTTCAACAAATTTCTTTGCTTGTCATGAACAGCCAGCAGTTTCTCTAGTCTTAAAATGAGTAATCATTGACAGTCAAACACACAGTCACTCACATGCCCCAGCCAATAGACACAACACATAAACAAGATAGATGAAAACATTTTTGTTTAATCTTAAATTCAACACTAGAATTATGTTTTTTGCATAAATTGTTCCCTCCTCTCCCAAAAATATCTAGTTTCTAAAGTAACATATGAACATGCACGTATAATAACATGTGAGCTTATTATTTTTCTCAGCATTGGAATAAAGGGGAAAATGTAGGCTATTTTCAAGTCCCATTCACTCTATAATTTGGTTAAGAACTTCAAGTGAAATACAGGTTCAATACGCACACCTTCCATCTTCTTTCTATTTAGCAAAATGGATATGGGGACAATATCATGTTAACCGACATTAATATCCATCAACGATAAGCACATCAGGAATGGTCTGTAGAGGATCAGGCTTCCTGTAAGGTCAATGAAAAGACACAGGAACATTGATTCCATCACAAAATAAGCACCTAATATAAATTGCATTCTTCTTTCCTATAGGAAGCCTGTCTGTATAGGGGATGCCTACATCTCCCTTCTGGATATGTCTACTTCAAAGCAGTTACTCTGGAAAGAATCTAGACAGCTACTTTAAACTTGACACCCAAAATACATTAAATGAATCCAACTCCAAAGGATAATCCAAACAAACAAATTTAAAAATTGTTACCAATCACTTCAATAAAAATAAGTCCTAAGACATAAGCATCACTGATTGAGGTAAGGATTCAAAACGGAAAGATACAACTTTTTTTGCTTTTGCTTTGCCTCCTCTTAACATTGTGAACATCATGTCTAGCTCCAGCCAGAAGCCTTATAGATAGTTCCTAAGCCCAAGGAAGAGTCTGAAGGTCTAGATTATGAGATGCAGGAAGTCTCTACTTCTCCCTGTCTAAGCATTCAAGTAGGTACTCTTTAATATTACTTGCTAAAACAGGTTCTGCAGACAAGCAAGACTTAAATGACAGAAACATTATTATGGGCTGATTAAGCAGCTGGGTGGAGCTTTAAAATACTTTTGTGGTATCTAAATGTAGGATTTAATGAGGTGGAAGGATTCACCCCATCCAAGGTACCTAAGTTGGAAAAATATTCCTAGATACCTTTACTGTCAGGGAGAGGGAGGCACTTCTAGAGGGGGATTCAGCTCCACTGATTCACCCCTCTGGGGGTGGTCTCTCTCTACCTGTTTTGACTTGGAATTTTCCAGTTAGTTGCCCATTAACAGGAGAGGGGATGGGAACAATTCAGGCTTTATAATGGATAAAAATCTTTCAGTCCTTTGAACATTTTCTCTTTCATGTGCTAACCCTTGTTTGCTTGGTTTTGTGTATTGAATATATACTTTTTTTTTTTTTACACATTAGTGGACAGATATATAGCCATTAAATAAAACATCTGTTATGTGGCTTCCATTATCTGAAAGATAATTGGTTTAGAAGAAAGACTAAGAGAGTTGGGGTTGTTCAACCTGGAGAAGAGAAGGCTCCGGGGAGATCTTACAGCAGCTTTCCTGTACCTGAAGGGGCCTACAGGAAAGCTGGAGAGGGACTGTTTACAAGGGCATGGAGTGATAGGACAAGGGGTAATGGCTTTAAACTGAAAGAGGGTAGATTTAGACTAGACATAAGGAAGAAATTTTTTTACGATAAGGGTGCCCAGAGAGGTGGTAGATGCCCCATCCCTGGAAACATTCAAGGTCAGTTGGACGGGGCTCTGAGCAACCTGATCTAGTTCAAGATGTCCCTGCTCATTACAGGGCAGTGGGACTTGATGACCTTTAAAGGTTTCCTTCCAACCCAAACAATACTATGATTTGTTGATGCCAACCAAAATATTATTCTCAGGACTGCCTGGTTATTGCTTGTTCATTTCTCCTCCGGGGGCAGTGCAAGGTATCCCTAGCTGTCCTCCAAACCTCACATTCTTCAATTATAGTAATTCTTCAATTATAGTAATTCTTCAATTATTTATGTATGATGTAATATATGAATTAGATTGGTGTGAATACTCAGCATATCGGTCAAGGATTTTATTGGACCTTCAGTATTTGCATAGTATTTAAATATAATTTCTATTTTCCTCTAACACTGTCACCTGTCATTTTACTATGCATGGTAATGTATTCATTCTCACAGGAGCTTCTACCATATGTTCAAACACTGCTAAAAGTTAACTTTAAAAAAGTAGGAGTTTTGGAGTGACTGATTTTTCAGAAACACAAAATAAACCAAAACTAAACAGGTGCCCCAGATGCATTGCCTATAACTCTGGTAAATCAGCCTTTTTATGTTGTGTAGGAGTCTGGCGATGCCCACCACAGTGATTCACCTCTCTTTATTATATAGTCTGTTTGGTTTGCCTGGCTTTCTCCAGTGAGAAGAAAGCAAACACTACTGATGTATAATACATATCCACTCTTTCCATAATCAGAGGAGTTTTAGTTTTAACAGGCAGCTAAGAACCCCTTAAAATGAGTTGTCCTGTTCTTCTCAGACTCAAAGCAAATTGACATGGTTGTTGGATTTCCTGAAGTTTGTTTAATAAACAAACCAAAGAAAAAGTTAATCTGCAGGAAGATGACAGCAATCAGTTTAAAGCTGATGGCAGATGTTCTTAGACCCTCATCACAGCAAAATTTAATTTGAGCTAAGAGAAAAAAAATAAATGAGGTGCTGCTATGACAGTTTTTTATTTAAGTAAAAGCTTGGAGTTGTATTCTAGTTCTACACTTTTCTAAATAAAATGGGTTTGCACAACATGAATGGAATCTATCATTACCAATAGCTAAGTAGGGTGATTTTTTCACCTGATATTACGAGGTAAAATTATTTAAGCAACCAAGAACTGTTCCAGTAACTTGTATTAATCTATTGTTTTGGATTATGTAAAATCACGATAATAAAGTTGTTTACTTAAACCAGTATTTATATACTAAGCTTAAATTTCAACCAGCTATTCTCATGTTTCCATCTCTCTGTCAAAAAGTTTTTGTTCATTCTGCAGAAAACGTTTAAAAATTAAAATGCAGTCACTAGGAGAGATAAAACAATGGGAGAGAAAAGGTGATTCATGAGTTATCTTAGATCAACATAAATTGCTAACAACTCTCTGTTCCCCAGACCTCAGATCCAATTATGTCAGGGCACAGTACAAAACGCTAGCATTCAAACCAATTGGACTTCTTTATATAAATTCAGGAGAATAAAGCCTGTTCAAATTTAACCTCAGATGCAATGTCAGCATCTTAAGTATTTTTACTCAAGTGCTGTGCAATTATGGAAAAAAAAAAAAATAAACCAAACCCCAAAAAAACCCAAAACACCAAAAACTCCATAGCTTTAGAGTTCCCATATATCCTGAAACTCACTTTCAACGTCATTTATCATTGCATCTGAAGCAAAGCAATAGTCACTGACAGGCTTTTATAGACACAGTTTACGAATAGAGGCCACTTAAAAGAAGTGAAAGACTGTTTTTCTTTGAGCAACTTCTCAGTTGGCAGTATCTGAAGTATCATCTCTTCAGGAAACAAAAGTTTCACTGAATTTTTTTCTTCACTAGAAGCAGAGTTCAGCAGTTATATGACTGCTTTTCTAAACTAAAAATGTCAGCAACCTAGCTGTAGTATTTTTCATGTCTATTAGTTCAATTAAATCTCCCAGCATTGAGCTTACATAGCAGGAAAAAGATTTTATATCACTATGACTGAATATTTTAAAAGAATGTATACCTTCCCAGAAGTAAAAGAACTGAGACTGTAGAAATCCTACATTTAAAAACCCCCACAAACAAAAAATAATAATGAAAAAAAACCCCAACCCGCAACCAAAAAGAACCCTAAAAGCTTTATTATAATATCTCCCCAAACCAGTTGCAGGGTGTCTACGTTTGCCTGAAATACCTCAAGTTATTTTAACAGATTCAGAATTGCACAAATCCATCTGTGGGATTATAATAAAGTCACACACCCTTGAGCTAAAGTGTCTAGAAATGGGGAATCCAGAAGATGGGAAAAGGAGTCCAAAGTAGGCACAAGGATGTGTGAAAATTTCAATTTGCAGCCATTTAGATGGGAATTGGACTCCACGTTTACTTCGCAGAATCTTTTCTGTATAGGGTTGCCTTTAAATGACAAATTACATTAAAAAATGTCATTTTAATGCTTTTAGCTTTACTTCTGTCATGGAAGCTTCAGTTTAGAAATTAGGCTCTGAAATACAGACTGAAAAATATCCCCTTTTTTATGACAAAATTATGCTTTTCAGAGCAAGAACAGTAGTGCATTCACATGCACAACTGACATCTCACGTAATGATCCACAACCTGAAAAATATAAAATGAAGACTATGTTTACTGATAATGATTCGTTAGGATCTCTATCCTGCTGCCAACAGGCACAGGAAAAAGTTTTTTGGCTACATGTGCTGGCTACTCCTAGTGTTGATGGAAGAACTGAAACGTCTTTCAATAGCATCCAAGTGAAAGGAGATCTTTGTTCTGTGTTCTAGTGGGACTGAAAACACACATTTTGAAACTCAAAGGTGTATGCTCTAGGAAGACTTAGAAGATGTTTGTTAACTGAGGAGGCTCCAACAGGGGAAGTTAGACTAAATGTGTCACTGTTAAATTTATGATGAGTTCCAGAGGCCCAGACACTTTTATGTTCCAAGAAATCTAACAGTAATTCAGAATATGAAGGAAAATTATTTTTGTGTGTACTTCACAAAAGCAGATTCATTGACGGCATAATTCTGTTTGAATAAAATATTTAAATTTGAAGTTTAAACTTTGTTTATTAGGAACACAAAATATTTCCATGGTACAGCTTGAAAGAGATCAGAAAAAATATACAAATATTGAAAGTATTTGGTTATTCTATAAGACCCTAGGTATATATATTACTTGCATGTTAGTATTCTAAATATCAAAATAAATAAGAGTTTTCTCCTGACTTTATTTCTTCTTTTATGTTTCATTTAAAAAATCTTAATGGTATGAGTGATTGAGAAAAAAAGTGGGTTCAAATTTGGTTTCATGCCAGTTGTAAGACATTTCAGCTCTTGGGGTGCTCACAGGGGTGCTCACAGGGATGCTCACCTTGCCAAAATGTCAGGTGAGGAGGCAGGAACATGGGTGTAACAGTGCGTGTGAATGGGACTCCCCAAACTGCCTGAGAGATCATTTCCCCCCAGTTTGAACACAGTAGCAAGGATAATGACAAACAGGTTAAACTAACCAGGGAACCATCAAGGGACTTCTGAAGCACAGGAAGAGTCAGCTCAAGAAGAAGTTTAAGAAATAGGAAAAATTTAATGGTGAGAAGAGAGACTTTAGAGAGGAAGGACCAGCAGCAAGGCTGGCGTGGCCCTGCCGGATACAACCTGGCAGCATGGCTCCCCGTGGCCACCCCAGCGGCAAAAAAAAGTGTAATATTTTGAAAACTGGAGTCCACAGGTATGTTCATCTTGTCTGTCTCCCACAGAGAGCCTTATCCTGTGGCTCTTCATAGTTTTCACTCCCAGGGTTAGGCAGGCTGTCCTGTATAGAAAACAAGATTGAATTTTTTGCATCAATCCTTCCAACCAGAGCGGTAGTAAGAAAAAGTAAATGAAGGCAGCTGTCCACTCTGCCCCTAGTTAACAAATTATTTGTCCATTTAAAGCAGTATGTAGCACACCCCTGAGATGCAGATGAGAGAGAAGCTGACAAATAGAAGAGTCCTTCTGTTGATAATTGTTCTACTTTGCATATCTCCCAAGCCAGAGAAATTGCTAAGCTATTTGATGCTGTCTTTTAGTGATGTTTACAATACATTTAGCAATTTAAAATTAGTAGTTTGTAGACATAGTGAGGAAAAAGAAAACATATTGAAAGAATTAGAGTTGCTAACATAATTAACTTGAAGAAACAACATGATAGTAACTTTTGCTCAATACACAATAATCTCAGAAGAGATATTTTCCTTACCTCAGTTTTATGAATCATATTCATATTCTAGGTGACTACGAGATGGTAATTCCTTTCAGTATGTCACACATCATGGCTTTTTATTGCTGATCAGTCCCTTTCTACTACAACCGCATACCTCAGGCAAGTGAGCCCAATCTCAGGAGCCTCTCTCTCTTTAGGAAAGTATTTAAACATACACAGACAAGTAAGCTTAATTTCCCTGCTTAAATGCCTCACACATTTGGGGCTATAAAGGCTCTGTATAAATGTATGTGTTTGTGTTGGGTAGACCCTGGCTGGAGGCCAGGTGCCCACCAGAGCCACTCTCTCACTCCCCTCATTCACTAAACAGGGGAGAAAAGGCATAACGAAATGCTTGTGGGTCGAGATAAGGACAGGGAGAGATCACTCACTAATCATCATGAGCACAACAGACTGAACTTAGATAAAAATTAATCTAATTTATTACTAAGCAAAACAGAGTAGAGGAATGAGAAATAAAATCAACTCTTAAAACACTTCCCCCCACCCCTCCCATCTTCCCGGGCTCAACTTCACTCCCGGCTTCAACCTTCCCCCCCCCTCAGCGGCACAGGGGGACGGGGAATGGGGGTTACGGTCAGTTCATCTCACGGTGTTTCTGCCGCTTCTTCATCCTCAGGGGGAGGACTCCTCTCATCGTTCCCCTGCTCCAGCATGGAGTCCCTCTCACGGAGTGCAGACCTTCAGGAGCAAACGGCTCCAGTGTGGGATCCCCCACGGGGTCACAAGTCCTGCCAGCAAACCTACCCTGGCATGGGCTCCTCTCTCCATGGGTCCACAGGTCCTGCCAGGAACTTGCTCCAGCGTGGGCTTCCCACGGACCACAGCCTCCTTCAGGTGCCTCCACCTGCTCCAGCGTGGGGTCCTCCACGGGCTGCAGGAGGAATCTCTACACCCCCTCATCCTTCCTCCATGGGCTGCAGGGGGACAGCCTGCTTCACCACGGCCTTCTCCACGGGCTGCAGGGGGATCTCTGCTCCGGTGCCTGGAGCACCTCCTCCCCCTCCTTCTGCACTGACCTTGGTGTCTGCAGAGTTTCTTACATCTTCTCACTCCTCTCTCTGGCTGCAAAAGCTCCCTCTAACTGTTTTTTTCCTTCTTAAATATGTTATCACAGAGGCACTGATTGGCTTGGCCTTGGCCAGCGGCGGGTCCGTCTTAGAGCCGGCTGGCATTGGCTCTATCAGACACAGGGGGAGCTTCTAGCAGCTTCTCACAGAAGCCACCCCTGTAGCCCCACCACCCTCCTCCCCCCGCTACCAAAACCTTGCCATGCAAACTCAACACAGTGTTTGAAATTTATCTCTCTTCATAAGTACATGTGAACAGTTCTAATTACCTGTTGAAAATCAGCTGTTACTTATTGCATAGCTATTAAAATACATTGAAGCATACCATTCTTCCAGTTAGGTATTTTAACTAATTCAGATGTTTACAACATTTAGATATAATCAATGTTCCTGGAAACTTTGCTGGAATCAATACAGGGACTTTGGTTTACCAACAAAGCTTTGAAATGCAGGAAGTTTTGCAAAGATAGTTGTTGCTACAATTTCTTTGCTAGGTTCTCATGAAGATGTGTATACTTAGGAAATAGTTTCTAATTAAAGCGAACAATCAAATAGATTATATGTGCAGTGCATGGATGTAGTGTAAAACGTGGAAGTAAGGATGTATAGTTTGTGAGGATATCTTGTTAATTGGTAGTTAACACAAAAGACTAGGAAAAGAGACAGGAGAAGTAATAATTAAACACCCAGAACCACATACCCTAACAAGCCATAGATAACAGAGACAATATCAAAGACCAGAGCTCTAGTGCCTGATGGAGATAGGCCATGGACGGAACCACTCAAAGCCTTGAGGAGGTTCAACCAGATGTTTTGTAACTGATAAGAAGGGAGAAACAAGATTATCCTGAGTCTCATGAGAAAGTGGAAACTTATTATGGGATATTTGAAGGGGCTTGTGAGAATGTGAAGTTTATTATGGAATGTTTAGGAGAAGGACCAAAGTAGTGTGTAAGCAAGTTGCTGGTCTGGCACATTTGACTAAGCCCTTCACATGATCATCACAGTCTGTTGAGTCTTTTTATTAAACCCTTCTCCTAAGTGTTTTCCTATGTGAGTGTGCTCTGTGTGTCTGTGCGTGTGTGTGTGAGACCTGCTAGTGAGCATGAAGTTGAACTACCCAGCAAGTAGGAATAGTGATCTAAGTGGCTGCTATGGAAGATAGAGACTGTGGATCAAAGAGGCTATAGGAGTGAGGTCTAGCAACTAGAGAGACTGAGGCCTGGAGCCAGCTACTGGATAGGCTGAGGGTCTAAGGCCAGCTCCTGGTGGCATCCATTTACATGTGCGTGGTGCTAGAAAACTGCAAGCTGGACTAGCCAGAGAGTCACACCATAGGTCTGGGGCCAGATACTGGGGAGCAACTCCTGGAGAGATCCTAGGACAGGGCCAGCCAGCAGAAAGTCCCATTTGTGAGTGCCTGAGTGTGGGCTCTGTCAGTAATCCTTGAAGCTGATTAGCCTGCAGGTGAGAACAGGAGCAGGCCATTGGTATGATTCACGTCTGTGGGAGTCTTGTTTGTGGGCACGTGGTGCCTGCAAGGGCACAGTTCTCCTGCCAGTGTTACTTTGCTGTTGGTTGGTTGTGTATGCATGTATGTCTAAGTGTGTGTGTGTATTGGGGATAGCTGCTTGGCCTCACTAGGACCCAAACCTAAGCTGGCTCTTGGGGCCTGGACTAGAAGGACTCCCCCAAGGCTTTGGCTCTGGTGGGCTGGGAACGATAACTCCCTTGGGTCCTGATGCTCACCGGATTTGGCATCCCTTTAGCTCATAGTCCTAAGGGACCCTTCTGAATGACACCTTGCACACAGAGGGTGGGCATTTCAGGTACTGGACTCATAAGCAGCCTTACCCCGATTCCTCCTTCCAGGACCTCCACCCCCACCGGTGTCCCCACATGCATCCAGAAACCCAAATCCAAACACAAAACCTGTGTGGAGAATACCAAAAGCAATCAATATGACACCAAAAGAGAGAGGATAGCCACCAGTATGCAGAATCAGGGTGCCAATACCCCATTTTGTACAGTAATGGAAAGTTAATTAGGTGAAAATTCTTCCAAAGGAACCTAGAGCCATATCACATGCTATGGAGTAGACCCCCAAAAAGCTATTGAATTTGATCTGGAAGCAGACATAATTCTTCCTTGACCTCCAACCTGACAGCTGGTGGGATCTGGGGCATGCTAAACAGACATCCAAAAGACTCATTGACACTGCTAAAAGCACAAATGCATTTTTTTCCCGTGTCCATCCTCTGAATCTCTTAAGGAAGCTGAAATGCAGTTCTGACACAGAATTGTCCAAGTACAAGGGGAAAAAAATCTTTTTTGTCCACAAAAGCACCCAGAGGAAAATCTAAAGCATGGAATGAATTTAGTACTGTACAAATACAGTGGAATATGTTTTCTGTTATGTATCAAAAATTCATGGCCAAGTGTTATTGATAAAGAACTCATTTCTGGTACTGAAAGAGGAAAAAATGGTGATGGAAGGGAAATAATGTTAGTGTTATTTCTTTTGTCAGCTATTTTTTCTCATTCTGTTTTGATTTTTATTTTATTGTTGTTCTATTTTGTATCTATGTAAGTAATATGTAGGCTGCTGACAAAATCACTTTTCCTTGGCCTCATTCAGAACACTGGCAAATATATGAAACTTCAGAACAAACTCTTTAGTTTTCACTGAAGGGAAGATTTTCAATTTCATTGACAAAGTTAATTCTTTTAGGATTAAAATTGTCGTTCACATCCAAGATCCATCTTGACATTTCCTTTTCCATTTGTTTATGAAATATTGTGAAAGAACTGAACAGCTGTTAATTGTGGAGGCAACTACTGCAGAAACCCCAGTGCAAAATTATGAGGCAAAATTTGCCCGTGTTACCCTGCTTGCTCCCAAAGGCCAGCAAGATATTACATGCTGGTCATAGCTTATCACCATTATTAAATCCATTAAGGGGTATTAAATTGATTAAAAGCAAGGGAATCTCGCTTTTAAACTTACAGATAAAGTGATGATCTCTGTGGAAGCCATCTGAGAAAGTCCTCCTTAATCAGCCACTTTCTACATCACAAATCTTGAATTATTTTCTTAAACCTTAGGGAAAAATCTTTCCTTCTCTTTAGAAACTAAGACAAATCACTCATCATTCATTGCTAACTGTACATCAGGTACATATGTTTTACTAAACCCTCCTGTTTGCATATATATAGATATATATACACACACACATACTGAATTTTTTACAGGGTAAAAGATTTACAGATAGGCTGAGCACATGAATTATACTGATTAACCTACTGTGTTAGGGAGGCAAAAGATATATGAAAACTATTCTAAGGATTAACATTGAGTTTTTAATATAGAAGTACTCAGCTGGCCTCAGTGTGCCAAGTCAGACTGTTCATGAGTCACACTGGGTACCAACACACAGAAGGCATATTCAATAGAAAGCTTGATGACGTAAAGATCTGTATCGGGGAGACTGTCATAATACGATACACTGGAATCCTTGTCTCAGTTTAGGCCTTCATCTGTGTAAAGATTCAATTACTAATGGTGAGTATGACTGTTATTATAGCTCTCAAAGACATATTTTCAGGATCATTATCCCAAAACTCATCATCCCCCAAGTGGTTGATCATCATTGTGTCTGGTTTCAGTGAAGAGACAGAAAAGAATTACATGCACTAATCCCATTTAAATATTGATATTAAGTATATCTATTAATGTATAGGTTCATATGAAATACAGAGTTCAGTAAATGAAGATATTTCACATTTACATTTGAAGTCTGTTACCCAAAGCAGTGGGAAGTTCGGTAGTTTGCTCCTCACTGAGTCAAGTCAATTTTAACAAATGCTGCTTGTTTACCAACTCAATATATAAACACATTAATGACAGTATGAGATCTAGTCTAGCATCTTGAGCCGCTTCCCCAGAGATGCTACTTTAAATTTGCATTGTTCTTATTCTTTTCCGCAGTCCTGCATCACAGTGTGTCAGGTCCTGTGTGGAGGACTCCCTGTGTCTCTGGTGGTGGTTTGTATTAAACAGCTCTGAAGAGATTTCGCTTCTTTGCATTTGTCAATTCACTTTTTGTGTATATGTCAACTTTCAGTGTCTACGACAATTTGTAACAAGTAGATGAGCATCTTATCTGTGTGTTGTGTAAAGTATTTACTTTAAGCTTGCCACCCGTTAGTTTAATTTGATTCGCTTACAGGACAAGACGGTGAAAAATAACATCCTATACACTTATTCATATAACTCAGGTTTTTAGACCGTTTTTGTTTCCCCTCAACTATCTTTTTGAAGGCTCCTCCTATAAGTAGCCATTTCTTATAAAATAGAAAGATCTTTTATAACTTTGCTCATCCTTGTAGCCTTTATCCAAACACAGCTACATGATACAATATTATTACTTTGCTACTATATGAATTTTGACATGCAAGTGGAGAAAAGGAGGCAGAACTTCAAATAGAATTCAAGATGCAGCTATGTCATGGATTCATACAACAACATAATTTTATTATTTTGTTCTCTATTCCATTCCTAACAACTTCTAACATCTCATTTACTTTTCTTTGCTGCTGCTGTGTATTGAACTGACATTGTCATAGATTTCTCTCTCATATTCCTAATAGCTTTTCTCAAACACTAATACTTGGCTCAGAAAGTATCATTATATATATGATTTTTTTTCATGTGTTTCACTTGTACATAATTTCATTTATATGCATTTCATTTCCAAGTCCCTTATATTGTGCAGCTTTTCTTTTTATAATCATTAACACTCTTTCCTTGTCTTTATTACTGTTAGTATCATCAGCAAACTTTGCCATATAACTCTTTCCAGATCATTTATGAATATAGTGAATAACAGCCTCTGGCAGAGACTCCTATGAGTTTTATTTATGAGGTCTCTTTATTGTGGAAACTAGGTAATAATGCGCTTCCCCCCCTCCCCGTACTTTAATAACTAGCTCATCCAGCTGAGGACCTTACCTCCTTTGCTATCACAGATAAATTTCTGTAAGAGTGCCTGGAGAAGTATCTTGCTAAATGCCTTTTGGAAATCCAGAAAAGTGTATCGACTTGATTAGCATTATTTACATGTTTCAAGAACACTAATAGATGACTCTGTTACTAAAATAATTCTGATTCCACCCTCATATATCATATTTATCCATACGTTTACAAGTCCCTCTCCTATACTCAGTTTGGTCACTAGAGATGACAGTTTACTTGGCTGCTGTTTTTCAGATTTTGCAAAAAGCTCTCGAAAAAATCACTGAAACTGCAACCACCTTCCAGTCATGAGGCAGTTTTAGGAAGACATGATACAGCACAATTCATAAATCAGTTATTTCTTTTTTCAGTTCCTTCAGAACACTTAAGTTAATTCCAGCAGAAATGTGATACTTATCTTCCTATCAACTATTCTTTAACATCTTGTGCTGACATTTCAGCTCAACATGACGCTTTGACAATCACATCCAGGCAGATAATTCTACCTCTCCATATTCTTCCACTAATAACACAGATAGAGAATTTTGCGTCTCCACAGAAGTTCATGCCAGAAAACAGTGCCAAGTATACCATCAAATAAAGTAAAATAAACTTAAAGAATGGTTAGGAGGTGTTTCACCTTGGCCAGCAACCAGTCACCCACCCAGCTGCTCACTCATTCCACCTCCTCAACAGGAAAGGGGCAGAAAATAGGTTGGAAAACCTCATGTGTTGAGATAAAGACAGAGAGATCACTTTCCCACCATATTCATGGGACAAATAGACTCAGGTTGTGGGAAATGAATTTAATTTATTGCCAAATTTGGATAGTGAGAAACAAAGACAAATTAAAACACTACCTTCACCTCATTCTTCCCTTTTTCCCAGGCTCAACTTCACTCTTTCATCCCTGACTTTTCTACATCTCTCCTCCCTGGTCAGTGGAGGGGGATGAGGGATGGGAGTTTTGGTCAGTCTGTAACAGCTCCTCTCTGCAGCTCCTTCCTCCTCACACTTTTCCCCTGCTCCAGTGTGGGGCTTCTCCACAGGCTGCCATCCTCCAGAATGAACGTGCTCCAGCCTAGGGTCCTCCACAGGCTGCAGTGTGCACATCTGCACCACCGTGGTCTCTTCCACGGGCTGCAGGGGAATCTCTGCTCCAGCGCCTGGAGCACCTCCTCCCCCTCCTTCTTCTCTGCCCCTGGCGCTCACAGGGATGTTTCTCACTTTGTTTCTTCACTGCTTGTGCAGTGTTTTCACCCTTTCTTAAATACATTTTCCCAGAGGCACCACCCACTTGGCTGAGGGGCTCAGCTGTGCCCTGTGGTGGGTCCTGGCTGGAATCGGCTGTGTCTGACATGGAGCAGCCCCGACCTCTCCCCACAGAGGCCGCCCCACAGCCCCCACTGCCAACGCCTGGGCACGGACAGCAGATACAATGGCTGAATCCCTGTAGGCCACCAAGGGGCCCCTGGGAAGGATATCAGGCAACTTGTTCCACTTAGAAAAAAATTGCTGTGACAAATTCAACTGTAGAGTGTGAAGAAACACAGAATCCACGCAGAATTTATCACTGACCCAGCTGAAGACATGCACTGCAAAGAGTCTTTGTTTTCATATCTAAGCTAGTGCCTAAATTCCTTCTGCATTGGCTGGAGAGGCAGTATAGAATCAAATCCATTGCCATAATATTTCCTAAATGAATGCTGAGGAAAAAACAATACTGAGAAATACTGAGAAAACAGAGCATTGAAAATCCTTCCTCTCACTCTGGGTTAAGTAAATGAATGACAAAGCTCTCTGGAGATTAAATATCTAAATTTTTCCTTTTTAGATACAGAGGAAAGAAGACTGAGCCGATGAAAGCCATCTAATTCCTAGAGAAGAGCCAGATCGCCTTGAGTTCAGGGGAGCTTTAGAGTCCAGAAGTCGCCACACCTTGGAGACAATGCTTCAATGAGTCACCCACCTCCAAATGTGCAATTTACCCAATTCATCAATTGACGTTGACCCAGAGCTCCAGATGTGCCTAGCTCTTTCCCTGGCTGGTGACTAAAACTAGAGGCAGAGTTGCACTGTCTTCCTCCTTCAGTGCTTCTTAACAGTGAGCTTGTCACCTTGCTTAACAGGTGGACTATTATGAATCATATTTTTGGTGCTCAGACATATTTTTGGAGAGCTTAGACACGCTACTCTGTATTGGCAGTTCTACTCATTTCAATACAGAGTATTACAACAGCTGGCCAGTGGTGATTATGTGATTCACCGAGGGTGAAAAAAGTAATCTGACTGTGCTGGGAAGCTGAATTTTATTCCAGTTAGGCTAGTGTTGCCACCACCTAGGTATCTTTCTCACTCCAGCCACAAGACTACAAAAGCAGCTGCAAAACCACTTTATGGTCTATTCAGATGGAAAGAATCAGCCTTAGAGGAACTCCTAAGGCTGCCAGGCTCCAGACTGCGACTAACTGCTGTAATAATCCATGTATGGAGTATGAATGGAAGGAGACATGAGGGAATAAGATTACCAATGCTAAAATAATTACTTTTATGTATAAAGAAGAAAGCTCTGCATGAACTGTACAGCTTCTGAGATAAACAGGCACGTATGATTGTGCCAGACTAATTTGGAGAGAGGTGGGAGAGGTGAAGTGAAAGTTTTTGTCCCTCAAGGAATGGCTCCTGCAGCCTGCATCGACAGAGGCATACATACTACACAGTGCCATGTAGCCTGGCCCATCAAAGAAATAATTTAATCTTCAGAACTTTCAATTTCTTGTCTCTCTGAACCACTTAAGTTCAATTCTTTTAATTAACATTTAAATGAGATTACAATTCCCTGTTTGTGTTTTCAAAGGTCATTAGGACTTTACGGCATTAGGCAATGTCCCTTGCATATCAAAGGATTTCAGAAATCTCACATCCAGACATTTTATACTTTCCCAGTACTGTTGATCTGGATTTATTTTGCTGCTTCCTTTTTAACTATTGATTGTACCTGGGCTTGATAAGTAACACAGCCAGAAAAATGTACACAGTCCAGATTTCCCCAAAAGTAAATAGAAACTCCACTGTCAAAATTAATTTCCATATGGTATAAAGCAAAGCTCAGGACTACTCCTTCTAAACACTCTGGTCTTTACTGCTTTTCTCATTTCTCACAGAATGTTTATCTTTCCCTTATTTCAATCTTTGTATTACATTAGTAATATGCTCTGTGTCCTCATTTGTCTGTTCCTTCATCCTCTGAGAGACCTGAGTATACACAGTATAGTAACATTTCTCAGCAAGATATAAGCTTGTGCTATATGGTATGAGGCAGCATATAAGCAAAGCACTGTACAAAGAGCTGTGCATGTGACATGGTTTAGCCCCAGCCCCCGCTGAGCACCACGCGCCGCTCGCTCACCCCTCTCCCAGCGGGATGGGGAGGAGAACGGAAAAAACAACGGCAAAGCCTCGAGGGTTGGGATAAGGACAGGTTACTGGGATGGCAAGGGAGAGGGAAACAATCAACAACAGTACTGATAACAGATATTCACAATGGGTGATAACAGAAAGCAATTTACTGATCCAACTACTGACCAACGCTCAGCCCATCCCGGAGCCACGCCGAGCCCACCCTTCCCCGACTAGCCGCGTTTTATGGTGAGCATGACGTCACATGGTATGGAATAGCCCCCTGGCCAGCTTGGCTCACCTGTCCTGGCTCCTTGTGAAATTAACTCTATCCTTGCCAGAACCAGGATAAAACCAGCAAAAGCTATAGGTGGCATTCAGCATCACAGTCAGAGGGCATTCAGCACTGCCACCCTCTTTTTCCTCTCACCTATGTCCTGTCCTGCTAATTGATGTCCATGTGGGATAGCTCAATGAATGTGTCTTCTCTATGCTGTTTGTAATGTGCAAAGGCTCTGCTACACACATGAATTTCCACAGTGAATGAGTGGAGGCACCTTCCTTACAGGTGATAAGAGTGACTTAACTCCACCTGAATTTTAGTTGACTCAAACACAAGAAATCAGGCAGTGGTACACCTGGAAACAGTGTATCTCTGCCTGACACTTGTAAACGGGAGACTCAGGGTTGGTTGTCGCCTGGTCTCCAGTGGTAGTACTCAACTGTAAGATAGTCAGGTGTGCAAGAACATGTCAGATATTTAAACACAGAGAAGCATGTGATGAGCTTCCTTTCCATTTTCCTTTTTTTTTCTGTTTGTACTGTGATTCCTGACAGTCCTGACATACCTCATTCTTTTTTTAACTGTGTAAGATCTCTGAGTCTTGCTGTTCCCAGCATCTTTTCCTATTGTCTGCATCTCTGTTCTCCAGCTGAGGGGTGAAAGGGATACAATTCATTTAACTTACATGTCTTATCAAGAGAAACAGTCTTAAATTATCTCCCAAATTTAGCTGTCTGTTCAATGGAGAGAGGAACCAATTTCTGAAGGCCACTAGCTAGGGTAAAAATCTATTACAGTCAGGTAGAGCCCTAATGTGGTTACTTTAGACACGAGTTTGGAGCTACAAGTTGACAATTATGTCCTATGCTAGACTTTTAAGGGTCATTTAAGTTCCTGTATCCTAAATTGATTTTCTGATAGGCTAGGCCAACGTTGGAAAAGGTCTAACTTTTCTTTACCTCTGAGTTTGCTACAGTTCTGAGTCTAAACAGTGCCTGACTGGTTGTCAGTTATACCCAAACAAGACTTACAAGCTCATCGTTCTTCTAACTGAACTGAACTTCTCATGAACTGAGGTATTTTCAGAACAGGCTTTATGCCTGCAAGTGTTATACCTGCTGCGATCATATAGAAGGGATGATGCTATCTTATCTAGTATGCCAGAGTGATTCCTTGAATAACTGCCTCCCAAAAGAAAACACAGGGTTTATCTCTAAAAGATCTAGCTAGTGCACTCCAGAAGAAAATCTGCAATGCACACGCAGTGTGGACTGCCAGGGAAACAGGACCTGTAAGAGATTTGGGAACTGTGAGAGTATTCAGATACTCCATATCTTCCTTGTAAAACTAGTCCTTCACAGGTGGTAGAGTATTTCCTTAGAAAAGAACAACATGAATAGAAAAGCTCTTCAGGATCTTTTCAACCTGAATCTATTACTCTAATCAAAGTATGAGCAAAGACACGCAGTGGGAAGCTGGCCAGTGTGACAGAGTAACAACTTCCCAGTGCAGAAACAAGGGGAGTGCAGCCACACTTGTCATTTGTCATGGCGAGAATGATTGACCAATGTAGAAAATCAAAGCAAAAATTATCTATGACAACACAAAAGCACTGCACATTGAATCTCTTATCTAGCAATTAGCAAGTGAGCAAGTCATGGATAACAAGGATGCCTTGACATATTACTTTAGGGGAACATTTAAAATAGAAGAATCCTGGAAAAGTGAAGAAAGATAATCAATATGGTGATTAATGACAGTAATTTCACACAAACATCTGGGAAATTAAGCATGCTCTTTAGGAGTTGTTTCTTGCAGTGACTTGTGAAGGGATGAATGATTTGGAAGCCAAACTTCACATCAATATATTGAACAGCATGGTAGCAATGATACTTATTTCAGCTTGGAAATTTTCCAGAAATTAAATACTAATATAAAAACATCTTTTGAAAAATATTGGTTCTTCAAATACTTTTTTGTTTGTTTTCTTGGATGCTGCTTTACTTTTACAGCTTACCCACTCTGGTTCTTCTGAATTATAACTCAAATACTTCAGATTAAAAAAAAAAAAAATCTTGGGGAAAGACGCACTTAAGTGAAAATGTCTATATGTTGCATTTAATGTGACAAACACTGAAGTAAGACAATATGTTTTTATTAAGACTTGGAAAAGCTCCTTTGAATTCTGAATATTTGTGCAGAGGATCATAATGCACCTCATTTTGGGTTGACAGAGGCTCAAGTGGACATTGATTAGACATTGATCAGAGTCTAGCTTTTTGTACTCGTGAAACACAGTTCAAATGTGCACCTAAACCTTGCATATCTTATAGCAAAAAACTCCAAGTAGATTGAGCTTCTTCCTGGTTTCCTACACCCTCACACACATGGGTGTAAAAAACCTTTAATTCTCTGTAGCCTGAGAAGATTTACATGTTTGCTGACATGAGATGAACACAGATCTTTGCAAAACTTTGCAAAGGATGGCCAAAATTTTACAAAACTCTCCTTTGCATCTTAGTCCTGTGGTGGTCTATTGTGATTTGATTTCAAGAAAACTATTTTTTTATTGTTGTTTTTTATTCTTCAGCTGCTTTCTAATCTGAATCATTAGACTCACTTTTTGTTTACGCTAGACTTTTCATGATTTTTCTTACACACCAGAAAGGCGTAAATTCCACCTGTTCATCATTTTTGTAGTGTCTGTGACAGCAATGTCTAATGAGGAGCCCTTTAGACATTACAGAAGTAGGTCCACTGTCACAGACTCTTTTCCATACAAATTAGTTTTTCCTACTCTACTTTGATTAGGAAAATTAACTAATGTTTCTTTCACCCTGCTCATACCCAGACATATCCATACTATCTCTATATATTGTCATTAGCTGTTAGGCATTCCTCTTCTGAGGCTAAAGTCAGCCGTAATGTTTTACAGCAGCTAAAGAGCAGCAGGTATCAATCTTACAGTAATATATACCAATTAAACCACAATGCCTTTAGGAAACTTTTTTTTCTGTTCTCTTATTTATTGACAGATTTTTTTTTTAATTACAACACAATGAAATGATGGTAAGTACATAAGATGCAATTGTATAAAAAGCCATTTTAACCCTTCCCTTGGTTAAGACACTTACAGCAGACAAGAACTGCCCCACCCCAATTCCCCCCTTCTCAAATGAAAACAAAAAATAAATATAAATTAATAAATATAAAACAAATCACTGCACAGCCCTTAACTCTTTGATTGCCATGGCAAGAACCATAATGACAATTCTAGCATGTGACTTTCTGTGGTTAAAGGTTGCCGCAGCAGTCAAAGGGTTATAGCGTTGTAAACATAAGTACTTTGTTGAAAATGTTCAGTCATGTTAATGGTCTACAGCAATGAGATTATTATCATGACCCCTTGACCTTTAATTACACACAATTATAAGGAGTTAAAGAGATAATAGCTTGGTGAGCTGTTACATAGATTAATTAACCCATTTTGTTTAACAATGCACTATGAGGTCTTGATTTACTAATAAAGACAACTTGTGTATAATAAAACACTGTTCAATGCATTGATCAATTAAATCAATGAAAAAATCAGTCTAAGCACCACAAAATTTTGCCTGATTATATCTGACAGTCAATACACTTTAGCACCATTTAGTCAGCCTTGCATTTGCACACAAACAAGCTTTGTGTTTGTCAGTAGAAGCTACCTGAAGGAATAACATATGTCAGTTATAAAAAGGTTACTGTATAGAATGCTGTGTGAGCCAATAAAATAAAATAAAATAAAATAAAATAAAATAAAATAACAATAATAAAATGAAATTTAGTTGCAGAAAGCAAATAAATGCTCCAGTTATTTCGTTACTAACACATCCTCATGAGCCAAACATGGGCATCAAATGCATATGGGGCTATGCAGAGGAAAGGGAATAAAAATGAGAAATTTGCATCACCCAGAGAAATCATCACATCCATATTCTGACTTGTTTTTCAGGCTTTGTAAATTAAATGAACAATTATTGGGTGGTTCAAGAAGTAGAGCTTGGAAAGAGTTGATGTTTAACAATATGTGAGTTTTATGGTCATGTTATGCATAAAACCGCTTTCAGAGATATCCTAACAACCACACCAAAATCTTTGTCTCTGCATGAAAGGTTGATTTCCTCTTTCTCAGAAGTGGAGGGTAAACAAGGAAATCACAGTGTGGGAAGAGTCACAATTGTAGTAGCTTCTAGCTAACATATTGAAACCAGAACAATTTCTGCTGGAATTACAGGGAGGAAGGAATGGCAACAAGATGGAAAATGAACTCAGATGCTACAATAACATCCAACAAGCAGAACTACGGAAGAAATCAAGTTCTGGTAGATGCAAGAGTACAGCACTTGGAAAGAAAGCAAGGTGCATATTATTCAGAAAGTAAGAGAAACAAGAATGTGTATGAAGCATGGAAACAATGTACCCTTCTTGTACATATCCATATCAAACTCTGATTGACTACACACTGACAAAACCAGCTGTACATGCTTTAACTGTTAACAATACTAACCACAGGACTGGCAAGGAGCAGACATCACCTCCCTCAAACAGCTTCTGATCATATAGGAACACTTATCACATACAATAAACCTACAAAAGTCCAACATCTGCATCTTTCTCTGCAAGCTGTGACTGAACCATGCAATGAATCTGATTCCCAGACTACAGCAGCAGATGTCAGAGAGAGCTCTTCATACATATGTTATTTATGATGCCAAAAAATTAGAATCAATCAGAAAACAATGTATAATAGCAAAGAATTCTGCCATGCAACAGTGCTAGCATATTATGCTACAGCAGGAATGTAATGTAGTTGATGTGTGTGTATGAACTGACTTGTTATAGAGGAAGGACTCCAGCCACGTAAGTATTGTCTGAATATCCATGACACAGATTATAGGCATCAGAATGAAAGGGAGAAAGAGAAAAGGTTAAAGATGAGAACTGGAACCGCTGGAAATAATACAAATATTTTTGAAATGCAGCTTTCTAGACTGGTCACCTCTCACAGATGGCATAAAGCATACATGAAAATGGTATGCAGTGGCTGGCATCAAAAATGATAGGTCTCTGCTGTTACACCATTGCACTCGTGACCAGGTGAGTAGACACAAGATGCAGATAAGGAGTTCATGATGGTCACTGCTGGCTGTACCACGTCATTTTCATAAAAGGCTTAAACGATGGCAGTGTCAATGGATGGCAGAGACTTCAATAATCTGAAGTGAGCAACTTGGAGCATTGTGTTGGGGGACTGGACAATAAACAAGATTTAGTGAAAGATATACATCAAGTTCCTCAACTGTTCATAGGAGGTTTTAAGGAAGTGCTCCCTTTTCACCGAAGACACAAAAAGCTGCATTTCCTAGTGACAGACTGTAAAAAGTTGTGTGTGGTTAAATGAGATAGACAACAAAATTTTCTTCTTTTCTCTGCAGAGTGAACAAATAATTTCTCACTTGTCTGACAAAAGCATATAACATTAAATATTACCTTAATTAGTCAGGAAACATGTCAGGGCACAGTGAAAAAAGGGGGTGGAGGGGAATCGGAAGTTTGATCATGTTTATCAATTTACTTAAAGAAATAACATGAGATGATCCATCCAAAGGTCATAAATTTCTATTATATCAAACACTTCAGGACTGAGATATGGAGATAAAGATACATGGCTGTAATATAGACTAATAGAGGTAAAATCTTCTTTGTCTTTCAGTATTTCATCCAGTGGAGTTCTTCAAATGACAGATAACTTTTTGGATCTAATTTCAAAAAATAAATGTAAGAACATCTCATTGTGACAAGTTTTGCACAAGTTTTGCATCAAGCTGGTGTTAGTTTGACTAAATCTGTCTCAAAAGATTTTTGATTGCAGATAAATAATGTGCTCTCTACATATATTTGTAGTCAGGTTTAGAGTAACTATACTGAGGAGCCTTTTGACTGACTGCTCTCTTATGGGTTATGACACCACATATAGAATTCAGTGGACTTTCTACAGCTTTACAGGTATCCTTATCAGAGATCAGTAATATTTTCAAAGCTATCACCAGCTTTCTGATACTATCTCTTCTTTTTCTATTGTTGATTACGTAGCAGTTAGTTACATGCAATTTTAGTGGTGTCAGTGGTCCTTGGCTCTTTCCCTTTATGATAAACTGGTTTTGTACTTGCAATTATAAACCAAAATGTTCTCATTCATTTTCTTATATTCTTCTGAAAATGAAAAATGGAAATGTGCTTATGCTGCTTTTTCTGTGTTTGTCTGCAGCCTTTGGCCAAAAAAACTAGTTGGCTTTTCTGTGGATCCTAGAAGTTATGGAAAGAAAGTTCATGACTAATTTAAGTTTCCTTTGAGAAAGATTTCAGTAGGGTGTCCTTTAAATCTGTTTTTGTCATCACTGTGACCCAAGGTCTACCACCTTCAAAGGAATGCATATTGATATCAGATGATGACCTGTGTATCTTGAACGTTGAGAAGAGAGATACTTGATCTATCCTATAAAATGGTTTTCAACCAGACACAGTAAGACAGCTCTGTGGATGAATTGACAAGAGATGTCTGCGTGGTTTTAGAAACACAGAGAAGATGGATGTTAGGCCTATACTTAGTTAACAATGTTTTACCAAATGCATTACATAGAGTAAGAGCTGGGAATAGATTATTTGCATCATCACACATTCCTTCAATTCTTGATTCCTATTCAAGATTAAATTTTCTTATGTATAACAATCATCTCAGGTATTTCTGTGAGCTGTGTGAGCATTGACAGTGGCTATCCTGAAAGACTTTTTAAATAGTTTTCATCTACCTCATGATGCATGGCCAGAGTTCATAGCACTTTATCATATGAGGTAAAACACAGCCATGTAAATACAAGCCACGGCCTTGAAGGTGTGAACTGTGGTTGTCATGATCGTTTAAAACAGCACTGTAGGTTGCTGATGACGTCTTCTGAATACACGCCATCACATGTACCATTTCCTAGCCTATATAACTCTACTTACATCCAAGCAGACAAACTGCTTGGAGCTGACTCCAACACGGTGCTCCCGTACGATACGAAGATGATCAGTATGTGAGCACTGACAATTTTGTGGCAATAGCCAAGAATAGCATATACAGTATGTGCATCTCTGGTTAGATTCATTGTATGCCTAAATATTGGGCTGTGCATTTCAAGCAGAATATATCAGTTGTACAACAGTACTTTTTGAGCTATATTTAATATAATGTAATTGTGAACACTGACAAAGAGTGTTGTAAATCATCATATGGAAAACCCTACTTTCTTTTCTTTGCAGTTTCAAAATTATAGTAAGAGAACACAAATTTCTTCACACCTTATAAATGAGTTAGCACTGATTGTTTGCTGACCCTAAGCACTCTCAGCTTCCACAAGGCAAATGATTTTACGTATAGCATGAATATGAATGTAGACTGGGTGTTAAACTATGCCAACACATCAGGATCGAAATCTGGATTAGAAACATCATTTTCTGCCTTAACACACTACTCTTTGCAAGTGATGAACCCATCTGGGCATGCACCGATGGGCAGTTACACTGTTCTGGTGCTGGTGGGTAAGTAATATAATACTTCACTCTTCAAACTCTGTTGTCAGATTGTTAAGGGCTAACCAGCTACTTCAGGAAGGTATTTCATCCCAGCCTTCTGTTGCTAATTCCACTTCCCAGAAAGCCAGTTCCCAGAATGATGGATGATCTAGGACACATGCATGGCATAGAATGAAAGTGATTATTCCCCATGTTAGTGCCAGATGGCAAGATGGAGAGAATGTTCAGTATATATTTTACTGCAATAGCAAAAAAAAAAAAAAAAAAGAAGACATGAAAGGCTATGAATTAAGATATGCCAATAGCTCGCCAAGGAGATTAATGTTGTAGCTATAAAAAGGATGTGATACAATTTCATAGGGTAGAAATTACTATTAACTAAACAGAAAGCTTTGGTTTATGCAGTGGCTATTATAATTATCATCTGTAGACCATGTCATTCTACAGAAGCAGAAGAAACTAAGTTGTATGACTGGAAAGCTTTGTGCCATCATAAATGGCTGGCATGTGTAATGATTATTGTTTATGTAGTTTTACTGTGACAGCAAGTAGCACTACGCTGCATGCACATCCAAGCGTAGAAAATTGTCTTTAGCATGCTAGTTTACATCAGCATTTCTTCATTTATGTCTTCTTTGCCTCTAAAATTTATTTCATCTATACTGTGGGCAGACCAGAGCATTACTTAAGGCTAGCTCCAAAGGGCAAACGTACTTTATACACCTCTCACAGAATGTCATCTCTATATGTATATCATATGACACAATGGGTAGCTGCAACTGCAAATGTTAATAAACTGACTATAATTTGTAGGTGATATGTTAAAGCTTATGTATACTGGGAAACAAGATCTGTTCATGATGTATGTGTTTAAAGTTGTCTACATGCTTCTTTGAAATACATTTTGATTTTAGGAACAGATGCTTGCTGTGGTCACATACTGATGATCCTTCAAAATATGACCTCCTGATTATCACTGGGCTTTCCTAGTTAGAAACAAACATCAAATAATGCCACATCATACAAAATCTATGCTGCTTAGATCAAGCGCCAAATGGAGCCAGTCTGCAACACGTGATGGTATGCTTTTGACACCATTTTCAGTATCTATGGCACTGATAACAAAGTCTTTCTCTATCAATCTCTGACATCTCAGATGGCAAGTCACAAGAATGGGTTACACAGATTTGACTCACACATTACATTTTTCCAGGAGAATAGTGGCAGACAATTCATTGATTTACATGCATAAATCAAAAATGAATATTATGAGTATATGATTCATTTGCACCTGATTTTGTAACTGACATATGTTTAAATGGTCTTATCTTATGTGAACCACTCTGTCTGCAGTCTGTGTAGAGTGAGCTAAGGAAGTACGCTTAAAGTTACAGTGCTGGTGTATCAGTCACGGCTATACCATTGTATTCAATAACAGGTTATCTGTTCCTCAGCTCCCACACAATATTATTTGATTTACAGCATAGCTGAACACCTAAGTAGCCAGTGACATTTGTTCCCTCCGCTGATAATAATCATTTTCCTTATGGCTCATAGGGCTGCAGTCATCTATTTACACTTCTGGAAATAGAGCTGTCCAAAGACAGTCTTGACAACAACAAAAGGCAACAGGGAGCTATTGTTCTGTAATGGCTGCTTCACATCTCCTACTGGCGTGGTGCACAGCTTCCTCCACCTCTGCAATTGATGATAAAACTTAGGCAATGTTGTAAGATACGGAAGCCAGGACAGAGCAAGCCCCTGAAGTCATACCCTTGCTCCTCAGTGCGGTCATCTTGTGCTATCTCCAATTTAGGCTGCTAATGGTGTGGTGGCTTGCATTTCTACTCTCTTAAAAATGCAGTGCCTGGAATATTCACTGTTCAGTTTGCTATGTGTCTTTTTCAAGGTTTGCCCTAGTGATGGTTCAAATGGAAAAGACTAGAGCAGGAATGTAATGCTTCCATTGCTTATAGGCAGACCTACTTTCTATTCTACACACTTTTTTCTAACCAACAAGCTAGAATTTGATTCTATATAATTTGGTACCAAAAGCTACATTTAATTGACATTAAGATTATGATGTAAGACCCCAAAATAAGTTGAAAATTAAAAAATTAAGCCTTACACTCTGTTCTTAACCCACAGTGCTAATGGCACAGGAGTCTTGACCAAACAACTGGGGAGGTGAAGTACACTTCTAAGAAAAAGTGTAAGTAAGTCTGCCCCTTATGTTTGAATCTATTAGCTTCTGTTATTTTCATTCACAAAATTAGCCTTAAAAAATCTTTTTCTTTAATTATCCCCTCCCTTTTCCCCGCTTTGAAAGAAGAAAAAGAACAAAAGTTCATAGGAAGATATAAAATATGTATTATATTTATTCAGGAGACTTGAAAGGGCTCCTTTGGAGCCATTTGAGTCTCTCCATCCCAGCCTATCCAGTAAATATACAGTTACATAGTTTTTTAAATGTATTTTTTGATAAAAATTAATTTGTGTCTACAGTCAATAACCTTTTCATAGGTTTACACATTAAAAGGCCAGAGGAAACACTGCCATCATCTACCCTGGCCTCCTGCATCATACAGTTCCATAGTACTCTGAAGATACACAACCCTGTATAGTCAGCTTGATAGACTGTAACTAATTAACACAATGCATATTCAATTTTGTATTGTTCCACAGTACAGATCATGACAATAGCAATATGGAAATGTTTATTAAAAACTTTATGAAAAAAGTTATGGCACATGAGCAGGAACCCAGATTGCAGAACTGAAAATATTTTCAATTTGTTTTTTCTTAATTCTCATAATTATAGGCCCTGGTAGGAAAACAACTATTCAAAAAGGAACATTGTCCTAGAACTTTTACTCACTTGAGTTCAAAACTAAATCAGGCTACATCACTAATTTACTCTGAACTACTATAATTTGAAATCTGCCATATGTATGTGGGAATTACAGTGACCACAATTGCTCCTACATCTTTTACTTAAATCAAACCTTTATGACTGTGTTATAACCTACTGAAAATAGGAGTATGTAATAGAAATGCTGACACGATCTTGCTCTGCATGACATAAACATGCCAATATAATATTATTTTTTCTCCTTCTCTCTGTATATAATATATATGCACTTTTAAGTAAAAGAAAATAGATTAAACAATCAACTTATCATGTATTCATGTATCTATGATGTACCACATACCAAGCACTAGACTTATCACACTTACCTTCCTGCATAATTAAAGTTAAATTCTCCAAATACAAACGTTTTTGTTACCTTATCAAAGAACAACAGTCAACATGCTCAGCACTTCATTACTGTCAGGGAAACAGTTGCACAAAAAGTTAAAGCTGCCATGAAAGATATTTTGAAATTGAAACAAAATTTTCAAGTGAATAAAAAACCAGGTGAGATGTTGTTCTGACTTAAAGATAATATAAAATAAGTTCTCCTGCTGTAGAGAAAAAACAAATGCAGAATACGTAGTGCTGTTAGTATTTTCCACCAACTATCAACGGGACGAAATTGGAACAGCAACATGAATCATTTTGTTCTGTCTGTAGCAGAACATAAAGTTATAGTAGCTTGTTAACAATAAAAATCTCTCCATGGATTAAAATATGCATGTATGTGTATGTGTGTGCTTGTGTGCATGATAAGTTTACAGACACACACACACACATTTTAATATATATGGCAAACAGGTATAGAATTCTGAATTCATCAAATGAGCTGATGTGCAGTAAATATCCTATGTTACTTAATTGTCAATTAATCTATATTTTCAGCAACAACTGAATTGGATTTACTAAATAATGCTATGGGATGATACTGGTGCACTTCTAACCTACAGTATGCAGTACCTCTACAAAACATCTCCAAAATGCCATCTGCATTGCATATTTGTTGTAAAACTATATCTTTTACTATTCTTCATTTTTGTTAGCCGTACATATGTATATCTGTTTATGCTCTAAGAAATAAGTTTGCAATGCTTTATAGCATGCCACATGTTCATAAAATAAGTCCTCAAATCAATATAAAATCATGTAATTGAACAAAAAGGCATACTATTTTTCATGCTATGCTCAATATAAATATAAATTCAAGGCAGTCAAGCTATCCATTACCAAAATAATAATAACCATAATATATATGTATATATACCTACACTCTCCAAAAAATGATCCAGTTATGTGGATTAAGAAATCAGTAAGAAATTGGTTGAATGTAGTATAAAAGTCTCATTTTATGTAAAAGCCAATACTGGCCATTTCAAGTATTTTAATACTTTTCTATAACCTTTTCATTAATAACTAGCTATTTGTAGAAATGATAATTTTATACTGAAAATTGTATTCAAGTTAAATAAAAAGTAACTTCTACTGTAGTTCATTTTTAGAGTGTGCATGTATACATAGCAAAATACCCTTCTACAGTTCTATCATAAATATTTTAGTTTATGTCAGTTCTTTTCTAAGAAAACACTTCAACATTTTTTTCTCAAATTTTGGATAATGTATATCAGGCCTTTTAAGAAATAAAACTCATCTTAGTTCATTCGCAACACTAGATTCCCTTCAGTTTGTGCCAGTTTGCAAGTTAAAGGTCAAAGATCCAAGACATAGGACAGTACACTTTAAGGAAATTCGGACAGTGAAGCTGTTCACAGAAGACAATGTTTAACTTGGTAATGACAGTCAACAGGTCAATAATCAAGTTCAAGGCAAGCTGTTCATTGTTGCAAAAGCTACTCCCCTCAAATCCTGGCTTTCATAAAAAACCAGGTGTCTGACTTTTGGGGTGCATCATTCTGACCATCTTTAATAAGTTCACAGCCCAGTGACTGTAAAGCCTATCACTGCAAGAAGCAGCTCCTAAAATCAATAAAGAGGTCTGTCAGTTGCTGACTTTTCTCTAGGAAAAAAATATTGATACAAACCTGCTCTGCAGGTCACATGAAAATGACAATACTGCTGTTAGCACAAATTACACAGAATGACAAAATGCTTTGGTGGTCCCTTGGCTCTGCCAGTGACATCATATTCGGCTGAAGGCCAGAAATTTGACTAACCCTTTGAGAACTATGGTGAACATGCAAAGGGGTAACACACCGGAGGATACTCATGCAATATCAGAGTCATCGTTTTAGCTTTCCTTTGAAACTGTAACTCTACCTCTGCAGAGGCAAATTGAATTATCATGCAACATAGTTTAAAAGAGAAATTCAAGATGCTTAAGATAAAAGGCTAAGCTATAAAAGTGTCGCCAGTTCAGAAAAATTCTTGGTAAGTGGTAGAAGTTATTAAAATAGGTTTGGTTCCTTTAACCAGAGTAGCTGGTAAATATATTTTGTTTTCTATTTATGTTACAAATGCTTTTCTATCAATAATGCAAATAATTAAAAACACTCACTTGCAGTCACAGGAAATCTGTTTTGAAAAACTGATTTTCTTTTAAAACCTGTATTACCCAAACACAATCCTATAATTTAATGACACCAAGATTAACATCCACCAGACTCTGAAAACGGATGCAATAGTTCTCAAAGGGTTACACCACCAATGTAATACCAGTGTCAAGTTTCTCTATAGCATGACTGTTGCTTTAGTTCATTGAAATCCACTTCAGAGACACACTGCTTTTTTACCATGCTTTGGAATGAGTGCTCCTGACAGACCTATGAAAGGCCTGGGGCAGTTGGCTTGGTACAGCTTGGGAAAGATTATGCAGGAAAACCAACCAAAAATCAAACAAACCAATAAAAAGGTTCTGCTTGAATATAGTAGTGAATATAAATGAGTTTAAAACATCGAGGACATAGCCCAGAGCAGCTGTAAAAAACACAAAATGAATGTATTATTAAGGCTGTTACTATATTGCAGATATTTTGGCCCCTTGTTTGTTGGAAAATGGCTGTCCGAACAGTCTGAAGTCCTGCGTGTCATCCGAGTCTCCCACCTGACAAAACTGGAAGTAGGAGTATAGGACTTTATCCGTAGCAGACAGAAAGCAATCCTCTTTGGAGACAAAGCTGTTTTGGGTCTTCTCACTTTTCTGAAAGTTCCATTGTGGGTTGTTGTGTTTTTCTAAAAAAATTTACTTTCAGCAAAAAATTTTTCAAAGGGGAACAGGCCTTAAGGGAAAAATGTAGAAACATTGGAGATTTTTTTTTTCCTCTTTGTTAGTTAATCCTGATAGTTTATCGGGCATTGAGCGCGCAGAGGAAAGGCCTAGAATCGAATGACAAAGAAAGACAAAGGACTGAAGAAACAGCAGATACTGTGTATCATGGAAGCTTCCCAGCTGAGCGAATCGCCACTCATGCGCAGGACAGGCAACCCCCTGGGTTTTAAAGATCAGCTTTGTTTCAGACTGACAGATGCCCGCTCCTAGCTAGGAAACTGCATAACAGCTCTTGTGTTGAATCTCAAGTTACCACAAACTCCTGGGAGAGAAAGAAAAAAACCAAAACTCTACATCACACCCACTCTTGCATAGAGCGTTTGCAGTACAGTATGTGGCGGGGTGTTCCTTTCCTTTTGAACTGGAACACAGTGTAAACCAAGACAAGGAGGCACAAGGCCAGGATGCAGGGAATGACGATGGCTATGGCTTTCACAGTGCTGGCTGTGTTGTCCAGTTTGATGACAATGTCAACGTCATCTTGAGGGCTGTGTCGGTCTTTATCTCGATCTGTTGGTCCATCACAACCCATAAAATCCTTGAGAATGGATCTAGGATAGCCAGGTTCCACCCGGAGCATCTGGTTATTGAATTTCCAGTACTCTTTTCCTTTGTAGAAATACGTGAAGCCTGAGGAAGAAAATTGCAATTATTCATGATCATATCAGATCAAATCATGTCATCAACACACCATGACCAAAACTACTAGTATCAAATTATTTTGTAATCAAAAAATTAAAAAGATGTAAGCAATAGGTCTTTTGAATCTTCTTTACAAATTTTGTTTCTTTACTGTCTCTAGAAAATCTAACATCGGGGTGGCTTTTATAATTGAATAAACTGGGATTTTATTGTCTTCCATTACTACAAAAAATAAAGGAGTTCCATAGAATATGATCTTTGACAGACCAGGGTCTAGCTGATTTGTTCATTCGCTGAAAACCCAACCACAGTTGGAATCCTCAGGGCCAGGACTTTGAAGCATCACCACCTCTTCAAGATGGGAAGTCTACTGAAACAAATTGCAATGTTATGCTAGCCAGAAATGAGAACTGACTCTCTTTAATGTCACATGGCATACTGCTCTACTTCAGAAGAAGAAAACTGGAGGAAATAACAGCAGCTTTGCCAAGAGAAAACAGGTGTAACCAGATTTAAGTTTTCTGAAAGAGCTGGTATTTGATCATTCAGGTGCAATCCAATGTTATTACTAAACATGTTTAAATGGAAAAAAAAAACCAACCCACTTGACTCCCTGCCAAAAATCTACATTACTTTATTATCCCAGCTGAAAAATGGCATTGATCTGGCAAGAAACAAACCTTCAGGATGGGAGAACTTCCTCCTACTGTTTATGAACTGAATGCAAACAGCTGTATTTTTTATTATCTTTACTTTATAGACCTCAGCTTATTTTCTGCAGTACTAAAGGCCAATAAGAATACTAAGACAATCGGGCACTATTTGTCATTTCAACAAGGCTTCCTAAAAAGATCAGTAACTGGCTATCTGGACTTAATATTGGTAATCACCTATTCAAATAGCAGTTAGTTTCTTTCAATTCTAAAAAAAATAAAAATTAAAAAAAGAAAATTACTTGATTGATAGTACATTTTTCAGCTCCAACTATGTAAAAAAATCTTCATCATCTATTGGCACTTTTCGGAATATTTAGAATACTTGAACATTCTTCTACATTAACTATGTAATTTAATGTGGCCTTCCCAGCAACTAAAAAGATACTATTTTCCTTTCCTTAATCCCTTGCAGTTTTATTATCTGAGAAGGTACACGTGCATCTATAGAAAGGTATAATACTGGTTAAAAAGAAAAAAGAAAAGAAAAACACAGAGCTATGTGAAAATAGTAATTAGGAGGCTTGTTCACAAAATGTCTTTTATTCTGACTGGAACAAAACTAAAAAGAGGACTTTAAATATAATGAAGTTTTAAAATTTTAGCATATAAAAAGTTCCTTAAAGCAATCTGTAGTGTAAATTAAAAATATTATCAAATGCAAAATTTCAGTATTTTGAGCTACAGGTTACTCTACCTTTGCATTTCATATAACAACATGTGTGTAAGAAAGTACTGTCCATACTGGTCTTGGAAAAATATTTCAAGTGTGGAAATTTGATATATTATCTCGATTGATATTCTAATACCTATATAGAGATCATATACAAATACGACATCTCTAAATTTATATTCTTACATATATATATAGAATACATACATGTGTATATCAGGGGCACATATAAGTCAGAATACTGACATTAGTGTTGTTATTATACATTGAAATATCAAATTAAAATTGTTAAAATCAAAGCAGCAAAGCAATCACCAGCCCCTACAGATCCAGTAAAAATTCTTCAATCAGAGCATATTTTCCACTGGAAAACACCAAAGGTATTTTAAACTTCATTGTTATTTTGCTGAGACAGGAACCAGGATAACAGTCAGTAACAGCTGAAGGATAGCAGTTACAAGCAGAGAAGGGTAATAATAAGAGATCAAGAAGTTTTACTGCTTCTCATGGCAGAATAAGTGACTTCACACAACTATTAAAAGTGATTTCATCTAATCTGCTTGATTTGTTGAGCCTACTTTGGGAGCTGCTCCTTACAATTTTCTAGGTGCTAGTCGCTGAGAGTAGTGAGTGCAATGCCTGACCCAAACAGTATGAAAGGACTTAGCAATCACTAACATTTCAAATAGTAACTCAAATTAGGAGTGGTAGTAAGCATAAGGAAAAAAAAAAAAAAAAAAGCTCAACGGGCACATAAAGTAGACTAGCTTTTCTCTTTCTTCTGTTTCTTCTCTCTAAAAATTGCTTCACCATCGACTTTAGCAGAATTTCTGGTTGGGAGGTGAGATTTTCTATGATGCTCTAAAGGCAGAAAGAAAGATTTCTCCAATCTGAAGAACTTTGTATGATCTCAGATTCCATGGAGCAATAGAAAGGAAATTTCTTCTTCACCTCCTAAGAGTTTCCACCGCAGCATTAGAAACCAAATCACATTATGGGAAGTAGCAGGGACACTTTCAAAGATGTTACCTGTACCTTACCAAGCTTCTAGGACACCGAGTCAGGATGCTGACTAGAGTAGGAAATTGTTTTTTCTCATCTTTCCTAGCCTCTTACTGCAAGACTACCCTAAATTTTTGTGGACAGTGAAGAAAACCCCTTTATGATCAAACATATTGCAGGTTTTCGTTTGCATGGTTTACACAACAGAAAGACAAGGGAAAGAAAAAAGTATTCTTTAAAATGAAATGGATTAACTGGAATACGTGCTTTCAGATGTTCCCTTAAAATCTATATAGTAAAACTTCCTTGTCAGCTCTGCTTCTGCCCAAAGAAAGGAAAACCATTTCAGGCAAAATGTAATCAACTTCTTTCCAATGAAGCTGTGGTACTTCTTATTTACATCAGCTTTTGTTTCTTTCTCTCCTCATACAAACAACAGTGGACTTGTGAACTGTTTCTTAAGATGTCTATTTTCTTGATTTCAGAGAAAATGTCTTAGTGGTCTTCTTGGGAACTTTATGGTGTCATTTTCAGTCCTTTCTGTCCTGAGGCCTTTTAGACTTTCTGAGAAGCCCAAGAATGCCTTTTTCCTTCCCCTCCTCCATGATCTCATGTCATGTTTTACCACCCTCCTCATTCAAACAGTCAGACAGACTATCAAAGCCACTGGGGTGAAAAAGAGAAGTGGCTTTGATGAAACCAAGTGTCTTTCCTGCCTTAGGAATGACTGCTCTGCCTCTGCAGTGCTTTCAAACTCACTGGACTGAGTGTTACAGTAAGATAATTTTCATTTGTAATGAGAGACACATGTACCTGAGCTCAGTACTTATGATGGGTGGATGAACAAGGAGCTCCTGGGCAAAGTCAAACAAAAAAAGGAAGCTTACAGAGGGTGGAAGCAAGGGCAGGTAGCCTCGGAGGAATACAGAGCAGCCAGGGATCAGGTTAGGAAAGCCAAAGCCCTGATAGAGATTAGTCTGGCCAGGGATGTCAAGGACAACAAGAAAAGTTTCTATAGGTACGTCAGTCATAAAAGGAGGATGAGGGAAAATGTGGGTCCCCTCCGGAATGAAACAAGCAACCTGGTTACCTGGGATATGGAGAAGGCTGAGGTGCTCAATGACTTTTTTGCCTCAGTCTTCACTGGCAAGTGCTCGAGCCACACTACCCAGGTCACAGAAGGCAAAGGCAGGGACTGGGAGAATGAAGAACCGCCCACTGTAGGAGAAGATCAGGTGAAGCCAACATGGCTTCACTAAGGGCAAATTGTACTTGACAAATTTGGTGGCCTTCTATGATGGGGTTACAGCGTCGGTGGATAAGGGAAGAGCGACAGACATCTACCTGGACCTGTGCAAGGCATTTGACACTGTCCCGCATGACATCCTTGTCTCTAAATTGGAGAGACATGGGTTCGATGGATGGACCCCTCAGTCGATAAGGAATTGGCTGGATGGTCACACTCAGTCATGGTCAACGGCTCAATGTCTAGGTGGAGAACAGTAACAAGTGGCGTTCCTCAGGGGTCGGTACTGGGACAGGCTCTGTTTGTTGGCGACATGGACAGTGGGATTGAGTGCACCATCAGCCAGTTTGCCAACAACACCAAGCTGTGTGGTGTGGTCAACACGCTGGAGGGAAGGGATGCCATCCAGAGGGACCTTGGCAGGCTGGACAGGTGGGCCCATGCGAACCGCATGAAGTTCAACAAGGCCAAGTGCAAGGTCCTGCACGAGGGTCAGTGCAATCCCAAGTACAACTGTAGGCTGGGCGGGGAATGGATTGAAAGCAGCCCTGAGGAGAAGGACTTGGGGGTATTGATTCATGGGAAGCTCAACATGAGCTGGCAGTGTGCGCTTGCAGCCCAGAAAGCCAACCGTGTCCTGGGCTGCATCAAAAGAAGCATGACCAGCAGGTCGAGGGAGGTGATCCTGCCCCTCTACTCCACTCTTGTGAGACCCCACCTGGAGTACTGCGTCCAGCTGTGGGGGCCCCAGTACAGGAGAGACATGGAGCTGTTGGAGAGAGTCCAGAGGAGGGCCACAAAGCTGATCAGAGGGCTGGAGCACCTCTCCTATGAGGACAGGCTGAGAGAGTTGGGATTGTTCAGCCTGGAGAAAAGAAGGCTCTGGGGACATCTAATTGCGGCTTACCAGTACCTGAAGGGGCCTACAGGAAAGCTGGAGATGGACTGTTTATCAGGGAGTGTAGTGACAGGACAAGGGGTAATGGGTTCAAGCTGAAGGAGGGTCGATTTAGGTTAGATGTTAGAAAGAAATTCTTTACTGTTAGAGTGGTGAGGCACTGGCACAGGTTGCCCAGAGAAGCTGTGGATGCCCCCTCCCTGGAAGTGTTCAAGGCCAGGTTGGATGGGGCTTTGGGCAACGTGGTCTAGTGGAGGGTGTCCCTGCTTATGGCAGGGGGGTTGGAACTAGAAGATCTCTGAGGTCCCTTCCAACCCAAACTATTCTATGATTCTATTATTCTATGATGGGGAATGCAATTACGGTAGGAAAAAAACCCAAACACACACATACATACATACATACATAAATATATATATGTTAAATTCCTTTTTAATGCAAATCTTTTAAAATATGCTTGAAAGGTAATGAAGGGAAGAAAGCAGAGATTATATCCATTATGTTTGTTTGTGCATGCATAATGTTTGTTCCCATTTCCACATATATGTATATTTACAAAGTTAGTTATTGAGTGTGATGTATGCAGAATATCATCTTGAGTGACCTACTTTCCAGTTAAAAACAAAACAAATAAAAACAACACAAAAATATTCGGTCTAGCCAAAAGGCCAGATTTCAGAAGGGTTTCTGCTTCTGGATAAAACAGAGACAAAGCAAGGAAGCAATTAAACATATTTCTGAAAAAAAACAAAAACAAAAACAAAAAAAAACCCAGAACCAAAAAACAAAAACCAAACACCAAAACCCCAAACATTTCCATGGTAAATTATTTAATCAAGTTAGAGGTTGAAATAGGAGACTGAAATGGTTTATATAAGGAAAGAAATCTTTTTATCTACTTAGTAAAAGGAAATTAAAATAATATGGCAATATATATGTGCTGTCTGTGAGGTAAACAGAATAAACTCAGAACCTACTAATAAATAAATCATAAATGCCATACAACAATTCTCTAATAATGATAATTGACGACAAATGCATATTTTTATTCCTGTCAAAGGGATCTGAACTCTGTGCGACTGAGGGCTCTGTGGCAGCCTGCCAGCAGCCCCTGGGTAGCACTGAGTTCTCCCAAGATGGAGGAGATTTTGGCTAATCTCATTCTTTGGAGTGTGGCCAGCTGAGATTCTAGGGTCCTGTATGTGATGAGGCATCTTGATACAGGTAACAGCACTTCATACTAACATCCTCATGATCTGCATTTCTGCATCATGGGCTTATGATATTGCCTATTTACATAGATTCTTAGGGATATTTCTGCTTCCCTTTGCTAGTTGTTCAGAATGAAAGTATTATCTTTTAAGCTGTTAAAACAGCCAACACCTTGACAATTCAAAGAGAGATATACTGTGCTTAGGAAGCTTGTTTTAAGAGGTCCAATAATTCAGCAGAGAACAGCAATAATTAAGTGAATTAACACACAAGAAAAAAAGGAATGGAAATTAAGGTTTATGATACTAAATTTGAAAGATTTTTCTCCATTGTGTGAAATGGTACATGCAAACAAACAGCTATCTTCACAACAGCGAGTTCTATAGCAGAAAATATTCTGTTCATAAATCAAGAATCCCTTCGCTACTTAACCTGAATAGTCAATCATGCCTCTACTACTCTACCTTACATAAAGGGTGTTAGTAAAATATTAAATCAGGAATGTGTTTGCTTACCATTTTCTTTGTGGACAAAGGCTCCCTGAGGAGATTCTGGGATACCTTTCCAAATTGTGATTGGTTTGGGATAACCAGGGTCCATGGATCTCATTTCTTCACTGTACCTCCAGTACCTGAATTTTTTTTTTAAAGAATAAAAATAATAAAAAAAAGCAGGTGAGTAACCACCTATTTTTTTTTCCTTCTAATATTTGCTACATTCATTAGGCACAAATCAGAATACTCGATTTTTCTTTTTACTACAAGATTACAAAGAAACCTATTTGCTGACTGGACAATTGTTTCATCTTCAGAAAGAAGATACAAAATTTTTGCACTTTGACAATTGAATGAGCATGCATCACACTTATAATTGCAGCAATTCTGGTGCCTAGGACTTCTGCACAGTGACAAAGAGAGATGCAACATATGCAAAAAAATTACATTAATGTTTTAGATAACATTTTAATAAAAAAAACCCAGTACCTTCAGATTAAAATACTCTCAGTAATTGTAATTTATCTCCTTATATGTATTCATTACAGTAGCTTTTCATTTCATTAACATCAAACAGATACAGTGTAATACAAAATTCAACCTGCTTTTGTGCATTTTTGCCAGCCAGCCCTTCTCCAATTTAAAAAGCTTCAACATGCAAATCCTAGGCGACCTGAACATGTAAGAAGTATTTACACCTGTGATTTTATTTACACTTACAGATAATGTTGATAATTTATTTGTCCTTATGTAGCTGGTTAAATTGCTATGCATATCTTATTATAAACTGGTTCTAAGAATTAACATACTGTATCTCTAGTGTTTCTGTTTATCCTCATATAGTGTTTGGGTGGGTCATTTCATATTTTGATTGGCTCCACTAATTTAGAGCATTTGAATTTAGAGCACAGTTTTCTTGAAGATTTTTTTTTTTCCAAAATCAATTTTATTCATGTGAAAAATTATATAAAAATGCAGCCACTCACCATTTCAGGACATAAAGAGCCTGAGAATATATCACTTTCATTGATAAACTGGTCACTGCTAAAAACTTGACCCTGTTTCTAATTTGAATTCATTTGACTTCAGCTTTTAGAAATCCATGTTATGATCATTCCTGATATATTAAAGAGTCCTTAAGTGGATGATATTTTGTCCCTGTGAAGGTACTTAGACACTGTAATCAATTCACGTCTTAATCTTTTTTAAAAACAAAATGGTCTAAACTCCTCTGTATTTCTCTCTGCGGGACACTTCTTCTGGCTTTAAACTTTCAATGAAATTAAAAGGTGACAGATTTCAAGTGGGTTAAGAATTGGCAAGTTACATTAAAAAACATTTGTATTTACTTTTTCTTTCTTATGCATAAATTATTTTTATAGCCTGATTTCTTAATCTAGTCACATATGCATCAGTAACAAGCCAATAAAGCAATGCTCTTTATTTTGAAATGTAACATCTTTCAGAGTTTACATGGAGAAAGAAACAACATATAGAAGTAGTAAACAAAGCTCTGACATCAATACTACTGCCATCAGTTCTTGCTCATCTTTTGACTCCATGTTTCTTCATCCTTAGTTTGTATATTCTCTTTTCATATGTGCCTGTTCTCTCTTTCCCTGTTTCTTTACACTCAATCTTTGCTAAGCTTAATATTACATTTTCTAATCTCCATTTTTATCTGCATTTCTTCTTGATCAACTATATTACCTTTTCCTACATTTCTCTTTCCCAGAACCCTATTTCCTTCCTGCATACTTCCACTCATTTTCCTGTTTTCTCTTCCAAACTTTTCACCATTTTTAGTTCCTTCTTTTACTAACCTCTGGGTTTTTTTTCCACTAGGCTGCATGATGGAAATAGACAGTCCTATAGGACTTTCAAAAATATTCATTGTCATTAAAAAGTAAGTCTTTGAGGACACACCCAGTGCACAGACAAAAGTCCCAAAACTGTTGCTTTTTCAGCATTGATGAGAAATCCTGTGAGGGAAGGACTGATCATGATACTACCTCAGCAACCTGTGCTGGAATAATGAGCATGTCTACAGGGTAAGAAAAAACCTAGTCTTGATTCTCCTTGGCATGGCAAATGTTCACAAGCAGACTCCCCAGATGATTTGAGCAATTTGAGCTTTACAAATTATATAAATTGTGTTACTGTATCTCAAAGATTGATAGAGTAACAGAGGGAAAATAAATGAAAGTGCACTTCATGGCTTCAGAAAAAGGGAATTTGGAAAATATTTGCTAAAACATGTTCTTCCCTGTATCTAATCCTGTTTATTTAATGTTATTCTGAACTATTGGATGACTAAGCTCTATGAAGAAAAAAATATTCATTTAAACTCTAAAGTACACAAAACAGTCACACCAGACAGGGGCATAAACAAGGCCATGTGTCAAGAAGTGTAGCAAACCTGTTATCATCTTGTCCTACACTACTCAATTCTGGTAGGAGAGGAATGAGAAAGGGCAAAATGTTTTCTGTAGTCATCTTTTGCCCCCTTTTTAGCTTTCATATAATTATTTGGAAGAATTATCTTTACTATTTAAATGGATCATTTCAAATATTAATAATAATTATCCATACATGAGCTGCTTTAGTCGTAGGAGTATTAAAATACCATTTACTATTTGGACTTTTAAATCTTCTTGCTGGTTTGGGTTTGGTTTTTTCCTTCATTTTATAGCCAATATTTGATGCTTTGTATTTTATTGCTCTAACTTTTTCACGTATACCGCTGTTCCGGGACATTTAAATCTGTGTAGACTGCCCCGGAGCTCCTTAACTACAGATTGCCATCAAAACAAAGTAAGTATACATGTCCTTGAGTTACATAAGAAGGAACATTCTTCGTTATTTTGATGCTGGCATAACTTTTTGGTTCCCTTTCATTCCTACCTTCTACCACTGAGAAGCTACATTTATGTTATACCTTCTTCAGGAAAAGATCCACCTTTATAGTTGACATATACATACTACTAAAACCAGCAGGAGAATTCAACTCTAAATTTACATTAAGAAAAAAATGAGATATAAACAATACACATTGAGAAGCTTAGTGGTATATGGGTTTATTCCCACTGGTGGTCAATATCCTGTAATAGCTCAATTATCTCTGCAAGGCTTATGTTGTTCCATCTTCTTCTAATATACTGTATTGCATTTATATCCTGCTGTGTTTCATTGTGCTTCGTAGCTCTAAGTGGGAACTTCTCCGTTAACAGATGTTTTCTCTGATAGTTCTTTTTGTCTTCTGTTATTACCACTGGTTTTTTAGGAAAATTCTTGACTATAAGTAACTGCCTGTGCATGGAAATATAAAAGGATGCTGCTGAATAAACCCTAAAGGAAGTACAGGTCACATAAGATTCCTACTGTACATACTTTCCCAGGAGTTTGGAGGTGAAAAATTATTACCTGACAATGAACTCTACATTTTTTTAAAGATCGACTTAACCACGGGAAACAAATTATTTAGGTGGCTTTCTTCTTCACTGTGGAAATTGATTGCTTGAAATGATACCTAGTTTTCAAGCACCACAAAAATTTTACTTAGTTATGTACTTTCTTCATCATAAGTGTTGGAGAAATTTTGGTGTTTTTTTAAAAAAAAACTTTAACAATAAAATTGGTAGCTGTAATCTGTCATGCAATATTACAATACTGCTAAAGGTCATCAACTGTAGTATGTGAAACATATTCTATGATGTGCATTAAATTAATTTCTTAAGTGATCCATGACTACTATTAGTGTCTCAGATTCCTAAGTACCACACAGTAAAAAAAGCAGTCATCATACTTCTAATAAAACTAACGCAAACATTACAATTATTAATAAAGAATAATTTGCCTCAGATTTTACAATTTTGTTCTGTTCTTTACTAATCATAAGTATTTTTTTCTGAAGGGAACTGTAATATTTATTTAAAAATAATTCCTAGGAAACTGCTCAAATTGTTCTCTAGCTTCCTGGTTTAGCTGTCATTTTCCTTTCTTACCTCATTTTTCAATAGTAGCAGAGAAGCCATTTTCACTGACCATAAAAAGCTTTGGATCATACCTTGCCTGTTTATGTACTAGGGTTTAGAAATGTGGATAGAGCAGGTAAGAGTGGCAGGGCAACATGAGAAGCTGAAAAGTCCTTGACTGCTTAGCAACAACTAAAATATTAGTGTGTTATCAACATTATTCTCATCCTAAATCCAAAACACAGCACTGTACCAGCTACTAGTAAGAAAATGAACTCTATCCCAGCAGAAAACCAGGACACCACATTACTTTGAATATTTGTTTAAATTTGCCACAACTGTGACTTCCCTGTTGACTTATAAAACATAACCTTTCCATTGGATGTACATACACTCATTTCAGTATATACACACAAATATAATTTAGATTTTAAGAAATGCGAAAACAGTATGGCCCTCTATGCAGGAGGAGTTAATTTCATCTACAGAAAATGAACTGTTTAAGTGGCTTGACTTCTTCTTTTGTGAAATAGAGGAAAAGATTAACAGGCTTAGCTGATATCCACCAAGTTGCTTCATTGCAGAATTCCTGTACCAACCTATCTCCTTTGAAGAAGTAGGTTTTCCCAACGTCTTCCCACCAAATTGCTGAATCAATGCCATGGGAAGGAATTCCGCTTCCAAGTGTTACCAAATCATGAGGATAACCTGGCTGGAGAGTAGTGTCCTTGAAAACCCAGAACTTGTTACCTGTGCAAAAGCAGATATATACACATACATATATGTGTGTTAATCTTCAGTACTCTCACTATTAATATTAATACAGTCCTAAGAAATAAGAAAGACTTCCAAAGGTCTATAGTGGTTCTGCCAAACACAATAAAATGACAAATGTTCTATCAATGTTCTTTAATGCAATATTAAATATGCCTTACAGATACCTTGCATTTATAAAGCACCTTTCATTCAATAAGCCCACAGAATAGTTTGATACGAACTATACAGGGATTAAACCCAGGATGAAAATGAAGTCATCTCAAGATGCTATGTGGTTGATAATGTAATATATTTACAGCAATACTACACAACAGTTTTACATTTCATGAGGAAAAAGGAATGAATTTTAAGAGAAAATGTGGCAAGAAAACAAATAAATAAATAAAAAATGGGAATTCCTATCCTTTTACAGACCATATACTTTTATTACTGTGTAGTGTCCTTTTCCTCAAGAAGTTGAATTACTTATGAAGGATGTACAGATTATTTCTGAAATGACTATAGAATTTAATTATTTTTTTTTAATTATATTTTCTTTAGTGTGGCCTAAAGACAGCAAACTGAGTTTCTGAAGTCCCATAGGTGAGAAACTTGTGTTTCTGAAATTAATGGGGGGTTGCCTTTAGTACCATTGGCAGTAAGATTTAACCTTTGAGTGTGCATGACAAATCATTCAAAACCACCCAATAGACTTATTACATGCTGATAATACAAGATAGTTGTGTGACTCTACTTGGTGTTAGCAGTGTCTACACAAATCTCAGGTTACCTAAACTTTCTTAGGTACAATTAATAGCCTAGTGCCTCCTGGACAGCGATGCTCAGTGGTTGAACCCCTACTGTTGCAGTTACTAGCTAAATATATTGTCTATACAGGGGTTTGCATGTCTACAGAAGTAGCAGTTGCACCAGTGTTTTGCATTATAGCCCCCTCTGTACCTGTTTTTGGAGAGGATGCCTCCTGTGCTCTGTCTTTTAACTGGAAAGCTTGCCTCACTAGCCCACAACTCCAGTTTCCCACCTTCAGTTTGCTCTAGCTTCCTAGCCAAGCTCTTCTTCCTCACTGAACGCTTCCACAATTATCTCACCTGGTTAATCATCGCATATTAAGCCTTTAGTCTAACACTTTCACCAAAAATTGTGTTGTACTCCAAATTCTTTACTAGAGTCTTCTCAACATACTGTGTCTCCTGTCCTAGTCTTGCAATTATCTTCTTTTTATGTTTTTGCTTTCTTCTAATTCTTCAAATACACTTCTCACCTGTGAATTTTCAGTAGAGACTTCTCTTTCAAACACAGACAGATCTGGCTGACAAAAAAGGAATAAAGATCCTCATATGCCCCCTAGAAATAGGGAAAAGGGAGCATAATTTGCATTTTATTACTTATCTGAAGAGCTTGCTTTGAGGCCTGTCTTCCCTTTCTTCTGCGTTATGTCATTTAGGCTACTGGGACACTCCTTCTAAGCTAGACTGTTGTGTAGGAACCATGTGCTTATTTTTTGTTCAATGCACTACCTTCACCTGTGTTTCCAAAAGCACTGATATTTTTAGTAATAATAACAGTGAAGGAGAAGATACTCTTTGGCATCATGTAGACTCTTCTGAGTTACATGACAGAATGGTCTAGAGAAGATCCGTGAATGTATATGTTGGATTGGCCTATTGGATACTTCATTTTGGTCTATCCATTGTTATTTATGATTACGATAATATTTAAAATATAAGGAGAAAACTTTAAGAATATATTTTGCTCAAACACGTTTGGAAACAGATCCTAAGAGAGAAAATCATGGCTGTTCATATTAGCCATTGTACTTACCTGTAAGGCTAGGCAGGCTGTTGCACAGACTTAGGAGGTTAAGCACTGTGCTATATAAATATTTTATAAGGAAATGTAATATTACCCCAAAGATCTAGGATCAGGTGTATGCCAGAGTCACCAAGATGGAAAATCTGGAGAGCTGTTTTGCAGTTGGTTTTATATTTTATCTGTCCCTCAGTGGTATTAAATGTTTGTTTAAAGGGAAGGGTTTTTTTAATCTCCCTGTTTGTACTGTAGTGATTTAAAGCATGCTTTCATTTTATCATGGTTTTAATTAGGAGAGGGGATACAGTTTCAGTCCCTCCCATGCTGGGTTTCCAGGGTAAATTTTTTATCAGCTTCTTTACAGCTGCTTGTCACCCACTTCCAAGCACAGACACTACAGTTTGCTCAACCAATCCATCTTCTCTCCCCTGCCAGTTGAAGGAAGAAAGGGTTCAAAGAATAAGTATGTTCAGAGCTATTCGAAGTACTGAAAATAAGAGACGCAGAGATCTATGAAGAACAGTCATGGAAATCTGAGGTCTGTGTTGACGTGGGATTAAGGTCTGTGCTAACCTGACATTTACCTTTACAGAGATTCCTTACAAAATTCACTTACAGGGTTTGGTCATGATAGGGGTGAGCATCTTCAGTCATTCACTGTCCCTCCTCCCATGTGGTTTAGCCTTTTGCCAATTCACATGACCGGACACAGAAGGCTTCAGATGGTAATGGAAGTTTCAAATGCAATGATAAGAGAAGTCATCTGTTTTGGACCTTACCAGTTGGTACTTATGGTGTGAACAACAGATGGCATCCAGTGAATGACACTGAGCCAGCTCATTTCTGTTTCAGAAGATCGTTCAAAATGACAGCTGTTGCACATCATTGAGAGACATATGCTGTGATGTATGTAATGCCATTACCTTTCTCTGTGCCTCATAAGGAATAACAGCAATTTTTTGGTGTAGATCCTTATCAGCCATACACAATGAGTCAAATTTGGCAATTAGCAAGATCAGGTCATACCAAAATAAGCAGGGGTTGAGCACACACCATTGTAAGTGACAGCACCTCTGAGCCACGTGTTTGTTGCATATTCAGATATAATGAAACATAAGGAAAGTGTAGATGTGGGAACACAAGACTTAAGTAGGAAACTAAATTCTTCACGTAATTTCTTACTAAGAAACAATTCTTTCTGGTAAATAGAGAAAAGGTAAATTAAACTGTATTTTATGGAGACAGTAGGGCATTGAGAGCTCTAACATATGTGAGCAAGAATTCTATTGATTCTAACTAGAGGGAATTGTATTTAACATTTGCTTTGGAAGACATGTTTAGTCTGCTACAACTCTGTTGACTGTTAATAGGAAGGACTGTATATAAGAAATCCAAATGTTCCATCTGGCTGACAGTTTTCACTTTGGTTGTTTTTGTTTGGCTGGTTTTTTTTTTTCTTTGTTTGTTTGTTTCAGGGGTTTTTAGGTGGTTTGTTGATGGGTTGGTTGGTTGGTTTGTTTGCTTGTTTGTTTTCTGTTTAGCTTCTGTCTCTCAGCTGGAGGAAAGTGGGTGGCTGTTGATCAGAGGATTTCCAAAAAGTCAGAAAAAATTAGAAGCTTTCAGACTCAGAACCAAATATTAGGAGTTAAAACTGAAAATCAGTGCAAAAGATGGCTGACTGTGATGACTATTAGCTCCTTTTATTTCTACCTTACATTTATGTATCTTAAAATGTATTAAAAATGAATGCTTAAGTCAGTATGCTTTCATTTAGCTCATATTTCACTTCTACTAGTAAATAGCCAATAAACTTCATTAATTGTGATTATAATGGAAATAGAGAATATATGACAAAGCTAGAATAGCTATAGTTTGATCCTTCTTATAGATAACTAACATTTGTTCAGAGTCCTAACCTATGCCCTTAGCAGAAATCACCACTGTATTTATTTTACAAAGTTGTTTTTTAAGGTCTGGTTGGTGGGTTTGTTATTCTCACAGAGAATAAAGCACCACATGTTTCATGAAGTCTGGCCAACCTTCAGAATGTTTCATCTCTCTGCTTTTATTCCCTAATGTCAGATCTAATATAATAACAAGCAAAATGGTAAGGTCACAAGCTGAGAATAAAGCAAGTGATAGAAAAGTCAAAATGTCTTACTTTTCGTAATAATGCTTTGTTAAATATCATCACTGTAGGGAAACGATTGAGAAGGATGAACTGTGACTGCAATTTTTTGAAGTCTCTCAACATCTATCTTTGACATTCTAAAAAAAATACTGGAAATAAAGGGTATCTATCTGTACTGCTACTTTCACTTAAAATATTGAATATTTAACTCCAGATAGTCTTCAGAGTATTTAACTACCTACTGACTACCGCAAACAATTATGAGGTTTTTAGCAACTGCGGTCCTTCCTTTGTAGAATCAGAGTGCTGAATAGTTGTGCTCTGGGTTGTCAGCAACCAAGGTTTTTGCTCATGTTATATGCAATTATGATACGTGTGTACTGCAAGACCTGTGTGGGATACAGCATATAATCAATGTGAAGTGTTACAGTGATGAGACTAATTCTCAAAACTTTTAGGAATTCTATTCAATTGAAACCAGTTAAAATTTTAATATCTACTTCTGAAGGGTTTTTTCTACAGTCACCCTTGCTCTTAATTTTGGTCTTTCAAGGCAGGATCAAATGTCATCTTACTAGTATCCACAAATTACTATTCATGCTTCCTTTTTTCTCATTCTCTGTTTATTTCCCACATTAAGTTTCTGTCATTTCTCTGCTCCATGATCTGACACTATAGTAAATCCATTTTTCAAAATAAAATTGTCAAGCACTGGGAGAAGTGCAGTTGAAAGTTATGATGCTGGCACTGGTAGTATGAATTTTACAGCAGCCTTTCTATTGCTACATTTGCTTTACCATAACATTCAACAGTGCAGATGGCTTGACAATTTCATTTTTAGCACCATATAAATTCCCACAGGTACACAGAATAAATTTTACTATTCACATTTCCTCATTAAAAAAAAAAAAAAGAAAAAAAAAATGAAAAAGAAAAAAGTATCATGCTGGTGCCCTCTTCTTATTATCATTCAGCATGGACACCAGCAGTGAATAATAACAAGACTGTAAACATCTGCTTTTTATAAGCAGCCATCCACCAGATTGCTATGTACTTTATGAGCATTATGAGGTACAAGGAGACAGGCCAAGTATCTTAAGCCACCCAAAATGAGCAAGCATCACTTTGTACTACAAGCATGCTACTGAATTTTTACAATTGTTTTTTCCTTGTGTAAATAAATATTAATGAAAAAAAAAAGGAAATAGAAGTTAAAATGGTAAAATTTAAAAAAAAAAATAATCCGATGAAGTTTCAAATCCAAAGACACTTGATCTAGTAGTCTTGAACTTGATTCAACTTGATTTTCTATAGATGTCTAACACATTGCACATGATCTCACAGGTTGCTCAGGTATTCTCAGGAGAGTAATGTGAAATAGGTATAAATATACTGATAAATTTTATTAGCACAAGTTAAGAATAAGTACATTTCTCATAGCAACAACAAACTATAAGGACATTTCAAAGGTTCATAAATAATGTTCCATCCTGAGCTGCCTTCTTATATCATTTGCATATGGCTCATATTTTACAACATAGCTCCCATTTTAAAAAAGTGTTGTTTTTTAAATACTTTTATACCTTTACTAATCTGTATTTCTACTACTGTAAAAAAGTGTACTAATTTCATGAATCTAACTGTATACTCAAAGGGAGGAAAAATCTAATGCTAATAATAAAAGTACTAAAGTTCTAAATGTGTTTTATAATTTAAATCAACTGTTACAAATTTTATATTTGCCATCGTGAAAGACAAGGATTGAAACAAATCAAATAGAACATAGGTCATTCATTGAAAATAAATGAGATTTGTGGATTTCTAAAGAGAATGTCTCAATCCAGGATGGTTCGCACAGTCTATCTTGAGTGCATCTTAAAAATGTCACTGACCTAACAGAATATTGTTTATCCTGAACTTATGACAGTGTAGGCATGTAAGGAGAAGCAAGGTGGCAATTACTTGCTAGCAATCACAGATGAGTAAATTGGCTTACTCCTTTCTTCACCTTCCTCAGAGAGTAGAGATACTGCTCCACAAGTATGAAAGTAGGAGTGAAAAATCAGCCAGTCACAGGAGGCCCTGTTTCACACTAGTAAAAAAGCCTCCAAAGTGAATGAGAACAATGGAGATGGAAGGTGTGCCTGGAACCCTCCTCTGAGCGTCTGTAGAAAAAGGAATGGCTGTTCTGAAAGGCGGATATTTATGCACTGACCTGTTTCTCCAGCGCACACCAGAGACTCAAGACTCTGTACCTTACAGGCCATTGGATAGTACTGATACCTTGAGAAGTAGTTTTGGAGATCTTATTTAAAAATCTGCAAGTAAATGCTGTCTTCACTTGAACATCACACTTTTTTACTGTGAAGAACCAACCAGCCTTAAAAGGAAGTGATCTGGAAAATGTTTTCTGAGAGGAACGCATAGTGACATTATTCCAGCCTGTGGTAGTTTAACCTTGGCTGGACGCCAGGTGCTCTATCACTCCCCTCCTCAGCAGGGCAGGGAGGGGAGAAAAATAAGATGGAAAAGACAAACCCAAACTCGTGGGTCAAGGTAAAGACAGTTTAATGTAGCAAAAGCAAAAGGCCATGCATGGAAGCAAAGCAAAAGCAAAAGATTATTCTCTACTTCCCATCAGCAGGCGATGTACGACCACTTCCCGGGAAGCAGGGCTTCAGTACACATGCTGGTTACCCCGGAAGACAAACATTGTAAAAAACCTCTGAATGTCCCTGCCCCATTCCTCCCTCTATCTCTTAGCTTTTATTGCTGAGCAGGCGTGATATGGTACGGAATACCGCCTTGGTCAGTTTGGGTCAGCTGTCCTGTCTTTGTCCCCTCCCAAAATCTTGCCCACACTCAGCCTACTGCTGAGAGGGGGGAGAAATGTTGGAGAGACAGCCTTGATGTGTGCCAGCACTGCTTAGCAGTAGCCAAAACACTGGTGTGTTATCAACACCCTGCTCGCTACCAATGCACAGCACAGCACTGTGAGGGCTGCTATGGGGAAAGTCAACTCCATCCCACCCAGCCCCAATACACAGCCCAAGCTCTGTGATGGCACTCACTCCATCTCTTCTATTTTTATGCTGAATAATGAACAGAAATGTTGGCTTGGATATGTGATATGTGAACATATCTGTATGGCAGACTTGAGATTTAAAGCTCCTTCTAGAACTTACTTGGTTTGACCAGTTTTACATTGGTAAAGCACATTACCTGAATAATACGTTCTTTAGCAGCTGTCAGCTTGTCTATTTCTAGCAACTTTGGGAGGAAGACATATATTCTTTTCCCAGGAAGAAATTTTGTGAGGGAATGGAAGAAACAAGACAATGATTATTACCTACAGTCTATTTATATAGACTTCTGCAATCATGTTCCACAAGGCATCTGAGATCCTTGGTTAACAGGAATTTTCAAGAACACACATACAAAAGACTTAGTTGAACCTACTGATTCTGTGGCAGTAGAAAAACATGAATTACAGACAAACACCATCAGGCAGATATTGGAAATCATGAAGAGGAAGAGAAGCAAAGATTCAGAAAAATCGTGCAAGGAAATATGAAGACTTTTGACCTTGGCAAATAAAGGGACAATGCAAATGTCACTGGAAAAATAATGGAAGGAACTTTGAAAAGAAAGGTGGAAGAATACCCAAAACAGAAAATCCAAGTGTCATATGACATCAACTAGAAGGCACAAAATTAGCTGATTTGAAATCAGAGAGCATAAGCTGGGGATGATGAGGAAGGTAAAGAACACAATATTCTGACTTCTAAGAGCACAATCCTGCTGCTTTTGCTTGCAGCAACATAATAATCCTGATTATTTAATATCCCAGGTAGAAAGTAGAAAAGTTCCTCTCCTCCCTCTTTTGTTATCTGTAACCTACAGACTACTGAATCGCCCTATTCCTCTAAGACCTAGAAGGAGTAAGTCAGCATCGAGTGAAGAGTTAAATAGTGATAAAACACACTTTGAGGTCACTGGGAAGGAAAAGAAAGCAGGTATAAGACTAAGCTTGATCCTTTCTGTCTGAATCTTAGGTAACAGATCCCATCATTACCAAGGCAGAGGTCTGGAATGCACAGGATGGTTCCTTTGCTCTACGTAGCAGTGGTGAGCAAAGGAATATCTACAGAATAATCTTTGTATCTTCCCATGTTCCAAGGACCCAAAAATCAAGCAGAGGGATGGAGATTTGGAGGCACCTTGACCATGATTCTTGATTTTACCACCTTCCATAGTTTATGACATGAAGTTTATTTCATGGCAACAGAAGTAAAAGCATATGCTGTACTGAAGTCATGTAAATAGAAAATGTACTATATAGTATGCAATTTTCATTATGATTCATACAAAAAATACAATTTCCCTATTAGTGAAACATAAACTTCATCTTCACCATACTGTTATGCAGTGTTTCTACACATTTTTATATATTTTCCATTTAGCATTCCCAAAATGATGTTTCCATAATGAATGAAATATTATTTCTATATCCCTGATAATGATTCCACTTGTAAAAATGAATTAATTTTTGATATAACAACTTAAAAAACAATTTTCTACTTTTTTGTAATGAGTTAACAAGTGAATCACTCACAACACTTAATAGCAGAATAATTTTTCAAATATCTATTCAGTTTCTTCTTTGTTCTCCCAAATTATTATCTTATAGAACATACTTTACATGGTTTTCACTTTTTTGTTGAAAAATATGTATTTGTTTAACATACAGAATAATTTTCTCATTAAGTCTAAATTAAATGCATATTCAAGAACTCTAATTTTGAAGAACAGCTGATGCTTGGAGTGAAACTTTGGAAAGAATGATTAGCAACAATTCAACCTAAACAACATATTTTCTGGAGTTTATGCTTCTTTAAATTACTAAATACACACATATGAAACACCTAACATCACAGTTCTCAGATGAAATAAGTACAGTGCAGTACAATGAGATATATGTAACACATGTGCCGTTTAAATATATGCAAATATCATTTGTAAAAAGGAATGAGCAAAGAGCACAAAAAAACCCAAAAACAAACCCTGTGTTCATTCTTGCTTCTTAATCCACATTTTTCAAAAGAATTTCATAGTAGACCACTGCATTACTATTACTCTCTTATTTATACTTCCAAATTTTTACTGAACATCTAAGAGCAAATGATCTGATACTCTGAAGGGTAATCATAAATTAAAGCTGTCACTGCCAAAATGAAAAAACATAACTCATATACTTTTCATTTAACTACCAATTTGCAGCACGATTTACAAATCATTAGTAAAAACAAGCAAGATATTTTCCAAGAAATCATCACAGCCAAAAGTATTACACAAAATCTTACTTTTCTTCTTTTCTTACCTTTAAAGAAGACAAAATTCCCCTCACTGTTTTCATAAACTGCGTCAATGCTGGGAGGCAGTCCCCTCCAGAAGTAGGTAATCTGCATGGGGTATCCATCCATCACCCTGTTGTTTCTGACTCGCCAAAACCACTGATCCTGGAAAACAAATATACGTCTCTTACTATGTTTGAGGCATTTATATGTATTCAGTTGCTGTCTTGAAAGTACTGAACAGCCTATCCTAGCATTTTTAGAGCATGACCTTTTGCTGTTTGCATAACCATATTTGTGCTTGCATTCGTGTCACATCCACACATTACCAATGTGTCAGAACTAGTTGTTCCCTGAGGTGGGAATAAGCTACCCGTGTGAACCGTGTGTTTGGTGCGGATAGCCTTCGGCAGAACATACAGTATGATGTATGAGATGATGTCACTTTCTCAACATCATTCCTATAAGGAGCCCAACTTAAAATTTGTGACTGACTACAAGGGCTTTTAGACTGAACTGTACGCATATGTGTAAGCCTTTATATAAAAAAAAAGACAGGCTTGAAATTCAGCTAATTCTGCAAGTCATTATTTTGCAGTGGATGCTAACAGTGAAAGGTTGATAGATACAGCTGTAACATTACTACATCAATCCAATAAGAACTATGCTTTGATGACAACTTTACTGTAGTGAAGATTTGCAGTCTTTATGTATAATATTAAATAGAATGTTTAATATTACAGCCAGTTACAGTGCTAAATCCATTGTCCTGGTAAATCTATCTTGTTGCCATTTAAAATGGCTTCTCCCTGTGGGATATGCTGTTGTTTTAAGTGAGAGTCGTAAGGAAGTTGCATTGTTGAGGAATGAGGAATGTTCAAGCTGAGAAATGAGTATGTGACATGTTAGGTGGGTGTTGATAAAGATGTCGTTGTACCTCTTCAGTCTTACAACAACAGTTCCAGTTCATCCAATAGAGATGAAGGATGTGCTAAACAAGTATTTAACTTTTTACACACCTTTGCATATTTTTACAGCGTTAATATTACATAAAACAAAACAAAATCCCTTAAATGACAAAGAAAGTGCTATTCTCTCAGATATCCGACAGTTTTACATGGCAGTTCAGCCTTCCTTTTATATAGGTCAATGTGCCAAGAAGACATCTGTGCTCTTATGAGAACTGGCACAGCTTAGAGAGAAGATTAATACTTTGCAGGAGCAGGCTTATGATGAACTATATTCGTCATCTTTCCAAACCTGGGATCACAGCTGTCTTGAATTGTTTATCTTTCTAATGACTCAACAATTTATAAATCTTCACAAAAAGTATTAGCCCTACAAATACAAAACAGCTCAATATATATACAAAAAAAATCTTAATCATGTGCATAAATGAGTCTAAAATTGAAAGAGTTGTTTTGAGTCCCAGATTTCTGAGAATGTTAGTATTAAAGAAAGTTCAAGTAGCTTACACAACCTAAAAAAAAATAAATTAAAAAGTTGTAATTGTCTGGAAATAATACTGCTAAAATCCCTTGCATTTTTTCATGTCTACCTATTTCATTGATAGTGCAACACATTTGTACTATTTTCATCTGATTAGATTCCTATTTTCAGCTTTTCTTTTCTTTCTTTTTTTTTTTTTTTTAACTATAAGATGTATTAAAACATTTAAGGAAGGTCAGCAAAGAATTTTTTTAGGATTAGTTGACTAAATTCCAGAAAGAGAACTGGCTAAACTGGGGGAGTGCAACCTAGAGGTACAAGGAAGGCCTAACTGAAGCATGTGTTCTGAATGCTTGAACAGATAATGTCAACCTCTGTTATTTTTTTATTATAGCATGGAGATAAGAGGAGTTTGAAAAATTAAAATTAGGAGGAATATCTTCAAAGCAGACATTTGGAAATACTTTTTCATTGAAACAGTAATAATGTTTGAAATGGATTTTCAGGTCAGATTTTTAGGCATCATCAATCTAGAAATGACTTAAGGAGGAATGATGTAATGATAAGTCTCAATAGGACAATAGTCTCAATAGTTCTTTGTCCTCCTCAGATTTCTATAAAACCTCAAAAGCCAGGCAATATCTCAGAGATCAGTTATTAAAGTTTAAAAATAAAAGGACAAACAAGTAGCAAGCTGCAGTGATTTAAAACTGCAGTCTTTGTGATATCTATTACTATCTTCAGTAGAATGAAATATTCCAATCTTGTCTTTCTTCACTCTAAGATAGAGATAACCCTTTTTATTTGTCTGAATTTTGTTGCAAAAGCACATCTTAGAAAAAAATGTTTAGTTGCAGGAAGAACATATCCAGGTCTCGTAAAATGTACACCAACTCAGAAAGACATTGATCAAGGTTGTGGGTACAAAATAAGTAAGAACAAAGGCTGACTACTTAGCTGAATATAAAAGGGCATAAGTACATGCATAATCGCTTCATTGAACGAAGGTGGTAAATGAAATGTTCAAGCTTTCATGAGACTCCCAACGCAATGTGCATACTCTGGAAAGTCTGGACGTCAGTGCTATAGACAAAGGTTATAACATTCTAGATTGGCTAATGAATTTCAACTTTCAGCTAGTACACCAAAGCAGATCTTTCAGATCACATTAATGTGTTACAAGAAAAGGATTTCTGTAGTTCTAATGACAGGAATGATCTTCTTTCAATCAGGCTTAAACTACATTTTTAAATATTCAATCAATTCCATTGACTGTTGTTTGTTTTGTTTCGTTTGGGTTTTTGTTTTTTTTTTAAACCCCAAAACCAACCAACCAAAAAAAAAGAAAAACCCACCCCAAAAAACCCCAAACTTTAAATAGTCATGGCTGTATTCAATAGTTCACAAATTTCTAAGTATTAAGATAGATGTGACTGGAGAAGGAAGCAGTCATTTTAGTTTGGGCAGTACTACATTGCTGATTGGCTGGTACTATCCCATCATGGTAATTTCTGGTATGATATCAATGTGTCAGTGGAATGACCTCAGTAAAGAGAATAAACGTGCATTCTTGAAAGCAACAGAATCTGTAACGAACACAGATTTCACAGTGCAACAAAACCTGCAAAATCAGCAAGTCAACAAAGATTGTCTTCTTGAGAAAGAGTTGTGTTTCAGCCTTAGTAATTTTTGGAATATATTTGCACTAAATCATTTTGATAACAAGACCAATAAAATTATATTCTGCAGATTTGGTACTGAGTTGTAGTCAAATTGTGTATTTCATATTTAATAATAATGGCTTACAGCATAATAGTGAGACTTTTTTTCCCCCTCAAATTCCTTAGAAAACCAGTAAATTGCCCTGATATACCACAATTAAAATCTTTGCAATAATACAATTATGGCAAAGCTGGAATGTTTGATGCATGCAGCACAGCCTCAGGATTTTGTTTATATACACATATATATGTAGCTATGTATGGTAATGTCAATACTATATATACACAAGCTTTCAACAAGAAATAATTCAAGGTATCTGACAAGAAATTAATTCAGCAAGGTGTTACTGTGTATACATATCCATCCTCGACTGGAACAGGCCTTTTCACCTGAGTCTGATTATAGAAGATCCCCACTCTATGCTATAGTCATAGGCATACTTCAAAAAGAAATGTTATCTAAAATGGTATAATGAAAAATGAATCTTCAAGATCTTTTTTTTTTTCTAATATATGCCTTGTTGCTTCCCAAATTCTACAAAGAAATGGGACTACTACTTCTGTACTAATACTACCAGACTAGTGTTCGGTGAGTTACATAACTAAATTGATTTGACCAGATTTATATGTCTACAATGTAAAAATCTGTTTAGAAACGAATCACTGAACCTGGCACAAAAAAGATCATTTATGGAAACATTCTAAGGTAAGCTTCACTTGGTTGTTTACTTCTCTACATTGATTATAAAGGAAATATAGAAACCTAGCTCCTGTTTAGATGTCTGCAATGTACAAAGTGGGCATCTAAATGCAAGTGAGATAAATACTGTCCATTCTCTACTTTTTGTCTCCTGGGTTCAACCCATCATAATGCAAGGAACATAAAATCGTAAGGATGACCATACAAGGCCAGATCAGGGTTCATGTAGGCCTGTATTCTACCTCCAGTGGAGTCACTAGCAAATTAACAGACAAGACTTCAGCCTGGAAGTGGTCAGGCAGTTGGACTAGATGATTGACGTAGGTCCCTTTGAACTGCACTATCCTATCCTATCCTATCCTATCCTATCCTATCCTATCCTATGACAATAAAAACAAAGGGAACATACAATGACACACTCTCCCAGTCACCCATCACTTGTGGTTCAGGGACCCCTTGAACCAAAGACAATAAATTTGTGAGTGATAGCACCCGATAGAGTTTTACTCCTTTGGACTCCTTCCTAAACACATGCACACTTAGAGCATCCACAGCTTTCTGCAGAAATATGTATGACAGTTTAATAACTCATAGTGTAAAAAGCCATAAGCAATCAGAAAGCCACAAATGCTCACTGGTGTTCAGCCTTCATTCACCTTTTTTATTTTTCTTTATAATCAAGGATAGTAGCACTTTAACTGCAAGATCTAATCCAAGATCTTTGTCGCTTCATATTAAAACCACCTTGTAGACTAAATCTTTCTGCTTGTTTTCAGGAAACCTTTCTATACTGTAACACATCTGGCCAATATTAAGGATAAAGGAACTGTGGCTTGAAATAAGATCTTTCTGTGCCATTGCCTTTAATGTCTAAATATTCCATTCCGAAGCATAATTGTGAACATAACATACCATGCTGTCTCTTCTGCTGACGAACCCCATAGACTTCTTATTTTCCTGCTCTATTTTCCATAGATTTACATGCCATTGAAATAATCATGAACAACGGGGTATTGGTCACCAGTAAAAACTCTACAGGTTTCCACAGAACTAAAATGTTGGAAATGTATAAGTTTAGCATTTTTATGGTCTTATTTAAACAGACAGAAGCAGGCACATGATTTTTCAATAGATGTATTTTTAGAGATAGCCAGACCGACAAGAATCAGCAAATATCTGGAAATGTCTGAGAGCAGAACTGGAAGCTTGGATCATTTATAAGATTGGGCAAGGTAGGCGTTGGCAGAGGTTCACAGAATAATTTGTTTATGCAAATTTAATTTTCCTGGCTGACTTTCCTATGAACATACTGGACTCAACAGTTTTAGACTGCCAGAGTTCAAACTCTGGAACTCAAGAAACTCTAGCATGTGCCTGTAAGGTATGCCAAGGATCTTTCTGAGGTATCAGATGGGATAGGGTCTGCTTAGAGAAAGAATGGATAATTTCAGCACATATAACTAAATGTACATAATTTATCTTAAATAAAGCTATATTTACCAACAATTTTATCATCTGCATTTTGATAAACAGGTACAGGTACTGAAAATGTCTTTTCAACACAGTTCAGCTATTATTGAAATTTGAAAGAAGCGTAGTCCAAGAGAAAGAGTATTCACTCTAAGCAAGCTCTTTTACATTTGAAGAAAATAACTTGAAACATTTTCTCTGACAAAACACATCTCAGTGTATTTGGTTATTCTAATAAACACAATTTTGTCTCTTTTCAGAAATACTGTGTATTAAAAAAACTGTTTGTATTTCCCACTATATTGGTTAAATACACTTCTAACGATTTTATTTCCCCAAAACACATTAACTCCTGCAGACAGGTTGAACACATGACCTTTTACATGCACTCCAATTCCAAACCCGACAAACACATACAGTGAATGCATAGCTTTTAATGTCTGTCTTTGCTGGCTAGCAAATGCCTTTTTATAAGCATCTGCAGTTACCCAATAGCTCCAAATATATAGATCACTCCTGTGCAGTTGGGATCTTGCATAATAATGGATCATTAAATATTATTACTATAGACATACTAAGTAAATTAAACTTGGACAATTATTCACAGTTCAAAAAGCAGAACTGAAACAAAAACAAAATCAAAATTGAATTGAAAAGTGAGCACTATATCTAGGATTCAGAAAATGGGCATTGAGTAAGGAGACACTGTAAACTGTTTCAGAAACACTATTATGGATAAAGAGTAGTAGTAGGATGAACAAGCAGGAGCAGTCACTCAAAGCTTTTTAGAGAAAACAAACCAAACAAAGGTTGTACATAAATCATTCTGCACTGTCAGTAAATGATCTAGGTATTTTTCCTGTGCATATGTAACTGAGTGATTAGATGAAGGTCATAAAATATAGTATATTGTGTATGATCATAGCAAATCCCTTCCTCATAAAAGCACTTCTTTATTAACAGCTAGGAGAATCTTGAATGGAAGAGTGTATTAGAGTCAAATAATCTGGCTCATAATGGATAATTTTCATACTTTATTGTTAGATAGTCTCCTCCTAATCTTACAATAAATCGATTTTAGCTTTTTAGTGAGGATTGTGTTAAATTGTTTTTCATGTTTGATTCTATGAACTCTTAGCAAAGTGTCTAAACCAAAAAGTTTGTAACTTTCCTTTTATTTATTTCTATTTCATGCTGGTAAACATTGCTGTCATCTCTTTTTTTTTTTCCTTCCCCCCCCCCCCAAATTAACATTTAACTCTGTACTCTTATGAATAATTAATTTCAATTTCAGTATTTATTCTCACCTTAAACATCTTTCAGTTTCCTTAAGGGACACAACTGATGGGTATGAGAATTAAAAACAATCTCCAGATATTTCAATTCATCCATAATACACAAACTAGTGGAGTTTTTAGTGCAAAATTAATGGAGCTTTCTTCTCTCAACACTTCATTTTCTCCTGTGTCTCTGGACCAAAAACCATTGCCAACAATAAAACACTAATTTGCTACAAAATCTCTGGAGCTCTGCCCTTTATTTTATACCTAATGAACTCTATCTGCAATTCTGTAATGACATGTGACACCATGACTCAGAGGTCCAAATGATACCCACAAAAACCAGAAAGACTGCCCAATGTGATAGACATTCTAAAAAATCTATAAAGAGCTAGAAACAAGAAAAAAATTGAAACCTTTCAAGTGGTAACTTTTTTTAACTACCTTGAGATTGGAGATGAAGATTAAGCTGACTTTAGCAGAAATTAGGTTTTGTGCTGGTATTACAAAGAATCTTAAACCTGCCTTAAAGGCAGGAAAAGATTTAAGGCAGACAGTGGGCAGGTGAAAAACAAGGACATATCACAACTGTAAATTATAATATTTTGACTATGATTATAAAAATGGGTGTGAAATCCCTAGTAATTTGTGAAATATCCTCGCATTTTACAGCAAATACGTCTGTGTGAAATTGTGTCAAGTCAATACTGACTTGATGTTAACGTATATATATATAGTTCTGTTAAAGGTATTCCACCACCAAGAGATGAAATGAGACACAAAAATAATTTTTTCTATGCCTAGATTCCACAGGATCACTGCTTAACCTATTTAATTAAAAAAAAAACCCCACCAAAAAACCAAAAAACAAACCCACAAACAAAAAAACGCAAATAAACATAATACTTCTACCCTAAAACAATGCTAATAAAAAGTTGAATTCCAATTAATACTGTAGCTTAATATTGACAAACAACATCCCATAACCTACCTCTGATCATGTGTAAAAGCAAGCCTTTTTCAATGGAAGACCAAACATACCCAGCAGCTATGTAAAGAAGGAACAGCAGACTGAAACATTCACACAAATGACTATCCTACTTTTTTCCAACCTGAGTATTGCAAAAAAAAGCCAGTGGTAAATAATAAACTAAACTGTTTAGTAACTTTGAATTATTCTCTGACAGAGAAAGAAGAGTTCCAGTTATGGACAGAGAAACTTCCCAGAGGACAGAACTTGCAGAAACAGTATTTCAAGACTGTCATCCAGGAGATAATGAAGTTCCCCCACTACACAGCTTTATGGGAGTATTAAGAAACTTCCTGAATTTAGGAAATGCAAGGTATATTTATTGTATCTAAATCAAAATAAATTGGGAATATTCTTTTAAAAATCTTGATCCAATCTCAAAAGACAACTTTCCACATCTACTTCATCAGTTCATGTGAATTTCACCAGAGGATCTAAATGATGGTAATACTGGGCCTGCAGCATGTTCCTACTCATTTGGGGAATTTCACTATTTCTGTAGTAAACATCCATTTTTAACATTCCAAATTTGGAATTTATAGCATTTAACTCAAAGGACACCACTGCACAGAATAGGGAAGCTAGGGAGCTGAAAAAAAGAAGTTACAGTCCAGGGGAATTAAATTTAGAAAAAAATTTGCACAATTCAGCTATAAGAATGATTGCTGAAATTAATTTTCTTTATTGTTTTGCATTTTTTTTAATGTAGAACTTGCAAGGAAACTTATACATTAGCCCGACTTTAGTTCCTACTTAATTCCACAGGAGAAAACAATTGGTTCTAGTGAGACTGGAATCAGACATTAAATGAATGCTACCAATCTAGTTCATTTTAGGAAACAATTAACTAAATGGGCTATTCTATACACACACAGAATACTTTAGTTCAGCTTATTATTAAGCTGATTCACATTAAAACCAAACAAAGCTCTTTTAAAATTACAAAGGACTGTTATCCATTCGTTAACAGACAAAAGTATAGTGCATTGAAGATGACTTATTTGAACTTCTAGAAACAATTCATCTTTCCTAATGTGTTTGAGACAACAACATGGTTGTAATAGGGTAAAAACGTGGTCTGAGAACCTCTGCGAGTAGTCAGAGCATTTAACACTGCTCAGGAAAACCTCAGCACCTCCTGTGTTGAGATCCCAAACCTCCTGATCATCTCCTCACTGGAGACCAACTCACTGGATTCAAAACAAACGGATGCAAAACCATCACCAAATGCTATTGCTAGTTCTGTTGCTTCCTTACATTCCCAAACAAGGAATGTACTTCCTTGATGCAATTTATTAACCACTGTTAATTATAATTGCTTATTGGCATCTAATCAGACACTGAAGCACTCCTCCAGACAAATTAAAGCCATTTTTTATCATGATCTTATTCTTTTTCATAACAACATGTTAATGCTAACCAACACCGTGAGCAAAAGAACTAACTAGTGTGACTCAAAGAAGGAATAGGTAAAAAACTGGTAAACTTACCCATTTATTGTTTATGGGAAGTACTACACTGAGCTTGCTTCAAAGCATCTGCCTTCAGCTAAGCCACTGACATGAAAAGTTCACTGGTGTAAATACATTTTCAAGCACAAATATTATCTAGTGACTTTATCTAGGAAATCTTTGCTGAGGAGTAGCATTTATTTTTTTTTTTCTAGTCTCTGTTCTTATCTGTTTCTTTCTATGTAACTGACAAAGCAAAGTGATGCCAAATAATTTATTCAAGGTCAAAAATGGCTCTGTTCACGTTACAATCTACATTTTTGGCTTCATATTTTGAGTCCTAAATATTGACCTGAATAACTTCTTTTCTCATTTGAGATATGTGCAAAACTCTTTTTCATTGCCATGCTGAAATCTATAGCTATGCTATGCTATGCTATGCTATGCTATGCTATGCTATGCTATGCTATGCTATAAAATAAAATAAAATAAAATAAAATAAAGAAAATATGAAAAATAACATTTCTTTTTGAAAGGAGTCAAAGTTCTACAGCACTCCATATACACAAGCTGCTTCTGCCTCTGTGGTAACATATTTAAGAAAGGGCAAAAGCATTTCTCCTCACTCCGAGGTTTTTTACATTCAAAACACTGCTATGTTCAGTAGCAGATTTGAGTAATTTATGATTTTCTTTCCAATACACAAAGAGTAATATTGAGTGCCTGACAACAAGCTATACAAGAACTCTGCAATTCTTCAACATGCTTTGAAAAACACCCATGCATATTTAGACTAGATTCTGCAAATCACTCTTTTATGCTATATTTTTCTGATTTGAAAGACAACATTCTTTGTTCAACTATTTCAAAGATGTTTTATTTTGTCTAAAATCGTCAACATAAAAGGAATATAAAACTGTTAATACTTTTAGAAAAAACTGTGAAGTTTATTTTGGGTATCATGTTGAAATTTTGCTAAATATCTTGCACAGTACTAGGCAAATATGAAAAAAGTGCACAATGCTGTGAACTTACATTACTTCTTCTTAAAGAAAATATTAGAAAGCATTCAGCCAAGTAACTCATGCAGTTTGGTCATTTGCTGTGCAGAGTGGTTTTGGATATCTATTTCATTGACTATTAGTATATCCAAATACTCTCTGCGCTTCCTTGAATATTGAATGTATAAGACATAATACACACAAAGAAAAATAGCTCCTAAAATAGATATTAGGCTTAAAAAAATGCCCAAAGAGGCCATTATTTTTTTTTATTATTATTATTATTATTTTAAGGAAACAGGCTTGGTATAGAGAACTGCCAGAGAAATGACCTCTTTAAATGGATGTAGTGAACATAGCCTACTTGCAGAGGCATCCACAACCATGGCTATAGTTCTCTTCCGGAAGACATACCTTGATTTAAATCCTAGCCCTTGTCTGTGTTCTCAGATGAGTGCAGTAACTAACTGCAGTAACTAACTAACTTTCATCTGCACTGCAAAGGGCATATGATTGCTGTTGCCCTTTCCAATGCAGATCAAAACATTTTTTAAAAAATATCCTCTCTGCATTTCAAACTAACAAATTTAAATTACTGCATATGAGGAAATTAATTCTAAAATAAACATCTATTAAGACTGCTATTAGTATTTGTTGTTGTATGGAAGCAATTTATTGAAGTTAAATACTATTTTGTGGTTAATATTTAATTTTTAAATATTGCATCCTCATTTTGTTACAGCTCTTCTCATTAGCAAATGATTCTTTTATTATATATATGTATACAATTGTATATATGTATATAATTATACAGTATATGTAAATATATTATATGTGGCGGCTTTTTATAAAATTTTTGATGCTTATCCATCTGTCCTCTCTATTTTTCCTGTGTAGACAGTAACAATGGCATTTATCCATTTCTTTTCTTTGTATACATTAACCTTTCAAAACTATTCTGAAGCAATCAAAACCTCTAAGCATCTGCAGAATACTATCAGTTCAAGCAAAAACAGTTATGCAGAAAACTTTTAAAATTTGCTGCGGTGTCTTTGGTCATCACCAGCGTCTGAGTGACACTAGATCTTATATCACACATGAAATTCAGCAATCTCAGAGACCCCTAACAATGCCATGGGTTGATCTGGGCCTTATGTGGAAGACTACCACGTACTATGTCACTAAAACATACTTGCGAGAGCACTTGGCTTTTCCTGGAAAATCTTCCACATCAGAACTTGTCCAGCGTATCTATTCGGATTACGAGTCTGATAGCTACAGACCTTGCATTATGGTGCAGCTGAAGATGATATTGCGCAGACCTATTGCTTTTCTGATTTGTCCCAAAACATATTAATGGTAACAGCTCAGATATGAGAGTCATGTCATCAGTGTTTTATCTTTGCCAACTGATCATTCAATTAAACAAGAAAAAGCAACTATCTCCCTTTGGGTGGGTTTCTGTATTCCTAACTGAATTCAGCATTTCAATTCATTCTGATTTTGTCCAAATAACTAAAATGACTGAGACTTTATAAAAAGTTCCTGTTGCCACATGATGATGATAATTCAGTATGAACAAACAAACAGGCAGCCATTAGAGAGGCACAATAAAGACCTCTAAAGACATCAAATCTAGGCTTGCAGCCAGGAATATCTGGAATGCTCCCATTCTCTCTAATGTTCCATAGGTAACAGCACACGCACACGAAGTACTGCACAAACCCCTTAATCCACAGGATGAACATTAGACCTTTAAAGAGCAGTTGACTATTTATTTCCCCAGTAGTGATTGTACTTTAAGTCTACAAAGCTGTCAGCAAATTTTCTCAAACCCAGTTCTGTTGCCTGTACACATGGGGAGTTCACATAAAAGTCAATGAGTTCCTTGAGTTCCTTGAGCAATGGTACTTCACCACAGAAAGATAAGAAAATTTGGCATTTCTTATTATAAAATAATTACTAATTTTCTTGATTAAAACTGAATAAAATTCTCATGGCATTGAGAAAAAAAGTGTTCTGTGAGGTATATGTTATACTTAGACTGCAAATATCCTAACAATGATGACTCAAATGGAAAAAGTATGACATTTTCATTTGTAGACATGCCTGTCTATGTAATGTAATTCAAACAAGGGATTCTTGATAGATCCATCTTTGAAATCAGGCAGGTATAGCAGGGGCTAAACAATGAAAAGGGGTTAGAAGGTTTAATAAATGGTTGCATAGCAATATGAGGTGACGATCTCTGCTTTGCAGTAGCTATCCTTGTCTCTACAAATGGTAGTGTAAAACAGAATTGGAATGCAGATTGGCTTTCTGAGAGGCCTGCGTTTATATGGTTCTTGGAAATATCACTGGATATATGGTGAATATAATGTTTAAACTAAATCTCCTTTTCCATTTACCAACATCTACTTCTTGGTACTTCTGTTACACTAACGCATTCCCCTCCTGATGCACTCTGTGAGAAACTGAGTAACCAATACTTTTCTATTACAGTTTTCTAGCTTAGCTCTGACAAACATGTGAGCTGATATTCTATTTGAAAGCTCAGTAATACTAATTTTACAACCCCCATCATTCCCCAAGTCACCACTGATATTATATGCCATATTCTCCACTTTTCTTCCACCATTTTACAGCCTCTTTTACCATTTCATTAAAAAAAATAAAAATCAAGAACCTTGAACTACTTTTTTCTCTTTAATAAAATTGTGCAATTCCCTAGAAATAGATAGGATATCAGCATAAAAACATTTTTAAGATTCTTCTCCCAGCTGCACAGTATTCCTTCATATTCCCTAGCACTATGCCTTACCAACAATAGCACAGACCTTTGAACAGAAATTTCCTTCCTGGAGAAGACAAAGTGTGCCACTTAGGATCCCATAGAGAAATTAAGGAAATTTTTTTTTTGCTGTTGTTTGTAATTTATTTTTGCTATCCATCTTGGGCCATGAGAAGATAATAAGGAATATTTGGGTTTGTGTGCCTACATTTTTTTCTGTACCTTTTTTTTCCCCTCAGAATTATACTCTATTTCTCATCGGTCTGAAATTGTTGACTCCACATTTGTAAGGAACAGACATACAAATATGTGAAAATGGTCCAGGACAGACTTATCTTTGTCCAAGCAAAACAGACCAACCGTTCTCATGAAATCAGAATAATTGTGTTTTCTCTACCTGTCTCTCCTTATCACTTTATCACATGCAATACAATGCTTCACCATCTGCCTGAGGGGTAAGCAGACTATTTTAAAAAGTACTACAAATATGTCTGCATCATCAGGCTCTCTGTAATGACTCGGTCACTCCCTGAACATCGTAAAAGCCAGAGGAGAGCAAATTCAACTCCCTTTCTTTATTTTTATACCCCAAAACATAGGGATTAAATCAGCATGGAATGGAGGCTATGGGCCTAGATAACCAAAAATTACTGACAATCCAAGAGAAGGTATGGCTTGCTTCATCAAAATTTCTGGATGCAGGCAGGGAAAACACCGAAAAAAGTCAAATGGAAAAATTATGATTAAGCCAAAGCCATAAACACTTGTTTCTAGCTTCTTTAACCCAGCTAGATACCACTGTTGAGCTTCCTTTTTTTTGTTCCTGTATTATCCTCAGTGGCCATGGAAGTCAACTAATGCGATAAACAGAAGGCCCAAATATCCAAAACTTTTGCCCCAAATCCAGCTATTGTAATTGTGCAATTGAGGAAATAGGTATTCTGAGATAGATTCAAGCTAATGAACTAGCTGACTAAACCCTTAGGTAATGGACTAGCAAGAGGCTGTTTGTAAATCATCAAATGGCTTACAGAAGTCTACACAAGTCACTTGTAAAGAACAAGATGTGCAGACTAGGGCACAACCAAATTCAGATTTTAAAAATATACAACATGAGTTGAATATATGTTGCTGATAACTCAATCTGTCATGTTTTTTAGGGTATGAATTAAGCAATAAGCTCTGGTAAGGTGATAATGTATGAAAATAGGGGAAGACATGATGTAAGAAACTCTACAAATGAGAGTATGGGGGTTATTTTGGATTCAAGCTGCTGCAAGCTAAGATGTTAATATATGCTGTTTGATCTCAGCTTAATGCTTGTGATCTATGAACTTGTGCTGACAACAAAAATAAAAAACACTGGATACCAAAGCTAGCTTTGAGTAGCATGGGCAAGGCTAAGTAAATCTTCCCCATGGAAGTGGCAGGACTAGAAAAAGACTGCAGAAGTTCCCACTGTAATTAGTGGGTGAACATCAATACTCTTGGACTGACTCAGCTTTGAGGTTGACAGCCATGGCCAAAGAGAAAAACCGGCCATTAAGAGTGGCATATCCAGCAAAGCGCAGCCAACAGTGACATCTGTCATGACAACACAAATATGAAAATAGTAGATATTCGATTGTCTTTGCTCACTGTTTCTGTCACTTAGATACAGGGATTAGATCATGAAGAAAGTGAACGAATCTCTAACAGTGAATGTGCAATATCATAAATTACATCTAATTACAGATAAGCTGGGAGTAAATGACTGTGGGTGTTATAAAGAGCTGGCCAGACATCACTCCAAAACAAAGGCTCCATCATGATAAGATTGAGGAGAAATGCTGGTAAACTGTTAGGGAGAAAGGGAAAGGGTTGAACCGTATCATTATTCTCCTCAGTGAAGATATTCTCACTGGACAGATATGTCAAACCATTAATTAAAATTATCCTTGTCTTATTTTTATTTATAGGCTGGACAAGTAGTATAATCAAATTTGATTTTGTATAGGAGAACAGTTTTTGATTTCATATGCTTGGTATAACAAGGTAATCTGCTGTTTCTTGTGTTATTCTACCTAATACATATTACGCAAAATAGATAGTATCCCTGTCATGTCAAAGGTACTTAACTTCGAGTGAAATCTTGAATCTGTTACAGTCAATGGAATTTTTTCCATTACCTTCAACTGGGCTGTTTTGCACTCAGTAGGCAAGGTAACACTTAAAAAAATATTCAAGCTATAGATTATAAAAAGAAGAAAATATAGGATTTAAATAAAAATCCATTATAACTTTTTGATATTTTTCAATAGATTTTCAACAGTGTGAATAGTGTTTCACTGATTTGTTGAAAAAATAAACATGGATGTTGTTCTAAGTTATTTAAGACCTCAACTGTTTAGTAGTGCAGCATTTTGTATAGGAAACGACTAATTCAGAGGAACAAATGAGATTAGTTTCTTTTCATTTAAAATGCCTGTTAAACTTCTGCATTGTGGACCCTCAACCCCTTGGGGAAAAGAAAAAAAAAAAAGAAAAAGAAACAAAGAAATTAAAAATCCCACAAATGCTTCTAGAATATAAAATTTTAGCTGTAAATCAAGGTTAAGCAAATATTTCTGAGACTGATCAATACCACTGCTTGAAAAAGCTTACATTACAAGCCATTCCAATTCTTTCCCAAAATGTTTACCTAAATTAGTTGAAAGGCCACAATTTTGTTCAACAAGAAATTTTAATTAAGCCTTTTGCTTGAAGTGTTTCTGCAATTACTCCCTTTGGTTCCATTAGGATGTAGCCCCAATTAAAATGTATTGTTAATATTACAAGATAACACCTGCTGGTGGTACAAAATTGAAGATAGGCCTCCATGTAATTTTAGATTATTCCTTTCTGTGAGTTTTTGCAATTATTTTCTGTCAATAATGCTTTTTTTCTATTCTCTTGCCAATGAAATATTTTTAATCAGTTCACTCAAACACTGAGCCTGTGAAAACAGGCGAGTTCTACAAAATTAAATACTTTTTGTACTGTAGTATTCATTTAAAGCTTTTTGTTAGTATTTTTTGTTGTAGTAAAATGAAGAGTGAAAAATTAATAAAGTCACAGATTTCTGTGACTATAGCAAGGAAATATTGTAACTGTGAGGGAATAAAAGTTGGGATTCGATCTTTCAACTTTGATTCACATTGTTAGTCCTTACTCAAGTGATTATGCCCCCTGAGGGCTTATGTACATGTATTTTCCCCATTAAGATTCTCTGTCTAGGCTTGAGTTATTCATAAGCAGTAAATCCACCAGATCAAAGTCTTTCATATACATTTGTTTATCTGTATTTTTAATGTCTTTCACTTATTTAATAGTACTATGCAGATCTACAATTGTTCTGTATTTCTTGCATTTGATAGTATGTAAAACTTGTTCTGATTGAAAGCACGATTAAGTTAATGGTCAACTAGATTTCAGAAGAACCTCTTGACATACGGGGAGAAAAAAGGAATGAACAGTTATATTAAATAACTAAGAAAAATAGCAATTCTAAATACAAAAGTAACACTATATAAGCATGCTATCATTTGTTGCAGGATCCTGTGGATTATTTTTTGGTGATCAAGAAAAAGTCATAATTCTATTTTTTATTCAGTATCATTACAAGAACTTTCCTAATAATATATAAAAATTTGACCCATTTTGCATAAAGATAGTAACAGAGATCTTCAGATTCCACCAATTCCACTCTACTAAAAAAAAAAAAACCAAACCAAAACAAAAAAGCCAACAAAAAAAACATTTCTAAAGAATGACTAATTCTTGGAATTTTGGCCTATGATTTACTAATACTTAGTCTCATATTTTTCGGTATTTATTAGATTAAAACTAAATCAGAAATAAGAATTTGTTAAGATTCATGTTCAAACCTTTACGAACATTGTCCCAAAGCCTACCACCACATTTGTATATGGGTTCACCAAGTACTTGAGTATTTCTGTTAAACTCAGACTGTCCACTCCATTGTGAAAACTCCTGAAGAGTCTGAAGGACCTCTTTTCAATCTGTGAGGACTCTAAGGTAAGGAGTGCACCTTGTGGGTATTAATGGCTCATCATGAGATAGTGAGAGTCTCACAGAGACAGAACTGGGTCAGTCTTCAAATAAAGTGTTTTAGTCCAGAGCCTGACCCTAGAAAGGAAGGTGATTTCCCCTGAAAGCTGAGATAGTGGAAGGAGACATCAGAGGATCTGTCTCTCACAGCTGCAAGGGGTGGACATTCCCTACCCTGCATTCCATTGTGGGCAGCAGCCACACACCCCCAATCTCCACCTGGTCTCTTCTTCTGAGCTGAATACAGAAGTCACAAAACAGTCTCCTGACCAAATCTCACTAGCTATTGCTTATGAGGGCCATGTACCAAAAGAGATGATGGATCAAATGCTACTGGGAAATGAGTGAGTGAAACAATCAAATTTCAGTGAATTCACAGAATCACAGAATGGCTGAGGTTGGAAGGGACCTCTGGAGGTTTCGAGGGAGTATGAAGAAATACTCAATGCCTCCTTTGGAGGAAAGTGGGGAAAACAGGTAACACAGAAACATTTTGGGAGGTTATGCCTTTTTAGTGCTCATATTTCAATTACTACACAAAATCACAGAAGAGTTGAGGTTGGAAGGTACCTCTGGAGCTCCAACCTCCTCCTTTGCTCAAAGCAGAGTCAGCTACAGTTGACCTGGTCTATGTCATCAGCTTCTGAGTATCTCCAAAGATGGAGACCCCATAACTTCTCTGGACAACCTGTTCCTGTAAGGGTTTACAATGAAAAAGTTTTTCCTATGTGCAAATTGAATTTTAAAAAGGTATTCTGCCTTGTTTTTCTCTCAGGGAAAAGAAAATTCAGAAGGATATTAATCTGTAAGGTCAAGATGATGTCTTGGCAGAGCTCTTAAATCTGTCTCTTCTCCTTGGACTGTATTGCAATGCAAATCATGCAAACTTGCAGTACGGAGGTAGTCAAGCAACAGGTACCATCGTGTCATGCAAAAATTGCTGTGAGGAGAAATAATATGTGTTTTGCATCTGAGAGTTTATTTGGGTCAAGATGGTGTGAGCAATTACATGTTAAGAAGATGGTAACACCACTTGCATTAGAAGAAACGCTTGTGTGATACACTCTTGAGTGGTCCACTGTCAAAGACACCAGTGTCTAAGGGACAGCTGCCCTTCAGAAACATCTGAACCACATGTATAGTGGAACTGTATGGCCTCAGAGGACAGACTGTATCTAATTAAAAGAAAAGCACATATGATGGACATGAGAGATGCTTAGAACCATCTGCTCTGCTACTGATAAATCCTTTTACATCGCATTGTTTGCCAATGAAAACATAGCCTTTTGGAAAAAAATAGTACACTTTCTTCTGACAAATCTAAAGCCCTGCTGAAGATACTGAGTCACGCATGCTGCTAAGGTTATAATTTTTAATGGGCTAGTACATGAATAATAGGAATTTTATTAGCCATATAGTACAGGTTGTTAATCAGTTCAAGTTGCTTACAAGTTTCAATAACACGTATATCCATTACACTGATGCTTTTGTAAATAAAGCTCTAATAATATAGTTATGATTTTTTAGATCTTTCTATACATAATATTTATATGTGTACAAATACATCTGTAGGTGCTAGATAATAAGTATCGCTATGACTGGGTTGCCATCTTTTGAATGGACATAAAACTATGTAATAAAGTCCAAAACAATTTTTTAAAGGGTGAGGGGGTAGAATGGTTTTTTTAACTGAACTATTCTGGTACAATTATTACTCAGGTGATTACATTCTTGCCTAAATTCCTCTGCAGCTGGATGGAATATACTACCTACTTTCCACACAGTGATGAACAGACTGAGCTTTCCATTTTAAACCTGTGAAATGTGTTAGCTAAAACCCTTCCCTAGCTTAGAAGCACACTGAAAGATCTTGGTAACATCTGGAAAATATTTTTACTTCCATCAGTGAAAATATCCATTTCTCAAAAATAAACAAGCTATGACTTTTTAGTATTCCAGTATGTCCCTGATTTTTTTCCTTCTTGACATCCTATAATTTGTTTTTGTGCCACAAAAGATTCATCCTGTGCATTTCCAATGGGCTTGGTCTACTGTGGTACATTGAAGTTCCCACTGAGCTTTTGCTGCTTTTCTCTTTCCTTTTCAACATATAACCTGACTTAATGCAGCCCTTCTCCCTGATGAGATAAAAAATGGCAAATTCCACCAGATTGGTCTTCCTAACATAATGATATAAGAAGTAGGGGGAAAGGAGACTGCTCTCTGCAGATTTAGCTACTTCTGAGCTCCTATTCCCAGTCTTTTACAGCTCAGATGTTAAGTGTTTTTTTCCCTCTCAGATCCCAAAACATCTAATTCCACAGCATCCTCTGCTGAACTTTCCCATGCTGTAGCTGACAGCCCTCACATTCACAGTATCACACGACAAAAACCAGCTACACAAACAGACCAGGAGAACTTTGAAAAAAATGTCTGCTTTCAAATACGGTGGAGTCAAGTCTTATGCTGCAGCGGTTTCTTTGTCTCTACTTTTTATTAGCAGTATTTTCCCTCCATCTCACAGATTTTTTATTAGACCTAATAGTTATGATTAAATAGCCAATGCTAAAATGCTTTCAAAATTCTTCATGTGTTTACCACATATCAAGAAACAGGATTTTTTTCCTTTTGTGTTTAACAGCATACTCTATATAAATACACAGTTCTGAAAGGGATATTAAATGGCATCTATACAGTTATGTATGAAAGCAACTGCAGTCTAAACTAATGCCAAGGGGTAATGACAGCCTAATTGGCTTGGCTTGTTTGGCACGTCATAAATGTTTTTACAATGGTTCTTAGCAGATGAAGAGTCAGAAAACAAATATCTGCAAGTTGTGGAGAAATTACTATAAAATAGTAAAACACAGCCTGTTAAGGCCTTCCTAAAATTGGTTCCATATTCTACCATCTGTAATGTTAACAATTCAGAAGACATTTCTCTGAGCTGTAAATGCTATTTGTCTCATGGACAAGCCTCTTTCTCTTATACTTACATTACATTTCAACAAACACCGTAGTATACGACAGTGATTAAAAATGTTGTTCTTCAAAGAGTGAGTTAACTGTTCTGACATGAATAGTGAAACCATTATAGATTATATAGGACCCATTCTTTTGTTTCTTAAGGTTTTAGCATTAGACAAAGACCAGTCCATCTTCTGTGAGATGTTCTTCTATGAGGCAAAACCCTGTGTCACATAAACAAGGAGCAGCGACCTGTCCCTCTAACTTGCTGATTTACACAGGACAAGTTCCACACACATAGTGCTTACTTTTCTAGATGTAACCTGTTCAAAAAACTAAGAGTTTTGTTAAAATCTGTGAAACAGAAAAGGACATAAAGAAAAAGGATATCAACAGTAGTAACACAGATTGTTGAAACAGAGCTAGAGGTAATTTTGTTGCCAAGGAACAATCAGCATGTAGAGTCAAACACAAGCTATACATGCCTCAAAAATAAGAGAATAAGCAACCACTGTTACTTGATCTGCATCCTTTGAGAGACAATATATTCTGTGCAACCATTGCCCCCCCCCCGAACATTTTTTTTAATGGTGTAAAAGATTCAGAAGATGTTAATGTAGGTACCTTTATTGATAGGACATCCTAGGTTATCTTCATAACTGTTTTGCTACAGAAGACTGGAAAAGCAGTGTGAATTGCACAGAACACAGGCAGAAAGTGGAAATATAGGTTGTAAACTTCTTCACTAATGGATCTTTTCTGGTGATCTTAGATAATGGGGTTCCTTTTCATGACACAGTAGCCCTGGATGTACTCTCAGGAGACTTTGAGGAGAAGACAGTACTGTCGGATACTACATATTCCCATATACAATAGCTGAGAGGTTTTTCCATTAAAGGCAGACAGGGTCATACTACTCTGCAAAACTTTCCGAGAAAAGGAAGACCAATTTGTTTTTCTCCATTTTCAGCCATTTTCTGTGTCCCAGGGGACTTTTAACTAAACAGAGAGAAAAAAATAGCTGGAGAAGAGATTGGAAATAAGAGTGACAGCTAAATACTAATTGTATTCAGCATAAATACAGAAGCTAACTGGAATCTCAAGAAAAAAACTTGGCACTCATGAATTTTGGCATAGAAATTCTTCTGTCCTGATTGTTGCTTATACCAATTCAAGCATGTATTAAATAATAGCAGTAATTTAAAAACTGCAGTAAATTAAGACAAACTTCATATACTCTAAAATATCAGTTGATGACAGCTGAAGCCAATAGTTACAATACATTGATTTTAACTGGTATTTTTCGTCTATAGGATACTGTGTCCCCAAGCCTTTCAGCTAGCAGGGTCATTGTAAGGACATCTTAATTTAAAGAATTCAGGAAGAATTCCTTTTGGAACAATACGTTTATATGTCAGTAATCCATGTATATTTAATGAAATTTTTTTTTTTCCTTAAAATCCAATAATTTCTCCAAAACAACTGATCCGCAAAATTCTAATTTTATTTGGTGATCTTTGGGGAATCTTTAACACATTGATTTTTTTTTTTTTTGGTGGTTACTGTTCATGTTAGATCAAGAACAATTCTTCTTTATTTCATTTCTATAACCCTACAATTTTATCAAGTGTTGCTAAGATTGTTACTTTGTCAAAGTGATGGCAAAACAATAAAAAGGGATGGATAAGTGTAAATTCATTTTCCCTTTTAAGTTTGCTGTTATTCAGTTTTACTCTGGATATATTCATTTGAGAATGACAGATAGTCTTAAAACCACAGACAAAGCTCATCAATTTGACTGAACATAGAAATTTTTTCTAATATTCTGATACTCTTAAGTATACCTAATATCTCAACAGCCAATAGAAAACTATCTTGAAATTAATATTGTTTGTCATCTACTATGAAAATCCACAGTGTATCTCGAACTGTTATCTTTTGTGCCTCAATTTTATGTTTAAATTAGAATTTAATTATTCGAAAGTGCTCACATTCCTCAACTCTGTGGCTAAATTCCCAAGCAATTTCAAGGATTATTTAAACAATTTGAGCTCCTGAGCTTGGGACTTGCCCATGAGGTAAAAAGTGGCTATTTTCAATTTGAAACTGGTACATGGCATACATGCCATTCAGAAGGCAGTAAAATCTGCCACTCCACGATCGTTACAGACCTGTGGATAAAGACAAAGAAAGAAAAGGATATAATTTGATTTGCCTCCAACTTTATTAATTTAACTCATCTGGTGACTATCCAGTAATAATTCTTCCAATGAAGGTCGTAATTCTTCTTTAATTGTTTCCACCTGGTACAGTACTGCTATCAGTCCCCTCTTCTTCTCTACCTTTCTGTACTTGGCTCTCAGCCCATCACTCGTCTTCCCAGTCTATCCTTGTACTAACATTAAGGGGCAAGGGCAAAGATGTTTGGTTTTTTTGTTGTGTCAGACCACAGAACCTCCACCTTGGCTTCCTCCAGTGCTGGATGCTTTCTGTGTGTTAGTCCTTATTCCTGTATATGCCTTCTGAGAATGAGCTTCTGCCCTGCTCCTGCTACAGTCTGACATACTGAGCTTTTCCTTATAATCTACCCCCTGAGATTCTGCAAAGTAAGTTGAAAATTACTAACAACCTCTGACTTTTCTAATCCTTTCTCCCCTTCCCTACCCCTTTCATACTTCTCCCCATACAAAAACCAGCCCCCCCAAAAAAAAAATCTTCAACAAATAATGAAACTCCTTTAGCAGACAAAAATCTTCATCAGTAAATTAATGTACAAACCAGAAAGTTAAGGTCTACTAACTCAAGCATTCAAAGACACTTGTACTACAAAGTCAAGATTTGTATACTTAAGTAAACGCCATTTCTTAACATACTAACCCAACTCATGCCTTGCCATGCTCCCAGGTACCCTGAGGAGAAAAGGGGAACTGTGAGACCCTTAAAGAAATTAATGTGGACAAAGGTCATCTCTTCCTTCCTTCCCAACACATTGCTTTTATGATTGCAGCAACTTCATTTTGGAGAGTCAGACTCTAAATATGAAATCTGTAAACACTTTTTGTTATTGGTCATTTTTCACTGACAAGGTTTTACCGTGTTTCCTCATTAGGGTATGGATCATGAATGGAGTTTTAATTTTGGAACATAAACACAATTTACACACTAGTAAGCATACAAACTGTATAGTAAATATGTAATGTTAAGACAGTAAGCAGTAAACACTTTTGGAGAAAACTTAAATTGCATTTTCAATCACAATAGGTAAGACTGATTGGTAATGGTGAACTTATTTACCCAGGAACACAGACTTGGCTAGACAGGAAATTTTGTATTAGTGGGATAGCATTTCACCATTTATCGATTTATGTCTAAAATAAATGAGAATATATTCTATTGCTCTTGAGGTGGATGACATGAGATTGAAGTAGGTATTTTAATATCCTGTTTAATGTCAAGTTAGAAAATTAGATTCTTCCTTAACCTTTGAGTTTTAGTCATAAAAAGACTGATGCTTCAGGACCTCCCAGTGTTTGAAGATATACCAGCTATTCAAATGGAAAGGGCTGACAGCCCCAGGGCTGGCAAAATCCTTAGCTGTTTACAGGAAATACACTTCCTGTCCATTGGGTTGTGAAGGTAGCTTAATAATTTTGAATGAATTCATGTGAAGCTATTGGCACATATTTTTTCAGGTATGCTAAAGAATGCTGGGTAGCATTGTTAATAAGGTTTATCTGGAGTGATAGAATATATATACAAAAAAACACCCCCAAACATTTAAGGGAGAAATGAGTTATATCAGAAAGGTCAAAAAAAGCCATTGAACTGTGAGCTTCATATTTTGAGACAAATTCATTGCACTTCCCTACTTACACTATTGCTGAAGGGAAAAGTGTTACCTATTCATGTGAAAGGCCCTTCTCTACCTATAACGTTGAAGTTAAAAAGAATTATATATTTACAAAACAAAGATCCCATATTTCCTATTGCTTAAGCAAATTTGACACACTAATAGTTCAAAATAATAGATTTTCCTGTTTCTTGTTTCTGGAACATTTGCACAGCACTACCTGTCAGCAAATTTGTTTAAGATTCAAGAGACTGAATAATAATGATTCTCTAATTATTCTTCAACATTCAATGTCTTCCAGAAATCGTACTGCAGATCATCCTCCTAAGGTAGCTTTGATGTCCATAATTTTTAGCAAAGTCCTTCTACCAAAAGAGTGTCTTTAAGTTCAGTTTGTTTATTTTGATTTGCTGCATATACCACGTTTATCAGCTCAGAGCAAAAAGATGAATGGAAATAAACAATGACACATTTGCAATAAGATTTTTGTGGCAAAGACCTTTACTTAGATATTGCGGTCTCAGTGCAATCACAACTTCCTTTGTAAATGACAGATCTAATTGTAAAATTAAAATCATGGCTCCATGAGGGGGAAAAAAAAAATGTAGAAGACTCAATATCTACTGTATGTCTAGATGTGGCTGTATTCCCAACAAAATCATTCTTATTATTCATGAGTTGATATACAATTTTTATCTCTCCATAACATGCAGCATTTATTTACCCTTACATTTTGAGGCACTATAGTTTCTGCTGACATGGGTATTTTCCCAAAATAGAACATTACAGCAGTCTTCTGCTAGACGTTTAAGCCATGTGTATGTTTATTTTTTTAAATTTCTTTCTTGAGCTTTCTAACTGTGAGCAAGCTGGGAAAGTCGAGGCATGATGAATGAGAGTTTGCTTTAAAACAAAGAAAAAAAAAAGTATGTGTAGACATTTGATGTAACATTGAAAAATTCACAGCGTCCTACCTTGAAAACAAACATTTCCCGGCGAAGAATAGCCAGAGTGTTGAAGTTCCCATCACAGATGTTAGGCTTGGCTCCAGGATAGGAAGGTTTGTCACCAGTGGGTGGCCGGGGAGGTTTAGGTTGCCTGTCATTCTTCCGCGGGTCTGCTGGAGGGATTGACCGATGTGGGGGCACCGTTGGCAGAGGTCTTGTTGGTGGTGGGATCCTGTCAGGTGGACCTTCAAAAATAGCAGCAGGATGTAATTTACATGCCCACATGCACTCAAAGAAGAAATACACACAAAAACCTGCTGTAAGCAGTGCAAATCCTACAGTGGAAGAGGAATGGAAAAAGTGACCTAATGTACCTTTCCCATGTTGCTAAAACATATAATGAATAACTACCATAAAACCAAGGCATGAATGAAAAAAAAAATAACTACTTTTCACTATCCAGAATCTTCCTTCCTTATTGGAACAACATTCCAATAAAACCTGCAAATGATGCAGAGTCCACCATAGTCCAATCATTGACTATTTTACAAAATAAAGGGAAATACAAAACCTGTTCCTGATAAGATCAGCAGCAATCAATGGGTCTTCAATGCATATTTGTAACTTCAACCCAACAATTCACATATGCATATATGTGGCATACCTGATATTTCCCACTGACCCAATTTGTAGGCCAAATAATGTCATGTACATTAGTGACAGGACATTCCCAGCTTTCCCCAATGCCCCTTGCTAGGTATAGGAGCTCTTGAAACTGGATTTCAAATCCTAGGCATTCACATAAATAAAAAACATAATTCACATGTTTTCTTCAGTATTCTGAAATTAATTACTTCTTATTTTAATTTGTATATTCCAGCGAGTCTTACAAAGCTAGATACCTGATAATTAAAAGAATTGTTCTGAGGATAAAAGGATTTAAAAAAACCCTAAAGTGAAAAACTAAAACTCTGTACAGTGGTTTTAAAACATTTTTCTTCTTTCAAATAAATTTTCTGTCATAATATACAGAGTTTGATGATAGGTTAAATAACTTTCCTACTCATAATTTCTCTATCCGTCAAAGGGTCGTCCTAGGTGGATGCTGCTCATAACCCTAAAGGCATACTGGATGACTTGCAATGTGTGTACTGAAATTGCCTTTCCCTTTTTGCAAATATTGTTACATTGACATATATTCAAGGTACAAAAAGTTAAGAAGTTTCAGTTGGATCAGTAAGATTTCTGGAAACAAGATGAACACTTTAATTTTGCTCATTTTATTTAGGCCTCTCTCCAAGTCATTTAAATACACAACGAATTTTGACTTTTAAAAATAAATATGATTTGCATGACCAGCTTCAGAAAGACTTTTAAATAGTAAGACAACTCTAAAACTGCATAATGGCATTTGAATTTCTGATATTTTTTCAAAAGAAGTATACTTTTTAAAGAACAAGATGGACTATGTAAGGAAATACATAATGTAATAAGGCATTTATTTCATTCACAATTTTAAGGTTTGTGACATTTATAATTTATAGTTAATAATAGTGTTTCAAGGAATACTGCAGACCAAAGTAATTATTTTAATAGGCATGACATTTTTATTGAGGCATATGATTCCAGATCACCTCTTGATTTTAAAGGGAGCAAAGGAATCAGTTTGCAGTAGCTCATGTTGGAAAGTTTTTAACCCCAAACCAAAGTTTTCATATGCCATTTGGTGGTGATGTCAGATATTACTTCCCAGGGGTAACACATTTCTCCTAATGTTTAGCCCACAGCTGTTAGAGCTTAGCAGCTAGTTTTTAGCAAAGTATTCTTGTCTAGCCCTTAAGTCTAGACTACCAACTTATGAGGTCATGAGAAACAGCCTTCCTTCCAGCTAATCACATAGGAAAAAAAAAAACCCCACAAACAAACAAAACTTGATCTGCCAATCATTTTGAAATTGTTATTTATGCTTTATGTAAATATGTATCAATGCTTGTTAATATAATATTTTAACAAGCTTGTTAATATAAAACACCATGGAGGCTGCAGAGTTCTAGTTAGTACTAAAGTAATTTTACATGATCATAGTTGACTTTTCTGCCTGTAAAGATAAGGAATGGCCCTGATAATATTCAATATAAATCTGACAGTTAAACATTGAAATTGAAAATTCTGAGTACAAAATCAAATCCAATACAGAATTAATTGGGGAATTTTAAACAACACAATTTCAAATGATATGTACTGGAGACATAGCATTAGCATACAGATACCACAGATTTTTCACTGTAGGAGAGAAAAGCAAAATATACTTCTAAAGAAAAAAACCAGACTATTTAACAGATACCAACAGAATCGAAGTCTTTAAAACCAAGAACAAAACCATGTCTTTGGAAATGTAAGGAACAGTCATACAGGAGTTAGTGTTAGATTCAACCCATAAACGAAATACTGTTATTGTCTTGGCTTTTTTTTCTTTTTTAATTTTCAGTTACCTTGCCTTATCCAATTGAATTCAATACCTGTAGAATTTATTTACATCACATTTATTTACATCACATATGTCTGTTATATCAGGCCATTAAAAAACTAAACAAACATATTTTAAAGAAGTGGGCCTTTTTCCCCTTAGGGAGTTCAAAATCTTGGGCTGGTAATACCATTCTTTTGAGATCAATTTGCTATATTTATTACAAGAAAGGGTTTTTCTAGGACTACAAATTTTGTACTCCCAGGGAACTGTTTAGTATTATAACTGATAAACTGAGAAGCAATCAATTCATCCAGTTACATGAGTTTGGACTGCTGTGGAAATAAGCTTATTATGATTTTTCATAGTTTGGGACCCTTTTGCTGATATTTTATTTATGGCTTTTTAAAATTAAAATTACTATTCCAGCTGAATGCAAGTTGTGAACAATGATAGACAAAGTAAAAGAGCTTAATAAAAATCTTTGGCCTACAAAGGCCTACACAAAGGCCTTTGGCATAATAACTGGCAGAGTCTACACTAACAAACTATTTTGGAGAGGTGGTAGGGACAGGAGGATCTCAAATGTATTCTAAAGCTAAAAAATTATGTTGCTTAATTAGAGCATGACATACCGTATATCTTCTGGATGCCCTGTAAATCATCATTAGGTAGTTTGAAGTTGTCAGTTTCCATATACTGGTAAAATGGAGCCATGATTGCAGTGGGATCATTAGAGTGCTCCAAGCCCAGAGCATGTCCGAGTTCATGCACTGCAACTAGAAATAGATCATTTCCTATGAAGAGAGGAAAGGGAAAAAAGACCTTTGAAACTATAAGCATAGTAACAGAAATAACACAAGTGGAGGACTCTGCACTTTAAAAATATTTTCACTGGATTTGAATTTTACAAGGTAATGCTTAATAATGAATCATAAGGATAATGTGGTAGCAAAGGCAGCTTTCCCTTTTTTTTAAACAAGGAAACCATTTTTGTTACATATAATATATGATCACCTTACAGACACAATAAATGTAATCTTTTTTAATTGATGTACATGATTACTGTAGGGTTCAAGTGTCATACCTCATGCCTAGGCTTGTGTGCAATTTCTGACTTGAAGTTGATGCTGCAGTGAACCTGAGTAAAAATGCTTGCATCAAGACATAGTTCCAAGAGGAAAATATCCTTGCTGTGTGTGGTAAACTTCACAAATTGAGGACTACCTATTTAGGACAAACCCCACAGGGAACTTAGTCATCCAAGCACTTGCAAACAGACCCCTGCTGATTATTTGTAAATGTCCATTTCTGAATCACCATAACTGCAGTCCTAATGAGGAAAATATGGATGTTGCTCTACCCTTCTCAAAATAGGATGCTCTTACTTATTTCATTCTGTAAGTCAGTCCCTTATAAGTGTAGTTGCTTACTTAAGTATTAGGACTTTTTGATTTTTGTAGGTCTAAAAAATAAAATAACACATTCATGTTATAGACTGATTTAATTTTTTGTTATATTTTTCTAAAATTCATCTTTTCAGTTTTTATTACAGGATATTGGACACAACTAGAAGTTTTGACAGTAGAATTATGGCACTCTGTGAAGCAAACAAAAATCAAAGCCAAAGGGATTATTTCTATAAAAATTTCAGAGCTGGACCTCTATGGCATTAATTTTGTCCGGTTTTATTCATCTAAGACTTAGTTCAGCATATCTTTCTATGAGTGTTTTGTACAGATTCTGTAGTTTACCTGTCATATTATGAGACTTTGGAAAAATATTTTACATCAGGAGAAAGATTCTGGTCACTTGGAGAGGGTTACGTCCAGGATATTGCCCATTTTCACCACCTAGGGATGGGAAGAATCATCCTCCAGAAGTGTGATCCTGTCCCACTGACAAGAGAAGTATTCTAGATCAGCAGTTTATGCTGAACATCTAACTTTTAGATGGCTGGACTCAAGTGAAACAGGTGCCACCTACAGTAGGTAGTTTCTTGTTGAAAGAGCAGTATAAATACTGAAAGGCCTATACTGTGGCCTAATAGACAGTTGTATATTGAAACGAGAAAATACTTAGTGTTAACTCTGTGAATTCTTTGGAAGTAGACAGTTATTTTCCGCTGCTGGCACTTGATCTGGAATTCTAAGTACTATTATAATATTAATAGTAATAATATTTAAAAGTTGAATTTAGAAAAAAAAAAAAAAAAACCAAAACCCACATATATATAGTTACAGAACTTTGAGGACATAGTTGATAGTGTTTCAATTTTTCAAGTATTTCCTCTTGTTGACACAAAAAAATGAACTTTCTCCCAAGTATATATGAAAGGGGAACCACTTGGCAGTAGATGTCTTCATGATCTATGGATCCATGATGATGTTTGTAAAAAAAAATGTTTGATTGGAAGTGTGGAAACAATCACAACTAAAACTATGTACTTAGTTGACAGAGTCTTTTCATGTCTTTCTGATTCTTAATCCTGAAATATGAAGACTAAATGCTCTTGCTTTTTCATTTAGTGTAACTGTGCAGAAAAGTCTTGTTTTTCAAAAATTAATGAGACATAATGTGCTTTCAGAAATGAGAAGAGTTTATCTTATCATTTATAATTATGTGGTTTCCAGATGAAATATTTTCATGACGATATTTTTTCTTGGGTGTGGTTTTTTAGCAAAGCAGATTCTCAGTGTGCTGTTGTAACAGGTTTGATCAGCTTGACTGCCCCGATAATGAACGCTTTTTATATCTGAATCTGCCCTTCTATATCCAAAGCTGATCTTGACATTCTGTCATATGAATAATCCACAGTTTCTGTAGCTAATCTCAACATTGGAAGTGATGCACAGGAGCAACTCTATAAAGTTTTCATTCTGCACTCATAATGGAATATTTAATGTATTTTTTTAAAATGATAGGTTTAAGATGGAAAGACATGAATGAAAAAAGTTACTACTGTACTATAGCTATTGTACTGTGACATGTCTCATTATTTTTCAATTCTTTTCTGTGTTTTATGAAGGTTAAGAGGTCTGACCATGGTTTATTAGAATGAAATATTTCTTCATCTGGCATTAACTCATATATTTAAGATGCAACTTTCTTTTACTTTTCAGACCTTGTGAAAGGCAAATTTGCCTCCTAGACTTGTGCTTCCTCCATCATAATTAAGAATATTAACCAGTTTAGGTCCTATATTTATAATTGTACTAAGTTGCTCACAGTATTTACTGAAGCATTTTCAAATAGTTGTAAATTAATAGCATTTGATTCTACCACTATTATTAGGCTGGTTGGTATCAGTAGACCAAAGAGTGTTTTACATGTGGTATTCAACCTTTGCTGTTTGAGGTAGAATAGAACAGACGTGGAAGGAACCTACAAAGATCATCTAGTCCAACTGCCTGGCTACTTCAGAGCTGACCAAGTTAAAGCATGTTAAGGGCATTATCCAAATGCCTCTTAAACACTGACAGGCATGGAGCATGAACCACCTGTCTAGGAAGCCTGTTCCAGTGTTCGACCACCCTATTGGTAAAGAAATGCTTCCTAATGTCAAGTCTGAACCTCCCGTGATGCATCTTCAAAGCTTTCCCACACGTTCTATCACTGGATACCAGGGAGAGGAGATCAGCACCTCCCTCTCCACTTCCTCTCCTCAAGCAATGAGGTCACCCCTCAACCTTCTTTTCTCCAAACTAGACAAGCCCAAAGTCCTTAGCCAGTCCTCACAGAACATCCCTCCCAGCCCTTTCACCAGCTTTGTTGCCCTCCTCTGGATGCATTCAGTTCAACTGTGGGGCCCAGAACTGCACACAGTATTCCAGGTGAGGCCACACCAACGCTGAATACAGTGGGATAATCACCTCTTTTGACTGGCTGTTTATGCTGTGTTTGATGCACCCCAGGATGCAGTTTGGCCTCTTGCTGACTCATATTGAGCTGCTGTCGACCAGCACCCCCGGATCCCTTTCTGCAGGGCCGCTTTCCAGCAGAGAGAGAGAACTCTTGCCCGTCATTACTCCATCCTAGGTGCAGAAACTGGCATTTTGACTTGTTAATTCTCATCCCATTAATCATTGCCTAATGGTAATGGTAGGAAGTCTGGGAAGTGAACTTTTTACAACTTCTAAAATTTCAGGGAACCACAGTTAACAAATAATCTTAGAAGAGTCTACTGCTTCTCTCTATTTGTGACAGTTATGCAATGCATAACGAATCAATATATCCTTTAGTTATAAGTCCTCATTGAGTCCTCATAAACATCTCCAGGAATTTCCATATTTTGTTCCATGTTGACCTTGAAGAGATGCGAATTACATAGTAAAGGGGAAATAAATAAAACACACTGTCATCTACTGGCATATCTTCCTTCTGGGAATACAGATAATGAGCATATGGTAGAGCACTTCCAAAGTAGTACTCCTAAATGACAGTGGGACTATGTCAGAGAACAGGTATTATGCAAGGGGTGGCTGTTTCCTAGTATGTCTTTCTCCTCTTGTCTTTCAGATAGGGGTGATTATGTGGAAAGAAAAAATAAATAATCAGCATCTGACTGCCTCCCTGGACTTAGTCAAAGCCTAAGTCTGAAAGTGAAAAAGCCAAAAGGACTATGAAAAGTAATTTCCACCTCCTGCAATGTAACTTGTAGCCATAAGGGGAGCTGTTAAACGTGATAAAGACAGAGTAGCCTTTGGATAAGGGGGAAAGGGAGAAGGTCACAGGAAAGAGCTGGGAGAATAATATTCTTGCCTGGGGTGACAGTGATTTAACAAGGAACATATTTTCTACTTATAGTCAAATAGACCCATTACTCATAACAATTTCCATCAAGAGTCATGATTGTCTCCAGGGCATCTTGAATTTAAACTGACCCAAATAACTTAGTGCAGCTGAAACTGAAGTTTAAACCAGTTCAATATGTGTTGTGTGAGAACAATGCAGGTAGGACTTACTACTGTCTTAGTTTCCATCCTTTTCCCCTTGCATATAATTAGATTTCTCCAATTTGGCAACAATTACTCAGTGCCTTTTTTCTTTTGGGACCAGACTTGCCTTGAGCATCTCAATGTTCCTGTAACTAGCTACTGAGAGTGCAGAAGGATAACCCTGAGTGCTCTTTCTTTCTCTCCAGGCTGCACAGAAGTGTACTTGTGACTGCAAGGTTGATAGTAGGCCAACTTCAGTTCCTTGGCCAGATGAAGAAGTGTAAAGGCAAGTGAACATTCATACTAGCTCAGGCTAGCTTTATTATCATACTGACACTGCATATACTTTTTAAAATATTTTCAATACCCACCATTGAAGAAGAGCACCCCAAATGATTCTATACTTCAGTATACATTAATCAAGCAGAAATATATATTTCAGTCCACTTGGCAAAAATGAAACACAATCACAAAACTTTAATAAGTCATGAATAACAGTTAAACTACGTACGACTATGATGACTTTTAAATTAAAACTTGCTACTGAAGGATAGGCGATGGTGAATATTCATTGTGATAGTCTCAGTTACATCCTGTTAAATTTCTCTGTAGGGTAGTAGAGAAATATTGCAAAATATATTTCACAAGTCCAAAACTTGTGCATCTTGGTTCTTGTGTTCCCCATTAGCACAGAGATTTGGAATATCATGGATATAAGCTCAAAAAGACTATGATTGTTTTTCTTATTTTATCTCAGGTTTGATTTCACAAGGAAAAAAAAAGATACTGTGTGTAAAGAACTAAGACAAAATGAATATTTTGTACTGACACTTTTCTCTGAGGCTATAAACTATTTCAGGCACTAAATCTGCCTGACTTTACAATCACTGCCCAAACTCCAGAATATAAATATGTATTAATATATCAAATATTCAACAGCCAGCACTGTGGAGCATGGTGTATGGGGAAGCCTTTCCTTTAGCTAATATATACGCTATTTTTCATGTCTACAGATAAGCAAATCTAATATATTTGTCCACAACATGCTATTAAGAAACCCTATAGAATCATAGAATCATAGAATGGTTTGGGTTGGAAGGGACCTCAAAGATCACCTAGTTCCAACCCCCCTGCCATGGGCAGGGACACCCTCCACTAGACCACGTTGCCCAAAGCCTCATCCAACCTGGCCTTGAACACTTCCAGGGATGGGGCCTCCACAACTTCTCTGGGCAACTTGTGCCAGTGCCTCACCACTCTAACAGTAAAGAATTTCTTTCTAACATCTAACCTAAATCGACCCTCCTTCAGCTTAAACCCATTACCCCTTGTCCTGTCACTACACTCCCTGATAAACAGTCCATCTCCAGCTTTCCTGTAGGCCCCTTCAGGTACTGGTAAGCCGCAATTAGATCTCCCTGGAGCCACCTTTTCTCCAGTCTGAACAATCCCAACTCTCTCAGCCTGTCCTCACAGGAGAGGTGGTCCAGCCCTCTGATCAACTTTGTGGCCTTCTTCTGGACTTGCTCCATCAAACCTAGTTCTGAAGGTACTCATTGCCATTTTTAATGGTATGATGTGAGCTTAATTTATCAAAGCAATAGCCTATTGGCTTATCAAGCCTCAGATTCATCACTTGGTCATCTTTTTGATGCAGTACTAAAAGACCCCTCAGAGCATGTCACTTGGTTCTTCTCCTTGGCACGTGACAGTAACTGCTACAACACATGGTGAGCTGGAGTTGTCCATCATTTAAATGCCATGTGACCTCAATTCTGAAAATTTTCCCATCCAGAGAAAAACAAAAAATCTAGAAACTGAATTTCAAATCACAAATAAAATGGAAAACTACAAAAATGTTTTATACATGGACACTGTTTTTTCCAAAGATTATTCTACTTCATTTTTCATGTAATGCAGATAAACTATTTCAGATTAAATCCATATGAATCTGAAATGTAAATCTGTACAAGAAAGTCTTCTATTACAGCCCTATTATTAACAAGACAGTACCTCAAAGTCAAGTTTATGATTCATCAAAAAATATTACACACCTGCTACCCATGAACTCTTGTCTAATGTATTTATAGTTTACATTTTCATTATTCTGTTCATTCCTACCATTGATTCACCAAACCGATGCTGATAATCCCAACTGGCTGAAATGCTGCAAACTTTACAGTAAGATTCTTACTCTACATAGCATACAGAAAGAAAAAAAAAAAAAAAGAAACAAAGAAACAAACAAACAAATTAAATCTTTGTAATTATTATTTTTTCCAGACCCAACAGAATTTTGAACTTGCTAAGTCAACAGTCGGTAATAAAAGAAGATTCTCTCTCTGACCTTAATGCAATACAGCAGAGTTGAGCATATACATTATTTATGCACTTACATAAGCAACATATATGCAAATATATGTTATACAGAGAGTATACGTGGACCTAAATATAAATCATAGGCATACTTTTACCCATATAAAGGTGCCACATTTGCCAGTCTAAGAAATCATATACAGTTGCTTGACAGTATCTCAAACCTTTGTCATTGGCATTGATATTTGGTAGCTTGGTGGTTCTTTTGGAAAGAAAGTTTTACTAAAAGATGGAGCTGAGATCATGCAGTAGCTTTAAAAGAAGAAGAGCAAAACTAAATATTTGTGATTTTAAATAAAAATGTATCATACATAGTATACCCATTTTCTATCTGAATACAGTGTAACTACTTTGTACACACTGTATTTTAAACAATCATTTTTCAATAACATACCTACACATGTAGCCTTTTTTCCATTGTGACAAAAAAGAATGACATAAAAATATGCTTCTTTCATTCTATTATTACATATACTAACATATACACTAAAATCTTTGTAAGCTGAATTACTGATATCTATACATATTTGCAGACAGAAAGGGAGGTATAGGCAGTTTGTTATATACAAAGTAAATACTAATATACTGTGTATAATTTAGTATACCTACACTACGTATTTTTGAAAAACTGTTCTATTTAAAAAAGACCAACAGATTAGTGTGAAATTTAAACTTTCATGTTTAAAATTTGACAAGGCGATATATAGGATAGGGCAAGATTGTCTTCAGGCGACTCAGTGACCATTGCTGAGATTTGTTAAGGACATGTGAGTTTAGAGGTGTGTATGTCCTTCCTGGCAGTATTCTAATGGTTCTGCATATTGTAGGCATAATTTAGAAGAAGTCAGGAGCCTGATAAATAACATATTTGAGAGGACCTCACATTCCTTTATAATACAGATCAGCCTGTACTTTAGAAGGTAAGGACATGTAAAAGGTAAGAATTTCTGCCTTACTACTTACATTTATTACCAAGCACACTATACAACTTTCTAGTAAATCACTTGAAATGTGTGGTATTAATTACTTCATGTATTTTTAATTTTCTTTCTAAAAAAGTATGGATGAAAGGATATTTCCACTTTGTTTCTCACAGTCTCAATTACTAGTACTGTAAAATTTCACAAACTATTCTAACTAGTGAATCAATACCAACCTCTCCAAAGAGTGAGAAGTGAAGCAGCTGGATATGATCCTGGGGGAGGTAAGGAAGACACCAAAGCGTGCTGCTTCCCAAAAAGGTGTAAATATGATGGTGTGTGTTCCTTCCACAAATATAATGCTTATGGCTTTATTTCATGCTTTGAGAAAACCCTGCTGTGACAATAAACCTAACAAACTAAGAAAAACTACACCTATGATGAATCTCTGTCTCCTGGGATTAACTTCTCTTTAGCTCCTGGGATTAACTGCTTCATCGCTCAGGTCCACTACTGAATTTGCATACTCTTCTCAAATGGTATTTGTATTCTATTAGTAAAAAAGTCATATCAGTTAATGGACTGAAACATTTTATTTTGGGTATTTTCATGGTCATCTTTAGATAATAATCATTTAAATTAAATCAAATTAGAATTATAATTACATTTTGCATTTTGCTAGAAAAGATCTTGATAAATTAATTTCTCTCAGCAAGCTCATACCAGTAAAAATACTTGAAAATGCAGTGGTCATTCTCAGAGCATTACAAATGACTTGGTTGCCAAATAACATTTATGCTATTTTTCCAGTAGTCTTATTGCAATTACAAATGCTGCAAATACTGTAGCAGCCTTATCTACTTATATTCTTTCCTGTCTTCTCTTTGTTGCTGTTTTTAGTTGTTGCTGTGGGAACAACAAGCTGGAGAAGTATTTAATCTCTTTTCTGAAGGCTGTCAGAGTGAACACATGCTGGGATTGAAGATTTGGATATGTGCATGAAAAGAGCATGTATCACACAATTCTCAGCTATCCTCCATGGTCCTGTCCTTGAGGGTCATTCATGTGAAGGGAATGGACATCTTTCTACCACTCCTGAGTAAGTGCCAGGCTGGGTGAGAATAAAAGTAAAAGGAACTTAATTGTGCATGAGTCCATATTAAAATCAAATCTTTGCTTTTGACAAAACAAATGTAGGTTTTGTCTTTAAGCCACTCAACTAAAATACTGGCATGTTAACACTGTGGCTGCTTTTGTTTTGAAAGGATGTTTATTTTTTTTTTTTCTTCGTTTCCCCTAATGTTCTGTGTTTCCTGCTATAAAGAGAAATATGTGTAATTACTAGGAGGAAGGTCAAAGTCACGCTGCCAATATTCACAATAGACGTAAGTTGCCATGGGGCAGGAATCTGGAAGGGTCCTACAGATCAGTGAAATCCCCACAACAAAATTACATAGAATTTAATTTATGTATAAATCTTGTGCTGGCTCTCTGCAGAGATAAATTTTTACCCTGTGTCAGTTAAACTACAGAGAATAATTATATTATACTCCAATTTAACCCACATTAAAGCCATCCAAACCACATTATTATTCTTACTTTATCATTTTATCTACTTAACATGTACATATGACTTTAAGATTTTTTAAAGATAAAGTGGCATAGTTTTGTATATATATTTGGGAATTTTATATGAACAGTTCTTCCTTCACTGCTATTTTGCTTGTTTAATTCCTGTTAAGGAAAACTATCAAGATAGAATTTTCTATGTTTCTTTTTTTTTTTTTCCCTTGAACTAGTGATAAAAGAAGTAGGAATTTTGAATCCTAATTGGCAAAGCGATTAGGAGAAGGAAAAAATCATTAAAAGTTCTCTGATCTGAAAAGCAGATATGTTTTCTAAGAAGTCTGCAGACTTCAAAGGGAGACCTGATTCAAGTGTGTATCATATTCTAAATTGAGGTAACTTCAAACTGGGGATCATATATATGGAGAAAGTGACAGGAAGACAAATCTGCTACTTTGGTTTTACTTTGATAAAATTTACTCATATGAAATGCTCTGATCTATTGAATAGATCTGCTGCTATTAGTGAGTATATCCATATAGGTGTATGTTTCACTCCAGCTAGAGGAACCACTGTGAGCCTCTCTAGCACTCACAGAATACCGCCAGTTTGGCACCAGTGACTCTTGGCACTTGTTGGCATGGAGATGCCTCAGCACCCGCAGTGGAGCAGCAGCCTCCAGCATGACAGATTGCAGAGGGCAGAGCAAAGGGTGCTGGAGAGGCCAAGATGGTTAGGCAGGCAAGCCATGCTCCTGGGACCCACGCGGAGGAAAGCCTATGCAACAGGATTTTTAGAGAGGAAGACGAAGGCAGGAGTTAGCTGGCCCTGCCAAAGTGCAGGAGAGCTTGGACATGGGAGTGTTAGCTTGGGCAGCGGTCAGTCCTGGCACACTTCCCCTTCTGTGAATCAGGACCTCAGGAGGACCTCAGCCTGGATGGACAGCCACTGGCACAGGCAGGCCATACTACCAACTATATGTTCAAAATTTAAGTGGTGCAATCCATTTGTGAATTACCATGTTTAGACCAATAGGAGACTGCTTGTCCTACCATACTGAGAGGGACAGGGGATAGCCTACACCAGTAATTACCTTTTCTGAGTATAATACTGAACTGTTCCCAAAGTAGGCATCTCTGCTGCTGAGACAGATTTCTTTGGACGCCAGCTGATGCTGTTATTTGGAAGTACTTATCATTTCAGTTCTCCTCTAATCGGAAATTGCACATGATTCAACATCACTAGTGGAAGTCATCTAGCTACAAAAAACTGTAACACAAATGTCTATACCTGCACCTTTCACAGCCACTGATGAGAAACAGGTATTTCAGGACATGATTCATCTAGTTTATTTTAGACACCTACTTCAGGATGTGACGAATCTTACCCAGGAAGGCAATATATCTCTCCTCTAGCTCTAAACAGACTCTATGAGATTAATTCAGATATAAACATCAACATTTCGTCAGATTAATTCCACACCCTCAAGTCTTCTGGCTTCTGACTTAGGTCTTTTCATTTAAGTCAGTGGCAAAATATTAATTATAAAAGTACAGGATGTGTAGTTAAGTGATATATGTACAAAGCCTGGAAGCATTCATCATTGACTTGAACTACAGACTTAAATCTGTCCACTACAACAAAGCATTTTTCACAAAACAATATTGTTCTTTTAATTTAGCTGGTGCTTTTTTGATCTTTCTGTTTTCATCTTTTTTCCCAACCTGATGTTTTAGCTGTAGATGTTTCCAGGTGTTGGTGTTAGCTGCTCAGCACTTTTTGAAACTCAAGCCACTTAGGAAGGAGTCTAAATATAGATTAAAAATATTTTGGCCTCAAGAACATATGGTTTGAGCATTTTGAAGTGAAGAATTGTCAGGATAAAGCACAAATTATTCTCTAAGCTTAAGAACACAGATACTGTAGAAAATCTTTCATTAGTTAGTTATCTACTATTCTTAAAAATGTCACATACAGTATTACCTTATATTTTACAGTTATCTTACATTCTTCTACTTTTGCAACAACAATCCATAAAATTTCTGCCTAATAAATAAATAAATATGTAATTACTGTAAAATTCTTGTCTCATTCTCTCAGGAAACCAGGACAACATCCATGGTAATTGGCAACATGATTTTTCAGATTCCATTTGCCCCTGAAAAGGCAGGGGAAAGGAGAGGCCAGCACAGTAATAATATCCTAGAGAAAATCTTCGGGAAAGGTCAGATTTCCTAAAGCTGCTGCTTGGTGAAAAAGTCTCCATGAAGTGGTCCTCACAGCAGAGACTTGAAGATCTTTGGATCACATGAGAATTGGAGTGCTAAGCCCAGTGTCTGCTTTAAATGACAGAAATACCACTTTCTGTTTAAAGGGAGACTTTGAGGATCATAGATAGTTTCTCTTTCCTAAATTATTTCTACTAGCAGATTAGACTGAAAAGAAAAAAAATAATTTCAAGCCATTAATTCACTAGGTGATTTTTTAGTTGTGAACTGATTTCAACTTATCCGCAACAATAAAGGTGATTTTCTCTTTTTTTAGCCCAACGTGTTTGAAAGTACGGCTTTTCACAAGCTCTTCATAGCAAGTAATTGTTCAAGAACCTGAAATTCAGTCTCTGATGTGAAATCTCCTAGGTCATAAGGTAGTTCTTTATTAATAGCATTAGTTTTATTAATATTATTTTTATATCATACACTTTAAAGAAATATTCCCTTCTTGTAAGCTGATGGAGAACCCTTACAGAAAAATGCATAAGGGATAAGAAAAAAAAAGCACTGCAATTCTTTCTTTTTTCTTCCCCCTTCTCTATAACTTTCTGTCATGTACAAGAATTACATGAAGCTCTCTCAGATTCAGGACTCAAACTTAGAATCTGTTAAGCTTCTTTCTAAGAGGAGGAAAGGTTAAAGTAGGAGCTAGATTTATTTATTTATTTATCATGTGTGTGAGGAGTAACTTTTTTTCCCCTTGTCATTCCCCCACAGTAACCATGTGTGAGGGGTTGTGGGGTCATAAAAATAATCACGAAGGGGCTGGCCCACATTTTAAGTATGCATTCATTCAAAATACAGTTGTTTGCTTGAACAAGAAAAGCCTTCCCAATGCTCTTTTCTAGAATGCTGCAGGGAAACCAAAACCAAACCCAAAAAACCTAACATTGTTAGTTTCAACTTATTAATAATTTTAACAAACAATTTTCAGCTAAATTTCCCCATATTAACTTAGTACTCTTAATATGCTAATATGAGTGTCTGATCAAGTGAATCTAGTTTGGGAAGATAAACTTCTCTTCACTGTTGTATAAACAGTTGTTTGAGACAAAGACATCCTGTGAACGTAGGTGCAATGCTTGCCAAAAGTGTCTGCAAGGATCCATTCTGCCTTTCAGCTAGATGTTGTCTTGGCAGTAAAGTTGATGTAACAATGTGAACTTTCCTCATTTACTGACATGCAAAGTCAGCCAGCTTCATTTTAACACTTTCCATTAGCAGTTTAAGATAGGCTGGCTGATAGCTAACTGAGGCAGATGGCAAATGCAAGCAGTTTGTTCTACTGGCCCTGGTATGTGGGAAGTAACGTTCAGTTGCAGTTTGAATCGATAACTGAATTTGGAACTTCCCTAACTACTCCACACAGGCTTGTAATGATCTATGTTTACCTACACCATGATGGAAGCAATACGCAACTTAGTGGCTTAGGTTACACTGCCTTTTTTGGTTTACGGCCTGCATCATGACCACCGCTGTTTGGCTGTTAAGTCATGGTATAAATGTCACCTCGCTTCCATAGACACGAAAAGAACAATATGTAAGATGTGCATAACAGTCTACATTTCCATTGCTTTAATTAAGAATATCACAAAGTCCATCCGCTTGACATATTCCTGAGCCTCTCTTTCAGTTTGCATAATAGTCCACCTGGCAATTTTAGGCCAAGAAGGAAGCTGAGAGCATAATATTGCACACTGATAGTGCCTGGGATGTTTTAAAAGCAGCCAGCTAAACACACATCTAGAACACGGGGCTGGTCTCCTCCTCAAGGCTGCTTTCCCTGACTGCCAGTGTTTAACAGATTTCCATTTTAACGACATGTAAATGAAGTACTTCTTTTTCTCAAAGCTGAAAGGGTGCTCCATGAAAGCACACCCCCCCCCCAAAAAAAAAAATAATAAAACCTAGGTCATTACCTTGCCAACTGTTAATATTTTCCATCATCTGGCTTCCACCCAGTAAATGGGGTCTAGCAGACAGATCCTCTTCTCCTATCTGTATAGCCCTATATCTAATGACTGAGTCCTCACAAGCCAGCCAGGGCCATTTATGTTTTTGGTTTTTTTAATCACTTTCCATCTCTTCAATAACTGAAAGGGATCTTTCTATTTTCAAGAGCAGCTTCATGTCCTATGATAATACTTTCAAGGATGCATTTTATGCAGCAGACACTGAATGTTTCAGATTTAGCATTTTATGTAAGATCTGGATATGGAACAGGTAGGCATATGTACACCAAGCAAGTATAATTCGTGGAAGGTTTGGGAAGTTTGAGGACAGATTACACTGTTAAGTTCTATCAGCACAACATGCACTTTCTCATGTGGAAAGACTGGTTTCCTTTTTAAATACTGGAAGCCTTGAGGTTTAGCAATAGCAAATATTATCTGTGTTAGTTGACTCCTGAATTAAATTGGATTTCGGGGCGGGGGGGGGGGGGTTGTGGAATGGTGAAATGAAAAGAATCAATTGTTACTTCATTCGTCTGCAACTTGCGAAGTTCTTTTAAAAATTATCCTGGCACCTTCATCATTGTGAAATGTTATAAATGTAATAGTTGGTTTTTGCCATCTTTTATAATATTGCTAATTCTGTCATTTTGCACTCAAACAGATTCAGTTTAAAATAGAAGTTGTGCTTCCTTAACCTTACAACTACATATAAACAAAGCTGCAACTCAACAGGCTAGGTCTCTTTATCCTGGAAACAAGATATGACAGAGGTCCATAAAATTATGAATGGCGTAGTTAAAATTTTTAGGAAATTATTTCCTCACAATATAAACACCAGTCTACCTAAAGTGAATTTATCAATGGCAGGTTCAAAATTCAGAAAGAGGTAGTTTTTCACATCTGCTTAAACTATAGAACACATTGCCACAGGATGTTGTGGATACCAAGTGCTTACATGAGTTCAAAAAGAGATTACACCAATTCAAGAAAGGAAATCCCTCAAAGGCTATTAAACACAGAAATATGGCCTGTGGCTCAGAAATTCAATGAGCCACAGATTGCTGCAAGCTAAGAGGGAATATGCAGGGGTTTTGTTGCCATATGTTTGCCCTGCTCTTATTCTCTTCCCTAGGTATCTGTTAATAGCCATAACTGCAGATAGGATATTTTCTAGGATAACCTTTGATCTAAACCCATGTTGGCAATTTCGTGTTTAAAACTATATGCACAAGTATAATACAATACAAATTCAAGAAGATATTAATCTTTTACATATTTATCCTAGTACAGAACTGGAAAATAAGCATGTGACAACTGCAAGGTCACATTGCTTGGCTACAGATCAAATTTGATATTGATAGCTTATTAAAAATATATATAATCAATGAAGTAAGAGCACTATGCTTTATGAAGTTAAAGTCATAGTAATATTGTAGCACAGAGCTTCCTTTAATCTGAAACGCTCAGCTTTCTTTATACCTAACCATAGCATATGACTTGAGCAATATTCGAGACACAGAGCTCCCTTAGGAGACTTAGTTTTCACAACTCCACGGGTTCATATTTCCAGCAGCATATATCTCCTGCACTGTGTCAACCACACTGGCAGCCAAAAGAAATTTACTACAAGTTGATCTATGCAGTTCAGAGATCAGGATCTTCACAAATTTTTCTTGGCTGCCAACACAGTGCCCATAGCAGAATCTATGCACTAACTAGAGTCAAAGTACATTACACTAGATACTGTATATGCATCAGGTCCAAGAAGCTTTTACTTTGCAATCTACAAACAGCATGGTACAAAGTGACAGGTTGGGGTTTTCTCATTTTTTGCCTGCAAAATTTGAATAATTTTTTGAATGCTGGAGAATTAACAAAAAAACCCCACACCTGAATTCTTGAAGTGTTGAGTTTGTTTTCCTGAAAATACAGCTTCGTGAATATCCATGTCACAAATATTCCACATGAATGTAAGCACTCTGTGGTAATGTTCTTCTTACATTTAAATCTAACTGTACACTAAAAACATCTGTTAGTTGCATAATGGATTTTCACTTGCTATTATTTATTGTATATTCCTTGATGGAAGAACTGGTTTCTGTAGAATTTCAGTATGGTACAGTAGCTGCATTGGTAAATTTGCCACAGAAGTAAAAAAATAATGCATTTTACTTTGATTTCTATTTCTCTTGCAGATATGAATACAAAGATAAGAGTATCAAACTATCATTACTAATCTAATGTGTTTATCTAAGGAGAGCTTAAACTTAGTTCTTGCCAAATATTTTCTGCCACTGGAAGACACAGTTCTATGGTCAGATTTTAGCTAGTAATTGGTACATTAAGCATCATGTCTAATCAGCTTGAAATCTAAGCTCCCAAGAAATCCTTGTTTTCCCCAAGAGCTACTTCTAAATCTTGCCCTGTTTTAAAAAGCTGCACTTGTGTAAGTAGGTCAATCTTAAATTAATCTAGTTAAATGTAGTGCAGTCTCCATTCAAACTGGTTTAACACTCCCTTAAATTCAGTAATTTCCCAGAAAAAAATAACTGCTTTAAACAAGTTTTAAACTAACTTAAGTGCATGTAGCCAGACAAATGTGAAATCAATTTTGATATATCAATGCAATTTTTTTTAAATACAGGCAACATTTTATACCTTAAGTTAGAGACATTTACCTTCTGACAGATAGCAAAAATATTTTCATAGACTCTCAGTGAAGAAAGGAGATACATAAATTAAGAAACCATAAAATATATGATCATATGTATCAGTAATGGATTTTTGTCTCTATTAGAAAGTAGCGTATATATCTTCATTCTTGGTGGTCCCTTGTCTGACTATCTTCCTTTCTGTTCTCTCTGCCATAATTTTTAGGATTCCATCTGAGAACTTTCCTATATTTCATAGTAAATGTGTTTATAATAAATCATGCAATAAATCCAGGGAAAAAAGATCAGTGGAAAACATGTAAGGCAATAGTGAGGAAGAAGAACAGATACATCTCAGTCATTATTCCCAACTGATAGGAATAGTCTGTGTTTCATTCAACGTGCAGGGTAGCCATGACTATTAACTGCAAAATTCATCACAGCCCTTTCTTTCTTTCTTTCCCTGACACTCTCTGCCAAAATGAAACTTCTGAGCAGAGTCACTAGTGAAGGATCCTGGCTTTGATGGGTTGGGGTTGCCAGGGAATATCAGAATGTTATACAAACTTGGTCCATGAAATGGCCCTTGGGGTTTGCTAACAGAACTAGTCAAGACACACAGACTTCTAAAGATGAGACAGCTTTCTCTGAAGTCACTGTTCAGAAGACTATTTTCAGACTCTTCATCTGTCCATCTCTTTGGTCTTCAGAAATGGTGAAGGGTCTGAGATTCATTTAGCTTTTGAAACTGTCAGCTTTTAAATTACTGAGAAAACTACAAACTAAACAGAATAGTTCTTGTTCTCTCCAAGGCTTTGCAAGGGATTTCACAAAAAACCCCCAAACCAAACCAACAAAAACACCAAAAAAACCCCACCAAAACCCCAAACCAAACCAACAACAACAAAAAAGAAAACAAAACAAAACAAAAACCCCAACCCCCAAAACCAAGCCAAACAAACAGACACACACACACACCCCCCCCAAAGCAAATAATACTTCCCCTCCAAAATGCAGCAGCTAATGATCCTAATATGAGGGACACATATCTACTTCATCACTTCAGAAGCAACCCCCACTGCGTAGCAGCTCTTACATCAAATGTTGCCTTCTCTCTTTCTCAAAGTTCTGTTATGGGATCATAGAAAAGCTTCAGTCACATGAATGAGGCAATAAAATAATATCTAGTGAATACTATATATGTGTTTTGTTTTCTTTCTAATTTGCATTTTCTGAAGTACACATAGGAAAACTAGACTACTGATTTTTTAATGGTTTTATTATTATATGCTATTAAGAAGGCAGAGTTGCAAGGTAAATCCTTTTCCTAATTGTGTCATTATAGAAGTACACCTTCCATTTTTTCCAGTAGCAAACATCTATGCTCAGCAGACATTAACAGCTTTCAAAAGACAGTTGCTCAATGTTAGAACAAAATATGGAGAGTATAAGGAAAAACAAATAATTGCCAGTCTTATGATAGGGAAAGCATCTTATCTATAAGACCTTGTGAATGTGTATGGGACATCATGCTGCAGTAACTTGGAGGTGGACAGTATAGGCTCTGAGGCTTAACAGCTCCATTATGAAGTAGATCTTCCAGAAATCCAGCACACTACTTATTCTACCAGAATCTGACACTTCAACCTCTAATTATATTGCAGTGCATCAAAAAATTTCAATGCTGCAGATTTAATAATGGACAGATGAATGCAATATGTGGGAGAGCCTTGTTAAGGTTAATACAGACGGGGCATAGGACATGATTTTTCTGCTAGGTACTAGAAAATTTAATACAGAGACAGTCCCTATCCTCCCCGCTCACTGACAGTGACTTTGAATTTCATCATAGTGACTTGAAATGTCGCAATTGAAAAAAATATTTTGAAAAAGATTTTTGTTGAGGATTTTGACAATACAATATCTCCAAAATATTGCCACTCTTAGCAAGGAGTCATTGTCCTTTTCTGGATTTAGATACATTATTCATTGTTCATAAATTTTTCATTCAAAAAATGAGGTGATATATATCACCTAAATGGATTGGAGTCATGGGAACAATGAAATCTCTCCCTAGCCTCAAGACTGGTATATTAAGATTTCTTTCTTTTCCTTTTTTTTCCTCCACTTTTTCCTTACAGCACTTGAGTTCAGAAGAAAATAAGGATTTAAAGTTTTTCTTAATAAGTGCTGATTTTTCAGGTAGCTACTTATGTAACCTGATTTTCATGTCCTATTTATACTTTTTTTCATCTTTAAGCGTACATGTTGTGAAATGTTTTCCTGTGATATTCCTATCCTTTCTGATTTGCTACTCCTGAACAGTGTTTCACCTTCAGTGTTTGTTTCCTCCATCCTCTTCTACCATAGGTGCCAAGTGCTAGCAGAATAATCTGAGACTGACAAGGAGCACGAGGTACTTCATAAGATGCATGAAGAAACCACCCTGTCCCAAATAATTTACACACCTAAGGCTCTCATCTCATACTGAAGCCTGAATAGACAGACCATAAAGGAAATGGGTTCTATTATGGGTGAAAAGGCCTACTCTCACAGGCCAACATGAAAAGTAGATGTTCTAAAAGAACAAGTGGAACATGAAAGCTGACTGGAGGAAGGCTACGGTCCAATGCATACAAACACTTTGTCCAAAGTATTGGAAGACTACCAATTCCCTACTTTGAAAAAAAAAAAAAAAAAAAAACCTTTTGTCCTCCAGTATATCTTTGCTTCCCTAGCAAAAGAAATTCTGTCTTTGTTTCCATTGTTACCCCATGATGGCAAGTTTCTTGTCCTTCTTTCTGGCCAATAGTTCTGGCATCCCCTGCAGCACTAGGGAAGGAAATTCAGAGAAAAGTCCTCTACAGTTCGGCTGGGGTTAAGGTACCAGCTGTACTCTGCTAACAGGGTATTATGAAAGCAAAGAAATACATCATTTTAGAGGGGCTGCAAGTGTTAAATTGTATGACAGGAGGTTTTTTCCTGAGCGACGAGCCCATTAGTCTTTACTCCTACAAGAGCCAGAATGAGGGAGGAGTCAAAGCACAGATCTCTTCCCCAGAACATGATTGATAAGATTGGCCCGCGATCCACAAAAACATACCACTGAAGTGAGAACAAAGGAAAGCAGCACTGCACTGTGGAGATGATGTATTTCTATTGGAATTGTCCTTTCTGTCTAGAACATTATTGAAACCAAGCAAAACACAAGAAAATCAGGCAAGCATGATAAGGAAAAAAAAATCCACCTAACCCCAAACCTAAAGTGTGAAGACACTGCAATTAACTAGTCAGGATAACCACAGGAATTAACGACACTTAGAATACTGAATTTGTATATGACTCCTTATGTGGAATGAAAATTATTTTTAAAAAGACAACAGTTTATGAAAGTGTTTCAAGAAGTTGACTGTCTTTTCTGAGTTAGAGGATATGCAAATTATTTTCATAAGAAGAACAGTATACAGTAGAGAATGAGGCTAGTACTGTTAAAGAGGATCTTATATTTGCATTTTTGCTGCTAAACAACCAAATTGGTCCATATTTTCAAATCACTCTGGAATAACGGAATAGGAATCAGAGAAAATCAGTCTTTTGGGGTGAGAGTTAATTTAAAAATAAAAATGAAAATAAATCACCAAATCTTTTTCCTTGTCTACTGGATTTCTAATAACACTACATGAAGATGGCTATTGGACTATTGGAGCAATGAACCTTAAAAAAAATGACACTCACCTGGGAAAAATGACTTATAGCTAAGATCATAAATATATTTTTCAACCTTCTGCTTTTCAGTGCTCTGAGACTGAGCTCAAGATGATAGGAAGCCTAAGAGAGCTGTAAGTCTTTTCTTTCTGTCAATCCCAAATGGCATGCTTGTCTTCTTTTTCCACACGGAATTTTTTTCCAGTCACAAAAATAAATCTAGACATAAGCTAATGCAGTAAGATCATAAGCAGAACTTGGCCCACCTGATAACTGGAAGTCACCAATCAGACAAATAGGCACTCTGTGTATATATCTATGTATATATCTACATATAGATGAACTGCACATACACTGCTATTCCTAGAGTTACAATGACATAAGGCTTTTCTCTGGACATCAGCTATGACCTATGGTCCATGGTTCATACCACCTCAACAAAACAACTAAGAGTTGCCAAAACTCTTCAGAAAACTTGCTTGGGTAAGATATTTATTTAATTGGCAAGTATTTTGCACAAATTTGCCAGTCACAAAATGTGGTGGGTTTTCTACCTTGACTATTCCATTCTAACAGAAATAAGTCTGCCTCAAAAAAGTATATATGAGCACACCAAAGTACATATATTATTAAATTTGCAGAATAAATTTCTGGTGATACCTATTAAACCTTCATGATATAAATATCAAAACTTTTTTATTATAAAACTTCAATTTTCTAAGATACCTAAAAGCATGTTTTTAGTGGTAGTATTTTACTGTCACTTGGGTTTTTTTCTATTAAAGTATCTTAAAATCCATTAATATAAGAAATAGCTTTTGAAAACTGTTCTACAAAACTCAACCACAGAAAGTCATATAAAGACATGACTGCCCTTTTTCACTCTGAAAATTATTTAAGTTGGAGGAGAAGGAGATAGCCAGAAATTTGCACACTTTCACACAGACTAAAAATATCCAGATGTGGAACTGCTCCAAAAGAGTTACCACATTTTAAATTGACACTTTGACTTCAATGTACACATGCCTGTAGATTTTCCTGAGTGCTGGAAGTCGTAGCTCCAAAACCACAGAACATTATGTGTAGTGTTGGTCTCTCACTGAGGCCCATAAAACCACTTTAATTTAGCCTGACAATGCTGTAACTGACTATGCACCTACCTGAACTGCACAAACAGAAGATGCCCACTGTTTTTTCTTTGACCTAAACTTGTGAAGAGGGCAAATATGAGCAGTGCAATACCACACCACAGACTTTGCTCCTGTAAGAATCTAGGGTTTAGTCCACAAGAAATAAGCTTCTTGAACCCATTCTGCTGCTAAGGGCTTTCACAGTGCAGTTCACTGCACTTGCTTCACTGACCCTGACACAGCAGAAATATTGCACCGTTAGAACAGTCACAATACTGTATTTATACTCCTGAAATATTAACTTAAAGGTTTGTTGCAAACTCTAGGCTACAAATACTGCTACATAAAAAGCTCTGAATTTTACTCTGAAGATCTCAGGTGAGAAAGGGAAAAGAAAGGAATCAGATAAAGCCTCTCGTTCACAAATTCAGTGTAACATTGAAATACAACAGTTCTGCACTTCTTATTTGTCATCTTTATTGTCTTTTATATGCCAGAAACATCCTTTTTGTGCATCTGTGCACCCTCTTTTGTGCATCATTGTTTTCTGGAGACTCTCAAACTCTATGAAACTGGCTTAGAGAGATTTGCTTGGAACCAAAACCTGTCAAAGTATCAAAGCATCAAACACAGAATATGTCGACACAAAAACTCTTTGATACTGTTCTGCAGAGATACAAAAGCTAGCTTTAACTTAGTTTTCCTAGACAATGGCAGTAATTTAGTCACATGAACTTGGAGCTCGGCAGGGGCCAGAACATAGTTCTGTGAAGAATAACTTTAAAGAATATCTTTAATCTTGATTTGGCAAATTTTAAGTATGTCAACTACACTATGCAGTCACTTATTTGGCTACAGGGAATGTACAGCTTAAGTAAATTGGAATTATTGTTGGAATTAACAATTCCAAAAGACATTCAAAAGTTATTTGGAAACACCACCTCTGTTCTTGGAGTGGCATCTTTAAGAGTTGACTTTAAATGCTGCCACTGCATCACCATAAAGAAAAACTGTTCTTAACCTCTCTTATATCATTGCTAAAGGACTTTCCACATTTTCCCTAAACCTAAATAAGATCTATATGGCAAACAATTTAAAAATGAAAGTAGTTTATGTAAACATTCAACAGTACAATGTTTGAATGAACACAAAGGTTCATAAGAAGAATTCAAAGTTTTTCAAGAGATACACGTTTTCATACTGTAACTTGCATTTAGATAGAAACTTTTCTGCCTCATATTCTAATAGGTCAATCAACCGAAGGTATTTCTAAAGTAACGTAGACTTAGGAAAGAAAACTATGTGACTTTAGGGACAGGAAAACATGGAAATAGTTCTGTTAGCTGAAAATTCTTGTTATATATTTATTTTGTTTAAACTGAAATCTTCTCTTACCATCATGATTGGGATTTCCCAAAGTCCATGGCTCATCTGAGTCAAAATGGGTGTCTCCCCCAATTCCTGGCCCAGGGAAGTATGCATGAGCCAAAAATCCTCCCTCCCCATCAAAGGGAGAACTGTCTCCGTGAAAACCTGATGCAAAAATGATTGTAATATCCACGTCCCTCTTGCCATTTTCTAATTCAATATAAGGAACTTCTTCAAATGTTAGAGGAGTTACATTCTGCCACACATCGAAGGCACGGCGAATGGCTTTACGAGTTTCAGCATCACCTACTTTTGGAGTGACGTTCTTTATGCTGAAAGAAACAGAGAGACGTTAAATAGATTAAATTTGACAGAGTGGAGAGTGACACCGATTACATCCATTTCCCCCTAATTATTAAAAGCACTGTGCTTTTAATAAAACGTGCTAGTCTGGCATTATGTCCTTTAAGTAGAGTATTTTTAAACAAGCTGGTGTGAAATTATTGTGTCAATCTGTGTAGCCCTTTATGCTAGAACTCATTGTATGTTAGCTAGGTTACTCTCAGCAGTACAAAAATCTTATTTTTAGAAGATTAAAAATATTTTTAAATGAAAAATTCTTAACAGTGGGATAACCAGATTAATCAACCACTGACTGTTTACTTCCTGGACCACAATTAGAATCCATCGCAGCTAGAGAACGGCATGTCATTTCTGATCAAAAGGAAAAAGTTTCCAGTTAAATGAAATTTTAACTTCTTAGTGAGTCCATTAACAATAGCAGACCTCCATACTGTGACCACCAACCAGTATTCACAAAGCCTTAAAAACAGTTCTCTCTGCATTTGTAACTGGATAGATAATTCCCTATCAGAAACAAAGCCTTTTTATTTCAATACAGGCTAAGGTGTCCTTTTCTGATCTGATTACTACTATAAGTCTTGCATAAAACTGTAGAATTCATTAGAAAAATCATTCTGTAGAAGACAATTATGTGCTAATTCAGAAATATATATTTAAACAGAACTTTCAGTCTCTACTACTTCTTCAAATGACACACATAGAAGGCGGCAAAAAATCATCAGAATTACAGTTGAGTTCAGTCACAGTTACTAGTAAATTATAGTGGAAACATCCTTAAAAGAACTTCTTTATTAATTTTTATTATTGAATTCAAGGAAAGAATGGCAATAATCAATTTCAGACCTATCCAATTTCCTCCATCATTTTTACTCAATTCATATGGCCAGCAAAAACTCTGTTAAGTTTGTGTCTGTTCTGAAACTGCTGCAATCGGATGCTCTTTGTTCATTTGGCATGTGCTCGACTGCATATTCAACACAAAGTTCAGAAATTACATCGTTCTAGAATATATGTAAGATTTATGTAAGTTTACACTGCATAGTGTGTTAATGGAGAACAAAAATATTTTCATGTGTAAAACTGGAATGATTTATTTGTTTGGTGCACTAAATATGCTTTATTATATGGTATTGTAAGTTTATATAAATGTAAATAAATCCTTCAAGTATAATTTTATAGATTTTAATTCATGTATATAATATTTTGCTCATAGGGTCATGTAGAAACCATAAAGTTACCTATTTTGACTTCCACTCAAAAATATTCTTGTATTGAGTCCAATAACGCTAGTCTAACCAAAGCATTGTTTCTTTATAGCTAGTACGTACATTCCAAAGAGATATCAAGACAGATTAGAAGATAATATACTGTAGAGAATCCACTGCTTTCCTTGATGTTTTGTTACAAAGATGATTTAATCAGTCATTACATACTTGTGCCTATTTTCTTATTTGTCTGGCTTGTAACGTTGGTTCTTGTTCTGCCTTTCTCTTTCACATACATAAGCTTTAACGACATTTTTACCCTTTAAAAAAGGACATTTCTGCACTGCAAAGTCATTGCCTTTTTGTTGTGTCTTTGAAATTAAAAGTTTGAACTCTTTAAATCTCTTACTATAAGATATTTTCTCCAATCTATTAAATATTTTCTGTGATTTTCATTGAACTCACTCCAATTTTCCAATGTTCTTTTAAAACTGACTCTCAGAACTACAAAGTACTGCTGTACTACTCTTGCTCTCAGAGAGAAAAAGTCCTCTGATCTGTAGGCATGGACTTACCCTATATGATGTAAATGTCATGTGATTCAAATTGCTTTGTATGATGTCCTTTCTTCATAGTTATTTACTCATCAGTAATTTTATGATCAGTATTATGTTGATTTTCAGGTGATTAAAAAAATATGGATGCATTGGACCAACTACCAGCCTCTGCAGAACCCCTCTCTGAAAGCTCCCTCCTTTGAGAATTACTTCTTTGAGATGTTTTAGTCAGCAAGTTCATAAGCTACTCATCCTGTGCCCCTTGAGAATGTACAGTATTTTACAACCAGAGTGTCATGTGGCACTAAATCAAAACACCTAAACACCTCACAAAGGCACACTTACACTGCCACTACCAAAAACTTGACAACAGTTAACCTAAGAATACCACTTAGAAAGCTGATGAATTTTCTCTTATTCAATCCTGCAGTGTGCTCTCTAAAGCACATAAATTGTCTAAAGAACAGCTCACTGAAGGATTAGAGCCTCTATTATTTGCTACATATAATGAATACAGCAAATGAATCAACATGCTTTCATAGAAAATGGAACATGTCTAGCAAAACTGATATTTTGATGTAGGAAAAGTTCATCTGAAAGTTACTGTTTATATTTTATTGTTTTGTATTTAGGAATGTTAGTAATGGGTCAGTCACACTTTGAGGTTGTGTAAACAGAGCAAAAGGATGATTATCCCTCTTATATGGGGTATGAGGAAATGGATAAAAACAGATTGGAATTTTGTATTGGTGGTAAATTGATTAATTACTTGGTCTAAAAGGGTTTGACATATTTTAAACCTAATCACTTTACATTTTCTTGCTTTTTCAGTGCACAGAATTAAGTTTTAGTCATTGATTACAAATGAAAAATTGAGCCATTGTGCTAGTTTCACACACATCAACTAGGGGTGATTACCTATAATGGGTGACCTTTTCTAGGGGATTCAGCTATTGAATTAGTTCTGAAATAGTATCCTACATCTCAAGATTCATTGTCAAGAGGAAAGATTTTTCAAAGCATACATTCTGTATTAAAACAAGACAGATTTCTGGCTTCCAAAACAACCTTCTGGAGAGGGTGAGATTATACTGAAAAATGTAGCTTCTAAAAGAAATGAAATAAATCAGTAGTTATTCCAATATAAGAGTATTTCCAGAAAATGATTGTCCATTTTAATGTGTTTAACACAAGCCATGTTCAATCCTAAAAGGGCAAATTCCAAGGGCATGTGCAACATGAATGTTGAAGTTCTCTAACTGGGAACTTTGCTTAGAATAATTCACCAATGTAGATATATGAAATCCAAGTTATTTTACATTTCTTTCATGGCGTTGATCATATAATCTCCAAAGGGGAAGTACACTAAGAAGATCGATCCATACAGACAATGTATCAGCTACTAGAAATTCTAGGACTCATCTGTTAAAAGTCTTTGGTTTAGATATATCACTGCAATAGCAAATAAAGTCTTATATGAGCTCTTTTTCTGTTACATTTGGCTCTACATCTTAAAGCCAGCAGTCACCTGAAATACTGTTAACTGTCACTGGTAAGAAAAAAAAAAAAAAAAAAGAAAAAAAAAAAGAAAAAAAAAAAAAGAAAAAAAAAAAAAAGAAGGGGAACTGGGTATCTTACACGCAATGTGTCCAGATAATGGAGCTCGAATAAAAATAAGTGGAGGATGTACCGACTTAGATCCAGTCCTATTGCAAGGTGGCAGCATAGCAAGACAAAGGCCATCACAAATAAAACAATATTTCCTAAGTATTACTTTCCTAACCTCTAAGTCTAGTGATCATTTCACAGAAAAGATGCTCAGTAGAGAGCAAGATCCAATGCTGACCTTGACCAGATCAGCAGTGCAAACCTTATTAAGAGGCTGAAGAACCTACTCACAATTTCTTCCAAAGGGAAAGTATTTCAGTAAGCAAAAGATGATGTATAAGATGAAACATTTACTTCAATATAATTTTTTACAAGCTAGTAAACTGAGTGATCATAGAATCACAGAATCATAGAACAGTTTGAGTTGGAAGGAACCCGTAAAGGTCATCTAGTGCAACCCCCTCTGCAATGAGCAGGGACATCTTCAGCTAGATCAGGTTGCTCAGAGCCCCATCCAACCTGACCTTAATGTTTTGTATAGATTTTGAAAGCTGTTATTCTTAGACAATCACAGCCATGTACCCATTGACTTCAGTATTTTGTGGTTATTACTGCTGTTTGATGCAAATATGGTTTTCAACCTCATAGTTGCTTTTGACATTATAGCTTTTAAATCCATATCTTGCACAAGAATAAGATTTCATCAATGATATGCGCTTTTCACACTGATTTACTATTTCTACAGATGCCTTAAGAGACTTTTTTTGGAGACTGTTATTCTGAAATTCTCTAGTCCTACTGATATTAGAAAAGCTTTGGGTTTTCCTTCCCCTCCTCCTTCTTCCCCAAAATATCCTCCAAAAATTATCCATGTTTCAGTGACACATTTTTGGCTGCAACAGCTTCAGGAGCCTTGCAAGGCTGTCAGGATATACCTCACTTGGCTGCGTAAAATCAGTCATGTGAAATTTAAATACAGTACATTAAGTAGCATATATTTGCCAGTAAATTTCACTATTTCCTTTTTTTCTTCCTCAGCTGTCATTAGAACAGCTCGTTATATTTTTCATGTAAATTGCTACAATTCTATATATAAAATCAACCCTTCTGACCCAAGCTAGACCCAAGAAGCAGTTCAGCAAAGGCTGGACAAAGCTCAAAATGCATAAAGCTTATTATTACTGCTTACCTTAGCAGTAATGGCCTTCACAAGAGTTGTAATAACTCAGTGACAGACTTCTTCATGGCCTGTAGACTTTGATACTTCTATTCTCCACTGCATATAATAAATACTGTTTTTAAATTGCTTCTATGCTCATTTGTGCATTAAATCCAGAGTACAAGCTTAACAACATCTTACTACCCTGTTGTGCTGATTAGACTGGATATTAATGGGTGCTTTTAGAATTATTAGGTAATTATAATGATACAAGATGATATCTTATTTTTTTTAGAACATAAATATATCACTTAAATATAAACAGGGAAATTATTTCTACAATGCCATTTCTCTCAAACATCCAAGATTTTCTTGGAGCAAAGTCACAAACTGGAAACCCCATTCCAGAGAAAGAAAGGACAAAGAAGATAAAAGAGCAGGAAATTCAACTAGGCAGGTAAAAAGATGCAGTCAGTAATCTGTTTGAAGTAATCCAATTATAGATCTGTATTTGATATAAAAGTTAAGATAAAATGAATTGAAACATAGCTTAAATTTGAGTAACTTGTTGAAACTACCTTCTCATTGCCATTGCTGTCAAACAAACCTAAACTGAACCAAAGCTGCTCTTTTTTTTTTTTAAACCCACTGCTACTTTTATTGAAATTAATAGATTACTTCTAGTCAAAAGTATATTTCCTTTTGCGCCATCATTTCTCTAGATACTGTCTAACAAGTTGCTTCATTAATCTCTCACTGATGTGGATTTTCTTAGCTTCAACGTCTTTCCATTCTCACTGTACTAACTCTTTGCAGCTAGAACCTAAGAATGTTTCTCATGTAAAATGTGATCTGAGTTCATATAGCTCCTGCTTCAGCTGATTAAACCCAAGTCAGAACTATTGCTTTTGATTTTCTTGTTCTGTGACCACATTAAAAGTCAACCAGCTGTTGCTATATTGGAAAGAATTTATAATTCTCTTGCCTCTCTGGTTTCATGGATAATATTCTCCCCATAATTCATTAAAAGGAGATGAAAAGTGACAAAGATGAGATTTCCAAGATACAAACCCCAGATTAGCAAAATACTTGACAGATAAGTGCTTTTATGGGAAAAATGTTCTAAGTAATACCATATCATAATTTACTACTAATTAATTTAAAATTAATAAATGCAACACAAACATTTACAATTATGGCATACTGGTATTCAAATATTTAATTATTTCAGGGTTGCTGAAGTAGGTAAGTATTGAAGAAATGAGAACTGATATTCTTCAATATTCAAATTTTATATGGAAAAGACTGACACTAAAAATACATATAATGAAGAGATTTTTTTGTTAATTACTGTGGAAAAGCATAACTAATTGGCTTAATTGATTGTTAAGTAGGAATCCTCTCTCACAACTATAGTTATCTAAACTTTTCATTGCATAAATTTTAGAATCACCACAGTGGAATTTAATCTCCCTTTCTTAGGTATATTTCACATGTCCTCCCCCCTTCCATTTGGAGGTTAGAAATAAGAGAGAGGTAAATATGCCTAAATCAACACTCAGTAACTGAATATTACATTTTATTCGGATTCCTAAACATTGCCTATAATGGCACTAGCAGATATCAGGTAGATAGATACCAGAAACCTTCCTGTGTGTCATCAGGTTGACTAGAATTGCCTTTTTTATGTTATTTCTAATTGAAAGCTGGTAGGAGATGCAGTTATAATGTGAAAGAGATGTTTAACAGAGCCTTAATTAGCATCTAATTCTGCGTCTATGCTTACTACAAAAAGGTAATGCTTAGTGTCAAGAATCCTGTTAGTCCTTAAGGGTTGAAGCCCCATGGTAGGTAGCCTAACAGTTTATGAGAACTTTATTGTAGAAAACAAGTAGTCTCTCTCGTACAAAATACTGTTTTTCAAGGTTTGCAGCTGTAAATCATAAGAGTTCCAGCAAAACATGTAAATAGGAATGCTAAGAACTCACGGGTGGGTCATTTTGAAAACATCTGTTTTCAGAGAACCCTGAAAACTTCTTCGCCGTGCCACTCAGAATGCTTTCCACATCTGGACGTATCACTTCTCAATATAAATCTGTACATAGAGGAGCTAAGAACTTCAAAATTTGTTACTGACTTAAATGGTAGGGTAGGGTTATAGAGCATATAATTAGGTATTTCCATTGCCTTAAAAATCTTATAGGTCTCATATATATGTTGAGAAAAAATTATATCAAAGTGCAGCCCAAACCTGTAAATGTTTCTGGCATGTTTCAAAATATATTAGTCAGGTACAGCTGAATTAAGGCTTAGAATATTGTTAGTATTGAAGAAAAGTTTTCAGACATTTGTTATTCACAAATTTGTTAAAGTTAGGACGTTCTCAGCATCTCTGAAAAAAACCCAACAGATAACCATTATTTCCCCTTATTTCTGCTTTTCATTTTTAATGGAAAGACAATATTCTCATGTCTTTATGCTGAAATAGTATAGCCATATATTTCAAAAATAATGCAGTGTGAATGTCATCACAAGGCAAAGCTTCTATTATCATTTAATACGGACACAGAGCTGACCTTTTTTCATTCATGAGCAAACTGAAATCAAGGAAATTGATTTTGTGACAAGTATGATTAATAAAGTATGTAATCCCTTGATTTAGGAAATATTTTCTAAATATTCCTCTGTAGTAGTACACTCAAAACATTATTTATTAAAAAACCTTGTTGTTACTTTGAATCAACAGGATTTTCTCAGTTTTTTTAATTCAATAATTTCTTACTTTTCAGTGTGGCTTTTAAACATCCAAGAAAAATTCTCTTTCCATATTCCATGCAATATGGATCATTCAGACCATAGAAATAACATAGTCTACTGTTAACATCAGATAGATAGGACTTTTCATTACATACTGAAGCTCCAAGCTAGCATTAATAAATTTAATGTCCAAATCTTTCACCTTCTGTCAGTTTTTGAAGAGCTGAAATCCAGGATATATGCAACTTCTTGAGAAAGGAAAAAGACATTAATTTAGGGCTTGACCCAGTGTCCACTGAAGTCAAGAAAAAGATTAAATTAATTCTACTTGGTTTGGGATGAAGCCATGATGTTAAGTTTCCCCACAAATTAAAGTATTACATCTCAAATTCATTTTTTTCTTCCTCGAGACAGTAAAATAAAGCAGAATAGCTTTTAAATTATTATTTTATTTTATTTTAAATTATTATGAGTTATAAGTAATGGTTATAATTCAAGGCAAAGTTTGGCTTTTTAGAGAACATGGTCCAATTTTATTTGCAAAAATGTTTTGCAATTGACCAATGACTGACTGCTGGAGTTAAAATTACGAATAGTATGCCCAGAATTCTGATGAGGAGGACTTTATATTCAATAATTATCTGTCTAGAAAGGACATTTATGTTCTATTTTTACAAGGCTGATTGCTTTATTGATTCACATTGTTCCTTCTTCAAAGTACTGAATGATTTACTTCCCTACCAAAAGAGGTGGTGATTGTTTTTTGAGACTCATAAGTGTCTTTGTAAACACCCCCCAACATTTTTTTTTTTAATTAAAAAAAAAATCTCTTAATAGGGTTCATAGATTTCCTCTCTGACTCTATATAATGTTCAGACATTGCTGTGTAATCTAATGCGGTCTAAAACACTAAGGAAGAATCAAGACCATATCATTAAGATCTTTGTAGTTTGTTTTGTAATAGGGCTATAATTTTCATATGCTCATATGTTCTTCTTCACTCCTATACTCTTCTGGCTGGTAGAAAGGTTCAAATAATCATTTTCTGTTTCTCTCTTTGTAAAAATCATGTTTAGTATACAACATAAGTACTAATAATATTTACAAGGTATACCAGCATGAACTATACCAGGCAGAAAAGATACAGTAGGTAACATTGCTGTGTAACTTCATTAGAAAGAGAAATTCTAACAAACACCCTATTCACCAGCTCAAATAAGTGGAAAACTGCATTACCTGAGGGAGACCAAGTATAATTAATGCAGCACAATGCCCATTCCATGCTGATGTTCCCAATACTGGAAATCTGCATTTTGATACTACCTGCACACACATTGTTTTCTAAGAGAAATTATCACCTAAGTCCAAAATGTAACATGTGGCCAAAAAGGATGTGATTAATGAAAATTATAATAGTAGGTCACTTCTTTAAAGCTCCATCTTGAAATTTTGGGGGACTGTTTCAGCTTGAAAAATTACAAATTGAAAATATGGAAATGTAGAAAAAATATTATGTCATATGTGTATCTGTTTTGATCCTCTTACCCATGATTACAGGGACAATCTAAGAGGATATATATTCCTTTTCCAACATTAATTAATTTAAATTTAACAGGTGCCAGGAGCAATACTTGGGGCAAAAAAAAAGCGTCAGGCAGAAAATGCTAGAGTAAAAATATAAATAGTTTAAAATGCATTTATATGTGATCTCAATTCTATTTTTCCATTAATAATATCTTGATGTTTTGCCTGAAGTGATAATTACTTTGTTTAAATAGAGCATCTGCGGATATACTTTAAGACCGAGTAGCCAGACAGATAGTAAGTGGTAAATGTAGCTTTTGGTTTCTTTCAAAAGGCTCTCCCCAGCACTGGAATTGCATCTATTTGACAGTGATGCATACAAAGAAGAACTCCATATCTGCGGATTTCACAGAGTCCAACAAGAGTTTATACATTTACAGTATTGTAGTAAATATTTTCTTGAAATAAGCAACAAAGAAGTAAATCTGAAAAGCTCACCTTACTCTACTCCAATCAAAATCTTTGGCCAAAAAAAGAGCACCAAATATTTTAAGAAAACCCATTAACTGCTGTTAAGGTCCATGTTCTGCTCATCTGTTGGTCTCTTTTTAACATAATTGGTATGTCCACAAAATACTTTTTTTTTTGCTATTAACCTTCCTTTTCAGAAAAGCTGGTGAGTGCAGTCCTATGACAAGAGAACCGTGATGGATGGCATCTTTTGTATTGCTTATTTTGTGTTTTTGTTCTGTTGGGGGGGAACTTGGTTTTGGGAGTGGTTTTGGTTGTGGTTTTGGTTTTCTGGAAAGACAAAGAGGTAGCAGACACTGAAATGAGGGAGAAAGTGCTCTTTCTTTGGAGGAATTACTAAGCTTGCTTAGCAGACACACTTCAGACTACAAAGTTCGACTGGCCAGGAAGACACAAAATGCAGCTGGAAACCTGCAGGTTATAAAGAGACTGAGAAGAGGCACTGAGAAAAACGGAGCAGACAAGTGATGCTAGAGATATGATCAAAAGTTTAGGGAACAAAGCAACTTAAAATGCCATTCAGTTAACTGGTATTAAGCCTGTAAGCAGGGAATTGCTGGGAAGAACAAAGCAGATGAGAAGCGTGTAAAGAATTTAGTTTCTTTTTTTGTTGTCCTTATTCGCTTTGAGTTATGTTTTAATTCAGAAAGATTAACATTGTATTTTTCATTCTAATAAAATTTGAGTTTGCTACTTTAAATGTCTTTTGGTCTGTAATTCATTACAAAAAATACTATAGACTTACTCACTTCAAAGTTCTGGTTGACTGGAGGTCTTGTCAAAGTAAGAGAGTGAACATTTTACCAGAGGGAAGGCAGGAGGTAAATAACTGCTATAAATTCTTCAAAGTGAGAGAGATTACTAGATAGTTGCCACATAGTTTAATACTGGGCACCTTCATTTTTTATTATGATTAATACCTTGGGTGACAGTACAGAAGATAAACAAGTGGTAGGATTTAGACTCTTGTAAAAAAATCCTGTAATGAAATAGAGAATCCGACTCTACAAATCAGAGAGAGAGATAGCAAAACACACATATTTGCAGGTGACCATGCGTGCCTTGTCATATGAATGCTTACACATTACATTTGAATTTTGAAATGCGGATAAGGTAACGTGCCACAGGTGGGCATTTGTATTCTGATCAACTATGCATTACATTTACACTAACAATAAAGGGCTTCAGCCAATGCAACATACTAATCTCAAGGCAGTCAGTTTTCTATTGCTTGACATATCAATGTGTAATGTCTTAAAATAGAATTCTCCAATTCAAACATAAACCAATCAATACTGAGTTACTAATAAAATTATATCATCTTCACTGTGGTATGGAGAACAGTCTGTATGACCATTAAAGCTTATGAACTTAAGACTTAATACTTATATGGGTTTATGAATAATGGCATCAGTCAATGAATTTGAAAACAATTTTATACCTCAGAACTTACCCTTGTTAGATATTACAGGAATCCCAATGAGGTTGTGTAAATTTTCAAACAGGCTGCATTGGAATCCTTGATTTGCTGACAAATTGTGAATTTTATATTAAGTACATGACACTTTCTTTGGTTGACAGAGCTCTAGCAAGTACGCAGTTTGTATCTAACTTTCCCTACAAAGGTAAGTTTTGACAGAGTAGGCAACATACTGTGTGAACCGCATGACAGACTCCAGAGTTACAGAGAAGTACAGCCCTGCACATACCCCTACACCCATCATCATGTAAGTAGGAAATGGGTGCGCCAGCGACTCACAAAATTATAATCGAATTCGTTTGTACTTAGGACAGACCTGTAGGCACCTACGTCTTGCAGAGACTGACTCCTTTCAATAACCTACATACTTAAATTAGAGATCTGAGCGTCGTTACAGCACTCCTAGTTTCAGAGCAATGTTCCCTGAGAAGTTGCCAAGAGGGTTGAAAGGTATTGGCTGTTACTGGTAACTAAATGCAGGCAGTTTTAATTCCAGACAATAACTTGGTTCTTATGTAGCACATACATACTTATCCAAGAGGTATCCAAATCAGCATTTTTAAATCACACATTAATAATAAACTTCTCAAAATATTGAAAAATATTTTGGAAATTTATATTTACTTTAAATTAAAAGTCAGCACCACTAGTGACATTTGTATATCTATATGAATATCTTTGGTACCTGTAAGTGATATGTTTGTGTTGCCATTTCTGTCCTGTTAACGCGTAGCGTTTCCGACGAATGTTAAATTTGGAGCTACCTCTTGTTTGGTCAGGCACACCACATCGAGGCTTCTTCATCCAGCTGCAAGAAACAGCATCACATAGTTAAAGCAACATGAAAGAAAAATCATAACCACTGCACCCACCTAATAAAAACATCATACTTTTTTGAAGTTACAGTATTATCAATTTTGTTTCTACGTGCAACAATGACAAACAAAAGGTACAGTTATCTTCTTACCAGATGTATAGTTTGTGGAGCTGCATTACATCCCATGACATTCAGAAACCAATTTATTTGCTTTTATTTTTCCTAGTTTTCTTTTGCTACAACCTCTGAACAAAAACTTTCCAACTGGACAAGTCTTTCTTGTTAATAAATTATTCTGATTCATTCAAGGTAATTATGATCTGTATTACTAGCTTGCTTGCTGAAGCTGAAATTAAAGTGTATACACAGTGTTTCTCACTTGTAGTGTAATGGGTTATTTAGTTTGAGTAAAAGTGACCAAAACTCAGCCGAAATTATTTTTTTATATGAGCTGTATAGCTGCAGAAAAAATTACCATCAGGAAGATAGTAAGATTAAAGACATTCACTGCATAAGTAAAAGACAAATCTCCTCTGTTACTTTTCCAGTTCATTTGACTTTATTTCTATCATGCCAAATAATTACTGATGTAAAAGCTATAGTTTTCCAATGGTATTTACCACAAGAGTAGTCATACCCTATATTCAGGCTTGCATGAATGAATTTCTGACCGTTACACTGGTATTTAAGCATTGTTTCATAAATAAACATACACACAGCAGCTGTATGTATGACTGGATGACGGAAAACTCATTTGAAATGTCAGCTCAAAATGTAGACTCCTTTTAAAAGATGGACAGGTTACAAAACCTCAAAAAACCCCACCAGCCAAACATTTTTCATCTTTTCCAGTGATATTCCTAGTTTAATATGTGCAAGATGAAGAAAACCATCTTGTTTTGTCCAAAAGAAAACATGGAATATTTGCAGTACAAAGGCGTAGTGTATGTGTGTGAATAAAAAAACCTACACAATCTAATGAAATCATCGATTTTTCAGTTCTGTACTCAAGGAATGAGATGTGCATTGTAAGTTTTACACCTGCTAATACAAGATAAACCATACTGCATACTGAATGAATTTTTAGAGATAGGCTAATCCAGTCAAAATCAGCCACGCTATTTTTTGTAAATCTGTGGGAAGAGGTTTAAAAGTACAGCCAGACTTACAGTGCTTCATATACGCTGTAGCTATGGATATATAGCAAATTATCATTTAAATGCCTAAGTAGGAGTTAAACTCACCAGCCTGTGGGAAAATACAAAATTTTAGTGAAAGTACCAAGATGGTACTGCACCCCGATTGCACCAGTAAAGACTATAGAAGAGCCTGCAAAAACTTTGACGGGTGACACATCCATCAAGTAGTACAAGTGAGGAAGCCAAAACTTATGAATTTGACTGCATGAACTGAAGACACTGAGTTCATAGTTACCTGTTTCAAATAAGAAACAGAGAATGACTTGTCCCAATTTCTGGTCAGAATAATTACAAAGTATGCGAGGGACATAAAACCGTCGACTATAATTCGTATTTGCAAGGAACAATCTTCTTTCCCTAGTGTCTGCAAAGACAATACTGCAAAATGTATAAAACTTTACCCCACCAGTATTTGCTGAAACAAAAGCAAGTTCCTCTGCTTTTTTTAAAATTGTCAGTTCAACAAAGTTGATGTTAGTGATTTCTGGGATGAAATATTATTGAAAAGTTTAATTTGCTCTAATAAAAGAAAATGAATGAAAGCAGCAGATTTTAGTTACAAACCAAAGGGCAGTTCTATTCTTCTTAGTAAAATGATATCATATTTACACTTCAGCAAATGAGATTAAAATTGGCTCAGACCTCAGAAGACTTCTAGACACATTATCAGTAACACTTTTTTGCAATGCGTGTTGGACCAGCATACAGTTACCATGCATTTTAATGACAGGGTATATTTAAAATATGCTGTTGAAATTGCACACGTACATTGCAGAAAAAGACATATACGTAACAAAAGATCAGTTTTATCACCTTAAAGTGATATCACTACATCAAAAGAAAGAAGCAAGGAATAAAGCAAAACCAAATAACTATTCTATTTTGTTAGAAACACAGTACAAAAATGTCAGTCATATAAAATATATTATATATATGTGACCATATATATATATGGCAATGACTTTAAATCAATTGAATCAGGTCTCCCCCCCCAAAAAAAAAAAAAAAAAAAAAAAAGAGTTTAAATTAGTTAGCTTAACTGATGGAGACCTATTTTAATAACAGGGTTTTCTCACTGGCAGGTTAGGGGCGGATAAATATAAATATTCCAAGTTGTGAATTTAAAAATTAATCTTCAAAGCTGTTATTGAAATAATCTGTCAAATTATGTCAAAGGTTCAGTACTCTTACAGAAAAGAATGTTAGCATAAAATGTTTTAAGATTTAATACAAAAAGTCAAGAACAGTAGGTAGTATGAATTCAAAATTCAACATTGTATTATCTTGCTAGTACTGACAATCCATTTTTAGCAAAACAAAACATAGCCTAAAAAAACATGTTATGAAATTCAAGCAGTCATAAATTGTTCTTGATTGATTTTGAAGTGGAATGTACCTATCAAGAACATTATACTTGTGTCCGCATTGGTTTGGATGTTCCGCGCTGTCATGCTGTCTGGCCCACTGATGTTCTTACTGTTCTTGCATGAGGACTGGGACTCTGGTTCATACACAATGTAAATCCCAATGTAGATCAAATGGAAGGCTTTGCACAAGTGGTTCACTAGCTTTCAGGAAAGTATCTTCATGCAAAATTTAAGGAAAGATGCAATTTGCAGCTGAAGAGCCAAATCTATCACCTTGATCTGAGCTGAACTAAATTTAGCAGTCAGAATTTTAAACAGATTATTACATGGTTAGTAGTGGAGTCCAGTCTTTTTGAGCACAGAAATGAGGCAACATTAACAACTTCTGGCACATAAGTTTTCCTTTTTTTTTTTTTTTTTTAATATGTTAAAAATACTTTTTTTAAAACAGTAATGGTTCTCACACTGACTGGGAGGAAGACTTCATCAGCAATAATCTTTAATGCTCATGACATTTGGAGATATTTAATATGTAATATGTTCTTTCATCTGAGGAGGAATTCACAAATAAAACATTTGTTCCTATTTTCTTCCAAATATAGCTGCTTTTAACATAATATGATCAAGGTTTTACATGTTCTTGATTGTTTGTTGGAGTTGATTTTTTTTTTAAATAATTGTTTTTCATTTAAAAAAGGTGCATATTGGTAATGATTTTGTCTCTCTTTTATCTGTTTCTGAACTTACAGAAATCTTTTATGCAGCAGCCCCTCAAAAATAATATTTTATCAGTACTCAATAAAGAGGCTTAATTTTGACTAATGCACTCTATCTGCAGACTATGTTACATCAAATTCCTCTCTTAGCTCCATTAGTCTGAATCTTGAGGAGTTATATATGTCAAGTATTAAAACAGTTTAGACTCACAGAAAATCTGAAAAGATTAAAATAAAAATATGCAGCAAAAGTATAATGCTCTTCCAGAGGAGAGAGAGCTGAAACTGAATTTCTCAAAATTCATGCCAGTTACCTGACCATAGTGTGTTATTTGGGGGTTAAGAGGAAGAATCTCTTTCTGTCTCCTCACTTTCTCAAGCCTTCAGGAAAAAGTTTTGGTCCAACGTGAAATCAAAACATTAAACCCCCCTACCTTTGGTTAAACACCCACCCTCGTTTACCCTTAATCAAAACTGCTGTTTAGGCTGTATAATGTTGCTGTTGCTGTTGTTGGGTTTGGGTTTCTATTGGCAGAGTTATAGCAAAAAAAGGAAAATAAAAAAGGGAGAGTACAACTTGATTTAGTGGCTGGAAAAACTATGGACATTTATTTAAGGAAACAACTGAATGGCACCCTGCAACTTCTTGTGGAGAGAGATAGATATGTTTTCTAAACATTTTTACTCGTCCCTACTGTATTGTGTTATTACAGGCCTTTACTGACTCTCCTCTAAGTAATAGGAAGCAGTCAAAGAGTGATGTAAGATACTGCATTTCAACCCTGCTACTGACATTGATTTGTCTGCAAGGCTTCTCAATGAGTGTTTGCTGAGGGATCAAGACCTTATGTATACCTTTTGTACAAAGATATTTACTAATAAAGTAAACCATGAGTTGATTTCAACAGCTCAAAGTTTACCGTTTACTCTTACTATATGATTGATAATTAATACACAAACAGCAGAGATCACACAAATATGACTATATCTTAATTATGAACCTTGAGGTAAACTTGGTTAGAAGCTCATCTGAACATTAAAATAAGCACATTTGCCATTTATTTATAAAGGATGACATTGAAATAAAAAGAATGGTTTGTTACTATTGCATAGATTTAGTCAGCATCCTATACACAACCATTCTATCTGTATGCCAAGAAGTTTGTAATGTACCCCTTCAAACTGCAAAACATGTTTTGGAAATAAACATGGATAGCAGTTTTAAGAAAAGACAATAACTAGTCTTTTTCTACTCACTATGTTTGATTTAGGGATGTGAAAGACCGGGTTGCCAACAGCAGGTCTGTTTTCAGAAGTCTCCTTCATTGACTATGTTTGGGAATATATAAATAAATGACAGAAAATGCTGTGACACCCCTGTAAATGTCAGACAGAATTTTCATTTGGTTTGCCATTGTCATGATACTTGTATTAAGAATGTCCCTCACATTTTTATGTCAGTATAATGATATCTCTTTCCACCACTCACTCTTCCTTATTCTCAGCAATAAGCATGCATCATACTTTTTGAGCCATTTGGGAAACAAGTTAAAAAATATAGCAAAAACAAGTGAATGGTGAGTAGTAGGGGGAAGATGAACACTTCATATTTATGCATATGAAAATACTCATTGAGGGATTATCTTTTTTTTCAGAGCAACAAAATCCCCCCAGGAGACTTTTGATGCCACTGCTGCAGGCATTATTTGCCTGTTAATATCCCCAAAGTTGGTTGCTATCAAGTCACTACTATAACTTCTTTTAATTGTTTGTCCTTCTGAAGACAAAGAGGCACATTGTAATCTCTTCTCAAGACATGCTAGAGAAGCAGGTAAATCCTCACGCACAAGTTGAGAACCTGCTGTTTTTATGAGGTTCCTCCTGAACTCTTTATTTTGTAATCCCACCATTGTACGTGATTACAACATATTAATCACAGAGCAACAAATGGTAAATTGTCACATATTTCTGGCCAAAGAGAGTATATATACTTTCTGTGTAGATGAAAGGGAGAATTATTTCAAACATTTACAAAATACTGCCATAAATAAACAATTAAAAAAAATATGTACCCTTTGTTATATAGTCACATCTCCCAAGAATATTCAGTGGTGTTAATTAATGGTAACTTGAGGCCACAGTTTACTTTAATGAGTTTATTTTTTTTCTCAACACCAATGCAAATGTGACAAGTCCTTAAGAATCAGTTTTATTCCCAACTTGACTCAAGTTAATGCAGCTCCAAATGTGTAAGTAAATGCAAAATTCATCCAGCATGAGTTATATGTACCTAAGAGTTGCCATGCTTTAATATATCTTTCTGTATAGAAGAAAATCATGCATCAAAAGGTCTGGAAGATTCAATATCCATCAGATTGTAACATTAATGTTTTGGACTGCTGTATAGATGGATTTCTTTGTCTCTCACATAGCGGAAGAAGTGAAGATAACCTTCCTGACATGCTGGCCAATGAGTCAAATTTAGTAAACATAAACCACTTCCCTTTGCAATTAAAGTTTTGGTTTGGTTTGGTTTTTTTTTCAACTCACTAGCTGATGCTCTAAATTAAGAAATGGCCTCCACTTTTCCTCGGGTTACCACTTTCTGTCCTCTCTGTACTGCTAACCGTGAACAGATTATTTTCCTTTTAGTGAAATATATTGCCTCTAACAAAGCTGCCACTAATGTGTCTTTAAAAGGCTACTAGTGACTGGTATAGCAGCACGCTTCCCTCAAGGATCAGTCACTGAAGCTGTATAAAGAGCCTTGTCTCTTCACCCTGCACATGGGATCATAAACATATTCTTGAGCGTGGCTCTCTCACAAGGCATTTACGGCTATTGCACTGTATATATAGTGCACTGCATGTTCTAAGGTCCTTTAAATTCCTAAACCGAGGGATCAGCTCACCTCCCCTCAGGGCAGCCCTAAAATCTGCTTTGCTTTATTGCTTTTCAATGCAATAATGCACGTGCCTGTGGAATAAAATGATTTTTCCAATCCTGCCAGCATTTCGGGTAGTCTCTTCCCTAAACTCTAAATGATAGAAAAATCATTCATGTCAGCTACTTTACCAAAAAAGAATAATGAAAGATGACATATCAGGCTGGGGCTGGGAAATGGGAAATGAAGATTTTTTTTTTTCCCCCCATTTTACAGAAGTAGCAGAAACATATTTCAACAAAGTAAATGTTGGATATGAAGTGACAGTACTATTTTGTTATTGTTTGCTTTTCAAGCAAAGTAACTTTTTCTAAAATCACAAGACAATATTTATTGCATTTTAATTGGAATGAGTCCAACAAGTACTTCAAATCTTAATCCCATAAACATTTTCTTAATTGTATACTAATACTCTTCTTTCTTTTTTTTTTTTTTTTTTAATTCATTTTCCTGCTCATTTTTAAAATCTGGCATAGTACAGAGTTGTTTGGAAGTGTCTCTTAATAGCTCTGTTTCACAAAGTTTCTCTGTGTTCAGTCTGTCAGTAAATTCAGACACTGCCAGCCTTACACTACTTCAGAATTGCAAAGGGCATGCAAAAGGAATCCAATTTTATTGCATGTTAAAATGGCCACACCTGGCCTTTTGTTACTGGAAACCATTAAATGAATGGGCAAGTGGAACGTGCTAAAATTTTTTTCAATGAGGATAAGGAAATGTACACTAAAGATTTTCCAGTAAGAAAAGACTCTTTCCCCTGTGAAACATTTCATGAATTCTTGCCATTTTTAACAGATTTCTCCACTTCCACATTGATAACCATTTGGACCTTTCTTTAGTTAACCCTGAAACATTTTCTTTACAATTACATGCCCAAAGGCAGACAGCAGTTAGGCAGGTAGACAGGTAGACTACCTGCTACCATGAAATACAGAAGATGAAAAAACCCAAAGAACAAAAATAATAATAATAAATAAAAAAAAAGAGCAAAAGAAACATTTTAACTCTCCATGTGTAGCTGCAACTATCTGGATATCCCAGTCACCCTGCTGCATGTGTTATAAAGTTTTTCCAGTTCTATTTTACCCTGCTTGAAACAGAAAAGTCAAGAGCAGTTCAGTACTGGTTACTTACTCAATTGTGTTCCTGTCCACTTTTCCTGTCATATTAATGCCATAGAACTGCTGCATGGCAGCTATAGCTGATTGCATGGTTTCTGCAGAGCGCAACACCGACATTCGGGGGTCAGTTGGTGGAAGGTAGCCATACTTTTGTAACCATACCTGCAATGACAAGTGCAGTGGCTATTAAATAGAAATTAGAGGTAAATAAAATGCTCCCTAGTAATTAGTTTTGTATCATATATAATGAAGCTTCTAATTCACCAAGCATGAATCCTGTGAGTTTGGGGGGTTTTTTCGTTTTGGTTTTTGTTGTTGTTTTTTTGGTGGTGGTGGTGGGCTTTTTTCCCAGAGAAGAAATTCTTTGGGGCTTGTGTTTCATCTCCTTTATTAAAGATTCTGCTGTTTTAAGACTTACAGTGTTTTCTACCCAGGAGGCAGCTCTCTTTATTATCTGAAACTGCCTGCTTCAATTATTTATTTAGTGTATTTATTTATTTGAAGTTACAACTTAAGCACCTATCCCTGGCTCTAGGCACTTCAAGAAATTTTTACAGCAGAAAAAGTATAAAATCTACAATATATGCCACATATAAATGACTGTCCACAGGATACATAATAATATTCACCAACTACAATAATAAATTCACAATAGCTCTCACACAGTTACACTGCATTGTTATCATCTTTACATTGTTATCGTCTCTCAAAGAATATGAAAGAGGGGGTGGGGACATAGTCAGCTTTCTGGGAAGAATACAAAAATCACGTACTTATAGGTAAAACAGGTGGCCAGGAGATAGTGAAGTAGCAGAGTCTGTGCCTACTTACAGGAAACTCCCTGATAAAAGGATCTTCCTTTTTAGATTGAGATGGATATAATGCCAACTGTTTATGCTCTTAATTGTGTGGAAGTGAGAGGGAGAAAGTATGGTCCAAATAACAGAAAGCTTTATGGACTAAAGCCAATATCTTAAGAACACCTGGAAAAAACATCTGAAACATGCTGTACCCTTGAGACCGTGTTTCGTAAACAAGTGGCTGCAGTTATCTTAATGTTGCTTAAGTATTCTCAAAAATCTAGCCTATACAAAGCACAGTGTAAGATTTTTGAAGCAATGAAAGCACTGATACATCTTTTAAAATGTCTTAGCTTCTCATCCAACAACTGGAACTACTCACTAGAATGAAAGGTACATATATCACCTCTCTACAAGACACAGTTAAATTGTGTTGCTGCGGCTTCACTCTCCCCAGTAACAAAGTACTTGTAACTCCATAAATCTGATCTTCTGTTCTTTAAAAAAAATAATGAATGAATAAATAAAAAAATTGGTTCAGCCACCTCTTTCAAACGTATCACATCCCAATTCATGGATTCTGAATCATTACGTTAATGAATGCTATCCACCCACTCTCCCCTTAGAGTGTATTGTGGGTTGTTTGCCTCATACAGCACTTCTGAGATTTTATCTGTTTATACACACTGTTAATACAGAGCCGAACACCAAACTGTGTAGTCTGCAATTTTCAGCCTTAAGTTTAACTTGTAGAGTCCACTCGATTCAGCTCCATAGCAGGTTAACCGTGTTGGTGGTGCACTCCCACTTTACAGACCCAGTGAAGAACCTCAGGACGGATCAATTCATTCACATGGTTAACTTTACTGACACTGAACGTGCTTTATAGGTGAACGTTGGCTCAATGTAAATAAAAGATAAAACTAGCACTAAAGAGAGGGGAAATCTTCAGGTTATGAGTTCAGATATTTCTAATTTAAAGAGGTTTACCTTCCCATAGTGCAGTTCAGACAATGCAATGTTCATCTCACAATGTTTGCGAGCTCCACGCAACAGGGAGATACAGTACAGACAGGATTAAAACCCAGCCTAACCTCTTTCATTTTCACACTATCTCTATATACAGGAGCCATTCAGAACAAGAACAAAATTATTTTAATAGATAGGAAGATGCTCTTATTTCCAGTATAAATGAATTGCTAGAATCAGTACCTACATCCAACTTTACATACTTCTGACTTCTTGCACTTTTCAGCTTCAAGTGTGAACACTACATTTGTGCTAGATTTGGATCATCACACAAATCAGTTTATGGGTTGCTTTGCACAGGAAGTCTGTTTTTCCTTCCATTACTGGAGGATAGCTCTGAAAGACCAGATAGAGCTGAAAGGTGGACAAGAGCAATGCAATATGTGGAAACAAGACCATGGAAGCAAGAGATCCGCCTGACACAGAGTGGGCTGATTTTAATGTATCATGTAGAGTCCATTTGAATTAATATTTACAATAAGTATATTTAAGAAGGGGATTATTTTGAGATTCATCCTCTCAAGTCATTGCAGAAAAGGCAAGGGAAACAATGTTAAAGACAGCAATACTAAACCAAATGATCGGTCAGGGAAGAAAAATAATTCTGAACAGCATGTCACTATTGTCTAAAATGATGCCCCCTTCTTGCCACTTTCTCAGCATGAATTTGGTATGCAGACACAGAGCAGGGCTTTTCATTACATTCTCTTTCAGGCGCTAAGGGCACACAAAATTACTTGGTATGTTTGTGAGACCACCTATCACTGCTCAAAACCATCCTCACTGTGGCATAACTGAAGGAGACAGAGGTATGGAGCTACAAGTAACCACATTTATCAAAAGTTAAGCCTTCAGATATCTGAATTAGAAAAGCTATAAAGAGAAAGAGAGAAAAAATAGGTTGGGGAGTACTGCCCATGGGAGAAGGGAAGTAGAGAGGACAAACTGGAATCTAGCAGAGTGTCACTGCAGGTACAGGAAAAGGAAAAGAGAAGTGGCTCAGAAACAGCAGGAGAGGACAGTATAGCCTTTCCCCTTCTAAAAAGATCAGTTAAATACAGGATGCCTGACAGTGACTCCCTGTCATTGAACAAAGGAAGTAGACCACCTGGGCCTTCCCTCAGCCTTCAAAATAGCAGCTAGAAGACACAGCCAACATACCAGAAAGTCAGATAACATTCTGAAAGCAAGTTTCTTGTTTTGAGAAGTCACACAAATTGACCTCCAAACTAATAACTGGTGAATGTTTGACAGCTAGTAACATTTAGTAGCACTAAATGCTACTAATCTTCTGTCCTTCTGAGAAAGGATCATGAAACAAGATAAGAGACAACAAATCTGGTTCCTGTTGCATTCCTCAGTTTCCTCAGTTTTATATTAACAAATTTTGAAGGACCTTGGCTCAGTCTGCCGGATACCTGAAATATGTCCCTCAGATTCTACTGTGCATAGTCCAAATGCTGTGAACTATGGAAGAGAAGCTTAACTTTAAAATTAAGTCCAAAATATATAGATGGGTAAAACAACAAAGAAGAAAGGAAACAGAAGGAGGCAGCCACAGCAGGAGAAGAAAGGAAAACAATTTTCTCACGGTCTTGTATTTTTGAGACAACCTATTAAAGAAATTATGGCCACAAGAATTTCCCCCTGCTCCCCGTACTGAAATTAGATGTGCGTCTGCCTTAATACACTTAAGCAATGGCAATGCAGTGTTGGCAAGCCATCTAGCATCCTGAGAAACTCATCTGTCTTGGAACAAGGAAATAGTGAAGTAGATCCATCTAACATGTAATGCCTGGGATGCCAACAGACACCCTTTGCACAGACTCCAAAATGAGTGACATGTCCCATTCCTTTATGCAGTTTAGGAAGATAAAATACTGCTACTTCAAGTGAAGTTTTTGGACAGGAATTTCTTGTCCTACAGCAAAATGACAGCCATGGTAAACTCTCATGGTAACCACAGAAAAACACAGCTGGAAGACAATGGGTTGCACCACTTCCCTCTCTATTACAGTGCTTTACTATCCTACTGTTGTGAAGTTTGCCTCAGAGTTGAATCTCCCTTATTATAATTTAAGCCTGTAACTTCTCATTTTACCTACTACGGGTGAGGGGAAACGATTATTCCTTTCCCCTCTGCAGTAGCCTTTTATGTATTTGAACTCACTTATGTGAGTCACTTTTTCTAACCTTTTTAAAATAAAGAAACCCCTTTTGTTTAATCTTATTTCATTGTGCACATTAACCTCCAGGAGACTAGAAGCTAAAATCTACCTTTACTAAGCATCTACTTGCACTAGATTTGTTCCCATTGTTAGCCTATTAACAAACACTGGAGTTTAGCTGAAGAATGTCAGGAGTAATTCAGAAGAACATGGACACTCAAACATTTCATTTTGGGGAAAAAAAGAAAAATCACCCCCTCCCCCCCAATAAAACCCCCAAAAGAAAACAGAAATAAAATTAGCCCAAAATTATTTTTTCTCACTAATTGAACTTCAAGGCTTACGTCCCATTTATTTATACATTTTAAAATTATAAACCCATGTTTTGCACACACTTTTTCCACCAAAAAAATTCCTTCACCATAATTCTACCTTCTCTTTTCATAATTGTAAGGAAAAAAATAAACAGAACCCATTGGTGATGAAACCTGTGGAAATGCTAAGAGTTTGTTGTGGACTTGCCACTTCTGCAGGAGCCCATGGAACCTAGTTCTCAGCACATGGGCTGTTATCACCTTCCAGATTTTTTACTAGATGCCTAGGATTCAGGTTTTTTTCTGCCATGATGAAAAGATCTTTCAATTTTGGTTTGTAACCGCTACTAATGCTATGCTATATGGATCATCCGGCTATGGAATAGATAGCACTTTGTCACATGGCTGTACGTTTGTCCCATCTAAACGATAAAGCATAGGCTAACTTGAAGTGTATTAAATACAGCAATGGACTTCAATCATTCAGACCTTTGCTAGTCTGAGAAGAAAGAGTGCTCTTAAAAACAGTATGTTGACACCAAACTATTACTAAGAACAAAGAATATATCATCATTGAAGATTAAGCAAGAACATTATGATGATCAGAGTTTCGGAGAGCTTACTGATTTCTAAGATAGAAGAGAACTTATCAACAAATTATTAACATTCCTGAATGACAGTACATAGTATAAGCTACAGTAGAATTATGTTCTATGAACCTGAAAGCTTATTAAATCAGTCTAATAAAGCACAGATCAAAACAATTTCATAAACACCTTCAGTAGTGCAGTTGCATGTCATTATTATTCATCTATTCTTGTTCCTTTTTTAGATTTTATGATGCAAACAAAATTCGTATTTGTACTGAGTAAAACTGTGAGATTTCATAAGTTCAAAATATTTTGACTCTTATTTTTTAAAACACTTCCACCAAAGAGACTATAAGTGAAATGATTTAAAACATCTGAATAATTCAGGAGACTTATATTTTCAAAACCCATGCATTTAAGAATCTAACTTACACTGATCATTACAGGATTTAGCAGTTCAAGAGCTGATGTAATTTTGAAAAGAGATTGAAGGCTTTTACTATGGTATGGATAAATAAGCTAACTCCAAAATGAGTATCCATATGACCAGGTCATTTCTTTATTTAGGCCAATTAATCATGGCTAATGATGTGTTTTAATTACAGACTTAACTATTGCAGCTAACATGGACTTTTCAGAGACAACTTGATAGCCAGATGTAGTGGTTTCAGCTGAGATAGAGTTAATTTTCTTTCTAGCAGTCTGTATAGTGCTGTGTTTTGGATTTAGGATGAGAATAATGTTGATAATGCACTGATGTTTTCAGTTGTTGCTAGGTAGTTGTAGTGTCCACACCAAGTCAAGGACTTTTCAGCTTCCCATGCCCTGCCAGGTGCACAAGAAGCTGGGAGGGGGCACAGCCAGGACAGCTGACCCAGACTGGCCAAAGGGATATTCCCTGCCATAGAACGTCACGCTCCGTACATAACTGGGGAAGCCAGCTGGGAGGTGCGATCACTGCTCAGAAACAGACTGGGCATCAGGATTATTTTTTCTTTGTTCATGTGGTTAGCAATTGCATTCGTGCATCACTTGTTTTTTTATTATTATTATTATCATTATCATTATTATTATTAATCATCTTCCTCTGTTATCCTATTAAACTGTCTTTATCTCAACCCATGAGTTTTCTCAGTTTCACTCTTCTGATTCTCTCCCCAATCCCGATAAGGAGGAGTGAGTGAGCGGCTGCATGATATTCACTTCCCAGCTGGGGCTAAACCATGACATCAGATAGACAGAAGTGTTTACATGGAGCATTACAGGGAATCTTCTGCTGTTTTTCCTACCTCATGTAGAAATGTCTACAGAATGAGCATAAGACATATCATAGATGATATAACAGCTCAATCGTTATGAATGTCTTGCTACCTATGGTTGTAATTTGAGACAACTAATCCTTAACAGATCATCAAAAAGAGCCTGCATGTTCAGAATACATTAGTCTGGAATGCCTTGAAGCTCAGAAACAAATCCCCTTCTTGGAAATTGTGTAGCAGGATGGAAAAGACCTTAAATAGTATGAACCAAACCAAGCAACTATCTTGCTTGTCATTATGAACATGTTAAAAAAGAAAGTTAAAATGCCAACTTGAAAAATTTAGTTCTCCAGTGACCTAAACTAGAAAGCGGTCAACTTCTTTTCTTGTGAATTACTGTGACAACCCCCAAAACCCCCAACTTTGATGCAGTATTGACATAGTCTTAGACACATTAATGTCTTTAATCTTTATTGTGGATTAGAGAATTTGTAACAAGGACTTAATAATTCAAAGAAGTCTGTGGGATGTCTAGGTTGCAGGCTGCACTATAGTAAATACTTTGATGTAGTACTAAAAGTAGCAGAGGTGAGTCGACAGTGGGCCAAAGAAGAGGATAAATTAGGCCTCATCGAGTTCAGTGTTGCTGCAGCTAGATAGCTAGTTCAAAATTAGTTGAGGCATCTCCACAGTTCTAGCATGTATATGCTTATAGGTTTTTCTGTGTTCCAGCTACAAAATGGATGAAAACCTGAACATTCATATTACAGAAATCTCAGATATTACGAAACCAGATTTACCAATCTGGATCTTGTATGTCTCTTCCTACATGAAGTCAGGAGAGAGGGGTCTGGAATTTCCCCACACGAGTGTATTGTGACTGAGATAATTTTAAAAGGGAGCTTCTGTTCCCAGTGAGAGGTATTTCCATTGCAAGAATCAAGACTGCAGCCCCAGGCCAGAAGCTCTGCCTGGTTACTGACTTGAACCAGAGTCAGAGTCCAAGGAGCGGCAAAAGTAAAAAGGCAAAATGTACTGTTTGATGATTTCCTTTCATTTATAATTCAAGTTTAGTTTAAATGTGTTAAATCCTTTGCTTTACTGCCACACGTGTTCCTTACGCAATGTACCTCGAGAGCAGCAGGAGTGGAAGGTGTAAAAGAGCAGCCAGGAGCACCAAGACAGAGACATCTGCAGATCCCAGGCAGGCGGGGACCTACCAGTAAGTGTCAGATGTAGGATCTGCACGCAACACTGTGCTTGAGAGACGCTGAAACACACTTGGAACAGGGATCAGATACTACCCAGCTCCAAAGGCAGGAGTTACGTTGTTCATTCACTACTTCTATTGAATGTCTGTACTGAGAGTGGGTTACTGTTATAACAACTATGACACAAATCTTTTCCCTGGAAAGAAGTTCTTTGTACCTTGATCATTCCCTGCAACAGTATGCACATTTATAACTGACTGCAGAATGTGGACTTTATTCATTAGTTGCTCAGGGAAATTTTCTCCAGTCAATAGAAATCTCTGGAGAAGTCTGGCATGAACCCAGACCAGTGGAAACACTTCCACAAATAAAACTAACAGTTCTAGTAGATGTAAACACTCAATCATAGACCGTATGTTAGAGGACACTGTCCTTACGTCTTACTAGAATTCCTATAGCTTCTAGGAAAATATGAAGTACTCTGCAGGGTAAGGATGCTGTGTTGAATAATCTGGCTGGATAAGTCATGACTACTTCAGGGAAAAAAACAAAAACAAAAACAAAAAAACAAATAAACTTCTAGGGCCACAAAGATGATTAAGGGATTAGAGCATTTCTCCTATGAGGAAAGGCTGAGAGAGCTGGGACTGTTCAGCCTGGAGAAGAGAAGGCTCAGGGGAGATATTATCTATGCGTACAACTATCTGAAGGGAGGGAGTAAAGAAGATGGAGCCAGGTTCTTTTCAGCGGTGCTCAGTGACAGGACTAGAGGCAATTGACACAAACTGAAACACAGGGGATTCCCTCTCAGCATAAGGAAACACTTTTTCACTGTGAGGGTGGTCAAACACTGGCACAGGTTGCCCAGAGGCACTGTGGATCTCCATCCTTGGAGATATTCAAAAGCCCTCTGGACATGGTCCTGGGGAGCCTGCTCTAGGTGGCCCTGCTTGAGCAGAGGGTTGTACCAGATGACTTCCAAAGGTCCCTTCCAACCTCAACCATTCTGTGATTCTAGACTTAAGCTCCCAAAACTGTGATATCCTGAAGACTTGTAGAATCCTGCTCATACTGGCTTAAACCACGGAAAAGTCCCTGAGGGATTAGAAAACCAGGTAAGTCACTACTGATATTTTTATAGTTTTTTACCCCCAAGGTCTGTGGTAATAATTACTCTAAAATTACTACAGACTAATTCTCATATGGTCAAACAAAACAATAGATTCTTTTACTGTGTACACTACTCTCAAACTGAAGTGAATGTATATTTTAGCTCACACAGAGAAAGGTGCATAGATGCATACAGGAATACGTCATGAGGCTGGCTGATTTAAATTAGCAATTCTAACAGACTGTTCAGTTGACTTCAGTTCAAAACTTTGGTTTGAAACAGAAGACTGCTAACTGGCCAGGCATGTACTCCTTGCAAATTATGTTTCTAGTAACTGATTTTCTTAGACAGAGACCCTCCTCATGGAGAAGGGGAGACTTCATTTGATATTATAACTCACATGCTTGTACCTAGCATCATTCCAAGATCTCCAAGGCAGGAATAATAGTAGTTGTCTAGGAGGGAAAACATGCCTACATACTTATATTCCTAAACAGTCAGCATATTTCATGAACCCTCTTACCTTCAGCCTATAAGGTGTTGACACTGTTCCTAACATGAGAACAAAAAAAAAGGCTGGCAGAGAATCAGGATATGTGAACAACACTAATTATTAGTATTTATGCAGTAGAAGTCAGATAGTTTGCTATAAGAAGCATCAGAGTCCCATTGTGCTACACTGAACAAACTAAGAATAAGAGTCAATTCCTTCATCAGAAATAGACACTACATAGTTCAATTTTAAATGAAAAAAACCCCAGTTTATAGGAAGGAGAGATTGAAAACCCCTATGTACAAGGAGTATTGAGTAATTTAATCTTTTAAACAAGATAAAGTAGAAAAAAATAACTAGTAATTCTTAGTAGTCATCCACGGTCATTGAAATAAAATTGAGGGAACAGTCTTGGAGATAACATATCTAGCAAAGTATTGTAAGATTAGGGAAAAAAGTCTTTGTGTTCAAAGATGAAAATAAGTCCAAGGAAGTTAATTCTCCACAGAGCGCTCTTTCTACAATACTTATTCAATAACACATTTTGTTTGTGAATCTCAAACTAAGGAAGAACTTGGGTGTAATTTTGCAACTTTTTGCCTGATAGCTAAGTAGTCTGGCTTCTGGTATACATTTTGCAAGAATTGTGGTCTACTTCTTTGACAACCATCATATTGTGGGGTATGGAGATTGTCCACAAGATTCCATAACCTCCAGTCCCTATATGACTCACTTTATTTATCGAATCTGTTTTCTTTTTTTTTGTTTCTTCCTCTCCCCCTCTCTGTGTATCTTCTGAGAGGTTACTCATGTGTTCCTATTTGGAATATCCTTGATCTTTGCTGGGTTTAGATGTTTCTCTTTCTTTTACTATTTTCTATGGCTTGTTGTATGCAACTGTGGAGTTCATTCAGTTGCCTGGATCCCAGAACACCACTGGCCAGATCAAGGTGATTGGCATATATCAAAAACAATGATGAGTTTGGAGTCAGAACAATCATGGTTGAGCCACAGGACCATTAGGTGCTCCTGGAAAAATCAGCTGGCTTTCATGGTAGCAAAAAATGAGTGATGCTTCTGAACTTTCCTCAGTACAGCATTGCAAGAATTCAGACCGGGCTTAGAATATATAAAATGCTATATAAATGCAACTGTTGTTTAGTGATATATCAAGGAAGGCAAGAGTACAAAGTGACTCTTTCATGACACTCCAGAAGATTACCCCACCTTGTCATTGCCTTGGTATTAGCATCTTTGATCCCTATAGCTTTTCAATACCTCACCTACAAGCTCATTATTTTGATCTAATCCATCTATATTGCTGACATTATTTTGACTATGCTTACTATCACAGTATTTTACTGTAGAGTTGTTTCTTCTGTTTCATTATTTCTAAAAGCAAGCAGGGAACTGAACACCAACCAGGGAAACAGAGTTTGCTGCTTAGCTCCTACAGCTTATCACTTGCTTGGACTTTTGTTTCCTCTGTTTTAGATTCCTCAAGAGAAAGGCTTATCTCCCCTCACACACATATGCTAAACCACTAAAGCAATGCATTTCATAATGAATTCGTAAGGACTGCCTCATTATTTTCATCCCCATCCTGCAAGCAGCAAAGTCTCAAAGTGGTTGGCACTAGCTGGAAATGGTCACAGACTTTTTTAGGCTCTGAGAATATCATTGCAGTCAATCACACACTTCAAAAGAGAGGCATTCATATCAGTAAAAATTAAGAGCAATACAGGATTTTTCCTCATAGACTGTAAAATCATTAGTAGGAGCAGCAACTACATCAGAGAAATAGGAACTGTATACTACCATAAGACTAATGTAAAAAATCTTAGTTATTCGGTATGTCTTCTACAGCACAGTAATAAATTACATTTTATCACAATTAAAAAAAAAAATAAAAAAAGATACCAACAGTGTGGTAACCAAAAATACATTAATCAGCACTGCCCTTTTTCATATGTCCCAATATGTTGTTTCAAATTACCTTAATAAAAGTACTACAACTTTATTCTAAGACATTTACATAGGAAATACATAAATACATAATGTAACAACAGATGGTGGTGTGCTACTTTAAAAAGGCTTGTGGGAAGGTAGTCCATTGTAATAAAATCAAAAGGTCAAGCTGCAAAGTTCCTTTGGGGAAATGATTATTCAAACCATATCTGTCACATGGTATTTGAATCCGTTAGATAAAATAACTTTACTGTTATCTTTTATGCAGTTTTACATCAGTGAACTAGATGAACTACAAGTTAAACATCTATAGGAAATGTGACTTAGCCAAACTTTTCTTTTCTCTATACCATTTATATTTAATTTTTTTCATTATAATAGTTTTTTCTCATTTTATAAACATAAGAAACATAATATTTTGAATCATAAACACAGCCATTAATATATCTATGCAAATATTTCCTGTATAGATATCTATATCTTAAATATTCTTATGTTATGGATTAAACTAAAACTGCATTAAAACAAAAGAATAGAAACACAACAACATATATTTTGTATTCGTACTGCATATTTTTTATGGATTCATACTTCATAGGTTTTTCTACTACATCTTTACAGACAAGGTTTCATGTAAATACTGTACTGCACATAAACAGCTTTTTTAATTCTGTGTCTGAAAAACAACTGGCTACGCTAAAGTCAACAGCAAAGTTGCCTTCAGTGGAAACAGGAGGTATTTAACTGAATCAGATAGTTCCTTTATTTTGCTGAATGTTATTTTTACTTTATTTCCTTTCCATGTCTTTTCAGCAATTAATGATGCCACTTGCAATATAAGCTTCTATGGCACAGTATGTTTGTTTCTCATAGTTAAAAGAGGTTTTAAATATAAATTGATAATAACCCCACTTTTAAATTGATTTTTTTTTTTTTGTCTTCTGCTTTTCAAAAAAAAAATTAAGGTGCTGTACTTCCTTGCTGGATATCATTCCATATTGTAGAAACCTTTTTTTTTTTTAAATCAAGCTGGTATAAGATTTGTGATATTTTCAGTACTATAATAACTCTTTGAAAAATCTGATTCATGTTTTCCTGCAGTAACCTCTAGATAGAAGAAGAACATGGATTTTATAAGTACATAAAATCTACCGATAGTATCAGTTTGTCACTTCCCAGGGAGAGACAAGAAGAGAATGCAATGAACATAAAAGGCAATACTGTGGTTTCCCAAATTAGTTTATTTGGTCCACACAGCAGAATAAAAAAAAAAAAAAAAAAGACTACAACACAACATCATTTGAAAAAAACCCTTGCAACTTCTGCAAGGAGGCCAGGGAGCTAATAGAGCGGAAAGGACGGAAAATCCTTGAAACGTATGATTTCTTTGAAGCATTCAGTGGGGAGGAAGGAGGGCAACATTCTAATTCAGACATTCTCTTCCTCTTTTGTAGTGAAGACAATCCAATCACCTACGTAGTAACTCTATCTGGTCAGAAGTAGTAAGGATGAAAAGGAAAAGGTAGTACAGAAACCAGCTTGTCCTCTGTTCCATCCTCTTTAGTTTCTGACTTACTCCCCAGTTTTGAAAATGCTGATCCAGTAAAGGAGTTTCCATGGGATATTGATCTGTAATTAATGTTTCCCAATTTCGTTTCCAACCCTTCTTCAGCAAACGCCTGTGGGAGTTCACTCTGCCACAGCGAGGGCAGGGATCAGTCAGAATCTAGCACTTCCATTTTTACATGCTTGCTTCTAATTATTCTCTTAAATAATTTAAGCAAATTACACCTGTCTTATTTTCATCTTGTACATGTGGTTCAAATGGAGTCAGGCAGTGTTCTACAACTGAAGAGGAAACAACAATACTGGTTAAACATTTTTACCTTTTATTCTTTTAATCATCTTCAACACTGATCGCATACCTTTCATAAATCTGTTTTAGCGTGGATCACAGTAAGTGAATACAGTAGTTTTTCTATATAGAGTTCAAATATTAAGTAGCAAGAAAAGGTGAATTTAATACAGATAAAACACTATCCTTGCTTCAAATCACCACTGAATTCATCATAATTCACTCCTGCCATATATGTTAAGGTGAAAAAAAAAAGCCAGAAAGCGTACAGAAATCTATTTTGCTTGCTATAATAAAGACCATATCCATTCCAAAGTAAAACATTCCTTTTCCTTGAAACCACCTCTCTGCAGATCAGTGGCAGGATACGACCAACTCAGGCTGGCTGCATTAGCCTCCTACTTTCATAAAGACAAAAAAGTCCTCATACCTCAGTTGATAAGCAAGTCTATTTTGCTTGCAGTACACTAACTCACCAGTTGTCTGTAATCCTTTTGCAAGTAGCAGAAAGACTGCATATATTTCAGTACATCTGCAACTCTCCTTTTTATGTCATCCTCTATTTTTGTTAAAGGGCAGGATTACAAAAATAGAAGGGGGGAAGGGGAAGTGGTGGATTGATGCAAATGAGGGATGTGACAAGGTGATTCCTGCAGGCAGAAAGGGACAGACAGTAATTGCTTCAAAGCAAACCACGGGATTATCTTTTATTAGCTCCCCTATGGGCTATGGTCATGTGTATTGCAATTTTAAAATGTAATAGAACAGTTTTAGCTTTGCTTAATTAGGACCTGATGCTGTGAATTCCTGAGTACTCTCAATAGCCATAAGTTCAGATGGATGGTCAGAGCACTCAGTACCCGGCAGAACTCAGTCAAGTGTCTCTATCAGCCAACAGTAAGATTAGGATTTACCTATACTTTTATATATATTAAAAAATAAGTTGCTAAAAAAATCAAAATATCAGAAAAAGACAGGGAAAATTATATGTGCATGCTTTTCTGTTTTTTTTTCTTCTGAGACACATGGTCTTCCATGCAATTAGGAAGGATAATATGCAAAACAAGTAACCTAGTTCATTTTAGAAATTATACTTGCAATTAATAAACATAATAGGTCCTGTATTCTCATAGCAATGTCATTAGTATGCTAATCCTGTGAACATAATGCTTAAGTTTCCCAAGCAGCACTTTTGCTTGCTTTCAGTTTAACATAATTTTTTTAGACTTGGTCTACTATAAACTAGGGGCAAAATTAGAGCTGGGATTACCCCATTCAGCAATTAAATCCAAATTTCCAAAAGCACGTATACATTTTTGTACATGTTCAAACTGAAAATGAGAACCACTTTTGCATGTATTAAAGCCAAGGGTGTTAACAACTGTTTATCTGTGTATGTATACATATGCTTAAGAGAAAAATTACACATATTTTCAGTCTCAGAAAAAAAAAGAAAAAATATTTTAGTATAGTGCTTGAGTTAGCAATTATTAATGTACTAACTGAATATTTGATTTCTCTGCTTCTTCAGGAAAGAGGATGAAATCTTAGGGAAAAGGAGCAGTGTAAGTTTTGCTATACTGGAAAAAACAAAACAAAACAAAACAAAACAAAAACAGAAAAAAAAACCCAAACCAAAACAAAACCCAAAACAAAACAAAAAAACCCACCATGACCAGAGAAAACAGGGTTAGGAATCAAATGAAATCCTGCATTTTGCAAACATTAAGCTTGCCTCCAGATTAAGGTACCTCCGAACTGCAACTAAGGAACCAACACGCAACCCCCCCCCCATCCTGTGTCCTATGTATAATGAACAAACAAATACAGATTATGATTGACACGGCATAAACTGGTTAGGATACATTGTTCTAGTCCATCCTATCCCAAAACAAAACAGACACACAAAACATTTTCAACTGAGATCTTCCAATAGATAGTGGACATCATGCAAGTAGTGCTCTCATTTTGCTGTATGACAGCTAAACTAAAGCTTATTTTAGACACTTGGCAATGTTTTTTGACTTCCTACACATAAGAGCTAACAGTATGCTTTTGCATTTTTTGAGGATGACAACTGTATGATAAACATCTGCACTACGAATGTCATTTTTATCAAGCAAAATCTCCTTACCTTAAAATTCTGCAATAGACTCATCATATCTATTCTAAGGTTGATTTTTTTAATATATGCTCACCACATACTTTTTTCTGTAAACATTTTTTCACAAAATGTAATCTGTCTTCCTTCTCCCAAGCTAAGGAATATTCAGTGTGAGAAAAGTGATAATGTTACACATCCTTTTTTTTAACAATGAGATTTTCATGTTACGAAAAAGTAGAAATTCCCAGTGTCACATTCTAATTTTGGAATACTGTACAAGATCAGCTTTTAAAGCAATAATAGCTTTCTAACTCAACAATCTAACTTGGGTTAAAGGCATTTTAAATGTATAATTAGCACTCAAGTCTTTTTTTTTTTTTTTTTTTTGTTTAATAGTGGATTTAATAATGCAGCTATTATCTGAACAGAAACTGGTGCAAAGGTGACTTCCTGAATCTACAGAAGAATACTTGAAGTGCTCATGCTGCTCTTTGACAATCTTATAAGGAGGAGGAGGAATATGAACAAGACTTTACTGAGAAGTTCCTAGAGAGTGAAAGCTGTGAGGAATCATATTGCTGAGAAAGCTACCTGTAGCAAACACAGTGATGTAAATGGAGGCTCAGAGAGTGGCGGCAACTTCTCTTTCCTTTCTCTTTGTAGCAGAAAGTCTGAGAAGCGGTAGTGGAGACCAAGTTTGTAACTTGATGCAATCTTGAAGAAAGTTCTTGTATCTTAGCAACTATTGAAGGATAGAGCTTCAAAGTTACCAAGCACCTAATAGAAGTAAATTTGAAGACTGTAAGGCATTACCTCAACAATAACCAACTTTTCAGTAGTTGTTAAGGTATCTATAGTCATTGAAGCATCTCATATGTCCTTTCCATGAAGTTCAGCATTAAAACTGTTAAGAACCTAAAGTTGCCAGACGGAAAAATGGAGTTTTGTCCTCATTCAGTTTTATGGATAAAAAGTGAGATATGGCCACATAGCCATTCTGCCAAAAAGTGAGGTATGTCTAATGAAATAAGAGTCTTTAGCAAGTGGCATTTTTAGATTAATCAAATTTAATTGATCTCTAGTTCCACTTCCCTTCCTTTCCTCCTTTCTAGAGCTGAAATACAGTCTTGCTTCAGCATTGGGTAAGTTTTGCAGATGACCTGAAAACAAAGTAAAGCTGAAGGATCTGATAACATCAAAAGCTCTTAACTGGTTGTTTGTACTCATGCCAGGATCACTATCCCTATCACATAAACTGATAACCATGATAGGTGATTGCAAACTAAGTATGGGACTAAACATGGTAAATGCCACAATGGATTGTCTCAATGGTATTTCATCTCCTGCCTTAGTAAAAACTTTCCATTGGACAATTATGGAATAATTTTGCTATCGGGTTAAATTAATTTTCACCCCATCAGTTAAAGGTTGTTTTGCTAGAAAGTAATTTTGACTTCAAACTTTGCTGTCCGCTTCAGCCGACCCACATTAATTTTTGAAAAGATAAATAGGAGACCTCAGTTTAGCTTTTCTTATTCTCAAGGCTGATCCTATTCAGTCTCCTTAAAGGAAACAATATTAATATAGTCCCTTACAAAAAGGCATTCCCTTACTCAAATTTCTCCTCACCTTTTTCTAAAAGACTCTCTTTTCTTGATCAATCACTTCCTGAGATGAAATTGTCAGAACCTAACAAACACTACATAAGAAAATAGTAACAGCTTAGCTTAATGATATTAAAATATTTCAGAAATTTTAGAATTGTTTTTAAATGGCCTAATATTTTCCTTTTGCAGCACACTGAACAGCTTTTTTTTTTGCTGAGCTGTCCAAAACATTGCCCAAGTCTCTGCCCCCAGTGACTAATTTAGAAATCTGCAACGTGTGTGAGAAATTCAAATGATCCCCTCTAGTATGCATTACCTTATCAGCACTGAATTTCAGCTGCCACCCTCAATAAATTGACAACCATTCACTCCCATCCACACATTCTGAGAACTGTACTATAGCACTCAGAAAATAACCTCTCTCTCAAAATAAATTAAAAAATCTCATCATAAACCGACTTCTCAACAAAATCTGTGGGAAAAAGTCTTGCAAGGGTAAGTAGCTAATGGAATAAGTTTCAAAGTTTTAAGAAATATTATTTTCACTAGCAAGCTGAAAATCAGGATGGATTGTCTTTTCCACAAAGGATGTGCTTTATTTCAAAGCAGAATTAGTTCAGGGAAGTCCTATGACCTTTATTAAGAAAGCAGGATGATCAACAGTCTTCCATGAGAACAGGTCTCACATATTTTCCTCCTAGAGGTAACAATCTTCTTAGAGATAATAATTCTTTATGAAGAGGAAGATGTGATGTGATACATGCACAGTCACCATGGCAGTAGCTATTAGACTTGCATTTTTGCATACTGTGATCTAGAAATCGTTACTCTTTCTTTTGTGCCTGTTCACTTTATCTCAGCCCCACAAAACACATGTGGTTGTGACAGCAAAGAGGTAATGCTTACTGTGGAAGAAAGCTGTATATTTAAGGGATATGCATCATCAGAGTTTGGGAGGTCTGGCAGTTGATGCCTCCAGGGAACAATGCAGAAGCCTTAATGAAAAAAAGCAGCGGGGAGTGACAAATAACAGGACACAGGTCTCCAGAGAGACTAATATAGACCAGTCTGGGGCTGGAAGGAACTGGAAAAGATTCGTGTAGCTTTAGTGAGCACTGAACTGCTTTGTAGGAAAAAGAATCTGAGAGAAATTGATCAAAAGTCTGCTACTGAAGTCTGGGATGATGTATCGGCTCAACAGCTGTTTATATAAATGGCTTCATTTGTACACATAAGGTCTAGACAGGTGGAAAACACATCCCTTCACATCCCTTCACCTTAACCAAAGCCAGTTTTCTGACATATGATTAAAAAAACTTCTTAAAATCTGCTTGCAGAATCAGAATAAACTATTTATTTTGTTTATTTCTGTAGGGCATGTAGGGCAGCCGACATACCAAGTTCTGTACATGTCACTTTTCATAATGGGACACTTGAACTAAATCTTGTAAAATCCTTAGAACTAATTAGTGTGAGAAGAATATATAGAAAGTCTCTGTTCCCAATCTTGTGAAGGTCTTGAAACATTTCAGATAGTGCCAAGTGGTGCACAATTCAGAATTATAATAGAAATGCTTGGCAAGACTTCTTTTTTCTTCTCCTGACACTAATTTTTATGTTCTGCTTTCCTTCTTAACTTTAAAATATTGAAAACTTGTAACACCAGGAAAGTATCTGAAATCTCTTGGAAATGTTGCTTTGATTATGATATGTATTAAAAATTCTGCTTAAAACTTGAATGCCCACCCATGTAGTACAGATCTGGTACCCTCAGGCACTATTCTGCCATTCTGAAAGGTTTCTAGAGTAGCTGCTTTTTTCTAGAAAGGCATAGAATCTAATTTTAAAATATTCAGACTTAAAATTTAATTTCCAATCAAGACCGGAAAAGAGTTATTATGGAGAGGTTAATTCAGAACAGCATGGACATGTACACATAGAAATCTAACATAGAGTTTACCTTGCCTTAAAAAATTAGTTTCTCTGAATATTTCACAATTTTAAAGAATTTCTTCTTATAGCAGATCAGATAGGGAAATAATGGTAATCTACTTTCTTAGATGAGGAACTGAAGCAGAGTTAAGGCAAAGCCCATTAAGACTCTGATAGATGGAAACCCTCTTGGACACAACTGTGCTTCCTCCTGATTCATCAGAACAAACTCTGAAGCTGATACTTTAAAGTTCCTGAAGTTGATAGAACTGCTTTCACCTTGATGTTTGACCAAATGCTTTGTAAACATATAAAAATACCCACTAAGGAAGGTTTCAGGACAATTTAAGTCTTTTGCAAAAGAGGAACCACATGAACAAAAGCACATATACTGTTATCATTTATTTCCATATTCAGATATTAGAGCCAACATGATAAGGTGTGTTTAACCGTCAGCTAATTCACAATTTGTCTTCTCTTCGAATATATACTTTTTAAAATAAAATCCCGACACTTTTTTAAGTACTAGAGCTTTAAAAATCCGTGCCTGTGACTCTTGTATTACTAGCTTCACAGATGTGTCCCCACACTATACTTTGGATCATACATTAATTTCTTAAAATAACTGCAAATTTCTGATACTCCTAAGCAAATGAATATATTTCTATTCTATTAGTATTACAAAATATACAGTAGCAATTAGCACGCTCTGGGTTATTTCTATGAATAATTAAAACAATTGGAAAAAATAAATCTATATGTATCCATATTGTGAAAGTAAAGCAATGAAATACACATATGAAAATGCTTTACTATTTGTTCATCTTTTAAATCATAAAATTCAATTACCTTGGGTTCTCTCCCAGTAAAATTCTGCTCTCACCTATGAAATACCAGCTAAAATTATCTTTGGAAGTTATTTTTAATGAACATCCAAACAGACCTGTTACTAGAAATGGATCTTTCCCTATTTTAGTGTTATAGATATAGGCATTCAGGTTGTTTTTCCAGCATTTTTGCATACATTCATTGAAAAAGAAGCTCATCAAAAATTTATGCTAGGGTATACAGAAATTTTACCCCAGAGCTTCAATTTATCCAGAATTTCACTATATTTAATAAATATCATCAATTTTCCATTTTCCAATTCCAGTGTATTTGCAGAAATGTGAACAGTTTCATGGAATATTTTCCATTTTTTCTTCCATCAGATATTTTTATGGTTGAAGAGCTGTTATTTGAAATTTATGTATCTCAGGGTTTCTTTAAACTACTAATTGTGGAATATCTGATTCTCTATCTGGTCTTAGTGCAGTACCTATAGTGCAACTCTGTTTTATTTTTGGAGACAAACACATTTTCCTTGGATAGCCTAAGCATTATCCCAGATTCCTCGCATTGCTTTGAATTCAGATTTTTGCTATTCCAAAAGATCTTCAGATGATGGAGCTATGCATGAAAACTTCTTTCACAGAAAGAGCAATAACCAGTCTTTGGTCCCATTCTCCCGTTTCCTATTCTAAGCATTGGAATACAAATCCACACTCTTACTTGCACTCTTCTCTGTGGAGGCACTCCCACTACTTCATGTAGCATTCCTCCTATCCAGCAGCATTTCTTCAGAAGGTGGAGAGCTTCACGCATGCCCCTAGTCTAACACTGCAAGGGACTGTGGCAGAGAAGAGCCAAGAATATGAGTAAATGCTTTTTTTTACAAGACCATAATGGAAAACTTGATGACCCCTTAGCACCAGCTATCTGGCAGTACTTTTCAAAGACCACAGTGAAATCGGCACTCAGTTTATTTAGCTTGACAAAACCTGAGGAGAGTAAATGTCACAGAAAAACTTCTCTTTTCCATATTTCTGAGTGCAAGCTGAAGGCACTGTATATCTTGTGCTGATAAATACCCTGTCCTCCCTTCTCTGTAAAAAGAATCCAGATTTGGAACATGATTTTTTGAATTCTCTTTCCAGTCTGAGCCCTGCTAACACTCAACTTTGTCACATTACATCTTCCTGTTTTTCCCGGGTCTGACTTTTTCACATGTGATTGCACATGACAGCATATACCACAAGGAATGTGCATTTGAACTGCTTAAGCAGCATAGACTCAAAAAATTAGGAAAAAGAACATGACAATGAAAACAAGACAGGGACCTACGTAGAAGAGCAGGCAACTAAGGGAGGCATTCACCCTTGTGATCCAAGGCAGAAAATCTTTTAAACATCTTCCATGCCCTTGTATGTAAAATTTCCAATGCATCTAGGTTTTTGCAAAGTGGCAGGCTCAGAAATGTCACAAAGAGAAGAATAACATGGGTAATTACAATAAATCCTCAGAAGTCCTCAAGTGGTAGCTTAAGCTGTTTAAGTCCAGAGCAGCAACTCAGAGGTAGACAGAGAAATCTAATAGTGGACTTGAACACACATTCAGTGTCAGTTGCAAGCAACAAATTATAATCTGGAAATGCTTCTGGCATTTTAAAATTCTGGCAAATTAAATCAAGGCCTCTTCAGGAAGATAGCTCAGTAAGTCAGGTGTAACTGTACACAGGCTACATATTATGGGTATTTCTGCATTATATATTTCTAACTGGCCAGGATGGTTATATCATGAACGGTTTGGGTTTTTTTCCAAATAAACCCATATTTTCATTCTGTATACTATTCATTATTAATCTGAAGAATTATAAAATATATAAAAATATATAAACTGCATATCTTCACAGATAGTTGCACATGACTGAACATTACAATGATTGTGAATATGAACTGTTTAAAAAAAATCTCTCAAATTAGGAATACAGGAATGAAAACAATACAAGAGCCCATATACATAAATAGTACAATATATCTAATGCACAAAAAAATATAGTGAGACATTAAAATAACATCTATTTCCTCTTTTTTATGTTAATAAATGAAGAAAACCAAAAAGCATGGATTTTCCAACTGGAATTACAGACAGACTGTACATGTACTAGCTTGATTAAACTAAAATACTTTACACACATTCACTGGGTTTGCAAGCCCGATAGAAATGAGTTAAAAATTTCACAGTGTGTTTACATTTTACTTCCATTATTGTTACATTAACTGTCTCATAGTTTCAAAATGCCTTAATGATTACCGTTTGACTCTGCTTACTGTCCTTCACAGGTACTTTTCCCCTGTTCTACTGTTTAAAATGCTTTTCATTTGATAAAACATACTTGCATTTCATTTTACTGTGGCATTGTTGTATTATGGTACATACTTTGTAGTTTTTACTACATAAAAAAGAGACACAAATTGGCAGCTAGGCAGAAGCTTTAAATTTAGGCAGGGAGTCTCCACAAGCACTGTTCTCACCAGGCATTTTTCATGTCCTATTATCAGTGACAAGGCCCATAGATCTATATGACACCTTAAATACTATCATTTTACTGTAACTGATCCCAGGAACAATGGCTTGGCTTTCATTTCAATATCTTCCATCTTTACAGCGAAATCTGTACACACTTAGAAAAAGAAGTCTGTGTTTCACTGTACTTCAACATATCAAAGTAATACTTTTAATGTTGCTTGTAATGCCCAAGGTCTTGTTGATAACTGTGCTTCAATTAATAAAATGAACTGCAAACACATCGGTTTTCACAAAGTCGTAAGTTTATGTTGTTTTTTTCAACGCTTGATTGTTGAAACATGGAATTAAATCCAGACCCAGATGTCCTCTCCTGTGTGTTACAAATTCATGCAGACTTGCACATGAGGAAAGGCTTAGCTTAAAGCGCATGAAAGTCAGAAGTTCATTATCTAAACGGGATATTATTAAAATTGGGATTAAAGTGGCCTCACCAGATGTTTACTCTTGTGAAATGCTTAAAAGCAGCACTAAGTTAGACTTGGCGTCAACTGCTTACTGTCATTTTGATCAAGAATTGATAAATCGTACTTTTTAAATCTTTTTTGGACTTTAAATAAACTATGACCAATGTTTTGGAAAGACAGTTCACATTTCACCTGATTTTTCTGGCAAAAATTTTATCAATTTTCTGACATGTAATGGTATGATAGATGATTGTTTTGAGAGTTACATTTTCAGATAATGCCCAAATAATACTCAAGTTTTTTATCAGCTTATATTTTACTGACCCAAAATTCAAATACAGTCTCAGTGACAAGGGATCTGATGAAGAACCTCTAAGCAATGCCATCTGTGATGAGAATCTGACATGTTCAGCTTTAGAAAGGTTAATGCAGAAGGACAACCTTGCTTGCCACATCCATCACAGTGGAATTCAGCAGCTTGGATGAAGAAAACGCTTTTCTTTATTCTGATCAATCACACAATATCAGGGCGATGTCTCAAAATATTATGAACAAGCACTAACATGTTTGCAAATATTGATTTTTCTTTGATGCTGTCACCTTCGCATCTACATAATACTCCAGTTTGGAAGACTACTTCAAACCATTCAACTTTATAGAACAAATGAATTAGAAAAGTTGTCAAAAAAAATACTTCAGAAAATAGTGTTCTCTTTAAATCACAACTTTTATAATGCCTCAAAGTACTAGTAAAAATACCTATTTTTAATTGAAAAATAGATATAAGTTTAAATTGTGATTAAGAAGTTACAATATTGTTCAGTCTGACAACCTCCAAGTCATGAAACTACTTTAATTGTTTTATTCGTTCATGAATTAGTCCATCCCATCTCTGCAGACAGTGCCCTTCATCAACTTTTCAGTGCTTCTGGTCTGCAAGAACACTTTCAACTTCTGCATGCCTCTTCAAAATGTGGCAGCGAGGTAGAAGTACTTCAGTGTGCTTTGCTCAGAGTTCAACTTTTTCTGCGAACATGTCAGAAAAATAGCTACAGTAATCAGGCACCATTTGAGTCTTGAAGGAAGCTTGGTGTTACTTTTTGGTGGTGCCGACTTTGTAGCTATATTGGTAACTACAAAAAATGCAAGTAGAAACGGTACATGGAAGTATGTATGGAGGCAATGAACCCTGTTCAGAATTAAGGCAAATAATGTAGAAAAAACAGTAGGAGTAACACTACAGAAAACTACAGAGTGATAGTCTGGGTCATGCTGCCATTGAAATCGGTAGCAAGCACTGCTTGATCTCTATGGTACAATTCTCTGTGGTACCCTAGCTCTAACTGATCAGTCAGAAGTCTACAAAAGAAGATAAATGTGGCCTCAGCTCTGTGGTTATACAATAATCATTTACATATGATGATAATTATTTCTTTGGCAGAATGGAACACTCAGGTAACATTGAATTCAAGAATGTATTTATTCCTTTAAATAGTTCATGGTATCTTTTTACTACCAATGTAATTTACCATAAACAGATTTTATTTTTATTTATTTTCCAGATGTACTACTTGCTCTAATTCTTTCATCCATGTATAGTTGTTCCTCCTTTTCATTTTATTAGCACTAAAAGAACAATTCAGTAATAGCCATATTTAGCATCCTGAACTAGTTAGTCCTCTGGAACTATCTAGTGTAGCAGCCTACGGGAAGAAGCACAAACATGAAATAAAATTGGATTGTGAAGAAGATGCTCAGACCTGTGATAGTCACGGCCATTAACAATACATCTGCAGTGGTTAGATGAGTCAAATATGATGAGAATGATTTAAAGTTTATCATGTCTCTCAGCTACTGCAGTGCCACCTAATGAGCATAATCTGCAAAAGTCACCTCAAATTCCACTATTTGTTTTAATTGCATTCTAAAGAATGCTTCAAAATGAGTGCTCCAAACAAAATGTGGAGTATGATGTAGACAGAACGTGGACAGTATAATGCCACTCTACATGCATGTTGATTTAGTATCTCTATGTCCCAGTGGAATGTTAGGGAGAAGGGAATCACCCAAGGCTGACCTTATGTCAAACTGTAAGCGTGTTTTACTTCATCAGTCGTGCCATAGGCTTCTTTAACCAAAGCCACACAGGTGAAAGCAAGGCAATTATTGATAAACACAATGTCAATGCCTCGTAGTTCCCTGGCTAGGCCCCCTTGGTTGTGACATTTTCTAACATGTTTTTTTTTCCCCAGGGGTTCCACTGTATTATGAGCAGCCACTCGCAGAGTCAGTGCTGGGTCACACGCACACTTAGGAAGGTTCCTGTCCCACCTCTTCCATACGGCGATGGTGGTAGCTGGCGCATCTCTGTGCCAAACTGCACAGGTGCAGGAGGGGCCGTTTACTGGCAGTAATGAATGACCAACGGTGGTCATTCATCTTCTCTGTGAACAAGGGAGCAAGATGTCCTTTTTTTTTTTTTTTTAATTTTTATTTTTACTATTATTATTTTGCATGCTGCTTTGAAATAGATGGCGTATGAATTGTGGGAAAAAAAAAAAATGTATGCCATAGTTTGGTGATCCTTGTTTCAGACTAGAACAACAGCTAGCAAACTGTTCTGCTATATCCAAGACCAATTCAGACTTGATGGCAGCCCGCTGCTGGAAGTAGTGCAGTTCCATACTAGTTACAAAGAAGTCCAGCTAGGACATTTGCATTACAGTGCTGCCCCCACATCTGTTGTGCAATGATAATTACTGCAAACAGTACACGCTCCTATTTAAACTCAGTGCTTTCCAGAGAGTCAGGATGAACTGTGACTCACACATTTTTAGACTATGAAATGTATTCAACCTTCCAATCCTGACAGCTTGCACCAAGCTCTCCCCAGCCCCAGCTAAAAAACATACATCAGGCAGGAAGGCCAGGCAAAAGAAAGCACAACTGCTGCTGTCCTAAAAGTCCTTTGGGATCACAGGTAACCAGTGCAAGTCAAAGCACACCACTGGGAGTCTTTTTACCTGTGCTCATAGACTGGCTTTATGAGAAACCAACCTGGCTTGAAGTAATGTTTGCACCATCCACCGCTTAAGATGTGCCAAGCACTACTTGGTCACAGCTGTGACTCTAAATCAAAATATCTCTTATTTGAAAAAAAAAAACCAAACCCAAAACCTCAACAAATACATCTTTCACTTACAAAAGATAAGAGATTCCAGATGGTACAACTGTCAAGGCAGATCAGTTTCTGATCCAGTTCCAGCTACCTTGACAGTATGGTCCTTAGTACAGATGCAGACAAAAAAAGTCCAGAAACACAACAGGACAAAAGAGATTTGAATTTCAATTGTAAGGTTCTTTCTCTTTTAAGCTTCTGATAAAAGTCACTTTAAAATAACACAACATTCTGCTATTGCTTTTGACAGATAATATGCAGCTATATGTTGTAGATACAATTAAAAAGCCCAACTCTGAAAACAGCTCAATGATGCCACGCAATACAGCCCAGGCAATACACAATTCAGAATTCTATCAAGCAAAAGCAAAGCAGAACTGATACAGCTGAAGTGTCTAGGAAAACTGACAACTCTAAGATATGAGAATATGTAAATCAGAGAAACTGGACATCCCACAGAGGGAAATGTTGCTGAGATTTGCAAAGGAATATTAGAAAAAAAAAAAAAAGAAAAAAAAGAAAAAAGTTAACCTCAGTTAAGAATGACATTTAATTCTAACCAATTAGAATGATACATAACTTCATAACAAATTTGACTCAAAGTTTTCTCCACTGTTTCATACAATTTACACCATTACTTTATCCTTTCAAGAACCTTTCTCAGAACATTTGATCATCTGACATTCACAGTTCACCCAGGTACTGCCATGCAAGGTCACAGATCTCGAGGATAAACTAGCTTGTCCAGGTGACTTCAACGGTCAAAACATAATGTAGAAAAGATTTAAGCAAAGCGACCCATGACACCTCACGTGGGAGACCGTTAATTCACAGAACCTTCTGCTGTACATCATGAAATTCTGGATGTCTGGGAAAACTTCAGAAATGGGCGCGCAGAAAGGAAAGGAGAAAGAAAGAGAGAAAAGTGGGATATGAGTATAATGGAAAACACAAAAGACAAGAATAGTAAAATAGTATGTATTTAAATGTATATAAAATCTTCATAAACAAAGGTATTTCTAAGCCAAAAAATTAAATTGGCTCTAAATAGGTTCCAATATATGCCTATAGGAAATATTTTGCAGTATACCTATGATGTGTGTAAACCATTTTTATGGTTATTTCCTCACCTACACATAAGCCATATATGGTTTAAGGTGCCTGCCTTACTGCCAGTTGACTTTTTGTATATTACTCATATTTGTAAATAATTCCCAAATCATTTTATCAAACATTTTTCTCCATTTGAGGGGAAAAAAAAAAAAAAACCAAAATGAAAACAAACTCTCCCCAAAACCCTAAACCCTTAAGATTTTTTTGGATGCGAAGAAAAGCAACCATCATAATTTCAAAAAACACAAGCAGCTGATGGATTGGCATCTGGAGGCTGATGACAGCTCTGTGGAGTCTATGGAACATATATGCACTTGAAAGTTTCCACTCTAAGAACAAATACAAAACTGATCTACCTATTCCTTATCCGAAAGCAGCATGAAAGCCAGAACTATATTTTATAGTCAGATCTGTCTCAGACCAGAAAGGGACACCTGTGCTACCGTTGCTAGTTACCATGCAACCTGGTACGTTTACCCAAACATGTCCAAAGATCATCCACAGCACATCACAACCTCAATCCCCACCACCTTCCAATCATATAACAGGCTTTAGACTTCCACTACGAAAGACCAAGAGCCTCACAAATGATACTGCTGAAGCATAATATCTTTTTTTCAGGAGTGTTATGGTGACTTCTTTGGAAACATAGGGTTTATATCTTGCAGAAAAGACACACTGCTATCAAAGGGAAAACATGAGGGTATATTCTGATAAGAGTTTCTTCTACTTGGTTTCTCACGCCTGCACCTGGTGGTGCCATTTATAGCTGTTTGCCATCATAAGCATACTGACCTAAAATGAAAATAGGAACCATTACAGAATGACATGCGTAAGCTTTCTCAAATAAAAACATGCAGGCAGCCATCAGCAGAACTAAATTCATATGATCAACCTGAAGTATGCTCTAAAGCAGCTGTGTGGTGATTATACTGTAAAGGGAGAAACTGCAGCTGGAAAAATCTTCAACAACTTCATATCTTTGCCCTTTGATTATAAAGAAGTAGGAACATAGAGAGAGTTGATATCAACTGCACCTCGCTTCACCACAGCTTCTTTGTGAATTAAATAAATTGCAATAAATTTTGAGTTTAGAAGGATCAGACATTCCTTCATGAACCAGCTATTTAAACAGTCTTCCTTCTTAAAAAGCTTGCATTTTACATTCTTTTATGTAATTGTATCATTTGTTTCCATTTATTTGCCCCCTTGTCTCTGAAAACCTGATTGATACTCTTCCTAAAGGCTTTCCCTGCTATCATCCACCTGCCTTCTCAGCCTTCACAGACTTACGTTCAAAGCTCTGCCTCTGCCTTGTTCAACTTTTATACAGTTCTGGATTGTTCCCACCAACACCCCATTTGACCTCTCTTCAAACTCCAAGAAAATTTTACCTTTTCTCCTCTTTCAGTACCTGCCTTGTGATTTCAAAGCACAAAGTTTGAGTGCAGTACTTGCTCACTTGCTTCACTCAGGCTTTACCCCAGCTTCATTCCCTGTGTTTTCTACACCAACATCCTCCACAGCAGATTATAGCCTTTCTGGCAATGGCCCACGAGTCTACACAGTGCCTTACAGGAGATGCTGAGTTCGTTCTGCCCGCTCTATGAGACAGCCAAGATCTACCTGCTTTACATAGTGTAAAGCCTGAATTTAAAAAGTCCTCCTGAGATATAAAATACATCAGATCAAACTCAGCATTATGTCAATATGTCAATATAGGCACAGACCTTTTTGGACTGAGCTCGACTCACATTCCTTGGATTTTAAGGGAAGACTTACAAGATTTTAATTTCATTATCTTTTCAGTTACTTTACTCCTTGTAAAATCAACATATCCTGAATACAGGCCTCCTCTCCTCCCATTCCCACAGACCTTGGGTAAACAACAGACCTGATCATCCTCTCATTAACTTTGATGGTTTTGGTGGAATTACTCCTTGCTTATCCTGGTGCAATGGAGGGAAGAAGTCAGTCCTCCATATTGCAAGACTTACATCAAAGTACTGGAGAAAGAATCACTAAGCTTTCTACTGCTCTTTTTTTTTTTTAATATTGCATTTAATTAATGTTATAAGAATGGTCTATAGTAAGCTTCAAACCTGGTTATATATTAACCGTATATTTTCGGTGCCAAACATGCAAGCTGATATAAAGGAAAAACTTCAGAGCCCTGTTTGTCCAATTGGGATGGGCTAGATTCAATTAAAAATAAGAAAACGGCAAAGTAGTAAATTATTTAATCAATTGCAGGTCTGCTTTACTAGAGGTTGCAGTAGAATAAACCTTTCTCTAATAAGATTTTACTTTATTACAAATAAAAAAAAATGAAATATCATCCTGCTTCATGAAAAAACATAAACTACCAATGCTATCAAAAATATTTTTTCTGCATTCCATTATATAAGCTGGTACTGCCAAAAGTTACGTAGTGCTTAAAATACATAATTATACCGAATAGCAGGGACAAAGCCCTGAGGAGTTTTAAAGCAGCAGATAAAAGCCAAGACAGTAGATGCAGCTCTGTAGCAGGGAGACTGCCGTTAGTGCTGCTTGACTTTTACTACTGGAAGTAGACTGACAAGTCAAAATCCAGCTATGATAGAAGCAGACATAAGTCAAAATGATTGAAGAGCTATCTGGAACAGAAAGCAGGGAGGCCTGCTGGATGAGGTGCTCCTATTTTAGCTCAGCGCTTGCAGGGTCAATGAATGCCATGACAGTGACCTTCCACACTTCCCCACCAACAGAAACATTTCGGTGGTAGTAATGTTAGGACAAGGAAGCAAGCTCACATGGATTTTCCACTAGATAGGTACTTCTTCTTGTATCCCTCTCCTAGAAACCAGTTTCCTAGGTTTTTCTGCCCAGGCTCTTCTGAGGAAAGGAAAGGAAAGGAAAGGAAAGGAAAGGAAAGGAAAGGGAAAGGGAAAAGGGAAAAGGGAAAAGGGAAAAGGGAAAAGGGAAAAGGGAAAAGGGAAAGGGAAAGGGAAAGGGAAAGGGAAAGGGAAAGGGAAAGGGAAAGGGAAAGGGAAAGGGAAAGGGAAGGGAAGGGAAGGGAAGGGAAGGGAAGGGAAGGGAAGGGAAGGGAAGGGAAGGGAAGGGAAGGGAAGGGAAGGGAAGGGAAGGGAAGGGAAGGGAAGGGAAGGGAAGGGAAAGGGAAGGGAAAGGGAAGGGAAAGGGAAGGGAAGGGAAGGGAAAGGGAAGGGAAAGGGAAGGGAAGGGAAGGGAAGGGAAGGGAAGGGAAGGGAAGGGAAGGGAAGGGAAGGGAAGGGAAGGGAAGGGAAGGGAAGGGAAGGGAAGGGAAGGGAAGGGAAGGGAAGGGAAGGGAAGGGAAGGGAAGGGAAGGGAAGGAAAGGAAAGGAAAGGAAAGGAAAGGAAAGGAAAGGAAAGGAAAGGAAAGGAAAGGAAAGGAAAGGAAAGGAAAGGAAAGGAAAGGAAAGGAAAGGAAAGGAAAGGAAAGGAAAGGAAAGGAAAGGAAAGGAAAGGAAAGGAAAGGAAAGGAAAGGAAAGGAAAGGAAAGGAAAGGAAAGGAAGGCAGAATAATTTGTTCTTGCTGAGGACTGAAGAAAAGGTAAATACTAGATTGTCACTTTCTATGTGAGAGAAGAAAATCTGCAAATAAGACCCATGAAAACACATATAAAGACAAGGAGGCAGGTTTTGTTATAAAGTAAAACAAGTATAAGACTGATTTGGAAATGCCCAACATTTACCTACTGGACACCAGCCACATTAAAAAAAAAAAAAAAAGTTGAAATATCTGGTCTCAAAGAGAAGTGAAATGCAAAACTAATCAATGAAGATAAATGAATAATGAAAACTATACTTTTCATTCATTGGACCAGAAACACAAACATTGCAATGCATGAAGATATATGATTGCTATTGTTTAAATGGACAGAAGTTCTGCATGACATTGCTTTCATTATCCACAAAACAGCAAATACTTAAATGCTTTCAAGGAACTTTATCACTTTAGTAAACTTCCATTGAAAAACAACATGACACGGTGGTCTACTATTTATTTTTCAGAATAAACAAACTGTTATAACCCGAGTATAATGTATTAAAGGGAAAATGTGACTATTTTGCCAGAAATAATTTTTAAAAAACAACAAACCCAAAGCAAACAACTATTTTACATAATCACTTCAACTGTGAAAACCAGAAGAATACTCCTAAGTATCACCCATCAGCTGTGCAGGAGCAAATTAAAAAAAAAAAAAAAAAAGATTACATTACTGCTGCTCCTGAAGTAATGTCTTTCCTTACTCCAGCCAAGGATCTTTCTTTTTTTTTTTTTCTTTTTTCTTTTTTTTCTTCTTTTTTCTTCTTTTTTCTTCTTTTTTTTTTCCCCCCCTTTTTGGAGGCAACAAAAATGGAGATATCTATGGAAATTAGCTTCATCATCAATGAAAATAAACCCTGTCCCTCTATGCTTTCATATGAACCTCTCAGCTTTTAAATGAAAGGAGAAAATATTTTTGAAAAGAAACTCTACCAATTATGAAACATGGCCCTGTTTTCTTACTGACCCACACAGTTTGAAACAATCTGCTTATGGTTCTCTTGCTTACACAGGCATAAATCAGGAATAACTCTATCAAAGCTTATATAATTGATCTGGTACGAAAGTCATGCAAGCAAATGGAATACCCAGTGCAATTTGTTCTAAGATACTGGTGAAATACTTCTTAGCCTGCCTGAACTATATCTTCCATGAGGAAACCAATGTGATAGAGGAGATCTAATCTAGTAAGGGAGATAGAAAACAAATGTCAAAACACTGGAATTGCCTACGGGACAAAATTTGTGATTCCAGCTAGCCCTAATGTGATGCGTTCAGATATGGTGGCTGCCATTTTCATCAAATAACTCCAAAACAAACAAGATTGAAGCCTGGAGAGGTGATATTCTCAGTCCATAGCAGAGAGACTGCTGTGCTGCAGATGCACATCTGGAGCATCCACAAGACAGAAAAATGTTCATGCAAAGCTGTAGAGAGAGTATCTGTGGAGTAATAAATAGCAGCAGTCTGGCAAGTGACTCACCCTGAGCTGATTCAGAAGTTCTGTTCCCTGCCTCTGTATGTGTAAACCTATTCAGAATAACTGATTAATTAGAAGGTATCGTATTTGAGGTAACCTGTCCAGTTCTCCAGATACAAAGATCAAATTAAAAAGCCACATTAAACTAAATAGAAGTTTAAAAAGAATAGACATGAAGGCAAAATCAGAATTTTGACATAGTATTTTCAAAGAAGCATAAAATTGGAAGGCTGGCCTATTGTACAGGGGCAATGAAGTCACTTGCCTATCCCAAAAGAATTAAGTGCATCTAGACTACTCAGGACAGATTTTTTTCTTAAAAATCCCCAGTGAAGGAGAATCCACACTGTTTCCTCTTAGTCAGCATCCCCACACTTCATTCGCAAAGGTGAAGGTTTTTCCTAATACCAAATGTAAAACGCTGGGCTTTGATTTGTTGATTACTTCTGTTTTCTTTTCTTTTTTTTTTTTAACTAACCTGTTTATCCATATGGATGTCTTTTGTCTATTACAGTCTTTTATGTACTGAAAGTCTTATTACGAGTTCCAACATTTAGATGAAAGCAATTAAATGTCTTCTCTGTTCAAAAGGGAATTTTCCATACATCTTGTAATTTTGCTACTCTCCTCTGAGCATACTATAATTTTAAGCTCTTTTCTAAAGTATGGAGGCAAAGAATAGACATATTACTTCATAGTCAAGTCTTCATCAGGTATGGAGTAAAATTAACTTACATACACTGCATATGGCATTCTTGTTAATACAACTAGAATAACATCTGATGTTTATTTTTCAAAAACACCAATTTATTTAGCTGAAAAAGTCTGTGGTCCACTATAGCATTCAGATACTGTTCTTCAGAATAAATACCTAGTTCTTTATCTTCATTTTGTATTTGTGCATTTCACTCTTCCCCCTAAGAATTTTACACTCATTTATTACTGAATTTCAGCACAGTGATACGAAGCATCTCAAATTTTCCAAGATAATGATCTTTATTTCCTATTGTTCAAAATGCTTCCAAACTCTCACTCTTATTCCATAAATTATATGAAGTATACTTGTTAGTCCATTACCAAGTAATTTATGAAAATGTTGAATAAAACCAGGCCCAGCACTGTCCACCCTCCTTGACAGTCAGGCATTGATAACTCAGCTTTAAGTATCATTTCCAACTAGTTATGCACCTTGCCTTTAATTTCATCTAGATCATATTGTCCTAATTTATTTATGGACGCCTTTACAGGACAGTGTCAGAAACCTTGCCTCAAGTCAAAATTAATCCTATCTGTTCCCACATCTGATTAATCCAGAAATCCCATCAAAGAAAGTAATTAGACTATTTCGATGTGATTGGTTTTGACAAAACCATACTAGCTGTTTTTATTACTTTATTATCGTCTCTGTACCTACACACTGAATGCCTAATAATTTGTTCCAGTAAATTTACAGATGTTGAAATTACACTGATTCATCTATAATTCTACAATAGTCTATTTTTCCTTTTTTAAAGTTAGGTACTGTTTGCTAATGGTTCAGGGTTTGAGCTGGCTGGGTTTTCTAAGTACTTAAGGGCAAATTTAATTGGATCCTGTCAACATGAATACATCATGTTACATTAATATTCTTTAAATTGGTCCTTCCCAATTCTGTTTGTACCTACTTCGTAATGTTGTTTTGTTAAATACATGCCTGCAGAACTGAAGGGGATTTTTTTCTCTGTTTCTTGTTATTCTTTCTTGCTAGACAATGGAACAGTGCTATCTTTTATCATTCTATGATTCTAACACATCGTTCTAACACCTTCAGAACTTTTGCCCCAAAGCTTTCACATGCCTTATTTGTGTAGCCTGATGCATCCATATTTCTGAGTACACTTCCTGTCTTTCCTCCCCATTGTGATAATTTGCAACTCTGTTTTTAAAATATTCTCTTTCAGTAACTACTAGCTCTCCTTAACTCATTTATCCTTTAGATTTTCTTCCCAGAAGGCCATTTGTACTAGGTCCCCAAGTTCCTTAAAGTATGCGGTTTTGAGGTCAGTTGTTCAGGTTCTTCTACTATGGTTGCTTCTTCCTAAAACCACAAATGCTGCCGCTTCCACCCAAATTGGCTTCCAAGTGCAGATTCTCATCCAGTTTCAGAAATCACTTAGTCATAGCCAAATCTAAAAAACACTATTTGTAATAATAGCTTCCTTTATCTTTTAAAATAAAGGATGTTGTTCATATGTCAGACCTTCTCTATCCTTACATACCATTTTTGGAATTGAGCAACTGATGCTCTCCAATTCAACCACACCAAATCCTTCAGGTGTTTCTAGTGACTCTATTCTTCTGACCAAGCTGTCTACAATAGATTCCAAGAATGGCACTGTCCTTTTTCTTTTCCTTTCATAACTTTATCCAGGCTGGTGAAGGTGTGCTTTCAAGAAGTCTACTTCTCACTTTCTCACTTGAACATCAGAGAGCTATAAATATGTTTTTCAGATGAAGTATAGCTCTGCCAGTTTTTCTTGGCTTGTCTTTTCTAAACGAGTCATACTCTTCTAGCTTCATGGCATCTCAGTGATCCATCCCAATTATATTTCTAGGTATGTGTTCACTTCAATTTATTCCAGTTTATCTTCCAGGTATCTCTGCAGAGAACTCTCAATGTTTGGCAGTTTTAACCTTCTGCTCATTCCTACTACCCTTCTATACTTCCCAGGTTCCTGCGTCAGTTTTCAGATTTGTGAACACTTCTATCAGTGATATCTTTACTCACAAATAGGTTCTTCTCATTAACATATTTCAGACTTAAATTAAAAGGGCTGAAAGAGCTCTCCTATGAAAAAAGGCTGAGAGAGTTGAGGTGGTTCAGTTTGGCCAAGAGAAGGCTCTGGGGAGACCTTGTTGCAGCCTTTCAGTACTGAAAGAGGGCACATAAGAAAGACAAAGAGAGACTTTTTACCAAGGCCTGTTGTGGCAGGGCAAGGGGCAACTGTTTTACACTGGAAGAGGGTAGATTTAGATTGGACATAAGGAAGAAATTTTTTACAATGATGATGGTGAGACACTGGAACAGGTTGCCCAGAGAAGTTGTGGATGCTCCATCACGGGAAGTGGTCAAGGTCAGGTTGGATGGGGCTTTGAGCAACTTGAGCTAAAGAAAGATGTCCCTGCCTACAGGTGGGTTGTACTGGATGATCTTTAAAAGGTCCCTTCCAATCCAAATCAACCAATGATTCTATGAAATCTGACCCCCGTCTCCTCTTGGCTGAGCAAGCTGACAATAGAGTGTATTCTCTTCCTAAAATTCATCACAAGAGTTTTATTAATTGTGTGCCTATATATACATGTATGTTAATAGAAGTGAAATCAAAAAGAAAGGAAAACAAAGATGTGTACAAAACCTATAAACATCACAATAAATGCTATTAACTGAATTAATCAAGTCTTTCAATATTAATACTTAAAACAACATGAAAACCATCTGTTACAGACATGTTTTTTAGGAATTGAACATTTTTGTTATTGCTTTAGGCAGAAGTAATGGAATCCTAAGTGCCTTTATGCTTAAGTATTAGGTATGATGTGAATACCTGTCAGTCATGTCCCTTGATCTTATTATTACTGGCCTTTTTCATTAAATTATCTTCAGAACTGCAAGCAAATTCTGAATTACAAAGATTATAATGAAAAGAAGTGTGACTTTACTAAAATAACTTAATTAGTTTACAATAAAATAAGCACTGAAAGAATGTATTCAGAACACTGGACAATACGCGGTGCAACTAGCTGCTGTTACGTTCAGTGAAGTCACAGCATGGAGGTAACTGTGCAACAAGGCCATATCTGCAAGAGAAAGTTCCACCATTGACATTACAACATTCAGCTTCAATTTTGAGGCAACCTGCATAGCACCTTCATTGTGCAAGAGAATTTATGGGAATATAGTTCTTTTTTTACGTTAGCAGACAAGTGAAGGAAGATTACTTCCTCGGTAAGTAGGCTTTGGAGAGAACACGGATGCATACATAAATTCATCCATCCTCATAGTAAGAAATATCCAAAGGGCCACTATAGCAGTTTGATTCCTACCATCACAAGCTTGTCTTTGAAAGGAGGTGAGCATTTTGCAATATATACTTCACACCTCTTTTTCAAGATAAGCATATCTATTGAAACACTGAACCTGTAAAAACTTTCTATATAAAAAATACAATAATCATATCTATAATTTTATAAGCATATATAGTGATGAAAACATAAATCCATACATGCAAATATTTACACAGTGATATATACTAGGAGATAAAGACATAATTTGTATTCTTGAAATGGATATAACGGAACTTATAAAATCTCTACATATTTTGCATTATATATGCATTAGAAAAATGCAATAAAAATTTAAAAGAATCCATTTAAATTCTAAAACTATTGCTCATATAAAGCTGATTTATTATCTCAGATTAATATTATCTTCAAGACTGGGCATCTGAGTCAGAAATCTAGCACTCCATTGTCCTAAAATCAAAATAAATGAAAAAAGAATTCCAATAAATAGTAAATTCCAATAACATAGAATATTTTCATAATACTTTCCTCATGTTTCACATACACTGCTGCAAAACAAACTGAAACACTGACTTTGTAACTATCAACTAATACAGTGACAGTTTGTATTTCAATTATTTAATTTACATTTAATTAAGATATTGTGGCATTCACATGAGATTTTATCAAAATGTAGTTTTTTATACACAATTCTGATAAATTAAAACTTTTTTTTCAGACTTCTGCAGTATAGCTTAATATTTGAGAGAGGGCTTTTTTTACACTGGTACTAGCAGCTGTTTGGAAATTTAACAATCTCTCTACAGCATAAGCATTTATGAAAATGTCTATCATTTGTGGCTTACACGTGCTTAAAAATATTTAAAAATTCCCCAGAGGGTGGTAAGCTCAGTTCCTTGTCCTTTTCTCGATACAGCAATAGGCTATTATTATTGAAAGTTCTCGCAGGGTTTTCTGTTTCTTTTAGCTGGACCTAAATATGGTGAGAAGGCGCCTTTCTCTAACGTCTTTTTAAAGGCTCCTCTAAAATGACCTTATCTCCAGCTCATGTGAGTTTATTCTTGCATTGTCTTCAACAAGATGTAGGAGATGGCTTCTGGGGTCTTTAAGGTTATGTAAACCTAATCATTAAAACCACAACAAAAAAAGTTTTCCCACCCCAAGATAGCTGGCATTATTAAATAACTATCAGAGACAGCAAAAAAGCATTTAATGTATTTCATGATTTCCAAAGGTGCCTTAATCTGGTTCCATTTCGGAGATTGTGTAAGCTGTCTTCCTCACACTGTGCTGAATAAAGTGTAATGGAGAAAAACTTTTTTCATAGTTTACCTCATTTCAATATTTTAATGATAAATCAGATAATGGCAGTTTATAATGAGTAGTGTGCTCTGGTGCAGAGAATAAACAGAAATTAAAGAAGAGGAAGAAAAGCTGCAAAGATCTAAATACTGAAACTAAATGTCTTCACTAGAAGACAACTTAAATAAGCTATAGCACAATAACCTTTGGAATTGCACAAACATGTCTGGCAAAGCCAAAACATCAAGTGCAAACTTTATAGCTCTCTAAAAGTAAGGAGAACATTAAAATCAGCAAAAGACCCACTAGCTTCAACAAGATCCAGATTTCGTCATGATACTGTAACACCATCACTTCACTGTCACAATTTACTAAAAAACGTTTCAAAGCTGAAATAAAATTTTAGTGGTGAAAATAATGAAAAGTAGTTTTGAAAAGGGTAATGTAGTCTGTGAAAAAGTGACAGGAAAAGTTTCAAGGGAAATTCAAGAATTAAAGAATTTCAAGATTAAAAAAAAAAAAAAAAGGGGGTCAGATGTCAGGTTGAATACATCTTAGACTTTCTTACAAAGAAATTTATTCATCCTTGATGTTAAAATAATGTTAGCTCTGATCTGTTTCTGCAGTAGTCTACACTGCCTGAGCCAACAAAGGAAGATGTTTTTACAGTTTCCACTAGAAAGGAACAAAGCTTTTTCTCTTATTAGCAGAAAATGTTACAGAAATTCAATAACATGTTCCCAAAGTTCACCCTACAAATTGAAGAAAATTCTTTCTCACAGAATTACACTAAGATGCTAAAGAAACTTAAAAGGACATCATTAAAACAATGGTTGAATGTGTTCCAGTTTATATGAACTTTGTCAAAAACTGTAAGTGACATTTTAGCTGAGGAACAGGCCTGTGAGAAAATCCCTGAATCAAAAAGAGGTCAACAGGCTAGAGAGATCTGAAAATGAATTCTTACTATCACAAGTTGCAGGCACTTGGACAAGATATATCTTGTTAAATTTAATCTAATTGACTGGAATCAGATCCTTGCTACCAGATTTTCTATCCAACAACAGATTTATCAGTAAACTAAATGGCATTGTGTTATGCATAATTTTTTACTAAAAATCACATCCAGCAGTGGGTTTCAAGAATCACAGCCACAATAACAGACGAAAACTTTGAACTGTACTGAGAATTCTGACCAAGCAGAGTTCTGAAAAGAGTCCACTGAAATTTAGAGTCCTATAAAACGAAGTAGATTGAATTATACATTACAGGAATTTAAGAAAAAGGATTGTTTTGCAAGTTAATAAAGGTCATGTCACAGTTCTTTTATCTAGAGTAGGGGATCCAAACTTTCTAGACCAAACACTCTCAACAATATCTTTCATTTCTCAAACACATACTTTCATTACTTAAAGGTTTTAAGTAAAAAAAAAAAAAAAAAAAAAAAAAAAAATCTGCCTTTCATCATTATAATAAAGCCATGAACTCTTTTGGAGTCAGTTCCAGGATACATGCAAGTATCTGTAGGCTGTAGAATGGAGAGTGCACAGGAAGGAAAGCTCATAATGTTTCTAGCAACCTGTAATTTATTCCCTGCAACCTTTTTTTGTACTAGGAGACTCAATGCTCCCACAGGAAGTAGGTGATCACAAATTCCGAAAGACTTCTTCCCCACTAGCTCCTTTCTGAAAAGTGCAGTACTAACATGACAAAACAACAACAAGGTCATATTTAACACATCATGATTAACTAAAGATTAGATTTCCATGTTTTATGAACAGTAACATGCGTTTAACATTTTATCTTATTAAGAACCTGCAATAGTTCCCAGGACCAAACCCCAAGAGACAGTAGGTGCATGGTGGAATTTGGCTCACTGAACTTTTCCTTGGATTGACTGGGCTTGAGGCATGAGTTTAATGAAGGAGGCATATGCAGCTACCAACCCCAGCTTTCAGTTATTTCTTTGCTTCTCCTAGAATCTTTAAGCTTTGTATTTGTTTAATTCTCAGACTAATTTGCACCTTTCTATTTCTGACAAGGCGAAGATGTTATATTTAGCAATTCTAAATAGCTTTTCTCATACCGTCAAATAAATGAGTAGAGATGTGCCTTCAGATCATTAAGGAGAAAACATCTGCCCCTACTCTAGAATTCACCACATTTCAACAGAAAATATTACAGAAGAATGAAGAGGGTGGTTTTTTGTGTGGTTTTTTTGTTCTTTTTAATCCCCTGTTTTACTTGGATTTGGAAAAATTAGCCTAAAATAAGAAGTAATTATGTGTAAGGCTAAGCGCTAACCCTTAGATACAAATAAACAGGAGTCATCATCAAGCAATCTATCAATATCTCCTAGCAAACATCTAGAAGTTAATTATACTAATTTCACACATTAATGGCTTTGGACTGCACCTAAAAGAGCCTACAGCCACTTTATGAAAGAAAAAAATTAATAGCTGCTGTAAGGGTGAATTTGAACAGCAACGTACAGCTCCCGTTTACAGCTCTTGTTACTGTGAAATCATATTTAAATTCTTAGTAAGTAGCTAGTGACAATTTTTTGCCTTCGTTGTAGATCCAGCTGTATAAACCTTTATTTGTCCTGGGTTTAGATCAAAGAGATGAGCTTTGGATCAGCTAAAGAGACAATCCATTCTCATTCCCTGAATGGAAAATGCCCATTGTGGGCTTCTCCAACAAAGCCAGCTTAATTATAGATCCAGCTGCAACCTATCAGAACCATGTAAAAAAAGACCTATATCTAGATCCTAATCTATATACTCACCTCAAAACTAACTTTTTTCCTGACATATTAAGACATCAGCTTATATAATTTGTTGTTACAATTGTGCTAATTCACTTTCAGACTGAAAAATACGCTATCATCCAAACCATGCTACTCTGCAGGGATTCCATGCTGCTTTCATTGAAGTTAAGGGGCCTTTTGCCTCTTACTTCAAGACTTCTGTGATATTGTAGCCTTTTAAAGCATACTGTACCCTTCCAATCTACATTTCACTCACAATGTACAGGTCTGCTGACCATCTTCTTTTTATCTGCGCTGAATTCTATAGGGCACAACCAGCTAATGCTGAATAAAGGTTAGATTCAATTCTGGATAGGCAATAGTCATTAAGGAGACACTACATTCCCCCTATTTTTTATACTATATATAAATATATATATTTTATATAAAAATATATATTTATTTATATAAATATAAATATTAAATATTTTAATTATAGATCCAGCTGCAACCTATCAGAACCATGTAAAAAAAGATATAAAAAATATATTTATATAAATATATATTTATATTTTTTAATATATATATTTATATAAGTATTTTATGGTTTAGGGTGCAAACAAGGCCACTTCAGTGTTTACTTGACTACTGTGATAATTGCCAAGCCAGTTCTCAGTCTTCTGGGTCATTGCTAACTCCTTCTGCGTCATTTCCACAGCAACTCAGAGGCCACATAGGGAGACTTGACCAATGGACCAACAGAAATGAATGAAGGGCAGTCGCTCATACAAATATTCATACACCTCTCCCTCTGGACAGCTAATGAAATATAATCTTACAGTTCTTCTGGAACTGCTGAATTGGGAAGTCTGATTTCCTGTCCAACCTGTAGAGTCCAGAGCGTGCTTATGAGAGAGGATGATTTCTAAACCATTACATGATATAGGATTTTCAGTCCCCTTAAGCCTGCCTTTTTAAAGAAGACTGAGACCAGACAACCTACCATAAACCCATATTTTTTCTATTTAACAGTCTAAGATAAGCAACACTTTTTCTCGAAAGCTGTCACTTCTGTAAACTATGTGTATATTCAGCATTTTGCAGTTAGCTTTCTGAAAAGCTTACAGTTAATTATTACAATGCACTCAAAAGAGACTGCATAGCAGATGTCTCCAACTGATTTATAATAATAAAAAAAAATCCACCACCCCACCCCCCAAAATTTTATTTACAATCATTGTACATATACAGTATGTCTTCCATTTTTCAATGATGGATTAGAGGCAAAGTCAAGTAAAGAATCCAGATCTTCTGACTCCAGTGCTCTGCTGTGCCACTTTGGCATTAAATTTCTTCTCTTTCCTTCAAAACAATTAGTGAAATACAGTGCCTACCTACCTAACTACATTAGAAGTGTAACTTAAACAAGAGAGCGGTTTATCTTTTTAATTGAAAAATACGCCAGCAAGTGTCTGTCTTGCAGCTCTCATGAATTAAGTCTATTATAGCACCATCACATTTTGACTTCTGACTTTGTTTAATTACAGCTGTGGTTAAATCTCCTTTGCCTGTGGTTAGCATAAAACATTGATATGTATGACCTACAGAAATTTAAAGTCTTAAAACAAACCTAATAAAACCTATTCTCACCTTATTTAAAAGTATTCCAGTATACTCTGCTCATTACCTTCAGTACTTGCAAGGTTAGAAATTGTCATTTCCCATTACAAAAGAAAAAATAACGTACCCATATTAACCTACACAACACTGATCTGCGCTTGGGAGATTGAATTAGAAATAACGTTAGTTTACAAATACAGTGTTAAAAGCAGTTGCATGCACACTACAGGCCCACAATTCCCACACCAATTTGTATTTCTACAAATCACTGTTTCTTAGTGTTAACACTGCTTTTCTCTCCTTTTTTGTAGGTGTAAAACACCTACACTAGAAGTGAGAATTGATTTATTAGCACTCTTTTTAAGTAGATCTGATGCACAAGGATGTATCTGGAGCATCTGTCTACTCCAGTGAAAGAGCAAGGTAACTCTGCAGCTTATTCATCTTTTTCCAAACTTAAATAAACTCATTTGCATGAGCAGTGACGTTAGAGATACTGCTCCTACCTGGGACAGATGCTAGACCCGAGAAACAGCTACTGAATACAGACAAAACCTTTTCTCCAAAGGAGACAGACCACTCCAATTTGCTTCAGATAATACTGATGCATGGCAGAATGAGAAGCACTAGTTCGCTCATGTAGCACGGTTAGTTTCCTTACACATAACTAGGTAGGAACACTTGACAGTAGTAGGCATCTAATTGCAGGCACTGAAAAATGATCTTCCTGTGTGACAGGGGAAAGGCAAAAGTAGGGCACAAAAAGAAACAAGAAAATGACACGTCTGGCTGAAGTCCACATCCCTGCTTTTCCCGTTAGTACGTTTCTTTCCATTACAGATTTACTATTGCAAATTAGTGAAGGACATAATTCCACCAGAGACAAAACATGACAAATATATTTCTTCTCATTTGCTTGTTCTGAGAAGTCTAAACTTCACTTTCAAACTCTGCTTGATTCATACTTAATTGAACTACGTGCTAGATGTAAACTATATGCAAAACACCACTGCAGTAGCCAGCACTATATATTCTGCTGAGAAGAAACAGATCCTTTTATCTATGCATCCAGTTTTCCATTGTGAAAATTCTAAATTATTTAATGTCTACTAAGGCATTAAAGAAACATGATAATCTATTGCCACATAATGCATTCGCACAAATAATATCAGTGTCAAAATAATAGTATTTTTTCTTTTTTAAGTGCAACCAAAAAAGTTTAGATTTCCGAAGAGTTCAGTGGAGTGGCTGAGTACCATCTAATGTATTATCTCTTTCACTTTAGATTTAGGGCCACTTCTTTCAGTCTGTTGTCTTCTGTTTCCTCAGCTATGCAAATAGTAAAACGAAAAGCCTATAATCTATTCCCTCTTTAACTTGCTGAAAATCCACAATATAGTTTTTCTCTCCCAGTGTTTATCCAATAAGTACACAAATGGGTTCATTCTTGATAAAAATGTCAAAACCAAGCCCTGTATCACAGCTTGGTTCAGCTCTGCTGTTCTCAGTGAAAGCTAGTCTGTTGTGCTTGAATTATACACTCTACACACTATAAAGCTCCCTCTGTTTAAGCAATGGGTGATAACCATGGTTAGTTTGGCGCTCTCAAGCACAAATTCTAATCTGACACTATTGCAGGTAAGCGGGCTCCTCAGACTCAGCTGCCTCATCTCTGGAACCAGTCCGGGCCTTTTAAGTGCCACAGTTAACTGAGTACATTTCTCCTAGAAAACACATGGCTATAACAGAGATGCTGGTTTATCATTAATTTCTTAAACAACAAGTTGATAACAGAAAGAACTTGCGTTCAGCAAAGGATTTTCTAAAAGACACAGAAGTGCTGTTCTCCTGAAAGAGAAAATGAGTGAAAAATTAGGAAAAAAAAGAAAGAAAAAAAAAGGGGGGGGGGGCAGCGAAGTAAGTTACTCAGGTAAAGAACAACCTCCTGAATGTAATTCTACTTGTGAAACTTATAACAAACTTTATGCTTATCCTGAAACCATGTTCATTCTCCTCCCTCATATTCCATTTCTGGGCAAAAGCACCCTTCTTTTTCCAGAGAACATGCTCCTTTCAAAATGTTCCTTCTTCTGCTCTTTCAGTGGAAGTTCTCTTTGCTTTAATGCTCCTGTCATTTGCTACCGGGTTTCTGGCCAGAGAGCTGTTCAGAGTAAATGGTCCTGCCTAGAGAACATCCCCGCTGTTCCCAAAGGGAATCAATGCCAATAGCTCTCCTTTTTTCCCTCACATCTTCCTACGTCGGGCAATAATTTTCTTGTAGAAAAAATTAACTCTTATAGCTTTAGCAATAATCATATTTAAAATAAGACTGAAATCTATTGTGACAGCTATGTGCACACGCACAGAAAAAAACACCCCAAAACACCAAGGACTTCAAACCCTGGAGGAGCCTAAGCCATCATCTGGTCATAGCATGTAGCACAACAGAATATGCTTCTTGAACTAGTGAGCACAGTCAATTTTAAGGGTTGATTCAAGTCCAAAGAGTGTTCTTGTGAAAACTGCACCTCATAGCTCAGCGTTTACTGTTTTTCAATGGATTTTATCAGTTTATAAGTAACAAGATCATAAAGAAGCTCCCAACCCCCCGTACCCTTTCCATCTCTCAGCATGGGATCCAGAAAGCTGGCTTCTCTCATACATTCTCCCCAGTAATCTTGATCTAACTTGTACGTAGAAAAGGGACAACTGTGGCAAGGATCACTTCTCTGGACTACTGCCCTCATGTGGACATTAATAATTACCTTTATTAAAAATTATGATTTGTTTGATAATATTTATAAATCCTATACACATGTTGAAATATATCTGGAATCTATCCCAAATTCTCCAAATTCTGGACAGATACAAACTCCAGGTGCACATGCTGTTTGAAAAAATGTCTTACAGACTATTTGAAGGCTAGCAACAGCAGACAGGTTGCACAAGCAATTCTGCTCCAAGGCTGTCGCAGATGGTGACTGGGAGTATTTGAGAACGCTCTCCTATGTAATCACTGAGGCAATAAGTGCTCTGAAGCACTTATTGTTCTGAAGCAATAAGGCCTGGAGAGACTGGTCATTTTCAATTTCTAGAAACTCACCTCGGATAAAGGGTAGGTGTATTTCAATCAAGCATGATATGGTTCAAGCAACATTAAAAAACAGATGCATATTTCTGGGCACAAAATTCAATAACAATTTGTTACCTGCTTTTGCTACAGATAGAGCATCATCAGTAAGAGCTGGGATGACATCCAGGATAGTGCTACGAGGATGGATGCTGCCACAGTCCGGAAGAGGCTGGCAGACAGGAGACGGGCGGAAAGCACGGAGAGGCAGTACAGTCAAGAAGCTGCATCGCGCTTAGACTGTGTGCCCCAACTAAAAAGGAGAGTTACAACCACCTTCACCTACTGAGTAAATCCAGGCTATACGAGGGTACAAATGACTACACCCCAATTGTTTGTTGGTTTGGTTTTTTTTATCTGCTTGTATTAGTGGTTCAATTACTTTCGCATATTTTTAAAGTATACAAGTACAATAGAAAACCTTACTTCTTCACCATAAATCAACATCTCATTTGAAATATTTACAGGTAAAGTATCATCTGTGTTAACAAAGAATTTAGTTTTGGCAGCTAATTATTTTGACTGCACAAAAAGAACCCCTACCTTTCATAATATTTTACGTAGTCAGAGGTTAAATTCGTGATTACCTAATCAAACACCTGCATTTTGCAGCACTTGGCTATGTAATTAAAGGTGCAGCACTGAGCTATAGTGTTCAAGGTCAACAACTAAGAAATCAATCATTTAAGTAATAAGCCCTGGCTGACTTTCCTAAAACCATTCTTCAGCTCCAAAGTGTTTTTAAATAGATCAAGAAGATGGCTAGGTTATGAAATAGTTGTATTTCGCACTGTCAGACCTTTTCAGAAGTTTTAATTAGAATATAAGCTTCAGACACCTCAGCATAGCATGCCTATTAAGACTCATATAGGTATAATCAGGAGTGGTGCTCAATTATAAGCATGGTATAAAATGATTCTGCCTTGGTATTTCTCCCAAGCTAAACACTTCCCCTCATACTCTAAATGTTATCTTCATTAACTGTATCTTAATAATACCCAGCATTGTGTACTGTAGATATAGTTTATCATGTTTCATTAGGCTGTAATTCAACCAGATATTTAACTACTCAGAATGGAATCGATGTTATCTAAGTCAATGGGTCTATTTAAAAGGCATAAAGCTGAGAATTTCTTGTGGAAATTCTGAAGGTTAGTACCAGCACACAGACTGCAGAAGCAGTTGTGCTCCAAGGCTGGTGCAGGTCACTGGGAAGATTTAAGATTTGCTTGTGGAAGGACCTTGTCGTACTTTGGGGGAAAGAAAACAGTTTCATGCCTGTATCTCACTGAGGGGTGGAAACAGCTAGTGTTTCTTAAGCAAGGCTCCGATCCCACTCATGCAGTGAGCATTTTACCTGAGTAGCTGAGCTAGAATGGAGCATTTGGTCCAAACTGCCTTTCTGAGTTTTGCAATTCAGCACAATACAGAAAAGCAACCCAAAAGCTACCTGAATGTTTGACTACTCCCTTTCTCCATTCAAACATCCAATATGACCTCACAGGGAGTTAAACATGTCTCATTTTAACTGTTTAAAAATGGAGAATAACATCAGCCATGTGCACTGATGATAGGATTATTGAAAATATAAATATCTTCCCTTTTTCATAACTCTCAAGCACTCAGGTACATGAAAAGTTGGAAGGAACAGCCATATATTGTAGTTCAGTGCAAAAATGTTCACGATACTTTTATAAGGCCATGCTACAAAGGAATAATTAAACAAATTTATGGGTTTTTTCAGAGCATTTTGAGACCTTTGAATTAACTGTAGTCACTTTTAAGGAACTTAAAATTGTCTTCCAGATTCCAGTGTTCCAGGAAGCAAATACTTCTGTCCTTTTTACTCCATTTCTTAAAGGTTCTCTTTTTATTTGCCTATCCAAAATGTAAAAGATAGATCATAATAAAAGCAAGAATGACTGAAAAGCAGTTACAATTGTTCACTGTTTCACAAAGTGCTGAGTGGAAAGTAAATGGTAGAAAGAATGAAAGACAAGCAGATAAAGTGTTCCAAATACGGAGAAATTAATGCACTGTAGTAGCTGTGAATCTGTTCCGCAGTTACAGTTGCTCTGAAGAGGAAAAAAGTCATATTTCTTTCTTAAGCGTTAAGAAAAAATCTTATCTATTTAGCATAAATACTAGCCCCTCCAAGAGAGGAAAAAAAAAAAAACCATATATTTCCAAAACAGTGACTTTTTCACATGCTATCATACGCATAACTTAGCTTACATACGGATAATATCTTTAAAGGGAAACCCACTGAAACTGCACTTTCCTCTCACTAAAGCTTCCTGATGGAACTGTGTGAATGTTTCTGTAAAAAAAGGTGTCACATGCTTTGTGAAGTATCTTTATCTGCAAAACTAAAGGGTTAAGCTTACAAAAGAATCACAGCTTGTGATTATGGGAACTAACTCCCTGACCTATCAACATTTGATCATCATTCTGTACAGGCATTATATATCTGCCTATAGATCTGTTTAATGAATCCCATACAAAAAGTCCAAAGCCTTTTAATTTCAAATTAGTGGGGAGAAGGTGTTATTTCATTAAACCAGAGGCTAAGTACAGTCTTTATTCCTCATATAGCAGTATGTAAGCCAGTTAAGTTGCAAGTGATATTTACCCTCCTGAATTTGTAAATCATATCAGATTTGAGGGCCCTATATCATTCTTTTTAATCTGCAGCATTTCTTTTAGGGTTTCTTTCCTCCTCAGCAAATAGAGTTTCAAACAACTGCTCATAGTATAGTTAAATTTGTCAGAAAATGATACCTACTCTATTATATTAGTGTGGTTCTAGTATCTGGGCACACACCATACAGAGCCCTTTAAAAGATTAGACTGGAGGTCATTCAGACCAAATCCATTACTCAGGAAAAATGGCTTGCTTCCCTTTATTGTCTAATTTCAGTCAAGTGATAGTTCTTAACCATGCAAATTATTCTCATTTATATGCTTACATAAAGTCATAGTTGTCCATTGTTAAATAAAATGGACATTTCAATGTATAAAGTGTATAAACCATATGCGTTTCGAGCTCTACATTCTCAGAAACGTATACATTAAGAAAATGAGTAAAGAATTTCAAATATCAGCAAGGAATTTGAAGCAAAAACATATTTTCTCCTTAGCAGTACTCTTCTATTCTTCTTAGGTAAGAAAATGATCAAATGAGAACCAGCTGAATGGCAGAGCTCAGAGGGTTGTGATAAGTGGTGCAGAGTCTGGTTGGAGGCCTGTAGCTAGTGGTGTGCCCCAAGGGTCAGTGCTGGGTCTGGTCTTGTTCAACATATTCATCAATGACCTGGGTGAAGGGATGAGTGTACCCTCAGCCAGTTTGCTGACAATACAAAACTGGGACGAGTGGCCAATGCACCAGAAGACTGTGCTGCCATTCAGCGAGACCTGGACAGGCTGGAGAGTTAGGCAGAGAGGAACCAAATGGAATTCAAGAAGGGCAAGTGTGGGGTCCTCCACCTAGGGAAGGACAACTCCAGGCACCAGTACAGGTTAGGGGTTGACCTGCTGGGAAGCAGCACTGCAGAGAAGGACCTGGGAGTCCTGGTCGACAACAAGCTCTCCATGAGCCAGCAATGTGCCCTCATGGTCAAGAAGGCCAATGGTATCCTGGGGTGCATCAAGAAGAGTATGGTCAGCAGGTCGAGGGAGGTTATCCTCCCCCTCTACTCCGCCCTAGTGAGGCCACATCTGGAGTACTGTGTCCAGTTCTGGGCTCCCCAGTTCAAGAACGACAGGGAACTACTGGGGAGAGTTCAGTGGAGGGCTACAGAGATGATTAAGGGACTGGAGCATCTCTCTTATGAGGAAAGGCTGAGAGAGCTGGGTCAGTTTAGCCTGGAGAAGAGAAGACTGAGAGGGCATCTGATCAGTACTTATAAACATCTAAAAGACAGATGTGACAGGACAAGGGGCAGAGGGCACAAAGTGGAACACAGAAGTTCTGTCTGAACACGAGGAAAAACTTCTTTACTTTGAGGGTGACAGAGCAGTGGAACAGGCTGCCCAGAGAGGTTGTGGAGTCTCCTTCTCTGGAGATATTCAAAACCCGCCTGAATATGATCCTGTGCAACCTGCTCTAGGTGATCCTGCTTTAGCAGGGGAAGTTGGACTAGATGATCTCCAGAGCTCACATCTAACCCCTACCATTCTGGGGGGGGAAACAAACAAAAAACAAACAAAAAAAACCAAAACAAACAAACAAAAAAAAAACAATAAAAAAACCCCCAAAACCAAACCAAAAACCAACCAACCAACCGAAACCCCACCCCCCGTGTTCTTATTTTCCAGTGCTCACACTGCAACAACCCTTTAGAAACTGTAAAATACGGCAAGTGAATCTAGAGATACACTTTCACACATTGACACTGATTTATATTTCCACCATTTGGAAAATATTGATTTTTCTTCTTGTGACCTGAACAGAAGGGAAATTTGCATGTCTGAATTTGTCTAATGAGCAACTTAAACTTGCACAGTGTCTTGACATTCCCATACATCTTTGTCTGCATACTACCATCATTTGACTGATACTTGCATAACTCTAGGAATAGTGATTGCTTTTTACCTGTATCAGCAGAACAATGGACGAATCAAAAATGCTGTATACTCCACAGAAATAGTGATTTTAAAAATCCTTATATCATAAGGTAGAAAAAGACATGAGTGTGCTGGTCAACAGCTGGCTGAACATGAGCCAGCAGTGTGCCCAGGTGGCCAAGAAGGCCAACAGCATCCTGGCTTGTATCAGAAACAGTGTGGCCAGCAGGACTAGGGCAGTGATCGTCCCCCTGTACTCGGCACTGGTGAGGCCACACCTCAAGTACTGTGTTCAGTTTTGTGCCACTCACTACAAGAAGGACATTGAGGTGCTGGAGCATGTCCAGAGATGAGCAATGAAGCTGGTGAAGGGACTGGAGCACAAGTCTTATGAGGAGCGGCTGAGGGAACCAGGGTTGTTCAGCCTGGAGAACAGGAGGCTGAGGGGAGACCTTGTTGCTCTCTACAACTACCTGAAAGGAGGTTGTAGTGAGGTGCGTGTTTGTATCTTCTCCCAAGTAACTAGCAAAAGGACAAGAGGAAATGGTCTCAAATTGTATCGGGGAGATTTAGATTGGATATTAGGAAAAATTTTTTTTGCCGAAAGAGTGGTCAGGCATTGGAACAAGCTGCGCAGAGAGGTGGTGGAGTCACCATCACTGGAGGTGTTCAAAAAATGTGTAGATGTGGCACTTTGGGACATGGTTTAGTAGACATGGTGGTGTTGGCTGACAATTGGACTTGATGATTAGAGGTCTTTTCCAACCTTAAATATTCCATGATTCTATGATTCTATGATAATACAATAAGAGTAACCCAGCCTAGATAAGAGGGACCTGATGACTATAACCCAGCAGAAGATAACACTCAATAACTGAGCCTGATTTGATGTCTGACATATGATTACACAATAAATATATCATGACACACTAATATCTGGGGGACTTCTTGCTACACCGCAATCAAAATATTCTGATCACATTACCTTTAAGGACCTGAATAAAAAGCTGGGGTTTGTTTCTTGTACTGCTAATATACTAACAAACACTGCTTTGCTCATGCCCTGAAGAGCTTGACTTCTGGTAAGACAGAGAGGAAAAAATGCAAGGAATAACTAGTAAATAAGAATTATTTATGTTTCAAAGAAAAAAATAACCAGACAAATAATAATTTGTCCATAATATGTTATACATGGATGATACATGGAACCAATTACAAGTTTCCTTATGAATACATAGTTCCAGTTACTTGCAGATATAGATCTTCAAAGGCATTTGGAAAAGGAAGTCTGAATGACCTTGAGGACAGTCCCTGATTTCTGCTGTTATTGCACTAACTGAGAAAAAAAAAGTGTCTTTACAGAGATGTTATTTCCCAATAAAAATTCTTGTGTGCATGCCCCTGTGTAGCAATATTTATTTTTTAAAAAAAGATTTGGCTAAAGAGCCTACCATATTAAAAACTGTAATAAAATCTTCCATGTAATTTATTTGTTTCAGTAGAAAACTGGAGCTGTTCCAGGGTATTTCACTTTGTAGCAGGGAAGCAGTTAGTTGCGTTTATAGAACTGCAGTCCATCTTTGAATTACCTGTATTTTACTCAGCAGTCACTTACAGACAGAAAAGTATAGTTTTTCAAATAGTAAATCTTAGAGTACTAGCTTTAGCTAGCTGGTACTGTAGGATTAAACTTCTTCAGTAGCTCATCAGCCACAGTTTAGCCCAGTCAAGTTAAATTAAGGTTAGAGGTTCAGGTACAGCTGCCTTTAGCTGATGAGTTCTGGGATAAGCAGTGCAGGTTGGCTGTTACTGTTATAGGGCAAGAAAACGTGCACAACAGCATGTTTCTCTTCAGTTCATATGGGTGAGCTTACACAATGGTTTTCTCTCCATCCCTTCCCCATAAACTAATCTCTTAGCAGAACTTTGCATACTCTAATTTTTTAAGCATATATTGGTATTCTAATTTATTATTGAAATAGCTTTTGCCAGACCTACCTGTGGAGGGCTTACTTTTCTTAACCATTTCTCTGCTATGCTTTGACATCTGCTTCACCTGCTGTGCCTGCAGTCAAGCAGGGCATGTTCTGCAGATGCTTCATCCCATATTCTCATTTGAGATGTTACCAAAATTTCGTCAGCTGGGACACGCTTTTGCAAACAGAGAACAGAATAAGGTAGCTAGTGGGACACTGTCCAGGGAGGGACAGGGACAATGAGAAATGGAAATACAACAGAAGGAGTAATAAATATTGAGAGGTGAAGTTGAAGAAGGAAAGGGAAAGAGAAGACAGAAGGCTTGAGGACAGAGAACAGTTATGAAAGCATTCTAGGAGTAGAATTTTTGGTAGGGAGTAAGGCAAACAGATAATAGGAGAAAGTGGAGATAAGAAAAAGGGAAGAAAGACCAAAAAAAAAAAAAAAAACCAACCCAAAAAACCACGCAACCCAAAACCAAAACCAGGAAGCCATAGTGAGTTTTTTTAATACTTTAGGACATGTTCACCTTAGTAATTTCTAGGTATAACAGTGAAAAAATAATTATGTCTATTAAAAAAAATAAAAGTTTTTAAAGCTCTAGATGAGAAAACAAAATCAACTTTTCTTTGAACTTTTAACTCTGCCTTCATCTCCTAACAGGTAAGTATGTTAGTTGACTTCAGTTGATGCAATCTGATTCACCAAAGGAAGGTAGGGCCATGGGGATTCTCCCCCAAAAATATCTTTTCCTAGATGCAAAAATTTGCTCCATTCACAAGAAATACCATCCAAGACACTTCTCAAAACTCATCATCCACATAAAGCTATGCAATACGAACTGGAAATTCAAACAACAGATTAAAACAAAACAAACAAACAAAAAACCTAGCCGATGAAAATGTAATGAAATTTGAGAATTGCTTGCAACACCTTTTTCCTTCTTAGAAATTTCAGCATGTTTCTACTGAAAATAATAAAATCAAGCAAAACATCAAAAACTGGTTTCTAATGACATGTTTCATTAAGGTTGACATTTATTCCCTTTTCAGCCACAGCCATGGGAAGCAGATATCAAGTTATTTAACACCCTGTAGAGTATTAAAAGTAGAAAACTGAATAGCAGACAACTCCTTGCAATATCTTTCTGGTAAGGTATTCAAATTGGTAAAAAAAAAAAAAAAAAAAGGCAAATATAGCAAACCCAAGAATATGGCAAAGAGCCTATTTCTGGCTCCCTACTTATAAAAATCCTGACTAGTAATCATATTCTGAACAATCTAAAATAAACATGGATAGATAATTCTGGAAGACTCAAACAGTCAGAGAAGTGCTATCCAACAGGATTAAATAAAATTTTGCAGCTGCAGTCACTTATATTGAGCTAGTACAAGCATTTCAATATAAAGACATAGAAATGAAATGTGCAGTAACACTTTGAACATACAAGCTCAATACACAAACAGAGTGTGGAATGAAAACATACTATCTGTAAAAAGACAATGCTATTTTCTCCTAATAGGATTCATACACCTTTTAAATTTCAGTGGACAGACAAGAAGAGAAAAATAACTTCTTAGTTATCTTAGTCAGAGAGCTTACAAAAATCAAGCCATCCAGAAGATAAATTTTAAATAAATTATTACTCAGGTTTTACAAATCAGCGTTTACATTCACTTACAGAAATATGCAAAATATAGTGGGCATCAGCATCAGCTAAGAGTTTAGCTTACCACAGACCATATGGGAGGATGTCCCCATAGACTGTGTATCTTGTACTAGCATGGCATCTGCAGTACATAGCAACACTTTATCTGATGTACTAACACCTTCTGCTCTTAGCCTTTCTAAGTTATACAACAAATGATTAAGTGATTTCACCATAAGCAGTCTCACAGAACATTGGCAAGGTGGGATGAATATAGAGAGTTATCATTCCACATGCCAGGCACCTTGTAAGTTAATATATTAAGAGTTACAGCCTAAGTTTATCCTTTTTTAGAAGACTATATAATTTAAAAAAAAAACCCTAAAAACGTTAACTTGCAAATTGAGTGGAGGCTCCTGGAGCTCTTTGGTTCCTTACACTGCTTATGTCTGTGGATCAATACATTCAATGAAAATATAATAAAATCAATGTAAACCTCAGTTATTAGCAAATGGCTATCATGCTTTGAAATTATTCTGTTAGCAAGAACACAGTAATGTAACCAGCACCATCCACAACACCCAGGCAATAAATCCAGAATGTGTTCACAGCCATGCATCTTCAACAAACATTAAGAGAGCCCAAACAGACTTTAGCAACTTGTGCTATGAGCTGCAGTCTTTACAGCAGAGGACCTTCCAGTGGGATAGGTGCTCTCTGTAGACACCATCTCCCATTGTATCATTGGAATAGTTAACAGAAAATACTGGAAGGAAAGGTGGGAAAATATCAAGAGAAAGATGCTTTCCAACAAAGTCCCTATCTCAATCATGCACCAGAGAAGGATGGCATCACTAAATTTATTGCAATAAACCTAATACCAGCATTCCTTTTTCCATAGATGTTTTGCCATCAAATATGGCCTTTATTATTCTCCAGTATTAGAATACGAATCTAAATACGGAAAGAAAGAGAGAATATAAATGCCATAAAATTAAGGAAGAATGGCATGCATTTCTCTCTTTAACCTTCCTCAGAAAAGGGATAAGAAAACTACCTATCACCAGCCTGGATTTACCCAAAGGAAGAGAGACACAAAAATGAAACTCATCCACTATTTCATGAGAGTTTTCATCACAGGAGAAAATAAGTGGAGAAAGAAAACATACTTACTAAATGTTTCTGGTTTAGCAAGTTAGTGTTTTCTGATACGGTCTCTTCCCTAAAAAAAATTTTATCCTGCTCTTACTTTGTCCTCTCCTATGCTAAAAGCACTGAGCAGGAAATGCTCTCACTGAAGTCATAAAACCAGGAATATAAAAAAAAAAAAATGCCTTCAGAGTGTTCCGTCTTCTGAGAGCTCCCTTATACTGCCTGCATCCAAAATGATAGCTCTAGTGACAGCTACTGACAGAGCTGGCCCAAGACAGGACCACATTAGAGATTAGTTTTAGAGATTTCTGCAGTTATGTCATGTTCTCACACAACAGGGATTAATCAATGACATTACTCTCTTGTTTTATTACACCCTCAATTTAGTATATCATGTATGCTTTTAACATTCTTCACTGATGTGTGAAGTCCGCTTGACCAACCTGTGTTCCATCAAATATTTGAAAGGAAATTATTTTTCAGAATTATAAGAGATGGATTATCCAGAAACCCAGAAAGTCAAATTTCGTACTGCTATTCCTTAAATATTTTTATCCTTAAAGGCCTTGACTCTCTAATCATATCTCTTAACACATAAAATATATCTCCAGGTATAATAATCTAATCCTGTTTAAGCAGGGGAAATTCTTTCGGAGTTTTCTTAACACCAGTAAAATGTGTGTCATCTTTTGGCTTCAGATAAAGATAGTCTTAGAATATAGTATATTTTTTCATCACCAGGACTGCCTTTGATTAATATTCTGTAAATCAGGATTATTTTCTCTGTAATAAATATCTACCTAACAGACTATTTCCTATTGCCTGTTTTAGAGCAAAACCAGCACAACCGCACCGGTTATAAAAGAGATCCTCTAATTTTATAGTTGAATTTGATCAAACCTGCTTATTAAATTTGACTGCTGAGGAGATTACAGAGTTTAAGGATTCCTCATCTGTAAAGCTCCCATAACCTCAGGTTATAGGTCCTGAGCACTCTGCACAGAAGTGATATGATTTCCAAACATTTGCAGTTAAGTGGTCAGCCCTCAGCAGGGCTTTTGAAGAACGCTCTTTCGATTCAAGTGCTAACATTTCACCTGAATTTCCATTCAAATGCATTTTAGCTAGAATGCCTTTTGGGTATTTTCTTGAAAGGGATTACATAGAAGAAAGATGTTTCATGTTTGAAAGCACTGTATGTTACATACGTACTGCAGATTGTCTAATGTCACTAAAACATGCGGTGAGTCAGTAGTTATTTCCTGCTTGAAAACTGCCACTCATGTCCCAGTCCTCTTCATGCAGTACAGTCATTCCATAACTAATCATCAGTAATGAAAAAGTAACATGTCTTCCTTCAGTAGAACAACTTCTAACTCAGTTGATATCTAAAGGGATCAAATAAAATCTTTAATAACATGTCTTAGTTTAATTTTCTAACAAGCCATGCCAAATGAAACACATCCAGGCAACAAATGTGATTATCATGAAATAGGAGGGCCACTCTTCCCATTCTAGTCACTGATACATATCTCATCCTCATTTTTAGTGTGAACATGGGTCTTTATACTTTTTGGTCTAAACTTGGAAGCAATTGCATTAAGAGTGGTCAATTTAAGACTTAATTTTTGGCATTGCCTTTAATTTTGAACAGAATTCTCTAGGTCTTTTTTCCTACTTGGAATTTTTTAATAAACCCTATTCCCTATAACTCCTATTTCCATGCATGACTGATTCCTTCCAGTTTTGCTCTCAAAGGAGGATAAAAAAGATTCAGAGATGGGGGCTGGGAGGCAGAATACTCTGTTTTGCAGAGGTGCGCTAATCTTTTTACCATAACTCTGCCACTGTTACACGTGGATGAGATCACGCAGTAAGAACCAACAACACTGGTGTCTAGCTGGAGGTAGAACAGAAACTCTTGGCTAAGGAGTAGGAAGAACAGATAAAGAAAGAGTGAATAACAAAGGCAGAGAAAAAAGAACTGAGCCAACCTGTGCCAGAAGAAATTAATTTTTCAGATTTTTCCAACAACCAGGGATGGATATCAAGTTTCTGCTAATCTTTCCCAAGAGGTGGCTTTTGTCCGCAAGGTCCAGTGAAGGAAGAAAGAGTCAGGAGTCTTTTCCTTCTTTGCCCAAGGAAAGGTGGATTTTACAGGTTCTGGGAGAGAGGTTTGGTATCGAGGTAATTAATGCTGATGCCAGGAGATGTTATGTTTCTTCTTACAAGGGCTCATTTAGAACAGCTGTGTTCAAACCTTTGACATGGGGGGCAGATTTTCTATGTGCAGATGCAGGCATTGACTACACAACTTTTAAATAACTCTCCATGATAACTCTAGACTAAGAGAAAACGAGACGTAGCAACACAAAACAGTCAGTGGAAGAGTTGCCACACTTGCTTTGATACTGTTGGAGGCTGGGATTAACCAATCCATTCCATTTCACTCAGTAATAATCAAGGGTCCAGCTGTCCTGCTGTGAAACAACAGGGAGGTACAGCACGGTGGGAACAGGAAAGCATGTCAGCAGAAAGCAGTGAGACACATCAATGTAGGAAATGGTCTTCATGAAAAAGACTCCTGCTCTTCTGCTTGTAGTGTTACCTGGTCACCTGAATTTCCATGCAGACTGGCTCTGAGCTGTAATGCTCTTGTTCTGCATAGGCAGTAAGTGGAATTCCAAGGTATGTCAGCAGGATATAATGCTGCCTGTGGAGTTGCACAAGCTAGCTCAAATACTAGAGGCAGTAAAGTTGCATTATAGAAGTGTTCTGCCACAGCTAATTAGACCAACCACAGCATCATGTTGTGGGAACATACCCTAGGAGAGTTCCTGAGATCTGACACTAGGTTTCTCTTAGATTTTAATTTCCAAGGTGGTGTATCTTTTGTTGAACCTAGACTGCTTTGTACCCTTTGAAACACTTTGGATGCTGAGCTTCCCCATCTAAACTGACTCAGAACACCCAAACCAACCCCTTAGTTTGGTGGAGCCCTGGCTACTATCATAGCCCTTTGGTTTCTTGTTGGGTAAGTTTCAGGCTATTTTGTGAAGCACTTCATAGCTATCAGCAAACACGATTGTCAGCTTCTGTTCCAGGCAGATGCCCAAATCACAACATACTCCAATAGCGAACCCTGAATGATGTGGAACTTCTGGACCTGTCTCAGTCTTAAAAAAATGGTCTTTGTAATGTAAGCTTATTTCACTTGCAGTGATTTCTCATATCTTCCTACTCTGTTTTACCAAGAAATCTCTTCACTCTTTGAAATCCCCATCAGTCCAATAGTTTTATAAACAGTTATAGAAACAGAGTACTTGCTTTTCCTGAACCAGAACAGCCAGTTGTTACTCATATCCTTCACCTGGAAGCTTCCTCTACATCCTGTTCCAAATATTTCACCTTCCAAAGCTATGCTTTCACACTTTGATTTAAAAGTGGTACTCTGGTACTCTGAGGAGCAGTTTACACTGCAGGGTGGATGAATTTACCAGTTCACATTCCACTAATGTCTACCCTGACATTAGGAACGTCTTCGGTAAGTTTTCAGTAGATCTGAAAACAGATTTGAATCTTAAGTCTACTGAATTATGGAAAGAGATAAGCCTCTATTCGCATGCATACCTTCCTCCTGTACAATCAATTTTTGTTCTTCATCTAGATACTGTCCTAAAGTATTAAATGTCTGGTTAGGGCATCAGCATTATCGTGTTTATGCCCATGCCTGCTTTAACTTTAAAATCAGTCACAACATTTCAGGTTTTTTTCTGACCGCTTAGCTAGCTTCCCCTCAAGAATCCTGAACCATACAGTCTATTGCAGGGATACACAATTTCTCTTGAATAGAAATGATGAAAAATAAGATGTCGATGTTCTAGAATGTAATCACAACTACAAGTTTGTGTAATTATTTCTCTCAGGAAAATCTGGACTTCTCCTATCATGACATACCACCTTCTTATGGTATGCTTATGCCTTGTTTTTAGACTGTAAGGACTACCCTGTATGTTCAATTCTAAAGAATTTTGACATGCGAGCAGCCTAAATCTAGAGAAATGACAAGAGTTGTCAATGTTTGAGAGGAAAAATCACATTGCATTAACTATTATAAGCTTGCCTTTCTCACTTAACCTGTGCAGTGTCTGTGCAGTATTAGCTTAGCAATATTACTGAGCAAAACAAGGATAGGCCCCTGCAAAACTTTCCACATCCTAAAAGGAATGGAAAACTATCCATTTCCATATAACCTTAGTTATTTCAGAAGAAATGCTGATCTCACTGACTTACTGTCTGCTTTTTAAATAACCGTCTTCTCTTTGACTGACAGCCTTCAGTTCATCACAGACTGCTTGTCAGACACTTCTCAAAGATTTCAGCATGCATAAGGATATATTAGCAGGATAACAGACCTGGAAAGCCTGTGTTGATCAAGTTATGCTGAAACTTCCACACCTCTCTTTGTTTTTATGTTCTCTTTACTTTTCTATACACCACTACCGTCTCCTCCAATAACACCCAGTTGATGCCCAGTATGGTGCTCTGCCAAAGCTTTTCCATACGCAACCTTAACATTTCTGAGCAGCTTTGCAGTCTTTGCTTCAGACAGACGGCAATGCTTATATGTCACGTGTAACCATCAGAAGTGAAAACCAGATATTAAACTTATTATTTCCCTACTTTGAACTGTGAACATGAACAGTAATTTTAATGAATGAATGTTCAGCTTCAATGTACCATACAGCTGCTGATATAATAATTCTTTTCAAAAATCAGAGAAATAACACATATAAAAGTATTTCCAGAAACTGACAAATGTTAGATAGCAATAAATCAGCAAGTAGCTTGCAACATCAACACACAGATTTATATTGCTGTTATGAAGAAGCTCAGCCTGACCCAGCAATGTGCGCTTGTAGTCCAGAAAGCCAACCATGTCCTGGGCTGCATCAAAAGAGGTGTGACCAGCAGGTCGAGGGAGGTGATCCTGCCCCTCTACTCCACTCTCATGAGACCCCACCTGGAGTACTGCGTCCAGCTCTGGGGGTCCCAGTACAAGAAATCTTGGACATGTTGGAGTGAGTCCAGAGGAGGGCCATGAAGATGATGAGAGGGCTGGAGCACCTCTTCTATGGTGCAGGTACCAGGCTGAGAGAGTTGGGGTTGTTCAGCCTGCAGAAGAGAAGGCTCTGGGGAGACCTTATAGCAGCCTTCCAAACCTGAAGGGAATCTACAAGAAAGCTGGAGAGGGACTGCTTACAAGGGCATGGAGTGATAGGACAAAAGGGAATTCTTTAAGCTGAAAGAGGGTCGATTTAGATGAGATATAAGGGAGAAATTCTCCACTGTGAGAGTGGTGAGGCGCTGGCACAGGTTGCCCAGAGAAGCTGTGGATGCCCCATCCCTGGAAGTGTTCAAGGCCAGGGTGGATGGGGCTTTGGGCAACCTGGTCTAGTGGAGGGTGTCCCTGCCCATGGCAGGGGGGTTGGAACTAGATGGTCTTTGAGGTCCCTTCCGACCCAAACCATTCTATGATTCTATGATTCTATAAATCTCTTTTGATAGTATTAAATAGGGCCAAGGTTTTAAACACATGCTGTACTTATTTCTATGGAAACTGAAAGTTTGCTTTCATTTGGAGTTGCACACCAAGCAAGCCTTACAAAATCCATATAACCTATTTCATAAGGAAAAGTGCTCAATTCTGAAACAGTCACTTATCACATCACGCCAGAAGTGCTTTCATATGTCCAAACCTACACACCTCACCAGCTAAACTCCACAGTGAATGAAAGAAGAAATAACATGCAGCATTTTCTTGTACGCTACATAGCGTCCCCAAGGGGATGAATAAGGACTCTGGATTCATAAGACTGACCCCTGAAAACTCCATCATCCATGTACACAATTGCTAAACCCATGAGGTGTGAGTGCACACATACACACAACCACAGACAGACCAGCACAATCAAAAAATTAATTGATCATCATATTAATAAAAGTCATACAACACTCCCATTATGTATTATTCAGAGAAATACTTCTGCCTGAGTGTGTTTTGGAGGAACATTTAGAAGTGACCCCCCCAAAAAAATGCCTTTCTCTCTTCCTTGAAATCCAGTAGGATCATTTTTAGGTGAAATCACAAAACTGTCTGCATGCACAATGGAATGAAACAATTGTAAAAGCACAGGCAGAAATAGAAAATAAAATTACTTCACACACAAGCCTGACTATTTTTCTGAAATTATCTGCTGCGCATTCTTCATTGCAATTACCAGTTTGTGCACGTATACACACTGCTATTCTATACACAGATTATAGCATAATAAAAATTTTGGTTTGTAGGTCCTTGTAGTGTAGTAATTATATCCATACAACTGCAGCTTCTGATTTAGATATGGCTATACCTTCTCTACATTTGATTCTTCATACTGTTATATCTTTTTAACTTCCTGCTTCCACATGCAGAAATAGATAAACCAGTATAGAGCACCTTTACGCACATGTCAATTTTACCAAGTTATACTGGAGTAGTTTGCTTCTCTACCTGTCTTATTTATTGCTAGGAAATATATTTGTAGTGTGAACAAACTGTGATGGGCAGTTCTTGGTTTTCATTCTTGATGGCAGTTATGAACACTTGCTGGGATGGAATCTGTTGAAAAGGGGATATTGCTCCTTTCTTGGGGAAGACACCAAGCCTCCTCAAAGAGAAAAAGGTCAAGCAAAGGAACCTGCATAACAGCACAGAGCTGGGAGCCTGCAACTCATCTGAAAAGGTGAAGAAACAATTGCAAGGAGCAGATAACCAGGCCTCACAGCTGATTTTTTTTTTTGTTTTGGGTGTGGGTTGTTGTTTTTTTTTCCCCTGTGGGTCCCACAGGATGGTGTTGAGTTAGGAGGTCAGTGGGGTTTCTGGAAAAAAGGATCAGCTCTGGAAAGTCATTTGTATATAAATCCTTCTTATTTCTATTGCCTTTCCTAAGTTCTTTGAATTTTCTTAGGAAGTTAACTAATCTACTTTTATACTAATAAAATCTAAAGGTAATTTACTTATTTACTTGTTTATTTAAAAGCCTTTTGGTTTTCTTTGAAGAGTCCCTTGTAAGGGAAAGGTCAACACACATCTGCCTCGCAGCTGTGGCTGACTCGGGGTCCCATTACACTAAAAAGTAATTTCTCAAATCCGGTAAGCTTCAGATGTTTCTGGCAAAAGCAAACAAACAAAACCACCACCAAGAAAACAAACAAACAAACAAACAAAACCCCTAACAAACAGAACAATAACAGAATCCAGCTGTACCTAGTATGTTAGTCTTGCAAATTCATGGATTTGGCCATCGGTTCAGGAATTGAACTCCCCTAACTTTTACCTCTGACTGCTATCAGACAATCACCTACCAGAAGGAATAAGAAGAGTCTCATGAATAACAATGTCAGATTAAATTCAACTATTTGAAACGAGGAAAGCCAAAACCACAGCACCAATCACCTCTCTGCAGCCCCATTAGTCTCTACACTGTCAATGTGGTCTCACACTGTGACACTGCTGTATAATAGTTCTCAAGTCTTTTTTATTCTTACTATTCCTTAAGTAAAAATTTATAAATGTATTTTTGAAGCATATGCTTTTCCAGTCAGTCTGAAGTTGTTCCTTCCTAATTTTAAAAACAGCAAACTGAATGATGTCGATTAATTTCAAGGTAATGTTGATGCTCATTGTAATGCTAAAAAATATACCCATATCAGCAGCAATTTCTGGGGCAACACAAACAAGAAGGTGGGCAGCTGCAGAAGGCCGGGGCACAGGGGGAACTATCCAGCAGTGCAAGAAATACGTGGAGTTCTGCTTCCCTTCTTACAACTTCTTTTAGAGCTGTGCCAATCACCAAGCCCACGCCAGGCAACATCTTTGCCCTGAGAGCTCATCCCCCTCTGCAGTCTCTACAGAAGCTTAGACGTCTCATGAGAATCAGCCCGTGTTTTTCTCAGTTTTATTCATGCAAATGTTCAACTGATGGAAAATACCAGAAGAGGATTAAGGTAATCAGTCACTAAAGGAGATTCAGTCCACCGCACTAACAAACAAGAGTTAAAGTGTCATTTTTTGTCATAATTTACAATAGAAACTTCTCCTGCCATATCCCAATTGCGCCGCCTTTTTGAAAGGCAGGCCTAACTAATATGAAAACTCTTAAATAATGTTGGGTTTAATTGCATAAAGTAGGGAAAGTGCATTTCACACTCTTAAATTATGAATTACAGTCTTCTACTTCAGCAGAGCTATGAGATCATACAGTGCATTAAATGTTAATCAGGATATTTTCTTTCAGTTCCTCCTTAAATTTAGGAACATGGGAATGAATTCTGTGGAACAACTTGGGGCAAAACTCTCTTCCCTTTTATCTAGGATGTAAATGATAGGTGTAGTAGCAGTGCACTTGAACATCATTTTTCTCTGAGTAAAAACTATATAAAATTGAAACTGACTTACAAAAAAAGTTCTCTGTTTCAGAAAACATGTCAGGAAAACATTCAAAATAATATACTAAACTGGATAACAGGCTTTTAACTGTTTTGGGGAAAATTGCTTGCCATTATTATAGTATTTTCAAAAAAGAAATATTTTTTTCCAAGAAGCACAACATGCATTTCCAATGGAATAGGTAAAGTCACATTATCTTAAAGGAACTCCTCATTAAACACAACCGCAAACTCAAGATGTGCAAACCTCATAATGTTTCTTTAAAATACCATTCATCTTTGCTCCAGACACTTCTATTTTAAGTAACAGAAGAAAACATAAGGAAAAACATGGAGAATATTGCAATTTGATACCATATTATACAGCTAGGCCCTTGACAAATCAGTTTTAACTAATGGTATGATCAATTTTTAAGCCTACTGATTAGAGGTTCTACACCTGACTTCTAAACATAGCTGAGCCATTCGGCAATAAACTCAACACAGTGAGGGAAGTATTTTGACCATGACTTTCAAGTGTTTAAAAGAAGAGCAAAGATATGGAGGCTGAAATACTTTCTTCGCTAAGTTCATTGACAAATGAATGTATTTCAACAGGGCAAAATGGCACATGGAGATGCTATTAAAACAGTCAGTTTTACAAAAATTAATGCTGAAACATCACAGCCAAACCCACACACTACGTTCCTGGTAGAATTTATTTTTACATGTCCACCAGCTAACACGAGGTTATTTCGAAAGCCAGAGCTGGAAAAATCAGGACATATCTCACAAATCACTGTAACTATCAATTAGTAATCAAAGCTGGCGAAGGGTCCTGAATTACTTTAGGCCATCGCACTAGCAAGGTGGCCATCACCTTGAATGATTAATGCAAATGACCAGGATTGAAAAATTGATACTAAAAAAAAAAAATCTAAAAATACACACATCTGAAAATAAAATATATTACTTTCATGCTCTTACTTTAAAAGCAAAAAGAATCCATTCCCATCTTTCAGTACCTTCTTTAGAATTACAAATTATCTAAGGTTAATGAGATCAGTCTAATGAGATCTTATAATGGATTTTATCTATCTATCTGCACTGTTGCAATAGCATGTCAAGGAATTTATGTAATACACAGACAACTGTTTTCTCTGATTTTTACAAAGATGCTTTAAATTTTTAAGTCATGTTTTTTGTAAGATTTTACAAGTGAAGTATAAGCTTACATGTTTGATTGTTTGGGAGTAAATATAATCCATGTAATAACAATCCCCAGATGTTCCACCTGTCAAAAATAATATAATCTAAAAGAAAGGAGTATGCAAACTCCAGATTTCAGCTATAAGTAACCACCTAATAGCCTTATGTAGAGCACCACTCCCAGATTCAGAATCAGTTCCCCCAAGAATAATGAATATTGCTATCAATAAAGAAAAATAAAGCTGATAAACTAAGCATGAATAATAAAAAAAAAAGAATAGCACTTGTTGATTATTCACAGAAAATGTGGACTTTATAATTTCCTATAGTCAGAAATCTGTTTCCTTTCTGCTGAAGCCATCAATGTTTCTTCATTGTAGTGTTCTATTACTGCAGTATGTTTGCCTGATAAAAAAAGACTTTTTTTTTTTTTTATCATGAGCTGTCTGTCTTTGAATTATACTGTATATCTTTACAGTGACTTTGTAAGGTCTTCACATTCTTGTATTCTCTAGACTATAACTGAGCTCTGTATTTACTAATTCATCTTTATTTGCAGCTGGCAGATGCAAAGATGTTAGCTACACTCAGGAGACATTGACATGTGACTTCTTGAAATGTAGAGGAGTTACAATTTTCCCTTTAGCAAACTGTTTCATGTTTTATTTTTGAGAAATGTGAGTCCCAAGGCAAAATGAGATTATTAGACTGACTTACTCTCTTTCAAAATAAGGATTTAATAACCAACATGCAGCTTTTTACTTCTAATAACCTTAGCTAGCTAAGGCTTTGGTTAACGGTACTTCTGGTTAAACCAAAAGCAGAGTCCGAGGGGACAGAGTAATCTCAGCCACTTCATTCTGAGTCCCTCCTTGGACTTACAAGCTGTCCGAGCTGTGGAGAGGCTCCTTCTGGATGCGGCTGAAGCTGTAAAGATGAATGAAGGTTAGGCACACCGCTCCTTTGCAAGCCACTGATGATGAGAGGTAGCACTGGTAGCATTTCACCGGATTAGTTTAAGACTCACATGGACTAATTATACAGTATGCCAGGTAGGGAACGTTCTTTCTGCAGGTGCAGTTTTCACGCAGAAAGTCAATGCCACGTTGCCCTGTCAAAACTGAAAGGAGGTGGTGAGTCAAGCAACAAAACATACCTGAACTTCAGCCCCTGACACAGACATGCTCCCCACTGAATCCGTCAAACAGCTCATTTGTAATCCTTACTTAGTGCTGTTGTACAAGGAGGGGTCATAAGATGGATCAAAAGTATGCCAAAATACACCATGGCCAGGGAAAAAACTATCATCTGAAACATTTCACATTTTTGACATGAACAGAGATTTAGTCAGTGGTAGTATGAAATAATCTTCCCTCCTTAGAAAGAAAATTATGCGTTCTTCTGAAATAGAGAGCTTTTGAGTCTTATACATACATGTAATGGCACTCTGCCCTGAAGTACATACACATGAATAATCCTTTATAGACTAAACTTTTAAAAATCAGGCTCACTGGTAAAATTTGTCTCCAATGTCTGAGGTGTCAAACAAAACAGTGTACGCTTGATATGTTACTTCTTCCTCCAATATTCCAAATTTTCTTCATGCTTGCAGCAATAACACTGCTAGATATAACAGTAACTCCCTACCTGCAGGTATGCCTCAAAACCCAAATTTGCATATATGCGGTTTGGATTTCATACATGTAATCAAGCACAATAACAACACATAAGCAGAATATACGTCAGTTAACTTTGTCAGAAACTACTGACAACTACCAAATACTTCTTAGCAAACTTATACAATCATCTAAATACATAAAAACACATCGCAATTTGGGGCATAATTATTTCTGGGCTTAATAATTTGGTGTATGATATTGTCAAACTCTTGTCAAAATTTCTCTCTATAAAAGCATATTGTTAAAAATGGAAGAACAAAATTGTTCGAACATAAATAAAAGATCATCAAAGGAAAAAAGAGTATCAACTTACAGAATTATTATTCTCTTATTTTCTGTTCATAACCATTGACAAAATGTGAGTGTCCAGCATGGACGTAGATAAATAGCAGAGCCTTAAGAAAAGCAAGAGCAAACTGATCCCTCTGCTAGCTGGTGAGAACCCTCAAGCACATCAGTATAAGCTGACTGATGTCACCTTACTGCTCTCCTCAGTTACTCACTAGGAGCCTGTTGCTGTATTTTTTTTCTTCAGCAGAGCTAAATAATTCATCAGGGCACGGCGTTTCGTGAGCAGGCCACACTGCAGGCACCAGGCCAAGACCAAGGTCGCCATGGAGACCTACATGCATCTTCATCCCCTCTCCCTCCCTTGCCGAGAGAGCCTATGAAAAATGGCTGAGCAGCCGTGCTCATTTCAGCAGTGAACAATAGGTATAATAAAAACCAAAAGAAAAAAGAAGCAAAATAAGGATATAAAAGCATCTCCTGTAACTGCGTTGAAAGATTTAAATGACAAATGAGTCATTAAGCAGTTCCTATTTGCACTGATACAACTATTATTTTACATAAGAGAAGTACTAACCCCCCCCATTATAAGTAAGAGCTATTGCTGCTCTTCAAACAAACAGATTATCCTATACATTGCAGATGGCAAATTATTAAAGATACATGCTCTTTAGAACTCATTTTTGTTACTAAAATACAGTCATAGGGGTAAAATGAAATCCTAATACAGAAATAAGATTTATTGCTTAGATTTCTTTTACCCTCTTATATATAGTTGCTGTACAATACTGATTTTCAGAGTTCTCTCATCATTCTTTAAAAAGACAGGCATATTTATTATCTAAACCAAAAAAAATAGTAGTCAGATATGCAAAAAATTACATCAAAGAGGAAAAATGCTTTTGAACTGTGTTTATTGAAAGTTGTTTTATTTCTCAATTAATGTTATTCATTAACATCAAACCAGCATTTTTGTATGCTTTATCAATGAAAAAATGAATATCTATTCTGAATTTTTAATAGTAGATCAGCTTAACTTTACAACCAGTAGTCTTTCCTTTTTTTTTCCTGCTGCGTATTGCTGTTCTTTGACTATCTTGCTCTCCAGGGACCTTTTATTAAACATCACCATATTTTATTACTCAAAAACACCTGTAAAGCGAGGGCCTGGTCATGTTTTTATTAGTTATATAAAGTACAAACCTTAAAACAAACTACATTATGCAACCTCCTAGAATAAAGTTTTTGATTTTTTTCTCACTTCTATGCCTGTCTATTCCAGAAACCGTATAAAACCACTCCCTCTAGCACATTCCCACATCCTCAAGGTTACGCGTTTATTGGAAAAAGTGATTCTGTGGAATGCTGACATCACACTAATACAACATAGTACTATATATATAACCTTTGCAAGCCACAGTGTGCTCTCTATAGGTGATAATGGGAAAATTTACAATATGACACCACAAGCACATAAGTCAGAGGACCGCGTGACTTCTGTGTGGTAGCCCTGAAACCAGAAGAGAAGCATCTCTGACTGCTGTCCCTGGAAGGTCCTTAAAGAGCTTCCCATTGCCTCCAATACACACTCCTGTTAGGGCTGCAGAACCCTGAATCTAGTATGGACCAATCTCTTTAAGTTTTTTCTCTATGATTGCCGATCTCACCCTCTGCTTAGGCTCAATGCTGTCTAGCAATACTCTTCTCTATTACTTCCCCTTCCAGATTTTTGGTTTACTAAAAACTATCAAAGTATAGCAGGGCTGAGTTGGACATACTAGACCTCTTCTTCTGATTTCCAATACTCCCATAGAGATTCTCCATGTTCAAATAAAAGATCATAAACAGAAGCCCCACAGCATTTTGCAGCAGTGTACCCTCTGGCAATTGCATGTGTGTAAGCCATGCAGAATTTGAGACCAATTTATCCTGAGCTAAAGCTGATAGACAGGAACTGGAAATCAGTACATTTCTTGAAAAAATGTGAGGAGACAAAAGTCAGGCCACTTCTAATCTCAGAACCACCAGGCCTAATTTAAATCCCAGTACACCCACCAAAAAACACAATATTGATGTATTTCTTTTGCCTTTCCTGTGTAATTATGAAGGAGGTAAAAGAGTAAAAAAAAAAAAAAAAACAAAAAACAACAAAACAAAACAAAACCCACAAAGCTTTTTGGGTTTTAGAGAAGGTTTTTTTGAGGGTTTTTTGTTTTGTTTTGTTTTGTTTTCAGAATAATGTTTTGGAATGAAACAATCCAGAAATCTAGGTACTAACATGTGACTGATTCTTACTGTCACATATTTTCTAGACAGAATGCATGTGGGACATCTTTTCACTATTTCATCACACAGAGAACAAAAGTCCCCTTGTCTAGAAAGAGACTACTAAATCACCAAAAAAAAAAAAAAAACCTCTGCTGATGCTCTGAAGCACTCTAGACAGAAAATTAGAACAAACAGAATCCCTGTGTTCAATTATGAAAAGGTAAAAAATCGAAGGTTAAAGCCTTGCAACTCAGGTAGGGATAGCATGATCTGTTGCTGGAAGCCCAAACTCCACTACAGAAGGAGGGCAGACCTCCGGGTGGAGTTTTTATTCTCGATGATCTAACTGCAGCTTTCTAAGCCAGCTGGCCATTACATTTATTTTCCATTGGATTTGACAGGTCTGGTCTGCCTCCAAGGCTGCACACAGAACAGCCTGAGTATCATGGATCTGAAGACCTCATTATAAATGTGTAAAAAATCCAGATACGGTAACGCAAACACCAGCAAGTGTTGGACAGCTGAGGAAACGTGCCGAATGGTTCTGATGCCCATGCTGATTTAAATGGACTAGAAGACAGTTACTTCCAATCCAGCCTTCATGTAATGCCAGAGCCAGCCCTTTTATTCTATCCTGAACATAAAATAGCTTGGAAAAAGTTGTTATTCATCTGCCTTAAATTGATCTGTTGTTTCATGAATATTGCACTTACATTCCTGTAAATCCTTGCAGCTATTGATGTTAATAAATCTCTTTGATTTTTACAAACTGTTACTTGTAAAAAGAAAAAGAAAAGAAAAAATATGTAGCTTAATTTGCTTTATTTCTATAATGTGCAAAGAAAAGGCATAAATGAGAGTCTGTTGACACATTTTTCCTTTAGAACACAGCATAAGTGGAGATGGGGAAAAGTATAAAAAGAACAATTACCATGAAAACTTGCTAGAAATATTGTTACAGATGGATTCAGTGGCTGCTGAGGATATTTGTAGAAACAAAGGAAATAAAGAAAAATCACATTTTCTGACATACAGTTTCTTCTTTTGTTGTCATGATCATGTGGGAGACAGGGGACATCAAAAACAGGTTCTTTTAGACTTGGTTTTCAGCTACTGGCCTGCTTTTTCAATGTTCTATGTACAGGAGTCCTACAGCGGACATAAATGTTATTTACAGAGCTTTAGATCCTTTTAAAACAGAAGGTAGTTGTTCATGAGTTGCACTAAATTTCACATTGTCCCAAAGCAATTTCCTCTTTCTTCTGTATGCTCTTAGGGGGAGGGAAAAATGGGATAGAAAGTACAAGCCTTTGTACTCTTTAAACAGAAGGAGGCCATTTTCTCTTTTCTTTACAGTCACTTGGGTCTGTTTCCATCTCCTGGTTCCTGTAGCATCCCTTATGCACTCTGCTGTTAGTTATTTGATACACATTCCTTCTTATGCTGTATAAGCCTTGTAGAGAGCGTGGATTACGTGCTGGTGTACAATGGATTTTTAAGCGCATTATTAGGACAATGTGCGACATAGTGGTCTGACACTAAATATTAATATTAATCATGATATTAATCATGATGTCTGATCCTGGCTCTTGCAGTGATGTTTGGGCAGATTAACTGATGTGAGTTTCTTCATCTGTATATGTATGATAGGCTAACAAAAGCATCCTAGAAGAATCCCATTTTACAAAGTAAGAATACATAATTTTGTCAAAGGTCTGTTGAAGTTTCACAAGGCTAGAATGATACAAACGTACTAGTATCAATAAGCATGAAGTATTGTGGCTCGCCTTTAATCACACAGATCAAATTATCAAACATCCCACTTATACCTTAACTGGGATATGTGAGGAAGCCTTCTGGAGCAAGAACTTTTGGATCCATACCACGATGCCTTAATGACTTTACCACCAAACCACAGATAACTCCTATGACGTGATAGATCCATAGGAATCACTGAGGATTGTGGGCTTTTGCTGAATGGGATGTTTAAAAAAAAGAGTGAGTGTATCTAGAATGTGAAAGGCGCGCAGACTGGAGACTCAAAAAGAAAAATAGGACTGTGGCAGAGCAATTGAAAAGTCTGTCTGGAATGATGACTAACATTTTACAGCGTATATATACAAGGCTTCAATAAACATCCTATAAAGTGCTACAGAAAGTGCAGAGATAATGCTTTTACACAGCATTATTACCATTGTGAGAATTTGTTTGCTGATGTTTGTCAAGAATTTTGAACAAGGGCACATTTATATGCAGTAATAATAAAATAGTCATATTTAGCTGCTAGGCAACTATGAAGGAATGTAAGCCTCTTCCTCCAGACTACCACCAAACCTCACTTCATCTTGACACCTTGTATTTCTTCCTATGCACATGGGAATCATGGACACCTATGTTTTGGTTCCACTATTTTAATTGCCGTACTGGTTTTGGCTGGGATAGTGTTAATTTTCTGCATAGTAGCTTGTATCATGTTATGTTTTGGATTTGTGATCAAAAGTGTTGATAGGATAAGGAAGTTTCAGTTATTGCTGAGCAGTGCTTACACAGCACCAAGGTCTTTTCGGTTTTTCACGCTGCCCTGCCAGTGAGCAGGCTGGAGCACAAAATGTTGGGAAGGGACACAGCCAGGACAGCTGACCTCAACTGACCAAAGGGATATTCCATAAGACGTGATGCTCATCAATAAAAGCCAAGGGAAGAAGGAGAAGGGGTGACATTCAGATGGCGTTTGTCTTCCCAAGTCACCATTACGCGTGATGGAGCCCTGCTTTCCTGGAGATGGCTGAACACCTGCCTGTCCTTGGCAAGTGGTGAATGAATTCCTTGTTTTGCTTTGCTTGTGTGCGCAGCTTTTGTTTTACCTATTAAACTGTCTTTATCTCAACCCATGAGTTTTCTCACTTTTACCCTTCTGATTCTCTCCCCCATCCCACCGGGGTGAAAGTGAGCCAGCAGCTGTGTGGGGGTCAGCTCCCTACTAAGTTTAAGTCATGAAAACTGCTTAACAAAATGCAAGGCTGACTAGCAAAATGAAATGCAGTAGAACGGACATCCCCGTTAGTAAGGGACCTCCCATAGGTCTCTAACCAAAAAGAGTGATCTGGATATACACACACATACTAATTTTTTGTCTTTGGATATGGGGATTTTGGGGTCAGGCATAGCACTGTATGACTGCTATTGGAAGCCAAATCAAGTATCCTTACCTAGCAGGCATAGCAGGTAGAATCAATGGTACTTTCAGGATATTTGTGTTTCACTCTGCACTGTAGGACAGATATACCCTGCATATCCCAAACAGTATCACAGATCTTTATGTCACTCCGATAACATCCTCATAGGCTAGCTTGGGAAGTGTGGGTTAGATGAGGGGTCAGTGAGGTGGGTAGACAACTGGCTGAATGGCAGAGCCCAGAGGGTTGCGATAAGTGGTGCAGAGTCTGGTTGGAGGCCTGTAGCTAGTGGTGTGCCCCAGGGGTCAGTGCTGGGTCTGGCCTTATTCAACATATTCATCAATGACCTGGGTGAAGGGATGAGTGTACCCTCAGCCAGTTTGCTGACAATACAAAACTGGGACGAGTGGCCAATGCACCAGAAGACTGTGCTGCCATTCAGCGAGACCTGGACAGGCTGGAGAGTTAGGCAGAGAGGAACCAAATGGAATTCAAGAAGGGCAAGTGTGGGGTCCTCCACCTAGGGAAGGACAACTCCAGGCACCAGTACAGGTTAGGGGTTGACCTGCTGGGAAGCAGCACTGCAGAGAAGGACCTGGGAGTCCTGGTCGACAACAAGCTCTCCATGAGCCAGCAATGTGCCCTCATGGTCAAGAAGGCCAATGGTATCCTGGGGTGCATCAAGAAGAGTATGGTCAGCAGGTCGAGGGAGGTTATCCTCCCCCTCTACTCCGCCCTAGTGAGGCCACATCTGGAGTACTGTGTCCAGTTCTGGGCTTCCCAGTTCAAGAAAGACAAGGAACTACTGGGGAGAGTTCAGTGGAGGGCTACAGAGATGATTAAGGGACTGGAGCATCTCTCTTATGAGGAAAGGCTGAGAGAGCTGGGTCAGTTTAGCCTGGAGAAGAGAAGACTGAGAGGGCATCTGATCAGTACTTATAAACATCTAAAAGACAGATGTGACAGGACAAGGGGCAGAGGGCACAAAGTGGAACACAGGAAGTTCTGTCTGAACATGAGGAAAAACTTCTTTACTTTGAGGGTGACAGAGCAGTGGAACAGGCTGCCCAGAGAGGTTGTGGAGTCTCCTTCTCTGGAGATATTCAAAACCCACCTGAATGTGATCCTGTGCAACCTGCTCTAGGTGATCCTGCTTTAGCAGGGCAAGTTGGACTAGATGATCTCCAGAGGTCTCTTCCAACCCCTACCATTCTGTGATTCTGTGACATATGAGCATCATATATTTTAAAAGAAACACTTCACTTGGTCCTTGGCCAAAGAAAGGAGTGACACTGCTAATGCCAATGGAGTGGCAGTGGTACAATATATATCATGCTTTCCTCTTTCACATGGAAGGGAAGTGAAAATAATTTGTCCCAGTACATAGTTTAAGCAAAGAGGCTAGGTGAAAGTAGCAACATTTACACCTTGTTCTGCTGGTGATCGTTCAGACTAATTTTGAGAGAGAATTATTTCAAGTTGATACAGAAACTATGTCCTCATTTTACATCGTGATGAAACACAGGAAAAATATTTCTAGTGATCTGGTACATATCTACCTGGTACATACAGGTAGGTTAAACATATTGATAATCATTTGCCACTTTTTTCTTTAAGTGGTTTAAACTGAGGCACTACCTTGAAAATTGTCAGACACCTTATTTAAAGGATCCCTAGCTAAGTCTCCCCTGGTTCAAATATCTGCATTGCCTCATATGATATTTTGTTGTATTTTAATATTTTCTAAATAAAAGAAAATAAATAAGAGATAAAGACTTGAAGCTACTTTGCCAAGCACACAAGAAAATTTCTGGAAAATTATCAGCTACATTATCATCCTGCAAGCAGTACTCCCCTGAATTACAGTTATACCATAGTCTACAGCGTCCAACCAATAGCACTGATGTTAGCAAGAACTAATCCCATGAGTGAAGAGTACAGAGCAAAAGCATCACGAAACATAGTAGCTGGCGACAGGAGATTCCACACCTGCAGACAGTCCCCTTGCACTTGCACTGAAAGCTTTGTAAGAGAAGTGCTCCGGGTGAAACCACAGCCACACACAGGTCAAAGTGAAACTCCCATTAATTTCAGTCAGGACACAATTTCACTGTAGGAATTTCATTGTCACTAGTCTTACTGTATTTTCAATAACCTTTCTTCTACTTAGAATAAAGAAGTGAAGTTAAAAAGGGGAGAGGAAGCACCATATGTTATAGGGTAATAACTATATTTACATAAAGAACAAGAGAGGATCTGAAGAATTGCAATCCAGTAACTGACTTCACTTTCAGGACAGAAATTAGAAATGCTTGCTATGGCCTCATTTACAAACCTTTAAAACTGTATGCTGCATAGACAAGCAGTGTAACTCAAACTCATAAAAAACCTACACATGGCAAATTTACTGTATGTATTGCTGATATGACAGACAATAAATGTGACACAATGAATATTTCATTTATCTCAGTTTCAAACCAGTTAATGCTGCATCACAGAGCAGTTTCACCAACTAGGTCAGACATTAGAAAAGTTGTTCATACACATTAAGAACTGGCTTACAAAATGAGAATGGAGAGTGTATGATCAAGAGAAAACATTTGACTTGTGTAGGAATAATAAGGAAGAAATCTTTTACAATGAGGGTGGTGAGGCATTGGCACAGGTTGCCCAGAGAAGTTGTGGATGCCCCCTCCCTGGAAGTGTTTAAGACCAGGTTGGATGGGGCTTTGGGCAATGTGGTCTAGTGGAGGGTGTCCCTGCCTGCAGCAGGGGGACTGGAACTAGATGATCTTTGAGGTCCCTTCCAACCCAAACCATTCTATGGTTTTATTATTCTAATAAGCACAATAGGTATCAATAGCTTGATTTTGTTTACAAAGTTTATACTGAAGACAGTATTTCACAGGGTATCAGAAGAGGCTAATAATATCAATGACAAAAAGCCACTCCGGGCTTTCTCCTTTTCAAGACACTGGATGGTCTAGCTTCCCTAAACACAGTTGTCAATAGTGTGCTCTCCCAGATCAAGGCTAAAGTCCTCTGCTATGTACCAGGCTGAGCTTTATGAAGAGGAATGCAAAGGAAAAAAGCAGAGGAAGGCTCATTTTTCCCCATCTAAGTACTACTCTGAATGTGGTCTTAAAGGCTAATAATACTAGACCATTGCTACTACAGGAGTTCAGAGGGCTACTAGTACATAACACAAATTGATCATCCCAGCTCAGTTCCCAAAAATACAGTTTAAATCAATTCTCAGTGGCATTCTTCCTTGACAGTCCCAGGAAGTACCAAACAGTGAAGAGCCTTGGAAACCTCTCTTGACTTACCTCAGCTTCAGCACAGGAGACTCCAAGCACTGGTTGCTTCTTTTGCTTGAATCATCCCAGACAAACACCAGCATACAACTGCCCGCATCCTACAAAGGGGCCTTTGGTTTTCTCACCAAAGGGAACATCTGAGTTGACTGTGAGGCAACACCATAACATTTGCACCATCCACAATCTGCAACCTTAATGGAAGTTTGTAATGTGGAACTGAAAACATATAAACTGTAGGGAAGCATTTAATGAGAGCCAGCTGCGTAGGCCATGATCAGAGGTAACAATTAATGTTTCTGCTTCGGCTGACTCCATTGTCTCACCTTGAGACCTGGGTACTGCTTTCTCCAGCTCAGGCTTGATCAACTTTGGTATAGTGTTGGGTAACTTGCCCTGCCACTAACCATTCTAGAGACATTGATGGGAAAAGCCATGTCTATCTCCTCAATAGTCAGTCAATGTAAGTCAAACTTACAACCAAGAAAAACATGATCATAAGAAAGCAGAGATTCAAAAGAAATACAATGCAGGGCAGACAAACAAACTGTTGACTCTCAATCTAATGTATGCAACCAATGGCAATAAAATTACTTCAGACTTTTGAAGGTATATCTTCTAGATCATACGTAAAACCTGACTGAGCCCTGGCCCAATACACCAGTATGACCCCACTGAAGATTGATACTAAATAAAGCCCTGATCCTCAGGTCTATAAATCTAGTTAAATTCTCCTACCATAGAAGTGTCTGAGGCTAATCTTTGTCTATGGTGCCTGGATGATGTAAGTCCAAAGAAGTTATTGATATACAAAACCAAACAAAAACCAGAATAATCAGTTTTTCAACACAGTGTGTCATCAACATTTTTTGAGAGAAACTGCAACAAATGGTAACAAGGACATAGATGTTCTGGAACATCTATGTTGGAGACAGTCCAGAGGAGGGCCATGAAGTTGATCAGAGGGCAGGAGCACCTCTCCTATGAAGACAGGCTGAGAGAGTTGGGATTGTTCAGCCTGGAGAAAAGGCGGCTCCAGGGAGATCTAATTGTGGCTTACCAGTACCTGAAGGGGCCTACAGGAAAGATGGTGAGGGACTGTTTATGAGGGAGTGTAGTGACAGGACAAGGGGTAATGGGTTTAAGCTGAAGGAAGGTCGATTTAGATTAGATGTTAGAAAGAAATTCTCTACTGTGAGGGTGGTGAGGCACTGGCGCAGGTTGCCCAGAGAGGTTGTGGATGCCCCATCCCTGGAAATGTTCAAGGCCAGGTTGGATGAGGCTTTGGGCAACCTGGTCTAGTGGAGGGTGTCCCTGCCCATGGCAGGGGGGTTGGAACTAGATGATCTTTGAGGTTCCTTCCAACCCAAACCATTCTATGATTCTATGATGCTATGAACTTTCCCCTTCACATCTCATCTGAACAGAGTGAATCACCAAGAGGGACAAATTAAGATCAGTTCATATAAGAACAGTCACAAAAAAAGACTGGTCATGTCTAAATTAAATGTGCCTGAGACCATTCTCCAGCATGAAAAAATCAATGACACAACAGCTCACCTCCATACTGTTAAACAGAGTGCCTGAATTCAAATTCTTCAGGAGGTTGTCCTGGGTCAGTAAGTGTGCTAGCTGGTCCATAGTGAAACCATGCTTGAAACAATTTAACTGCTTAGACAGATGAGCTCAGTGCCTGAAGACTTCGCTGGTGTTGCTTAGCTTACCAATATAGACAGAGTTACTCTGATACTGAATTTTATACTTTTTGAAACATGATGTGTTATCTTGAAACTTAACTTCTGCAGGTCAACTTGTCATTAGCTTGGTATCTTGCATTAAGCAAATCAACAGGTGAAAGACAGAAGTTCCACATGATATGAAAGTTTATCCAAACCTTTCCAGTTTACCAACTGAGCTGGAAATTTCTTAACTTAATTAAAGGTGCTGAAGATTCATACCAGTTTCAGTTAGGTCTGTAATGCAGCAATTTAAATTGTATTGGTACTTTTACATAGAGCTCTCCAGAAAATCTGCAAAAATATTTTTATTATTTTAGTATATTATACATAAACACAGTCAGATCTCTTGTTCATTCAGCATAAACCCATGTCATGTAACTTGAAACTCACAGTGAACTCAAGGGATACCTTCTTGTACAGACTCTGCTTCATCTTATATAAGACAAGGGTTTTATGGTCATCTGGGACTGCATTTCAAATGCTTTTTTGTCTCCAACATTAATGTGATTAGGCCTTTACATCCGAGCTGGACATAATGAGTTAAATTCATTCCATTATCTTTAGAGAGACCCTTTGTGGGACTACAAAAGCTGAATCTAACCCTATTAATACAAGCAATGAGCAATGCCTGAAGGGATTACCTCCTCTGTTCTTTCAAAACCAAGAGCCACACCATCTACTGCATTTATCTGACATATAACAGTGTGTTTCTGTTTAGCTATTACTTTGAAATTCAGAACTTGCTGTCTCCTTTCTACCCAAGCAATGTTTTCAGAATTGTAGGAAAGAAATGTGATGGCTGTTTTAAAATACCCCCTCATTATACATATATATGGTTAAAATAATGTTGAACTCCCTATTTGCATTATTGAACAAGCAGAATCCCTATTGCCAGGTCTTCCAAAGGCTGTCCTCTGATTTTCAACTCCTGACTCATGAATAAAGTCAATCTTTATGTGAATTCTGAAGTTTAAATTTATATTGTTAGGCAGTCAACTGTCTATCATGTTGTATCATCCCCCCTCCAATCAATATCCATTGAATATGTATCAATCACTGGCATTTTTCTCATGAAAATATTATCTAAGCAGTCAGCTATTAAGCAGTCCTGTCTTCTTAAATTTCATGTATCTCAATCAAAGTAAAATAAAATAAGACAACAAAATAAAAGAATATAAAAAGAGAAAAAGCATCTGATTACACTGGAGGAAGGAGGATTTATATTATCTAAATACTCATCTAAATATTCACTATTTAAATACTATTACCTAAATTAAGCTCCTTACCTCACAAATTACTGTTAGTTTATGACTAAAAGTACATGTCACTACTGATATTGATATTTTAATATACTGTTTTTGGAGGTCTAATCTTGAACCTCTAGGACACTGGTCCTACCTCACTACAACTCTCTTTGTCTCTCACAGATGCTACAAAATACCAAGTTAAGAGTACAAAATCACAAACTTAGTTTAAAAGCAGTAAAATATGTGCTTTTCTTCTCCTGTTAGAGAAATCACAGTACCTGTAAAAATAAAAGCTAAATTTCTGGAGAACTGCCCAGTCCCTGCTGCTGCAAACAATCAGTGGCTAAGTCATAGAATCAAACTTAGGCTTCTCCCTTGGTCAAGCAAAGAATGATGCACAAGGCCAGCCAGTTAGCCGCTGCTAAACAGTTTAATGGTGTTACGCAAATTTTATAATGGTAGTAGTAATCATATAGTAAAAAACAGTGTTTGTCAGCAGTTAGAATTACTTTGACCTTTTGAAGTGGCACATTTTAACAGCAGCAAAAATAGCAGCAAATAGGATTTTGAAGACAATCAAAACTGAAAAGAGGTATGAAGTGAGCATTGTGGCTAGTGCTAGATAGGTTTCATCTTAAAGATTTGGCATGTTTCCTGAAGACTTGGCTCACTGGATTGTAATGAAAATATTCAGTTTCTTCTTTAACTGTGATTTTCTGATGTTTGTTTCAGAAAAAATAAAATAAAATAACAAAAATATGTGAACCCAAAAGGTCAAAAAGCAGAAGACAATGAAAAATATTCCAAAAGCCTTTTTATGATTTTCAAACCAGTCTGGTTGGTTCCACAGGCCTTATTCACGACTGTTATCATTTAATTAAATGCTATTGGAAAAAGAGACTTTCACACATGATATCTGAATAGTGTTAAGTGACAAAAAGCAATGAAGCGGAGATCTCAATTGATGCAATATAGCCCACACTTTTGGTCTAATGCAATAGCTATAGAGTTCATAAGGTAGACAAATGCAGAAGAATAAACATTACAGTCAATGGCTGTCAGCACAGCTATCAGCCTCGCTGAATGAGGAAAATTACTGCCAAACTGAGGGTATTGGACAAGGAGGGAATCCAGTCCATTACTGCTGATGAGAGAAGTTATACTATGCAACCTCTTTCATTATAGATCCAATCTCAAAACAAGTTAACTTTTTCTCCCCTACATCACTGCCCTACGATTCTTTCTGGAAAGTGGTTCAAGAATGCCAAGATTCAGTTTATGCATAGATAGTGTATCTCCACTTGGTTTTGCACCAATTTTATCCCTTATGTACAGATTAAGCCTATGGATTTCCACACCAATATTTATCTCACATATTTAATATATACATAATCTTAATTTACTCAGTTAAAATGTTTCAAACAGGTTGGAGTAAAATCTTGGACCCAATGAAATTAATGGCCACAATCTGTTCAATTCCGTGAAGTTAGAATCTCATCAAAGTTTCCAATCAAGACCACTAGACACAGAAATCGTATTAGGATAATAAGTACATAAGCAAATAAATAACAGTTATGTAAAAGAAAATAGACCAAATATGGGTGGATTCCCTTCTTCTTTCTGTCTCTAAATAGTTTCTTATCACTGAAACATGGGCAGTGTATGAGGTCCAAAAAAAGAAAGCATGGAGCAAAAGTGTATTTATACTCTCCATTTCTATATAAATCCGAAGGCTGTTGACTTCTTTCAACAACTCTATGATTTTTTTGTTCCACAGGAAAAAAAAATGAAAAAAATTATTTCTTATTAGATACTTCACCAAACACCAGTACACAATTTTCATCTACACGTGTAGCTATTCTCTTTCTAAAGACAAGTTAACACCTACAAAGCCCTTGCATTGTAGGACATTTAATGTTAAAAGTCCCACACTGTCCTTTTCTAGCTATCGTGCTAAAGCTAACGGTCATGATGAATTTCTCTATTGTATTAGAGTTGGAACATGAGAAAAGCTATAGTTGCTTTAGGCTCTCCTGTCCTTAGTCACTCGTAACTTTTACAAAACATCACTGAATGTATTGTTCTAACATTTTTAAAGCTTAGTTTCACCTTAAGAATCATTTCCTCTGCTGTTGAAAATTTAGAGAAGGAAGGGAATATTCATAAAGACATTAAAAAACCCTTTTAATGAAACAGAATCTTTATGTTGAGCAAACTTAAAGAAAGAACACATTTTTATAGAATCCAAATCTTTTGGTCCAAATTAAATTGACATCACCTCCTTAGAAAGATCTTGCATGTAGAGAAAAATTCTCTAATATCTCAGTGGAAAAGGCATCTAAGCAATTAATCTATGAAGAACAATGACTCTGTCTTTATCTGACTGCTGGGACAAAAAGTGAATTCTCTTGGCAGCCAGGAAAAATGATGGGATTATTCACAAAGGAACTAAAATACTGGTTTTTCTCTAAATGAGCCTGTCAGTGCAAAACAATAGAGTAGAGCTAAATATTACAAAGGAAGCTCTTCTGGAATAAAAGATTGCATATATATCATTCTTCTTCCCAAATGCAGACCTAAAAATCAACAGCAGATCTAGTCTCTATACATGATAGCAGAAAACTCATTTAAATAGCACACCAGGTAGCATACTCAGGTATTTCAAATTTTGGACTTACAAGTAAATAAGCAAACATATAAATATAAGCTGGCCAATAACACTATTATTTTGACCCAGTTAATTTCACAGTTCTGAAGACCTAAAGCAAGTAATGTAAATAAATCAATGAAATTACGTACCTGCCTACGATGAGATCTAAATTCTGGCATTAACACAGAAATGTAAATTTCTGTTGAATTAATCCACATTTTACTTTACATAACAACAGCACTGGAAAACATAGCTAATTATTCTTGAGGGCCTAGGGCTCTTACCCAAAGAAATTACTAAAATGTCATTTTCATTTTTATCTTCTTGGGGACTGTCTATTGGACAATAGACATTTAACAAGTTTATTCTCTAAAATATATTTTCTAATTACTTACTTTTTATAAAAACGCTTAACATTCTCTTCTCTCCCCTCAAGGGAACCAAATAGCTGTTTAGAGGTTTGTATGCTTAGGAAGGAAAGACAGCCTTTAAAATCATTTATAGTAAGGCATCAAATAACAGTCAGAAGCACTAAGTTTATAAAACGTACCAGAAGTATTTGCTGTAAGTTAGGTAATATGCTTTACATGGATTTAAACAGGCCCAGGCCTGGTCTCATTAAGGCTGAAGGCAAAACTGCCTTGTTGCCATTGGAGAAATGTTGCGTTCTTTATATCCCTAACTAAATATTTAAAATACATGAGATATAAAGATGTAAGAAAGCATTAGCTTCTTGCGCTAAGGGATAAATGTATTTAATAATGTGCAGGGTATCAGAGTGACAGAGTAAAAACTGTAGTACCATAAAAATGGAGTTCTGCTCTTGGTTTTGTCAGAAGTACAGGTGTCTGGTGTGATCTGAGGTGATCTACATTATCCAGGGGATGGCAGATATATCATCAGACCTTTCCATGCTTTTCTGGAACATTATCTAGAGGCCAAGCAAGATAGACCACAGGGCCTAAACAGCACCAGGCACCTAGACAAATGTAACGTATCCCACCATTGCAGAGGGAAGGGATTCAACCCCAAATTACGACACCTGAATGTCCGTGTCTGCCTGAGGGACCCCAGTAGATATAGGTGTCTCAACACTCTCCACCATCACTTAAACTCGGGAACAGGATTCAGTTACCTAAACAGAAGCGTCTAGCATCATCTGAGATGACTCAGGACACACAGCCTGGCTTGCTGTTGCTAGCCTAAAAAGATGACATTTTCCTGGGTCTCATGTTATTTCTGCTAGCTTTGTGCACATCTTGGCCAAGGGCACCTTAAATGGTGCTGGATGCCTACACATAAGTAACTGACTCGCGCTACTAGTCAATACTAATAGTAGAGTCCGGAGAAAAGATTCAGCTCACTCTGATATGGACATTAACTGATTGGTTGACTGAAGTCGTCTCTCTGTTTCATTCACTTCAGGGACCAGACTGTTATTAATATATAGGAAACATGTACAGCACATTTGAACACCTAAATTTAAGTACTGTTCTCTCAAACTGAACCCCTTTCCCAATCTAATCCTGCAGCTTGCGCACTTGCTGGAAAATATACCTCATGCAAATCATCCTGCACAAATCTCATCATCAGGATGTATATCAGCAAACAAACTCAACCTTCACACATAAAATACCTTGAGATCCTTGTTTTACAAGTGTTACATAATTGGTAAAGCATGGACATTATGATAGATCATATGTGCCAGTGTCATGAACATCTTTAAGTCTGTGTTTGTGACCACACTAATGATGTAATATGTGAAATTCAAAAATAATCTTTTTTTAACAAAGCGTAATATCTAGATATCCATAACACTCCTAGTAATATCTCATTTTACTCACTAGGTAGTAATACTTAAACAAAATAAGGCATAGTCCTTTGAAAAAATCATCATAAACTAGCCAAGCCCTCCTGAGACAGTGTCAGCAATCCATACACATCTACATATCTTTTAAAATCAGGCCGTGTTAGTGCATTTCAACCGCACTAAGGATTTCAAATGGAGTGAAAATTTCAATCAATCCTCCATTTTGCTCTGCCCCTCCTGTATTTTTCATTATGTAAAGTCAAAGAAATACACTGAATTACCAATCAGTGCATGCCATCTATGCTCATAAACAGCTCCTGTTATCTTGGATTATAGAACAGGCATGACTTTCTATCAGAAATTGCCTAACCTGAGCCAACCTCAAACTGCTGCCAGTAGCCAAAGGAAAAGTCTGTTGAAAAGAATTCTTCCACTGTAGTTTTCCCTACTGTACTTTTACCAGGGTTTTTTGGTTTTGGTTTCGGGTTTTTTTTTTTTTTTCAATTCCAATTTTGGAAGTCCCACCACTGTGGATTTTAAAACTTAACTTGACAAAACTCCAGCAAATATCTAGTAGTTAGCAATCCTTCACTGGCAGAGAAATAGGCTCTTGATAAGTCTTTCCCGTCTCTAATACCTCTGATTCTATGGTTCAATAATGACTGATGATTTTCCTTGACTGCAGGCAATGGTCTGTAGGAAGACAAGCTGAGGGGAAAGAAAAGAAAAAGTAGAAAAAAAAAAAAGATGAAAACAAGAGATAAGAAAGAAAGCAGCAAGGAAAAGAAAAGGAGGAAAGTGGAAAGAAGGAAGGAAGGTCATAAGGTGAACTCATGGTACAGGAACACTGAAGAATGAGATTCAGTTTCCACTTCTATCATACTTAACATGTCAGCATAGCAAATCTCTTATTTCCTCTGTGGCTCATCCTCCCACCATTAGGTTTTTAACATCCAGGGGTATGTGAGCAACATGTCTGCATATTAGTAGTGTCTAATAAAAAACATTAATACCTGGAGCAATGGAAGGCCAATATTTTATTGTATTTCATAAAAATCCACAAATATTCAAACAAAAAGAGAAGCTTAGGTACTGTGATGACAAAGCGACATGACTGTTTGTGGAAGAATTTACTTACTTATTAGTACATTCATTCAAAAATAGAACAGTTTTTAATTTTGCATTGTGTAACATTTACAATCTAATCCAAAATCCATTTATTTGTCAAGACTTTTACATTTATTTAAATACATTTTGAAGTAGTCTAATTGGTTTTGTATTTGGGTAACCAAAATTGTCTTATTCAAACTTTCATTCTGAAAGAGAATGTGATACTCTCTATCTTCAGTCATCTAATGTCATCCTTCACATAATCCTACTGACAATGTTGTCTACAAGTTTTGTTACTTATGTTTTTAAAAACAAACAAACAAACAAACAAAAAAAACCAAAACCAAAATTAAACTAAACCCAGCAGAATTTGAAGTGTTATACACATGTTTTTCACCTTTTCTGCTCTGGTACTTGCATCTTGAACATACTCACTACTTGAATGATTACACAAATGATCAAATTGAAATGTTCTATTTATATTTTATGATATCCCTCCACTACTTTTTATGAAAAGAAGTGAAACAGTCCTGAGACGAATGAATGATGAACATATATTCCTGGCTCTTTTACATCACTTCTCTTTAATTGTTCTTGACATGTATTGGAAAAGGCAGCAGATACTCGTCAATTAGTCCAATTCACATTTGTGTAAGCTAGGTTACAAAGATGGGTAAGCTATGTGACTGACATGAAGACTCATGATGGAGCTGGACACACAACCCACATCTCCAGCCCTGCCAGCACAATGCCTCAGTCACTTACATTGCCTCCTTTTTCCTACATATTTAAAAATACTTGCAACAGAGAAAGAGATAATAAAGACCTTTCCAAAGCTGACAATCCATGTATGAGCAATGAAGGATCGAAGTACCAGAATCCAGCACTTCAAAATCAATAAGGAAAATCGAAAAATGGAATCCAGTCCTGGGTTGTGTGTGTGTGGGGGGGGGGGGTGGTGGTGGTGGTGTTTATTTTTTAAAATACATAGAAGTAAGAAGAGAGAAAAAAAGAGTCTCACTTGCCAAGACCAAAATCATGCTGTACAGTTAGCAATATAATACTATTACTTCTAGTAATAATAATAGATTTTATTGCATGGAAGACAGATCATTTATTTTACTTGCAATTAAATGTATCATTACTATTCTGTACAGCATGTAAACCAGGACATATAGACAAACACAATCCGTCAATTTCTCCGCAAAGACAGAGGGTCAAAGCAATTTCCTAGAAGAACACCACGCAACCAACGTCTGAGGTGAGAAAGAAAAACATGACAGGATCATCACCTTCAGATCCAGATACAGTACAAAAAGGAAGCAATTTCCTGTTTGGTACACTCTGTAAATATCCAGTGATACATTTAAAGGAAGTATGTTTCTTCTCATTGAAAAGGATGCTTGGTTTTTTCTGTTTGGCTATCTATGTTTTAAAGAAATTGATAATTTTCCATCTGCCTTTCAGCTGGTAATTTTCTGCAAAAGTGTTCCCCGTGCTACCCTGTATTTCACACTTGTAAGTGGAGATGTGATTACACGTCAGCAAAAATGAACAGGACCAATCAAATGAAACAATGTTTTTTCTACAAGATCAGGAGGAAAAAATACTAAAGACCAGATTCTCTGAGGTTAGTATTTCTTTTCAAATTATTTATACAACTGTGAAACCAGTTCAATTGTTTTGTAAAAGGGAAAAACACATAACAGCATCTTCATGCGTTACAGACATGTCCTGTGAGTGGGAAAAGCTGATGAAAATCAATATAGATTTGTCTTACAGCAGTTACTTTGTCCCCCATAACCATGGCCTGGTACGAAGAGTACTGGTGAGTTAATGCAATCAGAAGCTCAAAGCAGAGCGCATCAGTCCTAGAGGGACACTCTTTCCCCAAGCTCCGAGCCATCCGGTATAGAGGCAAAGTCACTGCTACCAAGAGGTAGCAGCAGAGAGTCAAAGCTACTTCCACCCTGGCCCTACAGTGACAGATGCTCTTTTAAGATGCAGCCATAAGGAGTTTATTCCAATATTGCACTCAGTGTACAGAGACACCTTCTACAAATACTCCATAGCACAACTGTCCCATTCCACACTGCTATTCCACACAAGGGTCAATCACGATATGATCCATAAAGAATTAATACAAAGGGCAAAATATTTTTCATCCAGTCACAAAACAACTGTCAAGTAATACGCTTTGTGAATGTTTTCTCACAGTGTAATAAAAACTGCTATTGTTCTACAGAGAGAAAGCATCAAGTGACTTTAATGTTCTACAGAGCTATTGTGGCTCATTGCTTCAGCTGCACATCCCCTGTTGCAGCAGTTTTCATCCCAGAATTGTAAACCGCTTTCCCAATACTGGGCTCAAGCCTCAGCACTTGAGACTCGATTGCCTAATGCTAAGCACTGAAATCAACAGGGGATAAGTTTCCTGACACACTGAAGCCTTGATCTTGAAATTAACAGGACATTTTAAGCATGACAAAAACACCTGAACAAGCCCCTAAGTCTATTACGTGCTGTAATACCTCAAAAGGTATGCTAGGAACATTACGATCACAGCCGAAGTGCAGATAACTCCTCAGCTGGTATAAACCAGCTGTTAATAAGCAGAGAAACATTGTACCAACAGTTTTGGTTAATAAGTAAAACTACAGAAATTTTTTTTTCTATTTCTGTAATTTATGTCAATTTTAACTCATCACGGAAATAAGTTGTTACCACTTAATTGCTCTTACTGTACAGCAAAGACGCTTATAACGAATGATGATAAGCAGGAACATGAATGAACAGTTGCCAGGCAACCAGTAAATAAAGGTTCCAAATAGCATGACCCCTCTTTAAAGGATAAAGCTCTAATCATAATTATTTTTCAAATCCATTTCAGTGCCAACTAAAATCATGTTTGCAGCACTAATCCTGGTCTTCCTCATACAAAATGAAACCAAATCTGTCATTTGACATATCACAGATAACAAATTAAACAGACTCGACCTGCTCCTTCAGATTATGGTCAATAGTGTAGTTTGAGGACAGCGAACAGGTTAGGCAATAAACTGGAATCCAAAACAGAGAGGTGAGAAGAATTAAGCAATTTAAGTAGGGTAATTAAAATAATTTTTTAAAAAGTTACATTGTTACTTTAAGGATCTTCAAAAAGCATCAACACAAAGTCCTCCAGTGTTTAACTCCACAAAATGATCATTCAGTAAAGTAAAAGGATGAGACAGACCTTAAAATACTGGAAACAGATGCAGTCTGAAATGTTTTAAAATCTATATAATACCACATTCTATCTTTATAAACTCCTACAACTCAGTCTTGCCGAGTGCATAAGCAGAGCCGAGGTGCCTAGAGCAAGCACTGACCTTTTAGATGGATTCAAATAAAACTGACAAAGAGCAGCATAAATCTTAAACCAGTTAAAGAACACAGTATATCCACTCTGAAGAAACAATGAATGCTTGTGCAGGAGTTTTACATTATGCCTTCTGAATAATGGAAAGGGGAGAGCTTGGGCTTGTTCAGCGGTTTTTGGTGGGCGAACAAATTGTGTATATTTTTTAGGAAGATCTCATGTCAAACAATAAGGAATACATGTTTGGGTAGGTTTATCTTGCACTACATAAGACGATTACATAAAACTCTTTATTTAACCATTTTATTTCTTTAGTAGAATTGAGACTCACTAATAAAAATTTGCAATAGGAAAATAAGATGAAATACAATTATAAACAAATATGCCTTGCAGCTAAGATCTAACACACTATGTCAATTGTGAACTGGGACCATCTTTTCAATCTGTCTTTGAACAAAATCCAGAATCCATAAACTTCCTTGCAACATCAGTAGCACAAAATAATCTCACACTTTACGGCAGAAAATTGATCTGCTGGAATTTTCATAAACAGGAATTATTGTTTAAATTACAGCAGAGAATGCAGTCCATCAACTAGTAGTCTCCATGTGTATTTCTTCCTACCAAATGAGAGCCAGTTCCTTATATAGTAGGTATTTGCCTTCTATGACAGAAAAGTGTTCTGTTGCCTATCAGACACAAAACTTTCCAATAATTTTCCTTATCTAGATATATCTGCTCATCAGAAGCCTTTACAGGAGGTTTTCTATTTATCTCTATTTCCTCAGTAATCAAATAGGAAATACACCACATTATACTTATATTTTTATTGACTAATATTTCACCCACTAACCACCTCCACCACCTGATTCAATAACTCTCCTCTCCATCCTTCTAATAATTTCAGTTTGAACTTCTTGTTCTAACAAAAATCCAGTTACTTTAGTTGATACCTTATGCAAGAGTGAGATTCAGAATTTAAATAACTGAGAATCATGCATATTGACTGCAACTAAAAACAATGCAGAAGACCCTGTAAATTCCTTTTAGGACACATGGCACTATTGGTACCAAAACCACCTTAATTGCTTCTCCATAGTTTTGAGCTTGCATTTTAACAAATTATAAAAATACTTTGTTGTGCTTGCAAACCTGACAACAAAAGCCACTAGTTGAAAAGTGTGTAAAGGTGATACTGGAGGATTTTTTCGCCTCTCAAGTGTTTATTCCTTTTCAATTACCAGCTGAAGAATTAAACTAGTCTGTTTTTCAGCTTAAAAGACCCAAAGCCTATGGAAGAAAAGGTCACGCATTACCATTCAGCAAGAGCTGGAGGCTAATTGTAAAGTTTATTACAAAGAAAGCAATGGGGTTCTCATCCACTTATTACCATGGAGGAAACTAATAGTATTTTTCTGAAGTTTGGATTTCACTGTATTTTGTTCCACAATATGCAATTTAACTGTTCCACCTCTAAAAATGGGAGGAGAGAAAAGACTGTATTGTTTTAAAGAGTTGCTCACACTAAAATAAGAGTCATTTTAAGATCTCCCCTAGGAATTCAAGTCTGTATATTTAGTGTTAGAAGAAGGAAAATAGAGCGTAACTGCCAGCTTGAGGAGAGAGATGATGAAGCATGTTTTGTCTCTAGTGTTTCCCATATCACAGATACAGACAATGAAACTAGGTGCGATTCTAAAAAAACTTCTTTGCTCAACAGGCTTTACAGTGACATTGTTTTTCAAACTTTTTTACATTGAATATTTAATATTAAATTAAATATACACATACTTATTATTTAAATGCATACACAAACTAAAGGATAACATGAGAAGATAAAGTTGCAGGATAATACCAGCTTAACCAATACAATATTACTAGTTTTAGGAAAACATATAAATATATATAAAATCTATATGGATGATACTTGTCAAAGACCATCTGTAGACATTCAATAACACACAAAGGAGTTATCTTTGAGCAACACAAGATATTATTACTATAGTGAGGAACCCAGCGGGAGGGAGAGGGAAGTTGATTGCTCTATCATTTTTTACTAACAAATTATCTTGTGTGTGCTTGTTTCAACTTTACATTTAAAATGTTCTTTTAGTAACTATTATTCCACTCACTACCTCACTGATGGACATTTTCCTCTGCTAGTACACAGACATAGTTGAAATAGTAGAAAAACTCTACATTGATTGACATATTCTTCCGTTAGTGCACTTACTCATTGATGTTATAGTTTTGGACCAACAGTTCAGTACTGAGAAGAGGGAGCTAACAGTGTAGTCCTTAGTTTTTCTCATGATGTCAGAAACAATGTCTCACAAAAATGCCACCGGTAATTAGTGAACTTTGAAAATTAATGCTAAAATCTTCCTACCCATAAGACTATGTGAATCTTAAACTTCATCATGAATACTTAAACTACCAATTCACAATCATCTCTCATGCAGCTTTATCACAAAGCTTTCACTGAGTCAGAGTGCAAGCGTGCCCCTCCAGAGTCCTGATCTCCATAATCTGAATCCTACTTAGCTATGTCTATTACATGAAATCCTCCATACATGAAAACATTTCAGGATTGACAACTCAGCTATCATTGGAAGCTTGAGGACTTCATCCATGTAGATGTTTGGTTAAAAGACATTTTACTGAGGGACAACAAAATTATAAAGAACAGTAATGTTCATACCAGCTTGTAAACTTCAGCTTTGAGTTTTTCTTTTAAAAGATAACATTATTATTCAATATCTTTGAGCTACAGTAATATCTCCTAAGAATTGTCCTGGCTCACAGCCTAACAAACCCGCATTGAAACAAACAAACAAAAAAATCCAACATTACTACACAGATTTTCTTATCAGGAATATGGATTGAGACAGAATAACAAGAAGAAATAAACGATCCCCGCATTTTATAATGTTCAACAGGTATTAACCGTACTTTATTGAGAGACAAGAAAGAATCAAAAAAAAACCCCCAAAACCTGCTTTCCAACCATTCTAAGCATTTGTTCAGTGACATTTCATTCAATTGTATGTACACCAGTTCTTTCCTGAACCTTACTTTGCATATTTATTCTTATTGTCATAAGAAATATTTGTCATATTTTCACAAGTTATTATTAAGTACAACTGTTTTATGCACTTGTGCTGACATAGAGGATTGTACAGCACAATACATATATGCTGTTGCCAAGTCCTTTGCCTCAAATTTCCCAGGCTTTTAGACTTTGCTGTTCCCAACAAAAAGAAAGTTGAATTTTCGGCACTATGTAAACAACATGAACATGGCAATGGTTGTTCTGGGGTAAATCTCAGGTCCATTTAGCCCAGGACCATGTCACCGACAGCAGTCAAAGGCAGTGGTCTAGGAAAAAGTCCTGTATTAGGACAGCTCTTGAATATTACAGTAATTCCCTGGAACACTCCTTTGGCTCTCAGCAATCTGTGGCTCAAAGACTTAAATATGAAAAGAGATTGGGAGTGCAGGCGTATGACAACATGCTTTGTTTCAGAAGGGCTGGGAGGAAGAACAGGAGATGGTATATTTCAAAAGAGAGAACTATGTGCCCTCACGACACACACACACACGCTACTTCATTCCACCCAACAGCGTTTCTGTCTTTGCCCTCAAAATGTGCTGTTTTCCATATGGAAGAGATGGCAAAAATGAAAGTGTTTCCCTTCTTTCCTCATAGAACCTCCTTCTGACTGGAGTTGGCCTCCTGTTCATATTCCACTTGACTAAACCAATCTTTTCCTCCTCCCACACTAGCTCCATCTGCCGCCCGTCTCTCCAGCAGAGCCAGATGCCAGCAAAGCAGACTACTGTGGGAGGAGAAAGTTCTGTCCCTGGAATTTCTTCCCTGTACCCTGCAGGGGGCCAGCCTGTGAAGCCTGGAGAGGAGACAGAGAGCAACTTCCTCTCTTCCACGCTGCCTTCCCCTGCTCATCAGTGAAAAAGGCAGCTGAGGACACGAGCAAAAGAAGGATAAAACTTCAATATGCGCTCTGAAATTTGTGACTTTAATATTTATATAGCAAAAGTCTCACAATTGTACTCCAGACTCGAGCTTGGTACACACCTCATAAACAAGTAAGAGGCCATGAGTCCTGCCCCAAAGACCTTACAATCAAAAAGAAGCAGAGATACACATTTGCAATAAGGAACGAACAAGTGCGACTAGAGCATAGATGACAGATTTAAAAAGACTAGGAATTATAATCAGGAGAGTTCTTAATGATAGAGTAAAAGGACAATACTTTCTGGAGAGATAGATACAAGTCAGAGAGAGAAGCTATGGATGTGTGTTGTTAAGCTGAGAGGAGGATTGCATGTGGCAAGAGAAACTCCCTGTAGAGAGAGAAAGACTAGAATGAAGGCAGACATGGGGGAAGAAAAAGTGATTTTTTTTTATACATTCGAGGCAATCTTGCATGAGGCAGAGGGAGAAAGTACAGGTAAGAACTTCAGACAAAAAGGGAGACAGTCTAGGGACGGAGGAGCATCTGTGGGAGCAGTCTTGCCAGAGACGGTAGCAAGAATGAGTGTCACCGAGTGAGAACAAGACCTCATATAAAACAAGCAAGTGTGCACATGTGCGAGACAGAGGAAAAGACACAAGAGTTCATTGCTCTGAGAGAAAGAATTGTAGGCACCCAGGAGATGAAAGAGACTAGAAACAAGAATGAGTGAGGGTGGTGTATGGGTGTAGCAGAAAGTTTGGAGTGGGGCTGGCAGGACAGAAGTGAAGTAACACAGGGATCTAACAGAAAATGAGAATTATGGATTGGAAATTGAAAGAGCACATATAAATTAGAGACACATACAAGAAAGATGAAGAAGTTGAACAGACAGGGAAAGGAAGAGGGAAATACATCACAGTGAAACAGATTGAGAAAAAGGGCTCACAGCAGAACGAGTGGAGTGACAGGAGAGGGAAAAAGGAGGAAAGAATATATGCAAAGATGATAAAGTCAGTAAAGGAGAATTAGTTAATAAAAAGCACTATGTAAAAAACACAAATGGGAAAACTGGGAGTGTATAGAAGAGTGACTGGAAATGGATGTCCACTGAATTCTCACTGTCACTGTAAACTCTTATGGTTTGTCCCATCTAGGTATCCCCATATTTTAATCTTTTTCTTCACTTTGAAAAATTCTGTTTCCTGGTCCTCCACACCCTCTAACTTTTGTGCTGTAGTTGCACCTTTATGCCGTTTGTTTCACTATTTCTAGTCGCAACTCTTTTTGTTACGTTTACATGGGAAAAAAAGAACTTATTTTGTCAAATAGTCTACCACAAAGAAACGTGCCAAAATCTCAAGTTCCCTTCTTCCTGTCCCCATAACGCGCTCTCATTCATTCTTCTTTCAAAAAAAAAAAAAAAAGCTGGGGAAGCTCAGCAATACAGCGGTATCTTAAGTCCAAGATATTCACAGAGCCTTCCCTGAGCTGCCGTGTACATACTGCATCCCAGGTCTCCTCCGTGCCCCGGCTGAGGGGTTGGTTCCCGTCTTCCGTGGGCGCGGGCAGCGGGGAGGCACGGGCTGCGCTCCAGCGCTCAGCATCGCGCTTTGTGCTGCCGCCGATAACGGGATCTCTGGCTGAAACGCATCCATCAGGCGGGGGAACTCAGGGAGGGGAGCTAGCTACCGGCTGCTGGAAAGAAAGCCGACACAGACGTATGCCCTGGCTGCTGGAAGACATGGCTGGCTGGCTATCTGATTTGATTTAGGGGATATTTAAAAAAAAAAAAAAAGGAAGGGGGGCAAGGGAGAGGGGGAAGCACACACGCTCGCACACGCATACGGCTGATCTTACCTCCACATTGAAATACTGCTCCGCTTTGCACACTGTAGCACATAAAATCCAAAGGAAGGTTTGCAAGAAAAACACCCTGGACTGAGACACGAAATCCAACCGGCTTCCAGTGCTGAATGCGAGTACGATCATAGTGAACTGTGCTTCAGTGGATGGAAGATCTCTCTCTTTCTCTCTTTGCCTTAAACAAATACACAAACAAACCAACCCCCTCCCCGTGTCGGTGAAGAGCCCGTAGCGCAGGTTCACCCACAGCAGGGGAGGAGGAGGAGCAGACACTTCACAGCACAGGCGGCGGCAGCGGCAGGGTCAGCTCTCGCTCATCCTCACCACCAGTCCCGTAAGGAGGGAATGTGGCGTCCGAGTGCAGCCGCAGCTCCTGCACGACTCCTCTCTGCCCAGCAGCAGCAACCGCCTCCCCGTGTCCTCCCTCCTCCTCCTCCCTTCTTCTTCTCCTCCTCCTCTCCACCTTCTCCTCCCCTGCCTCCTCCCGCTCCGCCTCCCCCCGGGGCCGGCCCAGCCGCCCGGCGGCTCGGCTCGGCTCGGCTCGGCTCGGCTCGGCTCGGCTCCCTGCCTCGCCTCGCCCCCCGCCGCTCCCCCCCACTCCAGAATGTTCAGCCGAAATCTACATAGCCCCGCCCCGTAGGCCTCTTAAAGGCGCCGGGCCCGCCCAGCGGCACTGGTACTAGCTGCCGCCGTACAGCCGCGCTAGCCAAGCAGACGGCCCGCTGCCGCCGAGAGGGCTGTCGGAGGGCGGCCGCCTAGGAGGAGCGTTCGGCCTTCCCTCATACGAACAGCCGCAAAAGAGCCGAGTCCGCCGGGAGGACGGGCCTCCCCTCCTCACGGAGAGGAACCCGGCGCGATATGAACGTCCCGAGTCCTTCCCCGCTCCCGCGGGGCGCGAGTGCGGTCGGGGGCGGTGTACGTGTGCCCGGGGGTTACCACACGCACGCACCGCCCGGGCCGGGCTTCCCTGTGCGCCGGGGAGAGGGGTGCGAGCCCGGCGGGGTGGGGTGTGCACGCCCCTCCCGTTAAGTGACCGTGAAACGCCCGCTCTGCGGGAGCGGCCCTGCCGTGCGGAGCCGGTGGGCGCCTGGCGGGGTGGGTGTCCCTCAGCCTCGGCGTTCCCCTGCCGCCACCGAGGGGCCGGGGAGGCGCAGCTCGTCCCAGCCCCGGTGCGGTCCTGTTTAGCGGAGCAAACCCAGCCGCCTGGCCGCGCTGCCGTGAAACCTCTCTCGGCACGAACCGACACGGACCGCGGCGAGGGAGGAGCGCCTCGTGTATCGGCAAATTAAAGTGGTTGGACGGTGACGGCGGCGGAGAGATGGAGTTGGCCGAAGTGCAGCCCTTGGTGGGCAGGGATCACGGCACAGTCATTAGGGGGTCCCGGGGCAGTTTGTTCTTTCCGCAGCGCGAAAGAAAGTCCAAAGTCACCGCTGCCAAAGTTCACAGAAAGTGGGATCACGATAATGCAGCTGACAGTGATATGAACGAGCCGGACAAAATCTGGCTATTGGGTTGACTGGAAATCTATTTTAATGCATCCGAATATATAGTCATATATTTAAGGGAAAACAATGGGTGAAATTACCTATAACATAGACGAACTTTATGCTGGATATTGTGATGTTCAAAATGCCCTGTGATTATGGCAGATAAACTACTCTTGCAGTGATTTTATGGGTAATGAGACATTTTATGCTGCCCTTCAATAAGTTATCCAGTCAAAGGAAGGTGGAATGATCCACAACATCAGTGAAACAAGCTATTGCAATAATGCATCTTGGGAAAAAAAAAAGGGGGGGGGGGGGAAGCAAGCTTACTGAAAAAGGTAGCAACTTAAAAATTCCAAGATTTGAAGATTTATCTTTTTACTTGTTTGGTTATCAAAAACGATGCAAAGATACTTGATCATGATATGAAACAGCCTGGAAGTAAAAGACATACCTGACAGATGAAATCTCCTTACTCAGATAGTTAAGGTCAGTGGTTAGAATTAAAACACATGCAGATTAGATGTATAAAATTTTGACAACAGCCAGTAGCAGGACATAGGACTGTGGTAGGTTCTCCATCATTTGATCTCTTAAGAGTAAGGCAATTATTTCTGAAGAAGTCATGTTCTGCCTAAGCAAAAGTAATGGTATTTAAGCAGAATTTCTTATGTTATATACTTTTTTCATGTTACCTGCTTGATTTTAAAGACATTTTCTGTTCTTCAGATTGTTAGTCATCTGAATGATGAAATCATGAAATACAGAGCTGGCAGCAAGCTAGAAGGACCTGTTGGCACTTTGGTGGCCAGTATCGGAAGTCAAAATGATCTTAACAAATTAAAGAAACATCTTGGAACCATCAGGAGGAAACTCAATACTGACAAATGCAAATTATATTTGGGAAGAAAAATCAAAAAATCAAAAGGATACTGGTAAAACAGCAGCACTTCAGAGAAGAATCTGGGGGCTGTAATGGACTATAAAGTAAATATGAGTCAGCAACGTGCTACCATTAAAGAAAAAGATGACAACCTCCTTGTGGAGTGTATTAATAGGTGTGCAGTACATCTGACAGGACAAATTATTCTTCTGCTAGGGATTGATGAAGCCAACTGTATTTGGTCTCAAACTAAGGACAGTCCAGAGGAAAATAAAATACTAGAACATTTAGAAAGTAAGACATATGTGTAAAAGTTGAAAGAATGCTATTTATTTAGTCTGAGAAGACTGAGGGTAAATGGTTTCTTTATATGGAATGTGCTGCTGTGAAATAGACAGATATTTCATTCTTTCTGGGTTTGGGATGAAGGAAAAAATGAATCAACTAAATTATTCAGAAAGTTAAGATTCAATGTTAGACAAAACTTTCTAAAATGTGATGGTAGTACCATTTGGAACAAGATACCTAGTGGGAGTGTGGAATCTCTTCCATACCGAGGTTTGATATAGGCAAAAATATTATAGCTATCCTCTCTCCATTCCTAGGGCAGTGGATTGTAATATGAGACCTCATAAAATTTTTTCTTCTAGTATATCAGTAATTTCTTTCCTTTTATTACTTTATGAACTAAACACTGTAACTAGTGTAAAAGAAACACTAACTTAGTAAATTTATACTGTCCCTTTTGTTTTTCCTCCTCCCAAGGGACCTCCTTCTTGTTTGCGATCTCAGCGAGCACTAGCTTTATTTTTGATGGTCTATTTTGTAAAGTCTGCTATTAGTGTAATACCAGGAAATGGAAATAGATGTGTTCCTGTGACTAGAATAGCACTCATCTACCCTGTCAGGATTGCTGTGGCTTTGTATAAATACAGCTACCTCCTTCCTTTACAATGTATCCATGAGAAGAAGAAAGAAGAAAAGCAATGGTATGAATGGTGAAGAACGAAAGCACCTGAGTGTTAGTAAGTGCGTTTGAGAAAGAGAGAGGGAAACCACACGGGTAAAGAAAGGGATTGGTAAGGAAAGAGAGTAGCAGCATGTGAATATCAGTGCCAAGGTAAGAGACAAGGCGTACGAAGACCAGAGATCTTTGAAGTGAAACATATCATTCAGGAATGCTTGTGTGAGGGAAGAAACACCAGCAATGATGGGAAAGAGCTTTGAATATTTATGAGTAGACTGTGGGCAGGAACATACAGGAGTAGGGTCAGAGCCTCATGGGACATGTAAGAAGATAAAGAGAAATAAAAAAGAATTTAAAACTCCATACAGAGGGTCATTTGTATATATGTGTGTATGGGATTAGGAGAGAGATTAAAGAAAATACAGAAAAAAGCAACAAAGATGAAAGGGCAAATAAAGAAGTCAAGAAGGAAGGAAGCAGGAAAATGCAATTGGAAAGAAATGGGAAATATTTGTTGAAGTACTTAAATGATTCAAGCCATATACTTTATAAGTGTCATGCAATTTTTATCTTCATCAAATACCAATATATTTTCCTCTTCTTGCCTATGGCAGTTGCCAGCAGTAATTAATAAGCAGTGAGCAGATTTGTAGGGAAGCAAAATTGAAAAACTGAGACTTGCATTTAGTTCTAAAACTTTTAGCCTTTTTGAAAGGCAGGAAGAGGTCTGTCTCCAGTGCTCCCAACCAGCCCATTTACTAGCTAAGTTTCTTAGACTCTGTAGACTATATCTTTCATGGATGACTGTAGTCACAGGTTTACAATGAATGATTACTAGAAACAGACATAGACATAATTAAACATTCCCATGTCCAGCTTTGAACACAGGGCAAATATCTTCCACTTTATGTCAATTCTGAATAGAAATTCATATGATAACTGAAAATTCAACTATTACATGTTGTCCTTTCAGCATTTTGTGTTGCTTAGCTGCTGGAACTTACCAGCTGGAACTTTTAAAGAGAAGAGAGCTTCACTACAAGATGTAATAAACTGCAAAGATTAAGGGTAGATAACACATATCTCACACATCTATATTTATCTCATACTGCTATATTTAATTCTGGTTTGGAAAGGATGTTCTAAACACCTGGCCTTTTACTCGTGGAATGAGACTTGCATAGATGTGTCCGTATGAATTCTTTTTGACTGTTTGAAAGGTAGCAAATGAGTTTAACAGTGTAGGAGGGAATATTGCATTGAATATGTATTCCTGCCAGGATCACATTCATATTGCTTGTGTTCAAGTATCTATCGTTCTTTATTTACACAAGGTTCACTGTAGGCCTGAGGCTATCTGGTCAGAAATAGATCTGACTTATACTGCCAGTGCGCTTTATTGTGTTGTCTTACAGCTCCACTGACAGCTTTATAAAGAACCTAACTAAAGATAAATGTAAATGACAATGTAAAACCTCACACATAGTTGTTGTAGGATCACAAGAAAAATCCCTAGAGTCACAAAAGTCAGTAACATTTCAGGATATTTTGGTTCATGTTTGGTTGCAATTTTTCACAAAGAGACATTGAAATCAGAGAGGAAGAAAGTCTGAAAGTGTAAAAATTTTTTAAAATATGAAGTTATAAACTGAATTTCTAATTCATAGAGTCATCATAGAATAATTTAGATTCAACAAAGCCTCTGTAAGTCATCAGATCCAACTACACAAATCAGAGGCAACTTAGATTAGGTTATTCTGGTGCTTGTTCAAGGAATTACGAATAAAGTTAATCTAACCCAATCTAACCAATCACTTCCTAGTCTGCAATATAATTTCTGTGTCTCAGGGAGCTATTTTGAGGGTAAAATATCTTCTGTGAGGCATTTGTCAGGCCTTCGCTTATTTTGGTCTTTGTGGTGACAATGCCCATTTCAGCAAGTAGAGATGGTATCTCCTAATCTCTTGAAGACAGGAGAAGTGGCTGAGAGAAATAGGTATAGAAAATAAAATTCTGTAGCTGAAGACTGAGAGAAATACATATTAAAGAGAAAGAAGATATAGTGTGAAAGAGAAATGGCTCCTGGAAGAAAAACATCAAGAAGTACACAATAATAATTTCTTTTTTTAAAAAAAAAAAATCTCTTTTTTGATAATAACATTATCATAAGAACATTTCTAGGAACATGGGTTAATTTTGAATTAGTGAAGAATAGATCCAAAAAATTTACTGAAACAGCCAAGTCCTTACTTATTTACTCTGAAACCATTCATATCAAACTTTATTTTCTCTACTTTATGACAATTTTCATGCTGGTCTTTTCTTTCCCACTCCTGAGGCATTCTCTCCATGCTTTCTGATTTTTGGCTCAGTCTGCAGAGCAAGAAAGTCCCATTCAAGCTTCAAGTCTGTCAGCAATTTCCCAACGCATGTATCTCAAACTAAAAGGTTCTTTACAGCCAAAGGCTTACGAGTGGTGCAGCTGTCCTTTGGAGTTTACGGTACTGTCAGAATGGCAGTCCGGTGATTGGTGCAAGATCTTAACAATTTCTGTTGAATATTATCTCCTTCATTTTTGCAAGGTGCCCTGTGTATAAAATTGATATTGTTAACAGCTAAGAGAACACCACAATACATGAACCAGAAATAAATGATGCAGAGCAGTGACAGGTGAGTCTGACGGATTTGAGGAGGAAGACATGGGGAGTTCTGAGAGAATACTCTGGCATAGCCGAACAGCTTAAAAGGCAGCAAAGTCCTCTTAAAAATGCTGAAGGGTTTGGTCAAGACAGAAACAAACAGGTGTCTGTCATAAATGCCATGTTTCAAAAGTGTGCAAAGGTCTAGTTACTATGTGGCTTCTATAACATAAACACAACGGCCTTCATAACTCCGTATCAACTTGAATCTTAAGTGGAAGGTAATTTTCCCAGGTTTTATGTTACTCTAACTTGGCTGGAAATTCCACATCAACATAGTTAAAATAGACCTTTTTTAAATTACTCTATTAATTAACCTCCCCAAATTAACTGTACTTACAACCTGTGTCATTTACTTTATTGTCCGCAGAAATTAATTTTATATTGTCCATTTTTCAGCTTTCGAAACACTATTGAGTACATTTTTTTTCCATATGTTTACAGCACAAAGGAACATTGGAACTGTTGTGTGGGGAAAGATGAGTCTTGGTGTGTTGGGTTTGCGTGGCAAAGTTTTGGTAGCAGGGGGGCTACAGGGGTGGCTTCTGTGAGAAGCTGCTAGAAGCTTCCCCTGTGTCTGATAGAGCCAATGCCAGCCGGCTCTAAGACGGGCCCGCCGCTGGCCTAGGCCGAGCCAATCAGCGCCTCTGTGGTAACATATTTAAGAAGGGAAAAAAACAAATTAGGGAGAGCTTTTGCAGCCGGAGAGAGGAGTGAGAAGATGTAAGAAACTCTGCAGACACCAAGGTCAGTGCAGAAGGAGGGGGAGGAGGCGCTCCAGGCGCCGGAGCAGAGATCCCCCTGCAGCCCGTGGTGAAGGCCATGGTGAAGCAGGCTGTCCCCCTGCAGCCCATGGAGGAAGGATGAGGGCGTGTAGAGATTCCACCTGCAGCCCGTGGAGGACCCCATGCCGGAGCAGGTGGAGGCACCTGAAGGAGGCTGTGGCCCGTGGGAAGCCCACGCTGGAGCAAGTTCCTGGCAGGACCTGTGGACCTGTGGAGAGAGGAGCCCACGCCAGGGCAGGTTTGCTGGCAGGACTTGTGACCCCGTGGGGGATCCCACACTGGAGCAGTTTGCTCCTGAAGGTCTGCACCCCGTGAGAGGGACTCCATGCTGGAGCAGGGGAACGATGAGAGGAGTCCTCCCCCTGAGGATGAAGAAGCGGCAGAAACACCGTGAGATGAACTGACCGTAACCCCCATTCCCCGTCCCCCTGTGCCGCTGAGGGGGGGAAGGTTGAAGCCAGGAGTGAAGTTGAGCCCGGGAAGATGGGAGGGGTGGGGGGAAGTGTTTTAAGAGTTGATTTTATTTTCTCATTCCTCTACTCTGTTTTGCCTAGTAATAAATTAGATGAATTCCCTCTCTAAGTTCAGTCTGTTTTGCTCGTGACGGTAATTAGTGAGTGATCTCTCCCTGTCCTTATCTCGACCCAAGCCTTTTGTTACACTTCTCCTCCCCATCCCGCTGGGGGAGGGGTGAGCGAGCGGCCGCGTGGCACCCAGCTACCGGCTGGGCCTAAACCACGTCACTTGGTAATTGGAGTTTGGGAGAAATAGCGTTGCATTTGACACTTGAAGAGTAAACCTAAGACTGTGGAATTTCATAGATGGATTGGATGCATATAGCAAAATGAGTAGTAGTAAAGTAGGTAGGAATATTAACATTTAAATACCTTTGGTGAGTTTCAGGGTTAATTAACAGTGTCATTAATGGAATCACTGCATCTCTTAGAGCTATTGTTCTGCAGACTCAAGGAAAAAATATTATACTTGGCATATACATTCAAGGATATCTTTATCATCACAGCATAATTTCTTTACTTATTTGCTTTTGCATGAATTAAAGTTTAAGTTCTAAAAAACAGTTCTGCTGCTTTGGTAGCCCAAGAACTGGAGTTACTACCCTCGAAAGCATCGGTCACTTATGACTCCTTAAGATCATTTTAGTTTACAGCATTCATATATGAGATTTTGGATCAAGAGCTGTTTAGAGAAGAAAACTGCACACTGCTTGTAAAGAAAGCGGTATTAACAATAGAACAATAGAAAATATGTTTTAAAAGGGCAGAGTTCAAAATGTATCTGAAGAAACAGGAGGGTTCACTGAAGGTTAAGTTTAAATATTACTCCGTTCTGCAATACAGATACACCTGACAGATACCTATACGATAGAAACAGATATTCAAGTGAGAGAGGAAAAATCACACACAGAGAATTCAGTTTCTCTGGGTCTATACTCCTCCAACTACAACCTGATTGTTTTCCTCTTTTATGGGCAACCTTCACTTCCATGCTAGGGTTATCTTAGCATCCTTTTGCTATAATTGGTTAATTTTTTGTCATTTGGGAGATAGTGGTCAGGTCAAAGAGGAGTATAATATAATGCATATTCTCATGAGACTAATATTAAGGTTGCATTGGCAATTTCAACTTTTTAACTTGAATGCTCGTCTAATAAGCAACATTTAATAATTTTAGAAATGCAGCTTTTAAGTATGGAAATATTGAAGTGTGGGAGTGTTTTTATAAACCCACTTATCCCAAAGTGAAAAAAGTTGGGAAGGTAAAGGGAAGGAAAGCTTCAGAAAATGAGTTCTTTAGAATAGTAGGGCAGACATATTTACCAGGGCTACACTATCTGAAAACACATTGCACTTACAGGATCTAGCTGCACCACAGAGATAATTTTACCTGTCTCTGGGGAATGTAAGTTTGGACTCAGTTTTCCTCTCTCCATGCTCCTCTGAGTAAACAATGTTCAGTTCCTCTGTTTTTAACACAGTTTACTTCTCAGTTAGAGCAATGTGAAGGTTATCTTCATACTCTTACAGGTGGTTTTTAATTTATATTTGTTCTGGAAGAAGAGGATAGGGAATTATTTTAAAGTAATTAAGCTTAAATGGAATTTTACCCTGTTAACTTTTTTCATCAGTCAAATTGCGTGGCCATCCTGGCTGTACTTTGCTATTCCAGTGGCAGTGATGAGCCTAGCAACAGCAATTTAAAAAAAAAAAATTCATAAAATATGTGAAAAAGGGTGAAGATGCTGGTGTAGATGTGATTGTTGGGAAGATGGGGAAATTTCTTAGCATCTGATGGTCTGCCACAGTATTACTGTAGCATTTCTGGAGAGGAGGACCTCATATAAAGAGGTACATTTGAAACCTATCTATGTATATGTTTGTATTGTAGGTGTGTGTAGAGCTACAAAAATAGATTTAAATTAATTATATTTCTAGTGCTGTATCAGGCAAAATTATGGTGAAGGAAAAAGATGGGAAGATAAAGTGGTGAAGCACAACTGAAGGTTATAAGCCTTGAAAAGTGTTTATATATGGCTACTGGTAACAGTCACAGTGGCAAAAGAGTGAGATAAGCAGTCAGGTTTTATATCTGTATTCTGGGAGGAACACATAGAAGAAAGCACTATTTATATATTTTTCATGTATATATTTTTTAATCTTCCTTAATCTAAGACATACAGGTTTTTATATCTTTCCTCTGTCTTTCCTGTGGGATTTTTCTGGTCTTCCCAATTTTATTTTCTTCTAACTTTTGTATTGCAAGACACTTCATAAAAACACAAGAACCGGCTATGCAGTATTTCCATATCATTAAGGGGGCTCCCAGTAGAGATCCTCAGCGTATTTTCTTACTCGTGCATAGCTGAAGAAGAGGCAGAATTGTGCTTAGACCTTTAGCTTGAGAGAGGCTTCCAAATAGCGTTCATACTTTCAGGTTGAAATTTCAAGGCACCCTAACAGATTTGAACACCTAGTTCTCATCAATTTTTATGGAAACTGGACAAACCTATCCCACAGGCATATTTGAAAACATTAGACTTACACTTCATCTATTTCATTGCCCTGTGGTGGAAAGGACAAAATAAAAATGAAAGAAAGTAAAAATAGGAGAATTAGAAAGACACTTGCTAATATAGATAATTGTTTTTAAAAGTGCACTTACTGCTGTTTATTTAGTTGCTTAGTCATCACCTGAGGTTCACACAGGGTTTACATTAATTGATTGATATTACAGTTGCCCAACTTATTAAATGTCTGAAAACCTTTCTTACTGTTCAGATTATTTAGTATTATTACCATTGTTACTGTGTCCAGTCATTCATAGTGAAAAATCACTTTCTTCCTATAGTGAGTGGGCTTTATGAGGTAAGGGGCCTTTTAGTAGACTTTCAGACCTTCAGCTCTCACTGACCCGAAGGCAGATTAAAACATTTGAAGCTTTTAGAAAGTTTTTCACATTTTGTTAGAAAATTCTCGTGCTTGTCAGGATGAGTAAAATTTCTGGAGGACAGAGGATGACAACAGCAAAATTAGAAATATGTGCGGTTTTCATTGTAACACACATACTAATGTTGCTGTTCTGCAAGAATGTGCATATGTGTGCATGCACGTACATGTGAGAGAGAGGGAGAGCACGCAAGACAGAGTTCCAGGTTATCTTAATAAAGAGAATATAATGTCTAGGTTTTCATTACAACTATCCAGAAAGCTGCCAGAAAGCAGAGTGAGAGATGGAGTTCTGAGACAAAGGTTTCCTGCTTTTCCCAAGCCCTTACAGGTACTTATCTTCAAATACATCATGTTCATCCATGTTTAGTATTGAACAAAATAAATGTGAAACATATGCATAGTGTGCTTATGAGAACATATATATATTTGCATGGACTAACAGAGATAACGGAGATTAGAGCCATTAAAAGAAATTTTCTCATTAACTATTTGAGCAAGATCCATTTTGCCAACTCTAACTTTTCAGTCTGGAACATCACATCTGTAAATTTACCATTTTTTATTAACCAAGTAAGTGAGCTTATCTGTTCTTTTGTTATCATTACAACTTTGAAACTGGAGTTCATAACAGAATTTATTTGGAAAATTATTTATTTTTATGCTGTTTGTGCTTCATTTTTTACTTAATAGATGTTGATACATACATTTTATTGTTTCTGGCTATCTCTAAGCTTTGTTGTTTTTCTTCCTTAAACAATGTAGTTCTGAGCAAAGGTTATCATGGGAACATTCAAAACCTAAAATTTAAGGGTTAAAAATCTGAATATCCACAAAGAGAAAATTTATATTCAAACCACATAACTGATCAATAGTCAAAAGAAAATAGCTAATTTTACATTTAGATGAGGAATTCAAATACATCTGTAAGTATATGATCACACAGAAAATATTCAGATGACTTATGCAGCTATGCAGGCTCATGCAAAACTTGGAAATTTCCAGTAAGTGTTCTGCAAATAACCTGTGAATTAAAAATCATTTGCTTAAAAATTCAGCTCTTAAAAAGTGTAAAGCAGATATAGATGCATTTCCAGCATTCAGGTGAGGATTCAGGTTTATATGCTGTAGCCTGACACTTTCGTTGTTTTCAATGGAAGAAACTTTTACTACCAAAGGACCTGTCTCAGGAAATCTGTGTTTGACCTAAATAATTTCCTGTATCACAGTACAACTGAATACTTTTCATAAGAGAAAAGATTAATGTATATGTGACAAGAGAAGCACTAATAACTTTGAAAATTAAATATTGTTTTAATTTTTATAATATGAATTTCAGGTAAATGCAAAGTCTATGGAACGTAAGTCTTCAGTCTAACAAGATTACTTCAGTATTCAAAAGTGGTTCTGGTATGTATTAAGGGCGCTTTTTCATTATGGCATTTTACAAATACTTAATAAAATTTAAGCCTTTTTCCTAATCATGCTATACAGTTCCTTGGATTCTTATTAACTTTTTCCCTTTTAAATCATAACAATATAGGTAACATGGCTTGCCAGCACATGCCACATGTTAACTTTTTTCTTTAAAGTAGTATCACTGGATATGTACTTTTCCAGCCCTCAGGAATTTCGGGTTACTTGACAGTGCTTCATACAATGACATTTGGCATCATGGCATTGAACTGGCACCTAGGAATCTCCATTTTCCTACCTTCCCATAGGATCAAAACAATTCACATTTTGCATTTTCAAGATTTGATGGTTCAGGTTCCAAATTTATGAAACTGTTTGCTCTATATATTTTAGCTGAATGCTCTGTTCCCTACCAAACCACTTTGTTGCCATGACGAAACAAATATTTCCATTTTGCTTGGTACATTCGCCAATCAGTTTAGTATATTTTTTTTTTCATGGAGGGCAGCAGGGATTTCAGTCTGAAAATGTGAGACAATGTGTGCCTAGGTGATGAAAAAAGTTCCTTTCTTAGTGTACAGTTTTTAGAAATCCAGCTCGTTAGCAGTATACTATCATGTTAATTTTACACAGTCTAGAAGAAATAACCAGAAGAGGTTGAAAAGGTGTTGGCAAAGTTCAGTTTTCAATAGTTTTGTGTTAGACTGGAAAGGTGGTGCATTTCTGTCCCAGTTGACCCATTCAGGGAAACAGCTTCTCTGAAGCTCTATTCCATCTTTTCATTAATGATTTAAACAATTAAATGAAGGATGTAGCTATTCAGTTCACGAATGACACAATATTTGTGGAGTTTGCGAGTATTCTGGAGATCAAGGTATGTCAGAGAAAAGATCCCAAATCTGATTAAAACTCATGATGACAAATGCAAGTACCATACCTGCGAAAGATGTCATACAGGCAAATACAAAAGGCGGAAGGGCAATGTAGGAAAGACTACAGAAAGGTATAGATGTGCCATAATCTGTATTAAGGTTCATAAGATGTTGCCAAAACCCCATAAATGTCATTCTGGGAATGATTTGTGGAAAACTGACCATTCTGAGTGATATTTTCTCCTCCTTCCCAAGTCTTGGCAAGGCTTCAGCGAGAAGTTTAGGTTTGGCCACCATTCTCTGAGAGAAAACAAGCAGAAAGGAGCAACAAAGTGATCAGAGATTTAAAAGCATATGAGAAAGATTTTGTCTTGGACTGAAAGTTGGATTTGTATAGCCTAGAAAGGAAGACAGTGCAGAGGACATGGTAATGATGTCCATGAAACTGTACAGGTATCATGAAAAGAATACATTTATCCCCCATCATTGTGGGATAAATTTGACTTAAATTAAAACCAAGACATTTAGTTTAGACATTTTTTTCCCCTTGCTGTAATAATATGTAAACATTGGAAGAGGCTACTTAGGAAGGCCATGAAAGTTTGAAAAATAAGAATGTTTCAAGTTAGTCCTGCCTCAAAGCTGAGTATATTGACCAAATGACCAACCCATTGAATTATCTTTTTAATGAATTATAGGTAAACAATGCAATCAACATTAAAAAAATAGCCAATTTGTATTTGATCTGGATTGAAGTATGTATAGAAATATTTTTTTTTTCCATAGGAAGAATTTTTAACTTTTTCCACTCCTTGAGAATGAATATAGGACAGAAAAATATTTGTATTTCTCCAGTTCATAGATTAAATTTATTTATTAATGATAAGTTTCTCCTCTTTTTTTTTTTTTTGTCCATAAAAATCCTCACATGATGGGAAGTTTTGTGGGCTTTTGTGGAAGACAGTAGTGTGCTGACTAACGGGACTACTCTTTGAAACACTAGTATTCTCTCCCTTCATTTTTGCTGACAGATGATATATTTTTCCTTAGCTCTTGGAACTAAAAGCTTTTCATTTAATGATTAAAAATGTACTTGCTTGGAATAGTATGAGCTTGCCATTCTGAGAACATGATGGCAATAATATGATTGTGATGTAATTACAGCGTATACAGCTTTGGGAAGTGATCTCATTTTCAGAAACCCATAGCTCCTCATAGTAGTTACCAGTACAGTCTCTACACAGATGGGAAAAGGGTAAAGTTTGTCTGGACCCTATGCAGATGCCAATAATCAGACTGTAGCCATCTTTTAAGGCATCTTATTGCCCTTATCTAAACATGAACTTGAGTATCCTGAATTGTTAAAAATACTGACCACAACAGCTTATTTTCTAGATCATTTGCCCTATATTGGTAGATGAATAAGATAAGTAGGTAAGATAAAGTGTTTCTGGTACATGAGGGGAAAAATACAAGAACAGGATAACTTTTGAACCTTGGTCCACATTATGGAAGACCACCCTGTTATGATCTGTAAAGGGATCATTTCAAGACGAGCAGTGATACTGGTCACCATATCATTCTTCTGCTTGCTGTTTGCTATAATAAGCTGTCTTATTCAGCCTGTCTACAGCCAGCAAGACCATTGACTTAATTTCAGTAAAGAAGAAGAAGGAGAAGGAGAAAAAGAAGGAGAAGGACAAGGAGAAGGAGAAGGAGAAAAAATAGCACCTCTGAGCATGTAGTGCCTTATAAACAACTTATGGTCCGTATGGCTAGAAACCTTTCACATGAGTAGGGCACTAGACAGTATGACATAGGAAAACAAAATATGACATCAGTACTGTTTAGAACAACAAACAAAGTGAAGCATGCAAGAGCATGACCTTGTTTTGAGTAATCTACTCTTTATGCAAGTAATTCTCATTAAGGTAAGCTAGTGAATACAGGGAATGATTTCTGTAAATATTAATTTAATTTTTTTTAATGAATTCAATTCAGCATTGTATTTCTCAGTTGTGTTTGTCTATGAATATTCTAGTGAACTAGAATTAGAGTGCAGGATTGTACTTATTTGGTCAGTTAGCTCTTTTTAAGAAATAGTTCATTTAAAGAAATACTGGAGAATGTTTAGGGAATATGAGTCTTGTACCTGTAAACAAAACTAGGCATGGCAATTCAAATACACTGCAACTGGAAACCTCATCAGCTGCAGCAGGTAAATGGAAAACAAACAAAAAATGTCCTAGGAACCAAATCTCCACTTTTAAAATGTGAGAGGATACTAATGCCATTCTAATGCACCACCTCTCCTCCTTTGATCTATTATCTGGAATTAAGCTGAAGCAGCTCCAGAGAATTTATTTCTGTGGCCTTCGGTCAAAGTCTTTTACTTGTACTGTAGCGTACTTGTAGTGAGAGGAAAGATAATATTTTTTCCCAATGTTTCTGTTCTCTTACTGTGTTCATTCATTTTACTCAAAGAATTTGCAATTGTTCCCACTTCATACTGCTCCAAGTGGAGAACAACCCTCTGACAACTGCATGTGGAAGGCAAGAATCTTTGGGTCTCCTTTTGGTTTACACAGTCTCCTCAGAAGTCCCATCCTAAAATCATGTGTACCACTTCACCAAGTTGGTGAAAAGGAATTTGCTCAGTGATTTTTACAACATAAAGATTAAAGAAATGAAACTAACTGGTCATCCTACATCTCTCATATCTGGGCCACCAGAAGTTAAGATGAAGATGAATGAAAAATTAGTGCTTCAAAAATATACTCATTACACAGAATCTTTTTTGTTTGGTTGGGTTTTGTTGGGTTTTTTGCTTCTGGGTTGTGGATTTTTTTGTTTGTTTGGGTTTTTTTTCAGCTGTGTTACTGTCCTTTTTCACTGCTGCCTCCACATGGACTCTGATGAATTAGATAATTAGTTGTGCACCAGACCAATTTGAAACTTTGACTTCCTCTACTTTCAAGTACTTCTGATAATTTTACCTTATATCCAATTTTATGTGGGACTCCTGCATACTATAATAGAATGCTCCAGGAAGAGTTTTGCTAATAGTAGGTTGTAAATTTTAAAGTTTTGCCAGTTAGACAAAGTCTGCATTGCATTCCTAGAGGTAGGTCATGGGTAGAACTAAGTCTACCCTTCATACTACTCCTCCTTTGCTTGTAGAAGCATGATCAGTTATCTACAGAGCTCAAATTATCTGTAAGATAGAAAAGAGGACGGAAAGCAAAAGAATAAAGTGGGGGGAAAAATCATAAGACAGAGAAGCTGCAGAGAGGCAGAACATGAGTTTACAATTTCTGATACATCCCTGAAGAGTATCAGCTTTCTCAGGCATTGCTGTCTCACCATTTCTTGTTAATGCCTCTGCGTGTTCCCCCATTCTTTAGGAGACATTTTTACTTTTGTGGTGAATGGAAGAAGCAATCTCTTCCCTGTTCAAAATGATAGGTTGTGTCCGTGACATCTGTCTGAAGGCCACTTTCGTATTGCTCCATAAAAAGGAAAGAGCAGAGCAGAAAAATACAAAAACAACAAGAAAAGAGACAATGAGTGATAAAAAATGATGAGTCAAGCTGAATGGGGAATATCCTTTTCAGATGTAGACAAGAGATTGATTAAATGTGGTAAGGATGAGAAATCAGTGCACCTAAGAGAAAGCAGGAAAAATGATACCATCTGAGAACATCATGATTGGAACAATGGAATGAAGAAATAATGAAGTAATAGGATGAGATCAAGAAGTGGAACTATGAGGCTTTATTACTGCTTGACTGAATTGGGAGAAAAGATCTTTAGTCTGGAAATTGCCAGGAATATGTTGAAACAGCAAGGGCAAAATTACTATGAAAATATTAAACAAAACCAAGATAAAAGAAAAGATCGTTGGATCCAGTCACCTCTCTGCCCTACTACTAAATGAACTGTTGTTGCCCTCCAAGTCTGATTTTCAGATGAAATCCTGGATCCACTGAAATTCAAAGGGAGGTATGTCATATAGTTACAACCCAGGGATATGAGTTCACCCAGTGTACTGAGTATTTGCCTTTATAGTTTGCTGTATTTTGAAGTATATCTTCTCTGCCTCTTCTATTAAGAGAAATTTCTTGGACAATTACTTGAGCAATACATATTTTTATTCTCCAAAGTATCCATTATATACCAGCTAAGGCCTTGACTTAATAAGGATGTTTTAAAAGGCAGGGGAAAGATCAAGACTCTAAGTATAAAAAGATGTAGAAAGGGTAACAGCAGGCAGAGGAGCATGTTACCTGTGTATTTAAAAAAATACATACAGTTTAATGCAACATGGCTAACTTTTTATGCATTTTTGGGAAGGAAAAAGAAGATAGGTCAACTAATGAAAAAAGTGTTTCTCTTTCACTTACACTAATATACCAACTATACAGAGGAAAAAACATTAATGTAGTCCACTGAGATCAAGCAAACTCTGCATCGGCATTACTTGACATACCCAAATAAAAATGAATTTGTTTCTCATGCTGGAAATAAGTTAAAATCCATGGAGTACAAAAAAGTGGAATCTTGCTACTAGATAAATACATATTTTTTCCTAGATAATTTAAGTATTAGGTTTATTAATATAAAACCACCGATCTAATGGGAAGTGCCTGCAATAAATTTTCAGTTAAAGTTGGCTATCTCAAGATGTCATAAAACTAGTCCTAGATTCTTATTCACAAATATTGCTGTAAATTTGGATTTTGTCAATCTTATTCATAGAGTCAGTCCTACAATTTCATAGAATTTTATTAAATTCTTAACAAGATAAGCACAATTTAAACTGACTGAGAATGGCAAATTGATTCCTCAGTATAAGGCATCCACCTTAGTGGCATGTTTTGATATAATGTAGTGCTGGATCACAGTTAATTATAGCCACCCAAATGCTTGTTTACTTTCAACAGTTGCATGTGGAGTGGTTTATAGTTGATCTGATCCCAGGAATAGTACAGGGATGTAATTGTGTACATAGCTGACACACATATCACTGCTCACCTTGCTCACTCTTAGAAGCCATGTATATGATGCTTTATATCAGTATGGTGATACCTGTATTGTGGAGCACTTGAATGGATCAATTTTTTATTATGGCAGAGGCAAGGTACCCTCTTGCCAGATTCCAGTTCTTTGCTTTCTTCTCCGAGGATGTCTAAGATATACAGTATCTGCCCACACTTCCATAGCATCATAGAATCATAGGATGGTTTGGGTTGGAAGGGACCTCAAAGATCATCTAGTTCCAACCCCCTGCCATGGGCAGGGACACCCTCCACTAGACCACATTGCCCAAAGCCCCATCCAACCTGGCCTTAAACACTTCCAGGGATGGGGCATCCACAACCTCTCTGGGCAACCTGTGCCAGAGCCTCACCACTCAGTAAAGAATTTCTTTCTAACATCTAATCTAAATTGACCCTCCTTCAGCTTAAACCCATTACTGGATTTACGGTTAAACCCTTGTCCTGTCACTACACTCCCTCATAAACAGTCCCTCACCATCTTTCCTGTAGGCCCCTTCAGATACTGGTAAGCCGCAATTAGATCTCCCTGGAGCCGCCTTTTCTCCAGGCTGAACAAGCCCAGCTCTCTCAGCCTGTCCTCATAGGAGAGGTGCTCCAGCCCTCTGATCAGCTTCGTGGCCCTCCTCTGGACTTGCTCCAACAGCTCCATGTCTCTCCTGTACTGGGGCCCCCACAGCTGGACGCAGTACTCCAGGTGGGGTCTCACAAGAATGGAGTAGAGGGGCAGGATCACCTCCCTCGACCTGCTGGTCACACCTCTTTTGATGCAGCCCAGGACACGGTTGGCTTTCTGGGCTGCAAGCGCACACTGCCGGCTCCTGTTGAGCTTCTCATCAGTCAATACCCCCAAGTCCTTCTCCTCAGGGCTGCTTTCAATCCATTCCTTGCCCAGCCTATAGTTGTACTTGGGAGTGCCCTGACCCACATGCAGGACCTTGCACTTGGCCTTGTTGAACTTCATGCGGTTTGCACGGGCCCACCTCTCCAGCCTGTCAAGGTCCCTCTGGATGGCATCCCTTCCCTCCAGTGTGTCAACCACACCACACAGTTTGGTGTCGTCAGCAAACTTGCTGAGGGTCCACTCGATCCCACTGTCCATGTCGCCGACAAAGATGTTGAACAGCGCCTGTCCCAGTACCAACCCCTGAGGAACGCCACTTGTCACCGTTCTCCACTTGGACATTGAGCTGTTGATCACAACTCTTTGAGGGCGACCATCCAGCCAATTCCTTATCGACTGAGTGGTCCATCCATCGAATCCATGTCTCTCCAATTTAGAGACAAGAATGTCGTGCGGGACGGTGTCAAATGCCTTGCACAAGTCCAGGCAGATGATGTCAGTTGCCCTTCCCTTATCCACCAATGCTGTAACCCCATCATAGAAGGCCACTAAGTTTGTCAGGCATGATTTGCCCTTAGTGAAGCCATGTTGGCTGTCACCAATCACCTCCTTCCTGTCACCTTTCACCACCATGTTGATGTACACTTCCCCCACCCCCAGACAGTAACTCCCAGGTAGGCACCAAATAGTCCAAAGATGATTTGTATTTGCCTAGTTTTGGAGTTCAGCTGTGGAAGCCTCTTCTTTCACAGTCCTTTTGACTTTATTTGGGCATCCCAATGTATTTTTTGCCTAAATCAACAGTTGCTGTGCGACCATAGTTGGCAAATTATGCAATCTGAAAACAAATTTTAAATTGTACATACATACGGCAGTTAAATGCTGTTGTTAAAAGGTGTTTAAAATCTCTGAAATGTGTTTGTAAGTGAAAGGTGATTTTTTATTGATGTATTAGGCTTGCGTATGAGAGAAGCAGAATAATACTAGATTAGAAAATATTCAGAACAGTGCAAGAAATACGTTGTAGAAAAATTTATCTCTAATTCCTTATGAGTGATATGTAGAAGTCCTGTCCACCCTTAAAACTCAGAAACATGAAACATGATTCATGAAATTCAAGCAAATATATATTTGGGCCTAATTTACTGATACTGGATGTAAATTCATTAGGGAAAAATTGTCATTTTATTCACCTGTTTGCCAGGGAGCAGCAAGAGCCCAACTGATCCATTGAAGAGGATGAACAAGAGCTGAGAGCAGGTATGGGCGGGCAGGGCAGTGCCCTCCCTGATGAAGGCACAGCCTTACTGCACCAGGGCATGATGATGAGAGGAATAGGGTCCATCAACAGTTCCAGGTAAGGTGAAATAACGAGTCAAGTCCAGGGTAAACCCAGGGATCCTCTCAGGAGTGTCAGGAGACAGGGCTGGGAACAAGGCTTCTACAGCGTTGGTGCAAGATCTATCCAGGAACCCTGCAAACCAGGACAGCAGGAGACAGGTCTGGGCTCAGGGACACCTACAACATAACTCAGGGCAGGTCCGGGTGTCCAGGCATGAGCTTGGATGAAACCCCTGTGCCCACGGGCAGAGGAGGTGGGTGAAGGTCCAGTTGAGGCTGCCTTAGGGTAGCTAAAGCCTATTAATGCACTCAGAGCCCTGACAGTATAAATCCAAAATAATCCCATTCACTTCAAAGCATAAGCAATGGAATTTACAGTAATCAGTCTCTCTCAGTCACGTTTTCAAGCCCACTGTGTGCTAAGAAATGGTTTAGAAAAATAATGAGTCATTTAATAAATATTTATGTTGCTCCTTATTGTGTGAAATAACTCTTATGGATGGACTCCAAATATTAAAACAACACCCACTGGATGTTTAAAATGGATTAAATGATCAAATTATGTTAATATTAGAATTACTGGAACATGTAAATTTGTGATATTAGTGATGCCATGTTTTACTCCCATTAATCCATATTTCATAAAAATTCAGACATGTCTTATCCCAAAGAGACTTTCATTGATTCCTGTTCCAAATTAAAATATATGAAATATAATTAATTTTAGACAAAAAGGCCACATTTACACACATTTGAAAGGGTCTAACTATGCAGATTGATGCTCAGTGCAATTTAAAACAGCAAGTGAGGTTCATTAAACAATGCTTTTAGAAGTCAATAAGTTAAGTACTTACTCTAGTGGGTTCCTTTTTAAATCTATCTACATCTTTACTCACCTTAACCATCTTTATTAGAACAGTCCCTTCAATTCTAATCTTTATAATGTCATTCAAAAAACAGTTATAGTCAGTGCATGCTGCCCTAATAATTCTGTAACATACTTCTGACTTTGTTTTGTTGCATTTCAGGGCTTACCATTTACTTTTTCTCTGATAGAAGATTATCCAATGCTTGCTCTCTCTCCCCAACAGAAGCCATGCGAGTTTGACATGCTGACTAATTTCAGAAGTTTAACCAAGCATTGAAGCTACAATAAAACATGAATAATGGTTGAGAGTGATTGAGACTGATTAATGCACACACTGCAGCACTGAAATGACAGCCACCCTCTCAGTCTGATTGTATGGTTTGGGCGTTAGGTGGTCATGCTATACTGGCTTGGTTGGTGCCACTAAGTAGATTTTGAACTTTTGCTGCAACAGACTTTACTCGTTTTTGAATGTAACTCAAGAAATTTCCTGTCTTCAGATACAATTTACATTTTATAATCCCCAACACATTCATTGCAAAAAGTAATTCATGGAATATTTTTCAATCAAGGATATTTTCTGTTTCGGACTCACTGTTCTGTGTTACAGAGTGTATGTTTTTCAAAATGTTTTCAGGATAATTTATACAATTGCAAATAAATAAGTCCACTAGAGGGCAATAACATTGCTAATGTAGCTGAAATAACAACATTCCAGTTGATTAAAATATTTAAGTGAGTAAGGAAAGGCACAGGAAATCATGTAAGTAACAGGGTATTTATTCTGACTTCAGACTGGGAACACTACTTGACCTGCTGCTTTGGTTCTCCTATTCCAGGCATACAAACTAACACCCAGGGTAGACATCTTCACATGTGATGACCCTCTATTCCATGAGGAGAAAAGGGAATGTCAAAAGGACAATTTTGTAAGTAAAGGACTTCAGAACCCCGTTTTCCCAGTGTAATTTAACCTGAGATATAGCCCTTCCATCTTTAACCTGAACAGTAATCACATGTTCTACTAGTTAAAATGTCCTTTACTTATATAAAGAAGTTGGGAAAGTAAAATAGTTGTCAAACCATCACCAGTTTCAGCCTTACTTAGAAAATCCCTTCCTGACCTCCAGAGTACGAATCAGAAAGACTTACTGGTGTCTTTAAAAAGCTATCCTTTAGCAGTATGTACCAACCCTTACAGTATGAGAAGGAGAACATGGGTAAGGAATGGTAGAAGAGACAGAAGAGTAGTTAGGAGTCTCTTTCTGAAATGTTTTGACTGGAAGGAATGGAAGAAAGAATATTCCTGAAGGGGAGAGTCTGAGACCATATTGCCCTGTGTCCACTCACCTTCTCCACCTCATTCCTCAGAGCTTTGCTGGGGCTATCTATCACGTATGTTTCACATCTGATGAAATGAGTAGTGATTTCTACAGTAAGTGAAAACATAATTTTAATTTATTTACAAATGAAATATCTGAAATCTATTTTGCTTTACCTTTCTGATGCAAGCCTGGGTAATACAGAAAATATATGAAAATGATGAATACAGTGCAATTTCGGATTTGTACTGGATAAATTAGAATGAGGGATTCAGACATCCTATAGGTATAACAGTCTGCTCATTTGTCTTGCTAGATAAGTCTAATGCAAAGCTGTCCATATTGATGTTATGAAAGTTTTGGTGGAAGCACATATACACTGAAATAATCTACAAAATACAATAAAAAACATCGATCTCATCAGCAAACTATCTCACTTACATAATGAATTCATATATTGATTATGCAAGCAAGATAGGGTAAAGAGGTAGAAAAAACATCTGTAAATTAACTTTTGAGTATGCATAAATTAAGTGTAGAAATGAATTATTAGTGATGTGTGAATAATTTACAATTAGTTTATTTATAGGGTAACCATATTTTTATTTTTTTTTTTTTAGAATATTAATAAACATAGAATTTGAACACATTTAAAACAGAGTGTTGGAGCAATATTAGGCTCCTGTATCCTCATTCTCATGGTTGCTTACGTGAACTCCATCGAGGTGCAGTTCTGATAAAACTCAGCATAACTGAGATTAAAACTGAGTGAAAAATAGGTATTAGTGGTTTTCAGAGAACTTGTATTGAGAGAATATATTTTTATCAAGGCAAGTACTGAATTAATTAAGAAAACCTAGAAACTGTATGATGATAGCCAATCATCATTGGAGTGCAATGGCTAACAAAAGGTTTTAAACAGTCTATTGGTATCCGTCACCTAGAGCTTGCTATTTTGCTGCTTATTACCACAAAACACGCTTCTGTGCTTTAGCATGTACATGTAGCATGTGGCCTTCTATTTTCATACCAAAAAAATAATTCTTTTCTTTAGGCTTTATTATCACCATAACAAGTGATACATTACCTAGTCTCTTCATAACTAGGGAAGAGAAGCAGCAGCTGAGGTATTTGCAAACAATTCCAATGCACTCATCAAGAACTAGTGAGCTCCAGAGGTATTTTTTTATTCCCTGCATGATTGTTGTCTGTTGTCTACAAAAAGTAAAGCCTTAAAAAAGAAATTGTCTTCATGTCTTCATGGATACTTTGAAGACCCTCCAGACTCAGGAACTCTGACAACTCTGTTGAGAATTTAATTCCAAACAGAGCCTTCCACAGCAAAATATTTCTAGCCTGTTTCAAAGGAGTTGAACCACGCTTAACAGACAAAACCAGAACTACATCTGGGCAGTTTATAAAGGTTTTACATACTTTGTCTAAGCGCTATTCCATTTGGCATTATCACAAAATTATTCCCTCCATAGTGTGTTTTGCTCCAAGGAAAAATTGCCATTACATGTGAATCCTGGGAACAGCAGCTGAGGAAACTTGAAGAAACACTACTCAGTAGCTGTGGCATTAGGCAGGTCTCTCAGAGGTCTACGCCTTTCAGGCAGAGGAAATGTATGTAGGAAATAAGTATGAAGAAATGAGACACTAAAAAGGCACATGTTAGAATATTCTTCTGAAAAAATAATAACATGCAGTTATGAGGAAACAACAAATTCAGCTAATCTATGTTCAGTGGTAAAACTAAATTTGTAGATTTATTTGAACAATTAAAGAAATAAAGGTCTCTTTAAATTTCATCCCAATATTAATGAGGTTTTAATGATATCTCTAGTTACTGTATACACATACACTTATGTGCAAGGTCTGAAGTGGATTAAGGAAATAATAAACATACATATGAAATTATAGGTAAATCAGTTTAAATGGAAATATGTTCCAGATGCCAAAGGAGATGCTGGTAAAATGCCTGGGATGTGACGTCAAAGATGATGAGTAAATAGGGTTTAGTAGTAGCATTGAATTAATCCTGAAGATAAAGTAGCATTGATATATGCTCCAGGAGGAATTCACACAGGAAACTGTAGACTAGAAGGTCGTAACTGTTGCACTAGATGGATGGGGGAATATATTCTGCTTGAGATTTCTCTCTGGCACAGTGTGGGTGCCCTGTCATGCCAGGGCTGCTGAATTCCTTCTGCCTTGTCATAGGTACCCGGAAGCAAGGGAAATGGAATATGAAACCATCGTTTCCTTTCACCTGGCTAAATGTTTAGATAAGTCCATAACCTCTCTCTTTTTTTCCCCCAAATTTATAGTTTTGGGCATATAGTTTTCCCCAGATATACCGTCTTGGTCATGCAAGATCATGGTATCTGCATCAATTCTGATTTAGCCTAATCTCCTCTAGGTAGCATGTATGCAGCAAAACCCCCTCACATCTAAATATTAAAACTCAGGCTGGAAAGCCTAGAAGGTTTTTGTCTCCAGAATGTCCAAGTGAAGTTTTAATATAATAATCTTGCAGGAAAGCCATCTACTCTACCTAGTGCATTGAACATTGTTGTCAGGGCCCTGAGGGCACCGCCAGCCCCAACTGACCCTGCCCAGCCCCCCTGGGGCTCCCCCACCCTGCCCATGGCGCAGGACCCACATCAGCCCCCGGGGCTGCCAGCCCCCTGCCCCAGCAGCACGGCAGCAGGGCTGGTCTCCAGCTCCCCACAGCCCTGCCCTGCCATGGGGCCTGCCAATTCAGGTCCACCCACAGGTCCACACCCCAGCCTGTCCCCATCCCCATCCCTAGGGAGATGCCCAACGCTCTGGGCTGCGTTACCCTCGGTTGCCCTCACCAGACATGAACCTGACCTCTCCACCTGGCTTGACCTCAGACCTACCTGATCAGTATGACCTTGCCTGGTCATCCAAACCCTTGGGTGAACCTGTCCGCCATTTTCATGGCAGTAATAATGATTGTAAAGCGTTAAGAAGTAATACAGATTTGAACTGATAATCTTGAAATTGTAAATTCTGCCTCCAGCTACAGACACATGTTGTTCTCTTAAGTTGGTGTGTTAAAACATTATGTCCAATACATTACACTGTAGGTCCAGGTACAGCATGGTTAAAATGAACCCCGTAATTTAGTACAATCAAAGCTTTTTCTGTTACCGTGTCTTCACAACTTCAAAACCACCTTCATCATAAGAATATTATTAAATGTTATGTGAAGTCTTATCTCCCAAGAACTACATGGTCCTGACAGTAAAACTACAGATCCGCTCCTGAAGATTTTTGGTAGGAATGTGTCATACCAACACTCACTTTTATGCAAGTATAAGCCTCTTCTATGTACACCTCAAAAACTGAGTGAACTGTCAATAAGTTAGTAGCTTCTATTCTTTGCATATGGAAACTTTTCAAATTAATATTTCAGCAACTTAGGAGATATATTCTTTTTGCCATGTTTTGAAAGGGACCTTAAGTAATCTAACCAAGATCAGAATCCAAGTAGCACAAATAATATATACTCTTAATAATTTTATGTTAGAAAATTGACTCATTTTTAGATTTCTACAAAATATCCATTATAAGTCCATTTTAAGTGGATTGGTGGGCTTTCTTTTTTGGAATTACTAACACTTGGCAGGAGGTGGAGTAGAAAGAGGATAATCTCCACAGCTTGCTTCTTAGTCAATGAGAGAAGTTCCTCTGAATGACTAGGACTTTAGTTTAACATGCTGAACCACCTCTGGAGGAATCTTTCTACACAGATTATACAAGAAGCCAAAGCATAGACATAATTATAGGTATAGATATAGTAAGATATACTTAGAAGAAATTGATTTTTTTTTTTTCCCCTGAAGATAAGTCCAAATTTGTAGGCTTTCTCTTCCTACTAAATGATTTTCTGGAAGTCTGAAATTGTACTATTATGATGCCAGAGGTGGTTAGATCATTAAATAATGTATTTCTGAAAAATCAGAACCAGTGAATCATAGACAGGATGGTTGTGATCCAGATTTGTGCTTAAGTTACAATCTCCACTAATTTTCTTTGTCTGAAAAGTAATACATAAGTTTTCCCCAAGTTTCTAGCCTAGCCAGTAGAAATAACTTTTGGTGAAAAGGTACAAGGAAATATATTGATTTAGAAGCTAAAGAATTTTTGGTTTTATTTCAGTGTCTTAATTTTCTCCATAAGATTTACCAATTAGTTTCTCTCAGCAAATTAAGGCAAGAAATGCCATTGGGATAGCTAGATAATTCTTCCTTAAAAATTAATCTTCAGGAAGCCATCTCTATGATGAGATGACTGAAAAAGACAAAAAAAAAAAAAAAAAAAGATTATTTCAAGGATTCTTGGTGCCTGGTAGTTAACGGTCCTCAAAAGTGCTGTGGTTTCTTGCTGCCATAATCATTAAAGGTTCCTTATGAATTTGCCATGCCCAGCCTTTCGTGTCTGAGGCACAAGGTAGCAGACAAATGAAAGAAACAAAATGCTTAACCTAGGGAGTAATAGAGGAACTCCAAAATGTAACTTTCTGTGTCCAGCTCTCACATAGCACTTACTTATGCAGCCCTCTAAAGTTTTGTAAAGTCAGTTACAAAGACAGACTAGATTCACCAGTGTGCCCTGCTCTGAAAAAGTACAGTAACTATCAATGCAGCTTTACTGGGGTTTGAATTGTTTGGCATGGTAACAAATCTGCTCTCAACAGTTAAAATATTTTTGTTTTTTAAAGGTTGATATTTCACGTCTTCGTGTGATTAACAGTTATGAAAGGAATATTCTCTGACAGCTTCTTACTTCAGTGTTCTAGTATAAATTGTTTGGTAATTCTTAAAATGTAAGAAAATATATAGAAAAATCCTCTGCAAAGGTAAAAAACAAAGTTTGCCAACAGCAACATGCGACTTACTCTTAATTTACTGACACATTACCAACTCCACTTCTGTGTTAAAATATTTTTTTCTCTCTGGATTATGTATTACATATACAAATGTACATACAGTGGTGACATTCAGTTGTTAACTGACAGACACCTACACACAAAAACAATTTATCATTTCAGCAGTCTAATCAGACATTCAGGCTGATCCATGGTAATTTAAATTAGATTATTTCACTCCAGTCTGTATCATGGAAGACTTTCTATACTGTGCAACTTTATCAAGGGATGGAGGAACATGAAATATTTATGCTAAAGACAAAAACACACAAGACCACTTTTCTCAGCTTAATAGCAAGATGTTTGAAGTCTGAAGTTCTCCTGCCTGCAAACGAGGCCCATTCTGTAATTACACTCTTAGGTATATAATTCCTGAAGCCAAATAAAGCAAATGGATTAGTAAAAGAATGAAAACAATCACTATTTTTCCTTCTTGATGTGCCTCTGCTGTTACTTCCTGAAGGAAAGGCACAAGTGGTAGCTGTTTTTCATAAATTTAGTCTTTTTCAATCAGGTGTTGAATTAGGCAATGAATATGCTTGGACCATTATACAGAGAACTGCCTTGGGTCCACTATAACATTATTAACCTAAACTGCTTGCAGAGCAATGTCAGAATGATACCAAAAATAATATTTCTGAGCAAGCTACTCTGAATTAGAGCCACTGGCTATGTCTCTTTGGATGAAAAGTGACTTTGGAGATTCTCCTTGAAAAGGATTTTGTGGGTTCATATTAAAAGAAATGCTCATTTCACTGTAAATACAGATGTCTTTAAAAAGTCAAAAGTAGATGTGCCACACTAGTAAAATGGAACTCATTTTAATATTTCTTTTATATTTTCACTGAAGTATACACATTATTATGAACAAAGTAACAGGTAAAACAGCTTTAGGATTTGTTTTTCTCCCTTTTCTGTTCAGAGGACTAAGTTAAAATAATAATAATATAAAAAAAAATCCTCAGAGCAACCATATCTGATATCACCTCTTAATGAGTCAATTGTTTCTCCACAGACTGAAACTTATCAGCTCAGATTAACAAATGGATGACAGTGAAGTCTAAAATGCTTTTTTATGTTGTGCTATATTGATGTCCTATATTTACTTCTCTTCTTGGTTTTCTTTTTCTATTCTTTTTTTCAGTGATTAAATTTAATAAAATATCATTTTATTCACTGTCTTTCACATTCAAGGTACCCTGAAGTGTTTTACAAGATAATGAGACACAAGCTGATCTTTTCAATGGATGTGTAAGAAAGAGTAGAAAGTATCTGGTAAAAGGAGGGCGATAATCTACACATCCTCATTTGGGTGACATTTGTATTGACCTCATGTGGAACTTTCCTAAATAATCATTGTAGGCAGAGCTTTTACAAGTGGAGGACAGCCTGAGTAGGCAGTCCAAATGTTGTCCCTCCCAAGGGAAGGGATATAGCTGAAGTACCAGTGGAACTTCCCCTGCTCCAACCTCCCAGAGCAGCCTGTGACAGGCTATCTTCTGAAGTAAAACTTAAAGGGAAAAATGGGGAAAATGCAGCCAGAGCACTAGGACATGTATATTCTTCCTCCTCTCCAGTCACTTATTTGCCTCATACAACATCAGCGTAAATAAATATCCAGCTGGATGCAAACTGATATACTTTGATTCTGATGACGGCTGGACTTGATGATCTTAGAGGTCTTTTCCGACCTTAAAGATGCTATGATTCTATGATTCCGTGATTTTAAATATTAATGCCTACATCACAAGAGAACTAAATATTGGTTGGGAAAGGTCCCCCTGATATTTTAAGCTGTCACAGATTTGTATATACCAGTATCAGTTAAGTGCTCTTGCCCATATTCCCTGAAATTTCTGCACAGTATTTTGAGTTACCAGATACAAGAAGCCTTTAAACAGTTCAGTGTAACTTAATAACTTTAGGCAGCACCACCAAAACTTTCAAATGTAGTGGATGCGTGGCTCGCACTCCCCATCCCACCATCCTCTATTCTAGGAGTGGTTTCTAAATTAGCCTTCTAAATTACATCTTCAAAGTAATTATGTTGCCATCCTTCCTGTTACTTCTGTATCGTAGTCATAAGATGTTACTCAACTTCTCTCTGCAAGCATCATTTAAATGAAAACACTTATCTCTGAGAATTCATATTTAAAGAAAAGGACCTTAAATATGGTAAGAATTGGCAACAGCACATAAGCACACAGGAACAGAAGGTGAGTACCTGATTTTCTCACTGAAATACAACTCCGCTGTCTGCATCATGGTTAAGCATGCTGATAACCACTTTAGTTTGCGACCAGAGCAGCATTAGACTTAGAAGAGTAGTGTTTATGGCAGGATGTATTTTGAAGGAAGAAAGCAAGCAGCTCGTTTACAGATAGGATCCTTGCTGTACTTAATGTTAATTAATTACTAAAGAGTTTTCTTAATAAAAAAATCATTTTATCTTTAGAAATCTGATGTAGTTTCATCTATGTACTGGGTTAATGTAACTAAAGTAACTAGTGTTACATTAGTCATGGTGGTAGGGAGTTGTCTTGTCAGATCCAGAGTTAAGAAGAGTATTTGATTAGTGCACAAAGAAGTACAGCAGAGTGGCATCATAAAAATCATAGAATCATAGAATACCCTGAGTTGGAAGGGACCCATAAGGATCACCAAGTCCAACTCCTGGCTCCACACAGGACCAGCCGAATCAGAGCATATAAGTGAGAGCGTTAAGGAGTCGACTTCTAGCATATCCTGAATTTCTGTAAGTTAAAATTTGCATAGGCAATAGTTTAAAAGCAACATGTGAAACAGTACAGGAAAATGAAAAGGGAAGATAAAACTAAAGCAGTAAGAATAAACCCATTTTTTCCTCCTCTACTGCATTTTTCAGGGAAAAGGACAAAGCTGTTGGTAGGAATAATAGTAGAATAGTAGAATATGTGATCACATCCAGAGTAAGAGAGAAGAAAAATACTCTTTTTACTAAAAATCAAGATGCAATATAAGTACTAGATACTTTCAAATTTGAGTGTTCTACCATCTGCTTATAACTGAAAAAAGGTCACATATGTAACATATAACAGAGTTTTAAGAGAAACTGTGCAATAATAGGTATAATCTAAGAAAATGTATCTCAAGATAGAAAGGAAATAGTCATCAACAGAGTAAGCTGAAGTGGAAATATATGCCCAGATGGACCTTGTGAGACAGAATTGTAGTAGAGAACAGAAAGCCTACAAAGACATATCATTACATCAAAAACTAGCACAGGATGAATCGTCCTTGATAAAAAGCAAACAGACAAAATCTTTAAATAACCTGAAGACTAGCACTTTCCCAAATCACTTCAGATAGCATTGAAAAGTAGTCAGTATCATTATGAACAACATGTGTATGCTGTCCAACTTCTCCAGAGAAATAATGCTCATTTTTTGTGATATAAAAATGAATTCTGACATATTGAGCCATATGAACCATTCAACCGTTGACATTTTTTGCTATATATTTTGGCCGATTTGAATTTGAATGCCTATGGTAGAATATCACCAGAAAACTGGATGATACTTAGTTATATCAAATTTATTGCCAATAAATTCATTTATTAGGTGAGAAAAAATGACATCAGGGAAACAGCAATTGCTGTGCAGATACCAGAAGAGGAATAGTAGGCAGAATGCAGGTAAATTGAATATTCAGTGAGATTACTCCAGTCTTCATTTCTTGACAGGTGGTGGTCTCCAGCTTTGCCTTAAACCTTGAGAAAAGTAAAGGAATCCTAGAATAATGAATGGGAAATGACTAGCAATTTATAGAGGTGGTTAATTAACTACCTTAGCTTCAGAACACCATGAACTCTTGAGAAGCTTTGTATATAATGATGTGATATGGAAATAGAGAGCAAGAGGGAGCATTTGAAGAAAGAAATCAAATCATAAGAAAGTCACAAATCCTGAAGAACCTTACCTCTTAAGAAGCTAGAACAATACATGATTTTTAAATGATGTTTCAGGTACCACTGACAGAAAGCAGCATCTACTAGTAAGTCTTTAGGAACTGTAAAAGGGGGGTAGGCCTAAATACATGATTCTTAAAGGTGCTTTTTGTTGTGGATCATTTTTCAGAAGTAATAACATATTTAGTCACATTATTGGTGTTTAAAAAGTTCCATAAAGAAGCTGCAATGAAGATAAAATATTAAAAATATTAAATCTCTTCAGTCTGGAAGGCATAACATTGTATTGCTTAGAAATGGCTCTACTGTTGTATTTGACAGGGTTTTGGTACAGGGGCAGCAGTTGTGACTGGTGTGGGAGGAGACCATGAACTGCCATGAACTGGCTGGTCACAGCCAGTTCTAGCTGGCTCTGAGTGAGCGCTTCATTGTGCACCAAAACCACAGCCAGCCAGAGGAGGTCCAGTGCCATGGCTCTGCCATGTTTAAGAAAGAGCAGCAGCCACTATGGAGGGAACAAGATGAAGGAGATGTTGTTGGGGACATGGCTGAAGATGCACTCTTGGAAGGATGTGCTCCATGATGGGCAATGTACAATCCTGAAGGACTGCAGCCCATGGATAAGCCACACCAGGGCATGGACATCAATGAGGCACTGTGACTGTGGGTAACCCTTGCAGGGGCAGGGACACCCCTGGGGGTTTGATGGCAACTCAAAACAAGTAAGAAACAAGGAGTAGCAGAAAGAAAGCATTAGGTGCCACCCCCCAACCTCTTGTGCTGTCCATTGCATCAACAGAGGAATTGGGATGGACTGGGTATAACCCACTGTCAAAATAAGGTGAGCCAACACTAGGAAGGGAGTGAGAAAGGTGTTTGACTGAACTTGAGCCTGGCAAAAGGGGAGGAAAGGTGTTTCCTAAGTGTTTAATTGTTTATACCTTTTTTTTTCCTCAGTACCTGAATCAGTAATAAAAATTTTGTTTCAGTTGGCAATAAATTAAAGACAAGAGAATTTTGCCCACAACTGGTATGGTTTCAAAAGCTTGAATACAGAGAGATATCCAGCAATGGATACAAGAGAGGCATGGAGATCCTGGAGATCCAGGAGATCCAGAAAAGGACAACTAAGATTATTGAGGAACTGAAGCATCTCTCATATGAGGGGAGTCTGAGAGTGCTGAAACTGTTCAACCTGGAGAAGAAAAGGCTCAAGGGGGATCTTACCAATGTGTACAAATATCTGAATGAAGGGATTAAAGAAGACAGAGTCAGACTCTCTTCAGTGATGCCCAGTGACAGGAAAAGGAGCAATGAGTCCCATCTGAAACACAGGATGTTCTCTCTGAGCATGAGGAAACTCTTTTTCACTGTGAGGGTGACCGAGCACTGGTACACGTTGTCCAGAGAGGTTTTGAGTCTCCATACTTGGAGATATTTGTAAGCCATCTGGACATTGTCCTGGGCAACCAGCTCAAGGTGACCCTGCTTGAGCAGGGGAGGTTGGACCAGATGACCTCCAAAGGTCCCTGCCAACCTCAGCCACTCTGTGATTCTGTGATACTGTGAGATAGACCCAGATGTTGTTCCCTTAACAACTCAAGCAATTTGCCAAAAGCAGTATTGAACTGACCAAGGGAGCCACTGGGAAAATACAAAAATTTATTGATCACCTGGAAAAAGAAGGAGTGCTCTCAAAGACTCATTCACCTGTTTGGCATGTACAGAGCCTGCTGTAGAATGGTGGTTAGCAGTAGGCGTTAGCTTTGAATGAAATCACACACACACACACATTTACTGTGTTTTCAAACATGTTGCACCTCTTGTAAGAGCTAGAAGCCAAAGACTATATCTTGTATGCTACAACTGATGTTGCAAATACTTTTTTTCAGTCCCTTTGGCTGCAGAAGCAAGACCCCAGTTTGCCTTTGCCTGGAATGGTGCGCACCTGGAAGCAGCCAACCCAGGGGAATAAAACCAGCCCTACCATCCACCTTGTCATCATCCACCAAACCTTAAGTCAACAGATCTTCAGATTTTTTTTTCCATTACATTGATGATGCACTAATTGGAAGAACAACTTCAGAAGAAGTACTAAATAAAGGATATGGTAGGTTAACCTTGGACTGCAGTCAGATGCCCACCCAGCTGCTCACTCACTTCACCTCCTCACCAGGACAGGGGGAAAAAATAGGATGAAAAAGGCCATGGGCCAAGATGACATCAGGGAGATCACTTATCAGTTATTGTCATGTGCAAAATACACTTGACTTGGAGAGAATTAATTTAATTTATTGCCAGTTAAAATAGATAAGTAGTGAGAAACAAAGACGAAAATTTAAAAAAACACCTATCCCTCACCAACCCCCATTTTATCAGGCTCAAATTAATTTCTCAGACTCCTTCATTCCCAAGTCCTCTACCTCTCCCCTACTCCACGAGTAGCACAGAAGGGATGTGGAATGGAGGCTATGGTCAGTTAATAACGGTTCTTCTCTGCTGCTCCTTCCTTCTCACATTTTTCCTTGCTCCAGCATGGGTCCTTTGCATGGATTACAGTCCTTCAGTAAATATCCACCTGCTCCACTGTGGTCTCCTCCATGGGCTGCAGGGGAATCTCTGCTCCAGTGCCTGGAGCACCTCCTCCCCTTCCTTCTTCTACAACACATAGTCGTTTCTCGCTCTTTATTTTTGCCTGTTCTTCAGCCAATACGATGGGTTCTGCCCTTTCTCAAGTATGTTTTCACAGATGTACCACCAACTTATTTGATGGCCTCAGCTGTTTCCTCCAGTGGGTCCATTCCAGAGCCAGCTGGAAGCAGCTGTCTGGCATGGGACAGCCCCTGGTCTCTTCTCACAGAGGCTACCACTGCAGCCCTCCCCTAACCTTGTCATGTATGTGACCCAGTAAAAGGTCAACGGGTAATCATTACATTCCAATGCCAGATTTGCCATTAAACGTTCCAAACTGAAAGGGCTTACTCAAGAAATACAGTTCTTAGGTTAGTCATGGCCATATGGACATATCACAGCTGAACAAATTGCTCAAGTTCATGTCTTGGATGCCCATTTGCAATTAGCAAGAGTGTCTTCTTGATCATTAACAGATTTCGATGTATGCACATCCCTAGTTATCGCCAACTTTTATATCAAATGACCTCAAAAAAAGTCATTTTGAGAGGGAAGAAAAACAGCAGCAAGCTTTTGATGAGGTCAAGCAGGAGGTAGCCCATGCAATGACATTAGTACTGATCCAGAAAGTGGGCGATGTAAAAATTTTGTATATAGCAGCACAGGAAAAAACAGCAGTTTGTGGCAACAAGAGCCGTAGCTTATGGCAATGAGCCCCTCAAGAGATGAGAGGCAAGCTGTTGGGATTCTGGAGCTGGAACTACAAAAGAGCCAAAAATAACTACATTTCTGTGGAGCAAGAAGTTCAAGCTGCAGATGAGGACATTCTGCATACCACTGAAGTGTTAGGCACAGAGCAGCCACTGTGGTTATACCTAGAGTACCTGTCCTGAATTTTTTGTTCAAGGGTTCAAAACCCGTTGGTAGAAGAGCAAGCAGTGATACATGGCAAAAATGTGTACTGGCCTTTACCCAGTAGGCATGTACTGGTTCAAGCTCCAGACTGGGATTAGCTGAGTTTATTAGTCTGTAGCCAGTAAATCAAAAATATGAGGAAACCAAATTCCTCAGGCTGTTGAAGCCCCAGCATATGATGAATTAAGTGCTGAAAACAAACAATGGAGTTTGTTTACAGATGGATCTTGTAAAATTACAGCAGGGATCAGGAGGTGGTGAGCTGCCACTTGGAATCCCTCCACGGGAGAAGCTGCCACCTGTGAAGGGACTGGAGGCTGTAGTCAGTTTGCAGAAGTAATGGTCTTGAAAATAGCCTTGGAACATGTTCAGGAGCATCATTGGCCCCAGTATAGGTACATACAGACTCCTGGATGGTGGCTAATGCAGTGTGGAAATGTCTCGAAGACTGGAATCATGTTAACTGGCAGCAGTGAGCAGTTGAGCCTGTGGAGAGGGGAGGAAAGTGTTAGTGTTTAATTGTGTATGTTTTCCCTTTTTTCTCAGTACCTGAATCAGTAATCAAAAGTTTGTGTTAATTGCCAATAAAACTTAACTAAAAGTCCTCTAACTGAAAATATTTTGCCTCTGACAACTGTTGGCAAGGTGGCGCAAACAAGATTTCTAGAGGATTGCTTTGGAAAGCAAAATATTGATACCATCAGCTTGCTACTATACTTTAATTCTTGAAAGTACTAAGAAGGATACTGAACGGATGGACAGATCTCAAGGAACAAATACACCCAGTTACTGAGGAGACTGTGCAGGTAGCCCTTGCAGATTTAGAAGCAGACCTAAGAAAATTCTATGTTTCACACTGGACATAAGTACACTAGCATCTGGGTATGCAAGCTTATTTGTCGTGTGTTTGAACAGTGAGAAGAGTGCAAACAATACAGAAGACATATAGCTTCACCAAATTCTCAGCTAACCTAGAAAATATCAGATCAAGGTTTAGGAAATATGGATGACAGAAGGTTAATTTCCAAATTTCTGAGATAGAGTCTAACCGAAGGGCAAAAAATATGATGAGGGACCTAAAGATAGATTTTACAATTTCCGACCTATCTGACATTGACTCAGGAAATGAGCAACACATTGCAGGAGAACTCAGGTGGTTCAGTGACATCTGGGAATCTGAAAACATAATGGATAGCAGTAGGCATGCATAATTGCCTAGAAAGACATCCAAGAAACTGATGGCTAGGGCAAACAAACACAAAAGGATCCTTACCTGCTAGTGTTGGGTCCAGCAAAACATCTTCCCAGGAAACAAAGCAAAGTCCGATGAGCTAGAAAAACATTTTTATCCCCTGAAGTCATCTGGACCTCACTAGAGAAAATGACAGACCTTGACACAGTTAGGAGAATGCCAAGCGAAGTGGACAGCCCTCTGTAGCAAAAGAGTCAATGACCTGAGGTGAGGATGTACAGCTGAGCATGCTTGGGTCCAACCACCAAATCACCACAGAAACATTGGCAATAGTCCATATTCCCATGGAAAAGATTGTATGTGAAGTAAACATGGATTGAGAGAACTGTGGAGAGAAAACCGTGGACAACTGCATAGAATTGGCAGAGAGACAGCATATAAAGGACAGGAAGAATGTGACCTAGAGTGACCTAGAATGTGACACCCATCCTCTGAGAAATGAATTTGCCTAATACATCTATGACAAGGATTACATGAGCTGACAAGTCCTCTAAGGCAACACAAATACTTCCAAAATCAGACTTTTGAAGACCAAAGTATTTTTAGCATTGAAGTTTGACAGGAATTCTGAAAAGATTGGTTCCCATTCTGATTCAGAAATAATCATCAAGCTTTACCCTGATACAGAAAAATCTGGATTTGGCTAACTGTACGTCAGACCAAACTAATGGCAAGATCTTTCATTTTTCCACTATATCCCGTCTATGATTTTTTTTTTTTAATGTCTTAGCTACTATAATATATAGACTTTCTAAAAATAAACAAAATAAATAACTTAAATAATATCAGATGTTCCCAAATGTGAGTTAACAATACATTGATGTGGTGCAGATTCTTTAAGCAGTTAGTGCAAACACAAAGGGATGAAAAACTGCTTTATTAAATATAGCATAAATTGCCATTATCACAATATAAAATTTTCCTCTGATTTGATTTTAGGTGAAAAATATTGTATTTATCCTGTATAATCAATTCTTAAGGAGGTATATAGAACATTCTTTAATATATTGGTAGAACACTTTGTCCTAAATTATCTGTGTTGTGGATTTTAACTTTAATCTAGATCTGGTTAGCCATGTAAGTCACTTACAGAATTTCATCAATGTGAAATGTTCAATTCATCAAAATGAATGTTTGTCTTTGCAGTATCAGGGAAGAACTTAGTAATTAACACTACTTATAGATTTCAGTTTATACTTAATTTTTATAGGGAGAGCTGAAAGCAGGTTCTTAATTTTATCTCCACCACACTAGTGGTGACAGAACTTCAGTGTTACAAATGGAAATTAGCACTGGCAGGTGAAAATTTAATAGCAAACAGTGAGAGTGCATTTAGAAGGAAAACACATTCTCTAACCTCCTCTCAGTGAGACTATGAGAGAGCTGACAATGTGGCAGTGCCCATTTCACGGTTTATCCCTATTTTTCAGGTAGCCTTACTGAATGAAATACTCTCACTTAAATGAAAAACATAATTGATCCAGTGTAGACATGCAGGATGGATGAAAGAAGTGGTGCCAAGTACTGTAGGAATAGACCAAATCTATATTTTGTTGCCAAGTACTGTAGGAATAGACCAAATATATATTTTGTTCTGAAGTACATGATATGCTGGATGTGAAATATTAAACAACATTACAGCATTTTAAAATACAGCCCTAGAGAATCATGATACTTAGGCTTCAGACCAAATGTACGTTCTCTATCTGTGAAGAATCTATAGTAAAAGACATCACCCTTTTTGGCATAAGTAGGCATGAAATATAATGATAAAATTTGTTTTGTTCTTTAAAGTAGGAAGTGTTCCTGAACATGAATTCTATCTCTTTGGGTTATTTTATTAAAAAAAAAAAAAGCACAGATTTTCAAAGCTCTCTGTATGTTTCTGGACATTTATACAAAAGATAAATCCATTCAGGGAACTATTCAGTTTTATGCTATTTATGGAGAGATATCAGAAATTAAATTTTAATCCTAGTTACCATTATAAATAATTTTTTTTTAATAGTTTGCAAGCAGATTATCTATATAAAATTTCCAGATTTTATATAGAATACTTAACCTTAAAGTAGGAAGATAATCTAAGAGGATAGTTTACCAAATCCAGAAATTGATGCTTATATTATAATTCAAAATAAGACAATTAATGAAGGCAATTAACCACTAAGACAGTTTAACAAGAACTCTGGCAGATTTTTTATCACGCTGCACTGAAAACTGAACGTCTTCCTAAAAGACATGCTCTAATTAATAAATGAGTTAAAGGGCACGTGGTGAATTTCTATTCCTTTGATATATTCAAGATGTAATTATAATGATACTTCTCACCTAAGTACTCTAAAAAGATCTCTTACCTAACAACATACAGGTAACATCTCAGCACAATAGGGATGAACATACTTCCATCCTAAAGGAAAAATTAAACATCTGTTGGTGCTGATTGCATGCTGTGATGTGAGAGCATTTGTGTGACACCCATTACTTTCATTCTTCTGCCACCTAGTACAACTTTTTGGCTAATAATAAAAATTTGAAGTACATGAGAACAGAGAAGTATCCCCTGACATGGCATACAAAAACTGTCTCTCTGGAAAAGTTTTATATTTTACATTAGCTGGAAGTTTTAATTTAAATATATGTAGATTAAATTTTGATTTTGCAGGTTTTAAAATTGCACATTCATAGATGTGCTCATATGTTCATAGATGTAATATAATGTGAAGTGAGGAGGGAAGACTTAACAACTTTACAGCCTGATTCTACCACCATATTTTTATTGGAATGAGCTAGCCATTTCACTGTATCATTACAGTGCTGATTTAGAGCCTTAAAATGTAATACATAATCATTTCCCGGGGAAAAAGAAGAAGTGAGGGTTTGAATATAGCTTATCTGCAAGGGAAATAAAGGGTTGGAAAGAAGGTAGGAAAATGTGGTTAGTTTTTTTTTTAAAAAAAATGCAAATTTTAAACTGTTAAAAATAATTTTAATTGCCCTGGCGTTGCATGAACATTATTGGATTAGTCATTAATTCAAGCTGGCAGCAGGTTTTTTAATACCTTTCCTACTTTGCTATGTGAGGAAACAGATCATTTTAAATGAATATTTAAAGCCTCAAGATGTATGTAATACTGAAAAAGCTTCAATGTAAAACTGGCAGAACCATAGTGACTTCCTGATTTTATTCAAAACTGTCTCAATGCGGCTAATACATCATGTAGAGACCTCTCACAAAAGACAGATCTTGTTTACAGAATGGCAGCAATGAAGAGTTTGACCCCATTTGTGCTTTGTCTCCTTTGCTTTCCTTACTTTCTATTATAATCTGAGAGCGGCTCATGTAGGAATTTGCTGTTTCCTTCCAATCTCTAAGGCTTTCACAGAGGATAGTTAATGGGGCTTTTGAGTAGTTTGGAAACTAAATTATTGTTAAATAATTCTAAGTGAATTGATTCCCACTGGGTTGTGTTTTTCTATTCAAGGTTGGACTAACCACAGACTGAGCCACAAAAATAAGTAATGAACTTCTCTGAGGCACAGAGGACTAGACCTAGTGAGAGATTTAGACACACAGAAGTGTTTGACAGCATCTAAATGCACCTTTCTGTGTAAATTGCCCAACTAGCTCAAAAAGAGATGATATGTTTGTAGTACCATCCCAAATTACTTGCCCAGGTCCTGAAAAGTTGTGGGTTTGTTATCCAAGAACTCCACATATCTGGGAAAAAGCATGCTATGCAGTTCAGTACCATGCACAAAAGCGGAAATATTTCCTGGCATATCAGAGCATACAAACCCCTGGTAGCTCTAAGCATCTCGAAAGCTTTTTCCCTGTGTGGTATTTTTTACAGAATCTTGACTCATAAAATCATGAACATTTCTTCATTTATCTAAATAAACAAGCAACCGAAAAACCAATTTTATTACTCTTAATTACTCTGGGCAATCCTTATTGGAGTCCTTGTAAAAGGTGTCTTCAGCCTAACAACAATTAAGGCACTAACAAAGCCCTCATTAGTGTTCCAACACTAGCAACCATCAATAAATCTTTCAAACCCACAGGAAACATATAAAAAACAATCAAAGCACATGAAACTTAAATAATCAATGAAGATGAGTAAACAAAATATTGTTAACTGAAATACTACATTCCTCAATTTTTTGCCTTTTAATTGTGTGGAATCTTACACGGGAAAAGACTCACTTGACAGCATTTGAAAAACATTAGAGATAGCATTAAATATGCTGTTTGTGGCAGAAAAAAGACAAGCTAGGCTAGGTTATATTGAGTAGTTATTGCTTCTGCAGAAATCCAGTCATTTTTCTTTTAATACACGCAAGGGCAGGAAAAAGATAAAAAGTTGGTGAGACTGAGTCTCAATTGCAACTTAAAAATAAAGAAATTACAAGTACAGTGTGCAGTCTTATCTGTCACTTCCAGACTTGATAAACCTCTACCCATACCTGTGAACAGAGGAATAAGAGTCTGATGTAAGAAAGTTTAAGTTTCCTGACCTATACAAGTTTGTATAGGCAATCTTTGTGTGTTAAACCACCTATCTCAGGATTGTCAGTCCCTTTAAAAGTATTCAAGACTTATGTTATACCTGAGTCCATCCTGGCCCCATCTTTTATTAGCTGGAGAAAGTGCTTTATTCCTAAATCCTTATAGTGCTAAGTAATACCTCCTCTTCCTTCAGTCTGTAAATTTGAAAAGGAAATCCAGTGAGGATTCTTGCTTAACCTATATAAAGGAACGTGATTTTGACATGGTTCCCTTCCTAACTTCTGCATTTGCTATGGGGTAGTTTAAGACGACTCCTCACTCAACAATGTCATTTCTGGATTCCCTGATACATCATGTACACCATGAGAGATCAAGACTCTTTATTCTGTATTTTAGACTCCAGTCTGGTAGGTCTCACATGTAAAAACCCACATGTTCCTAGGGATGAATCCAGTTCATTTAACTTAGGTAACTAGCTAATACCTCCATTTTAGGTATCTAATGAAGTAGTAAGACTTATCTCCAGTGCAAAGATTTATTTGTCCAAGGTTAAGCACCTAAATCAGGCAGATTTGATCTCACTCATGAGGACTTGAAAGGCACCTAACTCTCGCCATTGACCATAGAGATGTAAGCTTTATCTTTAGAAGTTTGTGTACTTTTATACAACTAAAACAGCTATACCCTAAGAATACTTTGGGGTCTAGCCTGCAATGTCTGGTCTTGCATTTTGGATTTTTTATTTTGTCCCATTTATGTATTATACCAGACCTCAGAATCATTCAGTCATCCTCACATGATATTTGAAGTGCTTTCCAATTTTGGATCGTAAATAAATTTCGTTATCACATCGACACTTTTGTGCCAAGTCCCTAATGAAATATTTAAATAACATCAGACCCAAGACTAACCTTTTACGAACTTCACCAGTAGCTTTCTTCTATGAAGACAAATCTCATTTCAGTTCTTTTTCATATTTCACTGGTCAGTTTCTTACCAATCATACAGTTCCTCTGCTTGTTCCCATTTTCTCCAGTTTAATGAACATCCCGTGTGACACTGCATCAATTTCTTTCAGTGAAGGGCAGATTAAATCTGCTGCATTTCTCTAAATGGCTTAGGAACAAAGGCAACATGATCCATTATATTAAATCAGCTCAGAAATTACATCTCAGCAAAGTTTGGTGTAAAGAGATAATAATTTTAAGATATTAATCAAAAATTAGAAGTAATATTCTCAGAATTCACCCAGAGCCCAAACTGAAAGACTCCTTATTAAAACACATGGAGAGAAACCAAAACAACCCTATCCAGAAAAATCAGACTAAAAAAAAATTTTTTTTTAAATGACAGTTATTAACAAAACTATTTTTAATGATCTGATACTTAGATACCAATCGGCTGGGTACCCTGCTCCCTTGGCAACTGCAAATACTGGCTCTACAATATAATATGATGTTTTATTCCCATCCTCCATGGTTCTTTCTTTCTGACAGTGTGATGAATGATATTGGTGTTGCAAGTTATTGGGTCACTAAAGTTAGAGCAGAAACTCATTTTTATGACAGTACTAAGATATTACTCTGCCTATTCGTTGAAAATGAAAAGAGTCTTTTTGAAGCTGCAACTTTTTCTACATTCACCAAAAAATTATTTCTGTGCTCTCTTAAAAGAGAAATTACTTTGTAATACACATAACATCCGTGTGTCACATCTGACATCAATAAACCCTCATATGTTTCTTGCTATGTGTTAATGTCAGTGCCTGAAATAGAGCACTGCTCCAGAGGAAAGGAGTAACCTGGGAAATACAGATGCACTGAGGGCTCTTGTGATTCACTAGCATAGAAACGTCTTAATGGGTGAAGTGAGGAACATGTTCTGTATGCTATTTTCCAGACAAGGCAGACTGTATTTTGTTCTTCTTCTGTGAGCACAAAACCATGAAAAATTAGTGCACTGAGGTGTAATAACACTTATCAGACAGCAAAACCAGAAGTGGACAAGATCAAGAGCAATTTATTATTCACAAAATAAAGGCTTGCAATTTAGGGGTGATCTCTGAGAGCGATTATTTTGGAAAAAGTGGATGAAATCTTGGCTGCACTTAAGTCAGTGAAATGTTGTCATCAGTTTGGAGAGAGATAGAATTCAAGCTTTTTGTTTTAGTCTTCATTTTCACATGTCCTCTTTTTTGTTCTCTGGACACTTTGTATCCATAATATATTACAAATTGTTTCATTTTTCAGCTTGAGCCTAGGAAATATATGCACATCTGTATGTCCAAAGCACTTGAGTGATCACACTGTTTTTTGATTGATTACTTATATATGCAAATTTATTCTTGAGCATTACTGTGGGAAGGGTTGGAGCATCTCTGAGAAAGTCAAACAGGTGAAAGGCAATTACATAGACTTGACATAAGTTCGATGAGAAACAAATATGGCTTACTCTTTCTAATGGTATCTCTGTTTCTGAAGAAAACTGGTACTCTTAAACACTCTGAAGGCTATCTACCAAGATGCTCAGGGCATACAGCCTATATGAAGAGGTTAAGGGAGTTTCTTTGGACTGTCAAAGAGAAGACTAAGGGACAATGAAATACCTGAAGGATAGTTACAAATACGATGGAGTCAAACTCTTCTCAGCAATTGTTTCAACAAGTGACAATAGGATAATTCAGGATGAAAGGGAACTCAAGAGGTCTCCAGTCCAACCTCCTACTCAAAGCATAGTCAACTGTGAGGTCAGACCAGTTTGCTCATGGCTTCATACAGTCTGGTCTAAAAACCTTCAAGGATAGAAACTGTACAACATCCCTGGCCAACCTGTTCCATTGTTTGAGCACCCTCATTGTATAAAAGTTTACCCTTATAAACTCAGTCTGAGCCTCTCTTGCTTCAGTTTGTGCATGTTGTGTCTCATCCACCAACTATGCACCACTGTGAAGAGCATAACACCATCTTCTTGATGACCTCCCCGTTGGTACCGGTAGGTTACTATTGGGTTTTTTCGAAGCCTTCCTTTCTCCAGAGTGAACAAGTTCAGCTTCTTCTGCCTTCCCTGATAGGGAAAGTGCTCTAGCCCCAACCATCATGGTGACTCTCTTCTGAATTTGATTCAGTTGTTCAGAATATTTTTTATACTGGGGGGCCCAAAACTGGTTGCAGTATTCCAGATGTGGTCTCATGAGTGATGAGTAGAGTGGAACTTCCCCTGATCTGTTCGCTATGCTCCTGTTCATTTCACCCAGGATGCAGTTGGCCCTCTTTGCTGCCAGGACACACCGCTGGCTCGTGCTTAGCCTGCTGTCTATGACGACCCCCAGGTCCTTTTCAGCAGAGCTGCTCCTCAGTCTGGCTCTCCCCAGCCTCTATTGTTTCCAGGGGTTCTTCTTTCCAAGATGCAGGACTTTGCATTTGCCCTTGTGGAATTTCATAGGGTTCCTGTTGGCCCATTCCTTCGACCTGTACAGGACAACTTGGATGGTAATCCTGCTCTCAACTGTGTCAGCTCTTCCCTCCATTTTAGTGTGATCTACAAACCTGAGGAGACTGCACTCAGTCTTCTCTTTAAGGTAATGGTGTTAAACAGAACAGGTCCCACAGCAGACCTCTGCAGTTCTACACTTTTTACCAGCTTCCAGGGAGAGCACTACCTTCTGAGCCCACTACCCTCCAACCATCTTTTTACCCATCCAGACTGCAATGTCCTAATTTGAATACAAGAATATTGTGGAAGACAGTATCAAAAGCCTTGCTAAAGTCAAGGTACATGATATTCACTGCTCTCATCTCATTCACAGACCTTGTTATTTTATCACAGAAGGCAATCAAGTTGGTCAGACACATTTTATCTTTGGTAAACCTATGCTGACTGTTTCCACGTACCTTTTTCTCCCTTGTATCCCCAGAAATGTGTAGAAAAATACTCCTTCCATTATTTTCCCAGGGACCAAGCAGGCTGACTGGCTTCCCACAGACTGAAGCTCGGAATACTGAGGTTGGAGATTAAGTAAAAAATTTGGTAAGGAGTAATGCGGCACTGGAACAGATGATGGAATTTCCATCTCTGGAGCTTGTCAAGGCTCAGCTAGGCAAAGCCATTACTGACCTAATTAAATAGTAATGATTTTCTATGTTAAAGTTGCAGATTGGATTCGATGACCTGCAAAAGTCTGTCTAACTAGCATTTCTGTGATTTTATAAGTCTTTGATATAATTAATCATAAAAGGTTCACAAGGTTTTGAATATTCTATAGATGATGGGATCTCTTTGATGTTGAGATGCATCTACTGCTCTTAATAATAACACTATTGTCTTGTGGAAATCAACCTTATGTTGTACCACAATCACATTTTCTATGCACATCAGATTAAGCTATTTTATGGCTTTCATGCAGCATACGTAGGACTGCGTTTTGCCCATAGTAGATTATTTTTGCATTGCTCTGGGAAAAGGATGAGTAATTAAGGATGGTCTAAGGCAACATTTTAAGTACATTCAAGAGAGCTTTAGAAAATGTTATAGAGAAAATGTGCAGCCATTTAAAGGCTGCTCTCATATGAAGTTCACAACTACTCTTAATATTGGGAACAGAAGAATTAGGTGGCATTGTCCCTCCTCAACCATGATACATCTTACACAGACACTGAGACAACTTTGCAGCATCTGCTGTGCAATATGAACGACAGCATTTCAAACTGCTGAGCACCCAAGGATGACTTAAATACCTTACAAGAGTTGTTGAATCCTATAAGCCATATCATACAGATGGGGAAATAAAGAAATAAATTATTAAAAACATTATTTCAAGAGAGGCTTTTTCGTAGTGTTATGAGCACTCAGAATCTTGCAGGATTACTCCAAAGAAGGTCTGTTCAAGAAAACTGTATTGAACTGACTTTATGAGAGTTGTGATAAAAAGGATATTGTTCTAGCAGAGCTGTATTTTCCTTTTATTTGTGTCCTTATATTTGTCAGGTTCAGTAGGACCTGTGTGGAAAAGACTTTTTTATATCGCTAATGTTTTTTTAAATTTAGATACCTTTTTTCATGCCTTAAAAATTGTGTTATTCCGACATGATTGGATCTCCAAAATCAGAATCTTACTGAAACTAATGGGGATTTGACCTGATAAGAACCTAGTAAAATACATACATAATTCTCAGATTCTATAGTAATTTTAAGATATGAATATACCTAATCATGCAATCTGTTAACGTATATTGAGAGTTTTTTTGGAAATTAAACATGGCACTATTTCCATTAATTTTTTCACCTAATTTTACATTCTTGTATGTTTGAATGCTTTTTTAAAAGCTGCGTGAAATTTGATTTTCTCTTTTAGTGTATCATATTGTGTACATAGAAATTTTTTTCTGTCCAAGGACATGGCTACAGAAAGGGATATCATCTGTGTAGTAAGTGGTACAGGCACAGGATGATTTCCACAAGAATGTGATGCATTCATTTAAGGCTTGCATTTGATTGTTTTCATCTCTACTCACTACCCTATTTTCTCCATGATTTACTTTAATTTCCAGACCTTGGGGAAACATCAACCAGCTGCTTAAAAAAATTAAATCAATGCACTGAAAAAGTATTTTCCATCTCACACATTGCAGACTCCAGTGCTACTTCCTCGTTTTCATCTTGGAAATTAATATCTCACTGTAACTACTTTTAAGGCCTGGGTTCAAATCTAGCTCAGTATTAAAATGGAATGAGCAGAAGTTTTCCATCTCTCGCCCAGAAAAAACTTTGCTTGCCACTTTTGAAACCCACTTATTAACTCACGGTTGTTGCCATGGAGGCAGAGGGCTCAAAACTGAATGGTGAGCAACAGCCCAGCATTGCAAAACATTGGTGGAATTTCAGTTGCATCTTTTTTTTACCAACCATACCTCTATAAGCAGGTCGAAAGGGACCCCTAAGGGAGCTGCTCTTCTGGCTCATACCCACGGTACTCTCTCTGACTAACAGTGGGGCGCGTTGCTCACCTGCTGCTGGGTGCCAGACGATGGCAGGTGCTGCCCCTGCATGTCCCTCACTAGATGCCAAAGGCAGCCAGCTTATATCTCTCCAGACTAGTCTTATCCAGTTTGTTATCAGGCCAATCCCTGCTGCTTTAATATTTATCTCTAAGAAAAGGATTTCCACCAACTGAACTTAAAACAGGTTTTTAAAGAACTAAGCTTTCTATATCATCTGCTCACCTGCTAGGAAATTAGGAGAATAAACACCCTGGAATCACTCAGACTGGACAGATTAGTGGCCCTTGAAATAGCAAAGTATCACTGAATAGCAAAAAAACATTTTCTGATGTGAAAGCTGCATTGTGAAAACATTCTATAGCTCGTTGGACAAAAATAAACAGATTAGTGCCCCATGCAACTGATGTTTTGTACAGTCTGGGCATTGACATAACCAGCTTATGAAGTTGGGGCCAGGCCAGTTCTGATTCCAGGAACACAGCAAGAGATTGATTAAAGTGAGCTTTATACCATCTGTGGTCAGGTTATGCTTGGTACAGTTCATATATCTGCAAGAGCAGCAATAAATATGCCAGTAGAGACAACAGGTTTTCATGAATTGAGAAAAGAAATAGAAGCTGACCAGGAAGATGGCTTCTGCCTATAAGTAAGGATTCAAGAATGAGTGGCTTTCTGTCACCCATGAGAAAAGATCACCTGCAAAGGAAAGCTAGTACTGGAAGATGGTCCCTCAGAAATGAATTTATAAGTCAAACTCAAATTAATTCCAATATTTATTCAATTAAACTTGGTATAGGCATTTTGGCAGAAATTCAAAGTCTACATTAGCAAGACAGTAGCAAAATATATATCTGGTTAGGAATTACTGGCTCTCAACTGCGTTACTCTATTAATGAGATTGAAAGTAAAGGCCAAATTATAGCCATGGCATAAAGAGGCACAGTTTAATTGGCTTCAGTGGTATGGTACACATTTGTGCCAGCTATAAGTTTTACCACGAGAGTCAGGCAGAGCAAAGTAGTCCTTTCTTCTCCACACCTTCCGTTAACACTGACCAGCTGTCATTCCCACCACAAAAATTACTTGATTCCATATACATGTCATTTCTGATCCATGCACAGCATAGGCCTTACGCCAGCTCCTGCTGTGGGTGGCTTGGCAGGGAGCTCCATTAAGACCTGAATTACCAGCACACATAATCACCGATGTCAGTTGTTAAACATGAGGCAGTTAAGTCAAAGGGTAAAGCAGAGTTTAATGTTTTGTTGTCTAAAGCATCTAACTGGATGCAGAAAAGATTTGCTAATGCCTATAAGCATTTTAGCACTGAAATCGGAAAAGTTGGAATACTACAGGAAACACCTTCCATGTTTAAGGGAAGACAAGGAGTAAATAGCTGAAAACAGTAAAGCAGGTTTAGGCAGGTAAAGTAATACTGTGTTCTCAGATCCTTTTACATTGGAGTAATCCAGATACACTTTTGTTGCCACTTTCACTTGGCTTTGATATAAAACTTTCCAAAATGGTTTATGTGTGGATTTATAGTAATAAAAACATAAAGCATATTTCTAATAGCAGTGTATATTCATGAGTTTCCTAGGCATATGTAATGACTGTTGAAACTATTCACGAGCAGTATCTTCTGTTTAAAGACTATGAAATCCATTCTATACTATTAATTAATGCTATCATTATTGCATGTATTCTCTGATGGAGTTTGCTGGGGTAGACCCTCCTGCTTCACACTAAAATACGATGTTCTCATTAAATCCGATAACAGTATGGGATTAGACAGTAATGCTAACAGACCACGTAGCTGTCATGGACTGTTAATATCATCACCTGACATATTGTATTTTAGAAACTATTTGATTATAAAGGAAGTCTAATGATCTCACTTTTCCTAGGAACATCTTTCCTTACCTAGCCTTCTAACAGAAGAATACTTTTCAAACTGTATAACAGAGGCAATCTTTGAATGTATCTTTGGATATTCTTTGGCATATTGTTGGCTAAGAATATTCACCTACTCATTACTTAATAGCTTTAAGCTTAACTTCTTTTTTGACCCATTATATGTAATTTTTGGTGGCCAGAATAGCTCTGCATATGTTAAGTACACACTTGCTATTTAGGCATTAATGTTCACATTCACAAGCTCCCATTAGATTTGCTAACGTATGACATTTCAGATAATTTTTTCCATTTGAACTAGCTAATTCTAGTCCCTTTTTTTCTGGATTCTGTGTGTGGTGGGTTGACCCTGGCTGGAGGCCAGGTGCCCACCAAAGCCACTCTCTCACTCCCCTCATTCACCAAACAGGGGAGAAAAGGCATAATGAAATGCTGGTAGGTCAAGATAAGGACAGGGAGAGATCACTCACTAATTATCGTCATGAGCAAAACAGACCGAACTTAGAGAGGGAATTCATCTAATTTATTACTAGGCAAAACAGAGTAGAGGAATGAGAAAATAAAATCAACTCTTAAAACACCTCCCCCCACCCCTCCCATCTTCCCGGGCTCAACTTCACTCCCGGCTTCAACCTTCCCCCCCTCAGCGGCACAGGGGGATGGGGAGTGGGGGTTACGGTCAGTTCATCACACGTTGTTTCTGCCGCTTCTTCATCCTCAGGGGGAGGACTCCTCTCATCGTTCCCCTGCTCCAACATGGAGTCCCTCTCACGGGGTGCAGACCTTCAGGAGCAAACTGCTCCAGCGTGGGTCCCCCACGGGGTCACAAGTCCTGCCAGCAAACCTGCCCTGGCGTGGGCTCCCCTCTCCACGGGTCCACCGGTCCAGCCTGGAACTTGCTCCAGCATGGGCTTCCCACGGGCCGCAGCCTCCTTCAGGTGCCTCCACCTGCTCCGGCGTGGGGTCCTCCACGGGCTGCAGGTGGAATCGCTACACCCCCTCATCTGTCCTCCATGGGCTGCAGGGGGAGAGCCTGCTTCACCATGGCCTTCACCACGGGCTGCAGGGGGATCTCTGCTCCGGCGCCTGGAGCTCCTCCTCCCCCTCCATCTGCACTGACCTTGGTGTCTGCAGAGTTTCTTACATCTTCTCACTCCTCTCTCCGGCTGCAAAAGCTCTCTCTCTCTAAGTGTTTTTCTACTTCTTAAATATGTTATCACAGAGGTGCTGACTGGCTTGGCCTTGGCCAGCGGTGGGCCCGTCTTAGAGCCGGCTGGCATTGGCTCCATCAGACACAGGGGGAGCTTCTAGCAGCTTCTTACAGAAGCCACCCCTGTAGCCCCCCCGCCACCAAAACCCTGCCACGCAAACCCAACACACTGTGGTTGAGCTTCTTTACCTATGAACAAAGCCACCAGCCAGTCTGAGGATGATGTGTCTTTTTGATGGTTTAATACCTCAAAATCTTCCTGGGAACCCTAAGCAGTAAAGAGGTAGGAAATATTTTCTACAAATTATGTACCTTTCATCTTGGTCTTGTACAGATAGATATTTGAGCCAATGAGGAGAGGTGCCATGCTGGACCTTGTTCTCACCAACAAGGAGGGCCTGGTAGGGAATGTCAAGCTCAAGGGCAGCCTTGGCTGCAGTGACCACGAAATAGTGGAGTTCAGGATCCTCAGGGCAGTGAGGAGGGCACACATCAAGCTCACTACCCTGGACTTCAGGAGAGCAGACTTTGGCCTCTTCAGAGATCTGCTTGGTAGAATACCATGGGACAAAGCCCTGGAGGGGAAGAGGGGCTCAAGAAAGCTGTTAGTATTCAAGGATCACCTCCTCCAAGCTCAGGAGCGATGCATCCCAACAAAGAAGTCAGGCAAAAATGCCAGGAGACCTGCATAGATAGACAAGGTGCTCCTGGACAAACTCAAACACAAAAAGGAAGCCTACAGAGGGTGGAATCAAGAGCAGGTAGCCTGAGAGGAATACAGAGAAACTCTCCGAGCAGCCAGGGATCAGGTTAGGAAAGCTAAAGCCCTGATAGAATTAAATCTGGCCAGGGACATCAAAGGCAACAAGAAAACCTTCTATAGGTGTGTCAGTGATAAAAGGAAGACCAGGGAAAACATGGACCCTCTCCAGAAGGAAACAGGACATCTGGTTACCCGGGATATGGAAAAAGTTGGGGTACTCAAAGACTTTTTGCCTCAGTATTCACTGGCAAGTGCTCTAGCCACACCGCCCAGGTCACAGACGCCAAAGGCAGGGACTGGGAGAATGAAGAACCACCCATTGTAGGACATGTAGGAGAAGATCAGGTTTGAGACCATGTAAGGAATCTGAAGGTGCTCATGGACCTAATGAGGTGCAGGTCCTGAAGGAACTGGTGGATGAAGCTGCTAAGCCACTCTCCATCATATCTGAGAAGTCCTGGCAGTCTGTTGAAGTGCCCACTGACTGGAAAAGGGGAAACATAATCCCCATTTTTAAGAAGGGGGAAAAAGGAATACCTGGGGAACTACAGGCTGGTCAGTCTACCTCCGTGCCTGGCAAGATCAGGCAGCACATCCCCCTGGAAACTATGCTCTGGCACATGGAAGATAAGGAGGTGATTGGTGACAGCTAACATGGCTTCACTAAGGGCAAATCATGCCTGACAAACTTAGTGGCTTTCTACAATGAGGTTACAGCGTTGGTGGATAAGGGAAGAGTGACTGACATCATCTACCTGGACTTGTGCAAGGCATTTGACACCGTCCCGCATAACATCCTTGTCTCTAAATTGGAGAGATATGGATTTGATGGATGGACCACTCAATAGATAAGAAATTGGCTGGATGGTTGCACTCAAAGAGTTGCAGTCAATGACTCAATGTCCAAGTGGAGACCAGTGATGAATGGCGTTCCTCAGGGGTCGGTACTGGGACTGGCACTGTTCAACATCTTTGTCAGCAGCATGGACAGTGGGACTGAGCACACCCTCAACAACTTTGCTGACAACACCAAGCTGTATGATGCGGTCAATGCACTGGAGGGAAGGGATGCCGTCCAGAGGGACCTTGACAGGCTGGAGAGGTGGGCCCGTGCGAACCGCATGAAGTTCAACAAGGCCAAGTGCAAGGTCCTGCACATGGGTCGGCGCAATCCCAAGTACAACTACAGGCTGGGTGGAGAATGGATTCAGAGTAGGCTTGAGGAGAAGGACTTGGGGATGTTGGTTGATGAGAAGCTCAACATGAGCTGGCAGTGTGCGCTTGCAGCCCAGAAAGCCAACCGTGTCCTGGGCTGCATCAAAAGAGGTGTGACCAGCAGGTCGAGAGAGGTGATCCTGCCCCTCTACTCTGCTCTTGTGAGACCCCACCTGGAGTACTGCGTCCAGCTGTGGGGGACCCCAGTACAGGAGACACATGGAGCTGTTGGAGAGAGTCCAGAGGAGGGCCACAAAGCTGATTGGAGGGCTGGAGCACCTCTCCTGTGAGGACAGGCTGAGAGAGTTGGGATTGTTCAGCTTGGAGAAAAGAAGGCTCCAGGGAGATCTAATTGTGGCTTACCAGTACCTGAAGGGGCCTACAGGAGAGATGGTGAGAGACTGTTTGCAAGGGCATGTAGTGATAGGATGAGGGGTAATGGCTTTAAACTGAAAAAGGGTAGATTTAGACTAGATATTAGGAAGAAATTCTTCCCTCTGAGGGTGGTGAGACACTGGCACAGGTTGCCCAGAGAGGTTGTGGATGCCCCCTCCCTGGAAGTGTTTAAGGCCAGGTTGGATGGGGCTTTGGGCAACCTGGTCTGGTGGAGGGTGTCCCTGCCCATGGCAGCAGGGGGATTGGAACTAGATGATCTTTAAGGTCCCTTCCAACCTGATCCATTCTATGATTTAATAATTTAGAAGGTGAATTTTTATGCATATTTTCCTTTCCACATCTTAATAGACCTCTTCTTTGAAGTCCAAAATTACTAGGTCCCAAAAAACCCCATATTTTTGACTCTATGTGAAGCAGTGTCTCTGAAGTATAAGCCAGGAAACCCTGTGGCTGTTTTATTTGACCTTCAATAACAGAATCTTTTCAGATTTATTTAGCTATGTAGATGAAAGAAAAAATATAAGATAAGAAGCCAAGTTCACAAAGAAGAGACATCCATGGCTTAGACAGCATGAAAGGCTCATTCTATGCTTATCATGGGGAATGACAGAGACTCCCAAATGCATGTCCAAGTTTTGCCACTGACTTGCCACTACCTTTGCACATGTCCTAGGTTTAACACCACTGAGGAGTATTCTGAGTGTTTGGGTCATGAGTCTAAAGTGGGAAACTAAATTCTTAGGTTAGTCTTAAGTTCAGTGGTCTCTGCAGCCTAAGGGATAGTAAACACATGTTCATGTAGATGGCACTCAGAATGGTCCCATATATAGAGGCTTAGGTAAAAGTACTTACCCAGCCTCAGACACAAGTGTGCGTAACACATGCATAGCCTTTAAGTCAATCTCGAAATAATTGTCTAATAATGTATGACTCATGAGTTTTAGAAGGGCTTATATCCCCGCAGGTTTATTTTTGCTGGGAAGGCAAAGGGATGTGCTTCACATCTCCAGTAAAACATTGGTTTGTGTTCCAATGTTTGGTGTGCTTCTGGTATTGTGAGAAATAGTCACCAGATGATTTCCAAACATAGGGAAAACAGGTTCTTCCCACACTTCAGTTTTGGGTAGAGCTGAACTATTTTGTGTGAATTTTATCGACTTTAGACCAAGACACACATCTGGTAAGAAAATTTGTAGCTCAGTTGCTGAAAATTCAGAAAACTAATTGCAAGTTGAAATAGAAATATGTGAAGGAATAGAATCATCTTATTACTAAAAGAGTCTTCTGAAACCTGCATTTTACTTGCAAGAGATCTTGAAAAAGCAGTCACATAAAAACAATTGCTTAGTAGTTTCTAATTACATTATCAGGATACACTTGTCACTGAGATTATATGCTGCAGTAAGTGCAATAATAAATAATATCAGAAAAGGATTTGCTGAAGAAATTCCAAAGGCTGAATCGTCATTTTTGTTAAAATAATTACATTGGGAAGAGTTTCAAAATTAGGAGAGAAGCCATTCACTTAACCATGTAGAAAGGATTAGACAGTGGTGGTGGTATATTGAGATAGTCTTTGGCCCATCCTCAACATAGCTGAGTATGTGAGTACTCACAAAATTCTTAGCTCAGCGGGAATTTTCTACATTAAGTTTTGATGTTGTTCATCTTAATTCCTCCCTTAAGTAACATCTATTGGGGGACATTTTTCAAGTTAGACAGTTCATAGATTTCTTTCTTTATTTTTACATGATCAGCTGCTGTTAAAATTGAGAAATGAAAGGCTAAATCTTAACCAAATGGGGAAAAGGGATGGAGAATGTGGGCTGCCTGTATGAAAGAATATGTAGGAGGACAAAAATCTCTGTAGCACCAGAACTGACATGAAACTTCCCTGTCCCTGGAGTAGCTCATGACATTTAAAGCCATGGGATTGTGCATGGAATTTGTCCATCTTGCTGAAAACAAATCCAGACCCAGAGGATCTCATTTTCCTCTCGCATAGAAGACATTACCTTTTTATTGATGGAAATCAAAGTGATCATTTATATGCCTGAAAGAGTAGAGAGCCAGGGCCAAGAAATTTTGCTTTTCTAATTTCCTCCTTTCTGGAGTTTTCATGTGGGGAGGTATCATTAAGCATATATAATGCAAGAGGCTAATAATAAAAGTACATTGTCTGTAGACTATTATACTCTACCATGAAAAGAATGCTTGTTCTTTAAGGCAAGGTTTCAAGATCCCAGACTGGAGGGATAAGTCCTCTGGTGTCCTATTAATTTATGCCACAGAAGTAGACAGGCAGACTTGTGCACTGTACTATTTCCTATGGAAGAAGGTCTAAAAGATGAATTGGGAAGCTATAATTCCCTGCAGGAACCCATATGTGAGTTAGAAGGGAAACTGGATTAAGATACTAAGAAAACTGTACTTATTCTTCCTGCTAACTACTTCTCTGGGGAATAATGAAGATGCTGAATTTATCAGGCTTGAATCTGGAAAGAACTTCACAGAACTAAAAAAATTATTTGGAGGTAAGTGTTTTGGCCATACTTTTGACATTCCTGTGGTAAACATACAGAAATCAAAGATAAAATGCACATTTATGCTGGATCATGTCCCATCTGCAGTTAACTGCTCATTTTAATTTTGAATTCCTGCTTCAGTACTATCTCCACTTAATGAAACACATTTTCTTTCTAATTTGTAAAATCCAACCTCAGAATATTCTAGTAGCCTTGGCTCAGAGAAGTGTGAAATGCAACTAAGCAGTTGGAAAGGAGGCTTGGTGGAGATGTCCTATTCATGGATTAATTTAGTTGAACAACTAAATCTAAACTATGAAGTTTTTATTATGTATTTCATTCCATAAGAAGATTTATTACTACCCTGTTTTTTCAGTGGTGTCTGATATCAGCTTTAGGCTTCATTATTATTGTAAAAGCTGGTTGGCAAATTAAGATTTTCCTAAAAGTATTTGAAATATATTTCAAATACAGAAATACTTTTCAAAACCATTTTTTTTTTCTTGAGGGATTCACCAGTTAGTTAGAAGGAAAACCGTGGTTAATTTGACAAATGTCTGGGATCTTCCATAGATACATTACCAACATACTGCTTTCACCTGTTGCAAAACCTAAAAGCGTTTATGAGTTATACTCAGAGGTGACTAAGCCTGGTCTGTCGTTGACTATCAGACAGTAACATGTAGACCAAGGAAACAGACAGGAAGTTAGAAATTCAGACAGTCTGGGTAAACACAGACACCACATTTCACTCTCACATTATGTCAACAGGAAGACTGTTACAAAGTGATAAAAATATACCAGACAAATGGCTGGTGTAACCTGCTTTCAGGCTTCTGCTTTTCCTATAAAACTTTAACATTACATTAAAATGTTCTTTACCGGCATCTCACCCATTTGAAAGTGCAGAATATTTCATGTGCTAAAGGATGGCAGATGGTCTGGCTAGTTCTAGTAAAAAGGTCTAGGAACCTTTGAATTGGATCATCCAACTTTGAGTTTAGTGGAAGCTGAAAGAGCAATGAGAAACTTCTTCAGTCAAGTGATGCTTCTTTAAGGATCACTGAGATTAACATGTAATGTAAGCATCTAGTGTTTGATAAGCATTTGGAGACCCTTAGATGGAAAATGTTATTTAAATTTAAAGGATTATATCCATGTATTTATTCATAAGAGAAGCTGAAGTGGGACTGGCTTTCTGTCAAAAACTGTCAAACAAAAATAGGATTCCTTCTGGAGAGTTGTCTTGAGGATTCCTCCTGCTGCCTCAGAGATTTATGTGGAAAGATTTATAAGTATATTATGGGCCAGTAGGTAGTACACAGGACAAGAAATGGGAAGAATTATATTCTACTAACACCTCTGACCTTACTTATTTTGTGATCTTGGACATGTCATTCTGCCTTTTCTTTCGCGTCTATTGTCAAACTTTTCTCCTTTTGCAAATTTGCAAGGGCAAAGGAAGGAGAGGGGGCTTAAGAGTGCCAATACTGCAATAGTACAATTCCCAGTGGTGTTACAAGAATGCCTTCATTGATTTATAGTTTCCTTCAACCTCCATCTAATGTCTTATCAGAGGCAGTGACTGTCACCTAGTATGTATCTTTGTGACGAATTAAAAAATGAAATCTGATGATTCTATACATGTTAGTGTAATATTATTATTACTGTTACGTACCTACTGATATAAGAATTTCCTAGCTGTACATTAGTGTTGCAGACTGCAAGTGCATGTAACTGGGAGATCTCCTGGCCATATGTATATGTCAAAACCAGACAGCAGTCTCATTGTGGTTAGAGAAAGTCGGGCTGTACAGGGGCTGTAATGCATTCTTACAGGTCCCTAATCTGAACAACAGGGTGATCAGGAATCCCAGCAGGTTTATGTAGGTAATAAGTTATTTCTTTTCAGAATGTGAACAAGACATAGATCACACATATTTTTGTTCTTGAGAAGCACACTAAGAAATGGATGCATAAGGAAGATTGTACAGATTCCCTTTTAGTTAGCTGCATGTGACTGTAAAATAGTCATATTCAGAACAATCAGATTATAGATTAACCTGTCCATGAAAAATTCATGCTTTGACTTTTCCTTTATACATTATGCTTTATTGATTTTTAAATGTCATGAAAAGGAGATGTAATTATTTAGCACAGAAAAAAACACGTTTAGATCTTTCAATAAACAGAGGACACAGAAGACTCATAATAAGAAATGACAGATCTTATTTCAAATATTATGGAAAATAAAAAAAGAAGGAAAATAATAACAATTTAATGGTTATAAACCAGATCAAGGAAGATAATACAAAATGCTTTCTGCAATTATTTAATTGTGGGTTTTGTGTATATTTTTCATGTATTTTTTACTTTGTGTTCCTGTTTATTAAAGCCAGTACAAAATAATTTTTCTGGTCAAAATATTTGCGAACAGAGAATACAAGGTCACATCTATGAAAACAACCTGAAATCTAAATTTAAGTTTGCATGTGTGAGGATTTGCAGTAGAGCTGCTTGGGTGTTTATCCAATCAGGAAATAAGAACAGTACCATGTGTCTTTGCTGATCAAGGCATCCAACACATGAATACTCTGTAAAAACAATTCATATTCAGTCCATAAAAGTAACAACTTTTTTAAGAAGCTATTTTAATTCTGAATATTGAATAAATTTGAAAGAACTGCAATCTGCTCACAGATATGCCATAAAAAAAGGATTTAGATAAATTATTCATAACAAGCCATTCACCCATCTATGTTCTAAACAATATCCATCAATATCCAGTGTTCCTGGAGGTGTTTATATAACAGAAAAATGTGTAAATATAGCTATAAGAGTGGAGCGCTCTATGTTATGCTTGACAAAAGTAAAGAGCTTGTTACTTTACCTATAACCCACAATTAAAAAAAAAAAAATTAGTCAAGGAACTTTTAGAATACAATTTCCAGATTTTATTGGCATGATATTATTCCATAGATCAGTTGTGTAGGGAGCAGTTCAACAGCTGTGTCCCTTATCTGACAGTGGTTATGCGTCATGACCCTTGGTATAGTTAAAATATACCAACCAAAATTTCAAAATGAAATAATGTTTTCCCCAAAGTACTGAAGCACTCTAATCTGCTGAAACTGCTGCTGTATTGGACAAGAGAAAAATAATTGTACATATATTCACATAGAGAATGAGACCTAAACTGTATATTTGGATGTGTGTGGCTAGGTCTTAGATTCATAGCTGACAGCAGGACTGCAGAGAAATATGGACACCCCCAGCAGAAACAATACAACATAACAACAATTTGGTCTTGTTTAAAGTAATAAAGCCAAAATCTGGATCCTGATATAGCACATGAATAATGTTCGAGGACATTAGTCCTCCTTTTCTCCCCCACACACCAATCCGTGCCTACAATTGTATAGAAGTAGTGACACAGAAACAAATTCTGAGGCATCTGATCTCTGTTGTGCAATTATTTCTGGGTTTTAGCCCTTATTTTCCTGAAAAACCCAAAGTGATGGTCCAACATTCCCCCTGGAAAAGCCATACTATGTCTGTGGAAGAAATGTAAAATAAATAAACCTCACAGTGAACATTTAAGGAACCTCTACAACTTAGGAATTTTTGGGATGTCATGTCTGTGAAATGACATCTGTATTAACAAACTCACGTCTATACAAATAGAAACAAATGTGTCCTACAATTATACATCTTATGCTACAGACAAGGACCGCAGGTTGCCTCTTGGAAGTCTGTCTTTGGAAAAAAGTGTCACTGAATTATCTTCTCTATGATCTACATATGTGAAGAGAAGGTTACAGTTGTTTGCTTCCTTTCAAAGGGCTAGAATTTAGAGCAGGAAAATTTCTCTAGTGGTCGCATACTGGAAGTTTGTGTTACTACAGGGACTGAAGAATAGCAGACACTCCCAGGAAGACTACAACAAAAAGAGTTTGGTAGAGGAAGAGCATACTGACTGGTTTCTGACTGCAGGAATAGCCAAAGTCAAACGAAACTGGTAAAGATAGATCAGCAAAAAAGACTATCATGCTTCAGAAGAGAAATTAGAATTGTGGTCAACATCCCAGAGGATCTAGCTGGAGAGAAATGCCCTAGATTGGGGAAGAAACATAGGCAAATAAGTATGTATTTTGCATGTTATTTTGTCTAAATCTGTACACTTTCTGTACTAGCAAAAGAAAGCATCAGGTGTGGTTAGTGACATTAGGTGTCAGTGTCTTTGTTTTCAACTGTCTCCCATTACCTAAGTGCTCTGTTCTGTGTGAGGGAAAAGTTAGGAGTCTTAAGAAAACCCCCCAAAACAGACAAAAAAAACCCCAAAAAACATTTAAGCAGCCAACAAAGCCAGGAGCTTACCTATAGGGGAAGAAGTGGGGCTGAAGTCATCCCCTTGCCTCGGGCTGCAGAGCCTGACTCAGAACTGTAAGGTGGCATCCTGATCTTTTCAAGATCCCCTTTTGTCTGAAACTATCTGTCACTATTCTGGTGAGTACTGAGCAATTAGGTCTTTAGCAGGACTTCTAATTTTAAAATGTGCAAAGTCTCAAAGCATTTTATGAGAAATATGATAATTAGGGTTTTACATACTATGAGTGTACATTCATGAGTTTGCAGCACAGCAGACTTTATCTCTGGGAATTTGCCTGGTGAAAGTAAAGGGATTCAGTTTCTTTTTGTTTTACAATTCAAAGACCCTGATATACTTCAAAGACTTCCACGTTTTGAGGCTACAGGTAGTTACCACATCTCAATACGAAGCTTTATTGTCAAGCATATCTGCTTGTTTTTCCATGACTTAAACTTCCTACCGAACAAAGAGAGGTTTCATTTCCAGTATAACATTTTTCATTGTTTAGGATTTTCTGTGGGAGGAAAATCATCATTGTGTTGATCGAGGAAACTGGTTATAAAATAATATTAATTGCATCATAAATGAGATTCATGCAGTACTGAGAGGCTTGGTTTTAGGGCAGCTAGATTGTGAGGAGAATCCGTAAAGGAACAGGTTTCTCTAGCTTAATGCTCTTGGGTTACAGCCGATGTTAACCTTAGGAGACTTATAGGTCTACACACACATTTGTGTTAATATTGAGTAAAAAATATAAAGAAACTTTTCTCTGGCTGACTTATTGAAAAGATGCATCCTTAGCATAAAAGAACATACAGCACTTGCTATTTATGCTCCTGAGAGCAGTAAACTTTCTATTTTGCAAAAGAGAAAACTTAAGCTGAGAGAGAACATCCTTGAGAGATGTGGGAACAGTACTAGCCCTTTCTGTGTAACACCAGGCTACAAGGACATATGACAATGGGATCTCGTAGAGGGACTGACAATTAAAGGGAAGGCATCTTCCTTGTCCTTTCCCATGCAGTTTCAGATTTTTGGTTTTAAACATTTAGTAAATTATCTTATCAAATTTAAGGGGGAGTGTGGTACAATATTTTTGTTGTCTTGTAATTACTTGAGTGAGTCTGGATTCCTAAGACCTGTCAGACAAGGGACATTTGTCTGACTTCAGTCAAAGTTGTTAGGTAATGTCTGAAAGAGCAGAAGGTACTTGAAGAGAATGTTCCATCAACTAGTATACATAGTACCTGGAGTCACATATGGTATGAGCTTTGAATTGTAGCTACCACTGAGGCCATCAACACAGCTGATTAGACATGATTGGATGGGGGATGTAAATCTGACTGCTAAAAATAGTAAAATAGGATTGGAGAGATGTATCCTGGAAAACTAATCTAATTTCTAGTTTTTAGAAGCACCAAAGATTTTTTTAAGAAGAGGTTATATTATATAAACCACTTACTATCTTTTTTAAAGTGATCAGCAGGAGGATTATTGCCTTCTAGAAGAGGTGGACAGGACACCTTGAGCCACCACTACCTGTTCTTAAATTCATTGGGAAGGAGACTGAAAGCTTGTAGAAGTTTCAATACCGGTTCCTTCTGCATTAGATTGTTTTGTCAGGGAGGATTCATCTCACTAGATAAGTGTACATTGAACAAATATGTGATGTCTGGCTTTCTCAGGGTCATCAATTCTTCAGTCCATTCAGATCTTATCATCATTCTGACTTGGATAATGGTCCCATTTCAAGTTTTGCATTTTTCCTTTTCAGAGAAAGAAAAATACCACAAAACCAGTCTGCTGGTTTGGAAGACAAAATATGATACAGATTTATTGTGTTTTTTACTATTATTTCCAGTGGTACTAATGTAGCTTCTATCTTTTGTATTTCAAAAAGCTTTATTTTTCTATTGTCATGCTGGAGTTCTCCTTTTCTGAGAAATGAGATGAATCTGTTTGCTGTCTTCTATGCACTTATTGTCTTCTGTGATCACTAACTAAAGAGATTCTACAGGAGTACAGTTGAGGTTGAATTCCCAAAGTGATCCTACACACAAGAGCATAGATTAATCTTTTCCTGAAAAGCAAAGTGGGCAAGTTGGTAGAAAATTTCACTCAGAATTAGTTTTCCAGGTTCCTAATTTTTCCTTGTAGATTTTATTAATTTGCCATTCAAAACATTTTCTGTGGAAGTCTTTGAACTTGGGCTCTGAAAACTGAATTCTGCCAAAGTTGTTCATACTTTCCACTGCTGACTGATAGCTCTTTAGAAGTAGTCTGTCATACACAGTTTGTCAGAAAAGTGAATCTTGAATACATTTGTGACAACTTTTCATTTTTACTTTGTAAGGGTCATTTTTTTTTTCCAGAATTCAGACCAGACTTAAACATCTGTGCCCAGTACTCAAAATCTGAAAGACTGAGGCTAGATGCACATCTGTTAGATGGGTTAACACAATCCAAATACCTGCAACCAGATGAGAAAAGATGCCAACCTGATGCCATCTCATTAATAGACTATCCAGTATATTAGTATAAAAATTACACTATTTCAATATGAATATGTGTAGACAAAATTCTCGGTACTATTTTTTAAAGTAAAGAATAAATGTAGAAAAGCAAAAGGAAAGCATGATTAATCTTGCATGTCATGTTCTGTAATGCATGATAGCTTTGTGGTGTTGTGAGGATCAGTGATTGGAGGACTAGAGCATGTGAACCTTAAATGTGTTAACTTCCCATTTCCATGCTTTTCTATGAGGCATTCTATTAGTAAAAAAAAAAATTTGAAAGGAGTTGCCTGTCCAAGAAAGCCAAGACCTTCTTTTTGAATAATAGACAGAAAAGATGATTCTGACTTCATCATAGCAGAAATCTATAATGCCTAGATGAAGTCTACTGTCTACTAACACAGTTTTCTGTTTTATATTCTATTTCATGGATGTAAAGTAATGTTGTATTAATTTACAATTATAATTTCTGGGTGTAAAATGCTGCATTTCATTGAATGTATTGCACAGGAAAGAACAGAAAATTTGATTTTTTTGCATATCACATACAAGAACATTTGTTTTAAGCTATCAGTGTGTGAATTGAAAGATCATAGTATCAGGATTTTATGCAGAGCAGTTTGTCCTTAGCAATCTGAAGCTGTCCACATTGGTAGTGTAAATGATTACACTTTCTCATAGCATAAATGGGCTTTTGAAATGATCCCATGATATCCCTTATGTATCCTACTGTTTTTCCTTTATTCTGTGTGTTTTCTAATTTTTATCTATATGTATGGGTTAATCTTTATTTGTGGTCTCACCTACATCCCACATAATGTGAACACCATTATAGAATCGTAGAATCTCTTAAGTTAGAAGGCACTCATAAGGATCATCAAGTCCAACTGCCTGCTCCATGCAGGACTACCTAAAGCTAAACCATATGACTAAAAGCGTCATTGAGATGGTCCTTGAAGTCCGATAGGGTTGGTGCCATGACCACTTCCCTGAGGAGCCTGTTCCTGTGACCAACCACCCTCTCAGTGAAGAAACTTTTGTAATGTCCAACTTGAACTTCCCCAACTGACACAGCTTCATTCCATTTCCTCATGTCCTGTGGCTGGTAACCAGAAAGAAGACATAAGCATCTCCTCCTCCACTACCACCTTTGAGGAAGTCATAGACTGCGATGAGGTCACCCCTCAGCCTTCTCCAAGCTGAAGAAGCCAAATGACCTCAGCCGCTCCTCCATAAGTCTTGCCATCAAGGCTTTTTGTGATCTTGGTCGCCCTCCTCTGGACATGCTGTCATAGTTTGATGTCCTTCATACATTGAGGCACCCAAAACTGCACACAGTACTCAAGATGGGGCTGCACCAGTGCAGTGTAGAGTGGGACAATCACATCTCTCAAACAGCTTGCTGTGCTGTGCTTGGTGCACCCGAGGACACAGTTGGCCCTTTTGGCTGCCAGGGCACACTGTTGACTCATATTCAACTTGCCATCAACCCCCCCACCCCACCCCCCCGATCCCTTTCCGCAGGGCTGCTCTCCAGCCTCTCATCCCCCAATTTGCATGTACGAGAGACTGGAGAGCACCCTCTTGTACAGTCACAAACTGTCCCTTTCCACAAGCAGTATAGGAAGTGTAGTAGGGTATTGGCCAAACTGAACTTGTATCCACATGATTGGTGCTTTAAAAAGCAATCAGATGTGCTTACCTTTTTCTTCCATTAGAAGTGACTGCAGTGAGATTCTTATTACTTCTCCGAGGATTTTTTTTTTTTTTTTTTAATCCTCTCAGTGTTTTTTCCACTGGGGACTGCTTAAAATAGAATTTTTCCTTTCTGAAGTGGATGTACTGGATCTTTCTTTGTTATAAGACAGGGAAAAGTAGCAAAGTACAGATCAGATACATCGGAGAAACTGTAGAAGAAAAAGATAATGAATTTGGTGTCTATGCTCAAATGAGAGGGCAACCTTCACCTGTCATCTTCTGAAGCTTTCTCCTTTACTATTGAGAGCCACAGTTGTGCTTCGATGTTTACACACAGTGGAAGAGCTCCAGTAGAGGATGCCGTAAAAAACCCCCATCATCCATCCCAGGATACCTTTAAACTCAAGACTGAAGAAGTTTGAGTTAAATCTCTACTGCAAATCAAGCAAGGAAAAGAACCCCTATCTGGAAATCGAGTCATACACATGCATGTTGACTTAGCTTTCAGGACATCTTTGCACTGTTTGCTTGTTCAATAGTCACATTGTAATTAAAATTGTATGGCACATTGGAAAAGACTGAGTGGAATCACTGTAAGAATGACCTGTACTGGAAAAAGAAAGACCTTGGTTGCCAGCAGCTATAAGCCTTGATTTTCAGGGACTGTAAGGTGTAAGCAGCTAGAATGTATGGAAATTAATTTTCATGGGCTTCAGGGGCTTCAGTTACTGAGGGCTATGAGGCCTGGATCATCATGCAATGCTAGTTTCCTGAGAGCTATAGGGTTTGATCTGTCAGAGAAAGTTGCAGCTGTGACCAAAATACACTGAACTGTGATTTATTGCTGTCACCCAACATATGCATGGTTCCACTTTTTAGCAGGCAACTGTCAGGGGTTTGCACAACTAGCCAGCTAAGATATCCCTCTTGGTTTGGCTCTTCTAATTCAGTGAATTAGCAGCCATTCATAGCTCTGGTTTCATATGGGTTCCACATCTGCTTTTCTGACATTCATTCTCTTTGCTGTCACAAGGGTCATGAAACATACTCCTGGCAAAGAGGATCCATGTGAGGAAGTAGTGACCAGATTCAAGCTGAAGACTGAAACTGTTCCGTTTTCCATACTTTTCACTTAGCCAGCTGCTCTTACACCATACTGGAAAAAGCTCTGGAAACAACAAATATTGCCTGTGAACTGTTCTATAACACCAGGTATCATAAAGCTGGTAGGGTATGTAATATAAATCTGAATTAATATTAATTATCTGTAGTTATTAAGCAGATAAACTAGTAACACAAACATGCCCAGGACCCTTCTCTGACTTGAGGCTAACTGACGTAGGGTATGCTAGTTGAGTCCTATTAAAAGCTCTTGAACTTCAGAAGAGGCTACTGGAAATATTCTCCAGCTTGCCCGGCAATTGTTTGAAAGAGTGTGGTGTTGGCCAAAACTCAGTCAGACACAACTGTAACAAGTTAGTAGTAAGACAAACAAATTTAAGAGCTCAGAAATGTTCCTTGTAACTGTTGCATGTGCCCTGTATATTATGGCTTGCTTGCCTGATATCAGCCAGAGAAGAATTATGGAAGATATGGACATGAACTAGTTGCTGAACCATCCATAAATGACTGCAGCAAAGTGTTGGCAGTGACCTGCAGCTGTCGTGACAACTGAATAATATCCCTTCTTGTTGATAAATTACTGAACCTAACATGGAAGCAGAGGGGGAGAGGAAAAAGGACAGAAAACAGGGTAATAGATATGTATATACAACCCAACAGTAGCATGAACATAGCTGATCACGAAGGAAAAGTTTGCTGTGATTTTGGGTGTCTCCATCACTTAGAAGCGTCCTGGAACTAGATTCCTTAAAACGGGGGCTATCGTCTCTGGAACTGCATTATGGGAAATCTTGTTTCTCAATATAAACTGGTATTTCCAGTTTCTAAATATCTCTTCTGCCCATTGATGACTCTGTAATCAGTTATCTTCTGCACTAAATGAGGAGCGACCTCAGTACAAGTCTCCACAAATGTGAATTCTCCCTCAATTGGCTCTCCTCCCACATTTGTAGCAAGATCATCTGCCATTAGTTATTTGTTCTTCTCAGAAACTCAGAGGCTGAGTGCAATAGGAAGCCATTCATCACCATGCTGAAGGTCAGTTCAACCTCCTGTAATTTAATTTCTTCATGTACTTCCTCTCTCTGTATCTGTTCCGTGGTAAACAAGACAGCTTGCTCCCATACATCAGTTTGACCATAGTTGGGCAGAGATCAAGTCTTTTGCTGCAGCTACTTTATGTTCATCTTGTAAGAATGGGCTACAGATGAAAATAAGATTTGGACTGGCCATTCCACAGTGTGGATAGTCACCTAGACCAGCAGTATTGTGTTACTGCTCTTTTAAAGGAGCATGCTTCTCAGGCACTGGTCCGCTTTGGCACTTAAAGAAAACCACACAGCAGGGCTGGCATTCTGGGCTGCATACAGCTCACAGAGGAGGAGTTGAATGAACTGCAGATTAAGATGCACTGATTGCTTAAGACTGATATAAGATTAAGTCTACGAGTAACAAGGTCAGAAAATCTCAGTTGCATGCTCTTGCTTATTTAGCAATATAATTTAACATGTGATAATGAGACTGAACTTGCTCAACGCTACCATCAGATGACTGAGCAGTGCAAGCATTAACTTGTTAGTGCTAGTTGTCTTCTTTCTCTGCTAATAACTTCTCTGTTTTGTGAATGTTTCATTATTATGCATCATAATATTGTAAATATTATTTACTCAGTTATGTTAATTAAACCAAGGGCAATATGACTACCTACTATTATTTTTTTTGCTGCTGCTTCTTAGGTTTAATATAGGTTTTGTGGGCCCAAAGTAAGTGGTTTACAGCTTTCTTATATGGCCTCATAAAAGACATTCCCTCTCCTCACAAGCCTTGCTTCTATCATAGTTGGGACTGAACATTTAAGATCATTTAAGTTTGAAGGGACCTCTTGAGATTATCTGGTCCAGCCCCCTGCTCAAGTAGGGTCAGCTAGAGCAGGTTGCCCAGGACCCTGTTCAGTCACATTTTGAATACCTCCACAGAGAGAAGCTTCACAACCTCTCTGTGCCAGCATTTGACCACTCTCACAGTAAAGGAAAAAAAAAAAGTAAAAAAAAAAGTTTTCTTCTGTTCAGATTAAATTTACTGGGTTTTTTTAGTTTGTCTCCATTGTCTCTTGTTCCGTCAATGGGCACTAGACCCTGGCTCGCTCTTCTTCATTCCCTCCCATCAAGTGTTTATACACATAAAGGTACACATTTATACACACAGGTTCCCCCGCCAAGCCTTTTCTTTTCCAGGTTGAATCTTTATCTGTATAAATAAAGAAGTAATTGAGAAGGTCTAGAAGTGAAATAAAATACTCCCAATTAAAACAAAACCTTTATCTGCAGGGTTTTGGACAATACTAAGTAGGATTTTTTTATTATTATTATTTGTTTTTATAGCACTTGTATTTTTTCCCCTTCCCCCCCCCCCTTTTTTCCCCTCTTTTTTTTTTTCTTTATGGGACTTCCTTACTCAGACTTTTCATTGGAATTACTGCTATTAATTGCACCTGTTGCATCAACATCACATTGTGTCTCTAACCGAAGGAACTCTTTTTTTATTTTTATTTTTTCACATCTTCACCAATGCCTTTTTTTCCCTGTAGAAAATATGCATGTCCTGTGAGTTTTAGGAAAATCACCTTTTAGAAGGTAGACTTGATGTTTTTCTTATAGATCTTCAATAATGTGGCTACTGTTAGCAATAACCCTAGTAAAGTATAAATAAAAAGTTATTTGCAGTAGTTTTATTTCTAAATGCTAATAGCATGGCAGCAGCTCATAAATCATTAATGCTGAGTTTCTAATTATGTGCCAGCATCACAGTGGTATCCAACCTAATACCAAAAATTTACATATTCATGAATACACCCATACTTGTGCATGGAAGAATGCATAATAGAGCAGAAATCAAATAATAGTCTCCGTTTTCTCCAAAGTGTTATTTGAGTGGATTGCCTCCTTTCCTAACACCCTTCTTCCAGGTATGTACCTATGATATATACTGTCATTTCTAACAGGTTTTTTTTGGAATTAGATTTTAGACTGTAGATAGCTTCAGCTTGTCCAAAAGAATGTGTGTAGTCTGCAACGTTACGGGCAATGACTACCTCATATAATTAGTGTCCACTCCATTTCTACTTGCTGACATGAATTTTGAGTTTAAAGCCAGTTTTAGCTGGCATATGTTTAGTCTAGAACTAATGGGCTTTTATCTAAATTTTCTGTGATGTAACTTGGCATCAATGCTTTAAAAAATCTGCTCTTTTTTGAGAGGATATTTACAGTTGTCTGGAACTGGAAAAGTTTGTTTTGGACAGCGTAGGTACTTCAATAGATCAGCTATAAGGGATGACTTGTAAATCTGAGTGGTAAGGATTGGAGGAAAAAAGATGGGCTTTATTTGTTATGTTTTTGCAGAACATCACCTTAGTGGCCCTAGAAAGCATCAGTTTATTGATGTAGAAACATCTTGCCTTCTTTCCCAACCCTGAAAGAATCTAGTGTGAGAGTTTCTTTTGAGGGACAATTTTATTCTCCAGAATAAAACTTGAGTAAAACATAAAACCAAACCATTGCTTATGTTTCCTGCAGATTCACAGCCCTGGAGACTTGGAGGGTTTTGTTTGTTTGTTTGTTTCATTATGTCTGTTCGAGTGTAATACTCACTTCTTAACTTTGCTCAGTCCTTGGGTCTAATGTGGCAGCTGATCTGCAGTTGTCTTTCCAATGAGTCACTTCCTACCTCTGCAATCCGTTCCACCTTTTTCACTGGACCCATTAATTGAAAGAGATGTACTAGCTTCTGACACCCTGTCTTCTAAAGGGAGATAGGCCACCTCAGTACAAGTCACAGTCTCTGCCTGGGGCTTGTTGGCACTGCTGCAATTCAGATACTAGTGATAGTTATTTTCATTGAATGTATCTGTGACTAATTATGTGTATTTCCACATAAGCTCTTATTCAAGTATCCCTAAGCAGTTTTTGCAATTAAGAATTATTAAGATTCATATCAAACCTGCACAGTACATAATGGTAATAAGAAAATCACTATATCTAGCACTGGGCAATATCTGTTGTAGAATGTAATATCTTTTAAAAAATGATTTGCCGAGAAATTCAGAGTGCCTATTCTCTTCCCATCCGCTCCCCACCCCACCCCCCCCCCCCCCAAACTGTAAACCTATATCTCCCCCATATGTGAAGCATAGTGGCATAGACTCCTTGCTACTCCACTAGCCAGATGCTATTGGTCAGAGAATAGAGAATTTCTTCCTGATGGCACACTTTCCCACGTCACCTAAACCCCTTCCTTGTCATGCAACAAACACACCCTCTAACACAAGACTCAACATTGCTCCACGTGATGGGTCTGCTGAGGTATGAAATTAAAGTTCAGTATCTAAGGGAAATTGCACAAGAATTTTATGGAGTCAGTCACATTTACCCAAAGTAAGGCAGGGTGAGAATTCCCAAGTTGGTCTGCAACAGTGGTTTGCCTAGTCCAACTGTCTGTCTTTGACAGAGAGAAGTGCTGGGTGCTTTCAAGCAATGTGTCATAGGGTAAGGAATAAAAAATCCAATGAAACAAAAAGTCTTTTCAGGCCTAAATTTTGAGCTGTGCTACTTTGTGCTCACCCTCCTTAGACTATCACAGCAGCCTCCACTGTGATACAGCCTTCTCCTTTTCTCTTGGTCTTCTCCAGTTTGTGGTGGGTTGACCCCAGCTGGGGGCCAGGTGCCCACCAGAGCCACTCTATCACTCCCCTTCTCAGCTGCACAGGGGAGAGAAAATATAATGAAGGGCTCCTGGGTTGAGATAAGGGCAGGGAGAGATCACTCACCAATTACCGTCATGGCGTGGTGTCCTCCATGGGCTGTGGGTGGATATCTACTCCACCATGGACCTCCATGCAGGGGGACAGCCTGCCTCACCATGGTCTTCACCACGGGCTGCAGGGGGATCTCTGCTCCGGCGCCTGGAGCACCTCCTCCCCCTCCTTCTTCACTGACCTTGGTGTCTGCAGAGCTGTTCCTCTCACACGTTCTCACTCCTCTCTCTGGATACAGTTGCTCCTGGTCATTTTGTTCCTCCTTGTTAATTATGTTATCCCAGAGGTGCTACCACCGTCGCTGATGGGCTTGGCCTTGGCCAGCGGTGGGTCTGTCTTGTAGCTGGCTGGCATTGGCTCTGTCGGACATGGGGGAAGCTTCCAGCAGCTTCTTGCAGAAGCCACCCCTGTAGCCCCCCACTGCCAAAACCTTGTCACGCAAATCCAATACACAGTTTCTGCTTGAAATTGCAGGCAGAGCCTTGCTCATCCTCTCAGCTATATACTTTTCTCGTTGTGACTGAATGTATCATGCAGAGTCCACAGTGGTATGCCACTGAAGTTGTACCTGTCCTTTGGTCCTGGAAGGCTCTGGTTCTAAATGGAGGAGGCTGGAACATGGTCTGAAACGTGCAAGATGCCAGCCCTCAGCATTGGTTTATGTCCTTCATCAGAACAAAGCAAGGAAAAATATCTGGTAAGAAAATTTTAAGTGTTTACGCATGGTCCTTACAAGTTCCCGTTTTATCCAAATCTATCTTTTTTTTTTTAACTGACAAGAATCCTAGCATGCATATTCTAGTGAAAATTAAGACAATTTATTATAGTAATATCACTATACAGTGCTGTTGTATAGAAAGTATATAGTCATACAAATGAATACATTTTTAAATATTTTTAAGTTCACCTTTAATATTCTTAAATCCAAACATTTGACAGAGGACAACTAATGTCATAATATATTCTCCAGATTACAGAAACAAGTAACTTCCTAGTGAAATTATTGAAACTAGCAGTCACAAGCAATCTGTTTTCCTGTATACATGATGCTGCCAGTGGAGTACAGCAGGTGTCAGGACTAAGAGCGTGTGATGAGACAGCACAGTAATACACCAAGCTTACCTATGGTTTTGCCCTGCTGATGCTGTTTTTTGCTTATATAAGTTAGAACACTTCTTATAAACTACTTTTACTAAACCCACTTTTATTAGAGCAATCTCTTCTGTGTTGAGCTAATGTATAACTTTAATATTTAGAAAACCTGTGTTGCAAATAACACTAATACAGAAGTTTTTGAAGAGTTCAGCTAAAAACCCCATAACTTTATCCTTCCAACTGATCCAAATATAGCTTTCTCATGCTTACTTCTATCCCAGTGATATCCCTGTGGCTTTTAATCCTTCATCCTGCTGTGTACATCACTGGTCTCCTTAGACACCAGGGAAACCTTTTAATGTACAGAAATCTCCAGCAATGGGATGTGGCAGCTCAATACTGCAAGGTCATTTAAAGTGTTTTCTCACCCGTTTTCCTATTTCCCCAGGGGAAATTACTTCACAGGATAACCTTTTCTCTTGGTTCAGAAAGATTAAGAAACTTGTCATATATCAAATTGGGATTTTTCTGACATAACCAGAAGTGCTGAAAGTTGAATAGTGCTCACAAAGTACAAGATACCCTAAACTAGGTTAAGAAATGGGATAACAGTTGCATGGCATATTGTTAAAGAATGGAGTTTCCAGATCTCTATGAAAATCTATTTCACTTGGAAATCTCTTGTTTGAGATGCCTGCCCCTAGTACAGTGTTCATTCTCCCACTGGTTTCACCTGGCTCTGGGCTGGGCCCTTAGTTATTTTAAATACAAAGGACAAACTTCAGCCTAGGCTAAATGCACCTCTCCCAGTGGAGCTCTGCCAGTTGAGAAAGAAAAAAATTTTTACATGAAAATGTCCTTAATTTCTTTATTTTTTAAGCTTTTGTTGATTTTTAGATGTATATTTTCTAGAAATGTGAGCCAGCAGCATTTTCTTACTTTCTTAGTTCTTGTCTACAGTTTCTTCTTGTTGCAGGAACAACATGATTCTGCTCTGGCCACATATCAGAAAATTGTTCGGCAACCTTGGAGATAGTTAATATCACATGAGATCCCAAAATTAATATAACTTATCTAGAATAAATTAATATAACTTGTCTAGAAGAAATCTAGAAAAAAAAATGCCTCCACCGTAGCTATCTTGGTTTGATTTTGGTGCTCCCGGTCTAAAAATTATGTTGCTAAGATAAATTTTATAAACTTAAGAAAAGCAACTCAGCTTTTTAAACAATGGAGGATAATTCAACATTTGTGTTTTATTAAATATGGGCATTGCCTACATTGGAATCAGAATATAAATAAATAAATAAACAAATAAATGAAATAAACCAAAAAGATTGGAAAGGACCTCTGGAGGTCCTGCTCGAAGCAAGCAAAAGTTCAGTTAGACTGGGCTGCTGAAGGTCTTGTCCAGTTGTGTTTTGAAATACTCCAAAAACAGTTATTCCATGTTCTTTCTGGGTTGTTACATTCCCATATGCAAGTATAATACACCTGCAAGAATCTTACAGAGAGCGCTTGTATAGATTCATAATGGTCTGCATCACGTATTTTGCATGTGGTTTTAGAAGTACATATAGCATTTAGTCTAATGATTCCTTCTGACACTCAGCTCTAGAGTTCTATGAATTTTCTATTCTTTACACTTTAAGAGGTACCTAAAAACCAATTATGTATGCATTGTTTTCCACTAGTAAGACAATGAATATTTCATAAAATTCTCGGCCCCCTCCAGAAGCTAGTGGCAAAGATCCCATATGTTACAGTGCGATCAAGGTTCTACTGAGGATATACATAAACTATGGCCTCTCTCCGATTGCTATAAATATGCAAATACCTTCAGCAATATAAAAAATGGATATTTTCCGTACCACATTATTTACCTTTATTGCAATATTTGTACTATTTCTGACACTTCATGTACAAAATTCCTCAAACACTCCATAAATTTAAGGAATGGTTCTGGTAAATGTCCAGTTGTTATTGACTCCCAATATAAGATGAAACATAGAACATATAATACCTTACAGTGCTGTCCTAAAAAATAAATCTTTATATTTATGCCTTGGACATGTCTTGCTTCTGAAAACTTCTTTAAGTCAAGGTAACACAGCTAAAGCGTAATTCCAGGCAATGTTTTCCAGGTCAGTGGCAAAAGCAGTCTTTCTTGAGTTTTAAGGAGACTTTTAGTAAAATTTCAAGCTGCTTGCACTTGGTTGAGATTGAAATGAAACATAAACTAGTCAACGAACATGGAATAGAACTGGAGGGAATGACTGAATATTGTCATAGGTGAAGAAGAAAACAAGAAACTTTCTGTGTGGAAAGATAGGAGAGTTAGGAAAATTTGGAGAAATCTGATCTAGAAAAAAATATAAAATTTATATGGAAAAGAATGTTATACAGTTTACACCCATTTTTTCCACCTACACTGTAAAACTGCCAGTATGGCCTCTGACATATTTGTTGCTTAGGCCAGACAGCATCCTTACAATTTCTGGCCACCTTTCAGAAGTTAGAGTAGGGCAGGACTTACAGAAAATTCAAGTATTACTGGCCTATTTGCGGGGGATAATATTATGTATAGAGGTTGTTATGATTGGTATGGAGGTTGGAGTGATTTGCTTCAATGCAGACCTAGACTCAGACTAACAGTCCCAGGCACATTTAATTTATTACAATAAATGTAACCTTAGAGTACTTTTTCTAATGCATCATATCTCAGCTCTCAACTTAGGGGCAACATATGTTTCTGATTACTCCTCAGCTTACTTGCTATTTGAACCTTCTCTGCATCTGCATCACGACTTCCAGCGTGGTGGCAATTTTGGACCCATTCTTTGTTTCTGCAGACATAAAGCCTCTGCCTCAGTGTGATCCCTAGCTCTGTGCCTTTTAGCACTATGAGAGAAGAAACTAAGTTGAATGAGGCAATGTTCCTAACGTGCCCAAAAGACACTTGCTTACTCAAATGACATCAGTGTGTATGGGCTTGACCAAGCTGAATTCAGGGTGTTCCTGTAATACAGGAGCAGATATAAAGTAGAGGGGGATTTAGAGCCTTGATAACTTTTTTTCCTTTTTTTTTTTTTTTTTTTTTTAAGTGCTGAACACCTATCACAACTAGAGAATCATAGTGGATGTGGGAAATTCACACTGCATAGTAGGAGAACAGGCTGTTGTGTTGTTTTATGGATGGAGCCATGGAGATTACATTTCTATTTATCAGTTTCCCAACTTTTAAATCTAAGATCATTTTAATGACACATTTTTGTTTTATAAATGTAGTTTTCCTGGCTAGAAATGAAAGATTATATGTCTCACCTTTATTGGATTTAATAGCAGCGTGGGGATGCAGAGTTTAATATGGATAAGCTCATGACAGCTGGCATTGCTAATACCCCGTCACTCCTCCTGTAGTGGTTTACTGAAGTTCCAATTGTTTGTAGCTGAGATGCTCATTCATGATATCTTTGCAACTGCTCAGATAAAGATTACATTCTCTGTCACATGCATTTATCTCCTCTGATTACATGTAATTCTGCTTTTTTTTTCACTCAAAACTATTACATGATTTTCAGGGAGAGCAAGGACTTTTTGGCTGTTTCTGTTACAGTGCATGCCTCAGTGGAGAAGCATTCTCCTAGACAAAGTGTATTATTTTAGCAAGCATCACACTTTTGGCTACTCCAAGAAAATCTCACAAAATAGCATGACTGCAGAGATTTAATTAATTTAACAGTTATAGCAATAGTGTCCAGGCCACAGCTTGATATATTTTGTGAGGGTCATGCAGAAAAAGACTCTCATTGTCCCTGCCTAGACATGTATTCTTTGCAAGTGATTTTCAGTGTCTTCAATCTGGCAATTGATATGTACAACAATTTCACTTTCAGAAGAAAGAGAAATAATTATTCTTCCATAACTTTATTTATTAGGATCTCTGGGTCCCCTTTCCATTTTACAATATTTAGAGGCATTTCTTTACTAATCAGTGAAGATGTATGACATTATAGGAGGCCGAAAAGATATAGAATACACAAAAGACTGTGACCGGAACTCTAGTGCGAGAGCAGTAGAAAAGCCACATTGTAAGACCTAGACATTAGAAGATCTACTTTTAATTTACCCTGATACAAATGAACTTAGATTCTGCCTTTGTAAGGAAAACTAATGTTGTAAATGTTACTGTGGTTTTGCTGGTGGCTTTTCAGTCTCCAGGAAAGTGGAATCACGATGTACGGACTTGGTATTTGATTACCATTTCCTCACTGTGCCTTGGATGGCAATGACTTAAAATGATATTAACAAAAATTCAAAAACACAAGGCAACAACTTAGTCCCTTACGATACAGTTTCTTTGAAATGACTTTCAAAAATGTGCACCCCTGCAGCCTGGCTTTTAATTTGTATATTTTCTTAAGCACATTATAGTATAGACATCCAACTGTAAGACTGGCACCATTCATAAGTTGAGGGAATGAAAATTCAGTTTGTTTTTATTAATTCATGCAGGAGCAGCCCATGTCTGGTATGCACAACCTACATTCGCCAGTTTGTATTTAAACACTGAAAAAAGAAATACATTCCCTCTTTATTGCTACAGTTGCTTTAAATTAAAGTTGTGAAGAAATACAATGTTAGGTAACACAAAGCTTCTTTTATTTCTCTTAAACAAAAAGCTTTATGAACATGCTGATGTATTTTGTAAACATAATAAATTTTATCTAGCGAATCAGTGGGAAAACAGCCCCAAGGCTCAACTCTGTGGTATCTCTCTGAAATGATACTACTAAAGTTATGCTAAAACTATCATAAAAGTAAGGAGAAAAAAACCTTTTAGCAAGTGCTTGCAACATTTTAATACTAACGAAATGGTATTTGCTGAAATGAGAACATTTTGGTAAATGCTTACAGAGCAAAAGGCACTGCATTTTCTTCATACAAATTAAGGACAGAGCATCAAAGGTCAGATGTAAAACTTTGCCAAATAGCTCACTCTCCATTGATTTTACACTGTGTTAAGAGGAGGGGGTCTAGCTTTCTCGTGACATGGAGAAAAAATGGTGCATTTTCTTTGTGAAAGACTGTCTTTGTGAAAGTCTGAAGGACCAATGGAACAAACTGTTGAATGAGAAGAGATGAGTCCTACAAAGGCAAAGATCTGGGCAAACCTTAAAGGTCCAAGGTGACAAAGGAACGACATCCCTGAAAGCTCATCAATGGAAATTGTAGGTTCCAGTCTCCATTGATTTTCCATCCTGGTCTCTGCCAGCTGCAATGTCAGTGTTAGTCAAATGCTGAGGTTTTGGAAGAACAGCGGCCTGTGTGCAGGATGTTCCCAAGGCTGGCAGTCTCACCAGAAGGCATATTTGAAAAGCTGAAGAAGGAGGCAAAGGCAGTGGAAAATTATTGTTCTAATTTCTCTTGTTACTGGACAGTAGTGCTCAGTCACTAGAGGTAAGGAAAGTGGTTTTACCACTTGTACAATGCATTCCAATGGTTCATGAAGGCAAGAGTTGGACCTGAACTGCATAGTGCCTTGGTAATCATCATGCAGTCATCTTCAGGCAAAAGATGAGCTCAGAACTCCTTAAAGGCTTTCAAGCTAGTTCCTGTCAACATATTTTCTGTATTACTTGGATTGAGGTTGGAAAGCTGTTTACTACAAATGTCTTAAAAACCTCATTACAAAGACTAGTCTAAGAGTACAATTATGTTCATTTCGTCTCCATTTTTCATCCGTATGAAAGAAAAGCCTTTTTTTCATATGAGTACTTATTGAGAAATAAAACATTTCAGGCATAGTATATAGAAATGTAAAAGAAAATCCGAAAAAACCTTTTTTTCAGACTCTGTTTTGGTAAATCTCTTTTTTATGATGAACACTGTCAAAAATACTTCATAGTTTTAAGTGTTGGGAGGAGTTGTTTTTTTCTTTTCTCTTTGAAAATCAGTTTGCCCCTAAGAATTGCTTCTGCCGTCAACAGGGAAACTTTGAATGGTGGTGTTTGAAGGCATTCTGAAATGCTCGTTAAATAAGTCAAGGCTGAATAGTAGCACTAGTGTTTGTGTTGCTAGAGTTAGGTTATATTTATCTTCCGTTAAAAACTGTTTGCTATAAAATACTACTCTGAACTCAATCTTGCCAAATAAAGTTCAAGCACAAGAGAGTTGCTCACTTTGATTATAATTTGAAACAAATCTATTGTCTCACTTTTGCTTTGCCTCGAAGTAATTAAGTGCATTATAAGATATAATTTGTCCTGTTTCAAAATCATCAGTAAATATCAAGATGTTTTACTCCTATGAATAGTCTGGTTCAATAGATTGAATTTTACATAGAATCTCTTGGCATGACAATGTTGTCTCCAGCTGGGACAATGCCCTTGCATATTGTAGTCTCCCTATAGTTCTTTAGCTAGTTTGCATTTTGTCTCCAACTCATTTTTACTGAATCTTTGATACCTGAATTGACAAGGACTGCAGGTATGGCTGCAGAGCAGTAGAATAATAAAAATAACCATGATACACATTGGTATTCATTGATGCAAAATTACAAATGGGGTGGGAGAAGGAATGTCTTTATACATCTGAAAGAAAAAATAACCAAGGATCAGAAAAACTATCTTGTATGATGAAAATTAGTTTAAAAAGAGAAAGGAAAAAGGAAAGAGAAATTTTTAAGTGACTGTTGGGAAAATATTCTGGCAAGCAGCTCTGTTAAGTTATGCAATAGTTTCTAAAGAGAAACAGTTGAAGTTGTCTCATTTGAGATGTATAAAGTTTCAAGCAACAGAAAACTAAAGATTATACTGTAGGGAACAGTTACATACTGGTAGAGAGATGAACAAAGTGATCTAAGAAATGTTTTCCTTTCCCAGTTTCTATGATCCTATGAAAATATTTCTTTAATATTAGAGTATCTTTCTGTGTGAAAACATAATAGCAAAACAAGCTGTCCCCTTTCTCCAGTGAAAGGTACAGGAGATGGAAGGGGAGTGGAGAACTGGATAATGTAAAAGGAGAAATGGCTAGACTAGTTACAGATATAAAAATAGCAGTCAGATTTGAATCTGCATATATTATAGTGACAGGCACCACACACAAAAGAGGCGTAGTGGAATGTTACATCAGGAAGCAATCCTACTCTTACCACTGAAGAATAATAATCTCAAAGCTGCTCTGATATTTCTTAGCCAAGCTCCCTCCTGCTATGAGCACAAGCAGAGAGAAAATGCAACAAAATTATGAACAAAATCCATGATACATATACAGGAGAAAACAGACTTAGTAGGATAAGACGAGTGTCTCGCATTTTTTCAATTCCAATTCTTCCTGAAATGTAGTGCAGAAAATGACTGGTTGCATGTGTTTCCAGAGGGGAGAAATCTGTGAGAAATTAAGAGGAGAGTTCAGACACAGGAGGTTTTGTGCCAGTATATCTGAAACTATCCTCACCTAGATATGTGTCGGAGCCATTAGCATGCCATTATCCTGTCTGTCAAATCTTTTTTAATATCTTTTCGTAAACCCCAAAAGGAATAGACTGGCTATGTCTCAAATTTTCTTCTTCCTCTTTTTCTGCAGAACACAAAAGTCACCAGATAGACCAGGACAAGCTGACCAACTGACTCATCATCAACAGACTTGTGACTGTTTGAGGTGATGTTTTGGGTAGTTGGAATATGAAGGCTAGGTAAGAAAACCGCTCCAAAATTTACATGTTAATGATTCCCTTCACACAGTGCTCTGATGGAAAGCTCTAAACGCAGTGTATCTGTAACAAGTATCTACCCAATGTCACATATAGCATAATATTCTTGGAATTATCTGCATGCTGCTTATGTTTCATATTCTATTTGAATGGAGAGAGAACAATAAATAAAAAAATAATTGTGTTGGCAAGGCATCATGCAATTAATATTTCAAAATACCTTAACCTATGTGAGCAAGTAATCTGATTTTTGTGTTATAGATAAAGAGACCAAGGAACAGTGGGGCAGTTTAAAAAAAAAAATATGCATACATCTAAAAATACTGAGGCACTTAGGGTTTCAAAACCATTTAGGTGTCTCATTCCACTGAGTATGCAATTAAAATTCTGCAATTAAAAATCTGACTAATGCAATTAAAAATCTGACTCAAAAAAAAAAAAAAGTAAATTAGTGCATCCCATCATATATTTTGAGTCAGTGGCGAAAATGAGAAAAGCACGCATCAAACTTGTCATCTAATCTTGCAGTGAGACACTGGCTTCTCTGAAATCCAGTATTAAAATACCCATTGACTTCTGTTTTATCCATAAACTTAAAGGAGTTTTAACATTTTATTCAGCTGAGCTGAGTCAGGTCATCCAGGTTTTAAATATCAAGCAAGCATCTTTCAAAGAAACTAGATGCCAGTGCTTACTAGACAACTTGCATAAAGGAGCAGAAGAGCTCTGTGGTTCTAAACAAAGTGAGACCGATTTAGAAAAGCTTGAGGAATAGCTGGTCTCACCTGATCAATTTTATAAAGAGATTTCAGAAGATCATTGAAAACCAGGAAAGAAGCCAATGGGACAGAGTAGAAAAGAGAGGTCAAGAATAGCAATTGTGAATGCTGAGTAAGTGTCAGAAAGCAGGAAGGATGGGGTCTCAGATTGGAACCACTGCCTTTAAAATGGCATTTAGTAATAAGTTTATGGTTTGGCTGTTTAAAATTGCATTTGGCTTCAACTTGAAACACAGGCTGTTAGCCTGATTGCAAATTTTTTTATGTTAAAAATGTCTGATCCCAAGTTAATTTTAAAACCCAGAATAATAATTTCTGTATTTTTACCAAAAAAAAAAAAAAAAATCAACTGGAAAGTAAAAGAAAGATATCTCATTAAAATGAAAAGCAGACTGTGGATATTTCTGTGAACACATGTTCTTTATTCTCTGCTGTCATTGACAGCATTTGGGTTTTAGTGGAGTAATTTGCCTTTTGAAAAACATCTATTGCATCTGGGTGTTGGCTGCTATATCCAAAACTCTCCACCTGATGACTGCTGACATTGACCCACTCTAGCCACTGACACAATGTCAGATTATCTTCTCTTCTGGGAGATTTCCACACAGTTGTATTGCTGCAAAAACAGTAATAAGGGAATTGCTCTGATGTCAAGCACAGAGATTTTTAAAAGTCTCTCAGCCCATACTTTTATGCACGAAGTATTTGTATGAAAGGAATAAAGGGAAGAATATTTAAAAACTATGTGAAATTAAAGTTAAAGGTAATAAAGCTTTCTCTGATTATCTGGTCCTTAGAGGAAGGAGAGTGGAATGAGTGTAAGTTGCCAAATATATTCATCCTGTAAAGTAAGAATGGTGAAGATGGAGTAGGCTGTATTGCTATTATAGGAAGTGATCTTTTACAGTTCAAGCCAGGGGGACTGGAGCAGCCTCTTAAAGTGAACGTGCACCGTCCACCCAGAAGTTGAATGCAGTATAAGGCAGCCCTACTATCATACTGTACCTTAGGTACAGCCATTAGGGAAACTCATTTTGTTCCACAGGTGGTCCTTGTGCTTTCCAGTTGGGCTGTGGTGCTGTAATAGACACGAGGGATGTACCATAAAATTATGGTTGTTCCAAAAAGCCTATTTTCTCAGTCCTGTCAGTACACCTGTATACTGTTGATGGGACATTGTTAGGGTAACTTTGCTCCTCATTGTACTGTAGAGTAAAGCTAACTTTAAAGACAACATATTAAGGCAAAAATTCAGAGAAAGTCACAAACTACATATTGACATGATAAATGCCATCAGGCAAGAAATCCTGATGATATATACAATAAAAACCTAATGCCCATACTGTGTCATGTCTAAGACTGAAAGGTCTGGTGTTTAATGGTCTGGTGTCTGTTTGACAGTTGGACTTGATGATCTTAGAGGTCTTTTCCAACCTTAAAGATTCTATGATTCTATGATTAATCTCAATGGCCATGAGCAGATACTTTGGAAGATGAAGAAGTAGCAAGCATACATGATACTTCTCCTTAGCAGTTTTTGAACCTTCAACTATATCATATCTGGGGATTCCTTGACTTCTATAAGATTTTTTTTTTTAATTAAGGAATCCCCAAATGATTTCTTTCCATGAATACAACCAATCTTCCCTTTGGCCCATACAAGCTTTAGCACAGTACTACATTCAGTGCAGCCTAAAGAGAAAGAAAAGAATAATGGAAATATAGTCTGTTTCAACCACGTGTTTTTCCTTTCCACCAGATATAATTCTGTCCTCTTCCTAGCTTATCTGTGGGTCATGAAATAAGTAGGTTGCAGAATACCTCTGGAAGTTTTTAGTCCAACCTCCAGCTCAATGCTAGATCAGTCCTAAGGCACGGTGACAGAAATACAGCCCATAAGATAGCTCCCAACTGGCACAGAAGACCCCTAGCAATGACTAAATACTTCTTATGTGCTCTTTTCTCTCACCCTCTGTACTGCAGTAGTCAGCTAGACAATTTATCTCACCTTAAATAATGAAAGGAAATAAAGTTGATCAAAAGTTCAGGTTCTACCAGGATTTTACATTAGCTAGGCTGATACCAAATGAGATAGATACCCACAGTAGGTATCTGATCTTGAATTTGCTTGTATCTTTTGAGTACCTATTTTGTATTAGTAACATGTACACCCTAAAAGAGCTGTGATAATTGTGAGCTGAAACTGCTGTTTGCTTACGTGATTAATTGTATATGTTCCTGCATTTTCTGAAGTTCTACTTGCTCAAACTTTGTACGAGTAACTTGGGTGTCTGCTTTGGAAAACTTGGTCAACAAGGTAATTGCAGTTTCTCAGGCAGTATGTTCTTGAACAATAAAGGTTTCCTTGAATGTGGATGCTCTGGATCAGAGTTTCATTCTGGTGTATGCCAATATACTGTCGTACACCATATAGGATAATATACACCATATATATCATCAGCAGAGCTGAAAAGAATTTGGAACCCGTAATAACACAAATCCAAGTCAGGCATTGCTTTTTTCATATGGTGCCTGGGAAACATTCTTAAAGATATTTTGAGGAGATAAATAATCATTATCTGTAGTGATAAAAAAAAAACAACAACAACACAACAAACCAAAAAAACAAAACAAACAAAAAACCCCTGGAGAATAAAATTACCTTCTAGATTTACAGAGTTAAACACAAAACATGAATGTTCTCATGACAAAGAAACATATGCAGAATTACACACAGACAAAGGTTAACAGAGCTCATTAATCAGATGATAGTTGAACTTATTTTATTTAAGGCAAACACAAACTAATGAATAATGGGGGAAAACAATGAAAATGCAGCTTCCTAGCCAAAATAATTCTGCAGACAGATTTATCCTCACTTTCTCAATAGTGCTAATGTAATTACTGTGAAATGACAATAACATAAGTCTTCTGTTAATTTCTATATGTCATTGCATTAGTCAAGGTCTTAACGTAAAAAAATTATAAATACTTATGTTAATAGGTTCAGTCCTTCATTCAAACTCCAAACAAAAGCTACAGTTACTTCACAAGAAATTATAATAATGATAAAGACATTTTAGCGAAAAAAGAAAAAAAATCCAGCCCTCCTGTGGAGGATAAGAACCCAGAGGAACTCTATGAATAATTTAAAGATCAATTAGCACTCCTCTGTTAGGAACTTTTACTAATTCTTTATAGACAGCATGTTTCTTCTGTGCAGTCAGCAATAATTTCTATATTATTTGTGAAAGACAACAAATGATTCTAGCTTTTAAGACATGGAGTGATATCATTAATCAGTTGTGGCTGTACAACAGAGTTAACGACTTGGCTGTTTAGTCCATTTTATACAGATTAATTTACCCATAATAATAATATTTAAGAAAAAAATGTGCACGTGAATGTATCTATGCATATACATTAAATACATGAATGATATCTTACTAATTGATACCTTTCCACCTAACACATAGAAGAGCGCAAGGCAATATTATTTCCCCAAGCAATCAACAAGTAAATTTATCTCCAAAAATGCTATTAAACACAGGTATATGTAATGTGACAGACTGGAACTCCTCCATCATTAAATTGCTGAATTACTCTTTTGACAGATGCATGAACACAATTTCTGTTTACCTGTTCAGGTTGTATAAGCCTCCGTCAGGGGAAGAAGCAATTTTTCTTGCTCAAACTGTCATGAACTGACTTGCTCTACAGAAAGAGTTTGGAACAATTATATGTACTCTAGGGTCCCCAGTACAAGAAAGACATGGAGCTGTTGAAGCGAGTCCAGAGGAGGGCCATGAAGCTGATCGGAGGGCTGGAGCACCTCTCCTATGAGCACAGGCTGAGAGAGTTGGGGTTGTTCAGCCTGGAGAAGAGAAGGCTCTGGGGAGACCTTACAGCAGCCTTCCAGTACCTGGAGGGGCCTACAGGAAAGACAGTGAGGGACTGTTTATCAGGGAGTGTAGTGACAGGACAAGGGGTAATGGGGGTAGATTTAGATTAGATATAAGGGAGAAATTCTTCACAGTGAGAGTGGTGAGGCACTGGAACAGATTGCCCGGAGAAGCTGTGGATGCCCCCTCCCTGGAAGTGTTTAAGGCCAGGTTGGATGGGGCTTTGGGCAACCTGGTCTAGTGGAGGGTGTCCCTGCCCATGGCAGCAGGGGGGTTGGAACTAGATGATCTTTGAAGTCCCTTCAACCCAAACCATTCTATGATTCTATGATATTTGGAATAACCCAGCGACACTGCCAGGTAGTTCATTCTCATTTTTTTGAAGCAGAACATTCTGATGGTTAAGGAGTCTACATATTATAGACTGTATATAGAGTGTATTTTAGGGTGTAATTTATTATCCAGATGTTCAATTAGCTACAGAGGGCTGGCCCTGGGAAGTCCTACCACTAACTTAGTCAAGAAACATCGAAATCCAAAGCCATTTCCAAGCCAGACTACACTGGTTAAATTGAAAGACTTTATTACTACATAGATGCTATATCTATACCTGTTTTTAGGAGCAGCCTCTGGATTTAGTCCCCAGAGGTGTTTAAGTGAGTGCCTGTGGACTGCCTGCAGACTGCCTGTGAACACTCTGCACAATGCTTGGTGAAGGATCCCGTACACTCCCTGGCCATGCCAAGTTTGCCAGCTTTCTGGGTGCATGTAGCTGAACGGTCTTGAGGATAGCCTCAGGTCTTCCCTCAGCAGACAATATACACGTATACAGGGAGCCTGGACAATTATATTTTGAACATTTGTCTAAATTTTGAGTCCTACTGTGCCAACCCATACAGATAAAACTTATTTTGTGGGTGGGATTTGCATTTCTCTTTCCAATTATAAGGCTGGCACGTTATAAAATACATAATGATGGGAGGCTGATAATAGAATTACAAATGGCATATACTGAACTGTTTGAAAGGTGAAGGAGCTGTTACTCATCAATAAGACTTAAGACATACAACAATTTTACAGCCCTGAAATACTTATAGTGGAACAGAACTAAGAACAGAGTTTCAGGGACTGACATAATATTTCCTTTATTTATTTAATAGTTTCATATATAGAATTGTCTAGCAGAAATATAGAAAAGGCAGCATGGCAACTCTGTACTACTGTAAAATGCTAGTTGCAAGTAGATCCTCTATTAAAGTACCAAAAACGATGATTAAATGTTTCTTATGTCATATTTCCCTTTTGGACTAGCTATTGGTGAATATCAGCATGGTGAGATGGTTCCTTTCATTCTCGGTGCAAGACATCTAAGTGCATCTGCAACCTGATTCTCTGTTCTCTGACAGATGGGCACCTAAATACATGACTCTACAGTTTTCACCTTTACATCCCTCAATTTTTTTCTGAAGCTGTCCCCTAACTGCTTTTTCAGTCACAGTTCTTCTAAAAGTAGCACATTTTACGGAAGTAACACATTTAGATTAAATCCTTGTTTAGATGTAAAACCCCATTTTATTTTCTAACGCAAAGATGTAAAATAACTCCCCTTTGTGTCACCTTTGAGATACTGTTCATGTAATGTATCCATATTTAAAGTATTTGTTAGCATTTTGAGAAGAGCTTTTACCCCATGACCAAATGAAAAGTACTTAATTTGAAAGTCATGCTGTTCATTAGCTCTCATCCTCATTAACATTTGTCACATTCTCTTACTGCAGGAGGTCAGTAGTTTGTAATTTCTCCTCCTGGAAAGTCATAAGCATAAAATTTGACATCCCAAATGTCAAATTATTTTGTTTCTCAAGAACGGGACAAAAGAGAAATCAAGTAGTTTCTTATATGAATAAAAATGTGTAGAACTAGTCGGCAGATATGAAGAGCACCTGCTAATTTATCTAGTAGGTAGGAAGTCTGTGAGCACTAATCAATGTAGAATACACAGTATTCAATTACATTCATAGAATTAAAATCTAATTAAAATACTAAAAAGTACAGTTGTTCCAAACATTTTTCAGCAATGTGTTCAAGGGGAAATTTCAGATGTTGGCAAAGGTATTTGGAATTTGTGTTAGTCTCATGTTCCTGTGGGTTTTCCTTCTTTTGAAATATGTAAGAAGAAATATGAATTGCAAGTGAATCTTCAGTTATAAAAATAGTTAGTCCCCATAGTTCACCCCAAACTGAACTTTACATTGTATTACAAGGAAAGGTCAACATTCCTTTGCTTGAGAAGATTAATAATTTATTCAAAGCATAAAATGAAGTCTAGATAAAGGTCTTTTTGGTTTGGGTTTTTTTTCCCCTCCCTATTTCCTAGTTAGAAATGCTCATGTTTCACCGAGAATAATAATTTAACTTACTTTTTTACAGTTCAACCACAATGTATAGTTATTCTCTTTCTTAGTTTTACATTTAGTTATCTAAATCTGTAATAATGCCTCTACTTTTAAGGCTCCATGTATCTGATTCATAAGTGTGTCCATATGTACATGTGCACACACATTTCAGGAGAAAAGAAATTATAACTGTATCTTACATTTCTGTAGTAAGACTTAGTTTCTTATATTTCAGATGCTGAAAATGAATGACAAATATTCAGAGGGTATTCAGAGATTGGTGTTTGCTCTGTGATATTTTGTTCTGTGTCTCACCTATTGTCTATGAGCTCTGCTTTTCGATTAAGGGACGTAAGATACTGCTGAACATTTTTTCTTCTTTCTTTTGGGACAAAAAGAAGGATGGGATGGTAGCAGCAGCCAAAATGAAATGGTCCAAACCTATTCATTGTGTACATACCAGAGTATCAAGAACTTTAACATCTTCCTTAAGAAAGTAAGTACATGCTATACAATATAAAAGTCACAGTGGATACAAGCTATTTATCTTCAACCAATAATACAATAATGCAATTATGTCAGGTATTGTATGTACTAGCAAGGCTGACAATATAAGGTAACATATTTTTATGCATATAGGACTCTACATGTCACTGATCAGCTGAGGCTTTAATTTGTTTCTCACATCTACAAGAAAAAGATATAGTTTCACAGTTCTATGAATACTGAAGAAAGAAAAAACTATTCAAATTTAGTAATGCTCAACATGATAGGCTAGAAAAAAAAGTACTGAAATACCTATTTTCTTGCAGATTTTGATGTTGTGGTTTAACCCCAGATGGCAACTAAGCACCACAAAGCCACTCACTCACTGCCCCTGTGTTTGGATGGGGGAGACAATTAGAAGGGTAAAAGTGAGAAAACTCGTGGGTTGAGGTAAAGACAGTTTAATAGGTAAAGCAAAAGCCACACACACAAGCAAAGCAAAACAAGGAATTCATTCACCACTTCCCATGGGCAGGCAGGTGTTCAGCCATCCCCAGGAACGCAGGTCTCCATCACATGTAATGGTTACTTGGGAAGACAAACGCCATCACTCTGAATGTCCCGCCCTTCCATCCTCTTCCCCCAGCTTTATATGCTGAGCATGACGTCATATGGTATGGAATATCCCTTTGGTCAGTTGGGGTCAGCTGTCCCGGCTGTGTCCCCTCCCAACTCCTTGTGCACCCCCAGCCTACTCACTGGTGGGGTGATGTGAGAAGCAGAAAAGGCCTTGGCTCTGTGCAAGCACTGCTCAGCAGTAACGAAAACATCCCTGTGTTATCAACACTGTTTTCAGCACAAATCCAAAACACAGCCCTGTACTAGGTACCATGAAGAAAATTAACTCTATCCCAGCAAAACCCAGCACAACTGGCAAAGGTGTTTTCTCTACAGATAAATTGCAATTCTATATGTGTGGTGGGTTGACCCTGGCTGGGGGCCAGGTGCCCACCAGAGCCGCTCTATCACTCCCCTCATTCACTAGACAGAGGAGAAAAGGTACAATGAAAAGCTACAATGAAAAGGTCGAGATAAGGACAGGGAGAGATCACTCACTAATTGTTGTCACGAGCAAAACAGACCGAACTGAGAGAGGAAATTCATCTGATTTATTACTAGGCAAAACAGAATGGAGGAATGAGAAATAAAATCAAATCTTAAAACACCTCCCCCCACCCCTCCCTTCTTCCCGCGTTCAACTTCACTCCCGGCTTCAACCTCCGCCCCGCCCCAGCAGCACAGGGGGGACAGGGAATGGGGGTTGTGGTCAGTTCATCACACGTTGTCTCTGCCGCTTCTTCTTCCTCAGGGGAAGGACTCCTCTCATCGTTCCCCTGCTCCAACATGGAGTCTCTCCCACGGGCTACAGTCTTTCACAAACTGCTCCAGCGTGGTCTCTTCTATGGGGTGCAGACCTTCAGGAGCAAACTGCTCCAGCGTGGGTCCCCCGTGGGGTCACAAGTCCTGCCGGCAAACCTGCTCTGGCATGGGCTCCCCTCTTCACGGGTCCACCGGTCTGGCCAGGAACTTGCTCCAGCGTGGGCTTCCCACGGGCCGCAGCCTCCTTCAGGTGCCTCCACCTGCTCCGGCATGGGGTCCTCCACGGGCTGCAGGTGGAATCTCTACACGCCCTCATCCTTCCTCCATGGGCTGCAGGGGGACAGCCTGCTTCACCATGGTCTTCACCACGGGCTGCCTGGAGCACCTCCTCCCCCTCCTTCTGCACTGACCTTGGTGTCTGCAGAGTTTCTTACATCTTCTCGCTCCGGCTGCAAAAGCTCCCTCTAAGTGTTTTTCTTCTTCTTAAATATGTTACCACAGAGGCGCTGATTGGCTTGGCCTTGGCCAGCAGTGGGCCCGTCTTGGAGCCGGCTGGCATTGGCTCTATCAGACACAGGGGGAGCTTCTAGCAGCTTCTCACAGAAGCCACCCCTGTAGCCCCCCTGCTACCAAAATCTTGCCATGCAAACCCATGGAAAGAAGCATTCACTAGCTACAGCCAACAAGCTCAAGATCTATAAAACATTTACCAACCAGGAAGCAACTATGACAGAAGATATTTTTTCTGTGTTTTGTCTAGTAATCCCATGCTACTTACAAATATCTTTCACTTCTCCTCTTTATAAAGATTCCCACTTATACATGTGGTGAGAAAATATAATTGTCTTTATAGCTAGAAACTAGATGTGATTAAAAAAAATAATTTCTGGGTTACAGTTATGTATTAAAATCCACTTTGAATAAAAACAGGCCTAATAATAACTCCAAAATGACGATTATCAAACAACATTTGCAGTCATTTGGCCATGAAATACATAAAAGGGAAACCGTAATCTGTGAGTTCTTATTCAAATACAATGTTTGGGAAGAGGCCTTTTGCTTTCTGTATTGTTAATGCTCAATAAAAAAGGGGGAAAAAAAGAAAACAAGAAAAAAGAAGAAAAAAGCTGGTTTATGCTATCTCTGTGCTAATAATTTTAGTTTGAACCTTAAAACTGTAATATGTTTTAGACAAGGAAAATGTCCTTGTAGGAAAATATTCTAGCTCATTATGACATATGGTATTTTAAAAATAATGTATATGTCTCTAAGTATTATTACTGGTAGGGTCTAAACCTTATTGCACATTCGATACCTAGTGTTTTAACTTCTTCTGAACTTGTAAAAGCCTGAACATATTTGAGTGAATTATCAATAGAAACTCTTAAAACTTTTTTGTTGTGAAACATATTACTGGAGTATTTCAGACGATACTAATGTAAAAGAGTTTTTGTGTAATACTGAATTCTCTTACTCTGAGCAAAGATCTGACTTATGTTATGAGGATGGACTATAGAAGCAGGAGCAACGTGTTTAAAATAAATGTTAACGCTGAAGATTCAAATCAATGACATGAACAATTGCACATTTTATTGATAATTCAGGTAGTGTCTTTTACTTTAGGGAAAGCAACATTATATTGTACATCAAAGTGTATATGCTCAGTCTTACATCTTTTACAGAACATCTTTGAATGAATTTGTTTGTCAGTTTTATTGTTCACAGTTGCATTATATTTCATGTATTTTTGCTTTCTGAAGCATTTATTACATACTTGGTCAGCATTTCCGAACAGTAAGAATGCTGTATAAATAAATCCTACAAAAGATAACCCTTGTTTTAGACACCAGCTTAACTGCCTCAGAAGAGCTAGTTCCGTTTTATTCTTTATTATTAAATTTATTTAGATCAGTAATATTGTGTCATGAAAGTAAAAAATGAAACCTGTGATGGTAATAATTTACTTGTTTCCTGTAACTCTGTCTTGACTTGTGTTCCAATTTTTGGCTATGGTGGGAGAAGTTTTGGAAGTTTTTGTCAAAATAGCTCTTGAGAAATTTTATGGCAATTTTGCAAGATACACCTAATCAGTTAGAACTTAAAAGATTTTAAGATTGTAACTTGTACAATTGTAGCTACCAATGTGACAAACCAGCAAAATTACAGAGACAATTATTACAAAAAAACCTCCGCAAGCCAAAACCATACAATTGAGAGGATAGAACATTATTTAACATTTCTGGGTGCCCTTTAATAAACTATTTCAAAATTTAACTGATAACAGTAAAAAGGTAGTGAGGTGTGGTCTAAAAGGAACAGTTTTCCCTGCTATACCCTACACCTGGCTGCAGCTTCTTGTCCCTTCACAGACTTGAACAGCTGCATACCCTTCAGTGCTGATCCTGCACAAGCTGAGAGCAGCATGACTTTTCGCATAGGCTGTGACACAAACACCACTGAGTCCTTAGACTGTGATGGGCAGGCGTGCCTTGAATTTAATTAGTTCTGGAAAACTTAACAGCCACCTTATGGCTGATTAAGGAACAGCATCATCCATTTCTTTGCTGAAAGATACTAGTGCTGACAAAAATCCTTGAGGTGGGTTTAAATCAGGCGTATCAGGCTTCCATTAAGTGTATATAGTATTTCCTGAAAATAAAATAAGACCACTGAGCTAGTAAACGTGAAATATTGAGGGACATCCTCTGACAGGAGAGCTCAAGGACAGTCAGTCAGAAAGCTCAGCAATCTGTTCCATCTGAAACACCCTCTCACTGAACGGAATAATGGAATTATCAAAACTTTCTCCCTGGCTAAGGATCACACCATGCTGTGAAGAAAAGCCGTGGGAACAGAAGCGTGGGCAATAAGTTACAAAGACGTGGTACTGATCAGGATGAAAGAGCAAAATAGCCTCCAAGTTGAACAGCATCAGAGACAGGATCATGAACCAGATGGACCTTCAGTCTAGCTCAGAATAGTGGCTTCTGCATTCTTGTGAAAGACCAAAATGGAATTTTGTAGGAAAAAAAAAAAGGCAGAAAAATGTTGCTAGTTGGAGGAGTGCCCTTGGAAGTCTGCTCCCCCAAGCGTGTGCCCTTTTGCTCATTGCCTTCCACACAACACAGAGCTGCTGCTTTTTGCAGCAGGGGATTCCTTATCAATTTTATGGGCTTACCATAGAGATGGTGTGCCACTTTCCTTCCCAGAGAGCAGGAAAATCTGTCCTCTCAGTGGTACAGTACTAGGAGACCTGAGCATTGGTAGGCACAGATTTCCTTAGTGCTGTCTCCCTTTCCAAGAATGTAATATTTCACCACGGTCTTACTGACATTATTATCCTGCATATAATGATACTCTCTGTGACTGCCTATTTTGCCTGTATTTTCATGTGGTTTTGAAGTGGTGGTTGTCTTTTGTGAGAGATAAAAAATGAGTTATAAACAGGATTTTTGTGTACTTCCTTCAACCTCAATGTAAGCAGTGGCAGACTGTTTTCCAAGGATGCTGAGGCAGTGAGTAATTTAAATGCCAAGTAGCAAAAGTTGTCAAGAACATTTCATACAGGTTGGCTGGCTTTGAATTGTAATGTTTAATTTAATTTGTTTCATTACATAACCACTCTAGGAACATCTCTTAGTTTGAACCTCTCTTGCATATTATCACTCACTCTCTAAATTTTCTTGGTAGAAACTTTAGTCAAGGTGAGATATTTGTGCTGCCTAAAACAATAAGAAGCTCAGAAAAAATATCAGTGTTTAAAAGCTATTTTCATTGTATAATTTCTGAAATGGAACCACTTCCTTTTCTTATTAAACTGCTAATTTTAACAGACATCTTTCTTCATGGAAAATGAGTTTTTCCACTCAGAATGTCTGATTTTCAGAGCACAGACCTTAGGTTAATGGAAAATCTCACGAACAACACCGTATTTCTTGAAAGTCAATAAATTGTCCATTAAATGTTCTATTTTTGATGGAAAAGTAATTGTTCAATGTTTCCCTGTGCAGTTTAGGAGGGCATATGTTTCTGCATTTTCACCTTCACAGTGGAGGAAAATATCTTCTACTAACATGTCAGGGATGCAGCCCTCTGCTGTTAATTCACTTTATGTTCAGGCAACATCTTAGACTCACTTTATCATAAAATTGTCCTTAGTGTATATGAGGCCTAAACATCCCTTCCTGAAAGAGATAAAAATGTAATTAAAGTCTGATGTGATCCACTGTCAGAGATGGAGCATTAAACTAAACAGCTATTAGATTTAAGCCTGGTGTTGCCAAGTCTAGTGTAAATCTCATGATTTAACAACCTCAAAACTGTCTTTCTTTTAATTTTATTTTATACTAAGAGCTAGACATTAATTTCTTCTTGTTTATCTTCAATATTCATAGCTTTATTGGTCTCTGGATTCACATTTTTAACATTTCGCTATGACTGGGAAGGGTTTGTTGAGTGACAACTGTTTTGTTTTTTTTTTTTGTCATAGCATGACTCCAGAAGCTGTGACTTCAGAAATATTATAAATTCCAAATTGTATGAGCTGATAATAACTGCTGTAACAATTGTCATCTACTAGCAAAACCCACTTATGATAAAAGTTATTATGCTATAATTCTAGTAAAATATTTTATTATTATGGTGTTCCTCTTACAATTCTCGTGTGAATTTCTGGAACACTTATCTATAATTCTAGCCAAGATAATGGTCACTTGTGTGACAGCAGCCCTTGATGACTTCCCATGTGGCTGAATTACAAATAAATAAATAAATAAATAAATAATTCAAGGAAAAGGTTTAAAACTTCTGATAAAACAAATTTCATCTGGAAGTGCTAAAAATCTGGAATTAACAGAGAAAAAAAAAGAGGTGTTTTGAAATTTTTCTCACTTTAGGGAAAAATACTTGAGAGGATAAAACATTTCTTATCTCTTTCAAAAATTGTGAATGCATCAAGTAATACAGACACTAGCAGATATTAAGATACTTAAATTAGTTGTCTAAATACAAATCTTTACATGGGAGTTTGGTGTTCAATATCTTACTGCAGCTAGTGGAGATCCAGGACTTGCTTTGGTTGCCCACTGAGTGTGATTTGAGATCCCTATAGGAGTCCTGCCTGGCCTGCAGCTTTTGCTGTAGGGCATAGCTCCTGTGTCATCTCTTGACAGCCCCATGAAAATAGTTCAGATACCATAAGATATTTAAAATGACACCAGATGCTCATATTTTGGCATTTGAGCACTATTTATCTGTAGCGTCACAACCGAGAGGATGAGGGAAAAAACAACTTTGGTACCAGATGCTTGATGATCTTTTCTCTGTGTTTCTTCTGCTGCTTCTTTTCAGTATCACCCCTTGTATTTCTCTGGCTCCTCATGCAGTTCCAAAATCTAGTGGCACACAGTGGCACAGGGTATACACCAGGTGAATATAGCTAACTATGAAATGTTAGTCATTTCCAACACTGTTTTCATTTTCTGACTGAATGGAATTGGTCAACTGAATGAATAAATAGATGCTTTTCAGGTACAAAAGCAAGCCTTGGTGTGTAGAGATAGGTCGTGCAATATATTTGACCCTGGAGAAGAGAATTTATGAATAACTTCTTGCCTGTATTATCTATCAACACTTCTGGAGCAGGAGATTAACTCTAAAATTATGGAAAATAAACAATAATAAATGCTTCTTTTATGCCACTGATTAATGAACAATGAAAATTTGCATTAGATTCTTTAGTGCTCATCTTCACTGTGTGAGAAATGTAAGAAATACTCTTCTGCATTTGCTTTACTTTCTTTGGTACTATCCACCTCATTAAATGCTGAAAATTTTTCCAGGTGGCTGTATTGAAATGTATATACCCTACATGCTGGGTAAGAGAGAATGACAAAGGAGCAGTGAAAAGACTCTGTTGAAGACAGTTGTCATCAAACTATATCCCTGTAGAACATTGCTGTGAATTTCAAAGCTGTCATATTACTTATCACCGTATGAAAGTGTAGCCTTCCTGTTATCTTGGAAAAGCTGAATCAGAGTAAGGAAACCAAGGAGAGGATATGAACAGATGAGGAAACCACTTCTTTACAGTATTTGGTTTCCCAGGGTTTTCTTTTGTCAAAAACACCTTTTTTTTGCAGTTACTTTACAAAAAAGATCTTGCCAATAAGTGATTCCCTAGACTAAATATCCCTTATCTTTCTGGAAGCATGTAATCAGCAATACTTTAAATCTCCTTTGGATAGCACTTGTCGATGCCCTGCCCACATCACATGTAAGGGCATTTTTCTTTTTATTTTCAAAAATTCATCATCTTTGTTTTTACATGATTCGTGAAGTTTAGAATTATTAATGGGTAGTTTCATCCCTCTTTTTCTTCTTGTAGCCAAGCAAAACTGGAGGAATGTTTCCAATATCAGCATTTCAGCTGGTGTTTCTGTGTCAGAAAACAGAGTCATGTATAGGTCGTACTGTAGGAAGGTCTGAAACAATATGTTCACATGAGCAGTATTCATGTTGGTGGGTACTCAGCACTGAGTCTGTTTCCTTTTAACAGGGATTATGTCTTGGTTTAGGGAATAAAATTTTGAGGTTTACTGAATAAAGGATCTTGTTTCCATTGTATAATCATCCTAAATCTCCATTCTCAGAGGATGTTTGTACTTTTTTGCAAAGATCAAGCCAAGAAACAGATTAAATTATAACTCCTTCCAATGAGCTCTTGGTTGATTTGTGATTAGCATGTGTCACATTTCAGTAATGTCAGTCTGAACTTTTTACTCTAATTAGAAGAAGATAATAAGATGTGACTTTTTTTAATATGATGTATCTTATGTTTCTTGCAATGAGGCACATTTGACACGGAGCATGACAATGAAAAAGCAGCTGGTATTACAATAATATAAAAGTAAAATAAACGATATATAATAAATCAGTCTTACATAATCAAAATAAAATAATGCTGTAAGTTAAATAATATAAATATATTTGAGCTAATGTATCATGCTGTAATATAACATGACATACCAGTAGTGTTAATGCCTAATATGAAATGACGTGATGTCTAATACAGAAGAAAAACAAGTTTTGAAATGTTGGAATTTGCACCAGAAAATTTGACTGTCGTCTGGTTCTAAAGACAGAAGAATGGTGAGGGTATGAAGAAAAACTGAAAAATAGGAGGGGAAATTTTGAAGGAAAAGACAAGATGGGGTGGTTCATACTTTGGGATTAGTGAGATTCCTCCTCACCTGAAATTTATAACCCTTGGTAAAACCTTTCTGTGTTTATTTCCTCACTGCACTGAGCACACGCTGGACGTGCCAGCACCAGCCGGGTGCCGTTAACACGCAGGAGCAAGAAGCGTGCGCTGGCTCGGGAGTACGTTGTGCGTGCGCGCTGCAACATGCTCTAGGCAGCCCCAGCGGCTAAAAGCCATTAGAACCTATCCTGAGACAAATACTTCTGTGCTCATCCTCAGGAGCTACTGAGAGCTCAAATTAGGGGCCATGGTTGCTACAGACCTGAGTAAATGTGGCCAAAGAAACGGGAGATATTCTAGATTCTGTCAGATAACTGTCTTTCCCAGTACGGCACAGAGAAAAAGGGCTTACTTTAAGACTTAGGAGTAGCAAGATAAATTTGGATAATCAGTTTGTAAATTCATAGCTCTAGAGATGTGCATATTAATGATATTCTCTCTGGGACGCACTAGTTTAAGGGAAATTCTAGTTTAAAGTAAAGGGGATATGCTACTTAACGAAATACTCTGAGGAATGAAAAGAGAGATCGGGGTACAGCTATACTTTTCATATGTTTGTTATATATATATATATTATATATAAGTATGTTGAATATTTACCCTATTCTCAATGATGTTTCTCTGGAAATAAAATGTCCAAGGTCTAGACTGTTAATAATCTCAACTTAAAAATGAGGAATTCACATTTACTGTCTAAACTGTCAGTTATGTTTGGTACATAATGTGTTTCAATTCACTTGCATTAAATTGAGATTGCCTGCCAATTCTACAGTATGCAACCTAAGGACTTTTATGTCCAGTATAGGAAAGTGAAATTAAAACTGATTCTTCATTTTTTGATTCAATGAGTATTTCTTCCAGCATCTTCAGTTTTAGGCTGCCAGATATTGCCCCATAATTCCAGAGCAGAAAGTGGGGCATTTTTCTGTGGTAAATCAGGAACATTTTGAATAATATTACATTAAAAAAAAAAAGAAAGAAAAAAGAAAGAAAAAGGCTTGCTGCCATTTTGGAATTCTGAAGATGCTAGGGAGAATTTGGGAATTATAAAGATATTTTATATTAAGCTGAATTTTAGAGATCTCCTAGGTCCGTCAGGATGAATCTGCCATTCTGTGTCTCAAATTAATAAGAAAATTATCCCTTACAGCTGGTATGTGTGTATTCTGTGTATTCATATGTCTCTCTTGGTTATGGATAAATGAATCCTCAAAAATTCAACTTTAAAAACACAATCCAGCTATTTAACAAAGCAATTCGCTGCTTGATCAACAGATAATCTAAAGGAAAAGATAGAAGACCATGACTTTGGTATGTTAAGGATTTTTTTTTTCTCTCTTAACAACAGTATCTCCTTGCACCCATGACAACAAGATCTGTAAGCACAAATTCAGATTTGGTTAAGCAGCTCATATTCACTTGAAGGCACTGGGCTTATATAAAGGTTGAATTCCATCCAATAGTACCTACTATAATGGGGGTTTTTTAGAACTTAATTAATAACCTTCAGATTAGGGTCTTAATTATGATTGTCACACTTCGAGCTATGAAGTAAGAGCATTCTTTCACATATTGCTTTTCAAACTGCAGCCCTTAGAATCTAAAACAGTACTAAGATTAAAGTGACTGTTTTTATTCACAAAATTATACATTGTGAATAGAATGCCAGTAGAAATATTTTAACGCTACTTTTATATTAGTATTATAACCCATTAAGCGCCTAATTTGTAAAGCAGTGCTCGTTCATAGATTAATAGGTTTTGCAGATTTTTGTTATAGCATCAGGATCAAAGTGATTAATAATAATAATAACAACAATAATATAACAAAAACAATAATGTAAGAAATAATATAAAGACTACTTTGTAATTTTAGGAGGTATACATTTGTCATGCAGTGAAGCCTGCTTACATAGTGACCCATTAAATAATTCTAATTTACTAGTGTTCATTGTAACTAGTTTGACTCAAAGAGGCAGGAAAACTCTGACTCAGAGAACAGAAACTTATATATATCACTGACATTATTTAATACCCTATTTTCTGCACAGGGTTTCAATTACTGGAAGATATGGGCAGTATTACAAATTATGATGCCTATAGAGTTTAATTCAGGGAAAGATAATTCCCTGCTTTTGTGTTTCATCCAATTGATCTATATTTTTTTTTTCCCCAAGCAGGTGAAGATTTATAACACATTCAGGCTTCAGAATCATTATTACCTGACTCTGCATAACATTTGATTAAGTAAGTCTTTGCATACTTATCTTTAAAATGAATTCCTGCTTTAATTAATTCTAATTTTCTGATTTTGTTACAGTTACAGATTCAAGTTGCATGTTAATTTTCTCTGGCTTTCTTAAGAATCTATTACAATCTAAGTTTGATTTCAAAAAAGTATTACTTGAATTTTTTAACTGGCTTTGAAAAGGGGGAATTGATGACTTTTCCTTTTACATCATAACTTTTTATTTATAAAAAGAATTGTCTGAAGAGTTTCTTTCTCAAAAAGAAAAAAAATAAAACAGTACATTAAATTAGAAATTCTTTAGAGTAGAGGACGTACAGGTTATGTGTTCACTAATAGCACATATATTCCAAGTAATGTATAGCATTGTTTATTTTGGCTCATATTTCCTCAGATTATTTCAGCTGTTAATCTCGTTCATGCAGGAAATTATTCGGCTTCTTGGGGTTCTGTTACTCCTACTCTGTGTATTTTTTAAGCAACATCTAATTCTGCATTCAAAGTGATAACTGTTTTTATTGCCAACATGCACAGATTTTCAAATTCTGCATTGTCTGAATTTTAGTAAACCAGAAAATTTGCCTTTCAGTATGAAAATTGGACATTTTGATCTATGTCACTGAAGTTTTATTACCTCCTTTTCCTATGTCACTTCCAAATAGCTTTCATTTTGGTATAATTTAAGAAATTTTGGAGATGATTCCTTATCGTACAACAGATCTTTGTGACAATAATTCCCTTTAAATTTCTATAGGTTTTACTCATAGTATTAGTAAGTGAAATGATGCAGTACAGTGCCATAACTGCTAATGGCAATCATTTTATTGACAGCTTTATTTTCTTCTAATATAGCCCTGTAGTGTCAATATTTCCCAGAAATTCTGTAAAAATAAAATACATTCAGCATACATCGTTCTATTTCTTTCATACACATCTTCACATTTTTATACATAATACTCTACTAGATATAAATCCAGTTTAAAAAATCTTCTGCATGATTTTGTGAGTTATAAATCACAAAAAATAATTTCCTAGCTAAAACATTACTTTTAAGAGCATTCTTTGTTAAGATTTAAGAGGTTTAACAAAAATTCAGATAGAAGATCTGTTAAATTGATATGGTTTTGATTAGTGTATTTTAAGGGGAAAAATACATTTTAATAAGAGGTTTGTAAAAATAAAAGTACTGTATGCTTTACATGTAAATTGTTCACCTTCATAAACTTTTTTGGAAGGAATCTTCCTCAACCTGCTATGATGTTTCTCCCTCAAAAAAGGAACTATTAATCTCAGGGGAGAAGTGTACACTGAAATGGTTTCACTGATATGGTCCATGGAGACTTCAAGTGAAGAAGAGGCAGAAGCATTCAGTAGCTGCAGGTATGTGCAGAATGACTACAGTCTCCTTAAGTTTTGTGTCTGTTCTATGAAGATATCAAAAAGCATTTTAAAAGGCCTAAGAAAAGCACTGCAAAAGGAGTAATCCAAGAGGAAATTATAGACAGAAAGATTTGGTTGGAATTTAAGGTGTCAGAACATGTAAAAAAATAAAGGTAGTGATTGACCTACTGAAAAAATAAGTTAAAAATTATTTAATTTCTTTCAAATGCTAGTCCGTCAAGGAGGCATGTAGTTCTAAGACTTATTTCCCCTTACCAAGATTTATTGGCATTAACTAGTTTTAGTTATTAAAATAATTGTGTATGAGGAGGTATTACTTTCACAGAACAGACGACTCTATTACAATAAAAGTCTATGAAATTTAATTATGGATTATGTTATATGCAGACTGCAGCAGTATTATTTCTTTCGACCATATTAAAACTAGTCTGAACAAACAACAGTGTAAGCCCTTTGATTCAGGCATCATTTATTCTGATTTCCTCAGGAAAGTGCACTATCTGGTCATGCTGTGTTTGAGGGCGCACACGTTTGTATGCTTCTTTTTACCTACTGCCATTTTTAAGATTTTGAGGGATATATAAACTAATTAATGTTAGAGACAAAGCTATCCTTTTCTCTGTGAAAATTTGTGCTCTCTAAGCTAAGTTATACAAATATTTATAAGTGACTTGTAATAAGATGTTCCTAAAGGAGAGAAGTTTCTTTTAGTGCTCTGGTCATTTGAATTTATGATAATATTTTTATCTCTCTGTGTATCTAAACACTTCTGTTGTGCCTTTTTTTCCCCCCAAAGACTCATAATATTTCCTTTGGTCCAAATAATGACTTTGGGACTCTTGGGATAAGTTTAAATAATTTAAAAAATTGGTTGCTTTCACAACACCTGAATGATATCTCTTTGTATCATTTTGTAAGTCTAGTCAGGTATTTCTTTATTTATCTCTTTATTTACCTGTTTTATTGTGGTGTAAGAAAAAACAAACAAACAAAACCCCCAAAAACCCCAGAAAATGGGAGAGAGAAAAAAATCAACTGCAAAACCAATTTTTTTTTCTATAGCATGATTTGTACCTTGCGTTTTACAGAATTAAAATGGAAGAGGCATAATATCCTTCATCATTGCTTCAGGTGATAGCAAATCTGTATTTTGATACCTAGCGATTGGTAATTATAGCAATTATTTTCATTACAGCAAGATACGTGTAGATGGCATATGCACTTGAAATTCAGCAGCAAAGCTGACAGGAAAAGGGAGCAAAAATGCAATGACTTTTAGACTATACCTGTGAAGATTAGTTTTGGGGGTAAATATGATGGAAACTGAAAGAGGGGACACTTTAGCAGAAGAAGAATACACAAAATAAGATACTCAGGCACAACAATTTCAGAGTATCCACCAGAAGAGGGAAAGGGGAAAGGAAGGAGATGACACAAAGTAGTAACTGGGAAAAAAACATTGAAACTAGACTGGGAAATGAATTCAGACATGAAGAAAGGAAAAGATGAAAGAAAAAGGAAGAAAATATAGTTTAGCTTAATTCCTCCATATAGGTGATCCTCAGTCAGGGATCTCTACACCCAGTCACAGCAGCCTATGCCCATGCTTCACTGGATACCACAGACCCAGTACTCTGTCCTCTGCACTCAGAACTCTCAACACAAAAGTCACCTACAAGTCCTCTCATCTGCATTTGTTTGCCACTGCAGACTGCTTCCTTGTCTACCCTGCAGTATTCCCATGGACACAAAGACCACCAGCCCTTTGATGATGTCCACGGTCTGAGCAGATCTGTGGGAGATCTGCTCTATCTCAAAGCAGTCATTGTCTCCATTGAAACCATCGGACTCTTCTTGATACTTTAGTTTCAAATTGCTTAAACCATGAAAAGGATCATCAGTCACTGGCAGTAAGAAGGTGGAGATGGTTGAACTGAAGACCAGTGGAAAATGTCTCTGGGTGATACGACTCACATTCATCTCCAAAAATGGTTTTCTTTCTTTTGTACTGTGTTTCTGATTCCTTTTCTTATTCCTTAAAAAGTACTAACTTTTTGACATCTGTTACAGAGAACAGGAATCCCAAAGGAAGATTGTTTCCTTTTTTCATTGTAATATGTTTTCCTGTTTAGAAACATCACCAGTTGTGTTGAGAACAGGATGTTTGTCTTTCCTTATCAGCTTCCCACAATAGATTACTTATACTTATATATCCTTCCCTGAACTTGGGTGCCCCTCTCACATAAAAAAATGTGCTTTTAGGGTCTACTTCTTGTGTCACAGAAATTTCTCCCTCAAATTGTAGATAATACTGAAGCAGGAGGTGAGGAAATACTGTCTAGAACATCTCCGGTACTGACAAATGCATATTGATAAAATTAGTAAACTTATTTAATTTATAAAAGACATAATTAAATAAAAATTATATGAGCATTATCAAGCATAATGAATACCAAGTTAATATATATTAATACAAAATTCAGAAAGACAGTGATTAAACAGTCTCCACATATCATAAGCCAGCTGACCTTAGCCATTACAACAAATGAAATTTATGGTTTTCAGTAACTCACAGAAGTCACTTACAGTGCCTTAGCATATTATCTTTTATACCTTTAATGGAGGTTAGTGTGATAAGCAAATGACCTTCTATCATTGTCACGATGAATATAGAGCAGTGAGATAGTGAAGACATGTTCTTAATCAACTGCTTGATGCTTTTGACACATTTCAATTTGTGCTCAGTGAGTCTGTCAGTTGAGATCCAGCAAAATGTTGCCCAAAGTAATGTATATTGCTGCTTTTTCATACAACAGATTTTCGTATTTGGTGCTTGTATGACTGTGGGAGAGATTCCACCACGGATTTTAAGAGTCCTTTGGTGGTATGTGTAAAAAGTAGGAAGGAGAAACAGGCTGAATGATTTACCAACAGAAATAGAGAAGGGCCCCTTTTATTGGTTCCAAGAAGACTATGGTATTTATAACTTTTTTTCACAAGCAAAAACCAATGCATTTTTTTCTGTGAGCCCCATTTTTCTAGCATCCAAGTCATCTGTATGTGAAATAAATACATTAGTGATGTCCAGTAAAGTCTATTAATGGTCTGTTTTATTTGCCTCCTCTTCAGAACAAACATCTGAATAAATATAATTTGAACATTTTCAAGGCTTTTTGGAGGCTGGTTCATGATCATAAATTCTCTTTTAATATAATCTGTCTCAAAGAGGCATGGTTTGACTGTCAGTGAGTTGGTGACCACTCTTGGTCGGATGGAAATTCTTTTGAAGGTAGCAAGCCTTCGGATGTGTCCAAATACTCCAATAGACAATTTAGTAGCCAGAGTCTCTTGACTGAGAATTTATTGTCCCCGGCATCTTGTTCCAAAGTTCCTGTTGTTCCAAAATACATAAGGCAGACTTTGTCAGGTTGTAAGATCATTAAAAAGAGCAAAAATGGACCTAAAGAGATTATTTAGTCCCTATTCACAATCCTATACCTAAGGATCAGTTATACCTATTCCTGACACACATTTGTTTAACCTTCTTTTAAAAAATGCCCAATGATATGAATGATGAAATTTCCTTATGTAAGAAATTCCTTAACTCTCCTTAACTTTCCTTCCTGTTCCATGAGGATCAAAAGCTGCAAATGAAACTATTTCTTTTCCTATCCACTACAAGCTTTGAGAATGAATGATCTCCTACCTCCTTAACACATCAATATGAAGACTTGTCATTTCTCCTTTTGTGTTCTCTAAACCCAACGAGCTCAGCTCTTTCTTTTTTATCATGCTTGCCAAACCTTTATTCATTTTCAGAGCTGTGTATTGAACTCTTTCTTCATACTGGTCAGTATTTTTATTTAATACAATATTCAACTGTTGCTCTTTTAGGGGGGAAAGGAAACTACATGTGTTATAAAGACAATATTCCTTTTTGTGTATCCAAGTATGGTATTCACCTTTTGCCAAACCTGCTCATGTATATGTTCAGATCTTTCTGCAGCATCTGCATACCTGCCTAGGTACTTGCTTCTCATCGTCTTTGTTTTTTTGGGTTTGTTTTTTTTTGTTTGTATGTTTGTTTGTGGTTTGTTTTTTTGGTTTTTGTTGTTTGGGTTTTTTTCCTGAGATTGATCATTTCTGGCTAAATGGAGAATCTTTGCACTTGCCAAGACCTTTTCTCCACTTTGTGAAGATTTTTTTTTTAATTATGAACTGGTTCTCTGTTGACATATTCAGCTTTGCAAAAGCAAAGCAGAGGATCTGAGAAATTTGCTTGAAATAAACAACTATGTTAAAGAGTTATTTGTTGAAACTGCCCATCTCCTGGGAAAGGTTTATTAGTGATTCACTCTTTTCTTAGTTAGAAAAGAAAATAAAGTTATATTATTTTAGCTTTTAGCTGGTTGGGTTGATTGCTAGAATGGTTTTCAGATAATAAGGAGAAAAGTTAAGTTGTTATGATAATGTAAATGTGATGATAGAAATTTTATAAAGATCAGTTCATAAATCTGCATAATATATGTTATGTGTGCAGTTCTGGGCCGCACAATTTAAGAAGGACGATAAGATACTTGAATGCATCCAGAGGAGGGAAACAAAGCTGGTGAAAGGTCTGGGAGGCATGACCTATGAGGAGCGGCTAAGGACTTTGCATTTGTCTAGTTTGGAGAAAAGAAGGCTGAGGGGCAACCTCATGGCTTTCTACAGCTTCCTGAGGAGGGGAAGTGGAAAGGGAGGTGCTGAGCTCTTCTCCCTGGTATTCTGTAACAGGACACATGGGAAGGATCAAAACTGCGCCAGGGGAGGTTTAGACTTGACATCAGGAAGCATTTCTTTATTGAGAGTGTGGTCAAAAACTGAAACAGACTTCCTCGACCGGTGGTCGATGCCTCATGCCCCGTGTTTAAGGGGCATTTGGACATTGCCCTTAATAATATACTTTAACTTTTGGCCAGGCAGTGTGACTAGATGGTAATTGTAGGTCCCTTCCAGCTGGAACTCAACTCTTCTTTCTCTCTTCTCTTCTCTTCTCTTCTCTTCTCTTCTCTTCTCTTCTCTTCTCTTCTCTTCTCTTCTCTTCTCTTCTCTTCTCTTGACTTACATACATTAATATATATTAAATAATGATGGTTTTGGAAAAATGGTTTATGAATACATAAAGTACACAACTAATTTTATAGTATGGCTCTTTGGAACTTACCTTAGGTCAATGTTTACTGTATCTCTTTTATGACCCTATCTGCAAGATCATACAAAAGTAGAGAGCTGTTAACAGAAATAGAAGTTATTATTTGAACTGGCATCATTCCATTTATTTCCATATGCACTGAGAGGCTTTACTGTCCTTTTGGTAATATAGTTCCATGTCCCCAGAACAGAGGGGATTCTATCTTCCCATAGTGACTACTGAGTTCCAGGCAGTTACTGATTTAACGACGAGATGTTGAATTGGGCATCATGTAGTTAAATTAAATTAAATTTAATTTAAGAGTCCACCATACTGTGGACTCTTAAATTAAATTTAATTTAATTTAAGAGTCCACCATACTGTGGACTCTTTAAAAATCATGAAGCCCCTCCTGACTTGGTCAACTGAAAATTAATAAACCTACTCTGCATAAGTTTTTAATAAAAATATCTAAGTTTACTGGAGGTAGCAGATTTCATCTTGAAATATCTTTTCAGTTTGAGGGTGAAACACTGATAATAAATATCTGAATATAGTTTACAGATGGTATCGCATATACCTGAGTAATTTCTTTCATGTTTCCCTAGCACACCTATGAGAATATAAGATATTGTCAAAAGTTTTGCTGAAGTCAAGATGCATGACATCTAATCCCTCTCTTCAACCTACAAGACCCCTCACCCTGTCACTGAAAGAAATTACATTGACTTGAAATGATTTGGCTTTGACAAATAAAGTGGCTATTCCTCACTTACTCTTCAGTCTTGGTGTTTATAAATGTCGTGGTTTAACCCAGCAGGCACCTAAAACAACCACACAGCCATTCACTCACTACCCCGCAGTGGGATGCGGGAGAGAATAAAAAAAGGAAAAAAAAAAAGTAAAACTTGTGTGTTGAGATAAAGACAGTTTAATAGGACAGAAAAGGAAGGCAATAACAACAACAACAACAACAACAAACAACCACCACCATAACCAAAATGAGTGATGCACGGTACAACTGCTCACCAACCGAAGCTGATACTCAGCTAGTTCTCAAGCCAAACTGCCTCCCAGCGAACCCCCTAGTTATATATGGAGCATGATGTCATATGGTATGCAATATCCCTCAGGCCAGTTTGGGTCAGCTGTCCTGGCTGTGTCCCCTCCCAGCCTCTGGGGCACCTTCCACCTTCTCATTGGCAGGGCCATGTGAGAAGCTGAAAAGTCTTTGAGTGCTTGGCAACAACTAAAAACATCAGTGTATTATAAATATTATTCTCATCCTAAATCCAAAACACAGCCCTATACCAGTTACTAGAAATAAAATTAACTCAGTCTCAGCCAAAACCAGGACAAAAAGTAGTTTGATTTTTTTATTCTGAGATTTTTTTTAAGAATTCAAGTTAAATTGACAGATCTGCTGTAGTTTTACTTTCTCCTCTTTTCTCTTTGAAAGGCAGGTGGTATAAGAGATTCAAACTGCATCTCACATAATTTTAGACATCTCATTTAGATGCCAGAATTAGCTTCAAATACAATCAATGGAGAAGAGAAAAAAAAAAAAACAAAACAAACAACCCACAAAACAAAACAGAGCAGAGCAGTGCTTAAGGAAGTCTAAGATTAATCTCCATATCTGCCTGGGAAACTACATCTCTTTCCTGTCCCTAAATTGGGAAACTAATTACCCAATTTTGACATCCAGATTGACTAATATGTATTCATATGCTTCTATATTTACTGTTTGCTAGTCTTCAAGGACCTCACCTATTCTCCTTGACTTGTCAAAGGTAATTGTGATTATCTTGGAGATCTTTCTGCCAGTTCTTTAAGGATACTAGGTAAGATAAAGTTCCTCTGATCATCTCTCCTAAAATCTGTTTTAAAGTCATCTGTTAAGCTACGTTATGCCCCTACGGTAGAGTGTTGCTTGTGTTGATTATGTTGGCTATCTAATTGCACTTCACCTTTTAAGTGAGATGGCACAAAACTTTTCAGCTTTTTGTCATCTTTGCTGAATAATGAGTCAATACCTCCCTTGGTCTTTCTCTTAATGTATTTTTGTTTTCCTTTCTCTCTTACATGTTACATGATGTTTGTACATAGCATGCAGGTCATGTCTTTGGTCTTTCTGATTTTGTTCCCCAGTTCTGATGGGGTTTTATCCATGTTTTTATAAACATTTTGAGTCAATTTCCACTTTCAGTAAGCTTATTCTCATATGTAATGTCAAAGCAAGACCTATTTGGTCATCATGGTCTTTTACTATTTTTCCTGTTCTTTATCCTCCACAATTGAGAAATCCTGCTTTCTGTTGCTATTTGAGAGATCCAGATATCCCAACCCTGGTCCTCAGGTAAAAGGAAGCATACATCAGTGGAGACATGTTTGTTTAATTTACACCTACTGTGATGTGACATACGGACTTTTAATTCATTTAAAAAGCAGGAACTTTATGTAATGTGAAGGATTATATTAGAATTACATCGCTTCTTGTGTCCTGCCTTTTCTACATCCACATTGAAATTTTTCATTGTTGAGTATCCTCTATTTCTTTACAGTAGATAAAGGAACAGTTGAAATGACTCATCCCCTCTTGAGAAATAACTTGCTGCTTAGAAAATGGTATCCTCTAACTATGAATTCCCTGTAGCCACAATTGTCTTTGATTTTATACACCTCTAATCTCATATCTGCTACTTAAAGAATTAAATAAATAGTACTAATGAATTGTATAAAATCTATATGAAAAAACAATAAATAACATAACAGGTCATATGGAGAAATTACTTTTGGTAACTAAATATAAGACCATTTTACAACTCCCATTCCAATACATAACTGATGGGCAGAAGGCACTCAGCCAGGTGTAAAATAATTGGTCATTTCCATGCAACTTTCGTTTGGCAGCCTGCATCAGAGATTTGACCTGAAAGGAAAAATGGCAGCTGTTCTACCAGCAAGTCCATACACAGATCCCATATACAGACCAAACCCTCGACCGCTTTCTTATGCCCAGGGTGGGTCCTACAGAGCTTGCAAAGCCATGTCAAGTATGTTCTATTTCATGAATATCAGATAGCTGACTCATTTTGTCAGGACAAAATTTAGTGTAACTATTTAGTATAATAACAGCAATAATATAAAAATCCAATGCATTCATAAAAACAATGATGAAACCACAGAAAAATATTATAAAAAGCTTTTAATGTCATTATTTCTCCTGGAATCATCTCTGAAAATCCTCTATGTTGATTAGAGTGATTGATAAAATGATAGGTTTCTGCTGTAGTATTAAAAAAAATGGGAGGTTATTGCTACTATATTAGTTATTAGCATGCATGGTAAAGGAATCAATATGTAAGCACTTAACTAAGGACATTATGTGTGACAAGCAAAACAGTTTCATAAATAACAGATCATGTTAAAGCAATGACAAAGCTCTGATGAAATTACTAGCTCGGTGAAGAAATCTGATAAAGTTAATGCAGTTTATCTAGACCTTGCTGAAGGCTTTGTAATAGAGTCCAGTCCAGAAACATAAAATTAGGATGATGCTGCCTTACTGAGAACACCAACAGGGGAAGCTAATCTGATTCATAAAGTGAAAATAAGGAATAAAATCTCACTGGAGAGAGGTTAGAAAGAGGTTAACATGGGGTCTTCTTAGCCCTGATAAGAAAAAAGATATATAACTACCACATTTATTTGATTATCCTATTAAACAGGTAGAAATGAAGATGTGTTCAAATAAAATCAGTGAAGTAACACTAGCATGAATGCAGAAAAGAGAAATCAGGTTTAGGTTCCTAGTCTTATAAGTGCAAGTTGATGATTACAGGGATTAACAAAGGAGCTCGTTAAGAAGCAATAAACAAGTCAATGAGGATGATAATGGCTAGAATGCTGAGAAAAAAAATCACAGGACTTGATTCACAAGACTGTTTTTCTTTGGTGATTTCAACATAATTGCAGTGTAAAACTAGATTCACATAATGCAGCATCAGCTAAATTGCCTCAAAACCAAAAGCAGTTAACTCCCATCAAAGATAAAAAGGTATGTATAAGTGAAGGGATTCTGGAATTATTCTGTATTGCTGAAACAGGCATTCAAATATTTGAAAACCTTGGGTTTTATTTTGCATTATTTAACTTGCCCTGTTTTTCTGCCATTAGTTTATTTGCCATATCTTATGTTTCATTGTGCTCACTTACCTTTATCTTATGGATGAATGAAAGACTAATGCAACTTGAAACTCAAAGTTTTGTGATGTGGAAACTAATTAGAATAATTATTACTAGTAACAAAGAATTCTTTCCACATATGTATATGCCAGCATCCTCAGGGACAGCATCCCTTCTCCATTTCACTCTAGGTAACTTGATAAATTGTTCAAGGTCCTCTGTAAAGACAAAGCAGACAACCTATTGAGTTATTTTAACAAATTTGTCTTAATGATGCTTATGAAAATTCTATACCTAAATAACCTGGATCCCAGTATGATTCCAGCCTGCAATTTCCTATGCTTTGCTTCAACTGAGTATTGCAGATCCCATCACAGGATTAACTCAATCTTTGTTTATGTGTGCAATAGCAAAAAAGATTAATAAGAGAGGACTCTCTTGTTGCTTATCAGTCTTTCCAGAGTGCAGACAGAAAAAAACCTCTTATAACCCTAAATTAATACCTCAAGCATCCTAAACATAGATATTAACTATAATACTGCACAAAATAACTCAGAAAAAGATTAGGATTTGTATGACATTTAGATAGTCCTATATCTTGCATTCTATTATAGAGTACAACTAACTTTGAGAATCTTAGTATTGGTGTTTTCATTTTAATATAATTTCTCTAAATATATTAATTTAAGGTCAATGCATATCTCATGACCTATTTGGAAAAGAAAAAAAAAATAAAAATAAAAGGAAGCAGTGAGGCCTAACGGAAAATATAGTGGCTCAGAGGCTTTTTTCTGAACCCATACTCCAAGATGAGTTTCAATCACACAGCAGGCCTCATTTTGAGAAGTAAAGGTTTTAAGCCAGGCGGATCAGACCCAGGGTTTTCTGATTTATTTTTAGTTCAGAATTTATAGGGCTTAATTGTTGGAAATTTCTGAAGAAAGTAAAGTGTCTGTTTGTGTACTCGTGTAATTACGGCTGGTAGCTGTAGCACTGCATATAGCAAGATGTACTTTGCATTTTCCATTATTAAAAAAAAATAATACCAAGAACATATGGCCAAAGTTTGAGCCACAGTAGTTATTGTGGAATATCTGTCACACGCTAAATTTACTCTTAAAAATCAATAAAATTCAATTTTAGAACAGTTGTGGGGGAAATAAATCGTTTTTCCATGCTCAGTCATTATTTTAAATAACTATTTCAGTTACTGTACTTCAGAGTGAAAATTTGAATCTGGCTTATGAATGGTTGTATGCAAAAAGCTATTTAAATATGGCTAAGTTACAAATCTCTGAAAATCTCAGATTGCTCAAAATTGAACATGCTGAGTAGAGAATTCATCCTTCTGCATCTTCACTTTACTGACCAGATAATCATATACTCCTCCAAAGAGTAATTACTGGAGGCCTTAGTCAATAGAGAAACACAAACCAAAATCCCAAAGCAAGGATGCCTAGATTTTCAGAAAACTTTTCAGTGTTTCTACAAGACTTTTTCTTCCCAGAGCCAAACTGAATTTCTGTTTCAACATTTTCCCCTCTTTTCCACCAAATTCACTTCCCTCACCTCTTTCTAGTCCCATCAGACCAACTTCCATTCAACAGTTCCTCTCCAGTTCCTATTTCTCTGTATTTTAATTAGCCCTTGGATAGTCTCACCTACAGAAATCACTTCCAACAACTAACACAGTTTGCTGATATGACCGTGTCTGCTCGGTGTTGGAAAAAGCTAAAATAATGTTTTAAGATTCTGTTGTCTGGTTAGCTGGAATCTTTTTGGGAAAGAGACTGTTATATTACAAAAGATATTACCAAGGGGGCAAAAAATTACAACATGAAAGGAAAATAGAGATTGCAGAGAAATACTGGCAATTCTAAGAATGCCAAAATGAGCATTTCCTACACTATCTTATGTGCCTTTTTTTAGATTTTGCGTGATTATGTATATCTATACCTGCCTTTTCATTTTTTGAGTTTCAGGAGGACTCAAGGACTGAAATAAGACTGCATAAAGAGAAGTTGTTTTGGTATCTTTGTCTCAAGAGGATATGTTAAAAATCAGGCATCCCTGTCTCTTCTGTGCATTTCCTATTAAATACTGAAATGATCCTTCGCAGCATTGTTACACTTTCAGCACTACAGACCATGCCCTTGTAAAGATGTATAGACCTGTAGCAACTGATGACCTGCACCAGGTCTTTAGGCTCTACGTTAACATATATTTTCAAAATATATAATGAAAATAAAATAGCATATACACAAACCTATATGTGTACTACAGTTGACCTACTTTTAGATAGCTGTCAATGCTGTTACTAGTGTAATTAATTTTCATGTAGCTACTAATATTTGTTACTAATACAACTTTTAAGAGATTAATGAGTGCTATATAATTGACATATGATAAATCACTGCAAGCTATTAATTATTACTTTAATCATATTTTTAAAAGAAAAATGAATAGCTATTACAATATAGGCAATAGCATAAATTACAGCCCCAGATCTACTGTCTTATGTGAAATCCCATCATCCATGTGAATTTGTCTGTACAATAATAAATTTATTTTCAACTGTTTGAACAGATTTTATTTATTTTGGTTTACTTGTTGTTTCTTATAGGCTATTTCTTTCTTTTATTGCTGTGACTAAACTAAAAGTGGCATTCCTTGCCAGCAGTTGTCTTTTTTTTAAGAATAGACATTCATAAAACATATTGAGAAATAGATCTTAATCTTTTCAATAAATTTTAAGGGGTTTTAATTGTTTTCAACATTTTTATGCTTTTTAAAGAAAATCAACAACAAAAATATTTCTGTATTCTGCTTTATCTGGGCAAAAATGAAAATCTTAACCTAAGTAAAAATGTTCTATGAAAGCTTCAATTTAAGAGAGAAAGTAATTTTCTTTTGATTTTTTTTTTTCCAAACAACAAACATTTCAACAAGAGCTGGTGCTGAAGCGTATTACAAAGCAGAAAAGAGAAGCTTATTCTGCTGCTATCTGAGCTCCATTTGTTACAGAAAATCAACCCAAAGAGTCCCGTTCTCTGGTAATGAGAGTTTAACACATTTCATACATTCAATAACATAAAAAGAAAATAGGACCATAGGCACTAGCTCTCTACATTCTTGATGAGGTTCCGCTATTACACACTTGCTTCATAAATTATCTGTTGGCTCCAAGCCACATTCAGCCTCCACTTGATGCTCTGATCTCTAAATTGCCAGAGGACCTGAAATACAGAAGGATTCAACAAGCTGTCTTCTGTTGTCACCCTAACAGCTAAAGTCTGGCATGGCAGCATGGCATTTGATTGGTAGATTGCCACCTAATAAATTAATTTAATAGATAATAGAATTTAATTGCTTGAGTATCTCCTTTCTGTAGCATCAGCTAACCTGATGAGTAGCTTACATTTTTGCTGACACAGTCAGCAGTCATGATGGCCTTTACATCAATAATATCACTTTTTGGCCAAGACAGGAGGAAGTCTTTGAGGGTTCACATCACTTCTCTATTTCTGGCTCAGATACCCGTATAGAACTTGTTCAGGCTCCATTTCCTACACATACATTCCTTACTTGGGGAAACTGGTCCTAATTAATCATCAACAGGAGAAGCAGAGAGAGAAACTATTTTTGGATGACTGATTTGGGAGCCTAGTAGCACTCTTGCTACTGCAAAACACTGGAAAAATGTGATGGGCTCAAAGGACACTTCTTTTTACAAAACTTGTAACAGATCCTCCTGTAACACCACATTTCGGTACTCTAGAGATGGTGTAAACACATCTTATTTCGCATTCTAAAAGGAATTACTTATGTCTTTACGATTGGACTTTGTAACTTAGGAACCATACTATATTCTCCTTCTTCCCCACCCTATCATCTTGTCTCACACAAACATTGACAATTTTATATTTTGGTCACTCCACCAATAACCTTAGAAAGAATTTACATGTAGTGTATGTAATCCTTCCTTATTGCTGTTAGGAGGCAACAGAAATGCAGGTAAGACATAACTAGCATTATGACAGCATCAGACAGTCACTGATCACAAAAACTTACCAGAAAAATTTGGAAGTGAAATACATTAATAAAAAGGGAAACAGATGACTATGGGGAAGATCCTTGACAAACAGAAAGGGAGTCAGGTTTGTGGTGATAAGGCTTTCACCGGATATCTCCATCAGGGGAAAAAATGGTTTAGTCCATTCTAATAAGGCAAGAATTTTTGGTAGAAATCTAATGGTTATTATATCAGCTATGTCTGCTAAAGGTTTCTATCCTGAAGGACTTACTTTTCTCAGATCTCACTTTTTTGAAAATGTGGGTTTGTAGAAGAATCACAAAGGAAAAATACTGTAAATGTGTCATATATAAGCTGATATGATGTCTAAGGCAGATAATATGTATTTCCAAAATAAGTGGAAAATCCTGGGCACTAAGTTTGGAGCTGCTGAGATGGAAAGATTACTCCAGCTTTTCATGGCTGGAAAGGTCACCAGTGCCCAGAGTCCTGTTGAAAAAATACCCCTTCTATAAGCTCTGTTTGCTTACCCAGTATGTAAAGTCAGGAATCTAGATGAAGAAAAATCTTTACCTGGTTTTTGAAAAGGGACTTCTGTTTTCAGTTATATTTGCAAACAACTGCAAGGAAATCTCCCATTTCTGTTGCTTCTTGAGTATGTTAGCATTTGACATTGTGCTATTAACCATAGAAGTTCTACTGTCAAGTATGGCACATGGACACCTGATACCAGGAGTTTTCTGGTCTTAGCGGGGACAGCAGAATTTCCTTAGAAAATAGCATTTTTGTCCCTCCTCTGCATATTTTAGACCACAATTCAACACTGTTGCTCTAGCTACACTCCATTTCTGCCTTGCTTTTTATATACTGAATACACTACTCTTAATTTGTGGTATGTTTGCTAGTTATTCAGCTTGCAGGTGCACCACACAGGCTCTTTCCATTTGAACTAGGATTGTTCTCAGACAATGTGGAGATGAGGCTTTTTCAGAGTGAAATCTGAAATAAAACCAATTTCTAGTTAAGTCTTAAGCTAATTCCTTTAAGGCCTGGGTGTCAGTTGATTAAGTTTTGTTCATCTGGAAAATCTTTAATTTGAGCCCAGTGTTACAGGTAGCAAATCTTTGGTCCAATAACAACATATGGAATGCATACAACCTCCTGCTTTGCTCCAGGTATGAGATAAAAATTAGTAAGAATTTCTGCCTTCCTGTTTAGAGTTCTTAGGGTTTTTTTCTTGTTTGATTTTGCAAAAAATTATTTTAACAAAATCTTTCTTCTTTACTGCTACTGTCCAAAACAATTCAGTCAGTTGTAGAAATACCTCTTCTATTAAAATGATTTCACATCACTTACATGAAAAGTTAAACTTTCATAGAATCATAGAATCATAGAGTCATAGAATGGTTTGGGTTGGAAGGAACCACAAAGATCATCTAGTTCCAACCCCCCTGCTGCAGGCAGGGACACCCTCCACTAGACCACATTGCCCAAAGCCTCATCCAACCTGGTCTTAAACACTTCCAGGGATGGGGCCTCCACAACCTCTCTGGGCAACCTGTTCCAGTACCTCACCACGCTCACAGTAAAGAATTTCTTTCTAACATCTAACCTAAATCGACCCTCCTTCAGCTTAAACCCATTCCCCCTTGTCCTGTCACTACACTGCCTCATAAACAGTCCCTCACCATCTTTCCTGTAGGCCCCTTCAGGTACTGGACGGCCACAATTAGATCTCCCTGGAGCCTTCTTTTCTCCAGGCTGAACAATCCCAAGTCTTTCAGCCTGTCCTCACAGGAGAGGAGCTCCATCCCTCTGATCAACTTTGTGGCCCTCTTCTGGACTCACTCCAACAGGTCCATGTCTTTCTTCTACTGGGCATCCCAGAGGTGGATCCAGTACTCCAGGTGGGGTCTCACCAGAGTGGAGGGGCAGGATCACCTCCCTCGACCTGCTGGTCACACTTCTCTTGATGCAGGACATGGTTGGCTTTCTGGGCTGCAAGCGCACACTGCCGGCTCCTGTTGAGCTTCCCATCAATCAATATCCCCAAGTCCTTCTCCTCAAGGCTGCTTTCAATCCATTCCCCCCGCCCAGCCTGTAGTTGTACTTGGGATTGCGTCAACCCACGTGCAGGACCTTGCACTTGGCCTTGTTGAACTTCATGCGGTTTGCACGGGCCCACCTCTCCAGCCTGTCAAGGTCCCTCTGGATGGCATCCCTTCCCTCCAGTGTGTCGACCCCACCACACAGCTTGGTGTCGTCGGCAAACTTGCTGAGGGTGCACTCGATCCTACTGTCCATGTTGCCCACAAAGATGTTGAACAGCGCCTGTCCCAGTACCAACCCCTGAGGAACGCCACTCGTCACTGGTCTCCACTTGGACATTGAGCTGTTGACCACAATTCTTTGAGTGCGATCATCCAGCCAATTCCTTATCCACCAAGTGGTCCATCCATCAAATCCATGTCTCTCCAATTTAGAGACAAGGATGTCATGCGGAATGGTGTCAAATGCCTTGCACAAGTCCAGGTAGATGACGTCAGCTGCCCTTCCCTTGTCCACCAAGGCTGTAACCCCATCATAGAAGGCCACTAAGTTTGTCAGGCATGATTTGCCCTTAGTGAAGCCATGTTGGCTGTCACCAATCACCTCATTTCCCATGTGCCTGAGCATAGTCTCCAGGAGGGTCTGCTTCATAATCTTGCCAGGCACGGAGGTGAGACTGACTGGCCTGCACTTCCCTGGGTCTTCCTTTTTACCCTTCTTAAAGATGGGGGTTATGTTTCCCTTTTCCAGTCAGTGGAAACTTTGCCGGACTGCCAGGACTTCTCAAATATGATGGCGAGTGGCCTGGCCACTTCATCCGCCAGTTCCCTCAGGGCCCACAGATGCATTTCATCAGGTCCCATGGACTTGTGCACCTTCAGGTTCCTTAGATATTCTCGAACCTGATCTTCTCCTATAGTGGGCGGTTCTGCATTCTCCCAGTCCCTGCCTTCTGTGACCTGGGCAGTGTGGCTCAAGCATTTGCCAATGAAGACTGAGGCAAAGAAGTCATTGAGTACCTCAGCCTTCTCCATATCCTGGGTAACCAGGTCACCTGTTTCATTCCGGAGGAGACCCACATTTTCCCTCATCTTTCTTTTATCACTAACATACCTATAGAAGCTTTTCTTGTTGTCCTTGACATCCCTGGCCAGATTTAATTCTGTCAGGGCTTTGGCTTTCCTAACCTGAGCCCTGGCTGCTCGGACAGTTTCTCTGTATTCTTCCCAGGCTACCTGCCCTTGCTTCCACCCTCTGTAGGCTTCCTTCTTGTATTTGACTTTGTCCAGGAGCTCCTTGTTCATCCACGGGGGCCTCTTGGTGTTTTTGCTTGACTTCCTCTTTGTTGGGATGCATCTCTCCTGAGCTTGGAGGAGGTGACCCTTGAATATTAGCCAGCTGTCTTGGGCCCCTCCTCCTTCCAGTGCTTTGTCCCATGGTACTCTACCAAGCAGATCCCTGAAGAGGCCAAAGTCTGCTCTCCTGAAGTCCAGGGTAGTGAGCTTGCTGCACGCCCTCGTCGCTGCCCTGAGGATCCTGAATTCCACCATTACGTGGTCACTGCAGCCAAGGCTGCCCTTGAGCTTGACGTCCCCTACCAGGCTCTCCTTATTGGTGAGAATAAGGTCCAGCACGGCACCTCTCCTCGTGGGCTCCTCTATCACAAGCACTGTTTTAGCAGCTTATTAGCCAAGGTAGTGCAGACCTTAACACTGAGATCAAATATTGAGACCTTTATGGTTAATGTTAAAAAAGCCCCCAAACTCTAGACATCTACTTTTGTCATATTTATCATTATTATCTCAGTTGTCTGATGAGCATTTCCATGTCTGGGTAACGGAATTATACCAGTAGTTTAAAGTGGCTACTACTGAAATACAGCCTTCAAGGCAGGGTTTGTGAATATTGCCTAAGATATTCAGAAAATCATTTTCACCTCTCTGTGCTTCAGTTGTCTCATCTGAAAACAATGGATATAATCATGCCTCTTCTGTAGTTCACTACAGTGCTATGCAAGAATTAGTCAATAGACTTATTATTAACATTGGAAGGACAAGAAGTATATCATGGAAAGGCATAAAGAAACCTCTTCAGATATTAGTATATATGTATACATACACATTGAACTTGCATTACGCTTTTATTAGCTAGTTTAAAAGAGGAAAATCTTTGTAATTTGATGGCCAGTGATTTATGTGTTCTTCAATGAGTCCTATACATACAGAATATGTAGTTTTCTCTGTTGCAGAACTTAAAGCCTACAGGGAACAGACACATAAGTATTGTAAAACTTCAAAATAGTGAAGAATGATGCAAAAGAACTGTGGAAAAACTCTCTCTCTCTCACACACACACACGTATGTATGTATATATATATATGAACATATCTTTGAATTAATTGTTAAGTTCTACATATCACAGCTGGAACTGCTTTGTGATGAAGCAATATAGTTAATAACCCAACTTTATGGGGAGTGTTAGAAATCATAGGAGAGAAACACTGCAGCAGTGTACGGACAATATTGGTGTGTGGCAATTGCCAGAATCATTTATGGATTCTATTTTTACAATATTCCGCAATAAAAGGAAGGAAGTGTGCTTTTATACCTCAGAAGAAAATGTAAAATGTTACAAGAATTTATATGAACAGAAGCATTATGGTCACATCAAGTCTTAAGAGGAAAATATAATATTATGCATAACAGCAAGTAATAAAAAGAAGTCTCCAAGAATTTCTTACATTATTTATTTTTACTAACAGCTAACAAGAGCTATTTATCAACCTTGAAATTACTTTTCTTAATCTTTCTACTGGTAGTATTCACATCTTGAATATCTGATGTGTTTCTAACTTTTTAGACTGGAAACAAAAGAATGAAAAATATTCCGTATTTATGGATTACTTCATTTGATCCATCATAGCAGAAGTGCAATTTGAAGCAATCCTAGCAACTAGACAAGAGAAGCCTTACAATGAAGTGCTGATTACTGCATGAAAGTACAGCAACAAACTGTCAGTCTTGCTCTGAGTTTCATCCTGCTCTAATTTATCCATCTCAGATAACTCAGAGTAAACCCAGTTTTATCTTGAAGAGAAAAAATATATGGTCTCTGAGGACTTAAAATTTTTACAGTGGTGTAGGATAGGCAGCATTAATTGTAGGCAACACTAAGTGTAGGATTTCAGCACTAATCAAGAGATGCCATCCATTCCCTTGACTGTTGCAGGACTGGAAAGTATCATATTTACCATAGTAGATACTCAAGATTAATATGAAGCTTTTTACTGGACTGGGAAACACTCTTTCTGGAGTTCTGAAGGAGTTACCTGAATTACTCTCTGAAACAATGATGCTCAAATTATGGTTCAAAGGTAGGACACAGCTGGCTGCAAGTCATATTTATTTCCTTTGCTATACAAGGTCTGTCTTGAAGGATATCATGCTTACAATGCTCTGTCAGAGTCAGAAAGTAGCAACACCATGACCAATGTTAGAAGACATAATAGAGAATTTTTTCCCTTTTCTGAAGAATTGGAACGGGTTTTCTACAAGAATACTGTGGGCAATTCCACATACTAGCAAGGCCTTTGGGTATCTGCAATTTTTCTGGTGGTCTGTGTATGAAGCACATCATGTGCAAAAGTAGATGAAGTTTTGATCCAAGAGGAATTTTAAAAGTGGCTAAAAGGAGGCAAATATAATTTCTGGCCTTAATTTCTATTTTAAAAAGAACATGAAAATCTCAATTAAAACATTGATTTGAATATGCTATTTATGACATGCATTCTTATGCCATTTAAACCCAAATGTGTTGAGTTCAAATGAGAACTCATAATACTCTCTTAATTGGAATTCTACTTTTTTGCCATCTGCAGTCTATCTCACAATAACCAAATTTTTACAGATGTTGCTCAGATAGTTCATACATGAAACTCTGTTTACCCATGTGGCTTACCAGAATGTCTGATAGAGTTAATTAAACATTATGATATGATATGACATGATATAATTGATTTGATATAATTGATATGATACGATATGGAAAAAAAAATTAAAGCAAAAGCCTGGTAATTGCGACAATGTTGTTCCAGGAAGATGAAAATATTAGAACCCTTTTGCAATTTCTTAACAGTCAGTGCATACTGCAGCACCACTGTTGAGCTCTCTGACTGTATGTTCTTTGCAAACTTCTGCAGCCATATTACAATACCCAATAATATAAAAAGCTCCCTGTTTTTTTCATTTGGTCTAGACATGCAGGTTCCAAAACTTTTGTTGCTCAGTCCCAACACGTCAGAGCATGGAAGGCATCTGAAACCAAGGTAAACTCTATCTCGGAGCTTTTGACAGCAAGAGAATCAAGTGAACAGAACTCCTCAACATACACTGTGGTTTCTAAATCCTGCACCAGCACTCATCCTCAAAATAGGGGATACATGACTGGTTTAATGGAGTTTGTGGTGTTTCCATTAATATCTGTACTACCTAATGAGGAGTAGGAACAGGAAGTGAATGAAGCAGGCAAGATAATATAGTTCAGTACTTAGAAATAAAGGAAAAAGCGTGTGATATGGCTGCTTTACCACTGACCTGGGGGTTGGGGTGGATTTCCTTACGCCAGGGTTCAGATGCACGCTATGTCCTAACTCTGCTGGTGTTAAGATCTTGCTGGGAGTGTTTCTCTTTGCTCACGTTCCTGTTATCCATCGCTGTGATTTGGTTTCCAAGAGTAGAAGTCTTGCACCCATAGTCAGAAGGGAGCAGCGGCATGCTCTAACCATTCTGTGTGGCCACAGGGATTATGAGTGGAAGAGCCACACTGTGGATGTGCCTTTGCAGTTTTGACATAACCAGCCCAACAGCCCCAATATCACCTATGAGCCTTCCTGAATTAAGCCGTTCAACTAAACCTCTGCCAGTCATAAATAGAGACAACTAGAGAAGCATTTTAATCATTGGTGCCAGGCTAAGATTTTGGTTTATCAAGACTTTCTCTGTAATTAGTCAATAGGTGACCAGTCAATGGCACCAATCCATCACGTACGAAAGGAAAGTACTTATGACCTGATCCCTCAGCTGTAGAAATAGAACATCCGCTATTTTTTTCTCTCTCACAGATTATATCTGCAAGTCTTTATCTGATACCAGGGCCCTAGGTGCCCTAATAGGCTCCATAGCCTCTTTCCTTGTTGGGCTTTAACTGATATGATGTGGTGAAGCTGTGTAATCCTGGATGAGGAAACTGTGGAAAGACCTCTTTGAGAAAGCTGCAAGAAGTATCCTCAGGGGTTTCCCCTTGGCCCATCTCAAGAGTCACATCTTAAGCTCCCCTTCCCGTGCAGAGCAGCCCACTCTTGCTACTCTTAACACATGATGCAAAAAAATAAATCTAGAAATATAATTTAATTTTCTATACCAGAATGTGTATATGGTCCAATGGTCCAATGAATAGTTTTCTTAAGGAAAGACTTATAATGTCAGTCTCTGGCTGTTTTCTATTCAAGATATTTTTACATTTTTTCCAGATCTTTTCATATTGGATTTATACATTCAGGTAATCTATTTCCATTACAATGTATTCAGATTGCTTTATGACTATAATCTTTACATAAAACAGGTTTCCAAAGAATTCTGCCAATCTGAGGTATTGATCCATCATCAAGTGACAGCTTTAGAGTTCTGAGTCACATGAAAAATCATGTTCAGCATATTTTTCCCTAATCAAACATCAGTACAGGAATTTCAAGTGAAGATAGAATTATTTTTTTTTTTCTGAGAAGGAGATAGAGTATTTTGTTCTGCCTGAGCCTTCTTTCACTGGGCTGTTTTTATCTAGCAAATATAAGAAAACCTCAAAGATAAGGAAAAAAAATCCACAAAAAACCATAAAGACCATTCTACTGATGTCATTAAATATATTTGATGTCATTATGAAACAAATGTGATGTTCTTCCTTAACTGTAATTTGTCTAAGTTACAAAGGAGTAACAGCAAGAACAAAGACATACAAAAGAACACATGGACTTAAAGATCCAGCTGTTGCACAGCTTCAGACATTGATATAAGTGGATTATGTTATATAACTGAAACAACAACTATATGTTGAAAAAAAAATCCTATTCATGATTGAACATTCTCATATCTCAGAGATATATTCTCATATTCTCAGAGAATAATTTGAATTCCTTTATCTGTAAAGGATGCTTAAGAGTATGTTTATTGAAGAGATGAGAAATACATTTAGGGTAAACTACAAAAATTTGTACCTGGAAAGCAATTGTAGCTGCAGAATAAGAATTTAGTAACTTGAATGTTTAATACCTTGGTTTCACGGGTAATAGTTTTAAAATAGGAACATGTTCACAGACTAGAAAAATCATAAAGAGAAGATACAACCTTTATTAACTTTCTTTGTCCTAAAAAAGTAGGAAGGTTTGGAGGTTTTTTCTTACTGAAATATCGCTGTAAGACTAAAACACAGCCTTAGTTTCTAGTCCAACCTCCTGCTTCAAATCCAGGTCAGCTCTGAGGTCAGATCAGGTTGCTCATGGGTTTACTCTGTTGAGGCTTCAAATCCTCCAAGGAGGCAACCTCTCTGGGCCACCTCTTCCACTGCCTGGCTCTTCTTGTGGGGGAAAAGTGTCACCTTATATCCGAGCTGAATCACTTGTGTTTCGATTTATGTCTGTTGTCTCTTGAATGCCTGTGATGGACTGCTGCAAAGACACTGGATTCATCTCCTCAGTGACCTCCCTGTAAGCGCTGGGGAACAGTTATGAGGATCCCCAAAGCCATCCCTTCTCCAGGCTGAACAAGACCCAGGGCCTTACCCTTCCCTTGGAGAAAAAATACTCCAGCCCCTGCCATGGGTGGGCTGACCTTGATTGGCTGCCAGACGCCCACCCCAACTGCTCTCTCACTCCCCTTCCTCAACAGGAGAAAACAAAATGGAAAAACTCTTGGACTGAGATAAAGACAGGATGATCACTTACCAATTACTGTCACAGGCAAAACAGACTTGACTTGAGGAAAATGAATTTATTGCTAATTAGATTTGGATGGTGAGAAACAAAAACAGAAGTTGAAATACCTTGCCTTTACACCCTCCTCCTCCACCAGGGCCAACTTCACTCCTTCCCTCCCCACTCGTCCACCTTGTCAGCCCTGAACTGGGGAATGGGGTTTTATGGTCAGCCCATAACAGTACCTCCTTACATTTTCCCCCTGCTCCAGCATGAGTCCTCTCCGTGGCCTATAGTCCTTCAAGGTGAACTGGCTCTGGTGTGGACCCCTGTACAGGCTGCAGGGAAATATCTGCTCCACCATGGTTTCTGCAGCAGTTGCAAGGGCTGCTCCAGCACCTGAAGGACCTCCTTCCCCTCCTTCCCTGGCCCTGGTACTCATAGGACTATTTCTCACTTTTTTTCTTTTTTTCATATTTTCTCTTAAATATATTTTCCCAGATGTGCCACCAGTTTGGCTGATGGGTTTAGCTGCATCCTGCGGTGGGTCCACTGGACCTGGCTGGAGCCAGCTGGAACTGACTGGAACCAGCTGTGTCCAGCATGGGGCATTTACTTGCATCTCCTCACAGAGACCGCCCTGCAGCACCCTGCTGCCAGCACTTGGGCACAGGTGGACATGGGTACCCAGTACAAGGGCCTTCCACGAAACTCACTCCAGTTGGTGCCTTTGCTGTTGTGCTGGTTTTGGCTGGAGTAGAGTTAATTTTCTTCATGGTATGGGGCTGTGTTTTGGATTTGTGCTGAAAACAGTGCTGATAACAGAGGGATGTTTTCGTTACTGCTGAGCAGTGCTTGCACAGAGCCAAGGCCTTTTCTGCTTCTCACACCAACCCACCAGCGAGTAGGCTGGGGGTGCACAAGGAGTTGGGAAGGGACACAGCCGGGACAGCTGACCCCAACTGACCAAAGGGATATTCCATACCATATGACGTCATGTTCAGCATATAAATCTGGGGGAAGAAGAAGGAAGGAGGGGATGTTCGGAGTGATGGCATTTGTCTTCCCAACTCACCATTCTGTGTGATGGAGCCCTGCTTTCCTGGAGATGGCTGAACACCTGCCTGCCCATGGGAAGTGGTGAATGAATTCCTTGCTTTGCTTTGCTTGTGTGTGTGGCTTTTGCTTTACCTATTAAACTGTCTTTATCTCAACCCATGAGTTTTCTCACTTTCACTCTTCCAACTTTCTCTCCACAGGGGGGTGAGCAAGCAGCTGCGTGGTGCTTAGCTGCCGGCTGGGGCTGAACCACAACAGCTTTATTGAGAGCAGGATCAAACCTATAGATACCTCATTTGTCCCTCCTTTCCAGCAGTCTTTTATTTTGCTTCTCTCTGATTTTCCTACATTTTTTAAATTTTCTGTGGTAATGATCAGTCTGAATGAATATGCTGAAGACCAGGCAAAAGCACTTTTTGAGTAGGAAGCAAGATTTTAACCATCCTCTTGAGCACCTGACAGCTCATATCCCTGTACCACAGTACGTGGTGGCTATCAGGCTGCTCTGGAGCCCTCAGCTGGGTTGACAGCTGAGCAAGTACTGAGGAATACTTGAAGTACAAGGAAATTTTATCCCCACTGCTGAATACAAATTAACTAGCCTCTCAGCTACCACATCTTTGATGTAGTGGATACATGACAGCCTGTTGAAAAAGTTTTGTGCCAGAGCTAGAAGCATTGCCTAAGCCATTCTGCCTCTATATTTTGTTCCCCATTTTGATCAAAGAGGAATATTAATGAAATGACCTGGACTATGCCTGAAAATCATTCACTTTAACACAACAGCCATGGAAAACATGCAGGAAGAAATCATCTTAAGCCTTGATTAAACACCCTGTTCATGTTTACAAGAGAGGATCAAGACTACATGCAAACAATTCTACTAATATCAAGAGCAATCCTACAGCACTTATCAGTATTTCTTTACTCAGTAAAACAACCTTACTTTGACTTCACAGGAAGTATTTCCAGAGTGAAGATTAAGGAATGTGAAACTTCATACTACCATGAAATATGTATACAGTGCCTTTACTGAGTCTAATGACACAGCAGGGAAGTCCTCAAAATCCTGAACACACTAATAAACTACTTCATAAAAGGCCATATTCTCACAGTGACCAAAAAGATCATTCTGAGCTGTTTTACTGAGATTGAACTATTTTAAAACCACAAGACAAAACCTATCATCTTCTTTCATTTTCTAAAACTGGCAAAAATGTAACATTTCAGCTGTGAGGTTGTTTCCCCCCCCCATCATTCCACTTTACAGTGCTGACAACCAAGATGTTTATAGTGCTATTAATATCAAACCTGCATATGTGGAGTGACTTGGGGGTTGTTTTGATTGAAATTCTATGGAAACAAATATGCTGAAAGTAGGAAAAATTAAAATGGAAATAAGATGCAACTTTTTAATATCAAGGATAGCTAACCCTTAGAACAGTATGTCAAAGCGTGTAATGCATCCTGCAACACTAGGAATTCTTGGTTTAAGAACGGGCTTCTTTTAAAAAGTCTTTAAAGCTCAGCTATGTGTTATTTGGCTTGATAAGGTTCATTTTAAAACAAGGAAAGAACAGTTATTTTCACCTCAGAAATTACTAGGTGAAAATATACAGCTTGTGTTGTAGTGGCTGATAAAAATAAGAATGTTTACTTCTCACCCTAAGGAGACAAAGCAACCCCCTCCCTTCTGAAGAAAAAGTCACAGGTAGGTACAATTAATACAGCTGCAGGTGATTAACTGTAAATAACTACCAACTTTTTGGCAATCTTTACAAGGACAGCAGGAAGGATAAACATCTCTTTATCATATCATTAATTATTGTTCCTATTGTTATTGCTACATATAGTTTAAATCTCTGTGCTGCGCTTCACGCTGCACTAGACATAGAAAAACAAATAAAGACATACTCCTTGTCCTTGGGAGTTAACGATCCAAAAATAACCCACTCACGGAAGTGTTTCTGCCAGGTGAGAACGTTGGTAGGTGGTAGCAGAGAATTATTCTCTGCCAGTTCTAAACTGGATCAATGGATAATAAAGAGACTTTGTTCTGCCAGACTGATGACCTGGCACATTTCACGAGCATTAAAATCACATGTTGATGCTGCTAATATTTAGAAAGCAGGAGATCAACTTGGTTTAAAAAAATCTGTAATGGTATTTTCTGAAATGTTGTTCTGGAAGACTTGCAATGGAAAAAAAGTGAAGAATTCGAAGACTACTCTTGGAAATTTTGTTTTGTGTCAGAAACATAAAAATAATAATGTTCTTGGTGTTCAACTTCTGCTTTGCTCTTTTGCATGCTACGCTGTTAAAGGATGCAAGATTTCCCTTTGAAATTTTATTGGGTTTGGCATCTTCTTTATTCTTCTGCTTAATTTTTCATTCAGCTATTCTGTGAATTTTCCATGAAGCTTATTTGTGGAAATTTGTTCTAATAGATAGAGGTATAGGTATAGGGGGAATCCAGCAATGCAAATACAATGAAAAGGTTTCCATAAGAAAACTTGAAACATCACAAAAGATTAGTATTTTTATTTAACTTGGCTGTGAGTCTGAATTTCTATCATCTCCTTTGAATTTCCAGTTCTAACTACTACTAAAGTTCTGCTAGATGTAAATATATATATAGTTATATATATGGATAGGAATTGTTATAGGTCAGGGAGGACTTCACAAGTGTGCACATTTAAATATTGAAAATACATGATATAATATGGCTCCAATTATTTGCTCTTATTCAACAAGTGCTTGCTGGGCACAAAGAAATTTTGGTGCCATCTTCATAGTAATAAAGAAGATGAGAAAAAACTCCAATCATAATATATCCTAATACTTTTATTTAACAAATTAATATGTGCTATGAGAATTAATCTGCCTTTGCTTTTACCCCTTGTTGAACACAATTACATAATTACATTTTACAACAAAGGCATAAAAAATGCTATTGATTTCATGTAGTAGGATTTTATATCCATGTCTTACAAGCATGAGACAAAAAAATATGTGGTCTTTTTTTTCATTATCAATACCCAAATGACCCAAACATAGGTATTAATGATGGTGCTGAGTGAATTGATGGATTATTAGAATCCATTTTTCCTTCTTTATCCTTGATAACCCTGCCAGAATAAGTCAATAAGATTTCAATATTCAAAAAGCAAGGTAAGAATCGAAAAGTGAACAGCTGTTGTCAGTTCAATTATTCATCTATTCGCTATACAGAATGGAACAATATTTAAACAAGTATTTTTTTCCCTTAAATTTTATAAGGAATGAAAGTGAGCTTCTTAAAGACCCATTATAGCATGATAATGCCTTAGAAACAAGACTATATTGGTTTGTAATGTGTCAAGTATGACATGTTTAGTTGTATAGTAAAAAGACTGCTTTCCTAGTGGTGCTATTTGATATGATTGTCCCTTTATTATGAATTTATCAAGGTCCTTGAGGTTAAGTTCAGGGAGATCACACAGTGAATTATGCAGTCATATAAAGAGGTTTTTTGTTGATTTCGTGAGAAGCTGAGAAACAGAGCACAGCATCCACTGGCAGGAGAGAGGCAGTATGAATTTGAATGATGTAAGACCCAAAAATACACGATGGGGAGATTTTCAGAAGAACCAGAAATTTTATGTAAAGGTGCATGAGAAGCTGTGGAGGGAGTCAAGGAAGCACTAGAATGACCCACAAACCTAAGCAAGGAAGAATACAGCATTATTACGTGCCCCTCTGCCTTCACTACTGAAATTAAATCAGACAGTATACAGTTTGCTCATAAAAGCCTCTATCCTGCGCTTACAGAACCCTTTGCAAAAAGTGAGTACCGTCAAATCAGACTGAAATGAAATAGTGTCTCTACATAGCCAGGCCAAAGAAAATGATCAGCTGTAAAGAAACCAGATCCAAGAACTATCTCTCTCCTCCACAGATACAAGCCCTAAGCATATTTTTATCTTTCGCAAAGTGTGGGCACTGCAGCATGTCCTGCAGATCAGGAAATATTAGGGGAAAAAAAATGCTCATAATGGAAGTGAATGCAAATTAATTCACTGAAGTAAAATGACTTTGTAGAGGTGGGGTGGGAGGGGAATTGCCTTCATGTAGGAAAAAAACCCGAGATGTGGAGCCTTAATTGTGTGCTGCTTTTCCTCAAACTGCTCGAGTTTGCAGTTCAAAAGGGGTGGCGCTGCGTCCCACACTGCCTCTCCTTGCAATCTGTTCATGCAAGGACCGGCCATCTGCTAGGTTTAAACAGACCTCCAGTTGCTTATGTGTTTGTTCACAGATGTAGGTAGGAGGTTTGACTGCAGGTTTCTAAAATGCGAATCCAAGATTATGAGACACATTTGCAAACATACTTGCATATAGCAAAGTCTTATCTATTTGCTGGGAAATGCTCTATTGTTCCACTTGCAAATCAGTTCCATTTAAATCAAGGCATGGTAGTAATACACATGTAAAATTAAATTTGCACAATATCTTTTCAGTTTAGTCAAGAACTCTAAAATATACAATGACAGAAAACATTAAAGACAGCATCCATGAAATTATTATGTATGAAATAGAAGTTATTTGAGAGGAGAGAGATCTGCATGGGGAGTTTGTTTCAAAGAAATGTTTCTTAAACTGTGGAAAGTGCAGCACTTGAAAATAACATTATAATTTCAGTTGATTCCCAAGGGTCCTCTATGAGTAAATCAATTGCTATATTTTTAACAATGGACTGAATCTGCCTCTTTATAAGAAAATTACAGATTACTGCAGCAGTTTGATTGCAAGTGGAAGTCCCTTGTAATTCTTTCAGACTTTCCTCTGGAATCTCCCTTTCTCCTGAAAGCAAGTTCTTGATATTGGAAGGTAAGTGTGGAATGCAACAGAGATGGTACAGAACAAAATGCACCAATACATGACTATCTTGTTTTGGCAGGAATATACTTTGTAGGAAGATGTTACTATGATATTTAACAAAATATAAAGTGGGACTTTCTTCCTACTCTACCAGCTGCAATAGATCATTAGATTACAGTCCACAAACAAGATTTGGGTTCACTTGCAAGTGAAACTTTGTGGGACAAGGCTAATGCTATTATTATTGCTGGGTTTTATGGCTCATTATTTTAAACCCTCTATGAACACAATTTGATTTGGAAAAAAATACTTGATCAGTGAATGACAAGTGACATATGTACATATGGATGATTTCACTTTTATCCTAAACATATGTTTTAATACATATCTAAGGAAAAATTCATTCCTCATTATATAATGAAGGAGCAGGTTCTCAATTCTCCATGTAGTTTTTCATCACATCCAGAGTGATTCAGCTGCTGAGCTGCAGAACAAGTCCAACCTGCCCAACATCCCTAGAGCACAGTTATGTTCTCAGATACTGTTCTGCAAGAAAATGGAAAAACAACTGCGAAAGACTTCTGTCAGCTCCCAAGGCAAGCTATGCCACTTTTGTCGGTCCATTTTAAGTATATCAGTTACATGGAGCCATCGACCCACTCTGCTCCTGCTGCGACTATCCAACCAATTCCTTATCCACAAAATAGTCCATCTATCAAATCCATGTCTCTCCAATTTAGAGAGAAGGATGTTGTGGAGGACCATTTCAAAGGCCTTACAGAAGTCCAGATAGATGATATCTATACCTTTTCTCTTGTCTGCTAATGTAGTCATTCCATCATAGAAAGACACTAGGTTGGTCAGGCAGGACTTGCCACTGGTGAAGCCATGCTGGCTGTCTCAAATCACCTCCCTGTCCTCCATATGCCTTAATATAGCTTCTAGGAGCATGTTCCCAGGGACAGAGGTGAGGCCGACAGGTCAGTGGTTCCCAGGGTCCTCCTTTCTACCCTTTTTAAAAATAGGTGCAATGTTTCCCTTTTTTCAGTCACCAGGGACTTCACTGGACTGTCAAGACTTTTCAAATATCATGGAAAGTGGCTTGGCAACTACATCAGCCAATTCCCTCAGGACTCTGGGATGCATCTCATCAGGTCCTATAGACTCATGGATGTTCAGGTTCCTCAGGTGGTCTCGAACCTGATCTTCTCTTACAGTGGGAGGGACTTTGCTCCCCCAGTCCCTGACTTGAGGTCCATCCATTCAAGAGGTGTGGGAAGAGAGGTTGCCAGTAAAGACTGAAAAAAAGTTGTTGAGTACCTCAGCTGCCTTCTCATTCATTGTTATCAGTTTGCCAGTCATGTTCATTGGGTGGGTAGTGGTAGTGGTGGGGGAGTACACTTTCTTTAACCTTCCTTTTCTGTCTGACATAACTGTAGAAGCCCTTCTTGTTATTCTTTATGTCCCTTGCCAAGTTCAGCTCCAGCTGTGCCTTGGCCTTCCTGACCCCATCCCTACACAAATGGGCAGTGTCTCTATACTCTTCCTAGGATATCTGTCCCTGCTTCCACTGCCTGTGCACTTCCTTCTTGCCCTTTAGGTTGACCAGCCATGCCAGTCTCTTTCTTTCCTTTCGTGATTTCTTACTCCTGGGGATCAAGAGCTCTTGTGCTTAAAGATCTGCCAGCTCTGTTCTGCTCCCTTGTCCCAGAGAACAGTTTCCCAGGGAGTCCTATTGACTAACTCCTTGAATAGATGGAAGTTTACTTTCCTAAAATTCAGGAAATTTTACTGAATTTTAGTAGTAGGCTGTAGACTTCCAAGTAACTGTGTAACACATTCTCAACTCCTCAATTGTCCTGTAAAACCATTCAAATATAATTTTAGAGAAGCTGTGCTACATTACAATCAGGTGACCACCACCTCTTAATTAACAATCAAACACCACCTTTTACTTTTGGGACATTTGGGACATAATTTAAGTAGGAGTCCTCACCCCTCTTCTATTCTCTTCTTGCTCCTCCTCATTCCTGTCTACAGGACGGTGTCATGTATTTTGGGATATATTTGTTTTTGCCAGATTTTAGACATCTGGATCAAGAAGACAATATATCTGCAGAACAGGTCCCTACATGTTCACAAGTGCTGATGAAAGAAGTTGTGTTACTTCAGTGTTTCTGTGCTTTCTGTGTCCAAATGCACATGAATGTTCTTTTTGAGACTTCATCTCTTATCATCTCTTATCATTCTGGTTGATTTAATTTTATGAGTACAAAACACAGTTGTCCTTAACAAATTGGTAGAAGATGATTCCAAATACATTCATGACTTAAATTGTTGTATGTTATAAAATTAATTTTACTTGTACATGTTTTCAAAGACCTTAATTTGCTTTTACAAGAGAAACTGACACAATCAGAACAGAGCAGCTACAAAAATAAAAATTACATTCTTCAAAGAATAAAATCCTTCAGTAAAACCAACATGCCTGTATTATGTGTTTACGTTGAGTAGTCAGACTCCCTTCACAGACCCGTTTGCAAGTGTAGAACTGATCTGCACTGGTGAAGTCAAAACATGAGTATGTTTGAAGCATTTTTAACCCTGCTGGGATCCAAGAACATTGCTTGAGGCACTGACTGTGCATGAGCACTGGATAATTTCTGCCCCCTCTGAACAGATCCTTTGCAAAAATGCTGATGAATATTTTCCTAAATTCCATTGAGCCTGTACTTCCGTTCTATACTGTAGAATGTTTTCTATTGCTGTAAGCCAAAAAATTGAAACTGGTGGTGATGGGAATAATTTTTAGTATTTTCATGATTTAATAAATAGTTTTGCTGTTGACCAACTTGAAGAACAATTAACATTTTTCAGGGAGCATTGAATGTGAGCTGGATAGCTCTGCATCTACAGGGGAAGAAAACACCACACACAAAAAAAATTCTACTTAAGATGCAGCTAGGATGTTCACTGTAGAGGAGAACAGCTGTGTAGAGCAGCTACTGTGCAGTAAATTTCTAGCCTGGCACTCTAACTTTCCTGTGTAGATAACCCCCAAAATCATTCAGGCAGGTCAATGAAGTGCCTGCTTTTATTGCCATTAACGTGAGTTACAGCTGTTTACAATTGCTGCAAGACAGTCTAAATGGAGAAAGCAAACATTAACAACATTAAAGGATGATCCCACTATGAAATGTGTCTCTGCAAAAATGATATTTGAAGTTCAATGTCTGTCATGTTTTCTAAGTTCCCAGTTCAAATATTTTTAGCTTAAAAACTAAAAAGTTTATTCCATCTGCCAGCTCTACGTATTCAATTTGAAATCTGTAAGTGAGGCTGCTGCTTTTTGGCTCAAACATCACTCATGGTGAAGATTCCACAAAAGAAATTATCCTTGCATTCCTGTTCATGACACGAGAATCAGAATACTGCCTCTGTCTGTGTGTTCTCCTATGTGAAAAGGAGTGAAAAAGGAAAAAAAAAAAAAGAATGTATCATCATTGCTTAAGTAAACAGAAGTGGCTTTTGTCTCTCGCAAAAGCTATGTATTTGCCAGCAATAGCCACTTTTTAAGAAGAAAGCATCTTAGATGCTTAGCTTGTTGTAAATTACTGTGACAAATCCTATTTCAGCTCATTTGTGTCAACATGAAACTCTGCATCCCACCTGTATACAGTGTGTTGAAACAAAAAACCCGCTTCCGTTTTATTTGATTTCATTGAGAGAAGTTTCCTCAATGAAACAATCCAACTTTTCAGTTTAGAACTCAAACAATCAATATTAGGGTTAAGCGTTGCAGCTTGTCTTGCAGAACAGATAGGACCACTTATAGTTGTTTTGAAAATCAGAAAAATTGGGCTCTTTGATAAATAATTTTATTTTTCTTTAATGGGAAAAAACCCTTTTCCTCACAGGAGATAAAACATTGATGAAGAATCCTAATTCTTTTAACATATGTTGTCTTAATGGCACGAACAGCAGAGGTCATCCTGCCACGAGGAAGATTTGGAGATGACTGTGGAGTCAGTAGGATAACGGAAAAAGAAGTAGGATGTATATATCGAGTTGCTGAGTGTCACCCTATTATTGTCTTTATCTTCCAGTTGGTTTCGGAGCAATGAAAAAGGCCAGCACTTCACAGGGTTTCATTCTTCCCCCCTCTAATTGACAACAACAGAAGAGTCTGAAGCAGTGACTAGGAAACAGTATGTGATTCTTATGAAAAGAAATAAGAAGGCAGAATTGACAAAAGGAAAGTGCCTTTCACCAGGTAAGGCTTCAAGAAGACATATGTTCAATTTCATGGCCAGAGAGTGAAAGTCAGGCTATAGTAGTGTCCAGACTGTTACAAGTAAGTAAAAGCAGTATTTACAATGATGACACCAGCTTTACTTTTTAACTGAATAATATATGCTGACATAACCATTACCTTTCTCCTGTAGATACTCAGGAATAAGTGCTGATAACATCAGAAAGAGACAGACTGTGTGAGCAGATTATGAAAGGGAAGTAAAGGTAAAATGCGCTGCCGACTCACATTAGGTGTAAATGATAATGCCCTCTGCTGACAGGCAGAGAAGCTATCAGGCCAGCTAAATTACCAGACTTGTCCGTGGATTTTTTTGTATAAGCTTGCATGTCTGGTTGCCAAGAATATGTTACACTTGACACGGGATTAAAAGGAATGGAAAACTGTCTGCATATAGGAGGTGAAAAAGGAGAGGTAATTTCATCCTTTTTTTTTTGGTTTGATTTTGGTTTTTTGGTTTGCTTGTTTGTTTTGAAATATTTATTTATTTATTTTTTAATTCTTAACAAGAATCCCTTTGGAGGGAGACAGGCAGAAGTTAAAGAAAACAGGACAAACAATCCCACTTTTGCTAGAATGCCTAGAACAATGTATCAGGACATTCAATGTGAATATTTGCTGAAATGAAAAAGAACAATTCAAAACTGATCTTGCTGTCTCTTGCTGTACAGACCTTTTGCAAATGTTGTAAGTGATGAGTTTGTTAGCTAGGAAGCTTGAAAAAAAAGTGAATTTTGGTTTTTGTAGCACTGGCTGGAAGTGAATTTGAAACTTTTTGAGACTACGTAATCAAAACAAAAATTTGAGGCTGTTACAGTCTTGCATCCTAAAAATCACATAATGTATGGGCTGCATGAATAAATCTTAGTTAAAGCTGCCCATCTCTGTTGGCATTTGAATATCAAATATTTTAAGTGTTACAATGTGCAGCCCTGGGACTTTTTGTTGGCATCATTTTCTGGGTAACTTGAGATAAATAATATTGGGAAAGGCATAAATTGCTTGTAGACATTTTAGGAAAAGATAATGCATATAATTGTAATAATTAAGGATGACATGATTCAATATGAATTATTAAATCAGAAGTGCTAGCCATTGATAGTATAAAGGCTCCATTGTTTGTAGCTAAGAAAAGTTTGAAACTAGGACTTTGGTGACTGTAGAGGTTTCTTGTTTCTTGACCTACAGTTTATTAGTTGCTGTCTGAAACAGACTGTTATCATCTAATAGAAATGCAGAATTTGGGAATGGGAGGGAACATGGCATGGACTTTGACAGTTTCTAATTGCTTTATACTGGAAGTTGTTTAGGGGACATTGCTGGTAATATTGCTGAGTTAAAGTTTTCCCCCAAAAAATATTATATATTTATGAGGTTTCATTTAGAAAAGGATAGTAAGAAAGTTATTCATATTGCTGTACCACCTTTCTAATCTTTTCTTCCTTTGATGTTTCTGTAGGAATTGAGGTACTTCACAGGGTGAGAAGGGACAGATGATAGGTTCCTCATTTTCATATTTGTTTTGTTACTGTTAAGCAGATCTATGATGACTTGAGGCAAGCGTTCTATTGCTGAAAATATTATTACTGTAATTTAATTTTTTTTAATTTGTTCCTTTTTCTAAAGTGATTACTTATCTGGGGATGGGTATGATTTATACTTAAACATTGTCTTTTTTTATATTTCTTTGGTGTTATAAAGCATATCAAGCAAACACTAGAAATGCTGAAATAATAAATAAATTCATAGAATTGGTTATTAAATGCTGAAACTGACATACTCTATGTTAATTAGATGTGCTTATTAGCATTTGAAATGTGGTAGTAGAAGATGCAGGTAATGTTTGGTAGACAGCTGTTCTTGTCTGGAAACCCTCAAGGGTTTTATTTTTCTTCAAGGAAAAGTAAAAAACTTTTCTATAGATTGTATATCTGTAAAATTACTTTAATTTCAAAATGTTAAAGGAGAGATAAAAAAAAACCCACAGAGATGGCTGTAAAGATAATTTCTGAATTTTTTTCATAGCTGAGTGAAAATTACTTAATTGTCACTTAAAGGAAACAGTGACTCTAGTGGTTATTAATTTTATTTTAAAATTTTAGTAAATATTATTGTCAACTGTCTTTGCCTACTAAAATACCTACCATATTCAATAGTATTGGTGGAATTTCATGGATAACAATAAGAAATCTGAATTTGCCCTTTTAACTGTGATGAGTTCTTAAATTATAGAGATTAAACACAGACTAGGAGCTCCTCATGGGGAGGAGGGGGAGTTACATCTGATCTACTCAGCCTGCTGACACCTCACTCTCTCACACTTCACTCTCTTCGCTGCACTCGTACAACAAGAGGCCTGCAACAAATACTGGATCACAAGGCTCATTGTAGACCAGCTGCTGTTAAACAATATTAAAAAAGCCCCATGAAATAAAACTTTTGTTCTTTATTTCTTGTCTCTAATGTTCTCATTGATATTGTAAGTGAAGAGTAGAAATAATAATTTTAAAGATGTGCAACATTAGTGATCAGTTGACCAGGCTTTGATACTTAAAACTGGGGTTACTTTGAAAAATGGAGTCTCTCCTTTTTGTTTGGTTTGTTTGCCTGACATACGCTTACTCCAAGAGATGCAGAGTCTAGAGGCAGGAGTACACTTATGATATCCAGGTTGGTCACGATCTGGATGATACCGAAAAGGTCATCTACACAGGTTTCATTTCTATCTTCCGACTTTCACAAGGATCCTGTTAATTTAGAGATTAAAAAGATACAACATCATAGTTTATTCTACAAGCCTTGATGGTGGACGAGCTCTAAAATTCAGAGGATGTGTCACCACTGGTGGGTAAAAAAACAGAAAGCAAACAAGCCACCATTTATTCCCATGGTTTTTTTCTTGCCATGATTGCACTATCATTATTAACAAAGGTCTTGTGAAGTCAGTGGAAATCTGCACTGAAAAAGGGCCAAACATAAGCAGATATAGACATTGTAAGAAGTAAATGAGTTCCAAAAGTGGTTTTGAAAGTCCTCCTCAATAGGGATCTCAAGATCACAATCACCTTCATTGCAAAACTGGACTAAAGACAATTGGTTTTACAGCTTGCAATCAGATCAACCCTTTCCTCAGAGAGGTACAAACATAGCTGTTTCAGAAGTACTTGCTTCAAATTCTGTTTCCCACCTTCTCACTGCATGCTGCTCTCCCCAGTGGCTGAGGTGACGGACGCAGGAGAGCCCACCTGCAGCCCCAGCAAGGACATCTGCCCTGTGCTCACTACATCAGCACATGACGAGAGGAAGGGATACACCGCAGCAGATCGGCAGCATGCTGTGTATGGTGAAAGGAAGGAAAATCAGAGGTGCAGATAGGTGTTGACCATCACAATTGAGTATGTGGAGCTGCGGCCATGGAGTAGTGACCAGGGTGACAGTAGTTTCATTATTTTGTTTTGTTTCTGGTCAGAATCTTAGCCTGAAAACTTGGCAAAGTATTTTCTGTGAATAACGACAAGAGAAAAAGAGATCCATTATGCACAGTTGTTTCTAACTGTTGAGCTAGACGGCTCTGACTCATTCTGTTCTCATACGTACTGTGCATACGCCCACCGTATATTGGCTGAGCACAGCTGTAACCTTGTCGTCATGACAGTCATGTCTTTAACCCATTTTTACCACGCTTACTGCCTTGATATTGAAATGCCAAAAGAACTTAATAGGAGCTATTAAACAGCAACTTCAGTATAAATTAGACACATTCTACTCTATAATCACATAGATCAGATCAGACTATGGCTATTTTCTTGTAGTGTATAGAGCGACTCTTTGGGTGTCTCAGTGTTTTTTCACTTCAGGGACTGCTTATGATTACAGTTCCAAGTAATATCTTCGAGGATAAAATATAACTTTAGACCTGTTTAAATGTGACTGGTCATGTTCAATACAATTGGTTAAAGATAAACCCAATTTTCATGGCATCTTTTAGTGCCATGTAACCTTAGGGTCAAATCATAATCTTAATGAAGAAAATAGTGAAAATCTGGGAATTTTATTAAGAGATCTAGATCTAAACTTCAGATTTAAACTGTATAGTAAAAAATGTGTGATTTTAGAATGCTCTATTACTATGGTCACAGAGCTATATATATACATTTCTACACAGGTTATATCTATATAACAATTTTTTTGTATCTATATCCATGCTGTGTATGTGTCTCAGATATATGTATATGTGTCTCATAAATGCATATGCATGTGTGGGGGTGTGTATATAATTATATATTTATATACATATTTAATTTTATGTATATAAAAACATGCACTTTTTCTTTTTCCCAGTTCTAAAAAGGAGACTTTATGGGTCCTCAGACATCAAACTTAACAAATTGGAATTTCAACCATATATTCATCAGAAGAATTAAAGTACATGTGAGAAGAATGTTTTGTTGGATTCTAAAAGGTACTGTTTGTCAGTCTTGAGTGTTTAAAAGATCTGTTTATAATTTTCTTCTAAGTAGGGAAAGTCTGTTAAAACATCTGGCAAGGGTATACTTGACCTTTCCTCTCTAACATCATTCCATCCATGAAGTACTTGGAAGGACTACATTAGGTGACCTCAGACCATACAACAATTACAGTTACTAGGTTCAGTGTTTCAGCCTTTATTGTAAGATTTCACTAACAGTGTTGTTTTGATGCTATTGCTAGGGAGTAAAAATTATCTGAAATTTAAAAGGGATTGAATTTCTTTCAGATGGCATTTTGGACTTGTACGGTATGAATTAAATGGTATTGTATTTATAAATAAATATTTATAATCCAAATATTCTTTTGTCACAAGCCAGATTCTACTGGCTCAAGCCATAATAATCCTTTACTCCACAAGTAACTCAGGTGACCTGAGCAAGATATTAATGGAGTCTAACACTATTCCATTGGTACAGAGATCACAGGTTTTTGTGTAACTTGTAGAAAGATGACTGATGATGAAAGGTCCCTGTACCTTCCTAATCTTTCTATGCAATCCATCTTTTCCATCAAATTCTTTCTCCATCACTGTGGAAAACATCATTATCCTGGATTTCTGTAGGCCTGTCATCTGGACACCATGTCCAGTTTCTCATGTTCAGGTTGTGTCCAAGTCTTGCAGTCTTTTTCTGCATAATTCGTCTAACAGACAGTCCCATCCTTTCCTTCACCTAAAACTTTCCAAAAGAGTCTACTTAGCTTGTATTTAAATGACTGAAATATCTTTTTTATTCATTGCCCCTCACAACACATTTTTTACTGATTTTTCCAGAATGCTGTTGTGTAGATATTTTTGCTGACCTGTTACTGTGTGACCCCTCTCCTCATCTTCCTCAAGTTCCCACTTCTTTATTACATCAGAAGTTATTTACTTCTGTTTTCAAGGCTTTTACAGTCTTTCTTTACCTTGAGCTTTCTTCTAGCTTGAGATCCTGAGACGCTGACTCCTGTGTCTGCGTAAACCACAGTAACATCCTCTGTCACTCACTTTGATTTTCAAACCATGCCTTTCTGCCTTCTCCCACAGCGCCCTTCATGCTTTAAAAGAGCTCATGCAGGTACCATGTAACCTTCCTCTCATCCCTGCGTAGAACTTACCGCGACTGAGAGGTTTGCAGAAACTGTCGATGACAAAGATGCTTCAGAGTGCTCTGCCCTGCTGCTTACCTTGCTGAACGCTATTGTTTAACGGCTTCTTTGTCTTCCCTTGTCAGCATCCTTGAGTTTCTTCTTGTAAACCAGAAGTACACAGTGTCTTTCTGTTTCGTGTTCAGCTCCCAGCACAGAGATCCCTAATCTTTAACTGGAATTCCTGGGGTAGTAAATGATTAAAAAAAAAAAAAGTTTCTTGAAAGTGACAGGAAAATTAACTCCTGACATATGTACAGCAAACAGCAGTTTGCTGAGATGCATTATGAATCACACAGCTACTGAGTTTCCTTGTGCATCCTGAGCTGCTTTATTCTTTTCAAATTTGTTCCTGAAGCTAATTGGGCAGATGCCGGTTTTTGGGCTACAAATAAAAAGTGTCTTTTATGTGCCTGATTTTCCCAATTCATTGTAAGAGCCTTACAATGGTCTATTTGTCAAATTTACATTTCACAAACTAATTTGTTTGTTAGTTAAAAAAAAAGAATCTTACAAATTTGCCTCCTATAATAGTTTGTCAGTTTATTCCTAAACATTCTGTTCCATCGCATGCATCCCTGCAACTCTAAAAGCTAATGGTTGGAAGTGACAGTCTCAAATTATATAGTATTATCATCTTTATGTAATTTTTTATTTTATACAACTTTGTATAAGCCTAAAAGCTATAAAAAATTCCTTTTAAATTGTACTACTGAATAAACAAACTAAAGTGTTTCTTATCCCATTGCATTTTTTCCTTACTTTGTCTATTTTTTTGCTCATTAAAGGGGCCTTTGAATGGTGTGTCGTCATATATATTGCAGGAATAGTTATAGCATATGCTACAAAAATGTTAAGCCTGGCACCTCAACCCTTGCTTGTCTTCCCAGCCCTTCCTTCATCTTTAACACTTCTGAAATTATATTATTATTATTATTATTATTATTATTATTATTATTATTATTATTTTATATTTTTTTATTACCAATGTTTAGCTCTGGACCTTAACATGTGCTCACTGCCTTTCATTCTGCATACCTGAAAGAGACCCTCATGGGGTCTGCATTATCCACACACCATTACAGTAAATGTGCTTTACCCAGAGATGAACTGTCCTTGCACTCCCGAGAAGAGAGATTGGATGAACTGAACCTAAATGAGGGCTACTACACCACCAGATTGGTCCACTGGTCCTTCAGTGCACTGGTTTGTAGTTAATATTTTCAAAATATGTTTTTCTTTTGAGTTCCAACAATGGGTTCATCATTCGTTATATATTGGAAATGAATCTTTATCCTTTGTTTCTGTCCTTAGGCCCTGCTTGAAATTTTGTGTGGAAACAGGACTGTTAGGCAGGAAGCAATGTTTATTTCTGCAATGTCTTCACTCATCTACAATGGTGTTCAGTGGCTGCTGTGCTGAACAGGATTCATCTTCTTCTCGTTACCCCTCATTGGATCTGGTTTGTATTCTCAGTGCCTCTCACTCCATCACAGCTAGGGACAGATAAGGAAAGTTAAGACAACATGAAAGAAATAGTGAAGGCAGTTGCCTGATCCAACAATTTCTCAGTCCACAATGGTATGAGTAGTATAGATAACAGTGGCTTTTTCAGGCAGGGAGAGAAATGAGAAGAGGAAGGATAAAACCTGAATCAGGAAGGAATGTTCTTCAAGGAAAGTTTGGAACAAAACAGAATGAGCCAAAAGGGGCTGAAAGAAAAAAAAATTTCGTTTGAGGCAAGAAGAAGGGAGACGAAAATCACAACAGTAAAGGATTTTGAGATGACTCATACTGAAGGGGAGAGAATTTAACTGAAGGAAAAAATCTGTAACGAAAAGAAGTTGAATCAAAGAGCAAAAGTAAAAAAAAAAGTGTCTTCCTTTCCATATTTTTTTCTCTAATATTTAAAAACAAAAATATATTTCTGTTGGATATTTATGCCCTATGTTTCTTTCTAATGGCAGCAAAACCAACATCACTGGTCTGCAAAGGTTTTCAGCAGTTATTGATGTTTCAAACCAAATATCTACATTGTAAACCTGATGAGAATATCTATTAATTTTAGTGGTAGACATTTGGGAAATTCAGTGGATTTTGTTTCTTTTAAAGTACATAGTAAATTTCTTCAAGTCTCAAAATTTTGACAATATCCAAGTAGAAGCCTTTTACAATCAAAACTTTTCTCAGCCAGGTGTTGGGTAGTTGATGAATATGGGATCCCATAAGATGCAATATCAGCAAGGATTGCTCCAACAGAAATATGTATTTGAAAGCAGGCAGGGAATGTGATATACCAGAATAAGTGGAATAGACATACCTTGAGTAGGTAGCCTGTAAGTTCTCAGTATAGAGCACATGTCCCAGGTTACTGAACACACAGCATGCATGCTTTAGAACTAATTTGTGCATAAACTGCGGTCATTTGTTGGAACAATACGGACATCAAGCAACCTTCATAGAGATGTAGCCCAGGCTGCTCTACATTTGGAAGTTCAAACAAAGTGCTGGTGCCTTTTTTTTTTTTTTTCTTCCTGGACAGAATTTCCAGAGTGAACATATCTAAGAAAACCTGTAGGTATATGCCCACATAGAAACCTGTCCAGGGATGTATATTTAGTCCTATGTGTGGAGATCTGGAATTACGAAGCAAATTGCAATTGAAAGATAAAACTCAGTTTATAACATTCATCTGCATGATAGCATTTACATATATTTGAGAGAGACTCTTTGATACTTCATTTAACATGGAAACTGTTGATACAAGAAGAAAAGAGAACTGTGACTTAAAAATATTCTGACCTAACACATCTCTTTCTTGCTTCCTGCTTTGGTTCTCTCCTGCCTCCTATAAAACCTTCCCTGTGTTCAGCTTAAATCCAGAATGTGGAAAATGTATCAAGATAACTGGATTGTTGTGCTGAAGTGGAGCTGTAATTCTGTAGCACACATCTGAGGATTGTGTGAGGGTTTTTTAGTGTTTCTGGATTTTTTTAAAGGCATTTAAATAGAAAGATAGCTTTCCACGCCACTGTGCTGTGCTTGCCACGTGCAACAATATTCTCTCAGTTCAGGAGCAGCCATATAAGATTCCGTGACTGAAAAAAGAGCAGTATTTAAAATTTTACTTCAACCTAGTAGCAATTCTGTGCTTGTTCCACACTTAAATTCCTTAGGTAAATTTTTAACTGCGTAAAAGCTATAGGTTCAGGAGATGTGGCCTAATTCTCACCTTTCTGTTTGACTAAGCGTACCAGATTATGGCAAGAAATCATGTCAAGGAGTTGAACATCTTGATACAGGAGCAGTTTGGTGCAAAATGGTCTGCTTTATAAAACACCTGGATTTGCAGATCAAGAGCTCTCCCTGTTTTGTGCACTTAAATATTTTGTGTGTCTTCATCCATTCACTGCTGCAAATGTGGATGACAATTTTTTCACTTGCATGGATGTAACAGGGCATTTTCCTTCCTATTCCCATTTGGTATGAACTATGCTGACATTTAGTTCCATATGACCTTGTGCACCCTGCTCTTCGTGTTGTAGCAAGTGAAAACTGTGGTGAGGAAAAACATCCATCAGAAAACAACACTCTTTTTCTTTGTGTCTCTAATCTGCTTTCTACCCACAAAATCTGTGAATTCTCTTGCTGTAAAGAAAAGCAGTACGCTGCCAACAGCTCAGTTCCCCAAAAAATGTCAATCAATAAGGCTCCACGCTAAAAAACCTCTAGTACTACAGATTTTGGGGTTTAATTTCATTTCTACACCCACCTATCAGCTTCCAAATAACCCATCTTTTTACCTGTTTACTATTTCTTTCTCTGATGCTTACACAATTTCTCTTATACTTCAAAGTCCTACCATGCTCTGTGACAAGGCCTTCCTAACAAGACCCTCAGGAAAAATACCACAAAGATGAAACTACTGAGTCTCAGATGTTCTTGCCACTGTTTGTAAGTTTTCTGACAGAATAGATTGTTATGGGGAAAATGCTGATTTAACAGAACTGAAAATATTAATAGTAATATTAACTGAATGGAAATCTACTTCCTTAGGAGACAACTTACCTCTCTGAACTCCCATTTCCTCATAACCTGACCACCAGGTGCAGGCTTGATAGTCATTTCCAAGTTCCACTAACACCAAATTTCCTTCCTTTTAGATCCCAATAGGGAACTGGAGATCTCAGAGCTTCTGAGCATCACATTTACCACCTGACTAATTTTATCTGTTTCCTACCTGGAGGAATTCAAGGCTTCTCTGGTTAATCATAGGACCTGATGACCAATTCTTGTTATTGCTGGCTCAAGAGGTTATAGACAAGCCAAGGGAACCAATCAGCCTGGATGCCCATGATCTCATTTTGGTTCCAAAATTTCCTGGCTTTTATGAAATTCTTTCCCATGGAAAGTGCTGCTCCTCATTCAAGGTTACAATTTCAACCTCATCTCTCAAGAATTCGAACCCACATTTTTTCATAGAAAAGAATTTCCACCTTTTCACTTATCAACAATTTTCCTTTACATATAATAGTAGCAAACAGGTAGCTTCCTTCTTCATTCACATGTGACTCTAAATTTTTCATTCTCTCCTGTCCAGATTTATGTCATGTATTATTACCTGGATTAAGAAGGTTCCTTTGCTCTTTGTACTTTTTGCTACCTCAGGTATCTTCGGTTTTCAACCACTCTTTCTTCTTTCAGTAGGAGGGAGGTTCTTTCAATAATTTTCCCCATTTTGAAATGGATTTATAATTTTGAATTTCAGAACACCACTATCTTTCATTCAGATCTTGATAGGTCACAAGTGCAGGTGCAAGATTCTCAGCTTTTACCCAGAAAGGCTTTCCTTTTATCAGGTTACATGGTTGTCTGAACTGGGTATCTCTCATTGCACTCTCATATTGACTTGTAGACATCCCCTGCCATGACCCAAGTGAAATTCCAGTGTAAACTAGGACAGAGCACTGGATTCAGCTTGGTGGCATTGAGCCTTAGCTGCTAAACAAGCAACATTTGTTAAGTCCTGAACAGTCCTGCACCACTCCATTGCCTGTCTGGCTTCTGAGAAAGCAATAAAATTGTCACATGCATTGGTTGCAGTTTTGTGTAGAAACACTAATTTTGGAGAAGAGTTTGTCTACATTTATTAGCAGAACATTGAGAAGACAGTGATCTAGGTATAGTGATGTTCAAAATGTTTATAAACCTGGACTTAATTAAGCTTCCATTTTATCTCCATTAAATACAATTTAATTTAATGAAATAACCACCAACTTTGCCAGCTGAGCACTTGACTATTTCATATTCAGCAGTCTGACATGATTTCTATATATCTGCTATAGCTTAAAGATTATGTTACTTTATCAGAACTCTTAAAGAAGTCTTATCCCATATCTATATGTGCAAATTGAATTGGAAGAAGAATATAGTAACTTATACATATTCAGTTGATATGAGACCCAAGCAATGTGGTTACTCCGACATGTCCTTGAGAATCAGCTCCATGTTATTTCTTTACTGTTTGCTCAAACTCTTGTTCTCTTAGTCTCGTCCCAGTTCTAGTTATGCCGCTGTGCTGAATTCTTCACCCCTTAGAGTTTAATTCTTAAATTCTTAGACTGCTCTGTCTTTGGTGAGTACTTAATCTAGCTACGTATTCAAAATTACTATGATATTATTTCTTCCACCTTTTCCCACACAAATGACAGGGCACTGCACAGGCCGGGGACTCCTTGGCGGCCATGAGTGGGGAACCCCAGGACAGCAGGGCAGGATCTCACAGCCAGGGCACATCCCACTGCCCCAGCAAGGGAGCAGGGCAGCCAGGAGGCAGCTGGAGCAGCCCCAGCCCAGGGCATCAGGCACCTCCCTGGGGACCAGGCTGGGTCAAGTCCGGGCAGGGCTGTTGGCCCACAGGTAGGGATCAGGATCAGTCCTGGTGAGGGGAACCAGGCTCATATACAGCCTTGGGATGGGCAGGCAGGGCCATGGTGATGTTAGTGCCCTCAGGGCCCTGACGACTAATTTGTCATTGACTCCTGCCCATATCTTTATGGTAATGAAGGTGATCCTAAATGAACACCATATGCCAAATTTGGTCACTTGATGTCATAGTGGCTTACTGTATTTTCGTATTCTTCACAAAAATGTGGCAGGTTTATATTTCATGCAAGTGGAAAATAGTGACATTTAATGCTGAATTTGAAACTAATTGGAATATTTTGATCTTTTTGGGTGTTACATTTTCAAAGTTTTCCTCTAAGTACATTTTTGGTTATTCTTCTCCAGAGATTAGGTTTTGACAAAGCTCATTTTTTCCTCCCATCACCCTTTCTCTCACATTGAATTTCTTAAGGAAATTTACTCAGGAGAGCTTGAGGATATGCAGGAAGTACAATATAGAAATTATAGTCAGTTTGAGATATGTTTTGCTTGTTAGTTGGTGACACTGAAATGTTAGTCTGGGAAAAGTTGGTGGAGAAAGATATTAAAAGTAACAGCAATTCAACTGCAAGTTGACTGGTATAGACAAGTTATGCATCACATCCAGCTCAGCTGAAAGCAAATGTGGAAATACACAGACTATACAGTGTGGCAGTACGTTTCCTAGGTTTAAATTCTCTGAGGGCAGTAGAAAAACCTTGATGACTGGAACAGAGAAGTAGGCTAAAAGATTATGTTGCTGTTGCCTGTCCTCAGACTTTGACAACAGAGAAGTCACCTGGCCAGTTCAAATTTCCATCACCCTATCTGTAAAATGTTTTCTCATCTTTGTAAAGCATGATAAAACATTTGTAAAGGATGTAAAACATTCCTAGATCCTCAGCTGAAAGATGAAAAAGATGGAAGGTGTTAGTAATATGTTATCCAAGTACAAGACAAAATATGCACAAATGTGCAGCAGGAAAGCTTTGAACAGTGGGCATCTTTAAACATGCAGGAAGGAAGCTGCTTAATAAGACGCTGGGAGGCTAAGATGATGAATGAAGCATAAAGCTGTAGATAAATGAAAACTATATCCTTACAAAATCTGTTTTGCATAAGGGAGATGAGCAACATGTGAGAAGAAAAGTTTCATTGTTTTACAATTACAGGACTTAGAAAATAATTTATAAAATGCAAATTCTGTGCAGGCTCAATTTAGGTTGCATCTATGCAAAGTAATCTCCTATCTGGTACTGCACCCCCTCCTTATTATGCAATCACGAGTCCTAATTGGTCAATACTCCATAGAAGTAACTTCTTAACAACTATATGATGAAAAATATTTCTCTGTCTGCCTGGCTTTCAGTGAGATTCCATTGGGTTCGCATATCAGGTCTTCACTGAATTTTCAGAAGGCATGCATTAAAGCTGTCATAATCATTTAAGAAAACTTGTACGTTTCAAACCTATGATCTGAAGTCCTGAAAATTTAAGAGTACGCTTTATGACACCTCTTGGCTGAAAGTGAGAAGAGTCTTGCTGGAGATCCAGATGGAGACAAGCCCAAAGGGGCAGGATTTTCTGCCAAAATTTCCTGGCAACTAAAGGCAAATGAACAGAAGGGCCAGTCTTCCTTTTATCACTGACATACCTATAGAAGCTTTTCTTTTTGCCCTTGACATCCCTGGCCAGATTTAATTCTATCAGGGCTTTAGCTTTCCTAACCTGATCCCTGGTTACTTGGACAATTTCTCCATATTCCTCTCAGGCTACCTGCTCTTGATTCCTCCCTCTGTAAGCTTCCTTTTTGTGTTTGAGTTTGTCCAGGAGCATCTTGTCCATCCATGCAAGCCTGTTGGTATTTTTGCCTGACTGCCTCTTTGTTGGGATGCTTCATTCCTGAGCTTGGAGGAGGTCGTCCTTGAATATGAACCAGCTTTCTTGGGCCCCTCTTCCCCTTCAGGGCTTTGTCCCATGGTACACGACCAAACAGATCTCCTGAAGTCCAGGGTAATGATCTTGCTATGCACCCTCCTCACTGCCCTGAGGATCTTGAACTCCACCATTTCGTGGTCACTGCAGACAAGGCTGCCCTTGAGTTTCACATTCCCCAGCAGCCCCTCCTTGTTGGTGAGAACAAGGTCCAGCATGGCACCTCTTCTTGTTGGCTCCTTATTCACCTGGAGAAGGAAGTTAACATCATTGCATTCCAGGAACTTCCTGGTTTTTTTATGCCCTGCTATGTTGTCCCTCCAACAGATATTAGGGTGATTGAGACCCCCCCATGAGGACCAGCACTTGTGAACATGAATTTGCATCCAATTCAGATATCAGACCTTCTTGTCCTTATTTTGGTCTCCCTTCAGGCTAAGAGTGAAATATCCAACACCTTCTAGTCTAGAAGATGGGCTGCAAAGAACACTCAGAAATAACAGCTGAGATGTAATGCTAGTAACAGGCACTTCTTAGCCAAATCCATTGGTTGGCTATGTAAAGCATGCATCCTCTAGTCTGGGGAAAAAGAAAGCATGTTATCACAAAACACTTTTGATTTAAATGCTTACACCATTGCTGGCTTGCGAACACTGCTTCACACCTACTTCAATGTAAATTAAAGTAAATCACTTCCGTTACCCATCTCCCCCCTCCGTAGAGTGAAAAAGTCTGAGCAGAGATGCAACAATTCATAGACCGCTTCTGAGCTAGTCTAGGGTCCATGGTTTGAGAAGTATGTCACATCCCCACTTGCTGTTTGTTGGGAGACATGTCTAGCCAAACGTAACCTGAGATACTCCGAGGAAACTGAAATCCTAGAAACACAGGAGCTCAGGTACATAACGGTGTTGATCAGACATCCATTCAGGGATGGAAACTCTGAAAATAGGCCTGGTTAAAGGAAACGATAGATCATAACCTGGCGGTTGAACCTAGTCATTTTTTAAGCTAAAACTGTTTGAGGAAAATCACAACTTCATGGAATTGTTTTTGCTCTTTGACGGCTCAAGCTTGAAAGCTAGTTAGTGCTTGTCAACAAAATGAGACCACGATGCCATAGATATAATCCTGTGACTTTAAAGATCACTTTCTCAAGCATATGATTGACTTTCTATAAGCTGTTTAGCCCCATATTTCTACTTGCAAGGGCCAGTTAGAAACTCTAATCCATTTTTCCCTGCTAGAATGAATATTTATTGATACAACCCTTTATTTCTAACTTTGTTGCTGAAACATTGAAGTATTTCTAATGAGATTTTAAATAACTGCCTCTCACGACACAAATTCTAATGCATATATCAAATTACCTAAGTATGAAAACAATGTGCTAAGCAAAAGTAAGCAACTTCTTACTCTTCAGTTCCTAAAAGAAGATTATAAAGTAGTGCTGCAATGCAATGCAGATGCCCAAAACTACTTCCAAGACTTTTACATTAAGGTGCCTTTATTGTGTAGGAAGAACTCAGCTCCTTTGTATTTTAGATAAATTAAGGAATGTAAGTTTTTTTATATGAAATTAATCCCAGTCTTTATAAGTATTAATAGCAAGATGTTAATGCTGCAGTTTCAAAATTATTTTGGAATATATTTACTGCTATGGCATTCTGAATGGAAAAAAAAAAACCCTAATACACCAAACTAAGCCTGCCTTTGGAACTCTAACTGCATGATTTCAGGGACTGTCATTACAAACAAAAAAGATATTGGCTTAGTTAATCACAAGAGAAGGTCTAATTGCAAAATTCCAGAAATAAATAATCTGTTTAAGGTTAGATATGCTCTGACCTGGGTAAATCCTGAATTTCCCACAAAAAATATTTTTTCCACTAAATATAAAACCGGTTTAACCACAGTAGCATGCTGCTGTCTTTGAATTTATAATATTCTTACCTTTGTCACAATCTTCCAAACTCAGATTTGGTTATATTAAAATCTTCTTTTTCTCAAATGTTTTTGATCTTCTCTAATTTAGGATTTTATTTTCATCTTGCAATGACTCCACTTTAATGGAAGAATAATAAATTTTCTATTTTAGACCATTAGAATTTAACAAGCTCGAGGGATTTCAAAGTGAACTGCTTTTGCTAAAATTTTTAAACTTTTGTTTAGTAATTTCTCACTTTCAATCAGACATTGCAGCACTAAGCCATTGAATTTTTAATTACATTCCAATAAATTGAAATACTCCCCTCTGATTTCCAGGTCTCCTGTCTTCAGGAATGAAAAAACCAGCAACTGCATTTGCTGTCTCTTAAATTTTGTCTTTCACTTCACTAGTGGCCTATTATTCCCTCTCTTTCTATTAGACTATTAAATTTTAAAAGGATTTAATGTACTTTGTACTTCCATTTTTCCACTGCTATATAGGGTTTACTTACAAGAGATCCCTTTTTATTCTCTCTCAAAATGGTAATGACTGTGAGACCAACAGCATCTTCCCTTAAAGAAGCCAATGACTTGAATTTTATTAATAAAAAATAAACCTTTTTTGTTAGAAAGACCTATTGATCAGTAGTTTGAGATTGTTATTTTTCTTCTTGCATTTTTGTAGACTTCATTATTAGACTGATTTGTTAAAGTTAGTTCAGAGAAAGGATCATGCTTTAAAAAAGGTGTAGATGCAACTTGAGCTTTGAGAGAAGTGGTAAAGGAAGAAATAATGGGATTACATTGGGAACCTGAGGAAGCACGAGGAGGAAAATAATGGCCAGGTTAAGAGGTAGATGACAGGTGACAGCCAGAGAGTGTAAGGTACTCTTTTTTTTTTTTTTTTTTCCTTCCAAATTTTAGCTAGATCTGAATTGAAATCTGGAAATCACTAGCGATGTCTGAGCTAGTCAGGAAAGGGGAGGGAGAGTTGATTGGCATGGAGAAATCTCTCCTTCTTCTGTGTTCTCCTGTATGAGGAGTTTAACTCAGTTCAAAAAGCACAGCATCAGCTAAATCCACATTTATTGCTGTGATTGTCCCCAGACAAATTCCTTGTGGTAGTATTCTTGCAATAGCAGGTTAATTCATTCTACCTGAACAAGTGGTTTTCTCACCAGAAGGATGCCCTCTCTGAACACAGGCATGTCAAAATAGCTTCCTTTTTCTACATGATAAACTCAGTTCTACATCTATTCTTCTGTTTTCAGACATCTGTAGGGCATTTGAACTGTACGGCGAAGAAACAAATCTAGGCAGTTGGGGAATGACTCACAGACAATTTCAGTGAAGGTAACAGACATGTGAATGGGTGCCTTTTCTTAACTGTACCAGTACATGCAAACTAAGACATTTCTCAGTGGGGAGAGATAATATCTCTTTAAATTATTCATATGATGCAAACTCTTACTGAGTTGTGAACACCCCACAAAAAAGCACTAATGCCCATCAGTGGCTTCCATTTTGTAAGGTTTTATCTCTCAACTTTTGTTTAAAGGCATTACTATGTTTTTCTCTCTTCACCAGTAGAAAATATCAGAATTTTCTGACTGCACTCTGAATTGTGATTGAAAACTAAAACTAAGACTTACCTAATTGATGCATTGTATCAAGACATCCAAACCTGAATATTTCATATATTCATTTGTTCCATCAGGAAAAAAAAAAAAAATCCTCACACTTTCTATGAAAACCATATACTTCATGAAAAAACCCTGTTTAGTCAAAAAACAATTATACACAGAGAAACAGTTTTGACAGAAAATATAGATCAGTCCCATTTATTCATCATTCATGCTGAATGTTAATTGGACATATCTGGAAAAAAATACTATATCTGAATTTGGTATCTTTACTAATAACATGTAGCTCTGAAGCTCATCCTTAGTACTCAGACTTCAGCTAGTTTCCCCATGGAAATGAGTTTTCACCTCCAAGGATTAACATGGACTTTGAGTGTTAATTAACAGCAAACTAATATTAGTATATCTTGTATTTGATGTGTTGCCCATTCCTTTCAAATTCAAATACTTATACTTGAATATAGCCACCGATATGCAACTAATAAAAGAGTTCTAAATATAATGCTAATATGAAATAATTCTGGAAGGAAAATTTCCTTCCACTTCAGGGAAAGCAAAAATGTTTACCTGAACACCAGTTAAAATTCAGATAATTTATACATATATGTTATGAATTTTACATTTCTATGGGAAACACTCAAGTTAGGAAATGGTGGAACAAGATTGCTTATTTGATCTTTTTTGTACAACCTTTTTCTGCATATGTATTATAACCCTTTATCACATAATGTCATAGTAATCTTTCACAGGAGTCGTGCCTCATTCAGGAAGAATGGAGATGGAATGAATCATAGCTTTATAATAGCTAAGGTTATTAGAAAAAGGACTGTTGCTTTGTTTGTTAGAAAACTGGGACACGTGTAATCCACAAACCAGGAAGTTTTGTGGTTATAATAGTATTCTGGGATCTGGACGCTAAATTCTACCATTTTCTCAAGTAACTGATGGGGGTTTCTTATTTTGCTGCAACTCAGCCTCTGAAATACATGAAATCCATTGATAGGGTATTATAAAAGATGAATTGATTTATCTTTGTGTAATATTCCTTTGAATGACTATACAATGGAGAAGCCCAGGTGGAAGTGAATAGTTCTGTATGTAGTGCAGAAGCTTTAATGGTGAGCTGTAAATAATAAATGGAAATACACCCTGGCTGAGGATAAAAATCATTTTTTAATACTGTAATTGCTCATTCAGTGCCTCTATTCATTGTGCACCCTGAATGAAGCAGGAGTTCTGTGGAAAGAGCAATATACAGTCAGAAACTTGAAATCTGTGTTAGTAAACACAGGGGGAATTAAAGTTGACCAGATCATCTGACTGAAGTTGACTCACATCCACCCACCATGCATTACAGGGAAAGCAAACATATGCTTATTTGAACTCATACATATATAAATATCTTCAGTGTTCTCTTATATAATTGGCTCCACAATCTGCCAACCAGAGTAGTAAAATTTTTTGCCCCTTTAGCAGGTTTAGTGAATGAAGCCATAAAGATTCTCTTCATGGAAGTCCAAAGTTTATATTCAGAATTCTGAATGATCTCAGTGTCCTCTCAAATGGTATTAAAACCTCACTCTGTCTACTACAAATACCTTACATGCACGTTTCATTCATTTCAGAATCACCTTGGGTTTTTTTTCGCAGACATATGATATTGATTTTGCCTCTTCCAACATATGGATTCTGCTTTTACCAGACCTTTTTAATTCCTAAATGCATGTGTTTGCAAATTTTATTATCAGGTTTCTTTCCATTTCTATTACTTCAGTCTTGAAGAATATTCTTTCTTCTCTTGATGACATCCTTATTCTCTTTCATATTATATTAGTCCTATATTAGTCCTATAGTACTTCCTACTCCTTTTGTGTACAGGTTGTTCCTGAAGACCAAAAAATAGGTTACTTCATACTATGCAGTTCTTGAGCAAAACCTCATCTTGTCTATATAAACCAATACTTTCTAATATGGACCTATTCAAAACATCTTCATGAAATCCAAATATATCACATCTATTTCAATTCCTGATCTAGAAAAAAATCCAATGATTTTATACAGAAAAATATTGGATAAGTCTTGCACAATCTATCTTCTATAAATTCAGATTTTATCTTATCCTTTAGCTTTCTTATACTGGAGGGAAAATACAACATAAAACCCACAAAAACAATGTCCTCACTACTCTGAACCCTACTAACAATTTTATTTGAGTCCTAGTGTAATTTTATTTGTCACTTTCTCTTAGTACTTTATTACACAAAGTCAAGAATTGATTTCAGAAGTGTATCTTTTTTATTTACCCTTCCATTTACACCTGATTCTCTTTCCTAAAATTAAAACCTATGCTTTGCCAATATGTACTGTATGCAGCATATATAATTTTATTTCCTTGAAAGTAACCTTGACAAGAAGAACACAACAGGAAAGAAAAAAAAAGGCATGGTTCTGGTGGGTTCTATGACTGGCTTCACTGCTGACTCCGATGTTGGTTTGATTTCATCAGCTCTAAAGTTTTGGTTGCAGTTGTCAAAGGGTCAATTTGCTGTAGGGCTGTCCTGTCCTCTTAGATGGCATTTAATTTTCAGTTGTATAAAAATGTTCTGCCTCTTACATGGTGTTCTACAAATGCCTTATGACATCCATCCTCAATGTCTTCCATGGTGAAGCAATGCCTGGCTCCCCTATGTCTTTATTTATTACACTTTAAAACATGTGCTGTGCATTTTATCCTCTACATATATTTTGCATGTTAATAAATATAAATTAGTTCATTTTATATTTCTCTGCAGGTCAGAATTTAAATCTCATTCTGTCCTTGATATTCTGATAAACATACCTGTAGATGCAGTCATGGCACCTTCCCTCACCCTCTTTTCACTTATTCCAAGAATTCACAGTACTTGCTTTCTTGTTTAAACATGTATTTGTAAGATACAGTTGTTATTGTATTATTGTCTTATTTAATCACTGTCTTGTTTTTATATATCATATATAAGCTGTGGTGGCAATGGCTTACTGTGAAAATTCTGTCTGGACAGCCCCACAGGCTGGAGAAGCTACAATATAAAAGTACATTTTGATAAAAATTCTGTAAAGCAGAATGTCACTTTCTTTTCTTCATGTAACAAATCACTATGTAGAAGGCCAAACTTGTATCTTTGTTGCCATTTCCAGAAATAAAACTGTACAAGCCTTTTAAAATAGCTTTAAAGGAGCTGTGTAAATTATAAAATAATTTCATGGAGAGGATTTATTTTCCTCTCCACAGGAAAAATTGGTAGATAAAAAAACTCAGTTAAACTTTTTGAAAGTTTTACTCATTTACTTGAAGACACTAGAAAATGTGCACTTTGTGTCTTTGTAAAGTCCTGAGTTGTACAGAATCAACTTGAAGATCTGTTTGGAATGGAATATTAAATCCAGACTGGTTAACCCTGATTCTGTCTTTGGTGATAATTAATTTTATGATACTGGGAAAAGCTGGATCACTCGGTGCCACTACGAGTCAAGGCTCAAATTGCTGCAGTGGCTTAAGACACTACAAATCTTCCCGAATTTTGTTGCCATCTCTCTTCAGAGCTCACTTGCAGCAAAATTGACATGAAGTATGTGGGCGTTCAGCAGTTTCAGTACAAAGTGCAGCAGTTTAGGTTAAACTTTTCTCGGTGGTGACTTGAGGCAAACATTTGGATACTGCTGTTGTGGAAAACTGTTTACATACTTCGTTCTGTGAATATGCACGCGTGGGACGACATAATGACAGCGGAATCTCTGCAATTGCATGTGAGTAGTGTACTTTTAGCTTATGTCATATCTAAAGTAACAATACCTTGACTTAGATCTCTTTTACTGAGATTTAAGTAATTATAAGAGGGGCTCAATGGGGCTCACATTATTACCAGAGATCAGCCCATGGGCAACAGTTTTCTGAGCCACTGCAGCTTGATTGGGGGGGGGTATGTGTGAAAGCTCTGTTTCCCTATCTGAAAAGCAGAGATAATGTTTCCTCTCAGTTCTCATGAGGACACTGTGAGGATTAAAGTTTGCACACTGCTTCAAAATGTAAACTACTACATAAAATGAATTGAGCACTAAAATTATGCCACCCTTTGGAAAAGATAAGTGAACATGTTAGGACTGCCAGAGGAAGCAAAGCAGTCATGCACAACATGAATATTTCCTTTCCAAGATGTGAAAGTGTGGTGTGGATCTCTAAATACTAGAAAGTTGACATAAAGGTCAAATCCCTATAACATGAGAAAATATGCAAGAGACAAGTTAGAGTAATATCTTTTGTCTAATTAATTGTATGTGTCTTTAATGTGCTGGTGTGTGCATATGTATGCAGTTGCATAAGACTTCTTATGAATTTGTTGTTGATAAATTATCTGAAAGACAGTTTGATATTGCAGTGGAAGTGAACTACAGAGTTTCTGTGAACAGCAAGATTTATTTGTAATTTATCAAAGTTTAATATATGCAGTCTGTCTTGCAAAGAATGAGGAAACGGGAGTGAGGAGAAAGGGAAGAGAGTAGCAGACCACAGTTTATGCTTTAAAAGTGTCCCAGCTTTACTCTGCTTGCTCTGGTTTGGTTTTTTTTTTTTTTTTTTTTTAAAAAAAGATCAAAGGACTGGAAGTGCAATGTCCTTTGAGAGTTGCCTGGCAAGTGTTACGTGATGACTAGCTTTTGTGCTGCTCGAGCAGCAGTCTGTTCTGTGCACTATCTGGACTCTCATTATCACTCATCTGTCAAACCTGCTGCTGTGAAAAGAGCTGGGGTGGAGGTCAACTTGTAAAGTAGCAGCGGCAGAAGCAAAGAGATGTGCTCTCCTCTTTGGTGAGTTAGTTGTCAGTTCTTCTCTAATGCCATTAATCCACCCTCCAGGACTTAATAAGTGCTGAATGTTGTTTCCTTCCTTTGCACTCTGACCTGTTCACAAGAGGTGCTAAAGGAAACGTTTTATTCCTAATCACTCCAGGAATTTGTTGGGATTCTGTGACTGAGGGATGACAAACGGATGTTGTTGATCTTTCTGGAAAATTCAGAAGAGTCAAGTTGCACAGCAACTTTCTTTCTTCAAGATTCAAGCAAAAACAAATATCTGACAAAGATGTACCTAGTCTTTGTCGCAGTTTGCCATTGCTTCGCATGCTGACATTAAACTCATATTGTCAAGTCACAGAAAGAGAGGGCTCAGTATATCAATTAATCAGTTCCCATGTGCAAGGTTAAAATATTTTCTTTTCCACAGAGTTTATGCCACTATCTGCTGATCCAAATGATGCTCTGTCCCAGTGGAGGATACCTACACGTAAATATGCTTTAAGATGGCAAGTGTCACCTAAATTTTGTCATTAAAGCCATATTCTTGCCCTCTCAGTGACATCCACAAGGGTCAACAAATATCTGTTTGAAGCCTCCTGCAAATTCTGAGCCAAAGACTGAAATATCAGATCCAGTAGTCTGGGTCTTGATTTTTTCACAATCTTTATAGGTTTGGAGATTTTTATATTTGGGGTATTTTTGCCCATAAATAATTGAAGTTTAAATATTCATGGAAGATTCTCTTTAAATGATATAGTCAGACTGATTTTTTTATTTTTTTGAAAGTTTTACATGTATTATGGTTTGTGGGAAAAATGTATAATACCTATTGACAACTGGGCATTTTTGCTGAAAAATATTTAATCACTTGAAAACTGAAAAACACTTTAAATTTTTTGAGAAACCCAAAATAAGTTTGATTCTCAAATGCTACCTTGCAAAATAAGCTGAGAGCTCTCTGTTAGTATTAGATGTTAAAGAGAGCTTGTTGCCAGGCTTCTCAAACACTTTTTTGTCTGAAAATTTTGTCACAGATGTAATACTGATTCAATGAAATAAAATTACTTATCAAGTTTCTTTTGATTTCACGAAATTGTTCAATACAATGTTGTGTAAATAAAATAAGGACCTTTTTTATCAAGGACCTTAATTTGGCCTAGACTGAAGGTTTGACCTGGAATTAAGGTTCACCCCAAACTGAAGATTTGGGCTATGTGAGTTACACTTGCCCTCTACAGATTAAATAGAAAGACTGAGTGATCATAATGACTTTTGTTAGCAGGCTTGTTAGTAAGATGCCTAACTGGGAACCAAGCAAAGATACATCCAGATGCTTTCTTTGTCTAAATGGTGCAATATTATGAGATTGCATGTGAGAACAACTCTCCTTTATTTTTCATTCGGGCTGACTCTATGATCAAGTGTGTCCTATTTCTTACTTCTGAAAAGGTCAAGGAATCGTTATCTCTCCCATTTTCTCACACTACTTAGTAGCTCTCAACTGTTAGTTGAAATTTCAGTATCATTTTTGTTTAAAATTACCAGATAAAGCAAAATGAAGTTTTAAAAGAAATATTGCTTCTTGTTATAGTGCCATTTGCTGAAACCATACTTAAGGTTTATTTGAAAATTATATCCTACTGTAAAATGTCTGTTTCTAATTTTCTTTTTCTCCCTTTTGACCAAAATAGGAGAAATTTTCACATCTCACTTGGATTAACAATTAAGAAAAGAGACAATGAGGAAAAGGAAAAAAAAAAAAGGAACTAGCACAGAGTGCTAAGAAATGCAAAACCTGCCACACTTGCTAATTTGGTGAATGTGAGAGAAAACCATAGATTTTGGTGAGATGAAAGAAATGAGCCTTGATTTTCTATAGCTTGACCTCAGGTCCAGATGTCCATACAAGCACCTTTTATGACTCTACACAGAAAGGAACCATAATACATCTCAGGTGGATGGCCTGAATGCCTCGTGGAGGCAGCATTTAGCCTGTTGTCCTTCTTTTAGTCATTAATAATTGCAGGCTGTAAGCATGATCACAATCTGGCAGAAGGCATAGGTGCTATTCCAATTGGGGTTGGGAAGTGGGTTCCCCCGTCCTCTGGGGAATACTGCCTCAGGTCCCTGGCACCATCACCTAGCCCGGAAACCACCCGTGCCAGGCTGGGACTAGACAGGGGCTGGAGCTGTACCACTGTTGGGGCTCATCATTCATGGTTGAGGTAAAATATCTTTTATTTAAAAGTTGTTGTCAAACCCCAGATTCCTTCACACTAACACATTTCACAAAGTTATCCTGATGTCAAATGAAGTTTGTCTGAAAATATTTCTTTGACCAAGGATAGATTTTGAGAGCAAGGGCCACAGACAAACTGCCCCAGAGAAAGTTGTTGTTAAGTGCTTTCACTTAGGACATAGCAAATAGGGCATTAAGTCCCTTCTCCCCCAGGAACAGATTATATTCTAAAATTTTCATGCATGCTATAAGTATCGGCTCCTCTGAAATTAGCCCTCTCTCCCTCTTCTTCTCCAAAACTCTTGAAAGCTTGTTTTGTTCACATCAGGAACTGAAGACAAATGCCAGAACTCTGACATTTATCAAAAGATGGAAATCTTGTTTTCCATCCAGCTGTATTCAATACTTCAGGGAAAAGAAACAACAGGCATTCATCTTTATTTTTTGTGTATAAATTGAGAATGAGATACATTAAGGAACTATTTTTCTAGAGACTTCTATGGGCTTTAGAGTGGTCAAGAGATACAGTTAATGTTGTCTGGAAGAATCATTCTCCAGAGAAAAACTAAGACAGGTAATAACTGACATTATGATTTATTTCATATAACTGAAGACTTCTGTTATCACAGCTAGCTCTTTCTGAATAACCGAAGTATATAACACATTCTGGCAAATTATTGAGATAGAATGAGAGAATGCGGCTCCTTCAGAATCAATGGAGTTGTGCCATTTTGTACCAAGTCAGCAGCTGTCTCCGATGCCTGATGAGTCTTGCTGTTTTAGTTTGAGCATTTGGTATATCACTAAATTCAGGTGTGATGGGCTACTATAAAGCTTGTCCTCTTTGCAGAGGCTGATGGCAGCAGTTAGTCTGAGCAAATAGCCTAGTGTTAGAGCTTCAGGGGACAGCTCCACAAATTCCCCAGGGCAGCTTGAAAAGTAGAGTCCTTGTACAGATGTACAAACTTGGATGTTTGTGAAACAAAAATATCACAAATTAATTCAGAGTAAAAGATATTTTGTCTTTTTCTCATTCCTCTAAATCAGTTGGGTCCTTTTTTATTTCACTATTTTCTTCTGACGATTTCTGTTGATCAAAAAGATAATGAAGAATTGTTGGTGTGATGTTTTGAAGTCTAGCACTACCCCTGTCTATGCATCAGAACTATAGTTACTGTCAGAGACACCTGCCTCAGCAAATATCTCAAGGACTGATGGTTAAAAAATTCTGAGACACCTGAAAATTAGACTTTTACAGTTGTATATGGTGTTAATTTAACTGAATAATAACAGCTATCATCTCAGCTATCTTTGTAAAGGTAGTCCAAGTACACAATACTTCTGCCTATGCCAAGACCAATTAATGAATACTAGGAAGAATTAGATATATTTCACTCTAAAGCAGTAATTGACAGCTAGCATCATTATATTTCTAAGTGAGAACTCTTCTGATGTTCTTTGCTTTTTCTTCTACAACAAAGTCATGGTAGGAGGAATGTTAATTAAAGAGCGTAAATCATACTCTAGCGAGAGTGAAAAACCTACTTAAATTCCTATAGCTCTCATTTTAGAAACATTGAATAAATCTGCATTGCCTCTAAGTATTAGCTTTCTTTTAAGTATTTGCATTTATTTATCTTCAATAGAGTTTTAATTTCTGCAGGATTTTGGGGGGAAACAGAAGGTCATTAAAGGGTAAATCTGATAGAAATTTAATAAAACATGATACCAAAAATAACTTTATTTTTCTGTTTTATTGAAAATAAACACACATCGAAGGTGATGTGGTAACAGTCAAAGCCTAGAATATATAATAAGAGGCAGTTGGACTTCATCCGTCTACCATATCTCCGTGTTTCTCTTTTACCTACAGGAATATCTTATATATCTAGAAAAATAAAGCTGCAGCTGTGAATCCAGTGATCTGTCCTACACGTCACTGCAATACCACCATGGCTATGCAAAGCCTTGGGAATCTGATGGGAGTTCTTTCCTGATATCAGCTGTCGCAATTTTATTCCAAAGTTCAGTATGACAGCATTAAATGATTTAAATAGGTGTTTGTCATTGTAAACAACTCTCCCCAGTTCTAAAATATCAGATGACAGTCAAGTGTTCTTACATATGAAATATGTTCCTTTTGTCTTCTATAAAAAGTAGCTGCAGAAGAAAGGATGGCACAGTAAGGTTTTGACAAAATATCATGCCATGTGGTTTCAAATGGCTAGACTTGTTTTGGAACAGGCCTCTTTCCTGTAACCGTGTCTGGTGCCTTACACATCTGGGTGTTGAACCTTTATTTGGGCTTCCGAACAGTAACACACCCTTCATACACATTTCAGCAAATGTTTCTGCCTTTAAAAGTGGAAGCAATGGGAATAATGTTTCAGTTCTTTAAGTGTTTTGTTCCCTTTTTCACTACATGTGAAAGTGTCAAAGACAAAATGGGCACAATAAACACAGAATTGTAATATAGTGGTGTTTCCAGTTAAAGGCAGTTTTCAACAAGTTTTTGTGCAGCAGTCACTGAGATGCCAATAAATGAGTGGTGTGATTCAGCACAGAACCCTCTATTGACAATATAAAATATTAAAATTGAAGATTATATTGAAATGATTGACTCTAATGTGGTAATAGTAGGTAAGCAATTACTTTTAATGATGGAGCCTGGATTTATGGATTTACCTCATCTCACTGATATAAATCAGGTGAACAATCTTTATTACTCTCTCCTATATGAATGTTCTCAGAGTAAAAAAAAAAAGTTCTGTATTGATGGAGAATTTTTTTTTTTTTTTACTATAATAGTATTGCAAATTTGTCCAGTAATGTTGTTCTGCATATTCAGATTCAGGCATAAGAAAAGCATAACTGAGTCTACAGGCTGTTCATATTTTGATTTTTTGTTGAGATTATTAACAAAACTACCTGCTTACGGACAAATTTTACAGTGTTTCTTGTGTCTGCTGAATTGGTACCATACTAAGATAAAAGTGATCTAGATCAGATACGAATGAGTCATCAGACTGTTGAAATTTTGGAGTACAGTTATGAACACAAAATAAAGAAATTAATAGAATTGAATGTAAACACTATTTTAAAACAAAACTCCAATTTCAGAGGGGTTTTGTGGTTTTTTTTATCAACTTGAAATAAAAAAAATGGTATTTAAAAACCCACTAGTATAGTATTTTCTTTTGTAACAATTATACCTTTCAAACATGAAATATTTGCATGATCACTCATGCAGTTCTGAATCACTGCTTTAGTTCTGCGAGAAAAGTGAGTTCTCTAAAAAAGAGTGAAGGCAGTTTTAAAAAGCTTTTGTCTTACAAAACTGAGACTGGAATTTTCCATCTCTACCTAGTCACAAATTGTCAAGAAACTCATAGGAATCAGAGAAAAAGTTTTCTTTTTTTTTGTTTGTTGCCACCAGTGCTAGTGATATATTTCTGAGGAACTCCTAATGATGTCAAAGTTTTTCTTTGGGTGTAGTGCATTGCTTTTGTAGAACCATGTGGGCACAAAAGCATGAATCACAGTGATTTCAGGTCATCATTTGCCAAATGGAGCTAGACTTTGCCAGGAATTGTTGATCGGTACTTGGAGTTATTGCCGCATGAATAAACCTGGGGTACTCATAGGCTGACTGACTAATGGGAATGTGCACTGTCAAATAAAGGATATTTGACGATGGCTGCACACAGAGTTGCATTAATAATGAATATCCTTTTTTTTATTCTGAGGTCAAGCAAAAACATTTTTTTTAAAAAAATGCTGAAATGAAACACTAAAAGAAAAAGAAGAAAAAAAAAAAAGCTCTTTTTACCGACCAGAAATGTTTTTCATATAAAACACAGGCCTGCAATTGCTCTGTAACCCATTCCTTCTCCCTCTCAAATTCATATTTTTCAGAAAATTTATTTTCTGATAGATAAAAACACAGTTTTGGCTATTAAAGTTCAATACCTTTATAGCTAAAACAGTCTTTATTTATTCAGAACATTAGCTAACCACACACAGTAATAATAGATAGTGCTAGATACAGTTATTTTAAAGTTAGTGGAGACTTCAGATTTTACAGCCAAGTTACTGAGGGTCTTTTTGCTAAGTCAATGTTTATACTATAATTTATTCCTTAACAGCACTCCCTGGATTCCTCTCTAATGAAATGTGCATTCAACGAGATGTTCGATACGCAAAAGCTGTTTTTGCTTGCTCAGTAGATCTATTTAGCCACCACATGAAAATACGTTCAGTAAAGCCTCTCTTAAGTTTTCAATAAATTGGCCCAAAATAATTTACACATCCATGTCTCTTGGTCTCCTTTGAGGTAACTATGAAGCATGCAGAGGACACCTACAATGAACGACTGCTTGGACAGTGCAGCTGGCCTGTCCTCAAGGAGGCTCTCGTAATGTTTTAGTTTATGTATGTAGACTGTTTTATTAGACATCTTGAAGACCTCTTCTTGACATACTAATTGTATGAATCTTCTCTTATTCATACATTAATTCTTTTCAGCACAATTTCAGTTTTCTCATCCCCAGTTTTAACATCTGGCTGCCTAAACCAAGAGAAAACAGCCAACATTTTTCACAGTTGGTTCCTTTTCTGAAACATACTTCCCTCTCCAAAAGCATCTCCAAGTTGCCCTTCCACTTCTACTTCTGTCTCCAACTCTCTACCTCTCATCTTCTGTCAGGGAACTGAATTTCTCTCTCTCCTTCTAAAATACTGAGTTGCTTCCTCTGTTCAGATTTTTCTTTTAAGACATCTGCTTTTTCTAGTTTATGACTCATTCTGGATAGAATATTGTCATATTTCATTTCAATTATGCTACATCAAAATAAATGGCACTGCAAAAGTATAATTTGCAAGGGGATGGCAATATTGCTGCCCTGTTCAGCTTTCAGTAAGAAAAAGTTGAAGTCAATTAAATTCTATTTTTTTGAAAGTGCTCTGAATATTTAGAAAATATTGATATCAGAATACTAACAGCAACGTGTTCATATTCTTAACTTTAATCAACCCTTGATTATTTAACTTTCTTTGAAAATACGAAGTTGCAAATGTAAATAAACTTAAAGTAGTTGTCTTGAAATTGTTTTCAGATAATTTTTGGCATTTGGTGAAGCATTAACAGCATATGACCATCAGTCAGCAGTGTAAAAACACGTAGAAGGCCAAGTATGATAATTTTTACATTATAAAAGGGCCTACTTAACATTTAAAGTTTGCTCTTTAAAAATATCATTTTTTTTCAGCTATCGCATTAACAATGTGACCTAAAATAAAGCTCTCTCTTCAGGTGTCACTTACCACTTTTTATGAAATGGATGTTTTATTGACAAAATTTTCTAAAGACAGAAGCAAATTTCTCTAACATGCGTTAAGAGCATTTTCAGTGGCTGCAGTTGAGAAAGCAGCTGCTATGGAAGCGCTGGCACGTGATGACTTGACGTGCCCAAATAGCTCCATCATGTGAGACAGCTCTCCGTTCCTTCATGTCTAATCTGATGTTAACGCAGCACTTTTAGGATGAACTCCAGCTGTTTTCCAAACTGATGGTTACTCTTTACAATTAGACAGCTAAATATCTGCAAGATATTTACACCACAATGTGCTCTGGAGTCTTATGTAGCCTGGCCTCTCTCAACAAATTGTTGCAGCACTTTCAAGACCTAGAATCACTTTAGCTGCTACAAGAAGCCTCCACATATGCGTAGCCCTGAATGAAGTAGCAATTAATGTTGGTACCAGTGCTATGAAAGCAAACTGGTTTGGCTGAGCTGCAGCTGACCAGGGGCTGAGGTCTATAGTGGTGGAAACACTTGCTCCTTTGCCTGCAGATGGTGAACTACGGGAAGCAATGCTCATTTCCAGTTCTCCACAGGACTCACCAATGTGCAACAACAAAATGAAGTTTTAGGATTTTGGATCTAATGTGAGGTTAATGCATGCATATTTAACTAAGATGTAATGCACAAGTGTCCCTGCTAGTCCTCTGTAGGACCTAGATGAGGACATATAGAAGTAAAACTTAATTTTGAGTTTAGCAAGCCAATTGTCTTTAACTGCTGATAAAAAATGTACTCAGAGGAAAATATCAATTGGTGATGATACTTGAGATAGACTGGCTCTGAATTTCCTCAGTTCAGGAAGCAGAAAACAACAATAGTTTGTAACAATATACTACAATCTCAAAACCGAATAGGTTTACAGAAAAGACAGCATATGTCTCCCTGTATCTTCCTTTTCTTCTACACCCCCTCTTCCTTCCCCATCCTGGTCCTCAATCTGAGGTCCTATTTTGTTTCATACCCTGTGCATTTACCACTTTTACCTAAATTATTTTTGCTGGTTGTGAGAGTGCTGCTGTTTCCATAAACACAGCATATTGTGTTCTACGAGGCCAAAAGACCTTCCATTTAGATTAGGGAAAACAAGGAAATAAGAGATAAATAAGTAAGCTCCACATGACAGGGAAAGCACAGTGTTTGTCACTCATTCTGACAGCAGCTGTCTTGAGCCAAACAGTCTGTCCTAAATAGGAGGAAGGATAATACCCCTTCCATTTAAAGACACAGAAAATGAGCAGAGAATAGCATGAACACCTCACTTCCAAATTCCGTGATTATAGTATAAAAAACTGAGGGAAGTTAAGTCTGTAAAGGTGTCCTATCTCAGAGAAATATCCAGCAAAACATAACAAAATATTCAGCGTTTAAGCTGTAAGTCCTAAAGAGCTTCAAATGGGAAACCAGAGGGTGCTGTGGGGTAGGAGAAAAGAGACATGAGTAGAGGTTATTTTAAAGAATGCAAAAGCATCATGGAGATGTGTCAAATGGAGCAATATATATATCACTTCCTCATCAGGGTTACCTTGGGGTAAAAAAAGGAGTTTAATCTATACTTCTTGATCTCTAATCCTGAGATTAAAAAGAGCTCTGATATTTATCACAACAAACTTTCTTAATGATTGGAAGCATGTGCAGGCACTGGCTGCAAAAACAGGAGCATTTGGCTGACAAAGTGTTATCACAGAATCATAGAATGGTTTGGATTGGAAGGGACCTCAAAGACCATCCAGTTCCAACCCCCCTGCCATGGGCAGGGACACCCTCCACTAGACCAGGTTGCCCAAAGCCCCATCCAACCTGGCCTTGAACACTTCCAGGGATGGGGGCATCCACAACCTCTCTGGGCAACCTGTGCCAGTGTTCTGTGGACTAGGAGACTGAGGTCCAGTTCTTAATCAGATATGTTTAAAAAGCTAGTCCATGAATTTGGAAGGACTAAAGATCAAGAATGTGTATAAGGCTCAGCAATCATTCAATTCCAAGGTATAAATCATACAGAATTTGCATCTTAGCCTTCTAGGAATGATTTCCACAGTAAACTAAACATATGACTTGGAAGGAACTGAAGTTGACATTGATCAGCAAAGAAAGATTTTTGAGTTATAGAATACAGGGCTAAGGTGGAATTGCCAAAACTCAAGCTGAGTTTGACTTTGAAAAGGAAATGAAAACACATAAAAACAGAACAAGGAAAGATGTTGTGGAGAATTTACACATTGTCAATGGGGTAGGAAATAAACACAATTAAGAAACATCTAAATCTAGGCCCAAAGCAAAATTAATGCTTTCCCTTAGTTCTCTGTGAGAAAGACTTCAGCGCACACTAAACAAAAGTGATCACAACAGACGATGCAGGTAGCTGCTTTTCTGGAATAGTGAGAGAATTGCCAGTCCACACAGACTTCTCATTTGTCAAATCAGCATCAAGACCAAATGACTGGACAAAACAGAATGTGATACTTATGTTCAAGAAAGAAGAAAATATGTTCAAGTACTCTGTAGGATCATTTCTCTGATCACAGAAATAAATAGGGCTTTAAAATGTGTTTTGGAGATGATAATAAAGATATAAAATTAAAAGAACAAAGGAATATGGTGAAACACCATTTTTTGAAAGTTCTTTGATGATCTTTGCTAGATTTCTGCTGTTGTGAAACACTGGGTTGTCGTGGTTTTAGAGAATAATGATGCAGCAGAACTTATCTACTTCAGGGAAGTCTTTGATGTGATACTGCATCAGAATTTACTTATTATGCTAGAGCAGACAGATAAGGTGGACAAGAAATGTGGAGAAAAGACACATGCTTACATTGAAAGAGAAATTACCAGGCTGGTGAAAGATTACTAAAGGAGTTCCTCAAAGACCAACCTTGAGACTGGTCTGATTTAATATTTTCATTTATTATCTTGGCACACACAAACATTCTAACACAATTTTCTGATGATACAAAGTTATTAGACTTTGTCAATGTAAAGGCGAGTTGGAAGATTTTAGGAGACACAAAGGACTTGGGTGACCTTTGAAAGCTGGAGCAATGGTAATGGAATAAAGTATACTAGTGCAAAGTCATGCACTTGCAGACTAATGAAAAAAGACTCCTCTATGAATAGGAGGATTATCAGCTGAGAATAGCAGAAGAATAAAAAACATAATTGGGTTAATCTAGAATAGAAAGAATATAGAGCACTATACAATATATCAGTGAAAAAAAAATATCCTAATTTTAGGAAATAGAGTGTGAGGGGTTTCTGAAAGAGATAAGGAAAGCCCTACTTAAAACATGTGTAAATCAGGATGAATGATGTTCAGGAAAGCTCAACATAAACTAGTCTAAAGGAGGGAAGATCTGTAGGTAGATAGCAAACCTATCTTATAGTAGAAGATGAAAAGAATGTAAGTTCACTTTAGTAAGTGAAGTCTAAGAAGCAATGTGACTCATCTTCAGGAACAGAAAAAACAGTAAACGTGTATAAACTAGTCAACACTTAATGGAAGCCAAAATTAGAGCCATCAAAGGAATGACTTCCTAAAATGTTCTACAAGAATATCTTGTATATAAATACAAGAAACTTTACTAGTTTAAAGATGCAGCTAAGTAAGTGGTTGAAAAAACTATAGCATAAAGATATTTATAACAGCAGGGGACTGGATGCAGTGAGCAGGACTTTGGTTTTGTGTTTGTTGTATATTAAGGAAGGGTGGGAAATCAGCTTACTAAAATGAAAATTACTTAGAGGGAAACTGGAGCTGCTGAAAACCAGCACTGACAGTCCATTTGTAAAATTACCTTAATGGAATGCCTTTTAACATTTGTAATATCCTTTCAGTATAAAATTAATAGGTCTTGATTACTTACTCTAATTTCCTGTGTCTTAACTTTCTGAGAGCATGATATCATAGAATCACAGAATCATAGAGTCATAGAATCATAGAATCATAGAATCACAGAATCTTAGAATCATAGAATCATAGAATGGTTTGGGTTGGAAGGGACCTTAAAAGATCATCCAGTTCCAAACCCCCTGCCATGGGCAAGTACCTTTTTCACTAGTCTCCGTATTTTAATAAAGATATGGTCCAATTAAAGAAGGATCAGAAGAGATCAATGAAATTTTCTGGGGTGCAGAAAACATGAACAAAATCAGAAACTGAAAAACTGGATTTCATTGTTCCAGAAAAAAAGAACACTGACAGAAGTCTTGCAAGTTTTCTCAGATACAGAGAGGAATTATCTGTTCTCTCTTTTCCATGATGGATAGGTTATGATGTAATGGACTTAAATCTTTCTTACTGAAGTTCAGGACATAATTTCTAATGGCAAAAATAGTTGAATGCTGGAATAAATTGGCCTGGAGGTTTGCAGAATCTGCATTGCTGGGATATCTTTAAGAACAGGGGCATAAACATCTGTCAGAAACAGCACAACTCTAAACAATCCTGGGTTTAGATAAGGAAGTGCATCAAATGACAAACCTGAGCTTTTATGACTCTTCAGAACCAACATTACTTTCTTTATCTCCACTCCCAGACTTTGATGTACATTTTAAAACATATTTTCATGTTAATATTCACCAGAGTAGATATTTCCAAATAAGATTAAAAGAGGTTTGCTGAAAACAGATATTTTTCAATTGCAAGATGCTCTTTGTCCTGTATTATGCTAAAGAAAACAATTACATAAATGTAAGCTTACTATACCTTTCTATTTTATATAAGATTATTTTAGACAGCTGGATGATACAATTTACAAAAGAAAACACTAAATTTTTAGAGTTATCATAAAAAGACAGCCATGGCAGGCTGTCCTTGTTCATTGAAATTGGTGATCTCATGTAATCTCACTATTTCTTATTCTTCCTTCTGTTCTTAACATTATTGTTAAAGTTTTTCACAAGTATCTTAAACTATGAAAAAGTATATGAGAGGCAAAAACATTGCAAAGGTAATGTTGTGGTTTAACCCTGTCTGGCAACACAGCACCATGCACTCACTCACTTTCCCCTGGTGGGATGGAGGACAGAATCGGGAAAGTGAAAGTGATAAAACTCATGGGTTGAGATAAAGACAGTTTAATAGGTAAAGCAAAAGCCACACACACAAGCAAAGCAAAACAAGGAATTAATTCATCATTTCCCGTGGGCAGGCAGGTGTTCAGCCATCTCCAGGACAGCAGGGCTCCATCACACATAATGGTTACTTGGGAAGACAAACGCCATCACTCTGAATGTCCCCCCTTCCCTTCCTTGTTCCACTGGCTTTATATGCTGAGCATGACATCATATGATATGGAATATCCCTTTGGTCAGTTGGGGTCAGCTGTCCCGGCTGTGTCCCCTCCCAACTCCTTGTGCACCCCCAGCCTACTCGCTGGTGGGGTGATGTGAGAAGCAGAAAAGGCCTTGGCTCTGTGTAAGCACTGCTCAGCAGTAACGAAACAATCCCTGTGTTATCAACACTGTTTTCAGCACAAATCCAAAACGTAGCCCCATACTGGCTACTATGAAGAAAATTCACTCTATCCCAGCCAAAACCAGCACAGGTAATTACATGAGTTTCAAGTTATTTAAAGGGACATCAATATAGCGATAGGACAAGGGGTAATGGGTTCAAGCTGAAGGAGGGTCGATTTAGATTAGATGTTAGAAAGAAATTCTTTACTGTGAGCGTGGTGAGGCACTGGCACAGGCTGCCCAGAGAGGTTGTGGATGCCGCGTTCCTGGAAGTGTTCAAGGCCAGGTTGGATGGGGCTTTGGGCAACCTGGTCTAGTGGAGGGTGTCCCTGCCCATGGCAGGGGGGTTGGAACTAGATGATCTTTGAGGTCCCTTCCAACCCAAACCATTCTATGATATCCTAATCATTCATAAGATTCTATGATCCTGTGATTTTAATATAGCAATTATTACTGGAATAATAGTAGTTCCATATATTTCCTTTTAAATATCTCAGGATAAACACTTTGTCTCAAGAGATAAACTAATATTTGTCTTGCTTAAGAAGAAGTAAAAATATTTTTTTACTGTTCAACTTAATCCTATTTACCAGTGTATTACAATTATACAAGGTTTTTTGAAAAGGAAATAAATTTTGATGTATAAAGGTAGCAATTATCAATGTATACGACATTTGTTAGATGTCACGGTTTATTTTGTCTCTGAAAGTATACCCAGAAAAATGAAACATTCAGTAAGTCAGTCAATGCACTTACTCAGTTGTCCCTGAACCTCACCAGAAAAATGAAATGCAATCATGGAAGTTGCAGTATGTGTCTGATGTTCTCAGCCTAGGATAAATCATTGTTTCCTATTATTTCCTACAATACTTCATATCTGAAATATATAACTTGGCATCTTTGGTTCATTTTTCTTTATTATTCTAGTCCTCTGACTTCAGACAGTAGCATCCATTCACATATCCGTAAGAGGCTAATTTGTCCATGTGTGCTTTTGGTAAAATACTCCTAAACAGATGAACAGATTTTCACAAGTGAGTTGTTAATCGCCACTCTATAACTGGAGACATTACTTATTGGTTAAAAAATCTGAAAAGGCTTGTCTATTTGATGTGATAAGACCAAACTGTACCAAAAGTACTTATAGCTAATTAAAGTAGTGCTCTTCCATTACAGAGATTTCTCTACTTCTCTCAGTTTTTTAAGTCTAGTGCACTGAAATGAATAGAAAGACTCCCATTGTTGGGAGGGAGATTGTTCAGGGCCTTGTCAATTGATATAATCTTTAAAATGTTCCTTTTTCTTTCTGTTTCATCTTTTAAGTGTCAGTCCATGCAGACTACTTAGCTCAAGTATTTCACTTTTCAGCATTTAATCTTTCTGCCCAGATACATCTTTTTTTTATCCTCCTTTGAATTTTTCTTTCACATCTTGAATTCATAGCTTCATTCATTTTCAGAGAAACCCAAAACAGCCTTGAACTGGACCATAGCTATTGTTTGATTTCCAGTCCAGTTTTCTAAACGCATTTGTTTTATTTGGCTCTCAGTCCCAAGTCTCCTACCTATCTCCATGACAATTTTTTTTTTGCCTTTTTTTTTTTTTTTAAAGTTTCTCTAATAGTCCATACTACACTACAAATTCCTCAAACTTAAAATTCTACTAAATCTTTTTTTTTAAAGGTATCATGCTTACCTGAAGACTGGTGCTGTGGGAGGATTGGGGGAGTTAGCCTTCTGTGTTACAGTGTAAAACACTAAACTGAATGCTTATTATCTACCAATCCATGAGCAACACAAGACTCTCTGAAACCCTCAACAAAGCAGGTGAGGGGATGGGTAAGCACTTACACAGCTGCTTTTCTTTGGAATAAATCTCATTTTTACTTGCACAAAATTCTACAAATCGTATTTTTACTTTATTCTCTGCATAGATATATTGATGTTATTAATGACAACTACATCTATTTCAGTGTCAGTGTAAAAGACAAATAGTCATCACAAAATTCCCTAAGATGCAGCAAGGAGAATTAATTTGGCCTTAGTTTAGCTGTAAGATTATTCCAATGCAGATTCTGGCTAAAGCATATAGTAACTCCTTGTGTCACTGTAGCAGCCTGAGTCACGGTTCTACTAAACAATTTCCAGACCTGAATTCAACAGTTAAAACTTTTCAGTCACTAAAATACAAGGTCATAGTACTGATATCATATTTTATCTGTACTTCTTTGGCTTTCAGACTCATTTCAATAAATTATCACATTTACAACCTACCTTCAAGATATCTCTTTGAGTTAAACCATCCCATGTGGCAGATGATGCATGTTGCAAACCTCTCTGGAGGTTTAGTCCAATTAATCATGGAGCTACCACAGAATATGGTTCTTTGCTTAATAAGTTGTGTGTCACACAGCGCTCATATGCACCAGTGCTCGGTAATTTGCACTGACTATCAGCAGGTTGCTGTGTGCAATTCAGAATTTTTTTTTTTTTTACTTCAGTAATTCTAAATCATTCCCATGTGGAAGAGAGAGCTAATAGTGTCAACTCTTGCTTTTCTCTGGGAAGGTGGACTAAGTCGTGAATTAATTGTGCCTTGGGTGCAAAATCAAACAAGTGGAGTTCAGTTCCACTAATTCAAGTTGGTATTTTTGCTAACGTTGGTCACAGGATTTCTGGTAATCTCTGAGCAAGCTTGTGTCTGCCCATGGACCATTATGTATTATATTACACCAACAACGTGAAAAATCCATTGGCAATCAGCAATTTCAGTCACCAAAAAGAAAATGGTTTTGTTTAGAAGAGACAAAGCTGAAATGTGGAAGCACTGGAACTTGAACCTCACTGCAGGGGAGGGAGTGCTACTGACCCTTTCTGTGGTGTGGTGGGTTGACCCTGGCTGGGGGCCAGGTGCCCACCAGAGCCGCTCTCTCACTCCCCTCATTCACTAAACAGGGGAGAAAAGGCATAACGAAATGCTGGTAGGTCGAGATAAGGACAGGGAGAGATCACTCACTAATTGTTGTCACGAGCAAAACAGACCGAACTTAGAGGGAATTCATCTAATTTATTACTAGGCAAAACAGAGTAGAGGAATGAGAAAATAAAATCAACTCTTAAAACACCTCCCACCACCCCTCCCATCTTCCCAGGCTCAACTTCACTCCCGGCTTCAAACCTTCCCCCCTCAGCGGCACAGGGGGACGGGGAGTGGGGGTTACGGTCAGTTCATCTCACGGTGTTTCTGCCGCTTCTTCATCCCCAGGGGAAGGACTCCTCTCATCGTTCCCCTGCTCCAGCATGGAGTCCCTCTCACGGGGTGCAGACCTTCAGGAGCAAACTGCTCCAGCGTGGGGTCCCCCACGGGGTCACAAGTCCTGCCAGCAAACCTGCCCTGGCATGGGCTCCTCTCTCCACAGGGCCACTGGTCTGGCCAGGAACTTGCTCCAGCGTGGGCTTCCCACGAGCCGCAGCCTCCTTCAGGTGCCTCCACCTGCTCTGGCGTGGGGTCCTCCACGGGCTGCAGGTGGAATCTCTACACCCCCTCATCCTTCCTCCATGGGCTGCAGGGGGACAGCCTGCTTCACCATGGCCTTCACCACGGGCTGCAGGGGGATCTCTGCTCCGGTGCCTGGAGCACCTCCTCCCCCTCCTTCTGCACTGACCTTGGTGTCTGCAGAGTTTCCTACATCTTCTCACTCCTCTCTCCGGCTGCAAAAGCTCTCTCTCTAAGTGTTTTTCTTCTTCTTAAATATGTTATCACAGAGGTGCTGATTGTCTTGGCCTTGGCCAGCAGTGGGCCCGTCTTGGAGCCGGCTGGCATTGGCTCTATCAGACACAGGGGAAGCTTCTAGCAGCTTCTCACAGCAGCCACCCCTGTAGCCCCCCCGCTACCAAAACCTTGCCACGCAAACCCAACACAGTGGAAGGCAACTTTCTGGTTCTCTCTGTGAGCCCTAGTGCCTGCCACAAATTTAATTTCTTAGATATTTAAAGGCTGACAAATGCTGTCTTTAATGCGTAAGGGCTTTCACAGTGTCTTTAGGCTTGTTAAAGACTGCATTGTTAAACCAGTACTGAGATCATGTCTTGACCTGACTGTGGCTCTGACTGTGGCTTACCTACATGAAAAATTACTGCACAGGAAGCAAGTTACTGTGTAACAGGGTGGAGTGTCCAGGATGTAATTTAGAAAAATCTAAATTAGGTACCTGTTTTGCATGATTCCCTCGAAAACCTACCAGTCTCCACTACATATAAAGAAGTCTTAAGGAGACTGGACTGGGACAGCCAAATACTGTTTTATGAATAATCTTCTAGCTCTGTCCACGAGCACCTTCAGGGCTCCAGCAGGGCTTCAGACCTACTGGAGGGGGGGAAAGCCAACCTGTACTGAAGCTAAGGAGCTGAATTAGCACGAGAGTAAGTCCAGACTCCCAGGGGTGCAGGCAGAGCACAGCCCCACACTGACAGGACTGCACAACTTGGGAGCCAGAGCTGGCTGGTGCCTTGCTGGGGATACGCACAGGTGAACTCTGTGACCGTCTGCCCCTAACTCCGTAGCCGTGCCCTTATTGTATGTCGGGAGTGTCTTCGCACACTGCCTTCCACGGCAGGAACTTCACTGTACAGTCAAACTCACAATTAACAAGAGATGGGAAAAGTGGATCCCAAGTATATCCTGAAAATTGCTTTATCTTCAGAAAATACGTGAGGTCAAAGGGAAATAAAGAAGTTTATCTGTTTTAAAGATGTGCCACTGAATGTGTGCATCCTTTAAAATGCATTAACAAATTAATACTGCAGTACTTTTGCCAGTTCAGAGATCATGAATTTAGAAAAAAACCCAATAATATTAAAAAACTTTACAAAAATGTTTTTATTAATCTACCATGTCACTTCAAATCTCATGAAATTATATTTTATATAGCACACATACCACATTTAGTATTTAGATGTGCTGTGTCAAAATTAAGTATATAATACGTTGCAATATCAAGAAAAGGTTGTTATACTGTTCTATTTCTTAGATGTACTGCAAAGGTGTAAGGAAGCAACCTGAAACTGATCAATAGAAGTTTTGTTCTGATGCTTGCCGAAAAGCTGAGATGCTTACCTTTGAACACCAGTTGTTGTCTCATCACTTTTTAATGGATTTTTTTTTTTTTTTTTACTACTACTATATATTTGTCTTCCAGGAACCACATCAGCTTGGTGGTAACTGATCACTATTTGCTCCTTCTTCTAAATCATATCTAAATTTTTATCAAAAAGTTATATCCCATTTTATAAAGTCTGGTTATATCATGCAACATTAATGCCAAAGACCAACCTTTAATTATGATGTGCTGCTAGCAACTTCTCTGATGTCCTATGGGAAACTAGTTTGATGATCATGTTTTAACATTTTTTATGTTCTAGTTTCTTATGGGTATTTCAGAATAAACTTTATTTGTTTAAAAAAAATAGTTTAAGTGTTGCTGATAATATTTTTGAACTTCTGATATAAAATATAGTAGCTTTTTCAGTGCTTTGGAAAGAATTGCATGTTGCATTCTGGAAATGTGGAACATCTGTAGCTTTGAAAATTCATTATTTTATGCTGTCATATTTTCTGCTTTTCCAAAATCTCACCTACACAAATCAGTATTCTGCAAGAGAACCTCAACTCTCCTCACAACTTTCATTCCTGGATTCAAGTCTTACCAAACAGTGAAACAGATATGCTAAAAACTTGCTAGTCATCAAAGTTTCAGAGAAAATCTTGAAAACATAAGATTTAAGAACCTGGAATAGCAATAAAGGCAACACCAATGTACTCTTAAAAAAAAAAAAAAATATCTGGTGATTTTTTAATTTTAAATTGTGGTGTTTATATTCCTTAATCTAAGTCTTTTGGCCATGTGATTAACAGTATTCCATATTAATCTTCCAGAGGATGTTATCATAAGTGCTTTGTCATCACAGATGACTCCTAGGTTAATCTGTCTGACTGAATATCACAAGAGAGCAGATTTAGTGTACCTGGACTAACATATCAAAAATATTTCCCAAAATGAGTGAAATATAAATCCTGCAACACTGTTTGCTACTCATTCTGAAAGTAAATCACAATTACAAAATTTTATGACAATCACCATTCACTGGGCTCTACTGCAGTGCAGTATCTTTTAAAAGGGGTAGCAATTTCCTTTTATATAATATTTCTGTTCAAATGTATCTGTGCTGGCTTTAAAATCTTATCTTTTCCAGAGCTGCAGGAAAAAAGTCAGGACATGTTCTATCATTATAATCTGCACTCTCATCTTCTCACAGAGACTCAGAACATTCTGCTTCTTGAAGAAACCAGGATTTCAAAATGTTAAAGTCATGAGTTGTTATTGTTTAATAAAAAAATATTTTAGGTCATTTTAGACATTTAGGAGTTCCTTGAAGCTATGAAAAGTTAGACTTATGGCAAGTAAAACAAATAATAAAGATAAAAATACAGAACAAAAAAAAAAGACAAGGAAATTCAAACAAAGAGTGTCTATGTATAAAACATTTGAAAGGTATGTGTTCTGCATGCACAGGAAACAAGTGCAAAGATATAAAGCTTTTATTGACACTTTTTTTAAAGTTTTGCATAGCTTGTAACTTATCCATCTCAAAACTTCTGTTTGTAAGATTTTACTATATGCAGTGCTATCTTGTATTCTCTAGCCATGAATCATAAAAGGCATTGAGATAGAAGTGACAGATTGCTAAGTCACATGGAAACTATATTCCTCATTTCTCTTTGCTCACCTCATTTTCACTCTGCTAGTTTGTCTATCTCGGGTTAAACTTCGAACATTTCACAGCTCTGAAAAGCTTCAAACAGCTCCCACTTTTGTCTTTTTGAGCAGGATGTTGTAAAACCCAGCATTCCTCTTGAACAGATATGGAATTTCTCTACTTACATTTAGCCCCAAACTCAGGCTTTCCCAAAGTCCAGGATAGACAGTACTTGTTGCAGGAACCTTTCCTTTTTACCACTGATTTAAAAGCAATTGAACTGAGGATACTTGTACAGCTTCAGATTTGTCATAGATAATATCTGAAAGTTACTTATTTTTATACTCATTCTTTTTCATGTTACTGTCTATGTAAATGTGAGTTACATATGCATGGAAGTGGAAATATTAATTTAACTGTGGCTTTCAGTCATTTCCATGAGTCTTACTTCGCTTTGTGGCACAGCTATTAGACTCAGTGTCAAAGAGTTATATTATGATGCTGCATTGCAAGAAACCTTCCAACTACTAATTCTGTCCTGCATTTTTCAAGTCATGAATTTTATGAAGGCACTGGATTCAGAATGACTGAGTTTACAACCTAAAGGTAGAAGATCAAATTCTTTTTATGGCAGGAAAACATCCAAAATGAGATGTTTTACAGAGCTCTTGTTCTGTTTGTGTTGGAAGCTGAGGTATTTGCTGTTTGTTCAAACTGTTTTACTTTTTAACTAGGACAGTGTACTCATTCAAACACCAGGATTTAGATATATCCCAGCTCATAAATGGTTCCCTACATTTGTTTCAGAGCAAGCTATCAAATTTTCAGAAAAATTACTTGTGTTCATCTTGAGAACCCTAGTATAGATAAGGTAATAAAATTTCAGTTATTGCCACATTGAACTTCATAAATGGCACTTAAGTACATAAACTTGTTCTAAGTAAGTCTTGTAGGTGATAAAAGTGAAATTCAGCTTGGAAAAAAAAAAAAAAAACAAAACCAAACCAAACCAAAACAGGAGTAATTTTCTCCTGTGTAATCTTGTTTTCTTTATGGAAAAAGATGTTTCCATATTTGGAAACTCCACATAAAACTGGTGGATTGATGTGGGCTTTATATGATATATAGACCTGTAACTTTCTATGCAGAGGTGAATTTCCCTCTGTGGTAACATAATAATGTCTCCCATGTCAGCTTGGAATGTGCCTAGCACAGCAAGGACTTGATTCTGATTAATGATTGCAATATTATTTGTTTCATTTTGTTCTTACTTCTAATCAAATTATATAAATACATTTTACTGTTCTCTTCTGAATCACAGAAGATGATCCACATCAAATGAAATACGTTTTCTTCTCATAAACATTATGTCAAGTAGAGTGGTAAAATCATAAGTATTGTTGGTCAACAGGTGCTTTCAGACTATTAATGTAAACAAATAATATTTGGTTTAATTTCCAAAATATGTTGATGGATCCATATACTCTATCATCTAGTGAATGAAATAGAGTGTTTCAGTAAAGTTTATCTCTTAACTAGGATATATAGACATACTCTCATTTTGTTTTTCTAATATTCTTCCATCTTTATGACATACAGAGTATGATCATTTAAATTATTCTGTATCAAAGAAAAAAAATTTCCATATGTAAACTAGTAAGGCAGATGAGTTAGAGCGGTTTCCATGTTTTCTCCTCTAACATCAGTGCAGTTCTCCCTCTTCACAGTGAGGATATGATCTTGGCTGAGAGCGTCTGGCAGGTTCATGAAATCAGTGGCAATCTGTAGGGGACAGACTGTGCTGGCATAGGGTGTCCACATTATTTGTATAATTCCATGCAATGAATGTTCATGTTTCATCTCTCCTGATGTCAGCCTTTCTATAAAGACAAAGAGGAACAGGAGACTGATCACAAGCATGGCTGAAGGAGAGGTTTCTAGGCAGCAGGATACAGAGGGGAAAAGAAAACAAGGTGATCACAGCCAGGGCCTGATATCGTTCAGCTCAAATAGAGAGGGGAAGAGAAATGGTAGAAGGAAACAAGGATGAGGCAGCCAGACCACAGAGGTGGCAGAAGACCTCAGAGGAATAAACAAAGTTTGCTGCTGCCCAAAATGTCTCTGAGCTAGTTCAAACCAAGACCATATGCAAGGACATTCTTTCAAGGAAGAACTGTTTATAAACTTTTTATTGCTATGCAGACATAGTAATTCTAAATTTTCTCTCCTTTAAAGTTTATATTCCAATGAAACCTGCCTTTTCCAGTTTAATAGCCAATATTACAGTTTGTCTAGAGGAGCTCACATAAAGGACAAGTTCCAGGCATATCCAATTCAAAGATTTGGCCAAGTCAATGTTCCATCACATTGAACTAGCTTTGAATGTTCATACATATTATGATATCAGAAACTGTCCAGCTTCGTTAGTGTACTACACCACTGAAGTTAATGAGAGGAACAGAGTATACGGTCATGGACACAGTTCAGCAAAGCCAAGACTGTTCTCCTCTGGAATCCAGGCTAACTCTGATGAGATTGGCTTGGATGTCTCTGTGTAATTCTTCACTATACTGTACAGTTACAGGTTTACTAAATGGACAAATTGTACAGGCTGTACAGTCAGAAAGGCCATAGCAAATCAAAGCAGGCTGTGAAGTATAACATGAGAAATTATGTCTTTACTGGTAGTATTAAAATACATATAAGTAGTTTTCCTCTATTGCCTTACGGTCATTTAGAGGTTCCCCATCCAGACTTATTCAGAGTTAAATACCTGACTTAATTTGAGAATAAAAGGATACTAGTCATTAAACAAAATCATTGGACTCAATATAGAGGTGAACCCCAGGTAGCTGTATAAGAACTTTATCCCATTCCCTGTATCTGTATCCTTTGTGTGAATGAAAACCTCTGAAGCACAGCAACTCATTCACCATCCTATTTCCAGCCGGAGAGAACTGAAACTCAAGGGCAAACAGAGCCCTATTGGAAACATCTGAATAAGTTTCTAATGGATGGTTGTTATCAAAGCACTCCCATTTTGGCATCCTCGAGCAATTTTATGTTTCGTAGATGGATGGCAGCCTTTTTTTTTTTTTTTTTTCCTTTTTTTCATTTCCTAGCTTCTCTAATTAACATTTAATCTTATTGGTGTTTCCAAGTAGTCTCTCCAGGGTCACGGTACCAGTAATATTGACTATATGGAAAAAATAAATTTACTTATCAGAAAGGAATTCAGGTAGAGATAAGAATTCAGTGCAGCTGAAGGAAACAGCAAGATAACTGAATACTGGAGTGTCTTGTATTTGGGACAGGTGCAGATATATGCATCCATAAAGATTTGGATGAGTGAATACTATCAGGCTGTTTCACCTTGTCTCAAAACAAGAGGAGTAAAGAGCATCCTTCCCTCATAGAAGTGAGATGGGGAAAAGGTCTGGGACTCTACCAGGCAGGACCCATCTGTGTTGGGTCTGTTTGGGGATACAGAGGTGCCCACCACCAGGAGAGCTCTCCCAAGAGGCTGCCAGGGTTGCTCTCCCAATTTGTGGCACTACTGATTTCCGGAGGGACTTCAAGTCTTCTATTTCCCATTAGCACATCATTTCTACCTCCAAGATTTAAATTTTCTGCAGTTTATATGATAGTTGACTACTGCTTCTTCTTGCCTTATCCTTTATACATCTTCCAAAATATTAATAACCTATAAGTTATTCAACAGCCTTCTGTTTGCATATAGTTAGTCAATCTAACAAATATTTAATGAAAAATGAATCAATGAGTCTTTCTTTTCCTGTAATTTATTCTTCCTCCTAAAGCATATGTAAAACTGTCAAAAATTATGTAAGCACTTAATTGCTAAAATTATGTTGACATTCAATGAAATGTAAAAAACTCAAATTCCTGCATCATTTTTGAAATGGAATTTGAGCTTCAAAACCATGTAGCTATTTTTGATAATGTTACCTTGTCTCTTTGTAATCGTTTTCTCTGTAATTATGTTTTTAGTTTCTTTAAGGAGAAACATTTAAGTCTGACTAAATTAGTAGAATCAAGACATTGAAGATTCTGCCTTTGCTTTTTTGAATTACACATGATAAAACCAGGAAAATGTGCTATTAACAAAGTAAAGAGAATTGAAAAATATAAATTTAAATGTGAATTTAAGGAAAAATTAGAAAATTCAAATGCAATCTTTATTAAATATTGGTTTTGAGTTAAAAAAAAAAAATCCATTATGCCTGGAGTATAATTGAAAATATGTTAAAAGCAGGGTTTTTACATGTGGTTTAGCAAGACTTGAAATAAACTAACTCATATGCCTGGTAAGGCACCAAGCTCAGTACAAGTTCTTTCAAGCTTAATGTCTCCTTGATAGCAGCACTGGCAAATTCTGCTTTGCATGCACTCACACTAGTTTTGCAGATTAAGATAAAATGCATGAACAGAAATCTCAGCTACCACATTGTTTTTGGGAAATATATCTTATACTCAAGCTTCTCCATGTATTTCATTAAATCTTAAGAAATAGTGTTACTTGCTGCTCCATACTTTTCTGGGAAAAAAAGAAAGTAAAAAAAAAAAAGAAAAAATAAGAAAAAAATTAATTGTCTAAACTATTCCACAAAGAAATCTAATTCTCAGCTCAGGAATCTAATTCTGAGCTTGTCCTTTAAAAATTTTTCATATTTTATTATTTTTATCTTAGAACATAGGGCTAATCGTTTTTCACAGAAGGTTAGTGCTCATCCAATTTCATGGGGTTATTGGTTCATATCACAAATGTAAAAAATGCAAGTGTTGGTTATTTCATCTTTTCTAAAAATACAGACTACTGCAGGACAGAGTAATGGCATTTGGCTTATCTCTCAAGCACAAATATAACTTGGAGACCACTGGTGCATTTTAGGAAAGTAGTACCAATTTCTCATGTAAAATGCCAATCTCATTACAACATTCTCCCAGCTGCAGTCCTCCTAAATAGACTATTAGTACCAACTGCTAATATTCTTTCCTTTCAATAAATAAAATGTATATGCAACATTACCGAATTTTTTCTAGCTTTTGGTAGGTCACCAGAGGCCAGCTCTTAGTTTCTGAACCCAGAGAAGATAAGGTTTTGCACAAGAAGGACTCTTAGATTTTGGTAGATAGGAACAGATTAAGGTCAAGTTTATCATGTCCTAAAGATCTTTTGGTTTTCATCAGATACTCAGATAGAGACTGAGGGAGACATTAACCTCTCCTTAATTTAACTGTATAAAAATAAGATGCGGAGTCTGAACAAGTCAGTCACCTTGGTGTCTTCTAACCATTGGAGAGGGAGGTTTGGGAATTTCAGTCTAGTTTTACAATGAAATTAATTTTAACATGAATCCCACTTATTTTAAAGCTGAATAGAAAACTAATTTGTAGGTCCAGCTGCAAAGTAACTCTTTTCTTAATGCTTAAGTTTCACTGATACTTCAGTGGTCATAGCATACAGGTATAGATCCATTTAGCTAAAGGTATCTGGAAATGAGTGCAAAGAATTTGGGTTCTGCTGCTATAAAATACCCTCAGAAAAAGCAACAGAGACTTCTGTGATCCTCAGACCAAAAGGAATTCAATAAATCTGCATAAAATAATAATTTCATACACATGTACAAATTAGTTTATGAGTGAAAGGAATAGGTAGCATGTTTCTCTGAGTAGACTGGCATCAACAACAAAAAAAAATCTTATTTATATTAATTAGACAATAGTTCTTCCAAGTCGGACGATAGCGAGGCCACTGCATAACAGCAGCCATTACACAGAGCACTGCTCTCTGCTAGTCCTTGGCAAGCTGGCAGGCAGGCCAAAGACTTCACCGACATGAGCAACGAATACATGTCTCTGGATGCTGGTCCTGCCTAAGCAAGCTGAAAGCAGCATTAGCAGGAGCTTAAAAAATATCTTCTAAGACATTATCAGAAACTCCACATTCATTTAAAAATTAGGCTTATTTAGAAAAGTCTATGCTTTGTGAAAGTAGCCCAATTAATCCTGGGCTGTAAATTCATACCCAGAAGGCATGTGAATCCATTTCCATGGCATTAGTTGCTGAGGAACTGCTAATATTTCATTCAGATGTTAGGACCAAATGTGTCAATCCTGTTTATCACTGGTAGAAAATAAGTAGAGATAAGTTTTTGTTTTGGGGTGGGTTTTTTTTCCTTAGCAACTGGACTCCTTCCAGCTTTCCTGTTACACTGCAGCCCTAAATATTACTGCTAAATATTTTTGCTTAACAATGACCAGGATGCTCAACTTCTTTCTGAGTTACTAAGTGATTCATTACTGGGAGCGCAGCAAAATTGAGTTTTTCCAATAGTTCATCCAGCTAAAGATTGCCTTCTACTCTGATAGTATACAATCAGACCAAACAGAGGAGAAATGACTGCAGCACTCTGAACTCTGTACAAAGAAGTCACAATTCAAAGGAGCAGGGATATACGGTTACTTCTTTCAAACTGAATGGCTCTTTAGAATCTGTGGTCCTGTGAGCTATTTTGGTTAGGATGAAAAGATAATGATGAAGCCAGGTTACTTTGATACAACCCTATTCTTATTTACATGAGGCATGGAAAACACCGCTTCACACTGCACTTGAGGAAAACAAACACTGTAAAATGGTCAACACTGACCTCAAAATTCTTTCACATGAGTTCTCTCTCAACTCTTTCAAAGGCTTTTTTTTTGACTCTTTTTTCTGTCTTTTTTCCCCTTCTTTATATCTCTTGCTGTGATTTGTCTCACTGCTTTTCTCTTTCATATATTTAGCTACACTAAAACAATAACCTACCCCACAAAGGGCATCACTTGTGATTTTTTTCTTAGCCAGGTGCTTTGTGAAAGGAGTCTGACTTCATATTGCAAGGCTCCTGTCAGGTCACCTTGCAAAAGTAATTATACTCCGTTATCAGCATTACACTGATATGCATACTGTATATATTCATATAAACTTTATATACTGCATAAAATTTAACTCAGCAATCAGTATTTGTAAATACTTTGAGCTGTCATAAAAGGGTAGACTTATGTTATTTTCATCTGATGCTCGTATGAAGTAGGCCAATCATAGTCTATATAATCAAGACATCGGCACAAAATTTAAGTAAGTATTCATTCTTAGTATACGTATAATCACTGTTAGAATGAAGATCTCGTGATTTCCAACAAAACAACCACTTGGAATAATAATAAGTTATTGACAGAGAATGCAAACCTGGGTGCAGATAGATAGAAATGCCACCAGCATAGGAGCATAGCATCAGTATACAGACAAATGTAATGGGCTCAATGTTGATCCATTCATACTAAAGAAAAGTTAAAAATATCTGAAGGAGGTGTTTCAGTGAATATTACAGCAGCAGGTGCACAAGCATTACTGCTGTCTGCAAAACAGATTCAGCCATGCTTGTTAAGGGGTAGTCTGGATTGGATTGGATTGGATTGGATTGGGTTGGATTGATCTAGTGCTCATCCTCTTAGGTATGTATTCATTTCCATAGTACCCAGCATGCAAGAGCAGTACAACCCTGAGAGATTCGGTAGCCTAATATTAATAATGATTTAATGCTTATATGGAGCTTGTTCTGTATTCGAAGGACTACACAAATATTAACCAACTAATACAAACTAATGTTATTCCTTTACTATCTCATGATATTAATGAGGCATATTACTTATTCTCCATCTACTCTTTCATGTTTCTAGCTCTTTGCATTTGAGCAATTTATGGTAAACTCTAGAGATCAATTTGTACAGCTAAGAAAGATGCATATATGCATAAAATATTTTACAAGCTACTCTCTAAATAGTGTCTGCTGCAGAATGTAGACAAGAGGTCTTAAAATGAGCCATCCCAAAAAGATTCTGGTTTTGTGATATTGTGACTTAAGTATTGATGGAAACAAAAGGATTTCAGGTAAAATTAGAGACTAATTTACTGTCATCTTCAAACGTCCAGTCCAGCTTTTCTACAGAGGGAAAGCCCTGATGTTCAAGGGCATCCAAATCTGAGTACCCTGAAGAGTAATGGGTCCAGTGTAGCAAATTCTTTCTGGGCTCAGGGCTGGACCTGGAAAAGGTGCCTTTCCAACTTTTGCAGCATGGACCTGGAAACTTGTGAATCCTTGAAACTCTGAGCATTTTATACTTTTCTTTTAGCTTCCAAGTGTGCCCATGAGCCACTGTCCCTGATTACTCAGACTTCCTGCGTGCTGACTCATGATCTGGCTTCTGAAACCAGGGTAAGCCAGCTACATCTGCTGATGGGGAAATCTGGAGATAAAAGTGGAAGAGAGTCATTCATGTCCAAGCGCTGCCTCACAGTCAGAGCCAGCTGGTGTGGGCTGATGAAGCTTAGTTGAGTTTCAGCACAGTTACTAACAGCACCAGTGAATTTTTTTTGACATCTGGACTTTGGTCTCAACTGGAAGAACCAAAATTTGTCCATTCCTACATTTGAGAAATCCTGGAGAAAAAGAGACTGAACCAGGAACTTTGCAACTTGGACTGTTAGATGGAATTTCAGGTCCAAAAAAAATGTTCTAAGTTATAGTTTTGAAAGAAATGGGTTTTGGGTTTGTTTTGTTTTGTGTTTGGTTTTTTGGGGTTTTTTTTTAAGTTTGTCTGAAGATTTGAGATTTCTGTTTTTACATACCGAAGCACGTTATTTCTGTCCAGAATTTCAGGTTACTGAAAAAGAACAACTCTGTTTTCCAAGAAGATTTAAGTAAAATCTAGTAAGCTTCATGGCAAAGATTTTCCTTCCCTTGATTCAGCTTTTAGCCAATTTTTGATGACAGTGATAGGGGAAGAAGGAGGTTTTTTGAGGTGATGTTATAGATCAGGTTTTTAAATCATTGTGTTGAAGAGTTGTGGAAAAGTGATAGTGACAAGGTCATTGACTTTGTGCTTTGAAGATGGAAATATGATGGGAATACTAAGCATAATTACTCCTATTCTTCATCTTTTATGTAAAGTTTCCAGTAGTTTGCCTATTGGCTGTAGTGTCCTGGACATTTTCCAGTTTGCCAAAATTGCATTCTGCCTACTTATATTTTTGTCCACAATTTCAACTGCGTATGTTACTTATCATTTCCTATTGTGCAGTGCTACTGTGGCCTACTAATTCTTTAATTTTGATTCAAAGTTTAAGTCATCCTTAGATGTGTTTGAGTGTCTGAGAGCAGAAGAAGGAAAAATTGTGATTCTCTTTCCATATTGCTTGCTGTTGTGTAAAAGGGTGTGAGTCTGATGTGTGGCTCAGGGACACCTTCCCATTCAGTCACAAGGTTCAGAAAGGACCCCCTTGCTTTCTGAACTCCTTCTCAGAGAGGATTCCAGGTGCAGCTAGGTCCAGTCTTAGTCCCAGACTTGGTCAACGGTTTATGTCTAAATATTATGTGTGTAGCTACATATCAGAGTCAACATTTGCCTGTCAGATCCCCCAAAGGACTTTCACTGAGACAGTTTCACAAAGTTGAAACAGATAGAAAGTTTATTAAAGCAACAGATATAAAGAGTTCAGAATTGCCGTTGATAAATGCATTTACTGCAATAGCGCTAATATATGATTATAATGCCAGCAAAATGCTATCCTGGGTATTCTTCACCAAAAGGTGAAGTCACAATGTTTACCAAGAAGGCGTCCCTATCTTGGGCGGAGGAGAAGGAGCACAGCCTGTTGACTACCTCTTCTGGGTCTTCAATCTCTTCTCTCCCTGCAGGGTACTTTTTTCAATATCCTTTATACCTTAACCTTAGCTTTTCCCCTCCCTGGGTGACATTTAACGTGATTTGGGTGGAGAGCCGAGTATTATAGTCATATATGTTTAGCATGTACTTCTTTTAGCTCATTATCATACTTAGGGGTGTCAACTTTAATATTCATTTCATGGATAATTAAGCAAAAGGTCTCACTCCAGGCACCATGGCCTTCAAGATTCTGTGTAGAAACCGTTTATCTGTTTATCCCACATTCTTTAGACAAAACAGGGCCATCTTGCCACCATAAGACTCCCTCCTTCTGCTGTTTCTTATGCCAACCTTGCGGATCTCCATCCACAATGTTTGCATAAAAGATAAGTGGACACTAGTGTTTTTAACCTCTTATGTGCAATTCTCACACTTACAAACTAAATTCAGATGAGGAATAATAAAAGAAGCGGGGAGATACGGGAGGAGTGATTTTAGTATGTGTCGTGGTTTTACCCCAGCCGGCAGCTGAGCACCACACAGCTGCTCACTCGCTCCCCCCTGTCGGGATGGGGGAGAGAATTGGAAAAGTTAAAGTGAGAAAACTCATGGGTTGAGATAAAGACAGTTTAATAGGTAAAGCAAAAGCCGCGCATGCAAACAAAGCAAAACAAGGAATTCATTCACCACTTCCCATGGGCAGGCAGGTGTTCAGCCATCTCCAAGAAAGCAGGGCTCCATCACACCTAACGGTGACTTGGGAAGACAAACGCCATCACTCCAAACACCGCCGCCCCTCCCATCCTCTTCCCCCATCTCCTTATAAACTGAGCATGACATCATATGGTATGGAATATCCCTTTGGTCAGTTTGGGTCACCTGTCCTGTCTGTATCTCCTCCCAACTTCTTGTGCACCCCCAGCCATCCCACTGGCAGGGCAGTGCAAGAAGCAGAAAAGGCCTTGGCTCTGCATAAGCACTGCTCAACAATAGGTCCATATAACAAAAACATCTCTATATTATCAACGCTGTCTCCAGTACAAATCCAAAACATATCCCCATACTAGCTACTATGAAGAAAATTAACTCTCAGCTAAAACCAGGACATTATCCACCCCTTATTCCATACTATTTACATCATGCTCAGGTCCCACACAATTCAATAAATCCTCATTAACCACCACAACCCTTCTCATCCCTTGATACAATATAATATAATATGCTGGTATCATTCCCTTAGTCTGTGGACCACCCTTTTAAAATGTCCGCAAATGTCCACAAAATGTCCATTGGGTTCACTCAGTCCACAACCTTGGGCTCCATCCACCATGGTGGTCATTCAGGACAGGAGAGGTGGTTGATGTGTGAAGTTACTGGGCACCAAAACCAGCTCAGGTCAGGTCCACTGCTGCACTTGTGCTGCTTCTTGTAAGGCTTGTTCTCCATTGGTTCAGGTGATTTCTGCTACAGTAATTCTTGTAACATGCAACTCAAATCATGGGTTACAAAAATTTAAAGGTATTTCCATTACAATCTCTACCCCTGGTCCCTTCCAGTCAGACCATCAAGTTTACTGTTGCAATGAACACCTCCCCTTGCCCCTGCTCCAGCTTGGACTTATCCACAGACTGCAGTCCCTTAGGGGTGTACCTGCTCCAAGTGGAGCCTTATCCATGAGCGACAGTCTCTCCAGGGGTACACCTGCTGTGGCACAGACTTATCCACAGCCACAGTCACTTCAGTCCTTTCAGAAATAAATCTGTCCTGTCGTGGGCTCGTCCATGGCCACATACTTTGAAATGTTCCAGCATGACCCCATGCACAGCCACTGATGCTTCAAGGTGTACCTGCTGCAGCATGGACTTATCCTTGCCACAGATGCATTGAGGTGTACCTTCTCCAGCATGGACTTATCCTTGGCTCACAATCCTTCTAGAGGTATACCTGCTGCAGCACAGATACAACTATGGCCACAGACACTTCGAGGTGTCCTACTCCGACATGGACTCATCCACAGGTCACAGTCCCTTCGACTCAAGTGCACACAGGAGTTCCAGCCTGTCCAGGACAGCAGCACAGAAACAGCAGTGATGCCCTGGCCATCTGCCAGCCCAGGCACATCACCATCGTTGTTATCAAAATGTTCCCAGGCACAGCAATGTAAGATGATAAGCAATACAGCAGTACAGCAAGCAACGAAAGCAAAAAACAGCCGCTAACAAGCACTAGACTCTACTATACAGTAAGGCAAGCAAGCCCATGGCAAGCACAGGAGCCTGCCAATTAATAGCTAAACAGCTAATACTAAATAGCTAATAACAGCTATAAATTCAATCATTCCAATCAAATCTGTCGTTATCTCGAACCCTTCAAGCCCCACGTTGGGTGCCAAAAAGTGTTCGAGGTGATTAAATGGTTACTCAACTAATAGCAGGGTAGATTATGTAGAACAGTTTCATGGCTTATTTTGCAAATAAAGCAAACAAATAAATGAAGATGTTTACATATTTATCTCTTACACAGTCTACCAGTTGTAGGAAGCATGTGGACAATAAAGGTTTTACCTGACAAGCTAGCTCAAGCATAATAATAGACAAAAGGAAAATTCATAGACAATCTTGACCAAAACAGGACTGCAATGCTACTGAGATGGGCAGATATGAAAGACTAGGAGTGATGGATAAATATGAGAAGGTAATAGGGCAAATACATCCATGTTTATATGAGAAAAGATGAAAATATGTTTATTTGTTTTGTCAAGATTGGAGAAGATTCAATGCCAATATTTCAAATACAATGCAATGAGTGTGTATTGAAATGCTGTACATTTTTCAAACTATTTACCTAAGAATAAAATTTGGATTTAGGAATAGTTAATATTATGGTGTAATAAGAATTAGTCAATGCTGATGGAACAGAAAAATTCAACTACATATATGGTGGAGTTAACCTATATCCATACTGAGAACAGCCAGGATTTGTAGTGAACAGTCAGCAATACTATTCTGGAAAGGAGGAGACTCAGCAATTGATTTTGACTAGTTAGAGGAAAACAAACAAACAAACAAAAGGCTATATGTTTTTGTTTCCTTTTCTAGGAAGCTAAGGATTTGGGTGCTATTATTTTACCACTGTGAATCTTTCACACTTACTGCTTTGCTACTTCCTGCTCTAATTATTGTAGTAAGAAAGCTCTCCCATCAAAAATCACTCAGAAGTTTCTTCTAGAAGAGACTATGGCTTCCAACTTAGTAGCAGTAGTACAGGGCACATGGTTCCTTCATAGGCTATCACATCATTTCCCAATGCAACTAGAGGAATCAGCTCTGCTTTGTAGTCTTTTATGCTTTGGACTTGCTCTAGGCTATCAGTCAAGACCATCTGGAACAAGAGTGTGAATCTCCACATGAAATTTGTACCTCATGGTGAGGCAAGCATTGTTATCTTGAGTCTTTCTGTCTTCAGCTTAGTCCAACAGAAATCCCAATTCAATAACACTGAGAATACATTACAAAACTTTCGTTTTCATACTTGCCTTTCCCTCAACAGTGAGCTCAACAGGCTCCTATGGAAGACTATTCTCTTTATGGCCTGTCTTGGAGAAAGAGCATACCATGTAAGTGATACACAGACAAATATTTAAACATATTCCTCTGATTTGATTACTTTTAGCGTGGTTCTTAACTAAAATAATAGAAACTGCCTATGATAAACAGAGTGAAAAACTAATAGCTGCAGAAGTTACTTCTGGAAAGCAGAAGTCTAGAAGTCATGCAGACTCTGACTTTATCCCTGTAAATGTTTTAGTGAGTCTGTCCCTTTGAGGGTTTTGCTTTACTTTCTTTTTAAACTGTTGAAATAACACCTTTACTTGGGACTTGGAGCTTAATTAAGCAGATATTATAAAGGGCTTTTTAAAGGTTAGTATAACTGCCAAGCTTTATAACCTATGAGTTTCATTACCAGCTCCAGTTTGCTAGTAAGCCTCTTGCACAACCCTCACAACATATCGCTATTATTGCCACATCTTCACTGTCACCTTAAGAGACCCACGTGTTTATCTAGTATTTTACACCACAAACTATGGCAAGGAGTCATTATTTCTTGTGCTTGTATTATGCCAAGCAAAACATTACCCAGTTGGCTTCTCTGCAGAAATGCTCTGTAAATATTAAGCACCAATATTATCATCATTGTGGTTATTATTATGTTTGTTATTATTATTGCTATTACTATTGTTATGCAATGACATACGTAACATCTGTAAGTTATTACTTTGTCATCAACATATGTTATACTGTAATAAACTATCTTGTGACTGTCCCAGTATCCATCATTATCCTCTCCAGCGTTACAGCTCTGATCCCACTGTACTTGGCTATGTCAAGTACTTGTAACTGTGCTCCTGTCTCCTCCTTAATCATCCCCTAAACCCATACCAACAATCCTAACCACTCCGTATTGAATTTGATTTCTATCTCACTCTTCCCTTGTTCTTTCCCTCTTCCTGCCTAAGTGATTAGAAGGATGAGAGGAGAAAGCCTAGTTTTTCCAGTGCTTGGCATATCTCTACATGTATTTGGGAGATTCAGTTCTGAGTTAGGTGATAAAGTTCACCATGATCTGATCCCAATTATGTTATCAGCAGCCTTAGGAAACCTTCTTTCATGAGGTAAAGTGGAAAGGAGAAAATTATGCAGAGGAAGAGAACAGCTGGTGCACTCCTACGCATGTGCAAGAGCCCAGATGCACAAGCTTTTGGACCTGTAGTTATAGAAGCTTGGCAGCTTTAGGTGCTTGCAAATTTTAATATGAATGAGGACTGGGTGAACTGCATTGTCCTGAGAAACTTGCGTTCATTGTTCATACCACCTTTATAAATACTAAAGATTGGTGAAAATGAGTGTAAATATTTTCCATTGAAAATAAGAACATGCATATATAGTTAAGTAAGCAGAGGGTGGCTCTGAACTCTTGGCTTTTGTGACAAATTCTCAATCTGTTTTTTGATTAAAATAAGAAATTACAGGAAGTAAGAGGGACCAGGAAATCACAGCTGCTATTTCTGATGTTATGTTTAGTTGCCTCTCATAAGTTTTGCAGCATCTTGGAATTATGTACAATTTATACTATAGTCGCTTGTATACTTCCTAAGTTCTTGGAGAGTTGGACCTTCATCAGCTGGCTTTTTAATGTCATCACATGAAATGCTGAGAAGTATATATTTGTAATGCTTTTGGTGTAAGGCTGAATAGGGATTTGTAGTGTAATATTGTGTCCTGGACCTGTGCTGTTGTATTTGAGTTATCTTATGATGGTGGGAAATGGATGAAAGACTAGAGGATGAGTGAATGAATTCTGCTTATTATCCCTCATCTGGACTGGAGTCTGTGACTTTACAAATGTACAGTTAAGTTAAATTACATACTACTCTCAATTTAAACTGTTTCTTGTGCAGTGTATGTAAAAGTTCAAAGCTTCTACTTTAACAAACCTACAAAACACCTTCATGGTATGAACATCTCTCAGATCATAAAGACTTTTTCCACGGTTCTTTGATAACTCTTCACTTGAAGGATGTAACATCTTTTAGTTCAACTGTTAGGGGTTTTTTTAATCTCATGTTTCAACTTGGTATTACGTATTTTTTACTATTTATTGTACAGGAAGTAGCCTTGATGAGAATTCCAGAAACTTCAAGTTCTTAAATAAATTTATTGATTTTCAAGTTTTAACTCTCAAGAAACTATAGCTCTTTGATAGTATATACAGGATTAATACATTAGATGCCAAAAAGTGTAATTTAAAAGGTAACAATAGAAACAGTTGTAATTTTCCAGATACACTATAAAAATATCAGATAACTTTTGGATACTAAGCTAGAAGTTTATTCTACTATTTAAATCTTACTGTACAACCATTAAGGAAATGAAAAAGCCTTCTGTAATGAACTTAAGTTTCAGAAGACTTTAAAACATTTAAAAATAAAATTACAATTAAAAGCATGATATTAAGTTGAAACCAGTTGCCATGATTGCCTTAATATTTTTATTTATATGCAAATGTTAGATTTTCTTCTGTGGAATCTAAAAACTTCTACATGATAATGTCATATATATAATCCTTTTTAAAATAAGAATATTTAAAATTGAGACACTCAGCATATATCCAGGTATTACTCCCTGTTTAAGTGCTGTTCTAAAGCTGGATCTTAAGATGCTAAAGCCCCTTTGATTTCTTACAGCCTTGGCATTTCTTCTGCATCTGTTGATATCATCAGCCCGTAACACTTGGAAGAAGGAAACTCCATTTCCAAGTCTAGGGAAGAGTGATTATGAATTCAATATGCCAGCACAGAAATTCAAAGAGAGGTCAAGTATCCTGTATCCTATTAGTGTGTGGGATTGCCATAAGTCATCCAGGGTTTTTTTAAGTCATCTCAGTTCAACTTCAGGAGAACTTTCAGACACATCTGGTTTTAGGTTTAAATTTAAAAAAAAAAAAAAAATTTTAAAAAAATTATGTTTTTATAAATCACACACAGTAACAACCAGCTTTGAGGGAAATCAGACTAGCAAAATTCTGTCTATACTGAAACGAGCTGCAGTTCTCCAGTTATCTTCAGAGGCGTGAAAGTTTTACCAGATTAATCCAGTATCAAATGCTGGGTTGGAACTGGAGAAACATTCCAACCTCATGATGGCTGAGAAAGTGTTCTTTCAAAGCCATTGAAATCAGTGGCAAACAAATTGATCATAGTGTAACCAAGGCATCATCTTTGCTCTCTATAATAGCATTTGTTTTAAAGAAAGAAGTTCTACTGAGGCATGGGAGGAACAGAGAACTGGAAATCTATGTAGTCGTCATGTCGAGCTCCTAAGGAGTTCAATGCTATCACATTCACTTCTTACATGTGTTAGTCTGTTTCTTTGTATAGCCAGTCCCCTAACATATTATTATAATTCACCAAAGAATTGGTCTTAATGTTTAGATTCAGAATGCAAAACTGTATAAATAATTAGAAATTTAGGCTAATCAATGCACTTTTTTTTTTCTTTCTGAATAAGTTGTGTACTCTACAGACTTGCTAAAAAGTTGGGCTATGTAGTTTACAAATAGATTGTCTGTAGATTTCCTAGGATGAAACACAACAATGTTCTGTTTCTATTCAATAACATTCTTGGCATAACCTAAAACCATCACATTAGGTATAGGTCTCTCCCAGTGGATTACTATCAAAAAAAGACATTTTGTAGAGATATTTTAATGCTGAAGGAGGCAGTTCACAATTTCTTTCAAAGGCAATACTCCTTTCCATGGTTTTTAGTTACTCCTGTCACTGGAATTTTGAAGATGAAGATAAAATAAAGACACAGTAAAATTGATGGCAGGTCTTGTTTCTACTGTGTACTGTGTTTTACTTTACTGCCAATAACCTTGAGATTCTAATAAACTAATTACCCATTGGGCCCTAGACGTGATCTGATTGAGATGAACATACAGGGCAGGCAAAGAAGGAGGACAATATAGGCAAGAAACAGGTGATATCTCCTGACATATAGATTCATGACTGATCTTCTAATTGTGCTTTGGCAGGTAGGTAAAGATGAAAAATGGCATTATCCCAACACAAATGTACACACAACAAGGAAGAGCTCCAGAAATTGAACAGGGAAAGGGTAAAGCACTTCAGAAGATCTCCAAAGCCCATTAAAATTAGCAGGAGTGTCCTGACTGAATTTAAAAGGGTTTGGTTCAGGTTTTGATTGAAACCCCCACCCCAAATGAACATTGCATGCTTAGCTTGAAAAAAATATTATTGATAGTCTTTGCTTGATATCTATGCTCCATATGACTATTTGTCCAGTGTTTGATAAATAATAGAGAGCATTTTAACCTTGAAAGGGGCCAGGAAAACTTCAGAGAGATAAAGCTCCATCAGTGAACACTGTCTCTTAGGTAGTCTGTGCTATGGCAATGACTGATTCCCAGGTGAATCACCTTGAAATGTACTTTTCAAATTTATTTGCCTGATACAAATCTTGGTGACCTCAGAAAGGCAATGTTTTTTCTTGTATATATTTACATATTATCATTTACATCCTCTTTACTTATAGCACTCCTCTTGGAGAATTCTTTTAACATTTTTACCTGTAACTGTATGTTTGGCTTATGGAATACTAATAGCATGAGTTAATGTTTATATTAAAAAAATTTTGTGTGTGTGGTTATAGATAAGATTTGACATGATAGCCCTAGGAAAAAAAAGAAATTGCTTTACCTTTGTCTTGTTTTCAGCTGGGATGGAGTTAATTTTCTTCCTAGCAGATGGTATAGCACTTTGATTTGAATTTAGGATGAGAAAAATGTTGATAACACACTAATATTTTAGTTGTTGTCAGGTAGTCGAGGACTTTTCAGTTTCTCATACTGCCCTGCCAACAAGAAGGCAGAGGATGCTCAAGAAGGTGGGAGGGGGCACAGCCAGGACAGCTAGCTAAAGGAATATTCCATACCATATGATGTCATGCTCAGTATATAATTGGGGGAGTTGGCCAGGAGCTGGGCAGCTCAGGAACTACCTGAGTATTGGTTCCAGGTGGTGAGCAGTTGTGTTGTACATCACTTGTTTTGTATATTCTATTATTATTATTATTATTATTAGTCTTCCTTTTCTGTCCTATTAAACTGTCTTATCTCAACCCATGAGGTTTACCTTTTACTTTTCAATTCTCTCTCCCATCCTACTGTGGTGGGAGTGAATGCTGGTTGTTTTAGCTGCCTGCTGGGTTAAACCATGACAAACTTTCATAAGGATATCAGGTTATAACACCACTCCCAACTTAGCCTTATGTAGACCAAAATGCAGTTTTACTTCAGCAAATGCTGAAATAGACAAAATAATGTTCTGTATTTAAAGCTCTGCTGAAACCCTCCCTCTACACACTGATATTTCACAATAGAGCTATTTTATCTATGAAGTAAAAAAAGAGTATTGTAAAATATGTCATGCCTTCAAAGCCAGTTATCAGTAATAATTCCCATGCTAACTAAATGTTTTCTGTTTTTCCATAAACATAGACAATAAACCATGGAAAGAACTACACAAGCAACCCAGCAAGAAATTAGTAAACTCACTCTTTAACAATGGCATCTTGAATAAATAAGCAAGATTTTCCAGATAATTCATATTTAACATGAAACAATTGAATTTGATATATTTATCATGTATAAAAGATACGCTTAAATTAACTTTTGTTCAATTAGATTGTTTTTCACATAGAGAGAATGAGATTTGAGGATCACAGTCAAATTGTCCCATTGGTACATGAACTCAAGTCATGCTCCATTTGAATATATTATTCCTATGCAAAGTTTTCTATTCAAGTTTGGTTTTCTGTAAGAAAGGAATTGCTAGTATATAATAGAAAGCACCATCTCAAATGTTGTGCACAAGTAGGATTTAATCATCTTACTGCCACACAAATAATGTGTCCAAATTTCAGATCTTGAAAAGCCTCCTTCACTTGCATCCAAGCCCTTGAAGAGATACCTATGGTTTTGACATTACTCCCCTCCAGACAGCTACAGTTCAGCTCTGGGCCTCTCGAGAAAGACAGTCTTTACTGCCTTTACTGCACCAAGCAGGCCAGCATTTCTTTGTGATTCGGTGTCTGTGCTCCACACACCTTGCTTCCAAGTTGGATTTGCTGAACCAATATTTATTAACTTGTGGAGTCTTGTCATGGTTTAACCCTGACAAGCAACTCAGCACCACACAGCTGTTCGTTCACTCCCCCACGGTGGGTTGGATAGAGATTCAGAAGAGTAAAAGTGAGAAAACTTGTCAGTTGAGATAAAGACAGTTTAACAGGTAAAGCAAAAGCCATGCACACAAGCAAAGCAAAACAAGGAATTCATTCACCACTTCCCATGGGCAGGCAGGTGTTCAGCCGTCTCCAGGAAAGCAGGGCTCCATCACACCTAACGGTGACTTGGGAAGACAAACGCCATTGCTCTGAATGTCCCCCCTTTCCTTCTTCTTCCACCGGCTTTATATGCCAAGCATGACATCATATGGTATGGAATATCGCTTTGGTCAGTTGGGGTCAGCTGTCCCAGCTGTGTCCCGTCCAACCCAACTCCTTGTGCACCCCCAGCCTACTCGTTGGTGGGGTGGTGTGAGAAGCAGAAAAGGCCTTGGCTCTGTGTAAGCACTGCTCAGCAGTAATGAAAACATCCCTGCATTATGTTTTTTCACTGTTTTCAGCACAAATCCAAAACACAGCCCCATACTAGCTACTATGAAGAAAATTAACTCTATCCCAGCCAAAACCAGCACAAGTCTGAAGATCACTCAGACATGGCAGGTGGAAGGGTGCTCTGGTGAATGGCTATAATGCCTTCCCCACGAAACAAACATTTAGGCATAATTCTACCTGTGTAAACAAAACAAATAAAGCTGTCTGAGTGTGAAAATAAAGTTAATGTGGCTTATTTGCTTTTAATGAAAGCCATCGTGGAAACAGTGTCTGAAATAGTCTGCAGATATCTTGGGGGAGAGGGTCAAAAAAGGTTATGAATCTGTATTTAAATATTTAAATTATTTAATTTAAGGGATGTTAAAAAGCATTTTTAAAGATTGAAAAATTTAGTGAGTTAATGTTTCCTTGTTCTTCCAGCACATAGTGTTAACAACAGTAACTTTTTCTTCCCTGAGGCTACAGTGCCCTGCTGGGAGCTGGTGCCAGATCTGGTAAGTTCCTGTGGGGAGAAGTTTTGTACCCTAGCTAGATGGCAAGGAGTCCTACACAGCAGTGCACTGAACACTGCCACACTCTCAGAACAGGCTTCAAAAGGCATAAATCTGTGTAATTCCCATTAAATTCTCCAATCAGAAACACGGGAACTGCAGCTGCCTTCATTGGGCCATAAGTTGGGTTAGGAATCCTGCCTGCCAGAACTGGAAAACTGCTAAAGACCCTTCTGTGACAAATTCACTTTTGTGAGAGCTGTGCCATCATATATGTAAGTAAAAAATATATAGCAAACATTCATTAGGTCAGTGATTAAGGTAGACATCCATAGCCTGCAAATTATTAGTAATGATGCTTGTCCTTGGCGGCAGACTGAGCAGAAAGCAAATCGAAGTGTGCTAATGAACTACATTTTTGGGAGTAAGGCTTATCTTTCCACAATGGGATGAAGAAAAATATAAAGATTGAGAAAACTTGTTTTTAGGAAAGTACCTTCATTACCACAAAGTTATTGGCACCTTTCATTTAATCGAAGTATAGGCCATAATTTTTAAAGAAAAGTAAGCCATAGTCTTTCCTGTAAGCCAAACTAGCAGCTCTACTGGAGTCAATGGCATTGGTATTTTAATTTCACTGAGGCCACAAATTCACCCTGCATCACCAAAAATTCTGATATTTTATGGCCTCCAAAACAGCTTTGGTATTGCCACCCGGTGCGCTCCAATTGAACTATTTCAGTCTTTGTGCTATTTTATCTTAAGACGTTTTTTTCTGTTAGTAAATCATAGTGAATTTCAGAGATTGGCTCAGGTCTGATTTTTATGTGATATGGGATTAAAATTTTCAGTTTTCCAGTAGACATTACAGCATTTAAAAATTCATATTTAGTTGTAAATGCCTATTTTTAACATCCAGCAAAAATTTGTATTTGCGGGATGAAGTTTTCATCGTACTCAATAAAAGTATGTGCTTTTATGAAATGTTAATCAAAAAACATATCAGATCTGTCTGGAAGGCAATCAGTGGATCAAAGAACTAAGAAGAAAACTAGATTTTTTTTATCAACTGTATTTCCCTCTTGTTCTTACTATAAATAACTTGGTTCCTATTTTATATTTAAAACAAACTTTCACTGTTTTGACTTGTCAGTATAATCAACTTCAATATATAAAAAGAAAAACTGATTTAATAAGATAGGGATCAGTCCCAGAATATTTAATTCTTCATTAGCTTTCCCTGGATGTATCTTAAACATATATCACTGTCCTAAACTATTTTCAGGTCTGGCTTTCTACTTCAAGACACTAGGGAGAAAAATTCCACACCAACCTCATTTTAAATTATTTGACAAATACACATCGGGATGAAACTTGCCACAATTAGGGATGCACAGGCTGTAAAGTGAGTTGCACCAAACCATCTGAAGGTAATAAAAATTACTTATTCTCTAGGACAATCAGTCCTTCAATTACCCACCAAAACCTGGGCTTGGATGTCAGTTATCCAATAATGCATCTGTTATTTGTCAGGAAACTCTGCCAGAAGCATTTCTTTTTCTTTGCAGATATAAATATGAAACACAGACATCAGACACATAGGGGTGTCATTTCTTTTCAGGTCTGTGAAATGAATTTCTGTGTCTGGAAAGGTCCCTTCTGCAAATGGTTTGTGCTCTGGGAAGGGGATTTCAAAAGGTTTTTAACAACTCTGAAGTTGGATAATGAGGGAGAGAGACTCCTTCTCCAGAGTTATATTTTCATGGATTGTGGCCACATGCCAGAGGGCTTGGTAATCATTATTCTGAGCCCCCAAATGATTTCTAGGGATTAAGTGTAAAATAATTGCTTTGAACAGATCATTTCACCCTGCAGTTAATTTCCCCATGAGGCTTGTGAAATGGGACACTTGACAATCTTGCCTTCTGATTCTGAGGAAATGTGATTGGAATAGTTCAATATATTGTTTGACACAGTTCTCCGGATCTGCAGTGATTTCCTGAAATCCTCATGATATTTCCTATATTTTAGATTTTTATTATTGTTTAGAACCAAATTAATCCTTTCCTCTATGTCATGGTTTTGCTGCACAAAGAGATTGGGGTCAGGGTTTGGGGTGAACTGAACACAGTCCAGCAACTGTTTTGGGGATGAACTTGTCAGTCTATAACATCACCAATGGAACTGAACTTCACTGGAAATAGGACCGTGCAATAGATGCAGACATGACAGTCACCACTACCTGCTCATAGGTAAATGTGGGTGTAAAGACCTTAGGAGACCTTCTTCATTCCCAAGGTCTGTCACAGATTTTGTGGTTACGTCCATCCTTGCAAACTATACAGGACGAGGACATGGGCTTGAACATCACCTTTACTGTTGAAGTATTGGCATGCACCTTGCTAGTGTTTTGGCCCATACCAGCTAGTAGGGTCCCACACAACAAGGGAGCATGGTCTGGAGCGCAGAACAATCTTCAGATTGGTCTGAGTATGCCATCATTTTTTGAGAAGAAGCATTTAGCTCTATGAAAAGTGCTAGTTGTCTCAGAGAATGGATTTGTCATCTAGCATAAGGGTTTTTCTTACCTGGAAATAGGCAGGGATCCAGCATCCTTTGTCTTCTTCAGGAACACTGCTCCAGTCATGGGACATATGCTTTTCCCTCCACTTCAAAAAGTACCTTTATAAATCTGCCAAAATGTTGGGAAAGGTCCTTAATTCCTCTGCAAAATCATGGCAATAACACTCCTCTTTTAGTAAAATATTTCTTTGTTGTGTCGGGTTAGAACTGCATCTCTGTCAGAGCAGCAATGTCTCTATGAATTTTGCTGAATGGGGCCCTAATCTTGCTTGTGTCCTAATGTATTAAATTAATGGATATTAGTAACACACTGGTGTTTACACAGGTGCTATTTGCACATGTAACTGACTCTCTTACTAAGTTGTTGGCAGTTTTATGGAGCACAGATATATTTTCCCCTCAGCATTTGAAGCTAGTGTTTCCTTGTCTTTGTCAAGACCTGATAAGAGTTGTATTGGGTTTATGTGGCAAGGGTTTGGTAGCAGGGGGAAGGGAGGGCTGCCGGGGTGGCTTCTGTGAGAAGTTGCCAGAAGCTTCCCCCATGTCCAATAGAGCCTGTTACCACTGGCTCCAAGATGGACCCGCTGCTGGCCAAAGCTGAGACAATCAGCGATGGTGGTAGCTCCTCTGTGGTAACATAGTTAAGAAGGGAAAAAAATTCTGCACAACAGCACTGAGAAAAGAGGAGTGAGAATATGTGAGAGGAGCAACTCTGCAGACACCAAGGTCAGTGCAGAAGGAGAGGGAGGAGGTGCTCCAGGCACCGAAGCAGAGATTCCCCTGCAGCCCGTGCTGAAGACCATGGTGAAGCAGGCTGTCCACCTGTAGCCCATGAAGGATAACAGTAGAGCAGATATGCACCCTGCAGCCTGTGGAGGACCCCACGTTGGAGCAGATGAATGTACCTGAAAGAAGCTATGACCCCATGGAGACCCTGCACTGGAGCAGACTCCTGGCAGGAACCTTGACCCCATGGAGGGAAGCCCAAGTTGAAGCAGGTTTTTTGTGACCTGTGGAGCACCCATGCTGGAGCAGTCTGTTGCTGAAGGACTACATCCCATGGAAAGAACCCATGCTGGAGCAGTTCGTGAAGAACTGCAGCCCATGGGAAGGACTCATGTTAGAGAAGGTGGTGGAGGACTGTCTCCTGTGGGTTGGACCCTACACTGGAGCAAGGAAAGAACGTGAGGACGAAGGAGGAGCAGAGACAATGTTTGATGAACAGACCACAACCTCCATTCCTCAACCCCTGTGCCACTCAGGGAGAGGAGGTAGAAGAGTTGGAAGTGAAGTTGATCCTGGGAATAAAGAAGGAGAGGGGGAACACGTTTTTAGATTTGTTCTTATTTCTCAATATCCTACTCTGATTAATTGGCAATGAATTAAATTAATTTCCCAAAGTTGAGTCTGTTTTGCCCATGATAGTAATTGGTGAGTGATGTCCTTGTCCTTATATCGACCGATGTTTTCCATTATATTTTCTTCCCCCTGTCCTATTGAGAAGGGGAAATGATAGACCAGCCTGGTGGGCACTTAGCAGCTAGCCAAGGTTAACCCACCACAAGAATCTGGAGTAAGATATTTGAAACATTGCTAGAAGACAGTAATTATAAAAAGGTATATAGAAAGTAATTCCAGAAAGTTAATGATCATAACTTTTGCCAGTTGTCACCACTTTTTTTTTTTTTTTTTTAAGTATTTCTCTTGAAAAATGCAGTGGATTGCCATCTCCCTTTCATGATTTTCCTAGTCTTTTGGCTTCTTGTTATTTGGTAGCTTGATGGTATCAGCAGTTGTTGTATGATAAAAAACACCTCCTCATGCATAGTTGGACAACAAGCTACAATTTTGTATACAGGTAATAGAGCTGTTTTAGGCAATTTTGAATACCATAAGATATCTGGAACTCCAGCTTGGCTAACATATCTGCTCAGAAATGAAACTTTATAAAATCAGTTATAGACAATCTACTGTAACAAAAAAAAGATTATTTAACATTGACTTCTTTCTTTCTCCAGTATACTGTGGAACTAGTAAAATGTGCTTATTTTTTATCTTTTTAGAAAAACAGCCAAAAATTGTTTTCTATAAAAATGTTGTGAATATTCTGCAAAATATTTTAATTTATTGCCTGAAATTCAAAAATAGAATTAAATAAAATTAGTTCCTCCCTTAATTGGGAATAGGCCACATTCTCTAGGTCCTTTGGTGATCTGTATGTTAGTAAAGGGTTACCTACAAAACAATTGCTGAAGATTAAAAAAAAAAATTACAGACAAACCATAAACTACTTATACTAACAGACAGGCTAGCACAAGAGAAGGTAAATGTTAAAAATGAAAATAATAAATGAACAGAGTTTAATTGGTTGTAAATGAATCTATTCATTTGTGGCAACAGTCTCAGATTTTTTGCAGAAAGGTTAAGTGGTCCTTGAATTTAAAAAGGTTGAGAAACACTCCTCTAAGAGATGGACTGTTGAGGTTATAAAGACCCTTCAGCAGTGATTAATAGCTGTCTTTCAAAGTGTAATTAGCTGATTCAGAAACTGCATTTCACAGAGATCTCAAGTTCTGTTTCATTTCAGCCTTATTTTGATTCCTTTCAAGCAATTTTTACTTTTTCTGAGAATCATTAGCTAATGGCAAGTCTCTACATCCTCTGTCACTCAGATGCACAAGGAAGAGTGAAAAGAGGAAGATTATTTGAAGAAAACAATTATCTGGAATAAGTTTTCTAAAGACTTACTTGAGTATCTATTTCTACATCTTGGTCAGAGTTGATAATCATAGAATCATAGAATCATTTAGGTTGGAAAAGACCTTTGAGATCATCAAGCCCAACTGATAGAGGTGACTTTTATTTCAGCTTGCGGAGCAAAGTAGTGGTACAGGCCAAAAAAAAAAAAAAGCTGCCTTGGCAACTTGTGGTGAATAACTCGGAAGTGTAGCTCTAGCCCAAAGTCAGTCAGCTGCACAAATTCAGCAGGGAGCTTTCAGAAAGGATGGCTTCCAAAGGGCCTTGATTAGCAGTTTATTTGGCTTTGCATTACAAGCTGGAAAAGATTAAATCAATTCGTTTTGCAGCCCCCAATTCGTTGACTCTAATAGCTATTCCCATTTTTAGGAAGAAGGGAGAATTACAGTGATTGCTATCAAAAAGTCAGCCATTGGAAACATTTACTCATTCATGATATTTGGGATACTATAACGTTTCTCAGCCCTTAGAATTGGAAATAACTGCAGTATCACAGATACTGTGGTAAAGTAATTGTTGGTAAATGCCAATTATTTTTTTTTAAGAGTAACCACAATAGCCACTAATTATAGACAGTGAAATAATGGAATTGCCATACTGAGTGTTTTATTTGCTTCAGGATAAAACTGGTAATTATATACTGTGATTTACTGTATATGAAGATATATTAACTACCCTGCCATCAGCAGCTGATTAATCTCAAAAATAAGATATATTACCATTACTTGTCTTCTGAAGAAATGAAAGCAAATATAGTTATTTAACAATTTTGTCTCTTGATGTGGTGAACTTAGAAAAATTTTCTATTTTAATTATTCATTTCCTGAGAGACAGCCTGTAGCATTTCACACAGTGTGTGAGACCTTCTCAGCCCTGCACCTTGCAGTGGGATCTGCCTTTAAAAGTATCTTGCTTAGCTCCTCACTGATTTTTGTGCATCAAGATGAACTTGAATGACCATTTTAATCACAAATGTCTGACCCTGAACACTTTTGGGACTTAGGCAGCACCTTATCAGAGATACACCAATGTAGCACGTCTGCCATTAGTTTTACTAATGTTTCAGTAAAGCCTTTACCCTTAAAAACAGTGGTCTCCAGACATCTTGCTTGTCCTTCGATTAAGTTATTCTGACATAAAAATTGCAATAAATGAAAGATGAAGGCCTATAGTATTTGTTATTTTTATTGGATAATAATGTAACTATGCTCCTCTTTCTCCATTGTCTGTAATCCCAATCATTCAAAACAACATTTGTTTTAAATCTGTATTTATCTTGAAAGAAGGTGATAAGGGAACAGTGTTAACCATTTTAAGGGTAACACCAAACTGTAGGGGTAGCACTTTGGCTGCAACCCAATTTTAAGGATATTAAAGAAATCCAAAAGAATAGTTTATAACTCTATTTGCTTGATTCAAGGCAGCTGGCTTATACCAAACAATCATATATGCCCATATTTTGTACTCTTCAAAAACTATTTTAGTGTTAGAAAGGAAAAAGATTTCCATGATGGATTTTTTTTTTTAAATTTTCTGAAGATTATTTTCAATTATTCCTCTATAGTACTGGACCTATTTGGAAGGGCTGCCATGAACAAAATCTGACTGTGGGGCAAACGGAGTAAAGGCACGGAGAGAAGCAGTGTATCTGAATGATCTTGTTTAAGAACAGCTGTCAGAGCAAGATTCATGCATTGAATACCAGGCTACAGCCTAACACCTTTCCTAGTGTATGTATTTTATAGGTTTGGCTCAAACAAGACAGACTCTATTATAATCAGCTGTGCAAACAAGTAAGTGGAATATGTACTGAACCAATACACCTTGATTTAAACTATTATTGCTTTCATAGTATTGTATTGACTTCATATGTTGGGCCCTATGGACACAGTGTGGATTTGTGGCCATTTAGTGGAACATTTTTAATACAGCGTAGAGTACAAACTCAGATCTTGGTAGACACTAATGGGTTTTATGCCTAGCTCTCTTGCAGGCAACTTTAAGAGACTGTTCCTCTAATGGCCATGTGATACAGTTTGATAGAAGCAACAAGCCAAGTAGCCATAACTCCCCACGGCGTTCAAATTTCTTAACCTCACCTGAGAATCAGGAGAGTCCTGTTGCATAAGAATTTTTGATGTTCTGTGTGCTGTTTTATCCTTCTGCCAGGAAATATTAAAATATATTATTAGAAACGATTTACTCGAGCTGTTTATTTCCCACAGCAGTGATAATATAACCTCCTTTTCACCTACCTCATCTTGGATGAATTTCATTCTAGCCATCAAGGGATACATATACAGATGCTTATTCTTGAAGACTTTTTTTAGTTGGAGTATTTCTGCAAGATTTCTTTTTGCCTTTGGCCATTATCATTGCCCATGTATAGTACATGGCAGGCCAGCTATCCCTCTCTGCCATCCCCAGAAAACTGTTGGGATATTTCTTCAACTTTTTTACTGCATTTGAGAGCTCATTTCTCATCACTGTAGTATAATGCCACCATAAAATCATGCTTAGCAAGGCCTGTCAAATAAAAATGGCCGATGCTTAATTTATTCAAATATGGTATTGAGCAAGTACGTTTTGCTTCTGAATCAGAAGAATAACCTACTAATACTCGTGCATAAAAGATATTTTTCTAATAGCAAATTATTAATAACATAAATTTTAGAAATATTTCCTTCTTGGTGTTTTCTTAAGATTTTAACACAGTAAAATTTTGCACTGGTCTGAGAGTAACACAGTCAAAAAAATCTCTTTTTCTTCAGCTGTCCATTTGTCACAGCATGGCAAGACCAGCAATAATAAAAAGTCACTCCATTTCACAGTACTTTCCTGCAATTCCCTCCCCACACCACTGCCTCAGAAGAAAATGGGCTCCACCGATGGCACTCCAGAGAGAAGGAGATTTTCAAAGGGCTCAGCCCTGCTGCAGCTCCACATGAAGCACCGTTAGTTGAGGTTAAAGAACTTCTTGCATGATAACACTTGAGTTTATTTTAAGGTGGAAGAGATCGGAACCAGAAGGTGCCACATTCATTAATTTATTCTCCAGTGTTTTTTGCGCACTGGTATTGACAAGGCACTGAAATTATATCCTCTAATCCCAAAGTTCATCTTTCTGCAGTTCAGTCTTAATTTACTGGCAGAAATAGAGGCAATCACCCACTTCCATGCCTCCTCTGCTCAGTACCATTTCTCCTTTGTTCCGTTCATTTAATTTCTTTTTTATTGTGTGTTACTTCTTTTGTTTAAGATGACTCCTGTCCCACACCTCCCCATAGGTTTTACCACACTCTTTATTACACTTTTTATTACATCTACTTGCGGCTTCATGAGCTGATTGAGTGATTTTAGGGGAGACTGGAATGATGTCAGATTAGACAAGAAAAGAACTATGGGGTAGCAAGGTGAGTAGAGAGAGCTGCAATAAAAGGAACAGAAAGTAGATTTCTCTGAGGACTTGATTCACATCTCTTAAGAGGAACACTTTTGAAAATGGGCAGTTCATTTTTCTTTCTTTTAACATACAGCTCCTTCAAGTAATTTGGTTACCATAGATACACTGTTGACCAACATCATAATCTTAAAGGAGGTTAATTAGAGCAAGATGAAAAAAAATACAATAATATTTTCCAAAGAATAGACAAAGTTATTTTCCCTGAAAAACATATTCTCTTTTTTTTGTTGTTGTTATTGTTTTTTTTTAATATTTAAGCAAATCAAATGAGAACTTATTTTTCACACCAAAAGAAAAAAACCCAACATAAAACAAACCAAAAAAATCTCTGCTGAAATTTCTTTCTTTAACTACCTAAAAAATAAAATCTTAAGAAGCAATAATAGTCCTCTTGTGACCTGCTGCTGCTGAGATGATAATGGTATCTGAAGCATTCTTTTCATGAACGGAGCCTGCCTAGACAATGCATCATTGGTTCACTGTAATTTCATCATGTGTTAGAAACTTAACTCTTGGGGGAGCCTCAGGCACAGTGTGGTCACATAACACAAATCACCTTTTTGCATGCAAGTATACTACAAAAGATGTAGAGTAAGCCATGCATAAACCTGCTTCACAACTATAGCAACTGGCTGTCATCTTAGTCATTTTAATATGCCATCCCAAATTCTTACTCTGTGTACCTATGCTTTAAAATGGCCTTGATGTGTCATTTAATGTTGCTGAAAAGACAGCAATATAAAGCAAAAATATTGGAAAAAGCAAAAATCTACTGTAGTTTTTCCCTGTCCCTAGATTCCACTATGACTCCTGTAAGATCAGGGCTTTGTGCCACTGGGGACATCAATCGTGGGAAAGGTGAGAAAATGTGTCTTTACTCCTTCCTGCGTCATGCTTTATTTGGCTTTTAATACAAACTACACTGTTTAGGAGTAAACAAAACTAGAGACCTACACAGTGACTGCTATCTCTGATGTGTCTGTTTTTCCACATATGCAGAGAACTAAAAAATTTCAGTCCGTCACCATCCAAACAGTTTTAAATGGTAAAGCAGCTGTCCTTTCTAAGGAATAGACACATGCCTTTGCTTCCTGTGTAAAGGAAGATATTCTTCAGTGGGAATTCACGGAGGTATTTAGTTCCTGTGCAGAGAAAATCTGCTTAAATGTAATGTAATAAAAAGTATGTTAGCTCTGCAAGAGCAGACATTCTGTCTGCAATAGACCTTAAAACAAGTGTGTCACAGCAAGCTAGAGGTCCTTCTGGGTATGGACAAACCAGATATACAAAAATCTTTTTACGTCTGATTGAGATAGAATCTATAAAGATAGATATTACAAAGTCTGTAGCTGAATTCAAGATGCTATGAGTCCATTAGACAGAGGGTACTTTGGAAAAGAACAGCAAATATGTTAACAGACACCTGGAAAATTTGAAGTCTGGGCTTTGTTTACAGATGGCTCCTTCCGGAAGAGGTGCCAGAATGCAGCCCATGGTGGGTTACATTATTGAGTGTCTGCAAATGTACGGATGAGAGATCTCCAAGAAAGCCTACAGTCTATATTGCTTAAGAAAGAGTAATCTATGGATTAAAAAGAGAAAAGGCTGGGATAGCAGGATTTAACCTGAGCAGAAACACTGACCAAAGCAACCTCTATTGTATTCTGCATCTGCAGTACACATAAAAGCATATTTCATGACCTGCTACCCACTGCTGTTCAATTTTTAGCATGGGCAAACCTGGGATAACAAATGGAGGTGTGTCAGAGCTGGATGTTTGTTTGGCTACATGGGAGTTTTATATGAATCCCTGCAGACTGACATATTCTTAATTTTAAAATTATATTTTCAGAAAAATATGCAGCAAAAATAGCAACATAACAATATATACCGACATGCATAAAATGCAGCAGGCTAAATGAATGAAATGGAATAATAGATATGATGTACTTTAGATTAACTAGAAACTCTTCTGCATCATACCTTCTATTTTTTTTTAAAAAATGCTATATTACTCTTTGAAATCATAAAATGAAACAAAAGGTGCTATAAAGCTGTGTTCTCAGATTTTCAGATCATTTGTGGGGTTTGCTGGTTTTATTTTGTAATACACAATTTAAGAAAATGAAGAAGTGGAATATACTAAGCTGCTGATGAAAGGGCTTACTCTTGTAAGTGTAGGGCAGGACAGATTCAGATATTATAAAGTCAGAAAGAATTGTTGTTTTGACTTCCTATGTAACACAAACCATACCACATGGTTGAATTAATTCTCACTTGATACGAGATGCACTTTTGAAGAGCATTGGATTTTGTTTAAAAGTTTGCACTGCTCGGTCACCCACTGTGTCTCTTCAGAAAACTGTTCTGGTGGTTAATGATGCTGTTAAACAAAACAAAGAAACAAACAAAATGAGAGCAGGTGCCCTGTACCTACATTTATCTTTCTTCACCTTTCAGCCACCAGAACCTGTATTTTTTCTGAATGATTGCAGAACTTTCAGCTGTCAAATATTTCTTCCCTAAGCAGGTACTTGCAGACTCTAAGCCACCCCTGAGCTTTCTCTTTGTTAAACTAGCACGTTTAACTAAGGATTATGTATGAAAACACAAAACACAGCTGTGTTTCTGAACAGGCCTGCCGTTATAAGTACATGTCTGTAATATTCAGGGAAACTTGCCTCAGCCTCATCTATGCTGGCACCTTCCTTACTGCCCTGAGCTATATATTGAGATATATAACACCCACCCTGAGATCATTCATATGCACAAATGAACTGCAGATTATGTGAGCTCACTGTTCCTGGATAGGTTTGAGTATCAGATACACAGGTAAAACCACTATAATTATGCTGAGCCCTCTAATGTTTCTAGTATTTGCAGTTTTTACTGAACATGTATAATTTTTAGGATATACATTTTAAAATGTCTTATATTACCCATATCACCATTTGTCGTCTAGTTTAGTGCTTATTACAGCTACTTTAACTTCCTGTCAAAAGAATGATATCTTGTACCCAATGCAGCATTTTTTTCTCCATTTCAGGACTGCAGTTGAAATATGTGGCAAACCATTGTCAAACAGACATTTACTGCAGTCTTTTATGTCCCTGTTCTTTCTCATAATTGTTCTCAGTCTTGTGAAACCAAGGCTTTTAAACAGCAAATGAGTGCAGGTGTGTGAGCAAGTTCATGTGAAGAATAAATATGCACATTTTCTATCTCCCTAGATATGAAATGTGAACAAGTCATGATCATTCAAACAATAACTTTTCAGCTCTCTGATCCCTTCCTCTTTCTCTGCTGGGGGTTTGGGGTGGGGGTGGGGACTAATACTGTTTTTCCCTTATTGGAGAAAGTGTTCCTTGCAATGTTTAGGAATTGCATTGTGAGTACGTCCTCTTCAGTGGGTATAAAAGTGTCGGATAACACTGAACAAAATATTTTCAGTTCAGCTGTTAACAATTCTCTCCATTTCATCTTATACAAGCAATATTGTAATGAGACATATAATACTTTCTCACTCAGTGTTCAAGGACAAAAAGGTAAAAAGGAGGACAATGGGAACTACCCACTCTTCCTCACTTCCCTGCCTGGTAAGATCATGGATCAGATCCTCCTGGAAGACACGTCTAAACATATAGAAGACAGAGAAGTGATTTGAGACAGCCAACATGGCTTCATCAGGGGCAAATCATGACTGACCAACCTAATGGCCTTCTATAATGGAGTAACTGCATCAGTGGACAAGGGAAGAGCTATGGATGTCATCTACCTAGACTTCTGTAAGGCCTTTGATGTAGTCCCCCACAGCATTCTGGCCACTAAATTGGAGAGAGATGGATTTGACAGATGGACTGTTAGATGGATAAGGACCTGGCTGGATGGCCATGTCCAAATAGTTATAGTCAATGGCTCAATGTTCAAATGGAAACCAGTAACAGGTGGTTACTTACTGTGGCCTTTAAATGTATAAAGAGGGCTTATAGAAAGACAGAGGAGGACTTCTTACCAGGGACTGTAGTGACAGGACAAGGGCCAATGGTTTTAAAATGAAAGATTGTAAATTTAGATCGGACATAAGGAAGAATATTTTTTATGATGAAAGTGATGAGACACTGGAACAAGTCATCCAGAGAAGTTGTGGATGCCCCATCATTGGAAGTGTTCACAGTCAGGTTGGAGGGAGCTTTGAACAACCTGATCTGGTGAAAGATGTCCCTACCCATGGTAGGGGGTTGGACTGGATGATCTTTAAAGGTCCCTTCCAACCCAAGCTATTCTATGATCCTATGAAGGTATTTTCACACCATTACACACCTACCCCTCTGTCTTGCTATCTGTTGGTACATGAGCCTTTGCCAGCTGCTCTCTTTCTGTCTATGATAAACTGGGTTTTTTTTTACATACATAGCCATACAAGTCGCACAAACTACCTTGTGAACTTCATTCAGAACAAACCTATTCTTCAAATACATATGCTTTCATGTATTAAAACATCAATGTAGAGCAAAACAAATTATTCTTTTATTTCTTCAGGCAGTGAAATATTAGGTTTTTCCTTCAGTCATATCTCACAGCTTTTGAAACAAAATTGTTTTGTAGAAACATGTCTCAGTGCTACTGTAAAAATGGAGTCAGTTTTAATACAAAACAGCAAAACATTAGCAAGCAACAACACTAATCACTACCATATTGTGAAACTATTGCTAGCTTCAAGCAAATTCCTAATGTCTAATGCTCCTGATCACTAGTAAGCCGCTGTTGTTATTTCCATCTCATTTTCTCTCCACTTCAAAACTAAGAATTTACAGTGTTTTTATTCTCCAATTAATTTCAGGTCGTGCTGCATTAACGGATTTATCAGGGCAGGATCATAGGCTCGCAGTGGACACACTGCTTGAAAAAGAGCACCAGGGCAAGTCTGTGCTGGTGCAGAGTACTCCCCACAGAACTATGTCAACTCACACCAGCCAGGTTTGGTCCTTGTATATCGTTATCAAGAGGTCCCAGCACTCCACCAGCTCTTTCGATAATCTAAAACATAAAAGATTCCTCCTGATATAGAATTGACACTTAGATACAAATTGTTCATGGAGCTAAGTTTGATCCATCTTGATAGGAGGGATTTGCATTGCTCGTATATGGGTGAGATTATGTGGCCTAACTCACATTTTATTTGCTTCTTGGGATTCATATTTTGTCGGACCAGAAGCAAGGAGGCCGGTGGTTACTCCCCAAATTCCAAAATTTCAAAGAAACAGGGTTTTGACAGGTAGTTACAGGAATACCATTCACAGAAGGGATCTCTCTGGAAAGACTGTCCAGCTCTGACTGTCTTTTCTGTGGTGGTTCAGCCCCAGCTGGCAGCTGAGCACCACATGGCTGCTCGCTCACTCCTCCTCCCCCTGGTGGGATGGGGAGGAGAATCAGAGGAAAGAAGGTAAAACTTGTCGATTGGGATAAGGACAGTTTACTAGGACAGCAAAGGAAATGGAAAATAACAACGGCATTACTTAGAATATACAAAGCAGGTGATACACAATGCAGTTTGTTCACTGACTGGAGCCCGATGCCCAGCCTGTCCCCGAGCAGCAGACCCTCCTCCCCAGCCGGCCCCCTTTATATACTGAGTATGATGTCATATGGTATCGAATGTCCCTTTGGCTAGTTTGGGTCAGCTGTCCTGGCTGTGTCCCCTCCCAGCTCCCTGTGAAAATTAACTTTATCCCAGCCAAAACCCAGGACATTTCCCATGTCATCTCAGAGACATGTGTGAAAGAAGAGATTTTTTTTTTCCTAGTTCAAACCAAATTCTCTCTTGGCATCCTTACTCCCATGGTTTCACTGGGGACCTCCTAGGAAGGGTGAGCACTATTTTGTTCAACTGTAAGATGGATGGGATGGATGAAATTTATTTCTTTTTTGTACAAATTGACAAGCAAGGAACTTTGTACACTTTAGATGCAAAATCTACTGTCCAAATATTATAAACTTGTACAATTGTGTGAGTCCCATAGCTCATACACTTAAGCTGGTGAGAATTCGCTGTGTCGTTATTCCATGTGAATCCATAAACACAGACATTACTGTTGCAAGCCCAAAGCATTTATTTCAGTGTTGAAACAAAGAAGCCTTTTTCCAAATCATGGTACTCAGAATTAGTGTAAAATGTCTTCATCTTCTACAGTATTTCCTAATGGCAAAATGACTGGTTTGTGAGAGAATAAAAATAATTCAAAGCAGTACCCAAAACATAAACTTGAAACAAACTTCACAGCTTTTTCAGATTCACAACAGTATGGCTAATGAAAAAACAAACAAACAAACAAATATGAACACACACACACATAAATGTGAGAGACATGAAATTTCAGTTACAGTTTCTTTTTCTTTTTTTTTTATTTGTGTTTTGTTTTGTTTTTATCACAGATGAAAAGATTATTGTGCTATTTCTAAAAGAGCCAAAATTAAGAATCATTCAATATCTCTCAGGGGTTTAAAAAAAAAAAAAAAAAAAACACAAAAAATTTCTTGCAAGACTTTCTTCTTGACTTTTTCATAAGAATTTCAAGTAAGTACAAAGTCATTTAGATGGTTAGTCAGATGGAACTAAATCTTAGATGATATGAGCTTTGACTACGACTAATTATGACAACATTTTCTTTTAGAAGACTTTAAGCAATGTTTTAACATAAGTTTCAAGAGAAATCAGAACTGAACTTCAGGGTTTTTTCTTGTTTTAACATCAATAATGTTAACAGTAAATTTGCAATACTTGAATATAGTACTGTGAATATGATGATGAATATAATTATTTTATTAGGAAGTAAAAATATATTTTTGTATTGAAGGTAACCAAAAAACCTTCATTTTAAAAATAGACCTCTTTTTATATTTTCCTTTTTGAACATTTCTTTGAAATATCTGAAAGAATTAACATCAAGAAATATAGAAGATGAGAATTCTTACTGCATGGAAATTGTGACATTTGTTTTCCTTCTAAATAATGATGGAAAACATGGAATTTTCCCAAAAATTATTCCCTGAAACATTTCATTTCATTGCTTCCAATAAAAGCTAAGACTTTCACTACAGCTGTTTCTGAACTGAAATGATAATTTTAGTTGCTCAGTTGGCTGCATAAACTTAAGCAAAAATAGTTTTAGCTTCACTTATCATTAAACTCTTTTTCTCCAATAAATTGGTTTTTTTTCCCCAATGTTTGTTCTCCCATGAAGTCTACAGCATGTAATGCTGCCTCTGGGCCAGGCTTCTTAGCCAAACTCATTACCCGTGACGCATCACATCGGTCGAGCACAAGGGAAGAGGGAGTCACCTGGCAAAGGATGTGACCAGACGCGCAGCAGGAAGATGAGCCACCCAAACTGCTGTTCTGCTAAGAAGAAACTCTGTGTGAACTCAGAGGGCATGTTGTGATTTGGTTTAAGAAATAGTTTTCTTTGAGTCTAAACATCCTCCAATGCAGTATTTTAGTTCTTCAACAGAGAATAATGTGGGAAAAATCATGAATTGCCTGAGGTAATTCTGAACTCTGTGGAAAGTGTACAGTCTCTTTAGGTAATATTGGATAGAAAATTCCCGTGTAGGTTTTAGCTAATAAAAAAAAGATAAAAAAGGATTAATAAAGATTTTTTTTTTTGCCATTTGCTATTTTTCAGTTGGCCCACAGAGTACTTTCAGCATCTTCCCTTTACCTGCTCACAGACATACACTAGAGACACTATACTTTATATTTTTGTGGATACTTTTCCAAGGCTGGCATTTGAGTTTCATTTACTTTTATACTAAAGGGATTAACACTTAAAAGAAACCTATTCTACACTGCAGGTGCTATATAAGAATTTTGAACAAAACCCCCAATGTTTTTATAGCTGTAAGGAATATACTGATCATAGGGTGTTATGTGGAAGGCATCTGTCATTGAAATGCTGAAACAGGATGTTTTAAGAAGTTTAGCATGTGTCTCTTGTGTACATGTGGGAGGAGAGGACACTGTCTGTAACAGCAAGTGTGTAGATAATTAATGGATGATGGTAATATAAGAGAAAAAAACCCCCACAAATTGCTACTTAGTACCCTCAGGCTTACATAGAAAACCGATAGAAGCAGATTGCATGGGGTAAACAGAAGAAAGATTAGTGTGCATGAAGGAATAATTGAAAGCTGCATTCATGTGAGCGTATTGGTTTTAATTATTCATTGACAGAAAACCTGTAGATAAAACACTTGCTAATCTTTAATCTGACAAAGCCTCAGGCCCACAAGTCCTACCGTGGATGTAAAGAGGATTAATAAAGAGGTAGATGGAATCAAGAAGGATGTGTAAGTTGTCCTCAGCGTTCATTAACAGTATAAATTGTGCAGAGATTTCATAAATTAGACTAAATAATTCAGTTTTATTTAGCTGGTACTGCTGCATATTTTAGAGTGATACAGAATGGTAATAACAAACATTCCAGACTATAAAAAAGCTTCAATAATAATTCCTCTACCCTTGTTATCTTTGGCGATTGTCTTTCTGTTGAAGAAATGGGACAGATGCTTAGTCTGAAATCATTCTTAAGAAGGACCTCACATCACAAATCTAGTTTTTAATAAAAGTTACAATCTCAGTGACTGACATCATGATAAAACTGACCTTGTGAAATGACCATCCAGATCTCGTAAAGAATAATGAAGTAAATGAGCAAGCAAATATGAAAGGAATCCCAGCTCAGATATTTTTCACAGGTCATATGACAAAGCGTATCCAAGTTATCCCTGCTTAATATTTCATTCAATCTGAAGCTGAAGCCTGGAGATATCTATAGCTCTGAATGTTACAAGTAGGATGTTTACTAGACATGAAACAAATCCATGGAGAAAATTGAAAAGAAATGTGGCCTATTTGGATCAAGTGGTGAACAAGGCCCATCATGATCTGAATACTCTGTCGCTGCATGATTCCCCCAGCTGTTTCCATGTCAGTCTGATCAGTATTAAAATTTAAACAAAGTCCTGTGGTTTTGCAAAGTGTTACAGAGAGGCTTTAGCTCCAAGGGCCAATACACCTCCCACCAAACCGTGATCAGTCCGGTTTAACAGACTTTCTGGCTGTTAGTGCTGCCAGAGGAGTAAAAAACAACTGGAGCGAGGATCTGGCTGGGTGTCTAATCCCACGGGGACCTGGGTAAAACTCTCCACCTCCTTTCCAGTATTCTGAACCTAGCAAACATTAGCATACAAATAATTAGAGAACTGATACCATCTTGGGCTTTAAAAACTCCTTTGACTTTTGTCCGTCATGCAGCACTTCAGGTGTATCGAATATCTTCACTGGAGCTAGTAAAAGGTATGATGGACATGACTTATATTTTTCATTCTGCAGAGTATAGATTAGAAAAACAGATGTGTAGAGCCTGAGACAAATCTGTTGGGCTGAATTTTACCACCAGCAGAAAGAATTCTGCATCTTGCTATGATTAAACTCAGCAGGAAGAGTCACAATAAATTGTGTTAAATCAAGCATGACCTTACAAAGTCTTAATACAGATCAAACAAATTTAGAAATGATTTTTCATGGTTAGACATACAAAATACAAAATGGGCAGAAATACATAAAGACAGAAAGAACATTACAATGACCCATATATAGTGTCAACGTTTGTATTACCAGATTTATTAAAGAAGTCTGTTAAAGAGGTTCTGTTTGTTTATATAAACAGTTCTGGGAACTTTCCCCTGCTGAGTCAATGACACTGGAAATATTTAAATCTGCATTCTTTTACAGCTTGGGAACATACCTAACTTCTCAGTTAAGTGATAAAGCCAGAAAGGAAAAGGTGGAGAAGGTGTGAAAGGGCACAAATACTACATTTTTCTCTGACACTATTTGTTAGGGTTGCAATATTCTTCTTGTCTGCTGCATGTTCCTGACAGATTGCTGCTATAGGTATGGAAGATAAAGAATGTGCATCCTGGCCCATTTTACCTGTGATGTAGATACCCACGTATCTCGTGCAGGAGAGGAAGAAAATAGCAAGCCCAGAAGTCATTTTTCAAACCCCTGAAACTTTATTGGAAGAAAAAAAAAGTTAGTTTCTGAATCTAACTGGGTACAAAAGCCAATGTAAAGCAAGAACAGTAATTTTAAAATTGTATCTTAAAATTAATTATAATAGTAAAGATTTGGTATGTCTTGGTCAGGCATAATACTTAATAGCTGTCAATTTAGTGACCATTCTAATGGGCAATTTAACTTGATATGTAGCAGAACAGAAAGATTAAAGTTCTGACCACATATACAGCACAGTATTAGATGTGTCTTTTCTCTTTTGCTGCCCCTACACAATAACAGATGCAGAGGAAGACAATTAAATTTCACAGAAAGGAAATACTGGGCATTAGTCTGCAAAGCTATCATCTCATGCGTTTTATCAGTCTGGGGTACTAAGTGCTTACAAAACTATGGAACAGAATCCAGAGGATTACATTTGACTATTATGTTGATAGTCCTGATCACATCGCTGCTCTGTATAGTTGTCAAAAATTACATCTATGTTGCTTAATGTTAACTGAACTGTCAAAAAAGACATGGTTCGTCAGATGTAGAATTGCATTTATTTGAATCACTGGCATGTGCATTTTTTTGTGTTGGTATGAGCAATTTTTTTTCTTGCTTACTTACTTGGTACTTATGATATATATGTTAAATTTTGTCTTGATTTGGAAATAGTATTCCCTGACTATTGTATTGCAGTTTTCCTTGAAAGTCTTAAGGTATATTTAAATCCCTGGGACTTCTGTCATACCCCCCTACAGAGAAAGCTTGCCTTTCTGAGTACTGGCATTCAGCAGAGAAACTGAGGGACTGCTTTCAGATCACCTCTGCAAATACTTTAGAATCTTGTGTCTCTGTATTTTTGAAAAATACCATGGCATTACAGCCCTGCTGGAAATCATGAATGCAAATTACTTCATGTAAAAAAAGCAATATATTATTTAGTATATTTTCAAATAACTCACTTCAAAGCAGAGAACATTAATAAACATCAAGGAATTTAAAGTGGTGGTGGTGGGGGAATGCAGAGAAGAGTTATGCCTTCAGCTGAAATATAATTTTATTTCTCCCCAGCTAACTAGTCTGCCAATGAAATGCCAGGGCATTGATGCCTCCCTATCAGTAGCAAATGTGCAAAGTTTGATCGAATTATGATACAGAAATACGAAGAACATAGTCCTAAAATAAAATATACAACCAACAAGAACACCCTGGTCCTGATCGTGGGTTTCCCTGGTTGTTCAGCGGAGGTAAACTGTTGCAGCACGTTCCTCATATTGTAACAAAATAAGAATTAATAATAAAGGGTTTTGCCTTTAGGTCCTAATTTAACAATGCAAACCATACTGTAGCTTGAGCAAGAATTTATGTTGAAATTTGGTGGGAAATTTATTGCTGGTCGTCTTTAACACGTGCAATAAATCAGACATCAATGGACAAGTGTTAGTTAGGCAGGCAATGTCTCTGCAATCTGTTTATATATAATTTTTTTCCTCCTCTGCAGCTTCTCACCTCTTCATAGCTTTTCACCTCATCATTTCTGAATTCTGATTTCCAAGATTTCACTTTTCTCAGTGGCCTCACAACCAAACCCTTGACCTTTCACATCTGCGTCTTCTCCCTTCCAGTGCTGGGGCTTCGCAAGCTGTCTCCTGCCACAAAATGTCACTTTTAAATTGATCTTTTTCAATCAGCTTTTCAAACAGGTCAGCTGCGACACTTGCAACCTCTGTTAGCCTGACCTTTTACCCCATCAAACTCCAGCTTCATCTCCTCCTCAAGGTTTTAAGTGCTCTCATAGTGTGGTTTATTATTTTCAGAAATTGCAGCAGGACCCAGCAGAGTCAGACTGAGATAATCAACCCAAAAATTGTTTCAGAGGGGGACTGGAGAGAGCTTCTAACTCACATCTGTGCAATGTGATTCCACCCTAAGAACAAAATTTTTTTTTTATAAAAGTATACCAAAAGTCAGACTTTCTACATTTTTACTCTTCCTTCCCAGCCACCTCCTTATTGTCAGTTTTTATAAATTTCTTCCTTATAGTTCTCCATTTGTTGGATTAGCCTTTTTGCACTCTGTTACCGGCCTGCTGCCCTGTAATTACCATTAGCGTAAGGGCAGCCAGCCCAGCCAAAGCCATAGCGTGAACTCACACCTCTCTACAAACGAGGTGGGGAGCAGTGCCTGTGCAGGTCTGCTCCAGCAGTTCACGTTTTCCTGAGGAAGACCTTTGGTGCCTGCTGGCTGTGCACCGGCCGTGACCGCTGTGGTAAGTAAAAGGATGCTGTTCATCATTGTGACAGGTCCGCTCCCTCTGCCAGCAGCGTCACCTGGCTCGGGAAAGGAAATCGTGGGGTTGTCAGGAGCTGATGCATTGCAGGTATCCAGATCTAGCAGAACTGGTAAATGTAGTACATATTGGCTAGAAATTTTGTAAAAGCTCCTTCGTAAGGAGAACACAATACAGCGATGTCACTCAGCCAGCCCACAGACTGTAGCTGCCCTCAGATCCCGTCTTTAAATCCAACTAAGCTACAAAAAAAGGAGGTAGTTATGCTATATTTGCATGAAAAGTAAAGGGGAAGATGTTCTAAGGGAAAACATGTCTTACCCATGCCTGTGCTGAGCAGCTTCATTACACTGTGAGTGGGATTGCTCCCTTCATACAGTCACTGACCTGCTAGTGCCTCAGCTGGGAGGGGGGTCACAGCTTCCAAAACCACGCACAAAAGAGTGCTGGGTCTATATAGCATTTAGGGCAACAGCTGTCCCCCTACAAAGAGCTCCACATACATCAGATGGTGGGATGATGTCCTTACATATTGTGCTTTTAGAGATATGCAAAGTCCTGTGACATTAATGAAAAAGCAGCAGCAATAACAGTTCTGCAGGAGAATTTTCCTTGGTGCTGGCTACTGACATTTGTGAAAAAAGTTCTGGGATACAATGAAATCTTCTTGGCTGTCTTTGCTTTAAAGAAGTTACCATTCTTGGGATACCCCTGGAAACAAAAAGTCCGGCTGGGAGACCTCGTCCTTGAATAAATAAATACCTCAGTGTCTGAATACTGACTTGTCAGGAAAGACTTGGAGAATTGCTGCTGAGTTTATGTAATGTATACTCTAATAATATACAAATATATTGGAAATGCACAGAGGTTTTTTATTAACTCAGAACTTATCAAATTTCAGAAATACAAATTCCTCTTCAAACAGGAAACTCAACTGTTCAGGATTCTCTAGGATAACAAAGATTTTCTAAAAAATATTTGAGATATGCAACTATTCACAGATATTTTTACTTTCTTCTTCCTATTTTCACAACATAAAACACTGACAGAAGAAGGCTTCAATAATAAGAGGCTAAATAATTTTAGTCCAAAATACAGTAGCCTTATATGAAAGACAATTTTGTGTTGGGCAGCTTTATAATGAGTGCTCTAAATCACTGTTGGCCCTAAAATGAGATGCCCCACTTTCTCCTTGGTCTCTTGTGAACTCATTAAGACAGCAAAATTGTTTTTTAGAGAACAATTCCAATCACTTGTAGAATATGTTGGCCTTCATGCACTTATTGCTCAGGAGAAAAAACAAGAAAAGCTTTAAAATGGTATTGCAAACAAGGTACAATGCAGTGCTTCCTTCTGTTTAGTCTTCCAAATGTGTAAAGTGCTATTTTCATTTCCAAAGTAATTGAACTCTCATTGATAGTGGCTTTTAATATTGTGGACCTTGGTATTACAGAAAATACTTGGCCATAACAAATAGCTTGGTAGGGAATGTTTTGTGTTAACAGATAATTAGGGGGAAAAAAAAAAAGGAAAAAAATCAAGAAAATTGAATTGCCTTGGGGTTCAGAGCCAGAAAATCAATGTAAAATTTTATTTTGTAGAAGTTTTAGGTATAGGTCAATGTTAATACAAATAATAAAGTATTTTGAGATATATTTTACATTTAAACCTAATGGCATCAAAATTATGTATATAAAGAATATGTGAAATAAAACATTCTTTAGTACAAGACTGAAGTCTGTAGAAGGCAGTTTTATACAATACAATATTATTTAAAATATTTTTTTACATAAAAATCCTGCCAACCTTTGCTGTCCAAGTAAAACCAACTGCAGATCTGGCTGCCTAAATAAACTCATGCAGCCAGTAAATATTTTCTGAGAGCAAAAATGCTCAAGCAATCCATAACTTCTTCTTCATTTGGGAAACCTGTACTTTTGATTCGCAGAATAATGATTTTATAATCCAGCAGAATTTTCCTGTATTGAGAAATGTAATGATAAACCCAATGCAGAACCCTGCCAGAAGATCTGGGGGAAATTTCAAGAAGAGAATTATCCATGACTTGCCCTCAGACTACTCCCTCCGCAGAAATATGCAGAGCAGCTCCTGGGAGATCTGTTAGTTCTCAGAGCCATGTCCCCTTTACCTCTCCTCCGAAATTTGAGGTGCAATCTGGTAGAGCAGTAGTCCAATTTCTCTTTAAAGAATTCTTTTTTGAGTCTTCCTGGAAATAGAATTGCTTATTAAATTTTAGTGAATAAGAATATGCAGGAACTTTCTGAAAGAGACAGTAGGACTTATTCGCTTTCTAACCAAAGTAATTCCTACTGCCGAAATGGCAGACAAACAAAAAAGGCAGAGTAGGTTGGGGTTTTTTTGGTCAGTTATGCCTGAATTCTTGTCAGAATGATCCATGCAATATAAAAATATTTTAGAATTGAGAGGAATCTACAGTACAACCCCAAAAGCTCAGAACCACTCTGAAGGCCTTTCTGTAGCTTTCTTGGTCTCTACTCATCCTTTTCAGCCTTAGTGGTCTGGTGGGTTTCAAGAGCACACTAGCAAAGAGAAATCATTTCACTCTCTGTCACCCTTATTTTAAATTCTCCTAACTCCTAAATGTTCAGCAATGGCAAGATTTCAGAGCTAAGAAGAGAAAACTTCCATGATCCAGTGTGTACTTCTTCCTAAACTTTACATCAATTCAAACTCCTTCATGGGTAGGGCTAACGAATTACAACAGATGACATTGCTGGGAGCTCCGGCTATAGGTGAATAACCTTTATTTACTCCAAAATATGAATTCATAAGCCAGGCTTTAGATAAACACTGTGGGGAAAGGTCTCTACTTGTACTATAGAGTTACAAAGGTGACACAAAGGCTTCCTATATTGATACACAGATTTGTCAAATTTCAAGCACCTGGAAATTGGTTGAAAAATTAGATATAAGTAAAGAGCTATATAAAAACCAGCTAAAATTATAATCCAGTATTTGTCTCTGTATCCTGTGATATCAAAATGTAAATAGCTCTTATTAAGTCCATGGTAAAGAAAAATTGCCAGTTTTCTCTTGCAAGCTGGTGAAATCCTACAAAAAGATACTAATTTAATTGCTGTATGCAGTTTTCACATTGAGAATAATTCCAGATGGTTACACTATGCCTGAGAGAATTTAATTTGTTAGACAAAGTTTCAGTTATGAACTTATTCCTTGCATTGCAGGTGTGAATAACTTTATGCACAACTGCTCTGAAAAGCTGGATGCAGACAGTTGTCTCCATTGTGAATAAATCCAAACATGCAATTTTGTTTCTTTCTGGGCTTCAGGAATAGGCTTACTTAGCCATGTTGGAAATTACGATTACCTCCCAAAGTTGACTGTAAATTGTGACCCTTGAGCTTTACAAACTTTTGCAATGATTTGAGGTTTCCTAGAGTTCTTTAAATACCTACGGTGAGAAAGAAGGATGAACTGAGAGTTAAATCTAGAGATTTAACAAAGAAAGTTTCTTTTTTTCACCTGTGTTAAATGAATAAAGCAGATTGTAGTTGTATAACGTAGTAATTATAAATATGTCTGTAGCAACTCCATCAGAAGAGTTGTGCTGAGAATAGCACAAAAAAATAGGTTTATAGTTTCTATTTCATGCTTTAATGATTGAATTTAGACTTTAAATTTCATGCAGCAATTCTTTAGTGGACATGGGATTGTCCATAATAGACTTGCTGAAGAGGAAATAGTAAAGGATTATATGGTTTTGAAAGTCTCCTCTAAGGTAGTATTGAGTTATTCAACAAAAGCACACAAAAAAAATTGGGTGACAGACTTGTGTAAATGCATCAATACACACACGCCTCAAAAAATTTCATATTCACCCCAAAATTTAAAAGTTTTTTTACTGAACACCAGTGAGTTGTTTCTGTTTGTCATTATTTCAGTTCAAGAAAACCACAGCAGCAAACAAGCTGCTCCTGTGTTTCTGGGACTGACACTTTTTCTTATTTGACACTCTGTGCTTTCACTCTGTCCCACATTCTTGCCAAAAGGAGGGCTGGCCAGCATCCTACCAATTAGCAAGTATATGTCACAGTTTTCATATAATGTTAAAAAAATTGATAGTACAGTCCCATATCCATAGAATGGATATATATATGTTGTCATCAGGCAGGCTAGATGGTACATTTATAGTGGAGGTACCATTATAACCTTTGCCTCTTGGGCAATGCGAGACAGAAACTGTAGACCAATTCCCTCCTCTTGTCAAAAGGAAAAAAGAAATATGTTACTTTTGGTGGGGGAAGAAGAGAGGAATGCTGCAGACAAAAGCAAGCTGCGCTTTACGTTGATATTCCATTACAAAGGTAGCTGCTGCTTCTAATTTAATTTGTGGTTTACTAGAAAGCAATCTGAGTCAAGGGATCTTCAGAAAATTTGTAGTCTGAACTCTGCCTGATGGAGGTATAGTGTAGAAAGGAGGATGTCTGGATAAGATAAGAGCTGGCAATAAAGTCTGTTCCCTGTTAATTATCATAATCATACAGGAAACTCCCACTCAGTCTTCTGTCCAGCCAGTTTCCCAGGACTTTTCTACTGTCTGTCTGTATTTCTGTTAGCTTCCCTCATACTCAAACCCCCAGTTCTTTAAGGCTTGTTACACATGTGAATTCCCCGTACCAGAAAATAGCACATTTTAGTTATATTCCCTCGTTTTCTTAAAACGCACCTAAATCTAACATATTCATGTGTGTAACCAGAGCTTAAGGAGGGGGGTGTCAAGGACCCCTGAAACGAGTCAGCAATTTATCGGTATTAAGGGAAGAGGCTGTAGATGTGGGGTCAACAAATAACACTGCAGAGAGGAGAGCTTCTCCATGGTGCTGCCACACACCAGGTCCAGCCACCAGCATGGCACAGATAGACAATGGACAGGACTGAGTCCATCCTGTTACTGGAGGCCTCCGTACTTTTCTTTTCAAAGACTGTATAGGTAGGAAATCAGCTGAGCAGTTTTGAGTTAAAACTGCAAAGGAACTGGGGCTCCTCCCACATGTCTGAGGTTTTGGGGTTTTTTTTCCTGACAAAAATTGAAATGTCACAAACAGTATTATGACTCATTTTAATTTGCATGACCCACGGTCACCAGGCACTAGTCTTGAGGGGTCAGTCCCCAATGTTCTTTTGGAAATGACCTTTAGGAGGCTCAACAATGCACCAGCTATGTGGAGGAACAAGTATTGCGTCCTCCCATACGGTCATACAGAGACACAGATGGCTGTTGCCTTCCAGGGTAAAACACACTTATGAGATTACACAAATTGGCGAGAGCAGCTAGCCTTATCTCAAGCCAAACTTTTCAGCAAAGTAGGATTTTTTAAAATGTTAGGCAGTTCATGAAAATAGGGCCTTCAGGCCTCAAATAGATGTTGTTGGAAGTCTGTATAATCTACACATATAATTCTAAAAAACACTCATTTGAGTAATTTTTTTTATTATTATTTAATATTATTATATGCCTTCAGACTTGGAAACATTAAATCTCAATAAGAAAAAGTTTACTTGACCTTCACTGTTAGTATTAATGCAAGGCTTGTATATTTCAGAGCAAAGCAAATTAAAGAAGTCATCTGCAGACACTGGCAGAGTTTGGGGTTTTAATAAAGCCAGTCCTGTCTCTGTGAATAATAAGCAGTAAGTACATTTAAAATCTAAGAGATATAATATTGGTTGGGTTTTTAATATTCATATTATTGCAAGATTTTGTCCAGAGAATGCAATATGTACCTGGGACCTCTTTTTTTGTCAGAAAAGGTTTTCACAGGCTTATCCAAAAAAACCCCAAACAAAAAAACAAACAAACAAACAAAACCCCAACCAACCAAACGAACAAAAATCATGTAAGACATACGCTATTCTCTTGGTTTGGTCAGTTTTACAGCACTTTCATTCCAGCTGCCCTGCAATGCCTATTTTTACCACATGTCTGATACTTTAGTGGCACTGGAATCAACTGTCCATTGTGTTAGTTGACATGATCTGTTTTCAGAAAACGCAGGCAAAGATATTAAAGTGTACATCCTCCCTCAACTACCTTTAGCAGAGCATATAGTGTTGAACATGGATCAGTGAGTATGCTTTATTTCTTGAAGAAATTTAAGTCCCTGCAGAGGAGACCTCTGAGACTCATTCTGTCTCTTGTGGTACTCTGGAATAGCTTCTAGTACCATCAAAATAGGGGCTGTATGGAGTTTATGAATGCCATCTGCAAGTATATGATAATACTTTTCAGTCCTCAGAAACCAATGCAGTCAACTGCAGAACTAATAAAACTCCTCAGAGAATCAGTATATGCTGTAACAGTTCCCACGTGGCACCTCAGAAGATAACTTTTAAGTCGTAAGGACTCTAGACAATGGCAGTAAAAAAACTAAATAAATTTGTATGGCTGCTTTAGTGATTTTGTGCCAGTTTGGTACCTCTTAAACCTCTGTTTCCCTTTAGATGAGATAGATAGGAAGTTGTCATACTCGGAAAACCCAAGTCAGTGAATACGAGCTTCATAGATCATTGAGTTTGATATCATGGTATTTAGAGAGTCCTCCGAAGCAAAATTTCCCATTGTATATTGTTTTCATATGAATTAGCCATCTCTAGATATTCAGATCAAGCAGAAAAGGGGCGGGCATTCAGTATTTTCACAAGTTTTTTAGGAAGTGCTTCCTTCTGTTCCTCAAGCCTGAGGGAATAAAAATTAGATATTGAGAGCATAGACTTTTCATGGCAAATCATCATATACTACCATGTGTTCCAAAAAGTTTTCTAAAAGATACAGAAAAATCGATATGTTTATCTATGAACAAACTATATTTTAAGATCATTTTCATAGATAAAATGTTAATTTAGTTTTGATAAATATGAATGCTACATATTGCCTTACCTATGTTAAGGTAATGACTTAACATTATTATTTGTTCAAGTGTATTGAACATTGTTCTAGTCTGAGTTTATTCTCACATCCTACTTGCATAATATTTATGAGCCAATCTAAGTTTTCTTCTTTCAACTTGGTCGTAATTAGGGCCACGAAGATGATCGGAGGGCTGGAGCACCTCTCCTATGAGGACAGGCTGAGAGAGTTGGGATTGTTCAGCCTGGAGAAAAGGCGGCTCCAGGGAGATCTAATTGTGGCCTTCCAGTACCTGAAGGGGCCTACAGGAAAGCTGGTGAGGGACTGTTTATCAGGGAGTGTAGTGACAGGACAAGGGGGAATGGGTTTAAGCTGAAGGAGGGTTGATTTAGATTAGATGTTAGAAAGAAATTCTTTACTGTTCGAGTGGTGAGGCACTGGCACAGGTTGCCCAGAGAGGTTGAGGAGGCCCCATCCCTGGAAGTGTTCAAGGCCAGGTTGGATGAGGCTTTGGGCAACCTGGTCTAGTGGAGGGTGTCCCTGCCCATGGCAGGGGGGTTGGAACTAGATGATCTTTGAGGTTCCTTCCAACCCAAACCATTCTATGATTCTATGATTCAATGATTCTGTGATTATATTTGGACGAGTTAAGTCTGACATCTTTTTGCCTCTGGACTTTTGTTACTGAAAACACAGACATACGAATTTTTACTACATGTTCGTATTCCAGTCCCATTAAAAATCTATGACAAAAGTGAAATAATCCTTGTACACTCATACCCTGCATGATAAGAAAGGTGAGTAAAAAATTGTTTCTGTAAAAGGAACTTATAAAGGTCAAGAAAAAATGCAAATCACAAACCCTGGAATCCTACCTGTTTAAGATACTTTCCTTTACTATGGGTATTAACTCTTTCAGATAGAAAGGAAGATAGCTGGAGCTTCTTTTAGTAAAAAGAAGTCATTTATGATGGAAAGAAGAAGGGGGGGAAATGACATATGCCCTCTTGTACTCAGCCAATCTTTTTTTCCTCTTCATACTAAGTTAACAGAACTTGAAACTGTCAACTGCCATAAAAAAAAAAAAAAAGTAATATTTGCTACATCAGAGACAGTAGAATCATTCATGTTTTCAAACTTTTCAGACCTTCCAACTCACTTTGCTGTTGCTACAGAGAAGGAAACCTTTGGAAAGCCTTGGAAGTGAACTCTGGGGATGACAAAGGAAGGGAGTAGCAATATGTGATTTATTTCATCCCACAGTATTACTTAATGATGTAATTATTTTCATTCTTTCATTTTAATATTAATATTAATATTTTAGAGGGTTGTATAAAATGTGGTAGCGAATAGGAAAAAAATTATGTTTTTAATAATTTTTAAATTCCTCTGTCTTATACAAGGAACTAATCCTTCTGAATTCTTTTATCATATTGTTGATTCCTCCAGGCATTATATTTTACAAATACATTATAAATATTTCTACTTAATAGAAAACATCAACACTTTTGGTGAATGGAAGAGGAGAGAACTCTCTTTTATTGTTGCTTTGGAGATCTCCTATATATTTTTCTCTCTCTCTTTTTTTTTTTCCCCCCTCTATTAAAAGAAGTCTTTTTAACCTTATATCTGTTCTTCTTCTACCAGATTCCCTATTTATCAACTGACCTCCTAGATGGTAACAATTCTACAAGGTGGTAGTCTAAGAGTTTCTCTTTTGTTTGCTATGATTTGATGTTTGGTTGTTTTTTTTTTTTATTTGTCCAGCAAAAGCTAAGTCAACAATTCATTTTGACTGCTAATATCCAATACAATGTGTGAATTCACACAAGGACAAGTGGGTTCATCCCCTGTTATGGACAACCCAAGTAGGACCTTATTTCTGTAGAAATTCAATTTCAAGAAGGTTGAAAATCAAGCAGTGACTTGGGAGAACAACAAGTGAGAGGAGACATTTAGATGTGATACTTCAGAAAGTTTGAAAGAGTTAGAGTTGTTTGGTTAGGGAAAAAAGGGTCAATAGAAGACTGTTGCAAAGGTAATAATATTTTCATTTCATCCATCAGCCACAGGAAAAAAGAAAGCTAAAGCAGGAAACAATTAAAATGTATATTAGGAAAAACAGTCTAACTGTAAGGACAAAGAAGACCTGGACTGGGTTGTCAAGACGGGTGGTAGAGGATATCTTGGAGAACATGAGCAGAAAATCAGGGCTGATATGGAAGTAATTCAGCTAGGACTGTGGTCTATGTGAGCTCCCTCTCAGGCTTATTGTATATTTGTAGGGACAGATCATCTGACTGTACTGCTTTCCTAGTCTAGTTCATTGAATTGGCTCTATAACTTCCTTATGTGAAGGGAAGAATCAAAACTAGAGCAAATTCAATAATGTATAGGCAAACCTGGACTGGGACTAATCATGTGAGTGTTTTATACGTGCTGCTCCATATACACGGAGCAGTAGTCTAGTTCACCTGTGCATAAGCCTTCAGTAATACTGTTACTCTTAAAGAAGTAAAAATGTCATTTCCCCCAAAGTAAAATTCCTAAGTACCATCAAGCTTGTGTGGACACTTTAAACCATATTCACTTATCTCATGCAGATGATTAATTTTCCATGACCAATGTTACAGTAATTAAATAAAAACTGTAGGACCACATTTTCATACTGATTTAAAATAAATTTATTTTGAACTCCCTTTTATGTTTGCAGATCAGTAGGTTTACAGTTATATGATACTCACGTTGCACAGTTACAATCATGTACAAATAGGTATACAATTTAGAGTGATTCTTCAAAAGTTTAGCAGTACAGTGTAGACGACATTGAGTCCTTGGAGTGAAAAAATATGAAATACTCAATATTCAAACACTATTTCTGTCTTTTCCTTTCAAATTCTGTTTGACCAGAGGCAATTTTCCTTATCCTCTAGGTACCTCATGCTTCTCTTCTTTCAGATAAAAATAATAATATGTCTATTTCAGAAGACAGTTGACAAGTTGACTAGTCTATAATGTAGCTTGAGAACTTCGGAAGATAGATTCCTTATATTTATGTGTATTACACTTGTTATTTTGTTAATTGCTAACCTTTATCATTGATAGCTTCTGGTTTTGGAAGGTGTTTCAGCATCCTCAAAATCTATTCTTCATGGATTGAAATGTCATTTTCAGCAATACCACAACTAAGGTGATGGCTTTTCTGGAAACCGTGATCAGTACAATGAATGATTGTTAGCATTTCCCCACGAGTGGATATCATAGCATGGCAAACGACAGAGTAATAGCAGTCTCCCAATTGTCAGATGATCATCTCAAAGTTCACAATTCTCTGAATATTTGCAGATACATGCAACAGAACACTACCAATCTCTCCATCATGTGTAAAGTCACTATATAGGTCACTTTATTTAATGAGAAAAGTGAAAGTTGTGGCTGAGTGCTTGAAAAATAAGCAGCCTTCAAAGACCAGTATCTGCATTTGTAAAGCACATCACTATTCTCAAGCCAACTCTTCATATCAATGTTATTTTTTTTGAGTATTGAGCCAATGTTGTCATTCCTTGTCACCAGTTATGGTGAAGGAGAACCGGATAAAACATTGAAAATGATGGGACCTTTCATCTTTTAACAAGCATGAAAACTATACTTCTAGATCCATATGGAAAGTTTGCCTATGTTTGATATTATGATTTTACCATGTCATTGGTGCTGACAGCTTAAATAGCCTTGCCCTGAGACTCCCTGACAGACACAAATGACAAGTCATTTATCTGAAAGTGAAGGACAGAACCTTATGGATGAATACATATAATTTTACAACATAATTGTGTCAGAAATATCATTCATAAAAATAAACCCCTCCATCACAAAACTTATGCATCTGGCTAGCCAAGGAGAAGGTCATTAGTACGTATGCTTCTTCCTAGTCAGATAAAATTTAATCCATTAATGTTAATTCCCTGCCTTTTCTATTTAGCTGTCTGAAAAGTATGTGTGGTATTTCCTGGCTTCCTCCTTAACCATATGCTACATAACAAAATATACTACAGAAATCCCAAATATTCATGACCTGGATACTAATAGAAAGTTCTGTCCTACTAAAAAAGATTGTTTACAAAAGTTAAGTATTTTATAGGACCATTTTTCTACATCATCTGTAAGGCCATATATATACCTGTAGTATTATTTTTTGTCCAGATGTCTACTGTAAAACTGAGATTCTCTTTTTTTGGTCTGTGTATGGATTTGGCACAATTCATAACATCCCTGAGAAAAAGATTGCAGTGCCTAGCAATACCTAGGTACTAGGTATCATTTATTTGTTAGTGAAATAATGTTTTTCAACAATAGATGTCAAAACACATTGCACTGTGGCCAATATTATCATTTTATAGACATGAAAACTGAGTTGCTAAGATTATAAACTACTTCTCCAAGGCACCCTATGATTTTACAGTACCTTCACAGATGAATTTATGCATTCTTAATTCATGTAAAGCACTCCACATACCTGATTTCATGTATATTTTATAAATACAATGTAAATCACAGCATTTATTTTAGCTTGTGAGCTGACCACAGATTTTCATACCTGATAGTTAATTGTGCTTTAGGAAACATTCAAGAAATCCTTAGCTTAAAAATCTTACAGACATTGTCTCTACTCCTAGTTTCCCATGAAATTAACTTTTGTTCATTTTCAGACTTGCTTAAAGCAAGTTTGGACAGCTATTTGCTCCTTTTATGCTAGATAACTGTTAAAAGTCAAAAAGACATCAGGGATGCAAATAAAATAGAGTACACCAAATTTAATTTATGATTCTCATTTATTCTGTATGTTTTGTCATAACTGAGAGCTTGCCTAAGCATGATTTGAGACCTGAAGTCCACAGAAAGTCCACACAAAAAGAGCGGGAGGGTTGATTTATGCTATGAGGTTGAGTCATTTCTTGTTTAGCTCCAAAGTACTCATCTCCCTGCCATCTACACGCTGCACAAGTAGGTTCGTATGCAGACATCAGTCTCAGCTAAATCAAGTCATTCCCTTAGCAAGAAAACTTGGGTAGAAATTAAGAACCCCGCACCAAAATCTGCTTCCAGAGGGCTGTAGAGAGGAGAGCAGTTTTGTACCAGTCAGCCTAGACACATCCTCTAAGAACTTTGACTTCACAGGGCAGTGGGTTACTCTAGACTCCTTAAACAGACCAGCAACCTTGACAGTGTTGCCACAGAGTACATGTCAGTGAGAAATGATCTTCCTGAGATGAAAAAAATTGGAAAATCCAAAGAGCAACAAGTTTTTTAAACTGAAAAATCATATGAAAATATTATTTTGATTAGGTCAGTTATAATACTTTATCTAGGTAATTTTTAAAATACATTTCACTTTAAGTTTTCTCTCTATTTAACTTGTGGGTTTTGGGGAGATTCAATTTCAAATAATCAGTTACATTTCAAACCAAAAATAATTTGTTGGGAAAAATATGTTTCATCTAGAAAATACAGATGCAAGTATTTTGTCATCATCTTTGAAACAGGATTTTTTTTTAGTTCAAAGTATGACATTTGTCAAAAGTGATATTTTTCTGTGCACAAACACAAAATGTTTAAATAAATTTCAAGCAACAACATTTTCTTTTTCAATAGTATATACGAAAGGCATTGGTTTAGTTTACATGTCTCATAAACACTCAAAGACTATTTTTGTGTTGTCTCCTACAGCTGTGTCCTCTCTGTCTTTTGCAAGTGAAAGTCTTGCTCTATGTAGAAGTCAAGGACTTCATGATTTTCTTTCAGCAAGTGTTGTAATGGAAGCTTTTGGCAGACCTTTTGCAGCAAACAGACAATCTCAAATTTTCAAATATTAATGGTTTCAAAAGGGGTTTTTTTAATGCTATCAAGCAGTCACACCAAAACACTGACTCATGCTATAACTTTTCTTAAGATTATTAACACAGTGAAAATCTTTCAGTCTTATTTTATCCGTTTTTAAAATCTCAAAGGTGTTGATGAGTATTTGAGAGGTCTTCCTTGGGGAAAAATCAAGCTCACATTTATTTAAATTTACTACTTATCTTCTTTGGAAACCTGTAACAGGTCAGCAAATTAACAACCTGGAAGTGGTCGCTTTGTCTATCTCTTAGTCTATCCCCTCCCTAAGAGGTCTATGAAGCATCCACAAGGTGGCATTACGTAATGCTATTTTTCAGCATTCTTTGATAGATCTTCACGCTGTGACTTCTTGGTTTAAGTTAATGATTAATTCCCTTGGACTGCAGTTTTATATGGATTTGGCCTAGTAGATAGTCTCCTATTTATTAAATATATTTTTAATTTAAGTAGACCATAAAACATTAAAAAACAGTATCCAATTCTAGAGGTTTCGTCCATGCTAATGGCACTATATCAGATTAAATAATTTAAAAAATAATTTTAAGAAGGCAGTGTATTATTTTCCATATGGGACTGAATGAATTCCCATTGTCATTTGTTGAAATATCTCCATGGGTTTGAAATAGCATTGCATAAATCCATAAAGAAATATTAGATATGAGTATACAGACTAGAACCAAGGCAAAACTCATTGTTTTAGAAAGTCAGATAATTTTATTAACTCTTATTTAAAAAATTGTACAGACACATTTGAAATATGAATGCACTCAAGGGACAACAACTTACTTGTTTTAATTTCTTTCCCCTGACTTGCACATTATTTTGTTACTGAGCTTATGTATCAAGTGTATTCATGTTCCTTGATAGAGGAGATGGAAAAAAAAATATTTTCAAGTGACTATTAGCTCAAACTAGAATAGCCATCCCTACCCCTGCCTCTCAGAGACTGTTGACTGTCAGAGTGTTTCTGACTTTGATTTAAGCCCAGTATTGTGGAATGATCTGATCCTGACCTCATCTCTAATATGAGATGAGCAAACATCCATAACTTCAGTCACTGTTGTGGAAACTTACATACTTACTCTAATAATTAAACTTAACTGGAAAATTCATGACAAAAAAATGTCTTTTCACACTGTACCAGAAAGTTCAAGGACTTGTCAAAATAAAAACAATGGTTTCAAATTTGCAATTACTAAGAGGTTCCAGAAAAAAATTTGGACTGAAAAAATAATGTTTGGTATGTTTTAATTTACCTAAGTTTCCCTGCTAAGTATGTTTTTCTTGCAATTTTCCTCAGTGAAAGAAAAAAAAAAATCTCTTTAGTATTTTAACACCAAACCAGAGTAAGAATGCACTATTACTCTGTTTCCTGCGGCATGTAATGTCAAGCATTTAAGTCATGAATTAAGCTTCAAAAAGAAAAATGTAATGTCAAGCATTTAAGTCATGAATTAAGCCTCAAAAAAAAAAAAAGTATGAAAAATCACAAGATATATCAAAACAATACAATTTTTTTTTTCAAATTGCTCAGTAGGATTTTGACAATGAGATACATCCAACAACCAAAAGTAAAAATAAATGAAATATGTTTTGTCATAATCTCATATTTTCAAGAATGACACACTGAAGAAAAACTTCTAATACTGTGAGGCAGCAGTGTAAGAGCTATCACTGATGGCAGGTAATTGCTACAGGGTCCAAATTCCAAGCCTACTTCTGGTCTGCTAGCAATAAGTAATCTCAGATTCTATCATTATGGCTTTGCTTATGCTAAGACTTTTAGCAGGTTTACAAGATGAAGTTCATATACTTTCAAAAGGCCTACCTAAAAGGTAACAGGTGAGTGTCTGGACCTTGGACAGAAAAGGGACATAATCATATAATGATTTAATGTAGAGATTCTATTAATAATGCAGGATCGTATAATCCTGGATATAGCCCTGTTCAATCTAACCTAACTTCATTAGTCCTGTTTTGAGCAGGGAGTCTGACTTGCTGAGGCCCCTTCCAACCTCAGTTCTATGATCCAATGATTTATATTAATGAGGTAATAACAGCAATTACTTTTTTACCTACAGATTATTTAAAATAATTTATAAAGAAGTGGTGATGTTTTCACCTCACGTGTTTACTATAAGTCTTAGATTTTTAGCACAATGTATACATTAATCTTACACAACAGTAACATTAATCTTTAACAACGCTATGTCTCTGGTGAAACTATAAGGTAAATATTACTTTAACAAACAGAATTAAATATAGTAAATGTACTGTGTGCCTAAGTAATGATCGGAAAAATAGTTTCTCCTCTTTCTAAACATGCTTTTTAACTGTTAAATTTATAATTTTTACGAGCATTTGTAAATTATAGTAATTTGGTTAGGTAGTCTGCAATACATTTAGTGTATGCAGTTCTATTTGTTGAGATTACATTTACAATGTGTCCCTAGTTCTCTTGACTTTTTTCCTTGTTTCTATGTAACCAGAGTGAAATCTGTGAATCTAAAACCCAATAAAGGTTTAGATTTGTTAAGTAACATTTTTGAGGGTGTTAATAATAAAAACCTAGAGGTGTTTATGAAAAAACCCTCAAGCAGGAAGCAATTCACAGCTTCTGAATATGTAGCCACTGAATATGTGATGTATGGAGGTACCCAGTAAAAAAAGCATTAGAGTTTTTAAAATCATTTATTCTGAAAAAGATGCATTGCATCTTAGAAGAAACAAAATGAGTGCTCAGTTAGATGATCGGGGAAAATGGTAATGGTATTCTCAACCGAAATATCATCTCAGATTAGCAATGAAATACTATATGAAATAATGTTAGACAGGCAACTATAAAAGTAGTAAAAGTAAGACAAGAAGACAAAAAAGAAAGCAAAAAGCAATATATGCTTAAAAGATAGTCAACGACAAACAAACTTTGAATTAGAGTTCAAGAGAATGAGAAGGTCTACCGAGTCTCCAAAGAAAAAGAACAGATTATGTTGGATATGACTAGTTTTGTATTAGACAAGTTAAAATTAGACAAGCATTGTATCTTAATAAAAATATAAAATTGATTACTAACATGATTGTCTGAATACCTATAGGTGAAAGAGGTTTTAGAACACTTTAGGAAAATGAAAAAAAAGATTAAAACTTCCAACTATGTTCAGTAAGTGTGTATTATGCCAGAAGGACGAAATATTTGTGATAGCTAGTTCTAAATTTAAATACTAATAATACTAATACTACTACTACTACTACTACTAATATCATAGTGTTTGCTAGTTATGTTCCATTAAGGTGTTGCATTATGCCTCCAAATTCAGAGACAAAACCACTGGAAAGTATCTCTGCAAAACTGTTGAAATTTGAAAGGTCAATGTAGCTCCATACCATGAAGAAGAATACCTAGTACTATATGCTTCCATTCTACTTGTCTTACTGAAAAAGAGAAAAAAAAAAAAAAAAAAAAAGGCAACAAAGGGAAGAGCACTTGGAAATTAGAATCTGGAAATAGGCTTACAACTGTATAATACAGCCATTTGCTGAAGTTTGCAATGAAAAGAAATGCTAAAATATATTTTTAATTCAGGTTAGGTATAAGAAATTTATCTCCAGAACTGAAGGAAAATGTGTCTTCAGTAGGTGATTCACCATAAACTCTGGCTTGCAAAGAATCCTTTCCTATAGGCAGTTATAGTGGATGTAATAAACCATATTGCTGAAATTGAATTATTGTCATTTACTAGTGATTTTGTGATATATAAGATTGTGATAACTTGAAAGTCGTCTATGAACCCTGAGTATTTACTTTAGTTGTGCATCTAGACTATGAGACACAAGAAAGGATTTTGGCCACAAGTCATATGGCACAGCCTATCTCATGTCCATGCTGTCAGGAGCTAACCCCCACTATAACACACTAATCATGCTCATTGCATTGCTCCGAGAGCATTTGGCTCTGGGCGTCCTCTCCAGGGAATAACCTGTAAACCTAAGACATAATTACTATTTCAATGGATTTTCAGTTCAAAACACCTGACAGCTGTGTTGCAGCCCATCAGAGTATTGATCTGATAATATGAAACTGAAGGTACACAATGTATATCCTAGAGTATGGCTTGGAGGTCTGTCAAGGTTCATGAAGTTGCAAACCTTGCTGTGATCGTGTTGGAGGACTGTGTATAGCAAGGAGACCCAGGCTTGGTACAGTTTCACCCGTGTGCCATGTTTCAGGAATCAATTGCCTGTTCCTGGGACTTGTTTTAGAAAGAGTTAGTGAGAGTGGGCCAAAACACATCCAATGAGCATGCTAAGGAGCTAAACAATGTGACACATGCAGGTTTCAGTGCTCGGACATACTTGTTTACTCTCTTTTATCCTTGAAGGCTAAGGCCACGTTAATTAAGAGAGTCAGTTCATAACAGAAGTGACCATTTGAAGCGAGTTTAGAAGACTCATGGGTCAATAAATGCATATGATAATACTGCCCCTCAAGGCCTCTTGGCCTTGAACAGTTTAAGAAGCAAATATCAGTCTTCTGGAATAAAAATATGTCGATATCTTAACACATTGAATGGAAAGTTGGGAAAACACAAGTGAGTCAGTACGCGGTCTATCTCAGCATTTGAATTTACTTTTGTATTTTAGGTGTTCTGTGATAAGGGGAAAAAAAAGAGAAAGTGAGATCTCTAACACAGTTGCTCTGACTGGCAACATGTTTCAGGAGGGTGGGCAACACCACTGTGTGCACATTCTTCAGAAAACTGAATACCGTAACCGTATATTGATTTTACAGTTGTAAAAGACTGCCCAAAGAGCAATGCACAAAACAGGATACTGTAGACCCCTCAGAGGTCAATTGGACAATGAACTGTAAAATGAGTGTTAAAATAAAAGGCTGTAAAAGATCCTGGTACTAGATAGTAAGTGCTATAAAAGAAGATTTATTAGAAATTAGTGAACAAAAATTTACCATGTGGAAAAAAAACCCCAAACAAACCTACAGCTGAGGCTCACTAGGGACAAAGAGAGTCTTGAGCTGACAGTGAAGTTCAGGCTTTAAGAGATTATTACAGGCAATTTAAAGGAAAGGAAAGTTCTTTCATTTATCATTTGCAATGTAATGCTTGCAATTTAGAATCTAAGAGCTTTTGTGTGGCTGTCTGTTAATTTTTTATGTTGCCTAAAATAACAATAAAACATGAAGTATATTTGGGAAAATTACTTGGCAATGTCCTTCCAAAGCACATAAAAGCATTCTTCACAGAGTAATAATGACTTGCTGTGATATCTGTTTTATATGTTCCATATATATTTCACTTCTCTATCTCCTTCCTGTTTTTCAGAAATGCATCTTCCAAACACAAATGGAATAAAGTGGTAATGACATTTTATGTGCATTCTTTGAGAGGCAGAAATGAACCAGTCTGTGAGTTGGCTATCTCAAGATCTAGAAGTCATGAGAAGTATAGCATGAGACACTGAGGTGAGAGTGACTTTGGCATCCTGTGGAACTGACTGGAAAAAAGCTCACCAGAAAAGGCCCACAGGGTCCTGGTGGACCCGGCCTCAGTTTGCTACTGAGCATGAGTTAGAAATGCATGTTTATACTGATGGTGCTAACTGTATACTGGGCTACATTAGCAAAATCATAGCCATCAGGCCAAGGAACATGATTATTACTCTTACCTCAGCCCTTGGGGGGCCACATGTGGAATAAAGCATCCAATTTTGTCCTCTAGTGGAAGAATTGTATCAATAAACAGGAGAGAGTTCAGTGGATTATGATCAGCAGGGAGCTGGAACCTTGGTGAGACCAAGGAACTGGGTTTATTTAGCCTGCGGAAAAGAAAGCTAAGGAGAAACCTAATTCCAGTCTTCCTCTACTTAGAAAGGGTTTGTACACAGTGGAGCTAGACACTTGTCAGAGGTACACAGCAGTGGGGCAAGAGGCAACAGAAAAAAAAGGTAACAAAGAAAAATCCAGTTGGATATATGGAAAAAGCTCTTGACATGAAGGTGATGAAATACAAGGAACAGTTTGTCCAAGGAGGCTTTGGAGTCTCCATCTCTGGAGATTTCCAGAAGTCATCTGAATATGACCTTGAACAGCCAGATCTGACAAAAACTATCCCTGCTTTGGGAGGGAGGTTGGACTAAATGACCTCCAGAGGTCCCTTCAAACTGAATTGTCCTGTGATTTCATGATTCTGTGATTCTATTTCTCCGTAATGTTTGATCTGCAAAATAAGCAAATTTCAGAGACAATAGACCCCTGTGACACTTTCACTAACCAGCTTTATTTTCATGATTATAGAATCATAGAATCACAGAATGGTTTGGGTTGGAAGGAACCTCAAAGATCATCTAGTTCCAACCCCCCTGCCATGGGCAGGGACACCCTCCACTAGACCAGGCTGCCCAAAGCCCCATCCAACCTGGCCTTGAACACTTCCAGGGAGGGGGCATCCAGAACTTCTCTGGGCAACCTGTGCCAGTGCCTCACCACTCGAACAGTAAAGAATTTCTTTCTAACATCTAATCTAAATCGACCCTCCTTCAGCTTAAAGCCATTACCCCTTGTCCTGTCACTACACTCCCTCGTAAACAGTCCCTGACCAGCTTTCCTGTAGGCCCCTTCAGATACTAGAAGGCCACAATTAGATCTCCCTGGAGCCTTCTTTTCTCCAGGGAAAACTCTCCCAACTCTCTCAGCCTGTCCTCACAGGAGAGGAGCTCCATCCCTCTGATCAACTTTGTGGCCCTCTTCTGGACTCACTCCAACAGCTCCATGTCTTTCTTCTACTGGGCATCCCAGAGGTGGATGCAGTACTCCAGGTGGGGCCTCACCAGAGCAGAGTAGAGGGGCAGGATCACCTCCCTCGACCTGCTGCTCCCACTTCTTTTGATGCATCCCAGGACATGGTTGGCTTTCTGGGCTGCAAGCGCACACTGCCGGCTCCTGTTGAGCTTCTCATCAATCAAGTCCTTCTCCTCAGGGCTACTTTCAATCCATTCCTCACCCAGCCTATAGTCGTGCTTGGGATTGTGCCAACCCACGTGCAGGACCTTGCACTTGGCCTTGTTGAACTCCATGCGGTTCGCATGGGCCCACCTCTGAAGCCTGTCAAGGTCCCTCTGGATGGCATCCCTTCCCTCCAGTGTGTCAACCACACCACACAGTTTGGTGTCATCAGCAAACTTGCTGAGGGTGCACGCGATCCCACTGTCCATGTTGCCGACAAAGATGTTGAACAGTGCCTGTCCCAGTATCGACCCCTGAGGAACGCCACTCGTCACCGTTCTCCACTTGGACATTGAGCCATTGACCACAATTCTTTGAGTGCGACCATCGAGCCAATTCCTTATCCACCGAGTGGTCCATCCATCGAATCCATGTCTCTCCAATTTAGAGACAAGGATGTCGTGCGGGACGGTGTCAAATGCCTTGCACAAGTCCAGGTAGATGACATCAGCTGCCCTTCCCTTGTCCACCAAGGCTGTAACCCCATCATAGAAGGCCACCAAATTTGTCAGGCATGATTTGCCCCTAGTGAAGCCGTGCTGGCTGTCACCAATCACCTCCTTATTTCCCATGTGCCTGAGCATCGTCTCCAGGAGGGTCCACTCCATGATCTTGCCAGGCACTGAGGTGAGACTGACTGGCCTGCACTTCCCTGGGTCTTCCTTCTTTCCTTTCCTAAAAATATGGGTTATGTTCCCCTTCTTCCAGTTGGCGGGAACTTTGCCGGACTGCCAGGACTTCTCAAATATGATGGCGAGTGGCCTGGTCACTTCATCCGCCAGTTCCCTCAGGACCCACAGATGCATTTCATCAGGTCCCATGGACTTGTGCACCTTCAGGTTCCTTAGATATTCTCAAACCTGATCTTCTCCTACAGTGGGTGGTTCTGCATTCTCCCAGTCCCTACCTTTGCCTTCTGTGACCTGGGCAGTGTGGCTCAAGCATTTGCCAGTAAAGACTGAGGCAAAGAAGTCATTGAGTACCTCAGCCTTCTCCGTATCCTAGGTAACCAGGTTACCTGTTTCATTCCAGAGGGGACCCACATTTTCCCTCATCCTCCTTTTATCACTGACACACCTATAGAAGCTTTTCTTGTTGTCCTTGACATCCGTGGCCAGATTTAATTCTATCAGGGCTTTGGCTTTCCTAACCTGATCCCTGGCTGCTCAGACAGTTTCTCTGTATTCCTCTCAGGCTACCTGTCCTTGATTCCTCCCTCTGTAGGCTTCCTTTTTGTATTTGACGTTTTGTCCAGGAGCTCCTTGTTCATCCATCGGAGCCTCTTGGTGTTTTCGCCTGACTTCCTCTTTGTTGGGATGCATCGCTCCTGAGCTTGGAGGAGGTGACCCTTGAATATTAGCCAGCTGTCTTGGGCCCCTCTTCCTTCCAGGGCTTTGTCCCATGGTACTCTACCAAGCAGATCTCTGAAGAGGCCAAAGTCTGCTCTGCTGAAGTCCAGGGTAGTGAGCTTGCTGTGTGCCCTCCTCGCTGCCCTGAGGATCTTGAACTCTACCATTTCATGGTCACTGCAGCCAAGGCTGCCCTTGAGCTTGACATCCCCTACCAGGCCCTCCTTATTGGTGAGAACAAGGTCCAGCATGGCACCTCTCCTCATGGGCTCCTCTATCACTTGGAGGAGAATGCTGTCATTGACACATTCCAGGAACTTCCTGGGTTGCTTGCGCTCAGCTGCATTGTCCCTCCAACAGATGTCAGGGTGGTTGAAGTCCCCCATAAGGACCAGGGCTTGTGAGCGTGAGGCTGCTCCTATCTGCCTATAGAGGGCTTCATCTGCTCAGTCCCCCTGGTCAGGTGGCTTGTAGCAGACCCCCATTATGATGTCCCTTGCTCCAGCCCTCCCTTTAATCCTGACCCATAAGCTCTCAGTCAGCTCCTCATCCATCCCCAGGTGGAGCTCCATGCATTCCAGCTGGTCATTGACATAGAGGGCGACACCCCCTCCTCCACTGCCCTGCCTGTCCTTCCTAAAGAGCCTGTACCCTTCCGTCCCAACACTCCAGTCATAGGAGCTATCCCACCATGTCTCTGTAATGCCAATAAGGCATTATCATTCTGTCTTTAAAATTGTGACAAGATCTTATCTTTTGATAGGTGTATTTGATTTACATCACTTTGCATGTACCACAGACACAACCCACTCAGCATTAAAAGAAGCAATCACGGGCTTATTGCAAGCATTCTGGGTTAGTACCATTTCCACTAAAAGGCAAACACCACACAATCTCTCTGCTGGGTTTGATCTCATTTCCATCACATTCAGAGAGAAACCTGGAAGCTCATGAGAAAAGATAATATTTAGGAAATGTGGCTCTGATCAATGTTAAGCTGAAAAATACTATATTTGACATTTTACTCACTAATTCCCACTGTGCTTCTCATAAATTTGCCACCAAAACAACATATCAAGTTCTTTATTTTTTTGCTGTTTGCAGATTGTTCAACTTATGGTGAAGTTTGGTGTTTTTTTTTTTTTTTTAAATAGCAGAAATCTGATATGCAAGGGTAATGTTTTATATTCAAGAAAAATAAAATGCTCTAAAATGTTTTTAGATTGATTAAATGAGCTAAAGAACAGTAAACGCTTGCAGGAAAATCTTTCTCTGACAAGTAGGAGAATGAAATCCTGAAGAAGGAACTGCTCCTCATTACTTCATTGACTACTGCGGTGAGACATGAAAGGGAATTACACCACACCATATCAAGTGTTACCAATCCTGAATCAGAGTAAGTATCTTCATACTCCCAAATCTCATCCTCCAAAATCATTCTTCAGTTTTCTTTTGAATAATTCTTTACAATTTCATCCAGCACAACACTGAAATACAATTACGATGAAATGAGGATTTAAAATTCTCTCACTTTTCTTCACATTAGTGTTATATGAATTCTTGGGTTACTATAAGGAAACTTTTGTCATACCGTAGTCTGCTAATATGTGGTTCCTACTTTCTCTGGTACAAAAATTCTTTTACTATTCTGAATGTTCTTAACATTCTTAACACTCATCAACATTTTAATACAATGGTAATAAAGATAACTATATATGTGAAGATATATATGTATTATATGAATACTTAAAAATATGCAATCTTCTCTCTTGGAAACATCAGACATTCTCACCAGTTTATGCTGAAACTGTTCCATTTAATATATATGCATAGAAGGAAAAGCAAGTAATAAATTTTAAGTCATGATAATTACTTGTATAATGGTATCTAACATGGGTGAATCCACCTTAGAAGTGCTAAGAACAGTTCAGAGGTAAAGAATAGCATCAACATGAAAACATGGTGAGAAATCAGAATTCATCTGTTTGTTTATGTGGAAATGCTGCGCGATAGTGATTTTTTTAAACCTTCTTTCAGAGATAGAATAAGACAATGTTGATTTTTCCCTTAAGATTTTTTCAGGGGAAAAAAAAAAACCCAAAAAACAGAACAAACAAACAAAAAACACCCAAGAAAAAGTTTATCTTTCTCCTTAAAGCCTTTAGACAGTTTGCCACTATTTTTGATAAAGTCAGATTGGATTTGGATTCCACTTTCAAATTCATAAGGGTATGACTGCACTGGAAATTTAAAATGGAATGAGCATTAGGTGTTGATATAATTAACATATTTACCTCTCCAGCACTACCACCACCCCAACAGAGACAGCAGGAGCTCAGCAGCTATTGTGTTGGCTGCGATTCTGCTTTAATTATGAAGATTGCTGGTATAAAAACTGTAAAAGATGTAAGAACAATATTTTGACTAGTTTGTGAGCTGGACTTTGGTCTAAGAGATCAATTCTTGATTTTACTACTAGGTTTATGACATGTCATATATCTTCCCTGTGTCTAAGTTTTTATGTAACAAAAAAACCCAGATAATAATGGTGATTTATTTCTAAAATGCAGAGATGTCATAGAGGAAATTAATTATATAGAATTTGGTTTGCTTTTGCAGTTATTTTTATTATTTTTTAGCATAATTCATTTTACAAGTGTGAACTCAGTCTCACTACCCACCTGGGAGGTATTATTTATTATGTTGATCTTCCAAATGGACAAACTCTGATGTATAGAGATGTTAATGTTGGCATTTCCACAAGCTCATGCAGACACAGCAACCTGCTCTGAAAGGGCACAGCGTATTCATGGTCCCTACGGGTGTTTTTAGAACAACAGAACTCCAAAATATCCAAGCTCCTGGAGTACGTGAGAGAAACACTGCACATTTATGGTTTTCACAAATAACACTTACAGGGACAAATTTTGTCAAAGATAAAATAACACAATTAGTCCTTCAGATGTTGTTTTGCCAGGTGAAATAAAGTTACTATGCATGTTAGCCTAATACTGAGGGCCAAATCTGCTGCTAGTAAAAATGCACAAAGACTTCCCCAGCTCCTCACCAGATGAACCATACTAATGCACCTTCCTTCTCCTGCCCCTGGGACCTTGCACCCAGGTCCTCTGGGTACCCAGCTCCCACACAGTGGGAAGGAGAGTGACACTCATGGTTCTGGTGCAGAGCAAGAAGCCTAAGGGAAGATAAGCAGGCAGTCTTGGAGACTGAATAAAGACTGAGGCTTTCCAGAGGTAACTGAGACTCACTGGAAAAAAAAAAAAAAAGACAGTAAAAGCAGGAGCCATGGTGTGTATTGAAACTGGACAAAGAGATAACAGAGTTGGGTGAAGAAGCTCCAGTTCCAAGAATACAAGTGGGACATGAGAAGCCAGAGATACAGGAGAAAGACCTATTAGATGAGAAATTGGAAAAATGGCCTGGATTTAACTGAACAAGGAGCTGGGGATTAAGGGAAAAATCCATATGCTGGGCAAGAGAAAAAAGCCTGGGATTGTTTCAGGGGTTCTGGAGCCACATAAGATCCTTCTTCACAAACTCAACCTTATCTTCTCCTCGATTTTACCTGCCTTCACTGCTAACCAGCTCTTTATGTGGCAAATCAAAACAACAAAGTTAATGACTAATGTGAGCAATTAGTTCTGTAAGGGGCATCTGTTACTACTTAGTGTGTTAAATATCATTAACACTTTAGATTATGAGCTCAGTGTATTGATTTCTTCTCTGAGGGTCTTTTACTAACAAAAATAACCCATCTTACACACTGGAGGTATTTTCAATATGCAAAAAATGTATTGCTACAAAATATCAAGGAGAAAAAAATAGGGTTTTTTTTTCCTTGAAAATACTACAGAGGTCATAGTACAGATGTTGTGAAAAAATGTTTGTTTACATTAATATACAAAGATTTTTACCATACAGATGGCAGGAATGCATTGTGGTTAATATTTGCTTGAACTTCATAAGTTTGGCATTTCCTCATAAGACCTAACATTTTTATATCCTGCTTCTTACTCTTGGAGGAGTGGGTAGATTTTTGAGTACTAATTCCCTCACATTTCCCTGGAAAGCCAGCCATATTGTAACAGGTGTGCAGAGCAACTGTGCGTTAGGAAAAGGGCGACTATGCCTGCCTGCTAGTGAATTTTTGGAAGCTTGAGATGGTGAGGATTATTCCTTCTCAATAGTAGACGAATCCTCTATAAATCATAGAATCATAGAATTGTTTAGGTTGAAAAAGACCTTTAAGATCATCGAGTACAACCATAAACCTAACACTACCAAGTACACTACTAAACCATGTCTTTGAGCACTACATCTATACATCTTTTAAATACTTCCAGGGGTGGTGACTCTACCACTTGCCTGGGCAGCCTGTTACATCTTGCTTTTATTTTGATGTTGTTGCTTCTTTCTAAAATCACAGAGTCTCCCTGAAAAAAAAACTGTGAAGCAACATATATGTATACACACATATACATACATATGTATACATACATATATATACATATACAGACATATGTGTTTATCTCTCTCTTTGTGAAGAACACTGAGAACTTAAAAATTGCCTGGCTTTTCTGACCCAAATAATTCAGTTTAATATCGATAAAAGGAAATGAAAGATGATGGGTGAGTCATCAGAAAACAAGCTTATAATTCTGCTGGAAAATGGAAGAAGGCAGGAGCCCTTATTCCTTTTCTAATAATCCTGTAAATAAATGGTTTGTTTTATACTGTTATAGTTCATAGGTGAAGGACACTTGTGAAGGCATTGTGGACCCATTTGGCTCCTGGATTAGAAGAGAGTGTTGAAAGTTTTCTTCTATTCTGCTTTTTTTACTGATGATGTATCTGTGATTGTGTAGGCATTTATGGTTTAGATTAATGTTTTAGATGAATGGTGTTACCAACCTCAGGCTTTCCAATTCCTTAAGAGCTTAAGGGGAGTATACCCCAAGCAGCATGGTGGAATGCCCCTCAAAATGTTGAAAGCCTGATGAGTAGGTACCACAGTAAAAACAAAGGACAGGAAGTTCCCGGACACCTTCCAGGTCAGAGAAGAATCAAAGCAATCTGTATAGGACAACAGTCCATAAAGTCAAGGTTCCTCCTGAGAAGACCAAACGCTCGTACAGGAGTTGCCTGTATCACAAGATGGCTGTGAATGAGATGGTACATTATCCACAACACACTAACTGTCTGTGGGCACATTTTTGACCTACAACTTGAGAATTAGCTAGATTAACCCTGGAAACACCAGCGTAAGCTCTGGAATGGAGTAAGCCACCTTGCTCTTGCCAAGAGCAGCCACATGGGAATGAATATAGGATGGTATAGTTTGTGCAATGTAAATTCATATTGTGGCCTGTTTCAGTCACTTTCCTTACATAGGAAAGCAAATTGCATTGTGTTGGGGATGTACTCTGGGAGACATGTCTCACAGAAAGAATAGATTTATGTTTTTCAGAGCCCTCGCGGCTTGTGAAAATTAGCCTTTTGGAGCTCAGTAAATAGTTTTAAGTGAATAATTTACTGAACATACTTATATACAGGGCCCTGGGTAACCTCATTTGAGGCCAGGCCTGCAACAGAAGATTCTACCAGATGGTTGTACAGTACATCTGTACAAGCTCTGTAACTCTAGCTTACCATTTCAAATGCTTACATTAGCTTGAAACCAGCACCATTTCTGGGACAAAGGGCATTTTTCTCCCCTAGCTATTATCATCCAGTATTGGAGATGATGTCAGTGAAGAACACATGTTCCCAGTAGTATAAACCCATTTTATGTTACTATATTTTAATGCCTGACACACATGCATTGCATGCTTCTAAACACCACATACCCAGTGCCATAAAACAAAGATGAGGAGAAAGTTTATTGCTGACACTTCTAAATTATCTTCTCCCAGTTAACACAAAAGATGCGAAGGGTTTAGAATGTGGTTATAAAACAATATACTACAAGGTTTAACAGAGATTTGGTTGCTGTAATATCTAATGTTGTGTTGTGAATATTAAGAAGGGCTCTAATCAGTCTGTGCCCATCCATTCCTAGATTCATAAACTTTAAAGATAGGTGGAATCAGAGTAGTCTGTTAATCCAATCTCTTTACAACTGAATTTTGCCCCCTTGAGCACAGTTAAGCAGTAATATAATTCTTCTGAAGTGTAACATGAATGAATATAACATGGTACGCCTCTACAAGTAATCATGTTTCACATTTGATTTCTACCAATGTATATCTGAAGGAAATTTGTTTAGTTTAGCAGTGACAGTGCAATAAAATTACACAGGTGAAATCCACATCTGGCCTGTAAGTAGATAAGGACTAATTGCCAAATCAAATAACCACTAAAATTACCAGTGAAATGACAATTTTCTTCCTGTTTTCACTGTTAGTACAGGAATACATAGAAACCAGAAACTTGTGATACTGGTGGGGAGTGGTACTCTCCTTCCATACAGTTTGAAATAGAGATAGGAGAGAGGACTTTCCTCTCCTGGAAGTGTTGCAGTACATGAACAAAGCTTCCTTTGTGATAAAATGACATTTTAGAAATTCTAGCTGTAGCAGCAATATCACCCTAATCCCCTTCATATAGTGTCAGAGCAGAGAGTAAATCCTGTCATCATATGCAGGACTCACCTGCATATGATTTCAGTAGTTTTGGTTCTTGCAAATGATAGTCTGGGAGAGGTTTCTTCAGACTGTCAAAATAAATAAGAATCTTGATATGAATTTGTTGCTAAACATCTTTCATCTAATTCAGCACTATCTGATTGTAACAGAAATGCTAGGAAAGTTGAACGACCTCTGGTAATGTCTTTGGAATCACAGAAATGTTACACAAGCAGAATATTCCTTTTCCTCCCCAATACACACGTCTTACTTTTGTAACATTTTTTCAAAATACTCTTGGGACTTTATGAGATTGCCCTCTATGGAGAGAAAATTCACTGCCCAAACTGAAAGTACTGGGGAAAATCCGGTCAAGATACCCTCAGACCTCTTGGCATGCTGTTTTGCTCAGAATCATAAAGTTCTGCTGGAAATTTGGACCCTGACCAAGCTCTCACAGACAGTAAATTGCAAAAATGCCATTCATTTTATTGCAGGCAGGTTACAAGTCCAGCCATCAAAAACAAAGGCTTTGGAGGTCTGCCTAACAATATAGTCATGCTTTGGACACACCTGCCTGTTGTAATTTGGCCACTGAAATGATCTGCTTCAATGAACAGACTCCTTCAGACAAACCAACTTCAGAAAAAACTTCAAACAAAACTACGCAGGACTTAAATTATTTTTGGGGAAGACCCTAAAATATTGCATTTCACTGATGAGTTAACATGTAAAGAATTTCCCACTTTCCACTTACATCCTTCTTCAAGTTGGTGCAACTTTAAGAAAAGAAGGAAACAGAAACTAAATGTTGGTTGTTTTGAAGGAGATAACTCTTAAAAAGCCTTTTATTAACAGACAATTTACAAAGCTGTTGCAGTGATACTTAACAATGACTCTGTGTTAAAAACTGCCCTCTGATACTCCTTCAAGTCCTTCACTCCTAACAATATTTGAGCGTCCCTCCAACTTCTCCACAGGTTACTTAATAGACTTGGACTTATCAGAGTGCTATCAGTGATTTAACAGTTTCATATCTATTCTCATCCACCTCCAAATCACACATTTCCCAGCCACAGCATTGCCAGGAGCCCATGTTAGAACTGCAGGCAGGTGGCAATGGCAGCATCTCTCTATACCCACATCAGCCACAAGATGGTATTGACACAAATGGCTTTCAACCAGGGCTTCTGCACTGTCAGGTGGCTGCAGAAGTCCTGTGACAGCAAAGGCACCAGCTCAAGGCTGCTGTTCCCAGTAGGTCTTGTCTTTCGGGAATACTTTATGGCCCTTGCTACTGTAGGGTCAGGATCAGAATGGAAGGAGGAGTAGGGGGCGTGATTTGATCTTCTGTCTCTGCACTGGTTTTCTTCGGGTCTGTGTCTGTAACAAGTGATTAGACCACAGAACCTTGCAGATGAATTGGTTCTTCATTAGGCAGTCTCACTTAATAAAAATCAATCAATCAATCAATTAAATAAATAAAACTTGATTTTTCTCATGGAATTATTGATGCAAAAAGAGTTGTGGGAAGAAAAGTGGATCACATTACAGCGGACTAGCGAGTAATGCACACTGATGAAATTTGGTCCATATAAACCTCTTTCTACCTTCGTCCTGTTTCATACTGTTCATGATAGGGCCTGTGCATGACTGAACTTTCAGTTCTTTCTTGTTATCATTGGTAGGCTTTTGACAGGGAAAGTTTTCTTTTTGTAGAATGGCATGAGTTAAGGTTAAAAACCTTAGTCCCCTTTTAAACGCAGTGAGTTGATTGGAAAGTGTCACTCAATGACTGATCAACATCATTTCCAATAGTGTCTGGTATAGTATATCAAGATCTTATTTCACTATTCCAAAAATCAGGTGTCAGGCTTAAAAAATAAATAAATTACTGAGTAGATTAAAAAAATATACAGCCAGACATTCATCTTAATTGGCTGAACTTTTCTATTAAGGCATGCAGGCCAGTAGCTTCCTTTGCTGTTTCAGATGAAGGCTAAGATTGTTAGGCAATCAAATAAAACTAGAAGCTTTTGTGGCTTTAGGATAACACCACATACAAACACCTGTGATAATGCAACAAAGATTGGCGAGAGTGCAGTTAGAGAAGTTATTTTGACCAAGTGCTTAAATCACAGCCATTTGTAAGTAGCTGCTTGAACTTGAGCTTACAGGTGTAAGAAGTCAGCTATTCTCTGCTCTGGTCTAGCACAACTGCTCACATTTCATAAGACAGCATAAAATGTAAAGTACATTATTCCAATTCTTGTCTCCATATCTTAGAGAACCAAATGTATTTTTACTTGAAATAAAATCCATCTTTTATTATATTGTGACTATATGGTTTCTGGAGGCATTTATAATTGAATTACAAGTCATCTGATTTGGTATGCTTAGCTTTTCTTTGCTCTTATTTACCTGTCAGCTGTAATGCTCACAAGGCATCTTGTAATTCAATAATTTGCATTTCATAGATGCATAAAATTATTGTTTAAAGAAAGTCTAACTAGCACAGTAAAGAAAACTACAGATGAACAATATTTTATTAATAATACCGTATATGTTATGGTAAGGTTCATTACAAGATTCTTTTTACATTTCATCACAGCATTATAAAAAAGATTAGTCTCTCATTCATGTTTTGATATCTGTATAGCATATATCTCATAAACATATCAGTCAAAATTTCTCCCTAGTGTAAAGCTATTGAGGTCAGTGGAGTTTTACCCAGGATTCATTTGTTCCATTCAAACTTGTTGTTTAGAGTGTAATTCAAGGATGCTACTGTTATATGAGACAATAGTGTTTAGAATAGAACTTTTTATTTTATGTGAAAGGTATTTCCATATTCTCAAACTAAATGGAAATAATCATCTGTTCACTTTATTAACAGATCATGTTTCAGGACATCTTTCACTTTGAGAAGGCATTTTATTATTACATATACTCCTTATACTTAGAATATTTTTGCATGCAAATAAACCTCGAGGATGATTGTTTAAATAGTTTTCCATGATGCTGCCTTAGACAAACTTCTAATCATCATTTATGGCTAAGAATTCAAAATGAACTACCTCCATCTTTCTGTCCCTTTTAGACAGTAATCTTATTTTAATTTTGCTGGCTTCTGCAGAGCTCAACTCACTTTTATTGTTTCTCACATAAATAAATGAAGCAATAATGAATAGTGAATGGTAACACTTTTTCTGCCTGATTTAGTAAAAAGTCTCAATTTTTTGTCCCCAAAGACATAGGGTGCTTTTGCACAGAAAGCCATGTAGCTTGGCCTGGTCAGTTATGGAGTAAGGCATGAACTCATTTGTTACTACTTCTAATCTCAGCAGCTAGTTCGGAGACCTATGGTAACACAATTATTGTGACATTCATAACATCAACAGCACATTGAAAACAGTATCATTTAATGTTTTCTCAGAGCAGGCACTATTCTGAGTAGATACATTACAGACATTCAAGAAGGGATGAAGAAACCGAATTCTGCAGGAGGATAAACAAGCAGGAAGGATGCGTGTGTTGACCACCTTCATTTGAGGAAGCACTGCAGCTTGAGGAATCTGGATGTGAGTTACTGGTCTTGCAAGAAAACAGAGATATAAGAGCTGTAAGAAGATGGCATCCTTGTGAAACTTCATAAAAATGCATCCTCTGGGGTACTTGAATGGAAGCTGTAAAACCTTGGGGCTATATTCAGCAGGGCTCCAACAATTGCTGAAACTGATGCCATTCATGCACTACCAAAATACAGGGAAAATGGCCAAGACTTTATGCCCCTCTACCTCACTCAAAAGAGAATTGATTGAGACAACATGCATTTAAACATGCCTCCCAAAGAGTGCATTTTTCATAGTCACTCCCTCTACTTTTCTTCTCCCTCTGTGACAGTGAAGTGCTTTCCAAAAAACCCTGTTCTTTCTCTTTTCCCTATGACATTAATATCTTCAAAAGTGCAAAATCAAGACTGTGTGAATATCTGCTTATCTCTCTTTGAACTTACTTTAGAGCTGTAACAGCAGGTCATCATTTAAGGAGGCCAGCTCTGCAAAGATCTGGTGGTGGCCCATTGTGTGAGCTTGCAACAATGTGCAGGAGGTGCAGCAATGTACAGTTTGTTCTTTTCCTTCTCCCTCTTGACTGGCAATAGTCTGGCAGCAACTCAGGATGAAACAGAGTCACTGAGGGCAGAGTAAGTTCCTCTGCCCCACATACCTTGACTGTAGGTGGAGGAAGACTAAGAAATGACGCAAGACTTGGTTTTACTTTTTAGCTAGCACAGGCAGCGTGGCCTCATTGGCACCTGGGAATGCAGGCAGAGTAACACGTGGCTCTGGCAGAGGGTTCACTCTTGCATCAGAGGAAAAGCAGGAAAAAAATGTGGTTCTTGGAACCAAAACTTTCTTTCTAGCTTATGCCAAGGCGGTTCAGCCATGTGCCACCCAAAGGCTTGTGACAAAGGCACTTTTAACTGTGCAATTAGCTGTGCTGGCAGCAAGCTCAGCTAAAAGCCTTGGCTCAAGTTTGATAGGGCTAGCCTAAGTACAGACACAACAAAAATAAAAAAGCTGCTTTGGCTGTGTACACTGACATCCTGAGACTTCTGCAGAAAGCAAGGACTTTCCGTTACAAGTAGCCTAAAACAGCCTCTCTTCTCTCACGCTACACTGTAATCTGGTGGCTATGTGATTGCTTTACATTGAATCACTTTCATCTGTAATTAGAGCCCTTGTTATCCTTTCTTTTGCCCCTTTAAAAAATAGTCGGCTCACAAATTTAATAAAAACTATGTTCTGTAAAATAGAGTTGAGTGAATATTAAATGCTTATTCCTGGAAAATATGTTTGCTCATTAAATTTGACAGTCATTGCTTATGTGGTAAATGCTGTCAGTGCCAAGAACCCTTTGGCAGTTTCTGCCAGCTACAGGTCCATTATTTTAATTGCCTTTAACCTATAATCAATATTTGCTGTTTTCAATACAACTAGATGCATAGCTAAGCGATACAAAGAAGGGATTTATAGTCCATTGCACCTCATAGTCTTCTTTAATGTGTAGGAGATTCAGCAAAATGCATCATCACAATAATCTTTCCATCATCAAAACTATTCCAGCTTCTTAGGCAACCTTTCAAAGGAGAAACCAAAGCATCTGTCTGTTTTACTACAACAAACTTGGTGCGCATTTTTAGGCCAAATTCAGTTGCATCAATGTAAACTTAGAATGATTAATTAGTAGCTAGTGGAATTTAACTTTACGTTGTTTGCAAATGAGAATGGGATTCTGCTCGCCAGACTGGATTTCTTTCATTAACACTTGTAAAGCTGTGCATGACCATAACAGCAGTTCCAGAGAGGTCACTGGAACCGGTAACATGTACAAAGGTCAGTTTTCTTTATTCCAGGGACTGGCTGTTAAATGCTGTGTCTGACAACTGGGCAAAATGAAGAATACCATGCATTCAGAGAACAGTGTACCTTGTGGAAGTCATTCTGGGTGCATGAAGAAAACTACATTTTCTGTTACATAATTTTGCATTTCTGGAGGGTTTCTTTGTAGAATCATAAAATAGTTTGGGTTGGAAGGAACCTCAAAGACCATCTAGTTCCAACCCCCCTGCCATGGGTAGGGACACCCTTCACTAGACCAGGTTGACCAAAGCCCCATCCAACCTGGCCTTGAGCACTTCTGGGGAAGGGCCATCCACAACTTCTCTGGGCCAGTGCCTCACCACCCTCACAGTAAAGAATTTCTTCCTAATATCTAATCTAAATCTACCCTCTTCCAGTTTAAAACCATTACTCCTCATCCTATCACTACTGGTTCTCTTTAAAAGCAAAGGGACTCCACTTTTGTGTGGGAAATAAGTAGGTAGCTTTGGTCTAAAATGCGTGATAATCTTTGTACTAATATTATGTATCTAATATTTGTAAGGTATGACTTTAAATTGTAAATGACCATCCCATCCTTAGCTGAGCATAACTTCCAGTGTTTCTATAGAGATTATATCTAAATATGACATTTAAATCAGGCACATTCATCTCCTGAATCATGGTTTGTGAATTCCTTTTCAACACTTTTTGCTACTGAAAGGAAATAACTCTTGGTAAAGTATCAACTTCATCAGGATTAGAACAAGCAATCCCATTGACTTCATTCAGAGCAGAATTTCATCGTTAGAGTTTAAACCGTTTCTTAGGAGAAATTGCCTGAGGCATGCACAATTTAGACTAGCTTAATGCATAGAACAATGTAGAAGTACAAGAAAAAGCATTTCTCAGTGTGCCTAATTTCATTGACGAAATGAGGGTAGTTGGGTAAGTAGGTAACACAAAACTGTTTAGAAGGAAGGAGGGGAAAAGACAGAGCAAAGACAGAGGCACAGACATGGAAAAGATTGTTTTATGTCCATTCCATTTCCATTAAAAAAGGAGTTACTGTCACTGGGTTGTCTTCCAATTTCTCAAAAATAAGGATAATCTTTATTTCATGTTTTCATGTTTTACTCTCCATGTACATCATGTGTTCACAAGCACGCACAGTCCACTGCCTCCTGCTCACTCTCCTACAACCTGGCACAGGTAACTCTGCTCTCACAGCTGACACAATATCACTGCTTTGCCAGCTGGCAGAGCACACTTCTACACGGGACCACGGCCCCTCCAGGGACCATGAGTCCATCTCTAAACTGTAGCTGCACTACTGAGCCAACTCAATAATTTATGCTTATTAATAATGCATCTCAGTGAATCATTACTCCTTTAAATTTTAAAACAATTGTTTTAGCATTTTTAATGCTTATGTGCATCAATGAATGACTCTCTTATTTATTTCAGCCACAAACATACTAGATTATAATAACAAAGACACTGGCTCTCAGTGGACAAAACCAGCAAGGTTCTGAGGGGAGGTCAGACTGGTAATTAGCTAGAAGAAAAGAAGGTGAAATAGAGCTGTGCATAATCATTGCAAAAGCTGGAATCTGCAAAAAGAAAGGAGGTACTTCCTCCTGTTGATATCATTCCCCCACTCCAATGTCAAAGCAGTTCCCAAGCTATAAAGAACTATGATATTTGTAAGACAAAGAAATTAGATCTGCCATGTTATAACATTATGCCAAAGGTAATGACAATAATACATCTGGTCAGCAGCTCACTGAACCACAACACTTTTGAAATCTCCTTACAAGCACCACGTACGTTACAGAGCCATTATATTTACTGGCGTACACCAGAAGACACTATGAGTTGTGTATTTTATACAGTGGAACTCATAAATTAGCCATATGACAACCCAAAGCTCTTAGCTCCTATACGGTGGCTAATACAAACAGCTGCTTCCTCTGATATAATATTGGTGTTTTTAAACACTGCTCCTTGGTGACAGTTTTGAGGTCTAGTAAAACAATCTTTCACACAAGCACAGTGTATGACAACAAAGGAGCAAGTCATTTGTAGACCAGCCACATAGACTGAAAATTTCACATGTAGGAAACTCACAGTAGTTTAATTGTCCAGTCAGTTATGCTGAAATTAGAGCTTCTAGAGAGCAGTATATATGTCCCAAAAGTACCTGTCAGCAACTTCAGCCAAAGACAGACAAAGCTAAAAATGCACCCTGTTTGCAATATGTGTTTTTTACCTGTCAGGAAACTAAAATCTAATTTTCCAGAAGCAGAAGAGATAAGTAAAGAGATAAAGAAGCAGAAGGTACATTGCCTTTTCATGAATGTATATGGACAATGTGCCCAGGATGATGTGCAAATACTTCAGGCGAAATTTAGATCTAGTATAAATGCTTTTACTATCAAAAGAAAAAACTGCAGTCTGCAAGTTTCTACAGCAGCTCAAAAGCCTGCCTGTAATGATTTCTACTACTTTTTGCAAGTCCAGCATTTTAGTCTCCCCGTCCCTATTCCTCAATCCAAGCTTGGCCCACAGTCCCTGTATGCAGGATTAGCAACTAACCCAGCATCCAGCCAATTGCTAAATCATAAAAAAAAAATCCCTTCCAACACACTGTAAGACCTAACCCGTTGAAGAACACAACACTAATCTTTGTGCTAATAAACCCCACTTGCCCTGGGATCCGCAAAAGTGACAGAGCAGCTCTCACACCGAGTTATGTTTCTCCTGCCATACTCCATTGAAGCACCTCTCACAAAACAGTTGACTCCTACATTATAGAATCTGTTCTACTTCCTCGAATCAAGTTTTTAGTTTGAAGTTTATCAATTTCCTTAGATTCTGGAAAGAATAAAAAAATTATTAATTTTTGAGTAGTTAGACATAGCCAAGTGTTTTCTAGTTTCCATACTGTTGTATTTTTCCCTTCAGGTTAAACTTCATTTTTTATTGAAAAAAAAAAAAGTAAAAAAATGTTGCTGAGAATTTTCCAGTTAACTGACAAAAACACAGAATGTTACAGTAAGATTATATAGTTTGTCTGCCAAAAAAGTCTGCTCAAATTCTTTTTTACCTATCAAAATTGTTTTGAAAGATAAACTTGTTTAGCCCCGTTCAAGCAATTTGTATCATAATTACCTGAGTAGATAATTCTGATTGTGTGGGCCTACTCCTCTGGCCTGTTGCTTTTATAGTTCTTTAAGAGCACAATCACGGGTGGTGGAGTAAGTCTGCGGGGAGAAAAGCGTTCAGGAAAGGCACTTGGCCAGACAACGTGACCTCCAGCTGAGCTCCACAGCATCTCTCTGTGGGCCATACTATAGCAGCTTACAGAGCCATACAGAACACATGCAGTTGTAGACTTTTATTTGGATGTATATGCTAAAGTTATCTGAAACAAAGATTTAATATAATTGGATAAAGCCAGGGAGGTTTTTTGTTATTCCCCAGGAATAACGACAACTGTTTTACTCAGTACACAGATCTCAGGGGAGTAAGGGGATGTAAGTCAGATTAGAGACTGGATGGATATCGTAAACCAAAGAACTCCAATTCAGCTAATGACTAAATCAGAATATATCTTGGATTTTGAATTAAATTAATGTTGTACTATCTAATCTTTCTGCCTGCGCTAATGGTTTGAAAATGGCTGACCATAAGTGTTTTTTTCATACAGATTGCTATAAATTTGTTGGAAAGGACAAAAAAGTACTCAGTTTATTATGTATTTATAATCTGCAAATACATCATCGATTATGTCTCACTGAGTAGTGGGTGAATAAAGCAGGAATACTTGGTAAGTACTGACTTAGAGTTGAAAAGTTAATAAAGTCTTATTTGCTCAGTAAAGGAGGGAGTAGGTGGACAAATAGGATTTAGTCTAAATCACAATGGAGACATTATCTAAGATGCTTGAGGAACTAAGCAGAAAGAAAATTTCCATTAGATTGTGAAAATTGTGTCCTTTGTGTTTGTGGTGGGTTGAGCCTGGCTGGGGGCCAGGTGCCCACCAGAGCCGCTCTCTCACTCCCCTCATTCACTAAACAGGGGAGAAAAGGCATAACGAAATGCTTGTAGGTCGAGATAAGGACAGGGAGAGATCACTCACTAATTGTTGTCACGAGCAAAACAGACTGAACTTAGAGAGGGAATTCATCTGATTTATTACTAGGCAAAACAGAGTAGAGGAATGAGAAAATAAAATCAACTCTTAAAACACTTCCCCCCGCCCCTCCCATCTTCCCAGGCTCAACTTCACTCCCGGCTTCAACCTTCCCCCCCTCAGCGGCACAGGGGGACGGGGAGTGGGGGTTACGGTCAGTTCATCTCACGGTGTTTCTGCCGCTTCTTCATCCTCAGGGGGAGGACTCCTCTCATCGTTCCCCTGCTCCAGCATGGAGTCCCTCTCACGGGGTGCAGACCTTCAGGAGCAAACTGCTCCAGCGTGGGTCCCCCACGGGGTCACAAGTCCTGCCAGCAAACCTGCCCTGGCGTGGGCTCCCCTCTTCACGGGTCCACCGGTCCAGCCAGGAACTTGCTCCAGCGTGGGCTTCCCATGGGCCGCAGCCTCCTTCAGGTGCCTCCACCTGCTCCGGCGTGGGGTCCTCCACGGGCTGCAGGTGGAATCGCTACACCCCCTCATCCTTCCTCCATGGGCTGCAGGGGGACAGCCTGCCTCACCATGGTCTTCCCCACGGGCTGCAGGGGGATCTCTGCTCCGGCGCCTGGAGCTCCTCCTCCCCCTCCTTCTGCACTGACCTTGGTGTCTGCAGAGTTTCTTACATCTTCTCACTCCTCTCTCTCGCTGCAAAAGCTCTCTCTCTCTAAGTGTTTTTCTTCTTCTTAAATATGTTATCACAGAGGTGCTGATTGGCTTGGCCTTGGCCAGCGGCGGATCCGTCTTGGAGCCGGCTGGCATTGGCTCTGTCAGACACAGGGGGAGCTTCTAGCAGCTTCTCACAGCAGCCACCCCTGTAGCCCCCCCGCTACCAAAACCTTGCCACGCAAACCCAACACAGTGTTACTTAATAATCCAGCACAGTTTTGGAAAGCTAACTGCTGAGTCCCAACCTGGCTGGAGACCTCTTATGTATTCTACATTGATTGAGAATCAGTTTCTTATGTCAGGCTCGGGTCTCTGCTAGACATATGTCTATGCATCTGACAGTCGTTTGCAGACAGAGATTTTTCAGAGGCAGCAAGGAAAGGCACAAACTCCATCCCCATGTGTATTATAATTACGTGCATTTGGAAACATCGAACTCGTAAAAGAAACAGCACAAATTTAATGAAGATAAAAAGAGGAAAAAGAAAGATAGTATAGCATGAGGCTTTAATTAATGTTACACAAACCCCTGTATGTGGGAGAAGTAAATTCCTACTGGCTACATGAAAATTGTGCCTCGGGTTTAGCCTGCAGATACGTGCAGCCGTTGGGTTTGCAGCATGTTGGGCCACTCCACCTAAGGAGTACCCTACAGTATTTCATCTCCTCCAATTACCCTGTGGCTTAATCCTACCTACACGTTCTCTCTCTCATCTAAAAACAATCCTCACAGTTCCCAGCAGCTATCCAAAGCCAGGTGGACACTTGCATAAAACCGAGTAAAACAAATGCAGTCTGGTACAACGATTAAATTAGTCTCATTTGAACTTTGGAAGCTCCGAACACCTCAGACATGTACCGTTGTGCCCAAGGCACTGTAGTGGAACATGACAGTGTGCAGTATCTCAGGCATTTTTCTTTCTTTGAAGGCCAAGCCTTTAATTTTAGTTCAAAAATGAACACTATAAGCTATGTCATAAGGCTGAGGACCTTTCCATAATCCTCCTAGGATCTTTTCCATTTTCTCTTATCGGCTGTCCTGATTCACTTACATTGGTCCTGAATTCACCAGTTTTTGTGTTCTTTAGGTAAAACTAATCTGAGTTAACCAAGCAGTGTATTCATATTCTTTAGCTGTATCCCGAATGTACTGGTAGTTGAATCATCTGTTATTCATATTCACACACTCAGGTTTTTTATGGCCCCAAAAGAATTTATTTACATTACAATAGTTCCTGTAATAAGTATCCAGCTCAAAAGACCAAATGTCTCATGGCTGTGTCTTGCATATAGAATATCAGTGCAATATGGAATTTCTTTAACAACATGTCCATTAATTAACACTAAATTACAATGCAGCACCTATATAGAAGATGATGAATCCCACATAAATTCATTTTGATTACTGTTATTACACTGAATACTAAATGAAGTTGGAAAGATAGGACTTTTTAAGTGTCGGCAGATGTTTTTGATCAGTGTTTATCCTTTTTGGTATAATTTAATGACAGATCATATGTTAATATGCAGCTGGAGAAAACTACCTTTTAGAGTCAATGAGCCTGAGAAGAATTTCCAGCTGCCATTCCATGTACCAGAGCTGTAATTATCAATCATCACAGAATAAATTTTAAAAAGCAAAATATCCAAATTAGAATATGTGCAAACTGACTGTAGCCTTAAACTTAACACAATGAGGTGGATCTGTTCCTATGTAATTGCAACTGATGTGCTTTTTTCAGTCTGCTACTAACCAAAGTTATATTTCTCTCAGTTTGTGCTCACTCTTTTCAGCAATACATTTGGAAACAGCCCCTCTGAGTCCTAAACATATAATTCTTAAAACTTTCCTTCCTGTTCCTCCATGAAGACAATAATTTTTGCTGTCTCTCCAAGGAAGTTTGCAACAAGTTTCCAAAATCAGTCAGTCTTATATTATCTCAATTAAGTAAAGATTAATCAGAGTCTCCTTGGAGGCATGTTTTTGCAATCCTTATTTCTGTGCATGGGATGTTGACGGATTCTGAGTGGATGCAGAGGATCACTTATGTTGTCAGTCTGAATCACTGGAGTCTAGCACCATCCTGTAACTGGGGCAAGACCTATGGTATCTTCTTTGTACTGTACCTATCCCAACCAAACTGTAGAAACTGTAGAAATAACATACGAGTTTTTATGAGTTGTTACTTATTATCAGTTGATAATAGTGTGTACGGATGCAGGTAAACTGGAAAGATCAAATTCATGCCTACAATAACGCAAATTTAAAAAGCAAGGGGGGGGGGGGGTGTTCAAGAACAGTTGAATCAATCGAGAGAACAAAACAATTTATATTCTTGTTCTCTCCTGAAATCAGTCACCTCTTTGCAATACAAGAAGCTTACTTGTGAGCCACTGTATAATATCACCCAAAACCTTCACTTTTTTTCCCATTCCTGGTGGACTTCTAAATGTTTTCAAAGTGAAGGTGTGTGTCTCTGTTAGTCGTGAAGGTCTATGTTATATTTGCATTTTTGCTTAGGCACAGTTTCCTGGGAATTGACATAATCTTTCTTCTTTGATGCCTTGAGTTACTTGATAAATAGCATACTTAGGAAATCTTACTGCCCAAGAACACTAGCTATTTTGTCAACTTTCCTGCTGCATTTCAGAATTTCACTTGATTGTTTCCAAGGATCAGCATATAATGCATAGCCATTTATTTTATGCATTTTGGCCAGCATTAAAGGTATTCGTACAGTAATGAGTCACTCTTCCTAGCATTTCATGAGGCAAGTATCCTTTGTCAAAAGGGCTCTTTTGCTGCTATATCCAGGTAGATGGCGAGGATCTCCGTGAGAAGGGCTCCTGTAAGATTCCCCTGAGTAAAATGGATTTCTTTCACTCCTGGGAGTACAACTCTCATGATGTGTTGCCTCCATTTTCCATCTTTGAGGTCTCCTAGCGCCAAGTGTGGTCCTTTTAATGGAGAATGAAAGGGTGTTGAATAGGCCTTGATCTTCTCCAGATACTCTCAGATCCTCAGTCAGAACATAAGAGCTGAGTCTGTGAGGAGAAATTCTTCTGCTGGCTTGGAAATCTAGACAGGTGGTCAAACCCCAAACAAAACATTAATTATTTTCTGCAAAGATCTGTTCTGAGTAGACCTTATCAATGAGAGGAATGTGTATTGATCTTCTGAACTTCCACTGAAGTATAACAATCAAATTGTCTTTTTGTAGAATATCTCTGGAAAATGCTTTAATCTTCTCTTTAAGAAAAACTGAAGGAAGGAAGGAGTCTGAATGCTAACCAGGATCTCTTATACTAACTTATAGCAAGTAATAGCATTTTGAAAAGTAAAGTGAAAGAATTCATCATGACAGTACCCAAAGACAGAGATGAAAATACTAGAAGCCTTTGCCAGTGGAGAAAAATGTGCAGCCCGAGGACTATAGCAAGTTTAATCCACTCTTATACTGGCTTGAACTGCACTGTAATACACTGGGATAGTGAACATCGAACAGGAATTTTCCTGGTATTGGAAGTTACAACAGAAAGATATAGCTATATATACTCAGGTGTCACTGGAACTGATAGTCAAAAGAACTGGGGGTAAATATACACAATAATTTTAGACTACTGATTTTCAACCCTGAGGCAGATGGAATGCTTTTAGAGAGTCAATGACAAATAACTCTCTTTCTTTGTTGTCTGTAACCTAAATTTTGCTACGGAAGGGTTCTGTGTCTTCACTGGAAAATACTTACTTAAAGATATAATAATAATCATCATCATCATCAACAACAACAACAATAATAATACAAAAAGTTGGTTCATGTGTTTGCTCAGAAATACTCTGTAGGAACATAAAAATATGATCTCTGGGAGAACCTGAAAATAAAACCAAAATAAAGATCAAATTAAAGCAGAAGAAAGTGGGAATGCAAAATCAGCAAGCTAAGATTTTAGAAATAAGTCTGAAGCATATGAAAAAGGGACTTCTAGGATGATTACCCAGCAGGAAAAGGAGAGCAAATGTCACGGAGAAGGCTGAAGATGAGTTTTTTTGCTTCAGTTTTCACTAGAAAGGTTAACTGTGACCAGAATTTTAAAAATTAATTTTAATGAAGGGGCAGACATTCAAGCTAGAAGAAGAGAAGGACAAGTTAAATAACATTCAAATAAGATAGATGTGTTCAAGGTAGCAAGGCCTGATGAAATCCATCTTAGAACAAGCCAAAGCAATTTCTGAGCCATAATCAATTATATCTGAAAATTCATGGAATACCAATAAGGCCCCAAAGGAGCAGGATAAATGTAGAATGTATCTTTTAAAAGGGAAAAGGAGATCTCAGGGAATTATAGATCAGTCAACCTAACTTTGGTCCACTGAAATATTTCTGAACAAATATTTAAAAGCAGATATCTACAAGATAATAAGGTAATATAAAAAAGCTAACATGGGTTTGTCATATCAAATGAATCTAAATTCCTTCCTTGACAGGATAAATGGCCTAATGTGTGGGGAGAAGCAGTAAACACTTAAGCAGGGCTTTTGGTACATGGTAGTCTCATATCATATTTTTCTAATCAAGATGAGAAATTTTGGTTTAGGTGTTATTACCATTAATGGGAATACAACTGGTTGGAAGATTACTCTTAAAAGTGTTATTGGTATTTGACTATCAAATTAGGGGCTTATCAAAGTGGAATTCTCCAGGAATCTATCCAGAACTCGACTTCTGCCAGGGCCCAAGGCCACTATTTTTAGTAATGGTTTGGAGGAAGAACTGGGAAATATATTTACAAAATATGCAAAAAGCATAAAAATGTGAAAGACTGCAAAGATGTTCTAAGAATATCAGACAATCTTGACAAATTAGAGAGCCTGAAAGTGACAAAATTATTTTCACTGAGGTAATTGCAGATATGGAAGGGAAAGAATGTAGAGTGTGTTCACCTATTTAAGAAGCAAAGCTGCAGGAAATTATCTGAGGTGTATATTGAATGAGAAGCAAATTATCAACTCATGGTGCCATCAGGAAAAGAAAAAAACAACTATTTTGAAGACGCATTAAAATACAAGAATCAGTTATCCTATACTAGTGACATTTCATATAGAATTTTTTGTTTACTTTTCATTACCTCAGCCCATAAGAAATATCTGGAAATAAAGGAGTGTGTGAAAAAGAGCAAGAATGCTAAAAGAGTTCATAAATGTGGTATATTGGAAAGCTGTGGAGAGAACTGGGTGGATTTGTCAGTCCTGCATTTATTATGAAATTTTGTTACTAACAGGATAGCAATCCATTGCTGTCCATGCAAGAGGAACAATAAGATAACTGCTCAATAAAGTAACAGCAACCAAGACAGAAGTTGTAATTTGTAAAATTCTTTCTAAAAATAACTCTGGAAGTGGCTGTCTAGGTATATTGGGCAATATCTACAGAAACTCTTACTACTTGTGACTTAAAATCTGATGCCTAAGAATCATCAGTCATCTAGGAGAAGCAAATTCCCAGTTCTCCATAGTTTGTACAAACAGGATTGGATGTGATGTCATCCTTTCAATCTGTCTGAGAAAAAGGAGTCTTTAAGGTCTAGAGGACCCTTTGTGGATTACCTTGTAATAACCATTTGAAAAACACACAAACAGTTTTTGGATCTTCTTTGATGTAAATATTCTCCACTGGGGTTCTTAGAAAGTGAGATAAATGTGTTGACTCAATTAAGCAATCTCCTGTTTCAAGAGACCTAAGTGTTTTCCAAATTATTGAGTAAGATCTTGCTTTGTTGTTATTAATAGACAAAAATCCATTACAGATGTTTTTCCCCTCAGTTTATTTTCACTTGTTAGACAAGTTTCATTCTAAATGGTTCATAATTCATCAAAGGTGAATTTGTGTCTGACTGCGAGTACATTTCTATTGGTGTGAGAGAGAAAGCAAATTACAGTTCATGTGTCTACCCCCAATTAAGTTAATCAGGATAACCTTCAGAAGAAGGAAGATTGTGTCAATTCTAGTCTGAGAACCAATTTTCCCCAAACAGTTTTCAATGCCAAATGCCAATTTCTGACAGGTAATTATTGCTGCCAGGACTTGATTTTTCCTGGGAATTTTTTTTTTTTTTTCAGCAGAAGCTGTAAGCCAGCATCACAATTTTGAATAAAGCAATGTAAATGCTAAATAGTTTCTTTAACCCCTGTTGCACTGTGAACAGGCAATGACAGGTTCTGAACCTTTCCAGTGGAGCCATCACAAGAAAGCTGTGAAGAAATTCTAAGCAGCTAGTAGAGTAGAAGGGAAGCAGTAACTAACTGAGAGTGATGCTGATACAAAAGCCGTGATGGATTTTAAATATAAATGCATATTTATGTCTCTTTTAAGTTTCACAAAAATCCGTAGCTTGGAACAATTGCAGTTATTGAGATTTTCTTAGTCCAAACTGTACCTGGTCAGTGCATGCAGCTGAAGAATTGCACAACACAGAGAAGAAACACTTTTGGAAGGAAATTTTGTACCTTTAAAGGAATTCAAGAGTAAGGGATAAAGAAACAGAAACTATCTAGGGAGTAGAGTTAAGGGTTTTTTCACTCAGCCCATGCTGGCACAAACTGTAAAGCTATCAAATAATAAGTAACTTTATTTATTAATTTCCAGTTAGAACTGATATCACACAAAGTGCTGTAGGAAGCAGAGTTCCTAAAAGTCTGTGTAGCATGTGCCAGTTTTCCTTCTCTTCCCCCTTCTCAAAAAGGGCATTGAAATCTCACTGCTTGAAGTCTTTCCCAAGACCCCAGGAAATCACTGAGACAGTTACCAGATACTTATGTACATCTCCAGTTACAATGACTTACTGCAGCAAAGTCAGTGCATTTCAGATGGAGTTTGCAGTAGTGACCCTTCATCCAGCAGAATGTGTCTTAGGAAGCCTACTTAGCTGGAGAATAGATATTTCATGCTAATGATTATTGCACATGCTCCTGTTTTGGCAGAGCAAAATCACCCATCTCTGACAAGTAAACTTATACGTCAATGTGCAATTTCCTATGCTAACCTCTTGCCTGAACACAATTCTTAATACACAAAACCTGATGAAGAAACAAGCATGATCCGTAGAAACTGCCAGCAGAGCCCTGCAGCTGTTCTTGTCTGATTATACTACCTTGGCATCAGCCCATTATTTAATATTGCTAACTGATAGCGATGGGCAGCCCACTGACCAGAACAGGCTGTTCTCAAGAGGCCAGTCTGAGCAGAACATGACCAACTTACAGCTCACATGGTTCTCAAAATCTGTGAGTCAAGCTGCGCCAAGCATTTATTCTGGATGCCACTCTATTTCAAGGCACGCATTTATAGCTTTTCCAGCAGAAATCCAGTACATCCCTAATGAATCCCACAGTGCTGATCTCACCCTGACTGGGCACAGTGCTCAGTTATCTGATCAGCATAACCCAAGTACAGTAGTTAATTCTGAAGAAAAGAAGAGGAGAAAAAAGGGAGGTACATTCCATCTTCTTTACTCCATTGCAAGATAACACATTCAAATAATAGTTTTAATTAAATTAAGTGAGTTTAATTAAGATCGGGCTGCTTCAGGAAAGACAAAGCACTGTTCAAGGCTTTTAAAATGCTTTCTTTCCTCTTTTTCCTGACGAGTGTGTTTAGCTGTACAACATCCTAAACTCATCTAGTTCATAAAATTGCCAATCTAACAAACTTCAAATATTTGCTATTGAAAATAGCATGTGGCATTTGATAGAGAGAGGTTGTAATCAAATGATTAATGAAAATTAAATATAATTTTACTTTTTAGCTTGAAAAATGAAAATCTGGCAGTATCTGGTTAAGTACTATGTATCTCTGGACACTGTTTTACTTATACTGCTGTTAATATTCTTTCATGCAAATAGTCGTCCATGCTTCAAGGGTTTTATTACAAACTTAAAAAAAACCCAAAAATTAAGCAAGGAACCAACTGCAGAGGGGAAAAAAAAAGTGTGTTTAAGTTTTGATTCCAAAAAGTAAGCAAATAGGAAGTTCTTTTTCAGGCAGGGGTTATAACTGTGGACAAGAAAATCAGCAACTTGGGAAAAGGCCATGAAGATGATTAAGGGACTAAAGCATCCTTCATATGAGGAGAGACTGAGAGAGCTGGGACTGTTCAACCTGAAAAAGAGAAGGGTTGGGGGGATCTTATCAGTGTGTACAAACACCTGATGGAAATGAAGAAGAGGGAGCCAGTGTTGCCCAGTAACAGGACAAGAGGCAATAGCAACAGATTAGAAAACATGAAAATGCATCTGAACAGAAGAAAAAAAAAAAAAAGAATATTGTGAGAGTGTAAAACGTTCACAGTAAAAGATGCTGGAACTGGTTGTCCAGTGAGGTCATGGAGTCTCCATTCATGAGATATTCAAATCCAACTGGATATGGTCCTGGGTAGCCCGCTCTAGGTGACCCTGCTTCAGCAGTGGGGCATTGGACTAGAAGATCTCAAGACATCTCTTCCAACCTAAACAGTTCTGTCATTCTGCCATTCAAGTACAAGTCAGAATAACTGTGGGAAGAGGGGTTCATGGCCGTTCCCTGTGAAGACTGGACAACTGCTGCAGAAGCCATCCTACTGAGGTACTACAGAGAGGCAAGGAAATGATTAAACAGAAATATCAGAGTCAAGAAAGAGAAGTAACTGTTTCAAAGTTCTTGAGGAATCTGACTGTTCCGCCAGTATGAGAATTTCCAAAGATATGAGCCATGGTTTTGGCTGCTACAAACAAACACTGTTTTAGTTGAGTAAAAAATGTGCTTAAAATTACATCATTTGTAGATTTGATCTGTAAGAATTTGTCTAATAGCAAGAAATTAATGAATATTAGGAAAAATCATTAATTAAAATTTTGAAGGGTTTTAATCTGAGTGCAGAAACTTTCCTACTATAGAGTGGAATATTTGAGCTCTACTTGCAAGCAGAAACAGTAGAACGAATACATGCAATATTCACTAAGACTTAATATCACACAGAGTATCTTCTGCATAAAATTCATATCTTTGCAATTTGCATGTTACTGGTTAGTTTCATAGACCATCCAATTAAGAGAGAGAAAAGATACTACATTGTGCAACCATGCATCAGCTGAGCTAAAGGCAGATTGCTAACAATCTAAACAGGAAGAAATATTCATGAGAAAGACTGCAATAATTAAAAAAAATAATAATTTAGAAAACTTTAATAGGTGTTTATATGCTGGATAAAAGGACTCACTTTGACCTTATTCATAGCATAGACAGAAAAAAGAATCATGAGAATAAAGGTAATAATGTACAGGAAATATTGATGCTGAAGCACAAATCAACATAGTTAAAAAGCAAGAGAATGGTAAATTCTCTTGATAAATTCAAAGTTCTATGGATTGCAAAATCAAAATTAAAATGTTCCACTCCACTGAAAACCTTCTGTTGAGAAAGTTTACATCTTTTCTAGTGGGGCTAGTGATGTTCATCACACTGAAGTTGTGAAAAGAGTAAGGAAGGGGTATGAAATTTGACAAAGAAAATGGTTCTTTTGGCAGGAACACAAAGGAGACAATTAAGATTCCAAACCAACCAGGAAGCTCATCTTAAAATGTACAGAACTCCTCAAAGGGAAAGTAAAATAGAGAATATGTTAGGAACATATGCTGGCCCAACCGATAAGATTTTTTCCTCCATGATACTTTACACTACCTGTTTGTCCTTCTCACTTTAAAAGAATTATATATCTAGGTATAGCCATAGAATCAAGTTTAATAGTGGAGCTCGAGAGGCATGGAGAAACTGGTTAAGAGCTTCGTATGTAGTGTAATGATTCTCTCAATTAGATTTATATTTAAGTGTGAGAACTGATGTGATCTCCATCAAGGTAAGCAAATTCTGTCTTCCAGCAAGAAGATGAATCAGAAAAAATTGTCCATTTTAATTACCTAGGTTTCTTCCCCATGCTTCTTCCTGTCTGATTGCCTACATGGAAAAGCAATATCTGTACAATGCCTACATATTGTATTTTAACTTATAACTGGCCAATTTTATGGGCTTTTGGGATGGGACTTGGGGGCTTTGTTTGTCACTTTGGATGTATTGTATCAAAGCAAGATGAATGTTTGCCAGCAGTAGAAACACCGTACTTGTAAAAACAGCTAATTATAAGTAGCATAAAGGGCATCTGGCTTAAAAACAGTAAAAGACATACAGGTTATATTCTGAGAAAACTTTCTAACTGTGTGAACAGAAAAATATTTGGACAGGTTGATTGTGGAATTTGTGGACTAGCACTTGGAGTTTCTTAGAAAAAACATCTGTTGAGATTAAGAACAGATTATCAAAATTTGCATTTTGCATTAGATAATATTTTAACATTATTTTATCTGTACCTTCCATGATTTCTGTGAAGGCATAGACTGCTGAGACAAGTTAGATGCTCATATACCTTCTCTTCTGCCACAGCACTTCATCGTGTGCTTGCTGCAGGTACATTCTTCCAGCCTGGAGCTGCTTTCCAAATATGGGTGATGATATGGGCTTTCCAAAAGAGAGTGTTCCTGGAGACTCCCATTTTGAGCATAACTTCAAGGACATCAGATGAAAGATGGACATATACTGAAACAATGACAAATGCTGATGTTGTTATCATCATATCAGGGTGCTGTGGGGGATAGGGTCTCCCTGGGGACTAGGAGTGGCAGGGGCTCCCCAGAGTGGTGTGGCAGGACCAGGCAGCCCATCCTGTCCCATCACCCCAGCCAAGGAGCAGGGCAGTCAGGGGGCAGCCCCAGCCCCAGAGATCAGGCACCTCCCTAGGGACAAGGGTGGGACAAGGCTGGCCTGGGATGTCAGCCCATGTCGGGAGCTGGAGACCTAAGATTATTTTAAACTACAATTATCTGAATTACAATTACCTGGAATTACAGAAATAATCTTATCAATTAAATGATAAAGAATTATAATCACACCATTTATTGAGTTTTTCTAAAAACTATTGTAAGAGGTAGATTGAAACTAGGTGGGACAAACAGAAGAGGAAATTACTTCTTGCAAAGCTTCCTTTCTGCCAGGAAAGCCATCTGCTGTTATGGTAGAAATTCATTAGTGGATATTGGTTTAATAAAATGCATAATAGGTAAGTAGCAGAAATAATTTCTTGAGATTCAAATTGAGGTAAAGAACGCAGTTCTAGTGAATGTGACATTTTTCCATCTATACTTATATAGAATGTACAGTGGCTGATCAATGTTCCTGAATGTAATTTCACCAATGAAAAAGAAGAAAGATAGCTCATGAATAGGATTCCTAAATGAGAGCTGCTGTTTCTGCTGTAGAAGAGGGAAAAGCAGAATAGCAAACCTATGGTCTATATATACTTCCAATATAAATAAATCACCCTGAAAAATAAATATAATAGCAAGCAAATCTTTTCCTAAGCTAAAACTTGAGATTATTGGAGGATCTATTACACTTGCTTAACATTCATCTTGGTTTTCTTTGCTCTCCTTATTCAAATGTATGTTATGATATCTCTCAGTAACTATAGTCAAGTCTCAGTCCTTTATTATTCTAGGTTGTATAGAGACTATTATTAAACAGGACATACCTGGTTCTAAAGACCTCGGTGCGTAGACCCTTTATTTACATAAGTTCATTTCAGTATAAATGAATATGTATTAGCTTTATGTGGATAATCTGGTTTATATTCACATTTAGATAACCTTTTCTCACTTTATCTTGAGTTTTAATTTCTGTTCTAAAAGATCCATAACCATATGTGGCAGATGCACACACTCCGACAAAGCCTGTGGGAAAACCTTCCCGATGCAGTTTGAACTATGCCTCCATGTCAGTGGCCATTTCAGTTGGGAAGTGACAAAGATGAGGTCTTTGGCCAATGGGAGGGCTACCTCACCATATATGACCACAGGTCAGATTCGAATCGGGTATAAATGGAGTCCCGCGAGAGAGCCATTTTGAGTCGTTCTCCTTCAGAGCAATGGGTCTGTAGTCAGAGGGTCTTCCTGTGCTTTGGGACGACACCTACGGTTCATCTTCTGTACAGATTGAGAGACCTCATCTTACATGAATGAGTGATTTTGCACATTTTGGGTCATCAACTATAAATCTTAGGAGCTCTTAAGTTAGTGGTGCAGTATTAACATCCCGACCAAGAACCTGAACCTGTGGATTGTTAATGTCTGTTGGAGACACAGTGGTTTCAGTTAGAATAAAACTTAGTTTGATTTTTTTCCTTCCATCTTGTAAAATAAATCTCATTTTTTTTTAGTTTGTTAACTGGCCTGGCCTGGCCTGGTTTGTGAGGTTCTGTAACACCATATTTCTAAATCAGTAATCCACTGTAACATTTGTGTTGATGCATCTCTATTTTGAATAAATACTTCAAAACTGTTCTCATTGTACTCCCAATTCCAATTGCTGGTTGCTTACTACATGTTCTCTACTGTTCCAGTTTTATTCTAATGGAGTAACTCCATCCTATTTAAATGCTGGTGAATAATTATGATCCACTTGTGACTTCATCTTGATAGCAAGTTCATAGACTCTGAGTTTGTTCCTGCCTTGATATTATGTGTTTATGTGCAGCCTCCTCATCAAGCAATCCTGCCTCACAAGGCAGAACAAGTTCAGTCTCATCTTACCACTTGTCAGTGAGGTGTCCATATCTATAAACTGCTAGCAGACAAATGAAGAAGGTATTTCCCAAGCTATGTGACAGTGAAGCCATGACAAAAACTTTAAAGGCAAATACTAGCCTCTCAGTCATGTTTCCAATTTATACACATGCTCTGAGAACCTTAAATAAAAATTTCCCTCATACATTGTCATAGCTCATGCCTACACAGGCAATAGCACCCAGTGAACAAGACAAAATTAACTTGTAAGGTCAAGCTCTCCTCAATACACTGCACACAGATCCAGAGAAGCAGCTTTGGATCTACCATGAAGTCACAGGGACAAAAATGTTGTGGAGAGATCACAGTCATTAAATAAGACATATTACTGTTAGAACATGAAATAAGGAAACCTTTGTCCTCAGTAACAGCTATGGGGAGATGTGTTTGATAAATACTAAAATATTACAGTGGATGGCAGAATTGTCCATACCTGTGTAGTAAGCCTTTTAGATTTTTGCTAGCTGAATCCCACATACCACACACTGAAGATCCAAACATCTGACAGATTTCTAGTTTTTCACCATCCAGGTGATAAGCTATTGACTATTAGCTTCCAAATAATGATGCTCACACACTTCTGAATACAGAGGGAAACCTGTCTGGTCGATACTAACTGCTGTAGTTCAAAAAGTGAGTTCGATAACTGTTTCCTGAAATAAACAACTTAAGGACCTCTAGCTGTCTCTGCTCATTCCAAGTGTGCAGCACTCCCCTGATCCATGAAGCTGAGAAAGGAAGTTCAATAGGGAGCAGAAGATGTCCAGTCTGTCCTTTTCTTCTGTCTCCAAGAGCATCTATAATAGTAGGGAAGTTTAATTTGATTCAAAATCATGTAATTTGAACAACTGGCAAAACACCTGAAATATTCTTTTCATAGTAGTGATCACTGGGATAATAGTGCTCAGCTGTGCTCCCTACATCCAGTCTGACAGCAGTTTGAAAATGTTTCTGAAACACAAAAAACTGAAAATAGCGTTGCAACCAGGCAACTATGCAACAGAGAGGAAGAAATGGTGGGACTGACTCCAGGGTCCCAAACTGCAGCCTATTCCACAAAGTTTCCTATAATCCAGCATGATAAAGAGCCACTAATCCCCACTGCCTAGCAACAGAGCATTGACCTCAGATATCTACCGAGAACATGGTGCCTTGATTGTGAAGAAAAATCAATCAGAAAAAAACCCCACAACTTTGAGCAATATGTTTCACAAAATAAGCTGTTTAAATCTCCTAAAGAGGAAACAGCATTGAAATATAACATATTAAAGCAAAATACTGTTCTTTAACATTTCCTTGTCTGTGCAAGAATTACATATAAGAATTACATATAAGAATTACATATAAGACAGACTGCTGGGGTAGATGAAGCAGATACAGAGTTGCCTCAAGGGTTGGAGGGTGAGGTAACCTAAAACATAAAGCTCCACAGAAGATAATTTGGTTTAGCTTACCTTTTCTTTAATTTCTGCCAGATGGTAGTGTTGTCATGACTGAGGTGGAATTTAAATTAGAAGATGGCAGATTTACAAATTTTCATGGGAAGTATGGTACCCATTCAGATAGGTTCTGAAGTACAAGGTGCTGACAAATTTGGTGGCCTTCTATGATGGGGTTACAGCGTCCGTGGATAAGGGAAGGGCAGCTGACATCATCTACCTGGACTTGTGCAAGGCATTTGACACTGTCCCGCACGACATCCTTGTCTCTAAATTGGAGAGACATGGATTCGATGGATGGACCACTTGGTGGATAAGGAATTGGCTCGATGGTCGCACTCAAAGAGTTGTGGTCAATGGCTCAGGGTCAAAGTGGAGAACAGTGACAAGTGGCATTCCTCAGGGGTCGATACTGGGACCAGCGTTGTTTCACATCTTTGTCAGTGACATGGACAGTGGGATCGCGTGCACCCTCAGCAAGTTTGCCGACAACACCAAGCTGTGGACACGCTGGAGGGAAGGGATGTCATCCAGAGGGACCTTGACAGGGTGGAGAGGTGGGCCCATGCGAACCGCATGAAGTTCAACAAGGCCAAGTGCAAGGTCCTGCACGTGGGTTGGCACAATCCCAAGTACCACTACAGGCTGGGTGGAGAATGGATTGAAAGCAGCCCGGAGGAGAAGGACTTGGGGGTATTGATTGATGAGAAGCTCAACATGAGCTGGCAGTGTATGCTTGCAGCCCAGAAAGCCAACCGTGTCCTGGGCTGCATCAAAAGAAGTGGGAGCAGCAGGTCGAGGGAGGTGATCCTGCCCCTCTACTCCCCTCTGGTGAGACCCCACCTGGAGTACTGCATCCAGCTGTGGGGGCCCCAGTGCAGGAGAGACATGGAGCTGTTGGAGCGAGTCCAGAGGAGGGCCACAAAGTTGATCAGAGGGATGGAGCACCTCTCCTGTGAGGACAGGCCAGGAGAGTTGGGATTGTTCAGCCTGGAGAAAAGAAGGCTCCGGGGAGATCTAATTGCAGCCTTCCAGTATCTGAAGGGGCCTACAGGAAAGCTGGTGAGGGACTGTTTATCAGGGAGTGTAGTGACAGGATAAGGGGGAATGGCTTTAAGCTGAAGGAGGGTTGATTTAGATTAGATGTTAGAAAGAAATTCTCTACTGTGAGGCTGGTGAGGCACTGGCACAGGTTGCCCAGAGAAGCTGTGGATGCTCCATCCCCGGAAGTGTTCAAGGCCAGCTTGCATGAGGCTTTGGGCAACATGGTCTAGTGGAGGGTGTCCCTGCCCATGGCAGGGGGGCTGGAACTAGATGATCTTTGAGGTCCCTTCCAACCCAAACCAGTCTATGAGTCTATGAATTTTAATGTATAAAATAGTAAATAGTTTTGGATACAGTGACATGGAGAACAGTCACCTTGCTATACTATTCAGCTTTGACAGCAAAGATCAGTGCAAGTATCTAAATCCCTGTGGAAGAGAGGGAACTATCAGTAGATTTTTTTCATCTTGCATCCACAAGCTGCCAAACCTATTCTCTTTACTATAAGGATGAATAATTATTATAAGGTTTATTGAAGTCAGAATGCACCCATGATGTTCTAAGTGTTTATAAATTGGGGAAAAAAATCATGTCTGCCTTGGAAAACTTACAGTGTGTGGAGTGTGTGACAGGGAAGGTTCATACTGGCAAGGCAGCAAAGTTGGTCATTTGCCATATTTTGGGGGAGACAAAATAAGTCAGCTAGCTTCCTTATGAGCCTACAACAGGCATTTACATGTAGAGAAAGTAAAACCTGGGAGCAGAGCTCAAGAAAATTATTCCAAATAATGGACAAAAGATGGAGATGGTAAGAATACAGATATGCTAGAAGTCTGGTCTTCTGGTTTGATATGCAAAGGTTATGCACAGTGGAAATATGCTAAGCAAGTTCCTCTCACTCATCTAGTCCACTTTGTCAACAAGTACACGGGTAGGGGGGAAGCACAGGGAAAGCAGCATCGTATCCCATCCCCTCCCTGTTCCTTTTAGGTATCAGGAACGTCACAGAAAACCTTCCAGACGGAGCATCTGCTGAGACTACCATTTCTCTGGTCCTTGTATGGAGCTGCATATGCGGATATTTTTTCCCTTTCCCTCCCCCAAGTCCTTCCATATCACAAATTCAATTGCCAGGGACAATCTGAACCTTAATTGTAGAGTATGTCAACAGTTTGTCATTTTAAGTCTTATATAACTTGGCAGTTTTCCCTGAATCTTGTCAGTTCTCTTTTTGAGTGTTTACATATGGGCATAATAAATGCTACAGATAGCTGTGACTGGATCTAAAACTATATGCCCTGTAGTTTGAAATCCACAGCATGCCATAGAGAACTGCATGTGATTCAAGAAAAAACACCTTACTTGCCTTCATACATTTTCTTCTCTAAAATGTAGTCTCCTTGGATGTAAAAAGAATATATTTTGTTTTAATTCTACTGTCAGATCGTACATAGAAAATGTCAAATTTCATATCAACTTACTTAGTCGATACATCCAACATATTAACAAATTTTGTATCAGCTTATTTTCCCTAAATCTTTTAGGGAGACATAGCTCTTATACCAGAGGCACAATTTCAGGCATAGCAGTGCTCCACAGAAATATCGAGTGACTTGCATGCGTATAGTATATATATAGTATATACCTTAACAGTATGGAGAGTATTTCTCTTGACTTTAGAGATTTTACCTGCTATCTTCAAGATATCTGGAATGAGGCAAAGTCAAACAATGTTTAAGAAATACAAATATATTTAATTTACAGATACAGAATCAAGAATAAACTCTGTAGATTCTTTATCCTAAAGCATGCATCTTTGTTCTGCTGCTGGTTGTGAAATCTATGGACTTCAGTTTTTCATTCCCTCTTTTTGCTATGCTGTCATCTGACATGGAGCAAATTTTTTTTTCTGCTATTATCCACATGAAGATGGTCACTCTTTGGATCATGAACAAACCATGAAGATTTGTATACCCATAGTTCAGCATGAGTTTTTGCCTTCAAAAGTCCTTCTTGAACATCATGCATGTCCAGAACAATAATTCTAGACCCATATATATATGAAGTGGAAATGTTTAAGGATAAGGAATAGAACTGTATATTCTTTATAGGATAATGAAGTACAGATTGATTCATCAAGAATGGAAGCAGATCATGAAAGTGATGTGAATAATTCAATCCATAACTGGAAGAGTTCCTGCAGTAGCATTTTGCTCACAACTACTTTGTACTTCAGAGGTGAATTAGCCTGGACTGGAAAATCTTCACAGTTCCCATACCAAGCTAGAAACTGTTGTGTGAATCGTTCATAGATGTGCTTTTTCACTAGCATCTTGCTGCATACTTCTTAGGTTTTCCTTTTTTTCTGGTTTTAAACAGCTTACCTCCTCCAGATTTTACCCTAAAAGTCATATTCCCAAATTCCTAATAAAACTTTTTGGACTGATACGGATAAAATGCTGGTAAGAGGTAAACACACTTTTGGTGCTCACATACCATGATTTTTTTTTTCTCTGTTTATAGCTGAATTACTTCTTAATAATAACTTTGATTCTAAGTCACCCACTGGTAGTCACAATACGAGATCAAAAGTGAAAGGGAGGCTTGTAATACATTAGTCATGAGTTATACTATTCATTTACATTATTGGTCATGAAATGTCTGATTTTGAATCTTCACTATTAAATTAAGTTAAAATTTCTTAAGAGACTATGAGGAAGAAAGCTTAAATATTGATATTCAATTGTTTATTTTACTACTTAGCGAGTTGAATGAAATATGGTAAAACCTTAAAGCTTGAAAGAGTGGCAATAAATCAAGCAGTACTGTAAAATGCTATCTAACAACCATAACAGAAATAATCAGGAAAACTTTTTCAAGAATAAGATCCCAAAGTTTGTGTCTACATTTTTTCCATGTCTCAATTTTTCTAAAGTCCTAAGCTAGCAGTTTCCAGTTAAATCAATCACATGCCTAATTGTTGGCCTGTATGCCTTTTAGCATGTGCCAAACTTGAATAGCAGAGGGGAAAGGGGATGGCTCCAGGAAAGTCCAAACAAGACAATTTCATTTTCTTTCCCTTTGCAGTCCCTGTGGTGTTCTGCACTATATGCAGATTTATGTTAAAATACTGATATTCATTGTTTGTTTCAACTACAAACATGTCAATTGAAATGATATTTTCTGCATGATTAAGGGAACCACTTTGCTTATCCCAGCAATCTCAAAGTCCTAAAGGTGAAAAAAAAAAAAAAAAAAAAATCCATCTCAGTGTGATTAAGCAGAGAAGCTGATTCCACAGAGGAAGATGTATTTAATTGCCATTCTCCAGCCTCTGGGCTGGAGACATCTTGCTCTAAAGTTATGTCATTTATGATGTTGACAGTATAGCCTAATCAGAGATCCTGAAGACTAGATTGGCACAGAAAAGCAGGACTACACACAAAATGATGCACAAGCAAAGCCACCTTGGCCACAGGATTTCAAATACTCTTAGAGGCTTCATCTACATCTATACTAGAAATTTAAGCAGTGCCAGGAACTTTCCTGGGCACCATGGTTATCTGTGTGCTTGTAGTGTGAGAACAGTCTCCAGGACACTTTTGGGTCTGATACAAACGACAGTAACCCAAACAATCCCTGGGCATGGTTAAGGAGTTAGCGTAGACTAGGGGCTATTCCCAGTAAGTAATTTACATGAGGCCAAGCAGTTTTGGAAGTGGTCTTGATGTTACAGACACAGTTCCATGCCAGATTGCCTCAGTGCCAGAGATGACATCCTGGTCCCATTTACTTTCCTAATACAGACATAGCCCTCGTGCTCGTTAGCTATACCCACTAGCTGTGACCACAGCTGTTCTGTGATGTGTCCTAACTTAGAAATAGTAACAGCTCTAAATAAAGGTGTAGAATGTGAAAGGATTTTCTATTATGGATTAACTAGAAAACATGCGTTGATTGGTTTTTTTCTTCTATTATTCTCATTTTTAAAACAAAAGTCTTTGTCTTTATTTATTAAATTAGCTTCTTTAGGACAATTTTTCTCATGAAAGTCTGTTCACTGGTTAGTCAATTTCATGATTTTCTCAAATTTAGCTAAGCATACCTGGAAATACCGGACACTGCACAGGATTTTAAAACATATGAAAGCAAAAGGATACAGTTGCCATGACTTTAAAAAATGACTAGCAATTTCTGTTAATATTACTTGGAGCACTTACCCTAAATGCCAGAAAGATTATGTTTTCTGAAATTCAGATCTATCGAGCTACATAATAATAATAATAATAATAATAATAAAAAGGTACTGTACTCAAAAAAAACCCAAAACCCAAAACCAAAACAAATCGAACAGGACAATTAGAAAATAATGGTCGAAGTCCTACTTTTGTACTGAAGTTGACAAACTACAGACAGCTTTTATTCCCTAATGTGAAACCATTATCATAGAGCTGGAGATAACACTTCTCATTCTAGCACTGACATAACTTCATGTCATGGCAAACAGCTCCCTCTGCATCAGAATCAGGCATGACAAAGACAGAAAAAAGGGTTTCAAACTGTTCAATATGAAACCCGGTTCTTTCTGGACATGGTGAACTGCCAGCTATTATGCTGAACAGATAGGTATTGTTTTCCCATGAAGGTTGATTTACAGAATAAGAATGAATGACTGCTCTTTTTTCTCCTTGAAAGGACATATTTGCACGCAGACAGTTATCCTTTTATGGTCATGTTGAACTCAGGAGGAAAGGGCAAAGTGCTAGTCTGAATCCTGCCATAAAACCGCCACTTGAGGCAAAATTTAATGGTGTTTATCATGCTAATTACAAATTTGATATTTTTTCTTTTGTATGGATGAAAAAATCCAGAGCAGGATTAATTTGCAAAATGCATACTTGTTACTTTACACTGTGCAAAATTGTTTCAGTACATTAGGCAGATGTTTTAAACAAGTGGCAAACAATGCGTTCCACTCTAAGAACCGGAATCTTCATAGCTATACAGGGGAGAAGAAAAATCCCATAGAAAGGGATGCTTTATGACTTCCTGCCATTCTCTGATGTCTCCGAACACGAAGCCCTGATGTAGAGGGACATTCCCAGGGCTGAAGGAGGTAGAGCTGCGGGAAACACTCCTGTAGTCACTTTGGTGACACTATCGTCCATGAGTGTTTTATGTTATGCTGCCATAGCTTAACTTTCACACTACTGACAAAGCCAGCTTCATTCTGTTTGGGATATGCAGGCATCTCCTCTTGGGTTGCCAGTTTTGTCCTGCCACACACATATTAAACAGGAATGTAAGACAAATTATACTCAGAGATGTCTAATTTCTCACACATTTCTTTCGAAAGTATCTTTGAAAACAGGAAGGGAAAAGCTACAGGAACTCACAGAGACCCCTTCTTTAAAGTAAAAAAAATACAACTTTTATCTATCTGATGACTGAGGCTGGCAAAATGGGAATAAGGAAGTGTTTCTGAAGATTTTCTTAATCATTCAAGTAATTTAAAGATACAATTAGATGTGTTATCTGCAATATTTTTATTATTAAAAAAATCATTATTAATACAACTGCAGAGGCCAGTACTGTAAGTCACTATTGCCCTTTCTTATTATTCTCAACTTTTCCTCACAGTTGGTTGACTTTTGCTTAAGACCTTGCCTTCTGCTCCTAGTACCACTGGAAACAACGTGTCATGGAAACCCCTACAGTCCACTGTGTATGTTCCTTCTGTGGAGCAGGTTATTAATCTAAGATATTGGACGGTCATATCTCTTGTGGTTCCTCCCACTGCTTACAGCCATAATGGCAACACATTGCAAACAGAAGGTTGGTGTAGCCTGTTACTCAGGGATCCCTCTAATGTGAGGAAATTACCAAGGGGAGAGGTGGAGAGCCTAGATAGATCTGAATCAGCTCCTTCCCTTCCATTCTGTCTCCCCAGCTGAAGCATTTTGAAAACAAGGCAACAGTCTGGCAGTTGTTGCACCCCTTTGATCCACAGCTTCTGAAACATATCTTTCGGCCAGATACAACTAGGAGAGTCTCTGAGGCTAATCAAACTTGTGTTGCAAGTCTTAATTCTGCATAAAGATGATGGCATTGTACTGCATCTCTCTCCTTCCTAGCTCTCTGAAGTTTAAATGTAATTCAATTTTGTAGTGGTAGAAAGCTAGAAGTGCCACTCAGAGGGACTGGTCACTACTCATTCCGTTTTTCCAAATTAAAAAGTCTGTCTAGCAGTAACCTTTTATCCTATGCTAATAGGTACGTTGAGACAACTTCTTGTCTGCATGGAACAGTACTCCCAAACTGATCAAATATGTTTGCTCCAAAAATGGACAATAATCCATGCATCTCCTGTGATATTTTCCTTAGCAAAGGAATGGAAGATACTGAAGGGCACAGTCATAAATTTACCACAGATTCCATTTACAGTGTGAAAGAAAAGATACCATCCCTCATGGTGAAACCAAAATAAGAATATAGAGTAAGCATAAAGGTGCAGAGTAGGATGATGGAGGACATCTGTAAACTGTCTCTTATCCCCAAAGCATCCACTTCCTGTGGTATTCATGCCAGAAGCCTTTCTGGCTGTGTCTGCTCTTCCCCTTGTAATCCTTCTTCCCTAACTGAGAATTCTTCTGTTCATGCATTCCAGGACTATTTTGCCTTCCATCAGGCTCTGCTTTGCTCCACCTTTCCCTTAGTCCCCCAATTATTGATGATGATGCTGTCTGTCAAATATGATCAAAAGAAATCTCGACATACTGCTTTCTTGCAACCTCGTCTTTTTTTCTTTTTTCTTTTTTCTTTTTCTTTTTCTTTTTTCTCTCTCTCTTTTTTTTTTTTTTTCCCCTCCTTAAAACTGGCTCTGTTCTTGGCTGAGGAATCTTCCTCCACATCCTCACTTATGCTTCCAGTCTGTAATGGATCTTTGTCAACTTTGAATCATTGGTGAAACACTGCGTTTTCTTCTCTGTCCCTTTCTTTGTTTTTCCCTACCAGGATTTGACAACATATTACAGTTGCCCAGTATTCTCTTCTGAATGTTCTCAGAGTCTCTCAATGTCAACCAGGATGGCTGGATGTGAGTGTTTGCAACATAGGTGTTTACATCTGAGCCACTCACTCTCAGGCTTCCCAGAATTTCCACCAAACAGGATACAATTTATCTCAGCCTAAAGTAGACACCTACATTTTGTCACATGAATCATACCCTAAAATCTACTGACTGTGCTAACAAAAATTCTGTTGACTGTGATGGAAGCCTACACGCCAGCTCAGATGTAGAAACCTGTGTTGTAGCCCTTAAAGTTAGCTGTGACAAACACCACTCTCAGACTTGCTCCTTTTTTCCCTTTACAACAAACAGCTTTTTAATCAAGGGAAAAGTCATGGCAGGATTGATGCTGGACTTTCCCAGGCTGATGTCCTGTGCTGAAGGCAATATAAACTGAAGGCAAGCTTAATATAGCTATGATATTATCTTCCTTGCCTGACTGTCCTTGAAAGTGTGAAATGCAGCTCTTTCATTTAGCATAACTACTTTTTCAAAAATAGTATGTGGGTCATGAACTCCAGTAGCTCAATTTGAACAGAGTCATTGTTCTTTCATTTTCGTACTTGATGTTTTCTTCTGGCAGACACCTCTCATGTGTCAGATACCATAAATGACATACAGTAGGTACCAAGCCACGAAGGTGGTAACCTCATGATTCTCCACACTGTTCTGCCCCTGTCCTGCTTCATCACCTCAGTACTGCATATTAAGTTGATGAGGTTGTCTCCCAAATGCAACTGTGGAAGCCTTTCTCCCAGGCTGGAGTCACTGGACATTTTTCCATAAATATTATAGAGGTCAGCTTTTCACTGGCAGGCTTAATGTGTCTTATTAAAATTTATCTTTTCTGGCTTCGTGATGTAAATTTAATTTATTTACTAAGGTGGTTCACTGGCTTAAGAAAATTTTATTTTCAAGGCACACACTGATACTATTTTTTCTAAGTGCACACAGAAATAAATCTGAGGACCTCAAACAAGATTTCCCAGGAGTTCTAGAAGCTTCATTTCCATGCTTTGCTCTTTTGCCTGATTTTGATATCTTGTAACAGAAAGTCTGTGTGTCTTGTGAAAAATGGAAATGAGATGGAAATATTCAAAAGCATGGTGAGCAAATGAACATATGAAGCAGTAGGGCATTTATAGAATGGCAGCGATCCAGAGATTCCTAGGGCAGTCATGTTAGTTTATAAAAGTCTTCATGCAGTTTGGTCATAAACTACAATGCCTCACCATGGAAAGCTGGTTAGCATGGAAGTAGCCCTCACCCCTTACATGGGGTCTGACTCTTAAATACTTAAAACCTTTTCTTCTTCATTAAAAAGAAATGTATCAGCAAGGAACAGAAAAGACAGCAGAACAACAACTGACAGCAGCAAGAGCAGTGCTGAAAGCCCTCAACAGCTGCCTGCAAAAAGAGGGGGCAGTGGCCAGAGCAGTACGGAGCTGAGCTGCCGCAGGAGCACACAGCAGCGCGAGCACAGACAGAGAAGGCACTTACAATACAACACAAACAGCATGAGGAGCCAGCTAACAATGCTGATCAGTAGCTCAATGAACGCTGATGTCAGACACACAGCAGCAAGGCCAGCAGAGAAATTGGAGGGTTTGATACGATGAAATATACCTACCCTAGAGAAAAATTCAGACCGAGTTAATTGAAAGCTACTAATCTCCAGTGAGGAAATAGGAAGGGATTGAAAATGAACGGTAGAGAGATAAAGGTAAAGTTTTGGCCAACAGGAGAGAAAACAGAATATAGGGTAATCTAGTGCACCAGAGTATTTAAACATATGCTTAAATTTTAATGTACAAGTAATTCCATTGACTTCAACATATGCTTAAATGCTTTGCTGGATCAGGGCTTTAATGTGCATTTGAATTAAACTGTAACATGATGATTTAGAAGTGAGCTCATTTCAGGTTTCACTGGCTAACCAGCGTTTTGCTTAACTGACATTTAGAGTGAGGATTTTTAATGAACCTCTAGATGCTTCAGAAAGCAATTAGGCTGTCATTCAGTAATGGCATTTTTCTCTCTAAAAAATAATTCCCCATTCCAGATTAATATGTTCCAGATTAATGTTGGAGGACATCATGCTGCTGGTGCATGATTATAGCTAAGACATATATAACATATATATATGTTATTTATATATATATGTATTTTTTTTACATGTAGTTTATTTCCAGCCCCTTCTTCTACCTTCTAGATGCTTATCAAGAAGGGTTGAAAGTTCATGTAACAGTGCATACCTCTGTTTAATATTCCATATTGGTATATATGCAACAGAGTTAAAGGAGACTGGAAAGGAAAGAATCATCAAGAAATGAAACAGAACTCAAGATAAGACAACTGTAATAAACTCCTTCAGAAGAGTTAAGATAGTGGCTGGACCATTCCTGAGGAGATTCTGAATTTCAACATTCAGAGTAGTGTGGTTCACCAGCTGGCATTGGTGACATCAGCTAGAGAGAACTTTGGCTGCGGTATTTTTACTGATCTCTCTCCCCTCTCTCCTTCTTTGCCAACAATTTGTTGCCAAAAGCAACTGGCTGTTTTAGCTACATCTGGGAGCAAAACTAGACTTGATACTAAAACCATAAGAAGACCATAAAACCATAAGAAGACCAATGAAAATAACCAGCTGGAATTCATCCATGGGAGGCTGCAATTATTGTATGCGGTTTTATAATGCATTGTTTAGTATTAAGCATGCTAGCCCCAGGAAGGAAAGAAGGAGCGTGCAAGTGTGCTGTCAACAGAGTCTGATACACAACCAGCGCACATACTGGGACAGGAACAAGCAGGCCTAATTCTCCAGCCTGAAGTGGAAATAAACTGAAGCAGATAAAATAAATTGTTGAGCTAATGTAGGGAAACACATGGCTAGATATGTGGTTAGGCGTATTTGTGGCATTAAACCATTTTCCCCTGAGGCAATCTTTCTGATGGCAATTAACATGGCCGGTGTTTTGACAATGCTGCTTTTTCGAGCGAGTCTAATCAGGCCAGTGCTCAGTTCCTGAAGGAAAATGGATAACAGGTGCTAAGTCCAGCTGGGATGGTTGAATTAGCCTGGCTGGCAGAAGAAGACCGTAGCCTAATGTTCACCGGAAGAGCAGTTGGGCTACGTGGCTCAGCTCAGAACGCAGAGCTGGGAACCAAACCTGATGTTGAAGGAAAGACTGCACTGAAGTTCACTATGGATCTGTGCCTATGATATTTAATCAGAAGTGAGGGGAGTGAAAATAACAAGTAGCAGGAGAGTACAGTCATTTATAAGATTCATCATTTCAGGAAAAAAGCCAATAAAATTTGGGGGGGAAAAAATGGGCATTAGTAGCACAGTAAAACACCTTCTTCAAAAGTTATACCCATTTAGAGCCCTCTGCCATTTCATTTATATATTTATTATCTATTTCTCTTCTTAACCCTTTGTTTAAAAAATTAGCACATCATTATACCCACCTCATTTCAGGAAAAACCTTTAATCCTGTGCTTAAGTCTCACCGGCTACGAAGAGATATCCACAAATTTCCAACGAAGCACTACTCCTGTCAAGGGGACTTGATTTATGTTGCTGTGCCACTGATCCTTATTTTAACTCCCTGTGAGAGTAGCGGACCCCTAGGTGTTGCCACGTCTAAGGAGGTGGAAGCACTGTATGGAGCCAGCATGGTGTTCTTCCCAGGGTAACGACACCTGCCCACCATCACTGCTCTAACACAGCTGTACGGCACCTGGGGCTCAGATATTATCTCCACAGAGCAATGCATTATACATGCAACATAAACTTAGTGATGGACAGAGAGCTTCTGGGAGGAGTTCTATCACATGTGGTGCTGCATGTAGCTGATTGGTGATAGCCACACCGAATCCTTGGATTTCGATAGCACTTATACCACCTACAGGATTGAAAGATGACGATTTGTCTGTCCTATGTTTGTATCATATCCCATGCTGCAACGTTAATGCTTCAGTGGCTAGGCAGGATTTGCTTCTCTCTGCCTTTAGGGCATAGTTCAGTTTCTTTAAAGTAGTATTCTCTTTCTCAGAAGCTCTGGAAGTTGGCCATAGCCATACAGTGTAGACAGGGTGTGCTGATACTGCTAGTGCATTACATTCATGCGGGTGCAATGTAAGTGTCCTGTTGTGATTTCCAGAATTAAGCCAAACTGAGAACTAAGGGTCAGGTGAGGCTTTTTTTCTCAGTCAAATTGCCAGGGGTCATAAAGAGGTTTGTTTCTTTTTCTCTTTAGTCTGACCATGGTCACTTTCTAAGATCATCTGGCAATGTGGTACCTTCCTTTGATTTCTCCTGCTCTCCTCCTTCAGCACATTACACTGGATAAAAAACTGGCTGGATAGCCAGGCCCGAAGAGTTGTGGTGAATGGAGTTAAATCCAGCTGGCGGCTGATCACAAGTGGTGTTCCCCAGGGCTCAGCACTCGGGCCAGTTCTCTTTAATATCTTTATCAATGATCTGGACAAGGGGATCAAGTGCACCCTCAGTAAGCTTGCAGATGACACCAAGTTGGGTGGGAGTGTTGATCTGCTGGAGGGCAGGAAGGCTCTGCAGAGGGATCTGCACAGGCTGGATCCATGGGCCAAGGCCAACGGAATGGAGTTCAGCAAGGCTCAGTTCCAGGTCCTGCACTTAGGTCACAACAAGGTCTTTTCCAACCCAAATGATTCTATGATTCTATGATTACAGTTGTTACTTTTAAGTCCTTCAATGCAGGTGCTAAATTTGTTGCAGGCTGCTGATCGGTGTTATTTAGTGGTAGTATTTGGAGCAGAAATTCTGTGAAACCTGCAAAGATAGATATCTATTTCATTACTGTATGTGGTTTTACAGGTCTTGACACAATAACTAGGTGGTGCCTCTAAGTCACACATTCATACATCTTTATATTTAGCAGAATTATCTGCCAATCTATCTTACATTGAGATATGTCTTCTGAAACAAGCTGCTTCATTTATGTCTTCTTGCAAGATTAGTAGAAGTAGAGGAATCAAGTTATGTTTTGCTGAGCAAATCTTGAGACTTTTCAGTGGAATGCAAAAAATTTCTTCTCAGTCCTTGGAGATTGCCACCAACTGAAACTACAGAATAGTTTCTTTCTTGGAAAAGAAAAAAATCTGTCTGCCTCAGTTCATTCTGTTACTGGTGATCTAAAAGGGAAATAAAGCTACATTCTCAGCCCTGATTATTAGTAGTGGCTTGGACGGTGTTATAGGCAGAACTGGTGATTCACAAGGTACCATCTCAGGGACCCCACAGTGCAAGAGTGCAGATAGCATAGAATATTCCTGATGGCATCAAAGTGCTGTGAAGACAATGGACACCTCTCAGAAGACCTTTGAAAAAACTGCCTCCACCCCTTAACTACAAACAGCACAGCATAGCTTAGCATTAAGCAAGGAACTAAAAATGAAAACTGATTTTTCCAGATCTTAAAGAAGTTTTCAGTATGTCATGTACATAGGAGTATGTCCTCTGAGACTTTTTTTTTACCTCTGGTCCCTCAAAGTCCCACCACAGCTTTGATCATCACTCTTTTTCCAGAATCTGTACTATATTTGTTGCAGTGATGACACACTGCCTCTTCTGTGTTGGACAATTTGTTTCAGCTTGTAAATCCTGAGTTTAGGGAAAATTCAGGCAGAAATAGGGAGAAAATAAGACACTAGTCTTTCAATAGCTGTCTATACCTACTAGTAATCTTAAAAAAAAAAAAAAAAAAAAAAGACACAAATGCTTACATCTTGGATTGATGATTACAGGTTTTTGCAAGTATCTATTTCTCATGGCAGAATACCCAGAAAGGTTGGATATGGGAAGGAACTCGCAAGACAGGTTTTTATGAAAGGTGTAAAAATGCTTCCTTCCCTGAAGTGCTCACAAATATCACAGTAAAACATGTTGACAAGTTGGACAGGACAATATTTATACTAGTGTGATAAAAATAAAGCTTATCAAGTGCTATAAAGCCAGGTTCACACTTCTTGGAGAAGAGAATTTAAAGACAATGTGAGTGGAACCGATCAATGAGGGCTTCTGTTCAGAATCAGCTCAAAAGGAAGGGTACTGCAATGGCTTTTATTCCCCAAGTTAGGAAACTGCCAAAATAGCATCCTTTTTTTTTTTTTTTCCCCTAATGTTGTCCACAACAACAACACAGCCATTTTAAATTACTTCAAGCCATTGTAAAAGCTCTATCAAGATGTCCAAAATCATCTTCGCCAAACAGCTTTCAGCTGCTCTTTTGGAGTCATAACACCACTATACAGGTGAAAAGTTCTAAATCCTGCTTGTGCTCCTGTGAGTCATGCAGTGCTTCAAAGTGTTTATTTTTCTGAGAAAGTATTTCAATTTGCCACTTGCAGTTAAGACATGTTTACCACCAAATTGTTGAAGCCAGAATTGAGTTTCTCCAACTGCTAATTTTCCTAGCAAATCTAATCATGAAATTAAAACTGTCACCAATACAATGCAGATTTTCGCTGTGCTAAAGATTTCTTCACAGTATTTGCTGTTAAAACATTGCAGAGCCACTAGATGTTTTATTGAATTTTTTGAAAAATCACACTAAGCAAAGACAAAGACCTTAGTCTTAATCTTTAAAACTAGTAATTTCAGCTGTTGAATTAAAAAAAATATTTTGAGGAATGCCAGGCTTTTTTAATAATAACCCACAACATGCAGGTCAGAAACAGCTTTATATATTTGCTAGAAAATGTCCATGCTGTCAAAAAGGAAAAAATTGCATAGAATGTTAATGGCCGTGAAAGCTAACAGTGGGATTTCTTTAAATGCAGCTGTCTAAAAATTCAGAGACTAGGCTAATGGACCCTTTTCTCTGTACTTCTGGGTGACAAGTGACTCCTTTTACTGCACAATGTAGTTAGCTATAAATCATGCCAAATGATTAGCAGCGCCCAGCGCTTGGACCACTGATGTTAGACAGGTGACTCACTTTGCCTGTAGGACACACACCTCTCCATGTTCTAATGACACAAAACTGTGCTGTTCTAGCAGTAAAACACACAATTTAAGTGTTTGTCATAAGACACCTAGTTGCTCCTGCCTGGGTCAATGTAAAGTCTCCAGTGTACTCATGAGCAAGGTAGAGGCTAAGCAACACAAAAAGCATAGAGTATAGAAATGAGTTTTGCATATCAGTTGATGTAAAATGCCCATGGTGGCAAAGGCATTCACATTAATCATGAGATTTTCATTCCCTGCATCTCCTGAGGGTGCAGATATTCAGTCTCTGAGCAGTAAGACGTTAAAGGGGAAGATGCTGAAGGGTTCTGGAATCTCTGTTCTTTCCTAACCAGCATTTTCCTGTTCCGGACAATCTTTTACCAACTCCATTAGCCACAAAGCATTCCTTGCAACTACTGCTATTTTGTTTTGTTTTTCTAAGTCAACAGAAGAAGAAATAAATAACATGAGCAAATGTATTTCTCCACTTACTTGATTTGGAAGTTTTCTAGGTCACATCTGCTCCCATCGGCTTCTACCATGTTCTGATACTAAACCATCTGGGAGGTATTGAGGAAGATATCCACAAAGGAATTCTTACAGAGAAATATCATAAAGTGGGTCGACTCATTAAACCTCTTAAGTTGAAAACTAAGCAGAAATTGGCATATATGATAGGAGAAGCATGGAATATGCTGCGATGAGTGGCACTGCATCAGACAGTGGACCTGAAGGTGGGAGTGTGCAGAAACTATAGTTTGGAGCCTCCTGCAAGTAATTACATTGATTCACAGGCGTGGGGTACATGGTTTCTAATTATTTCTTATATCTCATGGGCTTTCAGTTCAAACTGTTGACTCAGCCTCCACTTTCTCTCTTTTGTAGATACAATTTGAAAAGTTTTTTTTTCTTGCTACCTACAAGGTAGATGGATATTCACAGTAAACTAACATTTAAATCTGTCATCCTTGTCACAGCCAACACTAACAGTTATGCAACAGCAAATGCACCTTTTACATTCAATAACAATGGTACTGTTTAATTCCCAGGACTTGCTAAGTATTTAAAATACAAGACAACTGAGAGTATTGACAAATATGACAATACTCATATGTACCTTTTTTTACATATAGAAAGACTGAAGTTAAAGAAGAAAATATATAAGTATTACCATGTAAACTTGTTCCATGTTTTCAACAGCCATCAATCTGAAATGCCAATCTGAAGTGTATTGTTGGAAATCAAGAAACAAAGCCAAGCCACATAAAATTTTGAATGTATTAGGACTTAAACTAAAATACTATTTGCAGTTCAAATACTCTCATAGTAATCCTTATTTACCATGCATCTTCAATAATAGAAAACGAAAGAAGAATGCCATTATATTAGGTACCAAATACATCAAGAGATGGTATTGTATTGTGATTTCTGTAACATTTTGGAAAAAGTGATGTCTGTAATCTTATTTTTTCAAAAGGTCATTGTGATATGGGGCTAGAGACGGATGTAAAAGAAAATGACTTTTTTACAGCAAAAATTAGGTGTAAATTATAAGGTGGGAGCACTGCCACCAAGTGGAAATAAGAGCTGTGTCAATTCACATCAGAGGTCCATCTCATTCTTTAATGTTTCCACCAGTCAGCATGTTTCAAAAGCTAGTCCAAGTTTCAGACAACTGCAGACTATACCTTGGGGTATAACTGCGAACAGACTATCCCTTGGGCAATAGATAAGGGATATGGGATTTCCCAATATTCTGTCAATAGGGAGTTTATTTGCCTATGTATTACAGTACACACACACACACACATATATATAAAACCTTAACTGCCTTTCATTATCTGCATAATTAGTTTTAAAATCATGCTCATTTCTTGGTCTTTATTTCTTGCAGCAGTGAGTTGCTCTGATTAGGTATTAAGCATGTTAAATAATACTTTTGACCAATTTTCATCTGCCTCTCCTTTCAACTTCATTGATTCCCCCTTCTTGCATTAGGAAAATGCTCACAACATATAATAGAATATTCTTTCTAATTTACATTAATTGCTACATAGGTCAGAAGTCAATTGCATTTGTTAGAATACTGTCCATTCACATTGTTAGAAATGTTTTTGCTCATGTTCATCTGTAGACCTTTTGGGTTCTAATTAAAATAATTTGGTATCATGTATATTACTGTACTGTGTTCTCCTACAGATTTTTGGTCATCTCGGACAAGTGACCTACTCTGCTAAATTCATTTCTTCTGCTAGCATTCATCCTTCATAAAATGGGGATACAATTTTTCCCATATCACCATGGGTGATGCCAGGATAAAATTTCTAAGTGCAGTGAAATGTTGAGGGCCCTTTTAGTAGGTAAGGATTTGGAAAATCACTTGAATAAAATCAACCAATTAAGATAGGTATTCAGGGGAGAGAAAGAGAGTACTCTCATAGAGTTCAAAATAATTTTCCTTATCAAACTCGTTAAATTCTTTCCCCATGAAGCCAGGACTGTAAAAATAGAGACTATTATCTAAATTAGTTTTTATAAAATCATCAGAAAGTAACATTGATATGTTCAGAAGCACAGTGGTATTTTCTTGCTTAAAACCAAAATAACACACCTCACTGAAACATTTTGTATATGTCTAAACTGTGATGGTGTGTCAGTTCTGGCCTGTTCAGAGTTCATTCACCCATGTGTACAGGGCTCGTTCCCTGCAGGTTGATCTACTCATTTCGTGTTAAAAGAAAGGTCACTCTACACATGCACAGAAGTAATCCCTTTTTTGCAGGATCTGTTGATTCAGATAACTGCATATAACAGAGACCTGAAATATTGGAGTAGATTACTTCTTTTTTTTTTTACCCTCACAAATCTTGTAAGTTTTAGTTGCAAGGAAAGCAGAGACTGCAGATTCGTCTGCTGAGTAGAGTTGTTCTGTGAAACTTTTCCTCCATTAACTCTGCATATGGAGGGAAAATAACCCTCCCATCACCTTAACTATCTGTGTTAGAGGAAGTAAGGTGGTGGAAATTTCTCCAATATGGAACTAAAGGCATCACGAAGGAATCATTTTCTTTGTATGCATAAGGAATATGGCTAAACAGTTACTTTTGTATGTAATTAGAAATGACTTTAAGGGATAGACATTGCATTTAATTTTTCCCTTAATTTTTTTCAAACATTCCTTCTAACTAGAGCTTTCCTTGGAAAATGAGTTTATTGCTTAAAAAGTGAATCAATTGAATGAATGTGAAAGCAATCCTGCTTCTAAAGCTACAGTGTTTGTACCACTTTTCCACCTAGTAGAGGTTGACCCGTACTTAGGAATTTAACACAAGAAGTCATACAATATTTTTCCCTGGTAGTCCTCCATTTTCAGGGGACCTGTAATCACTTGAGAATTTCAGACTAAACAGGGAAGTATAAAAACACAAGTCTCAAAGACCACAGACTTCAAAGTACCTAGGATGGGGTATTTTTAGCATGAGTTCTAAGTATATGTGATAGTTATTATTCCTAACGGTTTCAGATATTTGCAAAAGTGGAACTGGGAATGACCCTAAGAGATTCCTTCCTTCTACTTCAGGACTGGATCAGCTATGCCTACAACACTCCTGATGGGGGTTCTTAAAAATGAACAATGAGGAATATTCCCCATATTCCCCTTGTCAGCCAGCCAGGTCTTTGCTGATCTTGCCATTAGAAAATTTTTCATATTGCGTAAGCTAGATTAGTAAACATTATATCTTGTCCTATTCGACACCAGGCGTTGTCAACAAATTAGTTCTTTGCAGATGATATTTTAAATCCTTGAAAACTAGTATCATTTTTCAGGTTAATCTTATTTTGTCTAAACAGCCCTAGTCTCTTCAGTTCCTTCTCAGAGGTGGTGTTTGTTAGATCTCAGCATTTAATATCTTTGTCGGAGACACAGACAGTGCAACCGAGTCCACCCTCAGCAAGTTTGCTGACAACACCAAGCTGTGTGGTGCGGTCAACACCCTGGAGGAAAGGAATGCCATCCAGAGAGACCTGGACGGGCTGGAGAGGTGGGCCCATTCTATGATACTATATCATTGGTGCTCTGCCCAGGACTCTCAGTTGACATGTATCTGGACACAGAGCTCTAGCAGAGGTCTAACACTGCTGGGCAGAGCAGGTTAACATTGTATACTGAATCTATTTAATGTGCTTTGAGTGCTACCCCATTTGTTTGCTGTCTTGATAGCAACATGGTTCTGTTAAACCGTGGTCAGTCTGTTCTGAGACTAGATTTGAAAGGATCCTTAGATACTTTGCCTGAACGTTTACTTGCTTTATTGTTCTCATTCCTGATATTGTCATTGATTTTTCCTGAGAGTAGAATTTGGACCTTATTTTCTCTGAATTGAATTACATTACCTTTTTTCCTACATAATTTTTCTGATTGTTGGGATATACTGATTTCTAGTTCTGCACCATTCTCACATCTGTCTCAGATCAGGGTCAAGGGCAGATTTCATAAGAATTTTTTCCATTCTGTGTTCCAAGATACTAATGAAAACGTCGAGGGCAGGTGTCTCTGTATCCCTCCTTACTGAGCTTTTCTTCTTCCGTAGAGCTTGAGTACATTCTGTAGCCCCACAGTCTCCAGTCTCTTGGAAGGAAAGACAAACAAGAGGTATATGTTTCAGCTCAAAACTGTTACATTTCTTACCATCAATCTGTCATGCACTTTTCCAATCTAAAAATGCTGTCACTTAAATACAAAATATGCACTCCATATTGTTATCAAGTTCAGTATGCTTTTCCAACTTGCACATGCTTCTCTTTTTATTTGGGAGTATTAGGGAATTTTTTTTTTTTTTTTAGATTCCCACCAGGGAATTCTATTGTGTAGGCAGATTTTAAATATTCCCAAAGTTTTCAATTTTTAGATCCACTGGAAATGGGTGTCTATTTTCATATAGTAATAATTTCAATAAATTATTAGCAGATTTTTTGAAAATGCACATGTAAATATGTGAATGTAACCAAATTTCCACACACTGAGTTTTTTCTGAATGTACATAGATATCTTACTATACTGTGGTTTAGGATCTTAAACTTCAGTTTTAGAGGTAAATCTAACTCTCCTTTTATTGTAAGAATTTCACTTTATGCTAAATCTTAATTAGATTCTTTGTCATGAAAAATTAACAATCATGAACTGCATAGTTTTCACATTTCTCTTGCATTCACAACCCTACATGCATATTACAATTTTTGATTTTTTAGGAGGCAGTAACTATCCTATTAATATTACATTAAACATGCGTATCTTACAAGCTTTTAGAAACACATTACTGTTCATTGTACTTGGGCAATGGACTCCAGGGGCACATGCAGAAAATGAGCATGTCTTCAGTATGGTTTTGTTGTTCTCAACCACAAGCTTGTTTTCAAGGAAATAATGCTAGAACTTATTCAGGCTTGCTAAAAAGCTTCGCTTTTGCTCCTCTAAGGGAACAAGTCAAGTTTGTGGTTCACAAAAGAGATGGGTATGCATGTTGTCCAGAGTAGGGATATAAGGCTTTCGGAAAACAGCCCTATAGAAAGCCAGAGGACAGCCTAAAGGGTTGGACACCGCCTATAGCCATCAGCCATGCTGCTGAAAGGACAAAGGTGAAGAAAATTTTTTTTTCTCCATTAAGGCCAATCCCATCTCTGACATTCAGCTATCTCTCATGGTGGCTGTGTTGGATCACTGCAACCAGCTGAATGCGGTCAAGGAGAGTAACAGGCAGCACAGCATTTATGTGAATTATTATCACACTCATGCCTTTATCAAAATGGTCAGATGTGACGAGCCTCTTAGCGCTAAACTGTGTGAATTTCTCCAGGTCACATAAGACACACACACACACACATTGGAGCCCTAACCAGCCTTAGCTATCACTTCCAGTGTTGCCAGCCACTGTTTAGTTTTCAAAGAACATTTGTGGCTACAAAAACATGACTAAACAACAGAATATTTAGCAAGTGAATTTTTCCATTTTAAGCATTTTTCTTCTCTGCTTTCTTTCTGACCTCCTAATGCTATGGGCCATTTCCCAACACACTGAAATAAAGTGACACATCTTGAGGTCAGTTATGAAAGAATTCCAAGTTTCAGCATCCCCTATTCTGCTCCAGCTAACCAAAGTGTCACTTAGCAAAAAAACTTGTAGGTGTGGTGGCTGGAAGTGGCTTATCTTGAAAGTTCAATTCTTTAAATAATAACTTGTGAGATTTTGCAACCATTGTATTTCAACAATAGATTTGATGCAGAGTTAAGTCTGCTGGTGGTTTAACTCATTTCTGGATTCAGACATCATTTGTTTGGGCACTTTGCAATCAGTCACTGTGATAACTAGCCCAGATGATATAACATCATCACAGAAAAATATACATCTGAACCAAACCACAGGACTCAGCCATTCCTTGCAGAACTAGCCGTGTAGCAACTGTGTAGGCAAAGTCCATCTCAAATAACAATAGAAAGCCGTGATGTAAACACGCAAATTCAGGACACCATCAGCTGCTGCTCAGAAATTTCTAAAATCTAAAAGCTAGGTGGACACAAGTTTTCACTGACAAATACTTCTAGGTCTTCTAGGCCTTCTAGGCATATCTCTGGATACCCTTAGATCTTCCTAATTCCTTATGCTACTGAACAGGTAGCCCAAACCTCCTGACAACTGCCAGGATACTCAAAAAATTGCTAGGATTCATACTCATCTCACCTGTAGAACCCAATGTGATAGGCGTTGCCAGATCATAAACATTGAAAAGCAGCCTCCCCAAAAGGCTGAGAAAAGGTCATATTTCTCCTTCCCCTAATTTTATCAAGCATTCAGCAGGTTTATCATTGCTACAAGATGCAGAAGACAGGTTCCACTCCTGATTCCTAAATTTCCTGGTACTCAGGTGGACGCTTTTACTACTGCCAATGTTTTATTCTATGCTAACTGTAACCCAAGTGTCCCATCTTGGCTGTGACAACTCACACCACCCAGGCTGGAGACCTGTGCTCCCTTGCTTGTTCTGTCAGTTTTACCAGGAGATGCTGAAGAAACTGAAACCATATCTCAGAAGTCACCTAGGAAATCGGTGATGAAATTCAAATGGGAGAGGAAGGAATTGAAGCCAAATCTTGCACAGCCTGAGTCAATCCTCTGTCAGTGAGCTCCTAGAAGGCTCTTTTACCAGCTCTGATTTTGGCTGCTATAGCCAGCTCCAGGAAAGTATCTAGGGCGGTGCTTGCTAAGTAAAGTCAAATCTCTTTATGTGGCCTGATTTAGTTCCTAGTTCTCTGGGAGAAACGGGACCTGGGAGACACATACCTCTTTCTCATTTCTGACTGATAAACCTGAGTGGCTCATTGTTCTGGTATTTTTAAAGCAGATTTAAGCTGCAAGTTATTCCTATTTTTTACAAATGTATGCATTCACAGCAGGACCACCAAGTCCTAGGTATCTGCACTTTCAAAGACAGATTTTGGCTCAAAATTTCCACCTATTTAGATAATAATTATATATTCACACAACTGCAGAATTTCAAAGTTGTTACGTTAAGTGATGAGAATTGCAGTGTTCGGTAATGCAACACACATTTTTTTGTTGACTAGCCCTTGGTGCTTTTCCATTCCATAAATGGTCTTTTTTGATATACGTAACAACTACAGCTGCATAGCAGTTTTCTGATTAAATTAATTTCATGGGAAAATGTTTCTGAGTCCAGCATGCTTTGTCAGAAATATCTTTGTTTGACAAAAGTTGATACAGGGCAGGGCAGTTTTCCCATAGATTCCTGGACTGCCTCAGTATCCCAGCTTTTGAGACAGATCTGCCAGAAAAATGCTGCACTGAGATTAAAGCATGGTACTTCTAGTTTGCCCATTTCCAAGCCGTCTTCTGATAGCTACAGCTCCCGGAGACCTGGAGATCATGATGTCCCTTCTCTCCCCTTATTACTCTGGTGTTTTTCAGACAGACCTCCATATAGACTGCTTGAAGGCCAGGATCCAGAGGTTTCTGACACTGTAGGTCAGGGCAAACCAGCCTGTCCAGGTTTTCCCAGGGTCTGGGTGCCACAGCCCCAGCATCAATGGTATGGGTGCACTTAGCCATGCCAAAGGTCTTGGTTGATCTACCATGGATCCAGGCGTTAACCAGAACCACAAACCACATGATCCCAGGCTACTGCTTAATTAGATCATTGTTCTTCTCAAGTTTAACTCTACAAATAGCAGAAATGGGCAACTGACAGGATTTTCAATTTTAGTAAGCAGACACACAGCAATAGTCATTTCCAAAATAGTGTATCAGCATTTTCTGGCATAAAATATGCTCCAAATTTCTGGCTTGCAGGGAATTTAGGAGAGTCTTTTGTCTAGATTGTTTGTTTGTCCTGTGTCTTCAGATTAGACCAGAATAAATTGTAGAAATAAACACAACAGAAAATTTTGCCTCCTTCTAGCATCAACTCCCCGAGCTTCATCTGAAGCCTAGACTCAAATAGTTTCTCAAAACTATAAACAGGATTAACTGCTCAATTTGGATGCATTTTTAAGCGTATACAACACATTCTTTAGAGGCATTCTAAATGCCATGTTACTCAGGAAATGACAGTTACTGTTTTGCAGCATTTTAAACAGATATATATTAGAAGGTTGTGTCACTTCAAATGACAAGTGACAGTGCAATTAAAACTGCCATTTTAAAATAAATCCCTGCTACTTGAGAAAAATTACTTTCTGCACCTGTATACTTATTGTTTATAAATAATTAAAGTTAGCAATTGCACCTTCTGGAATAGTGAAAACATTTTTCTACATATAGGCTGACTGTACTCACTTGAAAGAATATGAGGTGGTTATATGTTCTGAAAACAACAAATCAGGTCCGGCATATGGAATGGTTTGTCTGGGCTGAAGGAAAAAGTACATTTAAATGTGCTATTATTTTATTTTCTATTAAAAATATAATGAATCTTAAAATGAGGTTACATTTACTATAAGGAAACTATAATTGGTAGCTTTGTTGAAAGGCATAACTTTTCCTTTTCTCCTATAATCCTGTTGTAAAATAATCCCTGTTTTGCTATTTTTATTTCCCAAATTGCAAGCTAGATTTTTTAGAGTAAAAACAAAGCAGAAGATCATATCAGTTAATAACTGCATTTTTGTAATGGCAGAGATTAAAACCTCATTGGAAAGAAAAAAGTTGCAATGTGCTCTACAGTGTTAGATGTGTTCATTTGGTGGTGAAGATGTGCAGCTCCCATCTGAAAAAAATGTGCAATCAAATTCCCATCCATATATGCTGTTCAGTGGGAAAAGAAAAAAAAATAACAAAAAAACCCCCCACAACGAACCCTAAAGCTTAACCAAAATTATCCATAGCACACATACTTTGTGATGAAAACCAAAAATGATCACAATATCATGACTGAATATTTGATTTTTAAAAAATTGTATTTTATGATAGTAGAGACAATTAATTCCAAAGGTTTTTCAAAAAGTTAATGACCTGGGACTTCACAGCACATGTATTCATTCAGGATGGTCTATTGGACAATATTCCGTTCTGCATTGCCAGGAGAAATCAGCTTGCAGTGCAACCACTCTTCCAAAGCTTCAGTAGACCACACAGAATGTGGCTACCCATCCCTACGACACAGCTAACTTAAGGGAAAGTCTTTCTGACTTGAGAATTTATTGGAGGGATCAACAACTGTTGTAGTTAAACCTAATCATATTTCTGGTGTCAGACCACTGGTGGACTGGAGCAATGTTTGTGACAAAGATGAGTATAGACTCACTGGTTTTGCTGCTTCGACTTCTAACCAGTGTATCTACTTCTGTTTTTTAGATTTAATGCAATAGCTTACTTAAAAACACTTTGAAACAGGACCCATCTTCTGCTCTGGCATTACTGCTGGTCTCTAATATACTCTGGGCTATACTCAGACTGTCTTTTGTAGGAAACCTATTGCTCAAATTGTTCCTATTCCTCTCCAAAGTCTGTAAAGCTTAAACACTATGCAGTCTGATTTGTTTAGCACTCTCTTGAACCTAAATACCAGCACAATTGCAGATGAGCCTAATAGAACCATTCGCAAAGGAATTTAATGAAAAATAAACCCAGAGAATGTCACAAGTTTATAATTGCATCTGGAGACAATAATAACAATAAAAAATGCAAAAGCACTTCTTTAAGTAGTATAAACTCTGTAGACTTGTATTTATTTCTAAAGGATTGCATGTGGTTTACTGTTGCTGGTTAGTACAGAATGAGACAGTTTTATACTAATTTATAAGTTAAGTAATTTATATATTACTTAAGGACTGAAAAGCAAAAAAAAGAGAGGAAATATTATCTTTTGATGATTTAGAGAATCAATACAGCATTTTTTCTGTTTTTTTCTCATCAGCTTATGGGGAAGCATTAATGTCATAAAATAATAAGCTGAAGGGGATGGATATAAGATTCATTATAGCTCCAAAATTGGTGGGCTCTGAGATGGCATGAAAGGAAATACAAAAACACACAAGGGAATTAGGCATGGTATTTTCTGATACTTTGAGCTGTGTGGAGGTTTTGCTAAGTAGGCGCTATTCAGATGAGTTATGCTGACAGTCACTGATCAGAAGAATCAGGAACGGAACTTTTATGATGCTAAATGTCTAATGCAGTATCATTCATGGAAGAAGCACTGGGCTAGATCTACACTTGAACAAATCACATGAGAATCTGGTGCAGTCTGAGGAAGATGGGACTCCCAAGTATATTCCACCTCAGGCATTTCTGTAAAACAACAAAATCATAGATAGTTACGGGAAAAAAATGTTGTCACCATTCTGAAAAGCAAGCGTGAGTGCTCAGTCCACTTTTATGTATCCTAAGTGGAATTCTGGAGCAGAATATGAAATCCGTCTAATTTAAAAAGATCAGTTCAGACTGATCCAGTGTGATGTCAACGAAGGTACCCTTAGCTGAAACAGTCAATCTGTTTTCCTATTACTATCTCACACTGATGCTTATTTCCCAGAATTTTACTGTTCTGATATTGCTTTGGGGATTTTTGTTTGCTTTATGTTTGGGCTGTGACAAGTACCGAGATATGATGCCCCAAACTCAGGCCAGTTGAAATGAAAAGGCTCTCGGTGTGTGTCGATTAAAAGATCTTTCAAGATTCATGGTTAGTGGGCGTACACCAAAATACAAGTACTAATATTAACTCCATCCAACAGACTCAATTACAAACAAATCAATCCCGTAGTGTGAAGAGAGTTTCTGTGCATTATAATAAACAGTTGCTGAGAAAGAGTAAAAACACGGACAAATGAGTAATCAGTATTTAGCCCAAACAGAAAAGCAGTACCATGACGAAAGAATAGGTACTAAATATCAAACTAGTGGTCAGACAAAAAAAGCCAAAACATTTTGATCAGGAAAAATGTAGTTCAAAAAGAACTACATGTGTCTGTCTAGGAGATACATAGTAGCCAAAACTGAATTCCATGTATATTGTCAAAGCATAATCACCTGCCAACCTGAACAGGTCAGCCTCTGTCTGTCACTGGGTTTAGTAGGCTCATTCTGAACAATAGTGTTTCAAGCAGCGCTGGCGTTCAGACAGTCAATGATGGTGTCTGAAATGCACGAATAGAATCCGTGAAGTATCCTGCAGTCTTGACCCTCAGTTACATTAATTCTCTCCCTGCCTGGTCCGTATCATGGATACAGATCTTTTCAGTGGTGGACACTGTAAGTGTGATGCAGAGTTCCTCAGACTTTTTTTTTTTTCTTTCTTAGTCAATATAATGTTTGCCGTGTTTCAAGACTCTCAAAGCTGTATTATCCCAAGGTGGTTCAGGGAAATGTAGCCATGTTATTTCAGTATCACTGCTCCTAGTCAGACTGCTAACTGTGACGAAATTCTGCCCCCATGCTGGAATTATTTTGTGTTCCTCTACACCGTGCTTCATCTCGGATCATGAGCCGTAATAGCATTTCACCTTGTTAATTTGTAGGGAAAACAGTAAAGATACTACTTAGGTGTTGTATAGCTAGGCAGCACAGCAAGGACAGTACAGAGGCCCAATTTCTCTGTAACCATCCCAGAGAGGAGATACATAAGATACTTTGTCAGATGGGAATGTGTATTCTTCTCCTCTTTTCCCACTTATCTGGCAAGCATGAAGGACCCAGACTCATTTCTGTCCACTGCCTACAAGTACATACATGCATGGTCTGTTGCTCAGTCCTTAGGCACACTAAGCAAACTTACACACCCTGAAAATACAAAGCATGTAATCATGGTGGGAATGCAAAAGGAAGGAACGTCCCCGACTTGAGACAGAGATCAGAAAGCCACTTTCAGCAGGCCTTCTCTTGGGGGTTCATTGTACGCTTATTTCCTTTCTTTAGGTAGCTTACAGCTAAAAGTAGTGTAACTGCTAGTGTTTGGTAACAGAAAGGTTTTCTCCTACCAACCTGTGCTATGACATTGGAAGTTCCAGAGTCAGTCTAAATTCCACTGAGCTGTCACCAACAGGTTCTCCGGAGGAGGTGACCAGTCGCAGCTGAAGCCCACAGCAGAGTCAGTAGCAGCTGACAATAAACCAGCATCAACACTCATCAATATGTATTCCTTTTCCGCAAGACTTAAATTCTGGGACAAAGTAAAACCTACAGCTCCTAGATATGAAGGTGAAGAGTACATATTCATATGCGGATAACACAGAATCTGACCACGGAGCTTTTCATCTCTTGCTCTTCTCTTCCAGCACCTTTTAGTACTTTGTTTCTTCATTTCTGGCCCAGAAAACCTGTCTAGTTAGCCACAAATGAAAATCTCACAAATGCTGCATACATGCCATGCAGCTTTATACAGATAGATTGCACCATATTTAATTCCAAAGCTTTTAAAACTGACTGCTATTCATTAGTGACTACACATTGGTACACGTCCCAGCTCGAACTGCTTAAAACCACCTGCTGGGTACTGGATTTTTTGCCGACCATCAGCATACAACTGCCATTTGTCTTCTTATGCAGTGCATTCTCCTATAATCAATTTATGGGTGAAATACTGTATATACGTATCCAAATTAATTCTTCCTCAAGATTGGTCTTCACATTCCACCATATGATTGCCAAAAGCAGTTCTGCTCACTATCATTTTCTACTGGCTAATTAATTAGAGAAAGTCACAAGAAATACCAGCTAAGTATTTTTTTGGGGGGGGGGGCTTAATGAATGAGTCTATTAATTTAAGAAGATTTAGCAATTATGCATTCTCTAATATTGATTTCCACTAAATCCTATCTGGAAATTAAGGAGATTGATAATAAAACCTTTTATTCAGTTCCACTACAATAGATCTAATGAATAAATTGGCTGCATGCACATCCTTAGAACTAGATTCATTTAGTAATAAATGGTGCAACACAAAGGAGCACATTATAATTGAAATTAAGGAAGGGGGAAAAGCAGGTGTAGGCTGAACTCAGTAATATGCTAATCAAGCACAATGCAGAAAGGAAGTTTTATGTGGCATAGATTTGTTCCTCTGGCAGTCATAGAATTTCCTTTTCAAATTTGTTTTCTTACTTTTGTGTAGCCAGCTCCTGTTTGTTGGGTAACTCAGCCTGTTGTCTCAGGATGAAAGGAATCTCATGTACACAGCAGCACACTGCGAGCTGAATTCTGCTTGGTGAAAGAGATCACAGAATTAATTTTGAGAAAAGACTCTAGTTGCTGAGAACCATTTTTTCTACTCCAGTAAAAAACAGTTTATTCCTGTTTCAGAGCCCCAGATGATGGGAATGATCCCCAAATAATGCAGAATATGCATCATGGACCTAAGAGAAAGGAGGGATTATATGAAAAAGAAACTGAAAGCAGGAAAGTTCAAATGTTCAGCCTCCTTCATCTTCCCGAATGAAAGCCATAATCAGTTCATGGAAGGCTCATACCTGTGATTATTTAACTTCAAGTGTAGCAGTCCAGTCCATTCAGGTCTTTAGGGAGTGGTCACCACCAAGCATCTCTCATAGCCCAATTGTAAATCATTCTTTTCATCGCTCTATAAACCATATATCACCTCAAACATCTGAGCAATCTTGGAGGATGGAGGTGAAACACTAAATCATCTTAACATTTCCTCTCCTCAGGTGCAGAAAACAATTTAGTTCCCTCTTGATTTCCTTCTGAGTCTTCAGTCAACAGAACTTTTTTCTTTAAATTTCTCCTTTTTGACTCACAGTGCCTGCTACCTCCTGACTGTACACAGGAAGTGCAGTTCAAATACCTAGTAGAAAAGATACTAAGGACTTGATTTAAAAACCTGTGATGTAAGTTAATTCATTTAAGACTCCCACTGATTTTAATAAACTTTTGATCAAGCGATGTGATTATTCAAATTAGCTTCTTAAATGTACTGTATAATGCATCCTAATTTGCTTTTTTGTGTTACAATTCATCTCTTCTTGCCCAAGGGAAAAAAAATACATATAAGTGAGATTCTAGCCTTTTTAGACTTATATCTGCAGAAATAAAACGGTCAACATCAGAATGAGACATCAAACACCAGAAGTGCAGAACAATGAAGAAATGATTCCCAAATCATTCATTTCCATTCTTGTTTTTACTTATTATTAAATTATTATTAATAGAACACGTCATAAGAAACTCTCTTGACAGTAATTCATTTAATGGTAATAATAAAGATTCCAATAATACTAAATGCGTAAGGACCATGTTACAACAGCACATTATGGCTTGACAGTGCACACACAAGGGCCACAAAATGTTAATGATTTGATCCTCAATGGTCACTTTGTAAAGTAAGGAAATATTATTGTCATTGTAAAGATAGCAGAGAGAAAGTAGGTCATTTTCTGGAGCACAGAGAATGTCTGTGATAGAGCCAAGCTGAGAACTTAGAGGATTTTATAAGCTCTTCCTAGGCTTCCGTCGTATAGTCACCTAGCTATATCTCTCATAATTTGATAGGCTTTAACTTTTTCAGCTCCATAAGAAAGCTATCACAATCACATCTGCAGAGCTGCATCTCACATAACTCACTTAACAAAAATATTGTAATGTACAAACAAGTAAAGGGATAACCTGCTTCCTTAAATAAACTTTGAATTACGTACATTAGCATGAGAGCTTAGAGCAGCAAATGATGTATGAGATGTGGAGAATATGAAGACAGGATCTTCTCTAGAAGTCACTCTTATTGTCCCTTTCTTTACATATTTGATCCTTTCAGCCCCATTGACATGGACGTACAGGCATGGACAGAGATTCAAGGACATGAGGAGTGGGGAAAGAAGCAGCACAGGGAAGAAATGGAAACTGCAAAGCGTGGCTGCTGAGAAAGCAAAGGCATGGTGAAAAGGAGGCTAGAAAAGATTAAAGGCTGGGATCCATGTCCCAGGACACGGAGAAGACAGAGTCCATAAAATCAAGCTTTGAACAACAGTGTTACACACACACACACCCCCCCGCCACCAACCCTCTCCGCCCACACACACACCCAATCCCCCCCCACACACACACATTATCCTCAGCTCCTGCTCCCACAGCTGCAGCTCTCTCGTGGTGTGAGGAGGAGGGATAATTCTCTCTCTTACAGTGGTTGCAGTTATTTTAAAAGGCCTCTGTAATATATTTACCCTTGCATTTGCATACACATATACCATGTGCTGCTGCTCAGTGTTACCTTTTCTACAGATCAGACATGAATATACAGTAATTCTGGGGACAATTATTTCGGTGTGATGAAGTCAACATAATAAAGCTGAAAGTGAGAGAAAACTGCCAAATTTACATCTCTGATACACCTGAAAGTAGTAATCCCAGAATAGAAATTTTAGTATTCTGCTAAGTAGCTCAACAGCTAACGAGTTGGGTAATCTCTGCTCCCTCTGCTCTTCATGTACCTGATCCAAGGCAAAACGCATATGCAGTTCTTGGAGCAGGGAACAAATCTGGCTTGTCTTTGGTGCCAGGGAATGCTCCATTAACAAGCTGCAGAATTAGGGTCCTTCTTTCTCTCAGGCTCCATAAATTCTGTGTCGCTTTCTGTGCAGAACTAGGCTTCAAGGGGGAGAAGGAAAGGTGGAGACTGGCTTCCCTACAGGTTACCGAATAATCTTGCAGCTAAGGTGCTCTGCTCCTCAAGCTGAGAATACATATCCCCCAATTTCTTGCTTAGAGTTTTGTTTATCAGGGCATGTATAATCCAATTCATGGTCCATTAGCCAGATCTGGCCCATGGCACTCTTGTGCCCAGCTTCTTCATTCACAGATATGAAGTGTAGCTGCTCGGATACTGAATTCTTCCTACATGGCTGGATAATTCATCTCCCTTGGTGAAGCTCTGCATTCGCTCAGAGACAGACCTACTGCCATGCCATATCCAAGTAAGAGGAAGCAGGAGCCAGCAGACACGTCTTCTCATGAGTACCCACATAAAGCCTGAACTGCCGCTCCCTTGGGCTCCAAGCTAACAGTGTAAAAAGCTGTTCTTCCACAGCCCCCCTTCAGATAAGGACTCTGTGCCATGAATCCTGAGTAGGAGGAGGTGTTCAGGCTAGTGGCACGTGCAGTCGTGCACCTCTCCCAAGCAGGAGATTGAGTCTCTGCTGAAGCACTTTGGCTCTGTGTACAGACAGCGGCGAGAGCTGGCACCTCTGAAACGAATTTCCTGGGAGGATTTGATACAGCACTTTGTTGGCAGTGCAGCAGTGAGTCCTGCCTTGGTATGTCACAGATAACTAAAACAGATTACAGCTGTGGAAAAGACAATTCATTTAGGAATTGAGGAACTCTGGTTTACAATTAATAACTTAACAACTAATAAATAAGTAATCTTAAATAAGGTCTGATCAGAGGAAGGAATTTTTAACATAGTTTCTTAGAAAGAACCTATCCAGAAGTCAGCCATTCTACACAGCCGAAAGTGCACCGGTTCAGTTACAAAGGTGGTATTGTAACAGGTTTAATAACGAACATTAATCATCTTACACCAGACCCATTATTATTCTCTCTTCTCCCAGGATGCCTGCTCTCCAAAAGTATTTATTTAAAAACAGGTTAGCAGAATAAGCTGTAACAATCCTTAATGTCAATAGGATTTCAATATCCCATGGCAAATTATTACAAAAGCAATTTAAAGTTAATCTCTTGACAACACTTTTGAAACACCCAATTAGAAATAATGATGATGTCTGGCTGATATTTTCCTGTTTCAGCAACAATGCTGAATTGGAAAACTGTGCTGGGTGATGCTGTGCAGGAGGTCTTTTTTTCAGAGCTGTGTGACTGCATAGAAATGTGCTTAACTGTATTGGATCCACGGACAGGGCAGTGATGAGAACTAACGTTTCATTTGAGAAAGATTTTTACCTTTTCTTTCTACCAACATGGTAGAGAAGAAATATGTCTTTTGTGAGCAATAGCATTCATTTAAACATCAGCCATAGTCACCTTTAAGTTAATTTTTCATAGGATCTTCCACTTGTGAAGAAAGACTGCTGTCTTTTATTGGTTCATGCACAAAGATTGTATTTCTTCTTTAATTTTTTTTAAGATTTAGAAAGATGCGTGCAGTCCTTCCTCCCCCAGGACTGCCAGTTACCTTTGGCTGAGGCAATCTCCCAAAAAATTTAGATTTCAATCATGTTTGGTGGAGGGCATCGTATCTGGGACTCTCACTTGACACCTGGCGTTGCGCAGCCTTCTTAAGTATACGAGTCATTGGAGTGCTGTATAGGAAGAAAGCAACAGCAGGAAAAAAAACCACTGCCAACTCATTTTTTTGTGGAGTCTACCGCAATGGGTATATGATTAATGTTTCAAAGTATGCAATTAGGATTTAATCTCTCTGAAGAATGCACAAAAGAATTCACTGGGGTTTTTAAACCTGAGTGGGTTTAGCTATGAACCGAGCAGTGTCAGAACTGCCTGCTCCTAACTGTGTTCCTTTTAGGCACACTTTCTGTGCTCTTGGTGCTTCATCACAACTCTGGAACTGCATTCAGTATTTGAATATGCCAGACGATGTATTCAAACTACATGAGACTGATTGTGAGAATAATTTCTAATATTGCTAATGCACAGTCTGGGGCAAGTTGCCTTAGGAGTTAGTCTTCAATTTAGGTATTAACACAATAAGATAATAATATGTAATTAACTATCCCACAAGCATATTGTATGGCTTACTTGGTTAATGTTTATAAGGCACACTTTGGAAATGAAAATGCTACATGCACTAAGTATTGTGCAGCATGGAAAAATGTTTGACTACTTAATTCAGATGGAATGCATGTAACACAATGAAACCATGAGTCTTGGCCAGCATGCAAAAGCCCCTTTGCCATCTTTCATTTGATATGCAAACACTGGATTAAGTTTCCTTTACTTTGGCCAAACCAGTACTCTCAGGAACCATACCGTGTCTCTCCCACAGCTGTAAAATGTTCTTCTTCTTACAGAAGAACATCAGGTGGGTTTTGGTAGTAAGATGCCAATACCTGGAAATATTTTAGATGTATTCTGGGAGTAAGAGGCTGTTCAGTGTGTTAACTGCAGAAAACTGAGAAAGAAAAATGATGTATGGTACAGACTCGCAGGTAAAACCCTTGAGATGGTCATGGAGATCTTTATTTTGCCATCCGTAACAATAAAAGAAACCTAAACCATAAGGTTCTCCACAGCAGAAGCAGCACACTTATCCCAGCCAATAAGCAGAATTGAACTCCTGATGCATGCCATTAATCACACAATATTATTGGTGACATAAATCCAAAAAGAGAGAGATTTTACAAACACACTATATAGAGATTTAGTTTGCTTATATCCCTAGCTTGTTGGGGTTTGTTTGTTGTTTTTTTGGGGGGGTCTTTTCTTTTTCTTCCCCCCTCCCCCCTCAATTTATGCTCTGGCCTCACAATAACAAATTTTAGCTGTAGATGAATCCTTAACACTGCTGAGCTTTGCGGATGTGCATTCCTTCGTGCTCACTGGTCCTTAAGCTCTATTCTGACAATGAAAGAAGCAGAGCAACATGGGATGAATGCAGATAGCAACCTGTCAGCAGCCCTCTATTATGTGCTGACATAATCTATCAGAGTTTACATGGGGGTTAGAACATGGGATAGGATAAAAGGGAGAGAAAGAACAAAGATAAGCCTGAAGGTGATAATAAAAAATGAATGTATGAATGACCCACTGCCTCCCTTGTTTTTTATCTGGTTAAAAGTACATGTTGACTTAATTAGGATAAAATCTTATTCTTTAGCATTTGGAGTCTTAACTTGTCATTGTTTTATTAAAATGCACCATGAATATTAAATAGTAGATGACTTCACCTCCCTACAGTAAGAGTGAAGCCATTTATTTTGAACTTTTGACCCTGTTTGTTTGCTTTTTATTTCATGTGTGTGTTTTCTCTGTTGACATTATTCATGATGCTGTGAGATATAATAGAGAGCTGGGATTCACCCTGAGTGGTGGTGTCTGATGTCCATTTGGAACAAATTCAAACAACCCAAGCAGTCCAGGGAAAACTCCAGCTTCCCTTGTGATCACCACCTGCCAGTAAGCCAAGCCCAGCTGCAACAGAGCATCAGAGTCTGGCAGATCTCCATCACAGGAAAAGTATGATTTTTCTCAGATTTAGTTAACTCCTTAGAGATTCTGGCAATGCTAGGAAGCTGATATGCTGCTTGGAAAACAGAAGATCCAGTATGATCAGTGTCTGAGACCAAAGCCATAGCTGACACTGCATTTCAAATTACTGTTTGAAAAATCAGGTGGTTCAGTCAATTGAACAGAGTTACTTGGTTTGAAATACAGTGATGAAAAAGTTGAATTTTCACTAGACTTTACAAAAGATGGAATTCAAATACCATGCATAGCATCACTTTCAGCCTTGATCCAGCAGACTTTTAGGTACTTATTTAACTTAATGTCTGCACTTCAGTGCAAGTGCTGCGCTGGACGAAAGCCCTAGTCAGCATATAGAGACTCTTAGAAGGTACCTGAAGGAATCGATCTCTGACACTGAGGCAGATTTTAAATGATAGCTTACTATTTTTTTTTCTTTTTGATGCCCACAAGCCGTACATTTGCACAGTCGTTTATCTCCTGGCTAGAGTAACTATAGAGTAACTAGAGTTCAAAGGGTTAAAATGTTCAATGGCTTCATGTGTTAGCTTCATTTCTACTGGCTTCTTGCAGCAATAGTGGACAATGAATGTGATTAAGCTCAGTCTGATCCCTGATGAAGGCTTGCCCACATAAATATATTGGCTGCAAACTTGGCACAGTTGGGAGACAAAAGACAAAGAGTTAGTAAAGCGTGGTTACAGTTACTGTAGGTCAGGGCTGATGTCTTCACCTGGCACTTGCTTACCTTTTCTTCCCCAGGATCTCTAGAGATTTCTTACCTACATAATCGTGTTTTCTCTCTTGTTCATGGGTATGCTCAGACACCAACAAATAAGAACGTCTTTCAGCCATAGCTTTAATAGGAATGCTTAGATGGCAGCTATTGCAGCTGATCTAAGCTTGTCAGCTATTATAGTTGCCTTTATATTGACATTCACTTTAATGGTTACTTATGCTTTGAAGTCTGAAAAAATTAAGCCAATCACCTCAGTCTTTGTCTGAAAATGCATTGTTCATGCCTCCTGCACCTGCCGACCCAGTGAGAAAAAGGCAAGCATCTTGAATTCATTTGAAATCTTATCAAAGAAATCTTAATTTAAATGCAACAATCTCCTGTTTCAGTATTACATATGTATGGCTGACTCCTAGCTATCTTGTAAGCTTCTGCAATTGAAAAAGCAAATGTTTAACTACTATCTGTGTAATTGGTTTTTTCTTACACCTCTCATACTGTGAAGTGGAAAGGGTTAGACAGTCTTTTATCCAGATGTGACATAATCAGTGCCTTACAGAGACAACCTTCCATGTGGACATTACCACCTCTTGAGATGCAGCTAATTAGCTTCTTAAAAGAAGCTATTACAGTCTACTGGATACATACAAAACAGCTTCAGAAACTACATAATAAATTCCCAGTAGACTCCTATTTGTTGCAGTAAATGATACATATTTCTCCTCTGCTTAAAATTGTGTGCAGTGTTTATACCAAAATCCCAAACATTTTCCTTTCTCTTGAGGATATGATAACTGTGTTGATGCTCTTGATTTAAAATAAACAAAAAATGGACATGCAGATTTAGATCTCTGTAGCTGGAAATTCGCAATTGCTTTACTCCAGGATAAGTGAGAGTTGCCCTTTATATGGCTGATCTTCCTGTCTCCCCTAATCTGAACCACACATTCCTGCCACCCTTTTGCATCCACACTGCATGCTAGGTTGGACCAAGAAACTAATTAGGCTGAAAACCAGCCTGGGGGATGGAGGGAGGCTGTGAGGCACAAATAGGGTATTTCTTTTCATATAATTTAGTTCCCTGAACTGGGTCACTCATTTCTTAAGTCCAACAGAAGTGCGTAGCTGGAGATGGGACAGAGGGTAGGATTGCTTATCTCATTCCATTTAGATTGGTTGCTCTCTTAACTAGATATTAAAAAATACTTCTTTTTTTGTTTGTTTGTTTTTTTGGTGGGTTGGGGTTTTTTTGTGGGTTTTGGGGTTTTTTTTGTAGCTTATGATTTTCTTAGATCCCAATTCAGCAAGGTATTTAAGTAAGCACCTAACTTTAAGTCTCATGCTGAAGTTGATGGCTAAAGCAAGTTCTGAGTATTTTTGTTTCTTGGCTGAGATTCTGAAGTGCTTGATCAGAGTCAAGGGAGCTTTTCTTCTTTGTAACAGTTTCACTGAAAATTATTTAGCCATTTTAAAGAAAATATTCATTGTTGCTAGGAAATATTGTTTGTGACCTTTTTATTAAGCAGCTACAGTACCTCAGGGAAGAAAAGAGAAGCATAAACTTGGCAAGGAGTAAAACTCCAGGTCAGATTTGTGTTTTTATTAGCCCCAGAAGAATTGGATGTGATTTAACTGAGTTATACAATATATAAAGGACTTTGTACATAGGCCGTAGAGTACATTAGACAATAAAATTGGCTTCTCCTGCTGTTCCATTAGTGGTGGCACCAGTGGATGTACAAACTGAGACTGATATGTCTTGATGCACAAGGAAGAAGAGGGAGCATTAAGGAAGATGGAGGTCTCAGAAGTGCTTTCCTAGCATAATGTAAACTAGGATGAAGTTGTAATTTCTTTCTTCATCCTCAGTGAGAGTACATGTGAGAGCTTAACATGTTGTTGTAAGGAAGATATGCAGCTTCCCAAAGGACACTTGAGACATCTTCAGAATCAGCATTTTATAAGATGTCTTGCTTTCTGTATGGAATAGATGAAGATTGCAAAGGTGAACACTGTGGGAGGTGGATAAACAAGACAGGGTCATGCCTGATTGATTGCGCATATTAAATGATACATAGTGCAGGGCTGTTATCCAGCCAGTAGATGAAACAGGACACATTGCTTCATCTATTTTTCTTTCATAAAGATTTTCTAAAACAACCCTTTGAAACCAACTGAACAAGCAGCAGCATGACAGAAATGGAAACCCAACATGTCAGGTATGACACTGCTAAGGTTGTCTGTCTAACCTTAACAGTAGCCACTTGTACATATTTGCTGCAAGGAGGCCTTTCTTACATGTAGTCACACTGATTTTCTCTCAAAGGAAGAGACATGCTATGCATAAATCCCCAAAAGCTGTACTCTATATCTCCCTTCTCCTCCTTCAAATCTCCCAGATTTTATGCCATTGTTAGTGCTCTGTTCTCATCTTGTTAAATCCTTTGCTCCTATGTCTTGATCTTCACAAAGATCCTCTTTTCCTTTGTTTTTTACTAAGAAATTTGTCCAAGTTTATATTTATCTCCTCTATTAATCAAATATTATCCTATTGTTATCCTATTAACAGATATTATCCTATTTAGTGCACAGGCACTGAATATTGCCCTGTCTCCCTTCCACAAAATAACTGCTCTCCCAGACCTATCAGCACAACTGCTCCTTAACCTAGTTCTGTCAGAATGATTTGATTTGTAAAACCCTCGCAGAGAAGTGTTTTAGTAGGTTTTAAAAAACAAATTCTTTTGACAGAATCAGGCTGGGGACAGCTACATGTGTAGTTATACCAGCATATCTGAGGGGGGTGGTAACCTTCAGGGAAGCAGAAGGAGAAGAGAGTGGCTGGTGATGAGCCACCTACATTATCTCCATGCTTTATGCTATCCACCCATCTATCGACAGCCCTATCAACATCTGACCACATCCTGACTATTCTGATTTTCATACCTTTTTTCTCATTTGTCCAAAATGCCCATCATTGCTCACAGATCTGCAACATACAACCACAATGCTCTCACTTCGTTACACTGTCTGTCTATAACTGCATTCTAATCTCCTCAGCTGATTTTCTGTATTCCCTCTTTCTCCTCAGTCCATCGTTAATTTCATTATTTTTTTCATACTGTCCAGTTCTTCTCTTCAAACAATCTTGTCTTCATTTGCATCTCTCCTTAAGTCCCTTTCTTAAAGCAGTTTCTCCTCAAATCTTATTAAATATCCTCTTTCTTCTGCCTTGTTTTAATTAAGCTGTGAACTCTTTAGGTCAATGAATGTGGCCAAAGTGTGTAAAATGTTGTCTGTATGCTGGACTGCCAAATTATAGTAACAGCAATAGTCAATAGAGTTCTGAAGTTCAAGCACAGGACAATGTGTAATGCTGCAGAAAGTAAGCGGAAACATAAGAATAAAAAAAAAAAAAAAGGAAGAAGGCCTGCAGCACTGAGAAATTTAGAAAATGCATAGCAGCCAACAGTCACTGACACATAGAAAGGGCAAGGAGAAAAGACAGGTCAGTCTTGAGACCGAAGAGAAGCTTCACACCAGGAGTGCCTGATGATTCAGGCAGAAAAGTATCTGCAGTTCAGGAAACTCCTAAAATATTGTAATTGCCTTGGAGCATACACATGAGAAAATTCCACCCTGTCTTAATGACTGCTATATCTATGGAAATGAGTGAGCTCTGTGACTGAAAACTGGTTTTAGGAAATGAATGTATGCCTAGTCAGGAACTGGTGAAGACTTTTCTGATAACTAAAAGGCCCAATCCCTCTCTGAGCAAAGTCATTTCTGGTGCTGTTTGACTTGAGTAGGAGCAAAATAATGCAAAATGTACTGCAGGTTGTTTATCTCGATATACAACCCATGATAGACCTAGCTAGTAAGCTAGAAAATGCCTTGAACAAAAACACTGAGCAAGTGAAAAAAGTAGATATGTATGAGTGAGAGGGAAAGGGACGACACTGAAATGTAGAAAATGGTAAATGAACCACATTCTGTTTCTACATCTGCACACATGCTGTATAGGAAATAGCTGAAGCATTAAATATTTATTGAAATTATGCTTTAAAAGAGGAGAAAAAGATCACTAGGGACATTATTGAAAGGAAATAAGTACAATAATTAGATTTAAAAGCAACTGATATTGGGGGATATTCTGAACTTGCACACATTTTCAATGATACTTAAATTTGTATAAATAGAGTGTCAATCTGTCATTTCAGTACCCTCTCAGATTCACATCTGAGCTCTATTTCTTCAGTCCTCCACTCTGTTTTTGTACTGATACACAGCCGTATGCCAGGTGGCTCCCCAGGTGAAGAACCACAGGTTTGGAGGTGGCCCTGATTCCAGTCATATCAGTGTAGCATGGAGTGATACCACTTCTGCTTCATGGGGAAGTACCAAGTAGCTGACTCTTTCAGGCTTTGTCATCTGACTCCTTATTCCTTTTCTCTGCCCCACCGAGAAGCTCTTAAAAGCTTAAACCGTAAAAGTCTTCTATTTTTTCTTTTTTTTTTTCATAGAGCAAGTGAAAGAAGAATAAAATCAAAGAAGGTGAAGGTTTTAGGAAAAAACTGCAAAAATTTTGGCAAGTGAAGCTGCCAGTTGAATAATTGGCTTTGGAAGAAGATTTAGACTATAGTGGCAAAAGAAAGAGTGTTGACCTGGAAAATCAAGATGCATTAGGCATTTCAGTGCAGGAGAGGGAAGACTGTGCAACCTGGTCAAGTGGAAAGAGCTCTAGTGGTCAAGAGCTTAGTGACAAAAACAAAAGACTGAAGGATTTTAGTGAGCAAAAAGGAGTTTTGCAGAGACAACTGTACAGAGAGGTTATAAAAGAAAGAACATGGCAGTGAAACCAATGAAAGCAGTATCTCTTCAAGGCTACCAGGGAAAATTGACTGGAAATAAATCTATCAGTGACATAGAAATTAGCTGTTATATTCACGGCTCAAGCTAATAAAGAATGGGATAGTAATCTTACAAATTACAGTGTTATCACTAAAAATTGTAAATACATTTCTTGTGGGTTTTTTTTTTTTAATATAGCTAATATATGCTACGTGAAAATAAGACATTTAATAAAATTACATCTTGCAATATGAAGTTCTCCTTGCTATTTTCCCTGCTGCCAGTTTGCGGGGAGGTCACACACAGAGTGTTTGGCAGGTCCGCTGCTGATGGAGGTTCTGATTACAGGGAATACACATTGCAGAACAGCAGGGGAGGGGAGCTCTCCAGTGAAGAGAGAGAAGGAGATTTAGATGGTAGCTGCTCACGATCACCAAATGAGGAACACACTGCAGCAGTGTCACAAGGAGAAATAATACACTTTCCAGGGAGATTTATCTGATCAAGACATTGCTGAGTGTGAAGGCTGTGATGAAAATAACTGAAGAGGAATGAACGTTAGAAGCAGAACTTAATACTGGTTCAGGCGGGAGAGAAAAATAGAGCCATAGATCCAAGTACAAATAATCATGAAAATAAGTGTGCATATTTAACCACTCGTATACCTGAGAGATCATAGGTTATAGCTTCAAAAAGACTTAGGAAGGATGTAGGTGTCCAGCTATCATTAAGGCACATAAGTCCAGCCTCCGTATGTGCTATCAAAGCAGTGTTATTTAAATGAGAGACACTCACTTTGCAGCACTAACATTCTTGAGGCACCTACAGGTCTTCTGCACCTGTCCAGAACCATTAGCATTTCTAATAAGGCTAAGCAATTTAGCACCAAGTCAAAGCCTACAGACCTGTCAAGATCTGCAGACACATTTTTGGAGTTGTGCTGGACTATTTCATTCTCACTCAGTCAAATAGGCTACTAAATATGTAAACAGGTCCAAAAACAGCTGTAAAAAAACTGATTCCACTGAGCTCCCTACTATTATGGAACCGTTCCCAGAAGCATGCAACCTGTCTTGGAATTGGTGAGTAATTCTACCACTGTACACCCACCCAAGCTTGGACCACAAAGTTTCCAGCCACGTAAAAGCAGGCATTCTCTGCCAACTCTCCACACTCATCTTCACCAGCCCTGGCAACAAAACCAGCCAGCATTCATTTCATAGAAAACATCTAGTTATCTCCTCCTTCTTTCTACTTCTTGCCTCTTCCTACTGCCAATTCGTAGAAAACACAGGTTCAAATCCATATGCACTGTGGCATGATTTGAACCTATATGTCTTTTCTCTTCTTCTCTTCTCTTCTCTTCTCTTCTCTTCTCTTCTCTTCTCTTCTCTTCTCTTCTCTTCTCTTCTCTTCTTTATGTTTGAAATATCAGCCTAAACAGGAGTCTGAGATGTTGCATATCAGCTGTTTCTGTTGAAGCAAATAACAGAAATTTAGTTAGAGCTATTTAAAGCATTTATAAGATCCCCCCTTGGCCTCTTCAGGGCTAAATATTCCCAAATCTCTCAGCCACTCCTTGCCATGTAAGATACTCCAAGCCCTTAATCATCTTCATGGTCCTTTGCTGGACTTGCTCCAATACGTTCATCTCTCTCTTTAACTGGGGAGCCCAGAGCCAGGTACAGCACTTCAGGTGTGTCTCACCAGTGCCAAGCAGAGGAGAAGAATCACCTCCCTCAATCTGCAGGCAAAGCTCTTCCTAATGCAGCCAAGGGTGCTGCTCGCCTTTTTTGCTGTGAGGGCATATCACTGGCTCATGTTCAATTTGTCCACCAGCACTTGGGTAATTATCTGCAAGGCTGCTTTCCAACCAGCTGCTCCCCACCCTGCACTGGTGTATAGGGTTTTTCCACCTCAGGAGCAGGACTTTGCTTTTCTCTTCATTGAACATCATGAGATTCCTGTTGGCATACTTCTCCAGCCTGTTGAATCATCTGAATGGCAACACAACCCTCTGACACATCAGCCACTCCTCCCAGTTTTGTATTACCAGCAAACTTGATGAGGGTGGACTCTGTCCTATCATCCAGGTCATTAACGAAGATGTTGAACAGTATGGGACTCAGTACTAACACCTTGAGTACAGCACTACTAACTGCCTTCCAGTTACTAGTGGTAACTAGTAACTTTCACCAGTTAGACTTCACACTACTGGTGACAACAGTTCAGTCCAGTTATCAGTTAATCTCACTGTCTGTCCATTTATTTAGCAGTTTTTCTATGAAGATTTTATGGGACATTGCAACAAAATCCTTCTGAAGTTCAGATAAATAACAACAGCTGTTCTTCCATCATTCAGTAAGCCAGTCATCTCATCACAGCAAGCAATCTGGTTCGTTAAACATAATATCCTCCTCATAAATCCATGCTGATTCCTCCCAATCACCTTCTTGCCTTTCATATGTTTGGAAAGGGTTTCTAGGATTATTTGCTCCATCAGTTTTGAAGGGTTTGAGGTGAGTGTGACCAGTCTATAGTTCTCCAGAACCTCATTTTTGACCTTCTTGAAAATAGAAGTGACATTTGCTTTCTTCTGGTCCTTGGGAACCTCCCCAGATTGCCATGACCTTTCAAAGTTAACAGAGAGTCGCCTTGCAGTGACATCAGCCAGCTCCCTCAATCTCATGTATCCTAAGATCAGTTCTTCCTTGTTTTGTAAGTGTGAGGTCAAGCAGAGCATCTGCCCTTGTCAGCTCCTTGATCACCTGTGTCATATTGTTATCAATGTACTCCAGAAATCTCCTGGATCGCTTCTGCCCTGCTGTGTTGTCCCTCCAGAGATATCAGGGTGCTAAAAGACACTCCTAATTACCAAGGCGTGCAAACATAAGGCTTCTTTGAGTTAAGTGAAGACCTCATCAACTTTATTTTCTTGATCAGACAGCCTGTAAGAGACATTACTACATCACCCAGGTTTGTCTGCCTGATAATCCTGACCCATAAACTCTCAAGTGTTTCATCATCTTTGAAAGGTCATGGAGAACAGGTGAGGTGCTTGAGGACTGGAGGAAAGCCAGTGTCACTCCAGCCTTTAAAAAGGGCAGGAAGGAGGACCCAGGAAACTACAGGCCAGTCAGCCTCACCTCTATCCCTGCAAAAATGATGGAACAACTTATTCTGGGGGTTATCAATAAGCACGTGGAGGAGAAGAAGGTTATTGGGAGTGGTCAGCATGGATTCACCAAGGACAAATCATGCCTGACCAATCTGATAGCCTTCTGTGATGGCATGACCAGCTGGGTGGATGGAGGGAGAGCAGTGGATGTTGTCTACCTTGACTTCAGCAAGACTTTTGACACCGTCTCTCATAACATCCTCATAAGCAAGCTCAGGAAGTGTGGGTTGGATGAGTGGACAGTGAGGTGGGTAGACAACTGCCTGAATGGCAGAGCCCAGAGGGTTGTGATAAGAGGCACAGAGTCTGGTTGGAGGCCTGTAGCTAGTGGTGTGCCCCAGGGGGTCAGTGCTTGGTCCGGTCTTATTCAACATATTCATCAATGACCTGGACGAGGGGATAGAGTGTACCCTCAGCAAATTTGCTGATGATACAGAACTGGGAGGAGTAGCCAACACACCAGAAGGCTGTGCTGCCATTCAGTGAGACCTGGACAGGCTGGAGAGTTGGGCTGAGAGGAACCAAATGAAATTCAAGAAGGGCAAGTGTAGGGTCCTGCACCTAGGGAAGGACAACCCCAGGCACCAGTACAGGTTAGGGGTTGACCTGCTGGGAAGCAGCGCTGCAGAGAAGGACCTGGGAGTCCTGGTGGACAGCAAGCTCTCCATGAGCCAGCAGTGTGCCCTCATGGCCAAGAAGGCCAATGGTATCCTGGGGTGCCTCAAGAAGAGTGTGGCCAGCAGGTCGAGGGAGGTTATCCTCCCCCTCTACTCTGCCCTGGTGAGGCCACACCTGGAGTACTGTGTCCAGTTCTGGACTCCCCAGTTCAAGAACGACAAGGAACTACTGGAGAGAGTTCAGTGGAGGGCTACAAAGATGATTAAGGTACTTGATCATCTCTCTTATGAGGAAAGGCGGAGAGAGATGGGGCTGGAGAAGAGAAGACTGAGAGGGGATCTTATTAATGCTTATAAATATCTAAAGGGTGGGTGTCAAGAGGAGGGGGCCAGACTCTTCTCAATGGTGCCCAGTGACAGGACAAGGGGCAATGGGCACAAACTGGAACACAGGAAGTTCTATCTCTATATGAGGAAAAAATTCTTTACTCTGAAGGTGACAATGCACTGCAGAGAGGTTGTGGAGTCTCATTCTCTGGAGATATTCAAAACTCACCTGGACACAATCCTGTGCAACTTGCTTTAGGTGATCCTGCCTTAGCAGGGAGTTGGACTCGATGATCTCCAGAGGTCCCTTCCAACCCCTACCAAACTGTGATTCTGCGAATCTGTGATCATCCATTCCCAGGCAGAGCTCCAAGAATTCCAGCTGCATTTGCATATAAAATTAAAATGCTCATTAGTTGCTTAATTTCAAATCCATCTGATCAAATCAGATATTTCTTTTTCTTTTCTTTTTCCTTTCCCCTCTCTATGGATACCTTTGATAGAAATCATATCAAAGTCAGTATATGTTCATGTGTAACAGAAAACCACATATAGGGATTTTTATCTATCTATCTATCTATCTATCTATCTATGACACTGTATTGAGAGTATGAAAGAGAGATGGAATGAGAGAGTCAAATGGAATCTCTTACGACAAAAAAAAAGTTATGCAAGTATAAATTCACACTGGGAGTTTATCTCCTAGAGTGTCTGACTGTTTATAGCATTGTAGAACAGAAGGATAACTCACACAAATTTACTCCATTTTAGCTGCATGTACACCTACAGCTATGATAATTTCCTATTGTGTTTTTAAAAACCTACTAAACTTTTTCTCCTTCGCAAAGTTTAGAGGGAAAAATGTGAAGTCTGGGTGAAATTTAACAGATTAAAGCTCCAGATAGACCTGCATTACTCTAAGCGTGAAAGACATCTTTGATTAATGGTTTGCTGTATCTCAGCTAGCATTACAAATCTTGAGTAAATATACCACTAGGACATTAATGTGTGGGATGAGTGTGTATAGAATAGGCTGCATATTCAGGAAACACTGCAGAATTTCCATGGGCCATGGAGCAGAAATCTAATGATATTCTTCCTTTCATCAGGCACACTTTGTAAATGAAGTTGGCACGGAAATACATGCAGTACTTCAAAATAATTTACCTCTACTGCAGCACCCTTAATGCATTGACAGCACTGCTGTTTCTCGTAATGGCTTAAAAAGTACCCTTTTTCTTTTTAAAGTCTTCTTATGCCTTTTCTTTGGCATGCAATGTTTTAGTTATTGGGTAAATCCATTAAGGTCTCACAGCACTGTCCTTAGAGCATCACAAAGGATATTCACAATGGCACAGCTCAAGACACAGCAAAGTGCTTATATAAAGATTGTTTAACCTAAATTACTTCAGTGTTCATAATTCTTTATCTGCTTCAGACTTGGGGTATTATAGCTTTCATTTTCAACCACATCTTGAATTAGAATTAGATTTGAGGATTAGAGGCAAAGATACTTCATATTTAAATTAAACCATTGAACTGTAATTGTTGAAACAATCAATCAGCCACAAAAAGAAAAACATAAAACAGAAACCAGAATTGACTGTGCAGGAATCAAAATGCAATGAAAAAAGATGATTGGAAGGGACTTCAGAAAAAGAAGTAACAGATGATATAAGCCTTAAAGAATATTCACAAAGAATTTAGCATCACATTGTGCATAGGATATAGGAATTGTCAATTGTAGGTGCCACTTCACACAGAGAGTGTGAAAATCCAGCTCTCAGATATACTGGGTAAATAAACATCCAACTACAGAGCTTGGATGCAAGTCAGAAAACAACACGAAACCTAGTCCAGAAGTTCAAAAAAAGGAGTCTCTGATCTGGGCTATCTCTGTCTATGGATACTCTAAATGTATGTTAACTTCATCTGGATATATAGAATCAGAACACAAGTTTTGACCAACTAGTCCAAGTACACATAATTTAACACACAGCCACAGTGTTTTCTTAGCACTTGGTAGTTTGGACTTCACACGACATTGTAAGATTTTATTTAAGAAATAAAATCAGGCTTTCAGTGATACTTCCCATACTATGTATTATCACTAGGGAGTTCAAGGTAGGATGCATAATCCCAGCCCTAAACTTCTCTGAACTTCAGGTTTCTGCAGGAATTCTTCACGTTCACTTATATGATGGTGATGAAGGCCATCTCTTATGAGATTTAGCATTTTTTCTCAGAATTGTTGACTGGAAAGTCTAGAGAAATCACATCAAAGACATAGGTATATCTGACCTATTAGGGCTTCACTCATACCACCATATATATTTATTTTTCAGAGTTATGGTTATAAAATGTCACCTTGCAATAGTCCTTTCATGAACTGCTTTCCATGATCTCCTCTTGCAGAAGTCATCTGCACAGGTTGCTCTCTTGAGTGACTTAAATGAAACTTTCACCTCAGAAGAAAACTTGATTCCTTGAAAAGTGAGACACCAGCTAATTTGCATTCAAGGCAGTAGAATACTTCACCATCGTGAACACTATGACGCTTTTTGGTGTCTTCAGAGGAGAGTGGTTTGTGCTATCAGACTGACCTGTTGGAGAGAAAGTGTGAACTGTCCACCCCAGGCTTCTCTCTCTCAGCACCCACTCTCTGCCAAACAATAGTCCTATGATGCCTTTTTAATTGGCTTCTAGACTTGCTGCTGCATCAAAAGAAGGGTGATTTGGCTAATTAACTGCCTCTCTTTCTTCTTGTTCTATAGAAGAAAATGAAAATGACTCATCGTTAGAGTAGTTAACCTGAAAGAGGCCAAACCAAAATTGTGGTTGGAGACAGCTGGGTAACAAACTTTGCTGAGAGGACACAGAAAGGTCTTCAGCAGTCTCTATTTTCTGATTAATAAAGCCCACTTTGTTTTGTTACTTTATACGTTCTGGCTGTAATTACTCTACAGAACTCTTTTTCAGTCTGTCTCGTAACATAATCATACTGTGCTAGCACACTTTTTAGGCTTGCCACAAACCAAGAGTGCCCCTCTTAAAAGCATCCCAAAGGAAATTGAGCATGGAAATTTAATAGCTTTTTCTCTATCCCAGAAGTAATAATGCTGTGATGTAGATTTTTTTTTTAATTATTTTTCTGTATACTCTCTACCTTTGTGCAGTATTGAAGTCAACTGTATTAATTCTTACGTGCAGTTTTTACTGTGACTAGGACAGGACTCTGTGTTCTCTGAGGCTCATACATTTCAGACTGTCCTCTGGTACTATAGGACCTCAAAGTTCGCACGTGCAGTCCAAGGTGCTGTACCTTTGACACACCAAAACTAGACTATCTGTAAGAAAAGATTATGTTTATTGACACTGGTAAAATATTCTGTTTGATACTCCATTTAGGTACAGCTAGTTTACTTTTCATACTGTAAATAAAATGCACCTAAAATCCAGTCAGTTTCTCAAAACAAGCCACCAGCTAAAGCAATAGGACACAGCTCATTTAAAGAAATACACTGAATCTGTTGCCAATGTGCTTTACCTTTGCATATCTGCTTGAAATTTGAGAGTATGTATTCACTGCCATACTGACCATTTCCACTGAAAGCATATTACTATAGCCACAAATAGCTGATAGCAAATGTATCTAACCTGAGCTCAAAGTGCTTTAGGAAAAGAGATAACATCGGTCATCAAATCTGGGGAAAAAGGAAAACAGGAATCTTTCTGTAGTCCTGGAGTCTAGACTTGATGAAAATGAAATGAGTCACAGGGGTACAAGTGACTCCCTCTAGAACAACTAGAGGCACTTTTCTAAAGTCAAAATAAAGCTAAAAAATTCCCCCACTTAAACTCAATAGACACTTCAAAATTAATGACCATAAAGTTCTGAAATGAAAATAATGGTATTGTGTCCTCAGTGATACACTTTGTTCTGAGAAACTGATTGGATCACTCACTATGACAGATTTGTTTTCTCACAGGACACAATTGAGCAAAAGCTTTAATTTACTGGATCCCTAAACCAGATCTTTTCTTGCATAGGCATTAGGAACAATTCAGCTTTTTAAAAAATATAACCAAGACTTTAATGTAGAAAACTTCATTGAATCAATATTCTTATCAAAACTACAATTTTAGAAGTCTAATTTGTGTGTGTCTCCTATTATATGCCAAAATTTGTAAGGAAGACTCCATTTCTGACATACCGGCAACTAGGAATATAATTCATTGCTTTAATATTCAGATAAATGTTAGCAAGTTTTTACGGTTTTGATCACAGTCAAGGTGTGATTATGGGCTATATTGTAAAGGCAGATTACATTTTTTTGAATATTAAAAATTAGATCCGGTGTATGTTTTCTGTTATGCTCCCCTCCACTTAACACTGTACTAATCCAAGCCCTCTTTTTTAGCATTAAAAAATAATCCAAGTCACTGAAGATATCCTATGGGTATGAACCCATAATACGGAGATCTGTCAATTCCTATTCACTCAAGACTGCATCAAAAAACTGATTCAAATAGATGAGAGTGTTTTAATTGCCTGCGATGGACTTAGGATCGGACCCTTAAATGAGAGCTGAGTGTAGTAGGCACCTCGCAGGACTAAGGTTTGCAAAAATAAAAAAATCAAGCTTAGTAATGGAGAACCAAAATTCTTTCATTGTGAATGCTTTATGTAATATCCTTACCAGAACAAAGCCACGTTATGTATGTCTGAAATGATTACTTGCTACTGGTCAAAAATGAGTATATTTGCAATAGGCATATAGCACAATATTATACTCATTGGAATGAATTAATTATATGACAGACTTTATTAAGCAACATCTAACGGTACTTTTATCATAGTAATTTAGGAATTCTAGAAACTTTTTAGACTTTGTTTATAGTTTGCTAGGGAAGAACTATATGAAAGGGGTCTAGGGATAGCAGACACATCCTTTGGACTATTCAGAACTGGTGTATTTTTCTTGCGATCTATTTTTGTACATATACTCACATTTTATCTATTTATTTTACAATTTTTAGAAAAATGTTTTTTAATTATTGGAAAGATATATCACTGTGGTGGGTTGACCCTGGCTGGAGGCCAGGTGCCCACCAGAGCCGCTCTCTCACTCCCCTCATTCACCAAACAGGGGAGAAAAGGTGTAACGAAATGCTTGTGGGTCGAGATAAGGACAGGGAGAGATCACTCACTAATTGTTGTCACGAGCAAAACAGACTGAACTTAGAGAGGGAATTCATCTAATTTATTACTAGGCAAAACAGAGTAGAGGAATGAGAAAATAAAATCAACTCTTAAAACACCTCCCACCACCCCTCCCATCTTCCCAGGCTCAACTTCACTCCCGGCTTCAACCTTCCCCCCCTCAGCGGCACAGGGGGACGGGGAATGGGGGTTACGGTCAGTTCATCTCACGGTGTTTCTGCCGCTTCTTCATCCTCAGGGGGAGGACTCCTCTCATCGTTCCCCTGCTCCAGCATGGAGTCCCTCTCACGGGGTGCAGACCTTCAGGAGCAAACTGCTCCAGCGTGGGATCCCCCACGGGGTCACAAGTCCTGCCAGCAAACCTGCCGTGGCGTGGGCTCCTCTCTCCATGGGTCCACAGGTCCGGCCAGGAACTTGCTCCAGCGTGGGCTTCCCACAGGCCACAGCCTCCTTCAGGTGCCTCCACCTGCTCCGGCGTGGGGTCCTCCACGGGCTGCAGGTGGAATCTCTACACCCCCTCATCCTTCCTCCACGGGCTGCAGGTGGAATCGCTACACCCCCTCATCCGTCCTCCATGGGCTGCAGGGGGACAGCCTGCTTCACCATGGCCTTCACCACAGGCTGCAGGGGGATCTCTGCTCCGGCGCCTGGAGCACCTCCTCCCCCTCCTTCTTCACTGACCTGGGTGTCTGCAGAGTTTCTTACATCTTCTCACTCCTCTCTCCAGCTGCAAAAGCTCTCTCTCTAAGTGTTTTTCTTCTTCTTAAATATGTTATCACAGAGGCGCTGATTGGCTTGGCCTTGGCCAGCGGCGGGCCCGTCTTGGAGCCGGCTGGCATTGGCTCTGTCAGACACGGGGGGAGCTTCTAGCAGCTTCTCACAGAAGCCACCCCTGTAGCCCCCCCGCTACCAAAACCTTGCCACACAAACCCAACACAATCACATTGCTTTGAAACATATTTTCCATTATTTTGTCATTTTTTATTATCCATTCATACATTCAACATGATGGTGGAACTAGAACAAGTCCAAATTTACTATGAAAACTATGTCAAATATGAATACATAACCATTAGAAAATCAGAAAATTCTGTATTGAATTATAGCTCTTTGAAAATGGTTAACATGGCGATGTTTCTACTCCCATTCATTCTGAAGTAAACATAACGAAGCAGATCAGATATTGATCCTTTCTCGTGATTTCCTAGACACTCTGAATTCTTTTCAGTATCATACCTAAAATATCTTACAAGTGTTTTTTGTTTTTTTCTAATGTGTCATTCCAAAACAGCTCCTTTAAATTTAGCAGAGAGATTCAACTCTAAAATGTCTGTTTTGAAAGTGACTTTCTGTATCATTTATCCTTGTGTTTGGCAAGTAACCCTTTTTTTCTAGTTTCCCATGCTTTGCAAAATAATTCATTGCTGTTCTGATGAAATCTTATTAAAATACTAAAAACTTGCTTTGCTATTCAGCTGTGTTAAGCGTTATTTTGAGTTTTAATATCTCACATACTGCTTTTTCCTGTGAAATGTAAATTATTGGTTTTTAACCTAGCTGTTGGACTGAAGAATTCCTATTCTGTAACGTGGCTTACTTTACAATCGCCCTCCACTCACCACTCCATGACCTTCAGGCCCAAGACTATAGTTGACAAAAATAAGCGAGCAGGTCACTCTCACAAAGATTCTGTCTTCGTCCTGATTCCCAAAATATGGAAGGAAAGAAGGAACAAATGGAAGGAAGAAAAGAAAGGAAGGAAGAAAAGAGAGGAAGGAAGCAGGCAACTCAAAGAAACTAGCAAATGCCAAGGTCAGCTCAGACCAAAGAGGTCAACCTCCAGCTTTCCTAACTCCTCTATCAGACAGCTCATATGGTCTTATATTATTTAGTCCAAAATAAACATTTTATAATAAAATTATTAATATTTTTAAATCTGAAACTTATAGGGTATCCACAGCCATCTTTTTTGAAAGAATTCATTGCCCTTTGGTTGAGATCAAGATGTCCAGCTCTTCTGACAGTCTCGTCCCAGTTACAAACATAGAGCTTTGCAAAATTTGATCATGAAAGACTGAGCTCCAAAGTCATATTAGCCTCATAGGAAATTATGTTAACACTAACATCTTAAGACTACGAACAACTTTTGAATAAAAGATGAGAGGATTATTTTGAGAAACTAACAACCAGGTTTATTTCTGATGTGGTGGCTTAGGAAAGAGCTTGGCTTTCTTTGCAAATGTGCTAAAAATGCTGATACATTGTGAATTTTACCAAGGCTGATATGGGTTTAGAAATTCTGGCAAATTACCATCAACACCCAGAAACACCCAGATGATTTAGAGAAGAAAAGACACACAGCTGAAAGAATCCATGGGGACCATGACCTTACACTATTGTTTCCCTCTGAGGTAACTGTTTCCTGACAGTAGTCCACGTCTCCCCGGTTCCATAATCTCACCAGCCTCTGTAGAGCTGTATCAGTTTTGAAGCTTAAGGGCCCGATCCCATTTTCCGTGTAGCACAGGGCAGAAAGCCTAAGGTAGCTGGTGCAGTATCGTAGTCCAGTGAATCCCTGTGCACAGGTAGAAACTCAGAGCTTCTAAGTGACATACCCAGGACACTGTGCATCCATGCCTGTGCTATGTTGTTGTATTTGCATGGCTATGTTGCTTTCAGTTCGGGAACTTACAAGGTCAGTGCAAGCTTGATGATCTCCATACTGAATTCTAACATTAATGGCATATCAGTTTGAACTGTTGTGGAGATGCTGCCTAAATTATAAATTATTCTCTTTTTTCCTTTCTTTTTTTTTTCTTTCCAAATATTGAAATACTAGCCTAACTATGCTACCTTTTTAAACACATATAAAGCATCTATACTTTAGGCGTCTCATAGTAGATATCAATCCACATTCAGTGTAAAGTTAAGTCATAGCTAGTTTCTTTTATAAATGTGCACACCAATTAACATTTCCATTTGCGAAGTGCTATTGGCGAGGTGACCTTGGTCAGTTCCATAACACAGCAATGTGGCGCTGCATCAGCTCACTGAATTTAGTCTAGTCTGAAATACAGTAGCTCCTTTCCTCCATCCCAAGCCATTAAGCTTTCTTTTCCTTTCTTTATTTTTATGTCTCATCACAATAAATATGGGGGGAAACGGAACGAATGCACAATTGTAGGTAATGAGCTGAGACTGTTGTTTCTTTAATCTAAGCTTTGATGTTAAAAATCAGTGTAGCAAATTCTATTGGTTTTCATGATTGACCTTCACAAACTATTGTGTCGCTTGGCCATTCAGAGACAATTTCAGTATTAAATACAGGTGCAATAAACACTAAAGTAACTAAATGACCTTGCTGTAGTTATAAACCAAAACATACAGAGAGATAGATTCTGACTATTGCAGCTCCTTAAGAAACAATGGAATGTTGAACTATATTGCCTCGTGTAGTTTTAAATAGTCTTGAATGTTTATAATGAATAGGTAGTCATATACCTATTGGAGATTGGTTGGAAAAAGAATTCAATGTGAATGTCATACAGGAGTTTAGTGGAAGACTTATTAGACACTCTAATCAGGAAAGGAAGCATCTTTTTGGCTTCCAAGTACAGAAGCGTTTGACTAATTATATAAAGCTGATTCTCCTAAATATGCTGACTCAGAGTACCTCTGTTGAGGCATTCAAACAATTCAAACATGAAACTTAATGTAATTAATTAAATTTGCCTACACACAAGTATTTTTATAGAAGTAGGTAGATTTACTTCGACATCACTGGCAAATAGTAAGACATCTTTTTTTATTATTATTTTAAGGGAGAAATACTCTGTTAAAATATGTCCAATACAGCAGGTAATGACTTTTCACTGAGAAATTAAGCATGGATTTTGGAAACAAATAGTTCCAAGTAATCTGTGGCAATAGGAGAGCCATTAAAGGTTTTAATAAATTGTTTCAATAAACACCTAATAGGCTGAAAACATAAGAATGAGCTGTACTGTTTTTTTCAAGTGTATGTGGATGTCCTATCTTTCTACATATATAATTTTTAAAATAAAATATTAACAGTTTATGTAAACTATTGTTGAATTGGTGAATAAAATGCTAACATTCTAACTAAATTCTAACTAATATCCTATCCTTTTTTAATATAGGACAGCTATTCATTTCACGACCACATACATTGTCTAAATTCCCTGAACATCTCTGCTCTAGAAATCAAGAATGCCAAGTCCATATTACATCTTTCAAAAGGTGCGGCAACCCATCACTGCAGTAGGCAGCTTGCCATAAATATTAGCAAGAGCTAGAGTGAAATTCCAGTAAATGAAGATTAAAGGAAACCACTTTGAAATTGGCTGAGCTGAGCAAAGTAAGGAATTCATGTACCTCCTAATGTTGTAAATCAACTTACGCTGTACAGTCCCTGGCTATTTAATTAACAGCTTCATATTCTGCTAGCAAAAGAAGGGTCACAAGGACAAGATATAGAACGTGCAGTAATTTCACCAAGGTCTGCATTACCTTTAAGGCCAAAATACTGTTTCTTCAATGAATATAACCCCTGAGTTATAATCAGATAGATTGTTTTAGCCGCTCTTTATTATTTATTTCAGTTCCTTTACCTCTTTATCCATACATTCATGTTCACTTCTCATATTCTTTCATAGTCTTAGTCCTATGGTAGCTGATTATGTCAGCAGTTCTTAGGTTTGATGTACAAAGCTCAAATGAGTACAAAGTGTAATGAGGCCTGATAACATTCAAAAGCATATTTTTTAAGATATAAAGGCCATCAGTTCTGTAGTTAAACGAGCATTTGCAAATGCAGCAAATGCCAATATCCAGGTTTCAGCTGAGATAGAGTTAATTTTCTTTCTAGCAGCCTGTATAGTGCTGTGTTTTGGATTTAGTGTGAGAATAATGTTGATAACGCACTGATGTTTTTAGTTGTTGCTAGGCAGTTGTAGTGTCTATACCAAGTCAAGGACTTTTCAGCTTCTCACGCCCTGCCAGGTGCACAAGAAACTGGGAGGGGGCACAGCCAGGACAGCTGACCCAGACTGGCCAAAGGGATATTCCCTGTCATGCACATAAAGTCATGCTCCGTATATAACCAGGGAAGCTAGCCAGGAGGCAGGGTCACTGCTCAGAAGCAGACGAGGCATCGGGGGCGGGGGGGGGGGGGTGGGGGGTGTGTGTGTCCCTTCTGCATGTGGTGAGCAATTATTGCATTTGTGCATCACTTGTTTTATATTTATTATTATTGTTGTTGTTGTTGTTATTCTATTCCTTTGTTATCCTATCAAACTGTCTTTATCTCAACCTATAAGGGGGTTTTTTCCAATCTCCTCCCCATCCCCTTGGCAGGGGACAGGGTGAGTGAGCGGCTGTGTGGTGCTTAGTTACCTGCTGGGGTTAAACCACGACAAACAAGCAAATGTAGCTGCTTATTCCTGAAAGCCTTATGTACAAATAAGGATATTTTTGCATTCTAACAAATGTGCATCAGATCTGCATGGAAATATCAGAGATTATTCTCAACTCCAGAAACAAGCTGTCGTTCTTCATTCTCCCCAGAAAAAAGTATTCCTAATGAAAATTTCAGGGTGTTCAAAATTTCAGTGCCCTATGGTTTCACTAAGTCTGGTACATAGAGCAAAACTTGGGAGAGTTTGAACAGTAAATGTTGAGCTTACCTAAAAAAAAATTAACAAGAAAAACAAAAATAGGAATAATTCATAGGAAATAGTACAGAGTGATAATTCATAGATGGCAGTTTGGGGAAGTAGGCATTTACAAATCTGAATCCCTCCAATCAGCTGAAAGAATTGACTCTGCACAAGCTTCCTAATAATTAAGATACAAAAGGAAGTACATTTTCTTCCAGATATTTTCTGGCGAAAAAATACAGAAAAAAAGAAAAAAGAAAAAAATAACAACCACCAAACAAACAAACAACAAACAACAACAAAAAAAACCCCTGTCCCCTATCTCAAAATTAAATGGATCTCTAAGTTTAAAATGAAAGACTACTTTATTACTGTTACTGTTTTAGTGGGATCCTAATCTGAATTGAGAAACTAGGTATTAATTTAAAACAAATAAATAGTACTGGAGATGGCTATATACTTGACAGCAGTCGGGTTTCCAGGAAATCCATTCTTGTTATTGTTTCAGCATGCTGTGATTGTTGACTGCCACATGCAGATGTACAGAATGATGTAGAAAACTGAATTTTCTTTAATTCTTTATCCTGATTTTTTTGTCTAAAATGTAAGAGTCTGGACTTCCTTAACTGTTTCATAAGGATTTTTTTTAGGTAGCTAAAATGGATGCAAAGCTTATGCAAATAGAGATAAAAATATGGCTTGGTACTAATAACCCATCAGAAGCACACCATCAAGTACCCACAAATTAGGATACTGGCCAAATCAATGCATGTGCCTAAACCCCACTGAATTAATCAATTGCTGCTACAAAATAAGATTTCTACTTCAAGTATATTCAAGTTTCTTTTTGTTATTATTTTTTTACTTTTTTTCCAGTATTTTAGAAAATAAGCTTCCTGGCAGGACTGTTAGCAAAATGTTAATTTCAAATACATTTTAAGTAATATTCACAGAAATCTAATCTTGTCTCTTAAGTCTGAACATTCAATTTACTGAATTGTATGGCCATCCAGTTAGGTTACAAAAAGGAGAAACAAATGATCCATGTAGACTGTTGTGCATAATCAAGACCACTTTTAAATAGTTACTTACAGAAATTTTCTTGGGATCACTCTACAGCTTTAGAATTATTTATAGAAACCTTTCCTTAACAAATCTTTTTTTCTCTCAGTGTTTCCAGAATATGTATGTAAAATAAATTGACAATTCTGGCAATGAGAAAATTAATAAAAGAGTGGAAGAAATAATTTTCTGCGTTTTGAAAGGAATAATTTCTGTATCAGTTTCTTAGTCTTTAAACTGAAGTTAGAAATTAATTGGTTTTCTGATTTTTATTTTTACTACTATTGGCAATTAAGACAGCTTGCTTAAGAGTGAACTGAACACTGACAATGCATCATTGAAGCAATTCAGGAATTTCACTCTCAAAAGCTTGTGGGAAATGATATCCAAGTGTATTAAAGTCTTCTTCACACTGTCTGCTCTTGGATTTGGTATCTATTCCCACTATGACTGTCATAGTCAGGGTCCACAGTAAAGTCCAGTGTAGCTGGAAATAACTTCCTGAAAAGAAAGCCAGCACAAGAGGAATATCTAGATACTTGTCTGCTGTCTCCCTTTCTAAATCAGTGGTAAATTACTTAATAGGATTCAGCCCATGGTGAGAATAAGTCTGTACTCCTTGACCACCCATGATAGATAGAAGAGGGGATACCATTGTCCCATTAGCTTTAGCTATGTATTGAAAGAAATATCCATTTCAGCAGGGCAAAGGAATAGATCGAGGCCAATCACTTTTTCATGGTCTGATTCATGCAACATGCTAAAGGAATACAGGCCCTTCTTCCCTGTAGGGTATGTATGGTCATCTTTTCCCACCTTTCAGAAAATCATTCTCTCCAACAGTGTGTTAATATATGACTAACATTTAATAAAAGCAGATATAATGCCAGAAAGCCAAAAGTCTTTGGTTCGCTGACGTTTCTTTTCTTTTAATACAAAATCTGCTATGCTGCAAGTGCTGGAAGACAAAGAAAAAATAATTATCTGTATAAACTCTGCCAGACAGATATCTGATTTGAGTGCATATCATTATGTTTTATCATATATTGGTGTCTAGATTATCTAAAATGTCCCTCAGATTTACACACATTCTACAGTAAGCAAATCTGCAATAAATATAAATAAGTTATTCCCCATTCCCACCCCTCATTTTTCTCCTGGTATGACTATCATAAAAAAATCCATATGACAATCACTAGGTATATTTCTAAGTGCTATTGAAAATTGGTTTGCATGTGAAAAAAACAATTAATGAAAAACAGAATTTCAAAGAATCTATCAGGAAATCCAGCAGAAATTTTCTGATTTAGAAAATATCTTAGCTAGTAGTTTCATGATTCAGGGAATTTATATTGAAAGCATAAAACTCCAATTAATGTCAGATATTATTCAAGATAACTCTGGAATTATGCACCACATTTCCATTGGTTTATGAGCATAAACTTGAGTTTACCACAACCCATTAGTTCCCTGATATAGATCAGATCATTGATATGTTATGAAGGATCAGTCTTTCTATATATGTTTATCTCTACTGTTTTCTACCTATTTATTTGTCTCTTATTTGTGTATATATGTGGGTAAAAATAAATCTCAAGGAAACACAGATAAAAGAAACTCCCAGTGTTTGGGAAAATATTTCTCTGTCATGACTTAGCCTGTGTTTTGAACACAGGAGAAGAAAATGACCCATTCTTTTATTGAGTTTCATTATTTTCTACTCTTCTGAGTTTAAGTGAACTGTTCTATCTGGGTGTTGTTGCTTGTGATCACTAAATAAGTTCTCCAGGAACTTATTGACATTGGTTTCATTACAATATGCGTTTCCATTGCAATTTTAAACATGATATGGTATCTGACATGATCATAATCAATATCACTTTTACTAAGCACTCTATTAAGCATGTACATCAGTCATCTTCATTTTGTTAATATTTCTAATGTGATCCCTTCAAATACACAGCATTCCAGATCCATACACAGCACACAGTAAGTGAGACTACAAATTTACTGCATGCTGGTTATTACACATTAATCCCATCCACGTATTATACAGCAGGCTGAATATTTACCTGGGAAGCTACTCTGCACACTCTAATGCACGTGTTGACTAACTTCAAAGAAAGAGAGAAACTTCACTGCAAACACAAGTGATGAGACATTTAAATGACAGAATTTGTTTTCTGAGTCAGAAATTATTGGGGCGCTCTGGACATCTTACAACATAATTTCTGAGTGCAAAGAAAGAGAAACTAAAGCACCACACAACAATATTTTGTGGTCTTTAAATGTATGGTTAGTTGTGTAACCTTGACCTCACTGACTGTAATGAATTAAAATTCAAAAAAAAGGATCATAAATTCCCATGGCTATCCTGGTGGAAAAAAAACCACAAGGGATGAAATGCAGAGTTCATCAAAACTAGCAAGTAAATTCTGTAGGACATGTGCAACTATTTGCATTACATAAGGATGGATGAGGAGTACATTGTCCTTATGTAAATGTCCAGTAATGAAAATAGATTACCAATGTAAGTGTGATTGTTCTTGCATATATCTTTTATACTTTTATTTCATATTGTCAGGTTGGTTTCTTTCCTCGAGCTCTTTTCTTTAGTTTTCTCAGAAAATTATTTATCCAAATACCTGAAAATTACATTAATGAAAAATTTGATTTCTCACTCCAGCAAAACTCACTGAAGAGAGATCCGCCTCACAAAGAAAATGCACAAGGAGATAGGAATTGCATTTAAGCATGTAATCGTGATACAACTTTTCTTTTAAAGTGCTGGAATATTTTTTTCCTGGCATATTTTTGCTTCATTGCCTATCATGTTTTAGACTTGAAATACCATCTGACACTGATCACCATCTGAACTGAAATCTGAGTATCATCTAAATGATGCAAAGGAAAGTAAAGGAAGAAAATTGGCTAATGCCAAAATACTCTTTTTGTTTCAAAATACTTTTATTGTCAGATCCTTTTGTTTTAATTAGGATCCCTCCCGATTTATGTGTCTGTGTGCATGTTTCTTAAGTAGGCTTCTTTGCTGAACAGACTTACTCATGTGAATATTTTCCAACTCAAAAGCACTTTATTTCTGGAATGTCCTACAAAAAACCTAATAGACAGGACTCAGAAAGCCTGAAAAACTCCTAATCCACATGCAGGTGCTCTAGACTAACGTTGTTCTTCGACTTCTAATATGGGCAGGTATTTCATAAGAAAAAAATACAGTCTGTCTTAGCTTCAACAGTTTGAGAAAAAGTGTAGGAGTTCTTGTTATACTTTTCTTCCATTATCTATGTTATAACAGTTCCTGTGAATATAGAGGATAAAAGACACAGTAAAATATTAAAAACAATGAGTATAAATTGAGTACTTGCTTCAGTACAAGTGACCCTTATGAAATGGTAAAGAGAAATAAGTTTTCAGACGAATATGTGTTGTTATAGTTTTGTATAAGAGCACCAAGAGCTGGGTGACTGCCTGATGAACCTCCTGAATGAGTTCCCAATACCCTACTCATGCTGTTTATAGACCTTCTTTCCACCTTTCTTCTTTGGATTGTTCATTATCTTTTCACTCACAATCCAAAGGTATGTGTTATCTGAAACAAGCTGAGTGGGTTGTACTAACATTGGAGAGTGTTAGGACAAACTGGAGCAGGGATGGTGATGGGAGTTGTGTAGACAAGGCCTTTCATTTAAGGCTTGTTGAGGAATGAATCTATTACAGTCCTTCTCAAAACAAGTTTTCAATATTCAGGCAACCTACAGGCACAGACAGCTGCTCAAAGGTTATATTACCTCTAAAGAAGGCTTCTTCAAACTCTTCAGAAGAATCTGTGTACCTGTGTCAGCCAACTAAACCTCCATGAATATCAATCCGAGTGTCATGGTACTTGTGTAAACACGGCTAAATTCTCTTCTCTCCCAAAACTGTGTGGCTGCATCCAAACTGCCAAGTGGTGAGTTCACTTGTGATGTGCTCTCCTCAAGTTGTGCCTTCTTACCGTCTGGCACTGGCTGGCACAAGTGGAGGCTGGAGTGTGATAACAGTTTAGCAGAACATGGGCTGTGCCCCCATCCTGCTCTCATTGACAGTATAGATACAGCCTCTTTGTCAGCTGTTTTTTTGCAAACAGCTCCCTGAAAAAATACATTTTTCTTCTTTATTTGGTATGTTCATGAATGATCCTTTGACTCCTATCCTTAGCTAAATAAGTCTTATAATTTAGTCAATATTTGAAAATGGCAGTCTCGCAGAAGGCAGGTCAGGCCTGTGTCACTTAATAAACTCTTACCTGTTTACTTGGAGGCACCACCTTCCTTTCACTTCCTTAGCAGCTCTGTTATTAAATCAAACTAACAAATATATCAAAGACCAGTCTCAGTGGTCTAATGTGTTCATGTCATACCCATGGCCATAATTTATAACCGAGTTACCTGTCCTTCACAACTCTCGTCATTGTTTCTAACATTGGAAGTAAGGCACTTTCATTATAATTAACACACCATTTATATGAAATGTCCTCCCTTTGCAGCACTTGAGAGTGCCCAAAAAATAACAAATATCAGTTATTTAGTATTTAAGGTAAGTGACAGTTATGAGCTATTATTATTCCCAAGAAATCTAGTAATAAAAAGGCAGCTGTGACAGGTAGATGAAACTGAAGCCAAAATCTCAGTTGTGATTTGTCCCACAGAAAGAATACATGCAGGACTGACCTGATTTTTTTTTTTCTTGTCTTTCATGGCTTTCCCTTTTTGGAGGGAGGAAGGAAAGCTTTTGTGTAAGCATTCTTTATTTAATGTCATATATTTTCAATAAGGACATTTGTCAAAATAGTCCCCTAAGCAGAAGATTCCAGATCATTAACTATTTAGAAAAGCTATGTTATATCATAGCTATGCATATGCTTCAAATTAAGACATGGTTCTCACCGGTGTACCTCTGTTACCAGATTCATGTAGATCATTTTTTCTCATTGGAAGGGCCCCCAGAATAGCAGTGGTCAGGATATAAATGTGTTCTGATATAGCTATTTGTCTAGAACCTCTTCATCGTATATGAAAAAAATCAAAGTGAACTTCAAATCAGATGTTAATACTGCTGCAGTAAAACTGGCCAAACTACAGTAATAGTAACTGCAGTTACTATATCATTTTTGCTCCCATAAAAAAAAAGGAGAGCTTGGGCAAACAACAGAATTCAGTTTTACAACAATTTCCAAAACTTGTTGATTAAAAAAGAAGCTACGATTGGCATATATTTTGGCAATTGAATGGCTTACAAAGCATGACAGCAGCAATGCTGGTACATCTTAGAAAAAGCATCATGATGCTCAGATGTTAGTTCACCAGCTACTATCTAAAATGTAATCTTTTTCATCTGATGCAATTTCATCTTTTACTTCAGGGTTTCAGAGAATGGAGCTAATCAATTCTAGAAGTTAGTGTAAGGTTACAGTTCTCTAAATGAAAAATTAATTTCTGTCAAATTATATTACAAAGTCTAAGATTCATCTTACACTCCTAATACCTAGTATTAAAAAAAATCACAGTCATTGCTGATTTGCAAAAGATGACAGAGATTAACATTAGATTTGTACACAAATTTGGTGGCACAAGTATTTTCACAGAATTGCAAGATGGTTGAGGTCAGAAGGGACCTCTGGAGGTCATCTGGTCCAAGCCCCCCTGCTCACCTACAGCCAGTTGCCCAGGACCATTGTCCAGATGGCTTTTGAATATCTCCAATGATGGAGACTCAGCAACCTCTCCGGGCAAACTGTGCCAGTGCTTGGTGACTCGCACAGTGAAAAAGTGTTTCCTGTTGTTCGGAGGGACCTTCCTGTGTTTCATTTTGTGCCCGCTGCCTCTGGTTGTCCATAAAAGAAATTACTTTGGAAGCAATATGATCTATATCAGGCAGATCATGCCAAAAAAGCAGAAGGATCTTAACTATATTAGATGACATATGTTTTGCAGACAGATTACCACAGAAAAATGCCACTAACCTCCACCTTGTTTAAAATACTATTTCCTTTAGTCATAAATGTTAATATTATTCTGTCCCTGGGTTATTACAAAATTTGTAATTTTGTGAAAATATGTGTTAAATAATCCAAAAATAACCTTTCCTCTGACCCTTAAATATAATTATCAACAAACACAGAAATTCTTTTTTGTACAAAGACAGTCAGGAGGAGTACTTGCTTCAAAACATGCATCACTATGATAGCACCAAGCTTTGAAAACAATGCGCTTCAAGGTCTGTTGCACATTATACCTTCTAATTGCAGAACAGCTAACATTTCAGGCCTTAATTTCCCAAAGAGGTCAGTATAGCCAGCTCTTCTGCTTTATGATTTTTCCTCAGGGGTCTATTTTCTAGCAGAGGTCAGCTTCATTTAGAATATAGGTAAAGAAATGGGTTTATTTCACAAACATACTCATCCACCTTTTCTATCATTACTTTTTCCTAATAGAAAGAGAAAGGATGGGAAAGTACTAGTTTGTGGGATTTTTTTAAAGTATTTCAACTTCTAAAAGATTTCACTCTAGGGAAAACATGTTAAATATTGAATTGATAGGCACATAAACTAATGCAGCAGTGGTGGTATAAATCAATGCAGACAGAGTCTTTCTTTCTATATTCCCACTACTGATTTGACAAATGCCAAAACTTTCAAAAATATGATATCACAGCTGTAAGCAACTTGGCTAAGGTTACTGGTCTGTGCTTGATCCTCTGAAATAATATTCATGTAAGTGCATTATCTTATTCTGAGGCTCAATCAGCAGGTGGAATTGAATTCGAAGGACTAATTATTTGCAAAGCGTGAATGTGCCTGAGGATCTGGAGTTTAAACCTGACTATTGTACATGACCACAATGGAGCTGGACACTGGACTTCTCCATTATGAGGTTTGGTATATCTTACCCAAACTATCTTACAGGCTAATTCAGTCTGAACACAGCAACTCCACTTGTGGAAAAGGGTATCATGGATTTTGCTCTAGACCACAGTTGTAAGGCATATTCAGTAGTCATCCCCTGTGAATCTTTGTGAAATCGCTCAGACCAATGTGGTGCAGACAAAATAAGGCACAGGCATCTAATCAGCTACTGTCACGTTGCTGCTTTGTTCTGCTGCCTCCCAGCATCGGTGGCTTGCACTCCATGCTGAGTTACAAACAGTTGGGTACTGGTGACACTATTTCAAAGTGTTGTCCATCTGCCTGCCACAACAGGATCATCTTTCTGTAAATGACTTCTGTGTATACTTAGAAAAATTAGCAATGGCTTTCATTTATCAATACAACTTTCATATTGAGTGTTCAGAGAGTTTCCAATCATGCTTTTTTTTTTTCCTTGTAATGTGCTCCAAGTTCAAGATGACAGAAATCGCATATCATTGGAAAATTAACAAGTTTATAGTTGGGCATATTGTCTATTTCATTTTTGCAAATTGCATACAGCAGAGAATTCAATGACCTCTCAAAATCCCAAACCACTTTCTCAAGTCCAGTTATACATGCATGATCTTGCAATTGTTACTTCTTCCTATATAAGGCTATTTCTCATTGTTCCTTCACAATGCCACGGATCTTGCCTGATATCATATGTCTTGGTTGCAAAGGTGATATTTCCCTTCCCTGAGAACAGTCACAATTAGAGTTGTTTATGGGACCGATCTGCTGCTTTGTACAGTCTGTTTTTCTTGTGTTTAGCTTTTTTATTGAATAAGCATTCTATCTTTCTCCACCAACATTATTTGGCAGCATATCACAGCTGGTGAGTCTGTTAGTGTCAAAACCATTGCATATAATATGAAATAGCATAGTGTACATTATAATGTATATTATATTTTTCTGTATACCTTGTAAAATAGTAAAAAAGGTACTACTGTGTTGGGGATGTAGTCAGTGCTAGCAAAACCAAGAGTGCTTTTAATTGTGTTTGAACTAGTTCTGATAAAAAACCCTAAAAATATCCCTCTAAATCACCACATTTGAAAAAATGATATTGACTAGTAGGAAAAAAAAAAATTAAAAAGTATCATTTAACAGAGGAATGGATATCGCTTCAAGGTAAAAAACAAAACAAAACAAAACAAAACAAAACAAGCCCAAACTGTTTTGCTCTAAATGTTTATTCTGGATTGTTTTAAAGAAGCAGGTAAAAATTGCTGGAGTATTTTTGGGTTGCAATCCATGAGTATAAACAGTTGTAAACCTGGTAGCAAGTACAGAGCTCAGGGCATGGTATAAACCTTATCTGTCTTTGTTGCCATGCTACTGGCGGAACCTAAATAAAAGGTATAAGCTGCAGTTGTACTTCACACTATCTATCTTTTTACTTCCCAGAAAAAAAAAACAGAGATAAAATTTATTGGTATAAATGTGGTCCAGCCCCATTAAGAAGATATGCGTTCACTTCAGAAACCCTGAATTTCTGAGTTCATAGCACATAGCCATTCTGAGTCTCTCTTGATAACTGCCTCCTTTCAGTAACAGTTGGCAGAAGGAAGCTGTTAATACTTATCAGTTCTCAGTTCAACAGTTCCCAAACTAAGTCCTGTCTTTTTTCCAGTTTCGTGTGAGAAAGTACAGTGCTATTTGGAATGTGCTAATTACCACAAGATGCAAAGCTTCTGTAATACAAGAATGGTATACGTAAATATGTGTAATGATTATATATATATATATGTTTATATGTGTGATACATATGTGTCGTTATAAGAATGTAATATATGGTATAGATATACAATGTATGCATATTATATGCATAACAATACCTACATTGCTATATTATATGCACTATATATAGTATATAGGCCACAACATATAGTATATAGGACATGTAATATATAACATACATAAAATATAATAGTATGAAATAACCTATAATATGTTGTTGTTCTATAGAATCATAGAATCATAGAATCGTAGAATCATAGAATGGTTTGGGTTGGAAGGGACCTCAAAGATCACCTAGTTCCAACCCCCCTGCCATGGGCAGGGACACCCTCCACTAGACCACATTGCCCAAAGCCCCATCCAACCTGGCCTTGAACATTGCCAGGGAGGGGGCATCCACAACTTCTCCGGGCAACCTGTGCCAGTGCCTCACCACTCTCACTGTGAAGAATTTCTTCCTAATATCTAATCTAAATCAACCCTCCTTCAGCTTAAACCCATTACCCCTTGTCCTGTCACTACACTCCCTGATAAACAGTCCCTCACCAGCTTTCCTGTAGGCCCCTTCAGGTACTGGAAGGCTGCTGTAAGGTCTCCCTAGAGCCTTCTCTTCTCCAGGCTGAACAATCCCAACTCTCTCAGCCTGTCCTCACAGGAGAGGAGCTCCAGCCCTCCGATCAGCTTCGTGGCCCTCCTCTGGACTCGCTCCAACAGCTCCATGTCTCTCCTGTACTGGGGCCCCCACAGCTGGATGCAGTACTCCAGGTGGGGCCTCACCAGAGCAGAGTAGAGGGGCAGGATCACCTCCCTCGACCTGCTGGTCACACCTCTTTTGATGCAGCCCAGGACACGGTTGGCTTTCTGGGCTACAAGCTCACACTGCTGGCTCATGTTGAGCTTCTCATCAACATAATTTGTTATGTATGATGTATTTTGTATTTTGTATTATGCATTATGTATTAGGTATCACATATATTTTATATTTTATATTCTATACTATGTGTTATTATAGTATATAAATTATTATATTGTATATACATTTACATGTGTATTTTTAAAATATCCTTAATAAGGCTAGAGGACAACATACAATGCTAGGAATTGCTGGCTAAGACTTTCAGAGTTACCTGAGAAATTTTAGCCAGCTCCACTGGCTAACTCATCCTCAACTCAAAGCTGATGCGTTGGAGAGCTTAAAGCATTGAAGAGGTCTTAAAATGCTTTATGTGACTGAGGGCCACCACCCTGTACAGGATGACTAAGTCTCATTTCTTTGACTTCCAAACTGAGGAGCTAGTCTGAAAATGCTGAAGCTTTGTTGTCTTATCACTCATTTTTATGGGGGGGGGGGGCTATTTCACTCGGTGTTATTTCAATGAGAAGTTCAGAAACAGAGGTGGCAGACAGACAAAAGCATCAGGACTGAATAGAGAGGAGTAGCCCAAACTGCTCTGCATTGAAAGTTCTTTGCACTTTATGTTTGTAGTACCTAAATGTCAACTGCTGTAAATAACACATAGAAACTTTAAAAAGGTCTAAAATGATGAAGGGTAGAGGTGGGCAATCAGAAGCTAAGTGAGTACAAAAAGCTGTTTTCAAACTACTTATAACATGTCCTTTCTTAGCCATTGCAGCTGTAATAGTGCTACATGGGAGATCACTAGGAAGAGCTCAGACTTCTTACTGTCCATCTTTCTGTAGCTTCCTCCCACTGATCCCCTAAAGCCACACAGAGAGAGGAGTTGTAGTGACTACTTTGGAGACACTACTTGCCAGAGACCCCTGTGACACTGCAAGATTAATTTCTGCCTTACACGGTCTGCCTCTACCAGACAGGCATCAGGCAGCACAGCCAGCAGCCTCCCTGTTTACCCAACACATGAGGATACAAGTCCCAGAAGGATCTTGAAACCTTCTTTGAAAATGCACTTGACCTTTCAGATCTTTACTGCTGTTCTGAATTAGAGAAGGCCTTGGGGCTGGACTGCAACCTACATGTACCTGGGTTCATTAGAAAAAGGGGAATTCACAAGGCTCATCACTGTTGCTTGGAAGTGCATTAAATGTTTGGGGAGCCTAAAATAAATGCAACAACCTATGTTCTATTAAAACAGGAGTTAGACTCGGTTACAAATATTTGGAGAAACAGTTACAGAAGTAAAGCATGTAAGGAACCAAACACAAAATGTGCAGAAGGGGATTGCCTGAAGGTAGGTAATGGCCTCTATCTATCTGCCGTTACAGGAGAGCACAGATTTTCTGCAGATTTTATATCATATTGACCAACTGTATGAATTGGCTTGGAAGCTTTAGGGTATCTAAAATAGAGCTAGATGCTCATGTTTAGGTTATGAAGTCCTACCCAAAGTGTCATGAAACTTTTATTCTAGTTTTTAGGTCTGGATTTGTCATCAAATACATGAGAACTGAGGTCCTTTCTCCACAGGGCTCCATTTCTCCCAGGGCGGTATTAGTGACGTGTTTGTTTACTTCTACATTTGCTTAGGGCATTTATGATTTCTGCTTAAGCTTTAAAGCATGTCTGAAGAACTCTCTTATTTCTCTATTCAGTCAAGAACCTCTTAGTGTTCTCATGTAGTTTTTAGCTGTTCACTGAAAAAAAAAAAAATGCCTGTGGCAGTAACTTTCTGAGCAAAAAAGACTGGAAATGTCTGACACCCCTCCTTCTGTTTACTTCTAGCCTCAGGAAATCAGTTGACTTGTGAACAATAAGTAGTCTGAATACAACAAACACTGAAAGACAGCAATGTCACTGGGAGGAGAGATTTCATCTCTACATCTTTTCGCCTGGCTTCAGCTTTTGGAAAAAAGAAAAAGTAAATGAAGTAAATGGCTATGGTATGCAGGTGAGGTGAACAATAGTGATCCGAATTAGGAATTAAAATACTGGAATATCCATCCTGTGTATAAAGCAAATATATGCAAAGGAAGGGATGAACATGAACACGTATAAACTTACGTATGCGGTCCTCATATCAAGGAAATCTGTATGTGTAGTACTTCTCTCATGAGTACTACAGCACATACATACATAGAAGGACACTGGCAGAAGATGCACTGTATCAGGTATACACTGACAGATTGCATGTGACTGCTTTAAATGAGGAGTGCATTTGACTGCATTATAAGGGATTTGAGACTGTTTGTCAGGTTCAGTCTGTTTAATCCTGTGAATTGTGTGACTTCGGACAGTATACAGAAAGGTGACAGATAAGTTTATAAAGCTGGATTTCATCATTTCTAAGTTACCAATAGTCTCACTCATCACTGCCTGACAGTAAGAAAGTGGACCTCTGAAGCTAGACTGTCTGATCCACTTTGCAACATGAAGTATTAGAGTGGCTGGGCTGGAGTTGAACACTAAGCACCAGAGAATCAGGGGTTAAAGGCTACGACACTACCAGAGAGACAAAAGAACTGGCAGTATACCAGGCTGCTGGGGCAACACAATTTAGCCAATAAAATTTTCTTTGTTATCTAAACAAGTATGATTATCTGTGTTAATTATTGTGCTGGGGTCTAGGTTAATGGAATCCTATAATGTAGCTTTTGTCACCTATAGCTCTGTCTTGTTCAAATTTTATGTAAATCCTCACCCCATACATAGAAGGATGCTGTCTGGTTGTGGTTTTAGTTTTGTAAGAAGACATGCATTTACCAGAGATAAGGTCACTAATAAGTGTTTCTAAAATTGTTATGTTTACTTCCAATTAAAATACTTCTGGTCTAGGATTTAAATATATTCCTGCCATGTTTGGAGCCTAACTCTTGCAGTGTTGTGCCACTGTGGGTGGAAAGCCTTGTGCCACCCTCCTACAGATAACCCATGAGTGACACCAACCCATCTGTTTTATTTGTCCTTGATGAGAGAAATAGAAAAGAAACAAATCATCATTAATAGTGAGAGATTATTGGTCTTAAAAAACTCCTTTATTTATAGTAATTGGAGCTGTTGCATTATAGAAAAAGATACCCGTTTTCATAGAGGTTATTTTTACTTTGTCATTGTCCTTTTAAATAATGTTATGATGGTAGCATAGGAATGCTCAAGCTCACTACTTCTTTGTTAGCAAGAAAATATAAAATCACTGCTTAAAATACTGCAAGTTCCTTTTTTTTAAGAAACAGTCCTGCAAGTGACAGATGCAAAGCATGTGGGGCAGGGATGAGACTATATGCAGTATGAGATTTGTGATTGTCTTGGGTTCTTGCTCTCATCTGCTCTGCCCTTGTTGCTTTTGTCAGTTCCTACTATGGTGAGCAGGGGACAAGCTTCAGACTGTAGGCAAGTCACAAGCAGTGAACACCTCTTGTTCATCCAAGGAGAGGTTCCAACATGAAAGAGGAGCTCAAAAAAAAAATAAAAATACAATGTCACTCAGCATGGCAGAGACAGGGCAAGACCAAAACCCGGCTGTTCAGCACATTGGTAGTGAGTTTATCAGTACCAACTGATAAGCACTGTCCATTGGTTGGCTATCCACACTTTGTTTAAAATATTTAATCAGCCTTGCCCTGAGAAGTTGCCTCAAAACGTTCACCAGAACAAGCCCTTAAGCATGCCCTATTTCTGCTGGGCAACAACATACCATAAGAAAGGAAAGAGCAGTTTCTGTGGTCTTATGTAGTTTAACAGGCTTGCTGGAAGTCTTCTGTCTAGTAATTGTCACAAATACATGAATAATTTATTTCATTACATTTCAAACACTTTAGGAAAGAAAACAAGAACGTGTCCTCTACTTAAAAGGTCTATGGCAGGACGTATTTCTTCATTTTATCTGTCTCAAAGATCTGGTATCTACCTACAGTGTTCTTATCTTCACATAAACAGCTTACCCTTTCTTAATGTTGTTTAAGGAAAATAATTTCCCATGAGGCCCTGAAAGATTTGACGCAGCACGGAAAAAGACCTCAGTATGAGTGACTGCTGTATCAACAGGACACAAAGCTGAATCATTCTGAGGTTTAGGGTAACTTTTATTTACAGTAGTTTCTTATTCATGTGAGTGATTTGTGTGACTAGCTGCTCAAAGGACTAATTAACTAAACTATTTAAAAATCAAACAATGAATCATTATTTTTTTAAAATTCCACTCATTCACTAAGCATTCAAGAATGAGAAGCTTTTGAATTCTGTCGTCTTAGTTCGCAACAGCCAAAGAGGGGACGTTATGAGCTTTGTTCCTGTTAAACTACCTTATTAGGGAGTTCTAGAAATTGAAATATCATCTGAATTCAAAAAACATAAACATCACAGTTATTTTATCTACCATTTAATTTTCCAAAACCAGAAAAAGGAATCTACAGTATATCCAAAAAAGACCACAGATTTTTTTCCTGTCTCAAATACGGTGGGAATTGCCTACCAAGCATCTATTTTAGAAGAAAGCAATGTTTGTGGGATGAAATATTTTGGGTTCAACTATCAAGTCTGCCTTGCATTTTCTATTCATTTGAGCAAACCTCTCAATTATAAAATTGTAGAATAATTTAGGTAGGAAGAGTCCTCTGTAAGTCCCTAATGCAACCCCCAGCTCAAAGCAAGGCTAACTTCAGCTAGATCAGTGCTCCAGGATGGAGATTTCACTACCTCCTGCTCCGATGGTAAACAATTTTTCTCCTTGTATCTACCTGGAATTTTCCTTGTAGCAACCTGTGTCCACTGCCTCTTATTGTTTCACTGTGCACCTCAGGTAGGTGCCTGGATCCATCTTCCCTAGAACTTCCCTAAGTAGTGGACAATTGTGATTCAACATCCTCCAAGCCCTCTATTCTCCTGGCTAGCCCACCCCAGCTGCCCCACAGGTCACAAGCTCCAGGTCCTTCAGCACCTTAGTGACCCTCCACTGGCCTCTCGCCAGTTTGTTGATGTCACTTGTGTTACAGATAGGGGGTAATATTGAGTGTTATATCCTGGATATTGGGCTGTATTCCAGCCATCACAAGGGCTGAGCAGAGGGATCCTGTGCAGTCTCCATTCTTGGAAGTTTACAAGCCCAAACTCGGTAAGGCTCTGAGCAAACTGGTCTGACCTCACAGCTGACCTCCTGCTCTCATCCTGAATTATCCTATGTCCCTATGAGCAGTGACATCCCTTGACCTGCTGCCTGCACTCCTGCTGGTGCAGCCCCGTAGGCAATTAGCCTTGGCCACCCCAAGGACACACTCCTGACTCATGCCTCTGCTGCTCTTGGAAAGCTGAGATAACAAGAGGTATAATATGCCCCCGCCTCGTTTTGGAGGTGACGTGGTTTAGCCCCAGCCGGTAGCTGGGTGCCACGCACCACTCACTCACCCCTCCCCCGGCGGGATGGGGAGGAGAACGGAAAAACAACGGCAAAGCCTCGAGGGTTGGGATAAGGGCAGTTTACTGGGACAGCAAGGGAGAGGGAAACAATCAACAACAGTACTGATAACAGATATTCACAATGGGTGATAACAGAAAGCAATTTACCGATCCCACGACTACCTGTCCCAGAGCCACACCGCACCCGCCCCTGCCCGACTGGCCCCCTTTTATGGTGAGCATGACGTCACATGGTATGGAATAGCCCCCGGCCTGCTTGGCTCACCTGTCCTGGCTCTTTGTGAAATTAACTCTGTCCTTGCCAGAACCAGAACAGGAGGACAGTCATTATGTTTGAGTAGTGATGAAAACCCACTTAAATCTATGAACAGAGACAGGGTTAGCTAAGGGTTGGAAATGTAAAAATTACTAGGCAGTGCAGGTTAAATATGACATATGCAACAATGAGGTTTTATTTCTCATTAAAAAGGCACTTTCAATTTTGTTTTCCTGTCAACATCTATTAAACTGAAGATGATTCCATAGTGTATGAGTGACTGTTTATTTGTCTATAAAACACTGCTTTCACTCCCCTTCCACCTTTTTTTTTTCCTAAATGAAAAGTAAATCACAAATTTTTGGCAAGTTTCTGACCTTTGTATGACCCTATATTTACCTGCCAAACACATACTAAGGCAGAGTGAAATTGCTTTTATTTCTGATATAGAACTACACGCTCTGTGGCCAAGTACTTTGTTAAGAAATAATACCTGGTCCATTTTTCGTTTTTGTAAAAAGAACAAAGAATCTGTTCATTTTCCAGAAATGAAAAATGGACTGGTCTTTATTTATAACATCTACCAAAACTCTGGCCAGGCAAGCACCTCTAGCAGCTTTAGAGCAAGGACAGTGTTGGCTGTATTTTCTCACCTCCTCTGTGTAGATATGTAGGAATTTCTAAATATGTTGATGGCTTTTTGCATATCAGTAATAAAGGGCAGGAGAACAACACAGAGCAATTAATAATGTTATGCAGTCATGCACTATTACAAGGCCACTGAAAGATTCAATAGTGATTAATCAGCTGAATGGTTAATTTTCCTTGGGGGTCTAATGAACAATTAATATTGATTAATGAACCAATTAATTTTTTTTGTAAAATTATAAGTTGAAATATACAAAACTCTTGTCTGTCCATCACCAGATTTTCCCTGTAAAACTAACAAAAAAATAAAAGCTAGGAATGGGGGGGAAAAGAGATAAAGTTCAGTATAAGAGCCATCACAGAGGGAAACTAGCAACTATTTTGATCTAAAATCTATGACTTTACATTTCACATTTCTAAGCAGAAGTCAGACATACAGGACCTTGCTGGCAGCAGTGGGCCCACAATGGCCATTAAAACCAAAGAACACTCCCTTGCTCTAGGGTTTCAAGGATTCCTGGTCTTACAGAAACATCCTAGAAAAGGATGAGATGCCTCCAAAACTGAAAGACTGTCACAGAAACTGCCCTGAAATCTATGGAAGAGATGGACACTGAGATATCTTCCATTCGATCACCTCAAAGCTTCCTGTAGGACCCTGGAGCAATAATATTAAACTCAATACTCTGCTTCAACACGCTCAGCTTTCCTACTATTTTTTGTTTACAGAACTGCGATGCTTACAAAGCCAAATCACTTATATTTTATATAGAGCACGGGGTAGATCCTGAAAAGAGCTGTCATTTCTACCAAATCCTTTTAGGATTTAATTAAACCCCTTTTCAATTAACTCCCTCTCCCACAATAAGGGACTCAATTCCAGTACCCAATGTGAAATAACTTTCAGCCTAGAGATGACACTAGGAACCAGAGAGTATCCTCAGGTAGATGCCAAGTGTCTGACTCTTAGGACATGACTGCTTCTTAGGGGGGTGGTAGATTTTGACTGGAACTCTTGGAGAAAAAGCAGAAAGATCAAATAATTTTCCCACAGCCCTATTCTACGGTATCACTTGGACCAATGCAAATAACGAATATGCTATTCATTTGGGGAATGCATTTCTTATTCTTTTAAGAGTTTACTATGTTTCTGTGGCATAACTCAAATTCTAATCAGGACAACTACTACTAAAGTCTTACAAAATACTTACTATGATTACTGCAAAGTATCTATCATCAGAACTATGCAAAGATGGTAATTATACTAACACTTCTTGCCCTCTGGACAAGAAAATAAGGCAAGAGCTTTTTTAATCACAGATGCTTTATAAACACCTTATAGAATGGTAATTTTGTTCCACTAGTACATGGGCAAAATACAGGTTACAGAGAAAAACTTGGTGACAGAAGTAATTTAGGAAAAGCAGCTCATTGGCTGGGGAAGATTTCAGTGTTCTTCAAATCCAATTTCACTGCTTTTTACACACTTTGTGTCACCTATCCAAGGCTCAATTCTGAACTCATTAGTGAGCTTAACAAAACTCCTCTTGCTTTTAGTGGTGCTTGCCTTTAAAGACATTCCGGCCTGATGAAGCACAACAGTAGTATGTAAATAAAGAGAACTGGGAAAGGTAAATAGGAAGAGAAGAGATGAAAAAGGTGCTTTATGCTGCTGTGTGCAATTGAAGTTGAAATACAAGGGCTTCAGCAGCAGGAGCAAAGCATAACACATTGGGATTTTCTTTTTTCTTTTCACTCTGCAGTCTAGTCCTTTTCTTTGTCTTCCCCCCAGCTCAACAGCTGCCTTCATCAGTGTTCAGAGATAGCTGTGCCTCTTTCAGGTTTCAGTTCTTAAGAAAAGGTCAACAAGAGGCAGGAGTAAACATTAAACAACTCCTTATTTAGTTTTTCTGATCAAATATAAAGCTAAGAATCTTGTGGTACTCACAAATTTCTGGAGACTGCAAACTCTGGCCGGGGGGGCCAGGGTCAGGGTCTTAGAAACAGAGTTAGATAAAGAACCTCATAAAGGAATAAAAGTAGCTACACTGAAGAGATCAAATGAAAAGATATTAAGTGCACAGGTCATATGATAAATATTTTTTAAAATTTATAGTTTAGTATATTAATTCCCAATTATCTGTTTAGCATATTTTCTATTCCTTTTCCAACAAAATAGTCCCAAATATGAAGGTGAAGGCAATGGAAGATGATAGGGGTTTTTTTGCTAAAGAACAAAACCTCCTGTTTACAATAGTAGCAGAAATGACTTTGTTTCTCTGCTACTAACCACTGGGCACAACACTGTGGGACAATTAGGATATCTGTAATATCATGTCAATCTGACTTCATACACAGGTTTAAATCCCTTCATCATCCACCCAGCTACATATGTCCTGGCTCAAGACTGGCACAAGCCTGCTGGCTCTCTGGGATGAGAAACTTCAGCAAAAGGAGAGAATCACAATGTCACAATGAAAAGGACGTGTAGAATGGCACCACCATCTCAGACCTCTGCGATCCAGGGATTTGGGCACCACCTGAAGCAGGCCCTGTTCACCAAAGGTTGTACAGATGCAGTCAAGGAGTCTCCAGCAAGATCTGGCTGGGAGCAACCTGCCTCTGCTTGTCAGACCTTTTTTCATGACCACCACTTGTTCCCTTCCAGACCTTATTCCCATCACTTCTGCCCAGCCCCCAAATGGAGACCTCAGCTCCCAGGCATCCTCTCTGCCTTGCTGCTGCCTCTTACTCATGCCACAAAGTACAGTGTGGGTATTACCGTCAGACTCTCACACCAGAGGCGCAGCAGGGAGGGTCACAGTGATACCCTGTGTCGTTACCCCTTTTCAGCTGGGGCAGGGACACAGCAGCAGAGAACAGCACCTCCTTCTCCCAAGGTCAGAAAACTGATGGGTTTACCTTCACACCTCTTCTCAAGGTAGGTGAACAGGGAGATATTATCGAAAAATTTATTAGAACTATTTTAAAGTGTGTTCTATTTCTTGAATATTCAGGTGCTTTTGGGGCAGAATCTTGTTCATTGTTGAATATCTCTGTCTGTCCTCCCAAGTCTTGGCAAGATATTTACATTTTCCTTACTACTTCTTTATGTGGAAGTTAATAATGGCTTTTGGCATCTGTTCTTTTCCCTGATTGGAAATACTAAGGCAAATAATTACACAATTAATATGCTTCCTTGGTAAGTAATATTTTTTGTCACTCTTTTAAGTCCTACAGTCCTCTTCAGGCTGCTTTCTTCCCTTACTGTTTTTGAATCCATTCCCATTTTTACAGAAAGCTCATGTATATCTTTCTTTTCATCCCTGTGGTCTGCTTTTTTTTTTCCTTTGTTTTACAGTCTCAACTTTGCTCTGTAATTCTGTTTTTCCTCCATACTTGAATAATTTCCTGCATGAATCATACAGATTATGAACTAGGCTGAATGCTACAAAATGTAGGAATGTAAGATTCCTCCAGTAAATGCTACAGTTCTGTAGTTTCAAACTAATATGCCTGAATTGCAACAATATTGGCTATCAAGAGCCTATATAAAAGCTATGATACAGAAAATTTGCATAGGCCTCTTCAAATTTCAAGGAAAGTCTGCAATACCTGAATGATTCAGAACAAGTTAAGCCTCGGTTTTTCTGACTATTAAGGTCCAGGGATGCATATTCTGTGAATTAGTTTGTTAACAGCATATTGAAAAGCATACCATGCTTCTTGCTGCAACTGCACTGCTCTTCAAGGAGATGAGCACTGATTTATGCTGCTGTAGAAGGAAAAGTAACCATTCTTACCCTCACACGTATTCTTTCCATTCTCAGATTTCTCATTTTAATGTTTCCCATCCCACCAGAACAGATGGGAGATCTATTTCCTTGTATTTGAACCTGGCAGAGAATATACAACTCTAAGCTTGCATTTTTAAGATCTTTCATGTTAAAAAAGATGTTTGCTGTCACACATTTATCATCTTTTATCAAATCCAAATCAATAATGTAAGTACAAAACCACAATATAATTAAATAATTCTGGAAGAGCATTCAGAATATCTGTGGTCACCGACTTCTCTCTTCTTCCCTCCTTCCAGTTCTGCATGATGGGTTCTCCCATGCTTCCTGCTCATGACCTGAGTTTATTTCATCCATGTTGGAGAAAATCTACTGATTTTTTGATGGGTTGCTCCTAATTTATTTGAGTGAAAGTTTAACTTCCAGCTACTCCTTTACTTTTGGTTCATGATGTCTCGTATTTGTTCTCCATCTCAACTAGGTACAATGTTTACTGTTTTCCAATATGCTCATCCTCTACTCTTACCAAATGTTTGCACAAGTTCTTTCATGCTTCATGACATCTGAAATTTGTTAGCTGTCCTTAATAGGACTGGAAGCTTTGCTACAGTAAGTCCTGTCTTCAGACTTTGTCAGCCTGAAGTCTTTCACATAAATGCAGAAAATGCCGTCAGTGTTTCAAACATAAGGAAAATAAATAACCTAGAGAAGGCTTTCTAACCTACTCAATGCTGCACAGAGTAGTGACAGTCAAGAAGTATTCTATTAACTGAGAATAGACCTTGAATATGGAAGAAACCCACTACTGATAATGGCACAAACCTTTTAAAACAATCATCTCAACTATTGTAGAAGAACAGCAGATAACCAGTTTGACCCTTTACATTATGTTAGCTTATGACCCTCATCCTTGAGAGCTCTAGCATTTCCTAACTCTCCCCCGACAGTAACTACGCTGAGCATTGCCACAGCAACAAGACAAGGGTCAAAGACAGCAGGAGAATAGGTGTTCAAAGGCACATTTAGTGACACGGTGAACTGCCGTCACAAAGAAAACCAAGGCACTGATCAGAAGAGTACAAGGGCTCCCAAGGTGTCCATTTGAACACAAGAAAAAATCTGTGAAACTTCACTGAGCAATGTCTGTTAAAATAAGCAAGAAAATAGGTAGCATTATATTAGACTGTGTAATCTCAAATATCTTTCTAACTTTTAAAAAATAGTTCAAGATTATGGTGGTAGGAATTCACACCTTCTGAAAGGAGGCAGGAGGCTTCTCTTTATTCTTGCTTGTACCTTTGGTACCATCTGTAGCAGCTAAAGTTTAAAAGGGTACACAAAAACAACTTTGCATAGCAGATCTGTCATGATTACATACTGGACCAAACAGAGAAGCAGTGCAGATACAAGCAAGCAGATATCAATGTTTCAAAGATAAAAAGAAATCTGCAAGACTACGAACAGAGAAGCACCTATGGGCATGAAGACCATCTGTAATACAGTGCCAGGAAATAAATCCATTTGAACAAGAACATCAGCAGCACAAAGTGAGGCAAAGAATCTGACAAATGCCCAGGGTGGGTGCATATTCACTCCCAGCTGGGGAGGTAGGAACGCTCTGGGTCATAGTACCAGCCGAAAAACACACAGATGCAGTCTCTATGGGTTAGAGGATTAAGCAGAGGAATGTATCTGTGCCTCACAGAAGGATTTACTGACCTTTCTCTTTGTCTTAATAGCACTGGCAGGAAAAACCAGGGATGGCATAGCTGGCTACTGCCCCTTCCTCGCCACAGAGCTCCCAGCACTGGGAGCGGGAAGGGTCCAGGGCACAGGGAATGCGTGTCAAGAAGGGGCTGTAATTCAGACTTCCCCTTGAAAGAAGAGGCACAGACGTTGTGGGAAGCTGCTATGCCACTCAATGTTGTCAGCACTGAAAATACACCTTAGAGTCCTTTACTTTTGAGTGTTTGCACCATGAAAGTCTAGCTTTCGAAGAAGAGGTGCTCAGCAGTTTTTGAAAGTCAGGCCCTTCAGTTGCATTAAAATGAACACCAGCATTTTGAGGCATTTAAAGCACCAAGTCACTTCTGAAAAAGGTTATTAAGCCTTTGTCTCCATATATAGGCACTTAGCAGCCTTGGACATTGGCCACAAAAATGATTACAAAAGCCTTAAGCACTTTTAAAGCCCTGACTATCAGTGACTGGAAAGTTTATAACCTCTCTTGAGCCTTGTTGGTGGAAACATAATGAAATACTGCCCTGGTGCACAGCTGACATTTTCAGATGTGTGGATCTTGAGTTTCCCTACATCCTTGATTTTTACAAACAGGAAAACTTGCTGCAAATCCTTCGAAAATTTTCCTTTAACCCTTTTATAGACTGCAACTTTAGTTACGCACGTCGGATTTTCTTCACCGCCTCTGAGGTAGGGGTGTCAGCCCAGAGCTTTACCATGGGCTCTTTACCTGCAGTCTGACTTGCAACAGAAAGTTACCCTTACTGCTTTGTGCCATTCATCACTCAGTGTATTATTTTGTGAATTAAAGTCACAGTCGTAACAATTAAGAGGGGAAAAAAAAAAAAAGCATAGTAGTAATACTATGCTACAACAAAGAGGAAGAACTGGGTTCAGGCATGTGAACATTTCCTATAATTTCATTTAAAAAACTGGAAGTGGGGAGGGAAAAAGATAGCAAAGGAATGTACTGCATCAGATTGAACAGTTCAGTACTTTGTAGAGTGATGTGGGTTGACTTAGTTCTTCTGCGTCACTAGAGAGTAAATAACAGTGATGCAGGTCCTGAGCAAAATACTCCAGTAAATAATTACTATTTCCTAGAAATGGATTGAGCCCGGCACCCCTGGAGCAGTTGCATGAGCAATATCTGAAATAACAGTAACAGCAGGGCATGGTAAAATCCAATTGTTTACTCAATTCCATTCTGCTTTGTTCTGCTGTGAACTCTGTTGAAAGCTGCCTGTAATGAAACACAAGAGACCTACATAAACTCGGATTTAACTCATGTGAAGGAGTTAAGGAGAATGCTCACTTCAATTTAGCAAAGGAGAGAGATTCACTCATTCATCCTCATCTCACTGGATTAACAGCTGTAATACTCCCAAATAATAGACATGCAGTGTGCTCATGCAATTAAAATAATGTTATAAAGATGGCTGGAGAGTTTAGTGACTAAGCAATGTTATTTTAATTATGTATTCCATTACTGTCCGTTGTTAAACAGGAAGTATTGTGAAGTCATTGAACAGGAACAGAACATTTCAGGTGCAAGGCAATACTTTTTAGAAGTGACAGAATGGAACTGCAAGGACATAGAAATACTGTGAATAGTTTCTCTGAGATACTGACATAATCGAGGGACTAATATTCCCTGAAATTATGTGAAGTGCAGGCAGATACCTATGAAGTTGCAGAGAGAGGACTGTGTCATTCACAGATCTGAGATTTTGGTAGACGTGTGTTTAGAAAAGTCGCTTTTACATGCCCAGAGGGTGTGTAGGAAAGGAGTATGTATATTAGAGATTGAAGAGGTGACCTGGAAGAATTACACCTGGCTGTGTGCTATACAGACCCTGGGATAGGAACACCACTATCAGCAACATCTATTTTTTTAAGTGGCTTGGCTTTTTCATACAGTCGTTACCATTACCTTTCAAAGGATGGTAGAGAAGTTTGAGTGATGGTTCTACATCTTCCCTTCCTCTCTTTGCAATCAAACCATTTGAGGTCCTGGTGGATGGGGTAAATGCAACTTGGAATAGGTCATTTTAGTCTTATTTCGGGTCACAAAGGCAGCACACTGCTAGGAAGGTGAACAGTTTTTTTGAGCGGAGTTAGTAAATTCATCAGACTTCAAAAGGCCAGCAAAAGCTATTATGGCCAAGTCGCAGTAGCCAGTTAAGAAGTTTGTAGGTCTAAGTGTCAACAATAGGAGGCAGTAAAATAAGGTAAAAAACTGAACAGCAGCTCTGGAAAAAGGAAAAGATTTTAGGAAATATGGGTAAGACATAGGCAGGAGGTTTATACATGCAAAATGATCACCAAATAAGGTACCAAGTAAGAAAATGCCTCAAGGACATAAAGATGTAAAGGAATCCATAAGAAAACATTCAAATTAGATATTATCCTGTTTGGAAGTAGTGCAGCATGTAGAGCAAAGAAAATTTAATCCGTTTTAGGAACAGATGTGCAAGCCTGTGCTTGAAAATAGCCATTTCAAGAGGCAAGCCATTCACCTCTCTATGAGAATAAGCCATAGAATGGAACAGAGGCTCCCAAATTTGCAGCCCACTAACCTCTTCTGAATGCTTTCCTTCAATCAGGATAGTTTGCTTCTCCGAAGAGTGACATATTCTGCTGCTGTAAAGTCATTCCACTGGAATTGTTTATGGGAGGGAAATGTAGAAGTACTGAAGAGATTGGAAGCATAAATGAAAATACTCTCTCCTAAAAATTCTATGTGTCTTGGAAAACTCTATCCCTTACATTTTAGAAAAAAAAGATAATATTGGATTTATGGCAAATCCAATCCATGTGTCCCTTGAAATTTGACAGGTGCTCTTGCTTTCATATTGCTTTTCCAGCTGAGAATATTCTGGGGAAAAAGGAAGTTCTGAAAAAATAAATAGAAAAAATTATGTCAAGAAAATGTGAATATTCATACAGAGTTCAGAGCAGTCTCATCTATATGAAACTCAGACCTGAGAGCTCCTATACCCCTGTGAAAGGTTGGATGACAGAAGAAATGTCTCAGAGGCACAAAGGGGACTTGTTGGTCCAGCTCCCATTGCAAGTCAGTGGGGCAGGCTCCTCACCTTCCTACATGCCTTTAAATTTCTCCCAACAGGCAACATAGCAGAAATGTTAAAGTTCTGGTGGCCTTTTCTGCATTGTCATTCATATTTATTTTATTATGGGTGAAGGCAGCAATAACAAGTTAGGGTGAAAAGAGAGTTGCTCAGCAGTGCAGTCTAAGATCTTTATCAGTGTCTCTTCATTTAAATAACTTTGTTTTCATTTTTGAGGAAGAGACACTCAGTCTGGAATAAAAGTTCCTTTCATGTCTATTGCTCTGATCTAGTGATTTGCACTCAGTAGGTGTTCCTGTGTCAGGCAAGTTTCAGCAATAGTGCCTAACTGATTTGTCTTTGCAATCAGATTTGTCTGGTTTCTACCAGACTGCCCACAACATCTGTTATCCTGCATCTGGTGTTCGCCAACACAGAAGTGCCTGTATTTTTATGGAGGCAAAGATAATGTGCAAATAGTGTTATTTTGTGGTTCCAAGCCACAGATTTCTAATAAAAGCACTTAGTGCAAAGCCCACTGACACCAAAGAGTGTATTTCCAGGCCTCAGAGGTCTATGAGGCAGCTCAAAATTTGGATCCAAGATTCTTCACAGTGCTGAGTGTTATTTAGTTTCTCGTTGCATATAAGAAGGCCACTTGTAAAATCCAGTTCCAGTTTGGATCTTACTTTCCACACAGTTTTAAGAACTTTATTTTCATAGTTTTGGATAGACCTACACGTGGGTCTTAAACATTGCTAAAAAGGAGGGTACTGACTCTCAAAATCACACAGACTCTTTTCAAACCTGAAACTGCCTGAACAAGCATGAACAGTTGTTATATTTCCAAGAGGAAAAAGTCTCTTGGATATTTCATGGCAGAATTACATGATGTTTACTTATGTTAATGCCTCCTTATTTCAAGGAGATTTGTTTGTAATTTTAAAAAATGTTTATATTTTATTAGCTCTGTTTGAAAAATGAGCATCATGTCTGGCAGGTAACTCCCACACTAATGCCTACAATAGAAGACATCTGTAAAACAAACATTTAAGGTCTTGGGTGCTTCCAAAGATTAATCTAATTATTTTCATTTATGTTTTCCTGGAGTTTGAGATAACTTCAGATTTTGACTGTAGTCTAGCAAAGCCATGAAACATTAAGAACTCAGTCATCCTAGCAAATCATATGGAATAAGAACTTCAATCTATATTTTTAAAAAATTTCTTTCTTCTCTGTGTGTACTCCTGTTGTTCACAGAAATTTTCCAGAGTTTATTCTGCAAAGCTGTGGAGGATTTTTCCCATAGAAATGACCACAGACTTCAGGTCTGCAAAATTCGCAGGTTTAGGAGGAACTGTCAGATATTCAGGCTTTCTTTAAGGAAAATCCTTACCTTCTTCCTGCTACAGACACTTCCATTTTTCTGGCATAAAGGTGTGCTGGCAAAGACTTTCCGCTTCGAAGAGTGCATCCCTCAAAGAGAATTTCAATGGCAGGAGGAGCAAAATCCTGTAGTGACTCCAGAGTTCTTCATATCTGAGGAATATCCAAAGTATAGATAAAGAGTAATCCTGGTTCCACAGATTGCCAGTAGAGATTCCCCATCTATGGAAAATCACCCAGAAAGAGAAGGAAAACCCCAGCCGCAGTACTCTTAAATGAATTGCACACTGAGTTGCTCTAAATAGGTACACAAATAGATAGTACAAACAAGCCAAGAGCATCACAAAATAAAATAAAATCTGCCACAGCATTTGCATAAAGCTGGTACGAAAGCAAGATTTTTCTTCCATTTACAGTAAAACATTTGTAAGCTAAACTTGGGACTCGAATAAGATGGGACCTCAAATGTATGTGAAGTTCCTGCTTGAATGGAATGTGCAAGATTCAGTTATATTCCTTGATAATAAAATGCTGGCAAGCTCTTAACTATATGGTAGCATCACCAAGTAGCAATGTTAGCAGGTGGTTCTGGAGCTCAGGACAAGTGATAAAAAGCTCCTTTCAGCTCTTATTTCATTTCTGAAGCATATGACCTGCCCTGACCAAAATCCTGTTACTTCAGAGAAGTCATTTGGACTTACAGTTTTCCTTTACTGAACCTCACATTTTCAGATGCACGCACACCTCAGATTTTGGCTGTGTAACTTCTAAGACAGAGGACTGGAGAGCCAGAAATGCTGAAGACTTCCAGCCTGTTGTGATTTTGCCCCAGCTGGCAACTAAGCCCCACACAGCCACTTGCTCACTCCCTCCACAGTGGGATGGGGGAGAGAATCAGAAGAGTAAAAATGAGAGAACTCCTAGGTTGAGATAAAGACAGTTTAATAAGTAAAGCAAAAGCCGCGCACACAAGCAAAGCAAAAGAAGGAATTCATTCACCACTTCCCATGGGCAGGCAGGTGTTCAGCCATCTCCAGGAAAGCAGGGCTCCATCACGCATAACATCACACCTCTTTCTTCTTCTTCTTCCCCCAGCTTTACATGCTGAGCATGACATCATATGGTATGGAGTATCCCTTTGGTCAGTTGGGGTCAGCTGTCCCGGCTGTGTCCCCTCCCAACTTCTTGTGCACCCCCCACCTCCTTGCTGGTGGGGTGGTGTGAGGAGCAGAAAAGGCCTTGGCTCTGTGCAAGCACTGCTCAGCAGTAACGAAAACATCCCTGTGTTATCAACACTGTTTTCAGCACAAATCCAAAACGTAGCCCCATACCAGCTACCATGAAGAAAATTAACTCTATCCCAACCAAAACCAGTCCAGTGCCACAAAGGCAGATCCTGAAATATGTGGTATGACCATCTGATAGTCAAACCCAAGGTTCCCCAAGTCAGCTGTTGTCAGACCACATAGTAGGCAGAGTTTGGAAAATGACCTCTCATCATAAAGTGACAAGGCCATTGCTCACTTTCCCACAGGTCTGACATAATTGAAATAGAAAAGATGTAAAACAAATCTCTATAACAGGGTTGATGTACTACCTTATTAATCCTACCACAGGAAATCATTTCATTGATGTGCATTTTGTTTAGAATGCTGTTGACCAGTATCACTTGTAACAGTCATGTGTCCGTACAGCTGAGAAAGGTGTTAGTGTTCCCAGAAAGGATACAGAGTATTGGATTAGTCACAAAAGGCTTAGAAGATATAATATTAAACATAACTTATATTTTTAATAACCAATCATTGCTTCTTCCCATTTACAATTTTTAAAAAGGCGTTGAAGGCACAGGTTCTGATTTTACATACTTCCCTGCATCTCGCAAATGCCAGTAACTCTATCCCTTTTCTTAAAGTAACTCCAGATCATCATATATATACAAAAATAGAATCTGATACACATCTTTCTTTCATTTAATTTTCCTAGGGAATTTATCAAAGTCATGGTCAGATGTTTGCTATATGATATTCCTGCTAAGCACTAACATCTGATGCAGTGTGATGCTAATGAACACTCTGAAAATATGAATTACAACGAAGTACACACTGTTACTGCAATGAATTAAACTGATCGTAGAAAGCCCTGCTATCAGACCTCCCTTTTAATAGTTGAACTTCACACTAGTACTGCAGTAGGTATTACTGCTGCTAATTCAGAAGCTTTGTTCTGCTTCCTCCTGTATATTTCTACTCAGCTAAACAGTTATCCAAGTGAAAAATCTCTCATTCTCATTCTTATAACATTGAAAAAAAATGTGTTTCTGAAGTTCTTTTACCTTCCTTGAAACTGATATTACCCATTTTGGAGGTTAGTGCAGTGAAACCTTGCTAACTCTTGACACTTGGTTTACTGGTCTTCATTCAGATGAGTAAAAATTAGTATATGTATTGGAATCATCTTCTGCAAGTCCATACTTTTCAGATAAAAACTTGAAGGTTTTTCACAGAAAAAAAATAGTTTGACAAAAGAGGTAGCAAAAGAAACAATGATTTTCAGGTAAGACTTAAGCACAGTAAATGTTTTCACAGTCATGCTGCTGTAAGAAGAGCAGAAGGAAAAGATTAAGGGGCTACGCAATTGGTTTGGATTAGGGACGCACAGAATATTGAAGTTCCAAAGACACAGTTAAGTGTGCCTTTTCCTCTCTCAAGTTTTAGGAATCAAAACATTAAAAGAGTTTGCTGGAACCCTCTGAGCTGGGAGAGGGTCCTCTGTAGGTGACAAACTCCCCTCCAAATGACACTCTGCCCTTAGGACTACAGGATGACTGATGGCGTTGACTTTCATCTTGGCTGTAATCCAGTGTTAACCCCTGGACTTCAGTTCTGAATGACTTTTCACTCACAGTACTGTACCCACGAGAAGTCTTGATCATGACACTGAAAACATTGCTTGCTCTGTATTTTTCCAGTGCTTTCTCTTTGCTTCATTTACAGGGAATGACATGGAGAAAAATTGCAGGAAAACACATTTGTGTTTCCTGCCAGACAGCAGAAGTGATTCCACATGAGCAATGTACACTTCAAGTGATGGAGATGGGGATTTGCCAATGGAAGGGGGAGAAAGCTGAGAGGCACTGATTTTGTGTAATAGATTCAGATGGGGCAAGCACTGAGAGTTGAAAGATTTTGACACTAGCAGATCAACCATTTACCACAGTATTATTGCTCCTTAGAGGACATGACAGTTTTGAAAAGATATCCAGTATATCTGCTCCTTAACATAAAAGCTGGACAGATCTATAACACAGAAGGATCAAAACTTTTGTGGTTTATATTGATAGTATTCTGAGTAGATTTATTTATTTATTTATTTTAGATTTGGAAAAAAAATAGGCTTCCCTCTTCTGTCCACTGATTAGACTGAGGGAGAAATTATAGCATCCCAATTACAATACATAATATTGGATTTTCTCTTCTCAAAGGGAAAGGTAAAATTAGAATGTTGATGTCTACAATGCTCTAGATGCACTGTGGAGCCAATTTGTGTTCAACTTCCTGGACAGCCATGACAAACCTGATACATCCAAAATTCACCTCAATTGATTCGCATAGGCTGACAATTTGGGCAGTGCACATACAACACATCTGCCACTCCCAGAGCTGTTGGACTCACTACACATGTCCACTCAGTCATTTAGGTTTTCCAGACAAAAATATGTGATCTTGTACATAAGTGATTAGTTAATTAGTACACTACAGGGAAGTAACTGTGCATTCACTAAAGAAGCCGTGGATCTACATATGAAAGCTGTAGTGGAAAATTTGGAGAATGGAGTTCCTGCCTCCCACAGTCCTTAATTCCATAAGATTGACAAGGTAAATCCCACAAGACTTGTTTATTTCATTGTCTTCATCTTCTTAATGAGAGTTGGTTAAGAAGGAAAGGAAATTTGTGTACTCCAAAACAAAGGAGATTAATTTCATTAGTGATTCAGAGAATGACTAATGAGAGTAAAACTCTGATGTCAATAGAAAATATTGCAGTACATACAGAAACACATATATTAAACACATACACGTGGTGTTACAAAGACTCTTCTCTGATAAACTTGCATTTTCCCAATTAAGAACAAAATTTAATTTCATGCGCAAAGTCTGTGTGCGCCTCTTTTTCCTCTTCTGCCTTTGACATCATCCTGCAGCTCTAGTTATTACTGTGTAATTGTCTTGAAATGTAGTTATTGTTAGGAATTGTTGCAGATGTTCCCATGTAATTCAAACTAAATGAATATAGAATTAAATTACCAGTGCAAAGCTTTACCAGTGCAAGTTGCAGTAAAAATGGTAAATTATTCTCTCTCTTTAGAGGAAACTATCCAAAAATGTAATGGGAAGTTAAGTAAGCAGTATTTCTTGCTCGGGAATCTAGAAAGATTCAAAACGGGATGCCAGAGTTAGTGCTGAATAGCCTAATATATTGTCCCCATTCAAGAGATATAACAGTGAAGTACCGTTGCTCTGTGACTCTGATTAGGGAGAAGTCAATAAAAATGCACCAGCAGCTGCCTTAAAATTTATTGGAATCTAGGATACTACCATGGACTGTCGGAGTTTGTGGCTATTTTATATTCCATGGCTTCCAGGATTTTCAATTCTCTTTGGGCAAGCTTAAAATGTACTAAAGACCCCAATGACTGTGAGTACTTCCCCAGACATATCAAATACATCACTTTGAAGAGAGGGTCTGGATCCCCCAGACCTGTAAATCAGACCAGCCACACTGTCTACAATTGAAGAGATGTGTGTTAATATGCAAGTTATGTACAATTATATGGCAAACATCAGCATTTCAAGCTACAGCTTCAGCACTGGTGTTCCCTCCACCAATCATGAGAGAAACTTGCATTCAAAAACTATTCAAAGGCCAACACGGAAATGAAAAGAGCAATTTGTAACCTTAAAGGAGATACACACCCAAAACTGGGGTTTCAGTGGAAAAGGTGCCTCTGCCAACAGCTTTCAGACAAATGTCTGTGGAGAATAGTGCTCAGAGTGAATCATTCATGAAAAAATTGAGTTTTGGGCAGCTGCATGGAATGAGCAGCCCATGAATGTCTCTGCTTTACCTTATTAGCATCACTTTATTTCTCTTTACAAAACAGACAGAGGTGACTAGGGGCCATTCATTCTTAATTGTCTGAAAATAAAGTGTCATTAATATTTTTGACAACTGTGGACCCTGAGTGGGGCCAAATAGCTTGTGTGTGGGAAGTTCAATGAATGTACCGGATGAAAAATGTGAAGTTGCATGTATCTGAATGAACTTTGGGTTGATTCAAACAACTTGGGTTTTTTCTCATTTGTTTCCCATGACTATTCTGTATTTGGAACATTTTAAACCATATTAAGGCTGGTACTTTCAAATAGGTCTAGATTATGTAAACACAGCTAATGTAACCAGTAAAATCTGGATTTTTTTTCTAACCTACTGCTTTTATTCCTGTAGAAGTCAGCAATAGCTGTAATAGCTCTCCAGGCTTCCACTGAAGTCAATGACAAAAATCCTATCAGCTTTGAAGGGTGGAGGTGTTTCTTCTTAATAGAATTGAATGTTACTGGGGTTTTGTTTTGTATTGTTTTGTTTTTAATATGCATCATTTATGACAGATTTGAACTGAAATCTGGGTTCTACATTAGCCTCTAACTGTTTTTTAGCAAAATCATTGAGAGTTTGATATCTGAACTTGGATTTATGCCCAAAGCAGAAACTAACCTTCTTCTGTTTTCAAATCAATCCAAGGAGATACACTACAAGTTTGTTCCCTGAACTTGCACAGGCTGATTACTTGCATGAAAGAGAAGCAAAGTAGCCACAGAGTTTAGCTTAAGTTAGGTTGTTAATTCCACTTTTAATCCATTGGCTCAGTCAGACTATAGGGACAGAAAGCATATCTTGAGAGCATGAGGTTGGATGATCTCCTTTGCCTCTCAAGCTCTTTCCCTTAAACCGCACGAGATGTGCAGCACAATAACTTCTAAAGCTGCCCTATAGCACCTAACCTGTTCTTTAAGATCTCAGCCTTGTACTTCCTTGCCTTTTAAACAAACAAGAAAAATGTCTTCTGGAAGCATTAACATGTCATTGCTCAAAATTTTAAGGTAGATATTAAAGCTAACTGCTGATATTCTCTGAAATCAATTTATTTAGCTAAATGAATAGGTTTATAAATGAAAACCTAATAAGTAATACATAGGTTAAGTAAACAGTTTGCAATAGGGAAACATAATTTTTTTTGCTAAATTTTACTGATGTCATTTTAATTGATTAAGTTGTTATTGAAAAATACGTTTAAAGTAGTATATGTGGAAGATCAAATGTTATTCTAGGCTGTGATCCCATGAAAAAATCTGCAGAGATGCACTAAGCTTCCCGCCTAGCAAAGTTTGGGTGGGTAAGTGCAGCGTGGACTTCTGTCTAAGTGCAGTGTGGCCACTTTCTCAGATAGTTTCAACCTACAATATGTTGTTGAAGCAAATCACCTCATACCTATTCAGCGTAGATTATTAAACTGTTTATAAATTTGTTTTGGTATTTGTATTTTCCATCTCATACCTTTTTTTATGTTTCCAGGTTGCAAGAGTAGGCACAGCTTCCTTGTTTTCATAGGTGGTTTCACAAACTTGCAAAAGCGTTTGTGTTTCCCTGAACAAAACTTTTGATGAATGTCTGTGGTTTTGTATCATTTATCTGCAAGTTTGTTTATTTTCTGTTGTCCTTTAATTTTTCCATTTCTTTTTATAAGCATCATCTTCTTTTCTATTAAGATCTTCAAGATGAATGCTGCTCTTTGACTTTTTTCCTTCTTCTCTACCACTTCCAAGATGCAACCAAATCTTATCACTTCTTTCTGTGAAACATTAGTCTTCAATCTCTTGTGTAGGTAATGGTCTAAATAATCAGTGCAAGCTTACAGCTGCCTCTGCCTTGATTACTCTAGCCTTCAAATATCCTGTCTCTGATTTTATTTTTTTTTTAAATACTGCCAAAGTGATCTTTCCTATGCATAAATCTGATCTTATCTTTTAAACACACATCCTGAAGTTTCAGATATTGCTCTCTTTCTCATCACTCTTCCCTGCTCTATACCACTTTTCCTGATGACCCCAGCAATTAAAAACATTGTTTTTAGGAAGTCTTCTAGAAATTATTTGGGATGAAGGAAAGTAATGATGAGTAATGATAAGTAAGAATATTAAATGCATAACAATACATAGAGCACTTTCGATACCTAGTGTTTACATTAAGGCATGCGATTGGGTATCTAGCTGAATCAGAGCCCAAATAAATGTAATTTTAATTTATCTTTGTCTAATACATCAGATTAGCATTTATAGACTGCCAAGAGCATTGTTTGTGCTAAACAAATAACACTAAGCCAGACTGCTACAAATTTTTGGTGTGATGTTTTGCATTTAGAATATCATCTGTCAAAAGATTGCTCTCAAAGCACTTTACAGACATTAACTAATTAGACCTAATGACACTTCTCTGGAAGTAGTGAAGTGTAATTAATTCCCTTTTGTGAAAAGGGAATTTAAGGCACAGTGAGATCAAATGATTTTTCCAAGGTCATGAAGGATGTTACAGAAGATGTGGGAACACAACCCAAATAGTCCCATCCTCCAAGACTGCTTTAGGCACAGGAACACAGCTATCAGCTGTGGGAGGAGAACAGCTCTTCCTTTCTTTGTTATTACAGAAGTACAGGAAATTAATTGCTGCACAGACATGCTTTCATTAATTCCACACTAATGGCCTGCAAAGGGTGCCTGTAATAGTCCATTAGGAAGGAAGCTATCTGCCTCCTCCAAGTTCTGTGTGTAAACACCAGTGAAGAAACTGTGTTCTGTTATCTCTCTGCCGAGGACGAAGTATTGCTCATGTTATCGATTTTTATTGATAATGTCATTTAGTATTTATTGTAGAGTTATGTTTTTAATCCTGTGCATTTGTATTCCTCAGAGTTAAATCTTACAGTGACAAGAAAAAGGCCACAGAATTTCAATTTATGTGTATGAGGTTATCCCAATGACTTTTGTAGATATGTAAATTCATGTCTTAGCTTTTGCTATAAACTTTGAGGATTTCTTTTAACTTTTTTTTTTTTTTAACTTAAGCTTTAAAGTAAGAGTTTTCATGGCCTGCACTGAGCCAGTGTTGGTTAACAGGAAGAAGAGACAGGTAGCCCTCATCTACAGATAACACGTAACGCATTATTGGAATAAAAAGGAAGAACACGAACTAAGTGTTCTGGTTTAGAAGCCAGTTTCCCCCTCTTCTCTGCTTAAATCCCCAAGGGTCTCCTCTAACAAGAGTATATTGAAACTAAAATAAGCATATATGGCACCTGAGTCCCACTGGATGCAGAATAAAGACAGGGAATGGGCAGCTCCATGGCGACATGTCCTTTGGTTTCACTCAAACTGTCTTCGCATATTGCTTTTTTAACTGTCTTTGTGCCTTGAGATTTTGGCTGGCTGTTTTAAACCACTCTTAGTAAATTGATATAATGAAGCAAACAAAAAAAAAAGTGAGACCTGCTGAGCAGGACCCTTTCTGTCTGTCTGTCTGTCTCTGTAGCTACTCTCTCAAAGGTTAAGAAAATGGGAAAAATGGGGAAAATCAGCTTTGCTGATGGAAAGTGATTGACTGTAAGTCTTTTTGCATACTTTTTCATGTATTTCCAATGTTAACTGGCTTGCTGAATGGAATTTTCTTGTAGTTCATGCTAAAAGGTAATCAGTATTATCACTGGAAGCTATAGCTGGACTTGCTGAGGGAGGATCTACAGGGATCTTTGTGCTAATACAGACAAAAAAGACAGCCTCTTTTCCATGCTCCTGTACAACCTGATAGGAACTTGCACCTCACGTTGCACTGATTAATCAGTGATCAAAATGTATAGCAGTGAACACAGAGAGTAACACCCAGGATGTGCCCAAAGTAAGATAAAGAATTAAATCAATACACTGCAGAAATATTAACTTTTTTTTTTAATAGCCACACATTTTTTGTTGTATTCACTATGATGGATTTAGCAGCTGAACCAAGCAACAAACAGTATATGAACCAAAAGGCAGTTTATAAAAGGTTCCCCATCTGGATAGAAAATTCTTCTTTTTTTCTATAAAATAAGAATTTATTTTATGAGTTTATAAATTGCAGCTCTTAAATTCTTCATTGAGAAATCAACTATAACCTAACTGCAGTTCTTTTAAAGACTACAGAGAAATGTTTCACTTTAAATGGATACCATTGACTTTCCCCCACACTGACTTCTCTTCTGACAATTATTTTCCACTGATGCTCTAACTATTAGCAGTGTGGCAGCACTTGGAACTTGAGATCAAGGTATATTACATTTGCCGCTGCTGCTGTAAAGCTTTGCTGTCCTCAGTTTGAACCTAGGTGAGTGAAAATGGCTGTTTCAGAGAACTAGAGATACAATCTGCAGGATTCCAGATACCCAGCAAGGCTATTACAGCCTAATATTTTAGTATCTAATTCCAAGGGCATCCAGCAACAGACGGGGCTCAGAATGACTCCCAGCTGGCAGTGCTTCTAAAAGAAACCAGACATTGTCTTAACTTGGTTCCAAGTTTACAGATGTAATTGTGTACTGATGGCCATGTGGCTACTTAAAACAGAGCATTTAAATAATCAGCATTTAGCAGGTACCTTAAGGTTATGATGCTAACTCCTTTCTTTCTTCTTGCACCAGAGCCATTGAATCCTGATCCAAACAATGACGTGTTTGCCTACCTTTTCACATGGCCCAGGTGTCACAAAACAGCAATAATTTCTTTGTCTAGTTGTGTTATATTTTCAATTTCTCCCAAGATCCAGTACGTCCCATGCTCACTTTAGTTTCTCAGATTGGACCTCGATCCCACAGCTGGACTCTCTCCCCCACTAAGCATTAATCTGTGAGAGAGCATCACTGCAGGTCACTGCCGAGGCTGTAACCTTCAACGGGACAAACCAGTGCTTCACTGGCACATATGCAGCAGCTCCTTCACCAGTCCCACCTGGCACAAAGCAGGACAGCCTGCCTATTTAGAACAAAGAAAGAAGGGGAAAAGTATTTTGCTGATCATTCAGAAGATCTAGAAGGGACTCTAAGGACCTGAGGAAAAAAATCCCTTCTGCTGTTCCCTTAGGGTAGTCATCTGCTATACACAGACCTTCATGTACAAGAAAATACCCTTGCACACAGAATAGGAAACCACTGCCTCTGGTCCGGTGGTCATAGCCGTCTGCCAGATTTCTGCCCCCAGACATTTCACTGCAGGACTAAAATCCTTCATCCTTGAAATTTTTTTTTTTCATTAGACTTGTATTAGTCCACCACATATTCCAGACTTCTTGAACAGTTTATGTAAAATCTGTAGAGACCAATGAGTTAAACGGCAGCTCAAAAATGCACAACCTGAAAGCAGAGGCTTAAAATGGAGACGGTTCGTCAGCAGTCTCTTCACTTCCTCTCTCTAATAATATGATTGCATTGTAGTACTCGTAGCATAAACTCTTGTAATGACATTACCGAAATTGCTGTAGAGGCATAATATTTCCTAAGGTATACTTATTATAATGCTAACGTTTCTGATACCCATAAATTTGTCTGTCAAAATTTTCATGATGAACCTATTTTTCTCCTAGCATACGAGAGAAAACCAGTAATTTGCTGGTTTATGTTTGTGTTTCTATATCTCAGAAACAGGTTAAAATTCACTCTAATACTGTAGGATTTCAATTAATGCTTGAGCCCTTAATTTACCTTTCCCATGTGTAAAATAGAAATATTTATCTATGATACATTTAATATCTATCTTTCAAAAATGCTGCTATAAAAATATACAACAAAGTGGAAAAAGAAAACATAAGAGCCTCCAAACTGTATTTTGATTAGAGGATTATGCCAAAACACGTAATATCATATCACTAACAGAACTGCACTAAAAAAAAAAATCAGATTAACTGCAAAACCAGATAAAAAATTACTTCATTGGCGCATATTGCTGTGTCTGAGTTGGATGACATCCAGAAATCATGCTTGCTAAATGATTGAATAATACAAAAAAACTTTGTTGGTAAAGAACTATATTTAAATCAATCTTCTAGAAAATCTGAGGCTACACAAAAATGGTGATGAATGAATATTAAAAAAAGAGGTTCAAATTAAACACTTTAAATAACTGATACTTCCGTGTGTTGGTGGGGTACAGCTCATCTGACTTCAGCTTACTTGAAGTCAGTCTGAATCATTATCAACTCTGGTACCACCAGACTGCCATTTATCTCCCTCATTTTAGGCAAGTACCTTAGGGTGGACTGAGCTGCCTCTGAGACTCATAAAGAGGGAACCTGGCAAACTAGTTTAGAGTAGTTTATACCCATGCTTGAAGCAGATAGAATAAAGGGACGTTAATTGTGTCTAAAGACCTGTACATGTAATACTGATGGGAGTTTTGTCAGTAACTTCCAGGGGGACCTGACCAGGCTGAGGTACTCAATGACTTCTTTGCCTCAGTCTTCACTGGCAGATGCTTGAGCCACACTGCCCAGGTCACAGAAGGCAGGGACTGGGAGAATGCAGAACCGCCCACTGTAGGAGAAGATCAGGTTCGAGAATATCTAAGGAACCAGAAGGTGCACAAGTCCATGGGACCTGATGAGTTGCATCCATGGATCTTGAGGGAATTGGCGGATGAAGTGGCCAGGCCACTCGCCATCATATTTGAGAAGTCCTGGCAGTCTGGTGAAGTTCCCGCCGACTGGAAGAGGAGGAACATAACCCCCATTTTTAAGAAGGGTAAAAAGGAAGACCCAGGGAACTACAGGCCGGTCAGTCTCACCTCCGTGCCTGGCAAAATCATGGAGCAGACCCTCCTGGAGACTATGCTCAGGCACATGGGAAATAAGGAGGTGATTGGTGACAGCCAGCACGGCTTCACTAAGGGCAAATCGTGCCTGACAAACTTGGTGGCCTTCTATGATGGGGTTACAGTGTCCATGGATAAGGGAAGGGCAACTGACATCATCTACCTGGACTTGTGCAAGGCATTTGACACTGTCCCGCATGACATCCTTGTCTCTAAATTGGAGAGACATGGATTCGATGGATGGACCACTCGGTGGATAAGGAATTGGCTGCATAGTCGCACTCAGAGAGTTGTGGTCAACAGCTCAATGTCCAAGTGGAGAACAGTGACAAGTGGCGTTCCTCAGGGGTCGGTACTGGGACCGGCACTGTTCAACATCTTTGACAGCGACATGTACAGTGGGATCGAGTGCACCCTCAGCAAGTTTGCCGACGACACCAAGCTGTGTGGTGTGGTTGACATGTTGGAGGGAAGGGATGCCATCCAGAGGGACCTTGACAGGCTGGAGAGGTGGGCCCGTGCAAACCGCATGAAGTTCAACAAGGCCAAGTGCAAGGTCCTGCACGTGGGTTGACGCAATCCCAAGTACAACTACAGGCTGGGCGGGGGGAATGGATTGAAAGCAGCCTTGAGGAGAAGGACTTGGGGATATTGATTGATGGGAAGCTCAACAGGAGCCGGCAGTGTGCGCTTGCAGCCCAGAAAGCCAACCATGTCCTGCATCAAGAGAAGTGTGACCAGCAGGTCGAGGGAGGTGATCCTGCCCCTCCACTCTGGTGAGACCCCACCTGGAGTACTGGATCCACCTCTGGGATGCCCAGTAGAAGAAAGACATGGACCTGTTGGAGTGAGTCCAGAAGAGGGCCACAAAGTTGATCAGAGGGATGGAGCTCCTCTCCTGTGAGGACAGGCTGAAAGACTTGGGATTGTTCAGCCTGGAGAAAAGAAGGCTCCAGGGAGATCTAATTGTGGCCGTCCAGTACCTGAAGGGGCCTACAGGAAAGCTGGAGAGGGAGTGTTTATCAGGGAGTGTAGTGACAGGACAAGGGGGAATGGCTTTAAGCTGAAGGAGGGTTGATTTAGATTAGATGTTAGAAAGAAATTCTTTACTGTGAGGGTGGTGAGGCACTGGAACAGGTTGCCCAGAGAAGCTGTGGATGCTCCATCCCCGGAAGTGTTCAAGGCCAGCTTGCATGAGGCTTTGGGCAACATGGTCTAGTGGAGGGTGTCCCTGCCCATGGCAGGGGGGCTGGAACTAGGTGATCTTTAAGGTCCCTTCCAACCCAAACCATTCTATTATTCTATTCTATGATTCTATGACCATCGCAGTGTGGTATGACCAAATCAGTGAACTTGTGGGAAAGGAGACTGATCAAAACTTGAGATATGTTTTTCATTATGTGGCAAAATTCCTCTAGTTCTCAAAGTGACAGCTCTGCCAGGAGCGATTTTTAGCTTTCAAATTATATCTGGCAACATCTTTGCCCAGATTTCAGCTCATTTATACAGTGGATGTTTAAAGTTAGTTTTTAATTCCATAATGGACCCACTACAATTCTTTTTTGCTATGAAAAGTGCTGAATATAGACCACATGCCACTTTTCCAGAGAGATGAGTGTAGGAAAGACTATAGGTGTTACAAAGCATCTTAGTTATACCTAAGTAATAACTAGCCAAATTCAATTTATCTGCAATAAGATTTTTTTCATAAATGTTAATAAATTTAGAGGGAAGAACTTTGTAAGGAAAGCACACACCCAGATACACTCGTATGCATAACATACAGCTATACGTACTCCTCGGAAAGTATGCATTAAGCCACACAAATACACTCAAAACACAGTATACTCTTCTGGATGAGCAACTGGCCAAGCTGGACGAGATGTCCTCAAGTAGTCAAGTTTCATGAAGTAGATTATACCCTTCCACCTTTAACTCAGCATGTGTAGCAAAAGCATCCGGAGATACCATGATCTTATCTTTGGTTCAACAGTTGTGTCTTGAGACTGGTTCTTAGCCTTTGGCCTCTGCCCCTATCAGGTGCCTTATCCATAGTCCAATTGCTTTCTCAATTACCTGCTTCTTCTTTGTTTTCATTTTTATGCCTATACCATAGAATCATAGAATCATAGAATCATAGAATATCCTGAGTTGGAAGGGACCCATAAGGATCATCAAGTCCAACTCCTGGCTCCACACAGGACCAGCTGAATCAGAGCATATGGCTGAGAGCATTATCCAGATGCTTCTTGAACTCAGTCAAGTTCGGTGCTGTGACCACTTCCCTAGGGAGCCTGTTCCAGTGCCTGACCACCCTCTCAGTGAAGAACCTTTTCCTGATACCCAACCTAAACCTCCCCCATCGCAGCTTCATTCCGTTCCCATGGGTTCTATCACTGGTTACCCCAGGGAGAAGATCAGCGCCTGCCCCTTTCGCTACCAGTTTTACCCAGCTCTCAAAGTTACATTTCTTCAAGGACTGCTAACTTGTGTCCGTATTTCCATTTTCCTGTGCTGTTTTCTGGAGGCTGTGCTCCACAGGAGAGCAGAGGACACCTGGTTCCAGGCTCCAGTTCACACAATCAGCTCTGGCAAGCTCAGCCTGATGGCATGTCTAACTGGTCACGGTCCTGACACCCTGCTAAGGTGGGGGCTGTGAGCAGCACAGTCTACTATTACTGGACCATGGGGCAGTAAGAGCACTTCTTCTCAGCCCTACAAAGCCCTTCTCTCTCCAATACAACCTGCATCAAGAGAAGGGGAATGAAAAAGCATACACCTAAGGAGAGCTCTTTGGCCTTGACTCTACTTCTATTTTTTAGTCCTTGCTCTTCTCAAAAAGCTGTATTATGTTCATACATGATGGAGAGAAGATCTTTATCTACATTATCACCACATCATATCAACGGATGTCTATTTGCCCATTTTCATGTCATCTGTAGTTGGTGGTCCCTGAACTTTTTGCTGTCATGATTGGCCTTCACAGAGCCTGTGCTGGGTCCTGATGCTCTTTATGAACCATCCACCCTGCTATCCCCGTAAGACATTCCCTCAGACAAGCCTGTAGGAAGCCAGTGCTGTTTTGAAAACCTGGAAGTTTGTAAAAGAGCTCAATACTTTAATTACAGCTATCTGTAGCAGTTCCTGAGCCAGGGCTTCATTTTCTCACACAATAAGGGGTGGAGAAAGTTTTCAGAGTGGAAGTCATGAACCTTTCCCTTTCACTATCAGGATCTGAGAGATGCCCAGTAGCCTCTGTGACTCACTCTAATATTATAAATCAGTGGGCTGTCATGATATTTTCAGATGCCTGCTGTCAGCAACAGAGGAGAAATCTGTATCCTGCCTGCAAGCCAGGAAAATAATTCAGGAAATTAATGCTGCACTTCTGGAGAGCAGAAAATGTAGAGTCAAAATTTTCATTTCCAGCAAAACTTTAATTAACATTCATACAACAGGAATTAGCACATATATCCAAGCTATTCACACAATTTTTTATCTTTTCAGTGCAGGTGCACCAAAATCAGTCTGGTTCCTCTTTCCAGCTCTGAGGCCGTTACAGAGAACATGCAATTCCCTTAGGCAGCTACTGGGAACCAAGGACACTTGCCTCATGTTAAGGTGCTCATTCAAAAAGGATATAATACCCTATCCTTATACCCTAGGAATAAATGGATGACATCAGAGTTGGGACCTTCATTTAGGGACACCTTATAATGACACTGTATGTACCTAAACTTATAAAAAATACATGTGTAGACAGCCCAGACAATTCTATGAGCAGCTCTTCAGATAATCAGTGGACTATCTCCCAAATTACACATTTAGGAATCCTGGGCAATCCAGAATGCACAAAATGTACTATTTTTTCTTTCTCATCTGATAGAAATGCATATCAGAACACAAAAATATCATTTCAGTTCCTTCATTTGCATAATGTGGTCATTTGGAAATAGTTTCTTTCATTCATCTGCAATCTTTGTAGAGGAGGTTAGGAAGCATAATTTGGAATACTAAATCTATCTAGAATTTATAACTGTATCAAAATTAAAATCTCTCACTGTGTATGGAGAAGCTGAGCCTTAAACTCAGAGACATTTTAAACCATAAAGCCCTTACAAGTATGTACAGGATCTGGCCCAAGCAAAGTCCTCCTGCAAATTTCTAAGCAAAGTCCGTGGAAAAAAAGAAAGACCAGCAATTTTCCATATATTCTCTCTGACAAGAATTCTGTTGCAGTTCTAGACTCAGTAACAAGACATATAATACAGAATTTTTATTCCCGTCGGAATTAGTAGGATAAAATGTCCCTTGACCCACAGGTTCCATGCAGTCGTTTCCCTTGTCTTGAGCTTGGGAGAATCAACCCTATGAATCTACTCAAGTCAGTGGGAGTTTTAACCCTAACATCACTGTTAAATACCTCGTGTTTACTGCCACTGATTCATTCTGTGGCATAAGCTGGGTCATGAAGTCTGAAAACCTTTTGAGCCAAGTGTGTGCAAATGTGTTTGTATCCTTAGCATATATAGTTGTAAGCAAACATACATGCCAGCAAATCAAGTATTTATGGAGAGAGATGAATCATCATATACCTGAAGGGCTAATATGTGGGTTCAAATTTTGTATTTAATCTTAAAAAGTCTCCTGTGCAACTATTACCATTAATAGCCATTATTAACATCAGTAGGAGGTCTCTCCAGCTACATGGGACTAAATTTGCTGTTTCTGACAGAGCAGAGAAACATCTATTATAGTCAGCGTTTCTGGGAACTACATTGCCGCTTCTGAACAGGATTTTGCTTTGCTTCATATCTTTACCCCCTGCTGCATCCTGTAGTTTGTTTTCTTTACTCTTTCCTTCTTTTTAGTTTAATTAAGTGAATTGAAGTGAACAAACAAAGCCTCAGACACTTGTAAATTCCCAGCTACCACAATACTGAGCATTCCACGTCTGTGGAAATTGCTTTTTGCATCTTTAATTTGCAGGCTGTATGTAATAGGAGTATGAGCAGAGTATCTCCCACAGGATTATTAGACAGATGAAAAATGTGATGCAATAATAGTGGAATAAATAGAACAACAAAGCAATGAAAGAACAGCTAGAGAAAGCAGATTATTTGGGAATACAGTTATATACCATGTAGCAAGGAACACTGCACTGATCCCTTCTGAGTTGACAGAAGTTCTGGTAGGAAAAAAAAAAAAGGCGTTTGTATATTTGTTTTGTATTTGACACCTGAATTTTCAATACACCAGGAAAATGATTAAGATAAATAAATGTAGCCAAGCATGTCCAATTAGTGATTAGTCACTTTCATTGTTTTTTTAAACAGTTGTCATTGTGCTAAAAAATTCCAAATCTCCAAACCAGTTTTTTACTATCGAATAACAGAATGGACATCCCTGGATATTATATGATTATTGTAATGGTGACCAAACAAAGGAAAATATTTTAATCTTCCATATATAGATCAGAAAACATACACACAAAAAAACCATAATTCAGTCATTAAGTATAGGAAAGACTCTTAGCACAATGGTTAGTGGAAACAAGAAAGTGGTGGGCTGTTCAACAGACTAAGGGTCAACAAAGTCATATATTTGCACTGACAATGAACATTTGAAGCAATATCTGCACAAGCAGGCAATCCAGTAAGATGCAAGCTTAAAAATCATAAGTGTTGTGTAGGTCTGTCCTTAGGAATTGACAGTACTGATCTGGGACATTGCATGATCCTCTGCCCGCTGCTCAGGCCACAGGGAGTGGCTTCAGAGCCATGCACATTTTGAAATGTTTGGTAAGCAATGTCAGAGACTTGAGTCTCCAAAATAGGTCAAAATGTGATTGACTTGAAAATTAAGGGGCTACATTAATCAAGGAATATTTATTAACCCCAGACAGCTCTTGTCTGGTAAATCCATTAGGAAAGATAAACTGAAAAAGAGGCCTGGTAAAACAAAATAAAACCGATTTCATACAAAGTTCTATAACACTACTGATTTTAACTAAGGACAGGAATTTGTCTTGAAGAACTGAAATGCTAGAACTGAAGAGTTTGGCAATCTGAAAGAGGAGAACAAAAGGCGGTAAGTGATGATTATTGGTAAAAAGTAGATCATAACATTTGAGATGGAACAGCAGAGGCCCTTTGAAACTAAGGTAATGTTTTTACATTCATTATTATTCAATGACAAAGAAAACTTGTTGCAAGACATTATTCACAGATTGGTAGGGGTTGGAAGGGACCTCTGGAGATCATCCAACCCCCCTACTAGAGCAGGATTGCCTAGAGCAGGTTGCACAGGATTGTGTCCAGGTGGGTTTTGAATATCTCCAGAGAATGAGACTCCACAAACTCTCTGGGCAGCCTGTTCCAGTGCTCGGTCACCCTCAAAGTGAAAAAGTTTTTCCTCATATTGAGATAGAACTTCCTGTGTTCCAGTTTGTGCCCATTGCCCTTTCTCCTGTCACTGGGCACCATTGAGAAGAGTCTGGCCCCCTCCTCTTGACACCCACCCTTTAGATATTTATAAGCATTAATAAGATCCCTCTCAGTCTTCTCTTCTCCAGGCTAAACAGCCCCAGCTCTCTCAGCCTTTCCTCATAAGAGAGATGCTCCAGTCCCTTAATCATCTTTGTATGATTGCCCTCCACTGAACTCTCTCCAGCGGCTCCCTGTCTTTCTTGAACTGGGGAGCCCAAAACGGGACACAGTACTCCAGGTGTGGCCTCACCAGGGCAGAGTAGAGGGGGAGGATAACCTCCCTCGACCTGCTGGCCACACTCTTCTTGAGGCACCCCAGGATACCATTGGCCTTCTTGGCCATGAGGGCACATTGCTGGCTTATGGAGAGCTTGTTGTCCACCAGGACTCCCAGGTCCTTCTCTGCAGCGCTGCTTCCCAGCAGGTCAACCCCTAACCTGTACTGGTGCCTGGGGTTGTCCTTCCCTAGGTGCAGGACCCTACACTTGCCCTTCTTGAATTTCATTTGGTTCCTCTCAGCCCAACTCTCCAGCCTGTCCAGGTCTCACTGAATGGCAGCACAGCCTTCTGGTGTGTTGGCTACTCCTCCCAGTTCTGTATCATCAGCAAATTTGCTGAGGGTACACTCTATCCCCTCGTCCAGGTCATTGATGAATATGTTGAATAAGACCGGACCAAGCACTGACCCCCTGGGGCACACCACTAGCTACAGGCCTCCAACCAGACTCTGTGCCTCTTATCACAACCCTCTGGGCTCTGCCATTCGGGCAGTTGTCTACCCACCTCACTGTCCACTCATCCAACCCACACTTCCTGAGCTTGCTTATGAGGATGTTATGAGAGACGGTGTCAAAAGTCTTGCTGAAGTCAAGGTAGACAACATCCACTGCTCTCCCTCCATCCACCCAGCTGGTCATGCCATTACAGAAGGCTATCAGATTGGTCAGGCATGATTTGTCCTTGGTGAATCCATGTTGACCACTCCCAATAACCTTCTTCTCCTCCACGTGCTTATTGATAACCCCCAGAATAAGTTGTTCCATCATTTTTGCAGGGATAGAGGTGAGGCTGACTGGCCTGTAGTTTCCTGGGTCCTCCTTCCTGCCATTCTTGAAGACCAGAGTGACACTGGCTTTCCTCCAGTCCTCAGGCACCTCACCTGTTCTCCATGACCTTTCAAAGATGATTGAGAGCAGCCTAGCAATAACAACTGCCAGCTCCCTGAGCACTTGTGGGGATATCTCATCAGGGCCCATGGATCTGTGGATGTCAAGTTTGCCTAGATGATCTCTAACCTGATCCATGTCAACCAAGGCAAGGTCTTCCTTTCCTTCCTTCCTGTTATAAGGTAAGAGTTTGGTTTGGGTTTTTTAACAGCTTTCTATTCAATCAAAATAAAGGTTATTGTGTATCTTAAAGAATGCCTTTAAAGCAATATATACATTTGAAAGAAAAGTAGCTAAAATTTACTGTCCACACTATTATTATGTTTGATAGATTCAAGAGAAAATGTTAGGACAGAGGAGGTAAAACAAAGATTTTGCTCTTAGAAAGCACTCTGAGAAACAAGTAATAGGATGTGGACATGAACATCAATGAATCATCTTAACCTGCCATGGAAGTGTCATGTCACATGAAGCACCATTTCAACTCAAGTGGCTTGAAAGGTGATTGCTGGTTGCTCAGCAGAAAGAGATGAATTTGAAACAATAAAGCTTGCAAAAACCTGAAGGCCAAAAATGTATTTTCATGCCTGACATAACAAAACCTTTATTTAGTACATTGTCTGACCTGCCCTACTCCTACAAACAGCAGCATAATAATATTGTGGAAGACCCAACAGGAATTAAAAGCCATCTGTATATGAGAGAAAATTAAAACATCTAGAGTCTTATAATTTTGATGCCATTTACTGGTATTTCAGTAAACTCTTATTAGGCACTATGAACCTATTTACTGATGTTTGAGGTCTGTCTCTGAGACCATTACTGTACTTGCAAAATTTTATATTGGTTTCAACACTGACTGAAAAGCATAAGCAACCTTGTTTTTCACTTGGATCTTTTGACATTGTCTTCTCACCCTCAGTTATGACAAGTTTGAGCTGTTACATTTTGGAAAATAAGATATTTTAATCATATCTCCTCAGAATTCCTACTGACAATCTCTTTCTCACATTTATTAACACTTATTTTGAGACCAGTTAGTTCTGCATCTGCTTGGTTTCTAAGACAATATACAGTGCATCCGCTCATTAAATCCCAGGAGTCATATCCTTATTTAGAAGCTGATACTACCAATGCAGAGTTCCTATTGTGAGACCTTCATTTCTTCCAAGATTGATTATGGTAATTTTTATTACACATATTTCCTAAAGCTGTCTGGCTGAATTTATAGTCCCTGATGTTTCCACTCTTCTTGTTCTTAAAGCTGCAACATGTTCCTACCTTGCTAGGGATTTCTGTTTTATGAAGACAATGAGATTAGCTCTGGTGATATGTGAGCACTTGAAAACCTTACTATGTTTCCAAGGTTTCCATGCTAATTTCCAATCTTTCACTGTTTTCCAGCTCCTGGTCTGGCTCCTTGTCCCCAGATACCGTTCTGCCTCAGGGCATTACCTTCCTTTGTTTCATTCAACTGTGGAAAATACTTTCTGGTAAGTCACCAGGTCCATAACAGACATTATTAACACTTCAACCCTAAAGCCTCCCCTGAATACATCAGCCCTAATACTGATACTGTGAAGGTCTAGCAAATACTGCTTGGAGATGCCAGAGCCAGTCTGAAACGTGACCTGGTACCTTTGATTAGGTCTGCATTAGAAAGGAGTTTGGTCCGACAGAAACAGATTTGTTTGGCAAAACAGCTGCATTGAGGACCCTTTTGGGGGGAATCGGGAAGCCTGCCTTCAAGGCAATGGGAACATACACTTGGAAATGACTGGATTGTTTTCAGCTGGCAACTGTTTTGGTTGCTGATAATCATTCATAGCAAACTCTTGTCCCTGGAAACTCTTCAAAACAGTTCTCTAGAGAAATATTCCTGGTTGTCCATGTTGCCAGGTGTGTTCTCTGAGAGACTTCCACCTCTGCAGATCTTGTCATGTTTTTCTTGGCTTTTACTAGGTGGAAAAGTGTCAGTAGACATTTTTTTTTTTCTTTGAAAGGTGCCAAATAGCTCATTAAGCTGGTGTTGAGAGAGTTCCTGGCCACCAGGTTTTGAGGCACACACAGTCAGGTATCTCTGTCATTGTGGAACAAAATACGCAAATGTTCCAGCTTCTCTCTGTGGAGAGGAGATGGGACTTCAAACTGCTTTCTGTGAACCTGTTGCTGGTGGTTGTGTCAGAGTTGATGCTTTCTGTGTTTAGTTTTTAACATCAAATAGCATAAATGCTGTACTTCTGCGAGGCTCTGAGTTGGCTTCATAAATTGCAAAGCCTGGAAGGAGGCTCACTGAGCTTCCGGAAGCAGGAAGACCAGCTCCCCCGTGGAGTCACTTTTATCAAAAGGAACTTGTGAACAGGAAATATACTGTGAAGGTGACATGCCTGGATAGGCAGATGTGCTGGTTTATTCTCTCATTTGCACCTAGTTTTCCAGCCCTGCCATGCTTATCATCCTCTTTCCTCCATGCCTAAACTTGTCTAAGGTTTCAGAGCAGAAACATTTACTTCACTGTTCTCTAATATGCAAATCAGATCATGTTTACTTTGACATTTTCTAACACTGGATAATTTCTGCTTTAGCTCAACTGAGACTAGTACTTATCAGATTAATTTCTGAATTATAGATGTAACCAATGTAATATCCATGTAATTATACCAGAAATTAATTTGGCCTATTATATTTAAATATTTATGTGAACATAGTCTCCATCTCCCTCATTTAAATATTTCCTTCTCTCACTTAGATATACAAGATCTGAGGCTGAAAACAGCCTGATTGTCATCGTACTGGAGTACAGTATCAATTACACTTAGGCCCCAAAGAGAGGAAATCAGCCAGTGTAAGGGGTTCCTTTTCCAAATTAGATTTCTTGGAATACAGAAAATGGAAAACTACATGAAAATCCATTATTTCAAACATCTGCCTGCATTAGAAAGCCTCCACCAAAATCACAGGATGTGTCATAATCAAATGCTTGAAAATAATTTCTTGAGAGCAGAAATCTTATATTCAGTCATGCATAGCAGCACATAGGAATTTTTGCCCTCAAAAAGCTTCTTTGCATTATTATACTCCCAAGAAAACAGGATCCACTATGAATCCAAAACAGAATTAGAACCTTTGAGCATCCAAAGGTTTTGTTTATGGAGATGGAGGTAACTAATCCCTAAATTCCCAGGTGCTGACCCCTGAAGGTTGAGGTTTTTTCTGTACTAATACTGCAGTCACATGTCAATAAAATGCCTGCTGGTCACCTGAGTAATGGAACAAAGAAGACCTCGAGTCATAAAGTTTGCCATTGCTCAGAACCTCCTGAGCACAGGTTTCTTCTATGTGAAAGAGCAAGACCATGACTTTCCTTGTGTACCCTCACCCAACATGCCAGAGGTGGCTGCAGAGAAAGGTGATCAGCAACCGTTCTTGATATGAATCTAGGTTCAGGGATGTGAGACAGGGGCCAGACATACATGTTTTGCAGGTAGTGCATGAGACTCTGAACCTCTGACACTTAACTAAGTGATAGTTCCACAATCATAATTCCACAGTGCTCCCCAAGGGAAAATACACTGCATTTCTGTGAATCTCCGTGAAAATCAATATTTCTTTGGAAAATCTAGGCCTAAAGCCAGAGGTGAAGGAATCAGGAGAAGCCAGGTGAAATGCCATTTAAAACAATAACTTCTTGAAGTTGCAGTTTACAGTGTTTATGGATGGAGATTAGTTAAATATTTGGGCAGGACAACACTCAGTCTATTTAAAAGAAGATGCAACACATTTGTAGGTAAGAGGGGATATCATATCACAACTGTACAACAACATACTTAGACTAGACGTTGAAGTTTCCCTCTGTTCCAAAGAGATATTAATCATAGCAGGAAAAAGGAATCTATTTGTCTGTCATTCTTAGAGAAAAGCATTAAAATATATAAAAGTTCAATAAACAGCTTCGCATGACATCAACACTGTTCAGCTCAAAACCTTCAGATCTTTCAGTCCTGTATAAAAAGACATCAGCTTTTGAAATGTTCATACTAAAAGAAATGCAGAGACATGATGGTTGTGAATACAGAAAACTATTTGTACACAATTAAGTTAGGTAATGGTGCAAAAAATTGCTCTATAAATCAATCAGCCCTCTATACTTGTTTCATTAAGGGATAATATAACTCTGATATCATTTCCCTAAAGTTGGCTAAGCTTCTCATATTTGATTTCCATCCAATTTTTTTAGCAGAACTCAGCATTTTAGAAACAAAGGAAAGAAAAAAATCCAGTGCAGATGTACATTTTCATGATGTTTAATGCAGAACAGCAAGGTTGCAGTACATTAGTCATCATGGCAAGCAGCCTATATGGAATATTAACTAAACTTTGAAGAAAAGCTGTATTTGTTCTAAATGCCTATACTGGTGTTTGCAGAACATTTGAATATTCCAAAGTGAGTATGAGAGTTATCATTAAGTCAAGGCATTACTGGCTAACCTCTCCCCACAGGCAAACATGTGCAGCTCTAACTGACGGTAATATGTACCCGTACAATCAGACCTTAAGTCAATTTTTGCCTCATATTGCCATCTTGATTTGTACAAGTTTATTCTGAAAAGCTGTGTACAGAATGAAAAAGACAGCCACTGATGTTTCCTGGATCATGGCAACACCTCATTCCTGATTCATCTCCTGCACATTCTTTGCTTGATCCTGTTAACCACCCACAACTCTTGCAGAAGGTGCTAAGCTCCCTCTGTTGCCATTTAGTTCAATGGGGTGACAGGAGATTTTGACCAAACGTGTGATCACGTCACAATCAAGATCACTTACCTTTTGAGTGAGGTGAGATCATGTGGCTTCTTATAATCAGCTTGTATCAAGTTTAAAAGGGAGTGTATAACATTTCACGCATACAATCATTAGTCATCTGATATATTAAAAATAACACACCCTCAAAAATATCATCTTACCCCAAATCCTCTGTTTTGATGATGTAAAGTAAAATTCATCAGACTATTATCCTAGAGGTTCTTTTTTGAAGAATAAGCCACAGTATCTGTTCTCAAGTATTCAAAAATTGTACTGATACACAACAGATAATTTCCTTTTCAACTCTTGGATATATGAAAAATCATGCAAATAAGCAATTGACATGATTATGCTTTTAGTGCTGCTCAAGCTAACAGTCGTAAAGTAATTTTTGGCACTGATGCCATGTTATTTTGCAAGTTAAAGTAATAAGTTAGGTAAATGCATGGTTTTAAACACTGTTTTCTTGGTGTAATCATATTTTCACTCTATTACTAATCTTCTATGTCTATATCCTTAATCCATTTCTACAACACAGATTTGTATATTTTTGTTTTGTTCCTTCTCCTACGTTTATTCACTTGCATTCTGACTTACCTTCTCTCTCATGCTGTGATACATTTCTTCCTCTCTCTACATCATGATGGACTTTTTCTTCATTGATCTGCTGATTTGGACGTAGCTTCTTCTCTATTTTGACTCCTTATTTCAGCCCACGAATACCTAGGTTCCACTTAGTTCTGAGGAAGGTAAATCTCACCTCAGAAGGGAGTTCTGCAAGTAGCAAATAGATTACACAAGAGTTAGCAAGGTCCATCCTATTTATCAGAGACTCCTGAACTGACTGGCAATGCACTCGTTCCCATGCTCTCCACCACATGATACAGTGAAATCTGGCTATCTCTACTCATCAGAGGCCCATCTCCTACAGACAAGAACCAATGTTATCTGTGTTTCATGTGTTCATTTGTGTGCCAAACACTCACATCCAGATCCCTGGGTCTGTGTCCACACTGCCTGGTTCAAATGGTACTCTCAGATTTATAATCCATCCCATAAATCCTAACAGCTCTTTGAAGTATATGACCCCGATCCTCAGACTTCAAAGCATATTCCAATCTGGATAAACACATACTGCCTAAATCAATCTCCCTGAACTCTGCAGTTTTGCTGTAATAGTATATGTGGGGGGTTTTCTCTCCCCTGCCCCACTGCCTTAGTGGAAGGCTTAGAAGCAGGTGTTTTACTGACAGGAAGAGTGAAAAGGCATTCCAGTTTTTCATCCCCTCTACACCAGGTCAATCATCATCAGAGTTCAGCTAGCAGAATCATAACTACTAATGTAGCTACCAGAACTGCAATGAAATATGTCTCAGATATGTCTCAGGTTAGCTAGACAGGAGAAGGTCCATGTGCAGATGTAGACATGGCTTATAGGTAAATATATCAAAAGAAGTGTGAAGTAGTCATTGTTGTAAAATAAGGCAATTGGAGGGGAACAGCTGACAACAGAACATAGACAATGAAAGTGAAAAAGGAGAGGAAGAGTGAAGCTATAAATCTGCTGAGTTACACTGGAATCACTTTTTCTTCAGGCCTTATTCAAGTAGAAAACGTGTGGTTTTTTTGAATGGGACGTGCACTATGCCTTTCTCATAATATGAAAAGTGGTAAATCTATAATCTAATCAGCCATTTGGATAGTTAAGGTGCTGCCCTGTGTTTAGGCAGAAGCAGCTGGAGAGAAGATTAGATTGGTTCAAACCAGAACAGGGACAGCCTGTAATTATTCCAGTCCTCTGAGCCCAGACTTTTACTTTCTATGGGCAGCTGCAGGATAGCCAGACAGCCGCTCTCTGCTATTAACAGACAGATAAGTGATTTTTTTTTCCATTTCCAAGATCAGATTGATCTTTGATTGACAAGCATCCAAACCCTTCTGTATCATCCTAGCTCTGTCAGAGAGAGCAATGAAGTTGATTCATGGAAGAAAGGTACCTCCGATACATGCAACCCAGACAAATAATTAAATATTCTAATTTCCAGCCAGGCAATTTTAGTCCAGGTGGAAGACGTTAGCACTCAGAGAGGAACATATCTACCATTTAAATATCTTTCCAGGGCAACCTTTGAATCAAGAAGGCAAAGGATTGATCTCATAGACTAACAGCTGACATACAGGTTTGAAATATTCCATGAAGAGAAGAAATAGTTTAAGGACTCTTACCTAAAAAGAAGGGTTAAAAACCTACTAGGATCAAAAGAGATTGACTTTGCAGAAACAATTTCAGATTGGGATGAAAAGAGTAATTGAGTCTTAATTTCCTTTTATAGTTCAACAGCCGGAGTTCATACAGACAAAGTAGATAAGGACTGTAATGGTTAAAGGAAGAGGTGCTGAGTTTGTAAATGAAGTCAGTGTGGCAACCTTTTCTTACTTTACATTTTTAAAAAAAATGAATGGAAAGGACAAAGAACAGGATAAATGTGTTTTACAAATGCTAGAAACATATGTAACAAGATTGCTGTATTAGAAACATATGTTGAGGGAAAATTATGATTACATTGGAATGACAAAGACTTGGTTAAATCAAGCTATCAACTGGGATATAAAATTACCAACGTATAAAGTTTGCATACGAGTGAGGTAAAACAAAAGTAATGAGGGAGGGAGCAATTTGTGTATAGGGAGAATACTGAATAAACAGAAATAAATGACACTAGGATTTTGGCTGACGCAACAGGGACTATTTGAAGTAAACTGCAGATTGAGATATGGAAAAAGTTAGTCCTTGGATCTAGCCAGAGACATTTAGAAGAGAATGAGAAAGCCTATCAGGAAATGTTTTTACAGATGAAGGAAGTCTGTATCGAACTTGGCGTAATGATCATGTTAGGAGTTCAATTGCCTAGACATTTCCTAGGAAAATATTAGTGGGAAAAAGTAGGAAGGAAGCATGATTATGAAAGTAATACAGGATTGCTTCGTGTACAGGAAAAGGGTAATGTGGGTATAGTGACTAGAGATAAAGCAGATATGATTAATCCAGTTAAAGCTGGGGAGAATATTACAATAATTAGTGCAATACTGAGGCTAAAATGCCAATAAGTGTAAAAAGGTAAGTAGCGATTGTATTTTAGTAAAATCAGACTCTGAATGAGTATTAATAAATTAACAGTAGTCTGAAAGAATTCTGCTCTGCCAAAGGAGATGCAGAAATACATCTGAGATATATTTAAGAAGGATATATTTAAAATATGAGTAATATATCAGGAATGAAGAAGAACAAACACTGCAATTGTGTCAGGGAAGTATAATGCAGTGCCTTCTCGCATTCACAGAACAAGTATAGAAGGATTTTGTGGCCAGTAATGCAAGTTTCCAACAGCTTAAATGACCTATGAGTTTGTGCCCATTTATTGTGTTACCACTGCTGAAACAAAACCAGGAGAAGGGACTGGAGTTGAAGAGAAGAGATTGAGTGTGAAAAGGGAAATGATAAATGTCTAAATGCATTCTCCAACATTTCCCTGCTTCTGGGGGATGAGGTTCAGAAATGAGCTTCGGTGCCATGCACAAAGCCTAGCAGTGATCCTCCACCGCACATTACAGATGAGCACTCATGTCAGATGTGGGGAACCTGGGTTCAAGACAATGTTTTGTCTAATAGAGGAAATTACTTTCTCATGAACAACCAAGTAGCCTGGGGTAGAGTGCTCTTGTCTTTTCATTCTGAAGATGATATCATTCTATCAATGATACAGCATTTGCTGTTTGTTGAGTGTTGGCTATTAGAAGGATGGTTGGTGATTGTCTGGGGAGTGCCAGGATAATGTTTCAGTGCATGGAATGATTTCAACCAGAGATGTTGACGCAGTCCTAAATTTCCTATTGCTCTGCAGCTAGTACCCTGCATTCTTGTCTGGAGACAAGAGAATGAGTTCAAGCTGTTATTCAAACTCGATGAAGAAATGTGAAGCTGTGCCTGCCACATCTTGGTCATGCTCCTAGCCTCGCAGCAAAGCCTTCCTTCTTCACCTTTGTCAATAGCTCCAAAGGACTACTGCTGAACCTCCTTCTTTGTTCATACCTCTATTTTTATTTAAACAAATACATTGCAAATTCCACTGGAACCAGGCTTGGTTTTAAATAATCTGTGGTGTCCTAGTTTAATACATACAAAACTATTTTATTTCACATTATCCCAGATTACTTCTTTTCTCCCAGATTTACCACAAAATAATAAAATGTACAGAAATTATTTCCACCCTCCTGACTGTCATAATCTTTATGCAAGGAAACATCTTTTTTCCCATTTTTGTATAGTGTTCAGAGCCAACGCACTTGTGCTGATCAGCTCAGCCAAAATCACTTTGCATTCCTGTCTAGACACAGGACTAGATTCTTTCTGAGGCAACCATTCCTAGAGCCACGAGGGATCCAGAGGAGACCTACTGGAGTTACCTAATAGAGGAGTGGACAGATATTCTGATGATTTCCTCTGTAGAAGGAGTACACTTCTCCATCAGAAATACAAACAGGACTCCTCAGGGTAAAATTCTCCTAAAAAATTTGTCTATGTTGTGAAAAGTAGCAACTTAGTTACCAGGAATTTTAAGTACACAGGAATATCCACACATGCAAAGAGCAAAAGCTAGGCTGAACCTTTATTAAGCAGCGGTCTTAGTCATAAATCTAGGAATCAAGACCATATATCTCAAAATTCTTCACTGTGTGTTCATTTACTCCTATTAACTTTCCTGTATGGCTCAGTCCTTCTTCTTGAAGCTGTTCTTCAATTTTGTACAACTGGCCTCTTGGCAATTGACCATTTGCACTATTTGTGCAATTGAGCATTATACAGACTTTTAATAAAAAAAGTGTACGCAACTTGTATTGATCTATTAAGTCGATTTCCATCCAGTTTCATCCCTGCCTCTACTTTGGATCAGTGAATTTTGCATATCCATTTAACTCCCATCTCAGCACTTTTCAGTAGAAATCTGTTATAATTTTTGGCTTCCTAAGCAGCTTCCAAAGGTCCTAAGCTGATCATCAGGTTGAATACTAAACACTATATAAATTCTACACAGATACTACTAAATACTACAGAAAAAGGAGCATGCAATTGCTTCCCTCTAAGGAAAAATATCTTTGGAAAAAATGGAAAGAAGACAAGATACACAGATAAGCAACATGGGTCACAGTATGACTGTCCAGATTGCTATATTTGTGCCGTGTAAAGTGTGGGTACATGTACTCTGTCTTGCAAGAGTCTTTACACAACAAAAGGCTCAGACTTTCTCTTCCTGGAACAAGTTAAGAAATAAGAATATTAGTAATTTTCTTGTACTGAGATGATTGGAACTAATGTTGAGGTTTGAAAGACCACTGCTCTAAGGATTAAAGCATATTTTTAACACTTTGTATATTCCTTGACATTCAACGATCAGTGTTAGAATGTTTGTCTCACAGCTGTTTTCCTCCAGGTTTCTGATAATCCCACGCAGTTCCCCTTTCATTCGTAGCAGCTTCACACTCATATGCAACAGACTGGTAGTAACAAGCACTGGTCCCTGCCATATAACTATCAAGACAGGAAAGATCTGAGACACATTTTAAATGGATACTGCTGAGTTTTGTAGTGATTGTAAAAAAATCTGGATAGAAACATTTAAGATAACACCTGTGCAGGGAAAGTGATTAGTCCCTGTTTCAAGCACTTCTTAGCACTAAGCCAAAGCACTAAGAAATTAAAAAACCCCACAACTTTCAGGTTTGTTTTTGAGAATTGAATAACACATTATGTCTACTCATTTTATCGCTTACAAGGCAGTGTTGTCATTCACTCATTTTCCTCCAGCAATGAGAAAGGAAAATGACAAAAGTTTGGAAAATAATCTCTATAAAACATGAGTTTTGTCAGGGGTAGTTGGCTGGTCTTGTGCCTGAAAACCATCCAATTTCAAAATACAGTCTTTTTCAAAAAGAATTTTTTAAAAATCTATTCCTTACCCCTAAAGAAGCATAAAACAGTGACACAGGCACTCCCCACACTCTGACCACCAGCGCATTTGGCAGTGTCTGAGTCACAGCTCCACACTGCAGCCTGCCTGAGTAGACCTGTTCTCCCATGAGGACCCTACTAAAATTAACACGACTTCAAACATCTGCGGGAAGGTGCATCAGGACATCAGAACCTTAATTATTCCCAATGACTGTAGTATATTTATATTCTGAAGTCAAACTGAGAAAATAATTTTCTGCTTACATTTAAGTGTCGAAATTAATCATTTGGGATTGTAATTATACATATGATGCTCGGGGAAATTATAATAACATCCGAAGTACCACATCTTTAGCCTGCATTTTGTTTTAGACATGTTAGATAATGCTTAATGAAGCATTTTACACCCTATTAAAGCTTTATAGCACACACTACCTCCTACTTAAAAATGCTTAGAGTCAGTACCTAAGTGCAGCTTAAAATCAGATACACTTATAAAATATAAACATATTGTATAATTTTCCTACATGTTAGAGTTAATGCAACTTATTAGAGAAGGACATAGCTCTGTGTATTTGGTGCAGTGTTCATAATAATAACTGCTGGTGGTAAAATATGCTAGCTGGAGATCAGGTAACGTTTGTGTACTGTTACATTAGTTACCAGAATTTTGATATATGACTGAAATAAATATATTTAAATGCAATATTTCTTTAATATAATGTATGTGGCTGTAAATTCTGTTAATAACTGATAATGTGCTATAAAGTTTTTTAATTTATTAAAATAAAAACATTATTCAAGACTATGTATACACACAGGCAGAAGTATTGTGGAAGTCTTTAGACTTAAACACACTAGTACCACTTGTCAAGAAACATGTCTTTTAGGAACAACATCACTATTTCGAGCAAGTGTGTACTGATCACTGAAGAATTGGACGGATATCAAATCCAGACCCAATCTTTTTAACCACATATAGTTAAATCTCACTGATGTTAGTAGGGCAACACAACTCACCCCAGGTAAATATAAAAGTAAAAAGACAGAAGCAAGGGAGACATTTGTAGAGAAGATGGGAAGATTACACTAGATTCCATCAGGTTAAAAAAGCAGCATTTTTACTGTGACATAATTGTCCATTTCTGTTTTTAAATTTACCATGAGATAAAGTTTTAGTTTACTTTTGATAGTCATCTGACCCAAATTATTCATTCTAAAGATATCTTCAGCAACTGTGATTTGATCGAATTTGAACTAACGCTGATGGAAGAGGTAAGAGCCCTATCCACAACACTAGAGAAAGCCACTGCTGAATTCCAAGTCCTTGTTTCAAGCACTGATTTCATCGCAGCAAAACTGGGAACAGTTTTTCTACCTCCATTCTTGCAAACCTACGAGCTGAAACTTTCCAAGCATTTCAGCTAGAGGCAGATCACTAACCTAGCAAGTTTCAGTCTATATTATTACAATTATAAGCATCTAAACCAAGGTTCTTATGGTATGGTGATAACCACAGACGTTATTGTGACGTGATGTGTCTGTTCTTATAAGTAAAATATAAAGGTTTACTACTAACTTTGCCACAATTGTAGTAAAAAATGGCAGAAATCCCCACCTAACCATCACAAAGATTCTCCTGATGGAACCTCCTGCCTGTGTTAAAAATGAATATACTTACTATCAAATGATTCTAATTAGATCAAGTAATTTCATGTCTATTTTAGATATCAAATAGTCTGTCATTTCTTGTGATAAAGCAGCCAATGCTGCTTAACAAGCTCATTTTTAACCAAATCAAAAGATATTGTTTAACTTTTAATTTATCCCCAGTCAAGTAGAACATTTCCCAAACTTGTCTCTCAAGGTAGCTTTTAATTTGCATTTTTTACTTGAGGGCTTAAAGTGCAATTCAGCCAGAGGCAAAGAGCTGGAACAAGGCTGTGTACCACATAAGGCCTATACTATATCAATAAATTGTGATATCCTCTTCCTGGTTTTCTTCATAAAAGTGGATTCTAGCTTCATCAAGGACTTGACCCAGAGTAGTGCATAAAAATCCTCAAAGCTGAACTATGGAATTAAACCTGCAAAAGCAGAGCTCAGAAGGGAGACTATAAGTGTAATGTCTACAAAACACTGCAATAAATAGAATAAATAGGCTTCTTAAACACATTATGTTTTACAAATATAGGAGTGAGCATCTTCTCTGCCCTCAGGAAATGAACATGAAGGTGACTGCAATGTAGGCAACCCTCTAATACCATGTTAAAACTGTTGATTCATCCAATCTCATATCATCTCTCAAGCAAGACCAGTGTGTACTGCAGCAGAGGAAGGCAAATACTTCTAGAGTGTTTAATGATGATCTTAATGAGGTTTAATATGTAACAGCTAGCAGCAGAATACAGGAGTCTCAAATAAAATTTTTAAAAAAGTATAACAGGGCTTTTAACAAAGACAATGGGAGGGTGTTTTCATGTTTAATTTATTTGTCAAAAATGTTTTCTACTTCAAAACATTTGTATGAGTCTTTGACCACTCAGTCTGCAGAAGTCATTTAATTGTATCTACTCCTTGTACCTTTGCATTCCTGCTCCTCTTCAGCGTCTTCGTCTGCAGTTGACACTGCCATTAAATTGAAGCAAAAATGCAATGAATCACTTACATGCAAAGTTCAGGAATCCAAAGCTTCAGGCTGATGGAAGTGATTCAACTGGCTGCCTCTCATTAAATGCTCAGAGAAAGAGAGTTGTTATGCTTCTTTAAATAAGCTGTTCTTTCAACAGTAGAACAAAAAATGAAAAAATGCTCCAGTCTTTAGCGTTTTCTTTCCAAAAAAGAAAACAGAGCAACTTATGTCAATGCACCGTCAATCATCATAATAATAGTACCTGTCAGCTTGAGCAGATCACAACTGAAGGATAAAAATATATTTTGCCTTTATAAATTATTTGTTAAAGGATAGGGTTTTTTCATATATATATATATATATACACACACACACAGAGAACATGAGGAAAAGGGAATGGAAAAAAAGACCCTCAGTAAGGAAGACTGGGCTTGTGGTTAGAAAAGAGTTTCCCAGGCTCTGGTTTACACAAGACATTTTAAAATAGATGAAACCTTATGATCTTGATTGAAGCTGGGTGTAGACAACTACAACCCTCACAAGTCACTCAGTTAGTCCAGTCAATAGGCCACTTCTAGGTCTACATATGTTACCTAACGTACCTTCCTATTTAGTCTAAAAGTTTCCCAGACTCTTATAGCCAAAATAGGTGTCTCTTTTTTATCTACAGCTATGTAGGTAAAAGCAAAGAGCCACTAGTACCCAGCCCATTACCCATGACAAACCTACAACTAAATCCATCTGTAGGAGAATTAAAGATACTGCCCACTTTCATGTGACCATCCTACCAGAAGAGAGGAGCCCTGGGCTGTACTCTGCATGAATCGCATCGCAAGCATCCCATACAAGCACTGTAATTTGCACAAGGGAAGAAAGCATGCTTCAGCCCTCCAGCTGAAGCTGAGTCACCATGCCAGCAATGTCAGGGACATGGAGGCTCCATGGATTGCTGCAAGGGGAAGCTTCTCTCCAGCCCAATAATTAACTGGGCTTGACCTGGAAAATAGACATGCCGAGTGGCTCCCTGGGAGTTAGCGGGGCTTAGGTGTTTATGACTAAACTCAGGTAGATTTAGGGAGGTTGAATCCCACCCATAAATTAGGCAGACTGAATTCCACCCTAGAGGCTGTATATTCTCATTGAAGTCTTGAAGAGCTTTCTGGCTAGAGAAACATGGCAACTCCTCGGTGACAAAGACACTTCCAGGGAATTTTGCCTAACCCCACTGTAGAGTCTGAAAATACCTGTCACTTGCACTGTGCAAGACAAGACAGTACCCATACATTTTGAATCATAAATGGATAAATCCTCTATCCTTTTGTTTCCAAACATTCATAATTCCTGCTAATCTCTCTCTCTCTCCCCTGCCTTTTCTCTCCATAACTGTGTTTTTTCCTGCTGCCCCTCCCCTCTCCTTTTTGCTCTGTAGATGTAACAAGAGGATGGTGAATGGTTAAGGACTGCAGCTGCTGCCTGGACGCAGAGATCATGCAGCAGTCACTTTCTCGCTTGCCTGTTGAAATGCAAGCTACCTACATATAACACAGCACCCCAAGACTCATGCTGTTTAGGCCTCAGTTTCCCTCTTTGTCACAAAAAGGTAAAATATGCCCATCATACCAAAAAAAAAGCTTTTAAAATGTCAAATGGAAGATGTTACAATTTCAATGTTTTACATTACAGTTGTACTAATTTCTAACCTTAAGCATACTGGTTTGGGGGAAAGAGAAAAGAGACCAAAAGATTTTAAAGACCTGTGGCATTACAAGGATCTACATTATGTTCACAAAAATGCATTTCATGGCTCTGGTCTCTGATTTAGGAATGCACTTCAACAGACTGACTCATCGCATTAGTGATGTTGATCCCATGTCATTGGTTCAAACATTTGACAAATTATTATCAAACTTTTTCTACCAACTTCTTTGAGTGAAAGAGCTAGAAGTTGATCTGAAGAACTGATATGGTATAATGCATTTCTAAAACTAAACCTGAGGTTGCTTCCTTCATTATTTTGTGCTAAGTACCCTGTGGAGCATTATTTTACCTGAAATAAACCCCATCTCTATAAATGATCCCATTTCAAGAAAATAAAATGGAAACAAAAATTGTTATTTTGTTGGGGTTTGTTACCTATTTCTTCATTCTAGGTTAAACAAAATCGTCACAGATCATGACAGTTCTAGCTGTGGCTGAGTTAAATAAAGCCCACTTCCCAGCCAATCCCTAACATAAATAGCTATGTGTGACAAAGCTGCAGAGTAACACATAATGTCTAGTAACTTTTTGCCTACTAACAGTATCTCTTATGCAATCACCAGAGTAAATCAAACTAATGAACTGCTTAAAAATGAAGTAGCACTGATAATTTTGGTTCAGTGCAGTAAAATTAGTGATGAGCATGAGTTTTATGATTTGGACTGTGAAGTTCCTTTCACAAGTTAGGGGGCATTTGGAGTCAGGGTTTTGATTCAGATCCTAATCTTAATTAAATTATTTCATTATTAATCTCTGCTACTAAATGAGTTTGCCTTATCGTTATGCTCATCTGTATTATAATAACTGATAATATGAACAAATCGCTGCACTCTCTGGGAGACATCTGGCAGTTTTGATCAGAAGCACTTACATTACTGCAAGAGGAAAAATACCTTTTCAAAATTGGCAGTAGATGAGCTTTTGCTTGCCTGAGTCATATATTTAAACCATTTATATTTTATTTATGAACTGCAAGAAGTGAGCTGCACCATCCCTTTCATGGTGGTCTATAGAGCTGGTTGGATAAAGTCTAGTGGAAAATTTTCCATCAAAATCAAAATTTCAGGAGCAGACAGTGATTTTCTCAAACTTATCATTAGGAAAAAAATAATATAAGAAGCCCTGTGAGTGCAGAAACATTCTATTTTAAGATTTTCAGAAAAGTCTGTGGTTGTTTTTTTTTTTAAACCACACTTTGATATATTGTCTATGTCACTTTATATTTAGAAAGAAAATCAAAATAATATACCATAAAGTTTTATGCTCACTAAATCAACCAATCCTAAAAAAAATCCCTCACAGAAAATGAAAAGAAATTCAGTATTTGGTAATTTTGTTCCAACATGAACTAGATTTTGAAATCTTGAGTACTGTGAACCTCAGAAGTTCCAAGAGAGAAAATTATGAATTACAAATCTCAAATCTTTCAAAACAAAGGGGTTTTTGAGTGTACTCTGGAAGTAAAAAAAATGTCCTGAGGAGAAAATAACAAATTGAATTAATATACTCATTTTTCCCATAGGCTGTGAACAAACAGGGACAAAAAAAAAAGGAAGGGAAGAAGGGCACAATCAAGTGTTGGTGCTGTAATTTTTTAAGATTTCTTTGAAGTCAGGAGTCTGTAAAGTTTCTCTTATCTAGAAGTACTAGAATTTTGTCTCTCCTCTCTCCTCCTCACCCCTGCCCTCACCCTTACCCTCACCTTTACGTATCTCATGGGCCCACCTAGAGAGGCAAAAGTATCTAATTTAATAGGCAAATCTTACTTTTACATGATCACACAGGAAATTCCAGTCAAGCTAGCCTTCTTTGTGACCATTAATAGTTCCATTTAATTTTTTATTCTCATTATTCATTTTCACACCTTCCACCAGCATTTCACACCCCTTACCTTTTCAGCACCACACGTACAGCTGCCCTTTAAATATAAACATAAAGCTTGGCCAAAAAAAAGAACTTGAGATGTTGTAAAGGATGAACTATGAGATAATAGTGATTGCAAAGTCTCCATCAATAAAATTGTCTTCATGATTGCAAGTTTTCAGAATGCTGATTACCATTGAAATATTTTCTTTCAACTTAAAAATTTAAATTCTTTAAACATTAAGATCACAGGGTTTTTTTCTGAAAAATGCAGTTTACAGCTATATCAAACTTATTGTGCAATGAGCCTGATCTGAGGAAGATATTCCTCCCCCTTAGCTGGAAGTCTTAAGGAGATGGAGGTGAGTGTGATCCAAGCAGTTTGATTCTTCAAGCTAGATTTACTGAGGAACTGCATTTTCACAATTAACTTGAGATATCTTGTTTTGTGCTAAGAGCCTCACCTTCCTCAGCTCCTTACAGCAACGTGTTTGTTATCTATAGTAGGCATTCTTCCTATTCTCCATGCCATCTGGATCATCCATTGAGGAGACTCCACTCAAAATATTCAATCAAATTGCAGTATGTGGTGGTATCCCAGTATTATGTGTCCCTATGTTATACTGATCTTACTGAGCTCTAGAGACAGGTTTTGTTCTGAGCCTAACGTGAAATCAGTCAGCTCTGATTATCATTTTAAGTCATTTTTCTTTGATACTCTTTTTTCAAGCTTCTATTTCACATTATTTTTTCATTTCATTGTCTTCAACGGCACTTCTCCCTTTCGTTCAATAACCCTTTCGTTCAATAACCCTCTCATCCTTTACCCTGTGTTTTTATAGGGATGAATCATCAATATATCACTTTTCACTACCATTACTACTGCTCCTTTCATATTAACAACAAGTTGGCTGTTGTTAAATTCCTATACTCGATAAGGCCAAAATTTGCATGCACCTTTCTTCTTATCCTGGTAGAGTTGTTACAAATGCTAAAACGAATATTACGCCCTGAATCATCTATTTCAGAAAGGAGATTTTTTTTTGTTGTTGTTCTTTCTTTTGCCTTCTTATTCACAAAATGAGAAAGAGAATGAGGATCTCTTAAAATCTCCCATACCTTCTTCTGGAAGAGAAAGCAACTGGGAGCAAAATCTTAGGCCCACTCAACATGGGTGAGGGTGAGATGGGCATTAACTTTAAGAATGAATTCTGGCAGATAATGTCTGCCAGTATCTCGGAGTATTTATAATCCCAGATTTTTGAGGCAGTCTTGAATTACCTCTTTACATAATGATAACATCACAGAAGAATTATCAAAATGTGCAGGAAGAATTTATTGTGGCTCCTAAAGAAGGTCATTCATATTTTTGTCAGGAACTACAATTTTCCATTTTCCCTCTCCTTTTATTGACTGAAGATTAGAAGCTTTATTAGAAAACACATAATCCTTAGAGAAACAAGTTTCACTTGCTGCAAATGGTCTGTCTGCTCATTTTATTCAGACCATTTATGCACAACAACTGCTATGTACAAAAATATAAAATCCCTTATGGACAGAGGAAAGCATATGTAAGATACAGACTTCTGGTCTCTTTCTCTGAAGAGAAGTAATAAGGTAGAATATATATAGGAGGCCCAAACTACATAATTCATTTTTATTAGTTTTGTTGGTCAGATTCTTCTCATGCTTTTCACAGTGTAAAAAATGTCTGTAGATGCTCAGAAATGAAAACAAACTGACCCAAGAATAATGGAAATGAAAACCGGTGAGCTCAGAATTTTCCTATGAGCACAATGAGGAGCTGCTCTTTTCCACTATCCCTTTCAGGCGTGTCCTCATACACTGACACAAGTATGAATTAGCTATGCGCATGGGGTGAGATCTAAAGAGTGGGATTTTTCGAAGGTACTAATCTAAACTGGACTGGCTTCCCCAGCTATAAATTTGTAAGTCAGAAAATCACTCATCATCTTCCTGGAATATCCAATATTAGATGTCCTCCACTTTTGACTGGTAGCCGTACTTACATGTGCATGGCTCAACAACTGTGCGCCTTCACGAGGAAAACCAAGCCATCCAAACCCAGTCTTTGTCTAAGTCAATTACATCTGCTCATTTGCTTTATCTATCTCTCTCTTTCCATGGTTTAGATACTGATCTGAAGGTAAATAGTGCTTTTGACCTATGTAAAGAAAGACTTGTTAAGAGAAACCTCCAGTTCTGTTAGCCTAGGTATTGTGGACCACTGTTAAGTATTTAGAGGGTCCAAGAGAAAGTTACTCATCTGAATGAGTATTCCAGAGGGACTTGAATATAAATACAACTTTTTTGTTCAATCACAGACCCACAAAAAAAGGATTAGTGAAAAGTTGATATATCAGGTGGGCTGTTAAATTAAGTAATGTATTAGTGACATGGTTTCAATATTATATGATGCCATTTTTTGAGACCACATACAGTACTGGCTTAATTGGGATAAATTGTTCAACATAGCTGGAAATAAAAGGTCAAGGAGAAATGTGTTTTCCTGACTGAACTTGTGTGATTAGGAGAAATAGGAAGGAACAGAGCTGTCTGTAAAGAGGAGGATTTATAATCATTCTTTTGCTTTCTCTCCGGGAAACATCTTCAATTTTTTGAGATTTTAGACACTTTGACCCTTTATGTCTGTGTAACTGCTCTTCTAAACACACACTGATGTAAAACTATTTTAATAATAATTAAGCAAGTTTGACTTTTATTCTGCAAGCAATCTTTAATTTAAATTTAGCTTTTTTGGACAAGTCAAGTATTCAAATTAGTACAGCCAACACATTTTGAGAAGTCAGTGAAAACAATAATTTCATGCTTATGATGCTTTCAATTATATTTCACGCAGCTATGAGTCACAGTTTCTGCTTTATGACTGCTAAGAATGACATGACCCCAGAACTTCTTTATCACATTAGCAAAATCACATACATTAGCTGAAATCATACAATCGTAGACATACAATTCCAGACATCACCTAGACCAACCTCTTCATGTTTTAACCCACTAGCTGTTCCAATAGTCTGTATTATTTCTTTCAAGGACACTGAGTGTAGACCTTTTTTGAATTTTTCTGAGACAATAGGCACGAAGTGAAACACAGAAGGATCTGTCTGAACATCAGGAAACACTTTTTTACTGTGAGGGTGACCGAGCACTGGTACAGGTTGCCCAGGGAGGTTGTGGAGTCTCAGTCCTTGGAGATATTCAAAAGCCGTCCGGATATGGTCCTGGGCAACTGGCTGTAGGTGACCCTACTTGAGCATGGCAGTTGGAACAGATGACTTTCAGAGGTCCCTTCCAACCTCAGCCATCCTGTGATTCTCTGATCCTGAATGCCAAAAGACTAGAAAGCAGCTTTGCAGAAAAGGAACTGGAGGTCCTGATAACTTTGATGCTATCCCTGCTTTAAGCAGAAGATTAGCCCAGATGACCTCCATAGACATGTTCCAAGGTAATTTTTTCTCTGTTTCTATATTTTCATGGAACTTTCAAAGAAGAAACTTTCCGTTAGTTTTGTACTTTTTTATTGAGGAATGATAACAGTTACCACTGGAGAATAATTATTGTATAAGTACCTGAGGTGAAACTTCAGGCAGAGCATTATAAAATTGTAACATGTAAAACAGACTAGAGATACATCTGTAAAGTAAATTATATAGTGCCAGGCATTGAATTATTTTTAGAACAGACTTTTGCATACTTTTGACTTTGACCTATGCAAGCTTGCACACTCCCAAATTATTCCTGGGCATAATGGAGAAAACAGCATAAGCAGGAGACACGATTCCCAATAGGTAGTCCACATGCAGCCAACATGCTTTGGAGGGTAAGAGAGTTCAAGTATACGGTTAAGGTTTATGGTTCATTTGCCTGTCAATGACAGGCTTTGCTTATAGAGAAACTGTGCAAAAGCACAACCAGGGAACTGCAGGCTCGCCATTCAAGGACACTGTAGGTGGTGTTACTTCAGTTTCACTCAGTCTATTCATCAGACATAAGAGTGTGTTCAGAAAATAATTAAGGGGAAAAATCACCTAGAATACAGACACACATCCATTCACGTTGCCAGGTAGTTGCCCGAACAGCTCTGAGCAAAAAGGGAGTGATCTCTTCTCTGTTCCTGGTTGTTCCTGGCAAGCATAACCAGCAACTTTCTGCCCCAGTCAATGTTTTTGCTGAGAATGTTCTGGTTGCTTTGGATACAAAATTTTACTTTCCCAAAAGGTGACATGGTCCGTTGACACCTCAGTCCTGTGCTGAGGTGGCAAATTTTCTAGGTCTTCTGTTTCATAGCTCTGTTCTGCCTTGCCTATTCCTCCTTCCCCAATAGAAATTTATCCCATCCTCTTCTCTCTTCTCCCCAGCTTTGCAGCCCTGCCCCCTCTCTTTGACCAGCTCTGATTTCTGTCAAGTCCCTTTGTAAATCAGTTTAATTCATTAGCAGGCATAAAATCAACTAACTTTCTAGTTTTGCTTTCTTCAGCTTTAGCACATCGAAGTGTTTCACAAAGAGATCTGGTAAATGTTGGGGACAGTACAAAATAAGCAACAGGACTGCGTGTTTAAGAGTGAGGCAGGGAAGATGAGAGGAGAACCAAAAGATGCCCCTTGCAGCTGCGTTTTTGTTGATGGCACCTGACTTTGTAACATGGTCCAAGAGAATTAATTGTGCTTCACCAGTGGCTGTGCAATTGCTACTAGCACACATTCTGTTTCTGTTTTTCAAGTAAAGATGACCGTTGTATAATGCAGATAAAAGAAATATATTCATCTGCCACCATGCTTCACAGAGGAAGATGGCAGTTGAAGTTTACCCTCAAAAGAGAATAAAAAATAAAATCTGGCTCTTCTTGATTGGTCCTTATTTGCTTTTACTCTACCTGATTTACTCATTCATTCAGAGCATGCAGTCTGAAAAGTTCCATGAAGCAGCCAAACAGACTCAATCTCTTTGTTGATTGAGAAGTCAAGGTGGTTATTCATATTCATTTCCCTTCCTCATTCACCCCTCCTTGCCTTTAGATATTCTCAGATACATGGTTTAATTCAGGTGCTTTCTATTTTATGCTTTGCAATGCATTAATCATAGCAGTGCCTAGGTGACACTGTTATATGGGAATTAGTCATCTCCTGTTCACTGGTTTGCCAGTAATTTAAGTTGTCTGACTCTCAGACTGATCTCAGAAAGTATCTAATTATCCCAGAAAATTTTCTTTGAAAACATATGAATGGATTTTTCAGTTCATTAAAACTCTACTGTGATTTCTTTATAGATAATTCTTTCAATAGATAATTGCAATCTATATTTAAATAATGTAAATCTTTATAGTTTGCTAGAACTTTATCCTTTGCTAGAAATCGCTGAATAGACCTCAGGGATTCTCACAGAAGCTAACTTAAGTTTACTAAGGCTCATATTTTCAGGCTGTCTTCAAAGTCAATGGAGAGGTAGGCTTCCAAGGACAAGTAAGAGTAGAAGCCTTCCTTAGGTGGTCTAATCACCCACTATGTTAGAAGTCTGATATGTCTGCACTTTCCTTGATAATAAGCTCAAACACTTAAGGAGGATGACTCAGACTTTTATCCTGCAGATATGTTTAAATAAAATCTCTTGCAATTTACTGGGTCTGGGGGAGTAGGTATCTTGCATCTGAGGTATCCTCTATCATGTGTGGATACATGATCTCATATCTTGTACATGAAAAATCACAGAGCAAGTTACTAACATATAGGGAAAGGTTTGGGCCAGTATTTGTTGTCCCCATTGTGCCTCAATCCATTTCATTCTCATCTTTCTATCTGTTGTGGCTGACAGGGTACTGAGCCACTGACACCACCCATAGCGCTGTTTAAATGATGAGAAAATTGGTGAGGGAATTCAGAAAGTGGAGAGCCTTGCTGTGGAAGATGTTCTAAGCCCATATGAGGTGGTTTAGCCCCAGCCAGCAGCTGAGCACCACGCTGCCGCTCACTCACCCCTCCCCTGGCAGGATGAGGAGGAGAACGGAAAAACAAAGGCAAAGCCTCGAGGGTTGGGATAAGGGACAGCAAGGGAGAGGGAAACAACAACAACAGTATTGATAACAGATATTCACAATGGGTGATAACAGAAAGCAATTTACTGATCCGAAGACAGACCGGATGCTCAGACTGTCCCGGAGAGGTGCCAAACCCACCCCTCCCCGACCAGCCCCCTTTTATGGTGAGCATGATGTCACATGGTATGGAATAGCCCCCTGGCCAGCTTGGCTCACCTGTCCTGGCTCCTTGTGAAAATTAACTCTATCCTAGCCAGAACCGGGACACCATAGAGTCCTATCATGTTAGGAATGGGTACCAGGCAGCAGGCATGACAGTCTGAAAATGTGATCTCATTGGCAACGCACTAGAAAAGTAGTTAGCGAATTGTGGCCGTGGAGAAGGCCATGCTGAAACAGGTGCACCTCAAAGCAACTGTGGCTGTGGATCAGTCCATGCTGCAGCAGCTATACTCCTGGAGACACTGTGGCTCACAGATAAGGCTCCACTTGGAGCAGGTACACCCCTAGGGGACTGCAGTCTGTGGATAAGTCCAAGCTGGAGCAGGGACTAGGGAAGGAGTTCATTGCAATGTTAAACCCAGTGGTCTGGTGCAAAGTGATCAGGGGTGGAGACTAAAATGGAAATACCTTTAAATTGTTGTAACCCATGATTCAAGTTGTATGTTATAGGAATTACTATAGCAGGAACCACCTGAGCCAATGGAGGAGAAGCTTTACAAGAAGCAGTGCAAGTGCAGCTGTGACTTGACCTGAGCTGGCTTTGGTGCCCAGTAACTCCACACAACACACCACCTCTCCTGTCTTGAGTGATCACCATAAGAGATAGAGCCCAAAGTCATGAGCTAAATGAACTCAGCAGACATTTTGTGGACATTTTTGGACATTTTACTGGCATTTCACAGGGGTGGTCCATAGACTAAAGGAATAATATCTGTGTACTATATCAAAAGATGGGAAGGGGGGGTAGTGGTTAATGCGGTTGTATTGGATAGTGTGGGACCTGAGCATGATGTAAATGGTGTGGAATAAGGGGTCGAGAATGTGCTGGTTTTGGCTGGGATAGAGTTAACTTTCTTCACAGTAGCTAGTATGGGGCTGTGGTTTGGATTTGTGCTGAAAACAGTGTTGATAACACAGTGGTGTTATCAAGTGGTGAATGAATTCCTTGTTTTGCTTTGCTTGTGTGCACAGCTTTTGCTTTACCTGTTAAACTGTCTTTATCTCAACCCACGAGTTTTCTCACTTTTACTCTTCTGATTCTCTCCCTCATCCCGATGCAGGGTGAGCAAGCAAGCAGCTGTGTAGTGCTTAGTTGTCAGCTGGGGTTAAACCACAACAACATGTACTCCGAGAAGAACAAGGAAGTTGGCGAGCAGGGCAAGAAAACATGCAGAAGTACAGTATGGCAATCAATGAACACAGAGCAACTATTTCCAAATCAGAAAGCTGAATAGGTAGTTTTCATGGGAGATATAGAGCCTCACTAATTGCTTGAGGAGTGTGACAGGTCTTAAAGCAGTTAATCAATAAATGGATAAATCACAGTCTCATTCCAGGTGGATAACGGTAACTGCTTTGTCAGATTTGTGAAATGTGAAAAACAGAAGAATAAGCAAGGGGAAAACTTTTGCTATCCAAAGGGCTCAGAGGGGCTACCGGCTCAAAACTGGGACTCTGCCACCCCTAGGACTGAACCGACAACAGTGATTTTATGTATTTATACCTGCTTCATCTAGAGGTCGCTTTTCTACTCTCTCTTCTTGTCAGTAGTTGGAGATCATCCTCCTCCCTTTCAAGTGCAAGACGTTTCCCAGCTCTGATCTGCCTCTAGTTATATTCAAATAGAGGACCTGGGACCCAGTGGAAGGAGAATGTTGAAACATATATATAGATATATATAAATATATATATATATATCTGTTAGAGGGCCTTACAAGCCATGTGCTACCAGCGCTGCTCAGGGTACACATGCCTCACCAAACTCTTACCATCTGGGTAGCTTTGTACAAAGACCAGAGATGGCAAAATAGTAAGTGATATAATAGTAGTCCCCTCCAAGGAGTTCATGGTAGCTGACCGCTTAGTGTCAGCAACTTTGAGTCTGCCCAGCAGCCAAATACATGAGGGGATGTCAGATCCTCTATCTTTCAGAAAACTTTAAAAATAGTAACTCAGATCAATGCTTTTGTATTAAATTGCACTTAAGAATAAGCAAAGTATATCACAAACTTGTCAGAATGAGAGACTTGATGGATTCATTCTTGGGGCTGATTGAGATTTCTTTTAAGTTCCTGTAAAGGTCTACATTTTTTTGTTAGGAAGTATTATTTTTTCATTCAGATCTATCTCTCTATCTCTCTCTTTTTTTTTTTTTACTGTTCAGCTGCATGGAAATAAATCATGTTATTACTGAAAAGTGAAAACAAGGTTTATCTCACTGGGGTGTAATAAATCTTGGTTAAAATACAGATTTATTTTTTTAATGTAATGATTCTATGTTTGAAAAATGTTAAGGTTGTGACAAAAATCAACAAAAGCCAGGAAATTCAAAGTTAATGTTGAATTGTGTCCATAAAGCACCTCATTAAGCCCAGTCATTGTATCCCACATGGAATCATACAATTTCCAAAGACATATGTAATTGTTCATAATAAAAGGGCATATTAAGGACAGAATCAGTGGATGTCCCTCATCCAGCAAAAAATAATCCTAGTGTTCATATGTTTGGTAATCCATGAAAGGTGGTTCCACCTGGACTTAAGCAATGAAACACTCTACTTAGGGTAATCTGGCAAAAAAAAAGCCCCAGAGAAACAAAGCAAGCCTTGATTTAGGTTTCAATGCAAGGTAAGTAGAGGGGAGAGCTCCACTGTCTCCATTCACTGTGCCTTGATAATAGTCACAATTTTAGTAAATGACTTCTTGATTTAGCATCAGAACTGTTTGCATATTTTTTGCTGAAGGAGTTTCTTAATGAAAAATTTAAGTTTATAAAAAATTATCATCTCCTATATGGACATCTCAGTCATCAAGAATTTCACTGATGCATAAGCAAATAAGGGCTGGAGCCCTCCAAGTTTTCCTGCAAGATCACCGTAGGGCTGACAAGAATCTCAATGCTTCCAGAGTTTGTAGCTTTAAAGTAAGCCCACTACATTCACTCTCAAGCCATTGCACTAGACTTTTGAGAGCTCTTTGAAGAGAGAATTTCCAAAATCCCCAGAGCAGGGCTTATGCTTTTTGGGGATTTCTGGAAAATCAGATAAATTTTTAATTTTTTTTTTTTGGGGGGGGGGGGAATAGGAAAATTTGAAACATTAATGTTTTACAATTTCCTACCATATACCATGTCATATAGATATAGATATAGATATAGATATAGATATAGATAGATATAGATATAGATATAGTTTGGGGGGTTACTTTCTTTTCACTTTTTCCTTATAGAAAAGTTAAATTGTGGGGGAAAAAAAATCCATTTTTCTCTATTTATGAAACACACACAAACACTGCGTAGCTCCTCTGCTGTCCCTGGGAGTGTAGTCCAGTATGCCAGCATAGCAGGGGAGAGGTGAGCTTTTTTTATTAGGCGAAAGGGTAGGATAAAATGGTTTTGGTTTCAAAACCTTACTTACCTTACTATGTGCAGTATCTGGGGAGTCTAAAGCTTGGAAAGTGTGCAGTAGTCTGCAGTGATCTCAGTAGCAAGCAGACAGGTGATGGTCCCCGAGTCCTGCTGATGGACCAAGTATTGAGTGTTGGCTGATGCCAGGCTGGGAGGAGGGACTGTGGGGTCATGGGCCAGGGTGACAGCTGCGACACGGAAGCCAAGAGGAGCTGTTCTTCCATATGGAAACACAGGGACTTACTGGTCTGAGCCTGAGCAGGCAAGGTGGGAACGAGCCTCCGTATGCTGAGATGGAGCCAGAGCCCCTGCTGGCAGTTCATCCTTTGAGGGTAAGGTTGCTGGGACACCATCTTAGCTGCTGGAGGGAAGAGAAGATGTTGGAGGCATGTGCTGGCCTGGTGGAAATCCCAGGAGAGAAGGCAGCAGCTGGGGAAAACAGGGAATGCTATTGGTATGAAAGAGCTAACTGAATGGCTTCAGGAGGACATGGACAGGAGGTCCATGGGAGGATGAACTCTCTATCCCATCCATATGTCAGTGGATGGAACAAGTGAGGCGTAATTTAGATGTACATACTGGAATGCTTGAGGGCATTTCTGTGTAAAAGAAAAAGCAAACAGGAACAGCTCAGTGTTGTCACTGGAGGAGAAAACACACATACCATGCTTGGAGAGTGTGGGTAACCAAACCACACTGAATGCTCCCAGTGACCAAGGAACTTCAAGCAAAGAGGATTAGAGGGCTTTGAACTGGAAGTCTGTTGAAGAAAAAAAGAAAAAGAAAAGCGAAAATATTTTTGTTGCAAGAGCTCTGAAGACCTCAGTTACTACTGACCACTTTCTAAAAACCTGGGAGCATTGCAGTATTTCACCTTCCACTGAAATTCTGTTTGGATCCTGCCTGCTTGAGTCTGGATTTAGAGGGGTTTATAAGACCCTCTATGGTGATTCAAACATAATACGCTCAGCGACTGCACTGTTATTATTAAGATCCATTAAGCTGTCTCAAATCAGGAGCCCCAAAATTGAAATATCCAAAATCATCAGTCACTTTGAAAATTTGGGTCATCTTTTTCCTTATCTTTTCTCTTTGCCAGCTAGAGCTTTCTTTGATCTATGTCCTTTTTACATTTTTCCTCAGCTAAGAGAGATTAAGCTGTAAGAGAAGAGCCAGATCTGATTTACCTGTCACTCAGAATCAGCAACTTCGGGGTTACGAAGTGTGCAAAGCTCCTTTGAATTGACTGTCACAAAGGCATTTTTAGGTGGATAAACCTATGTTTGTTACCTTGATGTTTTCTCAAAGAATACCATCAAGGCACAAGCTTTATTTTGGATCTAAGGTATCTATAAACTAGCCTAACTGGCAGACAAACATAACAGGTATTTTAATGTTGTTATTGCCTTGATTTTGATTTGAAGAAATTCATTTGACATCATTTGGGATTTATTCCACTAAAAACAAGATCAGAAACACAGCCTCTGGGTACCTGCAAATAGCCTGTCATGGCCAGATTCAAAATCATTCTGCTCACACTTGGAGTCTGCTGTTGCAACCTTATGAAGTGATTAGTAGTAGCAAGCAGATTAACACGTGGTTAGTGCTGAGGTACTTCTTCAATTCAGAGCTCATTTGCCACCGCTCATAACATATGTTTAAACATGCTGTGTCCCCATATTAAATCTCTTTTTGACTTACAAGCCTGAAGAAAGATTAAGGCTGAGTTTAAGCACCTAATATAGCAATCTTGTCCACCCACTAAGGCAACTGAAGATCTCTGAGAGTCTCTAGGGCTTCCCTCCTTAGACTAAACATTTCCTACTTTTTCCTCAGAATTGCCCTACATGTGGTGACTTGGTCCTTGGTCCTTTGATCTTGCTTAAGCTTCTCTGAGGTCTGGAAGCTCAGCACCCAAGATCCCCAGGGCTACATCCATACCACGGCTACGGAGCAAGCCAGGGCCAAACTCCAGTCTTTGGACAAGGTACATCCACAAACCCAAATTCTCCCGTTCCCTTCCCAGAACAGGATGTCAATGTCTAAACTTTCTCCTGGGCACTGGCCCTGATGAATGCTAGTCCTCTGGCAACGGTGAAAACTGTGCCAAAGAGCATGTTAATAATTAAACAGCCCATTTGACTGCAAGGTACTGCCTCTGTTATTAAGTGGTATAGATAAAGCCTTACACACTACTGCAAGGGGGCAGATAGGTGTTGAGGTGCTTAGTTTGTTAATGCACACTTTTTTTTATTCAAGGTAACCATTTTACACTTTGTTCCTTAAGAACAAAGCAAAGAGCACACTTTCAAACATGACTGACTATATGAGTCACCTAAATTCACACGTAATCATCTAGCGTCCTGATTTTCTGATGTGTTAACTCCACAGGCCTCTCTGAAGGATTTTTTTTCATACAGGTACCCATGTTCATTCCAGTCTGTTATTGGGTAGCTCAAGCTCCTTTACTCATTCTCATTATAGTTAGCATGTTTGAAAATCATCTGATTTTTATTTCAGAGACTAAACAGCGAACCAGAAGCTAACTTCAGACACGTGGATTTTAATATTTTGACCACCACTGTCTGTCTTAACAAGTTCTTGACAATAACGTTATTGCTTCATGCTGCTGAAGTAGCAAACTGGCAAATAATCCTCTTCTCTCACAGTCAGTGCCAAAATATTGATTCTTTAGCAGGAAGTACTAAGCTAATTATAGCCACGTTTAACGTTTACTAGCTTAATCTGAGATTTAAATTTTATTGTACTTTAAAATTTGTTCCATTGTGCTTAAGCAACAGTAAGATAACTAAGAGCATTACCTCATTGAATAGAAAGGCACTAGAAAAGGTTTTGCAGGCAGGAATGATTAGAAGAATTCAAAGTAATAAAAAAAGTCTTTGTCCTTTTAATATGATCTCAAATCTTGTCATTGCTGTACTGTAGCTGTGACTACAAAAACATGTCTAGAGAAAGTGAAAATGTATGCACTTAAAATACCAGGAAAACCAAAATTTTAGAATTTTTGCAGGTATGTGAATATATTAATTCCTCTTGTAGTTTCAATTCAGCATGATCATTCTTTCTTTACCTAAACTGTTACATAGATCTCTGCATTCTGAGACTATATCTTACCTCAAAAGTGGCTGCATTTCGATGATGGATGAAACAAACCATTATACAGTTCATTGTGTTAAAGCGCTTCAAGACCCTTTGGGAGAAGGTATTATATATATGTACCAGAGGTATTATTTCAAGGCAGCAACTCTGCCAAATGTTAAACTGAGACTGAAGCCTTACAGCTGAGTTGTTAACCTCTGGAAACAGGAGTTTAAACTGCAAATGCTGACCTAACCTTACCTCTGGGGAAGTGAATGGTAATAATGAAAAATTATGCAGCTTTCACCTCCTCTCCAAAGACAAAACAAACATTTTAAGCTTCATTTTATGCTCTTTTTCTCCAGTTAATTTAGACAAGCTTGTTGGCAAAATAATAATTCGTGTGCTTAGTAAGCAGTATTTCAACCTTCTGACTCCCATTCAGCATGAAAATCACAAGGGCAGGTAGCTTTCATCCATGGCTTGTAAGTAGAAAAGAATTCTGTCTCGGTCTTCACAGTGCCTCCATCAGAAAATACAACAAATGCACAAGCTAAACATGCTAGACACCCAGTGGTATATGTATAAATCACAGGAACAAGCAAGTTGAGGGCAAAATGATTGGAGGTAAAAGATGACGGGAAAATTATATTGCAGATTTGCCATCTTTGGTTTTTACCTATAAAAGAGAAGAAAAAGAGAGAAAATACTCTGCAGTTATGTAGAAGGCCGTAAGAGAGAGAAAGAGAAAACATATCCTCCTTTCAGCAGGCAGGGAGAAAGGAAGAGTCTGTACTGCTCCACTTATAACAAATCTTTAAAACTCTTGGAGATAGATGTCACAAAGCAGCCTCAAGTGGTGGGACTGCATTTGTTCATCGAAAGTGGCTTTCATTGCATGTAATAAATGTTATATTTCTTCTTCTCTAAATATAGCAGGATCTTACTTACAAATTAAATGTGAGACTCTGCTTGAAACTCCTGGTAAGAGGGCCTTAACTACAGATTACTGAAATACAGGAAGATATGGCAAGGAAAAAGATTACTCAAATGATAGTATTTATCATACTCCTCCACTCTCCTCTGAGCCTTCCCTGCTACCGGAAATTGGATAGGTTGATAAGACAAAACGTAGTAATTTTTATGCTTTCAAATCAGTAGAAAGCAAAAAAGAAGCAAGGTAATGCAAAATCATCATTACTGCACCATCTTCGTAGTCTGTAGTCCTATCAGGTTCACAAAGGTGCTACATAGAAAAGCAGTTTTCTCTCTCCCATCTTGTCTTTCTCATTAGCTTCAGACTGAGTCTCTTCATTTGGCCCTTTGCAAGTAAATTAGGACACCTTCCCATTGTGTCCTCAGCTAATTGTTAATGCAGTCCAGCTTTTTTTTTTTTTTCCAAAAGCCACAGAAATAGCTGGACAAGGGTAAAAAATAACAGCTACAGACACAAGGGGTAGAAGGAAAGAAGAGCAGTCGTGCATGCTCCATTCCTGCCACAGTCATTTTTCCACTCCCCCCACCTACAATGTCCCTTTTTGAAGTCAACCCTCAGCCTGTCCTGCTGCAGGTGAGGAAAGCTGGGGCAGGACTTCACCTTCTAGCTGTGGGAAGTGATCAAGTACAGCTCTTGGAGGGCTTCAGGGTGAGAAGGAAAACCCAAAACAGAGATTTAAAACACACTGTCCCTAGCAGAATACTTGCTCCTATTTTTACCTTTGGGGTGGAGAGGTTACCCATTTACCAGGGTTTATTTATCAAATCTAATATTCCCTTGTTAAGGAAAGCATGCCCTTTTCTACCCCTATGTGACAACATCTGGGCAAGAGAAGGCAAGCTCAGCCTCAGAGGTTGGTTGGAATTTTCTGTCACCAGTCCTCAAGTATGGATGTCTCTAAGATGCCTGTACCCGTGTGGTAGTTGTGGAAGCAAATTCTGGTCTGCAAACTTCTAGTGCCTCAAGAGGCTCAAATGCATAAGACCCGGCATAGCTGGTCCCTGGAACAATGTCCCTACCACAGCACTTTCACCTCTGATTCAAAGGTGAGGGTGCACACTGGGTGGGTAGTGAGAAGTTCTGATGGCTCACAGCGATCCATTGACCATAAAAATTTGGGATCCACTAATCTAAAGTGATCTGTCAGCTTCAGACTGTTCTCTCCTGGAACCCATCAACCCAAAATCAGACTTCTTGCTGTTGTGTTCAGTCTGTCCTGCTCCCAACAAGTCCAATTAGGCTTCCTGTGTTTTCCTGGCCTCTATGTAATCATGCTGTCAGAAAGCAAATGAAGATCAGAAAATCAGAAGACAGAAATGATGAGTAATGAGGGGTGGAAACATATAGGTCTAGTGGGAAAATGAACTGTAGACACCTTGTAGTTTAAGACAGGAATCTGCAGTCAGAGGCATCCTGAGGGTGTGCTCATGAGAGCTGGAAACATTTCAAAAGCCTTATGGCATTAAAATAAATATTTCCCCAAAAATATAGCTATTTTAAACAAAACACACTGAGGAAGAGGTATGAAGAGTTTCAAGAATTCCGTAAATATTCATATATGGAGAACATATTTTTTCTTTGTTTGAAATGATAGTCATTTTAAAATTTGCCTTATTTTACTGTTCGAAATAAAAAGTTTAAAATTGCAATGCAACTTCTGCTTGAGCTGTAAAATTTTGAGAGATATTTCACAGAAAATCCAGAAATATTGTGGTTTTCTTCTAAGCAAGGACAAGGGAGATCTAATTGTGGCTTACCAGTACCTGAAGGGGCCTACAGGAAAGATGGTGAGGGACTGTTTATCAGGGAGTGTAGTGACAGGACAAGGGGTAATGGCTTTAAACTGAAGGAGGGTTGATTTAGATTAGATATTAGGAAGAAATTCTTTACTGTTAGAGTGGTGAGGCACTGGCACAGGTTGCCCAGAGAGATTGCGGAGGTCCCATCCCTGGCAGTGTTCAAGGCCAGGGTGGATGGGGCTTTGGGCAACCTGGTCTAGTGGAGGGTGTCCCTGCCCATGGCAGGGGGTTTGGAACTAGATGATCTTTAAGGTCCCTTCCAACCCAAACCATTCTATGATTCTATGATTCTATGATAAAAGGAAATGCCAAAATCTCTGGATTTCTTGTGAAATGAATTCACACAGCTGAATTCACAGTTCAGAATAACTATTCTCTGTGCATGATTATGTATGATGGCCTAATTTTGCTATTAACTCATTTACTATTACTTTCTATCTGTAGAACAAATGCAATTAATATTTTGGCATTTATTCATATTTTATGATCATTTTGCAACATATGAGATTTTCTCATTAGGTGACGCATACTTCATAAATATTTTCAACAAGGTAGCATACCAGATCTGAACATGAAGCAATCATAAGGTCATCCATATTAAGGTGATGACCTCTTGATCTCTCCTCCTGATTATTGTGCTTCATAATGATATTTCTAAATTGTTGTGTATATGTGCCTGATGGTTGAAATATAATTAAGCACTGCATCAGAAACGGATTAATTATTTCACATTACCAAGTTTTGTGTATGTGGGTGTGTATATATATATATATACACACACACACGCGCACACACACACACACACTTTATTTTTATATGCAGAAGGCTAAATTTCCTCCAAATCATGCAGGCTTAAATCAAGGGATTGTACAGGATGTGCATATGTGCATGTGCATTGCCATCTTCTTGTTTCCATAACTCAACAGCAAATAGTAAACTAGGATTATCTTTCCACTCATTTGGAGGAGTATTGGATCAGATATTGTCATTACTTAAATGTTTCATAAACCAGGTTGATCTATCTGTGGGATGAACGGACATTCTTATCCTGCCAGGACAAGAGGACAAAAGGACAAAAATCCTAATGACTTTTCAAAAACATGGATACAAAGTTTGAATAAAGTTCAGATATTTGCATATATTTTATTCCTTTACCATATTTAATCTTTTTTTTTTCAAAATTGTCCATAATTCTATTTAAAGGAAGGCAGTAGAATAACATTCTGTTGGCTTAAAGAAATTGCTAATTTTTAACCCCTAACCTCAGACACATGTGTCCATGGTAAAATTGAAATCTTTGTCATCTGATGATTTTTGAAAACATTCATAATCTCAGATAACTATTCTTGATTTTCATATAATGACTTAATTAATTCCTGTCCATCTAGAATACAATATTTCTAGGTCATCTCCAGATTATACAAAACAGTTGATTTATTCTCATACTTGATTGCTTCAAATAAACAGTAAACAATCTCTACTCCCCCTTCCACTCTTTCCATCTTCTCCATCAAGTAAATCCCATTTTTAAAAAAGATGCAGTGTTATTCTTTTTCTTTTTTTTTTTTTTAGAAAATTAAAACTAAGAAGATTAATGAGCACTATGAATTTTGAATACCTAAATTAAATATTTTTTTAAATAAAAAATTGTGTATAACAGAAGGATGCATAAAATGAAACTTTGGTCACACAGAAATTACAGCAAAATCAGTTTTGAATTTTGTGAGAAGGAATTCTGTGTAACCCTTGAGGAAAAACTATGAATTTTATTATCCTGTCATGGTTTAACCCCAGCCAGAAACTAAGCACCACACAGCTGCTCTCTCACTCCCCCTGTGTTGGGATGGGGGAGAGAATCAGAAAAGTAAAAGTGAGAAAACTCGTGGGTTGAGATAAAAACAGTTTAATAGGTAAAGCAAAAGCCGCGCACACAAGCAAAGCAAAGCAAGGAATTCATTCACCACTTCCCATGGGCAGGCAGGTGTTCAGCCATCTCCAGGAAAGGTGTTCAGCCATCTCCAGGAAAGCAGGGCTCCATCACACATAACGGTGACTTGGGAAGACAAACAACATCACTCTGAATGCCTCCCCCTTCCTTCTTCTTCCCCCAGCCCCTTATATGCTGAGCATGATGTCATATGGCATGGCATACCCCTTTGGTCAGTTGGGGTCAGCTGTCCCGGCTGTGTCCTCCTGAGATCTTGCCAACCCCCAGCCTCCTCGCTGGTGGGGTGGTGTGAGAAGCAGAAAAGGCCTTGGCTCTGTGTAAGCACTGCTCAGCAGTAACGAAACCATCCCTGTGTTATCAACACTGTTTTCAGCACAAATCCAAAACACAGCCTCATACTAGCTACAATGAATAAAATTAACTCTATCCCAGCCAAAACCAGCACATATCCTCATCCTAATTAAATCCTGTATTGCCTTCCATTACATACACTTGTTCTAGATTTCCTTTTCTCTGATATGGAATTGAGTCAGGAAGAAGCACAGGTAACAACCACTGTCTATTAAAACACCTTTTATTATTTTAGCTGTTAATAGCATCAATCTGTTATTATTAATAGCAAATATCTGTCTACACAGCACATTGACTTACTCCTCATGCAGTTCACTCTCATGCATACCTGGGTCCCCCAATTACCCGGCTGCAGCTGGGATGTGAACCCCAGCTGCAGAAGCAGCAGCTCATCCCGATGTGACAGTGGCTTCTGGGCTGGTCTTCAGAAAGGCTCCAAGAGTCCTTCGTCCCACCAGGCATGCATATAACCCTGTATTCTTTCTTTTCAAACAGCAGCCACCACCTTCCTACACAAGGTCCGAATTGTGTAATTCCTTACTAGTATCCGTGCATGCTGGTGGCCTTCACTTTTGTCTGGCCCTGAGTTTCTCCATTTTGGTGAATCTAGCAGGACTGCTGGCCTCTGGAAGTCATCAGTTCTTGGAAGATTGTCACACACTCCTCACCTTTCCACTCTTTGACCTGCTTTTATCCAGTAATTATATCTCTACCCACATGCATGGGTAACCACAGAAGGGACTGTTACAGCACGCTGTGTTCCCAGGCCACTGTGGAGCTTCCTCTCTGCACAAAACACCAATGTTTATTTATTATATGTATGATACACATATAAAAACAGAGAACATGCTAATGTGCTATGAAGTGTTTTACAGCTTTGAGTCTGGTATTTAATAATACCTACAGGTGGTGACTGTACAAGTTTTAGGGGATCCCACAAGATTTCCAATAAATTCTGTATATTATACCTCCACAGTGTATATTATACCTCACTATCAAAACAAAGTAACAACTGACATATTTCTTTTCTGTGGCAAAGCTGAATAAAACATAAAAAATAGAAAAGAGTTTAAAGTAAATTTAAGTTTTACACTTATTTCACTTTTCTTGATCTAGGTTGTTATTATCTGGGAACATAAATAATAACAATAACTTAAATAATAGTAACAATAAAACCAAATTATCTGAGGTGATATATTTTCATATTTGCTGACCCAGTCATTGCCCTCAACCATTTCTGCACCATGGAAAGTCAGTTATCCTGCCAATATCTCTATATTACCATCCCTGCTAAGACAGGAGACCAGAAATAGATTTTCCATACATAGTCCAGTTATGAACCTGCTATATTGGAATAAGATACTTTAAATCCCAGTGGTTAGCAAAATGCAGAATCTTAAAGTATTCACTGTTCTGAGGAAGATTATTACCTATATTGATCTTCAGGTCAGTAAGGTTTTTGTTAAAAAATCTGTACTCGAGGAAAGTGAAAAAGCACCTTCTAAAAGGAGAGAAGGTGTTTTATTTTTGAGAAATATTTTTATTGTCGTTGCTTTTATTGTGGGGGTTTTTTTATTGGTTCCGGGGGAAAACATTTAGTTGATTTTAATATGACAGTTCATTGCAGCTACTCAGATGTTGGAATATCAGGGGTGACATGGCAGTAAAATAGTGAACATTATTAAGCAGATCTAATTTGGACAAAACCAATATGTCTTCCCCATTTTTATGGAGTTATAGCAGCAAATCACCATGATGTTATGATGTCAAGAATGTCAGATCCATAGTATTTGAAATGTGCCAGAAATTGTAAAATTCTTCTCAGGAGTTGTTCCAGCTTGCTAAGGGTCTATGATCAGGAACATTTCTCCCCTTCTGTTTGCTGCTCGATTCTTCTGATCATTTCCCACAGTAGAATCCATTAAGAAAACTCAGAAATGCCATGAACTACATTTAAAAAGGAAGTAACATCTTTACTAACTGTTCCTATTGCAAAGCATTTCTTTGCTTTGAAAGAAGACCATGTTCCTCTTGGCTGCGTGCAGAGAATGGAAATGGGAAGAAATCTGCTTGCAGAAACATTCTTAGAAAAGACATATGTTGTACAGATCCCTAAAAAATTTCCAATCATCCAAAGATTTAATCAAGCATTGCCTGCTATGGACATACGTGCCTGGGGTATCCTCATACCCTAAGCATGTCTAGCTACTTTACTGTGACTCCTAGTAGCTGCTAAGTTCAAGAGATCAAGAAGATGTTCAAACCAGAAAGTTAAAAGTGTTCCTAGTACTGTAAAGAAGTTGGAAGGAATGAAGATATGTTGCTTTTTCTCTCCCACTTCATATGAGCTAAGATTTTTGATCCTATGGACCAATGCATCCTGCAATCCCACTGTTAGAGTTATCTGACTCCTTAGGTAGTCCAGTTCTGCTGCTGGAGACCTGTAGTATGGCATCAAAGTGATCAGTGGTAAAACGGGCAGTAAATTGTAAATATCAACTTTTCATGCTGGTTTTGCACTTTGATAAGAGCCGAGATAGTGCATTTGAAATACAATGTTTCTCCTTCTGCACTTCAGAATTTTCAGAATGGAAAAGCCTAATACATTTCAGGTCATACAGCTTGCTCCCTAAAGTGAGATATTTACTAATTTAGAAGGTGCTATCAAAAATAGCAAGAAACAGGAAATGAAAGAGATAGCAAAATAGTGAGACCTTTCCTGGCACAATAATCTCTAAGGCTTTGACCTAGCAAAAAATCGTCTCTGCTTAATCTTGAGCATGCTGGCAAAAGTTCCAAATGAGATATCAGGAAAGGCAAACACATTTCTGCAGTGGAAGAGATTGTATTAACCTGTCACCTTGTAATTTACTGAAATGATTACTTTATTTGAAATGATTCTTTCTTAAAAGCCATAGTGATTTTTGTCTACTAACTAGAGAGGGAGACAGGCCATCAAACATTAATATCTTGACAACATTTTCATCTGACAGATTGGAATTAGACTGTAGCTACAACACAGTTCAGGATTCTACTTTCATCTCCCTTCAGTGTAAGATTCGCCTATTAGTTATCTTAGATGGAAAGAAATGCATTTAATCATATTTGAAAAAAAATATTCTTGCACTACATAATCATTCAGCTAGTTTCTGTAAGGTATTTTGAGATCCTCAGGAAAAGAAACACTATCACAAACTAACAAAAAAAAGACAGTAAGTTTCAAAAAAATATTAATAATAGAATCATAGAATCATAGAATGGTTTGGGTTGGAAGTGATCTCAAAGACCATCTAGTTCCAACCCCCCTGCCATGGGCAGGGACACCCTCCACTAGACCAGGTTGCCCAAAGCCCCATCCAACCTGGCCTTGAACACTTCCAGGGATGGGGCCTCCACAACCTCTCTGGGCAGCCTCTTTCAGTGCCTCACCACCCTCACAATAAAGAATGTCTTCCTAGTAATCTCTTGTAGTGATGACATTTTGTCACAAAAATGCTCACTCCTCTGTGCTGCTCCCATACACACAGTATGCAAATAAGGTATGCAGATTTTTACAACAAAAATTTGCAATTGTCAAATATTCTTCTCAATTTTAAACATTTTTCTTATTATAATTCACATGAATATTCTTTTCATGCTTTTTGTTCTTAGGTGTTAGCAGTTGTTACAATGTTGTAATCTGAAAAAAATAAAAGCTTGCTGAATGGATAAGTATCATATATTAAATATACATATATTCCTTATTTGTGGAAAATAATGTTGAGGTGAATGTACAAATCCAGAACGCAAACTTGATGCAGATTCCTAATATAGATGACGATAAAGATGACTGTTGGTATTAAAAGAAGTACTACTGGTAAGAATTTTTGCATGATACGTCACTTCTGGTTGCAGTATCTTGGATGCAAATGTCTTTTGGGCATATAAAAGGAATACACTGGATACACACACCAGAGCCATCTGAACATCACTAAGAAAATTAGAACTGAAACACTTTTTTCCTAGAGAAATTTTCTTGCATCAAAACTGTGTTCATAGACATTCTAACTTACTGTTTTAGCTAATAGAAAATAAAATCCTCAGAGCTATACTAAGTATATCATGGAAGTACTGGTGTACTTTTTCCTTTAAAAAAAAAAAAAGCTAAAACTATTCTACATAATTAGAGAGGTTGTTTAAATTCACATAGTTTCACCCTCCAAACTAAGGTCTGTTTTCTATCTTAGCATGGGTTTTTTTCTCAAAGAATTAGAATATGCTGAAATTTTTGAAGCTGAAGCACTTCCTTTTTGTCTTAATTTAGAAACTGTAGGATTAGCTGCCTGAAAATGAACCCATTAGATGGTAATGTCTTGATTACAAGCACTTAAGCTCCCATATGCATACAAGTTCATCAGAGATTCTACAAAATTAATGAAATTCTGGAACAGTTACTAGTCCATCATGACAATATCTGAGTTCTAAAACAAAAATGGAGATGTGTAGGATCTATTATGTGAATTTAAAAGCATTGTTCACCTTTATTAGTAACACGTGATATGCATATGTATACTTACACCTTGACAAACTTTTAGCTCTACTATGCTGAAGATAGTTGATTGCTGCACTTTCTGCTCATCATTCTCCATATCTTGTGTCCATCTTCTTCTTGACTTGGTCCACATATCACTGAAGGGGTTAGCTACACTGTGGCTTCCAGGAAACAGCTGATCTCTGCAGCCGTCTGACCTATCACTCATTCTCTCCATTCCCAACACTTTAAGCTTGTGGTGGAGTTTCTAAGAGCTGTCACTACCTGGTGTTTTCTTTGACATTGTTCTTCATTAAAAAAGACAATTCTAATCAGACCATGGAAAATATCCAGCCTTAAGAGTAAAACAGTACACCAGAAACAAAGAAAATCTCAAGGAACCAGTGAAGCTCAGGGTCCCACCTTGGCTCATTTGATCATTTTGAAGTTGCAGATGCCAAATGTTTGAGCTCCTCTAGATTAGAGATGTTTCTGGCCTCCAGCTCTGGTTCTGTGGATTTTGGTCCCAAACATCCTCTGCCACGGCTGCCTGCCATTTTCTAACAAAATGGGCAACTGTTCCCAAATTGTCTTGCATCAGCAATGTTTTGGTAATGCATCTCTATTTTATATAAGGTATACCTAGAGAGAGAATGCATAATAAATTATTGTGCTGAGGCATTTATCTTTGCAACATTGAGAGGGATAACTTAAGAGCAACGTGTAGTAGCCACGAAGATAAATAACACAGCAGGGCATAGTATCATGTATAAAATATTTCTGGCACTCTAGGTTCCATTTCATTATTAGATTTTTAAAAAGAACCATTTTCTTGGTTAGTTTCCAGAGCTAGCAGTCACAGAGGCTAATTTCAAATTACTTGAGACCTTGGAAACAAAGATGTATTTGTGCAAACACTGGCTTAAATGCCAATAAAAAATGTGAGCAGGACCCACCCAGCCTTGTAAGTGAATGATACACAAGACAATTTTCCTCCTCACAAACACCCATCTCCCCCAATTTTTTCTGTCATGCACCAGAATTTACAGGCTGGCTTTCAAAAAGGAAAAATTATTAGGCAGGAAAAAAGATAGCTATCTAGATAGATAAACAGATAGCTTTCTGTAGCGAGCAGTTTCTTTTGATCGCATGTGAGGTCCTTCCTCTTTACCTGTCTCCACTGACATCTCACCTGGAGTATATTCAGGTGGATGTGGGACAAAAGAAGTAAGGCCATAGCACATCAGGAGGAATGGTTAGGTGTTTAGGTGTTAAAGATTCAATGAATTTGGGTTGCTTAGCCAAAAGAAAAGGAGTCTGGAGGGAGAGCATGGCAGTTCACAGATTCACGGATTCACAGAATGGTAGGGGTTGGAAGGGACTTCTGGAGATCATCTATTCCAATCCCCCTGCTAGAGCAAGATCACCTAGAGCAGGTTGCACAGGATTGCATCCAGGCAGGTTTTGAATATCTCCAAAGAAGGAGACTCCACAACCTCTCTGGGCAGCCTGTTCCAGTGCTCAGTCACTCTCAGTGTAAAGAAGTTTTTCCTCATGTTCAGACAGAACTTCTTGTGTTCCAGTTTGTGCCCGTTGCCCCTTGTCCTGTCACTGGGCACCATCGAGAAGAGTCTGGCCCCTTCTTCTAGACATCCTCCCTTTAGATATTTATGAGCATTAATAAGATCCCCTCTCAGTCTTCTCTTCTCCAGGCTAAACAGCCCCAGCTCTCTCCGCCTTTCCTCATAAGAGAGATGATCAAGTACCTTAATCATCTTTGTAGCCCTCCACTGAACTCTCTCCAGTAGTTCCCTGTCTTTCTTGAACTGGGGAGCCCAGAACTGGACACAATATTCCAGACATGGCCTCACCAGGGCAGAGTAGAGGGGGAGGATAACCTCCCTTGACCTGCTGGCCACACTCTTCTGAATGCACCCAGGATATCAGTTACTAGTTACTAGTACATAAGTTACTAGTTACCAGTTACTAGTATATAAATCACTACCAAAAATTGCAGTAAGAGACAGAATAAAATATTCTTCATGTTCATGGTAAACAGGAGATTCTTAAAAAGATAGTGAGGAAGGTTCAGGTTAGATACCAGGAAAACCTTTGTAACGTGAAGGTAGCAAAGCACCAGAACAGGTTACTGGAAATGCTATGAAGTTTTCACCACTGGAAGTCTGATGTATATGTTTATCTAGAGATAACACAAGTGCAGTTAAGTCTGCTTTGGATCAGGGAGATAGACTGTGCAACCTTCTAAATGCCTCTCAGACCAAGGACTTTGTGATGTGTTAAAAAATTCTACATAATAAATATATGCCTAAACATTAGCGATAGAGCAGTACAAATATAAAATTAATCATAGTCATTCAGCAATGCATCTTGACCGAGACCTGTTAGCTCTTTTTTGAGATGATGGTACCAGCAGGCAATAGCGTGATAATTTATTTATCCTAGTTAGAGAAAAAAAGAGTTATTTTATGATTAATTCAGTATGTAGACTTTAGACCCTGTGGAGTAGAGTTCAAGGCCTTGTTTTGCAACAGAATCTGGTACTTCGGTTAATCACTTGATCTCCCTGAACCCCAGTTTTTCACCTGTAAAAAGAGGACAATGTCTCTTCTAGACTTTAATCAGTTACTGTAAAAATATTTGGGATGAAGAATGGAAACCAGCTGCTTCCAGGGGTGGCCATACACTTTCTTTAGATAAGCAAACACCCTGGGAACAGGTAGGAATAAAACAATTAATGTCTTAAGACTAAAGTCCTCACTGCCTGGCAAATTATGCATTTCTTTTATTTGCAGAGTGTTGGTTTTGGTGGTTGTTGTTCCTATTGAGCGTATTTCTTCAGTTTCCTAACATGACGTGATTATGGAGTTGTAGCAACAAAATCAGGGCTTATTCCAGATAAGAAAATTTGAAGGATGACTACTCTCTTTGCTTCCAACAGATGAAATAAATGATATCCATTAGTGTAGTAGTAGACCACTTCTTTTAATCAAGCAGCACTGAGATGAAGCTGGAATGATTTGTACACATCTTCAGAAATAAAAGTCCAGCCTTAGCATATGTATCACTTTATTACAGTTTAATAATTTCCCAAGACAAACCAAATGTTAAGTTCTCATTTTATGGGAGGTATTATAATGAAGATTAGTTATTTAATATTTCAGGACAGTAAGCACAGCAGATGTAAAAAGTTATTGAACCCTAAAAGTGTTTCTTGGACCAAATTACTCTAATGGCCATTAATTTGCTGTGAATAATTATGTTCAGTCAAATATATTTGGTTTTATGTCTGCAGAGTTTGTAAGCACTTTTCCATTGAGGTAGATGATAATTTAGGAACAAAATGGAATAAAAACAAAGCTTTCATGCCTCTAAGGAAAACTCTTCCTGAAATGCTCAGCACTACATGCCTAAAAATTTCAGACTGGCTTTTCACTCGTGATCGCTCAGCACACAAGCTTGCCAAGACAAAACACAAGCCTTCCACTGGCATTAGACTCCCACTACCTAGAGATGGTAACAACCTATTAATTCCTCAGGTTCGTTCACCTGAAAGTGCAAGTGTAATAACTGGATCTCCCCACCACCACCACCTCCAAAGGAGGAGGCTGTGCCAGGAATTCAGCTCAGACTGTCTTTGATCTTATCTGCAAGGTGTTTGAAAAGCAGCACTCTGCACAGGTGAGTGTTGTCTCTGCAAGTCCTTCCCTTGGCACTTCTGTGCACAGTAGTCTCCGACAGAGTTTCTCTAGTTTGCAGTCCTGTGAGTAGAAATTGGCCCTCTTCTTTCTTTTTGGTAGTGTTAAATGTCAGTTATTTGAGGATTTGTAGCCGTAAAGCACTTTTTAGACTGTTCCTTTTTCTCACTTATAGTTAGAGGGAGTGGCATATGTATTTTTAACTAGGAGCTATAAAGCCTATAAAAAGCCACAAGGCTTAACATTTTAGCTGAAATACAGTAAAAAAGAATCTGTCTTAAGATGCTTATTAAGAGCTTGATCTATTTTTCTAATGCAAGATTATTAATAAAGTAAAATATGTCTGTTAGTGAAGATTTGATCCAAAGGCAAAGCATAATACTTTTAATAACTACATTTGTTTCACTGAAGCCCTCCCCCAAACCAGCAGACTCTTTTCCCAGACTTCACAGAAATAAAAAATGGAACACTTCTATTTGACTGAAAAATTTATAACTCTTTCTGGTTTTGATGGACTTACCATTTACGGCTTTCATGTTAAGTTTAACACATTTCAGGATGTGACTACAAGCCTGACATATAGAAGAGATATAATAACTTTTCATCACTGATGCTCAGTCTTGGAACATATTCAGTGGCTGGAGTCATAGCTGGACCCATGGTGTGAGGTAGATCATTTTGCGTGTGTCACAAACGCACAGTCATGACTACATATGTGCAGAAGCGAAGCCTGTAGAGAAGGCTGGATGACTCACCTCTACTGCTTCTCAATTTTTTTGCCAGCTAGGTTGGATACAGGGACCTCTTTTTATGCAAAGACTTCCAGGATTGTTGTCATCATCCTCCACCTCCTCTCTCTTTCTCACAATCTCTTCACTTTTTTTTTTCCTATTCATAATTCACAACAGGTAGCTCATAAGTCCTCCTTGTTTTGTTCCAGTCGTGGTGTTGTTCATGCCATCCTCAAGTTATATGAAGACAATGTTCATACAGGAATTGATTAAAATGTCTTCTGGTAAAGTGAGACAAACAAGTCTGGTTCACTGACTGTCTGCATGGTACAATACCAGAAGATCTAGGTATTCTTCAGAGCTAGGATAATCTGTTGAGCAAAAAAACCCAAACCACACTTAAAAGTCATATGTGAATCTTTACATACCATATAGCCTATTTTGACAAGTACTATCCAAACAATTTGCAACTTTCAGTACAGCATTGAATAAACCCAATATTTCTGCAAGAATTTGTTATTAAAAAAAATTGTGTTCTGTCTTCACAAAAATAAGGAAGATCTTAAAATCTTCCTATTTTAAAGTCTAACAGGCTGAGGCTAAGAGAAATTCCAACCCAATATCTGATATAGTTCCTCAGGTTCAGTGGAAACTTTTTTCCTGTAAGCCATTGCGTTGAAACCCAGAGAATTCAACAGGAAAACAAAGTGTAGAGTAACATGCATAGTTATTCCAGAGTCAGGAACATAACCCATATCCATAACCTTCACTTTCAAGTCATTATTTTGTCCAAACAGATCACGTGCATCCATGTAGCTTTTGTGTTTCTCTTAAGATTAATTTCATATTCTCTGTAGAGAAATATACTAATAAAATATGTTTCCACAGTTGAACATTCAGACATAATTTTATAATCTTTGGAACGATCATGCAAGTTTAATTGTCTTTATTTTTGCTTATTCATTGCCAAGTAATCTTTTGGTAGGGGTGTCATGACATATTTCAAATACTTTGCTACAACATTAAATATTTTTGTTGTACCTGAATATTAGTGGTGTTATGTTTTTACACAGTTTTCTTTCTCACAGTCCTTCAATAAATTTTTATTGGTGTGCTGGTTTTGGCTGGGATAGAGTTAATTTTCTTCATGATAGCTGGTATGGGGCTGTGTTTTGGATTTGTGCTGAACACAGTGTTGATAACACAGGGATGTTTTTGTTACTGCTGAGCAGTGCTTACACAGAGCCAAGGCCTTTTCTGCTTCTCACACCACCCCACCAGCGAGTAGGCTGGGGGTGCACAAGGAGTTGGGAGGGGACACAGCCGGGACAGCTGACCCCAACTGACCAAAGGGATATGCCATGCCATATGACATCATGCTCAACACATAAAGCTTGGGGGGAAGAAGAAGAAAGGGGGGGACATTCTGAGTTATTCTGTTTTTCTTCCCAAGTCACCGTTAGGCGTGATGGAGCCCTGCTTTCCTGGAGATGGCTGAACACCTGCCTCCCCATGGGAAGTGGTGAATGAATTCCTTGTTTTGCTTTGCTTGTGTGCACGGCTTTTGCTTTACCTGTTAAATTGTCTTTATCTCAACCCACGAGTTTTCTCACTTTTACTTTTCTGATTCTCTCCCCCATCTTGACATCGAGGGAGTGAGTAAGGAGCTGTGTGGTGCTTAGCTGCTGGCTGGGGTTAAACCACAACAATTGGCTTGGCTTTTTTCCACAGAATGTTGCCAATATCTGCATTTAAGATTTTTTTTTACAAGTAAGGTTACAAAGGTACTTTTCTGTGTTTTCTTTTGCACTGGGGATATAGGTATTGCTAAAGAAAATTAGGAAACTAATAAAAATGGTCATCTGGGCAAATAAAAAAGGTCATCTGATTGTCTGGAGAAGAATCAACCAAAAGGTGTATAAATATAGACAAACTGAATTGTGTATCACAATTCAGTGATTGCTTATTTCCACAAGCTTCACCAAGGCATTAGCTGTAGAACTATGATCCTTTCCAGAGGTTGATGTGTGGGCTCATCAGAAAGTTCAGGGAGGTCAGGGAAGCAAAGAAAATTTAGTATCCAGCAGAGCTGGTGTTGGGAAGTCAGATAAAAGGAGACTGTGTCTCCCTAGAAAATACTCTTTGGAAAAGAATTACTAAACCTGGGCAGAAAAGCACTTACTGACTTAAAGGAATGAAAATATCTGTACCTCAAATACAGCTTCTTGGTTATGGCTTTCAGACTTTAAATTGCCAAGTATATTTAGGGCATGATATTAGAGTAATGATGGCATCATGAACTCTATTAAGCTACTATGAACTTGGACCACTTTAACAAAGTACTTGTGGAATATACATTAAGGAAATTTTGTAGGGACAGGTTGTCAATCACCTCTTAGGGAAGATGACTTACCTGTGGGAAAGCTTCAGAATCTGTAAGAGACACCTCTGTCAATGAATATGAGCTAGATTGCACTGACCAGTCAGTTACATGTTCTCATGATGCTTCAGGAATTAGAGAGCTTCTTGCAGTCCTCTATAGCTCTACATCCGTTGATGTCATGGCTTATGTGAGACTTCTCAAAAACCTTCCAGATTAACAATCTTTCCTTTATCTCCAAGTGAGCATCTGTTTCCTCATTCACTCTTCTTGGTTCCTGGCTTCAAAAACTGTGAGATTTCTGAAAGGAGGATTTTTGAAAAGCAAAACTGCTGAAGGGTTGCCCTACAATACTGAGTTGCAATTGGGAACAGCAAGCAAAAGTGTGGTTCAGGACATCCTTCAACAGAGTCTGGGAATGGAAAAATTCCTTGCAGAAACACCTGGAGCTGTACATCTCAGCGGTGGATCACCCAGGAGATAGAAAAGCTGAGTTAGAAGCTGAACTGCAAGAGCAATTAGAGGCCAACCCTGTATGCAGCTTTGTAATCCACACCAGTTCGGGCTGTGGAATTATTGACTCTGCTACTTTTCCCTTGAACTCCAAGATTGGTCCACATATGGTGCCAATGCAGGCTGAAACGTCAATAAGTGGGCAGGGGTGTCTTAGGGCTTGCCGGGACCCCTCATGCTTTGAGGACATGCGTACTGCATTGCACAGCAGAGATTTGAGATTGGACTCCTGATCGCAAGTTGAATGAGTTCTTCTTTGAAGGCTATGGAGCTAAAGTAAAAATCTAAGCACTTGAATTCAAATTTCTACCACAGAGCCTTGCCAAAGATGAAGTTTTGAAGTTTCTCCAAGCATTTTTCTTGAACTAAGCTTGATGCCTCAGGTGAAAAATGACATTAAGCCAGATGGCATAGCTGTAGAAGCCGTATGAGTAAAAAGAGAGAGGCCTAGAAAAGGAAGTAAATTTAAATGCTAAAGAATAAAAATAGAAAAAAACAACTACAAAAAGAACTAAACTACACTACAGAAAGGTTTGAGCAGTGCCCTAAGTTACAAGTAAAATTCCAGCTAGTAGCTGAGAGGAGCTAAGATAACACAAGAATGTGCAGGGAGTGGACAGAAGGGGATGAGGGATGCCACTGTACCGCCTCTGGGGTAGAACATGGACCACCCCACTACTAACCATGTATGCCCTCACTCTGGGAATGTACCTACAGACAATCACTTGGAGGCAAAATTTTAACTATATGGAGTATTATACTCTGGCAGGTGGATCACTTGATTGAAGCAATGCTTGTCTCTACACTGACAGCAAATAATGAAAGCAAGATAAGTGTGTGAGTTGGTTGTACTTTTGAAAGGTACTTCCAATTCCTCTCCTTGAAACATAGCTATAGGTGTTTGATTTCTTAACACAAAAGGCAATCACGTTGCAAAATGAAGATGAATGTGTCTCTATATTTCTAACGTGCAGGTGCTGAAATACTTCTTTCTCAGCGTAAACACGCACAGTGCCTGAAGTACAGCTAGTTGCAGCGAGTTGATGGGCACCAAGCAACACAAAATGGTAATTCGTCAGCATTGCCAGGCTGCAGAATCAAGGCAGAGCAGCAGCTGCTAACAGGTGCTTTGTACTATAAAACATTACTCATGTTCAGCATCTTCCCATTCATTGCTGAGGAATGGAAAATCTGACATTACCACTCCCTGTAAACTTTTTACAGTTTAAGTCCCTGTTGTGGTTCTGTTACACTCAGCATATGTTGAACTAGAAACAGGTGCAGTGTTTGCTAAAGTATGACAAAAATGGTGAGAAAGTTATAAAAGCTATGAGGTAGGTGTGGTTCATCTGCCAAAACGTGGACAGGTCAACATTCAACAGACAGAGTGAAGGTTGTGGTTTCATGTGGCCAGGGGTGACTCACTGTCTGCAAACACAGACTCTAATGGGGTTTTCTGTGAAAAAGAGCAGAGACGAGCCTACCCTTGTCACTGTCTCTGCAGTAAAAACACAAGATGAAATGCAGACATCATCATACACTGCTGCAGGTTTCAGCAGTCCCATTCCTCTACAAATGAAATAGTGACAACACTTTTTAACCAGCCCTAGACTTATTTTTGACTTACAAATATTTGTTTCTGCACTATTCTGACTTTTAAATAAAACCAGAACAGATCAAAAAACCCAAGGAGGACTATAATAAGTAGAACCACATTTTATTGTTTATTTATTTTTCTGGTTTCAGATAAGCTATTAAGCCTTTGTTTTTTTCAAAGTGAAATTCCTCAAGATAGGAATGAATTTTATCCCATTAAACATTTCTTCCAGCAATATACAAAGTAATGTAAAAGCAATAAAAAATGGTTACTAAATAATGGTTGCTAAACAATGATTACAGAAAAGGTTTTACAAACAGCAGTGGATTCAAGAGGTCAGGAGCGAAAAAATAAAGAGATGATTAAGCTAAGTAGGAAGAAGCTGCATGAGGAAGGAGTATAAAGTGACCCTCATAAATGTAAAAAGATTAAGTTTTAGTTTCATATAATCTAACAAAAAATTTAGTTCTAGAAAAAAAGTTTATAAATTTGTAGACCACTGAAGGAATTTTATCTTCAGAAGCACTGACGTAGGACTAATCAAGTATATATGTATGCCTCTCTTTAATCAACAAGTATTGTGTTCAAGTTAACAATAACTATTCTTCTGAATAAAACTATTCATAGCTGTAAGTAATATTAAATCACATTTTAGGACAAACATCCTACACCATAATGACTATTACCGAATAATTATAATTTTACCAAATCCTTAGATTTTGTCTTTATTGTCAGAAACTTTCAAGGTTCAGAGAAACAAAGTCTCCAACTGCAAGAAAAACCCACCTCTAAATAAATTCATATGAACATAAACTGACTTAAAAATACCCCAAAAAGTATGTCTTTGAAATGAACTTAGATTCTAATATTATTATCTCTTTTGTTTTTCTTAGGACATCAATATCTCTTAAGACTCTACCTTTTATGTATAATGCAATTAAGATGTTAAATCTTGATAAATAATTTAATTAATTAGTTAATATTAGAGATATAAACTTTACAGTGAACACTCAGCTAGAAATCTGATCATTTAGGTCCCTTCCTATCCAGGGCTAGAATTTTACATTACTGGAAAGAAAGAGATATTTCTTTTGGATAAAACACTGCAGTGAGTCTATGAATATCTGAGTTCAATTCTCAGATTCTCAGGTGCATAAGTCTTTATTGAAGACTTATGATAGTCATTCAGTTTAACCGTTTCAAGTTAGACTTCCTCAGTCTGACCTTGGAAGGTTATGGAGCAGATCATCTTGAGTGCCATCACGTGGCATGTACAGGAAAACCAGACAATCAGGCCAAGTCAGCATGGGTTTATGAAAGGCAGGTCCTGCTTGACTAACTTGATCTCCTTCTATGGCAAGGTGACTCGTTTAGTAGATGAGGGAAAGGCTGTGGATGTTGTCTACCTGGACTTTAGTAAAGACTTTGACACTGTTTCCCACAGCATTCTCCTGGTGCAACTGGCTGCTCATGGCTTGGATCGGCATACGCTTCGCTGGGTAGAAAGCTGGATGGATGTCCAGGTGCAAAGAGTTGTGGTGAATGGAGTTACATCTAGTTGGCAGCTGGTCACAAGCGGTGTTCCTCAGGGCTCAGTACTGGAGCCAGTTCTCTTTCATATCTTTATCAATGACATCGATGAGGGCATCAAGTGCACCCTCAGTAAGTTTGCAGATGACACCAAGTTGGGTAGGAGTGTTGACCTGCTGGAGGACAGGAAGGCTCTGCAGAGGGATTTGGACAGGCTGGATCGATGGGCTGAGGCCAATTGTATGAGGTTCAACAAGGCTCAGCGCCGGGTCCTGCACTTGGGTCACAACAACCCCATGCAACGCTACAGGCTTGGGGAAGAGTGGCTGCAAAGCTGCCTGGCAGAAAAGGACCTGGGGGTGCTGGTTGACAGCCAGCTGAATATGAGCCAGCAGTGTGCCCGGGTGGCCAAGAAGGCCAACAGCATCCTGGCTTGTATCAGAAACAGTGTGGCCAGCAGGACTAGGGAAGCGATCGTCCCCCTGTACTCGGCACTGGTGAGGCTGTACCTCGAGTGCTGTGTTCAGTTTTGGGCCCCTCAGTACGAGAAAGACATGGAGGTGCTGGAGCGTGTCCAGAGAAGGGCTAGGAAGCTGGTGAAGGGTCTAGAGAGCACAAGTCTTATGAGGAGCAGCTGAGGGAACTGGGGTTGTTTAGCCTGGAGAAAAGGAGGCTGAGGGGAGACCTTGTTGCTTTCTGCAGCTACCTGAAAGAAGGTTGCAATGAGGTGGGTCTGTCTCTTCTCCCAAGTAACAAGCAATAGGACAAGAGGAAATGCCCTCAAGTTGTGCCAGGGGAGGTTTAGGTTAGACATTAGGAAAAACTTCTTCACCAAAAGGGTTGTCATGCATTGGAACAGGCTGCCCAGGGAAGTCGTTGAGTCTGGAGATATTTAAAAGCCACCTAGATGTGGCACTTAGGGATGTGGTTTAGTGTGGACTTGGCAGTGCTAGGTTAACAGTTGGACTTGATGATCTTAAAGGTCTTTTCCAACTTAAATGATTCTATGATTCTGTGATTCTATGAAATGAGAACTACCCAGGCTTTGAAATAATATTCAGTCTGCTGTGACCTCATTTATACTATCCTCATTTCCATGGCACTGAGGCAACTGAAGGAGCATCTTTGCACAATATAAAGCTCAGATACTCTAGGAATTGTTTTCCAAAGAATTATGAGAGTCTTTGTCCTTCCTATAATCCCCTATTTGAACTGTTGGATGCTAATGGAAGACTACAAGCATTAAAGTGGCCTTTCAGTGCTTGTGTTAGTGCTTCAGTTTGGATTATTCTATATTATCAGAGTGTCAACTATTTTGAATTAAAACCACCATTTTATTTGAGTGAGGGGATGTGCTTGTGGGCATAGGATCTTGGACTGGACACAAACTCTTCTTGGTGGAACAAACTTACCTAGTGCAGCCTCAGACAAGTATTTAATCTCTTTATATCCCAATAACTCCATTTCAGAACTGGAAATTATAATTTCTCTCTCCCACATTTTATTTGCCTGATCTGGTCCAAGCCTCTGTAAGACAAAAAAAATCAGCTGGAATAAACGGAAGAATTTTTCTAATTCACTTCAACAATTTTTAGATCAGGTTTTGAGACATGGACTCTTGCATGTGAGAAAACAGTTCAGTACATTGGGACCTGTATGTTGATTAAATGTGTACAAGCTTATGTATAGAAGATAGTAAATTATCTTCAGAAAGAAGTACAAAAAACATTTTCAAAGTATTCTTTACCTTTCTTTCCTAAAACAGTATGGCTATTTCCCTATGTTCAGGAAAGAGGAACCACCGTGTCAGTTTTAGCAGTGCTCGGTTCAAACTATCTACAGGAAAGGAACTTGATTCAGCATTGAAAACTGCTGCCATACAAAGTGTGTCACAAGAGAGCAAACTTAGTTGTGTCACTTCAGTATCTATGCAATTGAAAAGCTGCAGGAGGGATTTAGCAAGCACTGCCTAAGTGAAATAGATAATACTTTAAACCTATTTGACTCTGGATATTGGAAAAGTCACTGCTGTCACCCCTTGTAAAGTATTACAAACTCGGTAAACAAGAACACTTTGTCTAGCCTCGCATCTATATCTGCCATGCAACACCATTGTCAGATAATGACAACCAGAGGTGAAAGCAGAGATCTAAGTCCAGAATGTACATATTATGTACATTGTTAGTGGTTATTTATTCATCCTAAATAGCTGTAGTTTGCATGATTTTATCAAACCTACAATACGTATGTAGTCAATACCCCTCAATCCCACTGTTTCTTTTCTTTTCACACAATTGCATTGAGCTGTTTATCTGTAGAGCTGATGATGGCTTTTCATATCAATATTACTCAGCTCTACATGTGTGCTGGTAACAAATTAGTGTTACTAATGACTGATACACACCTCACTGGAGTCCATGCAAGACCTGTATTGACTATTATGGACAAAAACATCAGGTTTTGACTCTTCTACCAATGCCAGCTAATGAACTCCAGCCTAAAGAAGAAATCCTCTTATTAGGCTCCAAGGGCATCAGTTTGTACTTTGTGTTCATTTGCTTTTGGGGACATGGCTAGGTTATCTTTAATCTCTGCTCTGTCATTATTGCGTAGTGGACTTACTTATGTTTTCCTGTGTTCTTTTTATTTATACAGCTGAATAACCTTTTGCTATTTGTTTAATTTCCTTTACAAAGTCTGGCTTGGACTGACTTTTGGCATGTCTCACATTATCCCTGTTCTTCTTGATCTCCTAAACATAATTGCATTGCTGAGCAGGACTTTTTCCTGTTCCTGGTAGGGTGTCTACTTACTCCTGTGATTTGCTCTGTAGTTTTTTCATCCAGTGAGATCCAGAGCCCTATCCTAAAATTTCCCCCAGAGTTCAGAATATAAATTCCACGCAGTTTTTTGTCCTTTTTACACAATAAGATTTCAAACCTCCAGTTGCTACTCCTTGATCTTTACAATGCAACCAGCTTCACAAATCTTAACATGCTCATTCACACCCCAGATGCTGGCTGCCATGATATTTCCTCAGCAGTCAGAAAACAACTTCTGGTCACACAAGCAATCGAGAGACATAGTGCCTTCTAACAAAATGCATGCACCAGCCCGCCAACCAGACAGCTCATCTTTTACCATCGGCTACCTTTCATTGCCCACTTGCCTAATAATATTTGCTCCATCTAGCCTGGCCTCTGCTAGTTTTGTACAGCTCTCATCCATGTCAGCCTGTCACTGTCCAAAGGGTCCATACACGCATAACTGAAGTCTGCTCTATACTCACTTATGAATCTTCTCTAAATAATTCACATATAATGCCTCCTCTTGTATTTAACAAAAGTTAAAACTCTCCTTTTCCATACATTTGATCTTCAAAGTATCAAATCCATGGTATTAATGGCTTCAATGTCCTGTCAAAACAGATAAATTTTAATGAAGAATTCATGTCATTGAAGAGAGCTTGTCCTATCCATATACACCCTATCCACAGCCAAAGAGGACAATTTAGCATGCCCACGAACAGCTGACCCATTTTCCTGACAATCCCTAGGAAATAATAGGTGATATTAACTTAGGTCATGTGAGGGAAAGAGATTGTATTAACCACCTTTGGATACCCATTCCACCGCAACTACTTTGGATGCAAACTCTGCCATGTATCAGGGTCATGATGGAGGACACCAGAAACGGACTCATTTCTTTTCAGCCAGCAGCTGCTTCCTGAACTTTCTGACAAAAAACTTCAGTCTGGTGAGCACTGCTCCCTTTTGTTGCTGCCATTTTCCCTGAGCACAGTCGCCTGTTCTTGCTTTGATGAATGTCTCCTCTACTTCTTCCTGCTCTCTTCTCAGGCTTGCACATGGAAGTCTTTATACTTTGCACTTGAAGGGTCCAGTACTTGCCAGCTGACCCCCTGGCTCATTTCCATGTCCCTGGCACCACTTCAACACCAGTTAACATTCTTTTGGCAGCTCACCCTGACATGCATATTGGTGAATCCCTCTGACTCCCAGGAAACAGTGAAGCCAGAAATTATTCTCGCCACTGCCAAAACAGTACACAGAACAGCCATGAGTGAATGGACCCTTGGTTGTTTTAAACACCATGCAACACACGAGAGTTGATGCTTTGAAAATGGATTGCACATTGGGCCATATGGTGAGATGCAGATGCCACCTCCCAGGCATTAGTATGACTGGGACCACTCACTTAGGAGGGATCAGCTTCGATGTCTGAGGGGCCACAGCAAAAGTTTATATGGACTGAGGGTGTTCCAGTGCTGTATAACTGGTGTGGAGAGATATAACTGCTGTGATGAAGAATTAGACTGGTAGAAGTGGCCAAGCATGCAAACTTTCCCTCTACAATCATTCAATACCTGCAAGGATATCTTGACTTCTCCGAATAAGTGAGACTAGGCTACAAACCAATAGAGTTGCTTCACTCTGCAAGAGAACAGTGGAAAGAACAGCTGGAGAGGGGCCCATGGCACCAAAAGAAAAATTTTACAAGGTCTTTTTGAGAAGTCTTCTAGCTGTGCATACTGCTGCTTGGCAAAACTACTGAACAAATCTTGCAGCCAATCTTTGTTAAAATGTCACTATTTTTAATGCAAATAGATTTACTTAGTACACGACCTCACAAGAAGTGCAAAAGTGGATTATTGACTCAGAAAATAAACCTATTAAGCTTTAAAATGCAGCAAGGACATTAAAAAGAAAAAAAAGAAAAAACTACTAAAAATTTCATTAGAAGCAATACCTTTTCAAAATGTAAAAATTTTTGGACAGTAAGTACTGCAAAGCTTTCATTATCAATGCCATTCTTATTGTTTATGCTGTATAATTACGTTTAAGACTAGAAAAGTAAATGAAAACTACTCAGTGAACCCATTAAAACAGCAACATTATCTGAAAAGCAAATTCTAATAACGCATAAATTTAAATCTCATAATAATCTCATAATAGGAGAAGAACTCCTATTATTTCAGCATATACAGTGCTGGCATGGGGTGTAATTTAGCTTGAATCCCAGAGCTCTGCCAGACCAACCAATGCCCTGAGCGCCTTGACAAACTACAAGGAGAACAGATGCATAATGAGATAACTCAGACAGCTTGCTAAAGTTTCATCTGCCAGTGGGACCCACTTGGTACCGCCAGAGCCCTTTGCCAAGTCTACTTTCTCACACTGTATAGATGGCGTTGCTCCAGTAGCAGCTCTCATCTTCTATCCAGCTGCTACTCGTACACACAGTCTCAGAAAGAGAGCTTTTACTATGCATTAATTACAAAGGCCTGCAAAGAACAATAGGAACTGCTAACTATTCCTCAGCAGGTCATTCAGCATTTTTAAAAGCCCATTTTTAAAAGCACTAGAGGTGGCAAAACTCAGGTCTGCCTACCTAGCCACAGAAACGGGTCAGGGCAAAATGAACCTTGAGCTCAAAAGAATGTGAGAGCTCAACATCAGAAATCAGGCTTAGGATTAATTAAGCTTTAAATTCTTAACAGAAAACTCTGACACTGTAGAAAAATACTGATTTTCTTATGGGTAGTTCTTGAAATCATTTGACTTCTCTGACTATGATACTGCAATTTTCTTTAGAAGGGGTTTTTCTACATGTACATTTCCATTGCAGAGGCTTAACTACTCGCTTGAATTGCTCCTCTAAAGCTAGCCTAACCTTGAATGAGTCATGCTGTGAGGAGGCATCTGAGCTTCAAGTGTGTCAGATTTGCTGTCCTTGGTCATGTATGTCTCTATAATTTCTAGGAAGTAAATCCCATGGCTCTGTGCATTGCAGCAAACCAATTTTTTCTGTAATTTCTTTGCTGAATATAGTAGGAGGACTTTTCTGAAGTTTATAGAGGGTATTTTAGCCTCCAGGTTTAGCCTGGAGAAAAGAACACTCCGGGGAAACCTTACTGCAGCCTTTCAATATTTAAAGGGGGCTTATAAGAAAGATGAAGACCTTTTACTAGGGCCTGTAGTAACAGTACAAGGGGCAAGAGTTTTAAACTGAAAGAGGGTAGATTTAGATTAGATATTAGGAAGAAATTCTTTATGATGAGAGTGGTGAGACATTGGAACAAGTTGCCCAGACAAGTTGTGAATGCCCAGTCCCTGGAAGTGTTCAAGGTCAGGTTGGATGATGCTTTGAGCAACCTGGTCTAGTGGAAGATGTCCTCGCTCATGGTAGGTCCCTTCCAACCCAACCGATTCTATGATTCTGTGATTCTATGATTCTATTTCTTTGCAAAAAGTCACAAAGGGCTAGCAATTCCAAAATACCAGCTTCATCTAAAGAGCAGAATAGCTTTTCTAGAAGTACTTACACTAAGATACTAAATCCTTTCTTTTCCTCCGTGTCAGCTGTTGCACACTAACGGTGTTGCTCACAAAAAAAAATTCACAGGGTCTTTGCACAGGGTAGCACTCACATGTGGAATAAAACCTCTCAAAAAGGACAGTCAGTCCCAGACTAAATGGTGCCATGACTCCCAGTTGCAAGGGTCCTTGCAACAGACCCTTCCAATGGCTTGGGTGAGACTCCCCAAACCACTGTGCTGATGAATTCTTACGATCCAGAGGTTTGTTCTGTGCAGTGCAGTAGGCAGCCTCTCAGGGTCTGTACTGTGATGACATGATTCTGCGTGTTTTTTACTGAATCCAATACCTATGCATTATGACCCCTCCATGTTGGTGTATCCCAAAGTTGTCCTTCAGACTTGACAGTCCCGTGTCTGAAAAATTTGAAGATTCTTTTGATATATTTTATGCAAGTGATGCATATCTTGCATTTTTTAATATTTCCTCATTAATGCTCAGATTATTTCTGCCATATATGGAGAAAACATTCAGCATTCCATTAGTTTGGAAGTTTCTTTTTATTGAAAACACAATAAATAATGCCTTAAAGTAAAAAAAAAAAAGGTTTAATAATTGTTTAAACATTTATAAATCATGATTATTCGGAGACATTCCAGATTTATTACTTTAAAACTCCCAAGAAGTAACAGAAATTCCTTTAGTATTTTATAGTAGTAAAAAATTCTTTCTTGTATTTTGGCTATTAAATACATGTAAATACTATAATTGTGAAATGAACTCTTTAAAGGCAATACACTAACCTCCATTAACAAAAACCTTTTTCTTAAAGTAATGAAATTGTATTCAAAAACATCACATTTCTTACTGCAACAAATCAGCATTGTCCAGACACTCTAACTGAAGATTACACATGCACATGTACTTCTGGTTAGGCATTTTAAAAAAAACAACTTGAATTTCAGTTTAGCTGTACCCTAAATGCAGGTGTACTGCACTAAGCTGGCTGATTCCTTATTTTAGGATTTGGGTTTTGTGAAGCTGAGATGTGCTAAACTGGATAGAAACAGTTTCCCTTTTATAGATCATGAGTAGGACAGGGTTTGTTCTAATATGATTTTGACCCTAAGGTGAAAGACAATGCTCCCAAGTTTAGTCTGGTGAATTTAGTGAAAATTTTGCTTCTATAGTGAGCTTGGAGTCAAGATTTCTGGATTAGGGTCTTGGAGGCTACTAAATTATCCATAACTTTTTATGGTTTTTTCAGCATTACCAGGCTGGATTATGGTGAAAATGAATGATTTTCATACCAGATCTTTCAAATTAAATATTGTTCACTTAGTCAAAACTGAGATAATTTTCAAACTGTGTATTTTCTCCAATCAGCTATCAACAGACTCCAGAAAAACAAGTTTTAGAGCCTAACTATCAATGAAGAAAAAGTTCAGAAACAGTTTGGGGGGGAAAAAAAATTAGTATGGGATTTTTTTCAGCACAAAACCAGACATGTCAATGCTATTTTTATGTCCTTTTTATAGTAAGCTGCAGAGTGAAGCCAACCAATCTGCAAAAATTGCATATGTACCGTAAGTGAGCAAATATTCCTCCTATTGCCTATGCTGTTTGATCTCACAGTCTAGAAGAGAAGCAGAAGTATATTTAATGACTCCCACAGCCAGAATTTCAATTTAAAAAACCATCCATGAGCTCTATTGTTCTTTGAAATATGAAACCTCCATCTCGTTTTCCTGCTCAGAGAGCTTGAAATGGATGACGGCAGGATCCTTCCATTAAATCGCTGACAGGTAGCCTGCTGCCAGGATTCCAGCCGGGAGCCAAATTCACAGGGGTCAGGGGTGAAGGTGAATGTTATGCATCCACAGACAAGTCTTATAATAGCCCAATGCAGAAGAGAAGGTTTTCGAGAAGCAACTTCCACAAGGCTATCAGAAGCAGAGATTAAGGAATGGGGAAGATATGCTTCAGCCCCTTGTACTTCCATGTTAGGTGATGAAGTCTATAACTGAAAGCAGTTTAAGGATACTGTTAAGTGACAGAAATACTGGAGATATTTTGTCTGATTACCAGGTCCACAAAAAATAAATTATTCATGGCTTGCTCATGTGCTATGTCACCATAATGAAATGGTTTTGTTAGTACTGGATTTTCTATTTCATTTCTTGGACCGAATAACAGATTCTTCACTCCCACAGAAACATTCATACTTTCTGTTTAAAGGAGAAGCTGAGGTTCATCACTGTAATGCAAGTAGCATAAATATTGCTTCTTCTGGAGTTTCATCTTTACCTGTGCAGAAAAAAGGAGTCTTTATGTATATCCCTATGTTGTGGCAGTGAGGAGTAAGACAACACAGAAGACAAAGCCCCTTCACCTGTTCTTACCCCAGTATAGTCTCACACAGGTTAATGTAGGACAAATGATAATGGAAGACCCTGCAGACCTGGTCAAGAAAAGAATATAATTGAGTCCAGAACAATAGCATTGCCAATTGTGTTGGGTTTGCGTGGCAAGGTTTTGGTAGCGTGGGGGATACAGGGGTGGCTTCTGTGAGAAGCTGCTAGAAGCTCCCCCTGTGTCTGACAGAGCCAATGCCAGCCGGCTCCAAGACGGGCCCACCGCTGGCCAATATGATAACATATTTAAGAAGGGAAAAAAAAAAAACAGTTAGGGAGAGCTTTTGCAGCCAGAGAGAGGAGTGAGAAGATGTAAGAAACTCTGCAGACACCAAGGTCAGTGCAGATGGAGGGGGAGGAGGTGCTCCAGGCACCGGAGCAGAGATCCCCCTGCAGCCCGTGGGGAAGACCATGGTGAAGCAGGCTGTCCCCCTGCAGCCCATGGAGGACGGATGAGGGGGTGTAGAGATTCCACCTGCAGCCCGTGGAGGACCCCACACCAGAGCAGGTGAAGGCACCTGAAGGAGGCTGTGGCCCATGGGAAGCCCATGCTGGAGCAAGTTCCTGGCAGGACCTGTGGACCCGTGGAGAGAGGAGCCCATGCCAGAGCAGGTTTGCTGGCAGGACTTGTGACCCTGTGGGGGACCCATGCTGGAGCAGTCTGCTCCTGAAGGTCTGCACCCCATGGAAGAGACCACGCTGGAGCAGTTCGTGAAGGACTGTAGCCCGTGGGAGAGACTCATGTTGGAGAAGTTCATGAAGGACTGTCTCCCGTGAGAGGGACTCCATGCTGGAGCAGGGGAACGATGAGAGGAGTCCTCCCCCTGAGGATGAAGAAGCGGCAGAAACACCGTGAGATGAACTGACCGTAACCCCCACTCCCCGTCCCCCTGTGCCGCTGAGGGGGGGAAGGTTGAAGCCGGGAGTGAAGTTGAGCCTGGGAAGATGGGAGGGGTGGGGGGAGGTGTTTTAAGACTTGATTGTATTTTCTCATTCCTCTACTCTGTTTTGCCTAGTAATAAATCAGATGAATTCCCTCTCTAAGTTTGGTCTGTTTTGCTCGTGATGATAATTAGTGAGTGATCTCTCCCTGTCCTTATCTCGACCCACAAGCCTTTTGTTATACCTTTTCTCCCCTGTCTAGTGAAGGAGGGGAGTCAGAGAGCGGCTCTGGTGGGCACCTGGCCCCCAGCCAGGGTCAACGCACCACACCAACAAAGAAAAGGTAAAATTAATAGAGTTTGTAGGCACTGGATGGGGTAATAGGGAAGCTGTATAACTATAGAAGCAAAGCAGGAGAAAAGAGTAAGGGCTTTCACCAATATTCTGTGCACAACAGTGATAATGTTGTGCTGGGGTGGAGCATAGCACCTCTGATAAGAAGGAGTTTGCCTACATTTCGTATTTAGCATTGCTCCTTATTTTCCCCTGCTTCATTTTGGCATGCTTCGAAAGATAGGTGACACCAATTTATATTAGCTTGAACTTATTCCTGCTGTATCCACTCTGCAAGTAGCTTATTTAACTTGAAATGCAAAACCATCTCACATTCCAGGACCTAAAAGTCTATGTAGATAATGTAAGAAGTGAGCCATTTGCAGTTCAGATGATGGATTGTGATTTCATCAGTGTTTATTGATAGGAAAGACTTTGTATGTATTCCTGTCCTAGCCAGTCATCTTAACTGAATTTAAAATTTCAGTTATATTATCCTTTAAGTATGGCCATCTCTGTTTCACAAAGATAAATTTTATTTCCTGAAACTCCCTGGTGAAGTATTGTGTTTTCATAAATGAAGTATCTTGATTAAATTTTGCAAAGAGGGATTTCTGAGTCTGTCACATTGTAACCTAAATCACATATCATGTATGAATGTATCATTTAAACTCACATGGGTTTATGGCATACCGTGACAGCTCTTTCTCCCCAGAGTCCGCTGGTAGTTTGATAATGGTCTTAGTCCTTGACAGTAGTGCCTTTAGGCAATTGACCTATATGAGACATGTACCAGCAAATGGTGTTGACTGTAAATAAGAGAAGAAAACATACATGATGAAGATAAAGCTTCCTTTCTTACTAACAGAGGAAAGTGGTAAAAAGTGTCCTTGATTACTGATACATAGAGAACTTGAAGAACTAAGAGGCTGTTTACAGTGAAGAGGCAAAGTGCTGATGGAAAATTGCTTTGGCAGCGTGCGAGGAAATGGGGAAGTGAACAAAATACAAAAGAAACAGTCCATGTAAAACTTCCTGCCTGCATAAAAATCCTGCATCGACCTTCCTATCTCTACAGAAATTGCAAGTGAAATGTTTTGTCCCTCAGATTTATCAGTTTTAAGTGACTAAAATTTATAGAATGTTTCCAGATTGAATGGTCGTTTATGCTAAAAGGCCTACAGCGTGACACCAATATGAGATGGGGAATTGCAGAAGTGCCATTGCAACAAGGCGTTGGTAAAGTCCCATTTGGAATATCATGTACTGGGCTGGTCATCTATGTTCAAGAAAGATAAAATTGAACTGGAAGAGGAGCAGAAACAATCTATAGCGCTAAGTAAAGAGAAAGCCTTATAATGAGACCTTGCAGAGCTTGGGTTGTTTAGCCAAGCAAAACAAGAGACGGAAGAGGATATGAGGACTCTAGAAATATGTCTTTAGATGAATATCAGGAGAGAAGGAATGGCTCAGTCTAAATAGAAGCACTAACATAAAATCAAATTACTATAAATTGGTAGTGAATAAATCTATTATTCTGGAATTTTCTTGTGTCTGAGGAGTAAAGTTTTAAGAGTATCCACATCGGCTATGGGAGAAACTGAAGCTGAATTTGTTCTAAGATGAACTTCAGTACATGTATGGAAAGAGCTGTATAACAGAGTAAGAAAATGTGTGGGTCTAAGAAGTTGGTGGCTGACTTCAGTCCCTTGGACAGAGGCAACTAGTGCCATATCCTCGGACACTGCTCCTAGACTTCAGCTGCCAGTCCAGGGAAGTTCTTCTACAAGATCTGGGCAGTATTTGCCAGACATGCAGATTTTTCAGCTAAGTTACAGCATCTCAAACGGCATTAGGTGACTGTGCTTAAACTTCTGAATCAGGCAGTGAGCACGGGCAATCAAATTTCAGATATGCTGTGTGTTATGTAGCCAGAGACATATCCTAAGTACCTGGATCTCCATGAGCTTGTATTGCATTTGTAATGTATTCTCAAGGCTTTTTACTTGTCACATTTGGAGGTCAGGGAGGATTTCCCCAGGTGAATGCTCTAGTTTCTAGGGGAGGCAGGTTTTGTATTCAGCTTTGAAGCTGAAAAGCTTCACCATAGCTGCAGAGAAGAAGTTTATAAGATACATTTGAGGGTCATAGCGCATTATATTGCTCCAGGCTGGTGCTAAGGCTTAAAGAAGATATTGATCAAGAGAGGGCTTTTCTCCCAAGTTTGACTTAAAAGGTCTTTTTTCTCTTGCCTTTCAGTGTAGAGAGGAAAGTAGTCATTCTTTGAGCGAGTTTTGTTTAACATATACTATACTAGTACAGAGACTGGAGATGTTCTCAGTTTCTCACTCATGCTTCCCATGGCACAGCTCTGACACTTAGCCTTTATAAGACTGTAAATTCAGTACAAGGTGCTGGAGATGCTTTGCAGCCCAGGGTATTAGGTACATGTGGAGTCTCTGCAGCCTTTTGAACTAGAGATTTTGCCTTGGTTGCCCACAGTTCTGGGTGTTCTGACCTAGATGAACCAGACTGTCTACAGATCATGACCTAGACTGTCTCTCCCAGCCATATGCTCCTATTTTTATGTCCATATCAGCATAATAATCAATACTGAATGCTGGGAGAACTTGCATTATGCTGCCCTGAATTTTCTGTGAATTCTAACATTATGTATTTTTATGCTGATTAGCTAGCTCCTGGACATCTTTTTCCATGTGTCAGAATAAATAATTGTTATTTTACTTTAGATGTTCAGTGTCTTTGCTGTGGACTGACTCTTTTCAGGAAAGGATGTGAAGGATTTTTTTTTAAATTAATTTGTTTTTTAATAAAAGTCACATAAATATTGGATAGACTTGAAAAATTCTCAGGAAGGTGTGTTGCCACAGTTGCATATTTGAAAGTATCCACACAACTGTAAGTATAAAATAGCAGAGTGCACAGAGAATATAACCTATACTATTTTAAGTTGTGAACATTGCATGTGCCATCTGAGTGTTCAGTTGCTTTACCAGAGGTTCCTATGTGATTATGAGGTGATAAGTATAAATAGCCAGGTAGAAATAAAAACAAAAGAAATAGAACATTTAGAGATACAATGCTTCTGGGAGGGAAAAAACAAACAAACAAACAAAAAAAAACCCCACAAAAAACCTAACCCACACACCAAACTTCAACATGCTTAATATCTGGGAGTTTAGTGAGAAAATACATACCCGACTACCTTTTCCCAGGAAAATAAAAACTTGGGTCTCAAGGTCTTGGTCCTCAGGCTCAAAAGTCCTCTCAGCAGAGGAGATTTTGGGGGAAGAGCTACTTCCTGAGGCAGCAGCTGCTTCAGGAGGGACTGAATGCGAATCCAAGTTGTCACAGGAACACGATGCTGAGTCAGAGCATCCTTATGAGAAATGTCCCAGTTTAGGATGGGCGTGGGTTCACCAGGGAAAGTGAGCCAGCATGTAAGCCATGACGCTGATCCATCATCCTCCTCACCTGGACGTGAGGAAGCAGATCAGGATCCTGGTGCAGAGAGCTGTAGCTATTCTTTCCTGTATCTCGGTCATTAGTCATAGCTCCCACCTGAGACCTGGTAGCTGACTCCATGTGAACCAGGCCAAAATCAACAGGATAGCTACAATCACAGAATATAGGAAGATACTAAAGGAAGTGGGAATTATACCGGCTATCACTTCTCATATTTTAGTTTACTGCCCTATCACTGGGAAAAGAGGCTGCTGGGCCTGAAACAAGAATACACAGGTAAAAATGTCTCTCTCTGCTCTTCTGTGTTTTAAGCCACCTTCAGGGGGAGCTGAAAGCTCTCTTTGACCTTGCCCTGAAATGGGCTAGAAGTGCTCACTGAGGTCCAGCAGACCTCAGTTCCTTACTTTCTGGTGTCAAGTTGAGATGGAGACCCTGACTGAACCCATATGCCTGGGCTTTGTGGTAGTTGACGTGCCAAATCCGGATACAAATTTAGCATGTCAGCAGGTATGTTGATGGTTGAGCTCAGGACTAGAGTTCAGTCATAAAACTATTGCAACTTTCTCTGACACAGGCAGAGCAGAGGAAGTCTGAAGAAGACAGCTGTTTGGCTAACAACTGCAGAGTGCTGAATTGTGTGTAGGAAGATTACAGTGTATGGACTATGGACTATTTTATTGCTGTTTTCTTATGTCATGCAGTGTTACTGTGAATAGTAACTTGAAAAGGCTGTTGAGTCACCGTCTGTTCCTGCTCACAGCTCCTGAGAGCAGAACAGCAGGTACAGAAAGTAACTCAGGCTTGCTGAAGCAATCCCTTCTCAGCACGCAGGCATTTGATACTCAAGCACTCTTTTAAAAGTATAAGACCCACTGGATTCAACCCCAGGCAACTGACCTCCTCTAAAGTCACATTCGGATTGGACAGTGATATGGATGGAAGGACAATATACTTTCCTTTATTTCAGAAGTCCTTTTAGCTTTGTCTTAGCAAAAGACTAGTAACATTTCTGCTAGAAAGCTAACATCTTATTTTTTATGGATTCATTGTATATTTATAAGTTTTGATGCCTCTTCAAGGAAACTGGTAACACCTCCTTCTGCTATTTCTTCATGATAGTTACATCAGTTTTAAAAGACCTGATTAAATAGCTTGCCTTTACCATTGTTCCAACTCTAACTAGAGCTTTCCTTGCTGCATATCATCTCCAGAAAAAACAACTTTGTATCTCCTGAGAATGTAAAAGGTCCAGAAAATCATATCTAATTCCATAATCAATGTAATTGGCCTTTTTGTGCATTCAGTCTACAAAAGGACTACCAGGTGCTGCTTTGCACCACGTTCTGGTGAAAAGAGGTCTAATAGAAGAGTTTGCACCCCTTCAGGAATACAGAAACAAACAATGGAGCTCAGTAAACACAGGTTGGAGATAGAAATAAACTTGGATTTCTGGAGGTATTCCTCCTTTCTCACATGTGGGAAACTGGGAGTCAGAGCATAGGTAGGATCTTTGTTCCTGATCTGCTCTTTCCATTAGCTTTTTCTGGTTTTCCCATAACCTGAATTTTCTTTCTCTTTTTTCATTCTCCAAGGAGGGCCAGCTTGTGAAGCCCAAAGTCGTGCTTACCTGATTATTACTATCCTACTACAGTGGGATCACTCAGAAGGATGACTACTAAAAACATAGCTGAAAGAAGGGCCACTGTATGGCTCATATTGTTCTTCCTATACCAGCTAAAGTCAGTAGAAAAACTCGCACTGACTTCCTTACATATTGGTGAAGCTGGAGGTTTATAGCTTGAATTTGGAAACTAGGGCAAAGAAAACAAGAACCGACAATACAGTGTAAAACAAAAGGGGGATCAAATGCACAAGTGACAAAATCTTTGAAACATAGAGAATTGGTACTCTTGAATTAACTGCTTGGAATTCAACATCTTTATAACCATATTAGCCACCATATGTGGCAAATTCTTTTTGTCCATTAATAAAAAATCAAAATCCATCCTGACCAAAAAAAAAAAAAAAAAAAGAATGGGGATGTCTTATTCCATTTGGCAGAGCATTGAGCAGCAGGCTACTTACACAGGTATCATCATCTCACAAGTCTTATTTTCTCAGTGCCACAGTTGTCCTCTAATTTTGACTTTCAGGGGACCACTTTCCTCAGACCTATGTCCCTGGCCTTACTGCTTTGCCAGCTGATGGTTGCATGAATCAGCCTAGGGAATAAAAGGCTGATTTCTGGAAGGCAAATTTATGGAAGACAACTGATGATGAATCACTCAAGTTAGTAGGTGTTAGTCATTAAAATTGTTCTTAATGAATGAATCTCACAACGGCAAAAGCAGTACTCACCAGACAATGAGGGAAATGGCAGGATGTACTCATGCAATGCATGGAAATGACATGACAGAAAACACCATTTTCTGGATTGCGGCAGCATCTGCCCCTGCTCATTCTGAAGAATTATAAATGGTTTACATTTATTGCAACATAAATAAGCACAGAGAAAAATAAATTATGATAAAGAATGTTCGCTTCCACATGCCACAAATAAAGACCGGATAAACAAATACAAAAGGGAAAGGTAGGTTGCAACAAAGGCTGACTTCTCACTGACATTGATGCACGCATCACATCTCCTTTGCAAGCATCTCTTGAATCAGAGACAAATTACTGAATTTATTTCAGCTATTTCTCCCTCAGCAGGTAGAGCGTTTCAAAAGGAGAGAAGCTGGGAGGTAGAAGAGTTGGTGATAAGGATGTGACGTCCATATCCAGTTTAAAGGTTTTGCTGAAAACTAGATCTAGTCTGATCCTGCTTGTTCAAACTGTTAGCAGTTGGAGTGCAGGCATCTTCCTGCAGCATTTCCAGCACTTTAGTTTCATAAAAAAAGAAATCCAGTCTGCATGCACCAAGACCATTCTGCAGTGCGAACTCTGAGGACAGTAGGGGAATTCACAAACTTGCTCCTGATCCAAACTAGAACAATAAGGTCCATAGATGTGTCTACCTTATGTCTATAGTGTCTACCCAGGGCATTCACATCTGTGAGACTACATTCTAGCCTTCTTCAATTGCAAAGTAAGACACCATTATTAAGGTATTATAACCCAATAGCTCTTACATTTCTTGGCTGTGGTTTTATTGAAGCCCATAAAACAGAGTCATATCTTCCTTTCTGCTAAGGGTCTGATTCAGCACCTGCTGAACTCTGTGAAATTCTTTCTGGTGACTTCAAACATTTGTAGAACAGCCTCCAGGTAAACTGCTCACTCGTTTGCTTTGAGTTGGATTTTTAAGTGAATTTAATTGTTATTCAGTAGTGCTGTTTTGTCTCAGAACCAACGCAGGACCTTACTGGCAGGAGCAAAGATTCCTTCTGCTAAGACAGGAGATGGTACAGAGCCAACTAGTTTCTCTAGTTCCAGTGCTTTTCCAACACCTTCCAACACCAACACCTTGGCAGCTGCTGCAGCAAAGTCTGACCTTAAGCACAGTATCAGTTTTTACATCTACTGCTCTCTGCATCACTTTTGCCATGAGTAGGTGTATTTTGTATCTCCCTTTTTCAGCTATTAGCCCAAGTCTGGCAACAGTCTAATTTCATAGACAGTACAAATACTGCTAACATTTAACAAAGAGTTAAACCCACAGTTACTCCATCCTTCATGCTGGTCTGTCTAATGCTTTTCTTCCCGCTGTGCCCGTATTTTTAAACCATTACATCGTGAGGCACGTAACACAATAAAGTACTGCCAGCGAAAGCCACATCTCTGTCCATGGAACATAGCCCTTTTCAATCAGCAATTTCTCTGCTGCGATGGGTATGGTTCATATCCTCTAACTGAAAAGCAGTTCCCTGGAGTAAAGTGCTTGCTGCTCATGAAAATACAGTCACACAAAAATGACGCATTCATCAGTTTCAATGTTTCATACGATTCCATGATGACCCCCAGTCCACATACTGGGAACTTCTAACCTTGATGATGTTGGGCAACACAGAGAATTAGTTAAACAAATGTTCTTTTTGTTCATCAAGGCACTCCCTATATGTTCTACCATTGAGCTTTTTCTTTGCAGAGTAGGTTTGTTTGAAGTAAAACTGGCAGACAGTTTTGTGATGAAATAATTGTTTGTCAGAAACTGTTGATGTGTCAAAATAGAAAAGTATTACTGAGAAGCAGTCACGCTACTTTTAAAGGACAAGGCTTATCTGGTCAAACTCAGACGGAAGACAGATGTTCACTGACCTTAAAAGAGTTTCAGGTAGTCACATGGGAGTAAGAATCCAACCATGACGTTCTTGCTTTGCTTAGTTCAGCCCATGGATCTGAACCTCACACTCCCACATACCCAGCAGGTTTTCTGCTCTCTGGACTATGAAGTCATCTTCCCTTATGCTCTCTCCAAACAGATAATGCAGTTATCCATGTGAAGTAGAGTATCTCCAATAGGAATGACAGAGAGAAACACACTCAATAACATGCTTCAGGCATTTGATTAAAATCTACCATTCCAGGGTTCAAATATCTGTTTCAGTAATAGTTTACAGAAAGGCAAACACATCAAGTGAAATGTAGACAGAAAAAAAAAGACAGAAGTTCCAATCTTTTGGCATGTTTGGACAGAACAGAGCCTTTAACAAAGATCTAGATTTCTATCTCTTTCGAGATATTACATAATATGGGATAGATAGGTCTGCCTTTTTTTACTAACAACTTTGAAATGTCCTAATGTCATTTCAAACTATAATATACCCACATGTACCCCAAAACATCAAGTCTGCACAAAAATTCACAAGGGAAAATGGAAAAGATTTTTTTTCACTGAGTTCTTGCTTAATGCAACTTTCTGTAACACAGGGGTGGGAAAATCAGCAATGTTTTGCACTCACATGATCCTTTGAGATCTCATATTCCTTTAAAAAAGTTAATAAATTCATCTTCATGGATTCCTTGAGGAAGGTATTATGCTCATTTTGAAGATGAGAAAAATGCAGTATGGAGGTAATAAGTTCTCTGTATCAAATAAAAAGTCATTAGCAGAACCTCAAAGAGAACCTAGATATATAGCCCTCAGCCTTAATTACGACATTATCCTTTTCCATAAAGTGTTCTTCCTTCCAAAGGTATCACAGTCAGAGTTGAAGGGAAAGATGCTCTTTCACCTAATCTCTACTGCTGAAGTTTCTCCTTTTCTCCTGTCCCATGAGATGGGTTCAAGTAGTGCCTATAAAGCAAGGGAGAATTATGCAGATTGTCCAGTTCTCTGCATTTAAAGTGTATCCCCTAATCAAAGGAGTTTGAAGAATTTTGGCCTTGGATCTACTTTCCTAATGTTGAACAAACTCTGTTGTACACTGGAGAAATTGGGTTGTTGGGTTTTTTTTTTTTTCTAACAACCTTTTCATTACAGCATCACACTTCAACAAACTATTTCAATGAATCAGTTTCTCTTTTCCAATGAAAACACATTTTACTGAGAAATTTCTGACCACTTGACTTTCAGAATAAGTTAATAACCTGGACCTAAATCCTGAATTCCTTCCTGAGGCATATTTCATCCTCTCAAGGATTTGATCTGCCAAATAAAAAAATTTGGGAGTAGTACTAGAAATAACAATGGTTTATCATTTGTATTTTTTTAGGAAAGCAATTTTATTCATAGTGAAACTCCCCTAGGAACTTTCTTTTGAGTGCAGTGACATCTACCGGTACTCAGAAAAATTTCTGAATATGAAGTAAGAATAAACATGTCAAAGTGACACTAAGTATGGGGCCTAGCAGCTCGATGCTTTATTTCTAAGTAGGAGAGCAGAAAAAAGCAGACATTCCAGAATTCGGTCATGTATCCTCCCAAGGACTGCAGGCTTGCTCGTGTTTCTTGGTGTACGAATAAATGGTTCAAGTTCAACTGTGTTTTAAAAGGCAAAAAACTAGATCACTTAATACACAGGGAGCAGATTGTTGCTCACTTTCTACTCCGGAGTGAATGAAAAGAAAGGAAAAGACTGCACCAGAGGGAAGAATTCAAGAATGCAGGGGGGTCTGCGGAAGCTGGCAGAGGTAGCAGTAGGCTACTACTGCTGTCCGGCACCTCCCTCCCTGAGGCATTGAAATGAGACGCAAATACAGTGAAACTAGCACAGGGGTAGGCTAAGAAACTGAAATCCTGCACAGATCACCCCTGAGCATCCAAACCCCATCTCCTGTTTTCACTGCGTGGTGCATAGCTAACTACTGCCCCTCCCCACCAGAAGACTGGACCCTCCACAGCACTGGGGATGTTTACATCTTCCTGCTCTATGCTAACATAGTCCTTGTTCTGCTTCTACCGTTCAAACAGACAGTGGGCACTTAAGAAACTACTATATAGGAACTAAGGATATTTATAAGATACTCAGATAGGTATTTTTCATTGTAAATTCTCTCCTTCGGTGTCTTGTTCCTACTGGATTTAGCTGTAAATTTGTAAGAAGCAGCATGTAAGGTATATTACACTTACGAAGCATCACAAAACGTGCCTTTGAAGCAACACAATGTATAGTAATACACTCAAAAGATATTTATGCATAAGGATCCCACTCATTTCTTTCTCAAGCAAACACAAAATCTTGTATACTTTAATTGCACTCTGTTTGGCAATATGCACAATGGAGAAAGTATTTAAAATGTGTCTTTTTCTTAATAATGCAGAATAATGGCATATGAGTATTTTGAAAATCAGTACTGAATATATTCAGATATCAAATACTTACTAGTCCTCTCTGAAATGACTGAAAAATGTGTCAAGAAATATTGTTCAATGACAATAATTTAATGCTAGTCAAAGGCAGTAAGCGGCATTGTCTAATGCATTAAATTATTCTGTTCCCTTCTGCCTTTCAGTTAAAATCAAGAAGATGTATGCTAATAAGAATAGCAGGCCATCTCTCTGGACTTTGCAACCTTCCATAGTATCCATTAATCTATCCTGTAGCCATTTGGAGAAGCACTGAAAGCAAATGAGTTATGAGTCATGGGAAGAAGAAAAGGCATGTCACAAATGTTGAAATTAAATGCAAAGGGAAATGACAAGTACTGGAAATATGAACTGCCTAACAAGTGACAGATAGTAAAACAAGGCAAATACTGGAAATGGCAAATAATACAAGAAGACAAATACTGGGAAGAAAACACAAAAAAACCCCAAGACAATGAAAACAAATACAGAAATAATGGTATCATTGATCCTAAGGAATTTTGAAAGGGTAAGACAAAAACACTGAAGCAAGCAAAGCTCTAGGGAAGATGCTAAATTAAGGCACAGTACAAACTAAGAGAAAAAAGATTCACTTAGAGGCTTGATCAGAAGTATCAGAGTTGTCATTCATGGACTCTTTGACTCTGTCCATTGTTTTTTTGTGAAACTTCAGTGTACTCTATTCTGCTCTAATCTATTTGCTTCCTGGCATAAGTACATGCAGATACTCTTTTCAGGACTGTGAAAGGTTTTTAAGATCTTTGGCCATTGTTTTAAATGTGGTCATTCAGACTTTGATTTACACCTTGACTAGTCTTAATGACTTGCAGAAACTACATTTACTAAGCAAGGCAGAAATTTCTCCAAGTTCATTTATTGATTCTAAAGGAGAAGAAAGAAGAGAGCGTGAAAATAAAAATGAAAGGCCACAGTCTCAGCTGAGATGTATGGGTGCAGTTAGATGGACTTCTGATTTATATCACTTAGGAAACTCACCTTGAGGTTCTGTCACTGTTAGAGAACTTCTGAGGGTGACATCTGCTAACAGAGCAAGGTCTAGGGAGGAAACAGATTTGTAATAAAGAGCATTATTTACACAACCTAACCTAAGGCACCTTTGTCAGGCATCTGCACTGAGTCACACTTGACTGGACGCTCTGTGTGCACTGACTTTACACGGAACCAAGGGAAGGCACAGCAAAACTGAAAAGGCTTAGAAGTAGCTACACCAACACATTTCTGAAAAAAGTTACTAGTGTGAAACTAATTCACAAACATGAGAATATTGGAATTCTTAAGGAAAAGGTAGAAAAAAGGTAGAAGAACCCATATAACAGACACTATGTGGGTGGCACCACATTCTCGTTCGCAACATATGAACACTAAGATGACTGAGTGTATATCAACCTTTATTAAAACCAGAAACATTGGTGATTAAGGAAGATTTGATTATTTGATTTGATTTGATTTCATTTAATTTAATTTATCAATTTAAAACTTCCATAAGGAGAGCAATTATAAAACCACATAAATGAAAATAAGTTATTAGGAACTTAATAAAAAAAAAAAAGCAAAAATAAATGGCTAAAATAAGTATTTTAACTGATGCTCACAAGCAATATATCAGATACTAGGAACATGCACACTATATAAAGCGTTTATTACATGATATTTAAAATGCATCTGAGAGAGAAGATTAATTTAGAATATATAGAAAATTACACAACTAAATACAATAATCAAGAACCAGAGTGATCCGTTCTAGACTTGTGATTCATGAAGTTCAACTACACCATTGTCCTGGTTTCAGCTGGGAGAGTTAATTTTCTTCCTAGCAGCTGGTATAGTGCTGTGTTTTGGATTTGGGATGAGAATAATGTTGCTCACACACTGATGTTTTAGTTGTTGCCAAGCACTCGAGGGCTTTTCAGTTTCTCATACGGCCCTGCCAACGAGAAGGCGGGGGGCCCCCAAGAAGCTGGGAGGGGACACAGCCAGGACAGCTGACCCCAACTGGCCCTGGGATATTCCATACCATATGATGTCATGCTCCGTACATAACTGGGGGGTGGGCCAGGAGGAACTTTGGCTTGAGAACTAGCCAAGTATTGGCTTCAGTTAGAGAGCAGTTGTGCAGTGCATCACTTGGTTTGTATATTCTTTTATCATTAGTAGCAGTAGTAGTAGTAATAGCAGTAGTAGTAGTGGTGTCTTCTGTGCTATTAAACTGTCTTTCTCTCAACCTACAAGTTTTACCTTTTTTTTTCTTTTCAATTCTCTCCCCCATCTCACTGTGGGGGAAGTGAGCAAACAGCTGTGTGGTTGTTTGAGCTGCCTGCCGGGTTAAACCATGACAACCATAAAGATAAAAATGAATAAAACATTAAAACTCTCATCAAGACAAAAGAAACCATAAAATTATGATAATTAAATAAGAAAGGCGACTACAAGCAAGACTACAATGATAGTTATCTTCCTAATATTTAGAGAAATTTTTGGAATATCATGATTTTCAGTAATATAATTGCTTCCTGAGTCAACAAGCCACCAGGAGAAATTTGTTTGTAGGTCAAATCATCACAGTCAGGAACTATAATATCATGATGCCATCAGATAAAATAGGTCAAGAGATTACTGAAAATTCAATCTTATTTTACTGAACTTTATAAATTTTGTCTCTGTCAAACTATTGTATTCAGAGAGGTTATCTTTACCACTGATTTACATTCTATAAGGAAAAGAATTATCTATCAATACTTAAGAGATGCATGTAACACCAAATTGCAGTGGTTTCAACTTTGTCCAGGTTGCCTCAAGCAGCCAGGTACTGTGAGATACAATTTGTCAATACTTAAAAATTAAAATCGCAAGGGTTTTTGTCCACAGAAACAATAATGAAACATGGGTTTAACTAAATAGAGTGATTTCCAAGGCTAAGCATTTACAAGTTTGTACAGGGGATGAGTCATATGAAATTAATGCTCAGCTACATGATTCTTGGACACATCAAACTTTTTGTTATGTGCTGAGTTTGCACAGCCAGACTAATGTACATGGGACTACATGCTTCCACTCTATGTTGCATGATTTGTTTATAAAAACATAAACAAACACAGCTTCAGTCATGGTCATGTATAATTCTTGCAACTTCCCTGCTGCACAAGCCTTTGAAAATACATCCAGAAAAGAAAATGAGAACATTTAAAATGAGCTGAAAAATTACATCTGAGCACTTGCCGTAGCCTAATTTGAACTTTCACTGAATAATGATACTGATTATCTATTTCAATGACACACTTTGAAGGGGATAAGAAAACAGAATCAGAAATAAATTATGGAGTAAACACGTATTTTAAACTCAAAGAGAAGGTTACTGTGGCATTTCAGACCAAAAATACCTTCCATATTGCTACAAATACTCTCACATAAATGGTAATGAAACCAAAAAAATCACAATTTCCTTTGTATTTCCTTGTGGATAAATCCACGTAAAGAATTAATGCTGACCAAATCAAAGATGGCACGCCAAGACAATAGCATTTCTATTTTAGCCTTCCACTCTTTAGTGCTGGAAATGACAAATTTCCAAGTTCATAGTACTACATCTTTTATCCAAAGATCTTGATGTGCTTCATAAACTTTAATTAAGCTTCACAGCATGACTACCAGTTAGACAGAAATTATATTATTTTCAGAAAAAGGGTGGCATAGCCTTCATGCCTTACACCTCTGTTCTGATTACATACTGCAATTTCTCCTCTGTGATATATGGTGGAAAAATATATAATAGCAAAGCAAAAGGTCCCAGTATGCCCAACCTCTCTTAGTTTAACTTTCTTTGCTTTTATTTCTTTCTTTTTTGATAATACCTTACATTACATTTTTTAGCTTTACTACTGAATTCATATATGTATACCTGAGGTTATAGCTAAACCACATTTCTTTTTTCTTTTATTTTTTAATTAGAAAAAGTTACAGTTCACATTGCATTTTCCCCTAGAATCAACTGTGGAAAATATATGTTAGAAAAGCACATAGAGACTAGACTATACAGCTTTGTAAATGAATTGCTACGGGAGTTGTACTTTTCAGAGCACAAATCCTCTTTTCCTACGTTTGCATGCACATAGAACAACATGCCCATGTTTTGTTTTGGGACATCTGAACACCTCAATTAAAAAAAAAAAAAGAAAGAGTACCATATTATTGATTCTTTCCCTCCTTCAGAGTGTGTCTTAGGGTTTATGCTTCATTTCAGTACAGTACTATAAAGCAAGCCACCATTTCTCCAGGACAGACTGAGGAAGTAAGAGGGGTATATTCATTAGATTTTTGCTAATTGCTGTTGCAATTTTAGTGATCCTGTGATACATCTGACCAAAAAAACACCAACACCTTCAGCTGGAAAAAGGAGTTTGGATACAAACCATCTGAACTGAAGTTTGATATTATATCTGTAAATGAGAAGAAAAAAAAATAATGAAGAACAAACTGTTGGATATAAACCGAAGTGCAAATACTTTGAAAGGGACACTAAATTATGAAAGCGTATGTGATCAGATCTCCTAAGTATCTATGGTTCAGAGCAATGATTAAAAAATGTGCCCAAAATGTAGCATATGCAGCTCAGTCAATCAAACATAAATCAGAAGAATTTACTGTGCAGTACTGAAACTTTGTAATAAACGTTAATATTGCAAGAGTTAAGGAGAAGATCCACAGGACTGTTATTAAAACATGGAGATGGGAGTTATCATGCAAAAGTTAAACTATAAAGCCCAAGAAAAAGACATTTGTGATAAAGAGGTTAAAGTATTTATTTCACAAAAAGGAGTATGTATTGTCCCAATTTATTTTAGGTGCACAAGATGTTCGTACTTAAAGTTGATGTGGAAGGCAATGTTTTCTGAGAAGCAACAAAAGTCAAAACAAAATCAGAACTTGCAGCATGAAGTAGTTTCTGTTTTAACAGAGCAGGTTTTCTCAAAAGGATAGCATAAATAGTGCTATAACCCCAATTAGCACGGGATCCCGCCATGGGCCCTCCTGGTGGGGCACGGTCAGTACTATCGGGTTCACTTACAGGCCAGGAGATGTCTGCGTCTGTGGCCCTCCTTGATGTCGTTCAGTGGCAAGGGGAAGCCAGGAGAAGCTCTCTTTCTAATCCTTCTGTGGAAGTATATACATTTCAATGTCGATTAAAAAGTTATCCATAAGAATTTTTAGCTTACGTGTAGTTATTGCAGTATTTTCTGAGAAAGCATACCTATGTAGATCTCTGTCTGTATGTCTGCTTACATTATTTTTTCCTTTCTGAAAACTTCTTGACTGGTAATGGCAAGCTATAATTGCTAAGTTTTATTTTAATAAAAGAGGTTATCTATAAAGCTAGATATACCTATCAATCACACATAATTTTGCTGGCAGGATATATTTAGCCTCAGTGTCATTAAAACTTAGCCATATCTATGAAGTATAAATTGCTAGCAAAGGAGTCAATCTATCTGTGAATCTGTATTTATAAATCCCGTTACCTGCAAAGTTTACTTTATAATGGTGCTCATGGCTGTCACAAAACCTCCTTCTCACTGCTCTCCCTTCCGGGTGTACCTGCACTCCGATTCTGGATGGTGCTCCATCAAAAGTGTCACTTTGGGTTATGCAGCTTTGCTGACTGGCAGGAACTCACTCTGGCAGGAGATCACTGCAGTGAAATATCACCTAATTGGGAGCGTCACTGCAGTGGGGACAGCTGATGGGCTGAGTCTTGCCCGGTGCAAGGTAAGCAGCTCCCATCCCTCCCACTTGCCGCAGCAGCCAAATGCTGCCAGGCTAGAAACATGCCCTATTCTTCCTCTCCTGACAGGATCATCACGGGCAATATCGACTGCTTGCTCAGCTGCTTTGCTAATGCGTACGCACGAGTTCCCAGGCTCGCAGCGTGGCTGTGCCAGAAAGGGGAGCGTGGTGCGCTGGACTCCCGACTGCACTTACGTTGGCCCAGCCCTGGAACTGCATCAGCACAGGGCTGTGCCCCGGCACGTCAGCCTTTTCCTCCACTGCTGCAGGTAGCAGTGAGACTGAAACTGGAAATGAGAAAAGTGCCATTATCTCCCTTTCAGTAATACCTTCCTTCATACCACTGGGGGGGGAAAGAAAAAAAAAAAAAAAAAGTCTTTCCCAGTCTTTCAGTTCTTTAATTTTATGACATGAATATTTTCTGCCTACAGGTATTTTGTGTTACATGATATGATTTGCCAAAATATTATTTTCTATGTGTATATCCATCTTATTTTAAAACCCTTGTGCATACAAACAGAGAAATTAAGCTGATTGCTTGCAAGCCACAGAGTCTGAACTGAAAAAATCTATGTCTCCAAATTCTAGGTATGTGCTATTTATCAGCTTAACCTCTGCACAAATTCGATTGACCCTCCTGACACAGTCTGGCTGCTGAAGAGATAATAAGAAATCATTAATATTTTTATATTCTGCAAAATTTTAAAATATTTAAGAACATGCTGTCATGGCAATAACTGTTCATGTGACAGCAGCGTCTAAAAATACTCCTGAATTCATTATATGATTAGCATATATGTGATTCCCAAAAGAACCATTTCATAGAGTAGTACTTTTGAGGGCCCACTGCCAGTGCATTAACAATTTTGATGCTATAAAATCAGTGGAAGAAAGTCCCTGTTATCAATAGAGACATGTTCTTTGCAGCGAAGGGGAATCTAACTGATTTGCATCATCAAACCCTTTTTGACCCCTTGGAAAATCCAGTACGTCATAAAATGATGTAGTATGGGTAGTGCCCCCACACTGTAACTTTTTATCAACAGCAGTAAACTTTCATCTATTTCTATTATCAATGTCTTTAAAATCATGTCAAACTTATGGTTTCCAAAATGGTAGGTTCAGCATTTAACTCATAATACCACTTAATCATAATATACAGGGAATTCTGCTGCTTTATTGACATGCAGGATGAAGAAAAAATTTGAGATCTCATTTAAAAATTGGCCTCCAAAGGGGTATTCTGATGTTCATCTGGAGCAGCACGACATAATTTAAATGTGATTTTTATAGGCAAAGACAGAGTTTCAAAGAAAGGAATGTAACTCCATAATAAATCATCATGAGTGCTTCACTTGTAAAAAGTTGCTTACCTGACCATTGTGTCAGTAGCTTAGTTACGTTCTCCTGCCTGACAGATGTGGAATAGTGTGTAACACTAAGAAAATGTTGCAGCGTGAGCTTACTCAGCACTCTTCTGGTGGCAAAGCACATTAACGGTAGAGTTGTTGCAAAGTATCCTGAGAAAAATGCATATTAATAAGAATTACCAGGTCTTGCTGGTTCATGGTGACTTTCATTTTCATTTCACAGAAGGGCAGTGATTAATGAAGCCTCTGTATGTGGGATATGATCAGTGAAGAGAAGCCCATCTTTCCAAATACAAGGAAGATCTGTCCGTACGAGACATCAGGGCTGGGCTGTGACTCACCAGCCAGAGAGTGAGGAGTGAGGGATGACAAAGGAGTTTCTCATCCGTTGGAAACAAATTGCAGGAAATCACTGCTCCAGGACTCGATCTGTCACCTACATGATGTATGAGCCTTCAGAGACAGAGGCAGATGTCTCCTGAAGATATCTACAAAACCTACTCTAAATTAGTTTTATAATAGAAAAGCCACAATAATTCAGCTTTTCAGAACTGCCTAATCAGAGTCCACCCACGTGGTGTCCCTTGGACAAGATCCTCAGCCTGCTTTGTTCATCTTGGGTAAATGGATTGGAGCAAAGGTCCTACCATCTGCATACCTGCTTATGTGAGATTGCCGTAAGACAACTGTGGTGGCTATGCAAGGTCTGTAGGAGGAGGCAGCACAAGAATAATGGAGGCAGAGCTGCAGAACGCTAACACTTGTACCCTGTTGTAAGACTCAGCTCTGCCTGAATTTCAAAGGGTCCTCATTTGACTTCTGAACTTAAAGCATTCATCTTTTCCAGGCATCTGGAGGAGCAGAGCACAGATTTTTACCATGTGCCTCATCAGGAAGACTCGTCCTTCAAGAGACATGTTTCATCAAACCACCACAGCACTTAGCACCTTCCCCTCAGTGCCTGTTCTTGTTTTGCAAGCCTCTGTGGCTTCCAAGCTGTTCTGCCAGTGATGAAGTAAGATGGAAAATGCAGAAAAGAAAAAATCCCACTCTTCCGGGTATGTCTTCTTTGGCAAAGGCAGCACAAGCTTTCTCAGACAAGCTTTGGCACTAAGAGAAGGACAGAGCCATTTTTTCCATGGCTAAATAAGGTTCCCAGGAGCTCAAGCTATGCTGAGACAGAGAGCAAACTGTGCTGACAAGCAAACGGTCTTCAAGACTTCATGCATTTTCTGAAGAGACCATAAAAGATATACCTGCCTCAGGGAAGTGTATAAATGGCTGAAATTTCTTCACCCTTTGTAGTCCATACTTCTTTGGGGCTTTAGACAATCACACCCAAACAGCTCTGTCTCTCTGGCATTGGCTCCCAAAGTTTGCAGGGTTCCACCTACATGAGTGACCTCTGTGCTGGCCTGAAGTTCAGAAATATGGAATATGACCCAAGTAATGCAAATGCTGCATCCATCAGCATTTACTTTGATTTTCGTTTCATAAACAAATTAGATAACACACACAAAAAAGAAATAATATCTGAATGATTATCGTAAAAAGCTTTTCACATCTTCTAAGCACAAATACAATTGTTAATAGCAATTTTTGGCAAATAATTACCTAAGCTAATAACTTTGTCCAGCTGCTTTATCAAAAAAATTCATGTGTCCTCCTCTATCACTGTACATGAAAACTTAAAAATGCATCAAATAAACAGCTCTATGAAAGGTAAAATACTGAAAGATCTCTTTAAATGTGCTTGTGTATGAGGGATAATCACTAAAAATATACTGATATGTAAAAACATCTACTCCTAGATTTGTAATACAGATGGCACCTTAAATTAGCTAGTCTACATCTTAAAGGGATTCTATGAAAAATAAGAAATGCAGATCACAACATTTGATTATATTTATATTCTACAAGTACTTGAGTAACACACAGAAGAAAGATCTATCCCTGAGAGTGTTTTAATAAACCTGATTATTTATACAGCTGTTTGAAAAGATGTGTCATGCTGCTCATCTGAAATGTCACATTCACATTCTCACTAATATCAAAACACAGCTAAGGCGGCTTTTTCAAGTATGAATTTGAATGACAACAGTGACATCGAGTGGTCATCGCTGTTAATTGCCGCTGTGTATTGCCATGAAACCCCGGCTATAATGGTAAGGCCAAATTTGTAGACTTCAAGTAGTATACAGTGCTAAATCAACTAGCACTGCTTGTACAGCAGCTTCAAAGGTGAATTCATTACCAACTGTCAGCGTGCAGTTTAAATTCACAGTCAAGCGTTTTAAACATAATCCTGTGTACAACGTAGCCGAGCCTATAATGTACTGACAAAAGCACAAGAAGAATATGAAGACAGAGCATCTGCCACAGGAGGGGCTGCACCCTTAAAAGGTTGGCATCAAAAAAAACCTGAAGAACACGGCCTGAATCATACAAGCATTTGCGCATGTGTATGATATCAGGTGTGCGACCAGCACCAAATTCTGTGGCTAATTTCTGTTTCCAGAAGTGTTTCCCCACCACTTGGTGCTGGTGCTAGCTCTGGCCCTGCTCAGCCTCTATGCCAATGGAAGAACCACCCATGTCCATGTGCCCTTGCTCCTTGAGTGCTTTATACCTGTGCAAAACAATTTGTGTGTGCAGGCTGGATGGGTGCCAGAACACACACTCCAACCAGTCCCCTTGCTTGGATAACCAGAGAACCAGCACACTGGTGAGTGCTGTCATGCCTCAGAGAACCTGCATAATTAAAGGTAATCATGCCCATAAGCACTCAGCTAGCTGGAGCCATGTGCTTGGCTTTTTGCATGACTGAGAGGGCTTCACCGGACAGCAGGAGGGCAAGGATCACTCAGTAGTCAGGCATACAGTGAATGCTTATGTGGTTATTTTTGGTTCTAATTGAATCCACATTATGTTCTTAATCTGTTGTTTCTTTCTTCCTTCCCAATGCCTATGGCCACAGTGTGACAGAACTTCTACTAAAATTCCCCATCTTTTTCAGTTCTCTATTACTTTTTTTAATAGTTTGTCTCATTTCTACATTTAAAAGTACTATTTTCCCCTTATTGCCCTTGCTGCTTACATGGTAAGGCTGTAGCCTTAGCTGTGAGGGCAGATGCCTTCTGGCAGTGACCACCTGTCAGAAATCACTGGAGCTTTTCACAGGTTTGGGTGCACATGTGTAGCGCATCCAGAGCACGTCTCACATAATACAGTCTCTGCTCAAACATACTTCCATTTCATACCCTGCATCTGAAGGCCATGCCTTTAACAGAAGGCTCTCCTTGGTATCTAGACGTATGTTGAGGGAACATGCAAAGACTTTGACCTTCAGATTTCAAGGAGCGAGCGGTATTTTGTCTGCATGATGTGCAACAGCTTCTGCACATGGTGTGAGACTTTAGAGGAATCTGAAGAACAATGCAGAAGAGGAGTATGTCGTAATAGCCCGTGTGGATAAGTAACTCCTTTCTCAAAGACACACAGTGTGCACAAAATGTCCTGTTTAAATTGTTGTTTTCTTACTCTGATATCCCCAAGTTGTTATTCACTGATGTGCTACGTTGGAAAGAAACAATTTACATAGCATTTCTGTAAGAACAGTAATTGAGAGCACTGCACTAATGGATATTTACAATGGGACTTAAGCAGATGAAAAACATTGGTGGGCTTTGGTATGCACCCAGCTGAGGTATCAGATGTCCTTCTGCACCTGAGACGGTTCTTGCACAGATCTGCAACAGCGCCGTCCCTGAAGGACCCCAGGGGACTGACAGAGAGAACCAGCACTGGAGAGAGGGAAGATGGCTCCTGAAGGATGTACAAGCTTGCCTTTTGTGATGGGTTGACCTTGGCTGGATGGCAGGTGCCCACCAAGCTGCTCTATCACTCTCCCACCCTCAACTGGACAGGGGGAGAGAAAACGTGATGAAAGGCATCTCATGGGTTGAGATAAGGACAAGTGAGATCACTCAGTAATTACTGTCACGGCAAAACAAACTACTCAGGGAAATTAATTTAATTTATTGCCAATCAAATCAGAGTAGGATAATGGGAAATAAAAACAAACCTTAAAACACCTCCCCCCACCCCTCTCTTTTTCCCAGGCTCAAGTTCACTCCCAATTTCTCTCCCTCCTCCCAGCCAGTGGCACAGGGGGACAGGGAATGGGGGTTGTGGTCGGTTCATCACACGTTGTCTCTGCTGCTCCTTCCTCCGCACACTCTTCCCCTGCTCCAGTGTGGGGTCACAGTCTCCTTTGGATGCATCCACCTGCTCCAGTGTGGTGTCCTTTATGGGCTGCAGGTGGATATCTGCTGCACCATGGACCTCTATGAGTTGCAGGGGGACAACCTGCTGCACCATGGTCTTCTCCACAGGCTGCAGGGGAATCTTTGCTCCAGCACCTGGAGCACCTCCTCTCCTTCTTTGCTGACCTTGGTGTCTGCAGAGTTGTTCCTCTCACATATTCTCACTCCTCTCCTCCAGCTGCTGTTGCACAGTAGTTTTTACCCTTTCGTAACTATTTTATCCCTGAGGTGCTACCACTGTCACTGATGGGCTCAGCCTTGGCCAGTGGCAGGTCCACCTTGGAGCCGGCTGGAATTGACTGTATCAGACATGGGGAAGCTTCTGGCATTTTCTCACAGAAGCCACCACTGCAGCTGCCCTGCTACCAAAACCTTGCCATGCAAACCAAATCCAAGACAATGTCAATTTTGTATTAAGCATGCTATAGTTATAGTAGTGAGTAAGTGGCAAGCTTCTGTGCGGGTCATGGAGTTTTGCTAACTGCACTGCTTATCTCTTGATGTATGTCATGGAGATGCTCACATGCCCAAAAGCAGCGCCACTGAAGAACATCAAAAAAATAAGCAAGAAGGCAAAGCTGTCAAAATTGAAGTAGCTCAGGTAGACCTGGACTGGGAGCATAAGGGTGAGCTATTTGTAGCTGGGTGGGCCCACAAAACACCAGGACATCTAGGGAGAGACACAAGATAAAGATGGGCTTGTGATGGAGGGTTGGACCTGACCATGGAGGCCATCACACAGGTCACTCATGAATATGAACCATGTGCTGCAATCAAGTGAGCCACACAAGTAAAATCTCCCTGGAATAGAGGGCATTGGCTGGGGTTTTGATATGGCAAGGTGTGGTGGGTTGACCCTGGCTGGGGGCCAGGTGCCCACCAGAGCCGCTCTCTCACTCCCCTCATTCACTAAACAGGGGAGAAAAAAGTACAACGAAACGCTTGTGGGTCGAGATAAGGACAGGGAGAGATCACTCACTAATTATCGTCACGAGCAAAACAGACTGAACTGAGGGAATTCATCTAATTTATTACTAAGCAAAACAGAGTAGAGGAATGAGAAATAAAATCAAATCTTAAAACACTTCCCCCCACCCCTCCCATCTTCCCGGGCTCAACTTCACTCCTGGCTTCAACCTCCGCCCCCTCCAGCAGCACAGGGGGACGGGGAGTGGGGGTTACGGTCAGTTCATCTCACGGTGTTTCTGCCGCTTCTTCATCCTCAGGGGGAGGACTCCTCTCATCATTCCCCTGCTCCAGCATGGAGTCCCTCTCACGGGAGACAGTCCTTCATGAACTTCTCCAACATGAGTCTCTCCCACGGGCTACAGTCCTTCACGAACTGCTCCAGCGTGGTCTCTTCCATGGGGTGCAGACCTTCAGGAGCAGACTGCTCCAGTGTGGGTCCCCCACGGGGTCACAAGTCCTGCCAGCAAACCTGCTCTGGCATGGGCTCCTCTCTCCACGGGTCCACAGGTCCTGCCAGGAACTTGCTCCAGCGTGGGCTTCCCACGGACCACAGCCTCCTTCAGGTGCCTCCACCTGCTCCGGCGTGGGGTCCTCCACGGGCTGCAGGTGGAATCTCTACACCCCCTCATCCTTCCTCCATGGGCTGCAGGGGGACAGCCTGCCTCACCGTGGTCTTCAGCACGGGTTGCAGGGGGATCCCTGCTCCGGTGCCTGGAGCACCTCCTCCTCCTCCTTCTGCACTGACCTTGGTGTCTGCAGAGTTTCTTACATCTTCTCACTCCTCTCTCCAGCTGCAAAAGCTCTCCCTAACTGGGTTTGGTTTTTTTTTTCTCCCTTCTTAAATATGTTATCACAGAGGTGCTGATTGATTGGCTTCGCCTTGGCCAGCGGCAGGTTCGTCTTGGAGCCGGCTGGCATTGGCTCTGTCAGACACAGGGGGAGCTTCTAGCAGCTTCTTGCAGAAGCCACCCCTGCAGCTCCCCTGGCTACCAAAACCTTGCCATGCAAACCCAACACACAAGGCCTGACAAGTGACCATATTGGACCACTGCCATGAACACACGAAGGCAAGCACTACATACTCACCATGGTGGAAGCAACTACTGGTTGTCTAGAAACATACCCTGTACACCATGCCACTGCCCGAAACACCGTCTTAGGCCTCAAAAGGCAAATTTTGTGGCGAGATGGTACCCCAGAAAGAATTGAATCAGACGGGACTCTCTTCCAAAATAACCTCATAAACTCCTGGGCAAAGAAACACGGCATTGAGTGGGTGCATCACATCCGCTGTCATCCGCAAGCCTCTAGAAAGATTGAGAGATATAATGGACAGTTAAAGACTATGTTGACAATATTGAGCAATGGGGCATGGAAATTCTGAAATGTAAATTTAGCAGAAGTCACTTGGCTGATTAACACCAGAGGATCTGCTAACCTTCCTGGTCCTGCCCAGACAAAACCCCGACATACTGTGGGAGGAGATAAGGTCCCAGTAGTACACACAGGGTAGTGTCTGGGGAAGGCGGCATGGATTGCTCCTCACTTGGGAGAAGGCAAACCCATTCTCGGGATTGTCTTCACTCAAGGACCTGGGTGTACTTGGTAGATAATGTGGAAGGATGGGGAGACTGTCATCCTCGTGCCTCATTGGGGGAAAAAACAATCTGTGATGTGAGTTATATCTTGTACGAAGTAATGTAGCAGGAATGACCTGAACCAACAAAGAGTGAACTTTACAAGGAACCAGGCAAGTGTAATGATGACCCAAACCAAGCCAGTGTTGGCACCCAACGCTTGAACATGCTGCTTCTCCTGTCCTGCGTACCCATCTTGTCAGATGGGGCCCAAGTCATAGCCTGTTCTTATAAACATTTGGAGGAGTGGAGGAAGCCTGTGAAATGAGGTAGTAGTTAATGAGAACGTATAAATCTGCATGTTGGGTATAAAGATGGTTTAAGTATGTAGTATTTCAGTAATTTCAATATTTATGCAGGGATTTCAGTAATGAGAATTAGATACGAAAGGATGGTTAGAAGATGTATAAATGTATTAAATTACATGGGACTTGAGCATGATGCAAATGGAATTGGAACAAGGGGTGGAGATTGTATTTGGTCTCACTGGGATGGAGTTAACTTTCCCCATAGAAGGTCTCATAGGGCTGCGCTTTGTATTTGTAGTCAGAAACACCAGTGTTTTGGCTGCTGCTGAGCACAGCATCAAGGCTGTCTCTCCACATCCCCCCATCACCAAAGGCCAGTAGGCTGGGGTTGGGCAAGAGGTTGGGAGGTGACACAGCCTGCACAGCTGACCCAAGCTGACCAGAGATACTCCATACCATATGACACTGTGTTCAGCAATAAAAGCTAAGAGAAAGGAAGAGGGGAGGGAGTAATCATTAAGGCGTTTGTCTTCTGGAGCAGCCGCTACATGTACTGAGGCCCTACTTCCCAGGCAGTGGCTGGACTGTGAAGTGACTGATGATAGGAAGTAGAGAATAAATCTTTTGTTTTCCTTTCCTTTGCTTCCATGCACGGACTTTGCTTTTTCTTCATTTATCTCAACCCATGAGTTCTTTTTCATCTTATTTTGTTCCCTGCTGTCCTGCTGAGGAGGGGAGCGATAGAGCAGCTGTGTGGGCACCTGGCAGCCAGCTGAGGTCAACCCACCACACCACAGAGCAAGACCCACAAAGTCAGCTCTGCCTTGTAAGAACATGACCTCATGGCAATTCTGAAAGGACCCAGTCCAAGTGCAACCCAATTTATTTATTTTTCTATAAGTGCCTCTCTAGGTGCCATGGCCATTTCTGTCAATAAACCAATAAATCATCTGGATGATTTGTGCTTTGCATGACACCAAAACAGGGCTGCTGCAGAAGTACCCAAAAGCTGAGAGGCAACTATCTACTCAGTAATAGAATGAAAATAAAATCTCAATTAGTGCTCAAAAACTGTAGAATGACCACATTTTTCAAAGAAGTATGGGACACTTAGACACGTGAAGAGGCTGATTTTTTTTAATGGTCTAGCAGACACAGCACATAAAACGGTGACGTACAGAAAAGCAATATATGATGACACCCATTCATAAGCACAGAAGCCTTCAGTGAGTTTAACTGACCTTCCATAAGTCAACCTGAGGCTACTGTCTTCTTCCTGCAAGTCTGTTTGAGTTGATGGTCTTATTAAAAAAAATTGTCCAGCTAACAATTGCATAATAAATGAATAATCAGAACTCTGAAAGAGTTTTTTAACTATCAGATGGTATAAAACCCATGTAATCTTACCTGTCCTTGTCCTTCTTATTTTCTCCCTCTTTCCCACTTATTCCTTGTACTCTTCAATTATCTTTCATCAGTTTTGACACTATTTAAAAACATAATGTATTTGTTTTGTTTGTACTACTTTAAGTACAAATATTTCTAAACCAAGTTTAAACCTTTGAGTTCTAAAGAAATAATAAATAATAAAATAAAAAAATAATAAATAATAAAATTTAATGGGTATTTTCCTACAAGACCTTTAAACCCTTCCAGACTTACAGAAGCAGGTTAGATTCAAATTTCCAATCTCAACTTGTCTCAGAAGTTCTCACTGAAGGAAAATTTAAACATGATTAACTTCTCATTTTGTCACTCAGGAAAGGTACAACAGCAAAACAAACTTCTTAATTGCTTTAAACCCACAATATTTTCTGATTTGAAAATATAACTATTTTTCAGGTAGTGAAAATCTTCTAAGATACCATCTTGATAGATTTGCTGGATCTAACTTCTGAGGAGAACACTTCCTGGAATGTCAGCACCACTGACTAAATTGCAATTGTTTTCTTAGCCAGAATCCACAATATTTTTATTGATACTTCTATGCTGAGGATGAAAAGAATTCACATCCTGCATCTTTCCTCTGGTATTTAATCTTTATTTTGACTATATGTACAGCGCGATTGCTATAACATAAATACTGTCAGTTTGAAGGTCATGTTCTGAACTAATTTGTATTTGATGCTCTTAAAATTTATTCTTTATAAAACTTTTGAAAATTTGGTTTTGATAAATTTGCTGACATATGGATCTATATCTGAGATTTTCATTTATCGGAAATATTGACACAGAAACATATTTCCAGTTTGCCAAATCAGACAAAATTTCTTTTTTTCATTGAAGACCACAAGGTGGCATGTGAAACATAGAATAAACATACTTGAAAGTATACAGTAGAAAACTAGTATGCTGTTCTACCGGATGACCGTTACCTGAAAATTCAAACAGTTTTAAGAAGCAGTCTAAATTTTTTGTGGGGTTTTGTCTTTTTCGGTCCAAGCTCTTTACAATGGAAAAGGAATAAGGTGCACAAGGCTTTTATTAACAAGGAGGGACTATTCTTTCTAACATAAAAGTATATTAGGGTATTCTACCACAGACACTGGGTCTTGTTACCAACAGAGGTAAAATACAGAACAATCAGTGTAAACTTCAGAAAATTTCTTCCATGATTTCCATTCAACAGCTGTAGGAACCAGGCAGACGATCATGCATACAGCTGTGGTGTGTTAAAACTTCATTTTAATGAAAAATTCATTAAGAGTTTTTGTTAAACACTGAACTATATTTTAAAATGCATAAATACAACATCTGGTACTGTTGTGCTACACCATGGAAGGTCTGAGCCTCTTCACAATGATGTCTATTTGAGTGCAATGAAAAGTTATTCACTTATCTCACACACTTCTGAATTCAGCGGATTCAGCAGATGTCTTTGGAATGCTCAAAGGACACTAAAGTTGTGAGGATGTTAACTGTTAGGAGCTAGTCGTTGGGGTGTTTTCTTTTCATACGCTTTATCCAAGATCATAACATCACATTTTCACCATTGTCAATAGAGTATATCACATTGATGTGCCTAGTTTTCTGAATTGCTCTCCAGGGAAACAACTTCATTCTGTAGATCACTTCAAACACACTCCCAAACCCAAAATCTGCCTTTCTGCCCCATCTCAGCTACCATCTCAGCCTGTCTGTGCTATTTTCCCCTGTATGATGGTGAGCTGTGGTAACTCCAGTCCTGTTAAATCTTTATAGGCATTTCATACATTGGCCAAGTGTCGATAAGCTCATGGAAGACCCCCACAGAAAAGCTCCGTGTGCTCCAGCCTAGAGACTTGGGAAAGGGTCATGTTAATACCTACAGGCATTCAGACAACTTGAACCATAGCAGTGGTGTTTGGTATTCTATGTAAGTGGGCTGGTAAATGGGGGTCCTCATTGCCCAGAGAGGTTGTGGAGGCCCCATCCCTGGAAGTGTTTAAGGCCAGGTTGGATGAGGCTTTGGGCAACGTGGTCTAGTGGAGGGTGCCCCTGCCCATGGCAGGGGGGTTGGAACTAGATGATCTTTGAGGTCCCTTCCAACCCAAACCATTCTATGATTCTATGATTCTATTTGAGTGACAGATGTCATCTACCAGGACTTGTGCAAAGCATTTGACACTATCCTGCATGACATCCTTGTCTCTAAATTGGAGTGACATGGATTCGATGGATGGACCACTCAGTGGATAAGAATTGGTTGGATGGTCACACCGAAAGAGTTGTGGTCAATGGCTCAATGTCCAGGTGGAGATCAGTGATGAGTTGCATTCCTCAGGGGTCGGTAGTGGGACCAGCACTGTTTAACATCTTTGTCGGCAACATGGACAGCGGGATCGAGTGCACCCTCAGCAAGTCTGCCGATGACATCAAGCTGTATGGTGCAGTCAACACACTGGAGGGAAGGGATGCCATCCAGGGGGACCTTGACAGGCTTGGCAGGTGGGTCCTGCACGTGGGTCGGCACAATCCCAAGCACGACTATAGGCTGGGCGGAGAATGGATTCAGAGTAGCCCTGAGGAGAAGGACTTGGGAGTGTTGATTGATGAAAAGCTCAACATGAGCTGCCAGCCCAGAAAGCTAAGTGTCTCCTGGGCCACATAAAAAACAGTGTGACCAGCAGGTCAAGGGAAGTGATTCTCCCCCTCTACTCTACTCTTGTGAGACCCCACCTGGAGTACTGCATCCAGCTCTGGGGGCCCCAGTACAAGAGAGACATGGAGCTGTTGGAGCAAGTCCAGAGGAGGGCCACGAAGCTGATCAGAGGGCTGGAGCACCTCTCCTATGAGCACAGGCTGAGAGAGTTGGGATTGTTCAGCCTGGAGAAGAGAAGGCTCTGGGGAGACCTTACAGCAGCCTTTCAGTACCTGAAGGGGCCTACAGGAAAGCTGGTGAGGGAGTGTTTATCAGGGAGTGTAGTGACAGGACAAGGGGTAATGGGTTTAAGCTGAAGGAGGGTTGATTTAGATTAGATATTAGGAAGAAATTCTTTACTGTTAGAGTGGTGAGGTACTGGCACAGGTTGCCCAGAGAGGTTGTGGCAGCCCCATCCCTGGAAGTGTTCAAGGCCAGGTTGGATGGGGCTTTGGGCAATGTGGTCTAGTGGAGGGTGTCCCTGCCCATGGCAGGGGGGTTGGAACTACATTATCTTTGAGGTCCCTTCCAACTCAAACCATTCTATGATCCTATGATTTAATATCTGGTTTCTATATATATTGTTCATGAACATATTCCACCTTTTTTTTTTTTTCTAAGATCTTTTTCTGGAATTTACCCTCTCCCAAACTGTTACATTTGCGCCAAAAATATGCCTTACGTTATTCCCAGATGACACATGCTAATTACGTATACAAACAGGAAGACAGGGCCATGTGTTTATGCCTGAAAACCGAGGAAATGATTAACAGGGTTGATTCATTTTGGCTTACTATAAATTCCTCAAGACATAAGTACTGTTGCTAAAAGCCATAGACCTTCAGCAGAATAGTCATCAGGAATTACCTGTTCCTAAATGAACAAGTATTAATTGCACTTACTAGCAAAATGACTAAGGATTGGATTACCAGTGAATGGGGTTGAATGTTGTAGTCAACAAACATCAGGGAGGCTTTATTTGTGTCTTAAAAAAAAAAAAAAAAAAAAAAAAAAAGAGAGAAAGCCATAACCACTAGTTCTATACAAGAAAATGACATTTCATTACATCATTACATAAAGGAGTATCTATTGGCAATGGTTCAGAATCACAGAATTTGGGCAAGATTTGACCTCGTTCAAGTCCGAAGGGTTTCAAACCCGGAGCTGGAAACTGGGGCTGTTGCTTCTATTGAGAATTCAGTCTTGCACTGTACCAAGCGTGCTCAGTTCCTACAAGCCTTAGCTCCTTGTTTTACTTACAGATAGGCTGCATCTTAATTTGATTTCAAGGCACACAGGTGTTGTCAATTAAACACATCGATTCTTTACCCTTATTGAAGTACCCGCACAAACCGCAAAAAAAGCAATGCAAATGTTTAACATTTCCAGCCCCCACTTGACCACCTGGTTCTATGCATCCATTTGATCACCTAGACCTCTCCTTGCAGTCTTTTAGTAAAGCAACGAATGTTATCCTTTATGACTCTGTCATGACTGACAGCTTGACAGTTATTTGGAGAGAATTGTAGCTATTCAAGTTACAGGACAGAGCTCCAACAGATTATCTAATTCTGGGAACTGTAATTACAGACCTGAGAGATTTTTTGACACTCTAGGAGGTGCTTTGCATCAAATCTGCCACACTTGTATAACAGCTTAAATTTAAAAAGAGAAAAAAGGGGAGAAAATAAATTTTCTCTAATGCACTGCTGAAAGTAAATATATGACCTCACTCTCTGCTGAAATAATTTTGTGGGAAACACCAAGAACATCAGCATTTTAGACTGAAATAAAGGTTAAAACCTAGAAGTGGGGAGAAGGGAGAAGCTGAAGTATTTGAGGAAATAACCCAGGCTAAAATATGAGCATAGGCTGATCCTGAACATAGCAGACCACTGAGTGCCTTATACTACCTGTACTAGGAAATTCAGAGGTGTCAGGGAATGCTTCCAGGCCCTGGCCCTCGATCTTCTGCCAGAAGATTGTTCCATCAGAAGACTATTAGTATAATCTCCTTTGGCTCATGAGAAATACTACTCTCCTAAACAATCCCCATGCTTCAGGAGCTGGAGCCAGGAACTATTCTTAACAGGCGTTTCTGATGCAGATACTCTGGTTTGGATGGATGACAGTCATCCCATGCTAGCTGGCCTTGTTGCTAAGAAATGGCCCAGCACATGTTTAATTTATTGGCACGGATTCAGCACCAAGAGACCTGGGTTCCGTGTGGCCCCAGAAAATCCAAGACAGCACGTGTTGAGAAAGGTACAGAAAAGTACCACAGTGTTATTGTGCCCAAGCAGAATCCATCAAAATCTCCTTCTCTTTCTCTTCCTCCTTCTCTACCAAGCTTTTGCCCCTGCAGTGTTTCTACACAGAAAGCTTCACTGGCTTCATGCAAAGCAGGTGGCTAGGAAGAGAACTGGCATCATAAAATTGACCAAGTTCCACAAGCAAGAGGAGAAAAGAGGAAGCTCAGTGAAAATCGCAAATACACTTCAAAATGATTCAAGCACGGGGTGGTTCTGTTAAATTGCTAGTGCCGAAAGGAAATGTCATTTATCTTCAAGAGAACATCAGAGTTTATCCTGACATTATACTTATGACGTGTCATCACCACGTGGGCACCACCAGAGCTGTAGCACAAGATGGAAATAAAATCCCAGGTGACTCAGAAGCATTGTACTCCCAAGCGCTCCCTCCCTCCACACTGCTGGAAAAGTTCCGAGCAGCTCTGCCCTTGATTCAGTCAGCTGGGTAGTGTCGGCATGCTGCAATAGCTGGATGCAACAAGTACTTTCATGCAGAACTCTTAATGTAAAATTGTGTAAACAGTCATCTAAAACAATAGGTAATAATTTCCAAAAGAATTCAGATGTTCAGGAACGGCTCGGCTAGTGTGCGGCACATGCTAACAAGGAGGGGTTAATTAAGGCTGGTAGGAGACTACACGGCTGATTGCAAAGGGTGTTGGTTTCCTCCGTTGTAGCCCTCGCTATCAATAGATCTGAGCAAGCGTATCATTATATTGCCAGGGTGGCAGCAGGCAAAACAGGATCTCAGCCAGAATCTACACACCTGGCATGTTGTTTTGGAAAATATCAGGACTGGGAACAATTTCTCACTGGTTAGAACAAGCACAATTGAAGAGGTTACTACCAAATTCCTTCATTTCTGCTATGTAGATAGGACAAAATATTCAGACAAAATATTTTTTTTTTTAAAAAAGCTGTCATAAAATAAATGACCGTTCTCTTTTCTTTTAAAAGCTTGGAAAATCCACAAAAAAAGCAAGGACAAAGGCATTGTGATTACTGAATGAAAACTCATTTTCTAAAACAGGATACTTTATACAACTCTAAATATACAAATAAAATTCAGGGACTACCAAGAGTTAGGAGAAAAATAGTACTTTTTCCCCAAATGTTTTGGAATATTTAATACATAACAAGGTCTATCCTGTTTAAGTCCAACAGTAAAAATATAGTAAAGTTGTATGAGAGGTAACGGCTAAATATGTAAGATCATGTTCTTGTTGTCCCAAAAGTGGGATTGTTTACCCGGTAAAGTGGAAAATTCTACTTTATGGATATCATTCTGACTATTGACATGCTTTCATATTACTTCATATGATCATGTAAATAGTTTTATCTAAGTGATACAGATTAGTGTATTTAAGATTAGCACTTTCCTGTCCTCAGGTTAGTCATATCCAATAAATCTTGATAATGGATATTAAATGCTATATGTTCAAAGGAAATTATATTAGTGACCTGAATAAGTGTTCAATTAACTTTACAAGACATAACCACTTTTGCTATTTGATTTTAATCACCATTTGCTTTTTTACTACCTTGCTAAAAATACAGCAGCTTTCTACAATCCTCTCCAAATTTTATGGGCATGATAATAATTCCATTTTTCTGGGCCTGTCATTTTAAATTCTGCCATGAAAACAATCCTACTTGCAAAATACCTGTAAATATCACCAAAAAGAAGAAGAAGAAAAAAAAAAAAAAGTAGTCTAAAAAACCAAGGAAGGGCCCTGACAGAGCCAAAATAAGGCTGTATTGATGAGGCAGGACAGATGGTGACCATCACAGTCCTGGTGCCACTGTTTGGTGGGAGCTATGGGTAGCTGTCCTCTCTGAATATTGCATCACTTTGTATGGGAAGCACAGCATGAGAAGACAAGGCAGCTGAGGTGGGAGAGTATGATGCACGGGTAGATGTCTTCCCAGCTGTTTTCCAGATAGGTCACAGCTAGGTGACACATCCAGACTGAGATCCATCCTCGATCCCAACACACAGTCATAGCCTAAGTGTTGGATATAGTCCACTGGTTTTGATAGTCTTCTATTGAGATAGTCTAGCCATTGAGATCACAGAGGATCATTTAATTGGCATCTCTGGTTTCCAGTGTAATTCCAGCTACTTCATTAAACCCAGATGCATCTATAAAACAAGTGACCAAAAAGGGCAGGCGTGAGGCATACAGGCAGTATAAATCACACTTTCACAACTAAGAACAAACCAGGAGAAACTGCACTGAAAGGAAAGTATTTGAAACCATGACAAATTGAACCTGATTTATTTAGGGAGAAAATTACCCCTCTTGGGCTAGGATTAAATCAGTTTAAAATTGCATCATGAAACCATAGCTTCTTTAAATGTGAACGTATTGCCTTGACAACAAACAGATCTGTACAATTTTCTGTGCTGTTGTGGAAACACAGTCAGTCCAGTGAATTTTAAAAACAACACAACTGGATTTGGTGTTTAATGTTGACAAAAATGAAGACACTAAAATTCTTCTGGATGGAGGGACAAGATTGCAACAAATTACTTCAGAAAAATGAGTCTTTCTATTAGTAAAGACATGCATGTAGTGTGCATTTTTATGTACATATATATATATGTATATAAAGGGGTGCATACAAATCTGTGCATTGGAGGCCTGACTTTCAGATGGAAACAAACTGTATGACTTCCACAGATGCACAGAAAAAAAACCTCTTTCTGTATTTTGTATCCACTTCTCAACATCTGGTGAATACCTGTTTACAGCAGAAGTCTAAGAGCTCTTTCCAGCCAATGCTGCCCACAGGGAAGAATGTCAGAAAGCAAATATCACTTCAGTCTGGAAAATGTGTTTAATTTTAGTTGTTATTTTAGTTGATCTTTTATACAGAGATACAAGGCGTGAAAAGCATTTTACAAGTCTGTATCATCACGTACTGAACATACAGCTGCCCTCCTGGATTTTGCAAGTTGAAGACCAAGCTTCACACATCAACATAGCTGTCACACTTTCAAAACCAGTTTCGCCAAATACTACTTAAATTCAAGAAAGAGAATTACATTCCTCACAACACTAATCAAACCATGAGGAATATTACACACACAAAAAAAAATAGCCTCTTTGCTGTGGACCTTTGCTTATTTCATTATCAATGTAGACCTTCAGAAAATTCCCATGTGAAGGGAAGAGTCAGATCAAAGACTTCTTAACAAGAATGAAAAGGTCAATGTGGGAATTCTCACAAGTTAACAATTCAAAGAAGAAACAGAGAGGCAGCTGTTTATCTGCTACATGGTCTAAATACTGTTTCCATCATTCAGAAACAGTACTTAATAAAAGCTTTTGTTTTATCAAAAGCCTGATCTGCCTTAGGAAGCCCACATGAATAGGGATCTTGTCTCCAATCATAATGAAGGACTTTTAAACTTCTGAGTATGAAGAGTACTTTTTTATCCTTATGTCCATTAGATAACAAGCAATGTGAAAGGCACAGCTGGCTGTACCACCTGCTCCTTCAAATGTGGCAGCAGCAGTCAGAAACAGTGTAGACTTAATCAGGCCCCAAAAAAGTTTATTGCATAAATAACACATTATAAGGTGATTATCTGATATTCTACCAGTTCTATTTATTAGTATACTACGCATCTTCTCTGTTGTCAACTGCACATTTTCAAATTACAGTTTCATGGGTCTGCGCTTTGCTAAAGGCCTCTGCAATAACAAGCAAAGCTGTTTTGGCATGGCAGCAATGTGCCCTCGTGGCCAAGAAGGCCAATGGTATCCTGGGGTGCATTCAGAAAAGCGTGGCCAGCAGCTCGAGGGGGGTTATCCTCCCCCTCTACTCTGCCCTGGTGAGGCCACATCTGGAGTACTGTGACCAGTTCTGGGCTCCCCAGTTGAAGAAAGACAGGGAGCTACTGGAGAGAGTTCAGTGGAGGGCTACAAAGATGATTAAGGGGACTGGAGCATCTCTCTTATGAGGAAAGGCTGAGAGAGATGGGGCTGGAGAAGAGAAGACTGAGAGGGGATCTTATTAATGATTATAAATATCTAAAGGGTGGGTGTCAAGAGGATGGGGCCAGACTCTTCTCAATGGTGCCCAGTGACAGGACAAGGGGCAATGGGCACAAACTGGAACACAGGAAGTTCCACCTGAATATGAGGAAAAACTTCTTTACTCCTTTGCAGAGCACTGGAACAGGCTGCCCAGAGATGTGGAGTCTCCTTCTCTGGAGATATTCAAAACTCGCCTGGAAATGATCCTGTGCAACCTGCTCTAGCAGGCGGGTTGGACCAGATGATCTCCAGAGGTCCCTTCCAACCCCTACCATTCTGTTATTCTGTAACTGTTCTGAGGTGATCTGACAGCCAGCCTCAGGAACAGGAAGAAAACACAAACCTCCTTTTCCTCCCCAGTCCTGTGCTCAGGCTCTGGGACCTAGATTCTGCCTTTCTGGTTGTGTTGGGTTTGCATGGCAAGGTTTTGGTAGCAGGGGGGCTACAGGGGTGGCTTCTGTGAGAAGCTGCTAGAAGCTCCCCCTGTGTCTGATAGAGCCAATGCCAGCCGGCTCCAAGGCGGGCCCACTGCTGGCCAAGGCCAAGACAATCAGCGCCTCTCTGATAACATATTTAAGAAGAAGAAAAACACTTAGAGAGAGAGCTTTTGCAGCTGGAGAGAGGAGTGAGAAGATGTAAGAAACTCTGCAGACACCAAGGTCAGTGCAGAAGGAGGGGGAGGAGGTGCTCCAGGCACCGGAGCAGAGATCCCCCTGCAGCCCGTGGTGAAGACCATGGTGAAGCAGGCTGTTTCCCCTGCAGCCCATGGAGGAAGGATGAGGGGGTGTAGAGATTCCACCTGCAGCCCGCGGAAGACCCCACACCGGAGCAGGTGGAGGCACCTGAAGGAGGCTGCGACCCGTGGGAAGCCCACGCTGGAGCAAGTTCCTGGCCGGACCGGTGGACCCGTGCAGAGGGGAGCCCACACCAGGGCAGGTTTGCTGGCAGGACTTGTGACCCCACGGGGGACCCCACGCTGGAGCAGTTTGCTCCTGAAGGACTGTCTCCCGTGAGAGGGACTCCATGCTGGAGCAGGGGAACGATGAGAGGAGTCCTCCCCCTGAGGATGAAGAAGCGGCAGAAACACCGTGAGATGAACTGACCGTAACCCCCACTCCCCGTCCCCCTGTGCCGCTGAGGGGGGGAAGGTTGAAGCCAGGAGTGAAGTTGAGCCCGGGAAGATGGGAGGGGTGGGGGGAAGTGTTTTAAGAGTTGATTTTATTTTCTCATTCCTCTACTCTGTTTTGCCTAGTAATAAATTAGATGAATTCCCTCTCTAAGTTTGGTCTGTTTTGCTCGTGACGATAATTAGTGAGTGATCTCTCCCTGTCCTTATCTCGACCTACAAGCATTTCGTTATGCCTTTTCTCCCCTGTTTAGTGAATGAGGGGAGTGAGAGAGCGGCTCTGGTGGGCACCTGGCCTCCAGCCAGGGTCAACCCACCACACTGGTCCATATTCTTTCTTTATCCCAGGATTATTCAGATAGAAATAATCAAGTTAATTTATCCAGAAAAATCTAGCTGTTCACTGTTTTAGAACTTCCCACAGATTTAACTGTTCAACATGATTCCAGAAAACAGGGTGGAAAATGCCAGTGCTTTGATATGCTCAGGTTTCTTCTAGCGTTGTATCCCACCAACACCACCAGACAGGAACGCACAAATTAGCACTGGCACAAGCAGCTTTGCTACATGTTGTCTCCATCACCCTTCTCTTCCTGTAATGACCACACCTTTGGGAAGTCCATCACGTACTCTTCACAGGTGAGGGAGCTGCACTTCCTCTGTGAGTGAAGTCTGAGCTGCCTCTATGGTTGCATAAACAGCTAGATGGAGTTTTACAAGAAAATGCTTATTTTCTTAATCTTCAGCATACTGGAAGTATAAAAACTAATCAGAATTCACCATTTAATCTCTGATTATCCTTAAATCTGCCATTGATTTTTCCTGCAGGTCGCTTTGCACACATTACAAGAAGGGATCATGCTTACATTTACAGATACCAAAGGGATTTTAAGTAAAAATCAGAAACAATGAAAACAATAAAGTTTTGGGGTATTTTTAACATATGATGAACTGCTGAAACAAGTTAGGTTTTATACTGATTAATATAGTTATGAAAGTATTTCTCAAAAGTTGTTAAAAGTGATTAAAAAAATCAATTGCACATAAAGAGTACAATACAATATGTAATGAGTGTAATGCAAGTCTCTCATATATGAGGCTATGACCCAATTTACAGTTGGAAACAGAAAGTCAACAGCTATTGGTACATGGCTTTCCTGAACACCATTACAGCACTGATTTAAAGTCATGTAAATCAGTGTCATGTAAAAATCAGAACACCACATGTAATACTTCAATTGACATCACATCATAATTGAGTTTTACACCAGTTAACAGTTTCAACACAATCTCAAAAAATATTTTAAAGCCTTAATTTGCACTGAAATTACTTTGTATTTTAGCTGCAGTTTATGCTACATAACTTCAACAGTGAAACCTTAAGCCAGCTGTGATGCCACTTATGTAATTTGAGAGAATATCTTTTAATATACTAATGAAAAAAAAAGGGGTTTTCCAGAAGCAGTAATGGTTTACTCTAATTTTTCCCTCAAAATCCCCTCTTTGTCTTGGGAGGTCCAAGTCACCAATTTATGGTTTCGGAACTTCTGGTTTTGTGGGTCAACAAAACACACAGCTCACCACAGTGCCACAGTCACAGAACTTGGATCAAACTGAGCATTCCTCTTCCCATTCCACCATTACCACCAAGCTTGCCTTCAAAGTCTGACAAAGTTCCTAAAGACCCGTAGAAAGCAACAACTAACTACTTATTCCTGTTACTCATCCCATATTCTCCTACTATGATGAAAATGTCAATATTGCTTCCATTCAACTACCAGAAACCGGCCCAGTGTTTTCTTAGCGTGGTCCAAAACCCACTGACATCAACAGAAATGGATGGGCTCTTTAGACAATATATAACAGTACACTTTTTAATATATATATATAAAAAACAACATATAGCTCTACACTTTATAACAAAACAGTTAAATAAAAGATTATTGTAATACTTTTGGCACTGTCACCAATCTGCCACTTCTTACAATTATAGTAATTTTCCTGGTTTTTAAGTTAATATACTTCAAACTATAAATATTGCCATATGCTGTGTTGATTTCATGTATAAGATGCACAAATAATTTTTTGTACAGTATCTTAAAATTTTTAGTATAGTGACATTCATAATCTCTTAATGGGAAATACCGTAAATATGTATTTACACAGTGGTTTTGTAGTACTTGCTCAGGGTATATATCCATTTTCTTTAGGAAGCAAAATCTTTCTTATATATCAAAACTGAAATAGTATGACCAATAGTACTACTGACATGGTAAATACAGAGAGGGATACACATAAACAAATACCCAAAACCTGCATATTGCAAACATTGCATCAAAATTACACTTCTGGGAAACCACTTAGTGTGTCTGAAGGACCCAGGCTAAATGAAAACTGAAAACGCTGCAGCATTTGGAGAATATAAGTCATCCAAGATACAAGAAAACTGGAAAAACATAGCAAAGCTACCTAAAGTACTAGTACCTAGGTAGAACTCGAAAATAATTGCCATGCCTTAAAATTCATGCTGTGAAATATTGTACAATGTCACAGTATGAAAACTTAGCTCCTTTCCCTCATTCTCTGGTCCATATCCATTACTGGGAGAAAAGAGGAGAGGTGAAAAGCCACAGAGGTTTCGCCTAGGATCCATACACGTGGAAAGGCAAGGGATTTGCTTTATTTACCTCCATTTCATCTTGCAGAACTGTCACTCCTTGTGGAAAGCTACAGACTTCTAACTTTAAATTAAAGCATTTTGTTACCATTTGAGAACTTGACTTGGTGAACAGGCCTTGCAAAACCTTCCTGCGCAACCCTCGCATAAAGCTATCACAAACACATCAGCTGGTCAGGCAGCTTACTCTGAGCGGGGGCAAAGGTGAACTTGCACTTTCTGGCAATTTCGAAATTACCTTTTTGAAACGCTGCTATCCTGAAAAATCTTCCTAGCACAGGCACGGAGGAGACAACGGAGCGCCAGAGCTAACTCTCCTCTCGCTTCACCTGAGCAGTGCCCATACAAATGCACAAATCACAGCTCCAGAGGGCGGCGGGCTCGGCCCCGGCATCCCGCATCATTTTTCGGGAACAAAAATAAGACATCCCCCGCCCGCCTGCCAGATGGAGGGGGATGCTTCCCCCCCATCCCCGGCCCGAGGGACGCCTGCCGGCACCACGGCCCGGCTCTCCTGAAGGAAAAGGTCGCTGCCCGGGCACAGCTCTCCCGGGGAACCGCTGGGACCGGCACCGCGCTCCCCCGGCTCGCTCCCGGCTTCCTCCTCCCCGCAAGATTCATCGCGGCGGCTCCGCCTTCCCCGACCCGGGAACCCGCGGGAGGCTGTTTTCCGCGGGGAAGGGGAAGTCGCTCCTCCGTGAGGCTAAAGGAGGAGCGGGCTGCCGGCAGAGCGGAGAGGAGGCGGGTCCGGGACGTGGGGGGAAGAGGCGGGGAAGGAAGGCGACAGGAGCGGCAATCTGGGCTCCGCTGCGCCCGGCGGAGTGCGAGGATGAGCGGCGGGGAAGGCGGAGGCCGGGCAGGCGCCATCAGCTACGCCCTTCCCTCCATCCCTTCCAACAAACTCCCGGACTTGCGTTTTATCAGCCGTGGCGCTTACGGTACCGTGTCCGCCGCCCGTCACGCTGACTGGAGGGTCCCTGTGGCCCTCAAATGCCTGCAGGGGCCGCTGCTAGACAGGTAACCGGGCGTGAGGAGGGGGGCTGCCGGGATGGGGCATCGCGGAGGGGGCGGCCGGGGGGGGGGGGGGCGATGGAGGCGGCGCGGCTGCCGGGTGAGGGGGGGACCCCCTCACCCGGCAGCCGCGCCGCCTCCATCGCCCCCCCCCCCCCGGCCGCCCCCCGTGGGGAAGGACTGAACTGAACCCGCTTTTCCCCTAAACAAGGAAGAGGGGTCCCACGCTGCCGTATTGCCCGGGACGGTCCTTGAGTGCGTCCCGTCGGTGGGTAAAGCGGCCACGGGTGGTGGAATCCGCGTTCTGCCGGGCGTGGGTCGAGCTGCCACGGGGGTGATGCCGGCGTGGGTTTCTCGGGTTCGTGGGTCACAGACCAGGTGTCTTGGTAGGCAGCGCTGCTTTAAATCCAAAAGCAAAGGGAATCCCACGAACAGTGATTCAGCTGGTGCCATGAGAAAGCACGTAGCAGCCCCGGAGCTTCCTAGCTTTCGGTTATTGAAAATGGGTGGTTTCAGTCCCAGCGTGTGAGACGCCAAGCAGGTTGTCTCTTTGGAAAGTCTTTTCTTCTGCATTGTGCACCTTGGTTCCTCCTCAAGGTGGGATTTGCACAGTTCGGCTTCTTTCTGGGTCTGTTGGTTGCTAACCATTTTGCTGAAGTATCAGCAGGATATTAAAATACAGTGATTACTATAGATTTGTTCTTTACAGAAAGAGACAGAATATAAGGAATATATTATTGTATCCACCAGAGATTGCTTCTAGCTCCTAGAAGGAGCTTCTCTGAGACAATGTACGATTGATTTTACTTTTCCCCTCAGATCTCGCAGTACCGAGAAAAGCAAATTTAATATAATAGGCTTGTAGGCCCCCGGGTACAACGAATATTTTCCATTAGCTCTTCAACTCGTAGCAATCGTGTTTCCCGTTTTCCTGGGGCCCTAGTGATAGCATGTTTATTACAGGAGCTGTCACTCCATGTCAGGGGGCAGCAGGTAATAATTTTTCGTCCATCTCTGCCTCATTCGCTCCCTATAGTGCCTATTTTTTTATCATATCAATGCAAATTTGCCTTATCTTAGGCTGTCTGAAGCCTGCCTGACTGTAAACCTGCCTCTTGTGTCTTATATAGGTGTCTTTAATCTTTACTGCCTCAGGTTTCTTTGATCTAGTATCAGGCATTTAGGCAGAATAGCTTTACTGAAAATAACAAGGCTTCTAGTCTCGTGACCCAATATGCTAAAATATAAGATAAGTTGTTTTAATATATCTCACCTCTTATTCCCCAGGTGTGTGTACACAGGCTTTATCTCTGAAATCTTGCCAGAATGAAATGGAACCTCAGTCATGTTTTTAAACAGGAATATTGAGTTCTCTGATAAGTTTATTGTTGCAGGGTTTTTTTTCCTTTAATTTACATGTCTGCTTAAATCCCTGTTAATCAGAACTACAATGTTTATCCTCCAAACTCGGTTGGGAGAAAACAACAAATATTATTTTTAGCCTTGCAAGAATTTAGATTAGTGTGACACCTAACCTGTGAACTCATGATGAAAAGGGCAACTGAGGCAATTGAAATAATTCAGCCACCTACCATATATCATGCAAAGCTTGGAAATGCTATCAGAAGACTGAAAGCTGTAAGAAATCTGTTATACCCGAGTCTCTGCAGCACATGATTTGTCAGTTGTATAGTAGGCAACATAAAATGCCATCCTGTAAACGCTGTGAAGGAAAGGAAAGAGCTCATGGTGCAGTGAATTCCCCAAACAGAAAGCCTGTGCTGTGTATCCTAGAACTTGGTGTGTGATCAGCCAAAGAGCAAAGCCAGTTGGGAAGCTATTGTGGGCTTGTACTAATTTAGGCATTACTCAATGCCCTTCTGGTATGGAGCAGACAAAGGTGAAGTGACTTAGAGACACAGGAATAGACCTTGATATGTTGCAACTCTTTTCCCAGCTACAGCTGAATCCCATGCAGATGTGCCTCGCAGCCTGGGAAAACCCCTAGCTCTCTCAAACCTAGTATTTTCTGGAGACAGGGAGGAAGGGAGGGAGTTGTGTCTTTTGTACCATGCTTTTCTTGAAGGTTGCCTTTTTACTTTGATCATTTCCTAGAGTTTTCTACAATAAAAAACTTTTTCCATCACATAGATAAGTACCAACAATCGCCCTTAATTTCATGTCCATCTAAATTTGAAGGTTTTCTGTTGTAAAAGCAGCAGGCTTTAGTCCAGGCTTCCCCTTTTCCCCATAAGCTCTGACAACCTTTTCTTTGTGAGGGCTAGATCTACATCAATGGGTCCAGATGCAAGCCAGCTCTCACCTGGGAGCTGTATAGCCACATTAACACAGCGCTGTGCTGAGCAATTCATGATGGGCATAGCCCTGGCTTGTACGCAGCCGTGACCCAGCACAGCTATATGGCTTCTGAATCAGACTGGCTCACATCCAAAGGATCAGTCTTAGATGTGCTGTAAAAGTCCTGTATTTGGATATCCTAGCTGTGTACTTGTACCTGTACCAGCCTGTGCTGGTATAAAATCTAAATCTTTTTTTCTTAGAATTATTCTTCATGGTCCAAGTATCCTCACTGTCGACAAACCCTTATTTTTCAAGAACATTGGAGATATAAGGCATACCAATTAGTTTATAATTTTTAAGCATGGAAGCATACTCAATCTTAAAAAAAACTTGAGCTTCTCGAATCCCCATGCTGCAAGGTCTGAATTTGTAAAGATGCATCAAATTCATGTTTATGCAGAGGTTTGAGAGAGCATTCACACAGACAAATTCAGGCATCCAAACATCATGATGCTGGTACCTTCTTGCTTCCTGTGCAATCGGGAAATGTTCTTTCCAGAGGGTGATTCAAAGCAGGGGCCCAATTTGAAGGAACAATTTATGTGAAAAAACATAGTTAGTTGTTCCTTTTCCTTCAGAAACTGAATCATAGAATCATTTAGGTTGGAAAAGACCTTTAAGATCATCAAGTCCAACTATTAACCTAGCACTGCCAAGTCCACCACTAAACCATGTCCCTAAGCACCACATCTACATGGCTTTTAAATACCTCCAGGGATGGTGATGCCACCACTTCCCTGGGCAGCCTGTTCCAGTGCTTGACAACCCTTTTGGTGAAGAAATTTTTCCTAATATCCAATCGAAACCTCCCCTGGTACAACTTGAGGCCATTTCCTCTTCTCCTATTGCTTGTCACTTGGGACAAGAGACCAACACCCCCCTGGCTACAACCTCCTTTCAGGTAGTTGTAGAGGGCGATCAGGTCTCCCCTCAGCCTCCTTTTCTCCAGGCTGAACAGCCCCAGTTCCCTCAGCCGCTCCTCATTAGACTTGTTCTCTAGACCCTTCACCAGCTTCGTTGCTCTTACCCATATTATTTTAGCGCACATCAATGTCCGCTAAATTTAAATGGTTGGAGAATCGTGAGTATTAGAATCGCCACACTGTAGGAGATTAATATTGAGCCTCAGTGAAAACTCGGGCTTTGAAGACAGGCAGTAAAATAGGACAAATGTAGCTGGTTATTACCATTATGGTTACACAGGATGGTGAAAGTTGGACTTCTGACTGTATCATTTTTTACTGGAAACATGGATGAAATGTGTGATGGAAATAGAGAGATTTGTGTGGTAAAACAAAACTGGGGAAGCTATCTTGTATTTGCAGGTTCTGATTTGTCTTACAGTATCTTGTTATGAAAACAGTGTAGTAGGAAACAAATGGTGCAAGGTGATGGTACTGCATATAAGTACATAATTTTTTAAAAGACAGTATCATCAACCCAACATTTGCTTTGAGTTTCCTAGTATTGGTGTGGTAATGTTTTTTGTTTGTTTGTTTTTGTTTTCTTTAAGTGATAGAAACCACCTTCTAAAAGAAGCAGAGATATTACACAAAGCCAGGTTCAGTTACATTCTGCCAATTTTGGGAATTTGCAATGAGCCTGAATTTCTGGGGATAGTAACAGAATACATGACAAATGGGTCATTAAACCAGCTTTTACATGGGGTAAGTGTACTTACAGTCTTTAGATACAATCCCTGGTTGTTTCAAATAGATTGTGATTTCCATACTTAAGAGAAGTAGTATAGTAAAGTGTATTATTAATAATATTTCAAATTAAAAGACAGTCATTATCACTAGTAGGTTTTGGTGCTCAGTTAAACTTTCTGTATCCCTGAAAGGCAACCAAATTGAGCAGACTTTAGTTTTATTACACTTTTACCTTTAATGTCGTGACCTATAACTGGCTTCATGTTGAATTACTATATACAGTTTCTGTTGTTCTCTAATTAGAAGCTGAAATACTTATCCTTACTTCAGCCTGGGTTTCAGAATTCTTGCCAATGTAAATATCACGCAAAGATGAGGGTTTTTTTCCTGAATTTGAATCTTTATAAAAATATTGAAGATTTTGACTTTAGTTTATAGGAGTCAAATATCATTTATCTAAACAGATATGGATATTTCTACCAGATCTTACTCTCAGGAGTAAGTTCTGTGCTGAACTCTCAGCTGCTCCCATTAGTTTGGTTTGAGCACCCAGTGGTGCTACTGTAAAGCTACTGCAGTTGTGTCTCAACAGCACTGCAATCTCTTCTGTACCTTTAATCCATACATATCTCGTGCCTTAGAGAGCTCAGCCGTGTGTTTTTCATAAAAGCATTAGTGTCAATGTAACTTTTAAGATTTCAGTTGAGTTTTACTGCCTTTTTCTTGGTGTATTAATATTTACAAAGGTAGTATTTTGTGCTTAGCTTCACCACAGCTTTTTTTTCCTCCCCCAATATCAGCTGAAGATATGATTCTTGCCTTCCTTTCTGTAGTACTCATAATCTCTGGGTTGCAAGTTTCATACAGGAGTTCATCTGTAAATCATATTTCCATATGAATGAGTAATGTAGTAAATGTCCTACATCATGTATAGCAATCATGAACTATTACGTGAATGCTAGGGAATGGAAACATAACACTGCATGATTAACATTTATATACTTGTTTTAACAGCTAACTAGTCTTAATGCTCAGTTACAATTTTTTAAAGAGTTCATATAATATATGTTTTAAAAGATTACTGCTTGTCCAAGTCACTTTCTTCTTATTATAAAAGACTTTGTGTTGTGCTGTTAGAGCAGAGCAGAGGATTATATTCTGGTTTTGTGGTTTTATCTTGGCAGAAAGATGTATATCCTGACATTTCCTGGTGCCTGAGATTCCGTATTCTGTATGAAATTGCTTTGGGAGTAAACTATTTGCATAACATGAATCCTCCGTTGCTGCACCATGACTTGAAAACCCAGAATATTTTGCTGGATGATGAGTTTCATGTCAAGGTAAAGTTATTGAATTCTTTTGTTCTTCAGTGTAAAAGAAATCTACCAGATGTGAGTTACCCTAGGTTTGCTTTGTTACAGCGCTGGATGCACGGGGGACAGCTCCACCAAACGTGCATCCAGGTGATTACCAACACACAGGTTATATAGAATCAAAATATACATATTCATTATTTTTCCAAGAAAAGGCAGTCTTATGATAATAATTTCTTAGAATCCATTTCCGTAGTCTCCTCCCCGTCATGCACGCTCAGTGATTTGAGTCAGTGGTCCTCAAGGGTCTCTGGTGGTCATCAGTGGTCTCTCACCCGTGTCCGCTGGATGACCCTCTTCTTCCAGGCATGCGCAGTATCCTCGCTGTGGATGCACCTGTTCGTGCACCTGTCCATAACAACTTACTTCATAAGATTCATATTCCCGGCCCTGTTGTCCGGTTGGGTAGGGACTGTACAAGGAACGTAGCAGCATTGTACATTGCCATGGTCAGTTAGCTTCATTACCTATTACCTTGGTTACAAACTCCTTTCCCACGACTATAGGCTTTGAAACAGTTCTAGGCCTTAAGCAGCTTTCTGGTTAACATAAGTTTTCTTATAGCTAAGTTTCTATATTTTCTACATTCAGCATCCAGAGTAAGCAAAAGTGTTTTAATTATTGTAGAGGAGGAAGAGTGAGGATGTGACCATACAGAGGGGATGTTATTGTATGCCAGATGTTTTCTTCTATCCTTGCAGACAGAATTTTTGAGTTTTTCTTTTGAAAACTGCTCTGTTCAAGTGTGGATTTGATCCATCTGAAAAGACCAGAAAAGCCAGAACTCGGGCTATTTCAGCTATAGCAGTAGCTGATACTCAGTACCAGTGACACTCTCGTATGGCAACCTTCCAAGGGTAGCTATGTCTGGCCCATTCTGAGAAGAAAATAGAAAGTGTTCCTGTCCAAGATGCTCAGACAAGTTAGTTCTGGAGGATAGTAGGTCAAATTCAAATGTTAAAACCCCATTTGATATTTCTCATGCAATAAGTGCCTATGTGTTCTGTTAGTGTAGCATAAGAACACGTAAAACGTAACTGCAAAATCTGAACATGTCGGAAGATGGCTTTTGTGAAGCAAGCATACATAGAGAAGTAACAGAAGTTTAAAACTTTAATTCTACCTTTTAAAATATCACTGTCATGATGTGAAAAAGAGACTAGAAGTACTTCTAACAAAATGGTTAGGTGCTTCCATAATTGCAAGAGTTGGGGTTTTTTTCTGTAACAGATCCTCTGTTTTTAAAATTTATAGAATATACTGTTCAAGTAAATGAGAAGTAAGAGATACTTTGCCCTTAATTTATACTTGAATGGCAAATGCTTCAGTTGTTACCATGAGATGAATCTTTTTCTCAATCCTCTGAGCAAAGATCAACAGGCCCAGTGCTGATATCTTCTTTCTCCATTGCAAAGACATTTTTCTTGGCAGCAAGGTGCCTTCTGCTCACACCCTCAGCAGATGATACCTCCTCCCACCCACTTGTGCTGATATTGCCATCTCTTGAGCTTCCTGATAAACCTGACTGGGGAACTGGTCCAAGTAATTTTAAAATTTTTTTATCCACTCTTTTTTGAATCCCTAACAGCATTGATGTGGTCTAGTGCTCTGCCTGACCACATCTAAACAGTTGCTTTGCTGGAGCGATTGCCGGGAAGAGGTTAACTCTTGCATACCTGCCCTGCCTCCTGTAAGGAGTGTCTGGAAGGTTGTCCTTAGGGGCTTTAAGTGGGTTTTCTGGGGGTAAAACAAGAATCTCTAAATTAGAACAGCTGGCAGGAAATGCACAGAAGGTTATCAGGCATACCAAATAGAAGAAGTATTGCATATGTATAAAAGTAACACCATTCATTGAGTGCTTCCGGCTGTCCCAGATCTACTGAATGAGCAAGATAACGCAACCAGTTACAGTGAGGAAGGCTTGATGAGAGTGAGTTGTAGAGGAAAAAAAGGTTATTTTTCACTGTAGATTTCGACTGTATGCTCTCCAGAAAGCTTATCTCTGTTATCTCAGTTGCCACAGTGGTTGCACAGGCATCTTTGTTGAAAAAGTTTTTTCTCTTATGCAAATACTGAACAAGTGCAGGGCTCATAGCTACTGCTTATCTTTCTCCCTTGTATGCCAGGCACTCTGCAGCTCAGCCAGCAAGCTTATTCTGCTGGCTGTTTGTCTCCCTACCTGTAACCTAGTCTGACATCTTGCTCGCTGGCTCGTGGATGTCTGGGAACGTAAACTGAAGTCAATTAAATTCTTTATGACAAGGTCCCAGTGTGCACAGTAAACAAAATATTCAGCAACCTTTTGCAGCACAGAATCTCAGAATATCAAATTTATTAATTCAAGATTAATATCTCATAGTTTTAGAGGTGAGGTGGAGTGCCCTAAAATTTTTCTGAGAGCGCAACTGTCTCAGGATATCTGCAAGCTAAGTTACGTAGACCTATTAGGATTTATACTCAATCTGTGCTTTCTTCACAACCAGGGAGCTAGAAGTACTCAGTGGGTTTTTGTTTGCTTTTTTTAACCAAAGAAAGTGATTTTCTTCATACAGGACAGACTCCCATAGCAGATTCTCCAGCCGTAGAGTATATGAGTCCTTTAAAAGAACAACAAGATAGGGCAGTGCTATAGGGATAGCATGAGTCATGATCTGGGAACGCTTTCTGACCTGGAGCCGGTGTTTCCTGTTGCTAGGACAAACACGTACTTTTTGTGTGTCAGGTTAAGGACTTTTAGTTATCCGTTCTTTCGGGCATATTTCAGCAATTTCTCGCAACGGTCAGCAGATAAATCCAGTTTTTCTGCTCAGAACAACTGATTTGTCCTTTCCAGATTGCAGATTTTGGCATGTCAAAATGGCGTGTTATATCCATGTCGCAATCACGAAGTGAAACCTCTTTGCCAGAAGGAGGGACGATTATCTACATGCCACCTGAAGATTACAATCCCAGTCAGAAAACCCGTGCGAGTGTAAAACACGATATCTACAGGTAACTCACGTTGTTCTAAAGTGGGCTTTGCAATCTGAATTCAGATTTGATTTACTGAACTTAGACTTTAACATGTTTTCAGCAATTTTATTCTTTTCAGAAGTGTTGTAAGTGTATAAGCAAAATGAATGAGGGAAAATAGAATTGAGTGGTAGCTGGATTTGATCACCTGTTTCTTTAGGAAACACTGTGACAAGCGTAGTGCTCCAGAAATTAAGCTAGAACTACAGAAACAGAGGAGACTGGTTTCTATAAACGAACATACACATAGAGACAGTGTAGGGAGGGGAAGAGCTGTTCATGCCATTATCTCAATGCACATGCCCTTGTAATTTGTGCACATCAATTAACATAATTTGCAGAATGTAGTCCGGGGAAAGAATAAAATATATTTTTGGAAAAGGGTTAGGAAAAAACAGGGTAATGGGGTTGAAGGAGGTATTTAGAGACATCTCCTTAAGGAATAACTTACGAGTGTTCAGGTAGATTTGCGTCAGTCAGTTCCAAGTAGTAGAAGTAATGGAATAGGAAGTAGTAGAGTGGTGGCGACCCATATAACAAAACAGCAATTGCTCTTAGGATATTAGAGTTACAATTAGCTAATCTGAAAAGGCTTGGAGAGCTCAAAGCTTACTCGAATGACTGTGGAGGGAATTGTCATGTGTAAATGGAGATGAGGAGGCATGAAGAGGCATATCACTGTGACAAAGTCCACCTCTCTCTTGCACTTTACCACCTCTACCTTCAGCTATCTTTGACAGGGTTATATATTGGTGAGAGATGAATCAGTCTCAGAGGGTCTTACTGACTTCCAGGGAGACTACTGCTTCTCTTAATTATCCCTTACCTTTACGGGGCACACAAAGTTCCTTGACATTCCTGTCCAAAGAATAGAGATGGTAACATACCTGCTTTCCTCACTATTTGATGAGAAAATCTGGACTAGGAAGACATTGAAAAGGAATAATGGTATATAATGGGGGAAGAAGTAGCAGCGTGACATTACCTCCTCTGGCTTCTTCTTTTAGAGGATTTGAAAGTGTGGCTGGTGGCTTAATGAGTGAGTGGAGATGAGGAAGACAAATGTGTGTTAGAAAGACAAAAGGGAAAAAAAAAGGTGCGCAGAGGAATAACAACAAAATGGGAGAAAATAAGAGAGAAAAGATCAGTAGAAGAGCTTAGAAAACTGATAAATTAGGAAGGAAAGAGATTATTTGAGAAGAGAGAAAAAAATCCAAGACAACATCGTAAAGAGGGATGGCAGTTCAAGGAAGGAAGACATGAAGGCAGAGAGACAGTGAAGGAAATAACCACCAGAAAGGTCACACAGGAAGATCAGTGCTTAGGATCAGATAGAGATACTATGAAGCAGAAATAAGAAAGGAAAACATGAATAGTGTAAAGGGCAATCAGCAGGAAGTGGTATGCTGCAGCGTTGTAGAATTGCGAAAATAATCTTTAATTGTAGAGAGATTCCAAACTGAATGAAAGGCTGGATGTCTGATTAATTGACCACAGCAGATACAGCTGAATGTTGTTGAGATATTGAAGCTGATTTGCGAGGAAAGATCTTTCTTAAAGAAACAGATTGTTTAAACAACAGTTAAGCTGCATTAACTTTTACAAAAGGAACAATTTGCCATGCCAAAAAAAATCAGCCTGCATGAGTTTCTCAGGAATGCATCAAAAGCCGGCTTTCTAACAGGGAGGGCTGCTTTTATTAAAAGTTGCTTGAATAAATTTTATCATTGATGAATGTTAAAATGTGAACAGAATAAGTAGTTAGAAAACCTCCATTTATATGATTGATTTTAAGCATCAGTTATTTCATTCTTACTTAATTTTTTTTGATTCTTCCTAATTGGTAGCTGTTAGATGATATGACGCTTAGAGGCAGTTAAATGTAATCTGTATGCAAAATTCATTACTACTTAGTGATGTAGGAAAATACTATCTTTGTGTACAGTTATTTGAGTAGTTGAGCAAACATTTATTCTAGTAAGTGTAATTCTTTAGAAAAAAAATAATTCTTTGCATAGTTTCATTTTTATTGCTTCAGTGGAAACTGGATATCAATTTTTTTGAAGTAACAATTTAAAAATTTTTCAATACATTTTTAAATTGATTTACTGGAAAAATAAAGGAGTAGAGGTAAGTTTACAAAAATACATTTAACATTGGAAATTAGGTTCTTAAGCAGTGAAATATTTTTGCTCTCTTATTTTAGCTTTAGAACTACTACATTTATTCCTCTTACCAAATTCCTATTCTTATATAGGAAAACCAGATTTGGGGTTTTTACATTATTTTATTTTGTTTTATTTTGGTTTGGTTTATTTTGTTTTGGTTTTTGTTTTATTTTATTTTATTTTCTTCAACTGCATTGATTATTTTTTATAAATGAAGTCAATGCTTCATTTAAATGAAATAATCTATTCTAATTTAAATTACAAACTTGTTTAAAGTTGGGTTTTTTGGGGTTTTTTAATATATCCTGATGATTGAAGACAGTGACTAGTCTACTAAAGACGAAGCAGATTTGTATTCATCGAGGCACTTCCCATTCATGTTGATGTGAATGGAAAAAAATTTCACCGGTTTGAGTAAGCACATGTGCGTTCAGTTTGCTGGCTATAGTTCAGGGTGGTCATCTGAGAGTCTCTTTTGTAAAGTGAATCTTGCATGTAAAAGTGACATCTGTCCCTATAGAGAAGATCGCATATGTTGAAAGTATGTATGTCTGGGGAAGAAGCTGGAGCGTGCTTCCCAAATGCAGGTCCCTATCTTACCTGACTCTGACTTTGTGTTGGGATAGAGGTGTGGGTGAATGCCATCCTCCCTGCTAGTACCCTGCTTCCCAGGGGAGATGCCACAGTATTGCAGTTAGGGCTCTGGGGCTCACTTTAATTTACATACTGAGATTTAAACTACATGTATTTAATTCACAACATACTAGTAGAGCAGAGCTAATACAGATTTGGAACAGGAGTTTATAAGCCATGTACCTTCTCCGTACTTAATATTATTAGCTAATTCTAGTTGAAGTCACTTGTTAAAATTCCTGCTAGTTTTTATATATTCAGGTCATCATTGTAGTTTGCTATAGTCAGTCCCGTGTGTGCATGCAGGGTCGTTCTAGCAAAATGTTCTTAAAATGTAAAGCTGAGCACATTGTGTTATTAAGTGTTGGTAATCTAAAATAACGTCTTCTGTACTTTTTATACTTTAAACAGTTATGCAATTATTATGTGGGAAGTGATGTCAAGGAAGCAGCCATTTGAAGGTAAGGCCATGTCTTCCTTTAATGAATTTTCCCAGCTTTACTTAAAGACTAAACCTGAAAACCTGAGACCTGGGTACCTGGGGATTTCATTTTAGGGGTTACTTATTAATGATTCAACTTGTAAGCTTGTTCAGCAGCACTTTGAGTTACTTTTCAAATTAGACTCTTTTTCTATATTGTTTTTTTAAATTACAGTGTTATTTGATAAATTAAAAATACATTTAAGAAAAAAAAGAAACATAACCTTATTTTGGTGAACTATAAATACTGTGTCTGCAAACTAAATTATTCCTCCTATAGTAAGCTATTTATATTGCATATATTTCTAATGAATGCACGATGTCTATTTTGACAGAAGTTATAAACCCCTTGCAGATAATGTATAGTGTGTCACAAGGACAGCGGCTAGACTTAAGTGAAGAAAGTTTATCAATGGACATTCCTCACCGAGTGCTCATCATAAGATTGATAGGAAGTGGATGGGCACAAAACCCAGATGAAAGACCATCGTTCTTAAGTGAGTTTACCTTGTGTAATGAGAAAAGATTTTTAAATTGCCAGATTTCTGTTGAACACGGTACTTACAGAGCAAGGTTATAGTCGCAAAAGGGAAACGGTAAAGATGTCAAGAGATACATGTGCTCAGTCTTGTTGCATGTGATGAGGTGCTTGTCTGCTTCCACCATGTCTGTAACCCAGCTTTTATGAATGGAACTACCTGTGTGCCATAAAACCAAGTTGTTAGTTGGAGTCTTTTGCATTTGCCCTCTCTAATTTACCTGTAAAAAAGCAGCATGTTTTGTTTAACTACATGCACTTGGGGTTTTTTTGTTTGTTGTTGAAAGGAACTGGGGTTTTTTAAAGAAGTGGGGGGAAGTGAAGTATATAATGAGTACTGTGGGATTTATTAGCAAGCTGGCAAACACACCAACAAATCATTGCACATCAGATAAGCTATAGTGACATCACCTTGTGTTTGCATCTCAGTGTAAATCTTTTTCACTGAGACTTTGACTGTTCCACCTCCCACTTCGAGCAGGAACGGGTTAAACCCACACGCTTACTTTTCTCTTCCCGTCTTTCCTTTGTTCAGCTTTTTGTCCACAAGACCAAATGTAGGTACTTTCAGCCTTTTTTACCGCTGATTACGGAATTTAGAGCTTAAGACTGAAGTGTGAGCTTGTAGAGATTAGAGTGGCATAGTGTGAACTGGAAAAGTTTTGGTTTGGTTTTTGCCAGCCCGTGTTTGTCGCGCTTAACCGACATACTTGGTGTATGTTGAGTCCAAATGTATCCCCCATAACAATTTCTCCTTCAAATGCTTAATTTTGTGGTGATTTTTGGCTCTCGATTGGCCATTGCGTGAAGGTAATTCCATCAAAATTGGCAGAAAGCGATTGCCTGTTTTCGAACGTGAAATTTGCTCTTGCGAGTGTTGCTGTGGTCACATATGTCAGTGTGGTGAAGCAAACAGCGGTTCCTGCCGCTGCCTCGCTGTGCATGTTTAATTTGCGTGTGCTTTAAAAACTTCCTCCCTACACCTTCAGAAAACGTGATCCTAATTCTGTAGGGAAAGCTGAATCACCCTGGAGAGGCAAAAATGTTGAATAAAAGAGTTACTGAAAGTATTCAAATGTAGAACAGTACAAAGAGGTGTGGCTTAAACAATTCTATGTTTTAAGTTCCTCACTGGTTAGGTTGAGGATGCAATGACTCAAGCCTGAAATACTAGGGTTTTTTAGTTGGTTCTGGTAGATTTTGGTTTTAGGGGGTTTTGAGGTGTTTTTTTTAATGTTATGAGTAGAGAGGTCAGCAATCTTAATGTTTCATTTGTAGCTTTGGTGAACAGAAATTTGTTTATTATTTTGAAAAACTTTATATGCATACTTCCTTTGAGCTGGAAAGTGTAAAAAAAAATGGTGTTCAGATAGCTTAGAAAGAAATGTTCATAACTTCATTTTTTTTGCATCAGTTTGGCAGAGGACAAAATGGGGACACATCCAAATACATACAGCATCTTCATGCTGAGTTTACAGTCCAAAATGAATTACCTGGCCTTTTTTGAGACATTGTTATTTTTGCATTAAGAACATTTTGAAATGTCAGGTTACTTTGGCATGAGTCTGGTTTGTATTATTATAAATTGTGGATTTATTTTTCTTTTTTCCAAGCAAGGAAATATATCTAGAATATTTTTTTAAATCAAACAGAATAGACACATCATGATATTTCCTTATGTATTCTTGTTTTCCTGTGTCAGTTAACCAAAACAAAATAGTAATCAAAGTCTGTGGTCACACTGAAGGGATAATTACCTGGGATATGTACTGAAGTGTGAGCTAACTTGGGTTCTGTTATTAGTGCCGTGTTTGTAGTAAGATGGTCTTTGAAGAAAACATGCATTGCTTTTTCCCCTACTTTACTATCATAAAAAGAAAGAGGAAATTGCAAAACTGTTGCAAAATTAAGGGAAGTAAAGCTCGCGTATTGGGAAATTTTGCAATTACCGTAGCTCAGGGGGGGAAACCAAAACACCCAAACCCTCTTTTTATTAAATAAATTTTAAATAGAAGAGCTTGGTTAACCTATCTCTTCCCCTTATAAAGGAGGGATAAAGACTACTTATCACCATGTTTCTGCATTTACTTGGAATGTGTACATACAATTTAATTATAATCAACAAAAATTATCAGTCCTAGTATTTCAGTGTGGAAAATGGAGTGCCAAACCTGCAAAACTGTTTTAGGTGATGCGAGAAAATAAGAATCCCAGAATCGAATGTATGTCTTGAAGATGCTAGGGGAAAAAAGTTAATATGGGAGAACTGTAGTAAAATTATAGTAAAAAATAAAAAATATGTTAATAAGGATGTAGTGTGACAGATTGCTAGTATGGTAAATGGATTTTGCCAAATGGGTGGAGTCCATAGAAATGCAGTAGAATTGTGATGTGCCATCATCCTTTCCTGAGGTTTTGTTGTACTTGGGCACAGTTTCAAAGAGATATTTTTATAATACAGTCATCTCAAAATTTGAAATTCTTAGTTTTGTAAACTTTTCAGCACTGGAAAGCAAGGGAACATAGCACAGGTTATCACTTGCTTATTGGATTGTCGTGTGTCTCCTCCCCGTGTGAGCAGATGATTTTAGCTTCTCTGACTTGCTGCCTTTGGTGAGCGCGTGGACACTTTCATTTGGACTCACGGGATGTGACAGGTCAGTGCCTTGACTGTCACCATCTTCTCTGGCCCTGCCGCACAGCACCTATTCTGGATTTTGCTGTGGTGGGGAGCTGTTTGTTTAATTTTTTTTTTTCATATAAATCTCTAACACCTCTGCTGGAGTGGGAAGACAGTGACACACTCTGAGGTGGCCAGATGAGGACAGGGTTTGGTTTTGGTGATGCAAAACTGTTGCGTTTGTAACAGGTGAAAGTGAGAAACTTCTGTGCAGCAGTGTATGTAGTTTGATATGTATCAATAGACAAATTACTTTCTACATGTAAGAAAGTAGCTTTAGCAAAATGAAAGCTTAATTTCCACCTTAAATCCTTCAGCAAAAGTACTCTTTTTTTTGTTCAGAATGCTTAATAGACCTTGAGCCAGTCCTGCGAACGTTTGATGAAATAGCTATGCTGGAAGCAGTAATTCTGTTAAAGAGATCAAAGGTAAGTGGCTTTTTTTACAGTCATGAGTTGGTCAAATAACTTGGTAACTTTTGCTTGCTAAAAGAAATGTAATCTCCTTTGTCATTTATCTAATCTTGTATCTGGCTGAAGTATGTGTTTTACAGAGCTGTCATCTTGTCTTCTAGCAGAAATTTAGTATAGGTAAATATTTCTCTTCCAGTCACTATATGAATCACGATGTATTTACAAGAGTGGAAAGAAAGCAGGTGTGGAGCAGATATCTCTAAATATACCTCTGAATCCCCAAGAGGTAAATATTTTACATATTGCACTTGGTGTGTCGGCATCATTAAAGAACCTGAGAGCTTTAAAGGGGGGTTAACTTCGTAAGGGGGAATTGTTCTGCAGTTTACTTTCCTATGCAGTCAGGAATGCTGTAAAATGCATTAGTTGAGCCGGGGTGTAACAAATGCATAGCCGTATAGGTGAAGATAGTAAAGGGTGGGTAAGCAGTAATAAGAAGAGCATGTTTGGCATGGCCTCTGTCGTCTAAGTGTGGGAAAGCCAGTCGCTCAAGGAGGAATGGAGCACACAATGTCTGCAACTTGTATGAGACTCTCTTCTGCTCCCTTACACCTCTACAGAGCTTGCTTATATGGGGTCATATAGATTTGCTTTTATATTTTGATTCTTAATGCTGCTTCTTTTGGTTCTTACTAGTAATTAAACTTCTATACAAAATTGCTGTCAGCTTTGGAAAACCACAAGTATTAGGATTTCATAGATTTCTTCTGTTTTTACTGTATTTTAGCTGTGCTGTCTATTGAGCCATTAGATAGTAGGGAAAAGACAGTGATGGGAAAGTACTCTGTAAATCATTGCAACTTTGTATTTATTTAATGTGCATTTTCATTCTACAACTGGAATAATTTCAGGAAGCATATTCTGGCTCCATACAATGCGATGCACTTCCCCTTCGGAGCATCTCTCCAGATACATCAAGACTCAAGTCTGTTCCCAAGTGTAATATCCTTTCATCAGGTAGAGATACTAGTGACTTTGTATAAATTTAAATTGCCATCACAGCTTTACACTCCCACTGTAACATTGCATTTGCACAGTAGATAGTTGGATGTCTGTTTATGTCAGAAAAGAGACGTGTTTTGTAAACTTAGTGCTCTGGGTAGAAAACTAGAGTATTTTAACTCTGATTTTCTGTACCTGTCACAAGAAACCCCCACAGCTCACAGCTTCAGTTTTCCTGTTCAGGGTTGTGAGTGCAGAGACAGCATTTACTTGTCCCTTCAGACTCTTGGCAGTTTGGTTAATCATTTGTGAACTACTTCTACAGATAAAAAAGCTAAACATTTTGAGGCACTCCTAAAGCTGAGCAAACTGTAAGTTTCTAATGCAGCCCAATCTCTCACTCGTTTTTGATTCAACAAATAAAATGGCTTTAATAAATAGATTGCCTTGCAAAAGTATCTGCACAGACCTTTTGTAGCTGTCACCTTTTCTGAATAAAAATTGGCAAGATTCCTAGACAAAACTCAATTTTGAGATTTTGCTGACATCAGAAACCAGAAAAATGTGATGGGACTCAGGTGAAATAGCAATACACTGTGAAACTAAAACTGCACTTCAGTTCCCTCCCTTGAAAAAATGCAAGCATATATTTCAAAAGAATGGAGCATCCTTTGGCTTTGCAGGGACCAGTGTTATGAAGGCAGACAAGATGAGATTGACTTCACTGCCATGAAGGAGGGAATCAAAAAGTGTGCTGAGGTGCTGCACAATTGTAGGTATTCTGGTAGAGGTAGGAGGGCACAGACAGTTTCTTTTTCAGCTTCTGTTTGAACACATCCACAATTCTGGGGTTGTACTCAGTGTACTGGAAAGATATAAATACAGCAGGAATTCCAGGGAAAATAAATTACGGGAGGCTTAAGGTATTTGAGTTACAGGGGAAAACAGCAGCAAGGAAGTGTAGTATAGTTTGTCTGTACCTCTACCCAAGAATTTATCTATACACATAGTATGAAAATCTTAAAGGTGAAAAGTAACTTGTGGTTACCAAGCTTAATAGGAATGTTGTGATGAATTTTAGAAAATGGAGCATTAGATTGAACATGAGCATGGACTGTAAGGTAATGATAAATGTCAGCCCTTCTTGCTGGTGGTTCCTGTTAAAAATTGTCATATCTGCTTGTGGAGGTCATTGATGAGATTGTGGTGGTACTATTCATCTGATTGATCAGTTGGTGGTCCTTTACAGAGTCACTGCTTAGACTTTGTTGTACATATGTATAGATACTGTAAAGTCTATGAAAATAGTGTCTACAAAACCTTACTACAGCATAAGTGCTTGTTATTACTTTGCCAATATCTGCACCAGGTAGTTTTATAATGGCAAGCAAGACTGACATTCTTCTTACTTTGCCTAAATGAGATGCAACTGTTTCAGGTGAAACTCTGTTCCCAGGTAGCTGTTGGCAAGAGATGAGTCTGGCATGGCACCAAGGCAGAAGTTAATGACTATAGATTTTAGTTGAGTCATTTTTTCCACCAGTACAATTAGAAGACTTTTTCAGAAACTTGCTCCTTCAGAGTTAGGAACTGTCTTCTAACTTTCTATCTCTCTAATTTTTCTTCCCTAGCCAGTTTATACACACACTTGTTTATGGGCATTGCTTTAAGCTTAAATAGCTCTTTTCCCTCTTTTCCCATTTCATTTCTGAAATAAAGAGTAATCCTTTAATACACTTTGTTTTGCTAGACAAGCAGGATACATTCTTTTGAAGTCCATTTGTAAAATAAGCTTCTTCATTCTCCTGGTATCCTACTAGTCCTCCCTGTGCATGTTCTAACTTAAGTCATTGAACTAAGGCTACCAGACATCTGTACTTAGTATTTAAACAGAAGTGTGACAAGTGTTTTCTTTCTGAAATAAGAACTTTACTTAATATACCTTAGAATTTTATTTTTTATTTCTCACAAGATTCTTTGTTATAGAATAATCTACCTAGGTTGCTTGTTTTTTTCCTCATCTCAATTCCAAATCACTAGCACCAGCTGGAAACAGAAAGTCTAGATCTTGTGTTTTGTGCTACCAAATTTCCATTGCTATTACTCCAATCTTCTAGGTCAATTAGGTTATTTCTGAGTAACCTGAGTCAACCTGTTCTTTCTGAATAACACCTGCAAATTTCATTAGCATGTTTCTATTTGTTATGCTATAGTCACTGGTGAAGTACAATCCCAGTAGTTTTCTCTCTAATGCTATTAAAGATCTGTGTGTGCCTAGAGATCTATAACAATCTATCCCAGTAGAGCTGTTTAAAATCCTTTTCTAAAATGATCTTTCACTCACACCAGTTATCTCCTAATCCTTTCTCATTCATGCAGTAGATAACATCTGCTGCTTCACTCTATATAGCTCTGCCCAGCTTACTTTCTCTCTCTTTAATGAAATGAAATACTAGTTACTATGAGTTATAGTCCACCATTCTTTAAATAATGAGACTGTAATTTCTTTCACATTTTTCTATTCCTGCTCCTTGTACTGGTAGCCATCTTCCACAGCTCAACACTCTGATCTAGGAATACACCTTCAAATACCCCCATTGGATGGGTATCTATAAATCCTGAGCTGAGGGGCTACCTGTTCTTATTGTGTCACTAGATGCTCATTTGAATTCTTACATCTGCATCTCTGGTTCTTAGTTAACATCTGTGAAGCTCTTTATCAAATGACATTGTGAAAGTCTGTAATGAAAACTGTATACAGAATTAGGCATATGCCTTGTAGTTGGCTCTCATCAGCTATTTGTCAGCTCTTCTTTCAGTCATTCCTACTGCTGTTTTCATATCCATCATCTTTTTCTGCCATAAAAAATCCTAAAAATAGAAACTATTAAGCTTTCCACATGATAAAAACCCTTTTTTCCCCTTTCTTGCAAACATTTACATGAAGCTTTCTTGAAGTCATATGCTCTCTTGACAGACTACCAAAAGCTTCCATTGGCTTCCCACCAAATGCCACTGTTGGTCTTCATGTTCTTTCCCTCCACCTGAATCTTTTTTTCAATCTTTCCACCTTTGTTATGCTGCCAAACTTCATCAAAATAACTTAGCCAGCTTTCATACTGACTCCATGGTACCTCTCCAAACACTTGAAGGAGTTATTTTGTTCTTCCAGTCCCTACAAAAATTTTCTTTTGAACAGAGATTTTTTTAAAGTTCACATCTACTGAATTTATTCTTTCAATGTTATTTTAAAATAAAACAAGACCCCCAAACCCGTGGTCAAGCCTTGGTAAAAGCTAAGGGACACAAAGGTACTCAGAACCTAAGTGTAAGGAATAATGTATTTGAAGTGAATTTCGGTTGTTTATGACTTGTTTTATGGAATTACTCTAAATAGTCTCTGATGGCTGTATTTTATTTGAACATAGAAGTAATACAGCTTGTTCTTTTTTCTTCTTTTTTTTTTTTTTTAAGATGGAAATTCTGGAGGTCTACACTCTCTCAGCACTCAGAGCACGGATGAAAATATCTCTGTAACTCAGAGTGCCAAACTTCTTGTGCATCCATACAGTTATTTCCCCTCATCTGACAAGAGTATTTCAGATGCCTCAAATTCTGCATCATGTATGCTGCGGTCATCACCAGTTCCTTCAGGTACAGCAAACACTTATTTAATTCCCAGACCCACAATAAGTGTCTTAAATATCAAATATGTATGTGTATGAAATGGAAACTGGAAGTGGTGTTCATCTGTAAAATGAAACCAAAGCATTCTACAAATTAAGAGTGCAAGTAATTCTACCCTTGTAGCCTTATATGACAAAGTAAGTAAAACCAATGTAAAATGTGACCTAGTACATGTACCTGTAGCTCCTTCTTTCTCTCCTTTTAAGCAAAGTTGATTCCTGCTGCCTTGGGTGGTCTTTATCCCATTCCCTTTGCTCATGTAATTTCTCCTTTCTACTACTGCTGTAGCAGTGCCACAGTCCAGCAGAACAGGTATAAAAGCTAGCTCGAGCTTATTTCATCTCATTGCCTGTCACTTCTCCCCGCTTTTTAGGCTTGTCAATCTTCCTCTTAGTAACAGCGGGGCAAAGAGAAGCCGCAGCTGTCAGCATCTCACCTTTAATGATCTTCTGTGTTAGTTGAGAGCCCACTTCATGACATTCCCATGCATCAAAATACTTTTAAAAGTGTGCTTCCTAAAAAATAACAAAAAGAAATTTTAATGAATAATGAATTATTCAGAGATTTTTTTTTTTTTATGGGCCACACAATGACATGCAGCTTTATAAAGATCTGCTGCATCATCCCCTTTCTGGAAATATGAGAATCTGCACCGTTTCACTGTGAATCCTCAGCTTCAGGAAAATATGCAGGAAACTACAGGGATGTTTTAAGTAAACGTCAATAAAAATCCCACTGCAAAGTGAAGTTACCACCTCTCTCTTTTCAGTACCAGGTCCGACTGAACACTGAGGTTGCCCACAGAAGCTGTAGAAGTCCCATCAATTGGAGGTTCTCAAAATTCAGCTGGACAAGGCCCTGAGCAACCTGAGTTATCCCTGAAGTTGCCCCAGCTTTGAGCAGGCCATTAGACCAGATGTGACCTCCTTGAGGGTTCCTTCCAACCTAAATTAGTCTGTGATTCAGATAAAAGAAATACTCTAACCACCAAATTTGACAAATTGGAACATTTTAAATGTGGAATACAATAATGAAATGTAAAAGCATCTTTACTAGTCTAGTGTATTTCTGACCAAAAATAAGTTTTAAACAGCTCCTTCTCAGCTTGTTCTTTGTTCTGTGGCACTATTTATTGAGAGACAGTTACAATACTAATTTTTTTTTTTTTTTTAATCCTCTCCAATCTCAGATTTTGTTTTGGAAACCATACAACAGAATGTAGCTCATCAATGGATCCAAAGTAAAAGAGAAGAAATTATTGATCAGATGACTGAAGCATGTTTGAATCAGTCACTGGATGCTCTTCTATCAAGATTTTTACTCATGAAAGAAGACTATGAACTTATAAGCACCAAACCTACAAGGACATCAAAAGTCCGACAACTGCTTGATACCTCAGATAGCCAAGGAGAGGAATTTGCCAGAATTATAATACAAAAGTTGAAAGATAACAAACAGCTAGGACTTCAACCTTATCCAGACATTGTATCTAATTCTCTAAGACTGCATCTTTAAATTTATTCTGTCTATATGAAACCATGTGAATATTTCTTACAACATGATTCTTGTTTCTATATAGTAGTTTTATATATGTATTGCTTTGTCTTTCTTATGCCTTTGTAGAGTCTCAGAAATGACACTGAGTTCATCTAGACTGCATTTGGTGAGTTACCAATTAATCAGTTGGAGTGCAGTCATAAAGTCAAACACCTGACACTTGTTGACTCAATTCATAAAGTATTTTGTTTATATGTGACAAAGAAAAAACATTAAATGGTCCCTGTTTTACATATTTTCTGTTTATACCTATCCTTTCATTTCACCTCACAGCATCGAGACAACCCATCTCAGCTTGGAGTATTGGTTTTTCTCCCTCCATCTGGTCTTTCCCGTAGAGGAAGAAAAAGATCTAGGTGCTCTATTTCGGGGCTTGCATGCTGAGTGTATAATAATTTTTTTTTTTCAGGCATACTCCTCCTGAGAAACTGGAGAAGAGTGGTAGGTGGGAGGAAGTTTACATTGCATTTTTACAGGTTTTTTATTGTATTTTGTTTTGGTTTTTCCATTTTGTTGCCAGGGCGAGCGCTTCAGACCACTACGTACAAAGAATGTCAGTCCAAAGAGGAGTCTGAGGACATTGTGCTAATCTTCTTTGTTCTGCTGAGAACTGATACATTAGAAAGGGTGCAACTATAGCCTTCTACATTATTTGGTTACACCTGCTTAAACTCCTGTTGAAATCCTAGTACGATGAGATCGACACACAGCTTATACAAGGCAACCCTCAGTTAATACCTCTTTTACATTTCCTTAGTTAATGCCTCCCTTACCTTTGTCATCTGCCATACATACTTGTCATCTCATGTTGCTGGATCAAGCTTTTAATTCAATCTTATTTTTAGTATTTACATGATGAGCAGTAGTTTGAGTCTGTACAAAGATCAAGCGTGCCTTGCCCTGCCAGGCTGGAAGTGATGTGCATGGATCTCTCCTGCCATGAACTGCCTTTAACCTCCTCCAGACAACATCTCCGCTGTCCTTTTTTGTGTGAAAGGTGGTGCTAACGTGTTGAGGCACAAATGGGGCCACCTGAGAGGAAAAGGTATGTTGTATTATTTTCATCTTATTTTGGAAAGCCTTAGTGACTTTACCTAGGTGGCTTCAAAACTAATAAAAAATTTACTGGTTTTAATTTGTCAGAACACAATACAGGCAAACGCCTTTTACAAGCATTAATAAATAATTCCAAATTCCACTAACACTATCTAAAATTTGGGAAAATCCAAATTTCACATACAAGAAAGCTGAAATCTACCAAAACTGCCATATGAAAAAGAGCAGTAAAATGAGAAATCCTAAGTATGGAGATGTGAGATCTGCCACATTTCAACAATTCAAGCCTCAATGTGGGCATTACTAGTTGCCAACACCTTAGTTTTTTCAGTATCTGTCTTAACTTATTTTGTGAACTGAATCACAAGAATAGAATGTATAATTTATTGGATAGAAAAGGAGTTTTTAAAGTTTTTTGAAGTTTATGGCACAAACCAGGAATTTGCATTTTATCCTGCTTCTTTCTGAAGGGTGTAAAATTCAAACAAGATAGCTGAGACCAGGACAATGGTGCAATGAATGGTTGTGCTTTCTGTAGAGCGGACTTGAAGATGTCTAGCAGGGACAGGCTCTGAGGAAAGCTGCCAGCCTTGCCAGTGGAAGTTTGGTACCAGAACTGTGTGTTTCACCGCATGTCACATTTTAAGCCACACTTGTTCATTGTTCGTAGTGCCTAAAGAAAGATTTGTTGTCATGCAAGGTAGCAAAATAGCATTTCTTAGATGTGTGTCCAAAATTCATCATGTATTAAGAGCTTTCCTGAATTTTGGTTTTAGTAACTGGAAGTACAGAGGCTTCTTTAGAGGTATCTTTTTACAAGCTGATATGTTGTTCTTGTAGTAGGGTCTGCATGAGTTGCAAACTTTGTAATCTTTTTTTTTTTTTTTTAAATTATGTGTAAGAAGGTAAAAGCAGTCCTGCTATGTGTAAAAAGCCTTGGCCTGCCAGGTGGCATCTGATGTCTCATGTCTGGGGGTCAGCACCTTCTTCCTATTCCCCGACTCATTGAAAGCAACTTCTGCCTTAGAGCAAACAGAACTTGAGGACAGCGCTGTGCACAGCAGATGATGACAGCTGTACAGCCTGGCAGACTGATCTAAATTTGTGGTTTGTGCTGTTGATCCTTCTCGGTGCTGCTGCTGCTGCACCTTTGCACTCGCTTGCCTCTGACATGTCCTGCAGCCTGCCAGTGTGCCTGCTGCAGCTTTTCTGCTAGTGCCCCGTGAGCTGCTCTTCTCCAGAAGCCATGTGGATGGGTGCAGGAGCCCTGGGGAACGAGTGGACAGATCCCAAAGCCATTCCAGGTGCTGCCAAGGCAACTGTGGTAGTTGCCCACCCACCAGTCTCTTCATGCAGGAGAGGAAATATTGGACGTAAAAGGTGAGAACCCATTGGTAGGACACCTCGCTGAGGGAAAAGAGTGTCCTGCTGCTTTCTGAAGTCGCCCTGCTGACTCTTGCTTGTCAGTAGGCAACTAACTTGGGGTCAGTTAATAATAATAATGATAAATCCGGCCTACAGAGTCACATTCAGGAATGGTGCTGTCATGCTGCTGCAATCACTGTGGGCTGCCCCTCTTTGTGTGCCATAACCCAGAGGTGGCACAGCTGCAGGAAAAGTAATTTTCTACCCCCAGTCCTGAATACACATGCATCCGTAAGGCCATGAGTGTTGTTCTAGCCAAAGCCCAGCCCACCAAGGAAACCCCGAGGCCATTCAATAGAAGAACTCAGTCCTATCTTCCTCGTCTTTCCTTGGCGCCTGAGCTTCCCTCCGTGAGGGAGTAAAATCCAGAAACCTGCCCTCTCCAACATGTTAGGCATGCACTGATTTCCTCAAGAGTGAAATGGAGGAGGGGGCAGCCACACTCGGGACTTGAGGGATACGGAAGAAGGGGTAAGGAGAAAGCTCTGGGGTAGGCATGGGGAAAGGGAGGTGGAGGCTGTGAGCATGATCCACACAGGGTGTGTGAAGGGTGTGTGAAGGTGACAGACATATGAGCCAATTATGTCAAAGTTCCCACTTCTGTTTAACTCCAGTGCTATGAAAGAGGAACAGAGTTTCTGTGCAACTGGAACACTCAGCACAGATTTTAACTGTGGCTGCAAGTCCAGGGCCGGTGAGGACAGTCAGGCACAGTCATGCAGTTCATGTACAACTTCTCTGTCAGGAAGCCCAAGTCTGGGGTGTCTGCTACGGTCATGCCAGATCGGTGGATGTGGCAGGTGGGACCCTGCTCTGTGAGAGAAAGGGTTGCAAGTGCTCGAGAAGACTACCATTTGAAAAGCTGGTTGGTTTCCCCCACACACCTTCCAATACTCAACAGTATTTTGTGCACTCCTCGCTTCTTCATAGCAATTCCTAACAGACTTCTCAGCTTTTTCACTCCAAGGAGGAATGCTGCTGATATTTCAGAGCACTGTTGTTGCTGACAATGAAAGCTTTTCTCTTAATTGTAACAGCTCATTGAGAGCCCTTTAAAATGTATGTGTAAAAACTTCTTTTTACATGTACATGGGGAAATGCCCTTGTTATGATTAGATTTCATATGCCATTTTAGCACCTACTGTAAGGCTCTGATAATGAGTAAATGTTGCAAACACCCATCTTGACACGGGCAGGGACAGGCTGATGACGAGGGAGTGTTGACCAAGAACGGAGCCTGCAGAGGCAGGATACCATCTTGTGAGCCCACCCCTCTATTCCTGAAACACGCAAAGACCGTCTGCGTCCTGTGTGCGCGTGTGCCTGTGACAGATCACCACTCACTTGGTCAGCCATGAAGGTGGGGAGGAACAGTGAGACCCCCACAACCCACCGACTCATTTCTAGAACGTTTCTGAACATTTCTGAGCACATACTGCGCCTGCTCAGTGATGACAGACCCCCGCCTATGAGGCGGGCACATCGGGTTATAAAAAGGGACAACATAAGTTTTCAGCGCGTGCCCACCACCTGATGACTACAACTATAAGCAGAGAACATCGCTGGATCCAAGGGTGGTGATATCTTTTCTCTTTTCCTCTCTCTCTCTCTCTCTCATTCTTTCTCTCATTCTTTCTCTCTTTTCCTCTCCACCACTCTCTTTGTCTCTAACTTCACTTTCAGCGAATTAGGGTAATATCGTTACAAGTTTTGCTAAGCCATTATCTTTTATAGTTCTGCTAAGTTTTAAGTGTTGCTATAACTTTTGCCAAGCCTCTATCTTTTGTAGGTCTGCTGAGTTTTAAGTAAATTTGTGATTTGTTTGAACCTCTAGAGTAATTGTCATTACTCCTGATTACCACGCAGAGAATTAAAAAGTTAACCTCGCCCTAACCCACCTAAGTGGGATGGGACACCTAGTCACTTAGTACTGGCTAATCCTTGTGTTCTGCTCCCATATCTTGAGTTAACATGGTTGTAGAGGTTCCTTGATGCGGTCGGTGCGCTGTGCTCTGTCCTGTGTCAACTTCATAGGAAGTAAGTAAAGATCTGATTTTACTGAGACAACACAAACAGTGGCATTTGTTTGTCATTCAGACTCTTGCAGCTAACAGCAGAGGGTGTTGGGCAGTATTTTTTCAGTCGGGGTTAATGGTAAGTGCATCTGTTGCAGACAAGGACTGAGGGAGCCTGTGCTGGCCGAGCGCTAAGGTGCAGAGGGCAGAGGTAAGGAACAGGAGGAAGCAGAGGACTTGGCAGAGGTGTAGCTCAACTGTCTGATGCATCCAGGCAGTGGTATGAATGAAGAGGGCTCTGGAAATAATTGAAGTACTCTTGTTTCCAGTGCAGAGTATGAAAAGCCTTCCTGAGCAGTAATGGAAGTGTAGGCAAGAAACCAGAAAGTGTCACAGGCTTATTCAGGCAAGTGCACCTCGTTTTGCTGTTCCATAAGCAAATGCGTGTATGTGTAGCTACCACACACAGAAGAATCGCTATGAGCAGTAGGTTGGCACAGGAGAATCCTCACTGCAGAAGTGCTAGTCAAATTCTCCAAGACTGCAAAAGTGAGTGAGAAAAATATGTTATAAAGGAAGTCATATTCACTTCACGTTATCCATCCCGCTTACTTAAAATGCAAGTAAGTGTAAAAGGAACTAGATTTTGTATTCACAGAAGAAATGCTCAAGAAAGAAATGTTTTTCATGCACACTGCATGCTTTATGATTTATGTGCTCCTACTGTAAATTTGTGGGAAATGTCAAGTAGGGCGTAGCCATCAGACCAATAGCAATATGGGAAGCATTAATGAAGAAAACTTTTTGTTTCGTGTTCCAACATGCAGCCTCTACAGAATTAAAGCAAAGAGCTGAAGCTGGCTTAGGAAGGGGGATATATGAACAATATAAAGGTGCTCTACAGCTCTAAGGAGGGCAAATGTCTGACTGACAGAGTCTCTCAGCATAGCATACAATCAAGAAAACAGTTTGGTGCCCCAAATCAGAAACAGGACAAATTCAAGTTCAAATTTCAGAGTGAAAGTCATGATGCATTCTTGAAAAATATGTATTTTGGGGTTTAGGCTATAGTTTTTTAACACTGTCCTGACAAAAGAAAAAGATTTTAAGACAGCAGAGGCCCTGATTAAAGAACGTGGTGCTCAGCCTCTCTGTTCTCCCAGCAGAGAACAACATCCCTGCAAAACAATTCTGTTGCCAGAATGTTTCTTGATATATTATAATATACGTAACCACAGATTCGCAGGCAGCTGGAATTGTGCAATTTTTTCAGGCAGGCTTAGAGAGCTCTTAGGGATAAATAACTGTCCTTCATAGATAAAAATAAAGCAACTTGGAAGCTGTTTATTCAAAATACTTGTCACATACCTGCTTTGAATAGTGTTTTAAAAAAGCACAGCCATTTCTGTGTAAACATTAACTGCAGATCTGTCTCAATCTATCACAGAAAGCACGTTTTTACAAGATGTTACTTTAAATGGAAGAAATAGGAGGAGCACTGACTTACCATGGAAAGATTTGGGTTGGTTTTATTATTGCTTTAAGTCACGGTGGGTTGCAGTGTGGAACGTACAACATGATGCAACTCTCCTGCTTGTTTTCCAGTTGGATTACTGAGGCTGATTGGAGGGATATCTGTGATTGAATTCAATTATTTCACTTTCCTGTCTGGATTAGTCGCCCATTCTGATGCAATCCTGTTTTCTGGTGCCTCAACTCAGTCCAGTGCCTTAAGACTCTTGACCTGCTGGATCAGCTCCTTCCAGATGCCCTTTGACAAGTGAGTACAAATTTTAGCCTTACTATTGGCCTTGTTGTTCATGGAAAACAAAAATTCCAGGTTAGTGCTCTTTCACTCATTAACTTTTTGCTCTGCCCAGAAGACTTTATTTTCTGGATGTTTACTTGTTTTGATAGATGTTGTGCTGTATACCACACTGGCCCTTGTTTGCCAAAACTCCTTCATAAAGAGGGTGACATACTGTTTCAGCAGACAGAGCTGAATACACTGGGTAAGTGATTTCTTTCTTTGCTTATTTTTTTCTTAGATTTTTTAAAAGCTTATTTAATTAATATAAGATCTTAACAACAGAGCAGCCTGTTTTGTGTGCCATGCATCATGTCAGAAATTATTAGAAAAGCCACATGTATATAATTGTCTGGTTAAGAAAAATAACAGAGTTGATAAATATTTAATAATGAGTACATTAAATTTAAAAGAAAATATAGCAAAAAAGTAAACAGATAAACATGATGTTGTTTGAAATTAAATAATACCTGTGTTTTTCAGTTAACTACCACTCTTTTCTAGTCTCACTCTGAAAACCTTTCTGTTTTGGCAAGTCATGCCACGAGAATAAACATATTCTTTGTATACAGTGTTAGTAAAAAGTCTCATTGTGGCTTTCTAAATTAACAAGAAGGAATTAGACTGCATTAGTTTCACCTTAACATCTGTTAAAGTGTTGTTCTTGGTTTCAGTGACACATGGACAAAGGATTTTTTTTTTTCCCCACCTTCCTTTTGTCTTATTTCTATCACGACTTTCTGAGGAATAGAGAGCAGCTGATACTTAAGCTGCCTGCTTTTGCCTGCTAATGACCTCAGTTGACGTTGTTTGGAGAAACCACATTCCAGGAGAGTCTGGGATCTTCTTTCTTGAAAGCGCTCATTGATTTTAATATTCATGCTACCGTAATAAAAATAGCAGCTAAAGGCAAGGCTAAACCGAGAGTGAGAGAAGAGACTATTCATATTAGTGTTAACTTACCCGTCCTGGTGAAACAGACGTATGCTCATATAGAGCAGCAGCTAGGGAGTCACTATTCAATTACAGTAGCCTTTCTGCTAAAGAAAACAAGCATATCACAAACCCTCTGGTAAGCCGCTATCTTCTCTTTTTAATACCTTTCATAGATTTGGACTACAGTAGCTTCTTTCTCAAATATCCTCTGTGATTTGCTTCGGGGTGGGAATGGAGTGCTGAGGGTGGAGCAAGTCTGTCCTATGGGAAAACCAGCCTCTGACCACAGTAACGTGACTGGAGCTTGCGAAGCATTAATTTACTGAATATTTTTATAAACATAAAATTTAAAAAGCAAAAGGAAATCTGCTCGTTTCCTACTGGGTGGGATATGTTTTATTCAGAGGAGATCAAAGTGGATTTGTTGTTGTTGTTGTTTGGTTTTTTAATTATTATTGCTAAGAGTGTTTTATGCTGTTCCTTCATAACGCATAATCTTGTTTTGTTTGCCTGATCTCCTGTCACACTGGAAAATGTTCAACAGTATAATCTGCCATGAATACTCCCCTTAAGACCTGTTGATGCTTATGCTGAGCAACACTGTTTTGAAGTTTGATCCTCACATTTTAGTTATGTTGAAAACTGCTGGCTCATCTGATTTCATGTCAGTAGCTATTAATATAAATATATATGGCTGTTGGGTTGGTTTTTTTTTTTTTTTTTTTTGTCAGTCTGCTACACGCAGGGAAAAAACACCCAGAGTTACGTGGAGAAAATAAGAGATTACTCATGACTTTTAAATAAACATTCTATAGATATATTGATTTCTAATACAAACGTAATTAAAAAAGGCTAGATTTTGGTTCTAAATGTCATCCTTAATGTCATTCATTTTCTAACTGAAACTAGAAAATATTGGGGGTTTATCCACTTTATTGCCTGGCTTGACTTTGCTATGTTCATTGATGGCATAGCAGACTTTCATTATTGAGAAATTATGTGGCAGTAGACAACAATCACCTAAAGAAAAGGCCATGAAATTATCTGAAATAATGTTAAGGAGCAAATTTGATGTCCAGCATGTTCCAAAATCGTTGATAGGATATGACTTTCTAAATGCCCTCAGTTTTTAAGGGAATCTGCTGAACAGAGTAATATTTGGTCTCTAAGAAGGATCCTCTGATTTATTTACTAGTATTTCTTGAATTAAAAGCTGAGAATTTCAAAATTTCCTAACAAATAGAGGCAGCTCAGTCCCTCTGGAAGTCTATATGAGCAGTTCATAAAATGTCACACTTCCATAACCCCTGACCAAGCCTTGCTTAATTATTTGGCAAAGGTTAATTACCTCCTCAAGAAGGAAGCAATCACTCATGAGGCTGTAAATCCCTGAAGGATGGGAAGTGTCTGAGAAAATCCGGCCCTGCCAAACCAGTCCTGCACTAATTTATGGAAGAACTGTCTTTAATTTCAACTTTGGTTTTCAACTATCAAGCTGTCCCTTCCTCCTTCACTCTTTTGTATGACTTCTGGCAGTGGCTTGACCGAAAAATGAGCAATTGAGAATTAGCTGTATATGATGTTATCGTTTTCCTTCTTATCAGGTGTCGGTCTACAAGTTCCTTTCTGTTGCTCTTTGTGCATACAGCTGGGAGGTAAACATAAGATTGCAAAGGATTTAGGGGCATTTGCCTGTCTGTGCTCTCAAGGCATTCTGCTTTTTCTCTGAGAGGAAAATTTTCCTCCATTTGTTGAGCAAGCTCCTAAGGGAGAACAGGACCTGCAAGAAAACAGGGTTCTGAAGTTCTGTAGTAGAGATCACTTGCTGACGCAAGACACGGACAAGTGTTTGCAGCTGTTTCATTTAGCCTGCTGCAGCCTCTGAGGCACATCGGCATGTTGATGCCTGTCTGAATCTCTGATTTCCAGAGAGCAACAGCTCTTCCTGCTTGTCACAGTCCATAGGGACCAAGAGAGCAGGGACCTTCCTCCATGTCAGGAAGCGTTTTTGTCTTGCTCTTCAGCCTTCGTACACGAGAGCTACTAAAATACTTAAATTTTTGATGCCATAAAGTTTTATTATTGTGGTAGAATTACCCTTTAAATACTTGACCATGCTAAAGCGGAATGCCAGAATGCAAAGAACCTCCCCTTTTTAATTACTGCGTAAATTAAATCCTTCTGTTCTCAGAAAGCCACTCTGAATTCTTCTCTGTTAGAGTATTCACGATCAGGCTTTGTTACCTGTTATAATACAGGATTTTTCAACCAAAAAAGACCAACCTCTGTAAGCTGTCAACTTGTTACAGCTCTGATGGTTGTCCCCAGCACATAAGCTCTCCCAGACCTTAGCTTGTACTGGCTCTCACTTGGATTATGTGCACTCTCAAAATGTGACCTACAGAGATGCCCAAGTGACAGAGAACAGAGCCATGCTCAAACAGCTAGGCTTCTTAGCTTAAGCGTTTTGGCACACCAGTTCAAGGCAGAAGCAGCAGTGATGGTCCCAGAAAGGGGAGATGGTAGCACGAGGATGAAGCGACAGTGATGACAGTAGAGCAGGACTATGGGCCAGGTTCAGTAGGAACAAAATAGCAGAAGCTGTAAATGAGGGAAAGGGTTAGACCACGGCAACAGCCATTGGGCATATCCTCAAATTGTTTTAATTACTGCCTGGATTTTAACAGCAGTAAATTCTTTACACATTTGACAAAAAAAAAAGTTATTCTTCTTTTGCTATTATACAGGAAGAGCTGTACAGGAGACTATTTCCTATATTCTGCTGATTTTCTTAATAGCATGAAGACTTTGCTGAGAACTAGCATGAGTCTTGCCTCAGTCAAACTTTGTTTATTTAAGGAAGACATAGTTCTGAATAAAGAAATTGATAACAGCTTCCACATTGTGACCCCACTGAATTAAATCAGTGCACTGTCAACGCTAGTGGGAATATTACCATTGGCTTGGGGGGCAAAGGACGCACAAACAGAAGCTATTTAAAAGATTTTGTTCTCAAATTGCTACTTTCTTGCAGATTTTCAGCTGGTATTAATTGGGGTAACTTAACTACAGTGAAGTTACACATCTTGGTTATGGAAACTGAATCTCTTATTCTTTGATTCTCAGGCTGTACCTATTCGTGGACTTAATTCAGGGTCTGGTTAAAAGTTTTGCTAATGTGACGTCTCTTAAAGTACAGAAGTTTGAACTGTTTCTTCTTTTAATTGTTTTTCTTTCAAAGCGGTTTCATCCACAGTCACTTATTTATGAAAGAAATATTTCCCTACACAGCTCTGGTTACACATTTTTAGAGATCTGAAATAATCGTTTGTTAGCACAAGAGAGAAGGAAAAAAATATGCAAAACATTTTGTTTTTTAAGAAAATAATTTAATCTTTACCTTTGTGCTCTCATGAAAGCTACAGATTGTAAAAGTTCTACTAGACTCAAGTAACATTGCCAGTTTAAATGCTCAAATTCTCTTTAGCTACCAGGTCATCCGTACTAGACATCAAAGTTCAGGTTTGATATCATGTACGCAAGTTACCTGTACTAGTGACAAACTACCAATTGCATTATAGAATCACAGAATGGTTTGGGTTGGAAGGGACCTCAAAGATCATCTAGTTCCAACCCCCCTGCCATGGGCAGGGACACCCTCCACTAGACCACGTTGCCCAAAGCCTCATCCAACGTGGCCTTACACACTTCCAGGGATGGGGCATCCACAGCTTCTCTGGGCAACCTGTGCCAGTGCCTCGCTACTCTAACAGTAAAGAATTTCTTTCTAACATCTAATCTAAATCAACCCTCCTTCAGCTTAAACCCATTACCCCTTGTCCTGTCACTGCACCCCCGATAAACAGTCCCTCACCATCTTTCCTGTAGGCCCCTTCAGGTACTGGAAGGCTGCAATAAGGTCTCCGCAGAGCCTTCTTTTCTCCAGGCTGAACAATCCCAACTCTCTCAGCCTGTGCTCATAGGAGAGGTGCTCCAACCCTCTGATCATCTTTGTGGCCCTCCTCTGGACTCGCTCCAACAGCTCCATGTCTCTCCTGTACTGGGGCCCCCAGAGCTGGACGCAGTACTCCAGGTGGGGTCTCACAAGAGCGGAGCAGAGGGGCAGGATCACCTCCCTCGACCTGCTGGTCACACCTCTTTTGATGCAGCCCAGGACACGGTTGGCTTTCTGGGCTGCAAGCGCACACTGCTGGCTCATGTTGAGCTTCTCATCAATCAATACCCCCAAGTCCTTCTCCTCAGGGCTGCTTTCAATCCATTCCTCGCCCAGCCTGTAGTTGTGCTTGGGATTGCACCGACCCACGTGCAGGACCTTGCACTTGGCCTTGTTGAACTTCATGAGGTTCGCACGGGCCCACCTCTCCAGCCTGTCAAGGTCCCTCTGGATGGCATCCCTTCCCACTGCAGCTTGGTGTCTTCGGCAAACTTGCTGAGGGTGCACTCAGTTCCATTGTCCATGTCACTGACAAAGATGTTAAACAGTGCCAGTCCCAGTACCGATCCCTGAGGAGCACCACTCATCACTGATCTCCACTCCATTATGTATGCTACTTTACAGGAAAATAACTTTATCATCTCATTTATTAGTGAGACTTCATTTCAGAAAAACAGGTAGCCATTGGTTTTGATCACTAGTTGCATAGCTCCACATTCACACCATCTCAGGAACAGCTGCATTTTAAATTCTCACTCCCTTTGAGCTGTATCCACTTAAACGTCTGCGCATTTTGGCACAGAGCCAGAGCTCTGAAAGCCTCACATTTAAAAATAAAACTAAAAAATTTAAAGAAAAATAATTCCCTGATCAGGCATAAAAAACACAAGGTGATTTTAAATCAGCTGTGCTCCCACAGTAGTAGTAATACAGAGTTCTGCCCAAATTTCTAGCATGTTGCTGTCCTGATGGGCTCTCCGGACAGCTGCGATCGTGGGAGGGGGGTTCTGCCAACATTTCGCAGAGCCATGGAAAGTAGAAACAGAGCCAGGAGATTCTGGAAGTATTAGCTCATATTTCAGGGGCAGGGGGTGACTTCATTTCCCTCCTTTCTTTCACACAAGCAGAAAATTGTGTTAATAGTAGGAAACTGGGAATGCTTATCAGGAATTTTAAGGAAGATACATGACTGGTGTATTGGATGCCTGAAATTCCTCCTCCCAGACCAAGGTGATGATTTTTATTCTTAGAGGGACAAATGGAGAAGTAAGAGGAGTCACCCGTGTGTGAAGAAGGGGTCAGGAAAAGATGGGAGACTCAGCAGTCACGCTTGAACACCTATGGCAAGAATTAATATTTAACTTTACTCCAATGTTCCCACAGTGTTCCTGAGGTTAGAGAAAGTGCCACTGGGATGAGAAAAGCATTTAATCTTTAAGGGGAGTTTGACATCTTTTAATCCTTAATCCTCATCAGGCCTCATTAGTTATTTGATCAACTAGGAAACTGAGTTGCACCAAAAAAAGCTGGAAAAGAACACATATAATTATAAATTATTCAGGGCTGCTAAAACAGACGTACTTTACAAAGGAAAGCAAATCTTACAGGAAATTTGGAGAGGGCAGTCTGTTTGTTTTAAACTGGTCATCGACCCCTGTTTTAACAACATAGATTTGTGATCAAATGTTTTTGGCCAGTGTTGCATGGAGGAGCTTTGTTCTGCTCAGAAAACTTGGCTTTACCTCATAGGATTTTGAGGAAGTGTTCTTTGGGAGTGTTTTAGAGAGTGTGTGGAGGGGGGGAAGGGAGGAGAAAAAAATTATTTTAGAGACAGGCACAAAAAAAAAATCCATTGTTCTACGTAAGCATTGTTATGAGTCAGCAGGACCCACAAATTGAGACAGTCGCTGCAGTCCCGGCTGTTACGTTTCTTTTCCCCATCCCAAAGGACCTCAGCCCCGGAGGGGTGCGATGTGTGCACAAGGCTGATTTATCAATGCAGCTATGCATTACGTCATTTTTCCCAGCTCCCAGCCTACTTGGATCCTACCCTGCGAGCACTGGAGTGGGAAGCTTTTACCGTCGCATTTTGTTGGACTCCCTTATACAAAAGTTCCAGGGACAGGGTGTTCAAAACTCAGTCCCTATGCATGCTAGTGGCTTCTACCCAGAAGTCAAGTGAGGTTAATAACTAAACAAGCTGCATTATTCACTGCAGCAGCAATCTCATCTCTAGGAACATCTAAAGCTTTTTTCTTTATCCTCACGTTAACATTAACCTCCTGAGGCTGGAGTTTTTGAGTATCTTTTTCTCTGTTTTCTCTTGTGTTCCTCAGCAGATAATTTTCAGACAGGTGCGATTTGATGAAACAAATAGTAATGAAATAAAGGATGAGAGCAAAATTTAGGGAGAGGTATACCTGTAGGTAGCTGCATTAGAACGTGTTTCTAGGGATACAGTGTCTCCTTCTTCCCTAAGATAACTCCAATAACATAACGTAGAATTACAATTCAAGATAAATAATAGAAGTGAAATGAGAGTTCATGAAAGCTTCAGGATCTATAACCACGGACAGTGGCCTCATATTTATCCATTAAAAAGGTATGGAATGGCGAAAGTTAAGACAATTCACTAGTATGTGGTTCCTGGACTGCAAGATAAAAGCAGGCAAAATAATTGTTCTTTGCACTGTTTATTCCTTGTGTGATAATTATCCATGTCTCTGATGCCACGTGCATTGCAAAAGATGTTCTCTCCTCTTGTTTTCAGGTAATGATAGTTGAGGATGCCAGCCTCCTGGAGAATATGCGGCAATAAAAAATCCAGAACTAAGAATGGAGCAGCTGAAATGGACAATATGGCAGAGACAAGTGAAAAAATGCAGATGAAAAAAGAAATCACTTTACTAAATGGAGTTTCTTTAATTGTAGGGAACATGATTGGCTCTGGGATATTTGTATCACCCAGAGGTGTTTTAATGTACAGTGCTTCCTATGGACTCTCTCTAGTCATCTGGGCGCTCGGTGGAATGTTTTCGCTGTTTGGAGCTTTGTGTTACGCTGAATTGGGAACATCCATCGTTAAATCTGGAGCCAGTTACGCTTATATCCTGGAAGCATTTGGTGCCTTTGTGGCCTTCATCAGACTCTGGTCTTCCTTGCTAATTATCGAACCAACAACTCAGGCAGTGATAGCAATCACGTTTGCTAACTATATTGTTCAACCAATTTTTCCTCATTGTGAGCCGCCATATGATGCAGTCAGGTTGATTGCAGCTGCTTGTATATGTAAGTAACGATATGGTCCCTAGAAGTTAAGAATTCTAATTGTAGGTGCCCAGAGAGATTTGTCCAAATTTCTATTTCTTCACCTTCTGCGAAAATAATTATTGCCTCTCTAAAACATATTCTTAGGAACTAATAATCTTTTGTTTAGATGGATTTTATTTGGGGCTGGGATTATCAGAGGGGAGAGGAGAATTACAGTAATTTGGCTGGGGGAAACTATGACTGCTGATTAAAGATATATATAACTCTATGGATCGTTGGCCTAATTGGCAGCCCACATTTGGTCCATGTTCTTTCTTCCCTATTTCTTGCAAATCACAAAAAATGAACAAAAAATCTTAAAATTCATATGGAATTAAAAATACTCTGTCTAATATGAATGTTGTCTCTAGAGACATTGTATAGTGTAATCAGGCACTCCGCAGAGTTGACTTCATCGTGACTGTATGTCCTCGGTGAACACAGGGATAAGCATTACAAAGCTATCCTCCAGCAGATGGACTATACTCAAATTCTTGTCCTTATAAACATGAATTTGTCAAGCTAGGGTACATGTTCCTTTGAGGCTGTGCTATAGCATAATCTTTTAAAAATTACTTAAATTAAATCTCAACAAAAACTTCCAAAAGGACAAGTAATTTTAATTTAAGGTAACATAAAGTATACTGACAATTCTGAAAAGGTGTTTTCTCTGTAGCCCTGACTCTGACCACTGTGATGCAGAGGAAGTTCACTTCTGAAAAAAGCTCCATGGTATAACTTAAGACCATCATGGCCAATCAACAGCCTAAAAGGCAACTAACCCTATTCCAAAAGATTTTATCAGCTGAAATTCTCCACTTGCACAGGAAAGCAGTTATTTATTGGATCAAAATGTGTTTCTCCAGTGTTCTAGGTGCACCTCATGAAATCCTAACACTTAAGAGTAGTCTTCAAATGCTGGTGTTTCTCTAAGGCTTCACTTTCTTAGTTATTCTTGCTGTAGTCTTCACATGAAACAACTGTGTGCTCTAGTACCTCTGATTTCTGAGCTGATGCCCCAGGTGTGGCTGGCAGCAGCTGCATTCTCATACAGCAAATTAGTTGCCTCACCACTGACTAGGCTTATAACAAGCATTTTGAGTAACAACCCAGATTGCTGGGAAAATTATAGTTTATTATATTAACTCTGATATGCAATTTAGCAGTGTCAGATAGCAAATTTATTACTTGAACAATTTGATAAGGCTCAGTAGTATGGATTCAATTGGCACTTCACCAACATAGTGGGGAGAACTTATTTAAATCTATATATTTAGTAGAAGTTACTGGGAATTCCATGGCAAGATCCCATTGCCTTGAATTTAATTACATTCTGCAGCACATGATACATGTCAGAGTCATATACACATGCAGTGAACATATCCTTTGCGGTGTTTCAAATGGCATATTATAGCATCACAAATGACTCCTAACTGTTCAGTATTGAAACCGTCAGTCAACACTTACTTTATCATTTTTAAGAAATAACCCTAAAATTCTAACAGTTACTGATATATACTACTGTACTTTTAACAAAGAGGTATAGTTAAGTTCTGCTATAGAGATTTTTTAAATTATAGAGCATAAAATCTTATTTCAATGTATATGTAGAATCATAGAATTGTTTGGGTTGGAAGAGACATTTAAAGGTCGTCTAGTCCAAATCCCTCTGCAATTAGCAGGGGACTTCTTCAACCTGATCAGGTTGCTCAGAGCCCTGTCCACCCTCACCTTGAATATTCCCAGGGATGAGGAACTGCAAACTTGCTGAGGGTGCACTTGATCCCACTGTCTCTGTCATTGATGAAGATATTAAACAGTACTGTTCCCAGTCATGTCCTCCTGAGCAACACCACTTGTCAGCAAACTCCATCTAGACATTGAGCCATTGACCACTATCCCCCCAGATGTGACTATCCAACCAATTCCTCATCCACCAGATAGTCTACTCATCAAATCCATATCTCTCCAATTTAGAGAGGAGAATATGTGGGGGACTGTGTCAAAGGCTTTACAGATGTCCAGATAGACAACATCTGTAGCTCTTCCCTTGTCCACTGGTGTAGTTACTCCATCATAGAAGGCCACTAGATCAGTCAGTGCCCGTGGTGAAACCATGCTGGCTGTCTTGAATCACCTCCCTATACTCCATGTGCCTTAGCATAGCTTCTAGGAGGATCTGTTCCATGATCTTCCCAGGCACAGAGGTGAGGCTGACAGGTCAGTGGTTCCCAGGGTCCTCCTTTCTACCCTTTTTAAAAATAGGTGCAATGTTTCCCTTTTTTCAGTCACCAGGGACTTCACCCGACTGCTAAGACTTTATAAATATCATGGAAAAGTGGCTTGGCAGCTACATCAGCCAATTCCCTCAGGACTCTGGGATGCATCTCATCAGGTCCTATAGACTCATGGATGTTCAGGTTCCTCAGGTGGTCTCGAACCTGATCTTCTGTTACAGTGGGAGGGACTTTGCTCCCCCAGTCCCTGACTTGAGGTCCATCCATTCAAGAGGTGTGGGAAGAGAGGTTGCAAGTAAAGACTGAGGCAAAAAAGTTGTTGAGTACCTTAGCCTTCTCCTCATCTGTTGTTACCAGTTTGCCAGTCATGTTCATTGGGGAGGGAGTACATTTTCTTTGACCTTCCTTTTCTGGCTGACATACCTGTAGAAGCCTTTAGTATTCTTTGTGTCCTTTGCCAAGCTCAGGTCCAGCTGTGCCTTGCCCCTTCTGACCCCATTCCTACATAAACAGGCAGTATCCCTATAGTCTTCCCAGGATACCCACCCTGCTTCCACTGCCTGTGCATTGCCCTTTAGGTTGACCAGCCATGCCAGTCTCTTACCTTCCTTTCCTGATTTCTTACAGCTGGGGATCGAGAGCTCTTGCAGTCAATGAAAAGCACCCTTAAAGATCTGTCACCTCTGTTCTGCTCCCTTGTTCCGGAGGGCAGTTTCCCAGGGGAACCTATTGACTAACTCCTTGAACAGCTGGAAGTTTGCTTTCCTAGAATTCAAGGTCCTGACTTTACTTTGCCTGACCCATATCCCACAGGACTGCGAATTCCACCAGTACATGATCACTGCAGCCCAGGCTGCCTTTAATCTTGACATCACTGATTAGCTCACTTGTGTTGGTGACCATCAGGTCCAGTATCGCATCCCCTGTGGTAGGGCTGTCTATTACTTCGCTTAAGAAGTTGTCCTCAATGCATTCCAGGAGTCTCCTGGATTGTCTACAGCTCACTGTGCTACTCTTCCAGCAGAATTTGGAGTGGTTGAAGTCCCCTAGCAGGACAAGAGCCTGGAAGTGCGATGCTTCCTGTAGCTGGAGTAAGAAGGCATCACCAATAGACTCCCCTTGATCAGGCAGCTTGTAGTAAACACCAACCATAAGGTTCCCTTTGCTACCTCCATCTCTAATTCTTATCCATAAGCTTTCAATCTGCTCATGGCTGTTCTTCAGAGACAACTCTTCACACTATTCATTTCTTGATGCAGAGGGCAACCCCTTCACCCCTCCTTCCTTTACCAGACCAAAGTTTACAGAAGTCATTATTTACAGACATATTTAAAATTATATTCAAACCTGACATTAGGCATGAACAATCATTCTATAACCTATTGAGGTTTCTTAATAGCAGAATAAAAACAAAATTATGTCCCCATTGCATGATATTATAGATTAATAGGAAATAGTGGGGGCAAATCAGTAAATAGGCCTATTATTACCTTAGCAGCTAACAGAGTCACTCGTGATAATGAAGGCAAGAAGTTCTTTGAGCATCTGTGGTTGGGTGCTAATTTCCTTGCTATATAAAAAGGTTTCTAAAAGGTTTTTGTTTTAAGCATTACGCAACCTTTTTTCTTCCTTTCAAAACTGAAGTGTAGATTATACGCAGGTCAGAGAAACACAAGCAAAGACCAACAAGGCTGCTAGAGAAGAAACAGCCCATTCTGATCCATGCTTGAGAGCACTCTGGACCTCCCATACTGCATTTGTTCTGCTCTCTTCTCCAGCAGCTGGGCTTCATACCTAGTACCAATGCATACTCTTACCTTTCCTCATCTGTTTCTGGTTTGAATTATGGAGTCACGAGAGAGAGAAGTTGCCTGTGATGCCGTGTGTGTACTAGAGTGAGAGGAGGTGGGGACACAGCTCGGCCCCTGGCTGAACCTGCTGCTGGCCAAGCAGCAGCACTTGTCACAGCGCTTTATCCACTCATCGGGGTTTAATTCTGCGACAAAACTGAATGCAAACATATGGCAGAAGGAGGAAAAGAGAAAAAGTTGGTCCCATCCACTTTCTGTAACCAACTGTTTTGTTATTTCTATTAGATTCTGTCAAAATTGAGGCTTGAGAGAACTCTGTAAGTACTTCTGTAATCTTCCGACTCAGAGTCAAAGCATGAATGATGCAGCTTCTAAGCCATGGGCACAGGGTAACAGCCTGCTCGCCTGGCTCAATTCAGTATCTTGTCCACGGCATCCAAACTTTGCAGTGCAGAAGCTGTCCTTACTCTGTACGTAGATTAGAGCTTGAATCAGCATGGAGAACTTTGGGAAAAACTTAAATTCCAATAAAGGATATAAAGACATCTCACCTTCTGCATGTGAGCAACTCTGTTGACTTTAATAAAATTTAAAGATTATTTAAAAGGAGCAGAAGTTAGTCCTAAAATTCAAAAGCTGATGTGTTTTGTCTTACCTACTGTCATGAAAACAAAATCCTTCAGAAAACCATTGTGTAAATTTTAAACCAGTTATTCCATTTATTTTAATAAATCTAGGTGGTCCTGAAATGGTGAAATTTGATTCTATTTTATTGCTTGAAAGAGGGGTTGTATCTGGAAGGATGGATTTGAAACATGCTTTAAGTGATGTAAAAAATGCAGCGCTCCTCTCATGCATATTCTTTTTCTCTGCAGGTTCCTTAACATTTATTAATTGTGTTAATGTGAAATGGGGAACCCGTGTACAAGATGTCTTCACATATGCAAAAGTTATGGCTCTTATCTTGGTGATATCTGTTGGTCTTTACAAAATTGGTAAAGGTAAGAATAATTTTCATTTACTTAAATTCTTAAAAATGAGCCATATTTGAATTTCAAAATCTATTCAGGAAGATCAGACTCCTTAAGACTTACATAGGAAGTGTTGTTTATTCTGGAAAAAACTGTCTACTATAGGAAGGTCAGAGGAATTTTATGGCTTGTTAAGCAATGGGGGTTTAATTATTCATCTATCCTTAGTGTGGCAAACCAACACACGCCAAGTTCTGCGTTGCTCGGGCTGAACAGCAAATAGCAGCTGAATTAACATCAGTTCAGTGCTAACTAGTTTAAAGTCAGCCTCTGTGTCTCTGGCTCATGCTTGTTAAAGGCTGGCATTGCTACTTGTCCTATGACAGGACAGCACAGCAGAAATGGCCAGACGCGTCCTTCGCATCACTCCTCACCCCCTGCTCCCCCTGCCCTGTCCGTGGCAGAGAGCCACCGCAGCGCCCTGCGAGGGGAGAGGGTCGGGGAGGGAGGAACTCGTCCTTTCCTTCATCGGTGAGGGCATGCTTGCTCCTTGAAACAAGGGAGGAGAATGCAATAGCGCAGTCCTGTGAATCACTATGATATTGTAAGACATCACAGGACAGATGAGCCACCTCGTATCAGCAGTAACTGGATGTGTGAGCTGACACAGGCAGAATGCAGGAACAACCACAAAACCACGGGTGAAATGCAAAGAATAAATTTATTTTTGTTACCTCACGAACCAGGGGATCTCCAGAGCAGCACCCAGGCAGAGGCACACAAGCAGGGATGCAGACATCAAGGAGCTCGGTCCTTGCTCAAGAGTTTTTGAACCTGCTGCTTTTGCCTGTGTATCAGGGATTCACGCAGGCGTAGTTTACCTTTGTGCTTTGATCTTTCCCACAGCAGGGCAGGAATCTCAAGCACGTTCGATAGGGTGCCTTTGAGTCTACCACAGGCCTGTGTTATCTGTATGTAGATGTTGTAGTTGTCAAGCACACAAGACTAAACGATGATTAGTATGATATATGTCTTTTTCTACACCCCAGCTGCGAGTCACTTGAGTGTGTTTACAATCCTCCTCACCAGTCTTCCGTGTTCTGAACTGAATATACTGACTAGTTTATTCCGGTGCTACCTCTGGTCTTTGCATATGACAATAGATTTGATTTTATTAATTTGGGCCTCTGGTACAGTGAAGTCTCTTCCAACTCTAGCTCTGTTGCTTAGTTACTAAGGTTTCTCCATTTTCCCATGAAATTCTTAAATAGGCATTGTATCTTTATGCAGTTTAAATAAAAATGGTTTCCCCTCTTCCGTTTAGGAATTGTCTTTTTCTCCTACTAAAACTAGCTTACAAAAGCTAATGAGCGTGCTTGCTTTTCCATGTTTGCTGGCCTTCTTTCCCTGGCTGCCCTTGCATCAGCTGTTACATTGTAAAGCTACACCAGACTTTAAGAGTGCTTTTTTGTTTAGCATGCCTATCAGTTGTCTCTGGTTTGTTCAAGTCTAAAGAACCCTGAACAAACAAGCCCAGTCCTGAGGGCAGGAACGTGAAATGCAGAGGAAAAACATTGCTTAAGGACCACAGTTACGTGAAGGAGTAGTTCCCCTCATAAAGCGGCTGCAGTTTTACAAAGGTGTGAGTCCATGATGTCATCCCTATAGCAGCTTTGCCCTGTCCTCATAGTCACAAATTTACTTGTGCTTTCAAATCGCCTCCTTCAAAACTGCCAACCCGCTCGCTGGCGTGGAGCCACCACGATGCAGTTTGACCCAGGGGCCATTCCATCTGCTCCTGCATCGTTACAGCCCACGCCGGTTCCTTTGCGCTGCTCTGTGGGGTCAGGGAGGGTAAAGGCAGAAAGGAGACATTACTGTGAGGAACACAAAATGCTGAGGGCTTTTAGTGGTAGTAAAGGTCTCGTCTCTGCTCTTTTTAAGCAGAACCGAGCACTTAAGTACAGACAGGACTGGGAGGAGGAATGATGTAGACTTTCTGGAGGAAGCTGTGATTTGGTCAATGCACTCTTTTAAACTCAGCAGCTGTTTTAATGAGAAAAAACAGTTATGATGTTTTAGCCCTGCCGTATTCCTTCTGATGTGCTCAGATACGCCTTTTGTTTTAAAACACTGTGAATGTATCTGGTTTTGAATATGAGCTGTCAAGAGTAAAAAAAAAAGCTTTTCTTGGCCCTTTTTGATTTTTTCTATTTTTTTTTCCTTTCAACTGTTTTCTTCCTCAAAGTGTGTGTACATCTCATAGCTTCACCTTCCTCTGTTTGAACATTCTCCTGGTAGTTACTGCTCTTCAAAGACTAAATTGCTTTTGCGGTATCTATAAACTCCTTAGTTTAACCACAGGGTGAAGTGGTTTCATTTTACAACAAAGACCTTACCTTCTTCCCTAATGGAGGCTTCAGCATGTTTCTGTCTTCCTTAATACTTAACCCACTCCCATTTATATTTGATAGTTGACTTTCCTTCTCCAAACTCAGGCCTTTCTTCCCTTTTCCAGAATTACAGTGAAGGCTCATGCAGTTTCATTAATGTTTCATCTGTTTTACACCATTCTTCAGGCTGTCGTCTCAACTGATTGAGCTAAACTAGAGGACAATTTTGAAAGGAAAGATTTTTCAAGTGTCTTCTCTTATTTTTGGAGAACGCTTTTGTGGGGTAGAGCATGCCATTGAGAACCATGCCTCCAGGAGTTCCCCCTCCAGCGGCCACTAATTCATCTGGTGAAAACAAAAGCACACGTAAGAGGAAGAAATATGAGACAGATTCAGGAACTGAAATTGGGTTTCCCAAGTGCCTCCGCCTGGCTGACAGGGCATCGCATGACCTCAGTTGGGCTCCCTCCTTCGGTAGGCTGGGCAGCGATGCCTGGAGACAAGGTGCCATGAATTCTGGTAGAATTACACAAGTCACATCCAAATAACAAACATGGGAAAACATCTTCTGCTGTGTCCCTGTACAAGTGTAGCTGTCTGAACGTCTGATTGAAACTTTCCTATTTCTCATGTGAAAAGATAAGCTGTGCACTTTTAGAAATAGTAATGAAACCTGAATACAGTGGGAGTTTATTTCTTTTTGGTTAACTGAGACTTTTAGCGTAGTGTCCTTCTACGTTGTAATCCTTGAAACATAACAGGCAATCGGCACCTGCCGTTTGTACAGGAGAAACGGAAAACCTGAGAGCTCCGTTCGAGGGCTCAGCAACAAACCCAGGGATGATCGCGCTGGCCCTCTACTCTGCCCTCTTCTCCTACTCGGGATGGGACACGCTCAACTACGTCACCGAGGAAATGCAGAATCCCGAGAGGTAAACGCGTGCTTTTCCTTTGAATTGCTGAATTGTCCGGGTAAGACAGGCGATGGCAGGACGAGCCGCACTGTATTTGTTTCTGATTGGAAATCAGTCAAACTATCTTCTCTGTAAAAACCTTCTTCTTTTCAAAAGAAGGAGTAAGCATGAGAACTCTTTCTGATTATTGTCCTCACTCACCAATTGCATCACACTAATAAATCACTTGTCTGCATATATGTATTTTACACCTTACACTTCAGACCAGAATTTTTAAAGGAGGAGAACGGATCCCTGCTGAAAGCAGGGAAAAGCATGGGTCCATCTAGCCCTCTACAATTCCCTACTTCTTTTCAGTCAGAACAGAGCAATTATTTTATGTTTCCAGGACTGGTTTTGCCAACAGTAGAGTAAGACTGTGTCAGGTTTATGACTGTTTTATCATGTGATCTTCAGCATTACTGTTTATGGGCAAAATGTTTAATTTTGTTAAAGATGAAAGGTTAAGTAAAAAAATAAAAAGCCCACAGTAGCACTGGAAATATCATCTTCTCCTGTCTGTAGAGATGTCAGCCCTGTGGGAGTTGTGTGCCTCACCTACTCAGACTGATATGGTGCACCTTGTCTTGGCACATGCATAGGTTATGAGTCAGGAAAAAAAAAGGTTTGATCAAGAAAACACCTAAATGTGCATTTAAATCTCCTTGCTTAAGTGCTCTCTTAAATTGCTTCATATAAAAGACAGTATGTAAAATTTACAGGTATAAATGTACATTTTTTTCTCTAAAACTTGTGACAGACCCACAAGGAGCCAACTAAGCTGCTTATGGAATTGATCCACACTTAGCTGCACGTTATTTTGTAACCCCACAATTGCAAAATGATGGATTACAAAAAGTGATGGAGGTACCCATTAGCAAGTGTTTGAATTTGGGAACAATCTTCTATTTAAATATTCCTTATTTAAAGAACATGAAATAATTTTGCCATTTTCCTTTTGCAGGAATCTACCTATTTCTATTGCAATTTCAATGCCTATTGTGACTATTATTTACTTGTTGACTAATATAGCATACTATGTAGTGTTGGACATGTCAGCTCTCCTCACAAGTGATGCAGTGGCTGTGGTAAGTTGTATAAAATAATTACAACAAAAATTACTGCATGGAGGACACTGCAGAAAAATCTCAGGTAGCATATTTGGCAAAACAATTGAAATATTTCCATGCTGAAGGTTGTTGCTTTGTTTTAAACTTTGTTTTCATCTAAGAGTACCAGTATATTAGAAGGTGCATATAAAAACCATATCCAATAAATTTGCTCTTGTAAAATCCTCTTATATACTCTGTAAATCCTGCTCCTAACAGAACTTCATTGTAGAAGATGCTTTTGCCAGGGCCAGATAAAGAGCGAGCTATGGAAAGTCTGGGTGGTTTAAGAATCCGGGGGTTTTGCTATCATTCTAATGTATAGTGAGTGGTGTTTAATGCTGCAGGATCACAGCAATATTTTCAACACAAAAATGAGCAGTGAAATGCTTTTTAAAACCTTATCAATATTTTATACAAAAATACAATTGTAACTAATGGATTACTACAGTCAGGATTTGTCAGAAATCGTTGAAGCAAATACATTATCTTCTGTTATCTCATTGACTTGATCAAAGCTTAGAATTTATTTTTTATTTTTTGTAATGTATCTGCCATTTTTATTTTGATACTGATCAGTTTTCCCACATTCTAATTTCCCAAGTCATTATCGGGTGTCATAAGAAGGCATGGGCTATGACACTATATTGGGCTGGTGCGTTTTCATGAGAGTTTCTCAGGATTTTCCATATGCTTAAGGTAACAGGCCTCACTATTTTCTTTTTCTGTTACAGACGTTTGGCGGTGAAACCCTTAGTTATGCTAAGTGGATAATTCCTATAGCAGTGGCCATGTCTTGCTATAGTGGCTTAAACTCATCAATAATTGCAGCATCTAGGTATGAAAGATAAGATTTATTTAAAATAATTGAAAAGGAATGATTTATTACTAATTTTCATTCTTTATTACTGCATTGTAAAAGTGACACAGTTAATTTTTGCCATGTCAAGTTGTTCGTTTATGATGTAAGAATTGTTTTGATCTGATGTGTCTTCTCATGATCGGCACCAATTGATAAACTAAAACCACTTGAGAAGAGAGCAGCATTTACAACAGAGTAATAAAAGAATTAATGCTGCTTTTGTCAGAAAGCAACAAGCTATTATTCTTTGGTTCACTGTCTGGTTGAGTTTTCTTCTTTTTTTTAGGCTTTTTTATGTTGGAGCCAGGGAAGGACACCTCCCTGACAGTCTGAGCTTGATTCATATAAAGTGCTTCACACCAGTCCCTGCTCTCCTCTTCAATGTAAGCGACAGCCCGGGGTTCGGACCTGGGGAGTACAACACCTCGCCTCTGCCCCGTGTTTCTCCCGGGCTTCTCCTGCGCTGGAGACATCATCCTCAAATGCCCACAATTTCTAAGACTCACTGAGGATGGTGGTGGTGTTATTTTGTCTTGGGCAGGGCGGGGAGGGTTCAGTGGAAAGAGAATAGCTTGATTCACATTCATATGCTCTCTGAACAAGATTAGTGAGAAGTACAATAGCGTTACTTTTAGAAAACAGGGAATGGCTAACAGTAACAGTAGAGACAGGCGTTGCGTAAGTCTTTTTTTGGAGTGTCACTGGAAAAGAATGTAGCAGGAACATCTCTCAGACCCTGCCATAGGCTGATTTTCTAGGACTGTAGTTATAGCAGGAGTAACAAAGCACTTATGATTAAATTCCTACCGTTGGATGCCTGTCGCCATATTTTTTCAAGCTGTCACTATAGAAATGAATCTTGCGACATGAAATCGAGGAATCATAAGGTATAGAATTAATGCAAATGATTTTAATAAATAATCCATAAATCTAACAGTTTAAAATAAGGCAGAGGACACGCACAGAGAAGGTGGAATCATTAGAAAGCATTTCACTGCTGGTTATTTGAACATGTGTTTTACTTGGTGTCTTTCATTGCCTGGTGTTACATGCGGTTTATGAATAGATCATCATACCAGTCCTTTGACATGAAATAATTTAGTAAAAGTTATAATCTCATTATGAATGCTGTTCTCAGAGGGATTGTGTTTGCACCAGTAAGATGAGTTATACTCCCTTAATACACGACGATTCCCGTTTTTCACAGTGGAATTTTTTTCTGCTCATCTGTTAAAACAAACATTAAATTCCTAGTATTTTAGGTCTTTCCATGCAGGCGGTATAGCATACCTGCATACCACAGAATTTACTCTAATGGTCTCAATGTACGAGTGCCTCCAATTGTGAAACTAAATTAAAAGTTTGCTTTCAAACTGAAGCCAACCAGAAGAGCAGAAAGCCTACAGAAAGCCTCTTAGCAGCCTTCTCCCAGAGAGCCTGGGGCTCCTCATCTGGCCTGCTTAGGAGGGTTTCCTGCTGGTGCTGAAACATAGCTTCACAAATGTGACACCTCCTCAGCCAAATGTGGGGGTCTCACTGCTCTGTTCAAGGAAGCAATACCAGCAGGTTTCACACAGCATATTTTCAGATTTCTCAGAGTTTTAAGCACATCCTTCTTGCAAGGACCTGATCTCCCAAGTCCAGACAAATCTGTTGGAAACAGGAGGTATATAACTTTACAATCTTTTTATAAGACATGTCTTTATTTTAACATTGAAAAGTCTTTGTTTTTATTATCTCTAGGGGTTAATGACTTTGCTTTATCTCCTTGTGGAAGATGTTTTCCTCCTCATTAATTACTACTGCTTCAACTACTGGCTCTTTGTGGGTCTGTCTATTGCGGGACTAATATATTTGAGATATACTCAGCCGCATAGGCCACGGCCTATTAAAGTAAGTAAACGAGAGGAAACAAGCCCTAAAAGCCAACTAATACACACGTTTATGTGATCCTTAATGCCACAACCATAACATTACCAGTTATGTTATAGACTATTTATCAGCCATAAAAATCCTTTCAGCATACAAGATAAGAAATGAAGGAGCAAAAGCCATTCGAGTTGCCACAAGAACTGGTTCTGGCACTTTTGCTGTGAGGTTTAAATGATGTTTACCATTTCTTTTTCCTTTCATTCAACCTTATAACTATCTTTATTTCAAAACAAATAAGGAATAAATAAATGCCTGGGGTTCTTGGCCCATCCTGAACAACTCCCTTTCGTATTGTTCACAGTGGACCTCAGTAGAGCTAGTGATGGCGGCTCCAGAGAGGTTAACACTCTGATCAAACTTACATGACTTAACAAATTCAGCAAAATCCCTCCAAAGCCCATAAATGCCCCAAATTTGCTAATGCAGAAGTTCAAAAACTTGAACAATCAAATATATTTTGATTGTTCCCTCCCACTGCATAGTGGTCATAGACAGTAAAATCCAAGTTTAATGACTGACTGTAGAAGAGTGTCTGGCTATCAGTTAGGAGAGGGAAAAAAGAAACAAAGCACGCCTAAAACTTGTTTCTAGTTTTAATCCAGTGATTGTCAAGAAAGCAGGGATGGAAACGTGCAGCTTCCCCCAGGCACACAAAACCACTCACTGGCTCTCGTTTCATTGCGCTCTGTTGGCTCCATGACCTGCATTTTGACTCTGCAGTGATGCAGTAAAAATTATGAGAAACACAGATTAACAACCAATCCAAACATTTCTTCCTTGTCACGCTCTTCCTAACCTCCTGCAGCATTTTTACCAACACATTTATTTCCAAAGTGTAACATCCTGACAAACAATGTGTAACAATCAAAGGCATAAAGTATCCTAAGCACCTACTGCTAGAAAACTTTCCAGTCTTCCAGCGCAGACCGAATTTTCCTGAAGCATCTTCACACTTCATTTCCAAACTCTCCCCCAAAATATGTGGAAGATGAAGATTAAATCTTGCCTTATTGGCAGTTTTGCTACTGACTCTACTAAAGCGAGGTTTACAGTCAGATTATAGATAACAACTGTTTAATTCCTATCAGCATTTGCCAACTTTGTCAACGTCACAACTCCACATACATTTTTTTTCCTTTTCTGAAATGTAGCAGTTGGTTTTCATTAACTTACATTTTTAACCTTTATAAGGAAAAAGAAGTATTTGTACCAGTAAACTCTCAGCAGTTTCAGCTGGTATTCAAAAGTCAAGTCCTGGACTCTTGAGAAGACACATTACTACAGCCAGTGAAAAATATTTTAGTGAAAACCAAATCCATAAAGAGTTTATTGCAACTTTCCTTATTTGTGGTACGATATTTGTTAAGTGCCCAGGTTGTAAATCAGTCTATTAGTTCTGTAGCATCAACACGGTAATTGAAAGTCTAGCTGAGTTAGTTGTCAATCAAAATTACAATTAAAAATTTGCCGTTGAAGTTAGAGGGAAAACTACCCATTACTGCTCAGTTTTAAAGTACTGCTTTCAAAGATTGATCTCTTGCTAACTGGAAAGGAATTGAGCTTGTGCAGGCCTGAAAACAAGAAAATGGTCAGATACTCAGGTGTGTACCAAAGAAGAGGCTCTCAGCAGCGTACACAGAAGCCAGCAAATAGTACTGACTGCAGGCAGTCAAAAGATTCAGTACATAGTAGCATATAGTCAATAGCTATATTTTTATTATTGACATGTCTGATCTGCAAAGCCTAACGTTTTTACAATAGAATATTTGCTGCATCTTTTAATAAATGTTGGAATTTTTTTTTTTTTTTTTTTGTCTCCACAGCTTAACCTCTTCTTCCCTATAGTATACTGTTTATGTTCCCTTTTCCTGGTAATAGTTCCTCTCTACAGCGATACAGTCAATTCCCTTATTGGCATTGGTATTGCCCTCTCAGGCATTCCTGCATATTATTTGGGAGTCTATCTGCCAGTTGAAAAACGACCTAAATGTCTACAGTGGCTCTCTGGTAAGCAACGTCATCTTGTCCCAGTCAGCGTGCCAAAATCTTGAATGCTTAGTCAGAAGAAAGAAAGAATAATTTTTCCTAGAATCCTTTTTCTTTATAAAGTTTTGCTGTGCTTTTGTATACGGCATGTTTGAGATTATTTGCTTCATCACGTGGTCCTGAAAACAAAACCATGCATACCTGTACCAAACAGTCCAATATGTGGATAAAATATGGTCATCTAATATTTGTGATGTTTAGCCATTTCAGTATGTTGGCTCAATAAAATCCATGTAGGATTGTGGAGACTAAATGCATGCAGTTTGATACCCTGGAAAGCAGAAATACCAGGACACCGTTGCTTCATTTTCTGTCCAAAGAATGGACATCTGAGTCAGAGGGGTCCATGCATTTTTGTAAATTATGAAATAATGAATTATTGGCCTGAAGCGTAATTTCCACTCCTCAAATTCAGGCAGTCTTGAAACGGAAAACTTTAATATTTTTATTCAGTTTGAACTCAGCTATCAATCTGACAATTCAGTGAAAGTGTGGATGAAAGTCTGATTAAACAAGACTTTCTGTTTAATTATTGAGCTCCTTTTGCCTTTAGCTATTTATAACGTGCTTAATCCAGTTGATTAAGGTGTTTTAAGATTTTCCTAATATCTCTGTAGTGCTTTCAAATCCTCAAAATCCATATATTTGTCTAAGATATAACTTTGTCTCACACATTTTTGCTATGTATCACAGCTACAACAACAAAGTATGTTCAGCTGCTCTTCTACTGTGCTCTGTCGGACCTGGACATAGACATGGAATCTTCAGCAGCTAAGAGTAAATAGAGTTGCCTTGACATTGAGAGTTGTGCCTTAACATGTCCTATCTGGAGGAATTTTTATCATCTGAAGTTCTCCCCATGTGTTCAGTTATACTAAAGCACTAACCACTGTACTATGCATCAGTTTGATGTGTGTTATCTTGTGCTTGTTTTATAAACCACTCTGTTTTGCAGGATTTTTAAAAAAAATTCTGTTTGTTAATAGTGAGTTATCATGTAACACTTCGAAACTATAAAATACTGTATGAACAAACATTTATTATTAGATAAATGCTAAATATTAGATTAATTGCAAAATCATAATTAAAAAGTATTTGGTATAGTCACAATCCTAACAAATAAATTGATAAATATCACAATAGACAGACCAGATATTTGCAAGATTCAAGACCTGAGTTGGGAAGTAGAAGCCACAGTGTACTTCTAAAATATAACTAAATTCTTAGCCAAAGTAAAAAAAATATATAATTCAAACTGGTAGACATGCTTTGAGTCAATGTGGTATTAGTGGTAAACTATTCTAATGCATAATTCCTGGCATACATAATTTACCAAAAGGAGAAAAACAAAGGTTTTTATGATTTAAATTCTGTGAGAAATTCTCATTTGATGATATCCCACATTCATTACCCTCTCGCAGAAGAGGTATTTTCAAAGAACAGATTATAACTTAAATACTTCTGCTTTCCAGCAGAACACCCTGCCATGGAGCACTGTAAGGGACTGAGTCATGTTCCAGCGAGCATATATTCAGGGAAAACATTTCACATTTTCATAGTGTCCATTGCTTGCCTAGAAGTATCGAAGGTGTGACCCTATGAATCATACTAATTTTTTCCACAGTGGAACTTATTTAAGGAATTCACAAGGAGACATTAAAAGCTATTGATGTTTACAAAATCCCTTGAGCCCCTGCCCAACCCTTCAGGCCTCACCAGTTCCCGCTGGCAAGGTAACAGGTCTCCTACGGAGCAGGCAGAGAGCTTCCAGCACCAGCTGCCAGGTCTTCACATCATGTGGGTGCCTGTTGCACAATACCCAGCATAGGCACGTGCACTGGACAAGTGCACTCACCAGCGGGTGCCATGAAGGAAAAGGGCAGTTAAGAACTAGGATCACTCTCTTGAACATTAAGTTTTTCAGTGTGTCACACAGGAATGTGCAACTAGTCCTAAGTCTTAGTCTCCTGAAATGTATGAGATGAGACGACAACTGTCATTAAAAACAAAGCCATCAGCCTTGCAACCTAGACCACAAAAACAGCTGCACCAGCTCTAATATGCTTTGTTGATCTGTAGTACCATTTGTTATCCTTGTTGGCAAGTCGTACTTCCTTTCTGTAATTATATTTGAATATAACATTCATTGTTTCTAATTCAAGTTTCATCATTCCTATTCAATTAACCCCAATTAGAGTAATTTAATCTTATACAAGTCCCTGTAGCTTCTAGCATTATTGTCTTTTATTGATGTCTGCCCAGAGAAAGAGCAAAGGAATAGGCAATCGTTGCTACTTAAACCTCTCTTCATTCCCTCCCCACATTGTAAAGTCATTTGTAGGATTTTAATTTTGTGCGTCTCTGACAAAGTGTTTGCTGACAGGGCTCCTCTGAAACCTTCTGTTTGCATTTCAATGCCATCTGCTGTGGCAGTTTCCTTTCAACGGGGTTTTCTTTTGAAACTAAGTATGAACAATAAAAATGCTCTAAATTAAGGTAAACGTGAAGGTATTAGAGGTGCATGTTTTGCTTTTTGGAAGCCACAGCTTTCAAGCACTAAAATCACTTCAGTATCACAATCACAAAACACGAAGAGGAAAGACGACCTAGGCTGTAGTCTAGTTTTCCCAGCTCACAACATCCCCACGTACTCTTCACACACAAAACACGTGCCTCTGTTATAGCACCATTTTGATCCTGCTCTACAATGGTATAGCAATATTGCGTTTTCACCCCATCTCTTACAAAGCGCTGGTTAACAACAGACCTGCGGTCCCAGACAGGGCACGGAGAGAGTACAAACTCTGCAAGTTGGTAGCAAACTAAACATGACCATCTTTGCCTCCACAGAGTTCAGAGACATGCTTGGTGCTGAGCTATGTCACACCAAGACCGCACTGTACCATCCTCCAAAGTTTTTCCTTGTAGCACCAAAGTTCCTGAGTAATTTGAGACCCCTGAGGTGACATTTCGGGTGCTAAGAGATAGCAGGCACTACAGGTAGTGTAATAAGGGCTGTGGACTAAGACCATTTCCACAGAAAATTCTGAGCTGAGAAACTTCTTTGTGTGGTTTTTTTTGCCAAAATCTGGTTTTGCATGACTGTTAACTTTCTGGGCATGATGCTCAAGCCTTTGTTTTCTTTTTTTTCTGGACAGAAGGAAAGTAGTAGTCAGATGCAAGGTTATAAATGTGAATAATATTACTGAAATTCTGTGTGGACGTTGGAATCTCAGAAATGTTAATGTATGTTGATTTTTCACTCCTTAGAAATAATACATGTAAGTTATTGTCAAATATCTAAAGGAAGTCATAGATGCTGAAGTGTTTAAATAAACATTTGATCCTTGGCAAATGCTGTAGTCGTGTGGTTTAAAAGCATAAAAATAGTACTGTGAATGAAATTTGCCCTGCCTTACATCTTGCAATTTGGTTGCCAGGAGACTCTTAACTGTTATGTTCTTTATAACACAACAAAATAAGCATTTATGGAAGAATTTCTAGTTACTGCAGGTGGGACTCTTTCTCACTGCAGTTATGAGTAATTCTTTACCCAAACACTTTCTTGTTCTAAGAGGAAACACATTTTTTTACATTATTTACAGATGCTCAATTATGCAGTCAAACAGTAAAAGTTTTACTTTTTCAGAGACAGTCTTGGCTTCCAGACTAAGTATCTCACCATTACGTAACAAAATATTAGGAAGAGGCTGTTTGACATCTAGTTTGTTTGTCAGCTGGCATCTCTGGGGTGGAAGGGACTGGGGTATGGTTGACACTGGAAGCCTTTGGCAGATGTAGCCCGTGGAGGCGCAGGCTGCGCTGCGATGTGTAACGGGAGCCTGGCAGGCTGCAGGGACAGGGGACCCTTGAGAAGAGAGCTGGGAAAGGGTCTTTCAGGAGCAAAAGCCAGGGAAGTACAGTACTTGGGAGTAGTACTAGCTCTTCTTTAGGAATCAAGAAAATACAGGATTCTAGCTTTTTTATGAAGAATCACAGTTCTTTGAATAAAAACAGGAGAAGAGAATTGGTATCAGATTCCATTTCTGCATCAGCAAAGGAAAACAGAAGTTGGTGCTGGCAGAGGAAAGACTATCAGCTACAGAAAGTCTGAAGATGTCTGGGCTTTGCCTGAGCCTGAGGAGCCGAAAGGGCTGTTGTGGGCTCCCTGGCTACAGGGGTGAAGAAATGCCTTCACATATTAGGTAGGATGAGGATACTGAAGTGTGAAACAACCTGAGAGATGCACGACCTGACACTGGGCCAGGTCACAGCTCTGGCACAGGACAAAGTGCCTTCGGCATATGTGTGACTTGAAACTGAAGACACTTCCTAAATATATTTTCTTGAAATTTACCGTCATTGTGTAACAGGACCTTTAGAAGTACTATTGCACAATCTTTGAATCTGTAGTACTAGATCTGTCAACTCCCTGTTCTCTAGCTGATAAGCTATCAGGCTTTGTAAATCTTCCCACTTTTTTTTTTCTGCAGGAATGATTTTTGACTTACAAGAAATGGTAGCCAAACAACTATGTGAAGTGCTATAATTTTGCAAGTGGCTCAAAAGCTCTAAAATAAATAAAAAAAAGAAAAAAAGAAAAGCAAAAAAGCATATGAGGAAAATATAAACAAGATGCCATACTGTAAAGGGAGAATAATTTCTTTGTCTTTCAGGAGCCTGAATTATAACCACAAGAAATTAGAAGTACTTATTTAGGAACACACATTTAATGTAATGGATGTCACTGAAAAACATGAAAGACAAGTGAGATACTGAAATGTCTAGTTATTAGTTACCTAGAAAAGTCAGTATTAGAGTCAAAGGAAGGGAGTGGAATTTACAAGACCATGGTTTTGAAACAGGAGAGGCCACCTTTAAAGCAAATGATTGTGAGTCGATCCTTTTCTAACCGGAAGAATAAATGAGAATGAATTGTTTCATACTACAATTCAATTAAAAAACCACAGTAGAAATTAGCAGGTGTTTAAAGAGCTGGTCACCCAAAATGTGCTGTCTGTCAAGGGATGGAACTGAATACACTTCAGCACACAAACAGAACAAAGATTAATTCAGAAATATATTTACACAGTGCTCAGAAATGTTCATTTCACACAGGCAAAACCAACTGTGAGCCATACGGGCTGGAGGGAGGGCAGGGAGCATAAACAGGGAAAAAAACTGCTGGGGGCTGTTTAAGAAGATTCTACCTACATGCGGAGACCAGAAAAGAGAGAGGAACATGCACTGGTTTAAAACTGTAATAAATCCTTCCTCTTTAGAAAGGAAGTGCAAAGAGTCATTTAGAAATAGAAGAAAGGCAAATTTGGTGGTAATGACCATAAGTTCAAGGACAAGCTGCTGAACAAGATGCCTGAGCCATTTAGATATGCTTGTACAATAACACAAAAGAAGAACTTCAGAACCTGATTGCAATGATACCATATGTGCTTGGATCTAAATATGCTCATTATGATGATATTACCTTAATTCTGATTAGCCATTGCTCTTACCAATACCACGACATCAGGTGGAAACCTGCCAATTAAATTCACCTTTCTCTTGCTATCTTAGGAGTTAGGTCCTGTCTGTCTCAGCATGTGTGTGGTAATGGAAGCAGAGTTTAAAATGTCCAGTGGAGTTACATTTGACTCCACAAGAGTGAGAACTTCTTTGCTTGATGCTCTCAGGAAGGAAAGAGAGCCCGTTGTTTTGAGACCTCCTGCTCAGAGCAGCAGAATCAGTATATTCCCGCCCATAGCAAAAGTCCTGAGAAGGACAGGCTTAGCTCCAGTGAAGAGTGTCAGCTACATATTCTGAATAATGCTGCACAACAGCCTGATGCAAATTCAGATGAAGATGAGGTTAAAGTTCAAACATTCCTCTTTCCTTATAGGATTGCCTTCATGTCTGTAGCAGAAGACAGATTTTCTCATCCTGGCTGTTTCCTGTGTATAACAGCATATATGAATGCCTAATTCAAAAGAATGATGAATATCCTTTCCAGATTTTCCACAATAAGCATAAATAATAAATAAGCTAATAATAGCTAATAGATCATAAATTAGCTATTTTATGGCAATGAAAAAAAAATCTTCTCTTTGAATGTCTGAGGAGTTCTTCATCCTCATACTTTACTTTTTTTCTTCTTCATCTTTTTCTCAGATAAAACTTGTGAAATCTCCAAGTCCCTCTGCTGTTTGATAGTGAAGAGCTATTTATAAAGACACCCTTTGGAAATACAGTGCTTAGGTTAAATCGGTTGCCTGTTGACTTCCTGCCAATGTGATGTCAGTACATGGGCAGCTATGGCCTTTGTTCTATATATATATTTGTTATTTTTCCATATCACTCTGTTGAATTCACTTCTGCTTTAACTGCCTTCTAGAGTAATCCCCTAGCTCTGCCCACTTAGTGGAATACCAAACCATCCTTGTCTTTCATCTCAGTTTATGATATCCATCTGCTGCCAGCAATTCTCTCGATACATTAATGTACTCTGAATTAGCTCCGGCAAGAAATAGCTGCAAGTGAATAATATGCACAGAGTGGGCAAGGTCACTAAAAGCAGTTGCCAGCAAAAGGTGACACGTGGAGAAGGGTATGCAGGTTTCATATTCCTTTCTTCATTTGCTTATTTTTCTCTCAGGCAGAGCAGCTGTACTAGTTGTAGCGCTTGCTAGAAATCCAGACGGTAAAGAGATGTATATCAGCCTACTGACCTCCCTCCACATATCTCAGCTACTCATTCTCCAAAATGTGTTAAGTGGTAGCAGGCTTGACAGCGTTCCCACTTTCCGTTCATGCCCTGGTCTGTCAGCTGTGCAGAGTTTCTGAGCCCTGTTAGGTTGCTCGCGAGGCTTGATGCACGCGTGCCACAGCGTGGTGGCACTTGGGTCATTTGCGACAGTATCTCCTTACACGCTTGCACTGCAGGAACTTTGCCTCTTCCTCCTTCTGTGGGACACACATTCAGGCAGGACCGTTTGGACCCTCTGCATCTGAGGAGGAAGTTACTGATGCTGAAGCAATTCTAGTTGACCCAAATGTACCTCCTCACCTTCTGCATGACCTTGGCTTCAGCGAGCACATTGACCCAGGCTTCAGATATTGGCTCCTATTTAGCAACAGATCCCAGTGAGCAGGATTTATTCCTAACGTTCACTGTAACTAATAGATCAGATCAAAGTTATACTAAATATTGAATTGAGACCTACAAGTCACTAAGGTGTTTCTGCTTTTCTGGGACGGTGAAGATTACCAGACTTTATGTGTGTTTTGGTATAGGAAAAGTAATCTAACTTTCTAAGAGTTTTGAGGCCTTTTGGAGAGCAAGGTTTATTCAGTAATCTATATAATCTATATAACCTGATTCTTGTTCCAGGTAAGAATTTGGCTGTACAACAAACTTTCAGAGACCATTGGACTACTGTTAGGGTCTGACCAGCCTTAGATGTTGCTGTAAACTTCATTTTTTGGGGGGTCTCAGGAGCACCAAAGAATGAGGAGAAGTGAGGAGATAAAAACTCTCTAGAATAAAAAGAATGAAGATGTTTATTCTGTTCAGCAAACAGCAGTTATTTTGTTCCACAATAAAATGCTAAACCAAGAAAATCAACTGAGTGCCTTGCACACTCAAGGCATAGATTTATTTCTCCAAAGGACAGGACACTGGAAACCAGGTAAGACTGAACTGCCCAGGAGAGGTTCAGGGAATCACAAGGAGAAAAGTAACCGTGATTTTATTCACTCTCCTGTGTTAGACTGACTTATTCTGCAACAATTTATCAAGACAAACTAGATAAATGTTTTGACTTTGAATGCAGAAAACGTTTACTTTTACAAACAGCTTCACAAGTAATCTAGCTGCTGCCTGGGGACCAGTCATGTAGTAAACGACTGCCAAAACAGGGTGAAATTGTGGCAGTGTGGAACAGAGAAAAGGATCCAGAAAACTATTTCTTTTTGCTTTAAGGCATTTAATGAGCTGACTACATAAAGTATCTGGTTTAGTGAGTAATTATGAGAAGCATACTACCATAGTAATGGATGCAACCTGTAAATAAACAGCATAGAGATTGCTAAAAATGCTGGCTTTACTGGAACTTTTCCAGCCTTTTTCAGTCATACACACTCTCAAAGTAACACTACTTTAGGTTAGGTGCGAACAGTGTTAACTGATCCTTACATATCAATATGGCAAGATTTGGTCTGACAAGTTCACAGTAGATCAAAAGTATTACAGTCAATGGAGATTTGTAGCTAACATTGCCTGAGGATTTAATCATCTTCCCTTTTTTAATTTTACAAACAAAATTGGCATTTTTTCTAAGCCTTTCTGTGTTTATTAGCTTACTTTCCAACGGACAGTAATAGAAGGAGAGTAAACAGCCCAGCGTCTCCCTCAGAGAGCTTGGGCTTTTCTTACAGGCTGAGTGAATCTGTCACTGGTCTGTCGCTCTTTCCAGTGGCACAGTCCTACCACCACATCTGGAGTGATGCTGGTGCTCTCTGACATGTCAGACATCTCAGGGGAGTGGATTGAGTTTGTTCAGTTGTGTCTTGATTTTTTTTTAAGAGGTGGGCTTTTGATTCCCCTTGCTTTTTTCCTAGCTCCCAAATGTCCCCTCATTTCCTAGTAATATGGACTGACAAAGCTTCCCAGCAAGTCCCTCAGCACCAGTCTAGCTGTTGATCAGAGTGAAATTCATGAAAACCGCTGCCTCTTTCCCTTTACATCCTAAGTGATCTTACACAGACACAAAATGAGCATAGCTAGATCCAAAAGAAAGGGGTTCATAAGGTGTATATGAGCACAGCTACATATTGTGGCATCGAATGACTTTTGGTGGCTCCTCAAACAGCCCCTGCTGAACTCTCCAAGAAGAGAATAACAAACTTTCCTGTATGTCTTGGATGCCCTGAGAAGTCCATATGAAGAGCTGGGTGTGCTGCTGTGATTATCAGCCTAGAGAAGGGCAAGTGAAAAGTTACAGTATCTGAGCAAGCAGCAAATGCCCGCTGCATAAAGCTACCCAAAGCCACATTTTAAAGGTTAAATACAGGAGCCAACTTGTTTAACTTCTATTTTAATGGACGGATTTCCACTTCCAAATGCCAGCCTGATCTTGGATGTGATCTAGATATGCCACTGAAAGCTGTGTCCTATTTAACAGACAAAAAGCAACATAACAACTCTGTTTTCAGGGCAGAATGAGGCATGAAGCAGAAAAGGAAGAGAAACCACAGAGAGGGGATGCTGGGATTTGCCAAATAGTTTTATGACAGTTTGCTTGGAGACTCCTCAGCGTGCCTAGAAACCAAACCCAGTAAGTTAAGCTTTCTGGTGGGGGTTTCTCAGAGATACAGTCCACCATAGAGAAACTGTTCCCAGATTTCAGTTACTTTCTTGCTTTTCCTTCTCCTCAAGCCCCTCTTTATGTTGTACATATTATACTTCCACTGCAAACAACATGCAAAAAGGATGAGGGCACAGCCCCAGGTATTGGTCCCAGTTTAACTTTTGCCATAGTTACATAGTTTGCCTTTCTTGCCTAAGTCCTTTCATGGCCTTAGCCAGCTGTGCCCGTAAGGTCTGTGTTCAAGTTAAGGCTGAGTCTTCATCCAGCTCAAGCACGCTCAAGCCATCGTTAAGGCTGTGAATTCCCCTTTATTTCAAAAGGTTTTCGGAATACTAGAGGTCCTGTTTCACACTGCTGAGTCTGGAAGGCACATGAGGTTTGGGCTACCTAGAAAGGCAGCTGTGATTCAGTATGCATGCTTTCAGTACCCACGCCGCTTCTTCCATCACTATGGAGATGACGTGAAAAGATATTTCTCAGTACAGAGACTAACACAGCACTTAAAAATCCGGTCCTGGACCCAAAGCCTTTCCCCTTTTGAGGACATTCTGGCAGTAACTGCCTGGATGATGCAAGGAGAGATGCGGGGAGAAGGCTGCTCCTCTGCAGGACGATGCTGTGCTGCAGTGGCGGGGCTGGGACCACGAAGGGGAGTCCGGGGCTTCGCACAGGGGCGACGTGGGGTGCTCCCCTCCGTGCCCCCCCACCCCGCATTGCCCCCATGCCTGAGTGGGCTGCCTCCCACCTCCCCCTGCCCTGCTGCCCGCATCACTCGGGCACATCCCAGACCCCTCGCCCTGCTTTCACTAGACATTAACAAAGGTTCCCTAATTACACTCCTCCCCCGTTTCTCAGACAGGGAAAGTGATGGAGGGGTGGGGGGCTAAATATCATCAGCTTACATCAACTGCAGTCATTGCAGTCCTACGATCTCTCAGAGCTCTGCGAAAACGCCCGCATTGCTGTCTGGTACCTCCACACTGTAGGTTTTACATCCTGTTGACATCCCTGGCGTTTCTAAACCAATCTGCCAATGTCTTATTAAAATTCCAAGGCAGAACAGAGGATGGGGATTGACAGCAGTTCAGTTTCTCCTGTGACTGGGAAGATGTATTAGCATGGGCTAAGGGCGGGTAGCACAACCTCCTGAATACAGCGCAGGCAATTTATTTCAGAGCAGGGCACAAACAATTTGCTTTTGCAAGATTAGGTCCCTAGAAACAGGACCTAGGGCAAAAGTTTGTGACAGTGAGTCACCGTCATGCCTCCAACACCCTGGTCTCAAGCGGCACTGGTTTTCAGCTTCCACGTGTCTCTATTGCATTGCTTTAGCAGAATGAAAAGGCTGTAACACAGACGTGGTCACTAGGAAATAATCAGCTGGGAATGATTTCTCTGTGTGAAGCAGGGCCAGGATAGATGTTTCTTGAAACTGGGTGTATTACAAGGCACTGTCAGAGGAAGGCTGTGCTCTGGGTACCAGAGCAGTCCTTTGGTGGCACAAGCACCTGAGGATAAATGACAATGGCTTGAGCACAGCTGAAGATGATAGCGGGGTAGAGCAGGCAGCTGCCGTGCTGAGGATCTGAAGGTGGGCAGAAGTAGCCTTCTGCACCAATGGGACAGATACTCAGCTTCTTGCAGCCAGAAGAAGAATAGCCAGAGTCTGACATCTACTGGGATAAAAATAATCCTACTTAAGTATACTCCTGCACTGACAGACCAGAAGTTGACAGTACTTAAGCGGTGTGAGCTGTGTGCTTGTGCTGTTCAGCTCTTGGAGTCCGCAGGGCTGGGCAGTGCTCATGGGGGACAAGGGAGGACAGCAGTACTTTGCTACTAGTACGGTCTTATTGTTCAAAAGTCAGAAATCAGGCTCTCAAATTAATAAACCTAAAAAACCCCCCATGAGATCTAAAATAACAGTGTTGAATTCTTTTTCTGTCAGGCCTTTTAGTTTCCCTGTTTAGTTGCATTTCAAACTTTCCTCTGCAATAATGAGGCATGAAAAGGGTATTTGTTCAGGTAGGTTTGTTCTTTTATTAGTTACTTTTTTGTTTTAAAAGGAGAGTGCGCTACCGAATCAGAAGATTCAAGTTAGGGTTTAACTAAAAACATAGAACAGTTCAAAATGAGAAATACAATTAACAGATTTTAACAATTACCTTCCTTGTGAAAGTCAGAAAGGAGGGCAGAGTGCAGCTGTGGTCACCCTGAAGTTTCCAGCTCTTGCTGATGGGCCACTTCTGGCCGGACCCTCTCAGCGCTGCCCTTCACCTCCTCGTTAAAGTCCTTCCGCACATTGTCACAGAAGCGCAGAGAGAGACAACAGTAAATGAGCTGATGTGGAACCAGGGAAGAAATCAGCAATAACTGTGCAAGGACAACATCAACCTTTCTGCAACAGCCACGCTAGCAGAAAACACACGTAGATTGAAGAAAGCCATGCACCTGTTTTTTTTTTCTTTCTCTCTTCATATACAAACAGTTTACTTCTTTTCAATTTCTTTCCCTCGCTTTTATTCCCTACTTTTCCTTTTTTTACCATTTCACTACCACAATTAGATTCACTTGAGAGCGATTTTACTTTATACAACAAAATTAAGGACAGCCGTTTCTTTTCGTTGCCTCCTTTCCCCCCCTCCCCCTCAAAATTGCTGTAATGACTTGTCCTAATTAAGTTTGAACAAATTCTTTATTATGTTCCCAGATTTTCTGTGGTGTGATCACTTAACCTGCAAATTATAATTGCAGGTTTGGTGCCCATGCAGGCTGATCATTATAATTTGTACCTGCTACCTCCGTTTTAGTTTTTATTATAGCTTTACTCTCCAGGAAGCTAAGACAGTTCCATTTTAGGAATAAACAGGATAAACTGTCCTTAAAGAACCATATTTGTCTTCCAAATGCATATTGCTTTCATATAACGTCTTTAACTTTTAAAAAGGGAATCTGATGAGTGAGACCTGGGTAAGTGTTCTAAGAATTAGACCACAGTTTGAAATAAAACCAATACTTCGGAGCATATTAGAAATGGACCAAAAATCAAAACAATGTTTGTGGGGCCAAAATGAGTTATTCTAGCTGAAAATTTGACCAAAGATATTTTCAAGAGGCAGCTCTGCCTCACCAGTGCATTACATTTGGTGAAGTCCTCTTCACCAAAAAGAGGAGTAATGGATGGTACAGGTCTGCTTGCAGTAACTTAAATTCCTTGCAGCTTTCCATATAATAAGGAGAGCTGTTTGAGACCCGGGCTAATGATATGGTAGAAATGACCTGCAATGCAGATAAAATTCAAAACCAATTGATCTAAGCTTTCTCTAGGAAGGAAAGGATGAGCAGGAAAGTGGAAGAAGGCTCTAGAACAGTCAAAATAGGCTCCAAAACTCTGTGGGTTGTGTTTAGGAAGGTGCATAAATCCTGGATATGTATGCGAGCTTCTTATCTCTGCAAGGCTAGTTGCCAAACATCATTAAAAACTGCTACTTCTTTTTCAGAAAAATCATGCTTCTGCAAAAAGTTTCAGACATGAAAATAAATCTAGTAATCTTCGGATAATTTGGTTAAAGTTTTAATTGGTGAGCATTGAAGATTTTTTTTTCTTTCATTCACTCTGAACTCAGGTAAAAGGGTAGAAGAAAAGTTACTGAATTAGAAAATTATTTGAAGCTGTGATATTTTTAATTACCAGCACACCACTGATGCTGGATAAAAATAGAACCACAATCTCATCTGCTATAAATGGCAGAAGTTAATACAAATTGACACTGCTGTATTGCCACTTAATAGTCTGCATAACCAAGACACGACGAAGTAATTTACAACATTTTTTTTATTTTTGTCTTTGATTGCTTGTACTGTCTCTTGTACATTTAACATTTCATTCCCAATAGAACGTAGAAACCATCTTAAAGGTTTTAAAAGGTTATTGACTTAATGTCTGTACCTACAGTCCTTTATTGACCTAAGTCAATAGTCAGTAGATGTTTTGCTCTGATTTAATTTCAAATTATTTCTTTTTCAGATCTAGCCTGACAATTTTGCTCTGCATTCTCATTCCTGAGAATATTTCTGTATTTTATATTTCTGTCTGTATTCACTTCTATGAAGTGCAGACTTGCCAGCGGAACGGAGAGTTGCAGAGGCCTCCTACAGCCCCCACCAACACGTCGTTTCCAGCAGGACTCTCTTACTTGGACCTGTGCAGGCTCAGTTCATACGGGCCTTTTCCTGCATACTGCTGTTGAGAAGGGCAGTTAGTCCAAATGGTGAAACAGTTCTTGGTACCAGCACTAGCTCTGCCCTATGGCCGTTTTACGTAGTGTATTCCCAGGCTAGTATAGCTTTCTCAGCGCAGTCATAACAGGGACATTCTGCAACTCATCCAGCAGAGTCCAGCAAAGCAGTACCATTTTCTCCCTTCCACATTTCCTTTTCTCTCCAGCTATTCTCCTCCCTTCCTAGGGAGCTTGCAAGGAAACTTCTTTACCTGTTTTTCCTTCCATTCCCTTCCTGGTTTCCTAATCCCTCACTGCTGCTGCCCCGATGATTGCCAGCTACCATACTACCCTCTCTCCTACCGTACTTCAGCTTTCATCCTCCTTTTCACCCAATCTTGTTTATAAGCTCTGTGGGGTACGGAATTCTCCTGTTCAGTGTTTGCACAATGCATTGCACTTGTGATTGCTGCAAGGCTATTGTTTATAATTCACACAGCCATCCTAAGCTATTTGCAAGTTCAAAGGTTCCCTATTTCATTGCATATTCACAAACTTTCAGCTAGAAAGCATCCCTGACTCTTCTTGTAACCACGACTTTACACTACAGAGATAACAGACCTCAATGGAGCAAACTGTTTCCACTGGTGGTTATGCTACTTTAAAAGGATAGAGACCCTGTTGCATCACAGGATGTGTCTAGACTGTCTAGATAAATTTAAAGCTGTAATAGTATAGCCACTGCCAAGCCTCGCACAATGGGTAACGTGCTAAAATACTAAAAATCAGAGTGAGGCGTGAGGTCTGCTGAAAAGTTTATTCTAGTCGTTGTTACCTAAGGGGCAGCCAGGTAAAAAAAAAACCTGAAAATGATGAAAACCTTCAGCGATGCTGGGGAGGGGCCTTTCCCACAACCACTGGCACAGAGCGGAAAGTTCCCTTTGTGACACAGGGAAAGCCACTGCTGGCACCAGACGAAAGGCGAGCGATGGCAGCTGGGAGAGGGCCAGGTGGGGAAAGCCCACCTGCCAGGGAAGGGGACACTGGACCAGCAGGTCCCCAGGAGTGAGCCACACAGCCATACCAGCCCTTGGTGGAAACGGGTGGCCATCCTAGTCCAGATGAGAGCGTTCAGAAAGGATCTACACCCTGAGAAGAACCATGGTGTTTAAAATGAATTAGAATACAAATTTATGAAACCAGACTTGTGCCAACAAGTGGTAAAAAATATCTGAGGAAGGCCTGACATCCACATGTCTGCTATATCTTCAGTTTCCTTCAGAAAGAAGTAGGCTGCTAGGTCATGGAGCTTGGTTTACTGATTGTATTGACACTGGCTTACTCAACTAATTAAAATCCTCATTAGTGATCTTAACTGAAAATCTGCTTTTTTCAGGTCAGGCTTCTGCCTGTGTTCATTTGTACGATCCTGGGGTTAAAGCGCAGGGACTGAGCGGCAGAAAATAGCTCTTCCCAGCTACCTCACCCTCTCCCGGTGCGTCCTTGACAAGAGACTTGATCTGTTTGACTTTCTTTGCCAGGTTGTAACGTGAAGTCAAGAACTTCCCACTTGTCAGGCATACAGAAGCTAATTTCCGAATATTTGATAAATAAGTTGTCAGAGAAGAAGGGATTAGTTTTATTTATTCAAACATTGACATCAGTCTGAGTAGTCTGTGAGCATAAACAAGGCAACTGAGTAAATACACAGGAGACTTTGTGTTACAATAGATTTTCAGCTGTATACACACAAGTAATAAAAGCCCTCTAAAAAACTGTGACTGAGGCGCCTAGCAGTAATACTGTTGTGTGCAGGCAATACAGATTTGCTTGATTAAAAAAGGAGAGTGGAGGACTTGCACATAGAAGTGTATGGGACTGTATATGAATACTGTTGAGTACTGAATCACCAGCTTCCCCTAAAGCACACTGATCAAATAAGTTTTCCTTGGCTTACTCTGTCTTTAAAGGTCCAAACACACTTGTGTTCTTTAGGTAATCGGTTCACAGTATTGTGTTTCTGCAGTGCCCTTCAGAATTTCTGCTTTTAGAGAGATTTTTCTGAGCCATGTATACTAAATACAACTGCTAAGATTCGTGCTGATCGAAATAGATGAATCTCCATTAAATAAGCTGAATGTGCCTACTTAAAACAGAAGTTGTATATCAGAGTTTATGCCATCTACCTCCTCCCCATTCTTTTATGAACAAAGTTTAAACTGGGTCTAAGAATATTTGATAAAATCGTTTCTGTAGTGAAAAATTTACCCTGTTACCTTGTCACCAAGGATGTTTTGCAGCCTGTTTGACCCATATTTGAATACGTGTAGTCCACAGCTGCAAACACAAAAACTAAAATAGTGAAGAAATCTTCCCTTCTTTTTTTAATTACTGTACGGCTATAATGCATGACATCTCTTTAAACACTGCTGACTAATACTCCATTTTCTAATTAAGTATTATTATCAATTCCCCCTTTTAATAAAAGGAAAGTACTAGTGTAAATTGTACTTTTATAGTAAATAGCTTTTTAGCTGTTGCTTTAACAGAGAAGAATTGTATACGACTCTCAGCTAATAACAAAACTACATGTTTTCTATCGTTTTCTAAACATGGGGAAAAAACCTTTTGTATAGATTACAAATCTGAATACTTTATAATCCTATATGGGTCATCTGGAATTAAACCTTTTTTTTAATATCTCAAGTAGGATACAATCACCCAGACATAATCTGCATTGTGATTTCAGAGACCAAAGAGAAATATCAGTTGGGGGGGGGGGGGGAACCCCTAAGTGAGTAGAATATGTACTTTGTCACTAAGCTAAATGATGTATTAGAAAAATTATTTGCAAAACAACAAGATTAAGTGATTCTTCAGTCAAATATTTGTATTTCGTTATGTAATATTTCAACAGTCCTAAGTGACAAAATTAAATTTTAAAAGCTGTATGGTAGCATTGAAAATGCCCATATTCTGTTTTCTTTTGCATACTGAGTATTTTCTATCCATAAACCCTGGATAAAAAACATCAGTACAGCAGCATCAATCAACCCAGGGCTGTCAAAGAGGCTGAGTCTCTGGCTGATCTAACGGTATGGGCTGTTTCATTATCTCAGTGTGGGATAAAGCCTCACCAGTGCGGCAGTGTTCTGCATCCAGCAACTACTGCCGCAGCTTGCAAGCGAAGCCATTCCTCCATTCTCAGCCAAACCCTCGGCAGAAACAGCCCCGCGTAGCCCTGGGAAGGGCCATCTCAAAGTTTTTGGGCATGGTGGTGACTCAGGGCTGGTCCAGCGTGGGATGGACAAACCACGTGCACCTGCACAGGGAAATCGTTCTGCCCACATCCTCCTGAGCCCGCTGGGCAGGTGTGTTCAGGAGTGTGTCCTGCACAGGAAGCAATATGGGAAATTCCACATGATCTGGGGTATCTGTTGAGGATGGGATCTGGCCGATGTCTGAGCAATCCCCCACAATGTGAGCCCAGGCCCTGAGCTCGGTGTCCTGCCCGAGGGGAAGGAAAGGACCCTCAAGGGAGTCACCCTGGGAGAGCCTCTGCAGCTATAAGCTTGGGGACTGCTTGTTTCCAGAGACTTTGGCTTCCTAACAGCATTAAGAATTAAGCTCATGTTATATGCTGTATTAAAGATACATCGTTAGCTTGACAAATGGCTTTCTGCAATGTATGTCTCCACTTGGAAAGAATGGAAAGACGCTGGCAGAGCCAGATGGAAAATACAGAAAACACTGTGGGGAGTTTGTCATGAAAAAAAAGATGAAATTAAAAAAGAAAAAAAAAAAACCAACCAAAAACCACCAACATTTCCACTCTGTATTTCAAAACCACACTATAAAGTACAGGTCAGAAGAGCTTTTATTCTTAAATGAATATTCCCTAAATGCTGAGAACACCAGCACACTACACCACCTGTACTGGGTCTTGCTGAGATGGAGTTAATGTCCCCCATAGCAGCGCTCCCAGTGCTGTGCTGTGCATTGGTAGCGAGCAAGGTGTTGGTAACACACCAGTGTTTGGCTACTGCTGAGCAGCACCGGCACACATCAGGGCTATCTCTCCAACATTTCCTCCCCCTCAGCAGTAGGCTGGGGGTGGGCAAGATCTCAGGAGGGGACGCAGCCAGGACAGCTGACCCAAAGTGACCAAAAGGATATTCCATACCATATGATGTCTGCTCAGCAATAAAAGCTGAGAGAAAAGAAGAGGAAGGGAGGGCATTCGTTATTTATGATGTTTGTCTTCTGGAGCAACTGCTACATGTACTGAAGCCCCGCTTCCCAGGAAGTGACCAGACATCACCTGCTGATAGGAAGTAGAGAATAAATCTTTGTTTTTCCTTTGCTTCCATGCACAATCTTGGCTTTTGCTTTATTAAACTGCCTTTATCTTGACCCATGATGTTTTTTCCATCTTATTGTCTACCCTCCCTGTCCTGCAGAGGAGGGCAGTGATAGAGCAGCTTGGTGGGCACCTGGTGTCCAGCCAAGGTCAACCCACCACAATACCATTAGTAAATTCCTCAGGCTTTTCCATATTTCTTGTGTTGTTGTAGGATGGAAAAAAAGAAAGACATTTTGGAAACATATTGTCCCAGCTGGAAATAAGAAAGTTCCACAGCATGAATTGACTTGGATGTGGCTGAATTCTGGTGAGAAGTAGAGTGTGACACAACTTCAAGGTCAGGAAGCACTAGAAATTAAGAACTGCTGTAACTCCCCATGCTACATCTTTATTATTATTATTTTATTTTACCATGCAGAAGATATATCTTTATCTTCCCAAAATCTGCGGTCTGCCCAGACTTCATCCCTCCTTACCATTCTAAGTTTTTAACCAAACAACCCTCAGAAAAAGTGCTGCCCAAACTTAGTCCCAAACTTGAAGTTCCTGGGGTCAGTAACCAGAGGCTGCCAAGATCCTTCTCTTAGATGTGACACAGTGAGACCAGTTTGATTGCCATTCGCAAAATAACTGCTAGCTCTTTTCTCTTGTGTTCCACTAAGAAATATGACAGCTTTGTGGAAGTTCTCCTACAAAGCATTGTCATCCCCAAACCCCAAAGAATTACAAGTGCTCATAGCACCACTTTAGTAAATTTTAGAATCATAGAATCATTTAGGTTGGAAAAGACCTTTAAGATCATCAAGTCCAACCATTAACCTAGCACTGCCAAGTTCACCACTAAACCATGTCCCTAAACATCACATCTACATGTCTTATAAATACCTCCAGGGATGGTAAATCAACCACTTTCCTGAGCAGCCTGTTCCAGTGATTGACAGCCCTTTCGGTGAAGACATTTTTCCTAACATCCAATCTAACTCTCCCCTGACGCAACTTGAGGTCATTTCCTCTTGTCCTATTGCTTGTTACTTGGGACAAGAGACCAACACCCCCTGGCTACAACCTCCTTTCCGCTGTAGAGAGCGATCAGGTCTCCCCTCAGCCTCCTTTTCTCCAGGCTGAACAGCCCCAGTTCCCTCAGCCACTCCTCATTAGACTTGCTCTCTAGACCCTTCACCAGCTTCGTTGCTCTTCTCTGGACATGCTCCAGCACCTCAATGTCCTTTTTGTAGTGAGGGGCCCAAAACTGAACACAGTACTCAAGGTGCAGCCTCACCAGTGCCGAGTACAGAGGGACAATCACTTCCCTAGTCCTGCTGGCCACATGATTCCTGATACAAGCCAGGATGCTGTTGGCCTTCTTGGCCACCTGGGCACACTGCTGGCTCATGTTCAGCTGGCTGTTGATCAACACCCCCCAGGTCCTTTTCTGTCAGGCAGCTTTCCAGTCACTCTTCCCCAAGCCTGCAGCGTTGCATAAGGTTGTTGTGACCCAGGTGCAGGACCTGGCATTGAGCCTTGTTGAACCTCAGACAATTAGCCTTGGCCCATCGATCCAGCCTGTCCAGATCCTCTATCCTCCTTCCTATCCTCCAGCACATCAACACTCCCACCCAACTTGGTGTCATCTGCAAACTTACTGAGGGTGCACTCGATGCCCTCATCGATGTCATTGATAAAGATATGAAAGAGAACTGGCTCCAGTACTGAGCCCTGAGGAGCACCGCTTGTGACCAGCTGCCAACTAGATGTAACTCCATTCACCACAACTCTTTGGGCCCTGCCATCCAGCCAGCTTTCTACCCAGCGAAGTGTATGCCAATCCAAGCCATGAGCAGCCAGTTGCACCAGGAGAATGCTGTGGGAAACAGTGTCAAAGTCTTTACTAAAGTCCAGGTAGATAACATCCACAGCCTTTCCCTCATCTACTAAATGAGTCACCTTGCCATAGAAGGAGATCAAGTTAGTCAAGCAGGACCTGCCTTTCATAAACCCATGCTGACTCAGCCTGTTCACCTCATTGTCCTGTATGTGCCATGTGATGGCACTCAAGATTGTCATAGAAGAGTCCAAGAAGACCGTCCCAATGAGCCATGAGGTTCAGATAGGACCCCCTTACTTTCTAAACTCCTCAGAGAGAAGTCTCGGTGTGGCTGGATCCAGTCTTAGCCTCCGACTCTAAAGAAGAGTTCAGACCCTATGTGCTGCCACAGAGTTGGCTTATTTCTGCTCAAACTGGGCGCCTCCGTAGAGGGACCCTGAACAAAGAAATTCCTGGGCAATTATACCCTTACAATCTAAGTTCCCCTCCCTCATGCAGCAGTTCAGACCAATATTAGGGTCTGAGGTCTTCACGTTCTTCACTGGGTCCTTTCTTTGTCTCTAGGCAGGCTGCTGCTTATCTCTAGGGTTGCTGCCTCTGCTGACAGTTGTAGCCTCCTTATCTCTCAGCTTAAACCAGCTCTGGGGCCTTCTTTTACTTAACTAGGAAAGGGTTCAGCAAAAGTTAAATATATTTAGGTGAAAGTTCATTGCTTGTGGCCTACGGTTTTGGTAAATTTAGCCACTTATGCTAAGTGAGTTATGCCAACACTTATGCTAAGCTTGACAACTAGTATTTCCCAACAAGATGATCTGCTTTATAACCTTCCCTGGCATCGAGGTCAGACTGACAGGCCTGGTTTAATACTAAATAATATTGTTAATATTAATCAGTTTAATACTGATGTTACAAGCATCACAAATGCAAACTACCCACCTGTACTATGTACTCGATGAAACTCTAAAGACTTCCCTCTTGTGGAGAACTTGGTCATGTCAGGGCAGAATATACATCTGGAGATTCAGGGAACAAGGATTTGACAAAATCTTTTGGCTGAAAGAGAAGACATCATAGGACAGCTTTATGAGAAACCAGAGACAACAAATCACTACCCAAATAGAGGAGGAATTTCTTGGAAAAGGCCAAAGTACTATATACAGTTGTCTGGTTATTTAGAGAGAGACTGGATTCACTACAGTGACCAGGACAGTGTGGGCTGTTAAACGGTGTAGACATTGTATTTCAGCATTGCCAGTAGTCACCAAGAATGACCATAAGTAACAGAAGTGAAAAAGGTCAAGATGTAGATGAGATTAACAAATGTAATGATGATCATACACTGATCGTCATCTTGGGCTCCTAACTAAACAAAAAGATTTAGGGAGTAGGTTAAATGCAACACTATTAGCAAATCCTCCCCCGCAGAGTGATTCAATCAGTTGCATAAAAGTCGTTTTAACTATAGCACAATCAACATATGACGCAGACTGTACAAAAGCTAATGTTAGCATAATTTATCCTCTTTTCCTGCTGTTAGGACTTGTTTTTTAAAAGGCAAGGGAATATTATTTTTTTTTTATGTTTTAATAATATATTTTATCAGACTGAGTGCCACATGTAGAAAAGCAAGGCAAACTGTTGGGTATGCACGATGTTGAAACAGTGTAGTGGTAGCAGAATATCATCAAGCTCATACACATCCTTCCCACTTGCAATTTCATGTTCTGGAACCTACACACATGCAATCATTGAAAGATTTATTAGAAGGCAATCCTATTTTGAAGTAGTACTCTCCAGAACCACCCAAATTACACAGGCCCCAACCTCACTAAACCCATTATGAGAAGCAAGCTGCCTGTGGCCAAAACAAACTAAATATATTCAGGCCCTTCCCAAGTACAACATGTAACCAACAGCTCCACACTACCAGCACAATAAATACCCCTTAACATCGAACAATTAACTCCTATGCCTATACTTCTGGGGACATAACACTTTTCATGAAGTGCATCATCAAGTGTTCTCAGGGTAACTATGCAGGTGAATCTAAGCAACCGCTGTGCACCAGAAAGAACGAGCATACGCAAGCTGTAAAGGATAGAAGTGCCCAGGTATCAGGGAGCGAATGTTTCTTAGAAAATAGTCACTGCATTTTGAATGTCTTAGTCCTGAGCCTCAAGGAATCCTACAATATTTTCAAAGAAAAACTTGGTGCTTTCACAAATCTGCCAGATACCAAAAATCATGAATTCACAGACAGTGCTTCTGTGAGATTAAAATCTTCAACCACCACCCTGATGTCTCTCTTTCTCTCCTCTTCTTCCCTCTGTTCTTTCTTCCAACATCCTCCTTCTTTCAAAACCATCAGCCACTTTCTCTTTGAGATGGTCTGAGACACAACTAATGTAATAACCATAAGACAATGCTCTCAACTTGTACTTAGGTTTGAAGTCTGATGCTTCTATTTCAGATCTTAAGAAGGACTCACATGCCCACAAACTTGTCTAATTTTGTCAGTAATACAAGCTGGTCTAATAAAAGATACTGCTTCCACCAAGAAAATCTGCCTTGATTATGTCTTTAGGCTGTCATAACAACAGCACCACCACCATTATTCTTCATGTGACACAGTCAATCAGTAGATATTTTATTTTTTGTCTTTCCATAAGTGATGCATAAAGCTAAAATAAACCAGGCACTGGGTTTTTTTAGACTGATGGCTGAGAGAGAGAAGGAGAGATCGCTCCAAATAGTACTCCAACCAGCAGAGCCGTAATTCAGCCAGAAAATGTCTGTGTGCAGTAAAGGGGCAAGGGGGGGGCGGGGAACTTCTGGTTTCAAAAGACATATACAAACATCTGAATTAAAAAATTAAATTCAGAACCAGAGTAAGGTGAGAACAGAGATATGTGTTCAACCAGTGACACTAACTGTCAAATAAACTCATGAACTGAATTGTAATTATCCAGGAGAAACTCATTACAATGTTGAATTAAACTGAATGCTATGCTTAACCAAACATAGAGGATATAAGGTTGAATACTTTTGCTTTCAGGTTTCTTTTTACTTTTTTTAAAGGCTGACATCTGTCAGGAGTGCCTTTTTGAGGAGAAACAAAAGAGAAAACTGAGCTGTAACAGGAGGAGGAGATCATTTGCCAAACAAACACAGGGGACAATCCAAGCATAGAGTGGAAAAGGACATAAGCAAAACAAGGCTGCCAAGAGAGGCAGCCTGTCAGGAGTGTTTGAATAGGTACACACTGGGGGAAGGGAAAAGGGAAGAAACAAAAGACATGCAAACATTTTGACTAGATGTCCATAAAGACAAAAAACTGGTGACTCTTATAAACATGATGTAGATGAGAAGAACCTGGAGAAGGAGATGGAGGGGAATGACACGTGGCTTGATTAGCAAGAGAAGATGATTTCTGTGCCAGCATTGTAATCTCCATCCAAGACATATAGAAAAAAAAAATATAAATAAGCTTTATTAATTATGCATCAGAAACAGAAACTTAAGATTTAATGACTCTTTTCACATAATTTCTGTTATAAAATGTTAAAATTTAATCTCAAGCTTCAGCAGATACTATAAATCTCAGTTGCTTCTGGACATGATAAGTGTTTCACATATGCACATTAGTTTACTTTATTAAATGCCTGATCTGCTAAAGGTAAAGCAAACGCTATCACATCAAACTTCTTTCATTGACTACTGTATTGCTTTCAAGGAGTAAGAGACCCCAAGTATCTATTTCCTTGAATAAAATGCCTATTTAAAGGGATGCGTGGGGTGATCTTCGCACATATTTTCAAACATCCAGCTTGGATACATCAGAGTTTTATTCATACATCCATTCTTCAGCCTTCTTTAAAGGACAGTCATAGTTACCAGACCTCTGAACTCCAGCATAAGCAAGCAGCTGTACCGAGCACCATCTTCTACCCAGGTGCAGTTGTACTTGATAGGGAAGAGAGAAGCAATTTCATGGCGTTGTCAATGTTATAAAGAGGATTAGTCAAGAGGATCAAGAATGCCTGTTTCAGTGCTCCACTCCATAAAGGCACGGAGCTCAAAACAAAAGCTTTGAGATGTGCATTACCTATTGTATTTGGAACACTGTTTCAGTCTCTTTCTCAGGGTATATCAGTCCTGAGCTCCCCAACACTGTCTGAGCAGCAGGGAGGGGGCATGTCCTGAAAAAGGCACCGAACTGATTAGTGAGAACACACTCTGATGACAATATTTTCTGGACCAGTTTTCCTCTGCAAAATAATTCCCCTCAACTGCCCTGTAGGTGTTTCTTTTCTCTTTCAGGTCTTTGATCTTCTTCCTTCTCACATATTGCTTTGAACTGCCAGGAGTTCATTTTCATTTCTATATTTCAAAGTTTTTATACACTCTACCACACCCATGCTTGCTAACTCTCTAGTATCCCACTTGCTAATTTAAATTGTACAGTTGTCCTGTAAAAAACAAAACAAAACAAAAAAAACCAACCACATTAAAAACATACAGAATACTTCAACTTTGATGTCACAAGTTTAATTCCTTTTCCTTAACCTCTCCAATTTTCACATCACATACAAGCAACTGAAATGTCTGCCTCACTCTAAAACCATGTACTGAGAGTCCCCCAAAACCTCACCTTTGTGGCTTTGATTTTTTTAAAAGTATTGCTGTTAGTATAAAATGATGAACTTTAGCCACAGTCTCGCCTTATGAAGCCTCAGCAGCCTCTATGGCTACTGACTCTGAGTTTTATTCCTCCAGGGCATGGATAAACATCAAGAGAGGACCTGCTGAAACCCTACTGTGCGTACAGTCATTCTTTCTGCACGTATTAGTAAGTCTCACACGTCTCCATAGAGTACTGAGCTAACTACACCAGTGGGTTAATATAAACCACTCAGCTTTTTCTCAAGAGGTTCAACAATTGCTAAAGATACTAGCATGTTACAGAAAAACATCTAATTTCCTAAAATAACACTGCTATTTCTTGCTTTGTGGCCTATTTCTCTACTGATATATCTTATATGAATTTCAGATTTAGGTAAGTTTAAAATTGCTTCAATAAGACTGTTTTTGAATGGTGTATTGCATGAATATATATATCCTTAGGTCATTTACACATCACTCGCAAAACTACACAATGCCACAACAAAGCGCATAGAAAAACCACAGTCTACATGCAGTGTTCTCAGACGTGTTTAAGCAAATAAAGGGCTCAGAGCAAAACAAAGGCCCTTTAAGTGTCTCTGAAAACTCCATCCTAAATATCTTTCCTTTTTAATATTGAACAACTTTTGTCCTGTACGTTTCTGAAACATCCAAAGAAACTCAAGAAATCTCATCTCTCGAAACATCTTATGCTTCCTGAAGCTCTGTAAAGTTAAAACATGAAAAAAAAAAATCTATATTGCCATGGAAATGCATAAAAAAAAATTTGCTAAAGGCAGACTCCTGCTTTAAACCTCTGTGGACTCGGTTTCAGTTTAGGAGGTGTCCCTTGGTAGCCCTTATTGGTGTCCTCAGGTAGCCCGTGCTGGACAAGACTACCACAGGCTTCAGAAGGACCTGTGCTGGCCTAAGGAATCCAGCGTCAAATCAGACAAGTAGAAGTCAAGATTTTATTTCGCCGTCTTTAAGAATGCAGAATGGACAGAGCCATTTTCTGGAGGTTTGAAAAAAATAATAATTACTTTTAGGCAATTCATTGGCCAGTCTGTGGGGGCTCTGGAAAACTCAAAGGGCTTTTTTTTTTATAAGAATTCCTGTTGGATTTTCTGCTTATGTTTTTTATTCTCTGTTCATGTAATCATATTAATGAATTGCTCGGATACCTTTCCTTCTCAAGAATCGAGTGTCAACTTAGTTCACTCGTAATCTGAAATATGTCCACTTAGCGACCAAGCTTAAAAAATGCTGTATTAAAATTCCAAACTCTTGTATTCAAAATTACTACCAGAATTCAGGAATCGTATCAGCTTATTACAGTAATGGAAAGTCTGATTGCAAATGTATTATGTCAGTTTAAAAAAAACCCTGTTTTGGTAAATTTTGTAATCAAATTCAGACCATTTTTAACAGAGATTTCATTATAGGTGCTCTCAAAAAAGAAAAATAAGCGAACAAAATATTAATTTTTTTTTTTAGTATTTCAAAGTTATGTTCTTAATGCTGAACATCCACATGTTGAACGGTCTTGTAATTTAATATTTATAGAAATAAAATTAAAATCTTAATAGTTCTGCCAATATAATAAACTTTTTACTGTGTAACATTTATTTTTATGATCGTTCATATCTTTAAACTATGACATACAATCTCATCAGTTCAGGTCAGGCAACATGACAAAATTTAGCTCTCCTTTATTAGCTAAAATCCGTTTATGTATGAGCTCTCTCTTGACTGACACACATTAAAGCATTGCTGGGGGAGGGGAAGCTCGGTCCATCCCACTCCAACCAGTTTGATGCCAGTGCCAGCAATAGATGCCCAGAGTCAGGAGAAGGATCACAGGTCAGCAGGAGAGCACCTGAAGTGCAGCACAGAGGAACTCCAGCCACTCCAGCCAGTCGGTCAGCTTCATCGGGGGCCCAACTTCAATGCCTCTATGCAAACACACATAGCATGGGGAATAAACGTCGAGTTAAAGACCTGAGCACGCCTGCAGGGCTATGATCTCAGCGGCATCATGGAGATGTGGTGGGATGGCTTCTGTGACTGGAGTGTTGGAATGGAGGCTCTGTAGGAAGGACAGGTAGGGCAGACGAGGAGGGGGTGTCGTGGTCTGTGTCAATGATCAGCTGGAGTGCATGGAGCTCCACCTGGGGATGGATGAGGAGCTGACCGAGAGCTTATGGGTCAGGATTAAAGGGAGGGCAGGGACAGGGGACGTTATAGTGGGGGTCTGCTACAGGCCACCTGACCAGGGAGATTGAGCAGATGAGGCCCTCTACAGACAGATAGGAGCAGCCTCACGTTCACAAGCCCTGGTCCTCATGGGGGACTTCAACCACCCCCATATCTCTTGGAGGGACAATACAGCAGGGCATAAGCAATTCAGGAGATTCCTGGAATGCCTTGATGATAACTTCCTCCTCCAAGTAACAGAGGATCCAACAAGAAGAGGTGCCATGCTGGACCTTGTTCTCATCCAACAAGGAGGGGCTGTTGGGGAATGCAAAGCTCAAGGGCAGCCTTAGCTGCAGTGACCATGAAATAGTGGAGTTCCAGATCCTAAGGGCAGTGAGGAGGGCACACAGCAAGCTTACTACCCTGGACTTCGGGAGAGCAGACTTTGGCCTCTTCAGGGATCTGCTTGGTAGAATACCATGGGACAAAGCGGTGGAGGCAAGAGGGGCCCAAGAAAGCTGGTTAGTATTCAAGGATCACCTCCTCCGAGTTCAGGAGCGATGCATCCCAACAAAGAAGTCAGGCAAAAATGCCAGGAGGCCTGCATAGATAGACAAGGTGCTCCTGGACAAACACAAAAAGGAAGCCTACAGAGGGTGGAATCAAGAGCTGGTAGCCTGAGAGGAATACAGAGAAACTCTCCGAGCAGCCAGGGATCAGGTTAGGAAAGCCAAAGCCCTGATAGAATTAAATCTGGCCAGGGAGGTCAAAGGCAACAAGAAAAGCTTCTATAGGTATGTCAGTGATAAAAGGAAGACTAGGGAAAACATGGCCCCCCTCTGGAATGATACGGGAGATTTGGTTACCTGTGATATGGAGAAGGCTGAGGTGCTCAGTGACTTCTTTGCCTCAGTCTTCACTGGCAAATGCTTGAGCCACACTGCCCAGGTCACAGACGGCAAAGGCAGAGACTAGGAGAATGAAGAAATGCTCGTCGTAGGAGAAGATCAGGTTCAAGACCTTCAGGAACCTGAAGGTGCATACGTCCATGGGACCTGATGAGATGCATCCACGGGTCCTGAGGAACTGGCGGATGAAGTTGCTGAGCCACTCTCCATCATATCTGAGAAGTCGTGGCAGTCCAGTGAAGTCCCCACTGATTGGAAAAGGGGAAACATAACCCCCAGTTTTTAGAAAGGGAAAAAAGGAAGACCCAGGGAACTACAGGCAGGTCAGTCTCTCTGTGCCCGGCAAGATCATGGAGCAGATCCTCCTGGAAACTATGCTCTGGCACATGGAAAATAAGGACATGACTGGTAACAGCCAGCATGGTTTCACTAAGGGCAAATCGTGCCTGACAAATTTGGTGGTCTTCTATGATGGGGTTACAGCTGGTGGATAAGGGAAGAGCAACTGACATCATCTACCTGGACTTGTGCAAGGCATTTGACACTGTCCCGCACAACATCCTTGTCTCTAAATTGGAGAGACATGGATTCGATGGATGGACCGCTCGGTGGATAAGGAATTGGCTGGATGGTCGCACTCAAAGAGTTGTGGTCAACAGCTCAATGTCCAAGTGGAGACCAGTGATGAGTGGCATTCCTCAGGGGTCAGAATTGGGACCGGTGCTGTTTAACATCTTTGTTGGCGACATGGACAGTGGGATATGGCTTGCATATGACCTGCAGTGGAATATGGTCCCAACCTCAAAATTCGTCATTGTCTGTTCTAAAATGAATTATTAATAATCCTTGGAGAAGAGACTTCTAGGTTACACCTTTTGCTACCTTCACTTTGAGGAATCTGTTGGTATGAACAGGAGTCTTACATAAATAATATTTATGGACTAAAATCTGAAAATAGTTGTACCACCAGCAGAATTAGGTATTGACGTTTGCACAGTTGCCTTTTCTGACCATGAGCAGACTGTGCAATGATGCATCCACCAATAAGATCATATTTATTATTTAAAATATAACTTATGATTAGTCTCTGTTGATGGGTACAATTCATTGTTACCTTACCTCCTACCTGGCTGCTTATGACTTTTTCATTAAAGGAGCATTGTGCTTCTGTTAATATCTTGTGGAGAGCAGCGCTTAGACACAACATTTCACTTATACAGCTGTCCTGCTTTCAGACCAGAGCAGAATTAAAATCTGGCCAGCATGGACCACGAGCAGAGCGAACACCCACCAGTTTCCACTCACCTATCTGGCCATGCTGTTTTATTTTTCTACAGTGGCAGGAGATGCCTTATGTCACATGCATGGGGTTTTTTCCCAGGTATTTGGCAAAGCATTAAAACTGAGAATCAGTAAAGTAATATTGTAGTAACTTCAATAAAGGCATCTTTTGTAAGCCTAATAAAAAGTAAGACTCAGAGGCCAATAAGGCTGATAAGACTGAGAATCCTTTACCAATGCAGTTGCTTAGACCAGCAAATCTGATAAATCGAAAACTGACTCAGTTTTACACAAATAAATGAAGTTTTGGCAATATTGTTCACTTGATCTGTCTAGCCACGGTGACTTTTATCACCTTGAGCACATACTTTGTATCATGTACACTTTTCATCTGATTGAATTAAACACATCAAGTTATATCCTAGTGGTAGTTAGTTTTGTTATGAAGCTATAATTTACCACTAAGCTGCACTTGGATGCCATATTTTTCCCACTGCTCTCCTCTGCTCCAATTTGCCAGCTCTTCTCAGCAGATGGCGTTTCTAGAAAACAACCAGATTCCAACTGTTTCTACCAAAAGAAGGTCTGGATTCAAGGAAAAAAAAAGTTTGCTAAACACCAGTTACTACCAACTGCAGATCTGGTAATTTAAGATGAACTCAGCTGACTTGTATGACACAACAAATTGTCTTACGGGCAAGAAAGACTTCTCACAACTCCCCACTCCCCAGCTGCCTGGTTAGCAACTGCAGTAGGGTCAATGGTTTGGTTTGTTTCTCCAGGGGAGGAAGAGGGAAGGAAAAGGAGAAGGAATGATAATAGCTCTTCAGCATAAGCTCCAAAAAGAAAACAGAGATTTAACAAACAGCGTAGTAGCAGTTGGAGCAAAGTATGCTACTATTTATTTGTAAATTACTACAGACAATATGTGACATGAACCTAGGTTTAATAACAATGACTACACACTGAAAACAAAGGTATGCTGACCCACACCAGGGAACTGAAGGACTTAATAGTGTAATAAAGAGTACACAAAACACAGACAAGGATGTATATTCTGTAGTAGGACCTCCATTGCAAATAAGATGCTTCAGTATGTCCCAAGAAATTTGGAAATGGAAAAAAGTCTCCTCTGCTTAAAAATTATCTACTAATTTTGCAATAAGTGGTGGTTGGAGCTTTTTTGATAAACTAATTGAGCATTTAATCAAATATGGGAAGTGTTAAAATGCTATCCTGAGAACACTGCTATTATCATCAATTTGAACAGTATGCATTACTTTTTACTTTTTTTCTTTCTGGGCTAAACACCACCGTACTTGCGAGGTGAATGAATGGTACTTGTGGACCAGTCAGTTGAAAAGCCCTGTGATCATAAGACTGAGATTTTCCAGTTATTTGAGTCACATTAATAACAGCTCAGCTAATTAGCAATTTTAAAAGGATCAACCCAATAACAAATTAAAAGAAGTATCTGTATACAAAGAGAGATTGTTCGCTTTGGCTCCAGTCTTGATAGTAATAAATAAAAGCATCTATTGTGTGAAAGCGGGGAAATGTCTCATCTGTAGTGATAGGGATTCATTTTGGAATGACATAGTCGCAGTTTCTATTTTCTCAGTGTTTTGTGGGGTATGTTTTGCTTTCTGCTTATTGAGAGTGAAATTTAAGGTCAGAGGCTAAATGATGTCAAAATGCCTTCCAATCATTTGATGTGACAAGGCAGCTGAGCTGTTCAGGATGCGTCTCAAACACTACAAATAGGTGGTGTTTAAGGGAATACTGTTGGTGGACTTACTGTTTCTGCCTCCAGCTCATTTTTCAAAAATAAAGTGACCAACAAGGACATTTCTGAAAATATTGCCATATCCCTCTAAAATTGGAAATGTTTTTATTCTAACACAAAGAGATTGCCATAGAAAAAGTGAATCTAGAGGTATTGGCCGGGTGCCCCATCGCCCCAAGCACTGTGATGTCTTTCATGGATGCTATGAAACATTTCAGTTTGCCTTGGATTAGGCCACTGGCAGTACAGAGCATGTGATCCCAGCCTCAGCAAAGCATTCTTTCTCTTCGGGATACAGCTATGGAGTGATTTTTCCTAGGAGATCAGATGAATTTAGCCTGGGCATCTGCAATACTTTTTTCTCTCACATAATGGAAAGCTTTTAATCAGAAATGCAACACAAGCTAGTAACAGGAGCCCTCTTGGTTTTCTCAAAGTAAAAACAAAGAAACCAAACCAAATAAAAATCTCCAAAGACCCTAAACTAGTTCCCTAAGTATGCAGCAGAGAATTTGTATAACTTGGAGAAAAAAGAGCCACGGCTTCCAAAAAGAGATTTTTAGTGCACATTCGAAAATCATTCTAAAGGTAACCACGCAAGCTACTTGCTGGCATAATGTTATCCTTGTATCAAAACTGAAAGCTTGTTAAAATAACTTCAGAATTGCTAGTCTGAAAATATCAGGAGTACTATGAGCACAGCGCTGTGACTTCCAGGGGGCTGGCATCAGGCACTGTGGAAATAATAGGCGGCCAAAGCCACGGGGCCTTAGTCTGTAAGTGATGCCAAGAAATTATGAGGTAGATTCTCTAAGTGAATGCCAGAACAAGATACATAGACTATAGCTCAGCAATTTCCAAGAGGAAGATTATGGAAATACATTGCTTTTCCTGTATTAAAAGCTATGGTGATCTTTCATTCAAAAACCTCTGTCATTATCTACCAATGCCTGTGATGAGACCTTTCTGTCGTTGTTACATACTGAGCATGATAACCCATTGCTGCTATCAGTAACGCCACAGTAGAAAACGCAAAATTTTGGCTGGTGGATCTCCAAGGATTGATTTTGAACTTCCCAGGAAGAGTCTAAGCAGAAATGGGAAGAGTCCTGTAGGTTTTGATTGTAGCTGAAATGATGTGCACAGCTGTATTTTGTTAGGAGAGAATTTCCTAATGTGATGAAGTTTGGTTCTCAGTTGAAGTACTTTTAAACTGTATGTTGGATAAATCACGATGAATAAAAGCAAATAAAGGAAAGGTATTAGCACAAACAGGAGGGAAGAAGTAGTCCTGTAGGAAAAGTAAGAATGTAATAGAAGTGACCTGAACACAGATGTTCATATGCTGGTGGTCTGAGGGAAGAAGGGTCAGAGAAAGGAACTGGAAAAATAAAAAAAGTTTTAAAGCAGAGAGAAGAAGGAGGGTGTATCTGACATCTAAAATTAAAACAATGTAATAAGTATCTTCAAGTATTTAAACCAAAGTCATGAACAGCTGAGGCTGAGTGGAAACAAATTTTTTATAAAGAACATAGCTTAAGAGTGAAAACAAATTAGTCCGTAACAGATGAAGCAACTTTTGGAAAATAAAAATACAAGTACCATATAAGAACTATAAATCAACCATGAAGCAACTAAATGCAACAAAAAAAAAATCTGCTTTTCATACTAAGAATTTTCAAGATGAATAATTTTAATTGTAATAGTGCTTCAAACTCAGGGAAAAAAAAAATTACAAAGATGAAATTCAAAACAGATGAAGCATTGCTTTTCTCTTTCTCCTGTCTCCGATTTATTTTACACCACTTTTTAAATGTAGAATTTACAAGCATGGACCCAAACTGACTACAAGTGCAAATAAACAGGCTCTACACTATTTACATTGCAATTTGCTAAAAATCCTTTGCTCATTTACCAATGTCTTTGCTCCCCAGAAGAGCTGCATAAGGCAACACCCGATAGAAAAGATGATGCTTTTCATTAAACTAGCTGATACAACAGCGACAAGCAAACCTGCCCGGCTCCAGCCCCACTGATGCAGGCTGGACCTAACTGGGCTCTGCAGGCAGCAGCTGGAAACCATTCCTGATTCCAGTCCCAGGCGGATCACAGGAGCTGCGTAGAGTCTTGTACCTTCCTTACTCTGCCAGGTCAGTGCAAAATAAGCAAGCCTAAATTCTATCTAGGAGTCCCTGGAGCTTCAGAAAATTTGAAACAATCTCTTCAGAATGTGTGAAAGCAAAATTGAAAAGTATGTAACATGTAGTGTTCCAAAGAGGAGGTTACCAATATTGATTACAACAATGTGTATTTCTGCCATTCCGCAGTGTGGGTGCATCAGGGATATGTATTCAGATCCTGCATTCCCAAGTAGTTCTGCTTTATGTGTACTGAAAGGCTAAATGCTTGCAATTGTTTGCTGTAATATGCAAAGGCCAGTTGGCCGGCATGTAGAACAGTTAAGCCTTTATTGTTACTAGACTTAACATTTTCAGCAAGGTTGAATAAAGCTATTATCAGTGAGACTTTCATGTGTTGTTTCTGTAATATAGCATGGGGCTTTTTAAGCAAATGCAAAGACCTATGCATATTACTGAGGCTGAGCCCAAAACAAAATTGTACCAGAAACACTAAGCCACTTAAGAACATGCAAAATTAAGAGCCTTGTCTGCCTCTTGTGCCAATTGTTCACAGAAACTGGTCCCAATAGATTTTCATGCAATCCCACTGAGGAGCTGGATGACTTTATTTCCATCATGCACTCATCCAAGTGCAAAAATCAGATAGCCCGTTCAGGGTTTCTTATCTCTCTTCCACTTCTTACAAACTTGTTTGCATTTCCTCCACAGTTGAAAACTCCCTAAAGCCACAAAACTACACCATTGAAATCACAGTTTTAGTCCCAAAACATGAGTAGGAGGTGGCCAAATGTTTAATTTTGCGTCACAGCCTGCTGAAAATAATAAAGATTTTCAGTGGTGAAACTGCTAATTTTGGCAGACTGGAATGAATGTCCTTATATAATACTGATCTTCAAGTTTCTAACGGGTAGCTTTTCCCAGGCTTTCTTTTCAGAATTTATCACAGCTACTGCAGGTGGTCTCTGTCGTGGTCAGTCTTCCGTTTCAAAAACATGTGAGCTTCGTAAATATTTCCTACTATTCTATTTTTCTTTTGTCTTACGGATTCTCTAGTTTAGTTGCATTTGCCACTCCTCACCTTTGATATTAAATGCCCTTTGGTAAAAGAATATATGATAACAATATTGGGTCAGGTAATTTGCTTGGGTTTAACAGGCTATATAATGTTGCTTTAAAATATGAAAACTTTAATGCAAATTAAAGCAAAAATAATCAAAAATATATCTATAGTAAAACACATCAGATGTACTCATGACTTAAAAAAAATATGTAGGACTCCTCTTTTAGAAATTGTGATGGAAAATTATACTATATAAATCTAAGGAGGGAATCTGACAATATTTGGATCCAAATTTTGCTACGGAGCAAAATTGCATGAAAGAAATTGTGGCCCTTAGCATTTCATACTGAGAGGTCTGTGTTTACTCTCAAAATGTGTCCGTGAAGTTGTAATACATTCTGCGTTTTCTCTAACACGAGGTAAAGAGGAACAACTGCATTGGAATCCACTAAATACAGCACATCTTATGTAAACTGCCGTTGTATTTACAGCAAGGAGAGAGGAATAATCATGCATTCAGACAAATAATCTTTTAGCCCATGTACAAGGAAATCAAACAGAGAGAGAGAGAGATTTAAAAACAAGAATAAAAGATAAACTATACCTAAGTGGATTGTGGAATAATCCATTTATTCTCAGATAGGAAAACATATAGGCAGTACTTATTTATTTATGTGCCTTTAGCTACAAGTTTTCTCAAATTGGTCCTTCAAAATGCCCATCTAGTGCAATACATACTTTCTTTAGAAAAATAAACAAGCTACGAGCACAGTTATTACTGGCAAATGCTTCCAAACATTTTGCCAAGTCACCACCCAAGTCAAATCCCATTCTATCCACAAACACGTGTAAAACCAAGTGCAAGCTGCAGACCATTCCTGTGGGCTGAAAAACAAGACAGGACACAAAACAAAAGATTGAGTTACAAAAGAGTGAGGAAAGTTATGATTAGGCAGGCTTATGAGAGGCTTGATAATATATTTGGTACAGAACAGAAAATCCTGTTGTTGTTTCTAAAGCTTTCTGCAATACTCGTTAATTGACTGGTTTGCTTTTTAGAGTGGATTTTGTCATTTTTTTAGGACACCTATGTGTAGCTAAAGCACACACACATGCACACAGATGATGCAAAATCCCTTTTGGTTCCCTTTCCTGTAGTCTGCAGCCTCTGCTTTCCACCCACTTATTCCACTAAAGACTGGTTACACCTCTTATTTCACTGTTTAAATTCCAAGATCCTTGCAGTCTTATGCCTTTTACAGATATGAAGCAATTAACAGATGTGACAATTAAAACAGCATGACTTAAAATAAGAAGGCATGTTTATATACAGCTGCAAAGTGTGGTTGAAGTGTTGCTTCGGATGTGCAGCTATAACCAAATTATCAGGGGGTACTGTGCTTTTAAAATTTAGAAATCTAACATTTATAGGGATAAACCATTTTTTTTTTATGGCTCTTCTTCTGGTTTCCTTTGGTGCCTAACGGAAGGAAAGGCAGAAGGTTTGAAGTAAGTATATGGTGGGAGTTGGGTACTGTGAAAAGTGACTTCCCTTAATTTTCAGCAATTGTGTCTCCCATTCTGTAACAAAGCCGCAAGTCACTGGCAGTAGAGAAAAAAAAAACCCTACTTTTGTCACTTTAAATTATTACCAGTAAGCTTTAGGAAATGAGAGTGTCAGAATAAAAACAGAGACTAACATTTTGATCATCTTGCAACAGAATAAAAAAAGCACTGACAGTCTCAACTACATTAAAAGTGAGATTAACTGCTACATAAGCGGTTACAAGGATTAGTGAAATGCTAAATCAAAGGTAACTGTACTTTTCACCACAATATTTTGATCATCTAGTCTTTTTTTTTTTCCCCTCACTTACTAACTTTGGTTTACAGTACAAGTTGAAAGGCCTAATCAGAAGCAAGGCTCCAGGATGGCAGAGCCCACCCAAACACACAAGCACACATCGCTCTCCTAAGAATGTAATCAGAAATAAAATGCTGCAAATAACTGGGGCAGATAATAGGAAAAAGAGGAAAGGAAAAAAAACCCTGCGATTCTAAGACCCTACAAGTAATCACATTGCCCAGTTCAATGACTGAAAGCTTTTATTTTCCTTTTTAATTAAATGACTTTAAGAGCTATTCCTGAAAGCTCCATCTTTCACTACTTGACACCCTTGTTTTGATGTTTCTCTCCCACTTTCTCCTTCACTTCCCACTTGGGCAACACAACAAAAGTGTGATTCAAAGAAATGTGTGAAGCAGCAAAAGCAATAGGATGCTCATGACAGCTGGATTTTGAATAGATTAAAGGAAGGAGGAATGCAGAAGCCACGGCAAAAAAAAAGTAGGTTGGAGTACAATGTGCTGCAACCTATTGTAACTGAAGAATTTCAGCTGTTTCAACTCCTGGGCTTTTGTCCTTGTTTTGCAAACCATTGTTACCATTCTTTATATTAATTGTCAAATCCCTTGTGCCTTCGTATATGTCAGCCTTCACCAGTTTGCTTTGCACGCAATCCTCTCCTTGCCCTTCGCAAACCTCGGTGCGAGTACACAAAGCTTCCCCATGGATTTGTCACTGTCCCTAAGGGATGCAACCTGACTTTCATAGAAGGCAGGTTCGAGAGTGACTGGGAATAATCTCTGTTTCATAACAGAAGAATTGAGAAACGTGAAGTTCAGGATGAATTCAATTGAAATGTTGATATCTTTAGAATTATGTTATTCAAGCTGCAGTCCTCTGCACAGCGTGCACTGCCGACTCTGAGAAGGCAGCATGAAGCGTGCACTGGATACTGTCAGGAACAAGCAGTACATTCTTACATTTATATAAAACAGCTGTTTGCATCATGGCCTTATATCTAAAAGAAATCAAAGCAACACAAAAGAGCTAGCCCCAAGTATTTAAGAAATTAGGAATCAGATCTACAAAATATATGGAGTTGAAATTCATCTACATTTAAGGCGTTACTTTTGACAATGTTTTTGTGCAATCAGAAGTATGACTGAGTCACATCTTCCAGGTTTTGGGGGATAGAGGACTAGATGCAGCCTACATAATAATTTATCTCCAGGAGCTGGACTTCAGTAAAATAACAAGCACAGAAAAAGAGCTGGCAGTACTGGTGGGGAAGGGAGGAGGGGGAAAGTTCTACTCTTCTAAAAAAAAAAAAGCACATTTATAAATTAAAACTCATGTCCTAACAACTTCATTTAGCAAAAACTCTGAGGTAATAGGAAACTTTTCCTAATTAAAAATTGAAGAATTGCTTCCCCCAAAATGAGTGGACATCTAGATAGTTATACACAATATAAAGTAGCATTGCTAGTTGTTAACATTAATAGTATCATTAAGCTTAGATGGGATTATTTCCAGACTAAGACTTTTTAGATAAATTAGGTAAGAACTATTAGTTGTAGGTGTAGGATATCTGTACAGGAATCTTGCCACAGGCAGGAAGTACACTTTCATTTTGTTTAGGTCGGGTACTGAGCTCCATCCATGCCAGTGCCTCCACAGATCGTCATAAGGACACTACCCCCACGCGGCGTTTCACTTGGTTCAGTGAGAGCAGTTTACAATACGGAGGGTCAAGTCTAGTAAATATTTACCTAGTTTTTACAGAACAGCCATTCCGAAGTAAAACATACTGTGCAAAACTACAGAGATGAAGAGTAACTATCAACTGAGGAGCAAGTACATTCTTCTATCTGAAGAACATCATTGCAAATTTATCAGCGGGATGACGCCGTAAGAGCTGTGCTTCACCACGCTTCAGTGGCCTAGAAGCATGGTGGCATGGTTCGCAATTTGGGCAATGTTATAAACATGTTTTAAAGATTGTTTGATAGCAAATTGATTAAAAGCAAATCAACGGCCCAAGCTTCAAATCACAGGAATCCACAACCACTTTCATTCTTCTCTGTTGTTTTAGAATCTGCTCCCGCACTGCAGCATTTTGTATTTCAGATCAGATACGAAATGTTTTTGAATAATTCATGTCCCTGTGCAGAATGTTTTGTCATTGTTATTTTTCCTTAACATAATACAAAAATAACTTAGAATTGGAAGGGCAGATGTTCATCTGTGTATGTAAGCACTGGCACAGCTCTAATTTTTTTTCTTGCAAACAGTTAAGTATATTGCGCTTATTACCAAAGGCGATTAAAGTTACAGCTACATCACAGAAAGATTCGGAGCTATCTGACTGCCTACCAGAAACAGTGCGCTTTGTATTAGTGGAATAATCCATATAACAAATATTTTCTATGAATTCTTTTTCAGACAACTAGGCTTAGTTTTATGTTGGAAGTATTAAAAACATAAAGTATATCTATGCACAATAACTCACATTAAAAATACTGAGGACAAGCAAAGGTGATACTTATAAGAACAAAGGTAGATTTGCTGGAACTGACAATTTATTACATTTTAGGCTTAGAACACACAGTCAGTCCTGGTCAAATAAATAAGAGATGCAACATTATGCAACAAACAGACAATGTATTTTGATAGAGCTATTTAAAATAATTTTCACTTATTTTCCGAGTTTATTCTCCATAAATTCTTGTTATTTTTATAGAGACAGATCGTGCTAATGGCTCCTTCAAAGGTCATGCTAGAGAACTGTAGAACTGAAAAAGGAATCAGAGCTTTCAGACTATTTATATTTCCAAAATACTACTTGCATATTTTATCTACAGTCTATTTATTATTATAATTAGAGAGCAAGTAACAACTTTGTTCAGAAAGAAAATTATCTGACTAAAACTTCATAGTCATTAAAGGTTGTAGCTTGTTAAATGTATGCATCCGTTAAAGACACAGCAGAACACAATCTTTACTTCCCTGGACACTTTCTCTTACTTCAGTTACTTTACTGTAGACATTCTGTACAGTAATACCAGAGCAGATCACCAGTCCAAAGTTAAATACAAACTGTCCAAACAATTCACTTGTTCTACTGCTGTAACAGTTGCCTCGGGGATTCAATTGCTTAAGTTTACAGAACAGGTCTAGTATATGTCATAGGACACATCCTCACCCAGATTTTCATACACACACATACTTATTCTTGCAAACAAATCCATGGCAATTTTGAATATTTCCCTTTTGCCTTACTTAGAGATATGTCATAAAGGCTGTTTCATGCCTTGCAATATGTTTACTTGCACACATTTGTGGGGGACACCAAATCCTCCAGCTCCCAGAGTCTGTAACTTCTGGCCCTACCACTTCTCACTAGTCTTTTAAGCACTGGAAGCTCCTTGCTCCTTTACATCCTCTTTTCTGGCATCTAGCCCCTTCCCAGTCTCACTTAATGGTAACTAGATCCCAGTTAGCTATTCTGTCTCCCAGCAATATCATCTTTCAAACATACTGGGGGTGTACTTCACATTGTGGCAAAACAATTAACAAAAACCTTTGAATGCTCAGAGATGATCAAGAACATCCATCTTTCCGTGACAATTAGTGCAGTCTGTGGATGATTTGACATGTTGGAGTGGTCCCATTCTCCCCCACCCCCCCAGTGGCACTGCAGCCAGCTCCCCCTGTGCATCTCAGCAGTGGCCACAAGAAGAAAGCAAGAGCTGCCTTTCAGTTAAACGCAAAAGGAGACTGACAAAGTTGTACTGCCTGCAATTGGAAAATCTGAAGTTAACTTCACAATGAAGTGCTCTCTCTGCATTTTTGTTCATCCTCCTCTGCAGGTATTTGTAATCTGAATGTTTTTCTAAGTTAGCAGATTTTTACAAGTGCCTATACAAGCAGGTTTTCATGCCAGTATTCATACCTTTAAAAGCTTCTGGAAACTGATGTCCTGACACTCCCTGACACTCAGGCAACTCCAAGAAGGTTCTGCATCACTACTTTTATTTCTTCTAAAGTCAAGTAGCACAAACCCCCAATTACCTTGCCACCATCCAATGCCTATTTAGAATTCTCTTCCTCTACCATGATTGACTTGTTTCCACTAATACACAGTAGAACACATGAACTGCTCCCATGGAGGGTTGGATCTATAAACTCTTATCCTAAATGTCTAGAAGACTGGCACCATCAGCAGACTCCAGGTGGTTATGACCTTCCATGTGCACTGTTTTCCAGAGATCATTTATGCCTCTACCCACCTGTCATGTCGTGATCTTTCAGGCTTTCTCCAATCTGATTTTGTCCATCTCTTGAAGCAGTCCAGCACGGTGTTAAGAAATACTGGTTCCTTCCACATCCTAACGATGCTATCACAGCTATGCAGTTTACCACCGTCTGGGAGTTTCGACCTTGCATCGGCAGAATTCTTTTCCTATCCCATCATCACAGAATACTACATAGACCCCTTTTGAGCTATTCAGGCAAATCTCTCTCTGAAGTGCAGAAAGCCAGCAAAGACCCTCCTATCAATTCTTCTGTACACAGCACAGAAATTGCTGCATCTTTATTCTCCAAACAATTATTATTTCATTAGCACTTTGAAACCTCTGAAGAGAACCATTTAAAAGACTTTTATTCAACAGGTCGTAAAAAGATCCCAAGAACCTGACAGACCTGCTCCTTTAAGGTTGTTCCGTAAATGTCTTGTCTTTGTCCTTCTTGGCAAGTATCTGACTTTTTGGCAGGATCTGTTATATCTGCAACAGAACTTCTCGACTGAGATTCCCCCATCTTTATCATTCTTTGTCCTTGGTCAGGCAGAAAGCTGTTTTGCAGCTAGATTTCCAAGTTACCATCTTGCTTAACAGTACTGAGAGTAAATAACCTCAAGTCTTCCTAACCTCTCTTGGCCTTTCTTCACCACCTCATACTTCAGGCTCAGTGCTATGGGCTTGTGGCAAACTTTCTGTTTGCTCATCTCTGAAAAACTTTCACTACACTGGGCCTTGCAGGTCATACATCTTTCAGAGTCATTTAATGTTAGAGGAAACCAGTTTGTTATTGATAAGACATCTGTCCTGGGTAAGCTCCAGTACTGAGACACTGCACTATTTATCCAGACAGAGGTGATAATTTTCTACTTATTTCGTACTCTAATCTCATATTGCAGTGGGTGGAGGCACAGGAATCTTACCAAAATGTTGCAATCATTTTCCTTGTTTCCCATGCTGTATTACAACATGTAGGTTGTATTCAGCATGCAGTTGTTGTTCTTCAGTTACTCTCTGACCATGCCACTTACACTGAAGAGGATAAAGTCCTTTTTTTTCCATGGTGTGTATCATGGCTTGAGATGACAGTCCCCTGCTCTGACGCTCCCACCTTACATGTCCACAGGATTTTCAGGAACTCTGCAGTGTCAAGCTGGTACTAAACATATTTAGTTATCAGTTGATCAGGAAAAAGATTATGCTAGAAATGTTGTTAAAAAGACCTTTGTGATTCATAAAAATGTTTCGCCTATTTTCCAACATTACTGGCTGAGATAATGGCTGAATATTTGGGGAAGAAAAATTTTTAAAATTAAATTGAGTTTTAAAAAATTATTTCTTGAACAAATGCACAATTTTATTACCTAAAATAGTATAATGAGTGCTAGTGAAATAGAGGAAATTTAAATTGGCTGATTGGTTAGCACTATTTAAAATTTAAAGATTTGGAATATACCTAGCAGCCAATAACTGCCTGAATCTGTTAACAGAAATGAACAGAACAGGAAATATAAATCCCTTTAGAATGTGATTAGTGGTTGCCTACAGGAGGAAACATTTGCTATGGCTTGGTGTGTTTTATTCCTCTCTCACTTGTTGCTTCCTTACTGTTAAATCCGTTTTCAATGACAAAGGTACATCTGAAGACAGTACGTTTTATCCTGACACAGGGATTTGAAATAAATCCCCAACAAAAAAACTAAGACATTTGAAAAACTCAGACTAACGTGTAGAATTTCACAGGAACATAAAATTTTATTTCTGGGAGAAGCATCTAATTAATTATAACTTAGACCATCTACGCAGAATACTATTTCCAGTGAAGCCTCATGTGATTTGTTAGGTTTATAAAATACCATTTTTTCCAATTACCTCCTTTGTATCACAAACTCAAGGTCCAGTATAACTTTTTCAATTTTAAACGTAAAAGTGTGCTGGGGAAGGACATGTCCTGATCGTAGGTGTGGACACAAGAGTGGTTGTTTTTCTCTTCGACTCAAGGTTATGTCCACAAAGATAAGGGCACAAACTAATAATAGTACCAGTAGAGCTGAGGTTCTGCGTTATAGTCTAGGCAACCAGATTTGCTGATGGGACGGGGCGGGGGGCAGAATAAAGAGGAGGCTGTGACCAAAGGCTGCATGGTACTCGAAGCTGAATGTCCTTAATATGTTGATCTTGAAGTCAGTGTTACCTGACTGCCATCAAATAGCTAGCGAAACCTGGAAAACTTTTGCTTGGCTGTAGCTAGTTTCCTTGAAGGATGAGGTCCTGCAGAGCTGAAGTTTTGTGGGAAGAGGCTGAGCCCTGACTATGAGCAAAATATTCTGTGGAAAAAAAGAAAAAAAAAAGTCTTTCAGTTTCTGTTCTATTTTTTCTGTAACTTGTAAAGGAGACCACAATTTTACCAAATTGCATGAATATTCAAGTAGCATGAGTTATCTGGTCAACATACAAGTCATTCATGTACTTTCCTGAACTGAAGGCAATATTTTTTGGGATAGAGCAAGCTAAACGCAGCTTCAGGTTATTAATTCTGGTCTAAAGACATATTACAGCCACTGTTGAAGAACAATGGGTTTAACTGGATGTGCTTTGTCCTTTCTAATAGAGATTTTATATCAATATACTGTATTCCCCCAGTGGTACAACTCAGCTTCTGTGTTCTTTTGCCTTAAGTTTTTATAGTGCACATACCTAATAAATATAAAGCCATTCTTTCTTGTGGGAACCAGACTGATGCTATTAAACAGCAATTACTTGCTGACTACAGTCATGACAGTCTGTTTAACAAACAACCTAGAGGTGAACTGGACTGTCAGCTACCAACAGCCACTTCAGACACAATAACCCTATAGCCTTGTAAGATCGTGGTATTGTGGATTTACGGAACAGATTCGCAGAGAAGACATTTTGAATTTTCAAGTGTAACTCTGTGTGAAAGGCTATAATTGTTTAATAAATTATCAGTCACAGATTTGATTAGCATTCTCCCTTACTGCTTAGTAGACTTTGAGAGAGAAAACCAGTGTGATACGTGGGTGTCTCAGATAGCAGACTGACTACTATGAGCAGAGGCTGAGAGAGCTGGGACTGTTCAGCCTGGAGAAGAGAAGGCTTAGAGGGATCTTATCCCTGTGCATAAATACCTGATGGGAGCGAATGAAGAAGACAGAGCCAAGCTCTTTTCAGTGGTTGCCTGGGACAGGATGAGAGGCAATGGGCACAAACTGAAATAGAGGAAATTCCACTTGAACATAAGGAAACACATTTTCATTGTAAGCGTGATCAAACACTTGAGCAGGTTGCCCAGGAGCTCGTGGAGCCTCCATCCTTGGAGATACTCAAAATCCAAGTGGCCGTGTTCCTGGACAGCCTGCTCTAGCTGGCCCTGCTTGAGCAGGGGGGGTTGGACCAGATGATCTCCAGAGCTCCTGCCAACCTCAACTACTCTGCCACTAGGGAAGGAATAGGTAAGAAACTATTTCTCCCAAATAAGTACACCTGCAAAATATTTATGATAAAACCCAATTTGAAATACCTAACATATATGAATTATTATTTCTAAATAGGTGGGTATTAGTCAAACGGTGCTTCAAAACTTTTTAATCTAGTTTGGTTTCTGTTAATTTCCTCATGTGCATTTCACACGTGAAACCTGACAGGGCACACCACGAAGCTCCGGGGCGAGGGTGGGTGCGTGTGTGCGTGTGTGTGTAAGGCGGGTGATCACCGCCACTGCCGTTGGCACCGCAGACTGCTGTAATTCACCTCAGCAACCGGAGCCCCCCTCCCCGCGCCGCCGGCCGAGGCGAGGCGAGGCGAGGCCCCAGGTGCGCCTCAGCCGGCGGCGGGAAGGCGGCGCGGCCTGTGCGGGGAGCGGCCCTCGCCTTTCTCTGGGGCGGGGGGCTCGGCCGGTCCCTCCTGCTGCCGGGCTCCCCGCCCCAAGGAGGTGTCTCCTCGCCGGGCTCCGCCTTTCCCGCTCATCCTTCCCCCGCGCCGGTGCCAGGCCGGGGCTCACCTCCCCTCCCCGCCCTCCCCAGGGGGAGGCGGCGCATCCCGCATCCTCCTAAGGGCAGCGGGCGCGGCGCTGCTCAGCGCACGGGTACACTGCGGCTCCCTCTCTTCTCCTCTCCTCTCCTCGCCCCGCCCGTCCGTCCGTCCCTCCCTCCTTCCCTCCCGGTGCTGTCGGCGGCTCCTCCTCCCGCGTGTGACCCGCTGCCGCATGTGAGCAGGGAGGAGGGACGGCGCCGCGCGGGCCCCAGTGTGGCGGCGGCGACGACAGGAGGAGGCAGAGGAGCGGGAGGCGCGGCGCGGCGTCCCCCCGCAGCCTCATCGCTGGGCCCCGCCGGCGCCCCTAGCCCGCCGGCGCCTCCCATGCCCGTGTGGTGCTGCCGCTGCTCCTTGGCCGGTCACTTCAGGTGAGGCGGCGAGAGAGAGCGGTCGGTGGGTCAAGGCGGCTGCCCGCCACCCCCCTCCCCGGCGCGGGAGCCGGGCTGCCGGGGGAATGGGGTGAGAGGGTCGGGAAGGGGGTGGCGGTGCCGGGGAAAACGGGGACACCGGCGGGCGGGAAGCGCAGCCGCGGCCGCCGCCCCGGTGCTGCGGCCTCCGCGGGGCTGCTGCGTGGCGGCGGGCGGCCGCGGTGCTCTCCGGCTCCGCACGCCCCCTCCGCTGCGGCGCTCTCTGGATGCGCCGGCGGGCAGAGGCGCTTGGCGGGCGAAGCGCGGGGCCGGCGGTGCGGGATGGAGGTGGCGCCCCGGGAAGGCGCGCTGTGACCTTGGGTAGCGCTGAAGCGCAGCCTGGGCTGGGAGAAATCGACGCCTGGTGATGCTCGGTTTCGCTTCAGGGTTCGTAGCGCCGCACCGTCGGGGATCCCGGTCCTGACGGGCATCGCTCTTCTCGGTTACTTAAAAAAACCCCCAACAATCTGACAGTGTTAAATTTGCTTCCCAAAGCGTCGACTCGAGACCAAATTTAAATTACTTTTATATAACGAGTTTTCTGTTAACCACCCCCTACAGTCAGTTTACTTTTTTTTTTTTTGCTAGAAGTACGTAGGGAATTCTAGGATCTTTCAAAACTACTACCTGAAAAAGGCACCTCTTATTTTGATAACTTGCAGTAAATTAAGACAGTTATTATGAAAAAATTATTATTTTATTTTTCAAAGGGAGAAAAATGTTTATCTATATTCTGTGGTTTTTCTCTTCATGGGTTTTTCACATCAATTAAAAATAAAAGTAATTAACTGAAAAGCACTAAAAAGAGAAAAAGATGAACCTGTTTAGAATCTAGGTGTCTGGCAGAATGTAATTCTCAAGGTTATTTGGTATGACCAGCATAAACAGTAGCTTTGGAACTGACTCATCTCTGTCCCCACTTCCATCTCTGCAGGACTAGAGCCATAGATATTTTTACCAAATCCCCACCACTGCAAAGCTGTCTATCATGAGTTTTTATCGAGATAAAAACTTCTGGTACTTGGTGGCTTTGCAGTGTTGTTCTGAGGTTAGGAAGATGGTGGCCCCTAACTGAAGATCTTACTGAGTTCTGGTATGATGTTCTTGCAAAGTAAGAACATGCTCCTGATGACCACATGCTTTGTATGCACAATAGCTGAGAAACTGCATGTTGTATGCAGGTGATTCCGTGTAAAATTAGATTCTGCGCTAAACCAGTTGGGTAGTTTTGTGATACACTATCTAAGCTGCACAGAAGCAACTATTTTATTGTTAAAGATACTCTTGTAGCCTACAGCACTGTGCGTATATCCCATAAAAGAGGTTCTGAAATGTTTCTTTTGGGTTTTTATCTTCCGTTTAGCACAGCAAGTATATTAAACCCACACTAAAACACGTGTGCTCCCTTTAAGCCTGTCTTTTGCAAAACATAGGGTAGTATTGCCTTAGTTAACTTTGAGCAAAGGCTGAAAAATAATATAGTCTACCTGTGTCTATCTAGAAGTGGAGGTGAAAAAAGCAGTATGATAATTAGGTAATCCTCTCTCTGCGTTCTGCTTGCCTTCATCTAAGTCATGCTGTTTCTATGTTCTGCGTCTCCTAGATCACGAAGAGCTAATGCGCAGCTGTAATCACACAGTAAACACGTAATTTGCAAAGTTTTTTCGTTGTAGTGCAAGGAATACAGACATCGAGTACTTGCTTTCTGAAATAAATACAGCCTTAGAATAGCTCCCCACACTTATTAACATGGAAATAACCATCAGAGAGATGTATTACAGTGCGTGCTACTGCTGTTACTACTGTACGGCTCTGTCTCTAGTTCAGACTTCCCCATTGAGGAAAGGCTTTTGAAATACGTAGGAGAACCTTCAGTGTTGTGGGAGTTGAGGCAGCACGTAGCATATGTGGCTTCTTGAAGGCCATGGGAACTGGATCAGTGTCTTATGCTTTTGCTCCTTTGTAGAAAGTAATTCCTGGAATGCTAGAATAGCTTTGAGATACGCAGATTCTTAGGAAATAAATTAGTGCTTTTATTTATTAAGTTAATAATTAAAACTCCGCTTGTAAAGAGAAAAATGTTTAGATCAGTTGATTGGGGTATTTTTTAATTAAAAAGTTATGAAGTCTTTATGTTGAGGACTTAATAAAATAACTGCCAATAAGAGACTATTTTTAATTTGCCCCTGCCTTTCTAGCTAAACTGATAGTGCATGCTTCTTCAATGACCTGGAAGGGCTTCAGAAAGGGCTTCTAAATAATTAAACAGCGAACAACATAAAACAAGTCTTTGTAGTCTAGAAGCACATTTAGATGGTGAAGAGTTATAAGAGGAACCTAAGTAGATGATGCAGAGAGAGAACTGAGAAATCTGGGAAAATGACTAGGGGTGAAAGCAGTCTGCTGGGCAGTAGCTGACCTGACTGCATGGCAATTCCCTTCATAAAAAGTTTTCTTTTAACAGTGGTAAAATGGGCTGTGTCTAGGGCTTACAGGGATCATGCTTTTCTCCATCTTCACACCGCTGCCAGCCTTAACCAGTTTTTCAACAGAAATTTGTTGAGGCAAAGTCTTCTGTGCTGCTCAGCAGGTAGGAAGGGATGCCAGCAGCTGTTTTTGTACCTCAGCTGCTCCCTCAGCCTTTGGCTGGCCTTAATGTTGTTAATTGGCTAGGCAGTGTCTATCGCTCATCTTTTGATAAAGATAATGAGAAATGGGTTCTGCTGTGTGTGGGATCAAAATAATGCTTGTTGGTTATACTTTGGCGTTGTAGTAAGTTGAAATTAGACATTTGCATCTCTGCGGAGCCATCTGTGCCTTTTAGTTATCCTTCTGTAGACTTTATAGGAGAAAGTGGACTTTTAAAAAATCTTCTGTTAGAAGAGCTGTGCTGAAGAGTTAAACTTTGTAGACTGGATGAAGCATATCTGTTTTGGTCTCAGTTTTGCCAATTCCATAGCTCTTAAAGTAAAGCATAAAAAGCAACTTTCATTTTGAAGAGATTGTTCTGATGACAGTTCAACTGTTTCATTTTAGTTTTCTCCCATCTGTCCTTCTTAATTAGAAGTTATAGCGGCCCTGAAACTGAAGGACAGCTTTTGAATTCCTTCGTCCAGTATTTTGGTGACAGCCTTGGGAGGAAGATTAAAAGAATGCCTTTAATTGAAGAAACTGTTCTGCCTGGGGACTCCCTCCTTACTCTTCCTGTAGTAATAATAGGTGAGTGTTTTCACTTTTTTAAGATTCTCTGTCACTGCCATTGCCTTTGTAGACCTGCTGCATGAAGTCATTTATCATTACATAACTAATGCTTAGCATCCTTACAGTGAAGATGTTTACTAGAGTAATACAGTTGTTGTGATTAACAACAATACCATAAAATTATGTTTAGGGACTTACTATTGGAGTATATTTAAATTCAAATTGTGCTGTAACAAAATGAGCCGCATTATTTGACAGCAGAAGATACATGAGTCTTAATGGAAGAACTGTTTTGATTCTAGTGTTGATCACATAGGGTTTGATTACTGTGATATGTCAGGTTGCATGGAGGTTGTTGATGATGCACCAGTAGAAATTTTTGGGGTCAGGTAGGACAGTGAAAAGCATAATGTAAAATGTGTGCTGTATGTTGGTTAGATGCTAACCTCTCTCATTAATTGCCTTTTTCTTTGTTGCATCCATCACTAACATTTGAATATTGTCTCATCTCTTCCAAAATGAATCCAGTCTTTTCCAAAATGAATTCAACAAGTTTAAAACAATAAATTGTAGTCTTGTTTGAATAGTTAAAGGCTTGTACTTGTAAAATCTTGCTGAATGACAGGATAGCAGAGGGAGCAGGTTCTTTAGGTACACAGCTTAACTGAGAGTGCCAGGATGATTTGTATTGGGCCAAGGTTTTTCGACAACAGCTGGTCACCAGCTCCTTACTGCTATGACTTGATGAGGGGATAAAGAAAAGATCTGGAGTAAAGGAGGTTTTCAATAATCTAGTCCAAAGCTGTTGGGACTGCAGCAAACCAACAGCTTTAACTGTACCTGCAAACAAGCAGAGATTCCAGAGAATGATGTTTCAACTTAACATGCTCACAGTAAATCTTCACAACTTGGAAAGACTGGTGTTTGTACAACGCCTGTTCTCAAAGCTCTGTTCATGATAGCTTAAAATAGTGCTCATGTAATAGATTTACGTGGATGTGACAGACGTGAATCACTTGCTGAGTTCTGCATCATAACTGAAGAGCAACAGTTCCCTGGCATTTTTTCAACCTGGTATAGGTTTGCCATATGGTTAATGACTCGGTTTTCACTGTTTAGTTTTGCAAATATGCATTATGCAAATACCTGTGCTCAATACTTATTTTGTCTAGAGTGCCTTTCTATGTGCTGACACCAAACACAGCTGCCTTGACTATTTCTCCTTGAAAAACAAATATGTTGCCCAAATGCATTTTCACAGATATGTTTGAGATGCTTTACAAGCTGATCTTCTCCATTGGCAGCCTATTATCACTAATTCTTTGGCTGTCTGAAGAACCTTAAAAGGGATCCAAAATGATTTAGTAATGCATTAGAAAAATACAAAAATAATTGTCATCCCCCCATACACACTCACTCTCTGTCTACTGGTTTAATCTTTGTGTGATTCTTGTATAGCTGGAGTTAAACATACTTTTAGCTTCCTAGTGCCGCCAGCTTCTCATTGCGCTATTTTATTAATCAGAAAGAAAAAGATGGCACACGTGTAAGCAGCTGACTTAATAATGGAGCAATAACTTATATTCCCTTTGCTTTAACTTCATGATCCCCTTTTTTCCTGTATGATGCCCAATTTAAGATTTGATTCTAAGTTTGTGCTGCATATTGTACTGCAGTTCCGTATAGAGTACTAAGCTGCTCTGGTACTATTAAGTAACTTCTGTGCTGTACCTGTCTTCAGGAAAATGAGAAGAAATGGGTACATTCCATTTGAATGAGTTGGGATTGAAGAATTTCATGCTGGAGCTCTAAGTGTAGAGGATGTTCTGTGCTAAACACTTTCACCTTCTGCACTAGTTTTGATCATTACCATGTAAACACGATGTTTTACATTTTGCTTCAAATAACAAGGCTGTTATGAACTTTGAAGCTGATTATTTGCTTTAAATTTAGACACATAATGTAAAGACGATTATACTGTAGTTTACAGTTGATCGGGAGAAGCTTCTGCTGTTGTTCAAACAAAATATTAACTATTCCTGAAATGAACAGGGCCATGGGGGTTTTGGGGTATAATGATTATATATCTAAAGTTTGTATAATAGTAAGATCTCCCAGTTGAGATCAGAGCCGTTATTGGAGGCATTGTGTGTAAATAAAGAGCAAACTCCTCAGGTATAAATTTCTCATTTCAGAAAGATTTTATTCCTCCAAGGATTTTCTGAGAAAACCATCGCAAGTCTAATTGCAGACCTTGTAGCTGAACCTTCATCTTGTGTGTGTTCTTGAGAGCATATCCATAAGGGAATTTCTTTCCCTTGGATTCAGTCTTCTGAAAGAATAGGAAGTGGGTTTGGATCAGCTCTCTGGATGGTCCCAGTGGGGAGTGGCTGGGGAGCTCAGTAACAGTAATTCACCTTAACATTATCCCATCCTCAGTAATTTCCTTGGCCCTTGCCAGTCTTTGTTTTGGCAACTTTTGTTACCCATTTGGTTCTTTTTAGTCTTATCCAGTAGGAATAATCTTTAGCACGGCATCCTTGGATATGGCACGCATTCTTCTCTTTCCATTGTGGTCTAGCTTCCTTTACGCCCTAATAGGGGAAGAAAAATCTAGCTATGTACTTGTAAAAAGAAACAAAATTCTTTACTGTGCACAAGATATAACTCTAAAAATAGTTAAGAATTTACTCAGTCATAGGAATGCTTGTGAACTATAGGTGTGATTAGAGTGTTTTCACAATTTCATATGATTTTGTTACGAATGACTTCAGTGTATTGCTAAGGTTCTCTCTTGCATCCATCTCATGTGGCAAGACGGTGACAGGAGGGGCTTGCATCTGTTTTAACCTTTAAATTCTTGGACTGAAGCGCCCCCAGCTATCTCATGCTGATCTATTTGTGGACAGGTGGAACAGTGTGAGACTAAAGAAGAGCATTTTCACTGTCTGAAAGATTTTTTTATGGTCTTTTTTTTGTAAATGGCAAGATAGGAATTGAAGTGGTTTGGGAAATAATATAGGCAGGATCGTCAATATTTAAACCTTTTATTACAGACTTCTGATTTAACTGACTTGAAGATCCCAGTGATGGAAATCCATGGCTTTCCTAGACAGTCTTTTTCCAGTGCTTTGTGGTCCTTACAGTACACAGGCACTCTATACCTTTATTTTTGCCTCCATATTCAGGTGCAAAAACTAGATTGTTTGGTAGGAGCCATTGTGCAGTCTGACATACTTATTTGGGTTCTAGGCCTTCGGAGAAAACATGCTTATTGAAGATTTCTTATAACTTAGCAGTCTCAGCCTTTGAAGAACTCACCTGTAGTGAGCCTACATGATTTTCTGGTAGCCCATGCTTGTCACCGGTCTACACGCACAGCGTTGTAATAAAGTATGGGGTATACTGCCACTGGGGACCAGAGTGATGAGAGGAGCCTGGCAGAGGAGGAAATTAAGAGACTGGGAATGAACAGGGTCTCAGCAAACTGATGGGGGATTTAGGGACTGGGAAATCAGAAAAGGGAGAAGAGACAGGCATTGTAGAAGTGGGATTGTTAACAGGTAATGGAAATAGTGTGTGTGGAATGGGAAACAACAGATGAACTCTTGAGATGAAGAGTTGAAACGGTAGGAAGTAAGAGCTAACATCTTAACAGTGAGTGCTATATAAAACCATGAATAAATTAGTAACTTTATCTTTAGCCCAGAATTTGAATAGTGTGTGGTAAATACCATGTGTGCCACCCTAGATGGAAAACAGACAAAATACTGAATAGTGCCTTATTAGGAGAACACTGTGCTTTTCATTCAGTTAATGAGGAAGAGGAGCTATAGAAATAACAGTACATAGTCACATGTTTAAATTCTATATCATAGCACATACTTTTCTGACTTTAGCTTTCCCTAGCTTTTGATAGCTGACTTTGCAATATGAATATTACTTCTCTATTTGCATGTTATGAATATGGTCCTGTACTTTATTTCCATTTATTTGACTAGTATTAAACAATTACATTATGGTAATGTATTGATCCCATCCATTTCACACCTTTAATAACATTTTGAAAATAAGTTGTTCTATTAAAATTGCAATAATGCACAGATATGAATTATAAAATGCTACAAAAAGGATATAGAAAGATGTTTGAATTGATATTGTTGCTGAACCATGAGTGTGGTCTTACATGAGTTTCTCGTACTTTACCATTTATCTGCTGTATCTGTCTCCACTCAGCCTTTACATTGCTGTTGTGCTGTGTCTGCAGCTTTTCATCTGACTTGCAGTCTTCACCTTTCTGCTTGTCTATTTCTTCCTTTTATTTTATGAAGAGCCTATAAAAGAGCTCTAGATTGTTTGTCTGTTCTGTGTTTTACAGTACACAGTGTAAATGGGAATGCAAAGTTCTAAGATGGCAATAATATTCAGATATCACTGTGATTGACAGGCGGACCAGTTCTTATACATTGGACCATTTTCACACAAGAATAATGAATTTGACATACTAAATTATGAAACTCCTTTATATGCATTTTGTTTCATGGTGTAAACAGCCCTACATATGTTTCTTGTTAATCTGAAAAATATTTTGCTTAGTTTATTTGGAGGAGTTCCTAGTAGGCTTTATTTTACTGTGAAGTTTATAAGCTGCTTTGAATCAGGACAGTATTGCATTATACTACTGTAGTATGTTTTTGTTGCTGCTTATTTAGTGACTTACAAACTTTAGATTATTGATGTTTTTACTAAAGCAGTAACTTCTTTCTTTAATAGGAAATGGACCTTCAGGAATTTGTCTGTCTTACCTGCTCTCTGGATACAGGCCATATTTATCTCCTGAAGCTATACACCCAAACCCCATTCTACATACGAAATTAGAAGAAGCTCGACATCTTTCCATTGTTGATCAAGTAAGCTTTGGATGCCTCTTGTCTAGCTCTTTTCCTACTGCGAGCTGGATTATGAAACAGTAGGCTTTCTTTAATGATCCTGTTTAAAATGCTTTTGCAACTTACATAAGTAGTGCCATAGACAAGAAAAGGCTTAATATTCTCACCCCACAAAGAATTAGACCACAGTAAAGCTCGGTAACCATGTGGCCTCAAACAACTAGCTTTATCTCTTGACCTCTGTTTTTCCTATGTGTAAAATAAAGAGCAGGATATAACTACTTCAGTGGCTTGTAACAAATTATATGAAGGGCACCTCAGATAAAAAGCAATGCATTTTAAGAACTGCTTATCCAAAAAAACTCTGCAGATTGCATTGTGAAGAACCAGCTTACTTACCTAATTATATTTCTAATGTCTTACTAAGTTATTTTGTTATTCTGTTAATTTATATAGAATCGACTTTTGACCGTTAGATCCCATCCTGGGGCATGTGGTATTTTTTGTGGTTCTTGAGGGCTTTTTGTTTGCGGTGGTACTTGGTTTTACAGTCTGCCCTTTGTCGTGTTCTTGCTACTTGCCAAAAGCGTCTAAAGCACCACTTGGCCAGTAAGTAGCTGATGCAGGAGCTCCAGCTTTCATGTCCTAGGATGTTTGGGCACTGTCATCAGAAATATAACATACCAAGTACACAAGTTAAAAATGTTCTGAAATAGTACAATTCTCATAAAGATTTCTTTTTTAGTAACATTGGGGACATATATCCTCCATAAACACAACCCTTTTTTTTTTTCTGAACAGTATGCATCCTTCAGTGTTTGTTTGCACTCACAGTTGGTCTTGTGCTGTATTTTTTATCCTCATATGCCTTCAGTTTTTCTGTCTGATTTGACTAGTTAAATCTTCTTCGTTATTTTTCTCCCCACTTGTCCATTTGTTTGCTATGTTATCATTTTCTACTCATCTCACTATATTCCTGATGGATTACTCACAATGCTATCACTAACTGTATTGCCTGTATGACTAATTTATTTGAAATACAAACAAGAATATGTGTTTGTAGTGGGAAGGTAGGGGTTGTTTGGGGGTTTGTTTGTTTGTTTTGGTGCTTGTGCTGTTTGCATATAATGTTGACGTTAAGTCTCAAGGTTTATTTTTTTGATAGGAGAGTAAGTTGCCTAAGCTTTTGGCTGCAGATGTTTCATGTACTTCATCATCCCCCAGCCCCCTGATATTTTCCCAGTTTAGGAAGCTAAACTGTCCTGTCTTTGTCAGCAAAAATTGGCCTTATGGCCAATTCTTTCTTCAAATCTCTATTCTCTCTTCAAATATTTGCCATTGCATCGCGAAATTTTTAGAACACGGCTGGTTCATAGATGCTGAAATGTGAACATTGTACAAAGTTCTAGAGATTGTTCTCAACATTAACTGCTTTGTAAAACAAGCCTAGTTTTAATTAATTTTTAAAAAGAATGCTTATAATACCTCTATTATTTCAAAATATAATAAAGTTAGTGTTGGAACTACTGAAGATCTATAAAAGGAGATTTTTCTACTTGATCTTTAAAACTTAACGTTTTGAGATTCCAATTTTGCTTTATCAAAATGGGTCTCCTAGAAATACTAGCAATTCTTTGTTAAAAGCAGTCTGCTATCTATAAATATAAATGTTACTAAGTTGCTCTTATCTCTCAATATTTGTCTTTATATCTTTTTTTTTTTCTACAATGAATTTCAAATACTGACCCGCCCTGGTATTACCGTGTAATTTTTATGTGTAACTTTTAAATGACTGAAATGTATTATTCAGAGTTATAGAAGAACCGAATCATGGCAGTTATTTCTGAAAAGTGTTTTGATTGAATCTCTATATTAAATACTTATCCGTACTTAAAATGAAACTTGAACTAATTGTGTTTTCTGTTGAAATTCAACTGCTGTACATCAGAATAACATGATGAACAGTAAAAGTTGCATGAACGTACCACTTTTTTCATACTTTAGGATCTGGAGTATCTGTCTGAAGGCCTCGAAGGACGCTCTTCAAACCCAGTTGCAGTGCTTTTTGATACATTGCTTCATCCTGATGCTGACTTCGGGTATGACTACCCACCAGTTTTGCACTGGAAGCTAGAACAACATAATTACATTCCTCATATAGTGCTTGGTAAAGGACCACCTGGTGGGGCATGGCATGTGAGTAAAAATTTCATAACACTTCTAGAGTAAGTTGATAATTTTGTGGTTTGAGGTTTTTCTTACTATCTAAGGCTGTTTAGATAGTAATTGATGTTTCAACTGGTCAATTACCAAAGCCCGAATATGTTGGGGAGATGAGAAAGGAAGCAAAAAGTTGTCCCTCATTTGGGGATTTGTGACCATGACTGCTGTCTTATGTGGGTTTTTTTATTAGTTCAAATTTAATGAATTATAATGAATTTTCTATGACTTTTTTCTCATCTGCATTGTTTCCAGATGCTTTTATACAAAATCTTAAATCTTAGTATGTTCATATGCTGTTGGTTTCACATTTTTTCTTCTTGTTTTGTATTTTAAGTAACTTGCTTTTAGTTTCCCTTTCACTTGTTCTCTCTTCACCTTCTGCTTTATTACATCATGTAGTTGCTTGTTAAAATAGTATCTAACTGTAACATGAAAATAGTTCATCAACACTTCATGTAATGTCCTGCTATTATGTTCTGGTATTTTATTGCTCTAAATGAGTACAATGAGAACTTCACAGTGTTTTACATATATGTATCCATTTGTAGTGTCTCTGTAATGTATCTGGTCATACATCTTGGTTTTTTCCTCCATAGTCCATGGAGGGCTCTATGCTGACAATCAGCTTTGGAGACTGGATGGAATTGCCTGGCCTTACCTTTAAGGAGTGGGCAGCTAGCAAACGCAGGTAAAAATATTGCACAGTGTATTTGAGAAACCTAGTTGCTATAAGAATCCAGATAACATTATTTTAAGAACTGGAAAACATTCGAACTTCATTGTTCACAGGAGGGCTTCTTGTTTTGTTTATTAAATTGCCTGATAGCACTGGAAATTATTCTGCTCTGTGTACTGTGATGGGAAAAAAATGGACAATGGTCAGCCAGAGTGATTGCTTTGAGTGCATCAAAAGCACATATACTAGCAGTGGTGTGTTTTAGCAGCATTTCAGAAAGAAGCACTGTTTACTGTAAGCAGTTTTGATCAGAGTCGAGGGAAGACTGAGGAATTTAAAATCTACAGAAGTATTGGAAGTTCCTCTTTCAACATGGATGCAATTTAAGCTGCCGTACACACTAGCTTGCTTGTAATTCAGGAACTTGTATATTTCAGTATTTGCTTTTACAGGCAAAGTTGCAGCATCTGAAATGTTGAAATCTATGAATTTTAATTGTAAGAGCATAATTCAGTGTTTCACAATGTTATTTTCTAGTAGTAAGTTTCTGCGAAAAATTTTAGAGAAGAAAAATTAGTCTTATACAAGCTCACTGTTTTACTTCAGTTATATAATTAGTTCATAGAATCGTTTAGGTTGGAAAAAACCTTTAAGATCATCAAGTCCAACTATTAACCTAACACTGCCAAGTCCACCACTAAACCATGTCCCTAAGCTGCCACATCTACACGTCTTATAAATACCTCCAGGGATGGTGACTGAACCACTTCCCTGGGCAGCCTGTTCCAGTGATTGACAGCCCTTTCGGTGAAAAATTTTTTCCTAATATCCAATCGAAACCTCCCCTGGCACAACTTGAGGCCATTTCCTCTTGTCCTATCGCTTGTTACTTGGGACGAGAGACCAACACCCCCCTGGCTACAACCTCCTTTCAGGTAGTTGTAGAGGGCGATCAGGTCTCCCCTCAGCCTCCTTTTCTCCAGGCTGAACAGCCCCAGTTCCCTCAGCCGCTCCTCATTAGACTTGCTCTCTAGACCCTTCACCAGCTTCGTTGCTCTTCTCTGGACATGCTCCAGCACCTCAATGTCCTTTTTGTAGTGAGGGGCCCAAAACTGAACACAGTACTCAAGGTGCAGCCTCACCAGTGCCGAGTACAGAGGGACAATCACTTCCCTAGTCCTGCTGGCCACATGATTCCTGATACAAGCCAGGATGCTGTTGGCCTTCTTGGCCACCTGGGCACACTGCTGGCTCATGTTTAGCCAGCTGTTAACTATCTCCAGGTCCTTTTCTGCCAGGCAGCTTTCCAGCCATTCCTCCTCTAGCCTGTAGTGTTGCATGGGGTTGTTGTGACCCAAGTGCAGGACCCGGCACTGAGCCTTGTTAAACCTCACACAGTTCAATCGATCCAGCCTGTCCAGACACCTCTGCAGAGCCTTCCTGCCCTCCAGCAGATCAACACTTCCACCCAACTAACCGAGGGTGCACTTGATCCCCTTGTGCAGATCATTGATAAAGATACTAAACAGAAACACCCCAGTTCGTAGAGGTCTGTGTCAGTAGATGAACCTAGGAACGCTCTACATAAGCTTCTTCTAAAATTTTAATTTTCCTGACTTTGTTCTAGCAAAATTAAAGGAAGTTGTTCTTGTACCACGTATGGCAAAAGAAGTAGTAGAATTACTTGGGCATATATTTTTAAGGGCAGACTGTTACTCATTTCAGGACAACACTTATAGTGAAGAAACTGTACCTTTTGTTCTTTAATCGCTTTCTTAGATAACCACAGTAATCTTGCCTCCTTATTAACTGAAATCCCATAAGCTGCTTATTTTCTGAAGCTAATTTGTTTATATTATAGTTTTCAACAATACTAAAAACAGAAATGCTGACCTGTATACCATAGTTAAACAAATATTTTCAAAAGTACTGATGATAACACTTTTAGTCATGTAAAATAGTTTCCTAAGTTTCATTGTAACAGGTGTCAACTGTCACATTATCCTCTTCAATAAATATCTCATCAGGATTTTCAGAGTAGTAACCTGAACATTTCAAAGTATATATGCTATTATCTTGTTAATCTATGAGAATGAGTAGCCTGATTTCTTGTAAATATGCTTTTAAGCATAATTCAGTGGCAATCCTTATGTTCACTACTGTTTCTTTTGCCTTCTTCCTAGAGCTTACTTCTAAAGAAGCAGCAAAATTCATGCACCTGTTCAAAATAATTACATTTTCAGCTTATTTTTTTTATAAATGAGAATGCAATAAACATGAAAAAAGCACAGACGTAATAGTAGGATTGCAGTGCAAAAATGGGCTTTATTGGACACTCGGACATCATAATCCTGTTTAAGTAGTTGCATTAAGGTTCTGTGTCGTACTTGCTTTGTTCATACAGAACTATCTAATTTGATACTTAGTAAACTTACCTGTACCCAAGGGAGAGGTTTTTCACAAAGTATAATGAAGAATACTTGAGTAATATATTGAACCAAGAGTTTCAAAATTAGCACTTAAGAATTACTGTTATATTTAATTACTTAAATCATAAGTAAAAGTGTATTCTCACCTAGTACAAGTTTAGCCAGTATTGTATTGTTGACAGTCATGATGCTAAAGTGGCTTTGTAAAAACACTTCCATACAGACCTACCGTGATACTGCAGTTTTGTTAGGCTTAATTTGTTAATTACCATGGCACTTGACAGTGTTAAGATTTAAAACTATTAAAAAAAGTTTGCTTGTCTTGTATATCAGAGAGAACAACTAAAAGAAACTGAATGTGTTTAAAGATACTGAACTCGGTGTCAATTATGCTGAGCAGATTCAATCCTCCTAAACTTGACTGTCAAGTGGTATGTCATATATGATATTCAAATTACTGATAAGGTCTAAATATTAACTGGAACCATTCAATTTTGTTTCAGAAATATAAAGAGTGATCGAGTAATGCCAGAGGAAATAGCTTGTTATTATAAACACTATGTTAAAGTCATGGGCCTCCAAAAGAATTTCAGAGACAATGTTTACATAACATCAGTATCCAGGCTTTACCGAGGAGAGGATGATGAAGATAGAAGTCAACTAAATGAAAATATTTCAACACAGCATTTGGAAATGGAAGATGAACAGAAATCACTGATTAAGAGAAACTGGGAAGTCAGAGGCTATCAGCGAGCAACAGATGGTTCTCATGTGCCCTTCTGCCTGTTTGCTGAGAATGTGGCTCTTGCCACAGGAACCTTTGATTCTCCTGGCCGATTACAAGTTGAAGGAGAAGACTTTCCTTTTGTGCTTCATTCCATGTCTGACTTTGGAGCTGCTATCAGCAAAGGAAAGTTACGTGGGAAGGCAGACCCTGTGTTAATTGTGGGTGCTGGACTTACAGCAGCTGATGCGGTACTGTGTGCCTACAACAACAACATCCCAGTAATCCATGTGTTTCGTAGGAGAGTTACTGATTCAAGTCTAATTTTCAAACAGTTACCTAAAAAGCTTTACCCTGAATACCATAAGGTCTATCATATGATGTGTACTCAGTCCCATACTGTGGACTCTAATCTACATTCTGCTTACACGAGTTTCCCTGAACACAATGTACTTTCCTTCAAGCCTGAAATGAAATGTGTTCTTCAGAGTGCCTCCGGACTGAAGAAAATTTTGAAGTTTTCTGTAGCCTTAGTTCTAATAGGTTCTCACCCAAATCTTTTCTTTCTAAAGGACCAAGGACGTAGCATAGGTCATCACTCTAATCAGCCCATCACATGCAAGGGGAATCCTATAGAGATTGATCCATACACTTATGAATGCACTAAAGAAGCTAACCTCTTTGCTTTAGGCCCTCTGGTGGGAGACAACTTTGTACGGTTTTTAAAAGGAGGTGCATTGGGCATTGCGCGATGCTTGGCAATAAGGCAAAAGAAGAAACATGAATTGATTGAAGGTGGGGATGGAGGAGGTGATGGGGTACCGTAAATGAGACACTAGAAACTTTCACATACAGAATTACAGACGTAGTCTAACAGAACACTCACTGACAGCGAAAGTTGATAGCAGTCACATTTCTGTTGTATACAAGTAACCTGTGCTTGTATTGCTTGGTAAAGGATGCTGATACTACAACGCTTCACCTTTTCAAAATACAAAAAAAAAATGATCTGCTATTACAACTGATCTCTACTCAACTGGAATTACTTCCAGATAAACAGAAAATGAGACTAACTTATATTGACCTGCCTGTCATCTCTTGCTCAGCTAAAAGAGCAGGCTTCCTCTGGGGAAAGCAATGCCTACCAGAGTGGCTTTACATTTTAGTGTCAATGTGACAAAATATTCTTACTATGAAATTAAAATAACTTCTAAAAGCAGAAAGCGTGCTTAGTTCAAAGTGAATCTTGGACCCAAAGCAAATTTGGAGCCTTCTGCTTGAAACAAGGATTTTATTTATTTGCCATAGTAATACAGTAATACTTGCAATGAGCAGTTAGTAAAATGTTTTTTACTATAAGAAGGATTTCTGTAAGCAAGAAGTATTCCTTAACAGTTATAAATTATCCTGTTTGATAATTGGAATAAAAGAATAAGCATTCCCATTTAATCTTAAACGCATGATTTGACACAATCCATTAATGTTTTTTCACACTATGCCTAAAGTTGGGTGAGTGCAGAAAGACTGACATGAGATGTTCCCCTACAGTGATATGTACATTTCTGAGAATACTCATGAACATAAACAATAAAGTACTGATGTAAGTGCTCTTATTACAGTGTCAATATAACAAATATCTAGTGTACTACTGAAAAATTAAGTATGTGAGAAAACTTAAGGTTTTTTGCTTCCTAGCTCAGGAAGACTGAATGGGATCACTTGACTGATGAAGGTGGGTGATAGGTATTCTCATCTCTCATTTGACCAAGTATTGGTTATTTCTCCCTTTTTTTTTTTTTCTTCCTAGAGCTGCACATAACACTAAAACTATTTTAGCCTGCAGTTTTTGAAACTTGAAAAAAGGTTGCATCTCACAGCCAGCTAAAAAATAAACAAATATGCCATACTTCCTGTTGATCTTAAAGCTTGTTACAAAAGACAGACTTGTACCTACCTCTGAATTGAAGTTTCACCTTTCTGCTCCATAATGCAAGACCTAGATTTCATTTGCTGGGTTTTAGAGTAGTCAGTTTACCTAAACGCACTCATGGGTTATTCACCATAGTGAGGTAAGCAACAGCTAGTTAGAGAAGTTCTCTTCCAGAACTCTCAATAGACAAAAGTGCTTGGTTTTAACTGATTGATTACCAAACATTTTAATTCAGGTCCAATGTGATGGAATAGATGTTATTTAATTTTTTGTTTAGGGCTTTTTTGTGTTGAAGAACGTCATGTTAATTTAAGGTATTGTATTTGCATGATTAAAATCTCCGTATTAGAACTTGAACGGATTTTTAAAATTAGGCTTAGACTTTGTGCTTGGTTCCCCAGCTGTGTAACTTTCATAAGTTGTAGATACCTATATGCAATAAATGCCTGTTTTCTGTGCCTACTGAATTACGGGGTTCTGTGGCTACTGCAGGCCTTTGTGCATCTGAGTAAGTTACTCAGACTTTGGACACAGAAGTTGAAAAGGATTAAAATGACTCTATTTTCAATGGAAGTCCAAAGTAATTTATGAAATGATGCTACTACTACTACTAAATTTTAGTTTGGAGCCAACTTAATAGCATAAACACAAACGAAGCAACATTTTTATTGATTTCTGCATTGCCTACATGGTTGGATTTAACCATGCATTGTCAATACTAGTTAAGATAAGTTTTATATTGATACTTGAACTGGTTTTAATTATGCTAAATCCTAGGCTTATTTTCTTCATAATTGAATTGAGATTCTATAATTTGCCGCCTTTGGCAGAAACTGTGTGTATATATAAATCTATCCTAAACCTGTAATACCTAATAATTTTAACTGAAAATCAGTGTTATGTGCTAAATACTTGATTATAGAACTTTATTGCAGCTAATATATTGGGAGATACATCTGCGCTGTGATTAAATTCCTTCGGTTTTGTGTCAATATAAATGTCTGAATACAACATACTATGGCATGTAACTGCTTTTTTCATTTGCCACGTGAAACATTTAAAATGCCAGCAAAACAAAGGAAGCAATTTACTGAAACAGTCGTCTTGCAAAAAGGGGGAAAACAGCTTCAAACAGCCGGATCTCAGCCTCAGCTGTTGTAGCTGCTTACAAGGCTGTGTGTGTTGTAGTGACAAATTTGTAGCAGAGATTTTTGTCCTGTTATTATACAAGTATCTTTCACTGCAGTATTACAGCACCTTGGGGTTTAAGTGCTTTTTTTCTTTTATCAATCTTGCCAGTATTTTTGAGATAAAAAAAAATCACGTGAGACCCCTTAGTTGGGCAGATAAATTCTCAGTGTTCCTGTTTGCTAAGCCAGTATAAAAATACCTTTTTCAACCAAAGCTTTACTAAAAATCACCCTGTTTCTTTTAGGAATTACTAAGTTTAAAGTTGTAACAGGACCTTCTCACTTTTGGGTTTCTGCTTTTCAGACATTTCTGTTTCTGTCCTCTTTGGTATTTTGAGAGAATGAGAGGTGTAAAAATTCAAGCTTTGCCTTAGATAGTTTTACCTAAAGCATTATATGATACTTACTGCATCTATTGTGGATTAGATGTTGGCACTGAGTAGTTGTCTTTTGGGGAAATACTGTTTCTCAGATTTAAAAGAAGAAAAAAAATCCATTTGAATTTCCTGTATAATAGTTCCCAGAAGGGAGAGTGTTTGCTTCTCTCAGCTCTTCTTTCAGTGAGAAGGATAAGCTTTTAAATGTCACAGATTTAAAAAGGATGCTTACTACTTAAGCTTTATTACTAAAATACAGACAAGAAGAATATACTTTTTAGCTAAAGGAATTTAATTTGGATTTATAGAATTTGTAAAGGTGTGTTAACCCATACTGTGGATTTTCTAATAAGCTAGTGGGAAAGTGTCTCTTACTTTGGGGTTTGGTTCTTGATGCTGAATGTGTCTCCTGCCTAAATTATTGCTAAGATTATTTTAAGTAGTATCCAGCTGTTGAACTGGGACTAAGATTTGTCATAGTAGATGTCCCTGACAATCTGCTTCATATGTGATTATTTAACAATAGGTGCTTGTTAATGGAGGCAGCTGACAGGTCAGTAGGAAACAGCACAGCCTTTCTGTGGGTTTCCAGTGGATGACTGACTTCTGCTTAAAACATTTTCCACAAGAGTAAGGCTCAGTTTTACCCTGGTGAGTAAACGCAGAAATCCTTTCTGCAAGTAATCCAGAGAGTGGTGACAATAACATTGCATTCTTCTCTCTCTTTGGAAAATGCATTGCCTTGGGCTAGCAGCCTGGGCTTGCCAGTGAATGCATGGAAAGAGTATAGCTCCAGAAACAGCGCCTATACGTTGAGTAAGGGACACCAAAGTGCACCCCACAGCTGTAGGTCCCTAGTCTTCAGCACTCGGGGTATACTGTGTTTTCCTTCTGGACTGGTGGGTATAGGCATCTTTTTTTAATGATTAATGTCATAGATGCATGGTTGCATAATGGAAAATAGTAATTTTATGAAAGGAGGTGGCTGTAGCTTCTTTCTCTCACAGCTCAAGAGCTGTAAAAAAGTCTAGAGCCAGAAATCTAGAGTACTTACTCAAAGCTGGAGGAAATTAAATTAAGACCCAAACTTAGCGGCAGGCCTGACCTGCATATCCAGTTGAAAGGAAGAAAAGGCTATTTTTAGGCCAACTGCTCTTGAGAAAGAAAGGGTGTAATATTTGCAAACTTCTAGTAAGTCCTTGCTGATAACAAGTGATGACCAGTGAGGAACGATGGGAGGGAAGCAGCAAAGAATCTGAGCAATATGAACTGCAAACCTATAGGTGCAGAAGTGACTCCATGGAGCCTTGGTAGGCTGGTGGTCTCCCATCCTCTTGTGTCAAGATCTGCATACTGTAACTGGAGAGCTCTCTGCTGGAGCTGTTAGTCTAACATGTTGCCATGTATTTTTCATTGGCTATTAATAGAAGTTACACTGAAGTGCAACACATATGTACGAACTAGAAGCAATTGTATTTGTGTCAGAAGCTGTAGGACTGGATCAGTAAAGTGGTGTGCCAGGAGATGAGACTTGGTTGCTCTAGTACCATTTTCTACTGTCTCAAAAACAAGCAGGTATTTCCATGTAATAGTGGAATCTGTGCTGTAAGAGTGCTAGCTCCCAAACATTTCTAAACAACAAGAGGTAGCACACATATGCCTTAAAGGCAGCTGATTATTCAATTTTATCATCCATATAGTAATGATTTCATTTTGAGGAAGTTATGAAACAAAAAATGCTAAAAGGTTTATACTGTTACATTTTAATTTAGACGATATTTTAGAACTTTACAATAACAATGTTCTGTCATTTTGGATTATTTTTTGAGGTGAGAGCAAGAAGGGAGCACAGTACCTCCACTGATGTGGGCTTTTTAGACATGTACTTCCCCCTTGCCCAACCTGAAAGAAAAGTCATGCTTGTTTGAAATAACCATAATACCTGATTCTATTTAGCAGAAACAATGGAAACTGAAACATTCTGTGATGGAGAAAGGAAGGCTTTGGTGACATTAGGGGTACAAATTCAAAGTGAGAATATTGGATTACAAACAGGTCTTTCTGAAAAAGACCATGTTTTGGGGAATATGGTACACTTAAGGTGTTTCAGTTTAGCTAATTTTTGAAGCTTGAATTACACAAAGAATTGTGAGGTCAAAGATGAAGTTGGTGTAAGGAACAAGGATTATGAGGAAAAAAAACATTTATAGTATAATTTAGTAATTATAGTGAAACTAAGAACTGTTGTGAAGACGGTTTTGTCTTTGCAGAGACTAAAACATTTTGGCTCAAGCAAACCCTGAACTTGAGTTCACATTACATCTGTCTGCATGCTAGCTGATTTTCTAACAATGATTTTGTACTTGCAGGCCATATTAAGCCGACTCTTAAATCCTAGTGGTCATCGGCAGTCATCAAAACCAGGGGAAAAACGTAGGTCATATTCTTAGCTCGCCGATCCTTTTGTAATGACTTTTTCTGGAGACTAAGTCATGCTGATTTGCACTTTCCTCCTCCATCTCTTTATTCTGAGATCACTGGCAACGTGTAAGTATCAGCCTACACTGCCTGCAGTGGGTGCTTCAATAAACTAAAATTGAGCTTCATGTTCCTGGACACCCTCTGTAGACTTACACGCCAGCATAAAGAAAAGAAACCACTGGGTTGGTTACATATTTGCAAAATATTATGGAATCCTGGCATTTTTAGGTTCTTTTTTAACTAGATATATAAAGAAAAAATATAAAGCTAGAGACAAGGCAATGAGGGAGATTTGACACAGTTCCAGGAGATACTCTGAGGAGAGGGAAATATTTCATTTTTCATCAGTTTAGATTCTAGGACCAGCTTCTATGTGAACATGGGGTTATCGCTGTGAAAAACCGATCCTGCTACCTTGCATCTACCTGGCACAATCTGGAAAGTCAATACTCTGATCTTGCCCATTTCTCTGTTAGATCTGGCATGCTGGTTGTGGAAGTCCAGTTCTAAATGAGATGAAGGCTTATATTTATCTACCTGATGTTTGTTCACACACATGATACACCCAGACCTGGAAGATACTATGCAAATGTCATTTCTGTGTGTCATGCCTCAATTTTCTGCTTTTGCTGCAGTATGCTTGGGTCACAATTTTTTTTTTTACCTCAGCAATGTATTTCTCCTGTCAGCTGAAATACATTCTTCTAAGCTGCAAGCAACTTGTGAGCAAAACCTCAGCTTGATTAGATGATAAACCTCCCTGAGGTTTGCAAGCTAAGCTTGTTGTATCTTGATGTGTGCAAACTGACAATGGACCGAAGGCTAAAGGAGTATTATTAAAACAGTTTCAACTGAAAGCCAATTATTTTGGTTTGGAGAAGTGGGGAGCTCTTAAGTCAAAGGAAAAAACAAACGGGGGAGGAAGAGGCATTCAGAGAGCTGTAGCATTCAGAAAGAGGGAAAAGGTGTTGGTTTCCACAGATCGGGCGCTGTAGCCAGTGCTCGAGAGGGATGGTGGTAGAGCTGGGGCAAAGTGGTGTGGACAGCATGCTAAAGCAAGCAGCAGGAAAAGTTGGTAGTTAGGGAGACCTGATTTTGTCTAGCATTTTTGTAACTGTCACCAGAATGTGGTGGTATTGTAAGATGAAGAATGAGGAATAACGGTAAGGAAGACAGGTCAGGTTTTGCCATGTTTGGCTTAAGTTCTAAGGAGATATCAGAACATCCAGAACGCAATTGGAATTTGTGAATCGAACACCAGCTGTGGCCAAATGTGACAAGATAGATTTAAGAAATGGAACAGAGCAAGAGAAGGACAAGTTTTATGGGAGGGGGGAAAGGCAGGGTAAGAATAAGGACTGAGAAATCACCTGTGCAAAATGGACTGGTAATAGGAGAGGTGGGAGGAGGTTGGAGGTAGGTCTATAGCAGAGACTTCAGCTATTGTCCCTTACAAACTGATGTTTGATGGTAAACATGAGGAATAGAGGTAATGAAGGGGGCTGATCACTCTGCAGGAGGTTCAAGGGGGAGGTGGGTGGATGGAAGAAACTGAAGCTGACTGCACTTTCAGATATAGGATGGTTGCAATGACAAAGGAGAGGTCCAGCCTCTGCACCAGCCCTTCCTTTCTGGGAGAAGATGGGGAGTAAGGGTAGGAGAAAAAGATGTGAATGGACAGAAATAGAAAACAAGCTTCAACAGTGAGAACACCTTGGTAGTCTTGGCAAAAAAGGCAGTGGCTTCCCCAACTGACATAGGAAAGGTGGGAAGTCAGCTGAAACTAGTGTGAGTTAAACTGAAGATTAAGCATGTTGTTCCTGCAGGGATACAGCATTGTCCTGTATTTTAGTCGTGTACAGAGTAATTCAATCTGCTTTAAACTGTGTTCAGTAAACTGCTGAATGCAAGACTGTATTTTAAAAACCTTGCTAATAAAAAGTATATTTAGTTCACGTATTGTGTGTATCTCCTTCCTGGTAGCAGCGTGAACAAAGATAACACATGCTGTAAAAAGCAATTCCAACAAACCCTCTAACAAACTTTGTGTTACACAGAAAAATGCAAGAAATGAGATCTGAAGATAAGTTTCTGCTTAGATGTATTTTTAGGTGAAGAACATCATTTTGCCAAAAAGGTGGGTATGCTTGCAGATTGTGGTTTGAGGCAGATGAGAGAAACCTTAGATGTTATGAAAAGTTACTGAACTCTTTTTAACTTTCTAAAGAAAATCAACACCACACAAGTTCCCTCAGAAAACTCATGAGCTGAATGTTGAAACCACAGTGCACAAGCAGCATGAAAATGGAGCATGCAGCAAAAGTTCTGAACTGCAGAATGCAGTTAATTGCCCTTGCTTGCACTCACAGCTTTTGCTTTACCTATAAATCTGCCTTTATCTCAACCCACGAGTTTTCCTACTGTCATGCTTGATTCTTTTCCCCCATTCCTCTGAGAGCCCCTACAACAATATGTTTTATTAAAAAAAGGAAACATCAGGTGAAGTTCATGTAATTTATTGTTTGTTCAGGCTCCCAAGCCTTGGATCATGTAATCATGTCCTTTATTATCTACCTCAGAAGCTTCAGTAACAGAAAGCCCAAACCAGTAAGCCAACAAGCATGTTGCCTCTAATGGATGGAGCTGAAAATTGTGACAAAACTATGCTAAAATGGAAGGAAAGCTTCAGTATTATGAATAGGATTTGTTACATGAATTTGGAACTACAATTCAAGCTCTGGGTAAGGGACAGAGGTTTAGACATCTAAGCTTTTTTTAGTGCAAGCATTACCTCATGTTAAAATAGCAAAAGGTTCAGGTTCACTAATCTACAGGCTTTTCTTCAACCAGACAACAGCTGCAACTGAATTGGAAACCAAACTATCACCTATTGGGTACCCTCAAGTTAGGCCCATAACAGGAACATACACTGGGTGTATCTCTAGCCAAGTGCTGATCCTTCTTTTTTTCACCTCAGCACTAGTGTAGAATTCCCCACACTGCCCTCCCCTCAAAAGCATGCAGCTGCCTGTGAAATCTTAAGCTGATGGTGGAAGTGTTGAAGCAGACAAGACATCTCAAACTAGATCTAAAAAGAAATCTCCAAGTGTTTGTCCATGGGTGCTCCCCCAGTCACATGGTGGGTGAGTCCATCAGTCCTAGGACACTAAATAACTTAACACCCCCCCCCAAAAAAAAAAAAAAAAACCCACCAAAGCTGCTAAATCCAACTGTCTGGGGAACTGGATTTGAAGAGCCCTAAGTCACATACTAAGTCATATAATACAACCAGAAAAGTGGTCTCAGATGTGCCTTCAGTGTTGTTGAACCCTAGCAGACTGCGCTCTGAGCAGCAAAGGCCTCAGCATTCACCTTCTCATAGAAGGCCCCTGTAGATTGTATCTTTTTACAATTTCTAAGGTGGTAAAAATGCTGCTTTTTACAACTGGAAACACAACCTTTCTGAAGGATCTTGTCCATGGATATTCTGCTATACAAGCTATTTGCTTGAATTCAGTAACACAATGATGCCCGCAGCAGCTCTCACCAGAGAAAGTAGTTTTGTTAATGAGTATTTAAATTCAATTACATCAACCAGATTACTTCCTCACATGCAGAAGGAGATCCTACCATCCTGCCTCTTGAAACAGGATGCAACAGAGCTACTGTCCATCTTCTCTGCCTATGATGGCTTCACACAGCTGAGCAGACAGGTTGGATGGCTTTTCTCACTGTATTTCCAGGGGAATCGCTCAGATTCCAAATTCTCAGATCATAAAGATGAGCTCTCCTAACCCAAGAATGGGTAGCTGTTTCATAGCTTTCACTGTTTATATAGATGATGGAAATATTTTGAAGGGAAGATTTTTTTTTTTTTTTTTTTTTTTTTTACACAGCAATTGCAAAAAGTAAAGGCATGAGTGGAAGAAGTGGGTCAAATAATTTAAAATCCCAAATTGGAGTGCAATAGCTCTTTAAGGCTTTCTCTGGCTTGGAAGTAGCTTTTAACAAATGGACAAACAAATTGATTTAAAGCTGCAAATGAAAGTGTTTAAGCAAGAGAAAAAAAAAGCTGTGTTTTTCAGCTCCAACATCTTCTTGTAACAGTAACTACAATATTTGCTCTACATAATGAACCACAGAAAAAGCTATCATGATCAGATACCAGGTGCATTTGTCTCCCTCTGTAGATTCCCAGTTATTAAGACAATACCTATGAAAATGTGCTGAAGAAGATCACAGCTTCCTTTATTCCCATTCAGAGGAAAGCTTATTGGTTTCTCTTAGCCTGAATTTTCATAATGGCATAACAGACATTGTTTCCAATAGCAAGGGGATTCATTTGGCTTCTCTGCCACTAAATCTTTTTCTTCTTTTATTTTCCAGGGAAACTTCCTCCACTCCCAAACTCTGGTTGGTTGGTTGGTTGGTTTGTTTTTAAGTCTTATTTTGGGTGTGGTGATCCCTCCTGCCCCTTGACTCCTGGAAACTATTACATTCAGTCTTTTCCCCCTCTAACTTGAATCTCATTACAAACAACTACAGAATATGAGATGTCATTATATCAGAATTTACACTTCTGAGCAATGTACAAGGTTATTTCTCATTTCATACTACAGGAAAGTACACAGACTCTCATAATCTGATGATCCTCATTGTGCAGTTTTTGGGCCTTCCATATACATCTTGTGTTCTTAAAATGCCAAACACAGCTCTTCTATTTGCAAAGCAAAGGAAGTATGCAGAGAAAGAAATTGCACTTGCTTCTCTCTCCCCCAAAGAAACCAAAATTAAAACGCTTGTTGCTCCCGCAAAATTTTTGCTATCTTTTTCTCAGTTTATCAGAGTGTTTCTAGTCTAACTGTAGGCTGTTCAAACAAATATTGAAGATTTGAAGACATAACAGGGAAAAAAAAAAATCACTGAATTTCAGAGTTTAGACATTTGTTTCAAATCTGCCATCACACAAAATTGGTGGCTGGCTGAAAATAATTTGATGTCACCAACTTCAAAAATAGGAAGAAGCTTGACCTTATCAATATTAAATACTTGTTTACTCAGATACAAATTTAAAGTTTGGTCTAACTTATTTATGAAGGCTTCAAAAACATCCACCTGAAGACAAAATTGACAATATACAAAAGTCTAATTAACAAAGCCTTTCTGAAAAGAAAAAAACCTGATCCTAACTTCGTTTTTCCCCCCAAAATAGTACTGATAAGCCAACATAGAAATAAACAGCCTCAAATGAAATCTGAAGTATCTATGGTATTTTACTGACCATTACTCTGAAGCAAATAATGTTAAGGTCTTGAAAACATGCAATCCGTAAGTACCAAGCAGTGAAAGAAACTTTTCTTTTTCTTTAATAAAAGCAAGACTTAAAAACAAGTCTTACGATAATAGCTAGCTCAAAAGGTCATACATAGGTATATATTACACACTGGAACCAGCAAACCTAAAGAACAGGAAGCAGATTTTGCTAGAGAATCACTGTAAATTCAGGTCACAATTTATCTTCTTCTTTTTATATTAGGATCATATCTGCAACAAAAAAGAAAGTGTCACAAATAAGTAAATCAATGATATTTTTATATATATATATATATCATGATGTAAACAGCTTTATTATATGTTCGTAACAAGGGATTGGTCAGTGTTCAGTTCTTCCTCTGAGTGCACTTCTATAATTAACTACAGTTGCTACAATTAGACTGAAGGATGCATAAATCACAGAATCATAAGCTAAAACCTGTGCATGAACTAGAGATAACCTTTACTAAAATTTTCACTAACTTCCTAGCTACTTAAAATCTTTAAATCTGATGCATGAACAAGTTTCTCCACACCTTTAATGTCCCAACATTAAGTTCCTTACTTAAAAAGAAGAAAGTAAAAAAACCCCAAAACCCCCACAAAATGGGAGGAGGGGAAAGGGGTACTGTATATTCACAGCAATGTACAACAATTGGCCACAACTCAGTCAGACAAAACCCTTCTGCTCCTTCCTACTCCCACATAAAGCAGTTCCTTCCCTTCCCCTTTATACAGTTTCTGATTGATTTTTTTAGTAATTTAGATCTACTTCCTGGATTTACTAGTTACCTGATTTACTGCAATATGCTTATAGTTTGCCTCTGCTTGACACTGCTATCCCTTGGCCTTCTCTTTCTCTCCTTTTGTGCTTCATCTCCCAAAATCCTGTGTCACTTCTTTGAAATTCTGATGTGTTTTGTATTCATGCACAAATAACTTACGGACACAACTGAATGATCAGACAGTTTTACTTCCAGTAATTCTGCTCTCATTCATCCAGTCTTTTTTTATGCTTAGACAGGAAAACATGACAACTTGTGAGCCAAATTACATCACCACATAACTAGAAAGATACTAGAAGTCACTGCTGTTGCTATACAACTCAGACTTGTGGCAAAACCAAAACATGTACCCTTTGAAAGAAATGCTCTATTATTAACTGCTAATCAACAGAGCAAGCTGGTAATGCAGTAAGACTTTCTGAATGGCTCTTACACATGTTGATATGTGGTATCATGTTTCTTTGATAGTGATTTGGACAAAATCATCCTTCTTCACCATATACATTTTTCTACCTAAATGCACAATTTTTAGTGTTAGTCAAACGCATGGCAGGTGAGAAGTCAAACAGTGGTTGCTTGTTTCTTCACATAAAAACTAAGAAAATAATGAAATCTTTGCTAAACAAAATGAGATCCTTCTATTAAATCTCAAAGCATTTATCTGAATTTATTGCTATTAGTTCTAACATTTAAGTATGTCCTGGACACCAAACCCTATTTTTGGGGGTGGGGGGGGGTGGGGGGGGTGGGGTGGAGATAAGCAGATAGAGGAAAGGGATGATATGTGACAGAAACCTGCCAGCAGGACACCAACGGCTTCAACCCTGTCCATGACTGACTATGGAGATGGTGACACTGAGTCATGAACATCTTTTTATGTAATCTCTCCCACCTCACCTCCAGCCATTTTCCATGTTAAATGAAGCCTGGATAATATTTTCCAGACAGAAAGAAATCAAACAACATTATCACAGAAAGGAAACTGTACAGTGCCTGTGGCCTGAAATGGAAAAAGGACTACAGAGATTCCACTACTGTGAGTGAATGCACAAAGAAACAAAAGAACTTGCTGGGAACAGGGAGTGAAGGATACAATGGGCTATTGCTGAACATAATCCATTTATCTGTAGTCTTAGCAGATAGTATGATATGCTTTCCCTTCCTCCTCTCAGTATGTACTCAGCAGCAGTTGAGGGCACAGCTTTTCTTTCTAGCTCATCTTTACCTTGGAGGACTGCATGACTCTTTCTAATAGCATCTTCAAATGCAATTTTCATGGGAAATTGCAGCTGTTAACAATATTAGCATTATGCCAAGTAGTTTTACTCAGGATTAAGGACAAAATTAGAAATATGTTACAAACTGCTGAACATTGAATTGTTTAAATTTTTTTGACTGTGGAAACTCCTATCAGTACAACTACCCTAAATAAATTGGAGTTGAGGTAAAACTTTTCTAAGCATGAATGCATGTGAATTATTTAAGTTTCCACTGCTGTGTTTTGAAAGGCTAAAATTAATTCAAGATGTTTTGAACCAGTTAATATTCCAGCACAGCAATCAAGCTGCACCATATTTTTACAAATGTCTCTGTAACTGACATGTGTTTAAAGGCTGTATTGCACACATAAAAACTGGATAAAGTAACAAACTTGTCTTAGAACTTTTCTTTAATTAGAAAGTGGTTATAAATCATTAAATTAGGATTACAGTTGAAAGTAACTGGACAGGAAATCAACTGAATAGGATGATTCTCTGTTTCAAAAGAGATTAGGGAAAGCAGTAGACAACTGAAGTGAAGGTTATTGAAAGAAAACTACTGAAACAGACCGCGTTTTAGAGGCAAATGTAAGGAGTTACGGCAAAAAGCAATTGCAAACAGCCAAGATGAACTCAGACCTACCGAAGAAATCTCTCAAACTCCTGTGACATGAGCACTGATTAAGATAAAATAAATGACTACTACACTGCCAAGAGCACAGAGTGATCAGTACAAAAATGCCTCCTCAGTCTGAAAACTAGAAAGACAGCAAGGCATTGAGGGAGTTTTTAAACAAGCAAAAAAAAAGGCAGGATCTCTTTCATTGCAAATGGGTTTGAAAGCAGCTTAAGGTCTCAAAGATAAGGGGGCCATACTGAAGGATTTACTTAGGTGGTTTTTTTTATTTTTTTGTTTTAAATTCTGTGAATCACTACTTCGAAGATAAAAAAAAAAAATAAAGCAAGCAGTCCTGCCAATCACTTTTTCACAGAACTAGTATTCTGTTGCTTTAGCTCCCTCAAATGAATCAGCACAGGGACAGACAAGTGCCATGGCCAGAATGAAAAACTGGCAGACCCCATCCAATGCTTTTTCTTAGCAGTTCAGATGACTGACTTAATTGTCAGATCAAAACACTTCATTAGGCTCTAGCAAATACTAATGGTGGAAAGCCTGAACTTGGAATCTCTTCCAGCCTTTGTGAACAATCAAGCTTGTGTACATGAGCCAGGAAATAGCAACATTTTTGCTTGAGAATGTTCTTATTAAAAAAAATAATGTAGCAAGTCTGAATGAAACTGACAGTTTAAGGCATAAAACATTTGAGACAAGTTGTTGAGTCATTTTGGGTATATTTCATATGTGGGAATACATAGAATTTTGAAAAGAATAGTCGAAGCAGTCTTTTCAAAATTGGAATTTTGGAGGGGAGAAAAAAAAAAAGTGATGCAAAAAATTCAGATTTTCTACATACAAACATAAAATTCTTACCTAAAGAGATCATCAGCAAGTGATTCTTCTCTTGCATGTCGGTTCTGTTCCTGAGAAAATAAGTTTATTCAATATTTGATGTTAAGGATAAAGCTAATGGATAATATAGAAGAATTCCTGCACTAACACAGTTTTTCCTGAAGAAATAAGTTTTCTTGAAGTACTCCATTCAGTGCATATTCAACATTAGCTAATATATTTTACTACTCAAGTTTGGCTACTGCTACCAACTAATGGTAGCAGTTTTAGTTTGTGCAAGGTATCAATTTTGATCAGAAATATGTCTTTTGCTTTTTAAAAATTGCCCCGTTTCTATGACAATACTTATCTGATTATTGGTGCATAAAGGAAATTTTAACTAGTGTTATCTATTCCCAGAGATTAAAAAAAAAAAAAAAGAAGATAATCAAAAAGTGTTGATATAACAGGATCTTGATTAGGCTGTAGAAACATAATATGACTCACCAGCAAGTATTTTTAAAGAAACTATTGGAAAATGAAAGTGCTAGAGAACTGCCATGATAAAATATAATATTTTAGAACTTTTACATACAAAGGTGAAGATTTTTGCAATACTAAAAATATTAAATTTATTCTTACTATATCTCTTCAGTACATTCCAACCGAATTTTACTCGGGTATTTTCTGTTCTGTTCAAGAATAGAGCATCAATTGTACTGTGTAACAATTTGAACACATATAGAACACATAGTGAACCATATATAAGTTCTTTGTAGCTCCTTGTCACATTTTTAGAAGTCACAAGTTTCCATAATGCTTATTTTGCTTATTAAAACCCAGATCATTCTTTTAGGCTATTGATTTTGCTTCAAATCAATATTTCTGATTATATGAATGTTGCATTTAAAATGAATTCAAATAATCAGCAAAAAGATAAGCCTTACCACTGACCTCTGACTTTCAGTAGCTTTTCAAATGTTTATGTTCCTCAGTTAATTGGCTGAGGTTTTATTTCAAAAATAAAATTCTGAAGTATTTCAGTTATGACCACAGGTTGGTATGACCACTTACATTAAGTCAAGTTTTTGTTTGATCATCTTTAAGAAATAATTCCTTACCTCCATTTCTTGCCTTAACCAGTCTTCTAGCTCTGAATTCTTTTTAGCATGGTGAGCAATCAAATCTGACCCTCCAATAATGTACGGAAGTTGTCCTGCCCCTGGATAAGCTACCTGTCAGACAATAAATTCTTACAATTACAGTACAAGGCAAGCACACTGCAAGTAAAAAGGTCTGTTTTAACAATTCAGAAAGTCTTTTCAGGTATCACAGAAGAAAGTCAGTCAGTCTTCCTTTGATTAACATTTATCACAGATCATATTTCACAGAGATGGAAGTGAAAAAAGCCATTAGCTCCTTCCTTTTACCAAAAGAAACAAAAAAATAGCTGCTAAGTTACATATGCTAAATAAATCTGGTAGTATATATAATGTTTTTAAACTCCATTTAAAACTGATTTTTACCAATAGAGTCTATTTTATCATCAGAATGCATAAGCACCTATTACATAACAGTAGAAAAGAAAATACTATCAGAAATTTACAGTGTTATCTAAAAAATGAGAGCATACTCCCAGAAAGCTGGAAGTTGCATTACGTGACTCTCACTCTCTACACAATATTTTACTGAAATGCATTACTAGTAATCTTACACCTTTTTTTTGTTTTGTTTATTTGGATGGTTTTTGTTTTGTTTTTTTAATATGAGCTGAAGTGGTATTTTTACACTGAACACCAAAAATCTTCTTGAAATTATCTTTAGCACCTAAGCAAGCAATAATCTTACTTTTGTAACATGCTAGATTTAATTCTATTTAGAAATCCAAGATTTATTAGATAAAATGCAAAATTTTGAATCAGCATATGCTTTATACGTAGGTCTTTGGAGAAGTCAAATTGCTAGCTTTTGGAGGTACAACTGGAAGTTATGGTAGGCATCACTTAATAACTTATTCCAAGTAACAGCTTGGAATAGAGAGCACAAATATCTAAATAATCTGGCATGAGGTAACCTGTTGTCAGCCTGGTACTTCTTCAGCAAATTAGCAAAATATTTGTTAACAGTATAAGGTGGTATTTACATTCTTTCTGTAGTTACTATCAATTAAAAAAATTGTTTATAACATGTTTCTACAATCTTAAGGCAATATTTTTTTAGTATTTTTAAATAGTGCCATCTTGTGACCATTTCAAATACACACTAACCTTTTTGAATATTTTGAAATTTTTCTTTCCCCCATAACTGGTATTTCCAGTAAGCTGACTGTTCTGTCCTGGATGGCTGACAACCAACGATCTAAACTCAGTCAACAGAAGTCTGCTAGGAAGATTGCTGGAGTCATCTTGAAGTTTGTTGTGGTTCTTATGTGGAAAGAAAAAAAAAAAAAAAAAAAAGAGGGAACACTTCAAGTGTATAAACAGACATGCAACACATCTAACAGTATAAACTTTAGAGAGAGAAATTATCATAAGCACAGCTGAGGCAAAAGTTAGGATTACAAAAGGGTGAGGGAAAGCAGCAGCAGTGCTAGAAGCCAAGAAGATAGATGTACTTCTCAGCCTCCTTATATACTACCAATAGAGCTGGGAGCTCAGTAAAATTTACGTCTATCATGTCTGTTGAAAAGACAGGATCATTAAGAACTGCAGCAGTAATAATGAAGTCAGTGTACCTCATTTCACTAGGATTTTACTTCAGGATAAAGCTTCCAGTAAATGATTATTTTTTTTAAATTTCAATTTAGCCAATATATAAGAATTATTTCACTCCTCCCCTTCACCTTGCCTCTTACCTGAACTAATTTAATCAAGTAAGCTTACTCTAATGAAAACTCCAGCTAACTCCAAGGAAGACAGCGCTGAACATCTTCAGCTCAATTCTAGCATATAGATTTACCATTTAGGCCAACTTTAGGGCTGTAAGCTGGATCTGATCAATGAAGAAACTTTTTCTTGTACATGAGAATGCTCGTATGTCAGCAAGTTTGCATACACGCTTTGCTGCTTGGGGCTAGACCTATGGGTGCAGGACAAGTTCACAAGTAATGTTAAACTATCTTCACAGAGAGCTCCAGCCCAGATGCAGTACAGTTGTTTTATTGCAAAGTATAAAATAAAGGTCCCTTAATCTGAGCTGACACTGCACTTATGCCAATGGTATAACTGCATAGCGTTCCCTCTTCTTGGACTGTTTTCTGTACATATGCGAAGAAGTTTTATCTTGCCTCTTGTTGACTGGCTACACTCTCCTTTATCTCTTCAGAATCTTTCCATCAAAGTTCTGCTTTTAAGAACATAGTATTTGTGGATCCTGTTTCAAAGCTGGCTGTTTAAATTTACAATTAACAGGTTTCTTACCAAGACTGGTGACTCTTCCTTGATCTCACTTTCAATTTCTGAAGTTAGAACTGATTCAAGTTCCTCTTCTTTCTGTTTGATTAAAAGTTATTTAAAATACAACACTGAAATTAAATGCAAATTTAATTACATAAAATTGTTTTCTGTTCTTTACAGTGCAATAACCATTTTCAAATCAATATAAACAGGTAAGTTTTATGCACTGTATAGATTTTGAGTCAATTACCCACATTCTCTGTCTCACCATATACACAAGGTACATCTATACTTAAAATAGTTAGCTCCACACCTATGGAGCTGTATCATGAAATCTCCTTCCTGTTCCACTGGAAATATAATATAGGTCATCATTAATTAAACTATTAGAAGACTTCTTGTCAGCAAAAATCTTTAAGTGCTTATCTGATAAAAATAACAGTTTAGTTTTATATAAGAATTCATCTTCCTTCACGATCCTGACAACAAGTTGGACTGGCAAAATTTCTCAGGCCATAACAAAATTCCAAAGACTATTCCAAGCAGACATTTTAGTCTCTCAGTATGGTTAAATGCAACAGAAACTACCTCCTCTCTGACAGTATAGACAGCAACAAACAAAGATTCTCTACTATTATAAGACTGACTTGTCTTTTAAAACTTGCCTGTCACTAACACACACAAAAAAGCATTGTAACAAAGTTAAAAATTTGCACTTTGCCAGAAGCAAGCTACAGTAAAGTATTGAGAGAAGACTGTTAAGTCGGTCTGAGCTAAGGATGCACAAACAATTACTAACTACTAATTCTCATCTGATCCAGGATATCTTGCAAATTCCAGTTACTCAATCGTATATTCAAACTTTATTATCGCAGCATTTAAACACTGTGTACACTGTATAAGAACTGACTGGACAGTAAGCTTTTGTATTTTTTAAATAAAAATTAAACTTGTTCCTTCTCTCTTGTTCCCCCTGCATTGTTAACAGTCTACTTTGCTAGAGCCCTCAACATTGCTTTCCTCTACAAACCTGCTTTTTTTTTTTCCAATGAAGTGGCTACTGTTAACTCAAAATCCATTGTTTCCTTCATTTCTCTTAGAAAACTGCCTTAATTTCAAAAACAAAACCAGAGAAATAATCAAGAAAACTAATCACAAGCTGTGGGGTTTGGGGGTGTGTGGATGTGTGGGTTTTTTTAAAGAGGACATTAATGATTTGAATTGCCTCACAGGAATTTTAATAATCTTTCATGGGACACCTAGAGATTCTGACTTTAAAGATGCTGGACACTACTGTGGTATTCAACTTCACAGAAGTTTCTTCAGAAAATTCATTACATAAAGATAATACAATTGAGTATTATTTTAGTATAAATATCAACATTATAATTAAAAACATATGAGAAGTTTTTCTTGGACCAGGGATATATTCTGCTGTTACCTACAGTACTTCAGGCAAAAAGAGAGGAAAACTTTCAGAATACAAGCAGCTTTCAATTCACAAAGAAACAAGATCCTGAAGGATGACAAAACTTTTAGACAGGCTTAACACTGCAATGTTCACATGTAATAGATACATCATGTCAATTTTTAGTTTAGAGTGATTTGAGAGGTTTAAGCAAACGAACTTTACAAAGCCACTTTCTGTATGCAGGCAGCCTCATCCTTAAAGAAGCTATCTGCATCTTTCTATCACAACTGTAAATTTCAAGACTAGGCAACTGAGAAGAATGTAACTTACCAATATTTTATTCTCCTCTCTCTGATTTACATTTACTTCTGGAATATGGCTTCTTTTTGCTTCCAAACATCTTTTTTTTCGTATATTTCCTTGAGCTTCTTGGTCCTGATCTGCCATTTGATCTTCCCAGTCTAGGTCTCTGCTTCCAAACACAATTTCTAGGGCCTCTGTATCTTCAGATAAATCATCTAACTCCTTTCTCTTCTTTGGTGCATGCTGCTCACTAGAAGTAATTTTAGTGTCTGTTTTATCACTTGCTAGTTTGCCACTTTCCCCTATAAGCTTTAAACTTGTGTCTTCTAATGCAAAATTTGGGTTTGGGTCCAGGATATTATTTTCCTTTGGATGCTGTTCTGCTTCACAGTTCCACACTGATGAAGCTGTGGGTTTAGTGCACTTGGAAGCAGGAGATGACCTTTCCTCCAGTTTTGCTAGTTTGGGTACAGATGTTTCTTCTTCTTCAACTCTTTCCCTTAGCAAGAAAGTAATTACAAAAGAAAGAATTTACAAAAGCATTTTTTAATATGACTAGCTGCATCTGCAACATAACAGCTTCCTAGTGTTTTAGTGACTGCATTGTGAAATTTGAACGTTAAGTACCCTTGAGGAAAAGCTTGCCATTCTAGGAAGCTGATCTAAAAATAATCTTTTTAAGTATGTTTTGAATTAAATGTACACCCTTCAGTTAAAATTATTTTCCAGAAACAGCACCAACATAACAATAAAGGGAAGTAATGTCAAGAACATTTCAACATACCTTTTTCTAGCTACTTGGAAGTAATTTGTAATTGAGTTCGACTGGTGACGTGAAGCGCATTCACTAGGTTTACCAGCTTCTGAAATTTTAGATGGCGAGTCAGGATGACTTTTTTGACTAAACCCAGGAGTTCTGTTCACTCTAGATATCGAAGTTCCTGTATTTACATTGCCGCTTGTGCTAGGGTTTTTCTTTACACTGGTTATATCCTGAAAAGCCATTTTCCCACTTCTGCTCATCTGGGGAGTATTTGCTGTCTCCATACTGTATTAGAGAGAAAAAAATACTAAGTGAACAAACAAAAAGTCACCACAGAGATACATGACAGAATACCACTTTTTAAAAAAGCTGTACCTGTACTTTGAACTTATAAACAATGCAGGTGTGCTAAAAACAAACTGTAAAATCTGCTACAACAAATATATTTTTATAACTGTGAAATGGCTTGAAAAATTTTAACAGTTAAGACAGTCAAATCAGATATGAAGTATCTACATTTGTACCTGAAAGAGTCATAAGTCCTATGCGATGTTTTCCATTATCTACCAGTCAAAAGCAGAAATTATCTCACTACAGACAAGTGACAAAAATTTATTGTGCCATTTCAAACACTGTATATCTTTGTCCATGGCAATGATACAGTTCCTCTGCCACAAAAGATTGATTTGCAAGTATTAGCTTAGAAACTGTTTCCATGAATACTTTACCATGTCTGTTCTTCTATTTCTGCATCAGCTACACATACTGCGCTGTCATCTGCAGCAGTCGACATTATGGTTTCATCCACAGCCAAACTCTGAGAAATGGCTCGCCCTACAACAGCTGATGCAGGAGTACATTTAGTTACAGCTACAAGATCAACACAAGAATTAAGAGGTTAATATCAAATCTGTGTTTCTTTGCATGCGTTATCACGCAACAGGTGAGATTTTGGTAAAATAGTTTTATTGCAATTTTAATAAAAAAAATTAAGCAGATGTATTAATTAAAAACCCTGAAAATAACAGTTCTAAAAGACCATATTCTGGGATTCAGTTTTAGTTAAATATTCCACTAAATTAAGTAATCAAATTTTGTTTCAATAAAAATGAAGCATAATGGCAATTCATATATTAATATGGACATAATGTAATTAATAAATCATGCAACATATTTTTTATGCAAAACTGTCAGAGCACAAAATTCCTTACATTTACTGCTTTATGATGATCTCTAATATGTGATTATTGTATTTGGGATTATTTCTATTATTTGCTATAAAAAAAAACTTTAGAATAAATGTCTTTTACAGCCAATTTCTCATAATCCCCATAGTCAAGGGATTGCCTTAAGACATTGTTTGCTGCTCTCTAGTTATTCACATTATTTCTCTGTAAAACATCTTTTATATTGTCTGACCTTGTCTTCATATACTTAGTCTTCTCCAAGTCAAAGGATACTAACATTTACTATTTTAGTGTATGTCTTATTGTGCTTCTAGATACAGGTGTTTTTTTTTTAATCACTACTCATCTCTCAGACTTTTACATTCTTCCTGCATCTCATTCTGATTGAGAATATGATGACAATACTATCTTTTCAGATAAACCCTTCTTTATACATTCATTCATTAGTTTTTCCTACCGCTGTAACCTATAAACAGGTCTCCTCCTTGAGCAACTACATATTATGTATGTTGCTATTCATTGTTGTGAGACAAGATCAGAGGAAGCAGTCTTATTTACAATCCTTTGACTTCTAACACATACACAGAAGGTTTTTTTATAACTCCAAACAACAGCATTTGTTCTCTCTTAGCAAATAAACTGTAAACATAGCTACCTTTCAAAGCCTGATATACAGTCCTTTCACACAATTCGATCAGACAATTTAATTTTTATCCAATGGAATCATTCAGAGTGGAAACAAAAATCAGCATTTCTGATTTATTGAGATGTCTGCAGGGTCAATATCTTTAAATTTAATCTGAGAATTAATTGTATTGTTTTCTAAACTAACTAAATAGACAACAGATCACATACAAGTTATTCATACAGTATCAGTCAACCAAAACATTTTTCAGAGCTCTGTCAGTACTGCATGTACATCTTTCTCTCTTCAAAATACATTTTTGAGTAAGTAATGTTCCTGTATGTAAGGACAAATTTATGTTTTGGGTGGTTTTTTTTTTTTTAAATTGTAAGATTTGCTACCTGATACACCACTTTGAACAACAGAATAGAACCTAAAATTATACACATAACTCTGACAATTCTATAGAATCAAAATACAGACTAACAATTTTGGAAGAAGCACGAAAAGAGAATTAGACAAACAAAAACTCTTTCTGTCTCTCAAAGGTTTTTATTACTATTGGTATAGCAAATACAAGTTTCAAGCCAAGACTTGGAATGTCCACCCTCAAACGATTACTTTAGCAAATGTTGCAATCATGTCTCACTGCTTTTACTTGTTACATCAAGATCATGTCTGATTTTGAACTGGGCGGGAGGCAGCTGAATTTCCCTAAAGCAAATTCCTGCATGCAAAAAAGCAAGCCTTTACAAAGTAATTCTGTTCTTATTCTCTCAATTTCTAACATTCATCTTTTACTTCCTTATTACCCCAGTCTTTTCATAAAAGATAGAATGGCATGGAATTCAAACTACCACGTACATATTAATTCAGTGGCCTCTAAAAATGTGAGCTTCAGAAGACTGTTTTAAAGTATCTTTCCTTTAAAGATCGATGTACTATGTGTCTGCTTTTTACGCTAATTTTAGATCTGCTTTTTTATTTACATCTAAGAGTCATATAGTTTTCATTGCAGTTTATCACTAGACCATTAAAAAACAATTACCTCTTCAGACTTGCATACATTTTCCAAACAGTGTCATTCTATTTTAGTGGTCTTTCAAAACAAAACAAAAGAACTTGAACATTAGCCATTGATGCCCCTGTACAAAAAGGAATACTACCTCTTTAATACTGTTTAACTTATTACTACCCTTCTTCCAATTACCTTTGTTACCAGGCTGCTTTTGAGGGTTGCAGTATTTTTCCGTAGACATGAAGATAACTGCCAATCCAATTTCTGCCTCAGGAATAGCCCTGAGATCCTTGCTGTTAATATACAAATAAAATAAAGAAAAAAAAGGTTTCTTAATACAAGTTTAAAGATGAATAGGTCAATGGGCACAGATATGACAAAGCACAAAACATTTCGTTTCTCCTTTCAAAAAACATCAGTCTACACTACAATTTTTCACAACACAGTAAGTCAGCATAATTATCCATCATTATACCCACATCCCATACGTATGGACTTCCCTGTTTCCTGCTGCTGTAGCCACTCTCTAGTCCCAGTAATTCAGCCAACGCATCTCTCCCTACTTGATTTCTGGGCATTTAACCAGCTGTGCTCTGCCTCTAATTCAAAAATGTGTGAGAATGGAAAAGTGACATGAAAGATTTGAGCACTTCTTACAAGTCAGTTAGGCACACGCACCCCTTTTCTATACCACAGCCACGAGAAGAGCTTGAGTAGTTTTCCCTATTTAGAGGGAAAATTCAGAGGAACTATGTTTAGGTATTAGGTTAAGGGTTGGCATTTTGTTTTCTTTCATTGTTTTAATAAAACAGCATAATGAAAATTGTAACATCTATAAAAATATGCAGTCTGCCCTCTCAAACAAAAAACCCCACGCCATCAAAACAATACCTTATTTTTATTAAACAGAAGCTGCTCTTCAGTAACATTGTATGCAAATAATTAGACAGCAATTAACCAGGTGCTATCTCACCTGTTTTCCATTAAATAAATATGTATAGTTATTGAAAAATCATACATGATCTATTTTCCATTCTTAGAATACATTAATTTTTAACTTTTTTTAAATAGTAGAAGAAAAACTACTTTCTATCTGTAATTTCAAAACAGCTTCATTACAATGAATTGTTGTCGAATTAGATCCTCTGGGGGAAAAAGAAAAAAAAAAAAAAGAAAAAACACCCCCACCAAATCCTCACAGAAGTCCAAGTCCTTTCTTTCCTGCTTCAAGAAATTTTAGTTACTATGCTAAATACTTAAAGCAATGAAGAAATTGCCCACTTTATCAGCATCCTACTGCTTAAATATATATGCAAACACCATGACTAATTCTCTGCAGAAATTCTGAAATTACCATACTATTGTACAAGAGAACAATGCTGCACCTTTGCAAGACAGTCAGAATGGAATCAGTCCAGTTTCTCATGGATCCTGGGATCTGAGAGTTTGTCAAGTCCACATCAACAACACAAACTTCAGGAGAAATGAGTAAAGATGTTTCTTTTCTTCCCTCTATCATCAGTTTTGCTTCCCCTCCTCCAAGAATAACTGCTGGACCCAGTTTCTTGTGCTAAAAAAGAGAATGCAAATAAATAATCTTAAAATACAGTCAGTTTAGAAGCATCAGCACCTAATGCAGACACAATGTGTTCTGTTTCTCCCCCTGTATTTCATCTTGCTTAGGCCATCATATTGTAAGATAAATACATAGAAATCCTTCTTTCCTGATGAATCCAGTATGAGTGTGAATTCACAGAGAACAGAACCTGTGCTTAACTACCCCTGCAACATTTTCACAATGTAAAACCTAATTACCTGCTTGGCAGTTAAAAATACAAAAGTTTTTCCACTGAATATTTTTTTCCTTTCATGACGCTCAGATAAATCCAGTTTTTCAGCACCAATGGAAGGCTCATCAACTGGAGGATAAAAGCTGCAAGAACAGAAAATTTAAAAGTTACAAAATTCAGATTTACTTATCAGTACTGACTCATAGTCCTTTCTGTTTTAGAGTAAAGCTCTGAAGTTAAAATACTGTATTGCTCTCTTAAAACTATTTATATAAATATTTTTTCAAGAGATTGTTAAGAAGAAACAGAGCCTCTAATTTATCAACATCTAAGCTAAGATCAAGGCTTTCTACTTCAGTAACTAAGAGGACAACATTTTTAGGAATGTATTCAACCTATCCACTTTAAGCATCTGCTGTACAGGTTATCTTCATTTTCCACTAACTGACAAATGAGACTGGAATCTCATTCTGCACTTACTCTAGCTAATAGCAAAACTCCACACAAGATTAGCCATCTTGCTTCCTCTACCCTTCAGGTGGGGACAGCCACCCCTCCTTCTCTTCTACTGAATCAAGAAATTGTGTACCACCAACACTAGATGACAGCAAATAAGAACACTTTTCTTGCTGGTGGGCTAGAGAACTGAACTGATTCACGCTGCAGATTCTCAGTTGTTTTGTTCAATATAAGAGAGGTGACCAGGAGTCCCCAGTTCCAGCTGGCGAACAGGTTAGGCAAAAGTGAAGTTCTATCCTGAAGCTCTAATTTTTGTCATAGCCTATGATGTTAGCTCTACTTAACTACAGAGGGTTTTTATGATTAGCTCATTAAGAAAAGCATCTAACTAATAATTTCAGGATAGTATTTACAAGATCTTTGAGCCACATATTCACTATTACAGCAGTTCTGACAAAGCAAGGTGAAGGCATATGCTAGAAAGAAGGGAAATTAAGTTGATTTCAACTGTGCTATACTATGTCTGTAGCTAAACAGCAGTTTATGTACGTACTCTGGTTGAACAAAGAACTATTTATCTTTATTTTGACTGCTGATTATACATCCTTTTCATACTACTACACAGGAAAAAAAAAAAAAGGATGCTGAAACACACTCCCAAAATCTGCTTTAGCAGCCCAGTAAGTTACATATACACATGCACACACAGGTAGGTTTTTAAATTATTTTTTCCTCATTTATGCAAAGATTAGCAGATTCTAAGAAACATACTCCATGAAATTCTGAATTTTTTCTGTTTCTGAAAAAAAAAGTTTATTACATAGGTAATTTCACCATCTGTAAACATATAAACATTCTTCAGACACTCGGAATATTTACAGCCGAACACAAAAATAGGCATGTACATTTTCTACTGCATCCAAATGTGTAATTCAGTGATGACAGGCTAAAATGTATTATATAGTTACAGATAATTTTAAATAATGTTTCTTCTTTTCTGTTCTTCACAATCAGTTCCTGAAGCTTTATGTCCACAATGAAAATTAACCAGCATAAAACCATCAGGTTTCACAAAACAAGTATTTGATAAGTTTCAACAACCTGTTCAAGTCTGTTTACAAAAATATTGTTCCACTGAAGTTGAAATATATATGATAAATTCTGCTAATTTTAAGAAATAGGGCAACTCAGATTTTAGATACCAAGCCAGAAGACTTCTGATACAGAGCCCCACAGAGACGGTTATCAACCTAAGATAAATACAGGGGACAAAGTTATTTTTTAAAAACCAAAGGATGAGTAAAAAGGGAGAAACGGCAGCTTCTATTACTTTAGAACTGGACTATAGTTTCTCTAGAAACACATTTCAAATATCTTGGGTTTTTAATTTCAGCAGGAACCTTCAAGCGATCATTTCCTCCTCAAAGAAACCTTTGATTTTCCTTTGACACTCTTATCCAATTCTGACGTAAGCTCAAAGGCAACACAGTCTTTTTCCATCTTACAATTCTGAAGCATTCCTTGTACTCTCTCCCCATAAGCTTTGAACAGTAACACCATTATCCAGAAAAGATACTCTACAGTTTTGAATCTTTCCATAGATAGATTTTGATTCTTCATGAGTTTCTGTTAAAGGTTCAGTTACTTTCCTAGTTTTTCAACGCCATGCACTACTTACACTGGATTGCTGTAATAAAACACATTGCTTCATACAGGGCTGCACTTATGCAGCTATTAGTGGGGTCTTCAGTTAATTTTCTTCCTTCTATAGGCTGTCAGAGAGTATCACAGGACTGCAGTAATATATTTCACCATAAAAAGCCTCAAGTAAGAAGCCACATTCATTATGTGAACTGCACGTTTGCAATTCTATGAAGTCTTACTATAAACAAAAAGTTTTAATTTTTTTGAACTTTAAGATTTTATTTCCCTAAGATTTTTTTATCAGATCTATGGTAGTAATCAAGATGTAATTAGCAGTGTCACCCTGTATTACCACATCAATATGCCTTTCTTATTTCATATCCAAACTTATTTCATATTCAAGTTATTTAGTGCCTTCTGGACATACCAGCTCAGGTCAGCTCTAGCTATAGTGCACAATGTAGAGATTCCCTATGAAAGTTAAAAGCATTTTTGGAAATTGAATGCAAACAGTTGCTCAGTAAATTTCCAGTATCTTCCAACAAGCTTCATCTTAAAAATATCACCTATTTAAGATACTGTAATTATTTTAAATATAGATCTGTGTATTACACCAGCTGTCTCATTTAGCTTGATGCAGAACTCTCTCTGTGAAAGCTAAATAATGGATATACTGCTAGTGTTAATCACATTTAGTGAACTCAGTCCCTCTGAGGGTCTCAAAAGGTAATAAGAATGTTAAAAAAAAGGGAAACACATCCATCTAATTCTATTTTAGGGAGCACTTAACAGCTCAATAATATTGTCACTTCTCTATTAAAACCAAGTGCATGTTGTCCCTTCCTTTAAGGGCCCAAACCACTATCAGCTTGTTAGTGTAAGACAGTAACACCAGCCTTACAGCTGCTTACGTTAGACCAAGCAAATTTCAGATTGCACAACCAATTGCTAGCTTTTGATGGCCTGTACTACTTGTACCAAAAAATCTGCCAGAAAACCTTATGTCCAGTATTTGAGAGGATGCTAAATAGTTTGTTTAGCTTTCTCATGTCTTTACAAAACAATGTAGAAGTAGACAGAAAAGTTACAATCATTAAGTTCTCCCCTTTCTTCTGCAACTGAAGACCAAATGAACTTTAAACCACTCACAGATGACTGATTTGACATATTACATAAACCCCTGCAAATGTAAAACAGCATCTAGAAACTAGAGTATTTGCTACCAATTGCTCCAGATTGGCACCTGTATTGTTCTAACAGGGTACTGTCACATTCCGTGAAACATATTTTAACACATAGCAAGTGCAGCTTAGCATGAGTCTTCTGCAGTTTTGCTTCCATTACCATATGTGCACCACTGAGCTTTGTTCAGCCACCCCTTTTCCACCCCTCGTTCTTCAAACTATTCCATCAATTGCTATCATCAGACCCACTAAAAAAAATAAATTGAATTGCTACATCCTAACACATAATGTATGTATGTATAGCCATACATACATAAAAGCAACAAAGTGACTTTTCTTCGCCACTTATTTCCCCCCATCATAAAGGTCTGATGTCCAGACTACCTGGTTAAAACAACACATTCAGAAAAATCATAATGTCTTGAATGCATTTAAAGTAATTTCACAAATTCTTCTCCCTGTTAACTGACATTAAACATTCAACATGTTATTTTTCAAATGCCAAGTATTCTTACAATTCCCATTCACTATGTATTTATTTTCACAGTATCTTCCAAAGCATACAAAGCGTAGAAGTGATAAAACCACAAGTACCCATGCAGTTTACCTTTTAAAAATACACAATGGAAATTTCTCACCTGCATAAATCATGTGTTCATAAAAAAAACCCCAAAACAGAACACAGCTATCTCCTTTTTCAAGGTAAAAATAGTAGCAATGCTATTGCTCACATGAAATTCTCTCATACAATAACTGGATTTTTTTATAATTTTCTATATGGAGAAAATAACTGAAAGGGCTATTCTACAGTAATTATTTATTCCAAAGTAAGAAATTGCTTTTCAAATTAATTTAACCATGAAAACAATGAGTATTTTATTCTCATACAGTGAAGACCAATGCACATTAGTCTCACTTCATCTCTTAACAGATAATTAAAACCCCCTGCTATTCCAGGGAATTCAATGGTCAGGCTAACCCTGTTGTGACCAAAGTTTACAGTAAATTCAGTAACTAACTGTGTACTGGGAAAATATGACGACATAACAAAATATGTTTATATTTTTATAAAAGAAATTATATCAATTATCTTGATTTTAATGTATCAACTCAAAAAGAGTTTAAATGTTGCTTCAAACAATCAACGAAACAAGTTCCTATTTAGAGCTGCTAACATCTCTAAGCATACAGTCAGTTCCAAGAGCTTATTTTATAACTCTAGGGATGAGAGCAAGAAGATTGCCTCAATGTTAAAATGTGTGTTATATTAAGCATTCTTCCACAAATAAAGTTACTGTAATTCACATATTCTGTCACATATAATCAGATAAATATGTAGTTATCTGATAATCTAACTCCCATAAATTTAATTCTGTGACACTGAAAACATGATACTTACCTTCCATGATTTGGCAACTGTTGTCTGGACTGAATAGCTTTGATTAATTCAACAAAAAACTCTGGTTTTATAATTGGTCGACCACAAATCAAAGCACATATAGTCTGAAAAGACAGAAAACATTTACTGTATGGAAAAAGTTCAGCTAGATTATGGTTCAACTGACATTAACTTTTCAAGCTCTTAGATATGGAAAAAGTCACACAAACATATAGAACAACACTGAATTTTGCTACTGAAAAACAGGACAGCTTTGCTTGTAACAGCCTAGCTTTTAATTGCTGTCTTGACTGAAGTTATGAAAGTGTGCAAGGCAGTCTTCGAAACTGGCCTCTTTCGTTTTCTTTCCCTCCAACCTCCCATCAACGTACATCTCTTTCTAAACTTGGAAGAGTTGACTTAATTGCTTTGCAAAGGAAAATCTTGAGCAGGTCTAAAATTTGATTTGCGTTTGTGGAAAAACTGCAAAACAACGCCATCAATATGCAAAAGCTCAACATACCTTAACAGTAACTTTTACTGATAGCATTACAAGGTGAGTACACCTTTTTGTCCATTCATTCACTACAAGGCCGCCAAGCTGCTGGATGGCTTGATTTAAAGCAGTTTTCTGAGCAACATCTAAACACGAGGAGCAGACAACTAATGGTTCATACTCTACCCTGAAAAAGAACAGTAAAAGAATTGCTTTAGTTATCTCAGCCAATCATAATGATGAACAGAGCTGACTTAACTATCTTGTTTGTGTCTCAGGGAAATCTGAGGGGGGGCTGGAAGACAAAAAAAAGACCCCAAACTCTTACCTAGATCAAAGACTGTGATTTAAAAATTCCTGATTTTTATTCAGAAAAATTAACATTTTGACTTGATGTCTGAAATACTTCTAAGGACTTTTGGGTCTTTCACAGACATCACATAGTATTAGTGCTTCAAGAATATTGCAAGGTCAGGGAGTATCAGAAGAAATAGAGCATGTGCTTCCAAAGGCAAAAATACGCTCAACAGAACAGTCCACAAACAGATTAGTATTTAAAAAAATAAGTGTTGTAGAATGCAAGTTCAAGTAACTTTTTTCCTAACACTGCCATTACCCTTGACCATAAGCCTATTTATATTTGTAGATCTTCCACATGGAATTACAGCATATCAAATTCCATTATTTGATGTGGTTTAGTCTACAAAGCAGAAAGAAATTTAAATAAGCTTTCTGGTACAACCACCAGGATTTATCAGGTCTCACAGAATGATTCCTGTACCACATTTCAGGTATGTTTATCTAAAATATAAAAAAATAATTTATTACAGTAAGTGGAAGAGAATGCTGGTTTTTTCTATCAAATAATACCAGCAGCAGTGACAAAGTCAAATTTTAAGGAACGGAGCCAACTTCTGGTTGCTTTAATGTTGAACTTAATGGTCATGAGAATTTGTTCTGTTTAGCTACCACTTCAAGGAGTGCTTCGTATATTCAAACAGATAGGACTGACTACCACGTTAAATTTGAAAAATTAGCAAGTTGGGTGCACTAAAGAGAATGCAGGTGTACATCACAGCAACAAGCACTCAATGGCTAGTGCTGCACAAAGCATCCTCCAGCTATCTCAGTTCTTTTCTCATTATGCTATCAACAGCTAACAAGGGCTCAGACAAGCTCTCTCCCTACCCTAAACTTTCCTACTTTCTTTAGAACCCATTTATGTTTTAGGATTTTGTTCTTTGTCAAAGATAAACACTCACTGCACATGATACAACAACTTCTAAAATGCCAACGCTTTACTATGAACAATTTTAATCTCTTAGTGTCAAAATAAATTATATTATAAAAATATGTAATGGAAAACTATTGCAGAAGGAGGTATGGAACACAGGCAAAATATTATTCATCTCTTTCCTTTCTAAAAACTCATCACTGCTGTATCACTTGCCAAGTTGTACGATGTGCAAAAATACTCTTTTCAAAAACTGATTATAAAATACCAAGCAGCAAATTGCAAAGAACTTACCTAAACTTGCTCTCAAAGACTCCAAAGTTGATTCTGTCACCAGGCTGCAAAGACACTGAAGTGCCATTGAGTTTTGATCCATTAACAAAGGTACCATACTTAGATGTATCTGTTACTGTTAATATAGGGACTGAGGGAGACTGGCTCTGAAAATAAACATAAATAAGCCATTATAGTTTATAAGAATTAGATAGTTTTATCAGAAACAGGTTACTATCATTATGGTTCAAAGCAGTAGAAAAACAAGAAAAAGCCCACACAATACCATCCTAAATAAAGACTTTGGACAATGAGGCTGGCTATGTGTCACTATTCATCTTCTGGTTTTCACTGTGAAGGAATGAGAGGAAACACACGTATTTTTAGCGTCAGAACTTTCGTTCTTCTCAGTCAGTCTTTTTGGAGGCTGTGCAAAGCAATCATTCATTGGTCCAAAGCCTCTGCTACTGTGATTTAGCAAGGCTCTGAGATTTATTACTGATGCTTTTACCTACCATTCAGCCCTGGCACAGGTGCCCAAGTCACACTTTCCCTCACTTCCTTCCACGAGCACTGCTAGTCTTCCAGAAGCTGCAGGGCATGGTGACACCAGCATGTCTTGAGAAGACGTTAGACACTGTCATATTTCCCAAATGATTCACAAGCCAATGAGAACACTGTCAGCCTGTTTTTATGAAATTTTGCCATGTAGTTATACACTATTTGCAGTATTAAAAGGACAAACAAATCTTATGTATTTTGTTTCAAACTCTATATACAGTTACATAAATGAAATTCCTGCTGACTGGCTTCAGAATGTCCATAAACATTGCAACACATAAGTGATAGTAAATTGCTGCTTGCTAATTCTCCTTGGGACATTTTTATTTTCAGTCCCCTAAGCAAATACAGAATTAATGATGTGGAATGAAACACTAACTAAGCCTGCAGTAAGACAACTAAAGCCCTTTCCAGAACCAGACCTAAAGCTTGTCTATGTAATGAAATTTAATCGCATAATTTTCCTGCTATGATTATTTTAATACAAATTCTTAGTGAAACTTCACTCTGGGATAAAAGGAATCCTCAGATGGGAGCTTGGACCAGTAGAATTATGCCACTAAATTTCTCAACACAGGCAAGCAACCCAGAGAAAAAAAAGTAAGTCAAGATTAAGAAAAGGCAGGTGATCAATGGTTCTACTCCAGGCATAAAACACTAGTGAAAGCAAAATGAGAGTATATACAGTCATGGCAGACTGAATTATCCACGTAGAGTATTGATAACACAGTAAAATGCCGGTTACTTACAGGAGTTGTTTCAGGACGACTTACTGTCAGAACCGCATGACTTCGACTGATGGACTGATCATCCTGAATTAAAATTGCACTGTTTTTGCGTCCAACAACATATTCCGTACCACTTAAAAGCCGATATGGCTCTCCTGAAAATAAGAGAAAAATATCGATTTACAAAAAACTCCAAAACACTCAAAGCACGTAGGAAACATTCAGAAGTTTGTAGTATACCTGAAACTCAACTTTGTCATGCATCATTCATTAGGCTGACTAGAATTACGCATTTAGTTTACAGACAAAATGTCTTTCTTCCCCTCTTCCTTGCTTTGTCAATTATAAAAGGATACATTTTATGATAAACAAAAGAGTTACAAAAGTGGCAGCACACTATTTTTGAAGGCAATATATTTTTACTGATACTTTGCTGCTTTTCTCTTGTATTACTTCATGAAGATTAAGTGTTACATATAGAAGAAAAAAAAAAAAAGGTTACGATGTAAGGTAGCTTTTCCAAAACACAAGTTTTAGGAGTACATAACTTTTTGAGGATACAAGATTTACTTACGTAACTTACTAAGAGGTTCAGAGGAAAATATCCTCCTAATGAACATGGGAATATCTGCAATGTAAATCAAACTGATACTTTGTAAATTCAGTCTCTGCCCTATGCTTTAGCTCATTCTTGGTACCACATGGTGGTATCTAGACCACGTGGTGGCTTTTCAGTGAACGGCTTGATTACATCCACAAGGTGTGTGCTACCTACTGGTCAACAAAAGCAGAAATGTCTCTTGATAAAAATAAATTAATAATACAGATTAAGTTCTAGGTATCAACCCTGGGCAATTAATTTTCCAAATACGAACTGCGCAGAAATGATCATCCCAAATACAATGACAATACCGGTGGTTTGGCTCTTGCTAAAGAGTTTTCCAGGCAGTAAGAGATAACTCCATTCATTTCAATAGGATTAGGTACTGCTGCCACTAGGAGATAAGCCAAACATCCAAATTTCATTCCCAACAAATCAGGAAATAAAGAGCAGATGCAGTTGTGACAGGACTGCTCATTATACAGAAAACATTTAAGTCAAGAAGAAATTTGTGTATGATACACTTATAACTTTGATAATAAGTATCAAAGCTCCTATGGATAAGGAAACTGATGAAGAAAGGTACAGTGGCAATTCAGTTTCAAAACTCTGCATCCAAGAAACAACCTCATGTCTTTAATTCAACACTTGGTCCTTAAAACATCAACATAATGTTTAGACATCTTTTCTGAAAGGAGAGACTCCTGAGGCTGACTTCTGCATCTGAACTCAATTCTTCAGGTATTTTAACGCAGCACTCTGCGATCTGCTTCACTGGCTGCAACAGCACCTGAAGACGTCCCAGATGTATAAAACAGCAAAGCAAAAAGCCCTGTTAACTTTAACAGGAGCTGCGGTCTGCAGTGCTCGGGGCTCAAGTGAAAAACGGAGGCTCAGCCGCGGACGAGTGCCCAGAGCGACGAGGACGTGTCGCCACTTGTCCACACCGGACTAACGCAGCTGTGCCCGGGGAGCGCGGCCAAGCCAGCCCTCCCGGAGAGCCCAGCAGAAGCCGAAAGGGCGGGCCCGGGCCCCGGCCCCAGTCCGCCTCGGCGTCCCAAGGCAACGGCCGGGCCGGCGCCTTCTGGAATCACGCGGGACGCGAGCACGAGGCCAGGCGCCGGCCGCCGCCCCGGGATCCGCGCAGGCGCGGGGTGGGGCTGGCAACACCGGGGGCCTGGGGTGCCCGGGCCCGGAGCGCCCGAGCGGCGGTGGGGTCTGGCAGCCCTCACCTTTTCCTGCGGCGGGCACCAGCTTCCACATCCTGGAGGGCAGTGAGAAGCGCCTCAGCTAGAGGGGGGGGGGGCCGGGGCAGGGCAGCGCGCCAGCTCCGCCCAGCGCCCCCCGGCGAGCTTGGAACAAGCCTGGAAAGGGAAGAGAACAGCCCTCGCCCGCTGCTGCCGCCGGAACCCTGCGACCGAGACCCGGGCCAAGGCTGCGGCCGCACAGCGGGAGGAGAAGGAAGACACGGGAATAGAAAGCGCCGGCTACAGGGGGCGGGACGCCAGTGCAGCCGGGGCGCGCCGCGCATGCGCGGCAGAGAGGGGCAGGGCGGCTCCCCGCGCCTGCCCGGCCTCGGGGAGGTGCCTGGTCTCTCAACCCCGCACTGGGACCTCCCCCCTTGCCCTGCCCTCGGCCCCCTTCAGTGCCCTGGGAGCTGCCGGTCCCCCCGCCCCCTGACAGCTTAGGCCGGGACTGACAGCCCGAGGCTGAACGGAGGCGGGGCTCCCGGGTCCAGGGGCAGGGTGCAGGTAGCCGGCCCCAGGTGAGGCTGGACAGGGCCGGTAAGGCCTGAGGAGCCCCCTCCCTCCCACAGTTGTGTCCCTCTGTCCTGCCCTCCATAGTGCGCTAATATCGCTATCAAAACGCACCGCAATGCGGAACAGGAAATACTCCAAGGATTCATCTCTTAACTGAAAGCAACTTTTGGATAAAAAGAATTTTAATTAAAAAAAAAAAACGCCTGGGAGTTCAAAGGCCATTCAGCAGGTTACAAAAAACTTACTCTGTTAATCTAAATGTTCTGGAAAGGAATAGCAAAGCACAGGTACAGAGAAGCCATACTTCTGTGACTCCACACACATTTGAGGTATGGCACAAAATACCCCTTTCTCCTTGTGCTATGCAGCTCACAAGGAGCAGGGTGTCAAATTCCTGATGTCCATAATCATATTGGCCAGCAGTTGGAGAGTAAATTTCTTCCTACTGGGCAACTGGCCTGCTTCTCAGGTAATGAATATTGGTAATTGTTTGCTCTTTATCTTTGCAAAACAGCAAAAGCTTTTGGAGGTATGTCCGCAGTTAGTCAAGAAGTTTCAGCATCAGAAAACCTGTGCAGCTGAGATAGAGTACGGGAATTCAGGATAACGTATTTCTAATAGGAAAAGATTAATTTAAAACATATAGAAATGTAAATATGAGCTGTCAGTCAGAAATGTTGTTTCTGTAGAATCATAATCTGTTTAATCTCCATGTGTTATGACTTTAATTATCCTTTGTCCTTAAGTGTTCACTTAGATACCTTTTTATATTTTCCCTCCTACACTTCTCCTACGATAAATGATCCCAGTCTCCTTAATCTCTTTTATTGCAAGTTTTCTTCATCTTCTTTGCTTGTTTTCTCAGTCCCTCATAATTTTGCAATTTCAGTCAGTTTTGAGCTACAATGACCAGAAATATAGACCGTATCCTAAATGAGACTATTTCTCAGCTTTATATAACTGTACTTAAATGTTCTCTGTATTGTCATTATTCTATGTCTTAGCTATCCTATTGGCTTGACTTTTGTGATCACCTCATGACAAATCATCATCATAAGAAACTGTATGAATCCTGTAAACCCCATTATAATGTTTATACTTTCAATTTTCCTGCATTTTTTTTATTTTCTGGTACCATGTTTTCCCATTCATTTACCTTCTAAACTTCTTGAGTTCTTGCTGTTTCTCTGATCCTGATTGACCTAATTGTCCGCCCTCTAATATTTGTTGGTTTTCTACTTGTTTCTTTTTTCAGTTCATAAATAAATGATTGATCAGAGTCCTAAACTCAGAGACTATGAGAGCAGAAAGAGGCATTTCAGGAATTCATATGGACTGCAGGCTTAACTTGCATATAACTACTGAAATAGTACCACAGTTCCCCTGCGAAACCGTATCTAAGCAGAATATTAAGGTGATCTATCATTAAACTTTTACCCTTAACATAAACGTAGGCCTGCATCATGTCCATCTTTATATTTCATCCCTGACCTAGGATTTTTTTTTTCTTAGTAGCCTTTTGTGTCAAAAGTTTCTTGGACTATATTTAAACTTCATCAGATGATGATATGCATTTCTTTTGACAAGGTAGTTTGAGTAGCAGAAACAGCATAGGCATGCAAGTTTACAAAGAGGACTCAGGTTTCTGCTGAGCTCTCTGTTATGCCACTTGGCCAAAACCTTGAAAGTCTAAATTATGCCTGCCAGCTGCTATACATCCATTACCTGTTAGACATTTCTGTAAGAGATTATTAAGACATAATTATCTTTGCAGAAGACTAGTGCTGGTTAGACACTTCCAGATCATGTTTTTCTAGGTGTTATGGTTTTTAATTACTTTTCCCCCTACAGATATTAGATTTATAGTCTTATAATGTCTTATGTTACCCTACAAGATTTTTTTAAAAAAACAGATATTTTCAGTAAACCTCCTGACTTACTTTAAAGCAGAGATTGGATGCTTTAAAGTTAAGCTATTCTTAAACTCTTCCTAAACTTGTAAGTAAGCATCGCCCAAACTGAAGAAGGACTTTCTAAAGTGGAATAATAACCTATTAGGCCAATTTATTTTCCTTGTAAAATGCAGTCAGTCTGCCTTCAATTATATTTTTAGGTGGTGAGACAGGACAGTGCTATTGCAGTTTTTAAAATTTGTCTTGCTTCCTAGTCTGGGAGACCACTTTCTTCTTATCACCAAAAAATAATGGGTCTGGTATAGGAATTGCACCTCATCAGTGAAAGTTGCTGAAAAACATTTTCTGAAATTTAGTTTGGCCATATCTTCTTGTTCACTTTTATCACAACAATACAGTGATTCTTTCAGAGGTAGCTGTTTGGCCCATTTGTATCTTCCAACACAGAAAAGGTTTGCTTTTGTAGTTTGTTTCCTCTTGTTGGCTTCATTCCAGTGAAGTGTTCTAAATTCTGTAGTATTTGCTCATTTTAAAACATCTCTTGAATTATATTCAGAAGATACTCCCTTTCTCCAACTTTCCTTTTTTTGTTCAGTGATTATGTACCTCTTGAGATTCAGTGTGTTTTGAATTAATTGATTTGAATACTACCTAAACCTTACAGTGACTCTTTAACACCTTCCAAATATTTGACATACATCTTTAATGATACTGTGGCAACTACTGCTTAATGGTGTGACACTATTGCTTCAGTGGCTGCCAGATGGCACGCAGGACCAAGAATGATCTGACGTCTTCTAGAACTTACTGTACCAACAAACAACAGCATGAACAGTATTTTTCTCTAAAATTTGAACATTGAGCTGATTGACCATTTTTATACAGAATGCCGATGACTAAGCCTTAGGATTTCAATGCCTCTGAACTCCCATAGCAGTGTGTATTCAGCTTGCCCTAAATTCTTAATTCAAAAGTTGATAGTATCGACCCACTGATAGGTTTGTTGTCTTTCATGCCATTTTGTAACTGTGTACATTCATCAGCGTGGTCTCTTCTCAGAATTTGCAGTTTTCTCGAATCCGTAGGTTCCTACAGCTACCATGCTACTCCCACGTCTTTACCTTGCCATTCCTTATGGCCAGATTAAAAAAAAAAAAAAAAGGATCATTAATTAGCGTCCTTCAAATAGTACTGAGTGAATAAATTGCAATAAAAAAACCCCAACGCAGTGAAGCATACAAACTGAACGGAGCACAACCTGTCCCTCGCACCTGGAAGCAGAGGCCCCGGGGCGGTGGCAGCGGCCGGGCGAGGCGGCCCTGTGTGGCTGGCGGGGCCCCGATTTTGTGCTGCGGCGCCGGCCTCGCTGGTTTCCCGACTTCAGTAGCTCAGGCAAGCGTGGCGGTGGGGCACCGACAGCGCAGCCCTGCTGGCTCCAGGACCGTGGGGAGGCCCGGCGACCGGGCCGCCTCCCGCCCCGGGGCAGGCACTGACCCCGACCACGGAGCAGGCGCGCAGCCCGGCGCTCGCCAGCCTCGGTAGGGAAAGATGGCGGCGGCGGCGGTGCGGCTGGGGCGGTGCGGTGTCCGTGGTGGTGCCGCGGCTTGCTTCTCTGGCACCGGGCGGGTAAGACGCTCCCTGCTCTGCTGGGGCCGAGGGCGATCAGCTGGCGCCTCGGGGGTGCTCCGCGACCTCCTCCCCCGCTTCCCCGGGGTTGTCCGGGCGCCCTTGTCCCGGCAGAGGACACGGCGAGTTTCTGCGGACGTTGCTGTCCGCCGTCCCGGAGCCTTCGCAGAGGTGCGACCGCTGCTGGCCTGGGCATGGCCCCCTGCCCCACCGCAGGGCCGTTCCCGTTCCTCTGCCGTTTCAGCACAGGCTGTGGAGGCATTGGTATCGCCCTTTGATACCAATAGCAAAGTTATGCAGTACGATTTAGGTAAAGTGGTTTGAATGTTGCCGTCCAAGCAGTGCCATGGCTGATTTCTGTGGGTGTTGCTAGAGGGCATTTCTAGTGAGTTCTGCCCAGGCACCGTGCTTCTGAGAGGGCCTTCTGCTGTAATGTCATGATCCTCCTCCACCCCCTGGCTGAAGGCTGGGTATTGGTTTGTTCGTGTTTTGGGTGTTTTTGTTGTTTTGGTTTTTTTCTTCTTTTAATGCTGTTTCCTGGCTTCTGTATATCTTTCTTTACACCTGATGTTTAATTTAAAACTTGACCTTAAGTGGTGGAATTATTAAATTGAGTGAATCCTGTCATGGAAGTCCCTTGTGCAAGCTAGTAATGAGACAATAGCAGTCTCACGAGAAGATTGCTGAATTATAGCAACTTTACTGGCAGCTTGATATCATTACAGTACTTTGTTAGTTTTGGTGCAGTCTTTCTGCCAGCTTCCTCATCTTCCTTCCCCAAGCAGGAGGAAAACTGCTTGGGAGGTTTCTATAGCTGTGAGCAAGAGGAATGGGCGGTGTCCATCGCTAACAGAGTGCCTGGTCAGGGAGACTCAGTACTGTGTAGGGATTATCTCCGGTTATCTCCTCATACTGGAGAAAAAGGGAGTTCAAATGTCGTCTTGATTTGCAGTCTCTGCCGTGAGCTGAAGTTTAGAGGGAGTCCTTCTCTCTCCCTGCATACCTGAAGAGGGATGAGATGAGTAGGGGACTACTAAGAGAGAGCCAAAAGAGAATATTCACACACTCCTTTCCTGGAGGCTTAATAGTATTCTGGTACCCTGTGAAAATATGCAACTTTTATTTTTGTTGGGATAATTTAAAAATTTCTTCTCTTTTCATGTATGTTTTTAAACACATATCAACCATTTGTCTTTTTGCAGGGACCAGTTCATCGAAGGCTAATTTACTGTAAATAGCATTTCTGCAGGCACAGAGTGTAATGCTGATAACCAAACCCTACACAATTTTGTCTGGGAGGTGGCATTGGTTTGCTTAGCAGTTCCAGTAACAACTGGGACAGGTCACATGGAGTTTGATTCTACCCCATTATTCAGTAAAGAAGAATGTTTTGTTGACTACAGTATAAAGGATCAAAGCCTTGAAGCTACTGCTGAAGTTTTTGAATTTATAAATATATACGCATCTAATTTCAAAATAACATGGATTTGATATGGCTAAACTCCTTATGCACAAAGTATAGTACATTTATGAATCTGAAACCCAAATCCTGCTGCAAGTTTGTAATTAGTTGGTAATGGTTTTCCACACATTCTAGTAGAAGTGACAGATGTAAGAATAACTAACTTTCAAAATAACAAATATCATGATTAAAATATTTTTTAATAGTTCTCTAGTTGCAATGGAACATCTGAAAATAGCTCAGGTGCTTTCCTAGCATTAGCATTTATGTGAAGGTCCACGTGTTTTAGTGTAAAACAATCTAATTGTTCTCACATTTAGTTTCTAGTAGGGAAATTAGGGTTGTTAGCTCCACTGTCATAAGAAAAATCTAAATCTTGTGTAACAGGCCTGTATACAGAAATGAGAAAAAACTATCTTTCCTCTTTTTTTCTTTCAGTTTTTCAGCCATGGGCCAATTGTGCTGCATCAAGACAGCAATGGACCACAAGCTGCGTTCTTTTCACCTCTTCAAAAAGTGATGTTGCCACCAAATACCTTTCAAGGGAAAGTGGCCTTTATAACTGGTGGAGGTACTGGGATTGGCAAAGGGATGACAACAACTTTGTCCAGTTTAGGTGCCAAGTGTGTTATAGCAAGCCGGTAAATATTAATGAAGACATTTTAGAGCTTTCATTCAGTACTGAATGCTGAATAGATCTGTTTTCTTCATAAAATTGATCAATTTATTCTATTTAGTCTATTTCAGTACACTTTTAAATTATAATGTCATATTGTAAATACCAGAGACTTGCAGATCCATCTACAAGTGTGTAATGGTGTAACCAGCAGTAGGAAGAAAGAAACTAAAAGCATTTCTGTGAAAAACAACCGGGAATATTAGACATAAATTCAACAAAGGCCTAAAAGAGAACATAATATGAAATGGCCATTGTTGAACATTTTGAATGTATTATTGCAAGTGTTCTCAATACAGATTTGAATTGCAATAAAGAATTAAAGCCATGCTTTTTAATTCTTACAACTTTAAGAACAGCCCTGATTTTCCCTTAACAAAGATGATTTTTAAACAATTCTCTTAAGTGGCACCACAGTAGAGACTAGAAAAACAATCTCATTTTTAATCAAAATAAACAAAAGTGTTGTGAGATTTGTCCAAATAGTCATTTAGATATTTAGTTTTAAACCTGAATGTGCATGTCCCTTCTAAAATACTAGTAGAGTAGTAGCTAAAACTAAGTTTGTAATGATTATGTACTCAGAATAAAGTACTTTTTCTAGCTTACTATGGTTGATTAGCTTAAGGTAGCCTCCCCTTGTAGTCACTTTTGAGTTGCTTTGAAGTATCAGTAACCAGAAATTACTTAGATTTAAATAGTTTTCTTTCAGAAAGTTAGTGACTAAATATAGTTTTTATCTTAAAGCTCAGTTTTCATGAAAATCAGCAACACACATGCGTGCACACACTTCTAAAATGTTATTTTAAGGTTTAGCTCATATTTGCTCAGAAAAAACCAGATTTTATTAATCTGAATTGTAATTACATTTAATTGCAATGTAGTGACATTGTATACTTATTTCTAGGAAGCTCGATGTTTTGAAAGGAACAGCAGACGAAATTTCTTCTAAAACAGGGAATAAGGTAAATTTTTACAGAATTGTGAATATGTTATACTTTAAATGGTTATGAGATTTTTATGCACTTATGTGCTTCTCTGGGCTTATTTAATTTATGAGTGATATCGTTTTGAAGTCTTACAGCTGCCTTTCCATTATTATATAGGTTCACGCCATCCAGTGTGATGTGAGAGATCCAGTTTCAGTTAAGAATGCTGTTGCCGAAACAATCCAAGTGGCAGGACATCCTGATGTAAGTGTTCTAGTGAAAGGGAAGAGCTTCAGTCTTCATTACAGAAAATACTCTGCATAGTAGGTATCAGGAAAATGACTATGACAGAAAGTTCATGGAATCTAAAGAGGCACTAGACAAAAGTGGCCATACTTCAAGATAAAGCTAACAGTCATAGTTAGACTGGTTGCTCTATTCCTGTGGTTCTTAAAATACTTAGCGATGAAATAGACAAAACATTATTGTCCTTACTCTAAGGACTAATGGTTTCGTTGTAAACAGTGGGACAGTTATTATGGGATTCTTTGAATTAATTAAGCAAACAACACATTGTTCTTAAATCCTCCTGAAAAGGTGACTTACCTGTGTTGGTACTGAATTGCACCTGTTGCTTATTAACAGAATGTTTCACAAATTAGAAATGGAAGTAATCATAAACATCATCTTTGGTGCTTGCTTAGCTTATTAAAATACACAAAGAAGGTTCCAACTTGAAAACTTAAGCTCTCGTAAAATCAAGGAAAAAATCTTCAGTCAAGCTAAACATCTGTTTTTTTGATAGTTTGGCACAAAATACAGAGCTCTTTACATCAGACTTGCTTTGAGAAGGGTGGTCTGCTGGAGCCTGAAGAATGATAGGCACCAAACTCTGGTTTGGTCATGAGAAAAACAGCTCCAATTCTGCTAGCTGATAGAAAGTGTGATGAGGGTGTTAAATCTCGCTGACTAGCCTTAACATTGATGTACAGCTGTTTACTGTAGATTGAAACTGTCATCTGTATATTGTAGACACTTTGCATTCACCAGTAGCTTCCTATAGACATGGAAGAGAACCTTCTGAATTCTAAATGTGGTAAGAAGTGGAGAAACTATTTCTCACAGATGTATGCTAGAACAGTGCTGTAAAATAAGACAGCTCACTGTCCTGATTTGTAGACAAGATGTTCTGGATATTATTTTGACTGCTAGTTACTGCAGTTTTTGACCAAAGCACATCACAATCTCCAGGTTTTAAGTGTATGCAAGGAGGGAGGAGACTTCTTCCTATATATTACATTTTTAGTACACCAGTAATTTTCTGAATCAAGACTTCCCATGAGTTGTTCTTTACAGGCATTTCCTCCCTCTTTAATTTCATGTATTCTGTATGTTTAAGAGAGACTGCAGAGTAGATTGAATATTCAGTTCTTTTTGCCTAGTTTTTCCTCTTAGTGACAGACATGACATGTAGGTTTATGAATACTGCAAGCCTGGGTGTCATTGCCACTGTGCATGTTAGGTGACATCTTGAAGATAGAAGTTAATGGCAGTATCATGTTCCTTCTGACTTTGGTTCATTCCATACCCAAGACTGCTACTCCCAAGTAGAAGGCAATCACTCTTTTGTCATATGGGTTGTTTGGGCAGTCATATATATCTACATACCTCAAAGACCGTATCATGCAGTCCTTAGTTCACTAGTTCTATTACTGTGTCTTCACTATACTTATTCAGTGATTCAAGTAACCTCCTCAATATCTTGAGGTGTTTGGATTTTTTTTTTTAATTCAAACTGAAGGGAAGCCTTTATATTGTATTTTCCATCTATATGTATAATTTCTGGCTGTTGTATTTTATTTGTTTTATATTAATGCAATATATGCTGTGCTTTATTTTGTTACTGAAAATTCTAATGCCTTAATTTAGCCTAGAAGTTCTTCAGGACAAAGCCTTTGGTTTATGTGCAAACCTACATGAATCTAGGTGCCATTCCATAAGTAAAACATCATTTTACTGCTTCAGCATGTTGCATTATTATTAAATACACAAGATCTAGCAACATAAGTTTTGATTTAAAAACTGCTTATGTGATGCTTAGTCCCCTTAAAAAAACATATCTAACTTGCTAGCTTGAAGGGCTAAGCAGATGATACATCAAAAGTATCCTCTGCCTAATTATTGCTTGTAGGAAGGCAACAAGTGACAGACATCTGTTCGAAAGAAGTTTTGAACTAGTTGCTTGCAGTTCACTAAATCATAGTATTCTCTTTGTCACAACTGATTAGACTTCCTGTTATGCAGCAGTCAGCTAATCCATGCTACATTTAGTCATCAAGCTACCTGAACTTGTTTTGCGTTTATTCCCATGCATCCATTACATTACATAAGATAGGTGACCTTGGAACTTGGTGGGGACAAACTTTTCTGTTAGGATGCACTTGTGACACTATGGAAAATGGTGACTTAAGTCACCTACATTTACAGTTCCTCAGTACTCGACTAGCAACTACAGCAGTTTGGAAATACAGCTCATTTTCTGTTACTGATACATATCTATGCTGCAGATGTTAAAATTTCTGATGGATTATTCTCTCTCTCTTTCTCCCCCTCCCTTCCCCTCATGTGCCATTTGATGAGGATATTTTTACTTTTCCACCTGGAAACACTTAAGATGTTCCCTGTAAATTCTTTGCTTTTCTCTCAGGAAGAGTTATTTTTAGATAACTCTTAGGTTTTCCTTCATGTGTTTCAGGTTGTGATAAACAATGCAGCTGGAAACTTTATTTCCCCTTCTGAACGTCTTTCTGCTAATGCATGGAAAACGATAACTGATATCGTGCTTAATGGTACTGCTTTTGTAACTCTGGAAATCGGAAAGGAGCTCATTAAAGTACAAAAAGGTATGTTAAACTTAAGATAAATGGTAACTAAGCATTGTGACATAATATTATTACTTGCTTTCCTTGCCTTACTATTATAGCCAGTTTTAAAAGTTTGAAAAGAAACGCAATTTTTAACATTCTACATTTTTTCTAGAAAGAAACTTAATTTTCAGTAAAGTCCTATTTAAATATCACACAGTAGAACTGGCTAGCAATTACTTCATTGTGGAATCTGCCCTTAAAATTGGACCCAGGGCCATGAGGTTGCAGAGTTTTTACTAGTCGTAAAACATTTTTAAATTTTAAAATTTAAAAAATAAGGCTTTTTAAAAACATATGCTGTTATTTCTTTTGAGTCTTTTATATCTATGTTGATTTCATTGAGCAACTGAGCATGTGGCATTTATTAAAATGAAAAGCAAGTCAGGATATCACTTTGAATTTTCTTCCTACACTTAAATAAATAAAATTCACAGCTGTGGTATTTGACTAATAACACTAGAGAATATTACCTTTGAGATAATTTGAAGAAGAGTTTCAAAACTGAAATCGGTACTAGGTTTTATTTTTGCAGGTATAATTCTTATTTCTAGACTACCTAGGAGTTTAATCCAATATTTTAACTTTACCTTAAAAATATGATAGTTCTTTGATATACTATTTAGCCAAAGATTTACTTAGCTAGATTATTGTCTTTAAGGGAAAGATAATGTATGCCCTTCTATGTTACATCATAGATTATATGCGAAGAACTGCTTTCATTTTACATTATCTTCTAGTTACGAGTTGAAAATGATGAGCTTATTTTTTGATCAGAATGATATCTCCAATAGCATTTAAAAGCAGTGCGGTATATTACAGTTTTACATGTGCCCCCACTTTTGAATCCTGTTTTCTAGGTACAGCCACTGTGTTGAAATAATCCTTTTGTATTTGTACTGTTTCTCTAACTCTTGAATTAATTGGATTTCTTCGAAAGTCCTCTCCAAAAAGTACTCAGTGGATTCATACTGTTTAATGATAACAATATAAACCTAATGTTCTTTCAGTAAGTCTGTAACAGTTTTGGTCAGTTGACAAGGTATTTCCCACATATATTGTAGCAGCACATGAAAAATAATTTCCAGCATTCTAGTGCTAATATTCCCACATTAAGAACCCATCCTCAACTATGGCTTACTATATCATTATAGCACACTATTGTAATAGTTTGTTTTGTGGCCTTCCAGATGCATGCAGTGTCTTCCTATAATACTGTGAAATATGGCTTTAAAAATGCCTTTGTCTGTGCTGCTGATGAATGAAAAACTGCTTTCCTTGCTTCTACCCTCAAATTCAGCAAAATCCAGAAGTCATTCACCTTCATGTTGTCTCTCTTCCTTTCACTTCTAAGCTTCCAAAACACATCAGTTTCTTTTGCTATTCCTTGCATGCCTTCTTTCTGGGGGGATTCTGTCTGTAAGTAAGACTTTTTATTTAACGCTTTCTTTAAGGCATGTTTTTGGAAGTAAATCAAGTGTACCTGTTTGTCCTCTCATTCTCCACCTTCATTTTCTTTTTGCTTGCTCTTTTTTTTTTTAAAGTTTGAGCAGAGTTGAGTTTCTGAAGTCATGGAGATGCTACCCAATGCAAGTATTTTAGAACAGTCTGTGAGAACGCTATCCATCTGTCAGTTACTAGAACACTGGCACATCCTTTAGGTCTGCAGCATGACCTACATTAAACCTAATTTAGTAAATAATAAAAGTGCTCTGCTTTTAGACTAAGTTTGTACTGGTATTTAAAAGAGATTTGTAATCTGCTAGTGTGTTATTTATGCAGTAAAGTTTTACAAAATGACAGGAGTTAGTTAGATGTTGTCCATTTTATGAATATAGGCTTTAGAAATAAAAATTATGTGTGAACTGAAATGTACTTTAAACTTCAGAGCTATAAATTTATCAGTCATTCTTGCTTCTGTGTTAGGTTCACCTAACTCACATCTATTTGACCTGTATTTTAAAAATTCTATAGTTTAATTCTGCAAAATGTATAATTAACAATCAACTCTAGATAACTTCAGAGTTGTTCTGTGCTTTTTGCCTGTGTTGACTTTTCAGAGTCTCTCACTGCACACTACTTTTTTATAAATAGGGTCCGTGGTTTCTAGATATTTACTGGCGTTTATATCAGTGCTTGTTTATGGTTCTCTTTAGTTTCTCTTGTGTAACGTTACTGTAGTTTTTTAACTGAATCTCTACTTCATCGTCACATACGTTCTATCAGTTACGTATATTGTTTTAGAAAGATCCCTTGGGTAGCTATTCTAATTAAATTATTTTTAAAATACAGTAAGTAGAACAGTTATTTTAGTTACTGTGGCGTAAGTAGTGAACTGTCATCCCTTGTCCTCCATTTCCCAGTTACAGTAAGTTCATGCTAGTCATTGATCAGACAATTAGAATTTGCGGGCTTGTATAAAAGAAAGGTTAAATAAACTGTTGCAGTTTCCATTATTTTCCATCATGTTTTTGCTAAATCTGTTATAAAATAATAACAGAAAGTGGTCTTTTCATAATACAGTTTGTTGTGATAATGGAAAAAGTTATGCAGGTTAATTTTGTCATAAGCTCTACTGCAGAAAAAGCTTCTGAAAATTTCTTTAAAAATTGTTTTTTTCTGCTTAAACTTTCACTCAAGCCCTAAACTGTGTCATTTTAAGATTGTCAAGTTTAATTTTTAATGGTGATTTTATTTTATTTTTTTTTCCAGTCAGGAATTGATGAAATTAGGGCAAATTACCTGGCTATTGACTACTAGGCTAGGGCAGCTTCTAAAAAGACACTGTAAGATCTTAGACCTTCACTCCAGTTAGACTGATTTTCACATGTAAATTCATTATCGGTAGAAGTCTGAGGGTTTAGAACTTCGGAGCCTAATCAATAGCTATTTACACTTACATGGAAGAACTCTTAACGTTCATGGAGAAGAGGAAATGGAAATTAAAAGGCTTGAAAACAAAGCTTCCAAGACTAGATTTTTAAAATACCTTTTTTACAACCCAGAATGAAATGTCATCCCTAACACTTGAGCTGCAAACTTCTGTACCGCTGAGGTTGCTCTTACCTTAAGTTCAGAGTTTGATCTTCATGCATCTTTTGTTTGTTTGGTGTGGGGTTTTTTTAAAATGTTTTTGCAACTTCCAGGAGCAGCATTCCTGGCTATTACAACAATTTATGCAGAGAGTGGTTCAGGATTTGTGTTGCCGAGTGCCTCTGCCAAAGCTGGTGTAGAAGCAATGAGCAAGTGAGTAATACAGCAAAATGTCTGTTCTGCTTTTCACATCCTTCAGGTAGAGTAATTGGTCTATAAAAATGAGGCTATTCTGTTGTATCATAAGAGAACCCTCCAGCCTCCAGTATCCTAGCAAGAAAATAATATACTGACAGCTTCTCACAGAAGGAAGTGCTAACTGCTGTTATTATGATGATTTCTATCACAAGGACAAGATAAGGACAAGTGGAACTAATTCTTCTGGGAATAGCAAGTTCTAAAGTTTCAATTACAGATTTTCGATAGATTCTCTTGCATTCTCATAGATGAACCAGCACTTAAAGACAGTTATTAGGGGAACTGTTCAACTGTTCTATAGTGCCTTCCACTTTCTTTTGTCTCAGGAAAAGATATGCTTGTATTTGGGTGGAGTATACTGTTGCTTCACCTATCTAGTTTCATGAAGAAACTAGTTCAGGTGCCAAAATCATCTGTATGATTTGTGACGGAGAAAGAGTTGCTCGTTACTGTTGCTTTATCTATGATGCATCTATTAAATCAATATTCCTCCATTTGTGAATGTGATTGTTTTGTCTTCTCTGAAATGTTTTTGTTAAGAAAAAAAACCCCTTAAGTAGAAATGCCTGTTTCAGGAAAATTCTAGTATTTACACATTTGATTCAGTTTTAAATAATTTCTTTTGCTGAATAGCATTATTAAAATATTGTGTTTAAAATATTGATGCATTCTGTTAATGAATTTTTAGGTCTCTTGCGGCTGAATGGGGTAAATATGGCATGAGGTTCAATGTGATTCAACCAGGTCCAATAAAAACAAAGGTACATAGCATGAAGTGAAACACAGCCTTGAATATGCTTTATAGTACAGACTTAAAAAACTTTCAGATAGTCTAACCTTTGCTATAAGTGTTAAATTCAAGTATGATTTCCTTGGTAGTCAAGACTGTGCTGGAATATTGAACACACTACCTCTCAATTCTTTTATGAAATAGCATTTCTTGAACTCCTGAAACCTACCACTGCCCTTTCTACTATACTAATATCAATGAAACCTTTTTTAAAAATATTTAATGTTGATTCTTATCAACTGTATGCACCTAGTTTATCAAGTGAATTGAATTCTTATACTTGGTGGAGTAAAAGTGCCTATTTCTGCCTGAACTAATTTTTAAGGAAAAAGTCTCATGAATTCCAGAATTTCAGAATCTCTTTTATGTGTATGAGAACAGAATCTCACTAGTTTTGTTGAAAATCACAAAACTAGAAAGAGAAAAACTAAGTCAGCAAGGAAATGTGAAGCTTTGATATGAGTGAAAGGGAGGACTGGAGGGTTTGAAGGAAGTAATCCAGACCAGCTGGAACAGGAAGAAAAAAGAAAGCAGTCTGGAGAGAGGAGGATCTGTTTCATATTGAATCAAAATATTAAAATTATAAGCAGTAACAGCTAATAATGGTATTACTACTACCTGTGAAACGTTTCACAGTTGGTTCAGGCTGTTGTTTTGGGGATAGGGTGCAGAGTTGCTTCTTTTTTGCTTTTTTACCTTTTTTGACTGTGAAGAAAGATGTGGCAGTGTCAGCAGGGTGATAAGAATGTTGAAACAACATTAGAGTCAGACCAAAAGTCCTCAAGGCCTTGATTTTTAGGTGGATTTTTAGGCAAGTGTAGAAGAAAAACATTTAATGACATTTCTTCTTTGTCTCCAGCCTCTGGCAGTCTGTGGCCCAGGAAGTTTGATACAGTTGATATCTCTTCATATTGTAATCATCTTGATGGATTTTTTCTTCCATTAGTTTGTCCTGTTCCTTTTTGAATCCATATAAACTTTTGGCATCTGCTGTGTCGCACAGCAAGATCACTTTGATTTATAGGTTCTCATAATTTTTGGTGACTTAACTGCTTTATATGTCAATATTGCTGCCTCCTGTTAATGGTTCTGATTTAAACTAATAGTGTATATCCCACTTGAGATACTGTGTGTCCTTAATAAAGTACTATGTTTGTCATACTGATTCCAACCTAAAATCTCCCTGACAGCATAAAAAGGTAGACTGGCTTTACTTAGAACAGCATATTGCAAAATTGAGGCTTTCTGCCTTAGGGACTACATCCATGTCTTTGAAAAACACTGTTGTAAGTCATGAGAGGAAAAGAAAAAAGAGTTCAAGCGCAATACCATTAAGCTTATAAACTGGAATTTAAAAACATGGCAATAGAAGACTTTAAATGGTGTGAGTACAGCCATGATTACATAAATTACAGTGTGCTTTAACTCTCATAACTTCAGTAACTGTTAAGTAAACTGTAAATACTACTAACACACTTGTGATTTTGCCTGGGGAGGTTGTTTCCTTGTTAAGGAGCCAGGAAGAACAAAAAACCTAAAATTCATCTATTTTCCATGCCATTCTAAGCTATGTAAATGCTGAAACTTCCAGTGACTTAGTTTAGTTCTAGTCATTGCTGCAATTTAACTGAACTTGATTTTTTTTTTCTTTTCAGTTTACTTACTCTGTCATGTGTAATTTATTTCTGTCACTTCCCTGCTCCTCTTCTCCCCTTGTTCCTCTCCCCTGTCCATGCAGCAACTGTGAGTCTCCCTTATTCCCTCAAATGTTTATCAAAGGTGTTTGGGAAACAAAGATTATTAACCCCTTTTGTTTTTCATAGATAGATGTTGGGTGACTATCCCAAAGGTATCCCAGCTTATCATCCTCAGGAGATGCATATCAGTGCAACAGGGATAAATTGTTTTCTGTTTCCTGATTCCTTCTTTTTCATCCTACTGACAAAGAGGATGTAGACAGTTTACTCACAAATGTTAACTTCCATATTGTTTATGCGGAGTCAAATCTCTTTTGGATTCTAATTTCTGATATAGTTATAACTTTTTTTTTTTTAATGTTTCTCTTAATTCTCAGGGTGCTTTTAGCCGCCTTGACCCAACAGGCTCATTTGAGAAGAAAATTATTGAGAGGATTCCCTGTGGTCGTCTGGGAACTGTAGAAGAAATTGCAAATCTTGCTGCTTATTTCTGCAGTGACTATGCAAGCTGGGTTAATGGAGCAGTGAGTTTTGGTTGATCTTGTTTATACAATTAACCTGACCATGATCTGAGTTTTGCTGATATTTTTGTAAAGTCCTGGTTCCAGAAATGAAACCAAAGCTGTTACTTTGAAATTCTTTACAAGCATTATTAACCTTTTAATTGTAATGCATGGTAGTTAGTACCTTTAAAAAGAACTTTTAAAAGTGATTGAATTACATTATTTTGAGCATGGGTTTTTCTGCTCCAAATCAATAAAAATTATTTTCACAGTCCGTAACAAGGGAGTGCTACAGAAACCCACTATTATTAAATAACACTGCTTATGTTTTTTCTAGGTTATTAGAATGGATGGTGGAGAATATGTTTCGATGGCAGGAGAATTCAATGATTTAAAGAAGGTATTAAATTCCTTGCTTGCTATTTTACATTCAAACAAATACTTAGATGTGTAATTATTATATGGAATTTCAATAAAATGCTCTTTTTCTTTTATTAGGTTACCAAAGAGCAGTGGGATATGATGGAAGCAATGATCAGAAAAACAAAAGGCTCTTAAAGTACATAACTGTATGGTGGAGATTTTTGGAAGCAAACCACCACTATTTCATGAATATTTAGAAATAACCAATTGTGAAATAGCCTCCAAAATATTTTGTATGCTAATTTCAATAAAATATTTTTAAATTATCATATTTTATTTTTCCCATCTACAGTCTAATCTGTTGCCAATAGTGAACAACAGCTGTTCACTGAAATTTTATTATTTTTTAGATTATGTCTTAGATAGCCATGCCATGGTCTACAATTAGCTTTTTTTTAATATTTCAGAAGATTTTTTTTTCTTTCTCATATATATGCAAGTATCTTTTAATATTGCAATTCCAATAGCATTTCAGGATTATCATAAATGAATATAATTGATAATCTGAGGAAAAACTAAGAAATTAAGTCCTAATTTTCACACTTCAGTAATAAGTCCTAAACTTGCAAATAACAAAAGTTTCAAGTTATCAGTAGTACTGCATACACTGAGATAGGATATAACTCCTGTGGTTTCCTACAAAATCTTGAAATAAATAACCATCTTGATCTCATCTTTTGCTGACATTTTCAATCTGTTAATTATGTTATGCTGAACTTTAAAAATGGCATTTAAGGGCTAGCAATGCCTTTTTAAGGAGCTTGCTCTTTGTCATGATTAAGTTAATGTTCTTGAAAATGAGAAACTAAAAATCATTTGCCATTAGCGTCTGTGTGACTAGGGGAGTCTCTCCATAAAAAAATGGTTTACTTGAGACTAATAAATGACATCAGTATATTGGGACGGAAAGCATTAAAACTTCATTGGTTGAGATTTACGGAAATCCTTAGCTTTCATTTGCATTCACAGACTGGTCCTAAAGAAGCTTTAAGATGGCATTACCTCTGAATCTAGTCAGTTTATCCATCCCGAGTAAGCAGGTGATTGAAAAAACAAACCAGCCAACCAAACACTGTTTATTGCTGTCCCTCTTTTAGTATTACTACATTTTCCAGATTAGGGAGTTGCCCATTGTTTGTCCCCTCCTTCAAACAATGGATGGAATTCTTCAAAGAAATTAACAGGCTCTGGCCTTTACAGCTTGACATACATGCCTTTTTGTTTATCCTGAGCTCCAGACCATCCACACATACAGCATGGATATGTGATGTTTTCCTTCAGGTGCTGGCAGTGGTCTTCTCCCTTTACCCACACTTCAGGCCATGCTTGCGTATGCCAGCATCTGACTTTGAAATAGTTTGATTGCCTTAATAAAAAGCTGAAGCAAGCTAATATGTGTTCTGCTGAAAACATGGAATAATTACTGCGGGCTTCCAGGTGCCAGCTTTCTCCTGGGAGTGATTGTCCTCTGGGGGACTGAATAGCATCTGTGCCATTGGTAAGAAAGCAAATGTGTTTATCATACTAGCCTTCCAGGTGTGTCTCGAATATAATGTAAAGCTTTTTTATAGCATCTTGGGTTTTGGTAGGTCTACTGTCAAGATCAAATTCTGACATGATACCCATGTCTTTTCCCCAAAAAGTGATTTAAGTCAGAAGTTAGGCCCATATATACTGTTCTTTCCTCGTTGTCCTTTGCATATACTTTTATTTTCTCTTCATATGGGACACAGTTGCATGTAAGGTTTTGACACTTGGGAAAAAAATGTTTCGGGAAAAAAATGTTTCAGAAAAAAATTCAAAGGTATGTTTGTGAGCTGTGGTACAATCAAGTATTTCTCTGTGGTATTTAGTAGGGTATCCTCTGGAGATGGGCTGTCAGTGAAACTAAGTTCCTACTGGTCTCCTGCATCTGTGTGTGTGCACGACTTTTACTGTAGGAAAGTTTGTCATACGGTTGAAGTACTGGACTGAGATTGAAGATAACTATGTTTAGTCTCCAACATTGTCGCAGGCTTTGTGTGACCTTAAGTTATTTCTGTTGCATCTGAACAGCAGGGCGGGTACACTTGGCAGCATTCCCTCAGGAAATGTTCATCTGAAGCAGGGAGAGTGGCACATATCTTTTGGCTCAGAAAACATAGGTCCTGGGTGGGGCACAGGTCAAAAAGATCAAGAAATGAAGTATATTCTGTCTCAACATTAAGTTAGGATCAAGCTGTACTTGGCTTTGGGGGCTAGGAAGCACTGCTGGCTGTCACATATTCTTAATCCATCTCTCTTCCCTGCATGTAAAATAGTAATAATGATACATCTTTTTTTTCAGTCTTGCATACTTTTTTTTGATAGTCCTACATACTATTTAATGTATTTTTTAGATATTGAAAGCAGAGGGATTTTTTTGGTGAGGGTAGGGTGAGATGGAAATGGAAAGGCAGAGGAGAAGAGGAGGATAAGCCTAGCCCAGCTACAGTTACTTTTTTTTCCAAATATTTCAGTGGTAGGTATGGTGGTGCTTAGATGCAATGCCTACTGACACAATAAATACCAGAAATCCATTTTGTGGCTTTGAACACACAGACCCAACTATTCTTTGGCTCAGCCACCACTGTAATATTGCTTTGCCTGCGTATGTCATTTGTTTAGAAAGTAAGCTTTTCAGAGCTCAGTTCAGAAATGTTTCTCTGCAAAAGGCAGTGGGTTCCTATGCAACAGTGCTTACAGAATTTCAGGTGCTTTCGCAGTTGAAAATGAATACAGGCCAACTTTGCATCTAGAAGAAACTCACTTTAATTCATAGTGAACCTTTCGGGGACTGAAGCTCTTTTCTGAACCATCAGAGTTACTGGAACATGTCTTCTAAGGGTGGGCTTTGTGCTTTGATAAGGTCAGAATATTGAAGAGGCCTCTTAAAGCCTGTCTTGCAAATAGGTACTGGGTATTTATTCAATAACAGAATATTTATCACTTGCAGAAACAGGTATTGCTTCCAAAGTATCGCCCTCTACCTGTTTACTGTCCATAGCTAAATGAATTATTAATTGTAAAGTGACAACACAACATTTTTAAAGCATGTTATTCAGTGATAGAACCAGAAAGCACATTTTAAATTTTAATGAGCATCTATAATAAGAATAGAGTCTATTTTATCTTACCTATACCAATGGCATCCAACTATGCAAGTTAGTTGGTTTTAGATTCTGAACATTCTGTCCTGACAATGTGTTGATGCAGGTTTTAGAAATGGCATATAAGGGTTTAAAGAGTTATATGTTACTGGATAGCTTATAAAATATTTCCTAATATATAGACTTAGTTAAGTGAAAAAACTTAACTCTGATCTAGCCATTACTTCTGCAGGAGAATGGAATAGTCTGGCTTGAATTCATTTCTCTCATTAAAAGAGTTGTTAGACTTTAGGGATAGGAGAGGAACATTACTATGAAGAGATGAATGTTGAACATCTCAAGTTTATATTTTTCCTAAATACAGTTTAATTGTTACTAAAGTAGCAACACATGACATCTGAACTCAGGAAAAGAACAGGAGAAACTAGATTTATAGCAACTACCTAACCCAGGCAGTGTCTGGCTCGGCTTGGAAATTCCAAAAGAACCTGTTCCCAAATGCCCACGAGGATGAGACTGTCCTGGAAGAGGCGTAAAATACCCCTAAACCCCAAGCGGTGCCCAATCCATAAGCGTGCTCCACAGCTGTGTATTGTGCACACTTACAGACCGACAATCTGGAGACCACGAAAGGAGTCAGTAGGGTTGCAGAGGCAGTTTCATTTTCATGGATCACAAGGAAAACTTTCCTGGAATCCAAATACCTGTTTTTAAATGACTTTTGCGTGACCCGTCAGTCAGAGGTGTTAACACTTCCATGACCACAGCTGAGAGACACTTGCAAAGGAGGATTCATTGTTTTCAAGTGAAAAGTACATCTTGTCTGCTTGATTAAATCTTGAAATTACCCCTGTTATTTCAGTTGATGATTTGCTGTATTTGAACCTGTTACAATTTCTTAGATGAATTCTGTGCCGCAAAAGCGGTATTGTATTATAGTAGAGGCTTACAAACAAGTTATGAAAATCATTTGAGGTTGCAAATGAAAGAGATTAGTTGTATTACCTCTTCGCTATGATACCAGAACTGCTGTCAATCTTGGATTCTCCTCTTTCTGGGAATTCCCTCCTCTTGAATATTTCAACTACTGTTAAGAATATTGCTATTATTTACCAATTCGAGAGTCTGCTTTACAACCAGAAGGTGACCCTATTTGAGGGAACTGTGGGTTCCTGCCTGTCCATACTGGCTTCCAAGTTCATTGGCACGTGACCTGCTCATTTATCTTTCCTCTAATTTTTTCACATGCTGATAACGCATAAGTAAAGACACTGAATTGCAAGGAAATTTCTGCCTTTAACTCTGTGGAGCATCTTGTGTTGTAGCTGCTAAACATATAACCCCACTTTAATGGAGGTAAAACCCCCAATCTGTTATGTGATAATTTAATACGCAGTAAAATAAAATGATCTTTGGGATTTTGGTGCATTGGCCTGCTTTTAATTGGTGCGAAACGACTTCAGTTGGTTTCAGAGGGATTTGGAGGTGCTCAGCACTTCAGAAAATCAGGGCACATATATTTGGGTGCCTAAATACGGATTCTGAGCCTCCTCGTAGACACAGCAAGCAGGTGTGGATTTTGGTATGCCTCCACAACCAGTGATTATAGCCATGATTATGATGAGGGCTTAGTATACACGTACAAGATGTCAAATGGAAATTATTCAGAAAAAGCTAAAGCTGTCTAATGAAATAGAGACTTAATCCTAGTTTAAGTGCAGTTTAGCAGCAGTGCGTGCGTATTTCGTGAGACGAGGTTCATTTTATGTAAAAGTGCTGCCGGGTCTCAGCATCCTGATCTGTATTTGACATTTGCACATGGAATGTGCTGTCTAGAAATTTCTTAAGCTTGCTGGGGTAATTTTTTCAAAGATAAATAACTACGCTGTAAAAAGGGGGAATTGGACCAGTTCTATGAGACCGTTCATGAAATTTTCACGGTAGAGCAGGGAGCAGTGAACGAAAGCCACATTGCTTGCTTCAAGGCCCACGTCCAATCCTGATTAAATCATCGGTGAAAATTAGCACAGCTGGAAGCAGGCGCTCACTATGCCTGACCTGATACTGTTAAAGTTTACATCTGTCAGCAACTACTGCGTTCATAATGCAAAAGGTTTTTAAAGGGCTTAGTAATTACTGGATTTTTTTTTTCTTGGACCATTAGTAAAAGTTTGGTACTTTGTGCTTTAAAGTGAATAGAAAATCACCTGACTTGATTTGAATAAGAAACATTGTGTTAAGTTTTCATCTGTACACATTTACACTAGAATGGGCTAAAATTTTGCACAGCATACTTGTGTGCAGTTTTGTAGGACTGTATTTATTAGCTTGAGTGATTATTTGAGTATTTATTTAAATAAAATACATGTTTTTAGACATGGTTAACAACTTCAGTAAAGTAGATCTCATGTGTCTACCTGTCAGCCAGTTTCTCTGTTTAGCAGGAATATTGCATACCTACACTACCTCATGTAATTAATTTTTGTGCATGCTATTATTTTACTTGCAGTCTTTCTTTTGGTCACCAAATGTCTACCAGGAGAAAGAAGCTTCCAGTCTTCCCTATCATCACCTCTCTTACCATTCCAAGCCTTGTTCTGCCCCAACCCTGACATTTTAAGAGCTCTGCCCAGGAGTGTTTTAGAGATTTTAAAACCTGGAGTTTTTGCAGCAGTTGTGATTTACCTGTATTTGCTACACTTTGCTTTCCACTGTAGTAGTAGACACCTTTGCTAGAACTGGGCTTTTAAGTTGCTATCTTTTAAACCAAGTTTTATTTGTGAGGAATAACTGCAGGAAACATTCTGCCTGTGGGTAGAGAGACCTGCTTTCTGTGTCGTGATCCGCAGCAGAGCCAGCTGGTGGGAGCAGCAGTAGTAGAAGGGTGACTTCAGAACAGATCTGTGACAGGTAACTCGTGTTCAGGAAAAAAGATTCCAATTTCTGTGATGACTTTTTGTCAAAACACTTCAAACACTTTATCTTCCACTGGAATGATTTTGGCAAACAGTCACATCATATTTTTACATACAAGTTTTTGTGTTTTTTCTTTACACCATTAAAATGTTAAAATAAGGCAAAATCCAGGGTTTCAAGCGCACAGTATGAACAATATAAATCATTTATTGTACTGATAGGCAGATTCACTGTTCCTTCACTTAACATACACAACCGTATTTCACATTGCATAGAGAAATGAGAACAAGCCGGTGAGAAGTGAAATCACTGTGCGTGGAGTGGGAGTAAAGCGATAAGAACGAGCTAGCTTAATCTTTAATTTTTTGTGGCTTTTTTCAGCAAGGCCCCATCCTGCACCACCTGCTCCTTAACTTTACAAGGCTCTGACCGGAGAGAGCCCAAGACCATTAGACCATTCCCGAAATGGTATTTAGTCGCCCGAGTTCACCTGAGGAATTTGAGGATTTGTTTCAGTGGGAGTTCAGTGACTGTAATTTTGAAGGATCTGAGCCTCATTGTTTGAGGCACATTTCAAATAAAATGCATTTGCCTCTGCTTCTTAAATAAGACAGAGGTGCATCTGAGAAGTTTTATACAGCTAGTCTGCTAACCTGGAGTTGCTTCTGAAACAGTTGTACATGGAGGCAACGTAGGTTTATTGGCTTTAAGACACAGCCCAGTTTCCTTCCTACACCAGTATATACTGGGAGCAATGGCCTGGGCATTTGTGGAGTTGGCTGGCATAAAACCAGTGTAAAGGAAAAAGAGAGCAAGGTCAAAAAAATAAAGATGGAAGAAGACAGAACTGTTTCTGTATTATAGTTCCCATTTAGAAAATACCTCCCTAGCAGAAGAAAAAGCAGAACCCACTGTATAAACTAAATTACTAAATTGGTATAAAATACATATTAGATCTTTTGCTTCTTTTAGTGTTAAATTTTCATACTATTATTATAGATTTGTAATTCAGTGTAAGATCCAAGGAGGCACATTTTTTTTAAATAGTTGTTTTGTCCTTTACATGGTACAGAAAAAAGAATCCAGAAGATAGACAAACTAGACACCAACAATGTTAGGATATTAAATTTAATTATAGATTACACAGAATATGATGTAAAAACAGCAATTTACTAGAATAATTATAACCTGCAAAATGTGAAAATAGTTTAGAAAATGGATTGTCATATTCTCTGACACAGCAATAGTCATGAAAGGTACACTTATAATATCATATGTTAATCTGTGTATTAACTATGCTACCTGTCATTTAGCCAGGATTCCAAGACAGATTAAAGGCATTTATTTCTGAAGTGCCTATGTTTAAATTCGGTAAAGTTAAACAGCTAGATTGAAAACACTATATTTTTGTCAACTACTGCATGGAGATCTATCTCAGATAAACGCTTTGTCTATATGCTATGAGTTTGTAATGAGAAGAGTAATTGAAAAACTGCAGAGAGCACAGACCTGTAAGTGGGTGGTTTGACAACTGGAAGTATTTCTTAGTGCCTTGTTGAATTTTGGAAATCAGACATGCCAACAAGTCTTTCCTAATTCAGACCTAGATCATATTTAATCTGAATTCATGTTTTGCATGTAAAAAACCACATTTAGTTGTAATGGGGAAAGATATCTGTAGACCTTTTTGTTATCTAGTTCAACAAGAAATGTTGCAAGTGTCAAAGGATATGATGACCACAGCAATGTCAGCAGGTTTAATTTTTTTCCAGCCGTGTTTATGAAAGCAAAAAAAAAAAACCAAACCCAAAACCAACCCCGACATATTTTAGTTTCTTTTTGAATATACAGACTGGCCCAAACATAGACATTCTCTTTATCAATCTTATTGTTACAAAAACTGTACATTACAAACAGTATAGAAACAAACTGAAAGGAATGTGCCACACATCCTGGCTAATTTTCTATATGCAGTTTAAAAATACAGCCTACTCCCTTATAGTGCACAGTTATTGTGTAGATAGAGTACATCACTAGTTAAGTGGACATGATAGAAGAGTTCTAGTTTTCCTCAGCACAGAGAATAAGAGCCAGTTCTGCCCGGTAAAGCTTTCCTCCATCAGACAAGGCCATGATGCTTTTCTTGTATGTCGCAAGGTTGTTAATGTCTAGTTCCTATTTAAAGAACAGATCATACTTTAGAATCCTGTTTAGTTACCGGCATGAACGAGTTTGCTTCCAATGGCAGAAAATGGGGAGGAAAAAAGAAATAAAAGAAGGGTATTCTCATTTGCAACCTTGCAAATGTTGTTTATGTATTTATATATTAACCATATTATAGCCATACGTTGGATTGCTGATAGCTGATGTCTCAGTAGCAGGCTTTTGACAGTGTTGCTATGTAATCACAGCTCCTCTAGTTCAGGATTCACACTGCTATGTTTTCTGCTAAGATTTTTAGTTTGACTTTAGGAATTATGACTTAGAAGCTCTTTGTCTTAATTTGGTGGATTAAAGTGTCATTAAAATCCAAATTAAATCTAATCTCTAAGGGGAAAGAAGCCCTCTAGGATTACCTTTTTGTTCTTTTCACAGAGATCCTTCAGTAGTGCATCAAGTTCATTTTCATCTATATAGCCATTGCCATCCTGAAAAATAATATTACAGATAATTTTAAACTTTTTTTTTTTTCCAGAGGTTATGGCTAGTTTTCCACAAATTCAGAAAATAAGTGCCATCAAACTACGCAAGTAATAAAAAGGTTTTTTGAAGACTTACTTGATCATACATCTCAAAGGCTTTATTGAATTCTTTTGCACACATTTTGACACCCTAAATGCCAAAAGGAAAAAAAATAATTAATGACACCAGTTTTGTGTGATGGTAACAGGTTACCTTAGGAATCTGAATATTCATACCTGAAATTTAATAAGAAAATTTTCCTGTACAGGGAGTAGTCTTTGGAGAGAAAAAACAAAGGTCAAAATATTTAACTGTTTCCATAACAGCAATTGGTACATGACATTTATTGTGAAAAGAGCCAGAAGACGTACCTGGCCAGTTCAGTAAGCTCCAGCTTCCCATCATTGTTTGCATCAAACATCCTGAGCTGAAAGAATATATATTTCTACATTACTAATCAAAATTAATCAACATAATGAAGAAAACACTTATCTGGAAAACTTAAATTCAGTTGAATTTAGCCTTTATTTCATGCTGAAATAATCCTCCCAGGCTTTAATCTGTGATGTTTGCTGTGTAGTACATTTATTTGAAGTACTGAAGAAGTAATTTATATTAATTAATTCTACTGCAAAAGCCTGATAAGAAACCAGATGAACAATTCTGACTAACCTACTGTAGGGTAGGTCTTAACCTGCCTACAGTGATGAATGTCCCGTATGAGAAACGCACCTGTAATCATGTATAAATGAGAGGAGTGTTGACATGATAACATTTTACTTTTGACTTCATGTCATGATCTCATAATAGTATCAATATTCTCTATTCATAAATGTGAAACAACAGTTGGGCAAAGTTCAATAGAATCCAAGGCATTCGATTCCTTAGACAGAAAATAATAGACATTTCATTCAATTGGCTGCTTGGTCTAAATATTTAAGTAAAGATCACGTTCTGTTTCTGTGATATATTTCAAGAAAAGAGGGAACAGATGCTGTAGATTATCACATTTTGTTGATGGTATGAAAATGGACAATTAAATGTCTCCAAATAATTATAATTAAATTATAGAAATAAATATATTAATGTAATTGACATAATATGCGAATACTCTTTCTAATATTTTTTAATCATCCTGTTGTATTGACGTGTTTTCCTTTGAGCTCCTGAAAGCATGAGCTCCTGCCGTTGAGTGGCACAAACAGTTTATATTCGTTATTAAAAGTAAATGGAGATATTACACCTGCGTGGGACTTCCTCTCCCAGTTTTTATGTCTGTATAGTTCCATTTTTCTACCTGCAAGATTATTTTGCCTTTGCTGTATAAAAGAGTCACAAAAGCAGAAAACTGTACAAAACATTGTTAGACATTGTACTGAAAACACCACCACCCACACTCCATCCCATCACTTTCAATCACAGTAATTTTAGATGTAATTTTTAGATAAGAGGAGAAGCGGCATCCTGTACTGAGATAAGCGTATATCCTTTTAAAGATAGAATTAATGCCATGAAAAAAGACCCAGTTTCACTTGGTTAATACACAATAAACGGCAAAGGAGACCAGGAGAGAGACCAATTCTATAAACGTTTATTTCTACATAACACCCTGGTTGTCTTTAACACTGCCTGTCCGTCTGTAAAAGCATCTGCCTTGCATGCAGTTCACGTGAAAGGAGATTTTTGCATTTGGGGGAGGTAAGCAGTGGCAGCTGTGAAGTCAACCTATTTTGTATTTTGATGGGTTGTTAGCGGCTGGCTGTACCTGCCTGCAGCTGCTCAGGACTGTATGTTTTCTGTTAGTCTTTTTTCCTAGTTTCTGAGAAGATTAGGGGAGAGCTGGCCTCAGAATTTGTTTCTTATTCTTTGTCATTGTGTCTCTCTGCAGAGGCCAGAACTTAAAGCACATTTTAAGATGAAGGTGAAAAAGCTCCTTGAAGGAAAAGGATACATGTTACATCTTCACCAGTGAATAAATAGTGACAATTCTAGGTAAATAGTTTATACTGGTACAACAAACCACAAAACTTTTGCCAGGAAAAACACAAGTGTTTTGATCAGCCATTCTCAGGTCAGTTTGAGGGCTAGTGTGTTTACCTTGCACATTTTTGATTGCTAAAAATATTTTAAGATGAAACCAAGCTGGTAAAACAAAAAAAAAAAAAGAAGTGTTATACATTTCCTAAAGACAAGAATTATTATTCTTTTTTTTTTTTTTTTTTCTTGAAACATCCACTCAGAAGCCAATTCCGGTCTTTACCATGGAGCACCGTAGTGGTGGGATGGAAGGGGTGCCCCAAGGACGGGCTGCTTTAAGGCTGGGGAAGTGACGGATTTGTTCTAGTGTTTATCTGAAACATCGGTTTCTGCTTCTTGAAGGGAGGGGAGAAGGAAAGAGTGAGGTCTTTGCAAAGCTGCTAAAAAGCCACCACGTAGTGACGGCTTTTAAGAAGGGGCAGACACTACAGCACTGTAAGAAGGCAAAACATAGAAAGTAAGCCTAAATAAATTTGACCTAAACATAATAATGTAATTATGACAGGTACAGTTTTTCTCCTGTGAACTGTGAAGACTTTAATTTTATGACTAATGGCACAGGGAAGCAGAACAGGGGAAAATACTATGGTATGGTCTAATATCATATAAATACCAAGAAGATTCAAAATTCCTGAGGGTTTGGTTTTTTGTTTGGTTTTTCTTTTTTTTTTTTTTAAGCGGCACTGGAAACTACCCATCAAAGCTCTGTAGCTGCAGAAGTACTTGCAGTGCTAGATGCCACAGTCATCTCACTGTTGCAATGACACAGCCTGATTAGGACCTGGTGGGGCTCCAAGTCATTGGGAGTCTTCCAGTGGCTAAAGATAGACTTTGGATTAATCCAGTCTTGATGAAATATGCCTGTAAATAATCTTACCATTATTTCTGTGTATTCTGTTAGCTTTGAGTCTTCAATCTGCTTATTTGCTTTCTGTAATAAATCTTTCAAGAAGCTCTGTTAAAATAAATAGAAGAGTAATAGGTGAATTTTTATCTACAGTATAAAATGCTTGACTTGCTAACTTCAGATTAATGGGAGATACTATTTTACTCCCACTTTAGTATTTACTGCTGAAGTTCCAAATAAGTATGAAAAGAAGTAGTAATTAACAGCTAAGAATATAACAGTTTCTTTTGATCGATTCAAGTATAAGGCACAGTTTTATTTGGAAAAAGTGACTCATAAAACTTTCTGCATTGTATGCCATTTGTTGTATTGTGAATTTGGAAGAAATAGTTTGGTTTTCAAGTATACTGCTTCCTAATCAGCTCTATCAGTAAACTAAAGTCATTAACCTTGAGTCTCCTTGAAAACTTGGATGCCTAATCACTTCTTGAACATAGGAACAATTTTACAGAAAAAATCAATGATTAATCAGGTTTTCTCCTTGCCTATGGCAGTACCCAATGCTAGAAGTGAACGTTAACCTACGTTGCTCCTTCCTACCTTGTATTTTAAATGTGTGCGGCTAGTTTCATTGCAATTTTTGAATGTGATTTTGATATAGTAACATGACTTGAAACACCAGCCATTTTTACTTTAAAAACTAAGATTGTTTCCACCCATTCCATGGTTTAAATTTCTGTACTAGATCTGTGACATTAAAAAAGAAAGATATCAATTTATTTAACAAGGGCATTACAAGACCCGAGATGTCTATACGCCTGTCAATGCCAAATGAAGTACCTAATTACTGTCATCAGTTGGAGTGTCATTATCTTTGTGGAATTTTGCGCCACATTTCAAGACAGAAAATGGGATCGCTCATAAGAAAATCTATTTGTACATAGATGACATTCTTGAACTTGAATGCAACTACGTCAATAGTCATATGACTAATACCCACTATAGTTCTTCCAAACTGTCCCTCTTGGTGCTGGAAGGCCTTCCTGGTAGCTTGTATGCAAAGAACATGATTGAAAAGTTGTAAAGGGACGTTACAGAGACATGTTTAATCTTGTGTGCATTGATGGAAAATAGAACTGGAAAGGACATTAAAAAGCTGTCCAGTCCATCTCCATGTCTCCAGACAGGATCATCTATACCTAAACTTCCTGAGTTACTGTCTGATCTGAGCTACTGCCAAACCTTTCCTAAATACAGGCAGTGGTGGAGAGTCTGCCTCCCCCTTAGACAACATATTCCACTGCCGTTACTATTGTTAGAAAGTTTTCCTGATTTCCAGCTTAAATTTCTCTTACAAAGTTGTAAGTGGGTGTACTCCTCACATAGCAAATACTTAAAATGTTTGGGCTTGTCAAGAAATACTGATCTAAAAATAAAACTGGACGTTTATGTCTTATATTTGACATGTTGAAATAGCCTGTTTCTCTGAGGTGGACAAAACCTCGCAGCACAAGATAGATGGGAACATTAGGGATCCAGTTAAAATGTCTTCATTCTTCTGCTGGTCCTCAATCAGCCCTGCCTTTTTAAGTCTATTTTAAAATACAGAAGCTGGCAACAGTCCTTAAGGCATTGTCTAACAGCTGGAGAGTTCTCTAGTGCTACATGCGTGGCCTACTCCTGATCCTACCAACTTTAGATACACCGACCTGCTGTGACCAGCCAGCAGAAGAATGGGCTTGTCTGTCTGAGGGTTACCTTGAGGTAGGATCCTCAGCAAACGTCACACAGATACCAAACTCAAAGAGGAAGGGAAAAGGAAAAAAGATGTGAATCGTCTGATGTGGATTCCTCTTCTGAACAGAAGAGCTGTAAGAATTTCAGACAGTTTGATCTCCCTGTGCTTTAGTTAATAAAGTTTATGTAGTTCTTCTTTAGAGTACCATATATGGGCAAAATAGTCCAAATTAGATAGATAAACACTGCTAGGTCTTTCTCTTGCTATGAATTGTTTTGACTGCTCTGAATTTAAAGCTATAGTAATGTATCAAGTGCAATTGAACTATGGAAAATGGCGCCTTTCTACTCAGAGGCTGTTGTATATGAGCATCTCTCCTAGGAAGAAAGGCCGAGAAAGCTGGGACTGTTCAGCTTGGAGAAGAGAAGTCTCGGGGGGACCTCATCAACGTATATAAACACTTCAAAGGAGGGTGCAAAGAAGACGGAGCCAGGCTGGTGCCCAGCGACAGGACCAGAGGCAATGGGCACAAAATGAAACTCAGGAGGTTCCCTCTGAACATCAGGAAATGCTTTTTCACTGTGAGGGTGACCGAGCATTGGCACAGGTTGCCCAGAGAGGTGGAGTCTCCATCCTTGGAGATATTCCAACCCCTGCTTGAGCAGGGGGTTGGACCAGATGACCTCCAGAGGTCCCCGCCAACCACTGTGATTCTGTGATTGAGAATCTGCACATTTTTATTGGTTTTATGACTAGGGAGGTAAATCACTCTAGTTTTAAGGTTTGTTAACTTTGGAAGGCTGAGTTGGCTAATGGAACAATCTTGATTCTGCTCTTATTTGTGCATATTAAAGCTGATATACCAAAATCCTACCAAGTAAACCAAGCAGGGGCAACAGAATTCCAGTTGTGTTAGCCTAACAGTATTACAGTGGAAACTGTAGGCTTACATGATGCTTGCGAGAGCATGATCTGTCCAGCAGCGTAGCGATTAATGGTAGTGACGCCCTTAGGAAAAAACCCAACAAAACAGCTGTCCTCCCTAATATACCAAAAAAAGAACGTAGCTTTCAGAGGCCTACCTGGCTTTCTTAATCTTTCTTACTTCTAAGCTAGAGTACCTTGTCCCCTGAGTCACTTGAGACAAACATCTGAATTAAAAGACACTTTAAAAAACATTGATCAGAATAGAGTTTCAGTCATGTTTGAAATGCAAAATCATGCATGGGTGGGTATCTGAAGAAACAGAGAGCAGCACAGGCTGTAATTCAATGCCTGTTCTCATGTCGTGCATACTCATAGGTATTGGTTTACCTTAAGTTCCTCAGAATCAATGAAGCCACTGTGGTCGCTGTCATATTTTCTCCATGTCTGCAATCAGAACGTGAATGCTTTAATGATATATTTATGGCAAGCGGGTCTTGGATGATTGTACAAAATACAGCTTTTCATACTGTACCTGCATGAAGTCTTCACTTGACTTTAGCTGCTGGCACCTGAAGAACAACAGGAAATTCTCTTCCGTCGGTAATATCTGAGCAAGCTGCAACAGATTTTAAGAAAGATTAAATTTTGATTCTTCATTAGGCCAGCTGAGCCTTTAAAAGTCTTTTTTTAAAAGAGTATGAAATTATCTGTGCTGATACTGCTCTTTTGTGGTCCCACAGGAAGCTTCATCCTGTTAGCCTCTGAAAGGCTTCTGGCTTCCAGCTTTGCCATATTCATCAAGGTCACATAGAAGTGAGGTCTGAGAGGAAGGAGTAAGACAGCACTTTACTGAAGGGGTAGCTGGGGAAAGAGGGGGAAAATGTCACCCATGAAGAGTTAGGATCTGTGGTGAAAACCTTAGAATCAGCACGAAGGGAAAACGTAACGCAAGGATGTAGAGGGTAAGTGTGAAAGACCATGAATTAAGAAAGTGAGGAAAATAGACTACTCACAGGTACCAAGGAGAGAGGAACACTGGCATGAAGAACACATGTGTAGGTAAACAGAAAAATATACGGAAAAACCATGATAAAAAAAGAAAGTGGGGAGGGTAAGGGGATGGCAACCGGTGAGCATTTGCCAGGCACAGAGATGTGTTCAAGAAGAGCTATAAATACCAGAAAGAAATCAAAAGGGCTTTTAGCCCTGCAAAATCAGGGGTCGTTCTTCCAGTGCCTCTGCTCTACAAAAGGCTTTTTTAAAATCAGACATTATTGTACTGATTATTGAAAATGTTCATTTACTATAACTCAATTTTGGCAAGTGACAAATGTAGAAGATGGAGAGTATGCTGTATAATTTAATGTAAAATCATGATTTGTTTTTAACAAAAGCCCAATATTTTTTCTGTCCTCAAAATGTATGAAATGTGTTTTGATTAAAGAAAACTTTTTACTCGAAGAATAGACCAGCTGTGCTTACTAGGAAGAGAAAGACAGATTTCTTAGCTGCATTCTTTTATGAAAAATGACATCTGCAGACTTTCTGGAGCCCCATCTTAAAATTTTGATTCAAATTTTGGTTTTTCTGCATTCATTTCACACCCTCAAATCCCTTGTTCTGTCTGTTTCAGTGCTATTGCCAAATTGCTCAGGCTTTTTTAATGGGTTCCAGCAGCGCCGCAGGTGAGTTCAGCTCTGCCTCTCACCCTATAGGCACAACAAGGGTATGGAGACAGACCTCTCGTTTCTCTAACATTTTCTGTGCAAGAAATCAGTTATATTCTTTAAGTGTTGGTAGAACTGAAAACATACATCAAAGCACTCTCCTTACAGAAATGGAGCAGCTGATGGCAGACTGTCAGGTCCATCAGAGTTTATCATTTTGCCCAATCAACTTAAACAACGTGTTTTTGTCAGCGGCTTTCAAAACCTACTCCGTTATAAAGAGCATATACATGTGTGGGTAAGTATGTGTTCATATGTACGCAACAGCTGGATGTATGTAACAGTACCGATTTATGGAAAAATTTCTTTATTTCTGCCATGACAGGGGAGCTTTGATTTTTAGAGTAAATCAACATTCCTACTCAACAATAAGTGTTGAATGGAAGAACTGGTTATAATAATAAGCAGAGTTTGGGGGAAGGGACTGATTATGACAATGGAAAGAGTTTACATGTGTGGAAATTACAAATAAGATGTCATTCATGGGACCTCCATATCTAACTCGGATGAATTTTGCAAGGGTGCTGTAAAATAGTACACGTTGCAAGGGTAAATATAAAATAGGAACTTTCCAAAGAATCATTAGCAGCTTGCTGTCAGTACCAAAGTGTATTTGAGGTACAGGAATATATTCCCTCTGGAAGAAAATTACCTCACTTTAAGCTATACCTTTCACCCTTTATAAGACTCAGGGGAAAGCACAGGCTATTACCTCACAAAGATGTAGTAGCTCAATACCCTGCATTAGCTCAGGCTTCTGCCAAAAAAGAAGTCTTTAATCTTTTCGTAACAGAAACAATATAACTAAAGGGAAGTCCAGTTGTTCTCCAAGCTCACGCATCAAATAACATTAAATTGCCTTTTGGGGAAAACTCTGCATTACTAAGGGATGAGGAGATTGTATGGAAACTGGCTCGACTTCTCAGTCCCAGTTATACCACTACAGAGAGGAAACACGGAAACCTGGTTCTATTTCTAATGACGATTCTTTGTGAGGATAACCATAGGGGGGACTCCATGAGCGTGTTTGAGTAAGCGTGCAGACCGCTACAAGTTCAAGCATGGCAGCGACAGCAGCTTAGTGAGTGTTTCTGTGAGCTCCGCTGCTTTTATGGAGAATGCCGACTATTTCTGCATCGTGAGCAACAGAGGACAACCACAAAGCCTGAGACTGGCTTGACTCCTCTCTGCTCCGCTACAGACTGAGGTACATCTTTAAAGGTTACCTAGCAGAAAAAATATTCTCAGTACTTAAAACAATATCAGAACTATTTTCTAGAAATCATTCTCCAAGTAAATTCTGTTGATGTTTAATGCTCTTTAAAATTCCTTTCACCTAATACAGTGAATTTGCTTTTTAAAATCCTATAATAGAGAATGGGAATAAAAAGATTATTTTAGGCTAATAAGTAGTTATTTTTATGGCAGCAGTGAGCTTCAAATAATTTGAATGTGGAATTACTGCAGTCCTGAGTTTTGAAACCTGGGTTTCACATCCACATTTTAGTGAAAGCATCGGTCTGAATGAGTACAAAAGGGGAAAGAAAGGTCCCTTACACAATGACAAGCAAGTGGACAGGTCAGGCTCTGCATTTAGCTGGAGGGCACTGGATAAAAGCTAGTGAACTAACTGCAGTATGCTTGCAAAGGCAGAATCGACACTTAATCGGAGCTGAAAATTCACTCCTTCCTCTGTGAAGCCTCCTCTTTATCTCAGTCAACAGACTTGTCCTGAAAACTCATTATTTGCTAGGACATTTTCAGTCAGATGCTGGAGGATTCATTATGATGGCTGGGAGTCTGAATCGCTTTACATAATTTTTTTCTTTTTTAAACAACATTATACACTTTTCCAGAACAACTATTTGATGTAATATGTAAATGGGAACAATCTGGACATTTTTATTTATAAGGAAGGAGAATCAAGTCCAAATACCAACTTTAATATCCTACTGCTCTGCACGTATAACCCATTTCATCTGCATCCCATCAGCACTTTCCAAATCAAGGTTCATGCTGATGTAAGTGAAATAAAATATAGCTATTGGGTTAGGAAACTGCTATATTAAGGGAGACAGTCCCTTCAGTCACTGAACTGAGTACTGTCACTATCCAATGGCTTCCGTGGCTGCTGAGCATGCTTGGCACTTCACTGGGGGTGGTGAGCACCGCACAGTATCAGGCCCTATCGGATTTGCTCACCTTTACCCATTAAGTCGATAGCAGAATCAGAAATAGAATTCGAAAGGTAAAACTTTCATCTTTCCTAAGTGAAGAAACACAGTCTTTTTCAGGCACTGTCTACACATTCTCCTTGCATCCAATGCTCGCTATTACATATATTCAAAAATACTAAATTAAATAGGATTCTTCAATACCAAATGAATAAGTATTTGTTAGTCAAAAACTAAATAATTCCTTAGTCCAAATAAACATTATTTCTTTTTAGATGCAGAACTACTTGATCAATGTTAAGTATTGTCAAAAGATGCATTTTTAAAAAACAATTATAGCTGCAAGTGAAATGAACTATTCATATTTCCATGGTAGTTTAGTCATAATTACATATGCATTTAAACAAGTTTATGCAATTCAGACACATGACAGGGGAGAAAAGATACCCTGAAACGATCTATTGTATCAGCAGTGATACTTCCTATTGACTTTTACAGATTCTATTCAGTCCTCTACTTTAAAATTAGCTACTGACCCAAAGTTGGTCACTAGAAATTTTGCAGACCTGGCTTGTTTCCAGCTGTTTCTTAATTAGCTCTCTAGGTCATATTTCTTATTATCAGAAAAAAAAAAAAAAAAGCATTTAATAATAAAACCACAGTCTCACAACACTCAGTGTGACATAAAAGAGTTGTAGATTTAGGCTTGAAAAAGTGACTTTTGAAGCTGTAACCCAGCGAACTGTCCTTTTTGACTTGCAGCACTCAGCAGTGAAAGCGAGAGAAAGCACAGTGGTTGCCCCCTTCCCAGCAAGCTGTCTGAACCATACGATTGTTCAACGGCTGCATGTGTAGAAGGGGTTGGTTATCGGTGCCTCTTTAGAAAGTGGAGGTAAGGAATAGGGGAATTTTCTGCCTGAACTTCTGTTAAAGTTCAAGAAAGGAATTCATAAGAAATCCTGATCTTTCACAAACTGGATGACAACTACTATTAAAATTTTCTTTAAATTTAACATGACTAACCTGCTCTCTTACCATACACGTATTTTTTAGAATAGATTACATGCAGTGATTGCCCAACCGCATTCACAGAGCATTAGTTCAAAATCATAGGTAGAAATAAATCACATTTAACTTTCACAATTCACATTTCTAAAATAGAGCTTTTACCTGCTTCGCAGGAAAACTAAATTGCTGTTGATGCTTATTTGTACTGAATAAGGCATGCAAAGTTAGAGGAAGTGTAGTGAAATGTCTAGAGAGGGGTAAAGAATACCTTACTTTTTTTACTGAAAAAATTTCATTAGAGAAAAAAATACTGAAGATCTTAAGACAGAGGACGAAATTTACTGTGTAACTAAAAATCCAAAATATTAACATATTGTGCTCACATTGTTTTGTGCTAAATGTATTTTCTACAAGTAAATAATTCAGTTTTTTGTTATAAAGTAACCATCTTACCTCAACTATTCCTATTTTTCCATCAGTAGTCTTCCCATATTGGTCCACAAAAGCTTTCATTTCGGGTGTTAAATCCTACAAAGTTACAATGAGAGAATCATTACTTTAAGCTACAGAGAAACATATGTAAACTTACTCGAATACTCTATTAGTTGCCAAATAATATACTACACTTAATGAAGTACTCACACTTACACTGCAGATACACTCACACTGCAGATAGCTTCCTCAAGTTTAAATGAAATTGAGTATTTTTTTATCATGAATAATGCCATTGTGATGAATTTCACTTCCTAAGGATTTATACTATAGTCAGTGTGAATGATTGGCATCTAAATACTTAGAACTCCTATTTTAGTTTATAGAATGAAAAAAATTATAAAGACAGATGTGTTGGAAGATGTGTATAACAGCTCCTTTGTTTAAGAGGATGACAGTGAAGTTCCTAGGCAATTATTAGTCAATTTTCTCAGTTTTCATTTTTAAATTAGTAACTTGAAGGCAGTGCAAAACAAGGAACATTTCAGTATAATACATCTGAACACCAAAATAGCCACATCTTTGGGTGGATTTTTCCTGAACAATGGATGCTATTTTAGCCCTAAAAGAACTCATCATGATATCATATTTTTCACTGTTTAGTATTTGGTTATCATAGAAACAAAGTCAAAATGTCAGTGATGAAATGTAGAGAGGCAGTTTTAGGAGAGAGAAGAGTTTGAGCAGTACCTTAAATCCAGAGGTATTTACAGAGTAAAGCCAGCGTAATTGTTCTTTGTATAAATTATGGTCCCTGCTATACATCCATTCTCTAAAGGCTATCCTCGCTCTAGACTACGGCAAAGGTTGGTATAATAGATCTGATTATATAGCACCTGAGTGATTCTCTCACTGGAGACAGAGGGAATCTCAACTGTACAAAGTCCATTGTAGTTTGTCCCAAATTTCAACTGCTGAAGCTAACTAAAATGTCACTTCCTCCTAGCTGATACAATCATGGCCTAGTATCCTATTTCTGTCAAAGTCATCCATGGCAGGTTAGTAATTTGCCATGGCTTTAATTAGAGATGTGGTTATTAATACAATGTACTTCAATGTCACCTTTCATCTAATGATCCCAAAGTGGGGATGAGTTTGTTTAGTGGATAGAATGGAGAATTTAGACACCTGGATTTTAATTAGTCCTGGTTAAATATTTGCCAGACACTGTCCAGCCGTTGAAGGAGGCACAGCCGATTGCAGGTTAAAACAGAATGCTCGTCTTCTAGTACATTATTCAGAGAGGGGTTTTTTTTTTAGTGTTCACTTCACCTGCTTTTGAGCTGCTTGATGAGTTATTCAAGTTATGTTATCCAAATAAATGTTTTCAGTCAAAAAAAGTTGCCTAAATTTAACCAAGTCCAGTCCTAAACTTGATATAGATGCAGTGCTTGATGTTTGAAATTAAGAAATTAGCCCTTCACACCTCAGTCTCCCCTTTTAAAACTTAAGAGATGCTTATCCAACCAAGTGGAGCTGTAGAAAAAAAAAAAAAGCTTTTTTTCCATATGATTTGAAAATACAAGGATAGATGGCACTACAAAAAGACTTACGTGATCGTATTCATCTATTAAATCACATATTTCTGTGGAGAAATATCGTCATTGTCTATATAAGCAGAGCAAGAAAGAAACAGATGTGGAATAGCTCAACCAAGATCCACTTATTGACTTATCAACTTCTGTGTTAGTCACTTATACTCCACAGTTTCTTTGGGCAATTGGCATATCGAAATAGAGAACGTATTACAGAAATGTGGGGCACAGTAAATGGAAGCGATGCTTATATGCTTATATAGCTTTTATCTTTAAAAAAGAGGCAGTTCTTTCAACATGTCTGAAAGTATATCAGATCAATTCGCTATCTATCATAACGCATGAAGCAAAAAGACACAAGCCCAAGAAAAGCTCAAGCCCTAAAACCTCCAAGTACACACCTACTCTTTAGGCTAGCGTGAATCAGGCTGCATGCTACTGCTCTGTCTGAGAAAAAGCAACTGTGAAAGTACAGACTTACTGAGTGGATTAATAAAAGGATTAGAATTAGAACATAATTAGAACAGTTCTGTAGTTGGGAAGAATATTGGGAAATGTTAAACCATCCTATTCAATGACAGAATCAATGTGATTCTTTAATGCATATGGCATGACTGATGTAAAATCCAGCTATGAAGAATGCATAATTGAATATTTCAAAAATAGTGAGCAGGAGAGTGACCTGAAATGCAGAAGTTAATGATGACAAAGAAGCTTTGGGGTGTTAAAAGAAGGACAGCTGAGGAAATGACATATAACCTACGCTAGTTTCTCAATGTGTCCCTTCTGGCAAAAGAATAGAAATTCAAAGCTACTGAATTAGTATCCCGTGAGACAAGACACGAACTAATGAGATGCTTGTTTGGCAAATGAGCCTTCAAATCCAAGAATCAGCTTAGATTTGAAACCTAAGATGACATATATCCATACTCCAGAAAAAGACTTCAGGGATGAAGGTAACATCTACCAAAGGCATAGCCAATGGATCAAGTACTGAATTTTATGTTGCTGCTGTAGCTTGCTCTTTTCAGCAGAACACTCTAAAAAAAAGGTTTGAATCAGAGAAATGGGAAAGGAAAACTTAATTAAACACCCGAACATTTTTAAATATACTGTAAGATATAGGCAGAGGTGTTTTTTTTTTTTTAAAAAAAAAGCATAAATGATGAAATTTGTAACAGATAAGAATAATCTTGCAAGGCTTTTATGTGTTACTTTGAGCAGGCTCTGTTTTTAAGAAGAGATGCACACTCGTTTTGAGAGAGAAAAGAATCTGATCATAAAATGATAAATATCTTTTTCCTTGAGCTTCTAATTAATTGTTTAATTACTGAATAACATATCAACATTTCTAATAAGAATGCCATTCTTACTAAATATACACAGGTTTTAATATCTTCTTTCTAATGGACATACTTAAGTTTCATGCACTTCAACACAGAAGAGAGATTTGCTCTGTTGCAATACTCGAAAAGTATTGAAGTCGTCTTTAATGTTCTCTGTGAAAAAAAGTAGACTTTTTCCCTCTAAAAACCACATTCCTTTCTCAATTTTCTGGTGTTCTTTGAGTTGGTTTTTTTGTTTGCTTGTTTTTTAAATTTTAGTTTAAACTTACTTGCACTCATGAAAATGAGTGCCTACACCAACGGCTGTAAGAAGAATTAACTGTTACCAAGACTGCAGTAACATTAGAAGCTTTGCTGGGAGACAGATTTTCAGATGCATGAAGTCTACGCTCAAACAATTAATAAGAAGATACCATTTTTCACAAAATAAATTAAGATTCATATTAATATGTTTTGCATTTACTTCTAAAATAGACAGCAACTTTAAAAGTGAAGTTAATTATTATAAAGCTATTGCTCAATTTGGAGGTATTCTTATATGAAGTATTAATCTATTTCCCCCATGCACACATACCATCCAGTTAAATTATATTTTCTGTTACTTCAGAAGTATTTTAGCACAGATTCATTTAATTTGATTCTATTAGCATCAAACTCCAATATATAACCTAAGTGGCCTGTTTTAGAAACTGATTATTTTAAAGGCAATTTATTTTTTAAAAAGGTTCGCTTCTATTTTAGTTCAAATCTTTACATGGAATCTTTCATTTCTTTCTTTCTTTTTTTTCCTTTCTTTCTTTCTGTGGGGTTTTTTTTTCATGTAGGTATAGTTTGGAGGAAATTAATAATTAGTACTTTAATAGCTTATACACAGAATTGTTTTGACAACATTGTCAAGAACTTTGCTGTCCCTCTGAGCAATTTACAGTGCCGGGATTTGGTACTCATACTCCTGGTATATAACACTTGTGAAGGGCACAAAGTGGTTAGCAGTCATCTGCAGATCTATTTACTGACCACCGAGGGGCAGAAATGCATTTCAGCCTGTACTGCCCATTAGGTACGAAATTAAAACAGAGTCCAACTAACTTGAAGTGTTCTTTTTTTCTTCTTCTTTTTTTTCTTTTTTTTTTTTTCCTTCTTAGTATCAGTACATATCTGGATCAGGTGAGATTAATTGCAATGACGTAAAGTCCCACCCAAGACAAAATAGAATGTCCGTGCATTTCTTGATTTATTTTTTTTTAAGCACTGTAAGAAGTATTAGCTCCTAGCCTGGCAAGATGTGAGTGGGACCTGCTCTCCAGGGAGGTGGACCCTGGCCTCACCTTTCCAAAGAGGATGATTTTTTTCATTTGCAACCTGCTAATTTCTAACCAGCCTACTTCCCTTTGCCCAGTGAGGCTTGTGCATGAACTGTGTGATGGCAACAGGGAACAGAAGGGATCAGGGAACTGGAGTTGGCTCAAGAAAACTCTTCTTTTCCTGGAGAAGACGGAAAAGTAGGGTGAAACATTAACCTACCAAGCCTGCCTTCTTCCGTGCCTGCTGCAGCTCCTGGATGAAGTTTTGTAGCTCCTTCCCATCCATGTACCCATTGCCTACAACAGAAAGATTTACGGTTGCGATCACCGCTCCCTCCAAACTCTCTCCGCTCTTCAGCGCTGCCAGGGACGTCTCTGACCCGTGTGCTCCCTCCCGGCGGAGCGGCTCCCTGCACGCCTCGCCCGGCACCGACCCCAGCCCCTGAGGGCTCCGGGACTGCGCCCCGAGGCTGCGGGGCAGCGGGCACGGAGCGGGACCGGGGCCAGGGCTGCCTTCGGGCGGGGAGCGGTGGGGTCCCGGTCCCCCCCTTCAGCCTCCCGCGGGCCTGCTCCCCCTCCCTCCGCCACCCCCCACCCCCCCGCGCCCTCGCCGCCCCGGGGGGGAAGGAGTCACCGTCGGAGTCGTAGTGGTGCCAGATCTCGAAGAACTGGGCGGCCGAGATCTCCACGCCCTGCAGGTGGGTCTCCGCCGTCATGGTGCGGGCACGGGGGGCGCGGCGGGGCGGGGGGGCGCGGCGGGGCGCTGTCCGAGGTGCTGACTCTGTCCGCGGCCGGCGCGGCGACGGCGGCGGCGACTGCGGCGAAGGCTCCGACGGCTCCTCCCGCCGCCGCCCCGCCGAGGGCTATTTATGGGGCCGTCCCGGCCGGGCCACTCCTCCCGGCGCTGCCCTCCCTCTCCGCGGGCCCCGGCGCGGCCTCCCCGCCCTGCGCGGGGGGGGGGGGGGCCGGGGTCTCCCGCCGGCGGCTCCAGGGCTGGGGCCAGCCCGGCGGCACCCTCCCCGGCCCCCGCGGCTGGGCGCTCCCGGGACGGTCACCCCTAAGCGTGGGTCGGAGTGAGGGGTGTGCTGGCCCCAGGTGGAGGCCCTCGAGCAAACGGAGCAGCGCTGGGTGACCCAGGAGTTATTGCGGGTCCCTCGCTGTGGGAAAGCATGCCCATGAGACGTGGGGGACAGAGGGCAAGCACAGTCTCCCAGTTTAGCCACCGGGCTTCCATCTGGGAAAGGGTCCTGGATGTCAGAGCGTGGCTAATAGCACTGCAGGATGTCCCGGTTCAAACAAGCTGTATGGGACACCGTGTGGGGTGCGAGGAATCCATTTTTCACTGCTCCATCCCCAAACCAGACCTTCCGATAGCTCCACACAGACTCAATTTTTGAAGTGTTGCAACCCTTTAAACTGATATTCCCACTAAGATACCATGGGATACTGAGATACCCATATTGAGGTAGCATGGGAACAGGCATGGTAAATTTGAATATATTGCCCTAGGAGGTAATTTCATCCCAACAGGTAAGTATGGAAGACTTTATTAGTAAGCTCTTTTCTTTCCCAGTGCAGAAGTGTGAGGGACACTACCACAGTCACTTCTGACTGGGCAAGAATATTTTTTGATAGACCAGCTTTGGAGATTTGCCCTCCTATAGCAGTGGGTTGGTGGGAGGGGACAGAGCAGCTTACCAAAGATCTTCCTTTTGTCACAGGGTAACATTGTATTGCATTAGTAATGATGAAGTCCCTTTTGGGATGACTTGGTTTCTTCGTTAGGGTTTCCTGGGTACTCTGAAGCACTGAAACTGCCTTCTTCCTTCCAGCAATATCCCTCAGATGCTACATTGAATTAGCATGGTTCGATGGCCAAGACGATCGGCTGACAGGACGTTGCCAAATACAGTAGGTAGTACAGTAAGAATGGTGGATGAGAACAGCCGGGAAATCCGGGAATCTCCATGTCTTAAGTGATTGACATGAGCAACAGTAGGATATTGTCCTACTCATTATTGTGTTAAGTCTCACATGCAGTGCAAGGATATAAAAAAGATGGAATAATGCAGAACAGAAGACAGCAAAATGCCAAGGGGGATGGATAACCCAGTAGGATGAGAGGTGGATGCTTAGTTAAAGGCTGACATGTCCTGAGAGGGATTTCAGTAGATTGGGTGGCTGAAATCTTGTATGCATTATGGAACAAGATGTGGGCATAGCGATTAAGTAATCATGAGACCTTATACTTGATTCCATCCATCTTTCCATTCTCCTGTTTCTCCACCTGTTATGTGCAGCTTTCTCTCATTCTGTTGCTCCTGTTTGGCTGTGAGTTCTTCAAGAAATACATCATATTGGTCTGTGTTTTGCAAGCTGCTGAACAAAGCAGCTAAAATGAAAGACACAAGAATCTGATTATTAATCCCTTCAGTTCAAAATGTTTGTATTAGTGAAAAATGTTCAGAATAGTTTTACAGCCACAAATACCTTATACACTTGCAAAAGGACTGAAGAAATGTTAAATATTTGCTTTCAATCAGGCTTTGTGTTTCTCCATGTGAAAAAGAAATAAAATTCATGGCTGGATCAATTTCCCATCTAGGAACGGGTTTTCGGGCATGGCTTTCTCAGAGTACTAGATTTCTGTGGCAGTCAGAACTTCTGCAGTCTGCCTACATCTTGTCTTGAAAATAAAAATCTGAAACTAATGCATTTCCATAAAGTAGGAATGACAACAAAGAAAAGAGAGGATTCATTTTTTTACCAGGAGCAAGTACATGGCAGGGCCCTGGCCTTGGCGAGTGGAAGCACAGTGACTCGAGCCTGGGATTATCCTTTGTACTTGGAAAAGACAACGGGGTGCCAGTGACGCAAGGACACTGGAAGGAGACAAAGGTGGAACTGGCATTTCCATCATTTTCAGATAGAAGAGATCTGTGCCAGTGAGGCAACTTCTTATATTTGCCAAGCGTATTGAATTACTCCATTCAGTGCAGAATTTCAGCTTCCAGCAGCATGCACGAATGGAAACTGAGCACTGAACCTGTTTCAACAGTCCTCTGACTTGCATCTTACGTTGCTGTGTACCATTTTCCAATGGCACATCAAATCTTGTGCTTTTTACTTTTCCTTGGCCCAGAAGGCTGCAGCTCACTGGGAGAGAAGAATTTAGCACTGTTTGGGGCCAGCCCAATCTTGCTCATCCGACTGCTCAGACTTTTAAATGAACAGGAGCTGTAATGTTTACATTTTCAGAAGTTCTCAGAATAAAATATTTTACATAGATCATATGTGGCCAGGAGGATTTGAAAAAAAATCTCACAGGAATTTTCAAAATATTCTGCTTCTCCCCGACAGGAACATGTATGATTGTGTGCAGGTAGGATACTTGGACGTGCTGCCCTCTCATTATGCTGACATCTACAAAATCAGTACTGGCTACAGAGGATTTATGTATCTTTGTGCATTCTTTGTAAAACAGCATATGGAGGTGAATGGGTTTGTATGTTCTCACTGCTGCACTTGAAGTGATCCTGCACAGGCATAAAAGTAGCAGACATTTCCATGCAAAAATAATCACTTATCTAACTAACTGCACACCATATTTTCATGATTAATGAATTACCAAGCCACCATTCATATTTAATCCCACTGGACTCTGCTTCTTATGCAAAACTAAATCAGAAAGTGGTCATTTCAATTCCAAGAAGCTATTAATTTCCATTGAAAGAGGAAGCACTGGAAAAAATTTAAAAATGCAGATATATACAGGATGTGATCCATAACCCAAGGAAGTCCCAGTGACTCTAGAGGGCTTTATAAAAGGACAAAGTTCTTCATATTTTCACAAATTATATGTATGGCGATATGCATATATACACATTGATTAACAAATTACTTCACTGAGAAGCCTAAGCCTTGTCATTCATTTTAGCTAGAGCTACTTGAAGTTCTCCTTACAAAAAATCAGCCAGATCCATATGTGGCAGAAGTCAGAAGTGCTACACTGAAGCCAGCTGGGAACTTGACCCAGAATCTAAGTGACTATGATATTCTTTGAAAACATTTGTTGTTCATAGCTGTTCTTCAAATGCTTTTCGTTAATAATTTTTTGCATGTGGGTTTTCTGAGACTTCCTAGTTCTGACTACCAGACTTCTGTCTTCACTCTCTGAAGAGTGTCTAGCTGCAATATCCCAAGGGTTTGTCAACATTTGTGGAAATCAAATATGCCAATTAAAATAGCAGTCCAACCTAAAATATCCCCCAAATAAAAGCAAGAAATAACAGGGTAAGTAATTGTCAGTCAGAAAGCACCAATATTTCAGCATCACGTGAAGCATCACAAACTTGATTTGGAAGAGCAGAAACCAAAAGAGATCCAAATGCAAGAACTTTCAAATGAGAATGTCCTACGTGAGCAACACAAACACTCCACAAGGACAACAGAAGTTATTTACTCAATTATTCTCAGTCCACCATCAGAAGACACGTGAAAGACAGGGACAGTTGTGTCACTTCTCTTCTGAAATGCCAAATTCACGTGTGATCCTGAGACGAGGCTGGATTTCACTTATCAATATCTTCTTTCCCATTTGATGCTTAGTGATGATTAGCAGCACAGTCAATCTTGAGAGATGTAGAAGGAAATTCTGATCCTCGACTGTTGTTGCTCGCTACAGCCCTGCCTTCCTGTAGTGAACCATCACAGTAAGAAGCATTTTGAAACAAGTGATTGCCTAGATTTTAATTATAACCTTTTCACGGTTGTCAGATATGGAGAAAGTCTCTTGTACACTCTTCTACACTCCCACATTAAAACACGTATCTAAAAAGCATCAGAACTAGAAGGATGGACGAGGTTTTAACAAAATTTTTAGACTTCAAAATCTCTTAAGCAAATACAAAAAGCAGGCTCGCCCTTCATCTTGAGCCCAACCACATAAGTATTAAATATTTAAAGCCGATAGATACAGCCTTTCATAAGAGAAAAGGGATGTAGGTTATGTTAATTTTGAACAAGGGCAAACACCTCTACCGTACAGAGTCCTGTTAATGTCAGTCTTAGTAGTGACAGTTGCAGACCAGATGATAGGTAAGGGCTGGTGTTTTATAAAGTGATCCTAGGAAACCAAAACCTTGGGAAGACTTCTTCCCCCCCCCCCCCCAGGTAAATCTTTGATCCAGGTACTCAAATAAGATCCCTAAGCTTACTCCTGACACATAAACCAAACAGAACAACTGGAACAGTGTTGGTACCTGGCTTGGGCTGTGGCAGAATTTGCAGAAGTAGCACTGGGCTCTAGAAGGCAGCTTCAAGTTGTGTGCAACTGCCAGCAAGTATGGCAGGCCGTGGGTGGAGGAACGTGTCTTTTCAAAATATTTGGGTAACACTACAGAATAATTTATTGCTTACTTCTTCTTTATCTACATTTCAATCAGTATTTGTATTCTTTAAAAATAAAAAAGAAGATGCAGTATTGAAGTGCACACACTATCTTAAGCTGGCCTTGGCTTATATAGTCATTATGGTAAACCACTATTTGCACAGGAAATATATTATGTAAATAGTGATTTACGTGAGCCTTCACTGTTTTTCAAAGACAGAATTATATAGAAATAAATTTTTCATGCACCAGACAGAATTGTCTAAAATCATTTTAAGGACGTTAAATGTATTTTAATATAAACTGCAAATTGGTGAGCCACTCGTAAATTCAGACTGCAGCATATCCTAAGACATAACCTTCCGACAGGCAAAGCCAGGGCCTAATTCATCCCTTTTTTACCTATTTTATACCCTTACAGTCTCATCTGTTGCTTTCCAAGCACCAGTATACTGATGACAATGCAATACTCAACAACAGATTCCTTGGTATTAGAAGGCCCAAAGTCCATGCTTTGCCATGTCTTCCCACCCTGTAAAGTCCTTGGAGCCATCAGAACATTTCATTCTTCACATTGCGGACCATCTGGATGCCCAACACAGACCTCCCGGGTGGTGCTGGCCTGGCACCTCCCTCCAGCCCAGCAATTCCTGAGGGAAGGGAGCATGACAGCCTGTGGCTCAAGGCATGGGAGAATGGCTTTTTTGTTTGAAGGAATCCCAACAAAATGTTAGTGCTACAGATGCATGAAAGGCTGTAATGGGGTGTCGATGTATCAGTGCCACCAGGAAAAGCACCTGAGGTGGATGAGATCCGTTTGATGTTCCACAATACTATAGACCAACTAGGAAACCAAGAAGAAAAAGTGAAACCATGCAGCATTCTTGTATTTACCTCCATCTTTTCTAAGATAATGCTTACCTATGTTTTTTCTTGTATTTTGCAGGCAAACACCTGCCTAACTATGAGATTTAGAAGAGCCTCAGAGATGACCTAACTCATACCAGAGAAAGCAGCTTGGGGATGACCTAACTCACGTCAGGAAAAGCAGCTCCTCTCACCCACCTGCCACCATCCCATAATACCTTCACGCTGGTGGGGTGTGAGGTGCTGTGAAGTTACCGTTACCACCAAAGCTACCCCTCGCACGAGGAAATCTTCAGCTGTTGCCTTGAGCTCTCTGCCTGGCACGGGCTGGGTGGGGATGGGCTGCACTGGCTGGACCCAGTGCTTTCTCTGAGAGTCTGATCCAATGTTTATGATGATTTTCAGTGAGTTCCAGTGGGATTTCTAGTGGCTTATGTTGCTATATGCAAGACCAGGTTTTTGTCTTTCTGCAGTTTGGGTGATGTGTATTTGCATGCAATTGCAAGCAAATTCAGCACAGTTTTGTAGTCTAGCAAGTAGTTAACTGGAACGTTAGTGCTACTGGTGGTGGTCGGTTACTGAAGCTTTCAGAGACCCATCTTGCGAGACATCTTACTGGGAGACTGCTGGAAGTTTAGGATCCTGATTTAGGAGGTTTGTCTGTATCTTTGGAGGATTTTAGAGCTCCTTTTGAGTATTTACAACATTTTCGCTTTACCCTACCCACTCAGCCTGTGTCTAGCTTACAGAGCAGTATGCACGCTTTGGCTGAGCTTTAGCTCCAAAACGGGAGGAGAGCTGGGTGTGTGTTAGTGGTCCCTGTTCCCAGAGTCCTCACTTCCTGAGCACTGACTTTTTTTTTGGAAAGAAACTTGAGCTGACAGCTGAAAGGAAACTCCAGAGTACGCCCACCGGTACCGCAGTGCGGGTGAGTGGGGGACCAGGGCTGCGGGGTGCACCCTGGGGGACTCCTGCTCTGCAGCCCGGGAACATCCATGGGGCGTTATTCTACTTGGAGGAAAAGCTGAGTGTGTGACCAAAACTTGGGAGTGCAATTTGGAGGTGTGTTAGAAGTGGTGGGATCCAAGTGGAATGGTGTTGTGGGTCAATCCCCTCTGGACAGAATGGGAGCAAAATGCTCACCTCTGTTCTCCATACATCCTCTTAACTGAACTTAATGCTCTCTAAGAAGAGCGTAAATCACGAGAAACACAACCTGTGTCCTAGAGTAGTTATGCAGGATGAAAACATACTGTTAATTTGTAACTAGGAAATGCAGTGTTCTTCAGAAAGGTTGAATTAAAAATTTAAACTGAGGGTTTTTCTTGTTTGAGCTCACAGCACAGTGCTATCCTGTCCAATCTGTGTGCTGGAAGGGTCTACCACAACATAACAGTTGCTTGAAAAAGTATTCATTTTAGTAAAGTTATGGAATATGAAGGTGTTTAATAAGTAGCCTTAACCTTTTGTAAATAATGGAAAAACTTGTGTTATCTCATTCCAAATTCTTTTATTACAGTTATAGGTCAACCCATACAACTTCAAAGCAGTAAAATTACATGGTGAGAGTCTCAAAGTGTAATATGGAAAAAACAATAAATAAAGCAAACAATATTCTAAGGTGAACAGGTTCATCTTTCAACTCTGCTGAACTCAAAACTAGCTCAGCAAAAATGACGTAAGTGCCATTGTAATAAAGATCTCATGCTGCTGCACAGCAATGTGACTTCTTGGTCTGGACAGAAATCTGTGTGATCAATGATCACTGCGACTGGAAGTCTACAGAAGCAGGCATGTAACTCTATTTACTTTTTCTGTGCAAAATACCACCAACTGTAGTTCAGCTGCAAGGTCCATTCTTATATACGGCTCTCCCTGAAAATCAATGGCTGGTAATCTTGCAGATCAAAGGAAGAATAACTCTTCCATATACTATTTATCTCCCAAATGATATGAGCTCTTTTTACATAGACTGCTGCATTCTGCTATTTTATTTTTTTTTTACTTTTCATATTTCCACCAGCTTATCTCCTTTCTTATCCACAGATTAAAAAATATGTGTGATTTTATCAAGAAAATAGAACATTACATTGGGAAGGCAGACTTGCTAACAGTATTTTCCATCCCTCTGATCTATTAAAAAAAAAAAAGTTTAATGTTGTTTAAAAATTTAAATAATTTACTTTGTAGATGAGTTCAAGATCAGAAAAGAGAAATTTAGTAAGGAATCTCTTTATTAATTCTCCAAGGCATATCACTTCTGAAGAGAATTGACAGCTTCTTTTAAGTAGCTCCTGGAAATGATTTCAGCATCAGATAAGCACAGTGGCTTCTTGGAAGCTTGTAAATGATACATTAAAAAGCATTTATTTTGTTTTATTTCAAAATTCGATCCATTCTACCTGCCTGCGCTAGTGTTCAAGACTAGAAGCTTTCCTTCCAACAATTCGTAACATAACCACTTATCAAAATTGTCCAAGGTTTGCAGTACAATTATGATGAGCAAGTTTGCTATAAGACCTGGACCCTTTTCTGAGCAAAGATCAGGGCCTGGCCTTGTGATCCTGGAAAGAAATGACATTTACAACAGCCAGAGAATGGAAAATGTTAGCAAGTTAAAGCAAACAGAAGCTAAACATCAGGCTTTCACAACACAAGAGTGCAGTGTGTCCAACTTGTTATCAGTTTACAACTTTAGCCTCACAGCCCTCTTTCCAGTCTCACAAAGTTCTTTGTTACTTCTCGGTTGAGATTGACCTGGATTACAAGGCTATTCCCACCATGCCTCGTGCGATACCGGTGGTGTGGGAGCCTGCAGAAGTTTAAGGGCTGTGCAGCCCAACCTGCTGCATTATTTCTCAGCACTGAGAGAGAGAGTATTTAGTACCTGCCATGAAAAGATTTTGGAGGGGGTTTCTGCCCTCAGCTAAAGGAGTAGAAGTGGCTACCAACAGCACTGCCAGTTTGACCAGGCGGAAGCAATGTAAATCAGGAAAAGTTCATCTTGTATTTAAATAGCTATAAACTAAGCAAAGCAAAGAAATGAAAAAGTACATGTTGCGGACATACTGACTGATCAAGTTTTGCACTCAACCATACAGGAAAAATGTGTCACGAAAACTTAAAATGACCGCTGTCCTGCCAGGGCACAAACTTTCTTGCCCAGGTGTTTTTCTCTCAGTTTCACCTAATTGCAACACAAGACTGACCTCAGCTCCAGGTTTCTATTCCTCCGTCTGTTTGTGAGAGAAGCACAGGGACACTCCCAGAAAGCCTCTTGTCTTCCACAGTCCCACCAGCAGGATGTTTTGCACAGGTCTTCCTTGTGATCTACTGCTAGCTGCAGTAGGGCTCTTCACTTGGAGCATGGAAATCCCACATATTCAGGTGCCTAGGCTGGCTCCTGAGAGCCAGTTTGTCTGAAGCGAACCTATCCCAGATTTGCTGGGACTGAGAATAATAGCCAGAGGTTCCCCGCGACTTTTCAGCAATGCCTCGCTGGCTGTATTCAGTTGCTCGGTTTCAGAATGACTATTTTGAAATGTCTGTCCCTCTGCTTCTCATCACGTCCCTAGTCTTCCCACAACCCGGAGGAGGGTAAGGAAGAACTTGACTCTGTGCCATGGAAAAGCATGGAAGGCAAAAGTGGCAGATAAAAGCCATCCCCTCAAAATGAGGTCCTCTGCAGCCTGAAACAAAACATGAATACATGGCCAGAATGCGCAGAGGAAAATCTCCCAGAAATTTACAAAGAATTGAATAAATCACCTGAGAAACAGCAAAACATGGTAGCTCAATACCAGCAACACTGCAGTCTGACAGAGCCTGTGTTAGACCTAAAGGAGGCCCTGAGAAGAGATTAACCTTCTCCCTCGACCTGTATGGGAGTGACTTTCTTCAGCCACACATACAAAGACAAACTGCTCCCATTTTGGTGCAGCCAGAACTTCTGTAACTGCTTTTGAAGTCATTCTGCAGGCTGAAGGACAGACGTGCCAGAATGTAAAGATCTGTGCTGGCACCGAGACTAGCCCAGCTCCATCCATGTCCTGCAGTTGCCCTGTGGAGCTTATGCTCGTCTAACCAAAAGCTTGCTCTGTGCATACCACACATACTTTAGAGCAGTCTCATTCTGGTTTTCCATTCAAAATTCCACTATTCTCTTTATTTCAGAAATTTTCTGCATGCCTTTTGGGCTGAGTCTTCCCCTCTTCTCTGAGATATTATCTAAGGTACAGATAAGTGAAGGAATTAAGAGTGTTTTGCATGGCTGCTCTTAAGATTTTGAAACAGAGCCTTTACCTTTGAGAAAAGTTTGCTAACTTCAGCAAGCCTTTCCAGCACCTTTCTAGAGACTTGCAAGAACCTTTTTCACCATATACTTTCCACTGACAAGCAAGTTCATAGAGCAGGATTAATCTTTAATCTTTGAAATTATTGTTTCAAGTAACCTGAAGATGAATTATTAAATATTGCAAGCCACATTTCTTCTCTGGATGCCAGGGTGTGGCTTCTTTTAACTCAGAGTGACAACGAACATACGTATGTCTGGTTTGTTGATGCTCTACGTGTTGGTATAAAAGCCGTAGTACAAAGGGCTTCTCTACTTTCTTACACAGGACTCATATTCTTCCCTTTTGCTACCCATAAATCTTCAAGAGCATCTGTTCCTAAAACTAATGTACAAGGCAGATACAATTCAAGAAAGTGGGAGGAGGCTTTGATTTCACAGGATGGCATAGTGGGCAGGCTGGATTCTTTAGGCAACAAAGTCGGCGGAAGCTTTCTTAATGGTGACTTCTTCAAGGGAAGATCACCGGTAATGACGATTCATGATCTCCTCTCTCCACATATTTAAAAGACAGCAAGGCAGAAGCACACAGCAACAGCATGCTCCTAAAATGTCGGCAGACAGAACGTATCTGGACATGGCCCAGGAAACCCCACCAGAGGTGACCCCCGTGGGGGAGCAGATGGCCAAAGTTCAAGCAGGATTTTTGCACTTATCCCTAGTGCAGAGCATAGGGAAGAGCTGTTTCAGTCTGGGAAAGGTCTGTGGACAGTCTTGAATATTGTATGAAAGTCTTTAAAGTTTAAGAAAAGGCCTTTTCCATTAACTAATTTGGTTGTAACGTACCCAGACCCATAGCTTCTGGGATGTTATCCATCCTTCCCCTGTCAAATAGTCACAAAGTATGTATGTGGAAAAGGAAAAACGTACTTTTGGGAGGAAGAATGATGGGTTCATTTGAGCAAATTGGTCTGCTTGCTGGTTTTACACACACAGGCAGCTCCTAACACCTGGTGTGTGCGGCAGCCTATACACACGGCCATTTGTGTCCTGTGCCAGGGAGGAGCAGGCTGGGCCACTGGCAGCAGGAACTGAAAGGACCAAGTGGCGTTCACTTCTTCCCATCCCAGCGAGGAGGGTTGCTGCCGAGAGCATGTCTTATATCATGAGAAAAACTAAAGAGTGTGGAACTTTTAATTTTTAAAAATTTATTTAAAAAAGAAAAGGGCCCAAACATCATTTATATAACAAGGAAATATTTTAAGACTGCTTCCGAATGAGCTACATTTTCTGCCTGAATTCCAGCAAACTGAGGCTTTTACTCATTTCTTTGGTTTTTGAAACTTCTTAGAGAGGAAATGTTTTGGGCTTCTGAGTCCTGATGTTGTGATACAGAAATCTTTGAAGGTCTCTTGAGGTTGAGTAAATTTATTAATAATGTAAGCTAAATCAATGCCCAATGTGATTTTCTGTGCTTTGAATAAAAGTTGTTAACAAATGCTAGAAAACAAGTAAAAATGTAACATTTTGCAGCTCAGTTTTTCAAACGGGTCTTTCACCTAAGAGTAGGAAAGTCTGGCAAAGAATAATATGCATTGTTCTGTCAGATTGCCTGATACACTGCAATTTAGAGATTTATATCAGGCTCTGAAGTCTATATCTAGGCACCTATGAACAGACTGTATGACTTTCCAAAACTCAAGTGCACACAAATCCTATTAAAGCAGTGGAAGCTGCAGATATTCACTATCACTTCATGAAGGCTTTTTCCTGCAGGCAGAAAAGATTATCATCATCATTAGTTTTAGGACCTTTTTATGGTGTGTACTGTAACTCAAGCTGGGAGAAGGTGAACTTCTTCCTAAACCTTCTAAGTGGAATAAAACAATTTTTTTGATAGGAACCATAGCTAATTTGTGATTTCGGTGAGGGCCACCAAACATGCACATAACTGGGCCCAAAGAGTCTTTAAATTTCAGTGTCTGATGTTTTATTTAACCCCACTGAACTCAACCTGTTAGGATGGAAAGTCCACAAATTCCTTGTCTCTACTATTCAGTGCAGGCTACATAATGATCAAGACACTACATCAAATTAGGGTGAAATCTCCCCAGCACCAAAAGAGAGGATACAAAATGAAGTGAATAGGCTAAGATAAAACTAGTCAGATCAGACATAGTTAACTTGAATTACTGGTAAAGATCTATTTTAAACTTAAGATTAACAAGTTCGTATTGCTGCGGGCATCACACTGTCAGACTGGTTAACACCAGTTGCTGTCCCGGACATGCTCTCCAGATTAACCAGGCATGAAGTAACAGAATCTAAATATAGGTTTCTATTTTTGTTAGCAGGTGTTATCCTTACCAGGTAAAATTTCTCATTCCTTCCTTTGGTAGCATACAAGGTTTTTATACAGTCAACTGCTTTAAAGCAGAGACAAAGCAGTTAGGGAGTGGTCACTTGTAAGTATTTTACATTGGCAAATAAAAGTATCTGGAATTGTGAAAGGGAATTTGGTGCAATCATTTTAGTAGCTCTCCTTGACAATGCTGAATTTGTTCTAATGCCTTTAAGTACGTGGCATTTATAAAAATGTGAGTTAGTTAAATTATTGCTCATACAATGCTGTTGCTGTCAGGGAGTTCTAGTTGAGAGATGAACCTCCGCTTCAATCTCCATTATCAGCTTTTCTGGTTTTGTTTTTTTTTTTTTTCATGTCCCTTTGGACCTGGTTCCTTTACTACGCAAACATTTGTGTATATGTGGAATATTCTGGGTTTGGAAGGAGACCCCATTTATTTTGTAGTTTATGAAAATAAAAAAGCCAACAAAAACCTTAAGTGTGTCAGTTTCTGTGGTTGTTAGAAAAGAAGAAAATTAATTACTCCCTGGTTTGGTTTTTTTAATTTTTTTCTCAGAGTTTTAATTAGGAGAAGGCTAAGGAGAGAGGTCCTTTAACCTTTTAACAGGAAATATCCTTGTTTTTTCAGCTCCTGCAGCTGCAGTGAAAACCTCGTTGCCAGTACCAGGTCGCCATGCCCAAGAAATCTCACACACCTGGAAGGAGTCCCAAACACTGTTGCCCTAACGCTCCCCCAGCCTGGCTCTGTATCATCCACACAAAGCAGCCCTAACTCCACCTTACCTGGCCACCAGATGATCTCCAGCTTGGGGAGGTCCACAGACTGAGCAAAATTAGTTTGACAACTGCCACGGCACCTCTGTGGACCAAGGTGGCTGAGTAAGGTGAGCAAACGCCTCTCAGTAATGAGAGAAATCCTTCAGCAGCTCTAATGCCTGCTAGGACAAATCGGAGAGGCTAGGAAAATGGTGAACCCCCAGGTCAGGGGGGCACAAAAGCCACCTAAGTGCCATTAAAGTGACGAGCAGTGCCAGGAGGTCTCTGATGTAAAGCTATATATTTGTGTTAATGGCTTGAAACATAAATTTGTTTATTGCATGGCAGTCCGCGTTTGCTGTTGGATTAGTGACTAAGCCTCCTGTAAATGGGTTGGCCAGTTTCTTGTTCCCACTTGTGCTAAAAAAGTGTGTATCTGGGAGGGAAGAAGTGCTCTTGCAGAGCAAAGATAATAATCTAATAAAGGAAGGGAATTAAAAAACAGAAATTAGTGGGAATCACTTCTGTGTTAGTTGCTATTATTTGTAATTTCCTGGCATTTACAGATTCAAAACCTGTAGGGTCAATATTCAAGGTTTTGCCACCTGTCGTAAATATATCTCCCAAACTAGTGTGTGTATCCCATTTCTCACAAACCCCATGATTCCTCATTTGTATGCAGACGAAGCTTAGAAAGACTTTGTTTTAAATGCGTCAGTACAAATGCTACCTGTAGAGCAAGAGCCTAACGTGGATGGAAAGAATCCTGTTTTCTCCAGAGGGTTTTGAGTAAAGCCTGAAATGCGTTTGTATGGAGGATGGTGGTGTGCAGATTTGTCCCAGTGTTTCCAAAGGTATCTCTTACAGCCATCCAAGACACTATTTCATACTTAGTACACCTGGATAATATGAAATGTAAGAAAGGATTAATCAGTCTTCTATGATACATGACAAAGTTCATTATTTACATAGTAGATAGAAATAGTTCTGCTATATTTGCTTAACACAGGGTTGAATTAAATCGTTATTTTATAAGTGAGCTTCTTGCTAGTAATCTGCATCTGATGAAGGACACTAGAGCTCTTTCCATGCTGGTTGTACCTGCTCATAACCCCGTTACCAGGGCTTGCAGGTATGCCATAGATGTGACAAATTCTCATTATCCACAGGAATCTCGTCTTTCGTTTCTTCTGCATTACCAAAGAATCTAGAAGTCACTTTGGTCTATGACTCACATTTGAAAATAAGATTATAAAGAGCACAGGTAAATTTTTCAAGGAATAGTTTCCCATTTTCATTGATGATTCAGAGCTAAATAACTGAGGAAGAAAAGCCATGTTTTTATTGATGTCTAGAGTGTACCATAAAGCAACCATCACCTGGGGCACGTGGGTCCTCTGCCCCGAGCCCTCTTCTCCAGAGGCTGTCAGGCCTCCTGCTGAATGCCAGATCTCAGACTCTAGTGCTGCTTGTCCCAGGCTCAGGAAACCTGCTAGTGCAGCCCCAGATGCCACTGTTCTTTATTTCTGCCTCCCTCAAATCCCTCTTTCTTCAGCGAGGGGTACATTGAGCTGGGGAGAGGAGAACAATTCCCAGGAGAAATCCAGTTGCTCTGGACTCCAGTGAACTCCAGTTGTGGTGGACCGTGGTGAAGCATCTATCTTACTTCAGGATTTGTACCTCTCCCAGTGCTCTTCCTCCTTGCATCTCCAAAAGTGGAAAGAGCAGGTTCGCCCCCTCCTTTCTGCCCATGTACTCAGTTGCAGGCGTGGGTGCTCTAGCAGCAGGCGGTGGGGTACCACAGGCTGATGCTCTCCTCCATCCTCCCCTTGCAGCCGTTTGACACTGCATTGTGTAGCTGCATGTTCCTTTGACTGGAAAGAAGGAGCGTTGTCCCAGTGGCTGGGCACTCACCTGAGCGAGAGGAGGGGGCAGGGGAAGAGAGACCTGCTTCCCTGTCCCCACTCCACTGCTGTTCAGGTAGTAACAGGAGGCAGGACCGAAACACAGGTGTCCTCTTGCCCAAAGGAGCATCTAGAGAGTAATGCTTACCTTCTGGCCAATTAACGTTTAATCATGCTATATAAAATGAGCAGCTCCAAGAGAAAAATTGCAAGTGGGCTTTCTTCCCCACCCCCCACTCCCCAAGAATAAGTGATAACTTGAAAGTGAGAGCTTTCCTCCCCTGAAAAGTGTGAGGCACCAGGGATTCAAATCCTCGTGGGCAGAGCAGGAGGGTGTAATCCCAGCTCCCACACCCCACTGAATACTTCACGCAAGCTGATGGGTAAAGACTGGGGTGTGGGAGCATTCCTTTTTCTGGAATCAGGTGCCTGGCTTGCCTTCTGTTACAACGATCCTTGACAAATTTTGCAGGTTTATTTGAAAAACTCAGTTCTGTGGCTGCCCCATTCTTCAGTCTTCTTTATACTGTAAAAAGAGCCAAACATATTCCAGGGAGAAATGCTTTAAAGTGCCCTGCCATCGTACCTTACAGCCAGCATTTAGGGGCTGGTTGTAAAGCCCTTGGGACTGGGGTGGTCCTCACCAGACCGAGCAGTTCGAAAATTTCCACTTGGGTTGTAAGAACTTTGCGTCCCTGCCTTTTGGCCAGCTCCTAATTCTGGAAGCAAAGGTCAGAATACGTGTCAGAATATTTACCGATGCGATGGCTGCATTTTACAAGGTCTGCACTGAGCACCGTTTTTAAGGAAAGTACTAGCCCATTAAAAATTGTATACTTATAGACTGGAAAACTTAGAAATTTACCGTCTCAAAGTATTAGGCTGCCTAAGTGGTAGAATGATAAGCCACATTGTTTACTTTTATGGTCAATAAAGTAAAGCCTGTTCTCAGGTGCAGTGCTCTTAAGTGGCTGCCAATTGCTAACATGAGACTTTAGACTGATTTTATCCTTCTGACGTTCAATGGAACAAATATCCTGTAGTTTGCAGATAAGGATCGCTCCAGGATCGGTTTCAGTTTGACACAGTTGTTTCAAAATTCACCTTGGGTATATTTTTTCCCTTCAACTTTATCTAAAAAACTAATCTGCCCGGCTAATGAATTAAAGGGTTCAAAGGAATCAATGGTCCTTATTTGCATTCATTCAAATGAATACATACCTGTTTTACTGGATAAGGAATTACAGCTCTGGTATTCATAAATACTGATACAGAATGAACATAATTCGGTAAAAAAATTCTAGTTTTCTTGCTATGAATTAACATACACTGAATACAAGTATTTTTATGATTAAAAAGATTTACCATGTGAAAGTGATCTCCAGCCAGGTAAAATGGTGCTATTGAAAGGAAGGATGATTGAATAGCTGAGGTCCTGCTGTTAGACCCAGGAGGTCTGGGCTCAGTGCTCTCTGAACTGACTCCCTGAATGGCTCTGGGAGCTCTTCGGAGCTCTGGTGCTTCAGTTTCCCACTCATGAATTTTCTTTCTTAGTTTGGTGAAAATGAATACCTTAGAAGCTAAGGATGCCAGATCTTTCAGTTGTGCAATATGGTAACAATAGAAGACCAATACAAAAGAAAAAAGGTCAATCTCTTTTAAATGGAATAAAGAAATGTAGTGGGAAAACTGGAAGGGCTGACAAGACTTTTTTGTTAGTCTGTCTTGGTTTTCCATGACGTGCTAAGCTGGGTCTGGCTGTAATATGGAAGGCTAGAGGGAACCTGATTTGAAAGCACATCGGGCTGTTTTCAAAACTGTTTAATCCCTAATAATTCTTGAGACCACTGGAAAATTGCACTATATTCTTCTGGAAATTATTTTATGTATTTAAGGTAATGGAGTTACTTGTCCAACTGCAGGTTGTGGAGTCAAAAGACTCCTGACTATTCTTGTAATATTTGGTCAGAAGAAAAATACTCTGAATTTAGGTCCCACACCTGCTGAAGCACACCTGCTTTTAACTGTAAAGGCATGGGATATCAGCTGGCAGGACTTTATTAGTGTCAGTGAGATGGCTCAGGTGGGAAACAAAACTCTTCAGACCAAGTACCCTTTACGCAGAAGTAACGGATGTGTCAGTGCCGCACAGTTCAGTGCAGTATGGAGAAACCTGAACTGTTTCTGCAGCTCCAGCTGGAACCACAGAAGCCAGGCAGGCTGTGCCAGCCCGTGTGGAGTGCTGCACTGACGTGGTCCTGCTGAGACAAAATGGGTTCCTTCGCAGTAGCTACTAAATGTGAAACCCTTTCGGCAACCTATTTTCATTCCTAAACAGTTATAAAAATGTACTCCTCAGATTATCTGTGGTAGTCTTTTATTGAAAATTACTTGATATAAGCCACATAGTCAGTAGCACTCAGGTGTCTCCTCTCTCAGATGAGAATCCTCAGCCACCAGCCAGAGAAAGTGTTTGTCCCCCTCTTCCATGCAGAAACGAATGGCTTTTACGGCAGGAAGGAGACACCTTTTTTGCAGCCTACAAAGGAGCCTACAGATGCTCAGAGTTCAACCCTGTTAGGACAAAAGCAGGAGCTAAATGCAGATCTCTACATCTCAGATGATAGCTGCAGACACCAACAGGCGAAGCAGATCACCATCAGGGCTTTGAATGAAAGGGCTGCTTCATGATCAGCTCAGGAAAAAAACAAACTCGGAGCAAGATTCAGGAATCTTGTGGCACCAGCTCAGCATTAATCAGCACCCAGTGTAAACCTAGAGGCAGAAGAAGATTGCGCGGTACAACACCAATGCCTGAAAGGCCACCCCTGTTTCCCTGCGGACCTGTATAGGAAAAGATTTTGAGCTGAGTCGCAAATAGGGTGAATCTTAAGGCACCTTTTTCAAGGCTTTTCCACATTGCTGACCTAGGTGGCTTTCCCCTGGAGTACCAGTTTTTGCATATCTCTTTCAGAAATGCTGTGCTATTTCCAGCCTGCGTGAGCCAGGCAGGCTCCCTGCCCGGGGCCGTAGATCAGAGGGCTGGAGGACAGCTGTGAAAGATCCTTTGTGTATCTAACACCCTGTTAGTGTTAATAACAACAGTTCAAAACTGAAGGCATGTCTGTCTATAGAGAAAGAACTGAAACAAATATTTAATTTGATTTAACAGCAAGGCAGGAGGAAATGTTCTACAAAGCTCCAAGAGTTTCCTATCGGCTTTCTCTGTATCATGCCTTTAAATTTCTTCCTTCTTAATTGGTGAAGATTTAAGGACAAGACTCCTCAAGCTCTTTTTATCTCTGTAACTAGTTGTGGTTTTAACAGGAGTCATTTTGGGGGTACTGGAGATGGAAGATGGAACATTGGACTCTGGGGACACATTTCCATAGGGTAATGCTATTGAGCTGCTTGATTTGTGCACATCATTGTGCGTCGGGATGAAAGGCAGGGAGTTGTTTGGAAAGCTACCTACTCACTCAAGTTATTTGATTGAAGTTTGCCATTACCTGCATGTGCACACAAAGTACTCATTTGTGTTTATAACTGCTCTGTGCAGATTTTTGGCAGATGCTGTGCTCTTACCCTGAAATATGGCTCTTTGTTCTCCTTAATGAGCAAGAGCTGTTAATACCATGCTGTGTTTCTGATGTCTTTTTGCTGGTCAGTACTCACTGCCCTCTTTTCTCCAGCAGAAGCAGGAACAGAAGCAGTAATAGCAGACCACTGCACCTCCCACTTGTCTGATGTTACAGACTGGCAAAGTGAGGAGATCTCTGGGAGGATGAGCCATTTTCTGTTAATCAATTATTAACTGGTAAGTCACACCGGTCAATCTTTGCTCAGCAGTTGAGTGAAAGTTGTGAGCAGGTTTTGGAGCAGACCAGGCTTAGCTAAAACAAGTGCAAGGAAAATTGTATTCTGTGCAAACCTATCAAAAAATTAAGCAGGTGGCAAACTGTGGAGAAAATGAGAATGCGCCCACTTATATTTATAGAAGTGCTCTTGTCCTAAGTACTATAAAGCTCTTTAGAAACCTAGAAATACATACAGTGCACAGGGATTCTTTCATTTCCCCTTAGAAAAAATAAGTGAATGAAAAAGGCCTTCTTATGACACTACATGGCAGCATCACAGTGAAGAATACTCTGTCTAGTAGCAGGTTATGTTAGCCAAATATAACTACCTAATACTAGTTTGGCACAGTGTTGTTACTAGTCCGGCTATTTTTACTGTGAGGGATACAGCACCCGTAGCTAGTATATGTAGTCAAAACACTGATGATGTCTTCTTCACCATAATACCCCTTAAAATGGAGGTGTACACAGATGCAGTACAGAAAGAAATCCCTCATTTAAACTCTTTTTTCCCTGCGAAAAAATGCAAAGCTACTCAATTTCTGCTTCTTTCCTTGCAATAAACCCCATCTGCTAATCTGATAAAAAGAAAGATGTCTCCAGTTTATTAGTCAAACTAGCTAGGTGTTCTGACAAAGGTCACCAAAAGATGTGTGTCATTAAAGGAAGTAGGGTCAAAGTTTTGGATTTGCAATGACATTGGATGCTAAGCAAGCATGATCCAGGTTAAGGTTTATCATAGTAAGTGTCCCAGTTGACCTCTTGGAAAAAGTAATTCCCCTAATTTCTCTGGGGAAAAGCTGATGTACGTTCTCTGGCTCTCATTCATGGGTGATACGACATACAACCCTGGCCACTTTTTAACAGCAGGAAGACTTTTTATGGCTCCCCAATGATAGCTTCCTTGGAAGAAGCCCTCTGGGACCTCAGAGCGCCAGTCTTCCTGCAAGTGTGTGCTACAGAGTTTAAATGGGGACCTGATGTAAACAAATACCGAACATTTGTTAGAGGTAATTAAATGTTCTCAGAACACTAGGTTCTCAAAAAATGCAGCTGTGTGAAATTTTTACGGTTGTCTTCAAAAGAGAATTTACTATACAGTCACCAAGGTGTACAGTTAATGAACAGCAAATTAATCAAAACATTCTTCTGATAATGTGCTTGTCTTCAACTTACATAAGCATTACTTCCAGCAAAGAATTTTCTAATGAGTTTCCTGCCACACTAGGACTTATTCAACAGAGAAAACCAAGAGATGCACAGAGAGAACTGTGTGAGGGTGTGATGCTTCTAATTCATCAGAGCTATTCAAATGCAGTCCTCTGAGCAGCTCCAGCATGAAGCCATGTCTTCTATACATAACAAATCTGCTTTATATGGTTCTATCTACTTTAATGCTTTATTTTGGATTAGAAGTGTGTTTTGAAACAAATGTCCATACTCACTTACTGTGCTTTGGTTCCCATCATAGAACAGTTTTTGCAGACATGAACTGGATTCCTTTTGCATGAGACTAAAGTGGAAAATGCTCTCTAGTAGCATAGCGAATGCACTGCGGCCACAAACAGGTCTTCAGCCTGTGGGACTGGACTAGAGCTGTTCTGAAGAAAAAGGCAAAACAAAAGCCTGAGATGGGTGCTGTGTAGATGTTGGGTTCTCTTTCATTTTATAGACCTGCTCCTATTGAGCCACACCATTGCATAATACAGATGTAGGCTGCATCATCAGGGCGGTATCTACTGAAGGGAATGATACTGTGTTGCATCTACCCCTGCTGAACCAAGCTAGCAAAGCTGCTGTTTTTTCTTGTGTGCCACTTTACAGGTTTTCTTCCAACCTAGTGGTGTTCTAGTCCTTTCCTGTGTTTAATCAACAGACTTGCTTAAGGAAATGCAAAGGATAACATCTGGCAATCCCACTGAAGCAAAAAAAGTTGCAAAGGTGTCACTGCAGACTACTTGAAATGCTATGGGGTTCTTACGCAGCAACCTTGTTTGACTTTGGCTACCTTATTAATGCTGGTGACATGCAAATAGGCACAACATTTTCAGTCCTGATCCCACGCTGAGTTCTCCACACTGTAAAGCATGCACCTTATTTCTGCAGGTACGATGGTACGGGTGGATCCTAGCAGTACTACTTTTAGAGAGGAGAAATGGACTTGACATGAGGAAGAGGCCCAAGCTAAGAGACTGGAGATGGATATTAATGGACTAAGAGACTGCATTTATAATAATAAAAGAATAAGGTCATTCGATTACTAGAGTTCTGCAATTATTTTCTGTGTTAGTCCCTAATGTGCGGGTCAAACCTTTTGTCTACTGAAGGTGATAAAAATATTCCATCTGCCATCAGAAGGACACGGCCAGGGCCTGTTAGAAATGAACAGCTCCTCTGACGTGCATATACTGTTGTGGGCATAACTCACTACTGCCTTTGTGGAAATAATATACATCTCTATATTGTGTATATCTCTGTATATCTGTCTATAATTGAAAAGTGAAATCAATATAGATTTCAGTGGTAGTAGTACCATGATAATTTTGTAGAAAAATTCTGAGTGTGTATGTCTTTGCAAGGAAAATTCTTTAGACTTTCTTTAGGATGGACTCCGGCTAATACCACTCTACAGTGCACTTATATGCCTTAGAAAACAGTCCGGGTTTTCAAACTGCAGATGGGGCTGAAACAAGTGTCTCTTTTCAAGTTAATTTCTCTTCCAAGCCATCTCAGTAATGCTACTAATGAATTTCTGTCTCTATGTATATGATATTTCTGAATGTCTATCACCAGGGTATCTAAATGTCATTATAAATTTAATGAACAGCTGCTGCCCATTAAAAGTAAGTGTAACTTCTATTGCTTAAATTAAACTAGTTTAAAGTAAAATGAGCATTTAGGTTAGGCAGGTGTTGCTGCTATTTATATCCAAAAGTCAAATTTCTCCTAGACCAAGGGCTAGTTTCAAAATTGCACTTTTTCTGCCACTGTTATTTTGCCAGAAAAAGCCCCATAAAATGGTATCTAAACTGCAGAGACAGTAAAAGCGGTGCCTACATCGCAGTTCTGGTCATCTCTAAAATGTGGGTATTCATGCCAGAGGATTGAATGATCTTCTTACATGAGGAACTTCTAACATTTGCCTTCTATATCGCCAATTGATGATACTACGCTGAGGTTAATTGGGCCATTCAATCGTGTTCTGCCACTCTGTCTTTCCTTAAAGGATTCAGTAAGATTGCCTGCTAAAATTCTTATTATCTCTGTAACAAATCTTAGTTTTACTACTGCCGGTCTAAGAGCAGAGGAAAAGAATTGGGGCAGCTCCACAGCAGAATCAATTAGTGTCTTCGATGCTTTTTTGAATACTCAATTACCAGAGCTCACAGGGGTGTCCAGAAACAAACTTGGTCAGGGTAAATATAACAGGACAATTGTAAACTCTCTGCCAGGTAATTAATCGCAGCAAAAAGGGCCAGGTTCAGTACATATAGGACTGCTCTTCACAAGTGACTGAGCAAGGTCCAGTCCCAAATCACGGAGCAGTGCCCTGCACAGGCAGATCATTCCCCTGCTAGCTCTCTCTAATTGTAGCAAATCTGTTTATTAAGGCATAGAAAACAGATATAATTGGAGGGGACTAGAGAAGCATATCATACACGCACAAATATTGATAGCATCTGCGAGTCAAGAGGAAATGATGTTGTAAATAAGCCATTTAGCATCCTTCCTCTTCACCGCTGAGTATTTCGCATCACTCCACTTTAGACATTCACCCCACCCTCTCCTCAGCTTAGCTCTGCAAAGAGCAGCTCTGTGAAGGTCTCTTTGCCTGCCTCAAATCCTCAGGGAGTTTTTCCAATCCGTCTGAGAGCTACTGCTCTTCAGCTGCATGAAGATGCTGAGAAAGCAGGACTTGATAGTAGAGTCCACCAAGCAACACTTTCTGTCCCGTCTCCTCTCATCCGAAGGATTTCCTGCAGTGTTTCCTAAAACGCAGCGTTTCCCAGCCTGGGGAACAGCAGTCAAACCCAGGCCTGGCCATTTAGAAACAAATGGAGGGTAGGGGAAGGTGAAGGCTGAGCCCACAAACCCCTTTGGTCTTGTGGTAACTTCCCGAATGTCGCTGGAGGACGTGTGAGCCTGTGCCCATGCCCAGGGAGGTGCCCGATGCCTGGGTCTGGGCTGCCCCAGCTGCCCTGCTCCCTGGCTGGGGCGGTGGGACGGGTCCGGGCTGCCTGGCCCTGCCCTGCCACCCCCATGGGGAGCTCCTGAAGCCCTCAGACCCGAGCAGCCTCTGGCCCTCTGGAAGTTGTGCGAAATGCCCCTCTTTGACCGTGTGTCTGCAAACATTTCTAGGTTGTTTTCAGTGCATAACTTTAATTATCAGAAACCTCAGAAGACTTTTGACACATCTGGCTGAGCAGATCAGCAAAGAAATTTCCTCTGAAATTTTAATGGAGTGTCTGAATTTTCCATCGTCTACCTGCAATGGTCAGAGCCTACATGCATTCTCACTGCACACTTCGTGCAGGACACTTGGCAGAAGTTAGGTGGAAGACCTCTTTTAGGTCTGGACTATCCCAAATGACAGCAGATCCAGCACAGCTGTACTCCACAGTTTCTCCAACAAGCAGATGCCTATTGAATTTGCCATCTTATTGAGATGGGGAAATGTTATTGTCCTCTTCAGCAGTGCCACCATCTCTCGTTTTCTCCCGCTCTGGGTATCGGGCTATTGCTGACCTCATTAATATGCTTATTCCTTACTGCAGATCCTCTTTATGTTTGACCCAATATTTCCCACTTTTATTTTGAGGAGAAATAAATGTACTGAGTTTCTTTATCAGCCTGGCAAATTGTTGCTTTTGAGTAGCTTATACGTGATGCTTCTGTAATTTCTTAGTCTACTGGGAAATTGTCTTTCTATCCTTATGAACTTTAACCTTGGCATTTACAGTAATTGCAAGGGAAAGATGGTGGCTCTGTGAGTCGGTGCCTGACGTCTGACCACGGTACAATAGAGCAGGTGCAGATCTCAGTAGGGCAGTAAAGAGTTCATGTGGCACAGTGCCTGAAACAGAAAAAGGAAGGACTCAGTGGCCAGGAGGTCTTTTCCAGCCCTGTGTTATTTTTTGCGTCATTCTTTGCTGGATTAGGAGGATCATCTCAAAGGACGAGATACAAAAGACAGGTAAGAAGGCTTCAGTACACCGCAGCCTTTACATTAGCTCTTGAGTCAATCACTCTCTCACAGATTTTCTTTTTAATTGCAAGTAATTCAGTAACAGCTGGGTTTGGTTCTTCCTTTACACGTAACTTCAAGTGAATGGGGGAAATGATTCAGTGATCAATGACAGCAGTCAAGCACCAGCAGTGTGTATCACATATTTTAACCCCAAGCCTTATCAGGCAACAGAGGACTAGAAAGAGAAGTTAATTTACTGTATCCAAACATCCTTCTGCTACATGAGAAAAAAAAACCAAAACTTTTACACATCCTGAAGCCATGAAAATACATGACTAGAACAAAAATTTTGAAGCACATTGCTGATTAATGAGACACTTTGATACAAGAAAAAGCCATGCTGAGGAAAGCCCTTGAGGTGCTGTTGTATGACCTGGAATGTGGGAGTTGGAGCTTTTGCCCAAGTGGATTGGAAAAACTGAGGGAGTCAGTCCAGAGTCTCTAACACTCTCATAAAGGCTCTGAGAAATGCAAAAATCCTTTATTCAAATTTCCTCATTTGACGTCTAACACTGCGTCAATGGGTCTTTTCAGGAGGTCTTGTTGTGTGTCACCCATCTGCTCTGGATGAAGAGCTATTCCTTCAGCTGGCTGTGGTCTGAATATGATAAGCTCTATTCCAGATGCCAGGTACAGCAGGAGTAACTTTTAAAATCATTATATATACAATGCATACATGTACAATACACTACAGTTCATTAGTCACACTGCAAACAGTTTTCCTTCAATGGAAGTAGTCATGCAGATATACATCCTCTCCAGCCACTGAGCTCATTGTCAGCATGACCTTGGCAACATTAATGCCACATCAAAGTGGAAGATCTTGGTGCCAACTGCAAAACTACTGGATATGCAACAACAAAAAAGAGATTTAGTGAAAATGATAAGCAGCTCTGTTCACTCCCTCCCCAGCAGATGTACTTTCATGCTCCCAGCTATCACCTGGTTTATTATTGGGCTAAAGAGGGGCAAAATGCTGTACAGAGTCGCCTCTTCCATGAGGAACAGTTTGAAGGACTACTTAATGGAGACAACTAACATGATGGACAGAACAACTTCTTTTTTTTTTTTTTTACCTTCCTCATAGCAACAGGACATTTTCTTAATTACAAGGAACTGATTGTGAGCAAAATGCTAGTCAAAGCATGGCTTCACCAAGGGCAAGTCCTACCTGACCAACCTAGTGGCCTTCTATGATGGAATGACTACATCAATGGACAAGGGAAGAGCTACAGATGTCATCTACCTGGACTTCTGTAAGGCCTTTGACATGGTCCCCCATGACATCCTTGTCTCTAAATTGGAGAGATATAGATTTGATGGGTGAACTATTCAGTGGATGTGTAATTGTTTGGATGGCTGAATCCAGAGGGTAGTGGTCAATGGCTCAATGTCCAGATGGAGATCAGTGACAAGTGGTGTCCCTCAGGGCTCTGTACTGGGACCAGTACTGTTTAGTATCTTCATCAGTGACACAGACAGTGGGATCAAATGCAGTCTCAGCAAGTTTGTAGATGACACCAACCTGACTGGTGAGGCTGACATGCCTGAGGGTGGGATGCCATCCAGAGGGACGTGGACAAGCTTGAGAAGTGGGCCCATGTGAACCTCAAGGCCAAGTGCAAGGTCCTGCACCTGGGGTGGGGCAAGCCCCAGTATCAATACAGGCTGAGGGATGAAGGGATTGAGAGCAGCCTTGAGGAGAAGGACTTGGGGGTACTAGTGGATGAAAAGCTGGACATGAGCTGGCAATGTGCACTCACAGCCCAGAAAGCCAACTGTATCCTGGGCTGCATCAAAAGAAGTGTGACCAGCAGGTCAAGGGAGGTGATTTTGTCCCTCTACTCAGCTGGAGTACTGCATCCAGCTATGGGGTCCTCAGCACAGGAAAGACATGGACTTGTTGGAGGGGATCCAGAGGAGGGCCATGAAAAAGATCAGAGGGCTGGACATGCTGAGAGAGTTGGGGTTGTTCAGCCTGGAGAAGAGAAGGCTCCAGGGACACCTTATTTCAGCCTTTCAGTACTTAAAGGGGGCCTGTAAGAAAGATGGGGACAAACTTATTAGTAGGGCCTGTTGCAATAGGAAAAGAGGTAATGGTTTTAAACTAAACAAGGATAGATATAGGCTAGATATTAGGAAGAATTTTTTTACAATGAGGGTGGTGAAACACTGGCACAGGTTGCCCAGAGAGGTGGAAGATGCCCCATCCCTGGAAATATTCAAGGTCAGCCTGGACGGGGCTCTGAGCAACCTGAGCTGGTTGAAGATGTCCCTGCTCATTGCAGGGGGGTTGGACTAGATAACTTTTAAAGCTCCCCTCCAACCCAAACCATTCTATGATTCTATGATTCAAAGACTTCTGGGCAGCCTACCGAATCCTGTTTAGTGCCAACCTTGAGGTGGTACAAACAATTGTTAGGCAGTTCAGAGCATTAAATATATTTTGCTGCCTCGGAATGTAATTGATTTTGTTTAGCTCCAGAAAGGTTTGAAAAATATGATGATTTTTTTTTCACATTGCAGCAGCTGCACTGGTGTGAAACGTTAATCAATTCTGCATGATTTTTAATTAATGGTCTCCAGTCTCTAGAAGTGTACAATGGGAGTGGTTTTCTTTTGTACTCTACTACTGTAGTTGTCTTCCTTCAAGAAAACACAGACTAAGTCAGGAACATTGTTCAGTATGAGAATTGAGTTCCTGAATTTTAAAAGTAAAATGACCACTATAGTTATCTCAGCAAATCTGCAAAACCCTCAGTCAGGGAAGCAGCATTCAGAAATTCATGTCTCAAGTTCAATCCATTGCTCATTGCACTTCAGAAAAGTTAAAAATCATAGAGAATTTAACAAGTACAAGATCCCCTCACATCCCCCAAAAAAGTAGAATTGGGACAGTAAAGATGACATCATTGAGCAGAATGAAAACTGTTAAAACAGCAGCAATCTCCTTAAAAAAAGCAATACAGTAAAATTATGAGTGCATGTAAATTGCCTCTTGCTGAGTACACAAGGCACTGGAAAATCCTCTGTAAGGGATATTATGCTTTATCTTGGACATGTGTATTGCTGCAATTAGGTAGTTTGCTCTTTAACTTGGAAGCATGAAGTGTCTGGACAGTAGTATTAGAGCTAGTTGTATTCTCAATTCCCTGCTGCACAGTCAGCAGGAATAATTTTACTGTTCTCCTTTATGAGCCTTTGGAGCCATAAACACCTCCCCAGCTTTTCGAGCAGAACTCTGTAACTGGATAAGCAGTGAGTCCATTAGCAGTCTGGTTGCAGAGAAGGACCTGGAGCAAGTGTACTCCTCTGGAAAACTGTATGTCTGCCTTGTACGAGCTGGTGCAGCCCTCTAACAAGGACTGACAGCAATTTTCTGCTTCAGCTCCACCATGTGAGAAATTTAAGAGAGGCAAGAGAGGGATGGAGATCAGACAAGCAGAATCAAACTACATTTTTCTTCCCCTTGATACATATAGATATGTACATAATAAACCTTTTGTCCCTCAAGAAGTGGTTCACACCCAGTTCTTGTTAGAAATACTTAAAACTGGCACAAGATGATGCTTGGATTTTGATTTCTGCGAGATGTTCATTTCCATGTGGATGGAGACTGACATTACAAACTCCTCAGCTCCTCACCTGGAGCCCAGAGCTGTAACCAAACCTCACAGGTGGCTCTTTCCACATCAGGGCTGATGGGAACTGGTGGGTCTGCCTACACAGGACCTGACCCTGATGTTAATCTTCAGGGGTTAAGTGCAAGATGCTGGTTGTCTCCACCATTTTTTTAAATGAGTGTCAAATTCACTTGAAAATATGAACAGTGTCTTGGAGGATCAAATGTCTTGCATCTTCAGCTCTGCAGAATTTTCTGCTGCCTGACTGTGGGATGGTGCGATGAACTGTCATCTATGTGACAGGTTAATAGAAACAGATTTTTACAGGCGTGAGACCCCCACAAGTGTGTGGTGGGAGGGAGCAGTGCGTGGTTCTTTTATCAAACTTCTGGCAAGGCAGTGAGCTCGTGATCTTAAATATGCACCTTTTCATAGTCATTGTGTAAACCTGACATGGCCCATTTCTATGGGAACATTAGCAGGGAAACACACACCTTCACAGTGTGAATGTGCAGCTGGCTTCCTTGCAAGTACCACCTTTCCTTCTTCATTAAGGCATTCATGAACACCTCATGGGACCATGGAGAAGAATTGCTCAGCAACAGGCATGAAGGGACAAGACAATTATTCCTCGTGTTCTGATGGACAAATATGGTTGAACAGTTTTAAAATCTAGCTGTTAAAATCCAGATTGCCTCTCCACACAGACAGTCTCTTGGAGAGAGATAGGAAAGCAGGAAGAATTTCACCATGAAAGGAAGAATTTCACCACAAAAGAGGGATTCCCAGTTCTACAACTGGAGAAGAGACGCACTCTGGCCACACATCCTCTCCACAGACCTCTAAGGAATGGTTCCTCCACCAGTTAGTGGTTAACAGAGCTCCCTGGGGTGTCTGCACTGTCAATGGTGTCAGGAAATGTCACTGGACAGTAAAATTTTATTATCTACTATGCTAGACTGTTAAAACAGTCCCCAGCACAGCACAGACTAGCTGGCACTCTTCCATACAATTCCCAAGCAATTTGGGGGTTAGTGCAAGCTAGGGACTACTGCCAATATACAATTCATCCTTGAGGCTAAAGAAGTTTAGCGTCACAACCACAGAACGTTTGGTGATGGAGAAAATGCGTAACACAAGTGCAAATGTAGCTGGCTGGAGAGAGAGGCAGCCCTCAGTGTCTACGGGTGGTAAAGCTTTAAATAACATGTGCTCTGCTCCTGGTGTAATAAACTGTGCTCCTATTGCTGAAGAAATAGTGGTTTGGTTTTAGGAAGAGTGGTTGAAGTGCTGAGTTTATCACTGGGAACATTTATTTAGACAACTTTATGGATGTTAAACTCAGCTAGCCAGAGGGTACATACTTGCAGGTGAGACACAGGGACTGTGATCCTGAATGTAAGGGGAAGGTGGAAGAATTCCTTATGGGTGGGAAAAGGCAAAAGCGAGAACAGAGAGCATGAGTAGGAGGCCAGAAAGGTGATGAAGGTGCAGGGGCATCTGGCTTTGCTGAAGCAGCAAGCATGCCATGACTTGTTTGTTTTATATTACGTCACTTTCCACCAGGTCTGCCTGATTAGCCCATCTGTCGGGTCATCTGTGTGACCTACAGAGACCGAAGAGTGCATGGGAGGCTACCCTCCCCGTCAGGAGTTTTCCACACTGTTTTTAGCACAGGCAGACCTTGATCCCGGGCAGCACACCGAGTGCAAGGTATTAAGGAACATAGCCAGACCCTTGCTTTGACTCTTCTTCCCCTCTCGTGGGAAGATCAGTTCCCTGTGTCCTTTTTGTTAACAAACCCTGCTAAAGAAGCAGCCATGCATTTCCTGGAATAGGGATAGCAAGACAGAAGCAAAATCTCTGTAGCATGAAATTCTTCCGGAAAAGGGGGTGAACATCAATTTCAGCACGATGCAAACTCCAGAACCAACTCACTGGAAGCATTGCCTGGATGAGGATTCATAAAGCTGTTATATCATAATACATACTTAAGGAAATAGTGTAGCATCTCATCTAAGTCTCTTGCACTGAAGTTTGCTGAGTATTGAAGCTCTTTCTGAAGGTTTAGAAAGTTAGCGTGGTATTGTTAAGGGGTCCTCCTCCCAAATGTTCAGAATACAGACACTGACATATGTAAACCAAGGTGTAGCAAGGGCAGGTGGGACCAAAGGAAGAAAGGGAGGGGTTGGAGGTGACTGGAAATTACACTTGCACTGGGAGTTATGTTTAGGAACTTATGTACAATCACAGAGTTTAAATGATACATGACTTTCTAAATTCTTCTTATGAAGAAATAAATCATAAGGTGATTGAGACCACTTTGGAGTAATAGAATAAGGGCTGATTTCAACACGAGACACGTCAAGAAGCACAGAGCATGAATTTATGCATCTGACCAGCGTAACTAGATCTCTACTCCTCACCTACTCATTATTCTCTTTTCAGCAGGGGTCTTCATGCTAAAAGGGATGGCTGGTTTAAATGCAGTACCAATGAGAAAAAATACAAGCTTAAACTCTTTTTTTTGGCTCCAGCTTTGTTCTCAAGCTGAAGCACGTGCAATGAGGATGGGATGCAAGGTGAGGCAATATGCTGGAGAATGCAATGTCTTATTAAGGGATTTGTGAGTGAAATACTACAACCTTCCACAATCTGCACACATTCACCCAGTGTAATATAATTGTTACATCCTGAAAGTAAATCAGCACAATGAGATAGGGAAGCTGAATACCAAGTTATTTATGCCGCCTTCTTGATGTAAGATTTTGGGAGTCCACCAGCTGTTCGAAAAGATAACTCCCTGATTGCTTTTAACCTTCACAGCTAAGGCTGACTTCCATCTCACCTTCTAACACAAAGTTTCATGCTGCACTGCTAAGAAAGTTTTCAAGTTTTATGTACAGGAAACTGATGTGTTTGCATTTTGTCTCCCCATCCTGATGTCTCTTTTCAGGGGAAAAACCAGCTGCAGTATTTACAGAGCTGTTACAGACACTGCAAACATAGTGTAATATCCAAAGTTTAGGTTAGCACCATCACCAGAATCATGAGATGTGGGAAGGGTAGGGGAGAGGCATTGCATACTCAAGGTAGTGCAATAGAAGAAGCCATTCTGGCCAGTGCTCAGAGTTATATTGTTTCTCTTCCTGGTAAATTAGTGGCCATTCTTCTTCTTTTTTTTTTTTTTTTTTTGGGGGTGGTGGGGTGGTGGTTTGTTATTGTTGTTGTTTTGTTTGGGGTTTTTTTGTTGTTTTTACAGGAAAATCTTTGATTCTGATCACTGAGTGCTATGTGCAATGTTGGTTTGTTGGTGTTTATTTTTCTAAAGAAGGAATGCAAAGGAGGGAAATATTTCAAGCTCCTGTTCTTTACTAACATAATGCGTCTTCTTCAGGGAGCTCTGTGGGTCTTACTTTCTAACCTGCTTACTTACCAAACAGGATTGAAGTAATTTGCCTAGAGTACGGTGAATGCTTTTGGGTCAGGCTTAAAGCAAAGGACTTCCTCTGTCTTTCAAGTTTAGATCATTTTAAGATTCCCAGCCTGAAATCCTGAGATTACAAGTAGACTTTTCCCAGTCTGTATGGGGATAATTTTCTGTCTCACAAAACTGCTGCACAGCTGAACTGGTAAGATTTAGGGAAAGCTGAAGATTGTAGAAGGCAAGGACTGTGCTCTTGGACCTGGAGAGCAGAGCCTGCTTGCTTTAAGTCCTAGCCTAGCAGGAGGACACCTTGGAAATCAAATTGGCTCATGCTCTTGTTGACCCTGATATTATTACAATATGCACCTCATGAAACCTCTTCTATGAATGAGAACAGGTATCATACAGTATAATAAATCCAATATTTTCCTGGAAGATAAGGAAAGAGGAGATAATCATTATTGCCTCTATTCTTGTATTTCTCTCCTCATATAGGAAGAATAGTTCTTCAAAGTCTTTTCAGTTTTAATCAGTAAGTGTTATTGAAAATATAAAAAATTAAAGAAAATTCTGTTGGTTTTTTATAAAATTATATCCTATGTCCATCCTGTATTTCTTTGTACATGTGACCTCGGCTTTTACCTTGATCTTCAAACCTTTCTCCCTCTTTTGCACTTTTGTAAGGCTCCAAACCATCCTGCTGGTGTAAAATGGGCTTGGTTTTCATGTAGTCTAAGCCTTGTAATTAGGACTCTGAATGCTTTCCTTTTAGAGTGAGTGAATCAAATCTGACCCAGATTGGCCACAATCAGGCGTTTCTATCTTCTAGAAGTTGTCCAGAGAGCAGTGTTAAATACTCCCCATTTCTTTCCTGACAGAGTCTCAGCACAGAAATGTCTGATGTTATAATTAGTTCTTTTGTTGGCAGTTTCAATAGAAAGACCCAAGCCAGAAAAAACTAGAGATTGGACTAACTTAGCAGCAGTGATCCACTTATCGGTGGGATCCATGGTTAGCCCAGGGCTTTCCAGAAGAAGTAAATTAGGGGCTTTGCTCAGATGTACTGAAGACTTAGGTGTCCATGTGGGATCTTGAATTCAAGGGCAGAGCACCTGATATTCAACACTGCCAGACCTGGTTTCTTTATGCAATTAAGAGAAATGGGAGCTGGATTCAGGCTGCCCTCTACAGCTATATAATATAAGTGTTTAGCACGAACTGGAGAGCTTACCATGGCCATGCAGCAGGAGGTCTCCTTATGCAGTCATGGGGCTCCCTAGGCAGTTAGGACAGACAGTGATCAGGAAGGTCTAAATAAAGTGACCATGTTGTTCCTGGCAGTCCAGGCTGTCACTGAGCCAGATGTCATGTAGTCTGCATCACCCTGAAAAGAGGTCTGCCTCTTACGAGTGACTGAGGGTGCAGGTACTCGCTCTGATTCAGGTCCTGATGCACCCTTGCTGCTGCTGTGCTTGGCATCAGGGGCCTCTTGTCAGAGAAAAAACGAATGCTTTGCGTCTCCCTCAGTGGAGAGGGTGTTTACTGAAGGTCACCTTTGTCCTTCAGTGTAGGCTTAGCTTAAGTTAATAACTTTGGGCATTTGTCCATCTCCACAAAGTTTCTCAACTGTGTGCTCTGAATAACCCTACCAGGCCAGGAAACTACATCTAAATGATACAACACTGAACGTTGGGCAACCCTAAATCATTGCATAAAGACAAAGAAAATGAAAAAGTATCACTTTTCCTAGGAAGTTAATACTACAATTCACTGTTTATCTGATGTTCACAGAGTCCAAGTCTCTTCCTCAATGTCTTTGCAATCTCAATATTAGTGACACTAGCAGAAGTCAGCAATGAAAGCATTTCCCTTAAAGCAGCCTAAAATCCATCTCTCCCACTTCAAACACAAACAGTTACTGCCCACGTTTGTGTATGATTGCAGAGTATGACAGAGCAGGGAGGTGCGGGTGACATTCTTTGCCTGGTGTCGCTCACTGGAGAGCATGAATTTATCTTTTTATGCTTCCTGATTTATCAAGATAAAGCTGACATCAGCTGTTGAAAACAGCTCAAAAATGCAGTTCTTTTACAAAAAGTGAGTCATTCATGGCTAAGAGGAATACGATTATCTTTTCAAATTCTTTCTCCAAACAATAAACAAGCACAGTAAGAGGACTGATTTTTCTGTTCTGTGTTTTTGTCCTTTGTTCTTTGCTTTATTTCAACCTGCACAGCTCAGGGCTGATCAGGGAGTACATCAAGCATTCGCAATTCTTACACACGTCTGTGCCATTTGTGGAAATTCAGTGTGTCGTCAGCTTTGGTCCTGTTAAAGAGCTTAATAGGATGCGCAGAAAATCTCTTTTCTTTGCATAAGCCCCAGCTGAAGCTTTTCACTCGCCACTTGAGATGAGTCTTTAACAACTGTACTTCATGCCGTGGATGCTTGTCTTCACTCCGTAAGTTTGGGTTTGTGTTCTGTGTTTACCACAGACATGCTATAAACAACCACATCTCAATACTATGGTGAAGTCTGGTCCCCCAGGTCCAGTTAAAACTTCAGTAAGAAAGAGCATGGGTCTGCTTACATCCCAATCTGGTTACAATCCCTTTGCAAGATTATAAAAAGTTCTCTGCACATTTTTGGGGGGCTCTTATTAGTCGGTCTTTTCAGTGGTGTTCACAGTGGTCCCAGCACAACAGGATAAAACATGCAGTGGAAGGGCCAAACACAAGGCAGAGCAGATTTAAAAGATCTCTTTTCAGATGTATGCGGACCTAAGACCTTGGCATTTTACAGCATACTCCAGCAGCTACGTTAAATAAGATTATATCTGCTCTGGTGAAGCCATTTTCCCACCCAATTCAGTAGGAGTTTTTCTAGCTTCTCTAGACTATGCTTAGAAATTTGATTTCATTTTTATAAATATCAATGATTTCAGATGAAATATTTATGCCTACAGCAATGTATCTAACTTCATTAATGACACACAAAAAACCCCTTTTTGCTTCCATGGAAAAATAGTAGAATAACTTAAATGAAATATTTGGGGGGTGGTTTATATTTTCTGACACATTGAAATAAAGTTAAAAATTCCTTAATTTTGAGACTGCTGAATTTGCAGTTGGCTTCAGAATGATTTGCTGAATCTGTGTATGTTGGGAGGGTTCATTTACAAACAGGCTTTAAATGCCTCTTTTAAGTTTAGCTTTTTTTTATGTAACTGAATTTATTTTTTTAATTCTTTAGGAATTTAAGTCACCTTCAAAAACTCTATTTTTAAGTAAATAAATTGTTCAAATAAAAAGTTCAGCTAGCTCTGTGTCAGCCGATCTAATGCATTCACCACAGTGAGTTTTTGAGTCACATCCAGTATTTTTTAATGAGTGATAGACCAAGCCCTAAGGTTTGAATGCAAATCCACACCTTATGTCTTTAAAGGTTCTTATCTGGATGAGAGGTGGTGTTACTACCATCAAACTCCACTGTGAAATGAAGCTATTACTGAACACAGAAATCAATTGAGCATCTCAAGGGATTTTCAATGTTACATCAGTATGAACGGAATTAAGCCAAAATTGGCTTTGCTGGGATCTGCCAATTCTAAATAAAACTTGTAGCAGGAAAATCCCTATTGCATACTGCATCAATTGATAAGTCAATAAACTGAATTTGCAAGAGACTTAATGTATAAAAAGATCAATGCCTCCTTAGGTTTTTAGCAGCTTCTCTTGGCAAGACACTTAGTACTTAAATGGCTTTAACCTTCACTGTAGCCCTTACATTTTCTCTGATAGGATGTATATGGGATGAAGATACTTAAAATAAAGTAGGAACTCGTGATTTGCTCTTCTGATTGTCTTGTATGATGGGTAAGCAGGGAAGGAGAAGGACCAAATTTGACTACAAAGATAGATAAAATATCTTTGGGTAAAATTGCTAGCTAGAAAACTGACAGGGCTTTATTTGGCTTGCTCATTTAAGAGGGATCCAAGCTCAAGAGAACGATGAACAATTAATCTTCACTCTCCAAGCTGACAGACTCTGACTTTTATGAAGTCTGTGAAGAGAGGCAGGTGGGACACCCAGGTTAGACCAGTGTGTTGTGGCAACTGGAACTTTGCATGGATGGTGCAGGACGTCCAGGGAGGACAGCCACAAACAGCAGGGATCTTGGATCACTAAGCATCAGTCTTAGATGACTTCTAATTGCTTAACTCCACCTCTGTATCTTGTATTTACTAAACATACCATATGCAGCTACTTTAGGCACCACCCTCAACTTTGCTACTCATCTGTAGAAGACATACAGTTTATACTATTATAGACTCCTCTTCAAATACCACCTAGGATAAAGATGCCAAAACCGAGGTCTGATCACCACCAGATTCTGGGTTGCTCCACTTTGTATTTGGACAAGAAATCTGCAGACAATACCAAAATTTGAGTCACATTGCAGATCTATATAGCCCAGCATCTTTCTCTGATGATAACCAATGCTGGGAAAACTATACAGAAGGGACAGATGTGTGTCATATATCCTCCAAGATCTCTCCAGCTTTCTGAATTTTGAGACTCAAGTATTTCCTGAACCAAGGTGTTCACCCACTTCCAGTGGGCTCCTCTTTTATTACCCTTGAACCGATATTGTGTGGAAATAGACTCTAAAGTCTGGAGACTGCATCTGTCTCTTCACTAGGCATCAGGAGCAGCCTGCAGGTCATTCACATCATAGGCAATTCATTTAAAAGCTCCTACCCATACAACTCCCACAGAAACCAACGGCTATGCCCAAGGTACCTGGAGCAGTGACCTGCCTCCCTCACACCTCCTGCACATGGAGCTGCCTTGAAGACAGCCTGCCTGAGAGCACGGCACACGTTTGGGGATATGGGACCTGTTGGGATGCTTGAGTTCTTTGGCATGCTCTGGTTGCACGGGAAGCCAGGTTTGCAAACTTTCAGCTTTGGTTTTCCATGTTTTCTTGGGGCAGCCATTAACACACAGATCTAGAAATATTACTGAAAACTAGGTTCCCAAGTGTCTCATCCTAAATCTACCCTCTGCAAAGGACAGAAGATAATTTTGCCTTTTCTACCTGTAGTACTATGGACAGATTTAATACTATTGCTAAGGCATGTGGCTATTACAGTGACAGGAGAAGACAGGATGGAAATCTTAGATCCAAAACCAAATTAAAAAAGATACCAGTTTGAATCCCAGCAGCATCACAGATACATTTGTGGCACTAATTTATTTACCTCCTGAAGGAGGCAAACAGTTTTACTATCTCATTTAGAACTAATTTGAGAATTTCTGCACAACTCTTCTTTGTATGATGCAGAGAAACCTCAAAAAAAAGGAAATCTGTCTTGCATTTTTGTTAAAAAAAGAGGAAATTTCTCTTGCATTTTCGTTTTCTTACAGGTTGATCTGAACATGTGGTTCATCAATGCTAGCGCTCCTGGAGTTAAAATGTTGACAGTTAATATTGCATTTTCCTGTTACCAAATAATATTTTATAAAGATGAACACAATTTCCTTGAGTCTGTCCCCCCATTGTCTGGTTCCTTGCCTCTGCATCATAAAATATTACAGTTTGGTCATTATGGCTGTCTCTTACTAGTCTATTTTTGCGCAGGTTATTTGGGGACATCCCCAAGTCTTTGCTTTCTGTTACCTGATTTAGCCCCAACTTCCCCAGTGAAAATTCTAAGGATCAGGGAAGGATTTTTTTTACACTTAGCAGCTTGTGACATAACAATTTTCATCAAGCCTAATTCAGAAGGAAATGTAAAATAAGCCAGTTACCATCTTCCGTCTCTAACGGTCTCCCATTTCACAGGAAGAGAGGGGTCTAACATGCATAGAACTGGATTAAGAGACTTTGAAAGAATATCCAGAGTAGTAGCGATTCCTAGCAGACAGATTATCTCACTGTAGGACAGTCAAAACTACACAGCTTTGTAAGCAATTTACAGATCACACTGCTTTGGGAGGCTCTGAAGTCCTTTATGACTGAGACTTTTAAGTATTCAACACCGAATATATTCAGTCAGTTTTGTAGGAGCACGCTCAGAGTTGTCAAACTGTAAAGGCCTCTCAGAGCTATGGAAACAAACTCGATTGTGGGAAACAATAATTAAATATTGGCTCAAACAAACATTTAATGTGAAATAACAAAACACTGGCTGTTAATATTTAATGCAAGGACATGTAGTTTTGGCTAGTGTCAGCAAAACCATGAGAAGGCACTGAACTACCAAGGAGAAATTTCATTTAGCTAAATTTAGAACCTCCTTGAAATGACAGAAACTCCCATTAACTTCAATAGAGCCAAGATTTCATACAGAGCTCCTAAATTTAGTACAGGACTTGAAACATTCATAATTAGCAAAATGGGAGTTCTGAAATGGTGGGAATGGCTTTATTTATTTGCCCGCTAACTCTTATTCCACTGCAATTTGAACAATCTTTCATTAGAGGAATGGTTCATCTGTTTCCCAAGTTATTTTCTTAAATCTTGAGAAGATTTTTGAGGCAAGATTCCCAAAGTCTCGAATTGCTGATGGGATTTAGCATGCTTCTTGAATCAATAAATGGTAAGCTTCCTTCAAAAATCTGTTTTGATTTTCAAACAGCTGACGATAGCCTGTTCCCTGCACCAAAGTAGAGAAAAAGACATACATCTTTTGTCAGTGTGAGAAAAATGTAGATCTACATTTTCATTCATTCATGTCTGGCTTCCACCCAAACACCAGAAGGAATTTCTTGTTTCCTCCATCAATTGTAAACCGGAACAAGCTTGTATCTCCTTCCTCTTGAAAAGACAGCTGTCGGGCAAACGATTTCACAAAAAAAAATGCTTGTGCATACTCTGCAGTCAGCTTAATCTGTACATCCACAAACTGTGAATTGTGCAGAACTGGATCTCTATCAGTTGACCTCTTGCAGGCAGAACTGTTAGCTTCAATTAAGAAAGCACAAACACAAACACTGAACCCGCTGACTGGCCTGTATGCAATTTCACCTTCTTTGGGGCTTTTTGTGGGGGGAATGAATTCAATATGTAGGCCATGAATGGGTCAGTGAATCTCTGCATTTTCAGAGTGAAGCCAAGTCATATCAAAGGCTGACTAGGTAACTGTGGTAACTTTGATAAGCTTTTTCCAGAGCTTATTTCATTAAGAAAATTTTGTTAGGAAATTTCATGACTCTAATAGCAAGTACCTAAAATTCCTTCCCACCTACTCTAAAACTTATGCAGCCATGTAAACCTCAACAGACTGCTTAAATGAAGGGAAAACTTGCTTACTTTGCAGATAGTGGTCTTTAATAGTAGATATGTGGTCTTCACATATTGCTATCAGCATAGCATAAGGAGTGATTTCTATAAAGTGTGGGCATACTTGCTGCTCTTACCACTCGCTGGATGTGAGCTGAGCCATAGATGGCTGAACACGTATGAAACGCTCAAGATAACTTGCATCTCATATTCACACAATAATTAATAATTAATATTTGTCACCCATGAACAAAATCACTGGCTTGAACTAATAGAATGCCCAGAGAGCTGTGTTTCCAGCAGCACCCAGTAACACAAAGCTTGAGGAATATGTGCAAGAAACAGGCATGATTGGCTGATGTTTCTCTTTGTATATCTTCCTGGCTATTGCTCCTTAGTTTATTCTCCTTTGCTATCATAATTTTTCCATTTCCAGAAAAAAAGCTGTTTAGAGATCTCTGGAGTAGAAAGTTGCATATGGACTACAGTATATTAATTCTCCAGCAATCTGTTGAGTTTCTGAGTGCACTGATATTTTGGCCTCTCCAACACTCTGTGGCAGTTCCACCGTTCAGCTAAGTCCCACTTGAAAAAGAACTTCTTTGTATCTTCAGCATGCTGCTTGATAGAACTACCATTTTCTGAAAACCTGAAGCACTTGAAAAAAGTACATCTGATACTAATTCTCTGTAACAAAGGCGGCATCTTTCCAGGGAGCTACTGTTTGTCTACTGGCATACAATTTGAAGAACATGTATTGTACCAGATTCATCCTCTTTCTAATATAATGCCTGGCTTCCTCTAGGATACATGTAATTGTAGGATATCTTGTGCTAGCAAAATAGAGATTCATACAGAACTGTCTCATAAATAACTCACAGTTCACTCCATCTCTGGTCACTATGCCTGCCTACTTTGTCAGGGTGTTCAGAAGCTTCTGAATGATTGTTTCCTTTGCAATGGTAAGCTGAGAAGAGGAGCCTCTAGCAAGGTCTGCCACATGCTGACTGGGAAAATGAGGCTTTCAGAAGTTCCCTTTGTCCTTCACTCACTACCCACCTACCTCACTTCCCAGAGCACAGCAAGCGTTTCTTTTTTTTTTTTTTTTTTGGTAAAGTGATAAAGCAGGTTTTTGTCATCCTATCCTTCTCCATATGCTTCTTTTAGCAGAAGAATAATCCAGCAGCAGCAAGAAAGCCCTGTTTGCGTGACTGAGCTCCTTTCAGCAACCTGGCTGAACCTTTTCCCTTCTTCTCCAAAGCTATTTATCCAAGTCCTTAAGAAAATTTAAGCAGAAGTTGGATAAGTTTGTTCTTTGTTTGTCTTCAGGGAGAGTAAAAAACCTTCAGTCTTTAGCAATCTTAAAGCTTGCTAATGAGTGGTTTAGTTTTCAAATTATTTTTTCTGTGCATTAAATACAAAAGTGCATACTTTTGTTGCTGTTCCTCTTTTTCTAAAGAAACAAAGTTCCTTTAGTCACCTTAGGATAGTTGCTCAAAAACAAATGCACAGTGTCACTAGTCGCTTTTAGCCATCTTGGGATTGCGTTCGACCGCACATCCCACATGTGGGTGTTGAATACTTCTGAAGGCAGGCGAGAAGTGCCATTACAATACACTGCTGTTCAAGGCCAGAGTCATAGTAAGACAGCAAGCACCTCAGGCAGAGTCTCAGTTTAATTTCCCAGCTAGGATGGGTGTGTGGCCCTGCACAGGCTGGGCCTTATGCAGGATGGTTCAGCAGTGCCTTCCATTTCAGGTGACTAGAAGGAGCCAGATTTGATGGTGGCACCTCTGCTCTATCTGTCCTTAGAAGCCTCCAACACTCCAAGGATGCTTGGAGAGGGGCCAAGCTGGACACGATTTTAGGCCCAGCTTTTCCTTTTCTCCAAACTTTGAGCAGATGCCAAAGGAGCTGTGCCTTGCCCTTGTGGTTCATGGCTTCCTGCCGTGACAGGTCCAAGCACTCAGCTGGCTTCTGAACCAACAGCCACGCAGGGAAAGGGCAGAGCGTGTTTACGGTGCAGACTGTCATTTCCTGGCTGCGCAGCTCACTCTGCCTGTGGCCACACTAAGGAGTCCAGGAACTGTATAATCCTGATATGCAACTGGTTTGTTTGCTGAAAAAGTAGAGGAAGCAGTTACCCGTGGATCACTTTTTATGAGTGGAAGACATTACCACTTCGCCTGTAAAAGGAAAGGGAACAGGTTTCTTAGTCAGGGTCTTTGCAAGTCTTGTATAACTTTTGCTACAAGTGGGGTTTCCCTGAGACACTGTGGTATTCACTGTGGTATGGTGAGCCGGAGGAATTTGATTGTCTGGCTTTTAAGAAGCATCTGTCCACCTGACCCAAGAGCCAAGGACAATACCTCCCATAGTTCAGGGTTACCAGCAAGCCTCAGAAGTGCCCTCTTGGGAAGTAACACGCATGTTGGCAAAATCCCCCACCAAGCTGAAAGGGCCCCGTTATTAATTTGGAATGGTCTCTAGCACATCCTGACCTATGAATCATCCACAGGTGTTATCTTCAGAAGTGCTGTTCCTGCAGACCAACCTTCTGTTGGGCAGTTGCAGGATGGACAGGCCACAGGCTTGTTCTTTTTCCCTAATTTTTTTTTTTAATCGGATTCCCAAAAGATGGGTGATACAGTTCTGAAAGGAGCGGATAGAAGCACTTCTTAGCTACCAGACCAGCAGCAAACTTGATTTAGCCCATACCAGGGACGTACAGGTCTGAATTCCAAAAGCTGGTCTGCTTTGACTCAAAACTGGCAACACATTTCGAACCTTGCACTTCTATCTTATGAAGAATCTGATACCTCTGCAAGTGCTGGTGCTCCTATTCTTGCAGATAGGGGGTAGAGGCATCACATGTCACAGCATCTTGTTGCCTCTCCACCGTTACTATATCCTTTGTCACCACGTCAGTGTCCTGCTGCAGAACAGGGTATTTCATTGGGGGATGGAACTGGAATTCCCACCCCTATGAATGCAGAGCTCTGGGAATGAGCCTGGTGGACTAGGATACTCTTAAAATGAGTCATGTTTCCCCACATAAGGAATTACGTATCCCAAGGGATTATACTGCAGTAGTGGGTGCCTCAGATATGCTTGTAAGGGTTAAAGATCCAATTGCGCCAGCAAGGAGAGGTGCACGCAGTCTCTAAAGCCAGCCCTGCTTTCTACCTTTAAGGCAAGAAAGGCACAAAGTTACCCACTGCAGACCTGTGAACTTGGGTTACCAGGAGATCCCTCAGTCTTTTGGTACATTTTAGAGCAACTGGAAATCTTTCAGGACAAAGCATGTGATGAGGATAACTATTTAGAAACACAGATGTGTACCCTACCTTCCTAAGACTCCAGCTGGCAAACTCAGCAGCTGCTGTTTTTCTCTCTGTTTCTTATGTTCTTGTGAATTCAGCCTGTGATTTCGGCTTGTTTCTGGGTGCCCCCAGAGGACTAGCTCCACAGCTAGCCTGAGCTACAGAGACCCTTCCAACACATGCACTCCTTCTTAAACCAGGGACAAACAACCTCCTTGATTTACAGACTAATTCCTCCTTCCATTGCCAAGCAGTGCCTTCAGTACCATGGAATATTTCACATGCTTCCACTTGGGAAAAAAACACACCTCTCCAGCTGTCTTTTTTTCTGGAACATTTCTGGCAAAATGTCCTCTGAAGTCCTCAATACTCCCCAGGCCTGAAGAAAACACATAAATGCAGTAGCCTTGTTCCTTTCCCTAGGAGTGGAAAATGTTCTGCTGCTGCCCATATATCACCCAGGAGCTCATTGCACTGTGAGGTATGCTTAAACCTTGCCAAGGATGGAGAGTAGATGAACAGATTAACTACTTCGTTTGGTCCTTGCTGAGACTTTCAGGAGGATAACTCTCCTCTCAAATACAATTTTTCATGCACAGTTTCTTTTTCTTGCTATTATGCCTGAAAGTTTATAATGGAAAAGTTTTGAAGGTATTTGGACAGCTATGCTCTTCATGCGGAGCTGACAGCAGAATTCAGTTTTACCAAGCCTGAGCAATGGAGATAAACTTGTTTCCCCAGCCATTAGTAGGAACTGTGTTTTGAATAAAACCTTAATTGGCTAAGGATTTCTTGGATATGTGGGTTGTTTGTTTTTTTCTGAGGATCCGAGGATCAGTTTCCAGTCTTTTTATACCTAGACAGTTTCTCATAAATTCCACTTTCTCCACATAACTTGTAACTTTCCAATTTTGAGGTTCTGCTGCTGACCTATAATTATTCTTTGGCTGAGGTTACACTTGAAGGTCACTGGGAAAGAGTTCCTCATGTGCATTGCAAATGCATACCTATTAGGTAGTGTTAACCAGTAATCATTACATTAGCTCTTTTCTAGTTCTGACAGCTGCATCTCACAGATACACAGGATGGCTGAGGTAGGCAGGACCTCTGGAGGTCATTTGGTCCAACCTCCCTGCTCAAGCAGGGCCAGCTAGAGCCAGTTGCCCAGGACCATGTCCAGATGGCTTTTGAATATGTCCAAGGATGGAGACACCACAACCTGCCTGGGCAACCTGTGCCAGTGCTCGGTCACCCTCACAGTAAAAGAAGTGTTTCCTGATGTTCAGACAGATCCTCCTGTGTTTCACTTTGTGCCCATTGCCTCTTGACTTCTTAGTTGTTCTGACTGCAATTCAAACTGTCAAGCTCCTTACGTGATGCCCCAGAGTGTTTTTGTCCTTCCTAAGAAACTTCCTGTAATCTTCCATAGCTCTCCTTAAACACTTCTCCTTGTGGTCGAACCTTCTCCAAAGTAATTCTGAAGATGAAGGGTTTGTGGATTCACAACTTCCATCACATTTAAGGGCTAATATGTTACTCTCACCTTTCAATCAGGAGACTGGACTTTATTCTTCTAACACATATTTACACCCAAAATGGAGCTCAAAGCATATGTTAGAACATGAGATTTCTCGACTAGTAGTCACTTTAAAAGTTGGAGTGGAAACAGCTGTGACTGTTCCTATTTAAGAAAAGCCTTAGCTCTGCTTGCCTTTGCATTTGATGCTCCGAGCAATAGATGTGCTTTTGTGCCTTGCTGTGCCCTGTTGAACCCCCTGCAGCTACTGTGCACTCCTCTGGGTTTGAAGATGCTATGAGAAACAGCAAGATCGGAAGACACCTAACACAGGGTCTATCTATAGGAACAGATTTCCCCATTCATTTTCAATATTCAGACCTGAACCACGAGTTTGTATACTTTTTTTGTAAGGCACCTGTCTATGCAAATTCCAAATCAGAGCAAGTAGTCATTTGGGGGATGTAACAGGTTAATTTATTCCTGTGCATGTTTTATTTTGTTCCCATTTAAAACCTAACATTATTCTTTTGCATTAAAACCATTATCAGATTTCTGTAGTTAATGAGCCAGAGAGACTAGAACACAGCAAATTTTCTTCCACTGAGTTGGAAAAATGTAGTCATTAAAAGAAAAGACATCACTTGTTATTCCATGGGTCTAAAAGGTTATTTATTTATTTATTTATTTATTTATTTATTTGTTGAGAAAAGTGAGGAGAATGGCAATGGCAGATAATTAGACCTAGAATGACATATTTTTGAAGGAACTGTACAAAGTTTAGAGGTATGTGTTATATGAAACATTAGCTGATGTACATATCTCTCCTCTTAATATTTCCTCCAGCTCCTAAATGGGGTGAATGCTGAGTAAAGCATCAAGCCCTATCAGCAAGGTACAGGCTGCGATGCCAGACGTGGTTTGGTGTCTGTTACATCTCTTTGCAATGCCACAGCTCTGCCACGGGCTGCCTGGCATTGCTTAACATCACTGGGCATTGAGGGAGAAACTTCTCTGGGCAGCTCCATGGAGAAGTTGTTACTGCAGGAACGGAGCGTACAGCTTCCTCTGCAGCTGCTCAGGGCTAAGCTCAGTGGTATGCGTGTAGTTAACATGCATCTTTGGGCACGTATGCAGGTGTAGATGCATCGTAAATGAACCCATTTACTCACAGCAAAGAATATTTAATATGTTAACAAACAAATAGTATATCCTGATGACTAAACAGTCATTAGCTATGTAACAGATTAAAGAAACTAACCTTTTCAACTCTACATCCAGTGATTATTCTCAAGGTAAAGCTATCCTTGTCAGTTATTGCACTAGTTACTGGAACTCAAGGTATCTGAAAATGCTGCAGAAATTTCTGGAAGGATGTAGAGTGTGCCAACACTGCTGCCTGCAGTGTAGTGCTGAGATACTTGAGCTTTTCCTCATAAAAAACCCTCGCTGCAGTTAAAAGACTGGGTTAAAAGCAGGTGTCTTGGCAGCGTGCCATTCCTTGCCATTTGGAGATGGGAACGATGGGTGAACCTGTGCACTGGGGACGACCCATCACCCCCACCAGTCTTTCAGCCCCACAGGTCCTGCAGGCAAGCGTGGGCATCTGCTGTGCAGGAGGTCATCTTCACCATGGAAGTGACTCCAGTTGTCCATACTCAAAAATAAGCCTGAATGAGGGAGTATCTCCCTCACTTATTTAGGTATGGAGAAATAAGTAGTTAAACTACTTAAATGCCACTTGATTTGTATCTTTTTTAGATTTCCAAAGATTTAGTTTCTACATGATAAAATGTAACCAAAACTCATCAAGATTTGTTTTAAAAAGGTAAGGTTCACTGTGAAATGTTGCTATTAAACTCCTAAGCACCAAAACTTTAACAAGCACCAAAAAATGACATTTTATATGAAAATGGCATGAACTTCTCTGAGTCATTCTGTCTACTTGTCAGCACCAGACTATAAAAACACTGACCAAAATGAAAAATTACTAAAAAAATTTCAATTGTAATTGAAGAGCCATTTTAATTGAACAGATGTTGACTAGATCTAATACACTCTTTCCAGAGTAAGATCCTGAAATGAAGAAAGACCCATTAATTTAGAGAGATGAGTTCTATTTTGCTCAACTAAGCACATCCCAGAGAGCAGAAGGATAAAAAGATTTAAAGCCTCACCTCCACCAAGGCTAACATCCAAAACATTTTTGTTTAAAAGTTTATTAAGCAAAATGAAGCTAATTTCTGCACGTCTCTACTTAGAAAGTAATACTGCTGAGCTCATTATGCCTTCTCTCACATCAAAGATATGAAGAAATCAGCTCTGTTTGGGTCTTTTTCTGCTGCAGGGAATCTTAGCTTGGCAACTGGGATTCAGTAGTGTTTTATTCATTTTAATACCTTACTCTTTAAAATTTAAAGGCATTTTAGTGAATCTGCTGTTCCCAGAACATTGTGGGAAACAGACAACAGACATATTTCTACAAAATATCTCTACAAAAGCTCTCTATTCAAATGGCTTTTAGCATCAGTGGGCTTAATTTTCTTGAACTCACTCATAGTTCAAATAACCTCCAAAAAATAGGACCTCTCTCTCCGATTTACAGAAACAGCATCTGAACATGTATTTGCATTTGCAAGAATAAAAAGAATTTATTTACTCATGGATTTTCTGTCAGGCATAAACTCCACCTTTCTGAGACCAGATTTCGTCTAATCATATGAATGCATGAACTAAATGGTTCCTTAAAGCATTTAAAAACCAAACGCCCATACTAAACTTTAAAGGTGTCTCAGACCAGATCCAAGATAGTAGTTTTCATTCAGTACTCCTAACACTAATATTAATGAAAGTCATACAATACAAGATTCTTGGTGTGCAGAGTATGTATGCATAAGCTAAAATGTTTCACTTCTTTCTCTTTACAGAGATACAAGGGTTCTGCAAGCCACTTAAAATAAACTTAAATTGTCATCAAATAACTAGATATCATCTACTGTGTCAGTAATGAATGACCACAGATGATTATAAGGATAAAGTATTTTTACTACAGTGGCTTACATTTAGTAAATCAAAAATAAGATGTCAACATGTAAAAAAAGGGAGATTTTAAGAGACAATGAGAAAATGCAATTAAATCATACATGCATGCATTCTTGCTTTTGTGTATGCAAACAAACAGATCTGCTCCCTGTTCTTTTTCATTATCTGCTACATTAACCCCAGAAAACCTCCCTATCATGAATCGGTTGGTCATGGCTGTCCAGGTAGGAGCAGAAGTTGGTCATATTCTTCACCAATTTCATGATCCCACTTTAACAGCCAGACCAACCTTCAAGAAGAGTAATCAGACCAAACATGACCAACTAAACCTCAGACCAAAAAATAAAATACAACTTCTTTTAATGGTAGTAAGGCAATTGTTACATAATTAACAGTCCAAGATATCAAGATGATGAATTTTTCATACCAAGTTCCAGAGATAAGGGGCACCTGTGAATCTCAGTGGAGTTTGTGACTCTCTTACAGATCCAATCTAGAGGCAGCTTGGCCTACGCCATTAGCTGGTCAACTTGGATGATGATTCTTGTTTTCTTCAATATGATAATACATCCATTCTGTGGACTAGCCATCAATGTATATTTTTAGGTAAGCTGTCCTTCCTGTAGACTATCCATCAGGGTATATTTTTCAGCCTACAGACTGACATTCATTCTAGACAAGGTGCTTTAATGATGTGTTTCCAAACGTGGTTCAAGATAGCCTTATTATATTCTTGATCGCTCATAAATTCTTACTTTAGGGTTCCCAATTAAAATTAATATCATTTAAATTATATAACAATAGTAAAAAGTATATTTCTGGATGTGTGTGTGCGTATAGGTAATTTTATATCTATGTATAACACCTTTCTAACTACATGCTCTTAATGTATTAACATCTATCTCATTCTGAAAATGTTAATGGTAGTTATCAAACTTCTTTACTTACATTTCCTTGATTCTCTTGTGGCTACAACACACCACAGCCTCTGCCTAAACTTCCAGCTGGATTTGGTGGACCAGAAAAAGGAATGGACTAAAATGGCTGACTGCTAATAAGGTCATGCTTTTTTAACTTCAGTGCCAGTATCGGTGCCTAAGAGAGAGGGTAAGGAAAGCCATCATGCTCTAATCCATGAAAAAAAGGGGTTGCTTTGCATGTATCTTGGAAACAGAATTTTGATATAAGCAGAGTTAGGAAAAGGGAGACAATGAGTTTGGACATTTGAGGGGTGCTTTGTAAACAATTGCCACTGCTCAGATGGAAACGCGCTGTCTTGCCATGTGGTTGTCTTGAGACAAAGTTAGATTTTTGTGATCTGATATGGCAGTTGTACCACTTTGTTTATTAATTGCCATTGTTAATTGTCATATAAACTACCATTGGGGCATTGTTTATTAACTTGTAAATTTACAAATGGACAAGTCTAGCCTACATTCACAATTGGTGGATGTCTTGTCTATTTACTTAGGAGGTTTGAATGTCAAAGAAAAATTTGAACAGACCGAGAGCATTTTCTATCCACTTTTTTTGTGTTATGGTGTACTTCTGTGAGTGGGTACAGAAAGGTGCCAGAGCACGGTTGATTCAGCACCTTCATTAAATTTATTTATGCTTAGGCATGGGTAATTGCTTCCACTTTGGAGAGAAATGGGGGATCGAGTCTCTGGCAATGGATTTCAGTTTCAAGCCTGAGGAATATGAAGAATTTTGGAAGGAGAGACATATTGAGTACAGGTATTCTTTCATTTATTATTCTCAGGCCAGTGGGGAAATAAAACATTTTAATTGTGTCTGAAAATTTGTTTGCAAACTGCTGACCCAGAACGATAGCCCTGGAAATAATTTGTTATAGGCTTCTTGGTGAACTACTACGTGAGCTGACATGCATCAGAACTGCCCAGACATCTGCTGCTGCTGGAAGGAGAATGCAGCTAGTTGCTGATATCCTCCGAAAACTAAAAACTGATACAAAGCTGTTGCAATATTCAGTACTGGAATCTATGAGAAACATAATTTCATGATATGGCAAGAAGTAAACAGCACAGAGCATGCCTCTGAGTAAGGTTGCAGGAATTGGTTCTTTGGGGATCAACAAGCTTTGTTATCCAGAACAATTATGTCAAGCTGTGGACTCATGTAAGAGAAATCCCCAGGAGCAGGGTAGTGAAGGCAGCTTTACAGCTGCTGTGTGCTGATGGAGCAGGGAAAAACATCCTGGCCCAGGAATCATAATTCTAGGTAGCCAAAATTCTTGTGTGACTCTTTTGCAAGACTTTGTAAACACAGACTGAAAATAAATAAGTGTGCGTCTATGCTCTGACAAGAACCGTATAAGGAGGAACTGGGGAAATGTAAAATCATTATATTTTTCAGAAGATGAAATATATATTTGTTTTCTTCACATGAAAACATGGTAATATTCTGTAACAGTAGGAAAGGCAGATGCTTGGTCTTTCTTGTTTGATGGGCAGAAGTATAATGCTTTTTCATGTGCTCTACACCAAAGTCTCCATGTATGCAGAAGAACACAGAAAACCTGTATGGGTCAAAGAGTCATCTTGTTTATGTGACACGTCTAAAAAGCTCTCTGCCCCAGCCACAGGTGAGAACATGTGCAGATACTTTGACAACTGTAGCTCAAGGTAGAGCAAGGTCTTCTTAAGAGCTCCTGGGGAGTATGGCAATGTCCTATCAGTCCTGAGGGGCCCGTGGTCTGCTCCTAATCAAATGCCTTTTGTTGGTTGATGATGGAAGGACACGGTCATGGCAATCTCGCTTCCCCACAGCCTTTCCTAAAGCTAGCTCTGGTGTGCGTTGTGCAGGAGCAGGGCCTGTAGAGGGTCTGGCAAAGGGGGACACCCTGGGAGGAGCTGCAGCAGAGCATTGCAGGGCTTCTTCTGCATGCCCATCCTGGACCATCTGCCCAAGGGCAAGCTGTGCCTGGGTAACCTGAGCAATAATAAACCAAGTGCTAAGTGTTACCAGAATGGACTTGGGTTTTTTTTGGCTTGAGCTGAGACACTGTATGAACGGCAAACTTAAATCTTGGTTTCTCTTTTGCTACTCTCTCTCCCACCATCAGTGCTCACCTTGTGTGCCATGCACCAGCTAACAGGGAGGATGGACTTGGCTCAGAAACCAACATGACTAAAACCCTATGGCTAAAAGTTCCGTGATGGAGCTGGGTGGAGTAAGGCATTGACTAGTGAGACATTGCAGATGGAGCAGGTACATGTGATCTCAACATGACATGAAAGGCAGCTTCTCTGAGCAGTGGGCTCCTCACATGTGCTCATTTCAGTGTACTTGCTTGCCTAAGAGGAGTCTTAGCCCTGAGATTAAAAAAAATAAATTCAAGTCCCCACAGGACTCTAAGCTCCATCAGAAAGCTTACGAGTGTTGCACATCTCCCTGCAATTTGTACCTTTCAAACTTCCCTCTCTGCTGAAGTCTCAGCAGCAGCAAAGCTACTACGAAGACGGCTCCTACATCTCCTGCTAAGCTGAAATGCTGTGAAATACATCTTCAATTTCAGTTTTAGAAGGAAATACCTGAACAGAAAAAAAAAATTTATTAAGAACATAGAAATGAAATGGTCTTCCTCATGTCATCTGAGCATTAATCTGCCTCAGAATTGCTAGCATGTGTGTGCTATATTACGGTATATGTAGTCTAGTGAAGGAGCCTGGCTCAGAGAGCACCGTAGGATCGTGAGTTGCTTTTAACTACAAATCTCATGAAAAACTGGTGTGGCTTAAAGAGGATGCAGGTTGATATTCAGTGAAGTCAAAATTAAGTACTTCAAATTTCTGTATTAATTCATACAGAAATGTGACATTTTCTTTTGCCCTGTTCAGTACAAAATCAAGTATTTACACCATAAATTGTCATTTTTAACAGCTCCAATGAGTATTAACACTCTAAACTATGTGATTTCACTGGAAAATAAATCAATCTGTTTGCAGATTTTACTGTGACAAAATACACATTACAGCTTCAGGCAGCTTGATTACTTAGCTCCAACTATAACTCTGTCACCGGAAGCATCTTCTCCATCTATAGCACAACGGGAGAGAGCCCGCAGCAGTTGTGCGAGGGCACGGGGGGAAGCCCCCGCAGAGCGGCGAGTACCAGACCTGGCCGTCGTTCTGTACAGCGGTTCTGGACAGAAATCTCAGACCCAGTAGCAGGATCTAGCAGTCTGATTAGCTGTAAGATGGATTTTATAGACTGATGAACAGAGTGGTATAACCTGGCTGTTTGCAGGAGCCGGTAAATGGGTCTGATGATGCAAGGGCTCTTGCAGGCCCCTGTGCCTGTATTCCTGTTTAACCCATGCATCCTGGAGTCATTCTCAATGCAGGGTTCCTATTCTGAGAAGCCTTCAGGCCACCTCTCTAGGGCCATAGCTCAAGGAGTGCTCTCGAGGGCCGTAACTCCCCAAGTTTCCATGTAATTATATTGGTTCATACAAGTTACTTTTTCCTAATTCTACTGCTTTACATGGGGTATCTCCCTCCTCTCTGCAAAGTTATCCCATTTTGATTTTTGTCCTAAAACAGCATAAGCCTTTTTTCTAAACAGATAATTTGCTCATTTTCCCCTGAGTTGGGATACAATTTCTTTACCTTCATCTACATCAGGTCCCAGGACAGTTAGTGGTAAAACACTCCACTGCACCTACCATAGCTGGTTCCCGTGCAAGACACGTGGGTGTTACAGAATTAGACAAAAGAAAGTAAACCGGGGCAGTTTAGCTGATAATGCTGTTTCCTTGTAAGGTTATAGAATGTAGCAATGCGTCCTAATGAGACGAATCTCTCTGTTATCAAGGGAAAGCTATTTTTAACTGATTCTTTTAATTGACTTGCAGTAACTCCTTACACGGAGCAGTGAATGTTGAATCATCTCAAAATGTTCTTCTTCTCTGACTTCCTAAAAAAAAAAAATCTATTAAGAATATCTATCATTTTTGTATGCTAAAATCAAAACTAAAAATGTGGATTTTGGCTTTAGTTCCAACATCAGTCACTGTAGCATAGTATGAAATTAAAAGGAAGTGAGGAAGGGTCAGTCCATTTTAATTTTCTGTCCCTCTTGTTCTCTCTGTAAAGCTCTGTGTGTGGATGTGATGTAGAAGAGACAAAGGTGACTCAGGGTCCCAAAAGGGTTCAAGTGAAAAGTGGATTATTTTCTAATTTCTGTCACCTCCGCTATCCTGATTTTGCGGTATGAGGGGCTATTCTTTTATCACTCCTTTTTAAGAAGTTTGTGAATATCTGAGAATCTCTGTAAGCTGAAGTCTACCTGATCCTCACATGGGGATGCAAAGGAAGAGGATGGAAAGGAAGAGGATGCAATGGGAGAGGATACTTTCTCTCCGTTTCTGAGGAGCTCTTGCAAAGGCCAAGCTTTGACCAACGAAACTGTGGTCAAAGAAAGATACTCACCACTCCTGCTCTGTCCCCTAATGCCCTACAGGGGATGCTTTCCAAGATGTTAGTGCCACCTGAGGGGAGACAGGCTCTCTTTAATCACATATGCCAGGCTACAAAACAAGGTAGTAAGGCATGGGCTGTTTGCCCTTTGTATGTTTGGGTATATTCTTCTTGTATAGTGAGAGTTTCAGACGTTGAAATGTTTCCAAGCATTTCCAAGAAGCAGAATGCCTCATGGTGCTCCCTCTGGAACACATTGTTCTGCATTACTCTCTCTGTGATCTAAGCCTTGAAGTTATATTTTAGCCCTATACAATCAAGAAAGGGGGGGGGGGTTGCATAAATTTAATCTTGCATTCAACTGATTTGAAGGTAGAGAGAAAGCTGTTTGCTTCACTATGCACAGAGGATTTACCTTGCAATCAGCAATTACTGCTACAAAGAGTTAGGAGCATAAATTCAATCCCCTAGATAACAAGTACATATTAGCTGCATGGTTATGAATTAGGTGTGTTATATATATAGAAAGCCTGTCCCCTGGACAGTCACCAAATGTAAGATCAATTCGTTCTCTATGAAATGCTCAGATTAAAAAAAAAAAAAAAAAAAAAAGTGAAAGGAGGATATCTCTGTCCATTTACAGTCCAGGAAGTCCTTGCATCTGATCTGACCTAGGTTACTTTCAGATATCTTTTAACAATAAAAGCAGGCCTCTTTAATTATGATGTGAGGTTGCAATGTATGCTAGTAAGCAGAACTAATATCAGAGGACTGTACTGAGCAATCTGTTCTCTGCAGAGCAGAGCAGTAGTACATAATCAACTTAGGAGATCCAGTTCATTGACTTTCAACAGGGCTCAGTAAACCACTAAACCATAAGATAACTTTGGTGAGCTGGGATGATGCTAGATCCCTCCTCAAATGGTTCCAGTGCAGTGTTTTAGGAGAGGTTATCCGTGCTGGGACACAGCGTCACAGCCTTTCTCGTGTTGCAAGACATAAAGAATCTTCCCCATGAAGTGGAGAAATCCCTTCCTACACACCTGGAAGTAATGAATTCCCTTCCTCTATCTTAAGCCACTCAGCACACCTTAGTAAGGGATATTTGGAAATGTTACCTGCGTGTGAGCTGGCCCCCATGCCTCTTCGCTGGAACGTGGTGCATAGGATGTGATTGCTCATTATCCAACAGCAGATGGGCCAGAGTCATGGTGTGCTGCATGTCCTGCCATGGCTTCCCAAACTGCCTGCAGTCAGCTCTGCGTTCTTAATAACATTAAGGGTTCCAAGCCATCCATGAAATGCAGATATTTCATAGGTCTCTAAAAGAAGTAGCTGGGATCTGCACCATGCTATAATATCTGTTATACGTCTTGCGTGCTCTGGGGTGAGATGTGAGGGCATGCAGAAATGCACCATGGAGCAAAGCACATCTGCTGGGAGCAGCCCCGGGAGAGCACTGATGCCTGGGCTGCCTCCATACTCAGTTCACTTTGAAAGAGCCAGGGTGGGCACTAATGTAGTGAGTGTGAATGGTCAGGGACTGTGGCAGCCTCAGCTGTGGATTGTAGTAATGCAGTAATGTAATGTACCTGCTGTATCACCAAGCAGTTTCTTTGCCACAAAATGTTATGTGTCCTCATGAAAATACCAGACAATGGAAAAGTACTAAAACAAGAAAAAATTTCCCCTCCTCTCCATATGAACATTGTCCTTTTGTAATCTTATTCCCTTAACCTAAGTAGTCGTAACATCCCATGTACACCAACATCTAGGACAAGCTGACCAGTGCCTTCCCAGAAAGGACTGCATCTGATCAACTTCTCATACAATAAGGACATAGACTTTCTGCTGGTAAACCATGGACTTCTTTTTGGTTCTTTGTATTTTTTTCACAATGTTATCCCTAGAATTATCAGTAATGTGAAGGTTGTGTTTGCTTTTTTAAACATTATTATTCGGTGGGATATGCTCAAGAGTTCCAATATTTTAATTGTGAAATATCAATATTTATGATACTTAGCTTATTTTTAAATGTCAGTGTCACATTATTGGCAATAATTAAATTGAGATTAAATTTGCTCTTTGCATAATTTTACTTTTTGCTGTCAAAGAGATGGCATTCATACTGCATGTCTATAAAGTGCAACACTCAGTAGCACGAAGAGCTCTCACTCTCTTTTCATATGGATGCATAACTCTTAAATTATTTACACCTACAAAACATTGCATTACAAGACTTGCAATGATAACAGAAAATTTTCAGGCAAAATGAAATCTGAGCAAAGCCTTTTCTCAGTATTCTAAATCATTTAGATTACAGAAAATATAATTTTTCCTAGAAAAGATTTCTGTACAGATAGGGGGGAATGGTGATTAGCTTTGCAATGATAATGAGACCAGTAGTTCAGTTCCTAAGGGTATGAAATGTTCATCTGCTTTTAGAGTACAGTGATTGCAGAAGAGTCATAAAATCTCCTAAATCTGTATATCCCAGTTAAGTCTGCATGCCTCTGTTTCTTGGTAAATATAGAATAACCTTTTAAAATCCCACTTCTGATATCAGAACTCCTAGGATTCTCCAGCCAATACCACGCCACATTTCTCCAAATGTTTTTTGCCTGAAGGAAAACTATAAACAACCTTTTCCACCAGTTAAGTGTATTAACTGAAGACCGCTGGAAATCTGCTGCTGTCTTTTCTGGATCTGACATCTCACGGAAGCACAGGATGGCTGAGGCTGGCAGGACCTCTGGAGGTCATCTGGTCCAACCCCCCTGCTCAAGCAGGGCCACCCACAGTCAGTTGTGCAGAACTGTGTCCAGACAGCTTCCGAATATCTCCAAAGATGGAAACTCCACGACCTCTCTGGGCAACCTGTGTCAGTGCTCGGTCACCCTCACAGTGAAAAAGTGTGTCCTGATGCTCAAAAGGGAACCTCCCATGTTTCAGCTTCGATGCTGTTATCTGGTGTTTCAGCTTCAAACCCAACCTGAACATACTCTGATTTGACACCTTTATATTCTTGTTACAGCAGGGAAAAGACAGATTTCTTGATAGCGCTGCCTCTCCTGCTGACGAGGAGGTCGGCTGTTTTGTTGTTAGCACAATGATAGTAACTCACAGGCTGAAAAGGTTCTGTTGCTGTGGCATCTACCGTATGCACTCAAATGGCCTATTGTGAAGGTATCAGGATATCTCAACTCCTTACTATTCTAAACTTCAAAACAGTTATGGGAAATAGGGAAACGCCGTTATCTTTATTTTGTAGCAGAGGAAGCCAGAGACAAGAGAAGGTAAGTAATTTGTCAAGGGGTACCCGCATGCGTAGTCGCAGTAGAGGAAGGCACTGATCCTGCTTCCCAGAGACTTCCTTGAAGCTCACAGGGAGGGTATGGCTCTTCTCCTCACCCGATGGTGATGATGTCCTTCACCAAAAAAAAAGACTTTATATAGTTCCGGCAGGACAAAAACATTCCCTGATGTATCTCATCTGCTGTCATTGATGATGTATGTCACCATGGTTCACTGAGGACATACCTCAGATGAGGCTGGTTCGCAGATGTACTTATTTGAACAGGATAATATTTCATTCTGAATTCTAAAGTGAAAACAAAATGTTGGTGATATTTACTTTTTATATCCAGAGTATTTTGATCCAACATTGAAGATTTTTCTTTTCTTATTTGCATGCATTTTATGGTTGTATAAAAAGACTAAACAAAATACTGATCCAGAAATAAATCCTTTCCTTCAGATAGATTTCAGACTAGAAAAACTGAAATAAAATATTCTGTGCTGTTTTCAGATAAAGAGATCCAGCACATTCAAACCCAGTGAGTACTAGCTATGAGTACAGTGGAAAATTACAACTAGACTTTTATTATGTCAAACTTCCACTGCCTTTACTAAGTAAAACCTTACCATATCAGCTTTTCTCCTGAAAATGGCTGCATGGTAGCAGAAATTGTGTAAAGGGATGTAACAGGCTCCCTCTGACTTAAGATCAGACAACAGGCTATAACCATAGCCAGCATTATAGAGTTGGGGTTTTTTTTGACAAGAACATTCTTCCTATGGGCCTCCATCTCTACATTATAAGAGAAAATGATGGCATTAGCAGTCACCTTCCTATTTCTAATTCCTAACAATAATGTTAGCCAAACTCTACTGCCTATTTGTCACCCCTAACCAGACAGCTCTCAGTGGAAATGAGTAAGATAAGAGGGTTTTGTTGTGTTTTCTTTTCTCAGTGTTCACAGGTCAGCTAATCTTTTTGCTGGGAATATGAGGCAAGCCAAGTTTTTCTCTAACTTCAGCGTTCATAGCCCAGTAGCTAGCCATTGATTTTTAGTAGATCTTATTGATTTTCAGTAGATTTTTTTCCTTTTTTTTTTTTTTTTTTTGGTCTAGATTTGACTAGATGACAGTTCTCTTCCTGGATAGGTGCCTTTCCGTTGGGATCAGTCTCACTTTTGCACATTGGCACCCAGGTTCTCCCAGCAGATGCACCCTGCCGTAGTGGTGGGATTCTGGAGTGGCCAGTGTCCTGGGGCTTCAGTGGAAGTTGTGATATTAAAAACTTCTCAAGTTCTGGCATAAAATCTGTAGAGAATCAACAGTTTTGACATATTAGAAAGTATGTCTGAGTTAGATTTATAGATTGCATCATTTTTATCAAGCCTTTAGAAAGAGTCTGCTGACATTCTTAAGTGGATCTTTGCAAAACAGTTATCTTCTGCCTTGAAAAATAACTTTTCTTTAGATAAACATCTATCTAAAAATAAGCATGCATTACTTAAGACACTTTTCACCATTAACTTTGTTTTATCCACTGAAAAGAACAGTGTCAGTAGTATGCAAAAAGATACTGGCATATCTTTAGGTTTTTGCTACAGATATAACATTCACAGATCTAGTCATACACAGATTAAACAAAATGACAGGCTGGAATATAATTACCACTGAGGAAATAACTGTCCTACCTTCTCTTGTGGACTGCATGAGAGAGCTTTACACTCTCTTAAATAAAAGGTGGTGTCAACTGCAGGATGCAGTTTTAGATTGTTTTCTTGTTTTTGAACCCCACACAGGACAAATTAATCCATTAATTTTGTATTTCCAATGGCTTAACACCTATCTGACTTCTTGCCTCCACTCATTGGGATGAAAGCTCGCTACTTTCTCAGTTGGTTGTTTGAAGCAGAGGTTGCATCTGATAGCCCTGCTCTTGTCAGCCCGTGTGGTGGTCTGGCAGGTGGGGGCACTGCTGGTCCCCAGCAGGTTATCAAGTTCATCTCAGCCCAATAACTGAGCAGGAGATCTCTGGAAAACTGAGGAAGTGAAAGAGATATAGTGAAAGCCTCCACCCGAGGCAAGCTTTGTTGTGTGTGCTAAAAGGTGGCCAGGAGAAGAACTCCCCTTCTTTCACCACCTCTTGGACACCTCCTCTGCTGGTGTCCAGGGAAGCCAGGCGTCTGCCAGGGATGCAACACAAGAGCACACAGTGGTATGAGACTGTGTAAAAGTATATATAGATATATACTGTACTCCATCATGAAACATCGGTGCTTCTTTTACTCCTGCATCTTCAGTATGCCCATATCTGTGGGTGCAGCCACTCCACCAAATGGTTGTACATCATGAAAGGAGTTTTGTATTTCTAGCAAGCAGCTGAGCATAACTTCCTTCCAAACTCTACAAAACACCACTTTGTATCCACTCAGGCTAAACTATTTTCCTTCTGACATATCTCTGCTAATGTCTTCTCACTTTCCAGGTTCAAATCTGACTTGTCACCCTTTAACGTTCCACCCTTTAATTTCACATCTGAGTTGTATGCAGACAGCAGAGACTGCATCTTCCATGTTTTTCCATGATGCTTCTCTTTTTATGCCTCCTACTGGAGGATCTTATTCTCCACCAAATAGCCATTATCTTTCTTATGAAGATCTCTGTCATGGTCTTCAGCAACAATCCAAGAAATGAAACAATCATTGCTTTCCTCTGTGCTTTGGTCATTTCTTGTTTTCATGGAGTAGAAGTTGAGTACCTCCTAATGTTGTTTGTCTCATGCCATGCTTTCTAGTGAATGAAATTAATAAAATGATTGAAGACAGCAGTAAATATTTACCTTCATGACTTCCTTGCTATCTATTTCTTCCCTTCTGAAAAGAAAGCTCTTGAAGTCCTCTGTGCCTTCAGTAGCACTGATGCTATTCCTCATTCTCCTCTGAGACCTTCCTGCAGCTCCCCATCCTTCAGCATGCTAGGTTCACCTTTCTACACCTCAAACAGCTACAATCTGCAATTATATATTAGCTCTTCCTTTCTCTTTCTGCTCTCACCTTTGATTGTCTCTTCACCTCATACCTATCCACCTTATTTTAATGTCTCTTATGCTAATAATTCTATATATAGCCCATTGAGAAATCTTTCTCCCTTGAATTCAAAAGCCCACTTCTTGCTTTCTCTGCTGTGTTTTTTTTACTGGGACAAAATAAGGCCACCTTCTTCCCTGAATGTTTTCACTAAATTTGTTTCTCTTGAAGACCTTATACTGTAAGTTCATTTCAAGCACAGTCTTAAAAGACACAGTGATATAGATGTGAAGGATAATATAGATTGGAAGCTGAGGAAGCAGAATATCCTTTGTCTCACAGAAGGACAGGGAGCATTCAGAACTGGATATATGCTGAGCACACAAGGGTTTGGTTTTTCTTTTCATTAAAAGGAAAGGCATTATCTGTAGGCATGAGCAGGCATTCCTGCATATGCAGTGGGGAATATCGCTGACAATGAACTACCTTCTGGGAGAAAAGCTTAAAAACCTGCTGCTAGACTGCCTCAGCGCCAAAGAGCACTGTGCTTACTAAAACAGCCTGAGCTTGTTTATATATATAAGCAAGTCTATATATCAGGAGGGCCTATATACCAACACAGAGATATAACAAGAATATGCATCTATTGGCATGCAGGCACCTCAGTAGACCTGACAGAAGGAAGATAATCTTGGAAAACTGAAATAAGAATATATAAATTATATGACAGAATAGGAATTTAAGAATGGATTGTTCCAGTAGGGAAGAGGTGCTATACATGAGGGAAAGTTTGGAAGGTGATGAGTGAACTTGATTAACGCACATCATTCTCCATCAGCGTATTCCTGGTGATTGCACAGGATCCCCAGTAGCCGCAATTTCAGGCCTCAGGAAGTTGTTCTATAATCACCCAGGGGAGAGACCGCCTGGACTGTGACTGCTAAGGGAGTTATTAAAGAAGCCACAAAGGCAGAAAACATGCTAATAAAAGACAGGTCTCATTCCTCCACGCTTCCTACTGCGCCTCCATGACTAGGTGCATACCCCGATGGGACATTACATTGAGGCTACATTTTTCAACATCATAAAGCTTCTATCCCTTGGAGCAGCTGGTTAGAAAACCCACAAGCAGAGAAGCATGATTTGATGCAGTCGGCATGGGATCGGCTCACAGGTCCTAGTCTGAAGCATTATTAAACAACTATATTGGGATGCTGATTTCAGTATACTCACATTCAGCAGCCATGAAGAACTGAGAAAAGCCCCCCGAAAGACATGAGAAAACCTCCTAGCCCTTCACTCCAGTATCTCTTAGCTTTCAAAACAGGAATGGCATAAAAATTATATAATTTCTTCAAAGGAAATGAAAAAGTGCTGGTAAGAGAATAAAATGATTGCAGGTGGCAGGGAGGTTGCATAAAAGCATTAGATTAGAAGCTCACAGTAAATATATTCCTATCCAAAAGAAGTTTAAAAGGTCAAGAAAGAGTGTGCGGTCATGCAGCAGAGCAAAGGTATTTCTAGGAGTAAGGAGCTACCCCATAAAATGTGGAAGCAATCTCCAAACTTGAAAACTGGAAAAATCATATGCTCTGGCATGCTGAATGTAAAACTGTTGCAAGACAGGCCAGAATGAGTTTGAGGAACAGCTAGTTTAACACATGAGTGTTAGTAACAAATCTTTTCCAGCCATATCAGAAATGACACACCTGTTAGAAAACTTGTAGGACTATAAGGTAGTTGAGTTGTAAAAGGATTGCTCTAGGAAGATAATGAGGCAGCAGAAAAGCTACATGCAATATTTGCATCAGCAGTCAGTATGGCAAAGCCTGGGTCTGGTTTTACTTCTCAGCCTTTCTTCACAGGAGACAGAGTAAGGAAACCATCTCAGAACAATGAGAAAAAGACATTTTAGGACAATTTAAAAAAATCAGTAGAGCATTGTCAGTGCTGATAGCATTTGCCCAGTGGGTCTTAGATAATTTAGATTTGAAACGGTCATGCTCTGAGCTGTGGTGTATAACCTATCACTTAAATTGGCCTCAGTACAAAAAGAAAGGAAGATAGCAAATACAATGCTAGTTTTTAATAAGGACTCCAGGGGAATCTGAGAAACTACAGACTAGGAAGTTGTACTTTTGTACTGGGCAGGTTAGTAGAAACTATAATAAATATCATAACATAACTGGCAGTTTACATGTATCAACATGATTTAATAGAGGAGAGTTAACGTAGGTTTTGCAGGAAGAAGTAATGGGTCTCAAACCTGTTTCAGCACATGGAGGACTCATTAAACGTTGGCTTATCGCTAAGCTAGTTTACTTACTGGGCTTGGATTTCAGAAAGGCTTTTGATAATATACCTTTCCAAAAGCTTTTAGAGAAAGTAGGTTGCTATGGGGTAAGAGGGAGGGCCCTCTGCGAGAGTAATAGCTAGCTAAAAGATAGGAAAGAGGACAGGAAGAAATGATCAGTCCCGAAAGGGCTGTGAGGGGATCTGTACTGATGGGTATACTCATACATGAGCCAGTTACATACAGAGGGTTACATAAGGTGATTGTAAAACATAAGTATATGTAAGTTTTCTAAATTTACAAAATTATTTAGGGGTAGTTAGAAATGAAACTGATCACAAAAAGCTGCAGAATTATATTGTGATACTGAACAATTGTTGACAGCTGCAAAGAAATGCACTTGAGAAAAATAACCTTGACATTAACTATTACTTAGTCAAAAGATGGAACTGAAATTTATTGTGGGTTGTTCTATGAAAATGTCATCTCAGTACTCACTATAATTCAAAAGGAAAACAGAAGATTAAGTACTATCAGGCAAGGAGTAGAGAGCCAGCCTTTAAATGTCATTATAACAACACATAAACTCAATCACATTCCCACGTTCTGGGTTTTGGTTGCCTTACCTCTATGACACAGAAAAGACACAAACAAGAGCAAGGAGAATGATCAGACATATGGCATGGCTTTCAAGCAAGATGAACTTAAACCAGGGCACACCAAATACAATTATTCTGCAACAAGTTCAAAACAAAGCAAGCCACACTTTGTTCAAACCGCATATCAAATAAACTCATTGCCAAAAAACCCCATTTCAGATACCAAAGTATAAATAAATTTGAAAGCAGATTAGATGAAAATAAAAAAAAAACTTCCATTAAAGCTTCCAGGATAAAGATGCAGGTGCCATTTCTTGCTCAGGAAGTCTCTAATCTACAGCTTTCTGTGAGCAGAAAAGGTAACTAAAGAAATATTGCTTGTCGTTTTCATATACCCAGTAAATAGCCAGTAGTCAGGACCAAGACTCCTTGTCTGAACCCAGTTCAGGTGTTCTTACATTTTAAGGTGTGCAGAGAATCAAACCGTGGAGAAAAAGGTCATGACAAGGTTTTCTATAATGAAAAATGATAACTCCCACTGAAATCCATGCAACATTTCTGGGAGCAGGAGCTACTCCATAGGTCTAAAGCTGCCTGGCTGGCAAGTGACTTCACATGCTGTTGTTCCAGGCATCTGATGAAAGGATATTTAGACATGTTTTTACACACTAGTAACACACACTTGTGCAGACTATTCCTTCTAGAAATATAGCAGTATTTGGCTAATAGCGCATCACTGTTTTGACTATATTCAGTGCATTGTATTTAAACATCTGCTGCCGTAATGCCTTCATGCAAATATTTGCTGCTTGACACTCCTGCTTCTCATTAACATGAGAAGATTGAGGAACATCTGCCACTAAACCTTCTTTTTTTAAAATGATCCAGTAGAAGACTTATCAAGACTTATTTCTGTTAGCTTTCTAAAGCTCCTTCTGCTGAAGATCAGTGATTTGTTAAAGGAAAAAAGAATTACGTCAGGCCTTCTGAATACCCACTTTATATATTCATAAACATTCCCAGCCCAAAGTCAGTCTGGATCATAATCAGTTTACTTCTTTACTCAGCCACGGACAATTATTTCAAATATATAAATATCAGCATTCTGTATGATTATTAAAACTCTTGATGGATCTGAAAGTCTCAGCCACAGACTGCAACATGGAAGTTATTGCAACGATTTATTTTTAATTCTCCTTGTTACACTGGCCTCAGTTTTCATCCTGTGGTTGAGGAGTTAATTTCACCCAGACCACAAGTTTTTCCCTTTCCCTTTGTTCTTTCATCCTCATTCACCGAGTTTCTCTCACAGGCGTTTGCTTTTTGCAGGCAGCGGGACCCATCACTGAGCGCAGCTCTTGCTCAAGGAAAGCCTCATGCAGCGCACAGTGATTCCCAGAGACTGCTGCACAAACCGGTGCTGTTCCCAGGTGATCTCCTAAGTGCTCATAGCTGTCCCACAGAGCCAGGGTAGCTTTGCACATTTTCAGTTAAAAGTTTGGTAATGAGAGAACCCAGCAGTCTCTGAGAGATCTTGAGGGCTGAGGACAACTCACCGCAGAAGACAGGAGCTGTGTGAGTGCCGTTGCTGGTCACCCTCTCAGGCATCCTCTGTGACTGACACTGCAATTTTCTGACCTCAGTTTCAAAGTTCAGATCAAGGAATCAGGCCTGGGCTTAACTTTCTGTTTCGTATTAGGCTTCTATAAATACACTGGCTTTGCAAATGTAAGCATTACAGTCATGCCAGATGCCTTCACAAAGAACAATATTATCTTCTGCTCTTTTTCAACTGTTAAAAATGATTTTCTTTTGTTTTGTTTCGTAAAGTAACATTTATTTCCTCATATGTATATAGCTCTGGTCTTTCAGAAACATTTAATAATGAAAACATGCAGAGCTCTAGCCTGGTTTCAGTGCCCACGCAGTGTTCATGCTTCCCTCCAGCTGAAGCAATGCCCAAGAGCCATCTATTTCCCTGCTAGGTGCAACACCTCCCTTGATACTGGGTTACTGATTTGGTGGGCATTTTTCTTCAAAATGTTTAATTATCTGTGCTGTGTAGAGCAGTTGCATAAAGAACCGGTAAGAGTGGCACCTGCTGACTTCCACATAGTCATGCCTCGTGGCTGGGGTACCTACTACAACGTGACGAATGACGGGAGGGAATCAAACCTCTCACCCTTCTCTGTGCCCTAGGCAGCGCCGGGAGATCTGAGACACCGTTGGGTGGGATGAGGATCTCTTTCTCCAGCCACTCTTTGGAGAACTGAGTCCTCTCTGCCTTTTCTTACAAACATTGTTTACCAGGAGATTTCAGCTAAATTCATGTTCATGTATGGCTATTTGGAATAGACAAATCAGATTAAAAGGAAAGTGCTGTGGGGTTTGCTCTTTTCTGGAGGACCATTTTGGTGGCCAGCACCTTGCTATGATTACTGCAGCCGCTGGCCCACATCTTCCTTTGGGGACAGTTGTGAGAAGAGCAGGGTGTTGTTGCTCATTAGGCTGACAACTTTCCAAGGCAGGGAAAATCGAGATCCCTCAGTGACCTGCCACTGCAAATCCTCCGTCTACAGCGTGTTTCCGGATTACGGCTGAAGCAGGCAAAGCTCCACTGTACAGGAGCCAGCACGGTTGATACCTTGGCTGTAGATTACAAGGTTATGCAATGAGTGGAGTAAGCAATATTTTTATGATGTAGACTAAAATTCGACTCTTGCCGTGTGAAAGGCTTCAGTGTGATACAGTGGCGTGACTTTTGGTTGCTTAGCTCTGTGTAGCTCTGTTTAGCAATAGTGTATAAATAGCTGTGAACAAATAGCCTTTCAAAATTGTCATCAGCAAATTACCAATCCTCTGCCTCTTGCCATGACAGCATTAAAAAGTATTTTAGATATTTATCAAAAAATAAATCCCTCTTTCATGAGAGATGAATAGGATTTTCTCAAGTGTTGATCTGCACTCCTACAAGTTTATTGACTAGATTTGGCATGTGAGTATTTACAGACAGTCCATACATTCCTATAAACATGTTGCACGAAAGATATTTCAAACGTGAAATGTTTATGGTACATATAACATCCCATTAAGCCTAGAGGCGAATAAGTTTATAATGAAGGCAAAAAACTCTGCATTGATCTGTACCTCTCTCAACAGGATAATGCCTCCTCACAAGGTAAACAGTTTCAAATGAAACCCTGGAGATTGCTAACTAACACCATCCCCTTAGAGAAAATGTGAAAACTATCTTTCTAATCCCATAGGTCTTAAAAATTAGTAACCAAAAATACTCTCCAACAAGCACATCGAAGGCTGGGGTTGGCCACCGCACTGCATGTACTGGGCATCTGACGGACTCCAAGACTTGATGGTGCGTTTCATGGCCACATGGCAGATTCTGGGGCGGGTAAATGGTTTGAACCGTGACCCTCCTACATGTCCCAAGCCCTCACTATTCCCCTGATCACTCAAAAGAAGCGTGAAACAGGCAGTCCTCCAGAATTGCACGTAGCTTGTACTATGACTTATAAACAACAAAGATTTGCTGTAAATCTGTTCAGAGAGACTGATAAACTTTCTGTAATTTTGATTATTTGTTGGAAGTTCATTTGCCAGATCCTTAAAGTCTTAAATAAGTATTTCCAGGATTTTAAAGATAAACAAAGAGAGAATGTTCAATTTATGAAAGAAAATTAATGACCTGGTTAATGTTGATGATACCTAGAAAGGTGTTAGTTTCAAAAATAGGAACAGCATTTTTGTTGCATCCCTAATTTCAGCAATTCGGAACAAAAAGTTTTGAATTTGAAGACCTAGATTCTGGATTAATTTATTGAGCAGTTTACCAAAAAAAAAAAAAAAAAAAAAGAATTGCCATTATTTGTGACTACTTCCTGAGTGTCCTAGGGTGAAGTTGGTCCAGGGAATTTCTGTGATGGAGGAAAATATTTTTCAATTACGTATCCTGTGCTGGTGTTTTCTGTGCAGCCTTTGTGTCTGTAAGTAAATTAGCAGCCTCTCTGTGTGATGGATAGGGATGTGAATGTGGGGAGGAGAAGGTGGTGGAGGTATGGAAGGGGCCTTTGAAGACTGAGACAGCTATAGAGGATGTAAGGCCATTTCCCCCATCATGTGTCTCATGCAAAGTTTAAGCAAATTAGCACCCCTAGTAGAGGAGCAAAATGAAACAGTAAGAAAAACTGACGCGGGGCTGCCTCTGTGACTGTGTCACCGGCAGAAATAAATGCCTCATGTCACCTACAAATTTCCTAGTATTACAAGAGGGCAGGAAGGGAAGGTAGTGTAACTTCAGGCAAGTGGAAGCTCATACAGAAGCTTTTTCCGTTCCCCTGTCCCTGCAAAGAGCTTCCTTTAGTCGTATTATGGTAAACCCAGCATCAGGTCTTCCCCTTATGTTGTTTTGACAAGAGAAGGGAACTGGTGTCAAGGCTGTATCTACATTAGTGAATTAACCAGCAATGGGAGTGCTCTGAGGCCATCATGATGTTGCCTGGGCCAACAAGCACTTTCTGAAACACCCTCTGAGCCTGGCTTTGGCATTAGCACCGGACTAGTCCTAAGAGAAAACATGAAGTCGTTCCTGCATGTTTGTGTTCTCCAAAACATGACCCAAAACTAAGGAAATTTTTTCCTCTGCCTCTGGTTCTCTGTCTGCCTTTTTAAATTCTTGATCACTGTCAGTAATTCTGTTAAATAGCTAATATCCCCATAAGCATTCTGCAGATGCCAGAAAGAAACAAGCTATTAAATATCGGCCACTGGGGCATAATTCTGTCAGATGCTTTATTTTGAATTTGCTGCAAGTCTGATGGATAACTAACCACAAAGTTATCCGTAAGTCCCATCTTACCAGTGTCTCTCTATAGCATCTTCCTCACGACGTTGCTTTTTACTGCATTATCATCATTTCTTAAAAACTTCACTGAAATCCATTTTCTTCTCTATTTCCCTCCTCCTCTTAAAGGGAAGTACTCCAGCTTTATTTAAAGCTTCTGACCAGAGGTCAAGCTGCTTGCAGAGGCCTCAGACACACTTGGATTAGACTCTTTGCAGCACCTGTGGGGAAGAAAGTGCAGCAGCTAGTGCCCTGCTCTGCAGGTGGGCTCTCAGCAGGAGCCACGGAGCAGCTGATGAGGACGGCATCGCCTCATCTCAGTAAGCTGAAGTACATCTGAGCACTGACTTACATCTGAGCACTATTGCATTTGACCTCTGGATATACTTCAGATTACCAAAATATTAAGTAAATAACTTGCAAAATTATGTTGTCAAAGCCTCCCCAAACTCATGCAAACAAAAACTCTCTGGCTTTGAACGGGACTAAACAGCTTTGCATTCTGTCTTATTCAGCAAGTGAATTTAATTTTGAAAGTAAAATAGGAGAGGCTGACCAAAATCATATTCAGGTTAATTCTCCTTCAGGAATGCTATGGCATTGGTGAAATCAGTGTGCTGAAAACAAAATAAGCCAGTTATTTCTGTGTGTAAAGACCACCTCTGGTAACATCAGGCAGGATGGGCACCAGTGCTCTGGCTGTGAGGCTTCACTGTCTCCACCAGTCGACACTGCCTGACACCAGTTTCTCCCATGAACAGGTTAGTCTGTAGCTGTTTACCATGAGAACTGCAGCTCTGTCCTCGTCGCAGAAAAGCGGCTCCTTGTCCCACAGACCATGACACTGCTGCTATTCTCATGGCAGTATTTCTGTGGAGGTGTTTATTGACCAAGCCAAGTAATAAGACAGTATCTGAAGAGTTATGATAATATGCTACACTCATTACCAGACACAAGAATTTCAATCACTAGCACCTTTTTGATGCTTTTAATTGGAAATCTCATAATTAATCCACTCTTTTTAACACATTTCAATGAATACTGAACAACAAAAAAAGGTGAATACACCCTGGCACAGTGCTGGTTGTGCAATGCTCATTCCTTAGGCTCAAAACCCAGGTGGTAGCAGTCATCAGTCTCCTGCCTTCCAGGGCACAGAATCAAAGAGGAATCCAGCATATGGTCCTGCGGGCAAACATCATGACCCCAAAGCTGAATCATTGAATCCAGATGCAGTTTAAGACACTAAGATTAGGATTCACAAGCAAACTCATCGGTGCTTACAATCCCGTAACTGAGAGGGTACCTGATCCTAAGACCAGGATGGCAGCACCTGCAGTACTGAGGAGTCAATGACATACCCGGGGTATGACAGGGAGGTACTCAACTATCTTAGTGCAACACTGGGCAAGGAGTTTCTCAGAAAGTGGTATTCAGGGCTTGAAAATGTTTCCTGAACTTAATGTCTTTGATATGCACAAATAACATACCTTCCTTTGAAGGAGTATCTGAAGAGCATCTAAGTGCCTGTGTGAATCCTGTGCTATGTCTAAACATCTATTCTTTAAAAATGTGTTTTGTTTTAAATCTTGAATTGAATTTTCGGGCTCCAGAACCAAGCTTCTTCTTTTGTCCAAGATGTTGTACAACAGCTTCTGGTTGCACAAATTCATATCTGCTTAGAAACATACTAAAACCTCATCACATAAAGCAAGGTTAAACTAAGACAGCAATCTGTCTGACAGGTGAAAGGCTGCTGCTTTATTTACTAAGCCTTATAATCTTTTGACTTGCAGTTCACTGCCGAAGAAGATTATGGAAGAACTACAGCCCATATCCAAGTGTTACAAGTCTATATTTGGTATCACATTGAACTCCTATAATAAAGGCTGAAAAAGATTACCAAATATGAAAGATTACCAAGTAGGTTGATAGACAAGGAATAGAGATGCATTTTGGAAGATGTGAAAAAACAAGTTGTGCATTTACCAGTATCAATACAGACCCTGTCCTAGCTGTTTCCCATCATGGTTCAAAGCTCAGGGCCATGTCTGAACTGTCTGAACTGAATTAAAATCAGAGGGTGCAGCACAAATGATTTAAATGTAGATTTAGTTTTTCAAAATTTAACAACAAGACATTTTTTAACGATCTATTTTTTTATTCATTCATTAATAATTAACTTAATTGCTATACACACATGGGGTCTCCACGAGCTTCTTCAGTATCTCAATGACTGTCCTCATCCTGGGTGCCCTATTGCCTCCGTGCAAATCAGAGTGATCAAAATACACTCGTGGGAGAAGAGCTGAAAAAGGGTGCAAGTCTAGTCTACAGTTTACATGCAATCTATTACACTTTTGGTAATAGCAAAGTGACAGTAGAAGGCCTTTAAAACCCCAAAAGACCATTCTTGTAACTGGCTTACTGGCATGGGCTCAGTATTTTGGAGGGGGCTGTGGCAGGCTGAGGTATAGAGAAAGGCAAATCACTGGCAGAGAGAGCTGAGTCAGCATTACCTGTAAAACAGTCCAGTTATAGCCTGACACATTTGTGGAGAAAAATCACAGCTTTATTTTTCTATTATTTTAAAAAGCATGAGCACGGTGGGCCTTCTGCTGCCATTTCTAACCACGAGGGCAAATGTCTGACCAGATTCTACAAGATGCAAGGCATGTTTCCTTACAGAAGCTGTAGCCACATGTGCCTACATGTACTCTCCCACTGTGTTCTGTGGGCTAGAAAGGAAATCTATGGATAGATTAGGAAAGGAGTGTAGCAAATATTACTGGCAATTGGGTAATATCTAGTGTTAGCCCTTAAAAATTGGTATTTTTCTGTCCTGCAAATTTTTTCTCTATAAAGACACTAGCAAACAATTTATGACTAAAATAATTATAGAAATTGCAAAATGGAAAATTACCTACGAATAGGTAATTAGTAATAGGTAATAGTTTGTTGAACTGCAAATCAGAACCTTTGAGCCAACCATTCACACGGGTTTGAAGAACTATGATCATCTTATGAGGAATGCACTTTGCTATCAGGAATTTCAAAAGGAGTTTCTGATCTGCGGTATAAAATGATCTAAAATATTGATCAATAATTTAAAGCAATGAATACATAAGCAAACTGCAGGCTGTACCATGACGAGTTATAGAGGGAAAGGTAGTTAACTTGGAAAAATGTGTCACGTCAACCATTGTTCCCTAAGATTGCAGGAGAATCAAATAGATCGCAAGTTCGTAACAATGCATCCTTCCATCTTGATGCCTCTGGGATATTGGCTTTAACAGCAGGGAACCCTGTCAGAATAAATACCTGCTGCATGCACAACAAAACAGACACTATCTAAATGCACATATATAGGACTCCTTGCTTTATAACACTTTGGTTGAAGACTTATTTGCTCTTTTACTTGCAGGTATCAGACAAGGGAATATTTGTTACTTCAACCAAGAGTGGCAGAAATTTAATTCCCTCATCTTGTTGTCCTATTCTCCATCCAATCTTCAGTGAAGTAGAAACCTTGGCTATGAAACCAAGGTAAAGGATGGGAGGTGAGCTGAAGCCAGGTTGCCAGGCAGTGCCATCTAGGGGTAAGCCATCAGGACAGTGTCTTCTGCATTACTCAGGTTAAAGAGGCTAGCCCTATAGTTGCTGTAGGATTAAATACATCAGGGCTTGTAACCCCTAAAGCTGGTCCAGTTTTCCAGCTCTGTAAGAGGGCCTAAGAAGATGCAAAATATCCCTTAGGTCCTTACAGCCTCATGTCCGTGACAACATCTCCATGAAAGTCCTTTAAAATCTCTGTAGTACTGTATTGGGATTATTAATGATGGTGCTGTTGTATGTTCTAAGTTCTTTGCTTTCTTTTTTTTTTTCTTTTCTAATTCTGTCTCTGTAATAAAACCGTGCTTTGATTAATTTATCTGATAGATCAAAAAAGTCTGAGGGGATTTTGGTAAAAATATGTAGTATTGGCCATGCAGGTAGAAAAACAATAAAATATCCAGTGGGACATTCAGAAACTAAGTGATGGCAAAGATCACAGACAGTCACCAGAGGTTCTCTGTCTGTCTATTTACGTACAGTATGGGTTCAGTATTTGGGGTAGGATCCTGCTGCATTGTGAGGTGAAACGATGGGCTTTCTAGTCATTTGATCATGGCAGCAAGCAGGAGCGCAATACCCAGATGAGATTAATGAGGAGGTTGTGCCACTTTTAGCCACTCCATTGCCTCCCCTGGAAAGGATGCTCTGCAGCAGGACCCAAATCTGAGAAGCTCTGCTCAGGTGTGATGTGGAGGAAGATGGTAAAATATTGCTTCTGGACAATAAGAAGCCTCTGCAGACAGCTGGGTGAGTGCTATGGTGTGTGCTGGGAGAAGAAAAGTTATTGCAGTAATCAAGACTTGGTGCAGCTACCTACTTTATTTCTTAATTTGCAACATAAATAACATGAAAGCTGCAAAGATGCTGACATGTTTAATGCAAAGAATAACTTTTCTTAGGGTCTACGCCAGCACAGCTACACAAGCCATAGCCAAAATAATGGTACTTTCACTTGAGAAAGTGTGTCAAGATGTAGAAAAGATCACTGCCCATGGGAGTCTTTGATCTTGACACGATAAAGAGGTTAGAGAAGGGAAATGTTGTCATTTCCTCCTTGTAATGATGAATTGAGGTAAGAAGAGATTAAGTGAGTAGCCCAAGGTCATATGGTAAGGTTTATGGCAGGGCCAGGAATCAAACTGAAATAAGAAAGCAAAATAAAATATAGTCTTGGCAGTTCAAAGAATGCAAATGTGCGGGTTTTGGCTGGGATGGAGTTAATTTTCTTCATGATAGCTGATATGGGGCTGTGTTTTGGATTTGTGCTGAAAACAGTGTTGATAACACAGGGATGGTTTCGTTACTGCTGAGCAGTGCTTGCACAGAGCCAAGGCCATTTCTGCTTCTCACATCACCCCACCAGCGAGTAGGCTGGGGGTGCACGAGGAGTTGGGAGGGGACACAGCCGGGACAGCTGACCCCAACTGACCAAAGGGATATTCCATATCATATGATGTCATGCTCAGCATGTAAGGGGCTGGGGGAAGAAGAAGGAAGGGGGAGGCATTCGGAGTGATGGCGTTTGTCTTCCCAAGTCACCATTAGGCGTGATGGAGCCCTGCTTTCCTGGAGATGGCTGAACACCTGCCTGCCCATGGGAAGTGGTGAATGAATTCCTTGCTTTGCTTTGCTTGTGTGCGTGGCTTCTGCTTTACCTGTTAAACTGTCTTTATCTCAACCCACGAGTTTTCTCACTTTAACTCTTCCAATTCTGTCCCCTACTGGGGGGTTGTGGGGATGTGAGTGAGTGACTGTGTGGTGCTTAGTTGTCAGCAGGGGTTAAACCTCAACATCAGACCAGAACCCAGGGGCCATTTTTTAAGGGAAGGTAAATTAAGCGCTGGAATAGCTGACTGAGGTGGGTCTTGGATTTACTATCACATCTGAATGAATCACACTTGGATGGGAAGTCTTTCGTAGATGCTGTGACTCCACAGGAAAATACTGTCCAGGTGCAAATATCACTTGGTCATTTGCAGAGGTTCCTAAGTGCCCACCTCCTGTTGCTCTGCACTTTGAGAAGGTCTCTGGCCTGTGCTGTGCAGGAGTACATGCCAGTTTATCATGGTTGCCATATCTGATCTTAGCCTTTAGGAATGATGAGTCCTTCCTCAGTCACAAGATCTCCGGATGCCTGTTCCCAGAATATTAAACATGCTAAAAATCAGTCTGTTACTAAGCAGCCTAGTGATGGATTAGGTGTTTACTGTTGAAAATCTTGTCCAAATCTTGCAGCAGACAGCAATGATCATGGCTACCCCTCAATTTACTTCTTGGGACTGATGCTACACTGTCCTGGCACCACTCCAGCTCTCATGTGAATGTGAGGGTTGCCTGTGATGCCACATCAGAAGAACAGACCGACAGCTTTTGCAAATCCCTGCTTTGTACTGCTATAAAAAACTACAGAAGATGCAGAGGAGCTTTTAATGGAATAGCTGATCTTCTGAAAAAAGGACGCGTGCTGTGTTAGGGCCAGCCCATGCAGGGCACTCACTGGAGTGGTGCCCAGCGTCTGCTGCTCCTGCCATGGGTAGCACACGCCGCCACAACTCAGCTGCTTCCACCATGACTCGCCGCCTTTTTTCACTCTAAATCCTTGCTGGCTGGGAGGAAGTCCTGTCTAGGCATTAGTGTGTGGAAGTCTGTGGCCTGTGATACACAGAAGCTCAATGAGATTATCACAGCTGTCCCTGCCTACGTTAAAGTCCATTATTCTAAGCCACTAGGTCCTCTCCCTTCCCCCAGCCTGAACTCCTGCAACGGTTACTGGACGAGCAAAGCCTACCACGTGTAAGTAATAATTATAACTCCAACTTGTGTGTTTTGGTGACTTTTCACAATATAAAACTGTACTGAGTGATTGATTATAGATGTTAACTGTAATTCTATTATGCTTTTCAAATCACATTAAAAGCTGAGTGGCATAATATTATTGAGTATACAATTATAGGTGGTGTGCTATTTCTACCTAGCTTCTGACTTAGGTAATGAAAGGTGTAGGGAAAAATCAATGAAAAACATGAAGAGGCCTGTTTGAATTCAGAGGCAGCCAGTTTATGAAAGCAGTGAACCTTGGGTTCTGAAAGAAGTCAGCTTTGGAATACTTTTATTTTTCTTTTTGGTGTCCAACTAAGGAGACTTCCCACAGATCAAAAGAAGGATCTGGAAGTTGCATCCCCTCATCTAGGGCAAGGGTTCCCTAGCAGGTCCATAAGGGCTGGTGATCCATGTGAAGAACACACGCAGTGAAATGACACAAGAGCTGTGACCCAGCACAATCCCTCCTGACGGCTCTTTGAAAGCTGGTGGTGAATTGCAGCAGCCTGAATCTTTCAACTCGAATTAACACCATCCTCACTTCAAGGTGATTGCCTACACTTCTGAAATGCATGTGAAGAGGCTCTTCCTGTACCTCCACTGCTAGGGCTAACACAAATTCAGCAAGGAATGACAGAAAAAAAAACCAAAAACAAAAACCAAAAAACCAAACCAAAAAAAACCAAACCCACAAAAGAAAGAAAACTTCTGTTTAGGTTAAAGATGATGGTGGCAGCTCTTCTGTCTACTTCCCAAGTCACTTAATGGGCTTTGCTGAAGGAGCCTGACTCTGGTAGTGGGCAAAAGGTGACAAAATGAAGAGGAAAATGCTTACCTAAGAAACCATTTACAAGCATGCTGCTACAAGGCATCTGTCTCCATGGATATATGGATATGTGGTAACAGAAATAAGGCAATGCCAAGCATGCTCCAGTTCATCATTTGAAAGAAGAAAGTTTGTCAGGACTTTAACAATAATGATTGTCACAATGTACAGAGCAGGCTGTGACTGTAGTCTCTTGGTACCTGCATCTCTGGGATGGAATGAGGAGGAAAGACAGTAGGTGTTTCACCTGATTCTGTATCTTTATCAACAGGTGTTGATTTATAGGTGTTTGTGGGTTTACACAAAACTTAGATCAGCATCTCTCAAGAACTTATTTTGAAGAGATTCTTGTGATTGAATTTAAATAAGGAGGTACTAGGATCATAAAATTATTTGGGTTGGAAGGAACCTTTAAAAGTCATCTAGTGCATCCCCCCTGCAATGAGCAGGGACATCTTCAACCAGCTCAGGTTGCTCAGAGCCCTGTCCAGGCTGACCTTGAATGTTTCTAGGGATGGGGCATCTACCACCTCTCTGGGCAATTTATGCCAGTGTTTCACCACCCTCATTGTAAAAAAAGTCTTCATTATATCTAGTCTAACTCTACGCATTTTGACTTATAATATGCAGAAAAGATAACATTATTAGTAGTTAGGTGTGTAGGAGGAGTGTGCATTTCAGGTTAGAGAATCTGTCACACAATAATTGAAAAATGAAATAAAATAATTCTTAATGGGCTTGAGAGCTCACTTGGTAAGAGATCTGTTTTTAATACAAACTTAAGAGCTCTGAAGCATCGATGTAGTTAGGCAAGCCTTAAAGCTCAGCTCTCTCACCATAGCATTAGTCTTCTGAGTTTAGGTCTATATTTTTCAGGGAACGAGAAAGAGAAGATCACAGCTGGATAATGAAAGTGTTAAAGGCTTTAGTACAATAGCAAATACAAGATTGGAGGAAACATTAACAATATCGGCCAAAAGGTCCTAGTAGCCACGTGGGCATAGTGGAAAGAAGATAATTTTTAAATCCTGCATCTCTAGGTATGGCCAGCCTGCAGAACTCAGGAAGATCTCCACCCTGCGATGTCTACCCCCAGCCCTGTCCTGGCACCATGTAGAAGCAAGTCTGGACATGTATTTAACCCTTCAAATCGTCCTCCTCCTCAGTGCCCATGGGTTGGAAATTCAGACAAAACCTATCAGGCGAGACCTGTGCAGCCCCTCAGGCAGGATGAGCAGGAGATGCACAGCATGGGCAATACTGCCCTTCACATCTGCCACACATCTGTCTGCCTTGCTGACATGGGCCAGGCAATGTCCTCCTGACCGAATGGCCACCTCTTCCATCTTTACGTATTCTTCTAAGGCAGATCTTAATTTCTAGCCTGATCACTGAGTGTTTAGAATGATCTGAAGCTAAATAATGCCGTCCTGGCATACCAGGGCTATGGGACAGTCTCCCTGCCCCAGTGATTGAAACAGCTTTGTTGGAGTTACAGAATCTGAAGAGCAGCGGACCACATCTTCTGTTGTGGTCCTTGTTCCCAAGCTGACCTGGGTATCTCTGTCAGGCACTTCACTGAGCCATCTGCACACTGAATGGTCTCACACCTGCAGCAGAAATGCTCTTCGTGTTACAAAGGCATGCTTGGGAATTGCACAAATTCATGTGCCCTGCCACCACATGGGAAAACTAGAACTTGTTTCAAGAAAGACAGAAGACCCTGTCATTCAGAGTTCACCATTAAAGCAATTTTAAAAATCCATTAAACAGTCAGAGCGGTACCATGACCACTACCTCTGGTCACCACCTTCAGGACTGCATACTCGCCAGGAACGTCTCCACTGTAGCACAGTCCAGAGTGAAAGAATTTCCAGAGCTCCTTCAATAAATAAAGATACAGACATGCCAGCTAGTACATGTATTCATGTCACTTCTTGCTCTGATGTGGCATTTATTGAATGAATTTGATCACAGCAGGATTGCATAGAGCTTTTTCATATGTCAAACCTTGCACTCTAATGTTACAATACTGTGTATATAATGAATAGGTTAGAAAGAAGAGTAGAAAATTCTTTCATTCCTGTCTTATAACATGAAGATCTAGAAGACACTTCATTAAATTGTAGGAAGAGCACATTTAAAATGTATAGAAAATATAATGAGATTTAGCTAAAAGTTATATGCAGATATTTACATATGTATGCATAAAAATTTATCAGAGATAATTATATTATTTATAAACTTTATAGAATTGTATGTTATATATTACAGAGTATATAACACATACTACACAACATATATGTACATGTACTTCTCTATAAATTAAACCAAAGCCTGCCATGAGTTAGGCAAGATGTGACCTAATGATTCACATTTCCACATACATACCTACTTTGATGTTTTGAACACTGAAAAGTGAAGTCCACGGTACTGGCTGATGTTGGATGCAGGAAGATTGTTTGGACTTTGTGCTGGGCTCAGGATTACTCCACCTTCCATATTCTGCTGATATGCAAAAGTACTGCGTAAAAGATCAAATTCAACAAAAAGGCCATGCCTTGGGCATTGCAAAAATAGATGTAGAAACAAGTGCTCAAAGTATTTTCAAGAAGATATATGTGAGTATCTCTGGTAATAAAGTTCTGTGAACTATTTTCTGATTGGTATCAACATGGTTCTTGTGAACAGTGAGGCAGAGCACGGGCCGCTTGTGCAGTCTACGTTCCTTTAGTGTTTTGGAAGCAATCTAACACTGGCTTAGCAGAGTTCTGCTATGTAACAGCTTCTGTCTAGAAAGCAAGAACCATATATGTTTTTTGTTTAGTTATCAAAAGCAAAGCATATTGTATTTCTGTATTGTATACAGGACATGGGCTAGAAATCCCCACTGCAAACAGGAGTACGCTATATTAGATGGTGTCTAGCAGCCATAGTAAGAGTGAATCTGTGCCCTGTTGATGTTGCATTCAAATAATAGATTTAAAAGCAAGAATGCATCGTTGCAGTGAACAAATACACGTGCTTAGTACATGCTGAAGATATATTTTACTTCTGATCACTGAATCTCACCGTGTCCTACTCTCCTGAACAGAAGACTTGTTTACTAAGGTCTATTCCCCATATAGATGTCTGCAGACAGAAAGCAAGTCACTTAATTTCTGTTGGATAAACATTGTAAGTTTCTCTCTCACTCAGGCATGTGTGCGACATGGGAAATAATTTTTGCAACACTTTTGATTTTCACCATGATGTCTACAATGTCAGGACACCACAAGTGGACACCATGTCAGTATTGGTGTCTCTTTTCACTCCCAGTCCCTGTGGAACAATGTCGGGCTTTCCCCCCTAAAAGACAGATCCTAAATTTATTAAAATAAGATGTGCTTTAAATAGGTGATGAGGCACTCTACATACCACTTGGATGTTCCTATTACGCTATCCTATGATCTAATTTTTCACATCCAAGTTTTGGAGGTTGTTTTTTGACTCCTTGATTGTGTGTGATAGGGAGAAAGGAGAAAATAGGGTTTGTGTTGGAGTTTTTTGTGTTGTCAGGGTATGAATGAGTAAAATGTACACAATTTTTTCCCATCTCTGTTCCCTGAGCAGAGCTGTGGGGACAGTCTGCGTGTCTTTCCGTGATCTGGAGAACACAAAAATAGCCACATCTCAAGCTTTTTTCCTTTTCCTTTCTTAATCATATTCATCTCTGCTCTGCAGGCCTCAGAGACATATAATGAATGCTGACACTGACTTTGTAACATACAAATTAACATTTGTCTGACATCCTGTTAATCTGCAATGATAACCAACTGGAGTCTTTTGATCTAGTAAGGGTTGAAGGGAGGTTAGCACAGGATGGACAACCCTTTTAATTGATTAAAATGATAAGTGAAGAAAGATGAAGCTGCTTCCAAAATACTACAGCTCAGTGGCCAGAGGAGTGTACACGGTATATTTTCTAAATCCCTCAGCAACTAAGCAGCTTTGACTAAGATTCCCCATGCACATTACTTCTCACCTTGGGAATACAAGAGGGTGCAGGTCTTGAATTTGCAGATCAAGAGGTGTAATGATGTCTACAGCAGTTTTGTGTTCTCCTGTAGGGAGAGCATCAGACGAAGCATATGTAACAGATTAAAAGATCAGACGGCTGCTGTAGGTTGGCATGTCAGAAAATCCGCTTTGGTTGTTCAGGTATCAGAGGAAAAAAGGATGATTTATTTGCATCCCTGTGTTTAAAATACACATGCATTAGGGAAACTTTTTCGAATTATGTGCCAGGGAAAATACATTCTCAGTAGCATCAGTGAGAATTAACCCTTTAGATTAGCAATTATCCCTTTCAAAACTATATGGTAAATTTTAGATACACAAAGGAAAAAGAATTCCAACCCGATTTTAAAGCATTTATATTTGCTTCCTGCTGCGTAGAAACATACAAAACCCCAGAATGAATGCAAACCTATTGTGATGCAGACACTCCTGGGGAAATGGCTACTGCATATCTTTAACATATAGCTATAGGAGAGAAAATTTAATTAGGGAGCACCCTGGTGGTCAATTAGTGAAAGGAAAAAGTTAAAGCTAATGATGTGTGCACAACTATGCCAGCAGCCATCAAAGCTACTGCTCGTACAGCAAAAAGAAACACGGTTTAGGACTGTTTTTGTTCTGTGTGTCTCACTGACTGTTGCCATATAGTGTATACCTTCAGGAGGCGTTGGTAATATGCAAGTAAGTGCACATTTATATACCACAGTGAAGAGGGAAGAACAAAACTCTAGACCAACAGATTGACAAATTTGGTGCTATTTTGTATTGTTGCGTGTGTGGTTGCTCCAGAAATACGGGATCCATTGCAGACTGAGTCACTGTGCTTTGCTGCTTGCTCAGCTCTCTGTTGTCCTTCTGGTTCAGTTCATACTGGGTGGGAGTTTTTTCCCTGGGGAATTTAGAAACAAGATCAGCGGGGAGGACTCCTCATGCAAAGTGCTACACAAATACACACCCCAAAGAGAGCGTGCAACTCAAAAATTACAGAATGGGTAATTTTTACACTTAGGGTACACATAGTGAAGTATATGAGAATAATGCGAGTATTTGACAGAGTAACAGGCAAAAATTTTTGCTTTTGTCAAGGATTTTGTTTTCTTTGAAATAATCAACTCAAAGAAGAAGTTAAAGAAGAGACATGAAGGAGGAAAATTAAGTGGATCTGATGTATTCATGGATACTGCGAGAGGGAGACCTAATAAGACCACACCCTCCCATTCTTGAAAGTCAGCTGTTGATGTGTGACATGATCAGGAAATGGGAGCTGCAGAAGACCACATCTTCAAAGTATCAGGCTGGGATGGTGACCCCGGGGAACATCCCTGAGTAGGCTAGGATTGCCTTTGCCAGTGTAGCTGGAGAAAAACGTATTGACTTAATCAGTCATGGACATCAAAAGGCCGGGGAAGTGTTACAGCCATGCGGGTGAGCCATGAAAAAGACCGAGAGCTCTAGAGAAAAAACCTCAAATACAGTCCGAACAGGAGAGTTAGGTTAGGGCCACGGCAACTTCTCACTGGCAGATAAGAAAAACAAATAGGGTGAGTGGTGGTGTCTGTAGGGATCCCACAAGAAAATAATAAAAAAGATGGGGAAAGGAAATTCAAAGGTCTCTCTCAGCTGTGTTGGCTTTGACAAGACATATAGCTATCTGGAGGGACGTGCCAGAGACATAGGTGGAGTTTTTAATTGATCTACATTAAAACACTGGATCTATAAACTCTGTTGATGGAGAGAGAAGCTAAATTTGTGCAAGATCATAAAAATACAAAGCGGGACAAGAGAAAAGACCAAAGCCTGGAGCCCTGTGGGGATATTTCTTTCTAAAGCCACAGTGAAGGAACCTCAACTGGACAGCAAAGTTCTAAACATGCCTGCCCGCATGTTACCCTAGGAACTTTACCCCAGACTGTGCATGCCTTTAAGCAGCAGTATTCACACCGTTTGTGCAGCACACCTAACTCCTGTGCACACCAGGGTTTTTATGAATCTCCAAGTCAGTTCTCATTCCATTTCATGCAACTTTGACTTGCTTTCAGTGTAATAAATTCTCCAATCACCTGGGCTGGTATTCTCATTATTATCTGCCTCTGCTGATCTTCTTGGCCATCACTTCTCCATGTTATGCATAATCTGGATCATAATCAGTCTGTGTGGACTGCCATATCAGTGAATGATGTGCCATCTAATGATATCGTGAATGAACATCTTTACACTGTATAAATGAATGCAGGCTTACTTTCATCAGTCTGCACTGAACACTAACCTATCCATACTGCAACTTACATTTCAGACTGCGCTTTAGTTTATCTCATCTGGTTTTGGAGTAATGTAGAAATATGGACTTTTCCTCAACAAACCCTTTCTTCTCAAAAGAAGGAGTCAGGTTGTTGACAGTGGTCTTAAGCAAACTGTGTGCTTCCTCCACTAATTAGATCAGCAGCCATTTATCACAGCATTATTCATCCTTCAGACTATGTAGCAATTATTTTATCCAATTGGTTTTAATATGCGATGCTATATCAAATGGGTAACTAAAATCTACCTACTTCATCTCCTATCTTTGCATAACCTACTAATTTTGTAACAGTCCTAGAGCACCAGCTGTTCAGTATCTGATTATGCTGTTTGTTGTTTATAATTCCATCATACTTACACATACAGGGTTTTTTGTCTTAATACTTATTCCACTGATGGCATCTAGACTTCATTTTATCAATATCTGGTTTAACCAAGCCTTTAGTACTTCATAATTTGTCAAACTGCTGTCTTTAAAAATCACCATCCAGATTGCATCAATTTTATCTTATTTACCAGTAAGCCTCTATGATGCTTAAAATGTCTCCATGTATTATTTGTAAAAGCCTTTCTGACTTCTCCCAACTTTTTGGCTTGATTTACCTCACTATATCTTTGGTTTTTTCTTTTCCTATAAGACTTTTCTCATTGTATATGCTCTTACACAAGTGTCCCTTACCTAGTTTCATCAATACACTTCATAGTCAAGTTTCTTAACATTGGACATTGGCCTGACTCTCTAATGATCTTCATTAGGTCCCGTATTCTCATTTTTGGTAACTTAGTGTCTGAGTCATCTTGATGTTTGAATATAAAATGCTGAGAAGCTCTTGGCACTTCTTAGATCGTGTACTGCTGAGACTAGGTAAATACCGTGAGTGTGCTTTGCTCAATTATTTGTGTTCAGTCCTAAGCTGACAACATGATTATTAATTATGTTTTGCAGGATTTTAGTTCTCATCCTGCTAATTGGACTGGGATGCTCATGGCTGACCTTCTTTTCAGTCTTTTACCCGCGATGGCATATCTGTTAAAAGACCACGTCTGACCACTTGTGTAATTCAGTGTGTCTTGGTACTGCAGCTGCTTAATTAGGGGTCATGTCTTCACTATAAACTACATAGGCAGAATTAATGTCTCAAAATTTCATTTACTGAGGGGAACTGGGATAGGGAGTTCACTTGAATCATTTATGATTTCATCTCCTTGACAGATGTTCATAAATATCTACACCTGAACTGGAAATATTGTTATATTCTTGTTGCCTGCTTCCAGATATGATTCTTAATCTGCATGTACATGTCACAGAAGCCTATGGTTTCGATTTGTTTGAAATCTTCCCTTTTTTAACAGATGTCTAAATATTAAAGTCACCATTTGTTCTACCTTCCCCCAAACTAGAAGCCAAGGGTTTCTTCTGAATTAACCATCATGCTGTTTACCATAAGACTTAGCTGTAGGTGAAAAATTCATTAGGTTCCCTCATTTTTTCAGCAGATTACAAAAAGTTTGACTGTTGCCTTTCTGTGGCTGCAAGGCTTCAGGAATAGCTTGGGCTGTAGAGCTTCCTGTATGGACCAGGACTCCACAAGCTAATAAGCATCATGCGTATCCCTATGGGCTCCCTTTGAGATGCTGGGACAGAGACTGAACATTCAAATACACTGGCAGAAGAGGATAAGCAACAATTTAACATGACTGAAGCAAATATTAACACCTCGTAAAACATGCCATTTTATTTCATATGGCTTACCTTGCAGTAGAAACTATTGATTAAGGCAATGGGATTTCAGAAAAGCGGTTTCAGATAATGATGCAAAATGTTTTGTATCCTGTTACTGTCATTTAATCCCGTGACTATCTAGTGTAATATATATAGAAAAATCCAGGAAGAAGAGATCTTTGGGCTCAGTCATCTTGGCTGAATACTTCACCACTAGATAATACAGCCACACTTCATTTCTCTTGCTTTACTAGCTGTGTAGTTGCTCAACTTCAAGGGTTATTACAGAAGGCGCCTTTTCTTGAAGTGACTGTGGTCAGTGTGCGTGCTTTGGGTTCAAATCCCTCCAACAGGGAGAATCCAAACTGAGTTTATTTTGGCTAAGTGCTCTAGCTGTTTGGATACTGGCAAAAAATATATTGAACTTGCTTCAGTAAATTTTTTAAATTAACATATCGGCAAATTTTAGCTATGCGTACATAGTTTTTACTGGATTAAACCTTAATCATGTCTCTGACTAACCTTTGGCTCTTGCTGGTGCTTAGGAAGAAGAAAACCTCACAAATCTTCAGAAGAAGGAGCTTCTAAAACATGTGGGAGGTAGTTTAGGCACCAGTGACTGAGTGCCTGAGATGAGTCCAGGATCACTTTAGAGATGCCTAGAGACTTTCAGGACTCTTATGAGTCAGGCTCTGCTGTGAATGAGAAGGCTTTCTTGTTCCCTAGCCTGGCAGAGTTGCTTAAATTCTGCCAAATTTAGGCAAAGGTGTAGGTGTATTGTAGGTCTTTGCCCAAAGGAGCTAATATAACAAACTCTTTATCTCCTGACTCACTCTGTGGACCTGACACAATTAAGGAATTTATAGTGACACTCCTGTAAATTGAAGATGCTGGTGACCTGGAAAGGTTGAGGTTCTTGCATCGTTAGTCAACACCTCACTCAGAAAGCACTTGTATTCTTTAATTTCTAGCTAAGTTTTTTATGCAAATATGACTAAGGAGTATGCCAGGGCAAGGAACCCTTTCATTGGTCTGTAGAACAATATTTATAAGAACTAACATTGCTTTCATTTAAAATATTCTGATGACAAGACTAACAATTATAGTAGCAATACATTATAATATGTTATGACCACACATCCAGGCAATCTATTAAATAAGGAAAAGCAGCATAAACATTTAGAGATGAGCAATAGTATCTAAGAGTAATTTATAATTGGAAAGGATATGAGTTATTGAGCTGGATTGTTATTTTTGCCAGTGTCTGGGAGTGAGAAATTTCTGCAGGCTTTACTTCTATGCACAATCCCTCTTATTCTGAGAAATGCTGGAAGAACTGTGCCACAAAGGAAAGGTCCAAGGATGAAATCTTTTCATTCCACAAGCTGATCCGCACAGAGGATGTTTTGAGCATTGTCTGGGATAAGGAAGGCTTGGTGGGCATCCATTCCTGCTGCAGGGCAGCATGGTCAGCTTTCCTGGCTGACCTTTCAGGATTGCCTGCAATCATCCCCTTATTCCCACTGTCAGGAAGATGCTGTCTCTCCCTTCATATCAGTACAAAAGCCCAGCACTCCCTTGAGGCTTCAGGGCTGTGGCAGCAGGGTGTCTAGGGGACAGTCACCTTAGTGGCCCTTCCTCTGCCTTCCTGCTCAGGTATCTCATACTTACCAAGATAAAGAAAGGATCTCCATTTTATGCTAGGGTCATATTTTTGGGGACAAAATGTCTGTTACTTAATAGCCATTACTCACCCCACACCATATTCTTGATTAAAAGCTCTGAGCAATTCCCACCTGTAAAACGAGGTTCCCAAGCCTTTTAGTTATCAATGCTGTTTCTGAATGTGAGACTCCCTTCTTTATCTGTATTAATACTTTGATTACCTCCTTTTCAATGTTGTGACCCACTGACATTTTGTTTGCCATGTAATTCTCAACCAATTCATCGGGACATCCTGTTGTCTGAAGACGTGGCATAGATTTATTTAGATGTTGCAAAGCAGACAGACTGCTTTCTGAAAAGCAGGACTTTCAAACTTTATTTTTTTAATGTATTTTTTTCCATTTTAAATCCAAATTAGGCCTCACTTCCCACTGACTCAAACATTGTATAGATGATTTAAAAATGTGTTTTTTCACTGATACTGTCCCACCTCACTATTTTCCACTTCCCCAATATCTTTTTGCTATCTTTACTGAATGAAAAGAAAAAAAAATGTCTCTTCTGTTCCTTCACATCGCACTTGCTGACATTTTCATTAAAGGACTTTTTCTCTGTGTTGCATACATGTACGTATCAAGAGGCATGTGCACATGCTGGCATCTGACATTTTTGGACAGTTTTACTGAACATATATAGAAATCAAAAATGGAAACATTTTACCTGGCAGAGCCCTACAGTGCATCTCCAAATAGCCCAGTCAGCCAAGGGCTCCCAGCCCGGTGGGTGCCCCAGTGGGTTCAGGAGTAGCAGTGGGACATCAGTCCCTCCTTAGGAGAGAAGGAGGGAGGGAACAGTACCAAGCAGGTGTGACAATAGCTTTAATGCTACTATTACCAAGTTGGAAGGAGAGTGGTGATTATTAGGTGTTTACTAACCACCTGTATCTGCAGCTGGACACCAAACAGATCAGTCTGTCTACACAAAAATTAATGATTTCTTCATTCAGGTATTTCTTGTGACAGGGTGAAGAGGAAATTGCCCAGGTCAGTGCTCTCGTGTCAGTCAGGCAAGTTCCTTGGTTCTCACATGCTGTAGCTTTTGGGATGCTCGTGGAGAACCCTTCACAGGTGTGAAATGCAGCATGAGGACACATCAAAAGCCCATCTGAAAGTGAAGTAATTGTATGATGGAGGTTGGCATCACAGTCCTGAGACAAATATGCTCAGTGTTTTCATAATAACTCAAATGCGTGGCTTCCATTGTTGATACCCAGAAAGCTGGAGATACTGCTTATCATCCAGTCCAGAAAAGCATGTATCTTCCCCCCATTTTCCAAAAGAAATCAAATGGTAATGTTTTCCATTCAGTGCCATATTTGCCATTCATTTGTCTTCAGATAAATATTTGCTTCCAACAATTTATGCCTTCTCTACCAGTTTGGGTTTATAGAGTATCTGAATTGGTTTCACATATGGTATTGCAGAGAGTTTTGATAGCCACAGATGGTGCATCTGCAAACATTTGAAATCTCTTTCACTATCCAAACCTTTAATACTTGTCAGTGTTCCAATAAGAGTTAGTAAATGCCTGATGTAGCTATTCACTCATAATAAACACTAAAGGATAGTGACTTGAATGAGCTGTTGGGAATCAAAAAATCAAAGAAATCTTATCCCCTGATTCTGGAGCTTCAGCAATAATATCGGGAGAAGAATCACCTCACAGCAGGTAAATTGCAAGAGAAGTTTCAGTTGGTCTTTCTGAGCTTCACATTCATTTCCTTCACTTGATTTCAGTCAGACCTCTGTAACTAAATGACATTATTTCTACTTTAGCATATTACATTTTGCTTTCATTAAAAGAATACAGGGGAAGAATTTCTTTATATGTTGCCTAAAAATACCAAAGTCCATCCAAAAGGAAAAGAAAAAGCAGAATTATTAGGCAGACAAAACTGACTCATTTATTAGTGCACTTAGATAGAAATTTAAAATTACTTGTCCCATTAGAAAAATCCAGATAATTTTTATTTTCTGTGTTACATGAGTACCAGTACCCAGCAGGACCCATGCTGACTGAATCCTTCACAGACAGAGACCTGTTTGTGGGCTGAGGTGGAGAGGAGGGAAAGGCAGAGGCATAGCCAGCCCCCACTTTAGTACGATGTCAGCCCAAGCAGGTAGCTCAGCTGATGGCTGTGGCCCAGATCCCATCTACATGGTGATCCTGTCTGGCCTTTGATTCAAAGGCAATTCTGCATCTGCTGTAAGTAAAGGTAAGGGAGAAACGCTATCCTCCGTACTTTTGCAGACGTTTTGAAATACAAAGTGCCATTAGCCCCATAAGCTCATCAGCAGTCCTGGCCCCCAGCTCTAAAAATTGCTGCGATGACTCCATAATGAAGGGTAGATGGCAAGGGAAAGAAAAAATAAGAGACATTATCCTCTTTTTGCAAATGATAAGTTGAAGTCCTGTGACTTCACACACGTGATTTACCCAAAGTGACACAGAAAAACCCATGCCAGAGCTATGCTGTACTTCAGGTGAAGTGTGGCAAGCCCAGACTGGGTCCCCACACTGGTTTATCCACAGTCAAAAAGCACTGAGGATCCAATAAGCTGTATGGTGGGAAGCTCCTAAGAACAAACACGTAGAATGATGGAACCAGGTGGATAGTAAATGGAAAGTTGCTCCCACAGACAGGGTTATCTGGAAAAGTCCAGAGTTGGGAAAGGAGACCAAGAGAGAAAGTAATGCTGAGCTTAAGAAAAGTGGAACAAAGGAAGCTTAGAAGTCAAGAGCAGACCCTAGGATGGGAGGAAAGGGAAGCAGGATATAAGGATTTCATAGATCTGCCACAGTTAGAGGAATGGGTAAGGAAATACAGTAGGTTGGGTAGCTGCAACTTTGCTAAAAAGGAAAGGAGAAAAAAGAAGGTAAAAGAAAGACAAGTCTGTTTCCCAAGGATGAACAAAATGGGCACAATGGTGCCTTGACCGTGTGTGTGTACATTTTGCAGTGAAAGAGGAAGCCAGATTTGTCAAGGGCCTGGGTGCAAGAGGAGAAGGGAATGACTCCTAGAGCCAAGGAGGGCAGGATGGGCAGCGAGGAAAGGTCTGTAACTAAGTCAGTCATTATACCCTGTGCTGTCCTGCTTGGGGGGAGCCTGCTCAATGGGTGCTGCAAGAACCATGACATCCCTTCTGCTTGGGGACACCTGCTTCCTTTGAGCCTGCGGGGCTGGGAGCTGCAGGGGACAGCCATGGCTGGAGAGCAAGCTTCGGGCAGGCAGGAATGGCAGAATAAACAGGCAGCGCCTCATGGCTCTCACAGGCATCGTCTTCCTTCCCAAGTTTCAATCCTCAAACTTGACAGCTTTTCTGCAGTTTACTTAGGAGTGAGTGTATTTGCCGAGGACTCGGACATCCATGTGTAGACCTCACTTCCTAGACTTCAAATGGCTGTGCAAGGATCATGACTTTGAGCATGAGTTCCCATGCAATTGAAAATATATTTTTGCAATCAGGGGAATGAGAAGAAAGACCGAGTTTCTCTCTCACTGTACAGACTTTCAGATTTACACAGTACAGCTTGAAACCATAACTGTTCTAATGAGGAAAATGTGCAGTCAACTGAACATTAACTGTTTTGGACACTATTACTGTAAAAATAAATAATCAACCAACTTTAGCTCTGAATAGAAAACTCTGCAGTGGGAAGACTGACTGAATAACTGACATGATTGCTGAGGAAGAGATGGAAATAACAGTTTACAGTTCACAGGATCTCAATGGACAATCAATGTGGTAAATTAGGATGTGGCTGAAATTATAGATATAGTAATTAAAATTAGCCATGAATAATAGAACACAGTTCCTCTAGAATAGAATAGAAAGTGCCACTAGACAGAAACAGAATAATACTGTGCAAATGTACAGAAATTTTAATTTTTAAGAGCAGTTCAAATTGGCAAGAGATGTGTTCAGTATCTCCACTGACACTTTTCACAAGCTTATAATAGGCAGCTGTAAATTATTGTTGGAGAGGAATTTAATTTAATCACGTCTCATCCTTATGAAAAGCACTTTCTGAAGCACATTTAAAGTTGATGCTAAGGTGTCTCTAAATTACCATTCAGATGGAATCTATTCATTTCAGCTGGCCACAGTTTGACTGCACTCTCCTCTTTAGTCTATTGCTCTCTTTTAAATTGCAGAAACTGTGTTATGAACAGAATAGCCATAAGCCCTGCTGTTCCAGCACAGCGGCTATTCACAGCCAATGCTGGAGCTGCTTTTTATGTAACAGGAGAAAATTACAAAACCAGAAAAAGTAGTGGCTTTTATTTGTTCTTTCTGTTTTTCTGCAAAAGTCTTGTTGGAAGTCACTGACAACAGCGTGATGCAGAACTTCAGGCATTAGGTTGTTCTAGCAGAATGATTCCCACATTTTTAAATGCGATTGTGCTGAATGAACATGTGAGTGCAAAGCTGGCTAAGAAGCCAGTATGTCATTAGATTTTTACTAAATATATAGGTTCGGATTCAGCAGGCTCTATAAGCAAGTCTGATTTCAAGTATGTAGACAATATGACTGAAATCTTCTTTTGCCAGATCTGATCTTAAGTAGTTCCTGTGTAATAGCAACACTGGACAATCAGACTTTCCGAGGGTAAAATTTTTTCTGCTAGAATCACATGCATACACTTTGAAATTTTTCTCTTTCTCTTGTGCAAATTACAGCGACAAGATGAAGAATACCTGTGGCATCTCTAATGCCTTTTAGCTGATGGGAATCTCAACAGAAAATTTCATATTAGATGGGCGTATGTGCACATTTGTAATGCAGTGGGGCTTTAGGAGAACAAGAGCACACAAAACACCAGTGTAAGTTATTGGTTATCGAGGTAATACCAACAAGATAGGGGTATTCAGTTGTTATACATTGGAAAACAGAAAAAAAATGGCCATTACTTTGCAGATGACCTTTTAACTTTCTCTAGTTAAAAGGCCCCTTTCCAGTTGCCACTCAGCCATCCCTGTGAGCCTGGGACAGACATCAAATCCTCTCCGAGGGTACCTGTGTAGGCACATGAGTGCGTGAGAATGCTGTCACACATGCTAAGCCGGCTTGTCAACCCCAAAACACACAAAACCTTCATATTTAATGATAAAAACTGCTTCAACATAAAAAGGAGGGTTGAACACTCGAGTATACCTACTGTACGTACATACTCATCACTCCCCCTCCCAAACCATATCAAAGGGCAGCTGGGGGCGGGGGTGGGACCCTCCAAATTTCCTCTGTTCCAAAGGCAGGTAACACTCACAAAGACTTAACTGAGAGTTATAATACCCAAGTGAGGATGGACTCCACTAAACCCCAGGGGAGACTCAGTGCTGGAGGATATGATAGCAAATTTGAGTTTTGATATAATAGCATGATTATGCCTGCAATATGTCTTTTTACCTTTCTTTCCCTTGTACTGTATGCGTTCTGGCAAATCTTTGGATTCTCCAGCAGTTTACTAATGATCCATTATGTTATAAACAATCTTGTTTTGTTTTGTTGGGGTTTTTTTTTATTTTTTATTGAGCTGTTTCTAATTATTCACAATTAATTATAACAGCTCTAAATTTTCAATTTAAAGTAGTTTAAATTATTGCCCAGGCTTTTCCCATAGGCAGAGGCATGCTAGTAGTACAATACTGGTGAACCAGATTTAATAGGCATTTTGAAACAAGCATAGCTGCAATTATGCCCAGAGAATCCCTGCCAACTTTTTAATGGTTTATTTTTATTGTAAAAGCATCTTTTAAATACCTTTGTTTCTCCTGGGATGGAAATTACTGTTTTAGAGTGTTTCATGTCAAATTTTTACTTAGTATGTTACCTAGTAATCTATTTCTCATTACATAAAAATCACAAGTCATATTTCAATAAAATATAGAACCAATACAAGAGATCATACCGGAATTAAAGGTATTTGTACTTGTTATAATACATCCAGTAGTTATTATTGTTATGTTACTCCTGATATTTTTAAAGAAGTGCTATGCAAGCATTAAGTGAATCATAAAACCTAAGAACTAATTAGTGCTCTATCCTTATTTTATAGATGTAGAAAAGAGGGCACAGCAGTGCCCTGCCCAGTGCAACCGGGAAGAAAAAATTAGAACTCCTGTTCCCATATCTCCGCTGACTCCTGAAAGTGCTTTGTGAATAACAACCCATCTTGTGAGAAAATTGTCTTTGAATTTACATCCGTAATAAGATTTGGACTTTTTCTTCCTTCATGATGCGCTGAAAAAAGAGACAGTGTTTACATTTTATTCATCATGTTGATAAATGTTATACGTCCAAATTTTGAAACATTCTTCCATTGCAGCTTGAAAACCAAGTGAATGCTAAGCAGTGCCAGTCACCACGTGATAGCTATACCTGCATCTTTCATGAGACCACATTATGCATATCAGACTGGTTCTGAAAGCTTCAATTAGTACATTTGAAGTCAAACCTCTAACATGAGCAACTGGCTGTTTATTTGCTTATACAGAAGCTGCTGAAAACAAAGCAATAGGCACACTAGGAAATAAATTAGATATGCAAATTTTTTTCTACGTGATTAACAAGGTACAAGGAGAATTAAGCACGAAAAAACATGTAAAACATTGAGGGATAAAATGGGAACATATTCACGACCACATAGGATACTATACTACAGTAAAAATACTACTTAGATGTTCTGAATGAGGCACAAGGCAAATATCTTTGAATTTGATTGAATTTATTTTCATTTGGTTACCTTTGTCATAGATAAGCCATGATCCACTGACACTTGATTCTGAATCTGACTCGTTTTGTTAAATTCAGCTTTAGTGGTATGCAGGGCTGAGGCTCCAGTCATACCTTTGGTGATGGTACCTCTCTTATTTGGTATGAGCAGAGGGCGACATCAGTGATTATCACTATCACTATTTACATTTTAAATATTTATATATTTACCTAGGTCTTACTTTCTCAGACTGTGCTAACTGTGGCTCCCCCAGTCTCAGAAGGGGTATCATGGAAATAAGATGGTGCAGAGAAGGGCAGCAAAGACATTCTCCCCAAGAAATCTCTTCCACAGCTCAATCTGTGGCACCAGTGGTTGTTAATGCTGCTATTCACATCTTAAATATTTATATATTTACTTATATCACACTTTAGGAATGGTGGAGGCAGGTCCAGAGTCAAACTGTGAAGTTTTAATATCTCCTTATCTTCGTAGTTAATTTAACCTAGCTAAGATTTCCAGACCCTACCTTCAGCAAGCAGCTATCTATCTGGAGCATGTCAGAGGACACCAAAGCAACAAAGACAGTAAACGTAAGTTAAAAAAAATGAAGGAAGATATGAATGATTTTCCATGCAGGCCTAGAAGGATGACACTGGAAGTACTGATTTTTAGGAACACTCTTCTCTTCTGTAACATACTTGTTGAAGTAATTACAGAGCAATCTCTACTACACAACTTGTTAACACTATTAAAGATGACTATTTTTTCCCTCAGTGGCGTGCATTCCCGTTGGATTGCTCCAGAAGTTCAAAATATATTTGTTCAGTCAGGAGGAGACCTGCTAATTGTTCGACGGCACTTGCTGTGCTGGAGAGATTTGATATTTATGTTGTTGTTCTGAATGCAATGCACTTCTGATTCATTTTAATGTTGTTTGGGTAGCTGTGAAGAGAAATAAAATGGCACAATATTGTTTTCCTATGCTGTTTTCAAAGTGACATAATTACTGCAAATATTGCCTGAGATACCCACTGAGACAATCAGGGGACTTAATTTTAGACGCAGTAATATGTATCTGAAGACTGAAAGCAAAATGGTGCACTGCAAAGTGATGGAGGAAGTGTTGGACGAGAGATTACTGCTAAGCACCACGTTATCTACCTACTCGCTCCCAGCCAGAGGTTACATATTTCGAGACAACTGCCAATTTTTATGTCAGGTATACTTTACATTGCCATAATGTAATTCTGTAAGTCTCCTTTACAAATAGCAGCACAGATATTTGTGTGCTAATTGGTTACAGTTTCAATCCTTCACAGAAAATGCACTTGTTATTATGAACAATGTGCAGCTATTCCTTCCGAGACATCATTTGTAGGTTGATTGCTTTCTTAATGTTATGAAGCAGCCTGTCGATTAAAGAGAGAAATGAGAAATTTTATGCTGCTTCTGAATTTTACACCTCTCAATGTGAATGTGTGCCTTAGCGTCACTCTTCATTCAGAATAACCGCTAATTTCCCCCAACACGTGCTTCACGTCTAAGGTTCACCCCAGAGCCCACTTCTCCAGAGGCACACCTCGTCCTTCCCTTTATCCGTGCTGGCTCATGTAATATCAGGTCCTTGCTTCACAGCCTTCCTTCTCCCTCATACAAATGCTCCGGTCTCATTTGCCTTACAAAAGCAAGAGCTCGGTGCCTGGACGAGCTTGTAAAAGGGTAATTTGCCTCTTAGCATCCTGGCAGGAACGATTTGCCTATCTAGGTGGAGAGGAAAAATGTGAGAAAAAGCTGGTACTCTGGTGACTAAAACCCTTTGACATTGCAGGCAACAATCTCTCTTGATTATGTTTTTTTTTTTTTCTTTCTTAATCATTTGTGTTCAGTTCACAGCATTGCTTGTTCCAAGGCAGAGGTGCTATTCCCACCTGGATGTGGAGGGAGGAGAGCTTTGCTCACACTGTATGCGTTAGCTTAGGACCCATGCGGGACCCGTGGCGTAGCTTAGACTGAACATACGTGAGGTTTACACTGGAATTAGCAGCGCCCTCATAAACATGGAAGTTTCTGGCACTGTCAGAAGAAATGCACTCACATAGGTGGAAAGGTTTGGTGATGAAATACTGTAAAGCAGCTTTACATCTCGCTGTACGCTTCAGCATGCCCTGTCACTTAGAGGTCCCCTAGCAACGCTCAGTGCTTCCTGGGGGAAAGGGCTCAGAGCCCAGGACGCAATTTTGTGAATTTCACAGAAATAACTGAGCAAAACTAAATCAGATTCTACATCGTGCATTTGGGAGTTGTTATCCAGAGGAAAAAAATCTTGAGGTGTCTTTTGATTACTTCTGATTTTCATGATCCTGGGCAGTTCTGAAACACAAACTAAAGATTTTGGATTCAGAGCATGGGATGGATGTATCAATTTTCCCTGGTATCCTGTCACCAAGCAGACAAAAGCAGACGCCTAAGGAAGAGAAAAGAAAAGGTCAAAAATATAATAAAGTTTCCCTAGAATACTTTTCCAGCTCCAGGGATTCCTTGAGTCAGAGTAAGGGTCTTTGTAATTAATAGCCCTGACGGTTTTTTCCTTTTGATAATTTTTTTCCAATTATCTTTTGAACTCATATAGATGCTTTGCACCTGAAAAACCCTGTAGTTTACCTGCGCCATGTGAAGAATCACTTCCTTTCATTTGCTCTGAGTCTGCCATCTGCTTACTTCCTCTGTTATCCTGTAGTTCTTACTTTGGCAGAGACCGTGAGCCATTCCTGATGCACCTCTCTGTGCATTTTCACAAAATGTCCCACCTCTCCCTACTCTCCACTCCAATCTCTCTCTTTGCTAAGCTAGTGTTTACTTAGTTGCTCTTCCTATGGAAACTGTTCCACATCTTAAAAAATATTTCCATGATTTTGAACATCCCTGTCACCCTGCTCTCTCTCAATCTTTCCCAGTTATAGTCTGTATTTTTTGATATTGGAGGATAGGAACTGCACACAACAGTTCAAGATGTGGCTGAACCATGGATTTATACAGCTGGCTAATGAGATTCTCTGCTTGTTTCAAAGGCTGCTCTGTCTTAAAACTGATTATCTAGTGTAGCCTTGCCAGCTCCTGTATGCATATTGCTTGGAGACCTGTAATTATGTAAGAGTCTCAGCTTGCATTTATGAGTGGCATAAACAAGTTTCTATCTTTTGTGACTACAGAGAAAATCTGCAGGAAGTAAAGCCTGTAACTTTGAAATCAGAAGCTAAGAGAAAAACAAAGATGCATTATTTGGGGGTGGGGATTGTTGAATTTCACTCCTTTAAACCTGATTTCATAATTTGAGGATATATGTAGTATTTGCGTGCATTTTATTAGTATTGCAGTATTTTTTGCCACTTAGTGTACAGATTGGATGAAATATGCTAAATAAAGCCCATTTGTCAGTGTGCAAGACATATTGGCATCCGTAGATGGGATCCCCATCTCCTCACCCTAGCTCCATACCTGGCATGTCCTTATGTTTTGGCCTCTGTGTTCTCCCCACAGTCCCTCTCTGACTGCAACCAACCCGCTATTAAGAGATGTTCTTACACACGTGAACTCCCAAACCTGCCCAGGAACAGTTTGGGAGAGGAATGGTTGACCCAGAATGGTGCAGACAGGCTCTAGGACTTCCAGTCTTGAGGTTTTGGTGTCACAGCAGTATCTGGAAACAAGAAGAGGGACAATAAACCCCCCACGTGACTCATTTTACTTCTGACAGTGACATGAGAGCAGCCAGAGTCCTTCCTGAAAGCAAAACCCCAGTCCTGCTGATTTTTGAAATAAATTTCTGCCTCCTGCCTGTATTCTGAGGATCATGTCTGTTTGTTCTAGCTCATCAAAGTTAAGGTCAGATAGTGTTGTTAAATAATACCAGACAAAAGAGCTTTTATTGCATGTATAAACCTATAGAAGGAAATAGAATGGATGCAGTGAAACAGATAAGCTAGGGTTAGACGTAGCTACAGGGAGGGAGCTGATATTAAAGCAGGGTCCTTGTCAATAAATGCCAACCAATTTAGTCTGAAGTACTCTTGCTCAGCTGTGTAGGGACCCTGCATGACAGATGTGAAATGAGCCTGCTAATGTAGCAGGTACTTGTTCAACAGTCTTGCTCTTCTTCGTAGAACTGTAATTAGCTGTATGTCTTTTTCAAAAAGTGCTATTACTATTTTTATTTTTAGTGACCCTTGAATCCTATCCAAACAGCCAAAATGCTTTTTTGGACTGCTGATATTACTTACTAGATGCTTAGAAAAAGCTAAATTAAAAGTAGATGTGCTGTTCTATAGCTAATTGAATAAATAATCTAGCACGTGCAAATAACACGTGAAGACAACAGCTCATTTGATTAGCCTTATCCAAATGCAGTTTCCATTAGCTCTCCTTGGAAATTAAGTAGAAGGAACTATAAGGAGAAATGTGGGTGCCTATGTGTGTTCATATACCTTCTGGTTTACATCTAGGAGGTTGAAAACTCTGAAAAGAAAATTAAATACAGTGCTATCATTCCCATTGGAATCCTTCACGTTTCTGGGAAGTTATAGACCTTTAGTACCTCCTGCACTCGTATACCTTCTTGTGATGTATTTTGAAGTACTCACCTTGAAAGCTAATGGCCATTTGTAATAAAATAAGGTCATTGTAACCTGTAAGGGCAGAGATTCAGAATTCCCAAAGCGGCAATTGTATTTATACATTTAAGTTAATGCTAATTTAAGGAGGCTGAACTCCTGGAAAAATTCAGGTCCCATTTCCACTAGTTTAGTTATGAAAGTTGCCTCAAAGCACAATGGCTATTTTCTGTGCAAAATTTTTCAGCTCCACTTTACATTTCCATCTTCTACTGGCCTGAGTCTAGAAGACTTTCTCCTTTAGATATTTTAAAAGTTTTATTACTTTTTATATTCATTTAGCAATTTGTTTCTGGAAATCTTTTCTGGCTTATCACATTGTGATTGTATACATCAATTGTGTACAGATTTCATTACCTTTTATAATTATTTGTGCTTTTTGAAGGGTGCTTTCTAACACCCAGTATCTTTATTTTGTCATCCGTGTTGTTTTTCTGCATGTGTTTGGTCTTTATGAAATTCTGATTTTAAGAGTGTCTATATGCTCTGAGTCACCATTGTGGTCTCATTGAACATTCTTCATGGCTCCTTCAATTGTTTGGGGTTTTTTTCCCTTCACTATAGTTGGTAATTTTCTTTCAAGACGTGCTCTCATTTTTATTCAGATCCCTTTTTTAACACATGCCCAGGTCAGACTCTTTTGGTTTTGTTTTTTCTACAGAGATGGTCACTGTGATAGAGTGGGTCAAGTCTTCAGCAGCTACATCTTGAACCAGATCCTGTGCACTGCTTGGAACTATACCAAAAAGTGCTTCTCCTTTTGTAGACATTCAGACTAGCTTCTTCAGGGCTCCATCATCGATGATGTCTAAAACCATTGTTTGTTTTTTCTGGCTCATCTTAATATTTGTCTTCTGCTCTCATAATCTCTCATTTCCCTTACCATTTTGTACCATGCTTGTTATCACGGTTTTGCTAGGATGATGAGTAGTGTAGATACCATACTCTTCCTACTTAAGCAAAATACTTTTGAGTAGAGATTCAGATTTCCACATAACTCACCTTACTTGACTTGAATTTTTCTTCAGCATCACACTCCTTCATCAGTGCAACCTGCCCTGGCCACCTTATATGGTTTGCATCACAGAATTACACTGTTAGGTATTCCCTTTATTATCTTCCTTTCAACAAGCTTTTGAGCTGCCTGCTTTAGAAATACCATCATTTAAAGCCAAATATTCCACTGCTACTTGTTCTTTGAAACATTTGTGAAGTTTCTTTTTAAGAGCAAAAACCAAAACAGCACACACTGGGAAAAACAATAGAAATTATAATTGGTTTAAGTCAGATTTCTTCTCATGAGCTCTCTTCAGTGACCAAAAAAAAAAAAAAATCTGTTGGTGCTGTTAAAGTGTTTAATTATGAACAGTTTTGCTACCTGGAAGAGTTAGACAGCATTATTGATAACTCCTAATGATTAGTGCATTGAAACACTGGCAGAGGCTTGCTACTGAGGGTGCAGAATCTCCTTCAGTGAAGACTTTTTAGACAGATAATACCTTGCACAAAGGATCCAGTTCTGCCTCAGTCCAGTAAGTTAAACCATGCCATCTCTTCCAGCTTTACTTTCTTAACTAAAGTTAACTTAGTTAGGCTTCCTAAGTTTCAAACTTGCACAGTCCAGGTAACTTTTCTGTATGCCACAAACACAGTCTGACCCTGACAATGTTTAGATTTCCACTATTGTAAAGTGAAGTCCTCAGGCCATGGTGAGTCAACCGACTAGCCATTAAAAATAAAAACATTTAAAATAAACACTCTTTGTAGTAGAATTTTTGACTCTGACATTTCCAGTTATGGAAAAGTTTCTTTCAAAATACTTAATGTAAATATTATTTCAAATGTTACAATTTTATATCCTGCAACCTGTTTTATACTAATTAAAATGAAGAGAGGATATGTGAGAGAAACTTCAACTACTGAATTTAAAACAATAATTCAAGAAATTCATCCATTTTAATAGAAGTTCATGAATTAAAGATGGATAATCAAGGCAAAGAAAACAGGGAATCTTAAACAGTCCCTTATTTGTGTTTGAGTGATACCTTCACTGAAGTCTTCTGATGACACCTGGAACTAACACATGATTTGTTCTGAAGTTTATCCCCAGACTTGGTATGTAAATGTGAGTATTTCCCAGTGAGGTTCATACTAACTAGGAAAAGCCAGACTGAGCACAAACAGCTCTGAGTGACCACACGTGCACTCAGGCAAACCCAGCAGAGTCTCAGGGAGCAATAGTCCAACACCCTGCTTCGCTTTGCCTTAGAGATGGGATGTCCACAAAGAGGACACGACCACCTGGCAGTGGGACGACAAAGCATGCAGGGTGCTCTGGCCATTCGCAGTGCCTCTATCCCCATCCCTCCTGGCTGCAGCTCATCCTGCGCTGAGATGCAGTCAGTCTCCATGGGAACCAGCATCTTCCCCTCTGCCAGAGACCTGAGAGCCAAGATCGCTGGCTCTGCTGCTGCACAGGTACCACTGTGAGGCACAGGAATGACAAGTGCTCCCTTCCCATATATTCACTGTTTTTTTCCAGCTTGATAGCTGGGTAAAGCAAGCTCTTAAAATGGGAATACTAAAAATACTGGAATCTGTTAATTGTTCAGCTTTCGCAAGGGTAGCCAGGTACCTCACCTAGCTTTAGGAAGTGGAGGTCAGTACTTGCATTAGCAACGGTCTTCCTTCTCCACTTCAATCGACTATGAAAGATAGCATGGCTGGACACATATCTGTTTCTTTCTGATCACTTTCACATGTCATCCAGTTTAGTCAACCAGAAGATGATAACCACAGAAACTAAAGTTCTTGCCCAGAAAGAATGCTAGACATCAATACAGAGCAGAGAGGGAAGTGGCCTGGAGTTCTTCCCATTGATTTCAAACGACAAGAAAACATTTAGTGTGGAAGTATCAATCAGAGGGAGTCAGCTGGAGAAGTTGTCCTTGTCACAGTCTGCTTCCTTGAGTTGAATGCCTAATTTTTTTTGCATACAGCTACTGTTCACCTTGTATCACTCATTCACAGATCTACCTGTGAAAATACATGCCTTTACAGTCAGCATCCAGTGCTCCTGGAGGCTAGCCTCCAGGCAGCGTACATAATCCTAGAGCATGGCTCATATTGCTGCATGGCCTCCTTGCAGAAGAGCTTGAACAGCAGCGTGTGGGTGCACTGATTTACAATCACAAAACTTTGCACAAGGTAAAGGTACAATCTTCTGATATAAAGCATTGCATAATGATCTTGAGATCATACCTCAAAAAGCTGTTTTATCAACAAGTAAATTCCTCATAAAAAATGTACCTACTGTGAATTCACCTTCTTTCCACTGACACTGACTCTCAATAGCTTTAATGATTATAAGTAGCCTTCTTTTTAGCAGTTTCACCTGATACCAAAATAAAAAACCACCCTCACTTTTTCTGCTCAGGTTGGGATCCTCTTTTCAGTTGCCATGACAGATATTTACTTAATTAATCTAAGCTTACTGTCAAGCTGTGTTTAATTAATACTGTAACTGACATTCCTGACTTTACCTACCTCAGAATAAAGCACAAAAGGTCACAAAATGCAAGGTCTGTATTCTACCAATGTGCTTTTTCTTCATAATAGCCTTTATGATATAATAGGCAAGAGGTTTGTCTCTCCAGTATCCATAAACATACATTGCTATGTATAACATCTATACTATGCTGAAATATTTGTGCTGCTGGAAGTTCTACATGGAGAGCAAGAAAACAAAAATGGAAACAACAACTAACCAATATTTCTATCTCTGGCATAAAACATTCACTTTGCTAGCGAAATAAACATGCATTTCACATAGAGAGAAAATACGAACAATATAATTCCTTCAATTTTTACATTCTGTCTTGTAAATACATTCCTAGCAATGTGATTCTTCATTAATAACATTAAACCAGAGTTACTCATTAGTTACAAAGTGTTAAATATTTGAATACTGTGATGAAGACAAATTATTTCTTTACAGCTATAAAATGAAGATCACAAAAGACTTCATTTACTGGTAACACTTTCCCTGAACTTTTAATTAGAACAACAGTGCAGAGTTACAAACATGGTTGAGTCCTGAGAGATGTTCAGTAGCCAGAGCAGCGTGTGGTTTTCTTAAATAGTCCTTTTTTTTTTCCTTTCCTGGACCATCCTGCTAAGTACTCAGCCCTGATTCCAGACTGGTCCTTGGCAGGAGTGCTTGGAAGCACTGACTGGCTCCAGGCACACAAAAACATACCCATAAAACCTGTGTCACTCCTCCTCAACAGATGGAGCAGCCCCACAGACTGTTAGACAGCAACCACTGGACATCCCCGGAGGTCACCAAAGCTCAGCGTCGGGGAATTTGGGTAACTGCAAGGCAAATGACCAAGGAGCAGGAGCACATGTTGCAGAAGGATTGAGTTTAGAAAAGACTCCAGGAAATGCCAATCGTGCATGGCCAAATGCCAGCTGATACTGCATCTCCATGTCAAGTTTGACAGTAAAGGCACTAATCCCTTTAATTACCAATTGCGCTGAGTATGAAACACTTTACAAGATAACTACGTTCTAGGAACTGAGCTGCATGTACTGCAAAAGTTAACTTTTTTCCGTTGGATAAAAAGGATTGTGTAACATTAAAGGAGCTGCTGGCACTTGCTCAGGCTCTTTCCTGAAAGCACTAGCTTTTGTCTGAAGATTGAAGCCCTGATCCTATAGAGAGTGAAATGAAACCTCCTGAAGGCTGATGGTTCTTCTGGGCAGTCCTTGCAGGATGGCAGCACCGACTTGTTTTTCCTCTGTTAAAGTAACCTGCTGTGACCCGTATTCAACCCACGTCTCGCAGGACCACCCCAGATGCACCATTTCCTCCACTAAGAGTTACTGCCTCTGACTCAGTCGATGATACAGCAAGCTTTGTCCCCTTGCAAGAAAATTACTTTAATTACTTTCTGCTCCTAACACCAGCAGCATGAGGTACCTGAGAGCAGATTTATCTGAGCCATGCCTAGTTAGACTTTTGTCTCCCAAATGCAACACAAACTCCAGTGGGGCAAAGGAAATGCCAGGACGGCAAACAAAAGCATTAGCTTCAGTCTGCAAGGGCTCACTTCCCCTGCTCCTTTCTACTTCAGACGGCTTAGTGGAGATAATTGCTACTTGCAGACACTCTCCCTTCTAAACCCATTTTCCTACGATCTGCAGCATCCTGTTTCTTTCAGTGTTCACAGAGATGCTTTCAGTGATTAAAAAAAAAACCAAAACCAACAACCCTGGCATATAACTTGCCTCAGACCCAAACTGCATAGAAGAAACCTGTAGTGTCAAAAAATCGGTATGTCAGTGAATGGTTCCCAATCAGTCGAACACAAGAAAACAGGTAGGCTTTGCCTGGCAGTGCTGACTACATGTATTTGCTCTTATTAGTCCATGCTATTTTGCTGTTGTTTTCCCACTGTGAAAATTGCTGTATGAATCCACAGTGGTTCTTCCAGCTGGAAATAATATACATTACTTTAAGTTTCTTGGGAGGAGCAATCATTTGTAATCTAGTCATGCTGTGTCATTCCAGGGCAGGCAATATGATCTGACATATTGTTTACAGTATGGCAATGTAATAGAAATAAACCTGGCACGGTACAGAATTATTCTTATCTTGAAAAACTGATGCCCATCAGTATGTGATATGAAGGGCGGGGGGGGCTGGCAGAAACTGGGTGAAATTTGTTTGTACAAAATTCACATTTGAAAACTTTTCCCTCTTTTTACAGATGACATGAATACAAAGGGAACTTCACGGTCATAGACAGATTCTTCTTCACTGCAGGTCATTTTGTTGAAAATCTTTAAAGTTACCACCACCTTCAACTTAGCTGTATTTTCTCTGGCTGGTCTTTCACCTGAGATCATAAAATAAGCCATAGGAAAACACAGCAAGAATGAGAAAGCAGGACAGTAGACAAAACACCCCAGATTTGGCAGAATATGGCACTGGTGTTTTGGAAAGTTCATTTTTTTTCTAGAAATTATCCTATAGACTGAACCGATGCTAGGGAAAGGGCAGTGTGATCCTTTTTTGTTGATTCTGTTTTCTGGATGAGATGTTATCATGCAGCACCACTAAAACCTGATTGCCTGGCAGTGTTATCCCTGAATATACTATTTTTTTTAGCAAAGCCCAAGGTTAGGCAAGTAGCATAATATTTAATTAAAGGACTCTTCAGCTTCTGGTTGGTTCAATTTTATTTCTGATCCTATTTTACTTCCTATTCCTTTGCAGTGCTGTTGCACGTGCGTGGGGTGAGATTGAGCTCACGTTGAATTTCAGCGTCTGTGTGTGCACTGGGTGTCTGAGCTCCCGCTGCAACAAAGGAAACTCGTCACCAGCTGATGGGAGGCCAGCAAGTGGTGCAGATGGTCACCCACTAAGTGTCTGTGGAAGGAGGAGCTTCATCACCTCCTGGGCTCTGCTCCCTAGATCTCCATGGACTACAGCGAGTGATGAAGCACTGAGCATGCAGGCAAACACCCACCAGTAGACACCTACGTTTTGGTATCGTAATGTGCTCAGTCAACCTCATGCCTGTGCAATCAATAGTGAGTGAATCAGTGAAGCAATTCCCAGAAACGCTGCTTTCTGTCTGCTGCTGACCTCGCTGTAGTCATCTGAAAAACTGTGTGTCCAGCTAACACTCTGGACTCTTCCACAACCATGGGAAGACAGGTGATTGGAGGTAGGGAAGCATTTTCACATTATGACTCTGGTGCAGACAATTACCTCTTCGAGGTGCTCAGGTCTTTCCATCACCTCTAGAAGGATTTCCAGACAACTGGCTTTCACTATACACCAAAATTAAAGGCTATCATGATGAAACTCACCGTGCACCAGACTCTCTGAAGCAATATACTGACAACGGCTACAAGAACCTCACTGCAGCGGGTGGTAGAAGCATTACTTTAGCACAAGGAGATGTAAATCTCCAAAGCCAGCCCTGATATGTCCATGGAGTGTGGAAAATCCATCACCGTACTCATTTCTTGCTGATGGCTGTGTCGGGGGGTGGTAGCTACTGGCACCACTCTGGGGAACCAGCCTCTCACAGAGTGGCTGAGGCTGCAAGCAGCACCAAGGCCCGTGGCATTCCCTGTCTTTGATGTTGGTAGATGAAGGACCAGGCTGCTGAGAGCAACCTATGCGTGGTGGACATGGCAGCACCTGAATGAAAGATGCTACATACATGTGAAAGATCTTCACATACTGAAAGTGTGACAGGGATTATGGCTAAGATGTAATTAGTTGCTGACCCCAGTTCACTCTGAAGTCAGCTCAGTGGCCATGCTGATGTCAAAAGCATGATTCAAATCTGCTCCCTGCTCCTCTCTGACCTGAGCAGTGTCCAGGTACCATAGCCAGCAAACAGCGGATGGCAGCATTCGTCCTCCACGTGATGCTTCTGCTTGCAACTCTAAATTGAAAGACTTATTTTGCTATATTCACAAAATGATAGAATGGTGTGCAAGGGCTACTGGGACAAGGGAAACATGCAAGGTTTCCTCTATCGGTTCTCTAGATATGGACTTTCACATAATGTAAATTGGTAATAGTCTCTTGTAGACAATATACCGATCAGTATATGAAACATAACCTGATGCTTCTCAAATGCTGCAAACACATATAAATAAAAAGAGGGAGTGTACAAACAGATATGCCATCTAGATGTATAATATTACAGCTTTGAGCTCTCTGGTTGTGTTAGCTGTATTTACTGCCTGTAAGCAGTCTTTCCCGTTAAGTATATTCATTGCATCTTACTCAAGCCAGCATTGCTCAATATTCATTAAGCCTACAAATTAAATGTGAAGAATTAAAATTGGATAATCTCACTATCCTGCCATCTGCTCCTCGACTTGAAAGTACCAGAGCATCATGCTGGGGTTTTTTTCTCAAATATTCATTGCAGACAACAAACCACTATAGCACCTCGGGCACAAAAGCGTCGGGACGGTGCCCAAATCCAGACTGCTTTATTGCGAAACCTTCGGAACCGTTGTAAATTCAGCAAAAGCACAAAGAAATGTTTTCTGCTAAAGACATCCGATGTCGTGGTGGAAAGCGCCCGCTCGGTACTGCCAGAACCGACCACTGGAGGGCGGCGGCTTCGCTCCTGCGGAAACCCGGGTGTCCGTGGGGCGGGCAGCGCGGGCGGGGTGGGGTTTGGCGAACGAGGTGGGTGATAGCAAATCTGAAAAGGTGGTAATATAACAGTAAGGTTCTTTGTTAGTCTGCCCAGAAGGAAATCGACGGTGGTATTAGAGCTCTCACGCAGTTGTTTTGTTAAGTCGATGCAGCCAGAGTGATTCTTTTCAAACATTTTGATTGGTAGAGGTTTTCCTTAAGTTTCATGTAAGAATTCAGTTTAAAATTGAAGATACCCAAATATCATCTCTATTGCCTCAAGAAAAAAAACTGATGTTATTCTTTAATAACTTTTATAACTAACTTCAAACTTTTGAGCCTCAATACAAGCCATATGATGCTAACATTTGGTATCACCCTACACTCCCAGACAGTGCAGAAATGGCTAAGGGAAAGGCATGCTGCCTTTCTGTAGCGATTACCCAAAGGGATAATTAAAATGCAGGTAAAGTTAAAATACAGATGAAAATTTTCCTATCTAGAAGAGGTAAACCAGGCCATCAGCGTCATATGACACTATCCCTAGAGATCCATCGCCTGATGGGAAATTCAGCTCTGAACAGAGGGCCAATAAAAGTCTAATTTTAGAGCAGAAGTCATTTTTTTTTTCCAGACACAGAACGAATCAAGGCTAAAGGGGCACAAAGGCCATCTTTGTATTCTCTTTTTGAGCTGTCATAGCTGCAGATTTGATTATTGCTGTAAAGGATCACCTTTGATAATTGCAGCAAAGGATCACCTTTGCTGAGGGGTGAATTTCATCGTAATGTAGAGGCTCCAGTCTTTGTTCCAGTGATACAAAAAGGTACAAGACAACTGTCAGGAAAGGTTAGTGACCTCTATTAAAACAAATAGACTATGCTGGGTACTTGGAATTCCCAGTAACTTTTGTTACTTTTTTTGTGGCTTCTGTTACAGCAGGATTCACTTTTTGATCTCTGCAAAATCCTCTTCCAAGCTCTGTAAATCCTCAGTATCATGATGACCACATAAGATTAACTGCCCTGAAGCCATGATGGAGCAATCTCAATTACTGGGAAGCACCTGGGTAAGAAAGGTTAATAGGAACAGCTAAGGGAAGGCGTATACGACACCAAGCAGTAGTAAAGTATTGTTTCAGAGGTATATGTCATATCTCTGCCTAGGTTCCCTGCCTTTGCCCACCCATTCCTACAAAGGCAGTAAATTCTTGTGTGGCTAGTAATTACTGATTATGTTTTATGTGCAGATTCAACCTCCCCCCTCCTCCAAAGAAACCTATCAATAATGTGTTCTTACATTATTTTCTAGTGACTAAGAGAGATTTTCTGCCATACTGCAGATTTCCTTTAAAGCCTGTAGTATAAAGTAATTTTAAATCATGTCTGATGAATACTTAAATAATAGTGCAAAGATTTAGAACAGACATAGCATCACACTGGTGTTTTAAAGAAGTTCAAAGAAGTCTGCTCCATGAAATGATTTACAAGGAGAATAAAAGGTCAAGGAACTTGTTCCTATTGCATACTCGTTGTCTGAAGGTCTATTGCAGTCTGAAGTCTCAGGCAACTTAGAACAAAACCAAACCAAACTGTACAGCAGCTAATTGCACCTCAAGGCATTTTTTTAAAGGTTACAGCTGGAGCTGGACAGGAACTGGGAGATCTGATGAGATACCCACTCCTCCCCATGCACCTTGGGGATCGCAGGTGCTGAAGCTGAACTTTGCAAGTTGAACTGCAAACTGTTGATCTTTTTATTGGTTACACAACAACAATAACAAGAAGAGATCTCCTGGGTGAAAAAGGGGTCCAAATAAACTTATTCACTGGTACATTTCAAATTCTGGGCTAAGGCACCTAAGTATATTGCTGTATATTTTGATAGCATCTAAAACAAGACAGAGAAGCTTATTTAAGGGAGTACAAATTACTGGAAGCATATACTGTATTCTGACATGTTTTGTAACCTCATATGAGGTGTTCAGCCTAGACACCACCAGTCACTTCTTGGGGCAAGATCTTGAGTACTGCTGTAAGGTCGATTGCTCCTGTGAGGGAAAGGGTCATTTAAAATTGCACTGACAGTTTGTAGTTTGTGGTGTGCAGAGGACTGTTTATATGTGTGTGTGTGTGTCTGTCTGCCTACATGGGGAATTTTGACCCCCCGGGAGTCTTACATTAAGATAACCGTATATATTTGCTCCAAGCAGAGCCATCCTGTGCAGCAGCAGGTACACTGAGACGCTCGAAGCAGTTACCCCAGTTATGAGCTACCCCACCCACCTCTCTCCCAGACATTGCCAGCTCCACAGCAGGGATGTTTGAGAGGATTGCATACTCACCCCGGGCCACCAGCGCTTTTACCTCCATTCTTTAGCATAGGTGAAATGTTATAATACGCTGGGCTGTAAATACGGCAGCATGGCTGCAGCGACGTGGTCTGCTCAGGTGGGAAACTTCAAGGGAAACTTCCCTTTCTTCGAGGGAAACAGCTGCAGAGGAGAGGCAGCAGGAATGCCACAGAGGAAAGCACACATGAGCTGTATTACCAGCCCAGCCAAGACTGACACACTGAAACTTTTGTTGTGCAAGGGTTTGAAGACACCATTGCAAACATGAGGGATTTGACTCATATGTTTCTGCTACACCACCCCCAAGAGAGCAACGTGCAGCCACCCCAGAGCTCTTAACTAGGTCTAAGCACTCTCCGAGCTCTTGACTGGGAAGGAGCAGGAAATAGTTACAGCATCCCATCTGTTTCCCCCACACCACTTGGTATTTAAGATCAATAAACACAAATGTCCAATTCAATGTTTCTTGCTGGTGCCTTTCAGCTGTGTTCAGGCTTGATGTTGCCAGGTTGGCCTCAAAGGTTCCTGCTACAGCCCTCTCAAATCGCTTGCCAAACAAGATGAATAGCTGCGTGGACAACCTGCAGAGCTGTGAGAAGCTAATCAATGCCTGCCTCATTCTCCAAATGCTTTATGTACTTTCATAGGTAGTGCGAAAGTCAATATCCAAACAGCAGACCATTGCCACATGTTGTCATGCCCTTCTGAGCAATTGTTTTGATTTGCAGATGGCTTTTCCTTCCCCTGCTCTTTACAGCAAAGCAAATGACATACTGTCAGGCTCTGCCCAGATGACATGATGCATCATGTTTCTTGTAGGCCCCCGTGGCTAAATCTAGAGAAAGCAGACATTAAAAAACAACCAAATCCAGGGGAGGATGTTGATAAATGAAGAGACGCCAGCCTCGATAGGTTAGGTAAGATACCTGGATTTTAGTGGCAGGCAATTAGAAGGAAATGAACGACGGTGAAGTTCATCTTGCTTAACTTTAGTCCTCCAAAAGGCATTTGGTCTAAACTAGTTATTTGGGATGCAGCCTCAGTTAATGGAGAGACATGCCTCTTCAAAATGTGATCTGTGCCTTCATCAGAACATGTCTCAGTTGAGAGATATGAATTACCTGTTGAACGTATCCATTCTTCCACATGGGAAGCAGCAGGAGTCTCTGATCAGCTGCCGAACTTCTAGAAAGTTAAAGGGTCCTCCCAGGACCCCCAGCAACTCAGGGAAGAGCATGTACACATTGATTTAATGTAACAGTCTCTAAAGATGTAGGAGCTTAAGCTTCATTTCCAAGGATGGTTTTAGGTAGCAAACCATGTCGTGGCCTTGTAAGCCAAGGGACTAAGGCTCCTATATGCCTGTTGCCTCTGAAAGTAGGATCCAAGCTCCTAAATTGCTTGACTCTTTGGGAAATCACAGCTGCTTCTGAAAGACTTTGAAATTAATGGCCCTTGCACTACACTGAAGAAGCTTCAAAAAATATGTTGAATAACCTGATAATTTGAAAAGTTAAGTGAGGAATGAGTTTTTGTTTTAACTTGAACTCCAACGAGGAATGTATTTCCTGACCACAACAGTTTTATAATTTTCAGATAAATCTCTCAGTAGGGAATATCAAGTTATTCTCTATAATTTCAATTTTTGATGGAATGCCTTTTAAAACGGTAATGCTGTACGTTGGGAAGCACTGTCTCCCCCTAGTAACCTGTGGGAGAGGACGATGCTCTTAGCTCCTTCATTCCTCCACAACAGGGGCCCAGTGCTCTGAAGCATTAATTTTTGAACTATGCAAGTCTGTGAAGTCAGACGCTGACTGAGGTCTGTGCAGCCCATTTCAGGAGCCTTCTGTCTCTAAAGGCATGGTGGGAATGAAGTGTTGAGACAGGAGGCTGTACCCAAGCTTATGAATAAGGCTAATGTATACTACAGTTACATAAGCCCAACAAGAAAGGTTAAAGAGCACTTGATCGCTAGGAGTTGTCACCAGGTTTATGGATCTCAGGGCTTGCCAGGGTGTTTGTGGTTTGTGTTTTAATTTAGCAGCACCGAACAGTAAGTGCTTTCAGCAGCTGCTTACTGAGAAAGCACATCTAGAGTGTTGTACAAGGGCTAAATGTCACACGTCTTTCTGCACTTACAGAATCAAAATCCTGAAAATCGTTTCAGAAACTGCAGTCTGTCAAGACTTTCAAGTCCTGCAATCAGAGACTAAAAAGAATGGGGAAAAAATGCGGGGGGGGGGGGGGGGGGGAAGGGAAAAGATAAATAATTATCATACTGGCACATCCAGATCAGATGAACCTGAACAGGGATATAATTAGAAATCATACATAATTTCAAATACTATGGAAATGGAAAGAGGTCAGGATGAAAGAAGAAAACAATGTAAGAGCAATTGCACTGTCACATGCTCTACCCACAATGCACTATATGGCCAACAGACTAAGGACTCGGGAAAACATTAGCAGTGCTCGATCTCCTTGATGTACATAATCAAGAATCTGTGGAAACACTACATCCTCACATTACCAAACCATCTAGTCACCAATTCATCCATCTGCCAGATCCTGGGAGATTAAATAGGTCATAAGGAGCAAAGAGTTTGTATGTGAAAGCATGGAGAACATACACAGACTCTCCAAGGCTAAAGATAAGAGCAAACTTAGTAAATAAACTCTCATATAGTTGTAGAGAAAAATAATTCTTCACGTAGTAAAGATCAAAAATTTACAAGGAAAGATATGTGCCATGGATGTGTAAAATGCATAAATAGAAAACAGGAAATTAAAAGTAAAGGAAGACTTTTGGACAAAAACTTTTTAATAGTTAATGCTCAATATATTGAGTTACTTTCAATAACTATGGCTAGGGAAATCATTATGCTAAAGTTTGCAGACAAGAAAAGCCAAGTGAAAATACACCGTACTGAGGAAGCAAGCAGTGACTCACACAAAGAAGTTAAAAATAATGTAGTACTAATTAAAAATAAATGAATAATAAGACCAGGTTGGCACTGGGTACAAAGACAAAGCAACACATCCACACAAAAGAAAACTGAACGCCAAACGTGCAATGTGGGTTACAGTACCTTAGTGAACACATAGAGCTTTAACAAAGCAGCATCAATTTAAATGATATGATAGCATGATCATTACGGTGCTAAGATGAGCTCAGCCAGAGCACAACAAGGCAAGGAAAAGTATGCAGACTGGAGGATTAGACAGTGCAAACAACTCAGAAATCATGGCTTTCACCTAAAGCAAATACATTCATGCTCTCACTGATAGTAGCCCTGGGTGAATTGTTCACACCATAGACAAGGAGATTCATCCACGCAGGCTGGCAGGCTGTGAGGCACCATGTGGCACCATGGCACTGCTGTTGTCACATGAACTCATTTGGAAATCCAGGCCAGGCCAGACACATCTGAGGAAAGCAAGCTATTTATGAAGTTGCTATTTAGCTATACGTGAGAACACAGGCTTTAGGGTAAAAGAGTGAACTTCAGAAGAAGAAATGATACATGCACTGTTTCGCATCTCTCTCTACCCCCATGTGGTGGGTTGACCCTGGCTGGACACCAGGTGCCCCCCAAAGCCGCTCTATTGCTGCCCTTCTCAGCTGGACAGGGGAGAGAAAACGTAACAAAAGGCTCGTGGGTCAAGATAAGGGCAGGGAGCGATCACTCACCAATTACCATCACAGAGAAAACAGACTCAACTCAGGAAAATTAATTTATTACCAATCAAATCAGAGTAGAGTAATGAGAGATAAAATCAAATCTCAAAACACCTTCCCACCACCCCTCTCTTCTTCACGGACTCCACATTACTCCCCATTTCTCTCCCTCCTCCCCCCCAGCGGCACAGGGGGACGGGGAATGGGGGTTGTGGTCACTTCATCACACGTCGTCTCTGCCGCTCCTTCCTCCTCAGGGAGAGGACTCCTCACACTCTGCCCCTGCTCCAGCGTGGGGTCCCTCCCACGGGAGACAATCCTCCACCAACTTCTCCAAAGTGAGTCCTTCCCATGGGCTGCAGTTCTTCACGAACTGCTCCAGCGTGGGTCCCTTCCATGGGGTGCAGACCTTCAGGACCAGACTGCTCCAGTGTGGGTCCCCCACGGGGTCACAAGTCCTGCCAGCAAACCTGCTCCAGCGTGGGCTCCTCTCTCCATGGAGCCACTGGTCCTGCCAGGAACCTGCTCCAGTGTGGGCTTCCCATGGGGTCACATTCTCCTCCTGCTCTGGCGTGGGGTCCTCCACGGGCTGCAGGTGGATATCTGCTCCAACGTGGACCTCCATGGGCTGCAGGGGGCCAGCCTGCCTCACCATGGTCTTCTCCATGGGCTGCAGGGGGATCTCTGCTCTGGTGCCTGGAGCACCTCCTCCCCCTCCTTCTGCACTGACCTTGGTGTCTGCGGAGTTTCTCACATCTTCTCACTCCTCTCTCTGGCTGCAATTGCTCCTGGTGGATTTTGTTCCCCTTCTTACCTATGTTATCCCAGAGGTGCTACCACCATTGCTGATTGGCTCAGCCTTGGCCAGCAGCAAGTTCATCTTGTAGCCAGCTGGCATTGGCTCCATCAGACACAGGGGAAGCTTCTAGCAGCTTCTCACAGATGCCACCCCTGTAGCCCCCCACTACCAAAACCCTGCCATGCAAACCCAATACACCCCACCATACCTGAACATCATCAGCATCTAAAAGTTATTTTTTTTAACTCTTTGTGCTCCTACACTGCATAGTATAAGAGCCTTTAAATGTTGTCTGAATTCTAATTCTCGCAAAAGTTGCTAGGTCACGTGCAATAACAAGCAAACAAACAAACAAATCCATGTTTCGGATAGATTCACTTTGCAAAACACAGCAACATGAAAGATAAGATGTTAGCTTTGGCCAGACTTAATCCTGGAGTAAATTTGCATGTTCAGCAATTGAGCTGCTCTCCCAATCACTGATGCCACAGCTTACTGTGGCCTGGGTACCATGTCCCTGAACACTTAGATGTCATTTCTATGCGTTCTCCACTACTTCTACTTTCACAAACCGTGGTGGAAGCCAAGTGAAACATTATTTTGAATGAATGAAAATCCTAATATAAGGGACTCTCATGCTGAATGTTGCCACAAAGACAGTTCCAGAGTGCACCAACCTACTAAGAGCTCCCTGCAGCTCCCCAAGCCATAGGCAGAGGTAGGTGAACTTTTAGTGTCTTCATCATCTTCTTCCGTCTCAGGTTCACAGCAAGCACCTCCACTTGTATTTTTTCCCCAGATCTGGGGCATCTAAGATAAAAAACTTACTCCATATGATGGGTTTGCAGATTTAAAGAGTTAATGCTTTTTCCCCCAGGGTATGTGGCCTTGCAAGGTAACTTCTCAAGGTGGAACAAATGATGGTTACTGAAAATTATGGGAAGATGCCAAGTAGATTTCCATACCCTTTATTCTAAATTGTCCCATGGATAAAATTCTGCTGCTAAGTGAAAAGATTCACTTAGGAAAAGCATTTTGTAATCCTTTGGGTAATGGTAACATGATATCTAGCTGACTTAAAAGGTCACATTTATGACCATAAAGAAAGAATAACATAAATGCCCAGGTGCACAGCTATTTTAACAAAAAATTCTCTATAATTAAACCTGCTTAGAGAAGTGAAATACAGTGATTGGAATGAAACTTTCAAATCTCATTGCAATCAAAGGACATAAAAATTCCAGCTCAATTTAAAGTGAACTTTCCTTCAGTCATGACTACATAAATAAATTGTATGTTTATCACCTATCTGGTGATACCATTTCCTGAGAGGTAGTAGTACAGAATAGTGTCATACCAAATGTACAAACAATGTGTTGATTACAAAGAAGAAAGATTAGGGTAGCAAAATTTCCACACAAATGTGAGATTAGGAAGTAAGTCCAAATTTCCCATTGTACCCTAACAAAGAAAAAAATTGGCTATTACAGCCACAGGAAAGTAGCATGCTTTGTGGAGCGATGTTATCAGGACACTTTACATATGCTGTATTTCTGTCTTCTGCTTAAAATGTGGTGGGTTTTTTCACTTAGGAGATGGATTGAGCAGTTCTGGTTTGAGTCACACTCTTTTCTCTCTTTCTTTTTCATGGAACAATTTATTCACTGTTACCATGGAAATGATTTCATCTTTCCAATAGTAGGATTCCAGCCCTGCAGTCTTGGTTTTGTCAATATAGTGTACAACCCCTAACTCCCTCCTTTATTAATGTCACTGGTAGATGAGACTATTTACCTGTGTTGAGAAAAAAAAATCTTGAAGGCAGTTTCTTAAAGAGGTTTTTTTATTTCTTCTTTTGATGGCCATTAAGTTTGAATACTAAAGCTCTCGTTCAGTTTCTTATCCTATATGGATGTGATACGGAAACATAACGCCATTCCCTTCTCTGTCCTGTGTGAGCACAATACCACTGTGTGACCTGCCACCTATTCTGGAAGGGCACAAATGGGCAAAAATGGACATAGCCCACCAAAAGAAGTAGGTGGCTTTGGCCCAGCCCCTTGCCTGGTTCAACATGGCAATCAGCACGGCATGGAGAGGAGCAAGCTGCAACCAAGTACCTCTGTAGCAACAGGATATAAAGACAACCTCCTCCATAAATGGCCTCTGTTTTGTGCTATAATCTTGTTTTACAATCCAAATGATGACTGGACTGGGCTTCGGTTGCCCCGGTTTCTTTTGTCTATAGTGTTGTCATTACTTTAAGGCCTATTAAACATGTAAGTCTAGAAAAGCTTGTGACATTTGCTTGGAATCATTAGATCAAGAACGTTCTTGTGATGGAAAAAATTAATTCACTAAAGCCTCAAAGACCTTGATAACATTTGGAGTGATGGCTATTAATTACAGATTCAACAGTATCTGAGTGAACCACCATTTTCTATCATTTCTGTTTTCTTATATGGTCAGAAACATAACATTAGTAGCTTTTAAAGTGTAACAGATCACACAAAGTTTAACTTTATTATGTATTCCTTCTGCTTTTATGTGAGAGTGAGCCTAAGAAGATATTTTTATATAAACAATGTGTTCTACAAATCTCCTAGTAACCTCGTGTAACCTTTCAGAAGATGTCAGTTTCCTTACAGAGGAAATATTAGAATTATTATTTTAATTTAGAGGAGTCTGCAATATTCCTTGGAAAGGTAACTTAACTTTCCAGAGGCTAAGAGGGGGTGAAAAGGCAGCAATCAAGTGCAGAAAAAAATAAGCCAGTTTCTTCCATTTTTAAAAGTGCATCAAGGTTTCTGGATCTGAAGTTACTGTGAAGGTAGAAAGGGAAAGGAAGGAGTATTTTTGAGATTAGCATAACACTTCCTACCTGACCATTCTTAAGATGAAAAGTCTCAGTGCAAATTATTGGTGCCTCTCTTCCTTAAAGGAGAAGGAAGGCCTTGGGAGGGCGAGAACAGGGGTCTAAGGAGGGTTATTTTCATGGATTTTCAGTGAATCCACTGCCCTTATGTTTCCGAGGGTTGGTTGGGTGCCAACAGCTTCTGAGCTGATCTAAGAGCTCACTGCCCCCAGGGTACATGGGGGGGTGTCTCCCCTGCTCTGCTCTTCTTCCTTACTTCCTCGTCCTCCTTGGGTATGCACCACTTCTGGTATTTGTGGGACTCTTCATGAAGCTGATTCAGTCCTGTGGCCCCAACCATTTCTTTTCTGCAGGTCACCTTTGTGCTGCTCTAGAGAGGAGAGCGGGCTCAGGGAAGGGTCTGGCACACACCAGGGCTGACTCAGGGAAGAGCAGGAGCAGCCAGGAGGAGAGGAGGGAGCAGGAACTCCTTCCTGCAGCTGTGAGATGTAGCTCACATGCAACTTCATCATCTGAGGCCATGAACTCAAGTGGCTACAAGCCAAAAACCTCTGCTTTCACAGGTTGCCTTCCCCGCCACCATCCTCTCCTGCCCACACACAGGAGGTGAAGGAAAGTGCTGGCTGATGACATATGCTTGCAAATGACATAATTTCACACCAGTTGAATTTATGTCCTGCAATCAGACTGTACACTCATGTTTTCCAAGGTCTTATTTTAAAATACTTTCCACTTATTTGATCTCTTCTTCTTTAAAAGATCATCAAGATGACGTGTCAGCAATTTACTGTGGAAATTAGAAGGGAACCAGAGAAAAAGAAACTCTTAGCAGAGACTACTGCCAATACCTGCATGTATTTATTCATCCTCTAGATGATGCTGCTGAAGGCTGATTCAGTTGTTCTTAGCTGCTTTAGGTTCAAAATCATACTCCTGACAGTCACTGGCACTGTAATCACCTCCTTACCTTTGAGGATCAGCATGAGTTGACCGGTTGTAGGTCTACTGCCTGGCTGCCCTTAGGTCTGGCTCCCTGTCACCTCTATGTCTAAGAATGAGCTGGAGCTACATACCTTTAGCTACAAGGATGCAGTACAGCCAAGCAAGGAAGCTGGGACTCCGTCCTTTCATGGCTGTGTGCTGCAAACAGAACATCAACATTTGTGACCCTTGCTATTTATTGTGGAGTAAGTGAAGATACTTCAGCCTCTTCCCAGGCCCTGTCATGCGAGCAGTTCTGTCCCTCCATGATTAGGCAATGGACAGACACTGGTGTAGCACAAGGTTTCCCATTGGATCTTTTCCCATTCTCACAGCTTTTTCATACTTCCCTGATGGCCTTTTGGGAGAAAATAGACCTGGCTTTCCTGATGTTGTATCCCTACCTCTCCACCACTGTTGCTGGCAGACTTGCCAGGGGAAAGACATATTCTAATCCTCCTTTCAGCTGAAACAGGGGTTTCCTGTGTTTCATAAGGCAGATGAAGGCGCAGACAGAACACTTTCAGACCAACTGATGGAGAGCAGAAGCAGCACACATACACACACAAATAATCAGAGACACATAGGAGAGTCATGATTTCCTCACAATTTGCTATACTTCAGCTGTGACTCCTTTGCAAAACACCAGCCCCAGCCACTGTACTTGTGGAGAATAACAAATTAATTTCTCCCTTTGATGTTCACCAGCAGATTTTGAGAGGCTATTTGGGAGCTGGCGAAGAGTGATTTAAAGTTCAATCTGGTTTTTGTTTGTTTGTTTGCAAGGATTGCACGTCTGCCAGCAAAATATGAGATTTCTCTTCAAAGCATAATAAACTTCAAGAATTTTGATGAAAATGTTCTGCCCTGTCTTTGACCGTGCTTCAGAGAGAAGTCTCCTGGGCTTCTCCTCCAACCCAAGACAGTAATGTGGAGCAAAGCAGTGTGATCGGCTGTAGTGCCATTAGGCCATTTTAAGCCACAGCTCAAAGCACACTCAGCACTCTTTAAAGCTTCTGGCCTGTCTTTGTCAACCTTCTGGTGTGTTTTGTTCAAAACTCAACTGCTGGATGAAGCACATCCACCATTCATTAAAAATCCCTCATGTCCATCTTTCTGAACTCAGAGGCATAAAAGTTTCTTGTTAGAGCAGCCTCTACAGGGAGGGATAAATTACCTCATTGATTGAAGACTTAAAATTAGCAAGGCAGAGCTGATGAGTGTGAATGAATGTGTCCTTTTAATATTTTGGGGCTCTCTGTACATGGCATGTCATAATATTACATTAAATTTTCAGATGCCTTGTTGCCTTCTGTGGCAAAAAATAGAGAGAGCAGAGGGAAAATCATCAAATATAAGAAATGTCTGGACAAAAAGACTATCTGTTCCAAGATGCTGCACATTTCGACTATGTCATTCCCTTTTTATCCGGGCTCAGTGATAAGCGACTGGTGGAACACAATGTGGTGGTGTGCTGAGTTCTGGCTTGGCTGCCTCTGCCGGTGGCAACGATCGGGAGATGACGAATGGAGCTGATAGCTCTAATGGTAATAAAGGTGACCCTGATGCTTCCTGTTCTATTTTCAGCTGCTTAAAACTTTGCAGACCTTTAGCGGTTAAGGAGGAAGTTTTCTGTGCTGTCTTTCTGCTTCTGAATGACCTTTTTCTTCTTTTAAGTTTCACCTAACATAGTCTGGCTATTTCTGATGGAGAAGCTTCCTGTTTGGCCTCTGATGATCCACAAAAAACAAAACTTGGAGGAGTGGCTGATACACCAACTAAGTGCATTGGCATTCAGAGACACCTGGACAGGATGAAGAAATGAACCGACAAGAATCTTATGAAGTTCAATAAAAGGAAATGCAAAGTCTTACATCTGGGGAGGAGTAAGCCCAGGCACTAGAACAGGCTGAGGGCTGACTGGCTGGGAAGCATCTTTGCGAAGAAGGACCTAGGGGTCCTGGTGGACAACAAGGTGACTGTGAGTGAGCCAGCACTATGCCCCTGCAGCAAAGACAGCCAGCAGCATCCTGGGCTGCGTTAGAAGGTGTGTAGCCAGCAGGGAGATGATCCTTCTTCTCTGTTCAGCACTGGTGAGACACATCTGGAGTGCCAGATCTTGTCCTGGGCTCCCCCCATTACAAGAGAGACATGGACTTACTCAAGTGAGTTCAAAGAAAGGCCACTAAGATGCTTAAGGGAGTATCTTGCATACAGGGAGAGGCTGAGAAAGCTGGGGACTATTCAGCTGGGAAAAAAGAAGGGTCAGGGTAGATCTTATCCATGTGTATACATATCTGATGGGGGAAATGGAGAAGAGGGAGCCAAACTATTCTCACTAGTGCCCACTGACAGAAGAAACCAACGGGCACAAAACTGAAACATGAAACTCCATCTGAACACATGAGAACATTTATTTACTGTGAGAGATGTTGTGGAGCCTCCATTCATGAAGATATTCAAAACCCAGCTGGCCTTATTTATGGACAAACTGCTCTAGCTGTTCCTGCTTGAGCACAGGGTTTGAACTAGATGATCTTGAGAGGCCCCTTCCAACCCCACCAAGTCTGCGATGCCATGAATGAAGAAATCTTGCTACTCCTTAACAGATCATTTCTAGCTCTGGAGCAGAAATTTTAAATGTCTTTATAGGAGTAGTCTTCTGCTGTCAGTTGTCTTCCTGTTTTCACCAGAAACTTTCTAAATTCACATGTTGAAATTGCCAGGGATCAATAGAGCCCAGCTGAGTTTGATTGATAGGCAAATCCTGCAGGCACCTCCTGCAAGGAGCACACCCATCTCTGGGCTGCAAGCACTGAGTACAATTTACCCTACATTTGCTGCTTGGGGCACTGTGGTACAAAGCTCAGACACAGAGAACGGGCCTTTCCTGGGCTTGCAAGGCTCTAACTGCTGGTGCCCTGAATGGGAAGAAGAGGAAGAAGCCTAACTTGACTGCAGCAAAGTGATATATCCCTCACAGGGAAAAGATTGCAAGAGCCAAAGAATGAAGTGGAAAAATATCCGGTGCAGAGGAATGAAAGAGAGTAACAAGGCTGTAGCCTAGGGGGATTTGGGGGCACGGAACAGACAGCACCTAAATGCATATGTAGAGGGAGACCAAGGGACGATGTCACAGAAAACCCGAGCTACAGCATTTTGTGAGATTAAAGTTACTTAGCAACTAATTACTTGAACCCACTGTTGTGAAGCTACTGCACATCTTCCCCCCGCACACCCCGCAAAACCCCACTCCGATGTATACATGTTAATTCTCCCCACCAGGCTCATCACATGAACCCTCTTAGGATGCTTTGAAAAGCCCAATCCTAATATATAAAGTGCTATAGGATCTTTTGAGAGAAAATTCTCTAGAGTGTCCCATTCATCTCTTCTTCCTTACTTTGTGGAAGTACTTAGTCTTTATAGAATATTCAGCCCTGATTGCAGGGTGCAACACTGTTTTTCTTCTGACTAAAGAACTAGTTATGAAAGAAGGCTAGGTTTGGGTTTTCTGCTTTTATGCACAGCAAACATGCAATTTTGTTACTGGTAGCAACAACCAGCTCAGAAAATGATAAGGCTTTTAAATGATTGGGTTTTGGGAGAGAAAAAAAAAAAAAAAAAAGAAAAAGGACAAACAGGAAGGTGTGGGCTGTTTCTGGGGTTATAGAGATTGCACTAGGAGGAATTCAGGGAGGAAACACTATGAGTGAGACTCCTACACCAGCCTCCATGTGGACTCTGCTAAGTCAGAGGAATTCCTCCAAATTTATGAAATTTGCAAAATTTTAATTGAGTGTAAAATTCAGCCCTTGCTGTTTTTCAGGACTAGAGTTGGATTTTATTAAACTAACTGATAACTCTTTTGCAATTCTGAAAGGTTAATTATATTGTTGAGCAATATTTTAATTTATTCTAATTTGTCTCATCTGGATTCGTTCGCCTAATAGTTTTGCATATCTTTACATTCATTACAGTCCATTAAGGTAAAACCTTTTAACAAATACTCATTTGTGGCCACTTTCACCATTTTCTGCTTGAACCTCATTCTTTTCCAAATGTCAAACTCTTTAAAAATCTTGGCATGAAAGGTCACCTTTCTGTGAAAATAAGTCACTGTATTCAACATTTCAGCTCTGGCATGGGATGACAAGTTACACAGAAGTCTCATCCCTTTCAAGAACAATCTCAGGGAGAACTTAAAGTACTTCTATTTTTCCTTAAATTTACAGTTTTCCCACCAGTTTTTAGCACTATGCCTCTCACCAAAGCTAGTCTGTCTACTGACCATAGTTTTCATCCGAGGTTATTTGACATGACCAAATAATGGCCCAGAAAAAATGCAAAGGCGTTTCTTGTGCTTTGGTGGAGCACCCTGCTCTTGCACTGTGCAGAGCAGACCCACCAGTCTCACCAGTGCTCATTCATGACTCATGGTAATGAAGAGTGTACCTAATGCCTGAATAGACTGTCTGAGCTGTTTATCATACTCAGCCACATAAACTTGGACTGCTTTGCATTAACTTTCATAAATCTTGTGAGAAAAAGTAAAATATTTTATTTTGTTGTTTGTTATTTGCACTGTGGTACTGCCTGCTTCCCTGGGTGTGCATGTACTCTGCAAATATACAGTAAAAAGATATTCCTTGCCTTAAGGGCCTTCTAGGTATAGAAAAAACCCAGCAGTGACAGGTTAAAACAATTCAGCAAAAAATGCTGTGGAAGTAATATGTTTGTAATTTTTATAGGCACCATAGCAAATATGAGGTTGTGTGTTGTGCATTGGGGCTGAAATGGCCATTTGGGGGGTCTGCTAATGATAGCTGCCAAGTCATAAAGACACTTTTTAAAGTCCAGGTAAAATTGGAATAGGAATGTTTATTGAGTTAGCTGATATTTCCCAAATAAGCATGTGAAAAATATGTGAAACAAAATGGCACTTACTATTGCACAGTGCCTTATGTTGTTCTCAGCTCTGTACCCTTTCATGCAATTTTTTAGAGTCTCGGTAGTGGTACTTTTCTGCTTTTATTCTTGCATTGTCCTCATGACCCTGCACCTAGAAACCCCAGAAGTGTTGTCAGGGCAAGTTCTCATGGGAAACAACTACCACTTTACCCCTTTTTTCCTCACTCCTTACCTCTTGTTTTGTACACCTTATCTCATATTGGAGAAAAATAAAGGTATTGAATAGCAAAGTATAGAGCAGTAATTTAAATATTCAATCAGTATTATCCAATAATTTATGTTCACAAAAGTTTAATAAGTAGCCAATGTGCAAAATTTGCACCCAATTAGTATACTCCAGTCAGTGCTAATAGCACCATAAGTGGAAACAATCGGGAATATGAGTGGCTCGCAATGAAAAGTACATAGTGCTAGGGAACATACATGACAAAAATCATCATTATCTTCATCACCTTCATCCTTACCACCTGCTGCACTGGACAGCCCAGCCACTGCCTCCCCAGAGGAGGACAGTCACCTGGGACTCAATCTCTACTCTTCCTGACTGAGTACAGAGAAGAAGTTTCCCTCTTTCCTTCTCTCTTCTCTCCCCTCCCTCCATCCCCTCCCCATTATCTTTTTGTTTTTCTCCAGAAATAACTTGCACTGTTAGAGTAGACATACATCGTCATCTACAGACCCCACTAATAAGTGTCTCTGCATGTGAACCTGTCTCACTATCCTTTGTGCAACATCACCATTTTCTCAGCTTTACTGTCTACCTTTAGAAATACTGGACTCGATGTGAGTTTTTAGTATCTTCTGCACCTTGACATAAAGGCTGGTTATCTGATAGAAGTGCCTGTAATGTACAGTCTGTTATCATATCTTCTATATTTGAATCGATCAAATCAATTTCCATCTTTTCTATCTGATTTGCAGTAATCCATTAAATCATCCTCCTTCAATATCTTCTTGAAAATAGCCTTACTCTCACTTTTGGAAGAGGCTGCCAATATCTGCACGGCATCAAAGTATGACAGTTGCAATTTATTTATCAGTGCATTAGGTTTTAACCACAGCATGCCCTCTCATCATCCAAGAAACAATTGCAGACTAGAGTCTTATATCTATATCATTTCTATGAATAATATGTATAACTGAATTTTGTCCATCACTTGATATTATTTTGTCACATGAACGTCAAAGCAAAGGAGCTCTAAAGCAGACAAAAAGAAGAAAAATTATAGTCATAAGGTAAACAGTTCCAAGAGGGAAAGAGAACCACAGGTTGAACATTCATTTGAAAGCTTTTTTTTTACTAGGTACTAGAGAAAGTAATATGGCTCGTCAAGACCTAATACAAAAAGAATATTAAAGAGCTAATGGACTTCTCCTGGAGGGCTAATGAACTTCTATAGGCCTGTTTGGGAAGAACAGACTCACTGAGACGTAGGCTGTAAAGGATGGCCTAGGCAGCTGGATCAGTCCCCACCTTAAGTTTAAGAAGTTTTCAGCATAAAACTCAGAAACATAGGCCTTTCACTACCCTATTTCCCATGGCTACATACCTTTGACTGAGCAAAGGACAATTGTTTGAAGAAACTGTCTTGAATCATTTAACATGACTGAAAACCAAAATGACCCGTTTATCCTTTCTCAGTAGGCAAATCATGGGATTCTGCCTTCAGACAGGTGAAAGAAGTGAAGCCCATCACTGGGAAGATGGCCATGACATGTGAGATGCGGTTCACACTGTAGCTGGGACAATACCTTACTCAGAAAAAGTCTGAGGAACTAGGTAGGCATGTTTTTACTGCAGCAACTCAGGGTATGTCATGGAATTACTACAGTTATTGGGCTAACCTTATTGCCATGTTACCTCACAACTTCCAGTCTGTTCATCCTCATCAAACCTATGTGAGGTAGAACTATAGGTTTATTTGGCCCATATTATAGGCCAAATTAGGAATTGAGACTCCCGGTGAAATGAGCAGGGAGAGTTCCATGCCACTAGGACATGCTGATAGGTAAGAAGATAATAATAGTGTAGTCAGAACAGGCCTCCAGAGGTCATCTCAACCAACAAATTTTGAAGAGTTCCAAGAACACAAGCACATTCACAAGAACATGACTCAAAATTTCCATTTACCAAACTAGTACTGGTGGTATTACAGGCAGGAAAAGGTTTCATTCTTCAAAAGCAAAAGAAGAGGAACAAGCTGAACTATTGGAAAAACCTTGGTGACTTCAAAGCTCAACACAAAACTTGTCTGTGTTAATTTTTTTGAAACATAAAATTCTGAACAAGTAAGCAGTATTTCAAAAAATGGAACTGTGAAACTGTGAGACATTGCTCTGTATCTCTAATTAATCTCTCCCTTTCTTATTTTTATTATGTTTCATGTTCTAATTTTTAAGATTCTAACAATAATTTGTGAAAAGACACTTTTTCTAGTGGAAAAAAAAAATTATGAACTTTCAGAATTTTAAAATTATGGGATTCATACCTTCGAATCCACATTATGAGAATAACATCATTATAGAATTTTGCTTTGCATGATCTTCATTTTCAGATGTTCTTTTTGTTTATGCTAGTCATTTAAGTAAAGCCATTTAGTAAAAAGAAGCCAATCTCAGACTTTTAAGGCAGGCAGCTTTTATTAGGAAAAAAACAGGTGTAAATAGTATTTTGTTTTTGTCTAACAGCATTTAGTTTATTAGCTTGAATTTTTGAGACCTATTAAATTATTTTACACCTGATGCATTTTACAGTGTGCTGCCAGTGACATGTTGAAGTTATATCAAGGTCATTGTTTGTGATTGATGTTATCACTGTCACTTTCTTCGTTTTATTACATTTTTTGTGAGCAGGAAATCCTGATGCTGTCAAGTGCCTACTGAATTTCTAGAGACTTATGCTGCCATCCTCCTTAGGCAGAAAATAAATTGTTCTTTGATGGTTGCATAATCTGATTGACATACCTGCATTGAATGGGCTCCTTTTTACCAAGGCAATGAATCCCATCTCTCTTGTCATATTTCATAAATTCCACACAGTTGCATTACAGCAATCTGTAAGCATTGTGAAATTACGAATATGGCAAAAGGCAGCCATGGTTGGCCACTCTTGATAATGAATGATAGAGTTTAAATTACTTCCAATGATTGTGATATATTTCCATGCTGGCATAAAACCTGTCACAATCTCTTTCTGTCTTTTTAATGGACACACTTTGAAACAGATATTTTAATGAAGCAATTTCCTTTCTGCTAATTTAAATCTTTTTTTTTTTTTCTCTTTTTTGTAAAGCTGTGATATGTATTTCTAAGTACGGTACCTAAGAGAAAGGATGCACAACTCCTTTCTAATTATTATTTGGCATTGAACAAGAACAGTTCTTATCTTCTCCTTTAATGGCCCAAGAGGAAGAGGTTTCTGTTTAAACCATTTTTAGGAGAATCAGGTGGTCATGCTTCAAGTTTTAGTTCTCTTGGGGAGAAATCTGGCAGCCTGCAGTTTGAAATCCACAGCTCCATGTCAGATGCCTTGGCTCCTGAAACATTGCATAGGATAAGGTAGGTGTAAGGACCTATATAAAATCAGTACCGAGTTGCAAAAGCTGAATGAATGTTATAGTAGGGATATTTCTGTTATACAAGGCTGAGTGGTTGGCATTTAGACGGCGAGTGAATGAAAATCTCAGTGATTGCTGAACATCACTTGATTTTCAATGTAAATATAAATGGGAACAGGGAAAAAGCCCCGCCAGAACTGAAACTCTCTGGGAGGATAACATAAGAATGTTAAAAGAGGATTTCATCATGAATCACAGACGATCAGTTCCAGAACATAAAGAAAAGTAAGAAAGAAGATGGGTTTGTTTCTACCAATATATGATTGATTTCTCATACCTCATTAGCTCTGTTTTTACAGGAAAAGGTAACTATGATTCTTTACAACTGATGCTGAAGACACCTTAGCTCCACTAGACAAGAAACATGTGAAAGGAACATATTTGAACAAACTTCAAAAGGAGAGTGAAAACACACAAAGCTTGTAAGTGGGCAAAGACTGAAGTTTAATTAGCTGTTTTGGAGAACCATTTGAGCTACTTGACTTCCTGCAAAGAAATCAGACCAATTCAATGTGAGAACAAAAAGCCAGAGGAAATATAGAGGACCTCAAGACAGTGATTAACTGTGACATAGACGTTATACGATTACAGAAAATTACCCATACAAAAAAGTAATTTTTCTATGATATAGCTCCTGGAGAGGACTCACTCAGAAAGGCACCAGTGCAATGCTAGGAAAGCAGCAGAAACACACTGCTGAGGATGAGGGAGTAGTCATGGAGTTCAGTAGGAAAGGATCTGTGGCGTGATCAACAGAGCCTTTCTGCATTGGCAAGTAGCGTGGCCCAGCATAAATGGATCTGTTGAGGGAAACACTTGGTGTTGACAATCTGGTGTCCACACTGCATGTGTTTCAGGGGGTTTCTAAGTTGGTCCCCTTGACCATTGGCAGCTGTAGTGAAATAGGTGCATACCTAGAGCTTCTCTTCAATTCTGGTTTCTGTCTTCCGTGACTGCTTTGTGATGTGAAGCAAAACATGGGAAGTAGAAAAGGAGATTAATTTACAAAACCCAGTTGTGATCTGAACTAAAATGCTAGTGTAGACACACAGGTAGATAGGAGATCATCAATGTCTGGGCAGGACTCTGTTCCCAGATCGGCACTGCATGCTTGCTTCTTTGTATCTGTTGGTCTGGCATGGAGGAAACGCTCAGCAAGAAAAACGTCAAAATGATTTTTCCTTGTTGCCATTGGAGGATAAAAGTTACCCTTTTCAGGGCTGCAAAACTATTTCAACTGGACAAGCTCAGAGCAAATATGCAGTTTGGGCATTGACTTATTTGGAGCCTAGATGCAGGGTTGACTGTCTGGTCTGGATTGGTCTTCATGTTGGTGGTTAGTGTATGAATTGGTGGTTAGGGTGCAAACTGACACATGGCTCTTCAAAGTCAGGGAAAAATAATTTTTTTCAATAGGCCACTGATTAGATGCGGCTGAGTCAGAAGGGTATGAGTCACCACTCAAATGACAAGTGTAAATTTAGTGCCTAGGGGAAGGGAGGAGGCTCTTAAAAGCAAACACATTGTTTGGAACTGAAGAAATTGCAGCCAGGTCTCCGCCACAGGATTTTGCTGGCATACCTGTGTTGTCTAGAGGTGTAAGAAAATCGCCCACAGAGTTGACACTGCTCGGTTGGCAAAATCCATGGTGAAGACACAGGGAGGCTTAAAGAAGAGTGTTTGTCACAAAGCTGTTGCTGTACAGGGAAAGGATATAGCTATGCCAACCAAAAGAAAAATGCCTTGGGGTAAGATTTTGTCAATGCGTGTTTGGGGTGCTCCTGTCTAAATAGGCCCCTCAGAAAGTGGGAATCCTTAGGTCTAGTTTCAAGATCCTGAACAAATTTAGGGATGAGCTAGCTCTCAGCTATGCAGCTTAAGTGTTTGAAGACAGGAAGATCTAGGTGCTAGGGAACATTGACTCTCAGAGTCAGGGCTCAGGTATTAGTTGGAGTTGTTAAGATATGTTTTGGAGCTCAGTGTCTCAGTTTCCCCTAAATATTGTTTTAGGTGCCCACATTATTTAACATCGTTACAAGGAAATAGGAGAAAAGTGGTCTGGATAAATTGTCAAAAGGTAGCTTTGCAGCAAATTATCCCAGAGTAAATATTAGTAGATCACACCAAACTGGCACAACGTCTCAAGTGAGATCTAACAGGGCACTCACCTGATTTCCTGAGTCTCAATGAACAGTCTGATTAATGGGTAGGTTGATGGAGCAGAAGCTCTTATAGTGCTGTCCCGGTTTTGGCTGGATAGAGTTAATTTTCTTCCTAGTAGTGGGTATAGTGCTGTGTTTTGATTTAGGATGAGAATAATGTTGATAACACACTGATATTTTGGTTGTTGTTAGGCAATGTTTACACTAAGTGAAGGAATTTTCAGCTTCTCGTACTGCTCTGCCAGTGAGGAGGCTGGGGGTGCACAAGAAGCTGGGAGGGGACATGGCCAGGATAGCTGACCCCAACTGACCAAAGGAATATTCCATACCATATGACATCATGCTCAGTATATAACTGGGGGAAGCTGGCCAGGGGTTTAGACCGCAGCTCAGAAACCAGCTGGGCATTGGTGGTCTGCAGGTGGTAAGCAATTTTGCTGTGCATCACTTGTTTTGTATATTCTATTACTATTATTATTATTATTTTCTGTCATATTAAACTGTCTTTATCTCAACCCACACGTTTTACTTCTTTTTTCTGATTCTCTCCCCCATCCCACTGGCAGGAGTGGAAGTGAGCAAACAGCTGTGTGGTTGTTTTAGCTATCTGCCAGGTTAAACCACGACAAGTGTGTAGACATCAGTGCACAAAACAGACTGTAAACACCACTGAGGACAGGATTAGAATTCAGTAATTAGAATTACTTGAGACTGAAAGAAGGGGTTTGAAAACAATATAAAAAAAAATCAGTAAACCACAAAGACCAACTCAGGGAAAGAAAAAGGCAACTGCACAAATATATATATGAAAAAAAAAAAACCCAAACCAAACCAAAACCAAAACCAAGACAGATGAGTGAAACAGTACCTTGGAGGAAAGGCATTAAGTCTGTTGTGGACCACAAACTGCATGACAGGACTACAATGCAATGTTGTTACAAACAAAGCAAATTGTCATCCCAAATGAACAGGAGTGTCATCTGCGGAACTTATGAAATAATTAATCTTTTTGTCTCCATATAGCTTGAGGCACTAAACTTTACGAGAGATGCAGTCACACTAAGAAGAATAATAGGAATGCTGAGAGACTTTAGAAAATGTGATCTATCTATCAATGCAGAGGTAATTCAGTTTATTTTTGGAATAAAAAAGAAGTATGGGAGAACATGATAAAAATTCCAATATTGAAAACGTAGTTGAAAGGGTGGTGATACATGACTTTTCATTTCCAGGGAGTGAAAGAAAATAATAATAATTAATTTTCTGTAGGACAAGCTATAGTTTAGATATTATGGAATGTGTCCCTAACCACAAAGATCAATAAGCATCAATAAGCTACCTAGGCTGTGGCATCCTCATTACTGGAGGTTTTAAAGACCACCTCGGGAAACCTTTGTCAGGGATAATGTCAGGGTACTTGGTCCTCCTCAGAACGGGGACATGGACTAGCTGTCCTGTGAAAGCACCTTCCAACTTTGCTATAAAGAAAATGAACCTGACTCACAGGCAAGCAGCAGAAGCACAAAGGGCAACAGGCATGGGTTCCAACAAGGGAAATTCCAATTAGATACAAGAAAAATATTTTCTCCATGTGGGTAGTTCAACACTGGAACAAGTTGCCCGGAGAGACTGTGAAATCTCCAAGTTTGGAACTATTCGATGTTCTGCTGGACAAAGCCCTTGCTGCTGGTTTGAGCAAGGGGTCGGACAAATGACCTCCAGAGGTCCCATCCAAACTCAATTATTCTATGATCCTGTGGTTCTATTGTTAAGGCTTATACATGGAAGGGGAATGTCATCTCACCCCGGGTGTAAAATGTTGCTTTTAGCCCAGAGAAGGAAGACTGACAGTTGCCTATATTGGCATTAGTGATATACATTATCTGCAGTCTGGGATCTTTTGTGTAAAATAAAAGAGTTATGATCCATAATTATCTTCAATCTACATGAATAAAAAAATTCTCCATTAAAATACCTTTCAACTCCCCACCCATCCCCATTCCTTTCTTTTTAGATATCCAAATGTATTAATATTTTTAATCAGATAAGAACACAGAAAAGAGCAGTATCAAAAGCTGCCTTTGGAAAGTGACTTTACTGATTTGCCTTTCATCCCTGTCATCAAGTAATTAGATTTAAAATTGCAATGTCAAAATGGCGGGGGGGGGGAAGCAGAGAAATTATCTTTTACTCCATATCTTGGCAGGAAAGCTAGCCCCAGACTTGAACTGAACTTGACTACATTATTATGAGGTAATTAGAAAGGCAGGAACCTCCCTTACTATAACTAAGTTCTCTCACGTGTAGGATTAGCTGCTTTTTACATAGTTATTATAAAAGGTTCCTTGGACACATAACATGCTGTTTTCAATGAGGGATGAGAATTTTACTGTTTACCAACTAGAATAAAAGTGTTCTCTTTGTTTGCTAAACTTACTTTAGACTCATCTGAGTGTAGATGAAGATTGCATTTGGTTCAGTGTCATTTGAAGCAAAGCATTGGGTCAATCTCAGTTCTGACTACACATACAGCAGGTCATAGGAGTTGGGTAGGTGGGTAGGGAGTCAGCTATGATAGCAACAAGCTTCCAAATCTACCAGAAGGCCCTCTGCAGATCTCTTACCAGTGAGTTGAGAATGGCATCAGTCAGAGGAGGAAGGTTGTCCATTTTCCCTTCACTGAATCTGTAGACAGCCAGTTAATCTCATGTCAGTGTTGCTTTCCAGGAGAGAAAAGTTACAAAATGAGGCTTGTAAAAGCCCTCAGGAACAGAAAAAGACATGCAGAGAAGCAGTGATGTAGAAGACATTGAAAACAGACTTTGAAAACTTTTAGGAAAACTGTAGGGCAAAGGTGCACATGCAAAAATAAATATTTTTTTAAAAAAAAAACAGTTTGGAAATATCTGTGTCATGGTTTTGCCCCAGCTGTCAGTTAAGCACCACACAGCTGCTCGCTCACTCCCCCTGTGTTGGGATGGGGCAGAGAATCAGAAGAGTAAAAGGGAGAAAACTCATGAGTTGAGACAAAGACAGCTTAATAAATAAAGCAGAAGCCACGCGCACAAGCAAAGCAAAACAAGGAATTCATTCACCACTTCCCATGGGCAGGCAGGTGTTCAGCCATCTCCAGGAAAGCAGGGCTCCATCACACTTAATGGTGACTTGGGAAGACAAAGGCCATCACTCCAAACATCGTTCCTCTTCCTTCTTTTTCCCCCAGCCCCTTATATGCTGAGCATGACGTCATATGGTATGAAATATCCCTTTGGTCACTTGGGGTCAGCTGTCCCGGCTGTGTCCCCTCCCAACTCCTCGTGCACCCCCAGCCTACTCGCTGGTGGGGTGGTGTGAGGAGCAGAAAAGGCCTTGGCTCTGTGCAAGCACTGCTCAGCAGTAACGAAACCATCCCTGTGTTATCAACACTGTTTTCAGCACAAATCCAAAACACAGCCCCATACCAGCTATCATGAAGAAAATTAACTCTATCCCTGCCAAAACCCACACATTCTGGTGGGATCACAGCACAGAGTAACAGGGAAGAGGGTTCATAGAGAGAAGAGTATTTACCTATGACAGTGAGTGGTACTGGAGTTTCAGAAGAGATGAAGGACAAGCTAAATGAATTAACATCGATTTCTCTCAGTTCCCTGAGGACTGCTTGAAAAAGAAGTTAAATAAGTCCTCTTCAGGTGGCCTGTTTCCCAGAAGAGATGCAGTCAGTGGTAAGTGAAAATACTCAAGGAATATCATCATTGTGTTCTGAGTGCAGGACTGAGATTAAAGCCTAAATTTACCTAGTATCTTCACAGTCTTTAGACACAAGCTTGTACACAGATATAGGCTTTGGGCCAATTTGAGGATGTGACAGAAAAGAGTTTGACCTACTCCTTAATATGGGGCCAACACGTGCCTATCGAGCCAAACTAACTGTGCTCTACTTATAAGGTCCTATTCTCTCACATATTTACCCTTATGCTCCCACTTCTTGTGCTGTTCCGACCTCAGCACTTGTGAGTCCTTTCTGTTGAGCCATTTTGACTTGGTCTGACAGAAAACTAAACCAGAAGAAAACCCCTGCTCCTGGGTGAACAAATTGAAACAACTCACAGAGGATTCCCCTGCTGAGGGTCAGGGCCAGTGCAGCAAAGCAAAATGACAGCACAGGTCCAGGAGAGATGGAGGATGAAAAGAGAGAGCTCTGTGTCGGGAGCTGAGTGACTGTGTCAGAGTTACCGAGACAGTACATCAGCTTGGCTGCTTAACAGATCTCAGACTTGAACACCTTGCTTGGAATGCAGTGGCACCACAGGTAACTTTTCAGAAATTCTAAAGGGAACCTAAAGTAACTAGCTCAGAGTTAGACATCCAACTTTTAGATGCTTACGTCAGTATATATTAGATACCTTTACCTGTATACATCCCCATCCTTAAGGTGGTGTAACAGGTTCAGTATTGTATAGATAATCTGCTTGCAAGATTGTCCCTAGGAGAATGAGGTACAGTAGTAGTCTGAATTCTGTCTGCTTTTCAAGTATTGAAATCACAAGGCTTCTGGACTTACTATGGAAACCAAACATACAGTACTGTGGATGCACTGAGATGGATATAGAAGCAACATAGGAAGCCTGCTAAAGTGGCGGTTCCTGGTCCTGCTTCCTAGTGCCAACACAGTAACACTAGTGATACCTTTCAAATCACACACTCCAACCTAAAGCATGTGAGTCACAGCCAGGATAATGTCACTGAATTAGATGCAGTGGTTTCAGTTCTCATCATCCTTCTCTAAAGGCAGTCAAAACACTACACAGCACTTCACAGTAAGAAATAAAAAACTGGTAGGATACAATAAAACAGCATCGTAAATTATCCCAGCAACAGGATGCAAAGACTTGAAAAAGAAACCAAGAAAGGTCATCCTAATCATGGAATCATAGAATAGTTTGATTTGCAGGGCCCTTAAAGACCATCTAGTTCCAACCCCCCTGCCATGGGCAGGGACACCCTCCACTAGACCAGGTTGCCCAAAGCCCCATCCAACCTGACCTTTAACATTTCCAGGGATGGGGCATCCAGAACTTCTCTGGGCAACCTGTGCCAGTGCCTCACCATCCTCATAGCGAAGAATTTCTTCCTAACTTCTAGTCTAAATCTACCCTTTTTCAGTTTAAAGCCGTTACCCTTCATTCTATCACTATATGCCCTATTAAACAGTCCCTCTCCAGCTTTCTTGTAGGGCCCCTTCAGGTACTGGAAGGCTGCTATAAGATTTCCCCACAGCCTTCTCTTCTCCAGGCTGAACAATCCCAACTCTCTCAGCCTGTCTTCATAGGAGAGGTGCTCCAGCCCTCTGATCACCTTTGTGGCCCTCCTCTGGACTCGCTCCAACAGCTCCATGTCTCTCCTGTACTGGGCCCCCCAGAGCTGGACGCAGTACTCCAGGTGGGGTCTCACAAGAGCAGAGTAGAGGGGCAGAATCACCTCCCTCGACCAGCTGGTCACTCTTGATGCATCCCAGGACACAGTTGGCTTTCTGGGCTGCAAGCGCACATTGCCAGCTCATGTTGAGCTTAATGACACCTTCAAAACAGGTCTCACGTGTTTGGGGGAATATAGTTGAAAGTCAGAAGAACCCTGAAGCTAGGACAGTGACATGTAGAGCTGAGGTGTACTGATGGCTCTCCTAAAACTCAAGTGTTATCACTGGCCAGATCACTTCTGAAGTTGCCACAAAACCAGCAGCCTAAGGAATGAAAGAGGTCAAGTCATTCCTGAGTTAGGCTTGCTTGGACAGTAATCATTTGACCTGCTGAAGCTATCATGTTGTACTCACATTTAGCTGAGCATTTGGGACCACCAAATTGCCAGATTAAGTGGATAAATCAGGTATTGCAGTGCCCAAAGTGTATTCCTTTAGTATCAGAGCAGGGATCCAGACTACTTGATTTAAGTACACAACTGCTTTACACAGCTTGTGGAGGGACATTTCCCTGAATAACAACCCAAAAAGCATAGTTGTTGCTTAGAGTGATGCCTAAAACAGCCAGTAGGTAACATCGCAGTCAATCTGAACTTGACTTTAGGGGAGTGACTGAGGGTTGCAATTAGGTGTCTAATTAGTAGGGCAGCTAGACTACACGGGGCGGGGGGGAAATAAAGGAGGAGAACCTATAAGCCACATCTCCTACTTATAGGTTAAGGTCATAAACTAAGGTAATATAAAAGAGCAACAGGGAGTAATACCATTCTCAGTTTTCATGGGACCTATCCTGCATCCTTCCTTGAGCACCTATCTGAATTTCAGGATGCTCATAGATCCCTCTTGTTTTAGGAAACCAGTGGATAAGTGGTGTTGAAATTTAGCTCACTTGTGGTGGGTTGAGCCTGGCTGGGGGCCAGGTGCCCACCAGAGCCGCTCTCTCACTCCCCTCATTCACTAAACAGGGGAGAAAAGGCATAACGAAATGCTTGCAGGTCGAGATAAGGACAGGGAGAGATCACTCACTAATTATCGTCACGAGCAAAACAGACCAAACTTAGAGAGGGAATTCATCTAATTTATTACTAGGCAAAACAGAGTAGAGGAATGAGAAAATAAAATCAACTCTTAAAAACACTTCCCCCCACCCCTCCCATCTTCCCAGGCTCAACTTCACTCCCGGCTTCAACCTTCCCCCCCTCAGCGGCACAGGGGGACGGGGAGTGGGGGTTACGGTCAGTTCATCTCACGGTGTTTCTGCCGCTTCTTCATCCTCAGGGGGAGGACTCCTCTCATCGTTCCCCTGCTCCAGCATGGAGTCCCTCTCACGGGGTGCAGACCTTCAGGAGCAAACTGCTCCAGCGTGGGGTCCCCCACGGGGTCACAAGTCCTGCCAGCAAACCTGCCCTGGCGTGGGCTCCCCTCTTCACGGGTCCACCGGTCCGGCCTGGAACTTGCTCCAGCATGGGCTTCCCACGGGCCGCAGCTTCCTTCAGATGTCTCCACCTGCTCTGGCGTGGGGTCCTCCACGGGCTGCAAGTGGAATCGCTACACCCCCTCATCCTTCCTCCATGGGCTGCAGGGGGACAGCCTGCTTCACCATGGCCTTCACCACGGGCTGCAGGGGGATCTCTGCTCCGGCGCCTGGAGCTCCTCCTCCCCCTCCATCTGCACTGACCTTGGTGTCTGCAGAGTTTCTTACATCTTCTCACTCCTCTCTCCGGCTGCAAAAAACTCTCTCTCTCTAAGTGTTTTTCTACTTCTTAAATATGTTATCACAGAGGCGCTGATTGGCTTGGCCTTGGCCAGCGGCGGGCCCGTCTTAGAGCCGGCTGGCGTTGGCTCTGTCAGACACAGGGGGAGCTTCTAGCAGCTTCTCACAGAAGCCACCCCTGTAGCCCCCCCGCTACCAAAACCCTGCCACGCAAACCCAACACATTCCACCCCTCGCCTCTGTGAATCACATATTTAAGAATTATTAAAACATATTCAACAGAAAAACTACACACACACTAATCACATCTACGAGGAAAAAGAAAAAGAATTCCCCCCACCAGAATCAAAGCAACACTATCACAACACTAAACAAGAGTAGACAATACACACAGAATCCACCTCTCGTCCCTTCACCGCTATTTCACTCTCAATCTACGTTCAGTCAATGTTTTGCTCGTTACCTCTTCCAATTACTGTCCTTATCTCGATTTTCTCCTGCCCCACGTTGGGCGCCAAAAAGACTGTGGTGGGTTGAGCCTGGCTGGGGGCCAGGTGCCCACCAGAGCCGCTCTCTCACTCCCCTCATTCACTAAACAGGGGAGAAAAGGCATAACGAAATGCTTGCAGGTCGAGATAAGGACAGGGAGAGATCACTCACTAATTATCGTCACGAGCAAAACAGACCAAACTTAGAGAGGGAATTCATCTAATTTATTACTAGGCAAAACAGAGTAGAGGAATGAGAAAATAAAATCAACTCTTAAAAACACTTCCCCCCACCCCTCCCATCTTCCCAGGCTCAACTTCACTCCCGGCTTCAACCTTCCCCCCCTCAGCGGCACAGGGGGACGGGGAGTGGGGGTTACGGTCAGTTCATCTCACGGTGTTTCTGCCGCTTCTTCATCCTCAGGGGGAGGACTCCTCTCATCGTTCCCCTGCTCCAGCATGGAGTCCCTCTCACGGGGTGCAGACCTTCAGGAGCAAACTGCTCCAGCGTGGGGTCCCCCACGGGGTCACAAGTCCTGCCAGCAAACCTGCCCTGGCGTGGGCTCCCCTCTTCACGGGTCCACCGGTCCTGCCAGGAACTTGCTCCAGCATGGGCTTCCCACGGGCCGCAGCTTCCTTCAGGTGTCTCCACCTGCTCCGGCGTGGGGTCCTCCATGGGCTGCAAGTGGAATCGCTACACCCCCTCATCCTTCCTCCATGGGCTGCAGGGGGACAGCCTGCTTCACCATGGCCTTCACCACGGGCTGCAGGGGGATCTCTGCTCCGGCGCCTGGAGCTCCTCCTCCCCCTCCATCTGCACTGACCTTGGTGTCTGCAGAGTTTCTTACATCTTCTCACTCCTCTCTCCGGCTGCAAAAAACTCTCTCTCTCTAAGTGTTTTTCTACTTCTTAAATATGTTATCACAGAGGCGCTGATTGGCTTGGCCTTGGCCAGCGGCGGGCCCGTCTTAGAGCCGGCTGGCGTTGGCTCTGTCAGACACAGGGGGAGCTTCTAGCAGCTTCTCACAGAAGCCACCCCTGTAGCCCCCCCGCTACCAAAACCCTGCCACGCAAACCCAACACAAGAGTTCATCTAAATCTGAATCTGACTGTCTGTCCTAATCAGTTCCTCACAGTCAGATTACTCACAAGTACTTTAGTGAGAACAGTCTGGGTCTGGTTAATTCTGTGAATTAGCTTTTCTGTTTGCCGTGATGTATGCTGGAGACCAAAATCTCTTCAATCAACTGCAAAAACTCTACCAGCCACAAATGTGAGCACTGGAAAAAAACCCAATAAAACCATGAGAAAATGTGAAAATTAATCTAATTTTCAGTTTACGATCTTCACATTTCTGAACAACCATTATCTCCTCAAGCTGCACAACAGCTCTCTGAAGAGAAGCAGATCTCAAACAGAGGCTATTTCACCTCTACTGAACCAAAGCTACTCTGTGGTAGGACACAGCGACCCCTGGAAACAGACTGATGCTGTAGTCACTTGTCCTTGTTTTGGCTGGGATAGAGATAATTTTCTACCTAGTAGCTGATACAGTGCTGTGTTTGGGATTTAGTATGAGAATAATGTTGATAACACACTGATGTTTAGTTGTAGTCAAGCAGTGTTTACAGTTAAGTCAAGGGCTTTTTGGCTTCCCAGGCCATGCCAGCGAGGAGGCATGAGCCTTCTGCAAGAGGTGCACAAGAAGCTGGGAGGGGGCACAGCCAGGACAGCTGACCCAAACTGGCCAGAGGGATATTCCATACCATAAGACATCATGCTCACTATATAAGCTGGAAGGAGTTGGCCAGGGAGGGCTGCAGCTCGAGCACTATCAGGGCATCAGTGGTCTGAGGGTAGCGAGCAATCACGCTGTACATCACTTGTTTTGTATATTCATTATTATTATTATTATTATTATTATTATTATTATTATGGATTTATCTTCCTTTTCTGTCCTATTAATCTGTTTTCTTCTCCACCCACGAGTTTTCCTTTTTTTCAATTCTCTCCCCCATCCCACTGTGGGGAGGAGTGAGTGAACGGCTGTGTGGTTGTTTTAGCTGCCTGCCGGGATAAACCACAGCACACTACAGACACAGGAAGATGGCTCTAGAATGCAATCAGCTGAGCAGGAGTTTGTGCATGTCACCCACATCAGTGCTTTGCCAGGCAGGTAGCACTCCTCTTTTTTGCAATACTCTTGTGCATTTTACCACACCGGGAAAGCAGCATTTCCCACTATGTTAAGAGGTTATGGTGGGACCTCAACTCATTTCTTACCCAGAAGGAGTATCACTGACTCACTGGTGTCCCAGAGTGGACTTATTTCAGCCTGACCTATGCTTATCTTTGGAGAAGAGCACAAGGTGTTCTACTGTGAAGCCTTTTGCATAGACTGTTATCACCAAAACAAAGGTAAAGAAGAAAATTATGATGGTCTTTTAAGTCATCGGGCAGCGCTAAGTAATAATGTCTTCCCCGTTTCAAGTTGAGCCTGGTCCTACCTACATCACTACAAACAACATACTAGATAAAAATGATAACTTAGACGTGTGTAATGTGAAAGAATTGCAATTAAAAACAAAGCCCTACCTCCTTCAAACACTGAAATTACTTCGCTGCCAGGGTGCTGGCTCCCATTGTTTCTAGGTTTCTTATTGCCCTGCTACCATTCACCAGGAAAGGTGTGGAGGTTAGATTTAATATTTGAGGAAGCAGAAGATACTCTGTCCAAATGCCAAAACAGATGAAGGACTTCTACTCAAATAAAGTTGGACTGATGGAAAATGAGAGGCAGCAGAATTAATTTTTTTTCAGGATTGGGATGGGATGGGGAGGGTGGAGGGGGGAGTATTTAAAGGATGAGGGTTGGTTGTCTGCCCTTTGTCTTCACAAGTAGCAAATTTAAGTCCATGAGTTGATGACGTGTATAATGAGACTTCCTTACTACACATTAGGCTACATCTGTAATGACACTGTATATACTAATGCAACTTGCAAGTCAAAACCAAGCAGCCCATAAATCCCAGCAATTTTTACCACCCTCTGTTAGAGGCTTTTGTCAAGTCCACCTTAGAGCCTGTCTCCTTTAATTGCTCAAAACTGACTGCTAGACCCTCAGCACAATTACAGCTGGAAATAAACTATATTGCACAGCAATTTCAGTTCATGATCGGTAGCCATGGTAACGCCAAGCAATAAGGCTTAAAAAAGGAAATGGCCTTAAAGGGCAAAAATGTGCATCTTGAATCCAGGCAACTGAGATAGTGAGGAGGTTTTGTTTCTTCAGAAGGAAATGTTTAATTTTTTTTAGTTAATTTTTTAGGTTCTATTTTAAGGCAATTAACTTCTTAATTTACCTCACAGAAAATAACACTCATTCATTTTTTATTTTCTGTTGCATGCTCATTAAGGTCTTCATATTTAGCTGTCTATTGTTTGAAACACTCATATATTGGGGTCCATACTTCTGTGTGGCCAACGATATCAATAAAAAATCCCTTTTATCTGAACTTTTGCTTTTAGCTTGTGATTTGTTTTTATATGGTTCTTTTTGAGAGCAGTGCAGGCCTGGTCCCCATTACTTTAAAGTGAGAAAATCTGCTGTAAGTAATGTGATTTTGGCAGCACGTTCAGTATTTCTCAAGCCCAATCCCGAGCTCCTTTACCTGTTGCACACCCTATAAAGCTAGCATCAGTCCCACTGCCTGTAATTGTTTTGAAATGTGGGTTTAGTTTTTCAAATCTTTTCAAAGCTTTCAGATCACCACTTTTATTAGTTCAAATTGATTGTGCATTTTTTGCTCTGTGCACAACATTGAAAGTTCAAGAAAATCAAATGGTCAGACAGCTGCTTTTCAAAGAACTGCATAAATTAACTATAAACAACCATGCCAATCTGTTAGTTCTGTCAATTTCTGTAACAGGAGACACATATCATTACCTTTCTTAGCCAAGCATCATAGACATGTCTAAATATTTGATTTTATTTCTTTTCCCTCTATCCAAAAGCCATCTACACTGCCACAGAAGAAAATTATACTGGTCTGACATAATTTGCTCTGAAAAAATCCAAATCTGCTGCTGGTACCCATCCCCTAGTTATTTTTCCAAAGCTTCCAATAGTTTAATTTTCTGGGTTTTGTGTTTTGTTTTGTTTTGTTTTTTTTCCCTGACTATAGAACAGCTGCTGTATGATCTCTTGGATCCTTTTTTCCTCCCTTCACTAAAGACAGGTCCTGGTAAATAATTCATTCTCCTCAAGGGCACAAACTTATTAATGGTTCCAAGATGCTTCCTTCCTTCAGGTCTTCATGCATATTAAGATAAGGTTTGTCAGACAGCTGAGTTGAAAACACTTAATTTACCTAATTTACTCTCTAATTTGTTCTTTTCATATTCCAGTCTAAGACCTTACCCCTTTGTTGTTGTTCATAGCTGTATTAGGTCACAGTTGACCTTTTTGGTGAAGACAGCCTCAAAAACATATATACAATTTGCCTTCCTGATGTTCTTTGTTAGTCACTTTTCCTGTCCAGTAGTTAGCAGAAAAGTGTGGAGTTTGGCCTTCCTCTTGCTTCTAATATACCGATTGAAGGCGCTGAGGATTTATTGTCATTAATGACGTTTCCTCACAGCTACATTTCACTTATGCTTTGTCCTTCTGATGTTGTTCCTACTTGCTCAGTTTGTCTTTTTATATCCATCCTTAGCGATCTGAGCTACTTTCTACTTTATTCTCTCTTCTTGGGCTTGATATCAATGAAGAGTTCACAGTTTAACTAACCTGATCTCTTACTACATTTTTTATCCTTCTGCACGGGGACAGTTTGTGCTTCTGTCTTTAGCAGTGTTTTCTTGAAGAACTGCCAGATCTCTTTAATTCCTTTGAAAATCCATTGACATTTCCAGAAATGCTATGCAATCCCAGAGATGAATAATATACTCTTCAGTAGAGTTTTATGTTTCCTTCGTAAAGGTGACACTAAGCCTGGATAAAAGGCTCAATCTACACAGTTTCAGAGCAGGTGAGGCAAATAACATCCTGTTAGGTGTCCCCATTAAACTCTTCCAAAAACATTCTTCTCTAAGAAGGCCTGTAGGACACCTTCACCAATGAAGTTTAATGATATCTCTCTGCTTCAGTACCTGATTTTGAGTATTCAGTACCTTAAGTTGTCCCTTTAAATTCTCAGCATTACTGCATCCTGCTCCTTCAACAGTGCTGATTAAAAGGAGATAGTATTACAGCAGGCAGGATAGGCTTTGATTTCAGTCTCTAAACCAATCAATAGCTATCAGTCTAGATGATTTATGACTCCTTTCACTCTAGAACCTGATCATTCACATACATTAATGCATTTATTTTTACTGCACATTTCTAAATTGCTACGGTGCTCATAGGAATTTCAAGGACTGGGAGGCCAAATGAACCGGGTATGGCAGAGTCATGAGCAGAACTAAAGTCTCTGTTATGTTCTTACTCGGACACCAAAACTCTCCTTAGACTGTAAACATGCTCTCTCTTGTGGAAGTTTACAGGAGCTATAGAGGATTACTCTAATGCAACTTGAGGTCTTCAAATTAATATTATTTCCCCATGGAATCTCTGGGGACTCATAAGCACCCCCTGGAAGTTTCATTTTCTGTACAGAGGAGTGAGGATCTTAATTCTACTGCCCAGGTTTGATACCTGAAGTTAGACTGTCTGAATTCTTGATTCAAAGTCAAGTTTGTAACCTACAGAGCTTTCCTCATTTGGAAAGCATTTTCCAGTATGCTGTATATTAAGGATGCTTCACAGAAAAGCATTTCTGAAACCAGTTAGCCCTTCCTAGTAAGTATTTTCAGTTATCCTAAAGAGCATTACGGGGAACATCACAACAGCAAGACTACGAAAACACTACAAAAAAGTCACTTAGTAGACAGGCTTGACTAGCAGAGCAGAAATTAGAGCTGAGAGCTGTGAACACAGCAGACCTTTGCAGGCAATGGGAAGAAATTGAAACTTAATAGAGGAAGTGAGAGATGTGAAGGTGAAGAGATAACCAAATGTAAGAAGAATTTTTAAGCAGCAGTGTGTTGTGATTATACTCACAGATGGAAGAGACAATTCTACTGAATTGAGAGAACAAGACCTATAGAAATTAGTGATGATCTGGAATGTATACTGGTAAAACTTGTTGGCAACAAACTATGTCTTTATTTTGTAAGACTGGGCTTAGGAAACATTCAACTTTCCAGCTTGTAAGCAGACACCAAACCTCTACCCTGTTTGTGTTTTTAACTTGCTTACCCATTGATCATCTTTGGACTCTGAAACTTCTCTGAATGTTTTAGAGATCGACTGCAAACTGTTCACCAGTGACATCAATGCCTGGTTCACAAGACTGTCTAACAGCAGAGCTTCATCATACATAATTGTATTATTTAATTCTGCAGAGCATCCTGGAATAGTTTATGTGAAAGATGTTATATGTAAATAATTACACAATACAGCTGACTTAACAGTGTCACTCCAGTAGTAAAGCGGGTCTGGTTTTGGAGGCAGACAACTCCCTGTAGACAGCATATCTCCCAGGCATAACTGTGGCTGTGTTTGAAGGAAAGTTTCAGTGATCTTAAGGGATTTTTATCTGATAGGCAGCCTGCAAATGCTATTGTAGTTCAGCTGTGCCAAAGAAACTGTATAATATTTAGCTTGAAAATAAAAGCTGAGTACCTGGGACAATCAATAGCAGAAGTTAGATTCCCCAATGCAAATTATCAGGAAACCAAGACCAGGACTCATTGCTGCCTTAATTCCAAAACAGCCTGCTAGTGACATAAACCAAACCATAAATTCTAGAAACATAACTCTAAAACCATGGGTGTGCCAGTGAAAGGTAACTGTGACTTCTCTGGTTATTTGTAATAGGTTTTACCTTCTCTGAAGTCATTTTTGTCCTCCAATACATCCACATACCTCTTCAGACTTTCTTTCTCCCACGCTCCCCCCTTGATATGCAAAGCTCCAATTTGATTAAACCTCACAGAAAGTCAGACTTTAGTTGTGCCAGCCGAAGGTGCTGGATGCCCTCAGGGAAGAAAGAAGAAGCCAGATTACAGTAGACCTAGAAGTCAGAAAGTCTGGATGCCACTTGTCTCCCTGGATTGCTGCAATACTGCAAAGAATTAGGAATAATAAGAATACATTTCCCAGGTGTGCTACATAGGTTGACTAAGTGGTGTTTTAAGGTCATAGAGTCATAGAATGGTTTGGGTTGGAAGGAACCTCAAAGATCATCCAGTTCCAACCCGCCCCCCATCGGCAGGGACACCCTCCACTAGACCAGGTTGCCCAAAGCCCCATCCAACCTGGCTTTGAACACTTCCAGGGAGGAGGCATCCAGAACTTCTCTGGGCAACCTGTTCCAGTGTCTCACCACCGTCATAGTAACAAATGTCTTCCTTACATCTAATCTAAACCTTTCAGATTAAACCCGTTACCCCTTGTCCTGTCACTACAGAACATGGGAAAGAAGTCTCTCTCCATCTTTCTTAAAAGCTCCCTTTATATATTGAAAGGCCACAATAAGGTGTCCCCAAAGCCCTTCCCTTCTCCAGACTAAACAACTCCATCTTTATTCTAAAGATACTTTAGTGTATGTCTTTGTATGCAAAGGTACAACATTTGGCAGTGGCAGAAGGAGGGCAGAAACAGAATTAAGGAGCAGAGCTATGGCACTGAAAACTATATTTTGAAGTGACAATATAGAAGTGCAGTCTCAGGCAGTCTGACAGGCACTGGGATCAGAGGGGCAGTTCTGCACGCCTGTTTTAATCCCCCAGGACAGCCTTGTGGTGCAGTATGCATTGGAGCCAATAGCTTAGGAGGACACTAGTGCAGACATCGTGATACCTCTCTACTAGGAAGCCACACCACAGCACCAGTGGAGAAGCAGGCCCAGGTCAGGACATAGATGATGACACTAAGCAGAGGTGGCAGATCTTCATGCTTCCTGCTGCCTCAGGGCTCCATTTCAACTTCTTGACTGCTCTGGGACGTTGATGTGCCTCACCCACCTGGTCAGGGGACCACAGGGACTCACCAGCCAGCTGGGACTTGCATGTCAGGCCACAAAGAAGGACAGAGGTTCAGCCCATGTGAATTAGCTATAGTAAGAGGGGAGGAAGGAAGGACTAGAGCAGCGAGTGGCAGGATAATACAGGATGTCAATTTGTGAGTCTTGCACTCCACACGTGAGCCTGGATGCCTCTGCACCACAGGTGTGCTGCTCCAGGAGGATCTGCAGCCGCACCTGAACACAGAGCTTTCTGCAGATGTGACTTGAGCACATCCCACAAGTTATGGCAGGGCACTGCTTTGGCTGTACAGCATGTGCGTGGAGTACTGAGGATGGGGTGGAGCAACATACCAGGTTCTGCTCTTTTTTGGACCAGAAAAGTGACCCGTCTGGCACCCCCTGCTAGTACCATGCCACAGCTGCTGTCCTAGTCCCAGACAAAGCAATAGACTTTGCCCTTACAGTCTCCCGGGCACTCAGCTAATTGCCAGGCACCTCTTCTTTTTGTGTCATTTTGGAACAGAAAGTGTTTTGAATTCAACCTGTAAAATGAAATATACAGTTCCTGTCCTGCTAATGCAAGTTTTTTCATTTTGTGCCCTGGATTGAGAAAATACTTTGTGCTCTAAAGCAGAATGAAAGTAATAAATAAATCCACACATAAAATGTAAGTCTACCTTGTGTGCAAAATAACAATCAGAAAACAATATATTGGGTCAATGAAAAAAATACTGTGTTTCACCAGAAATTAGATGTTTCATTCTGATTTTGACTAACTTGAATCATATGAAATGCAACTTGATAAGGAAAAGTAATCTGAAAATAGAAAAGATCAACACTGAATGTTAGACTGAATTAAAATGTTTTCTTCCCAGTTTTCCTTTTAAGCAAACTTTTGTTAAACACATTTCGGTGTTTGGGATGATGGACTGATAATGTCGCAATTTCAACAACACTTGTATTTTCTCCATTGGATGACTAAAGCCATTCTACAACATGCAGTGGAGTGCAGACGAGCCAATAAATCTTGGTCCAGAGCAAAAGGCCACATTACACCATTGCTTTCCTTGGGAATTTCTAACTTGTTCCCCACTGCACCTTGCAGACATGACCAAAATCTCACAGCATGAGCTCTGTGCTCAGTCTTCCAAGCTGCACTTCTCCAATATGGGAGGACAGGCACTTGATTACATGCCGGGCACACATTTGGATGCCACAGGCAAGAAAGATTAATTACATCAAAAGTTGGGAGCAAGGAAAGGTCAGAGGTTTAAAGGAGTGAAAAGAAAAAAGTGTGAAAAGTAAAAAACAATAGAGAAAACAGGTTGGAATTTTGCTTTCTAACTGTGAAAATTACAGTAGCATTTGGCTTTGTGACATCTTATCTGCCGCTCCACACAAAATGATGGCACTGTGCCTATCAGCAGTGTCTTCTCTGAAGTGTAGGGTCATTTTGCCTTTAGGAATAAAGGCAAATCCTCTGGTACTTGTTGAAGGTTTGCACATTTAGCCAGGTCTGGAGCAGGAAGTGCAGCTGATTTCATTAAGGGCGTGTGGTCTTTCAGTGATAACTAAATCGGCCATGGAAGAAACCTGCTCCAAGGAGGTAGACAGTTCAAAGCTCCTGTTTGAGAGGTTTGGTGTGGAAGAGTATGGAATCAGACTCGAGCTATGAGTAAGCCACAGCATCCTCTGGAGAGCAGGTCTGCTTTCAATGAAGCAATCCTTCAGATCTGATTGAATAGGAGCCCAGATCAACTGTGTAACTCCCTGTTCGAACCTCCAATACTTACCTTGTGGCTGCCTCCAGCCAGTTTATTAGCAGTGCATCTGTACCTAAGCAGACATTGCTATCTGTTGAAGCTTCTCTCTTCAACATGTTCATGACATATTTCATATTAAAATAAAATTGAAAGAAATTTAACTATTAAAGAAACAATATAAGGAGTAAACAACTTTCTTTGATTTATCCTTGACAGAAAATCTATCATGCCCTAAAGCTGAACACTCCACTTTTCTTCCCCTAATACAGGCATTTCCCCACCTTTTCATTAGTCACTGCGCTGCTCTGGGCCTTGTTAAAATGTAAGGTCTATGGGGCATTGCTGCTGTCCTCGTACATGCTTAGATAGCTCCTGTGATGCTCTAGGTTTGTCTGCACAAAACACACTAAAAAATACACTGAAATCACATTATTAACTTTGCAAATCAGTTATTAAAAGCTGAGGAAATACCAGGATTAACATTTGCCCCATTGTGCTCACGCTTATGTAAGAGAATGTAATGATATGAACACATTCTCCTCTCCTCCCCCCTCCTCTTTTCTCCTCTCTTCCAGGAATGACAAAGACCTGTAGCACAGAGATCAAACAGAAAATTATCAACTGACTTGGGGCACTCGGTTTAATATATCTCAAAGTTGCTATTACAATAAGAAAGAGAAACAGCATTTTTATACCGCATAGGTCCCTGTGTCTCTATTTGTAGCTTCAGCTCAGCAAGTAGTACTGGCCAAAGGATCTCCGAAACAGCTGCTGCTCTGCCACGTCTTACAACCTGATTCCAAGGCAGAGAGAAGTTAGAACTTTGCAACAAAAAGTAGTATTTTTTTCACCTGCAGTAAAACCCAGGGGTTTTTTTCTGTACTCTAAATCACTAATATATTGAAATATTTTGGCTGAAAATTAAAAGAAAAAATAATCAACCTAAGTAGTCACCCAACACAGGAAATTTCAACCCAGAGCAAAGTTTGGCTAAATTGTAAGCATCTGAATGCAGTCTTACAAAAAGAAGTAGCACACAATGGTGACAATAGGTGGGGCTAGAAGCCTTCCCAGCAATGTGAAGGTGCTTACTCTTGGACACAGTTATGGAACTACAAAAGAGATCAATATTGCAGCACAGGTATAAGCTCTTCCTTCAAAATCATTTGTGTTGCTGGGGAGAAAAGCAGTGCCATTACCCTACCACAAAGTCTGCAAATAACAACAGGCAGCTAGTCAGCTAGCCAGGCAGCCAAAAGTGTTTCGTTCAGCAAGAGCTCTCTTCTACTGTGAAGCAAAATTGTGAAACAAATGGCAGTCTGCTGAAAAGCTCTGCTTTGCCTTGGGGCTCCCTGAGGAGCAGGCGAACACAGCCATGCTTCCACTTCACCACAGCATCTTCCATTTGGCCAGTAAGCAAAGTTGTCCCAGGCAAAAAAGAAGTGATGCCTCAGCAAATACAATAATGCCTCAGCATCTGCAAAATTATATTTCTGACTGTGCAAAGTTCCTTCCAGAGGGATCTCAGAAGAGGCAAGAAAGTCTCTCTTCTGAAATGGTACAGAAGACCACAAGGTAAGTTTCTAACTTTGCAAACACATGACTGTTGGCTTTGTCTTCTTGTGTTCTATTCTATCTCTTCTTATAAAGAAACAGTTCTTTGAGGATGATTTAGGTTAGTCCCTCCACCCTTCCCCAGCTGGATATGTGATAAAATTAGAGTCATATGTACAGAACTATTTCCTTTCTCTGCAAGACTCTGTTGTAGACCCTGATTGGTTCTCAGCCCAGGGCAACCTCCTGGTTGCTTCAGTCTTTGAACATGTATAAAGGCGCATACAAATAGGAGAAGATCATATGATTTCATTTTATATGAGTTCAGTCTCAAACAATTCAATAGATGCCAGTTATAGAAACAGATAAGGCTGTTATGTATATTCTAGTTCAGTGCTCCACTTGTTGTGCTGTTATACAGGAACTGGACACAGCCATAATTAATTTTATTCCCATTCCCCTCCTGTTCCATATGCCTGTGGATAATCTCCAAGCTCCACTAAAGAACAAAGAGCTTTCTAGGTCAGGTGCTTCAGTATCTAATGTGTAGGCACTTAATGTCCAAAGAGGAATGCTTGCCTTAGAGATTTTGCCACAGAACATGGTATAGCAGGAGGGACTTAGCTCAGAATAAGAGCTCAAACACCCAGTACCCTGAGCCCGAAGAATGCTAATTCAAAATGACTGTGTAAAGCCAGGACGATGTTAGAGATGATGGTGATACAGACAAGTACTGCAGGTCAAGGAAGAAGCACTTCTGTCCATTTAATATTCACAGCTGTGAACTATTATTCAAGAAAGGGTCAGTCCATTCTTTTCAAAAGCCAAGCTGAACTCAGTCTTCTTTGAATATATTAAATATAGAATTATATAATATATTAATAATATATATATGATATGTAAGTATATATAAATAATATCTTTGAAAATGAGTGAGCTATCTATGGTTCCCTTTTATAGAATAAAATGTTGATTGTAGCAAACTTCCCAGAAAAGCGTAAGCCAGACTAATTTCCTTCCTCTCCCTGAGGGAATTTCAAGCTAGTTTCACCATACTGCTCAAGCACCTTTAGCACTCAGACTGAAATTATTCTGCAGTGGGAATAAAGTAGAGTCATCAGCCTTCCAACAAAGCTGTGTCAAAAAAAGTGCAAAACAGAATTCAGGATTTATTGGTTCCCATTGAAAGCATGATCCTGTGCTTTCAGGGCCTGGGGACTCTCCAGGGAAGAATTATCCAATGCTTTCTTGCTTAATTATATGACCCGATTCTATTTCAGGTGTTTCTTCCTATGATATATCCTTCTTTCTCACTCTGCTCTCTGTGTGTGTTGGAGTTTTTGTGGGTTTTTTTTCTTTTTTTTTTAATAGCCTATAACAGGCAACTCTTGCTTCCAAGATTTTTTGCCCTTAAGCACTGAAATGGCTATAAAAATGTAGACAAACAGATATTGCTAAAATGGTGTTGCTTGCACACATTGCAGTGGAATCTGTCTGACTCATTTTACTCCTTAGTGTGTGTCTAACTAGCGCCAGTTATCATCCATAATGTGACCTGAATTGTGATAGAAAATGCCTTTAAAAGTCAAATATTTGTTACTGAATATTGTAGAACATGAAAATAGAATTAAGGCTACTGAAAAGCAATAAAACCAACACCTTGATAAAGATTGTTTCTGCTTTGCTGTTAGCTGGAGCTATAACTTGGTTTTTGCTTCAGAGCTGATTTCTAAACACACAGAAGAATCTCTAGGATAAATTTGAAGGCTTGCTGAGCCCCAGAAGTTTACACATTGGAGCTGAGAGGGGTTGGATATTTTTGATATTCCCAGTTTCACTCCTGAAAGTGGCAGTATGATGGATCACAAAAGCTTCTCAGGTGCCTTTGCCGTCCCTTTGTATAGACTTTTCCCCCAGAATACGTCCACTGGAGTAGCTCTGTTGCAATAGTAGTTGCTGTGAAGAGAAACTGTTATAAGAAAATGTATCTGCTTCTGCACTTTTTTCTGCATTGCATAAAGAGAAATTAAATAATCAAAAATCTGTTTTAGTGAATAGGAGCCTGGAACACCTCTCACATAAAAATTCTTTAATTTCCTAAGGACTCCTCACACAGAAAAGGGCTGCCACAGGGATGAACCACAGCATTTTCTGATTTTTAATGTATTTCTTATTAGTTTCGGATTATTCCAAAAAGGGAAGTTCTAAAGACAGGCAGCATTAAAAATAATTGGGCAATATGTAATTTATGCAGTTAAGCAACTAAAAGTCAGTATTACTATGGTTGCTTTCATTTCTCAATAATTCTCATAGCAGTTGTTTATTTTACTCTCTGAATACATAAATGGAATTGTAAAAAAATAACTCTGAACTCACTTTGGAGGATTAAAGTTTCAGTTAGCGGCAATTAGGGTAGTTCCCTGAAGTCAAAAGGTGGTGCTGTACATATATATGTCACTGTAAAGAATTGAATAAGGCATGGAATAAAAAACCTGAAATCTTTGCTGTAAGAAACAAGTTGTAACTCCCGTTGGGGTCACTGACTACAGATACAGATATCACAAAAGCAAAAGTAGCTACATTTTCAAGATACCCTGTGGGTAGGAAAGTCAGAACTAGCATTCTTTCAGGGCAGAATGGAAGAATAAGGTAAGATAATGCAGAAAAGGTGAAATTATGCTATTAGGTTGCCCAGGATCATAGCTCTCCTAGACTTTTTAGAGTTGTAGGATTTTAAGAAGCTAAGAAATGGAAATAAAGTTTGCTGATAATTGTTTTGGATTTTGAGTTTAAATGTATTACAATAAATAATTCAGAATACTCTTCAGGATGTTATGTTTCAGTGGCAAGTAGTACTTGCCAAGCTAGAAATTTTACAGAAAGAGCCAGCATGCAAGTGAAGCTGAATAAAAGCCAGCACAGTGTCTGGCTATCTGTATTTTCATTTTTCACTGGGTTACATCATCCTCGAGAGCCATTCACGAAGATTGAAACATTCATATTTATTTGTGATTTCCTTATAAACAGAAATTAATTAAAAGATGTAACAACATAAGTAGATTGTATTCTAAGCATATTAGTTGAATATGTAATAGTGTTATATGGAAGCAACATATTGTCCAGTTGGTCTTGGTCATAATCCACAGCATTTTGTACATGATTACATTTCTTTGCAATCAGTTAAAAAATAAACAGCAGCTAAGAATTAACCATTTGCAATGTGAATCTAACTGTAAAATGACATTGCAAAGTAATGTAAGACTACATTTCTGTCTGATATGAAGTAGCATATATGAAAAGAACAATTCTTGAACATTTTTGGCTCATCAGTTCTTAGATCATTCAGGTTAGAAGGGATCTCAGGAAATCTGTAATCTTGTTCAAAGCAAGGTCAGCTATGAGATCTGATGTGCTAAAGAAAGCTCAGGAAATACAAAAATACATATGCATATTACTGGGTACTGTTATTTTGCCCTGATCTTTTCCTAAGGATTGTGGTCATAGATCTCTTTAGCATGTGAAGTCCCATTGACTTGGGACTCCACATAATCTGTAGTGTAAAAGCTGGTGAAAAAACATTTTGCCTCACAGTAGTTAACTGAAATCTGTTCTCTTAAAACACATTTTTCAACCTCGTATCATACTCCCAACCCTGCTTCTACATGAAAAACCTCACTGCCAAGAACTTTGCTAGTTGTTGTTAATGGAAAGCAAAAGTCACTGTTGTGAAATGTTGGATAATGTATGATACTCCCACACTTCGATTAATTCTTTCTGGTTTCTCCCAGAGATGTAAGAACACCACGACATGTATTCTTAAATGTAGTTATACTGGTGTTTTGAATTTACTTATTTTGCTTATGTCTTTCAGCCTATCATTCTTTTTTATCTTTCAAGCACCAAGGGAAAACAAGCAAATTATTGCCTTCCGTACAAACCATCACTGTGTTACATTTTTAGAAAAGACATTGCTCACACATGGAAACTGGACTAGATTCTGATCATTAACTGCATTGCTGTCAGTCTGCAGGAGCTCCACTGTCTGCTGGTTACAGATAATCATCCTCTGGTTTCCGAATCTCTGGCAGAGCATTAGATTCCTGTTGTCAAATCATCTCCCACAGACCACAGTTTTAAGGACATAATAACAAATTTTGGGGAAATATAAAACAGGCATTCTGGTCAACCTTGGTAATTCTCTTCCCACACATTCAAGGGCACCATCTAATTGTTTCCAGAACAAGCAAGTGGGCTTTAACTTCTGCAATGTCACCTCAGACAGCGGGTCACTCTTCATATTTCTACTGTTTTCCAGTACGATGATTAATTTTGCATTTTCTGAGTCAATTTATCGGCCCCTTCCTGTCTCCCACCCCTTTTCCATAACTGCAACCTTTTCAAAGTGATTCATTTTTGCCTGTCCAACAGAAGTTTGCAATGTCTTGTTTATCATCTCTTGTATCAGCTGGGGATGTGAGTTCTTCAGAGCTGTGTTTATTGCTGTATTTGGAAAACACTTTGTCCACTGTGGCAAAATCGAAACTGATACGAGGAAATACTTTTACCCACAGTAAGTGCATAACCCATGAAATTTGTACCTGAAGGAAGTTGCTCAAGACAGGAATTTAATTGAATTTGGAAGGAGCTTGAACATTTTGTCTTGCTAACAGACAGAGATTTAATAGCTCATGACAATGCACTTCTGGAAAAAAATATTAACCTTCGTGATGCAGATCTTAAAACAAACTCTTAACTCTTCCATATCAGGACAAAGCAGAATGTACCTCCTCTGTTTATGACAAAGCTTGTACATATTCCTTTGAAGCATCTATGACTGACAATTCTTCAAGGGACAACACTAGATTAATTGTACCTTACAGTAATTACATCGCCTTGTATGGCAACTTGTCTGTTCTTTAATAACATCACCTGTCTTCAGTGGGAAAAATACCTTCATATTGCTCCTGATATTCTTCCCTGAAGAACTGCACAATCTAGGAAAGTGTGCATTGGTAGAAATAGTACGGTTATCCCCAAAAGCTACTATTCTGGTTTTGTGTCAGAACTCTATTTCACAGAGCAGTTTAAGGTGCAAAGCCACAGAGTATTTTGAAGAAAGAAGGTGGAAAATAGATAATTTAGCGTAACCTTTCCCTCTTCATCTGGATATCAAACACATCACTTCAGGACAGAATAACATATTTTGAGCAGAATTTCTTATGTTTAAGGAGAAAAAAATAAGCCTACTTGAAATGTAAAGACCTGTTTCAGGGACATGTCAGAAATCAGATTAAAAGACACTCCAGCAGGGATATACGAGCTTTGCTCTATGACCACAGACATAGTTCCCTTTGATTAACTTCGCCAAGAAGCCTAGAGTGGCCTAATCACAATAATAATAGCTCATAAATTAAGAAGCAAATAAAACACTGTGCTGGTTTTGGCTGGGATGGAGTTAATTTTCTTCACAGTAGCTGGTATGGGGCTGTGTTTTGGATTTGTGCTGAAAACAGTGTTGATAACACAGGGATTGTTTCGTTACTGCTGAGCAGTGCTTGCACAGAGCCAAGGCCTTTTCTGCTCCTCACACCACCCCACCAGCGAGTAGGCTGGGGGTGCACAAGGAGTTGGGAGGGGACACAGCTGGGACAGCTGACCCCAACTGACCAAAGGGATATGCCATACCATATGACGTCATGCTTAGCACATATAGCTGGGGGAAGAAGAAGGAAGGGGTAGGAGGTTCTGAGTTATTCTGTTTGTCTTCCCAAGTCACCATTAGGCGTGATGGAGCGCTGCTTTCCTGGAGATGGCTGAACACCTGCCTGCCCATGGGAAGTGGTGAATGAATTCCTTGTGTTGCTTTGCTTGTGTGTGTGGCTTTTGCTTTACCTATTAAACTGTCTTTATCTCATTCCATGAGTTTTCTCACTTTCACTCATCTGATTCTCTCCCCCATCCTGCTGTGGGTGGGGTGAGCAAGCATCTGCAAGGTGCTTAGTTGCCGGATGGAGTTAAACCATGACAGAAACATGCAAATTGTCAATGTGAAATATGTTGGTCCAGAAAAACTTTCCAAGTACCTGAGCAACCCCATTGGCATGAAAATTCAGCAGGTGTTTAATGTCAAAAACCTGAAAAGGCAAGTGTGTGAAATAAAAATAATGTTTTGATTAAATAGTCTTATTTTATATTAATAAATAATATAAAAATCAGAAACCAATCCAGTTATAATTATAGTGTCATAGATCAAATTTGTCACCTCAATACTTTAAAAAATGAAGTTTCCTGATATTATCAGATTAGCTACACAAGTGTCTCAGACCTTGCCTTGATTGAGAGAGGAGTGTTTTTTGAAGGTCACCAAGTAGTCATAGGACAGCCAAGAGAAGACTGGTACATGACCAGGACACAATTAGTACATGCACTGGGTCCCCAGAACTTAGAATTGTTACTTGACCTACTACATGTAGCCATCTGACAAAAAAGTGCATTATTTCATTTTCTTCAACTTTTATCATAGTAACACAGTGCAAACAGTTTAATAGATGAAAAGTTATAAAGCTCAAACCTAGTAAGTAAAGATCCTTTTCCAAGAAAAAGATGTGAGAAAAAAAAACCCCACAAACCCTTTTTACTACTATCAGGACTGTCTTCTATCTAACATATTAATGGAAACACTAAAAAAAAAAAAAAAAAAAAAAAAATTGCCCATTCTGATAGAATAAGGGCTTATAGTGCTTCAGTTTATCAATGGATATTAATCAATTGATTTAGATAAACCATGAGGAAAGGCTTTCCAATTGTTGGGATGGTAAAACACTGGAATTCTTGCTTGCAGAGCCTGTGGAATCTCCATTACCAATATTTTCAATAAAATATTAAACCATAATAAATAAATTTTAATAAAATATTAAACCATCTGCCTGCCACAGTTTCATAGACAACTGAACTGTCCTTGGGAAAGAAAGATGGGATAGATCATTTTTGAGGCTCATTGTAGCTCTGAATTTGTAGTGTTCTGGAATCACTAAGGAGCTTTGGTTCTTCTCTGAATAACTGAAATTTACAGTGAAGAAGGTATAAATTCATCCCTATTCTGCTCTTTACAGCCCCTTTGTTAAGATAAGAAAGTAAAAATTATATCAAAATGCTTATGATATTATATTAACTTTTAGTAAAAGAAATAAAATAAGATTAATGATTTAAATTATGCTTGAGATTTCCAAATAGATACAAAATTTAGTGTACACTATATGAACAATTAGGTCATTATTTAAATTGTGGCCAAAAAAACCCCCAAACTCCAACATGTTACTACAAAACTGAGCCAGATGGACAGATGGGAATAATACTATTAAATACTTTATTGCCAGAGGCCATGTAACCAACAGCCAATAAAAGGAAAACCTTGAAGAGATGAGAGACAAAGATATTTCAGTTAGGAAACAGCATGCTCTGCAGGTGGTGTAGGTAGACATATTGCTTTTTGATTACATCAAATCATTAGTTTATTTTCTTGATTTAATACTATCAGAAATTATTCTTGCTAACTTTTGAAAATCATTTGTTTAAAATCCCAAAGAGTTATCCAAGATTAACTTAATAACATCCTAAGTGGAGAACAATCAAGAACTCTGAAAATGAGATGAAAGTGACTTTTTTCTTATATGAAAACTTTTTCCTATTATTTACCTTTCTAGAGGTTTTGTGTGCAAGAATATTGGAAGTGCGAGCCTCAGCCACTGTTTTTTGTGGCTACTGGATATTTCAGATCTCATTCCTAACCGAAATAATTGGCTGAAGAAGGGAATCCAACAGTAAGAAACCCATCTATATTTTGCCAATCCATAGAAAATTTCAGCAGCTGTTTTCTAATATTTTAAATGTTTTCTCAGATGCTGAAATATATTCATTTTCCTAATAAAACAAAATATACAATTGCACATTTTTAAAACTCTTATGAAATACTTTTACAGATGCTACTAATAGTGAATCCCATACTTGGGTATGTTATTTTTTCACCTGATTTTTTTTCTCATTATAAGCCTGTCAAATTTTAACTGTTCAGATTCAAAAGGTTTATATCAGGTCCTGCCTCAGGCTGGAATTTGTTGGAAAAGTTTCCATTAAAAGGATTGAATCATTGCTGTAGCTAGAGGAAATATGTTATGCTTATGTTATAAGGTTTTTAAAATTCATGACTGTTTACTGAAAAGATCAAGCTGCTCTGTACATTGAAGCACTTAGTTGACATTTGAGAAGAATCCTCCTGGTGTCCGGGATGTGCCCTTTTTTAACCCCATGAAAATCCACCCAAATTTGACCAAATGAGAAGATTTTGAAAAATCTCCATGTGGTCAGTAGAGATTTATTACACGCTGGCAGTGTCCAGAGACACCATCTGCTCTAAGTATGTTTCATCCCTTCTCAGCTTCTACAAGCCAACCAGACATGCCATGCATCATTCCCACGGAGCGGCTGTGTGTTGTGCCCTAGGAGGTGTGATGTGTGTGGGACCAAAAGCATTTACCTGCAAGTGCTCTTCTTGTCTGCTGAGGACTGTTGGATGGAACTGAATCCAATATTATATTGAGCCAACTGCGAGTTGCACGATCTCTTTCTCCCCACCAGAACAAGTTGAAAGTAAAAATCAGGCCCAAGACTCACATTCCTTTTGATTAGTTTGATTTTAAACACATTTTGTGCCGCTGGGGCAACAAATATGTAAACTAACTACAGTGAAACAAAAGCTTCCATTTCTTTTGTCAGTCTTAGGGGCACTCAAGGAAGTCTCTAGTGGTCCTGTTGGACTTCAGCAGTACTACACAACTAAGTAAAATTAGTAATTATGTAATTTATTGCAATCAAGCCTGTAGCTGCAATTACCTGTGGCTTGTATTAACTAGTCCAAAGATTTTTCTAAATCATGACCTATATATAAAAGATTTACTTGTATAGCTGCTTAAGTTAATGTGCCTTTATGGAGGAGGAGGTGCTTGCTACTTTATTTTGAAGAGTTACAGCAGTTAAAGCCCTCATGTGGTTTTAGAGATAACCTCTACTTGTATTTACCTTCCAGTGAGTGAACAGTCATAATAGTGTGACAACTTTGCATGGTTTACGCTGCATAAAACTTAGCAGAACTGTGCAGCTTCCAATACCCCAGCCTTGCCGACACAGCGCAACTCCAGTTAAGACAAGCCCTATCAGACTGGTCACAACATCTTCTTTGCTAGGCTTGCTTCTTTCCTGCTAACACCTTTCTCAATTTTTTTTATCCCAATGTGGCAGCCAGCCTTCCATAATCTGCAGTAGTCATCTTCAGCCTGAGGAAAACCATTTTCTGAACTAAAACTTGTGATCGCTACCGCTTTCTGCAAGTATCACTGCCTTCGCTAAAAGTTTGACCCTTTCCTTTCCTCCTATATCCCCTAGTGCCCTAAGTGGAGTTCAGTTTAGGTGTTCGGTGACAGGATAGCTTTGTTCTTCAAGGCAAAAAGAAACGATAAAACTCTCAGCTTGCTAGCATTGTCCTTCTAGAGACTCATGAAGCTTTGACTTTCACGTGGTTTTAATAAATTATAAAGTAATAAATTATATGACTCAGCACAACTAAAGCAAACTACAGAAGCTCCCATTTTGAAGTCCAGGGTCATTTTGGGCATCAATTAGTTCTCACTCACTTTCCACCTTTTCAAGAAATCATTGCAATATCCTGCAGTCCGGACCCTTTCTCTTGTGAGCAAGGAGCATTAACTATGTTGGGAGTGAGGAGTTAGGGCTATAAAATAGTTCTCTTTGTTAAAAGAAGCTCTTAGGACCAGGATAAATTTCACTTAAATTAAATGTTTAAAGTTAGAGACAAGATTCATATCTCTTACATATGTATACATGTCAGTATTTACATGTGAGCTAGATGTTAGCTTCTATTAAAATCAGTGGAAATCTAGTCAGGACAGCAAATAAAGCCTAGAGAGTGATTTGACTTATCTTAAAGTAGATATCACAAACTTGGTTCAGCTGATGCACAGGCAGCTGGAGCCTCTTCAGGTGCCCCAGGCTTTCCTGCCTGACCTCCTGCCACAGGGTCAAGGCCATTGCATGGGGCTGGCTGGCAGGACAAAGGAGGGACCCTTCTAGGGTGGTAGTTGGGCATCAGGTGGGAGCACTGCCAGGGCAACGCCTCACCCAGCCCCAGGGCTCCTTCTGTTCTGATTGGCTGACAGTACCCACTCTCAGGCCACCTGGCTTCTAACTGGCTGATTGATGTTGACACATCCATGCCCAGCCAATCAGTGTGGCAGCAGAGGCTCTGCCAGCGAAGCAGCATGGTGCTGCAGTGGCCATGATGCCTATTTGCCTCTGAGGGGGCAGCAGCAGCGTGGGGGCTTTTTTGGGCTTTGCTGGGGGAGCAACCAGCAACACCCCAACTAGCAGCTGAGAGAAAATATTTTGAGCAGTAACAGCAGCTTTAAACAATCATTAACAGACTGACTTCCTCAAACCACCCTGGCTGCTTTTGGTCACTTCTTTTATCTCACTTTAACATGTAATCTTTTCTCTCAAAATGGGTCCCTATTTCAGCAAAGGGAGACATTGAAATGAAACTGCTTGCCATCTCTTTGCGCTTTCCAATATGACAGATTTCTAAATAACTGTCAAGCAGGACAAATAAGAGTCAAAAGAGCTCTCACTACCGATTACACCACTATCATGCTTCCATAAATGTGCGCACATGCATCCATATGATTTCCATTTATTATTGTGAATGTCATATACTTTTTCAAACATATTTTTCCCAAATTTAATGGAATAAAAAGGATTGTTGCAAGGAAACACCACAGGTGCAAGGGACAGCTTGTGAGTGTTAAGACAGAAGGTGGAAGATTAGCTAATGTGAAGGTCGAAGACTAAGGATTTGCTGACAGAAAAAAAAATAATATTTTGCCTGGGAATGGAAAGATTTAGACCAGAGCTGAAATGTTGACTACTTCAGCTTTATTCATTAAAGAAAATCTTAGTCCTTCCACTGTCCTGTAGTTCTAGCTGCATTATTGGCATTTTCTTAGATTTTAGGATGAATGCAAAGTCTCCAATGTATTTATTGTGGTTTCTATGCAGAACTGTCTTTGCTTTGCATGAAAGGTTCTGTCCTTTGGTAGGGATTACACTTTTATTCTCAAAGTACACAAAAGATTATTTCAGTATGATAGCATCAGAATAATTTTGGATCACTGTGCTCCTTTGCTTTCATTCACAAATACCCCATCTCTTTTTCCTACGCATATTCTGGCAAAGCTTTGGACCTTGAAAATACATTAAAACACATTGACATTGGGGGCTGGAATTACAGTAACATGGAAATCACAGTTCTACCTGTAAATGGAGAGTCTGTCTTATGTGGTCTCAATAAGGCAAAAGCACATCACAAGTGTTCCTGTGAGCTGTGTATATTGCTTTCCCACCCACACAGCCACAGAAGGAAATGCATGGAAACTGCCTAAATGAAATTTAGGTCATTGAGAAATACCTTCAATTCACAGAAGAAATTTTGATGGCTGTAATGAATCCAGCCCAGTAACTGCTATGATCTGCTCAATTAAGATCATTCATATTCCTAATAATCCTCCAATTTCTAAAGTTCATAGCTTTGTGACATTCTCTGTAGGAGGCTGACCTCTTTCAAGCTTGAATTTTGCCCAGAGTGATCTCCTATTTTATTTGATAAGTAGATTAAAAGCCAGCTGCACAACAAGAGGATGAGAATGACATTACAATTCTTACTTAAGAAATACTGACATCAACACCCCTTTTTTCTTTCACATCTTTATAGACTTAAGTTGAAAGATTAAATTAAACTTGAAATGAGCACTCTGAAGGACTTTGTTATGGAAGAAACCATTCTTTCAGTTCAAATTAATATAAGGAACATGTATGTCATATATGCATTTTAGCTAAGCTTACGTGAGCACGCACATAGCTTAGCTGACCAATAGAATCAATATCTTCAAGGGCATTTAGGTATCTAGCTCCATACCTTTGAGCATTTGGGACTTAGCTTTTTAAGTCTTTAAATTACTGACCTATAAATAGGATCATTTCCAAAACATGTCTGGTTAAATTTCTATTCTTGGTACCCAGTTTATGATAAGTATTAAGGGAGGCCCCCAATTTTATTTCCATATCTTAGAGGAAATGTCTTTCAAAATTATCTCTCTTCCCTTAACTTTAGTGGTGACCTTTATCCATAAAAGAGTACAATCGCAGTTTCTAAGCACCCTCCATGGATCCATATTTTCTTTGGTGATCTAGATTTGCAGCTGTCAATTTCTACAGCTCGGCAGAACACCTTGGGTCAGTTGCTCTGAATAAATCCCAACTCCTCACTGAGCCCGTAGGGTAGTTTCTCTTACATGCTGTTTTTTGCTGAGTTCTTTCCCCATTATCATCTCAGCATACACCAGTTTCTTTTCACAAGTTACTGGATGCTTGTAATCATTTAGATTTAGCACAGTGATATTTTAAGGTGCTCCTGTGAATGCATCAGCCAGCAACTCCTTCCATTCTGCATAGCTAATGATCACTTAATCACAGTTCATCTATTCTCTCATGGCTTCTCCAATGAGAACAATGAATGAAAAGGAATTCTTTATCATGTTTTTGGCAGGGTTCCTCAATATATTATATAGCTTCTTAGTTACCAATATGATTTTCAAGAACAGTGAAAGGGTCACTCTTACTGAGATATAGATCTGCTTTCCAGTTCACTTCTTAAATAGTCACTCTTTTTATGTAGAGCTATGCTAACAGCCATTGTAACTAATTCAAAAGACTATTTGCTTCACAGAGCATATTCATTGCCATACTGCTTTTCAGAAACTCTCCTGTGGTCTCATAGCTGACAAGAAGATGTTGAAATATTATTGAACATTCCTGAAGTAAATAGAACTGAAATCTTTCTCAGTTGTTCTCTGGGACTACGTTCATTCTTCTGTGGTCGCTTCCACTGCTACAATGGATAGCTGAGCTTTTGGGGAAATCAGTGAGTTAAGAGGCTTTGGTTTTGTTTGGTTTCTGAAGGGGAGGTAATTATGTTTGTCAGTTCTCAATTCTTCCAAAACAAACAAACAAACAAAAAGGTATGCATGTTATGTGCACCTGATATTTAAGAACCAGCAAGAAAAAGAAGGTAAATGGCTTGAGAGACAATGAAAAGAGGAACTCTCTTTTGCTAGGTTGCTTCTCTAAATGTTCAATGCTGAGAAAATGTTGCCATTTGCTAGAAAGGGAGCAAAGAAAAATACAAATACATATCCTCCAAATATTCCTGCTATCCCCCAACAAGGGCTACTACTTTCAGAGCCTTCTTAGAACTGTGTCACAGATAAAGTTTAAGCTTTGGATCATTACTGTGATATAGGTTCCTTTCTGAAGAGTATCTGAGGGAGGCATGCCACACCTTCTACAGGGAGAGTACAGGGTATTGCTCCTACACATCTCACTGGCCAGACCCAGAGCAGTAGTTATAGCTCTATTTCCTTTCTGCTGCTCCTCCCCTCATGAGACACCATTGCTAAACTAGGACAGAAGGTTGTGTTCTAAGATGAACTCACCAACATGAATTTGCAAAGGATTCTTTGCCTAGCATAGCCAAGGAGAGTCACATTTCTAAACACATCACAGACAACCCTATGGATCTAAGGAAGAGTATTGGAAAAAGATTGCAGGAACTGTAAGCTAGCACTAAGAGACAATCAGCCTACTTCAGAAATGTTTTAAATTAAATATGTCAAATTAGGCACTGACAGCACAGGAAGACGGCACACTTGCAACCATTTATGACATTTTTTGCCTTTAATGGAAGCAAGCAGCTGCAGTGATCCTGCCAGCACTCTGCTTTTAGTTTGAAAGAGAATAGCTATGCTTGATGCTGTTGGGTTTCAGTTTAGAGCAAATGAGTCATTGCTACGGCCAAAGATAATAGCTGAACTGAGAGGGTATTTCATATGAACTCTTTTTCGCAAAATTCACTGTGTCCCTGATACGACAAAACCCATGTCTAGCACATCCCCCCTGCCTTGATGGAAAATTATTTTAATCTTGAATAATAACCTATATCTTTTCCACTGATACTAAGTGAGCCACCAACTGATAATATTGCTAAGCTTTAAAGGGTGGCAAGAATTTATGTTCTGGCCTTCTTTTCTCTAAAACTTCTTATATCACCATCCTTGAGGAGTGTTCCTTCCTGGACACTGACCAGCTTGATGGACTGGCATCTGGACATGACTCCTTCAGGCGTCACTTTTATGCTCAGGTAGGTTGCACATGCATGCAAACCCCCTCAAAGACCAGGGAACTTTTGCTACTGGTATCCCCTCACTCTCCCAGTTCACCCTCACTCTCCCTTTACTCCGTATCAAAGGACCTGCAACCTCTCCACTTCCTCTAGCCTTCACTCTTCCATGGAGTCTGAGGAATCTGACTCACTGTCTACAAGTTTAACCTAGCTACCTGCTTTTCTAGTTGCAGTATCCAGGGTTCATGATTTTTTTGAAGCTGGTCAAAAAAAATACGAGCATAGATCAGAGATTTCAGTCACAGTGCAGTTCAGCAGACAGTATGAAATTTACCTGCATGTCTCCCTTTGCTGCTTCTCTCCTTTGCTGTGGAAAGGTTTTCATTATTTGACCTTAGTTCTGGAGGAAGTTCTGATTAAAAGGAGACACAGGAAATGGTTTGACCACATCCTTCACTGAATTATACAAGTATACAAAGGCCTGCTTTCACAAGTGATAAGAAAGCAGTTGCAAAACTAGCCTAATGCAAGGCATCTAGTAGATTTTGGAAACCTGCATCCCATCTGCTCTCAAGCAGTCATCTTACATACCAAGGAGTGAATATGCATATTTGCTCATCCTTTATTCCTCTCCAGAACCACAAATGAAGATAAGCTTCTATCTGTTCTTATGGCAGCTGTTCCCCCCTCAAATCCAGGAGGCCTAATGCTTCATCCATTTCACAAAAAGTGGAAGCACGTTACTGATTTTATTTTCCTTGAGTTTTTCTCTTGCAGGTTAGGCCAGGAAAGATAGACTGGGTATCTCAGCATTGTATTCCCACCTCCTCCTAGCCTCATCTATCCTGGTGCATTCCCTGTTCACCACACATTTCTCCCTGCCTAGGTCCATAGGACAAATAGCAGTCACAGAGAAGTTCTTGGGACCCATCACTGCAGAGCACCTTATGGGAAGCACCAAAGGCCAGCAGGAAGCCTAATCTGTATGGTCTTTTTTCTCTGAAGGGTGGCAATAAGCCATGGTTGATGACAGCTTGAAAGAGGGGAACATAATACCTCTGGTTATCCTGCAATTGCCTCTGCCCTGCCTTTTGGCTTTCCTTTCATATGCTGAGGATTTAAAAGCCTTGGGGGGGTCTAGTGGAGAGAACAGAAAAATCCATTGTCCCAGATGAAGCTCTGCATACACCAAGTTTATAAACTCAGTCAGAAACCAGAAGACTTCCCAGAAAGATCCCCAAATTTTCAGAGGATTTGCACAGTGTGTGTTTCAACATAACATGACTATATCTTTTCTCTGTGCAGCTCTTGGGATCACTTGCAGCAAAGATGGGCTCAACACTGCAGAAAAAGAGACTTGCAGATATTAATGAATGTAGAATTCATCTAGAGACAGAAAACTATCCCAAGCAATTTAAATGATGTCATTCAGAAAATGGCCTTGCAGTACCATCATTGATCTTTTTGGCAAAGGATGGCCATTTCTTCAAGTCCACTAACTATTTCTCAGACTTCAGCTTGTGGGTAGGCCATACTGTCTCTTAGTCATTCCATTTTTACAGTTTCTTTGTTTGGAGATATAGAGTATTTTTTTCTTTTTGCCATTGCATATTAACATGTAGAGATTGTCTGTTGGCCTGGAGGTCTCCCTGAACATCATTTAATTTTCGTTATCAATGCAGTACAGTGCAGAAGAGAGGTTTATGTGGACTGTAATGCTCGTGACTTTTCAAAGACTGATGCTTTTGTTTCTCATGTAAGAGATAATAAACACAGCTTAGTCAATGAAACTGAACAAACTGTGTACCAGAGAGTTTGTCCATCCTTTTTATTCCAACTTTTTTCACCACATGAGAAATAAGAAACCCTTATTGTGGTCAGGCCAAGAATGAGGAATCACCTCTGCTAACAAATGCTAATTTACCATCTAAGTTAAGGAAAAGGATAGAATCAATTTCGTTACAGAAAAGCACCAATGAGGAGATAACCCTGACCAATGTCCACTGCTCTCAAGAAAGGTCAAGAGTATCTGTGAATGCCAACTAGCAAAATTGTTTCAGGGTCTTTAGCTGGAAGAGGTGGCCCACAGTCATCCCATTGCTGCTGTGGACCCTTACAGACTCAAGCTTTTTTCTTCTACTCCATTTATAGAAAATAAGCAAAGACTGTATGCTTCTCCAAGCATGATTTACATCTAACTGTGGTGGGTTGACCCTGGCTGGGGGCCAGGTGCCCACCAGAGCCACTCTATCACTCCCCTCATTCACTAGACAGGGGAGAAAAGGTATAACAAAAGGCTTGTGGGTCAAGATAAGGACAGGGAGAGATCACTCACTAATTATCATCATGAGCAAAACAGACTGATCTTAGAGAAAAATTAATCTAATTTATTACCAAGCAAAACAGAGTAGAGGAATGAGAAATAAAATCAAATCTTAAAACACCTCCCCCCCACCTCCCATCTTCCCAGGCTCAACTTCACTCTTGGTTTCAACCTCCTCCCCCTCAGCAGCACAGGGGGACGGGGAGTGGGGGTTGTGGTCAGTTCATCACACGTTGTTTCTGCCGCTCCCTCCTCCTCAAGGGGGAGGACTCCCCTGCTCCAGCGTGGGGTCCCTCTCACAGGAGACTTCACGAACTTCTCCAACGTGAGTCCTTCCCATGGGCTACAGTCCTTCATGAACTGCTCCAGCGTGGGTCTCTTCCATGGGTGCAGACCTTCAGGAACAGACTGCTCCAGTGTGGGTCCCCCACGGGGTCACAAGTCCTGCCAGCAAACCTGCCCTGGTGTGGGGTCCCATCTGCACGAGGCCACAGGTCCTGCCAGGATCTTGCTCCAGCGTGGGCTTCCCACGGACCACAGCCTCCTTCAGGTGCCTCCACCTGCTCTGGTGTGGGGTCCTCCATGGGCTGCAGGTGGAATCTCTACACCCCCTCATCCTTCCTCCATGGGCTGCAGGGGGACAGCCTGCTTCACCATGGCCTTCACCACGGGCTGCAGGGGGATCTCTGCTCCGGTGCCTGGAGCTCCTCCTCCCCCTCCTTCTGCACTGACCTTGGTGTCTGCAGAGTTTCTTACATCTTCTCACTCTTCTCTCTGGCTGCAAAAGCTCTCCCTAACTGGTTTTTTTCCCTTCTTAAATATGTTATCACAGAGGCGCTGATTGGCTTGGCCTAGGCCAGCGGTGGGCCCGTCTTGGAGCCAGCTGGCATTGGCTCTATCAGACACAGGGAGAGCTTCTAGCAGCTTCTCACAGAAGCCACCCCTGTAGCCCCCCCACTACCAAAACCTTGCCACACAAACCCAATGCACTGCCATAGCATTAAATAAACATCTTTGCACTCTCTTTGCTTCACTTCAGCTGTAGTGATAAACTTTGTACCACAGAGCTTGGGCTGCTTTAAGTCCCTAGACAACCATGTGCTGGCATAAGTATTGCTTGGAATTTAAGCTAGCGACCAAAGGCTGAGCATCTCTTAGCTTTACTCCTACAGCAAGCAATCTCTCAGGCAGCAAACTTCCTCTGCTTCACCAAAATACTTCTGCCAGTGACCAGATCCTCTAGGACAAAGCTTGAAGCAATCACAATCTGTATGGGTTTAGTAGATAGAAATTCACTTATTTAGGCTTTTTAAAAAAAAAAATTATTTTATTTTATTTTATGGTAGCTTGTATTTTGACAACCCTCCGTAACTTCTACCTTCAGGAACAGTTTTTGTCTCTGCCCTTTCAATATATGTGTTTTTCCACTACAGCTACTCATGATTACCTCACTGCAAAACTTAAAATTATGTGGCACATCACAGCCTTGCTTTTAGATTTTTCACTAAAGGACTTCAAGAACCAGAGTGGTTCCTAAGATAATTCAAATGAGCCATGATCTTCCCTTCTCTTGTCTTCAGGGCATGTGTCTAGAGGCAGCAAAAAGGAAGCTCTGAAAATTTTCCCAATGAAAAAAAACCCCTTCGGTCCCTTCTGCATACCTAAAGGCTAATTACTGCAACTGTGATATGAAGGCATTCTCAAAATAATTTTTCTGACACACACTCTGCTGACGTACAATAAAAGCTTTTAAAAATATCTCCCTTCACCTTTCATACTCATTCACATAGAAAAGGCAGCTTGTTGAATTTCTAAATGTTAATTCACAGCTCTTCATTCATTATATATATAATCTTTTTTTTTACATTAGTAGCTGTTATGTAATTTTCAGTAGTTTAAATGCCAGCTTCACTCACCTGTCTGCGTACATTGCATCTTTATGAACATGCAGAAATGAGAAAGGCTTGCTCAGACTGTTCAAAGTGTAGGTACAGACTTCAGTAATCATGAAGTTCTTAAAGTATAAGGGAAAGCAAGCTGGTTTTGCAAATGGAAACAAACAAATTCATGAAGTTTTATACCAGTTATCTCAAAAACATTAAGTTTACACTTAATTTCAAAATTTCCCTATGCTCATTAGACACTCAGGCACTTCAAGTCTATTCAGAAAAGAAAAAAAAGCAGGAACCTTCAGAAATAGAATACACCTGTAGAATACACCTGAAATTAGGGTTTCTTTAACGTATTTTTAATCACTATTCTTACAAATGGAAGGACCTGTTAATCTGAATCCCATTTCAACTGACTTAGGGAGACATATGTGTGCACTAGCAGTTAGGTGATTTCATAGCAGTAGGATTCAACAGCTTAAAGATGTACAGAGTTTGTGAGCAGTGAGTATCCATTCTTAGGAAAGGGTATTGATGACCTAAGTGTAAAACATTCACTGATTTTCTAATTAGAAATCGTTGGAATTAGAGAATCATACTGAGGACCATTCACAGCTGGATGTCCTTATTGTAGCCACTAGGTAAGCAAACAAGACAAAAAATGCCTAAATGAGTCTTCGGGTAGGAATTAGATTGGTATCATCCACTTAATAACATAGAAAGAAAAAAAAATCACATGCAGGGAGGAGAATAAAGTAAAATAAACAGCAACATGGCTTCTATTTCCCTTCCTAAAAATTGCCAGATTTTAGGAATTGTGTGTGTACTTTTCTACCTTGCACATTTTTAGCCTCTCTCTTCTTCCTCTCCAGATTCTTTTTATACTTTAAGTCAAAGCATAGGTATCAAACTGTACTTTAAGAACTCAGATGTAGATATAAGGTCTGCAGACTTGAAGCTGGTATAATGAAAGGGTCAGGCTTCCTGACCGCCACTATATGTCCAAGGCCAGTCAGCTCATACCTACTGTAAATGGCCAGAGGCCAAGAGTAACATAAGTTTCTGCAAGGACATCCCCAAAGTGCTCACATACCTAGTTTTGGCAGACCTGCCAGCTTTTGGAGCAGTGATTATACAATACACATGCTCTGGCAGGACCTACCATTTTCACCGTACCAGCAGGGCCTAATTAAGTTGCTGTTCTCAGGAGCATCATCACCAGATTGCCATTTGCCCTGATAAAGGGGGAAGGAGAAGGAAGTAAAAGCAGAGTAACAGAGTAAGACTGTTCCTACAGTTACCAAAGCAAGAGTCAAAGGCAGGACCTCTGTTTCCTAACTTTCTTCACAATAACTGTTCCACATAACCAGACCCCTTCATATAGGTGATGGCTGCAGCATTGAAGACCATTGCTGAGCGATAATTCATACCTATAGGCAGTTCTGCCAATCCAGAAAACATTTCTTTGAAAGTGAATACAATTTAAATACATATTTCTGTGTTGACTTGTTTGCATTTTTTAAGTACCATGCTCACGTGATGGACAGAGCACTCCCCTTTACTGTTCCCACCCACAAATGAAGGCAAGATCTAACTCTTCTTCCACGTCAAACTCTGGTCTCCATGGGACAAAGTGCTCGCCAAAGATTTTAGGGCAGATAATTTACTGGTGGTTCTGACAGCTTTGTGAATATCAGTTCTCATTGGTTTGCCAAGACAGACACCACTTCACTGAAGCATTATAAAACATGCAAAGTCATCCACTCAAAACCAGTAACAAGACAACATGGTCTGGAAAAGGCTCTGCAGGAGAGTTTCTTAGGCTGCAGCCTCTACAGGAGCTCAAGGATGCCCATAGTCTTGGACTTCCTCTGGTCCTCCCTTTCCATTTGACCCTTCTCCCATTGCTTTTCCCTCACTGCTTTAGCTGAAATGACTCCATGCGTCCTGATCCAGTCACCTTCTCATAGCCACATCCTCCAGTCTTGTCCTTTGACCCAACAGCAAATGTCCTCTCCCTTTAGTACACCCTAAAGTCTTTTCCTCCTTAATTAAGAGGTTTCTAAATTGGGATGATGGGGGTAGGTGGGAGCCGGGGTATTGTAAGCTACATAGGGAGAGAAGTATGAAAACTAATCTATACATATGTAAATAATATGGTGCAGCTACAATATTTCATCAATTCTATGTTCATTATATATCACTAAAAATAAAATTTCACTCCATTGAGTCATGACTAAGGAAACAAATAGGAGATTTTCCTCCCATTTCTGTTTACCTTGGTTCTATGACATTGGGATGTTGCCTTCTTTCCCTTGTCTTCCTGGAGCACCAACCACCCTTAGTCCCAATCGATCACGGGCAGGACTCTCATCTCAAATCTATGAGAAATTCTGAGCAAAGTGAGGAACAAGAGCTTGACTGCAGTTCCTTAACAAACGAAAAGCAGAAATATAAAAGGCGTTAGCTCTTTTTATGGGAGCTAGGACTGCTGTGAAATGTAGGCCAATTAAAGAGATATGCCAATTTGTACTAATGTCTTCTGCAAGTGCTTTATCTGGCACTTCTACCTTGCAAGCATATTGGGGCTAGATGGTCTTAATGTGCACTGCAGCAGTTTCCCGCAATTACTTTACTTAACACACAGTCTTATTGGCAGCATTGTCATTTCAATTTTTCGTACTTTCTCCTTATGCAGCTTCAATCACTTGTCAAATAATAATCCTAGATATCAAACCACTTAGCTTATCTATTTTATTCTTTTTTTTTTTTTTCTTAAATCTGGGTAGGTTGCACTGCCCTATAGCTCCCCAATTTGCTTAGGCATTTAAGTACTACTCTCTCTTGCCTTATAACTAGTTTTGGAGCCAAAGGTGATAAGTTATTTTATACATCTATTTGCTATATTACAAGTTTGGGTTTTGGTTTTGGTTTTTTGGTGGGGTTTTTTTGTTGTTTTTTTTTTGAGAAAGGGTTATTTTGGCATGCCAAACCAAAAACATTTTAATGGAATGAGGAGTGAAAAATTGCCTGTAAAGGACATGCCGACCACACAGGCAGCTGAAGAATTAAAGTTCAGCTTGTTAAAAATATATTCTGACAGACATTTTCTGGCTGTAAATACTGATTTGATTTAATAACAACACTCTGTGGGGACCTGTCAAATTTGTTCATGGAAAGCAGGCAGTGCGGCCGGTGTGACCTGCCCTGTTTTCCAGGCTCATTAGTTCTCAGGATGGACAGGTTTTTGTTCACCAGGCTCACTGAGAAGGGACAGGTCAAAAGTGCTGACCAGCTGACTGGCTTCCTGGGCTCCTTCTCCAGCCAAGAGTCAGTTCCCTGACCACAGTATTTTTCAAAAATGCCGGTTTACATTAGTTCTCCTAAGGAAAATGTCTAAAACCTTTCCATTCCACAGAATATTTCACATTTCCAAACTGTTGTTCCAAATCAAAATGGTAAATAAGTTGAAAATGGAAAAGCTTCCTTGTGCACCTAGTCACACACAATCTATTGTGACTAAATAATCTAACCAAATGGTGATTCTACCATTAAAGCCTGGAAGATACATTATTTCCTGCACACTGTTTCTGCTACCTTGGGTGATTAAATCTGGTCATGTTGCAGCTAGTAAGAATGTGGGCACTGGCTTTTCACAGAGCTGGGACTTTACCTCCTTATGTGGCTAAAACGCTACCTTCAGAGCGTATCTCCAGGCACACACAGGCCACTAAAGAGACCATCTGTGTAAGGCTTGCCATTGATTCCCATGCTCAGCCAGTGGCAATTCTTCTAATGACTTCAGTGAACGTTGAGGATTACACACGAAAGTGAAGAAAAATGGTTAAATGTCTGAAAAGATTTACATGGGAAAAGAACGAAGCTCAAAATGCATACAGCTTAGCTAAGCAGTGACTCAGAGGGATCTGATTGCCATCCACAAACATTTCAGAGAGGTTAAACACATGGGTGGGAAGGAACTACTCAGGATAACAAGGGAAAGGAAGCAATATGATTGCAGACAATTTGGATTGAACTGCAGGCATATCTTCTCAATAGCATGACTGGTTAGATTGTGGAACAATTTGCAAGTGAGACGGTGGTGGTCTCAGCATTTTGGCCATTTACTGCCAGATGGGGAAAACATGTGGTGATGAATAATCCTATTATAGAAGTAGATGGACTTCACAGAGTTTTCATAAGCTTTTTCTATTCTGTTTTGATGATTCTGGGATCTCAGGGTGAAAAAAGTAGGAGCAGATGAAAAAGGTAGAGGCAGGTACAGTTTTACTGCTGTTTCCTACTTCAGGAAAGTAGTATCTCTAAGTAACCAGACTTATTTTCATTTGTCATTCTATGTAATTTTAAAATGCTGTTTTTAAAATAATTCTATTATTTCACTCCCTCCAATCTGAAATTTCCTTTGTTTAATAGCACTGAATTAAAATGAGACTAAAAGAAGCATAAACTATCTGCATTTCTTTTTGCTTAAAACTAAATAGCAACCATTATACCAAACAGATAATATTTAAATAGGCTTACAGAATGCTGCAGTTACACCAGCACTCAAAAATGCATATGCACATTTTCCTCCTTTTCTCTCCTTGGGTAATGACGGCATTAATGACTTAGATTTTATATAGTACTTTTCTTCTGAAAGGAGACCAATTGATGCACAAACTAGTTTCACAGGCAACATACAAAACACATTTCACTCATAAGTGTTAGGCAGTCAGCTAAAGGCTGAAAAGAGCATAGCACTGGAGTACTGGGTTTATACGGCTTGGAGAGAAGGATGCCCCCAGAAGAAATAGCAGCATCACACAGGCCAGGGCTGAGCACGTTTCTTACATCAGCAATGACTTTTGAGACCACGAACAGCATCACCACCTCAGCTTTGCAGGAAAGAATGAGAGATTTTGAAGTGCAACGTGCGCTTTATTAAGTAGAGGAAGGGATAAGATAAAATTTGTACCACCTAATGACAGAAAGGAAAATACTGACCCAGCCTTAGGATTTGAAAATGTCTGTTTGAAAATGAATTTGAAATACTGGATTTAAATTGCTTGAAGGGTGTTTTCTAGGAGGTGTGGTAATGCACAGCATAGTAAAGGGTGTCAGACACAGGCATGATTCCCAACTCAGACAAGCTACATGTCCTGACATATTTACATTACCTAAAAATTGGTCTGTGTAATGCAAGCAGAAAGAAAAATCACAATGGCACAAGGGTTCCAACTTTGTGAACCAGCATACTCCATATGCTCTTCTTTAACTACCCACACCTTTTCCAGACCCCTTAGCAGCCCAAATCTGAGCTACGGTAGAACATAGTGAGTGGCCACAAAGTAATGCATGTAAATTTTATTCATGCACTGATATCTCTCTCAAAGAGTCTGGTGTCCTTAGTCATCGAAGGCTTTCAGAAACACCTACCTTTAAGCTTGGGAAATGTTTGGAAGACAAAATGTGCTTACAGCTTAGCACTTATGTAAATGAGAGAAAATCAGGGCAGAAACAGTCATGTCAAATAATTCATGTTAATTGCAATTCATGCTGTTGGATAAGTGCTTAATATTAAACAACTAAACAAAGATAGGTGAGACCAATAGTACACGTTTCCTGGAATAAATGATCTCCCAGGAAAAGACTGAAGGAGATGTGCTCTGTCCCAGCCTTTTTGTCTCAGCACTCCTGGAGTACAGAGCAACACAAAAGCGGTCATGAAACAGAATGAGGACAGAGGTGCTGAAAAAAGTGTTGAGCATCCCTACAACGTGCAAAACCACATTGACTGAGGGGCCAGGGGAGAGACAGAACAGCAGAATTGAGATAGAGGTGAAGTACAGCTCAATCAAGCTTCAGCTGATTGTCCAAAGAGGCACCTGCTGTGGGCAAAACAGGATCTGGGCACATTGCTGGTGAGAGGAAAGTGCAAAGGGTAAAGAGATGGTTACAATAATTAAACCGAGAGGATGAAGGGCTGGAAAAAGATTTTAGAAGTGAACTCAGAAAGACTGCAACTATACTGGCCCAGATTCCAGTCTTTCTTCAACATAAAGGGTCCTTCACTTTCTGTAGGACGGGCCTAAAAAGCAAAAGTTCTTTATATTTTGCTAGCCACACTGCTCTTCCCCAGTGGAGTCCTTAAACATGAACTTCTGAGTACTGGATCCATCAGCCCCTGTACGAAGTTAGCTCCTGATGCAGGAAAACTCTTGTTAGGGAAATAATTTACAATCTCATGTTATTGACAGATTCGAAATAGTTTCCATACCTTATGCCTTGCCTTGCCCACAGCTCAGGCTCTGCCTGTGATGTCTCCTCAGCAGCAGCCCCAGCACACTGCTGCCCAAGTCACGCAGCAGCCACCATGTGAGGATTTGACTATCTGAGGGCAAACCAGTCAGGTCAGGTTGCCCAACAGGCTTGGCTTTCTAAAGGATCATGCTACACCTATGCCTGGAACATCATTTAGATGTAAGACATTTGATATTTTAAGATTTCAAAAGATCAGGCCTAGCGATGTTGTAGAAAGGTGGAGAGAAAAAAGCTGAAGTTTGCCAAAGGCAAACACAAAGTAACAGAGAAAAGAGGAACATCAAGATTGCATCAAACTTTATATTGGATAAAATCTTCAGTGTAACTCCACATACTTCAGTGATTCCAGGGTCCATTTCGCCCACTGGATAGATAATGGTCTACGTGCTGGCTCTTGTATTTCTACCATGTACTTGGATAAAATGAGTCTGTCTAGCTTTCTGCCTACTCCTCCTGAGGGAAAGGTGTTTTATTATAACAGGAGCAACATGCAATGGGGTCTGCTCTGTACCTCTCGCCAACAAAAGCCAAAAATGACTGTGACCCTCTGAGATTTCATACTTTGCAATCAACCAAATGCGAAAAGGGCTGGAAGCCCTCAGTCATGAAAAAGAAGACGAGAAACCTATCTATCTCGCCTTTGTTGCACATAGCTTTTCATTGTAGGCCTCCTTTAATCCAATATAGCAGCCTATAAAATATATCTCCATTCTAACATCTCTTTAAAGGGAAGTCTCTTGATGATTTTTTGTTCTCTATTTCTGCTGTATCGGATTGTATCATATTTTTTCTCTCACAATTTTTTCTTCTCCTTAGGCTTTCAAGCTCATTTCTCCTTTAGTCTATCTACACCCATCAATCCCTTTATTTCCACCTGCCCAATGTCTCAAAATTCTCTCTTTGAAATAAAGACAGAACTCGAGTCTTTTCAAGTCCTCAGGTCTATAAAAATCTGTACAAATTCACTCCCTGATCCTGGGTGCCTTTTGTGTTATCAGTTCACTTTATAAAAGATTTAAAGATGTATAAAAATTAGTTTTAACGGTAAATATTAGTGTATTTTTGTGGAATGCCTAAAGCAAAATCGGAATGCCAACAAACGTGAGAAAAATTACAGAATTATCTTTAAGACCAGCCTTTTGGAGAAAGACTTGGGGATACTAGTGAATGAAAAATTGGACCAGAGCTGGCAATGTGTGATTGCGTCCCAGAAAGTCAACTGCATCCTGGGTGGCATAAACAGAAGCATCACCAGCATGTTGAGGGAAGTGATCATCCCCTTCTACTCCATTCTCATGAGACCTCATCTAGAGCACTGCATACAGTTCTGGGGCCTCCAGCACAGGAAAGACATGGACCTGTTGGAGGGGGTCCAGATGTGAGCCATAAAAATGATCAGAGGGCTGGAATACCTTTCCTGTGAAGACAGGCTGAGAGAGTTGGGATTGTTCAGTCTGGAGAAGAGAAGGCTCCAGGGAGACCTTATTGCAGCCTTCCAGTACCTAAAGGGGCCTGCGAGAAAGGTGGAGAGGGATGGTTTACAAGGGCATGGAGTGATGGAATGAAGGGTAATGGTTTTAAAGTGAAAGAGGGTAGATTTAGATTAGATATTAGGAAGAAATTCTTTACTGTGAGGATGCGGAGGCAGTGGCCCAGAGAAGCTGTGGACATCCCCTCCCTGGAAGTGTTCAAGGCCAGGTTGGATGGGGTTTTGGGCAACCTGGTCTAGTGGAGGGTGTCCCTGCCCATGGCAGGGGGGTTGGAACTAGATGATCTTTGAGGTCCCTTCCAACCCAAACCATTCTATGATTCTTTAATTACTGAATTTCTTAGCTCAGTAAATACTGTCCATATTCCTTCCATTCAGCATAAAAGGTGACCTTCTTCAAACTCCCAGATCAACACTCTTGAAGGCAAAGATGGGAAGTCAGTTTCACTCATAGTTGCTTGGTTTCAGTGTTTTTCAAGAATTTGGCTTTCCCTACCAAGTAAAGTTATCTCCTGATGGTACAGTGAACACTGTTAAATATCTTAAAGAATGTGGTTTCTATTACTTCCTTTCTTAAACTGGGTAGCCATCTTGTCTTAAAAAATACAGCTTAGCCTCTTTTGGGAAGTTTCACAAAAGGATTTATGGGAGATGCATGTGAGAAAATGTGGACCATTAGTATATATAGCAGCAACAGTATAGAATAAAAGCATCTCTAGTGTTATTAAGCTGAAGTGTCCCCATTTATCAGCTGTGATTTATACAGAACTGTAGGACTCTTAGGAATTCCAAGCTGATATCAATCTCAAATGCCTGCGTCAACCGTTACCCCATTTTCACTTAGTTTTCCATCTGAATACCTATACTAGTACAAATAAAGTCAGAAAGTGGCCACTAGGGCTTTTCCTTCAGTCAGCAGAACCAAAGCTGCAGTCAGAAAGTGGAACTTAAGTAAGAAAACAAAAGACCAAAATTTTCTTAATTTCTTACTGATTCTCATAAGAGCAATCAATTTAGTGGAATAATATAGGTAAAGGCTCCTTCTATTGCAACTGCGGCTCACTCCTTTTTCTCCTTGTATTAATTAAATCACATGCAGAGCATAATATTCCAGACAAACTTCAATTTCATTAAAAGTTCAGAAACATGCTTCATTTTGTATAATAAATGCATCAGAAGAGCCATTCTGTATTCATCACAGACGGGTATGCCCCACCAAAATATTAGGTCAAACTTTGGGCATTCCATGCTTCCTAAATTTCAATGTGTATTGTGGCTACAGCTCAGGAGGTGTGTTAGCAGTGTCTCTCCCCACAGACTGATGAAAAATATTCGGGGTTTTTTTTCTTATCTGGAGTGTAACAGGCATTAGCGGTCAACCAGATTCTTTGAAATTAATTAACTTAAAATCCTACTGTAAAGGAGAATAACTTCCAATTGACCCAACATAAAAACAGCCTTCTTCATGAGCATTTGAGATAAAGCCCTGGTGTTCATGCAAATTACTATCTGAATAATAAAAATGTTTTATGCATATGTGTGATTGAATAAATGAAAACTGGGAGTCGTAAGCTTCAAAACAAAACCTGAAAACAACTTCACTTTAAAGCTGTTACAGCTTGGTTTGGATACACAGAGTTGAAGATTCCCATCAAAAAGCAAGAAGCATCATTCCCCTGCAGCCATTCTGAACACACTGGCTGGGGTGTTTTGGTTTGCTTTTCTTCTTCTGTTAGAGCTAGACCCAAAATCACAACCTTTTAATCTCAAAAATAATCTTCAGAAAATGTGTTGTTCTGTTTAAAGATAGTGTCAACATGACAATGTGGGAAAGGATAATCTGTCTCTGTGCATAAATATTTGGCATAACACTCCTATATGGTGAAGGCGAGTGCAGTTGGGCAAAGGGAGATGAAGGCAGGAAGATAAGCAAGAACTTCACTCAGAACCTTTCTTTTTTTCCTCTCAAAATGAATGTGAACTGAAGCATCCTGAAAACACTGAGATATGTAGATATTTTCAGACTTCTGAAAGAGCAGAATCAGCAGTGTCAGACCATGAAGGGCAGTTCTTAAGTGATTTCCAGTCATTTCAAGTAAAAACATTAGAAAAGTGGGGTTTGCAGCAATCTGAGATCACAAGATGTTCCAACATTGTTAAGTGTCTTAATTTTCCACACTCAAATGTTTCTAAGCTTGTTTAATCTTTTTTTTTTCCCCAGCATCGGTGAATGTATCCCTTGCTAGTGAAAAGAATCCTTCCTCAATAATTTCAGCTTCTGCAGAGTGAGATCTGCGTCCTGCCATACTATCTGTGTGGATAAATGCAGAGACACCTGGGATTCACTAAAGAACCTACCTCTGTTGGCCCAAGGCGTGATTAAGTAGTGTTCCTGACTCTGTGCTGATAGACTATATCTGGATCATTTTTCTGCCAAACAGATATTTGAATGGAGGAAAACTAAACATCATAATATAAAAGTTTGCACCAACTTCTTGGATTGTTTTAAAACTAATTTCTGAAAGTAATTGGCCATTATCTGAATACTCAGAAACACCAATGACTTTGCATATTAAATTCAACATGGTTACTTGAAAATTATCAAATCCACTTTAGGTTTTGTTAATTGTTTTCATGTTCACTACAAGAAATCTACACCTCTTTCAGTGAGGTGTAATTGGCATAAAACTGTTGCCTTTTGACTGACACCTAGCTCAAAGATGTTTCGGATAGGATGGAATGGAATGAAATGGAATGGAATGGAATGGAATGGAATAGCATAGCATAGCATAGAATATTATATTTCAGTTGGAAGGGACCTACAATGATCATCTAGTCCAACTGCCTGACCACTTCAGGGCTGACCAAAACTTAAAGCGTGTTATTAATAGAATTGTCCAAATGCCTTGTAACCACGGACAGACTTGGGGCATCGACCACCTCTCTAGGAAGCCTCCTCCAGGGTTTGACCACCCTATCAGTAAAGAAATGCTTCCTAATGTCCAGTCTAAATCTCCCCTGGCACAACTTTGAACCATTCCCATGAGTCATAGAATCATAGAATCATGGAATGGTTTGGGTTGGAAGGGACCTCAAAGATCATCTAGTTTCAACCCCCCTGCCATAGGCAGGGACACCCTCCACTTGACCAGGTTGCCCAAAGCCCCATCCAACCTGGCCTTGAACACTTCCAGGGAGGGGGCCTCTACAACCTCTCTGGGCAACCTGTGCCAGGGTCTCACCACTCAAACAGTAAAGAATCTCTTTCTAACATCTAATCTAAATCAACCCTCCTTCAGCTTAAACCTCTGTAATGTAATAAGGATAAGGCTTCCTGAAAAGAAGGACTTTAAAAAAAAAAAAAAAAAAGAGAGGAAAAAACACAACAACAAAACCCCCAAACATTCAGTGATTTGCATTGAATGCTTTTAAAAGCTTGTGGCAAGAACTCCATTTACCATGCTCTTAACTGTGGGGGTTTTTCCCCAATCAAGCTTTGGAAAGTCAGTCCTGTATGATGTAGCTGACTTTAATGCTAACTAAAAAAAAATTTAAAAAGAAAAGGCAATATCAATTTCACCTCAAAATGCAAAATGCAAAATATTTCCTCTGCAAAACATATTTTAAAGACGACATTTCAAACTAGTTGCTATGACTACCACAACACGCTTAAAGATATTGCCTTTAAAATGTCATCATCCTGCCATCGTGTGCCAATTTGAGGTACTGCTCACAAAGTCTGCATTTAATACAGGAATTATGACTCAGTTTTAAAACTTGGACATTTCTATCACTAGAAAAATACATGTTGCAATATAAACATGATGGTTTAATCACTTGAAATTATTAATATGCTATGATGCTGAATGAGAATGATTAATGCATATATATATAACTGTGATGCAATGACTGGTTTTGCTTCTTTTACTTCCGGGTCAATGCTCCATAATATAACACAGTGAGAATCCACAGCTGACTTGATGACATTGGTAACATTAACTCTTTACTTGAGGAAAAAAGAGTAATTTCAGTCTTGGGGTTTCCTCCTTCATCCCAGTCTCATTCAATTCCAGACTGTGTAGAGATTCACTCATCTTGCACCCCATTGCTATAGTAAATCAGCTGTATTAATTAGGTATGCCACATCAGATTACCCACTCTTAGCAGACTGCATGCACCAGAAGATGGGAAAAGGAGGGAAAGCTGCTTTTTGCTCTGTTTAGGCTGCAAAACCCCAAATCTCTTTCAATGTCTGAGCGCACACCCAGCCGACTCCCAGCTCTGTATCAGAGCGATACCTGGGCACACACCAACCTCTCCCTCCTCTTCCACTGGGAGATCCCCAAGCACATACCCTTAAATCCCAGTAAGTAAGCACAGACACAACATAGGGTTTTTTTTTCCTTTTCTACTACTGAACAGCCGTAGGACCTCACCCCTTTGAAGTAACAACTCCTCAGTTTTATTCCACCCTCAAGGTTGAAATACTAATCAAAAACCTTTAAGCCACATAAATGAGGAGGTAGCAGCCTCTTTTCTCATCCACTTTAGTGCTAGACTATGTTGAGTTTGCATCACTCTCCTAAGCCCCCTCGCTGACACATGCCAGTTTGCTGTGTCAATGCAGGGCTGGAAGAGAGAGACAATACGCTGCCAGCTGGCCAACATGAAAGTAAATTCACACAGCACTGATCTGTACTCCTGAGCCACTGAGTATACCAGTTTAATCACGTAAATTTTTAAAAAATCAAAATGTCTGAAATAGCTCAGTACCCCCAGGAAGAATGCATTCACATCTTCCAGAAAACCTGAAATTCAGAAGGTGTGATTGAAAATAAATCACTGAAATTCTCTAGCCAGCTGTTACAGATGAAGCAAAAAATTCACTAAAAAGTTATTTAAAATCTCCACAAGGAACCTGGAATATTCCTGCTCCAGCTGAGGCAGGTTATAACTGTTAACTATCCATGTATAACATTATCCAGTAAGATAACTCAGAAATAGGAAGCTACGCTGCCTCCAGAGCAGAGCAACTCAATATTGCCTGGGCTGATAGAATGTTTTACATCTGTTGCCATCCTACCATTGCACACATTTAGGTCCTTCGTATGGCAGCCAGCCACTGGCAAGCTCGGTACAAAGTTCTCTCACGAAAAGCAGTTCCGTTTCTTCATTTAATCTTCTACCCTATTTCCCTTTATGATCAGATATAAGATTAAAGATTAAAGATTAAAGGCTGCCACTAAGAACAGACCTGTCAGAGGCACCCGGCACATCTAGCCGTCCCTCTCTCTTTGACAAACTGATGGATTTTGGTGTCTCTGCTTTCACGCCAAAGACCTAATCCTACAAATAGTTACTCACACAAATAGTCCCATTGATTGCAGTGAAAGTAACTTCCACAGGTTTGCAGAATACCCTCCTTCTGCTATGCACGTGCTGTAGCCATTACTCAGCTGCTTGAGCAGCTGATGAGAAAGTAATTAGACTTTCAGGGCAAAAGTCCAATGGGTTTGCAAGGGTACTAGCTGCACGTCTCCTCTGCAAGGGGTAACAACTCACTCTTCAAAAGCATTTTACCTCAACCATTTTATTTGCTAATGTTTTACTTCAAGGAAATCTACGTTCATGAACTAGTCAAAACCAAAGCCTGTACTGACTATTTTTCTGGGCCCAGGCTAATGGGACCTGGCTGGCTAGTTTAACCCTCCTGTTTAATTTGTGGTAGCAGAGATACCTAAGTCTCCTAATATTGGAATAGTACCAAACATATGTAATTAACTCAGCATTGCTTCCTGCCACAGGTTATTGCATTTGGACAACGCAAATTTCCCCCCCGGCATCCCGCTGCCCATTTTGCAACAGGAGCTGTCATCTGTGATGAGCATTTCCACTGCCTTGCAGCACAGGAGGGGTCTCTCCTACCTCAGGGCATTAGATTTAGGCAATATCCAAATAAAAAATGAAATGGTTTCCTGTATTCATAATGTGTCGTAACATGGTGTAAGTTAATATAATGACAAGGACATTATAGGATTTTACAGGACAGATGAGAGGAAAAAAGGTAACCCAGCACTCATGTCTGATCTGCCCCGCAGTCCTGTGCTGCTCACAGCGCAAGCCCAGAGCAGGTGAGTGACCACCTCCTCTCTACACCAGTGCATTTGGGTCCATTTAGGTAAAAAATCTGTGCTAAACCAAAAATGATTCAGTGGGCTGTTACACAACCATCCAGCTTTATTCACAGACATTAGCTATACCAATAAATCTGAGTCATGACTTGATTATAGTGCTGATAACAAGGTGGGTGGTAAAGAGAGAACTCTTACAGGTTTGAAAAATAGGACTGGTAGAGATGTCAAGACGTCATCTAGATTAGTCTCTTCCCTTGCCCAAAGCAGGATCAGTTACACGGGTACAGTTTTTATATGACATCCATCCTACCAGTTCTTTGTCAAGCTTGTTCTCAAAAAACTTCACTAGCGATGGGGACTATACATCATCCCAGGCAAATTATTCAGTGTTTCCCTGTTCTTACTTTCTTATTTTCAGGAGTTGTTTTGAAAAATATCTGAAACTTTACTGGTTGTTTATCTCTTCTCTGTGTTCTGCTTTGGTATATTACCATTTAATTCATAAAATGCATAGTGTTGCCCTTATGTGAAGGCATTTCAGGAGGACATTTCTATTCTCCGCAATTTTGGATCAATTTCATTGCATTTGGTAGAACGGCTCTCACAGTACCTTACACTGTGCAGCGCTTCACTGTCGGGGGCATCATATGCTATTGCCTTCTTTGATTTTTAGTACTAATGCTGTCCAAAAGTCCCCCTTAAGCATTCATATGTACATTTTCTGCTGTGCACCCATGTGTAAAAAAATGTCATGATACTGCAGAACATGCATCTGCAAATATCTCTTTGCTTGTGCAAAGTGGGAGGTATGGAATTTCCTCCACAGGTCTGCAAATAAACCTTGCAAGCTGCAAGCTGGGTGGGCCTTTACACTTTTTAGCATGTGCTGTATCGTTCATGCATTGATGTGAAACCCTTTTAAAAGCCAAGGAACAGGTCACTTCACCCCATACTTCCAGTCCTATACTTCACAAGGTGTCTGGCACTTAAACATTCTGCTTGTGCACACTGTGCAGAAGGTTCATAAGAACAAGCTGAAGCACTGGACCACACAGTTCATCTATTAGCCCAGTCCCTGGCTCTGTATTGAGATGATTCAACAAACTTCCTTCAAGATGCATCTGTTATAGAGGGGCTAGCCCTGAGCTGAACTCACCTCACTTTTTATCAGCTGGACTTGGAGTAATGGCCCTAACTTACTCAGCAGAATTCCCTCATCCTCTTTGAACCTTCCCATCATACAACCAAAGAAGAAAACACACAACTGGACACACTGCACTAACCCTATCCTCAAAGAGATCCCAAACAGATCCAGTCAGTCAAAGCCACTCACAAACATATTGAGCTCGAGGCAGTGTCCTGGACTAAGCACAGCCTGGTTCAGGACAAGACATGGTAGAATATCCATCCTCAACCCTTGCCTTCTCTGAGAGCACTTAGTACTGCTGACTGTAGTGTATTACTGCTCAAGAGAGGGGAAAATACTTTAAAATGCATACAGTCTAGGAATGGAAGAAGTTGAAGTCCTCCTCAAAGGGGTCCTGAAGAACTGTGGTGGGAAGTTAGAGCTTCACCAACAGACCCAGGGCATTCTCATGCAGTATCTACATGAAGGCATCAGAGGAAACAGAGAGGCAGCATGGATGCAAACACCAATATTTGCAAACTTCTCCTTGTTCTTCACCACATACAACCTTGCCTTTCATTGGCTTGGCTGGAAAAGATCAATTCATAGATGATTAACAGCTAGTTAAATCTGAGGAAGTGTATTATCTGAGCTAGTAGAGGGAAGCAATTGTAGTGGGAATTTTGCAACTGCTGAGTGTGAAAATCCTTTTGGCTGAAGGTAACTGACTTTCAATGGAAGGGCCTTTTCTAAGAAAATACGCATCTGAAAAGACAATGCAAAGTTCCCACCCCATCATCCAGGAATAATGTTTTCTGTCAAGTCTCCAAAGCAAGAACAGCTAATCCTCTGAATCAGTAGATGCTGACCCAGACTTAATACCTGCCTTCAGCACTTACCGTCTGGACTGCAGCAGGACAATTACTGAGCAAGATTATTTCTAACTTCACATCTCCAAGGATGCTATAAAGCATTCAGAATGCATCAATTCAGATCTGCATGTCCATGACATTCAGTAGCCCAGGGTCTAGGATAGTAAAATATCCTTTGTGTTTCCCAGCATGCTAACATGCTGCACAATCATACTGCAGCTGGCTGTGGGTAACAGGGTGAACTGCATTCACATGGGAAACAGAACTTTCTTATTACAAACTTAAGAAAAAGCAAAAACAAATTAGTCTGGAAGCTTTGGAGAGCATTAGCCCACCCAAATAAAAATGTCTACATTCTTGACCTTTCTCTTGATATCCACTAAAGGATTGGAAAAGAATTTCCCACAGGCATGATCCAAGATTGAAAAAAATAGTTTGAAGGGAAATTTTATTTCCATTTTGCTGGAAATTTTCAAATATCTGTTGTGAAACCATCCTCAGCTCCATGGCGTCTCCCAGCCCACAGTCAGTGGTTTCAACCCCCATCATCCAAGCCCCCCAGTGAGCCTCACAGCAACATCAGCATCTTTTGTTCTATCTATGCCAATATATCTTTACTGTAGGAACTCAAAAATACTGCCAAATTTCAGCTGAATGAAAAACATCCAGGTATTTGGATTTTCATCCTGAGTGATAACACAGAAAAAAGACACCTGAAAATTCAGAATTTGAGCTGAAATGTGAAGCTATTATTTCACATGCAATTACTGCTGCTCTGGAATACACATTAGTATTTATTGCTTTTGCAAGGTGACAGATTAGCTTTGTCCTTTACTTCAGAGATACGCCATTCTGCGAGATAAAAATTTCAACTAAATTCAGCTGCGGTGGGGGAAGACTACCTTAGCTCTATGGCAAATCATTGGAAGGATGATTGGAAGGAACAAAAACCATTATTGTGACCTTTGTGTATGATATTACCAAACTTTTTAATACTGGCATCATTCTCTGTTTCTCTGTAGCTAACTGAACAATTGTACCCCCACTATCTGACCTGCTGTCTAACCCTTTATTTGATATTTTTGCTGATTCTGTGCTACATTTCCCCTTTCTACATTACATGTAGTTTGAGGCCTTTGTTTCTGGTATCAGATTTAAATATCGTTTTGTTGTCACTCTTGCATGAGGCTGATGCACGCTGACTGCTACTCTTTGTTTTTTCAGTCCTCACAGTAGTTCACATTGCTTTAGTTTGCCAAACCAGGAAACATTAGTGTAGGCAGCCTGGTCAATGACTCTCTTTTGCTGTTGACTATTATTACTAACTCCTCTCTTTATGGCAGTTTTTTATTCAAATTAGCTGGTAGGAAACTTTTGTACCTTCAGAGGAACAAAGGAGCAAACAAAGCTGCCTTAGCTTCATCGAAGTAAGAGTTGGAAAAGACCTGTCAGATCATCAAATTAATCACCTGATAAGTATGGGACTATTGCCTCTATTTCTGTCCCAGCTGTCAGCAACTTGAACACCAGGAAGCAATTTTATTTGATTGCAGATTTGGCTTTTAACTGCTGCTCCACAACCAGGCTGTGACTCTGGGCAGGTTGAACCATGTTCCTGAGCACCATGGGTCTGCAGGCAGAGCCCCATGATTTTAACTCCCTGCCTCTGTCATTACAGCATGCTGAGCAGAGCCAGGGGACAGCATGCCTCTTGGATGAGCTTCACAAATACCGAACGCATCTTTTTGGGTTAGAAGAGATAATCCTGCAGCGTTTTACACTTTCTGCATCAGTAACTTTTTTATTCCTTGTTTTGAGGACAACCCACGTTTGAGACTCAGCAGGTTGGGAAGCAGAGAGGGAAAGCAATACGTGCAAAGTGTGAATTCTTGAGAATCAAAGATGGTTGTGCCAGATGCACATAAACTGTAAAGCCAGAAGTCTTGGTGACAAGGTGATTATTCCCTGCAGCTATGGCCTATGTACACCTGAAGTTGTTTCTGCACTCAAGAACAAAAAGAGGCTGCACATTTGAAGGAATACTCAGATATAAGGCTTTTTATTCAACTCAAGAAAAGCAATTTAAAGGGAACACAGTTCCTTTTGCAGCCCACAAGCTGTAGGCAAACAGTAAAAAACTGCTGGTGTCTTGCTTTGGTTTATGTAACAGTCAAGTGCTCTACATGATAAACTGGCCTACCATTGCACTTACATTTACGTACCTGCAAGAAATTAGAGAATCCAACTTTTCTGATTTACTCATAATTTTTTTTGCCTAGAAGATGGGATAATATACTTACATACAAATAATTCAAAAACAAAACCACTGAATGAGCCCACTGCATCCCACACATGAATACACTGTGCAGAACACGCACAGCAGTTCAGAGAGCAGCACCATGGAGTTACACCAAAGAGGAATGGGGTCTTCTGCAGCACCAGCATCTTACTAACCTTTACTACCATAGCATCTCTGGTGCTTAGAGTGTAGTACAGATAAAGTCCAAAAACTCTCGTGAGCATTAAGAAAATATGGGGAAATGATTGATTTTGTGAAAACACCATTTCCCAGCCATTCTTCAAGATTTACTGCAAATCTACCTTCTCCTGTTGCTAGGATTATTTCTGTTATAGTATTTGACATAAAGAATAATTTATCAGAATTATAATATGCACACATTAACTCAGTTGTATAACTCAGCATTTACTGAGCGTTACCCTTTGTTGTGCTAATGGGGATTTTGGCTTCCTTCTATTTTCATTGTCAAGTCACTCAGCTAAGAGACAGTCACAGCAGTCATTTACAGCGAGTGGCTAAGTTACACAGTGGTATGTATCAAGATGCAAAGGGTCCTATCTAGTGACAGCTGCCAGGGAAATTTCTGTAAGCCGAATGCAATCAGTGAATAGAAACACAGCCAGCAATTCGAGCAATAATGTTACAGCGTTTCTGCGATTTACAGTGACCTATTTTACTTCTGATCATAGTCGCTAAGGGCAGCAGCTCCGATGATATGATGGCACCGATGCCGTCACCTGGCACTTCCCAGCCTCAGGGCGCTCCTGGAGTGCTTTACACACCAGCACAGAGCAGGTCCGCAGGTCTCTGTGTGGGTCTCGGATGTATGTCATGCTTCGTCCTTTGTGGAGCAGAGCCAGTTTCAACACTAACGCTTCCACGATAAGCTACCCAAAGATTTGGTGAACATTGTAAGTGACAATCTGTCTGTGCCTGTCTGAGAGGCGGTGACCAGGACATGCTGCCCAGTACCTTCTGGCTTCCCTCTCTGGACTTGTTTTGCCCTAGACCTTAAAACAGCATGGAAAGGGGTTGAGTTTCGTTCTGATGGAAGAGTAATTACCGTGCGGTAGTTAGACTGCTGCAAAGTCCCAGGGGCACCAAGGGCACTACAGTCTTTTTTACCAGGTTGATAGCTAATGTCAATGCAAGTGAGAGGGAGGTACACCACTGCCCAAGTCTAGGTGAGTCAGGTAGGTACCTAAGTCTAGGAGGCTGGTCCTCTACTGTTAATAAAGAGTGAGGCAAACCTTTCCACAATGCATACAGAAGAGGAGCCAAAATTAAATGCATAAAAGTGCATATGTCCCTGCCAGCGGTTCACTTTGCAGAGAAGTCGCCTACAGTATATTACCTTCACTAGCATCTTCATGTCTGAGGTAACACTGAGTCATTCTGAGGGGACACTGGCCTTTTGTGGGAATGAAACGAGGCCCTTGTTATAGCAAGCCCTTGTTATAACAGCATTCCCCACTTGCTCGATGCATTGCATTGCCCTAATGTCTGTATATTCACTCCAAAAACAGCCTAACCTGCCTGGCATCCAAATATACAAGTCTCCAGATGTAGCACTTCCACTCATATCCTCCAGTATTCACAACTATATATATGGGATGAATATTCAAAACTGTAATCTTGGCATGCCCCAGAATAATTCAGGGATGACAAATATAACTTTTGATCACACTCTGTTCATGTGGAAAAGTTAGAACAGCTGCTGCTATTTCAGTTCTCACAGACAGGGAGTTAAATTACCTACAAATAGCCATAGCAAGCGTAACCCAGCAGGCAGACAGCACTGGGAGCTGCGCTGGTGCGACCTGCCTCCCCACAGGCACAAGGGCTTGCAAGGGGATACCTGGAAGACAAGCTATAAAGCTGCCCCCTGAAGTGCTTACGTTAGGGGAAACCTCTCCCTCTCACCCCCTGCCCCTTCGGAGCTGGAATCAAGGTTTCTGGACAACCTTCATGGGTTTTTTTGAGGTTTGTTTGGTTTATGCATCTTTAAAGACTAAGGAAGCAGTGATGAAAATCTTATCCAAGGAGTTTACTGACCATAAAAAGAACTCAAGGACAGCACACAGTGAAACAGATAAATCTTGCTGTAACTGTTTTGAAATATGACACATAGGGGTGGTTAAAGAGAGGAAAAGCAAAACGCATTCATCTTAGCATTTAGAGTTTGGTTCTGTTCCCCCAGTCTCCTTGCCAAATCTCCTGGTCCTACCTCATCAACTGTAAACAGGCACCTGTATAACAACAGTAGCTAAACTCCAGCCACTGGGCCAAAAAGTCAATATTCTTCCTCAGAGTCAGCCAGTTCATTTTTAATGGTATATGTGGGATTATTTTTTCCACAAAAACTAATTTCTTTTGTTAGCAAGAATATGAAGATAAGCTCTTGGAAATACCTGCACAAACCTATCTTCTGACTTCTGCCTTTTTCCATTTTCCTACTAGCTACTCTCCAGGCAGTAAGCAAAAACATCACAGGATTTACACAGCTAGCAACTCTCTAGGCAATGCAAAATGAATTGCAATGTAGGAACAAGAGAAAACCTGATAAAGGAAGTAGATAGGACTCTTTGGAAAAAAAATTAAATCCAACAACAGTTTTGCCTGTTGTTTTCCACTCTTTAATCAAATAATGCATTCCAGAAGTCTGTATTAGGTTCCGATTCTGCAAACACTTGCAGTATGTTTAATTTTGGTTGGATGCCTTGTCCCGCTGATTAGTTAATTTAGTTCTGTGTATGATGAAATTGCACGATAGGAAATCTGTCTTGCCCAGCGCTCATCTTACTGTTCTCTCAGGCTTTGATACTGAGATGGGACAAACCCAAGAGCAATGTAGCTTTAAGTCAGCACATTCCCAATGGAGTTTGAGAAAGAAAAGACTTTTGCTCTCCTGAGGAAAAGCTAAAGTACTTTTAAAATACTCTTAACTCATACTCCTATTTTAGACCCCCCCAAAGACTTATTCCAGAAGATGAGAAAAGAAGCTGTCAGGTCCCCTGTCTCTCTGGGTGTCCTAAATTGACCAATATACCATAAACCTCAAGGAAAATGTATAGCACACCTGAAAAGTTCTCTTACAGACTGGAACTGCTTTTACAAGTTGCATGATCTGTAGTTTAAAGAAATTGGACCAGAACGATCAGATAAAAATACATCTGTACTAACATCCTGATTCCAGAAGTCCCAGGAAGCAACGAGCTGGAACAATGTTTTTCACTCTGTGACATCCAAGAATGATTCTAAAGGATGCATGACCTTTAATTAAGAGATGGCAATTTATGTTTAAATTCACTATATGGAGGTCTAAAAATTTTCAATCTGAAAATCAAAAGACTGAAAATCACTACTCTGACAATGTCCAGGCAAAAATGTATCAATTATAGATTCAGAGTTTGACAGAAACAGTGGATCTCTGAATCACTGCATGAAAAAAGTTCATGTTTTGACTTAGACCTCACTCCAAAAGTCAAACCAGCCTCCATAAATGAATAATTTGGTCTCTTAACTTGCCTGAATTACATAGATACAAATGTATTTGTCATTGAGCTGCCTAATCCTGTGTCTGCTTAAATCTATCACGGTTTTCTCTTGAGCCTTCTTGATTTAGACTTCTAAAGGGTTATTCTAAGAGGTAATAAAAGAAGCTGTCATATTCTATCCTTATTTGTCCCTTAGATGATGACCGTTACATTGTGGCATTGAGAAAACTGTGTAACACCAGATTTCTTTGATCCGTTGGCAGAGCTAAAAAATAAATCAAACAAGCTTTCTGATTACTTTTGTCCCTTCATTGTCACAAATTTATGGAATACATTATGAGCATTCAAACTTTTACATGTGCGGAATATTAAGAAAGATTGTACTAGTTTTGTCTGGGATGGAGTTAATTTTCTTCATAGTAGCTGGTATGGGGCTGTGTTTTGGATTTGTGCTGAAAACAGTGTTGATAACACAGGGATGTTTTCGTTACTGCTGAGCAGTGCTTGCACAGAGCCAAGGCCTTTTCTGCTTCTCACACCACCCCACCAGCGAGTAGGCTGGGGGTGCACAAGGAGTTGGGAGGGGACACAGCCGGGACAGCTGACCCCAACTGACCAAAGGGATATTCCATATCATATGACGTCATGCTCAGCACATAAAGCTGGAGGAAGAAGAAGGAAGGGGTGGGAGGTTCTGAGTTATTCTGTTTTTCTTCCCAAGTCACCATTATGTGTGATGGAGCCCTGCTTTCCTGGAGATGGCTGAACACCTGCCTGCCCATGGGAAGTGGTGAATGAATTCCTTCTTTTGCTTTGCTTGTGTCTGCAGCTTTTGCTTTACCTATTAAACTGTCTTTATCTCAACCCATGAGTTTTCTCACTTTTACTCTTCTGATTCTCACCCCCATCCAATTGTGGGGGAGCGAGCGAGCAAGTGGTTGGATGGGGTTTGGCAGCCTACCAGCATTAAACCATGACAAATATTCATGTTGCTGTAACGGTCAAGCTCTTTCTTTCTCATCCTGGTTAAGAAAATATACTCCGTGTCATATACTTACAGATATTCCAGCTCCTGACTCACAGTGCAGTTGAGTCAGATGTAGGAAAACTAGATACCTTGTAAGATCTGAGCCTTGGACTTCTACTACTTCATATACAAAACAAGAAAATCAACTGAGGACACCGAATAATTTCTTCATTGTCATTTTGGTTTCAGAACTTTTCAAATTAATACCAGTAAGATGGAAACACCTGTTTCAATCTCCAGGTACGATCATTTAAAAAATCCCTATCCCTTCTCCCAGTCATTTGCTATATCCATACTGAAAAGTACATGCAGGTATTTTGACTTTAAAGCCACCTAAAGACAGAAACAGTACTTTGTTTCATTGCTCCTTGCCAGACGATCTTTGACATTTATTCTAAAAGCACTGTAACAGCCTTGCTGAAATCATGCTGACTGGTGAATGCAAACAGTGAAACTGTACTTGGTGGAGCCTCACAACAGCTGAACAGAAGAGATTCAGAGCAGGAAAAAGCAATTATAAAGTTGTATCCTGAAGTAAAAGACCAAAGTCTCACGCGTAAAGACTAAACTTGTGAAAAAGTTAAATCACCGACATGGAAAAAATGTGAAATGTCCAAAGCGGGGCATTGGATTTCTGCAGTGTGTAAAAATATTCAGGGAAAAGATTGAGGGAGTAAGTCTCATGAGCTTAGAATTAAGATCTAATACATTGGTTTAACCCACAGTGAAAGTTATCTCATGCTTTTAAAAGTAATAAACATAAGTCATATGTAAATGTAAGATAATAAAGAGGCTTGATATTGATTCAACCTACATCAGTTTGAATCACAGGTGCTAAAAGCAACTTTAAAAAACAAATAAACAAACAAAAGAAACAAACAAAAAAACCACCAACAACAAAAAAAAAATAGAGCCAGAAATATTGTTGACTTCACTGGGAAAAGCTCTCACAATACTATCCAAAACAGTATCCAATCTGCAGTTAAGATTTAAGACAAAAAAGTAAAATTCCAGGCCAAACCTATGTCTGAAAGCAAACACAAACTGAGTTTAGATGCAATACCACCTTGCTAGTGGACAGAAAAAGTGCTGTAGTTTGAAAAAAAAAAACAAAACAAAAACCAACAATGAAGCTGACCGTAACAAAAGTTATATATCTACTAGTAAATATTAAACAGCGTCAAAAAAAAAAAAAAAAAAATCCCAGGCACCAGAACTCAATTTTCTGTATAACTATTAGAAAAGTCCCTAACAGTATTTTGCCCTGGACCAGCTAGCACCTTCACAACCAACTTACGGGCACATGTCAGCTCCCATCATGACTATTCGCTGCAGGCAGCTTGGATGCAATCATCCTTTTTTTGGAGGTTTAACTAGTTTAACAGCTGGACGTGGGCTATTCTGTGCCAGATGGTCTTAGCGTCGGAGAACATTCCCAGACATGTTTAGTTTATGAATACCAACATAGCGAAATATTCCAGGTTGTAGGCACCTGAAGCTCAAATTATTACAAGAATGTGACCTGCAGAGCTTTAGAAACAGTTGATAAACAGCAGCAGCACAAGAACTGATAAGCTGTCCAAGTGATGAAGGAGTCCTGAGAGACTCTACAAAGTGTTTTCTCCTGCAAGAACAACTTCCTTACAAACCACACATTTAGCTACAACGTTTATTTTGTCACTCCAGCTAAAAGGCAACAGACTAAGACTGCATTGTTGGAAGCAGAAGGGGAAAATAAAAAGTCTCCTAGTGATCAGAAAAGAAATTTAGTACTTATCACATGGAGGAAAAGCATTACAATCCTTTTGAAAGTGCTTAAAAATACATTTTTTTGTTAAATAATTATGTTACTATTGCTACTCTTGTCATTACATCTGAAAGCTTTTGTTCCGTGTGTGCTTAACTCTCAGGCAATTTCTATCCCTGAGTGAATGGAAAGTCTGAATACACGAACCAGCTGGTTGCCAAGCCAGCAATATATCTGCATTAGCAAAGTTTCAGGACAGCTTGCTTTGTTAGGGACGCAGGCCTGTTTAGAACAGGGACTAGTGAAACATAAATAGCACAATGCATTTACTTAGAACATTAAAGAGTTCGTGCTTGTGATGATGGCAGAGCCTAGTATTTTCTTTTGGCTCGCTGAAGGCTATTAACAGAAATGACGGGGTTCAGGAATGTAGGTAGAAATGAGGTTGGATCAGATTAAAGAGGAAACAGGACTGGTTCTACTTCCAGTGACACATTTACCCTGTGCTGTCATCAGTTGAGCCCAGAAACATGATTTCATGTCTTTGATACTGATTAGAAAGTCTGCTCTCCAGACCTCAAAGCTGCAGACAGCAAGGGTGTATCCACTGAATCGGGTGTGGGTTATGGCTAGCATACATCTCAGCCAAGTCACCGTAGGCTCCTTCCGTAGTCCTGCAGGGAGCTGGGCAGGAACAGCAAGAACAGTTCAGGGACTGCTTCGTTTCATCCTGAACTAGACATCTTTTATACAATCAGATTAATTGTACTTTAATTTCCACTGGCTCTGCTGGGAAACAAAACAACCAGACACTAAAGTTAGGTGAGCTCAACCAGAGTAACTGGTTTGATGGTCATTGCAGCCAACGCTCGCAGAAGGCAAGTGAGTTCAGCACCACAAGTCAGATGCTGAGCATGCTTTGTACTGCCTAGAAACAACATAAGGGTTAGGCAGATCCCCTCTTAGCACAGACCTGCTTTAACTGGTACTAAACTATAGGCCCTAGCCTGCAGTCAGAAAAGGTACTTGACTGGTAGATCTATAACCCTGAAGGTTTCAGGGTACCCTATCCATCAGCGTGGGCACTGGAAGAGGCAGGAACCTAAAGCAGTTTCAGACATTTCGAAAGCAAAAACATGCATAGCTTTACTAAGGGTATGTGTTTTATATAAGAGGTTTCTCACATATGAGCACAAAGACATCCCCTTTCAGGCACTGGAGTTTGCAACGTAACAACGCACACACGCTCAGGTAATACCGTAACTGTGGAGCTGACTTCCCCAAATGGTCACCTTCCTTTCCATTGACTCTAGAGACAGCCAAAACCAAGCAATGTCTTGCAGGAATCACTAGCTCAGGCTGGTCAGTCAGATACTACCATGGCGTGTATAGAAAGGTCAGAGAAGGCCTGGAGAGATAAGATAATACAGGACTAGGCCTGCAGATAATAACAAATAACATCTTGTGCCCATGAGCACGTATCATAAGCTTTGATTGCAGGAAATCGGGGAGGATGGGGCAGCTGCTTATGTTTTCCCTTCATATTCCTGTGGCTATTTAAGACAACAGCACAATGTGAAAGGCAACGGTACTATCAATATACATGTATTCAGCTTTACACACAGCTGACATTGTTCATTATGTGCTTCTTGTGTCACAGCCAAAACTCCGAATACTTTAGTTTGCAAGAAGTCAACAAAATGTGGAAGCGTGAAGCTTCTAGTCATCTGAAACACACAGCACTTATTAAATCTGTTTGTGGGTTGTCATCTAGGAAGACTGCATAATACTGCAGGAGAAAAGCTAGAGAAGGCAGATGCCTTAACAGCTACTAATTCGAATCTAATTACTCTTTCAATTACCTTTACTCACCACTCTCGGTCCCCAAGCCAGCTACTGACAGACATCAGCTGTCCGTGTGGCATCCTCAGCTAGCACAAACCGTATTGAGTGTGAAATCAAATGAGACAGTGCTACACCAACATTAGCAGCACGCCTTTCAAACTCTCTGCAGTAGGAAGGCGTGCTGAATATTTCATAGCACACATTTATAGCTAGTGTCTCCTTTTCAAGGCGATACAAATGCCATATTTCTGCAGGATTTCAGTGCTGTGTAGCTGTAGACAAGTGATTAAATTCTACATACAAACACAAACACATGCCCAAATCACAGTCATGCTGGACTAAACGTGGCTTCCCCCATCCTTTTACTTGAGTTCAGTCCCCTGCTGTTACAAGCAATTTTGTCATATGATAATGTCTAGCATCAATCCCTTCCTCACTCAAAACCAGACAAGGTTCCTTACACACTGAAGGAATGAAACATAAATACAATCCTTATTCCTCCAGGGAGAGTTTTCTATATATTCTAAGGAAGTGCAAATCCCCAAATCCCCATCATCTAGAGAGCTACATATACCTGGTTATTACTTTTCATAATTCTAGCAGTGCCTAGAGTCCTCCCGCAGCTACAGGACTCCCCCGTAGTGGCTCTGTAGCTGCGTGCACTGTGAGCAAGCCCATGCTGTCACAAGCATGCAACATAAGCACATAAGAAAATGGAAACCATCTCTATTTACAGATGAGGAACAAAAGCTGAGAGACACTTCCTCTAAAACACAGGAGACTCAACCTCAGATTTCCTGCTTTCAGTTCGGCTTTATTACCGTGGGTCTGCCCTTCTGTCCCCAGAAGGACAGGCTTCTTTGTTTGTAAATAGACACAGTTTTGTGGGGACCTGACATTTTGAAGCCCACAAAGCCATGAGACTGTTTGAGACATAAAGAGCTAGTCAGCAGTAGAAAGTGTATCTGAGTGTGGCTTTCACATGAGAGGTACCATGGGGGGGGGGGGTGGGGGGGTGGTACCACTAGGCTCTGATTACAGCAGTGCTGCTGCAGCCCACAACAGCAGCAGGAGGAAACTGTGCTTGTGTCTTGTCTAGCACACTCTACCAGGCAGCATACACATGCTGTAAGTGCTTTCATAGGTGATTTGACCAGGCTTCGCTTTGGATCTGCCTTTTTTTCCATCAGTTTCTCAGAGCGTGCTCTTTGTCCCCAGAGGAAGGAGTCCATATTCCAGCAGGACAACTCTGGGCACGCGAGATGGCTACAGGCTGGCCGTGAGATGTTCAGCCTGATGGGAGAAGGGACTGTAATACCTGGTGAGGAAAATCTCATAACTCTCCAGGGAGCAGGAGAGTTTTCCCTCAACCACTCCACAGCTGGAGAAGGATCCCCTTGCCTGGCAGATGTTTCCTCCATTTTAGATTCATCTGCCTCAGCTTGACCGAGGTCTGCAGGCTCCTGTGCCACATAGTAATGGAAACGGTCCTTCTAGGAATACCCCTTCACTCCTGTAAAGCAAGCAACACACTTGTTTTCAAAATACAAAAGTTAAGAAGCAACAGGGAATGATCTCGAGCATTCACCTCTCAAATACACTGTTGAATTACTAAAACAGTCCCCAGCCGGGTCCCCAGGCGAACCAGCACTCTGCTAAAAAGCTTCCAAGTTGGGTTTGGGAGTTAGTATGGCTGAGGAATTCATCCAGTTTGGGCATCTCCACCCTGTTTAAGAGGACAAGAGGCTTTAGCTGTGTGGACATGGACACGATGTTTCAGTGCCAGCAAACAGTCCCAGACATATTTTTTTAGTACAGTCAGTCGTAGCTTAGCTCTCTGTTAATTATGGCCTGTCAACCTACTTGCCAAACTGTACAGCTCCTCTTCGGATAGCTCCAGTGGAAATAAATCATTAGTGGAAGAGATCAAAGAGAAGAAAAGAAACTTTCACTGTGATTCCCCTTGCTTCTTGCATGCGCCACAGACCACAAGGCTACTAAGATCAATAGTCATTTGTTTTCCTGCACAAATCCTTGTTTGGGAAGTGGTGGTCAGGGAGCTTACAAACTGCGGACCAGAACTTCCCCTCCTGACCACACTAATCAATCTCTCCCGTTAATTAGCAAGACTTGGTTATCAACATGAGGAAGCTCCTAATAAGACCTAAAAACCTAATAAGGTTGGGGTTTTTTTAATTCTAAAGAGAGATGATTACTGATGTGCACACAAATAGGTCAAGCTGGCAGATAGAATATAAAGCAGTTTTCTATCCTAAAGCATCCCTCTTGAAGAAAAATCATGGACAGTCTTGCATCAATTTGTTTTCTTATTACAGGCAAATCTGGGGTGCATGCAGCAGCTGACCAGATCTTTGCCTTTTCTTCTGCTGCAAGCGAAAAGCCAGGCAAACAGCATTACAAAGGCAAGACAAACTGCAAAAGGAGAAGCAGCTCCACCGAAGAGACAGGAACAAGTCCTGCTACCACAGGAGTTTAAAAGATTCCTAATCCTCAGAAATCCCTGCCCCTTTCAAAAACTAAAAATAAAAGTCTTTAACAGATATTGACCTTGTCAATACAAAGAATCCATTTTGAGAGTAGGAAATGGGGGAAGGGAGAAAGATGCTCAAAATGAGCACTGTACAAAAAGCTGCCTGTCTGCCTCCATGTAGCCTACCTCAAAATTTCCTTATATTTTTAGTGAACAGTGGTTTGGTTTTTTTTAATTCATTCTGACCTAGACTGTAACACACTGTTCTACAAGAGGTGGATAGACAGATTCATCTCACAATGAATCAACATACCTTTTCATTATTTCTTCCACTGAATATTATCCTGATTATTAAAGAAATGGTATTTAGATAGTGAAATGATTAAAAATACTACATTTAATGCAGCATTTAACACCAGACTTTTATTTGGGGGATATTACACTACTTTATTAAGCCATTGTTCTGCAAAGATACAGTGACTTACCTTGCTGTACAGATGTCTGTGCTGGGTTCAGACCTTAATTATGTTAAGTCCAAATTTTCACAATTTCCAGAAATGCTGCTTGGAACTTCATCCATATATTCAAAGGGGAGGAGGGATGAAGGGAGAGACAGCTGGTTCTTTTGTAGTATTCTTTTTTATTAATTATTAACATTGACTAAATATTTGTTGAATTTATTTGCTGTCTCTGAAGATGAACGTAAAGAGAATGTTTTAAGCAACGTTCCTGCATCCTACTAGATTTGTAAGATCTAAAACCCTTGAACACATGAAGACACTTGGAAACTGAGGGGTTTTTTTGGTTACCCAGAACAAGGGAGGATGTCAGATACAGTGAAGGAGTTGTCTCTCATCCCTCCAGTTTTGAATATTTAGCATACTGCTTTTTCGTCCAAGAATTTTCTTAAGCCTTTAAGTAGGAGCTGGAGATTTAATGTATCTATGTATTAACATACTAATAAAATAACCTTAAATTTTTATAAGATTAAATTATACTTAAATTATAAAATACAACTAGTTTTGCTTTTATCTGCTCCAGTTCCAGTCTCTTACAATGACATAATCCAGCTAGTTGCAGAGTGGGCACCATCTGTATTTTAATTTATTATTAAATCCCCAAACTGTTAAGTATACATCAGAGGACACAAATCTAAATATAGCACAGAGTTCTTGGAATCCATGTGAAGTTAATATTGTAAGAATATTGACACGAGATAATAAAGCTTTCTTATTGCTTATTGCTACTACTTTCTTACTGCAAAATTTCAGCCTTTCCAAATAGCAGCTGAAGACTGATCGCACATGCTGCAGACTGCTGGAAGGACTTATACCCAAATGCAATAAAACTTTATCCCAAGCCAACGTAGAAGCCAGTCTTCGACATTTGATGGCATGGCCTTCAACAATGAGCGCTTCCCTTCACCTGCTGTGAATCAGAAACATCCTTAGATAGACAAATGTATTGGGGGTTAAAACTCGGATGCTACTGAATGCAACTGGCAGCCTGATCTGGCAGTATTTCTTCCTGATGTTCCTCCCTGCAAAGACACAAGTGCAGCATCTCAGAGCGAGTTTGACAGAAGCACTCCCAGGGGCTCATTTTGCAAGAACAGGAATCCGAGAAGAGATTTTTTGACTTGTAAACTGTCCACACAGACATGGCCCCCCACAAAATCCCTTGTACAAAGTTGTTTTACAGATTAAAATTGCACTGCTGCCAAGTTTCTTTGGTCAGATCAAGAAGAAAAGTATTTTGAAGTCCAAAATGCCTGTGTGCCTGAGATCACAAGTCTGTGAGCCTATTTAATCTGTGGCCTCACATATATATATGAGCAACTGATTTCCTAACCTTTGTTCCACGCCTCCTCTTTTCCTGTACGTAGTACAAACAGTACAAGCAAAATGTGTCAGAACTACCTTCTTCAGGATTATCTCAGACATATGCTGAGAGATCTCCAGAGCAAAGCCAGACCATATATAGCAAGCAGCACTTCTGCTCTGCATTACATTGCAGCTCCTGCTCACAAGCCCCGCATGATTTAGGTTGGACAATTTAAGATGTTACTAGGGAGCAGGTCTGGTTCACTGTCCAGTGTTTCAATACAATCACAGCCTTCACTTGTGATTTATGTTAAATTCAGCGTACTTCTGAGCTTGTTACGCAGTCTGCATTTAAATGATGACGACATCTAAGCAGATTAGGGTTTGGCAAGGTTTCCAAAAAAGTATATAAAATTTTAATTCTTTTGTTCCAAACTAGAGGTAAGCATGCCTGAGGCAACTCAGCAAGAGGCAGCGCCTCTCCAAGAACCATGACGCCTTTATCACAGCATGTTGAGTCATCACGAGTGAAGAGTCCCAAGAGCTGCCGAGCTCAGAAACCAGGGAATCAGGGTCAGGGAATTGCTGCTTTGCAGAAGATACCAGAGCACTCCCGTTCTGATCCTCTTGTGCTTCACTGAACACTAAGCAAGACAGAATGATACAGACACTAGTAGGTCAGAAGGCAAAGCCATGGATCACCCCTCAGAATCACTGGTAAACATCACCTGGAACTGAAGTGCTTTGGAGATCCTTGCCACGTGGCTTCACACATCCATTAGGCACCAAAATACTTTTAGAAAATTGGTCTCAGGGTATCTAATACTTACTACACCCAACAGGACTTCCAGTGTCCTTGGAGAAGTTCAAACTAAGTATTTTCTTCTCTTGTGTTGGTAGCATTGTTGTCCTGCTGCTGTTAAATACCCACCACCCTTCAACAATAGAAAAGGTAAAGCAGTTACTGGGACTGCACAGGCCTGCAAATGCCTCACAGTGATTTCACAGTACTTAAAACATATATTTGCAAGTGTTTAGACATTTTCATTAAGTGCCATTGTTGTAGACACTTACCTCTACAAAGAAAAACATTCTGCTCTGAATAGCTGGTATTTTGGTATTATTTTTACCTGATATTAATTTAAGCTGATACTTTAAAAAGAACAGTTTATTAATTTTAATGGCATTTACAAGAAAAATTTGAAATTAAATTATATGTGATGTAGTTACTTCATTTAAGCAATTAAATACAAGGATTCAAAAATTCAAGTTTTGGGGACATGTCTAAGAAGTTACTCCATAAAATGGCAAAAATGCATATTCAACAGCAGGATGAAAACAAAATTAGTGTGAGATGTCACTTGGGATTTCATATTTTTATTTGTTCTCTAGCTGTAAGTCAGCCAGGTCAGCATTTGGAGATGCCTTTCTCCTCATCCATGATCTTCTTGAGCAAATAACCCTTTTGCAATGTAAATAAGTGAAGCTCATCCATTTCATTACAACCGCAGAGGGACAACAAATCCAAGGAACTGTGCATTTCTCTGGCCTGCAGGGCTGCATGTATGAACGTGATGTGACCTTTTGCACTTCTGCTGTCTGCCCAGCCAAGTTCCCCCATCATGGTACCAACCTCCCCAGCACCAGCCCTCACGCAAGCATCTTCTGCTCATTCCAGCTGGGCTCTGGCAGGCCAGGGCAATGCAGGAGCAGACCAGGAGAAGTGCCTCTGAGGGAGCCGTGGCTCCCAGCTCCTGTTCAACTGCTGTCTTTGACTACCTAATGGGAAAGCAAGAGAAGACAGAGCCAGACTCTTCTCAGGGGTGCTCGGAGGCAGGAGGGGAGGCAATGGACGCAAACTGCAACACAAGACATTCTGACCAAGTATGAGGTTCTTTCACCTTGAATGTGGTCAAAGACTGAACCAGGTCTCCCGGGCTTATGAATCCTCCACTCTTGAAGATATTCAAGCCTCAACTAGACGTAGCCCTTGGGCAATCTGATCTAACTGGACATGATCTGAGGAGGGGCTGGACTGCGTGACCTCCAGGGGTCCCTTCCAGTCTTCATTACTCCTCTATAATGCTACACCCTGGAGACAGACTGCTTTTCAGAGGAGCTTCAGCTGATCAGTCTTATCTCACTTGTTTGAGACACAAGTTCCCAACTTGGATAAGACTATGCTTAAATATTAGGTGAAATAGGGGGGTTTTTTTAGGAGAAAACTCAGCTCTTACTTAGGCAAATGCAATCACACATTCCACCTGTGCAGGGCTTCCATCAAAGGTACCTGAAACACTGTAAATAACATTAAGGATAATGATATCCATTATTAGAAGATACAGGTGCATCTCCCAACTTGCCTTTATTCAAGTTTCAAGCTGGTAAGAGGTGATGATAAAAGGAAGGATTATTTGCTCAGGCTCACGCCATGTTATTGCAGTTATACATTTGGCCAACTGAGACACAGAAGTGGCTCAGTCACAGTCAGCACGGGGCGCAGGAAGAGGACACCAGGTACTTCTGCACTACATCCAACCCTAAAAGACTGAATCCCCAAGGACTTTTCCCCAAGAGAATATAATCCCCATGATACAAATCTATCCATGCTTCACTACATGGCTACCTTTCCTTTACTGTTTATCGGAGTGGATATAAGGAAGAAAAGTAGACTTGTACCAACATACCTGCCACTTATAAAACCAAATTTCTGTCGTGCCTCAAGGTTAATATTCAGTAATCTTTATGAGTCTGCATTTTCTGCATTGTTAATACATTCTTCTGTGACTCCCTCTCCTTTTTCTACTCGGGTTTTAACAAGTGAAAAGGATTTAGAAAGAAACAAAATACATTTAATCCATTCTCTGAGGAATGACTCATTGAAAAGGGGAGAATAACCTTGCCTAATTATAGCTGCCAGGATTTTTACCTCCTGGTAAGTATACTAATACTCTTGCACTAATTGCAACTTTTCCCCTCCTCCTCTAAGTTTTCAATTCCAGTCTCAAACTGCTTCTTTATGGAAACATTTTTAAAACTCATTACCACAAGTCTCTTTTCCTCAGCGCAGATGCCAGGGGCTCTGGGGAGCCCAGGGTTCTTCCTCCAGACCCTGCCATTTTCCCATCTCAAAGTTTGTTTGAAAGAACAGTAGCACTGTCACAACCACCTTAATCTAAGGAAGGATTGTTTGCAAGGAGAGAGAATGTCTTTAATTACGCTGACTGATATAGCTGGAAAAAAAGACAGATTCTTCAGCTGAAAGGAGCCAGCCACAGAAGAAGACCTGCTCAATGCTGGACCAGCATGTATGCATATTAGAGCATTCTGTTTGACTGCAAATTAAGCAATAACCATACCACAGCTGGTAAACCACTGTGGCTGGCATGGGGGTAGGGGGGAAGAGGCATGCTATATCAGATGAGATACAGTTCAACTCCTGCACCAAATAAACAAACAACCGTACTCTTGCCAAAATCTGGACGAGACACACATCCCATTACAACCAGTGCAGTCCTTCCACAAAATGCAAGACACAACACAAAATGCTTGTGAAGTACCAATTTGTGCGACATTGGAGCTGCATCATGTATGCAGTTATTGTTCCTGCAGTTCTAAAACCCTAAAATTCAGTGCAATGTGATGACTGGAAATCAGTGATTTGATACAGTGTAAGCTGCAAGGACAAATCCCTTTGTGGCTACCAAATACTGTACCCTAGCAAGCTCAGCAGCAGAACTCCATTTGGCACAGGAGTTGCTGAGCATGGAAGAGGTTACTAGAGCTGGCTGAACAGAGAACATCATCTTCTACCTCAATTTACATCTGCAGGAGAATTTACTGAAGAGGTAATCCTGAAGGGGTTTTGCGTGGTGTTGGGATTTTTTTGGGGGTGTTTTGTCTTTTTTTTTAGAGCATAGGGAAAGGAAGTGACTCAGAAAGTGGTTTGAGAACAGAAAACACAGAGCAACCTCTGGCTTCAACTCAGCAACCCCTGCCTCCCCGGCTGGTGGAAAAGCAAATGGGGAGCGCACAGCTCTTCCTCACCCAGCTATCGCCTGAGCTAGGTGAAGCAGAACAAGGTAAATAGGAAGCCTTTCAGGCAGGCAAAACCTCTGCCAGATACTTCTGCTGCATAAGGTATCAAAAAGGCAGCAACAAACATTCCTCTTCTGAGAGCTATCCACTGCTTCTGGTTTGGACTTTGCTAATCCAGGTTATAAAAGCAGGCCCTAGAGGCAGAGGTCCGTATTCAGCAGCCCTCCAGAAGCCAAGATGCTCTTACTCTAGCTGCTTCTAAGACACTATTCCCCATAGCTGTAAAAGACATCTGAAAGAGTCATAATAAGTCAAGGTTCAAAAGAATCAGCATTGACTTCCTATCATTGTCATTTCGGCATTATTTGCTTCCAGTAGTACATACCCCCACGCCCAAAAATGCAACAAAAACCCACCCCTTGACCATCTGGCTGCTTCATCGCCTATTGAAGCAAACTGTTACTCCCTCACAAAAATCGCAGTCAGAGAATTCATTAGTCTATTCCCTCACCACCTACTGTTTCTCACATTAAATGGAGAATATTTGTGATCTTAAGCAATCAAGTTTCTAAGGCAGAGAGCGAAAAATTGCTATTAGAATAGTCCATCACCACAGGCCTTTCCTTCCTTCCTCCCACTCACCCACACACAACTTTTAAGGGAAACAGTTATACTTCACTGGGAACAGAGGGAAACACCTCACATTCAGCAAATACAGCTCATGCACGTTGCCCTACGGTTCCTGCTTGGGCCAGGCGCACGTGCACGGACACCACTCGGTACATACATCTTTGCACCCCAGCTGATCTTGCCCCGTTACTGGGACAAACTAAACCATTCTAATTAGAGAAATGTCAGCAAAATTTGTCAAATGACTATTTCAGAAGTTAAGAGGTCCAAAAAGCAGAGCATGCTAAAATTCTCCAGAAGACAAAATGGTGACCTACCTCTAGGTGAGGTCACCCAGCTACCCTGCCGTGGAAAGAAGCAGAAGCTGTCAAAGGATTCAGCAGTTAAAAAAGAAGGCACTGGCATGTATTTACAGTTCTGTCAACATTAAGGTTAATTTAACCTCCTCAAGCTGTCCCTGCTGTGCTCAGACTCATTTCTTCCCCTTCAGCTTGAAACACTTGTAGCTCTCAAGATCCCCCCTCCTGCAGATGAGTAGGCGTTGGAAGCAACTCACTGCAGCCACTGACGCCAACCTCTGCTGGTCTGTAGATTGTATGATAAAAAAAGACTTGCCATACTAACCTGAAGATACAGATTTTACATCCTCTTCATAAAAGCAGGCACCTAATTACCTTGACTCGCCTATGCTTACGTGTGCTACATCTTGGCAACATTCTCATCTCTGAAAAAGGATGACACTCAGTATCCATGTCCTAGGATCAGGACAGAATAAATCCTTCTTCTGCTATCTTGCTAGTAACTTTTTTTCTAAAACAAAAGAAACAAAAACCTCTGTATAATAAACCTATTCTGCTAATTTATCTCACAATGTATCTAAAGTCCTAAATAATTAGAAGGAAAGTTAGAGGACTTGGCACGCTCACAACAGCAAATTTTGCCCAGCTAATTTTCCAAACAAATCGAGAATCTGGATCCAGCCAACTACCCATTAGTCTCTTGGCTAGCAAGGAGGACTTAACTTACATTAATGAACACAAAACTTGATTAAAATGTAGTTTTAAGTTTAACAATATGAAAAAATAATCTATTGAAGGAGGAAAGGGACAGGATTGAAACTGCAGACTCAGTTATTTCTTGCTACTTATCACTAATTAATATAAATTAAAGATCAATACAGCAGGATAGTGCGAGACAGTTGCTAACACCCATGAAGAGAGGATGCGTTAGACACATCATCCCTGTGCTGCCAGGCACATCACTGTAATTCTGTGGGTCTGGAGAGGACAGGGACGAGCTGCTTTCCCAGGCGGGGGCAGAATTTGCATCAGCTTCCCCTTGGCACTTGATTTCCTATTCCCTCATACCCAAACCATCTTCTCCTTATGTAGACAGGACTGGTACCAACTTTGAATTTATTATAGTGAGGAAGCCTGTCACAGAGCTACTGGAACTATTTGCTTCTGTCTCCAAGAATAACCACAGAGTGAATGGGAACACATTTATAGCATTTCATCTTAAGCATTGTATCCTGGATTATTTGCAAGGCCAATGATGACTCCAGTAATCATGGCCAGTCAAAATCCAAATCATACCAGCCTTGGGTGGAAAGCTGAAAATGAACACAAAGAATCTGATACCTGACACTAACACATAAGTTTTCCACTCTTCAAACTTGACCTCTTGTTGAAGTTATTGTGCAAAAATCAGTATGAAAATAGTATATAAAGCTCTTGGACAAAAAAAGGGTTTTCCTTACAGGTGCTTAGTATAAAGTTAAATTTGACAAATTTATTACACAGTTGCACTTACCACAAGGAAGAGGAAGGAAAACTGGTGCCCCGCAGCTGAGATTCCTTCTTCTATATGACCTGCAATTTAGGTACATTTCATATACAGAATGAAGAAATTTCACCATCATGGCAACTCAGAAAGTATTCGCAAAGGTGACTTGCCATGTATTATTTATGCTGGATTCACACCCTTTTACTTTTTAATTGTACTAGGTAGGGAGACTATCTAAAAAAAAAAAAATCACATCACTTTTTCTACTTTTACATTCAAAAATATCAATCCCCTTTCGGTTCAGCAGCACATTTCGCATAAGCACATGTATGCTTATTCTTCTATCAAAAAGGCAGCTACAAATACCTAACCTTCAAACTATTTAATAGAATTAAGCATGTATTTCATTTTAACTTTTAAAAAAGAAAAATCAAGTGTCTTTCCCTTGTCAGTTAACTCCCCACCCATGGAATTCATCCTTAAATCCTAACTTGTTACATGTTCAACATGAAAAGCGATCTTTGCATGCATACGTAAAGACAACACTCCACTGCACATTCTTTCCAACTACTTCACAGCAACCTAAACATTTAATACATATTCCTTTAAAGAAATTTGAGTGAATTTATTGTATAAAATTATGATTGGCATGGTACAGAAAAATTCCTTTTAATGCACATTTCCCATTAACTTGTACACAAATATTACAAGTATCAAGCAAAATGCAAAAGTCTTAAGAACTAATTCCATACTACAAAAGTGTTCACATAGTGAAGTTACTCTGGTTACAAAATGTCATGGAAATAAAAGCACTTCAAAATACATATTTGGGAAATGTTCTCAAATAATCAACACAACCTTAAGTTAGTTAAAAAATGCAAAGAAAGAGACACCCTCTTCAAAACACTATTGTTGATTTGGCAAAATGAAGCAAAGTTCAGATCAGTTCATTTATTGAAGGATTGTTCTTTCCAAGAAACAAAATAAAAAAAATTTTAGTTAAGAAAGGGCTTGATGATACTATGATGACAAATAACGCCATCAAAAAGTTATCTGGCTCTCTTGTTTTCACGCAGGAGCTCTCAGAGGCAGAGATGTGTAAATGAACACTTCCAGGTATATACAGATTGCCTTTTCAAAAACCAACCAAAGAATAAAAAAAACCCAAAAACCCAAACCCCAAAACAACAAAAAGGAGACAATCTGAACTTTGTTGTGTCATTTAACTAGTTCAGTTCCTTAGGTCACAAGGCCCAAGAACAGCGGTCTGCAAAGGATACATATTTAAAGAACAAAATTAAACTTCCACTACCAAGGAATGCGTAGATGTCACGTTATACGAGTACCGTACATCTTCACAGCAAGACTGTTAGCGGCTATCAAATCTCTGCTTCCCAACAACCTTGAAGACCTGCTATTCTCAACAAGACAAAAATGCTTGAACCCAACAGCCTTACAAAAAAGGCAGCACAGTCATACTGTTCAAAAATAATACTAAATCTTGAAGACTGAAAGCATCCTTAAAAACTTACACAAAATAACTACAAAATAAGCAATACATTACATTATTTTTGTATCAGATGACTTGCATGTGTTTGAGCAGTTGAACATCGGTACATATATCTACATGAAACTCACACATTCAAGACATCACATTCAGGCATTATTGTCATTTTCCTTTTACACATACACACAAGTTACTATCGGGTTACCCAGTCTATCCAAACGCAGTGAAAAAACAGTCCACAGCACGCGTAAAAGGAGCATTATCCAATACAGTGTTGTCTTGCAAAAATGGAGTCAGAATTCCTGAGTCTCAGAGACATTACTGTCCTCCTCCATTACTGGATTATTTGTTTTTCCAAGGAGAACCTCAAGTTTTCATTTCTTCACTCTGATGAAATTTATAATAGATTGCGTCTTTTAAAAAATGTAAAACTTTTAGAAAAAAACATGCCAACCGAAGTGAATTTTTAAAGCTTTTTAAAGGGAGAGGGGAGTCACTTACAAAATAAAGGCCACCTTCATGTAAAATTAGTACTGCCAGTACCCCATCATTTTGTTTAAAGGAAAGATTAGCTCCCTGTTCTGGAAGCCTTATTACATGCAGTCATGTGAGTTGAAAAACTCCACCTTTTTAACAATTAAAAATATTATAAATAGGACTAATGTGGAACAGCCCTTTGTTACAATCACCAAGGTGGTAAAACCAATGTAACAGTTAAGTCATGAAGTCTCCTTCAAATAGTCACTGCAATCTATTATAACTTCTGTATTTTCCCTTTTACTTTGCATATTACACAGTGTAACTTAAAATGTTATTTAAGAGCACTTCAGTCCCACAATGTAGGATTTAAGCTTGTATGAATACATATGCATGGCTCTGCAACATTTTTAATGACTTACAAAAATACATTCAACCAAAACTTCATATAGGGGTCTTTTTTTTTTTTTTAAATCAAAAATGAAGGAAAAGCCAAATGGTCCCATCATTAGCTGAATAATACACTCCGAGTTCTGGAAGTAATTCCAAAGCAAAAGCACATTCAAGAATAACATACATTGAATTGCATACTTTCTCATTCGATCCTTACCAGTAATAAAATTCTACTACATATAATTATTCAGCCTTATAAATAATGCTAAGCAGAAAAATATTTACCTCTGTGCTACTTTTCTGTTTATAGAAGCATTTCTCAGTTTATAGGAGCAAAGGAAAAAAACCCTAAAGTGCAGACTACAGGCCATGACAGGCATAATAAACGACCAAAGGTGCAGCCAAATTTGCATTTACATCTTAAGTTACTTCACCATCTTTCTTTTCTTGCTAGAAGTCACCTCGTGTGCAACTGAAGAGCTGGTCGGTTGGTTTGTGCCACAGTACAACCTGTAACCACTTGTAATTTTTTTTAAAACTGGTTGAATTGTCCATAGATATTTCTAGGCAATAGCTTAGGTTCACAAAACCTTACTTTATTAATCCTTAAAATCACACAATATTGACACCTCCTCCAGCGAATGCTACTGTCCTTTTGTTGCAGTACGTGGTTGAACCACTGATGCTCGGTTGACTGTCTTTAACATGCGATGTCTTCATTTCCATTTCACATGCTACAATAGCTGCATTCAGTTCCACTTGAGCTCGGTGAACGACGTAAAACATGAGTCCTATGCTTATGACAATCTGCAAATAAAACAAGAGTGTTGTAGGCTATATAAATTGTAAGCATGAATACAAAGCAACTGTTTCGAACAAAACAAAGTCATCGACACAAAGATTCAGGAAGCATCTGTTGACTCAATGTTTCACAGGCCAGACATTAGAAGGGAGATAAACTTAACCAATGAGTGGCTGTAAACCTACAGATGCTAACAACATAACTAGCATATCAGAGCATAGACATTATACAGAACTTAAATATTGATATGAATTGAAAACATATTTTCTTTCTTTCTTTCCATTGACATCTACATACTTGTTATAAAACAATCCCTTCACTTTCTCTCTTGGCAAAAATGTTTCCACAAAGAAACGGCATGGTGTATTTCTGCAAGTCAAAAGGCCGATTTTCCACGTACCAAGTGAATAATAGGTTGAAATTGTATTGGGCATCTGCAACTTGCAAAACGGTAAAGGAAATAAAACTTCTTGTCCTTGCCCCTCTGGTGTGGAAGACAGCAGAGAGCAGCAGTGTCACTGCTTCTTGGACATCAGGACTAAACAGGACAGAATCAGAGTTTCTGAGCAACTTATAGCAGTCTGTATGGGAAGAACTTGGTTTCTGGAGGATGGCTCAGGGAGGGGACAGGACGTTGGTAGTGTGGGGGTTTTTTGTTTTAAGGAGGAAATATTGTCCAAAACTAGGGGTTTAGTTCGGGTTTTTGCTCTTAATTTTATTGCTAAGAATTTTTAAACTTTCACCACAGAAATTATCAGAAATAAATCTGGACAATTTTTGCTAGAAATTACTCATTCAATGACATTGGCATGCACTGCACTCCCCAGAGGCAGCCTTTGGTTTCAATAAAACACCAGGTAAGACCCTCCTTAAAAAAAAAAAATCTTCAAATAAAAATCAAGCTGTCTTATACCGAGAGTCTCTTTTTTAAGAATGTTTTATGAAACTAGCTGGATTCTGCAACTTCCTTTCAAAAAAATCAAAAGGGTTATATTGTTTACAACAGAATCTAAAGTTTTGTGTCCAAAATCTGAACTTCATTATTGATTGGTAGGGCTATGTTTTCTTTAACATTAAGGACTACCACTTAAAAACTTCTGTCAGCATGGCATAAAAGATGCTAGAATATCACCAAGATGATTGACAGGCATGGTGACAGGATAATTGCAGCAGGAAGACATCCTAGCAGTCTCTAGCTCAGAGCAGGGCTGGCTGCAAGATCAGACCAGGTTGCTCAGGACTTTTGTCCTGTCAGATCTTGAAAGCTTCCAAGGACAGAGATTTCACCACCTCTCTGGGCAACCTGCTCCACTGCTTGACCATCCTCGTGGTAAAAAAGATGTCAGGTCCCAAGGAGGTGAGCACTCCTATTCAAACATTCAGCCTCTCCAGCTAGAGCTTACCTGAGCAACAGTTATGTTACAACCTATATAAGCCACAAAGGAGAGTCAATGTCATTTAAAATAAAACAAAACCAACCATTAAGGGGGGGGGGGGGAGGAAAAGACCACTAAAAACTACTAACCTGGAAATAACTTTTCACGACTAAAATTAAAGCTGATCAAGTAACATTTATTTTCTCTTTGATCTATCTACCCCACATTTACAAAGGCATTTTTAATACTCACAAACCTGTTCCATGAAGTCTATAAATTATACGTTCCATTTAAGAACACACAAGTTTCAGAGGGGGAGGTTTAAAATGGTCCTGGCCTTACGTTTTATATCTTAGTGTTGTTAAACATCAGCTTTATGATTGCAAAAAATGAGGAAGATAAATGACTGCGGTACCAACTGAAACTCTGCAAACCGTGGTAACTGCCATTCAAACACAGCCTGAAGTACCGATGCTGTCAGAGGAGGTTTTAATATATAATCTGGTTCTGAAATACTCATGACCTCTATGCTTGTAATGGTCTCAGACTTAAGGCTTATCCCCCAAGATTTATTGACAAATTATTTCATCGGCTAAGCTCATGTAAAGGTACTATATAGTTCTTAGGAATTTACTATCTTGCAAAATTAGGATATTCTGATTTAGGCATTAACAAAATGGTATTTCTACAGTACTTTTCATCCTTAATACCTATGCAAAATCGGGAGTGTTCAGTGCTGACAGTGAACACTGCACAGGTGTTGGGTTTACTACGCATCCTGAGCACACTACTTTGCAGCTGGGTAGCACACGGGCTTTTGTGTAGGGGTGGTTTGACAAGTCTAAAATTCAGCAGGAGATCACCTGCTGAGGGCAAGAGAAGAAAACTTGACAAAACTGTGGCAGAAAGAGAAAAAGAGAACACTGAGTAAGTTCTGCTTTGTGTCACGTGAGGTATGAGAGAATTAAACTTTTCTAACAGAAGAAAACAAAATCAAAAGAAAACAGTACATTGGAAACCCATTTCTCTAGGTATCTAGCAGCCAATAAGACTGTGAAAAAGAAACGTCAGCTCAGTTTTACACAATCTACTGAAAATACCAGAGTTATAAATTACACACTTTTTAAAACCTGCTACTTTTCAACACCGCATGCCATACTTGCTTGGCTCAGTCTGTAAGGGTCGGCTGCCTCAGCCTAGGGAACTGTTATGCCCACAGAGAGCAGCAATTAACCCCTGCAACATGCGTTTCCCCAAACCTCCTGCAGCCCACCCCTTCTGCACTCCAGGCTGTACAACCTCAGAGACAAATCAGCAACACTGAATCTCTCCGCCTCACACGCATTCCTATGCGCAGGCAGTTCCCAAAGCAAAGATTCAATGACTTGAAGAGACAAAGCTACAGGAAACAAACTTGTCTACTGCCTCCAGAAGAAAAACTCTCTCTTAAACCCCACTAGTACAGGAGACAAGCAAAAATTAGACGGATATAGAAATAAACTCAAACACAAGAAGATGACTGTTTCCAAGAGTAATTGCTTACTCAAGCAGTCATATAGAGACTGACATTACTGTTACCAAGGTGTATGAAAGCAATAATTTTAACTTACCTGTAAACTGAATATAAAATAGCCACTAACACTTTGTTCTGCAATCACATCCTCCATGGTACGCAAGGTAGTGCCCAAGTATGAGTTCAGGAGCTGAGTGGGAAGCAGCCCAACTGAAGAAGCCATCAGGTAGTTGGGTAGTGACAAATCTGTAATCTGAGTAAAAGAAAGTGTAAGAAACTGAGCACAGCTCCAACACAGTCTAGGTGCATAAACAACCAGACTGCCACTCCCACGAGCATCCATGCAAAAAACCAAAGTAACTTCTACACTCCTTCACTGAAACTTTCCACTGTGCGTGAATCTAAGATAATATAATAAAACAATGTGGCCAGTTTTCACCTGGCCTTTTTAAAGTTACTAGGTTTTATTTCATTTCATCTCTCATTACACAACAACTCTGTGCAAACCTCATTAACTAAGGATGCAATTACACTGTTCATTGAAGATTTTTAGTTTCTTCATGGTGAACGGAGCCCTACAATTTATGAGAATATACTGAACTGGAAGAAATTACCTTATCAAATGTGAAGGTCTAAAGCAAAAATCTATTTACTTTACTTTTTACATGTATGGCAACCAGTAAAAGAGGTAATTGTTCAAAATGTCACTGTATTAAATATGATCTAGGTAAACAGAATAGCAGATACAATCTGCCTCTGCAAGGGAAGTTACATACCCATTAAGATACATATATCTATCAGTGATCTCTAGCAGTGGTATCTATCTATACCTATCAGTGACACACATGGGGACCATTAAGATTCTCTACCAAAGATATTTTATATCACACTTTAATTTGTGAACAAAACAGTACGCACAGCCATAGCAATTTTTAGTTTCTGTGGAAAAAAACACTAATAATACTTCAAGATATTTTCCTCTCTTTGCTGTGAAATTTCTGTTCTGAGTCAGTATGTGGACAGTTTACATGGGAACAAAGTACACAGTACTAGCTAAATTAGTATCAGCAGCCATTGGGAAATATTAAATGCAAGAGCCAAGAGGCCAAAAAGATATTTGCGCAAGAAAAATGACAACAGGAGGAAACCATGGGTTAAAAATGAATATGAAAAGGGTGATTTTGAAACAAGCAGTCTAAGGAATTTTCCAGACAATTCAGTTGATCACATCGTAATAAAACAAGTTCTAATTAAGAACAGCCCCTAACACTGAGAGTCTACATGGAAATTATTGACCTTGACAGTTTTGTACAATGTCGAAGACAAGAGAATAGCAGCAAAGTTACTCATTTCATCATGCTATTCTTAAAATAAACTTTGGTTACTATGAAAGTCACAGTACCGAATTCTCGGAGCTCCAAGCTTTCCACCATCCGTGGAAAGTTTTTGGGAGGAAGGAAGGGCGATGGAGGAGGGAAATGCAATGAAGCATAAAGATTAAGACTAATTCACTGGAACAAGATCCAATAAATGAATTCCAAACTTCACACTGCAAATTACACTTCCCACAGATTGAAATCTATACGAGCAACGCAAATATTAATTTCTCTCTATATACAAGATTAATTTAGATTTCTAATGAAAAAGCACTACGCAATGATGTCAGAATTTCCTATTTGACCGATACTTTGAAAAGACTTACCTTTTTTTATTTATTTATTTTAAACATTATAGTAATCTGGGCCATGTAATAAGAATGCACAACCGAAACTTCCCATATTGCCAAGGGAATGAAGGAACTGCTATTAAAAGTCTCTGAAATACTAACGCTGAAGCAAGATTTGCTAAGTAGGACACTGTCATTAAATCTAATGGAGCTGGGAAACTTCCCAAAGATTGTTTTAACACTCCCGGGCACCTCTTTCATTTCTGTATATGTATTAAGGACACTTCAGTTGCAGAGCAACACATCTGTACGTCTCGATCTGTCCTGAAGCAAGTGGACCTCCTGGGCCATGAGAGAGACTGTTTCCAAATGAAGGGGAGGCTGGCAACACACACGCTGGACTCAGACTTGTGCTTCCCACTAAAATGAAAGTCAAGGAGAGAGGGGGAAAAAAAATTGCAGGTGCCTGTTTAACTCCTGGTTTGCAGGGTTTAGACTCACAGTGACCTTCCCCCAGAAGGCACAGGAAGTGGATGGCATGCCTACCTAAGAAACCTGAGAAATTTTCAATAAAACTTAGAGCTTTCAGTGTCTTTCCTTCTATGAAATTTTACCTGTTCTAGAAATCTGCCAGTCTGGGGTCTGCGTGGCCAAGCTGCCAAACAGAGGCTATGGGGACTCTGTTTCTACAGAAAGCTCAAGCCAGCAAAAATTAACAGTGAAATCCCAATGCAAGTATGGATGCAATTGTTATAGGCCATACTGATGTATTAAAATAAAATTAAGAACTACCTAACTACTCCGGTAACAAGAGTGTTAGCCAGAAATTCTCCCACTAAGCGTTGGACAGGCTTTGTCCAGTAAAACTTTCGTGTATTCTTTGCAGCTGACACCTTTGGTTCAGTCCTGTCAAAGAATAAACGCTTGTGTCAGGACTTTGTTGGGGGCTCACATGACTTTGGGGATTGCAGCAGATTTCTCTCCCCTCAACTTAGGAAATCCCGTGTTTTGGATCAGGTAGGCTTAGCAACCAAGAGCAAAGGACAATTCTGATGCTCTTTACCTTCTCCAAAAAAACCTCCCCACAACAGGTAAACAATAAAAACCAAAACAAAATAATAGCTAGCAACTTTCCAACAAGCAGAGCAAGCAGCCTGCATGCTCCTGCAAAGCAGGTACCATTTCTTGAACTCCGATTTCACTGTGTGCATTTCTTGAACCAGAGATGCACGCTTGGACACATTATTTCTTCCATACAAAACTCCTCTCAGAGGAGAAAGAAGAAATATGAATTGTGATCTAAGCTACACCTGGCACTACAAATAATCAGTTTGCACAAATCTAGCTTCAGGGACCCAGGAGTGGGAAGGAGGTGATAACCTGCATACCAGGCCTCCTTACAGACCTGCCTTCAAAACACTCAGAGCTGCCAAGGAGAGAGGGCTGTGCGTGGGCAAACACTTCAGTACAAGCTACGAGGCCACCCTGGCATCACAGGAGCAACAATTAAGCAAAAGCCACTCAAAGAGAGATACAAACATGCTTTCAGTTAAGAAGTTTCTAGGTCTTCCAGGAAGACAAGGAAATGCATTTACTACCCCAGTGCACCACCTATCAGTGCTTTCCCACAGAGCAGCAGAATGACCGTAAGAAGCAAGATGTTCACATCTGGCTGGTGAGAAACTAAGAAATTTGTGTTAATTTTCTTCTGCTGCTGTTTCAGATATGATCCCATCACTAATCGAACACTAGGAAGCTCTTCCTTCCTTTGGTACATTCTGCTACAACTCAACCTCCCCAAAACCCTCAGCAGATGGTACATGCCACTGAACAAGTGCTTGTAGAAACCCATTAATCCCAGCCCTGCAGATGACCCCTCTCACATCAAGGTTATGCCTTGTCCTGGACCTCATGTGTCACTTCTTTCCTTCCCTCTCATTTAAGTATTCTCAGTATCTCCAGTTTATTTATAAATAGGCACATAGAAAACACGCATAGACCAGACTGCTGAAAAATTAAAGATGTGTGGATTTTCTTATGTTCACTGTTCTCTCCTCTACTATTAAGAGCAATCCTTTTCAAATTCATTGCTGAAGTTGCTAGCACAAGGAACGGATAGATGGTTAGGGCACCCCAACCCCCCTTGCATTTTAAACACAAGCAGAGCCTTAGGTTTTCAAATAAGTCAGATTTCAAAGAAATGACAGCTCGGTCTGTGCAGGTAGAATTTTGTATTCTATACATAGCTTACACTTGACTCATGGTGAGAAACTGCCTTGAATTCCCAGATTTGCATGCAACATTTTTATTTTTCAGTAATCTAGTAGTTCATACTAAATGTTCTTGGTTAAAAACTGAACACACTGTGCTTTATTTGACTACGCTGCAAAGTAAAAGTCCAGAGTAATAAATGCAACCTAAACTAATTTTAGCAGGCAACATCCATGTTATTTGGCATACTCAAGAATCTGGCTTCATCTTATTTCCTATCTGTTATTTTAACACTGAAACCTTCCACTTGGAAAGAAAATTATTTAGTTTGCAGTACTTAAGAAAATACAAAACACTGATTTACAGCATCATTTTAATATTGCACTGGCCTGAATACTCTGCTGAATTGTGTTTCCAACAGAATGGTTATGCCAGGAGGGAAATCATTTTAACTCAGTAATTCTCTGGTCAGTTCTTCAGATCCAACACTGCTCTACATCTGCTGACTACTTCAAGTAACATCCAGAAGCCATGAACAACTGAAGCACAGCGGCTCTCCCCACTTTAGGAGGGTCACACTACAGCAGATTTATCTGCTACACCAGGACCTTGGGCTCAGGGAGACTCTGCTCCCGGCAGCACGGGTCTAAGCTTCCTCAGTCCTGCAGTAATATATGTAAATAAATAAAATAGCTGAGGTTCTTCTCATTCATAACAAGGAAATGGTTAAAGGATTTGCTTAAAAAGAAATGATAAGTTCCTACAGCTCTTAGGGGCAGACATTGCAGTTCCTGAGACGAATGTCCCAGCACACACAGTTTTATACATAGCAATTTTAAATATGTGATGTGGGTGTTAACCCTTAAAAACTGTGTGGATTATTTTTTTCTTAAATAACAAATTCAGTATTCAGTGACCTAATAATTTCAACCAGATGACTGTGTCAAAATTAAACAAGCACTTCAGAAGGGTACAGGCTCAGGACTGCTGATAAGGGACAGAAAATGTGCTGTAACAAAGTGACAGACCATAACACTTGTTTGTAGGGTCTCTTACATTAAAGAACATAGGAGTTACTGTTAAACGTTTAAAATATTTCACAAACTGGTTTGCTTTGTTTTGATTTCACCAAGTTAGCAAGACACAACAGAGGCATAACACACAGCCAAAACCAGTTCCTTCAGACAAAGGACTCAGGAAGAGCTGAGGGTCTGAAATTGTCATCATCAGCATGATGGTACTCAAAAGCACTACCCTCTACGTTCTTCTTTACTTTCTCCTTTAAGATGATTAAAGCGAACACTAAGATTATAAGTTTTAAATAATTATTCTTAGAGAATGTACCAATCTTCATCTAAAAGTAGAAAGAAAAGCAAGTCCAACCCTTTTCCAAACTCAAGCTCAAATTAACTTTCAGTACCACTCAGGTGTATCATGTCCCTTTTCAGCTGAGCCTACATCTTAATGCTGTGCCTAAAATGCACGACCTCTCTTGTGTGCATGGACTTAACACTCTTTATGAATTTGCTAGATGTATGCTACAAACATCAACCAAACTGAGCAAGAATTTTAATCTGTCCACTTCTTTCTTTCCAATATAGTTATTTATATAAAATACTTGAGGGAGATCTGGCAAGACCGCTTAAAAATACAACTTTTCCTCCCACTCAGATCACTTTAAAAACACAAGCACTTTAAAGCTGTTGAGTCCTCCATAGATTTTGCTACACAGCTCCTTGCTGCTTCTTTCTAACACCAGGACATAGGCTCAAAGGCCAGAGAGCAACTCTAATGCAATGCCACTGAACAAGACACCTTGAGAACCTGCCTGCCATCCCTCCATGAGCACGGAAGAGCCGCTAGCAAGAGCGTGCAGAGGGGTTGCTTTTACTGTTGTAAAAAGAGAAAGAAACCAAGGTTTCTTCCCAGGAAAGAAGGCAATCTCCATCAGTGACACCGGCCACTATGCTGCAAGCCATCCTTCCAGCCAGAGCCCCGTCCTTGGCTGCAGCCGCTGGGCTGCGGTGCATGCCCAGGCTGGGACTCACCGCAAAGACAGCGTTCTGCAGCCCGAAGGGGATGGGCGTCAGCCGCGCCAGAGCCACCACCTTGAGGCCGCTGCCGCCCTCCACGACGCGGACGACAGCGCTGAGCGTCTCGCTGCCCTGGATCCTGGCCCGAGCCCATCGGGCCAACAGCCGCTTGCAGGCCACGTGGGCGACGAAGGTGCCGATGAGGACGCCGAGCACCATCAGCCCCATGCCCAGCACGAAGCCGTAGAGGTAGCCAGCGGCCACGTTGAGCAGGATGTAGCCCCAGCTGCAGGGGAAGGACACAACGATGAAGCCCACGGTGAAGAGCAGCACACCGGCCAGGCTGTCCAGGCTCTCGGCCCAGAGCAGCAGGTCCCGCAGGTACTGGCGCACCAGGGCCAGCGAGGCGAAGCAGAGGGCCGCCAGGACGCACACGCTGAGGCAGCTCTTGCACCAGCAGGTGCCCAGGAGGCAGCAGGAGCAGCGCCAGCCCCGGGCCTCGGCCAGCCCGGGCCCGCCGCCGCCCGCCTCGGGCAGCTGGCAGAGCAGCAGCTCCGCCGGCGGCAGCCCGCCCTGCTCCGCGTAGGGCCCCAGCAGCAGCCCGCCGGCCCCCGCCGCCTCCGCCGGGACGAAGCCGACGGTGTCGCCGCCGCCGCCGCCTCCTGCCGCCGTCCCGGCGGCTCGGGACAGCCAGCGGCCCAGGTCCTGCCGGGCTCCCTGCGCCGCCGCCTGCTTCACGGCCCGGGAGAGGAGCTGTACCGCCGCGGCCCCCGCGCCCCACATCCCCCCGTCCCGCCGCCCGGCTCTAGCGCCGCCGAGCCGCCCAGCCCCGTCGCTCTCCGCCTCCCCACGCAGCCTGCGGGCAGGGGCGGCCGCTCCCTCATCGCCCCGCCATGGCCCGGCTCCCGGCGGCGGAGCCCAGCCGAGGGCCGGGCGGGGGCGGAGAAGCGGCAGCGAGGAGGGCGGGCAGGAGGGGGCCGCGCTTCGCCGCCGCCGCCGCCGCCGCGCGGGCCCGGCGGGCGGAGGGGCCGCGGCGGCCTCCGCGCTGCCTCCCCCCTCGGCCGCGCCGCCGGGGCTGCGGCGTTAGGCGGCGGCGCCGCCGCGCTCTCCGTCCCGGCAGTGGCAGCGGCGGCCCTGGCGGAGCGCGAGTCCCGGGGGGCGGCAGCGGCGGTGGCAGCAGCAACCGCGGCAGCGGGGCTCCATCTCCCGGCGCGCTGAGCTCCCGCTCCGCTCCGGGAAGCGGCTTCTCGGAGCGGCGGTGCCGATGTGGCAGCCCGGGCGCCTCTCGCAGCGGAGGGGGAGGAGGCTCGGCTCCGGCGGCAGCAGCGCCCTGCCCTGCTGCGGGGCTCGGCGGCACCGCCGCGGCCCGCCCCCTGCTCTGCCCCGCCCCGGGAGCGCCGCGCCGCGCCGGCCGGGGTGTTCCTCAGCGGGGCGCCGCGGACCCCCGCCTGCCCGCGCCTCGGGCTGCCGGCGGGCTTGGGCCGCCGCTCACACCTCTCTCAGGTGGCCGGGCCGCGGCCCCACGCCGGCTGCCCCTGCCGTTTTCCTACCCCGTTCTCAGAAGCTCGCCTTCCCGGCAGAGCCTCAACCGGCGGGATTTGGAGCGACTGCGCTGCAAAGCTGTGTATTTTCTGTCAGAGGAGCGCGTAGTTGATGCATCTCTGACTAGACGCCCGTGACATGTTGGCCGGTCTCCCTGCCTTATGTGAACGCTTTGTTTCACAGACACCCCGGTTTTCTCCTCTTCACAAAGAGACAAACCTTTCCCAGCCAGCAGCCGGGCGTTTGAGCCGACGATCAACGACCAAGGCCCTTCGGCTCCACGGCTGCTGTGTGGTGCTTGCGGCATCTCCACATCGGGACAGCTTGACTCACCCGGCTGCTTGGCTCACAGGCCTGAAGGCTCAGATACACTTTTGGATGGTTCAAGCTGGAATTTTGAGCCATTGGTAGAAAGAACGAAGGTACAATGTGCTCCAGTGGAGTTACATTCTTCTGCTGGGAAATTTGCAAGCATATATGAAATGATAATGTGGGGGGGCAGTTGTAAAGGTTAAAGGATGATTGGAAAAAAAACCCCAGATCTCAAAATGAAGAATGTATCTTGAAGAATGTACCACAAATATGTTCGCTTGCAAAATACACCGTTAGAAACCATATAACCTGGGCAATCCAACAAATCGGCCTAAGAAAATGACAGACGTCTGAGCACCCACAGCAGAATAAAACTGGGAGACTCTGTACAACAGGGAAGTTGCAGAGAAATATCTCCAGCATAACTGCTTTCTGGCTTTTACCCGTATCCAAATGTAAGCATTTGATTTTGTGTGTGCTCTTTACTTAAAATGCGAATACATCCATAATAATAATAACAATAATGACAAGAAAGCCCTGCATACGGCTTGTAAAAGTTGATGGGCATACTTGTACATTCAGGAAGGCATTTCAGCAAACTGGGGAGGGTTGAAAATTCAGTAGAAAAACAAGAAGACGAAATACTAATTTCTGGTTTTATACTAAGAACACATATGTCTTTGATGTGGATTCAGCTTGTGTATATTTTTGTTCAGTACAGTTGCTTCCATAGAATATGAAAAAGCCTGAGTGGAAATGTCTGTCAGAGTTACATGCTTTACGCTGCGCCTACATTTCTGCATTTAAAGTGCATAACCTTGCGCTCAGAGCTGGAATGAACCTCCTGCTGAATCTCCTAAAAGCTACAGTGTTCTGTGTTTATAATCACAGAAAACGTACTTGAAAAGGGACCACGAAAGGGTATGAGGAACATAATGGTCTGTCTATGTGACAGTCCTGACATTACACTCCAACCCATAAAAATATTTTGACTAGTTAGTGGTGATGCTTCTCCAGTCCTTAGAAATATACAGACTGAAACCTGCCCCCCCCTGAAATAGCTAATCCTGGCATTGTACAGACCCTTGGAGCAATACCTCAGGAAGGAGAGACAGCATGCTGTCAGCTTTTGAATGACACAGCGCATGGTCATGGAGCGGGAGCTGAAGCATCTTTGCATGAACATCCAAGTGAGCCAGCAGGAATTCAACAGGACTCCAGTGGAGCTGGGAGCCTTTCCCGCACGCAGAGCAGACACAGCTACAGAGCTGAGAGGCAGCATCAGCTGGCTCCTGCGAGTCTTCCTGGCGTGTTCTTACCGTCTGAAGGGGAAAAAACCAACCTCACACACCCTTGAAAATTTGCCAACTGCTGGACGAAATGGTCTGCCTTTCAGACTTACTAGTCAGTGAATTGAAATACTCCCATACTATGAACGATGCAGTTGCAATGGTCTGATATGAGTAAGGAAAAGCAGTTCTCTTTTAACAGACCAATCGCTACACTTAGAAAACCAGAACAAGCTCTTGAGCACACAGCTCCTGGACAAACACTTTGTGCTCCAAAAGATAGTGCTTTTATTTTTATCCCAAGTGAGTTAGTTGATTTAGTGAATAATTTGCAACGAATGTTGTCTAACCTGTTCTTTATAAACGTACTGCTGGCCTAGTTAGCTTCAAAAATTATTTGAAGTAATAGGAATAAAAATTACAGGTTTAGTACCTGTGGGTTTAAATGTTTACATTACATCAACTAAAACTGCTCCTATACTTCTTCAGACTGAGTTACTTAGATTCGTGTTCAACTCATCTATCATTTGAGCTGATTACTTACCTGTCTTCATACATTTTTTGTATTTGTCAGCAAATGAATGTAAAGCTGAGAGGCACAGGGTAACAGCCAGAGGACTGTTCTGCTTCAAGAAGAGGTGTTTCTATGGGAAGAAACTCTCGTGATGACGTACATTGTAGTGGATATTGAAGAATTTTGCCATGATGTTTTTTCCAGGCCTGTGTTATAGGTCCAGGATATTTCCTTGATCTGACACAAACAACTGAGAAATGTTATTTTGCATTTTGAAACTCCGCTTCTCCTGTCTCATTTTTTATTTCAAGGAATATTAGCACTCAAACACACCCAACTAAGCATGTGAGTCATCTCACTGAAATGAAAGACATGACTCATTTAGGCCCATGCGACTGGTCCGCACTGAATAGGGGTCCTGAAGCTGGAGAGTAGGATACATTAAGCCACAAGTCAGGAACGAAAATAATTTTGAATTATGAGCCCCTGAAAACTTGCCATAGTTATTTCTGAATTGCTCTTTGGGGGCGAGAAGCAGGACTTTTTTGAGAAGATGATGGTAAGGACTGTAACTCCGCTGTAATTCTAAATGCCTGTGCTGTTTAATTCTGTCAGCATTGATGTGAAGGTCCTCTGGTGGCAACTACAACATTGACTAATTTATGTCAGGAGTAACCATTCTTTGGCCACGGCAGGCAGTCACTAGAAGTGACTCCATCTTATCTGCAGTCTTCCTTGTTATACGTTCCTTTACATCCATGTGAAGGAAGGTGCATAAACCTTGCTCATGCAGGAAATACGCTTTTTGCTGTTTAGCAGAGGATGAGTTCCAAGGCTTTGGGGGAAGACATTTGCAAGGAGCAAGCCATGACCAGAGAAATTATTCTAGTAGGCTGAATTAGCTCTGCAGGCTATAGGCTGGGCACCACTGATTTGGGTCATTATGTTTTAAATACATGTGCATTCACAGTTTTGTCAAGGCGAATGAGAAGTATGCTGAAGGAAAGCAAGCTATCAAGTAGCTTTATATGAGATTGGTTGAATTCCCAGTGAAAGGTGATAGTTCTGAAGTTGCTGCATCAAGAAGAGGAGGTGCAAGAGGAGAAATGGCACTATTAGCAACTTAGGATCATCCAGTGTTTTAATTGTTTGGACAAATATCGATCACAATGCAACAGAGCTTGCATTGCTTTCACCTGGAGCTATCTACATCAGAAAATAACTTTAAATAAAAGATACAAACATAAAAAATGAAATGCCCATAAAACTCAATAACTGTATCCATTAAAGAGTACTACTTTTTAAGTCTTAGGGTGGGAACGCAGGCTGTGTTATTTTGCAGCTTGACTGATTAGATGTCTACATATAGGACTAGAAACTTTATTACTTTATTTATAGTCCCAGCCTCCCAGATAAGTGCCATACAATCATGTTAAAAACATTGAATGATTTGATATGCTATCATAAACTCATGTAATTCAGAAAATGAATGTGTTTATTTTCATACATGTTTGTACATAAAAAATATGGTTAATAAAATGATTTTACAAGAAACATTTCAACCAGTTTTTATTACAACTATATGTAAGGCATGAACAAAAATTAAATACAGCAAGCAATATGCTGAAATATTTACATTGAAGGGAAGATTCTGAGACATCACTCTGGTATTAGTTATTCTATAAATAGTGACACACCTAAACCAAATCCATTTCAGTAGAACTGAGGATTTATGATGACTTGCATGATATTCCTTAGAGTGTCCTAGCCCAGAAACAGCAAATGAGAAACCTTAAACAACCTTATACACAAGGCAAAAATACAGCTATATACTTGGTACATCTGTAGCTGCTTTCAGCTGTTGCAGTGACAGAAAACTTTAGCTAATTCATCTTAAAGACTCACGCGGGACTCTTCCTTGAAAAGGATATCCTTAGGTTGACAGAGGAAACTTCCGCCAATTTTAATTCCATGAAATGACTGCTTTGTTGCCAAAAGACTGCATTAGTCAGGGACTGTTGGTGTAGAGCAGAGTAGTTAGCCTAAAGTTTGGAAGTTACAAAGTTGCTCATGAGGACTAGACTAGTATTGGCAGCCCTAGGAAATGGTAAGCTATAGGAGAAAGACCAAGTTTATTACATTCACAGTGCTCTCCTGAATTGCACCATGCAAACATTGGATGCACCTCAAAATATATAATGTATAATTACTTACAGAAGTAAGTACAGGCTCACAAACTGGGAATCTACATTTTCGTGGAACCGAATACTAGAGGCAGTTCTGGAGAGCACTAAAGTTTAGAAGGCATGCTTTCAAAATGAATTTTGGGTATTATGAAATAAGGTACAGTGAGCAAAGCATATCTGAGGAATAGGAAACTCTCTCGATAAAGTAATTTAGTGAGGCTGTTTACATACAGATTCTTCTCCACTTAAAAGTGACTAAAAGAAGTATATCTAAATATATACCATGTTCCATGGGAGGAATTTAGGAAAATGGAAATGTTAACATATCCTTAGTGTCATCTTTTCATCAGTTCCCACACATCTGTGGCTTTCTAGCAATATACTTTGATATTCTTCAACAAGCTATCACATTCCTTTTGATACATCTGCAATGCTTTTTATCCAATTCCATACATAAAAGCTGTATCTATCTCCTTTCATATATATATACTTTTAAAGTATACTAGACTAAGTTGCGAAGCCAAGCAAAGCAGACTGCGTTTTCACTGCATTTTACCCATGGCAAGGGTATAGTCCTAGCAGGTTATGGATTTGAGGTCAGTTTCTCCTAATATTTTTGCATCAGTGATTTTTGTAAGAGTATTTAACATTAAAGGTTAACCCAAGAGCCAAAGATTCTGTTTTAACAGCACAGTAATATTCATCGGCGTTTTACTATTAAGCTTTATCAAGCAGCTTCAAGTCAGCACTGAAGCAGAACATTGAATGTGTTTGCAGGTTGGATAAACAAACACGTATTCAAGTTTGCTGGTATAAAGCAAGCCACTGATCTCAGTTACAGCAATCTAAGATCATAAAGAAGCTCATGGATTTGTTTTTTCATGTTGTCTTGCTTCTACTTAGCAAACTTTGAGCAGCCCTTTCCCATCCTTGCTGTTATTCCTTTATCTGAGAAACCACAACATGGTAAATGCTGGCAGGCATTGAACACAGCAGGATTTTATTCCTCGGAAGAAAGATGAGGATTGAAAAAATCCCAGCTTCTAAAATCAATGGCAGAACCCTTGTTTGAGTGTTATACTGTATCAGGCACTGCTGCTGCAACAGAGCAGAATTATATCAGTCTACATGTTTACAAAGCTTGTCGTAGTATTTCTATTAAATTACTTATTTTTCTTAGTTTCCAGCCAGACTAACTGATGAGTTACAAACCTCCTCCAAGGGAACATCCACATTTTACATTAAACACTGGTGAAAACATGATTTGAAGCTAATTTGCCTCCTATTTTAATTGTATAGCCCTAGTCCCATGCAAAAGAGCAAAAGTCAGGGTTCAGCAGGCAGCCTGGCTCTCCTCTGCTGTGTAGTTCAAAGCAGAAGTGGATTATGACTGAGTTTGGCAAATGTTTCCCAGTCTCTTCTAAATGGTCTCACCTTCTATGTGCTAAGACTGCAAAATGGAAACCCTACTTTTTCTAGGCTCTGGAGTCTGCACTGCTACTCCAGCAGCTGAGATCGGGGACATAATGTAGTTGGAAGAGCAGCAATCCATTAGCTTCGCAATAAAGATTTTGCCAAAGGTTTGGAGTGTCCTCTCTTTCTTTTGAAGGATTCCGTAGTCCCCAGCAGGCACTCAGAAACTCTTCAAGAGGTCCTCCACATCAAGCCGTTTAGGAGATAGACACAAGGTACAAACAAATGATTGACCAGATGCGACAGTGAGGGCTGACGGGACTTAAAGAAAATGTGTTGATAGCAAACCATGTGAAAAAGAGTTGTGTGTTCTTTTCAGGTGGTATCCTCCCTCAGGTCACAGGAGGTCCTGTAAACATGAAAATGCCCTTTAGTATTACTTAAGTGGAGTTATACAGGAGAGGCTACAAAAAACAGGATAGAGGGGCAGAGTCTGTGCATAAAATAGCCTTCTCTCTCCAACCCTAAACCCACTCTAGCCAAGGCAACCTCCATGAACCCTTTTCTGCCCTTGAGGTCAGCTTTTCCGTAACAAGGAGGAGGAACCTGTAACGCCGTAAGAGACAACAGTAATTAAGATTGGTGTATTTGCTAAATAGGAAGCCTGTGTACAGAGCCGATCTCTATAGGGCACACAGCTTAGACAAGTAGGAGCCCAGGTGCATGGCAATTTGGACTTTTGAAAACAAACATTCCCAAATTGCACCTCTTACCAGGTTCAACAGAGCCAGAATAGCTGTGTTAAAAAATATTTAGACATGTTGAAACTATTTATTGACTTTGAGACTGACTTAAACTGCTCATGCATTGATACCCAAAAGCATGTGTTTAAACTGAAGTTATTTAGTAAACCTGGTTTAAATGATATTGTTAGATAAAACCAGAAAAAGGTTTCCAAACCTGATCTTGCAAAGACATAGCAGCACATTGGTTTTAGTCATACAAGTAGATACTTTGGTCTGCCCTCTTTTGCCTGTATCCTGGGCAAAATTGTGCTTTCTGCAGCCAATAAAACCCAAAGGAATATTGTAAACAGTTGCATGCAGCATTATTAAATGCACAGAAAAGTTATGCATGTCACTGGTAGACATGTTCAGGCAAAGAAATCCACAAAACCTGAAAGCATCCAGAGGTTTTTCCATTGCTATCCGCTACAGCTCATCTCTTCTTTAGCTCGGATCTGTAGCTGGATTTAGAGTTTGTTTGTGAAGGTGGTTGTTTTGAGCTATCTATACCATTGCTACTCGGTCTTTATTATATCAGTTTCAATTTCAACAGTTTTCATTGAGCTACAACAGTTTTTTCAACTGTCAGGCTCTCCTGTTCTTTGCATCCTCAAAACACTGTATAAGCATTTTGTATTGGACTATTGCCTCCATCTGTCCCTTGAAGCACTTACAATTACCTTTATAAGATATGCATGCATTAAATCAAACACATTTTACATTTGAATGAATCTGCTCTAAAGTGCTTTCCAAGTCATCAGGCAAAACAGGCAGTCTGCAAACCCAGCTATCCCCTTAGAAAATATACACTTACCAAAAATATCCCAGGAAGATGTTCTCAGCCACAAAATACAGTGTTTCCCCATTATTCCCCCCAAAGCAACACAAATGATTATGTGAACCATTGCGGCAAGTCCTAACTTAGGTAGAGAATTTCTTCTTCATCGAAAGAGCACCCTAAAAGCTTTCTCCAACATTGAACTGACTATCTTTATAAAACCTTTATGTAGGAGGCAGTGTGTTTGCTTGCTTATTTACCTCTTGTGATCAGAAATAAGGCAGAAGGGTTAAGTTAGACACAAAGGGAATTAATACCAAATCTGTGACATGAAATCAGTTCTTTGCTTCTATTATACAAATCTGGATTTTTATGACTTTTTTCTCTTAAAAAAAAATCGAAGAGGATCATGTTTTTTCTTTTAAAGTAAGTTTGTGCAGCAGTAAAAGTTCCCCAGAAAAGCTGCATTTTATTCACAGTTTCTTTAGTCTGAAATCAGTGTTTCAACATCGTTTGTATTCCTTCATAAAATAGCATGCTTCATTAATATACAGGCACCTCATACTGCTCCATCTTTAGGAAAAGGTTAGTTTCCATCATTACGTACGGTCCCGGTGGTAACACTTAACATCGTCCTTTATTTCCTCTTTCCAGTCCGTAATGGTGGGAGGTTCGCCTCCGTTTTCCTTCCTCCCGTCTCCTTTTTGGTATTCTGCCTATGGCTATGGGGTAGCGGGCGTATATTATTTCTTCAAGCAGTTATACCGGTTACTTCAGGCATGCATATCTCTTCAAATTAACTTCTCCATGCCCCTTCGCAGCTGTTGCTGCTTTATCGCTTTACTGCCAGATGGGCAGCAGGCACCAGCCCGGAGCCAGGGCCAGCCAAAATGCCATTCCATCCTTATAGCAGCAGCACCATTAATTCCTCACTGGAAACTGGATAACATGATCGGCTATATTGTTTTCATTGGAATCTAGTTTCATTCTTCTTTACGTGTGTTATTTTAATTGTCAATAAGGCAGGATTCATTTTGTACTAAAGGAAATACTGAAGAGCTGTTATGTGGCCCTGTACGTATGATTCTCTCATGGGTTCTGAACGCAGCTCCACACCACTCCAGCACAAAATTTACCTGAATCTGAAGTATTCCTAGTTTTCTTCTTTACGCATCAAGGCCTTCCAAATTAGTCTCACATCTAGCAAAATATACAAGAATATTAAAAACGTTGTGCTATTTACATTTTAAAGTGTAAAGTCTACCTCACGCCCTCTGAAGTGCACAAAAATTTCCATAAAAAAATTATTTGACAAGGGAAAAAAGAGAAAAAGCATTAAAATACTTTTGGACTTGACTTCAATATTTAATAACTTGAGTAAATAGTTACAGTCTGTGACAGCCTCATTATCCTTCAGTATAAAAAGCAGACCAATTTACACTGCTAAACCCAATATATGTAATTTTGTGATATCCTCAAACACACGATGTGGTTTATAGGAACTAATATGCTATTTGCTACTTATGGCTGGAGTAAGACCATGGCATGCTCTATTATGAGCATCTCCATTCCACAATAGCTTATTGCAATCATAAGAGAGAGGCTGGGGTGCCTTTTTTCTTGACCTATGACTTTTTCTGTAACACATACCTTGATCCAAGGTGCCAAAAGAGAACTGCTGGATTCCTGCAGAAGCCTTTACTTCCTCACAAAGCAGATGTTGTAAGCTGTTTCCTTCTAGATCACCGTCATCGATTGTATCATAGACACACACTCCAGTAATGACAGAGACATAAATTACCTCAGCATGGACAAACTGTACTTGCAGTCCCTCAGGACCTGCGCTACTCTCAGGAGCACTGACATCAAATGTGCAGATATCCCAAACTGTCAATACAGGTAATTTGATTTATTTTGCAAGTAATTTTCCTTAATTCCAAGGAAATTTGTGTTACGAATGCAAACTACTTGTCTAGTTTATGCATGGTTAATGTGCTAATAGAGGTTGACAAGTATAGAGGAGGATCACATCTTATTTGCATGCATGGAATTAAAAAGGTTTGGGGGTTTTGTTTGCTTATTTGTTTGTTTTGTTTTGTGGTAGCTATTATTATTTTTCCTAGATTTTTTTCTTTCTTTCTTGCATGGAGGTAGAAATGAAGTAACATGAAGCAGATCCTTAAAGAAATCAGAAAACTCGCAAGAAAACAGGACGTGAGGTATTGAGCTTCTGCTGAGCTTCTCCGTCTTGCTTGCCTAGTTGCCCCGTTCTTTAAAATTTGTCATGCACTTTAAACTTTCAACTTTTCAGATGCTTCATGTTACTTCAATGCTTATTACTCCTCTGCTTGCCCATTTGGCCAAAAGCTGCTGAGCAGAAAGCAGACTACATTTCTTATGCAATGTCTTTGGAGATGGCTTCAGAATTAAGACAACTGATCATAAACTTTATGTGTAGTGATAAGGTCAATCCCAAGAGATATAGGAAGCTTTTTGCAAAGTTATCCTTTACAGACATACCAAATACAAGAACAACTCATTGCACTGGCATTTGGAATCTGTGAAGCATTTATTTATTTTTTATTGTCTTGATTTTTAATTAGCATTTGACTTAGCTAAGTTTGAGCAGCCCTTTCCCATCTTTGTTGTTATTTCTTTATCTCAGAAACCACAAACGGAGTCCATCAAAGGTAATCAAGTTGCTCAGGCATGATTTTCCCTTGGTAAATCCATGCTGACTGCTCCCAATCACCTTCTTCTCCTTCATGTTCTCAGAAGACTTTATTTGCATTGTGTATCTTTTAAGAGAACATACAGAAAATATTTAATCGGTGTATATTTTTATTGCTGCTACACATTTCTCACCACGTTTTATGGTATGTATAGTATGAGCACTGAATGTTGCCAATGCATAGCAAACACAAGCAGGGCCGGATCCAACCCTGGTCCAGATCTGGGGACTGTGCTGTGTGTGAGCCTTCACACCGTGTGTCTGAATCCATTTGCCACACAAAAAGAGGCTAAAGGATGAACGGGGGGAAGGAGAGGGCTAAGGGCCATGTTACCTATCTCCCCTCCCTCCTTGCCACCCTGCCTCTTCCAGTAAACCCTACCGGCAGGGTATTGTCCTCTCATTAGGAACTATTTCTGTAAATAGATAACAAACTGGAGGAGGGAGATTAATAAAAACTCTACACAACAAGTAGTTACATAGCTGAAGACTTGATTTGATTCAACAGAGCGTTACGATAGCTCTAGGACAAGTTATCCTCCTTGACATCAGTGGTTTCGCATGAACAGAAAAGCAGGAAAACATACAAGCAGTCAGGCTTACCTAGTCTTCAGTGTAACAGAAGGCTGCTTCAACAACAGAGGCAGTAAAGTAGTTGTAACTCTGCTGCAACCAATTATGAAGTTTCTAATTATGAAGAATTATTTAGGATTTCCCCCAAGGAGTCCTTTTTAAAGAGTACTGGAGATTATCTCTAAAGACCTCTTCTAACCTGTCATACTTAAAAGCATTCCAGCTTCTCAGATGTGCTGCTCAAGGGAGCTTTTTCTATTTTATTAGTATCCACTAGAGAAAAATAAGCAACAGCCAAGTCATAAAAAGGCTGGGTTTTATTACTTAACATTACAGCAATTTGCTGTTGCTAACCTTGTTGGAAAATTGTGGGGAGCTGAAGATGAGTGGATCAGCTGATTCACTGGGGAGTATAATTGATTGGTGGTGGAAAAATAATGAGAAGACCCAGGGAAGCACATAGCAGAGAGAAACTTCAGCGGAAGGAGAGTTTAAAGAGAAGCGTTCTATATTTCCTCTTTTTTCTTTTTTTCCAAAAGCACCCAACATCTTCATGATACTCTTTGATCTGCACAACTTTGACTAGGTTATTTTCAGAGAGCAGAAAGCCCTTCATCCTGTGTGAAAGTGAACAGGCTGTGCTTGCAACCCCTGGAAACAGCTGTGGGGTTCACAGCTCACCCAGAGCTCCTAAGAAAGTATTCACATATGTAGCCTGTATTTCCTTCTGACAAGGTAAAAACAGCTGGTTTTAAGCTGTTAAGAAAAGTCTAGAGCAGGCCACTTGTGGTTGGAAAAAGCCACAAAATATTTCCCCACCTGTTTCCTGCCCTTGCATAGGCTGTAACCGTCTGGTTTGGAAGCAGAACCGAAGAGGGAAGCTGTGATTTCAAAGCAGCGCCATGAGGGAAACATTCAGTGTGGCAAGAGGGTCTGCTGTGACCGCTGTCCTGCAGAAGAGCAAAAAGGTTGCCCTGCCATTACAGGACACTTGCAGATTGAACGCGTCTGTGGCAAAGATCACCACTTTGTGGTCCAGAACAGCATCTCTGCTTTACCGTGAGGAGAAAAGAAGGAAAATCTGGTCAATCGAGGGGACAACCTACAGAGCCAAAGGATTTCTTCTTTCTCAGAGCTCAAGCAAGACAAAATCGTGGCAAGGGATGATGAAGACACTTCATATCACGATCTTAGAGAGGAGAGGACAAGAATGCATGAGTGTTAGAAGAAAGCCACGCTGGAGGGAAGCCCACCAGCCTGTCTCTAGCAGACCTTTGCTTTCAGGGAAACTCAAGAAAAGGGTCAACTTCCTATTTCTTCCTCACTGCTGACATATACAGGCAGTACCACTTTAAGCCCTACCCTTTAAGGTATAGATTACAACACAAACGTGATTCTCCATTTTCAGGTTTTTTGGAATTAAATTTAAACGCACACTGTAGTAGCACAACTAGTGTTACTACTGCAGCAGTTATGCCTTGTTTCCTGTATTTCTGCAACAGGGCAATTAAAAGTTAAAATAGTGAACCTGATTTTAAGGCAGAAGAGCCTCCTGTAAAGGAAATATTCTCATCAGCCCTCTGAACTGAACAAAATAGTTCTGTTTCAGTGCAGAGCAGACCAAAATTACTACTACACCTAGGTGACTTAAACTTACAGTTGAGCCTTATGCTTTCTCAGGGGACTGACAGACAGGAGCTCTCTTGGAGGGTTTTTCAGAAGCCCCATGTCTTGGATACTGCAAATCCCTTGGCAACAGTGTTGTCAACAAATACATACAAAATCACCTGATGGCGTACACAAAACTCTCTTCTGTGGCAGCAGAATCTAACACTGAAATATTCACCCCGAGATATGGAGATAACTTTTCTTGTAAAACTTGGCTGGGGGCTGCAAGGCTGCTCGGCTGCTCATGGAGCTCTAGAAAAGGGGAGCAATTGTAAAGGGATTACTCCCTTGGACATCACTTTTCAGCCCAACTTTGTAGCCAAAAATAAAGAAAACAAGGATTAGGTTATGATGTATCATCATTAAGATATTAATTAACTAATGAGACAGGTTAAAAATAAAACAGGAAATTATTCTTCTATTTTTACTTCCTGAGTTTTTATTAGCTAGCCGACGTAGACCAACTCCCGAAAAAGCACTTGTTTAACAATTGGACAAGGATCAAAAGATAAATTTGAAGGCCATCTCCTTTGCAGGTCTCATGACAGAATCTCTTCAGCATGCAGTAAGACTCATTTAAAAATATTAAATCAGTCTATCTAAAGATGTCATGTACCTTTTAGGAGAGGCTCAAAGTGAATCTAATCTCCTAGAGCCATTGTATCCCACAATAATTTATTCTGTGTTCATCTAGTGTTCAGAATATCAGCATGCCAATCAGATTTTCCCAGAGAGCATATTATTCATCTCTGCACTTTATAAAGTGCTGGGTTTCTCTGTACTGTACACAGTATGAGCCCAGGATCCTGTCGAGGACTCGTCCTGTATGGATCTCCCACAGTGCAGCAATGTGAGGTCTTCTGAGACTGAAAAAACGTCCTTTGCAATTTCCTTTGCCATATGGGAGAGCGGAGAGGGAAAATGCTATTAACTATACAGAAAGAAGAGTAAATTACACCAATTACAGTGGCTTCTGTAAGACCAAGTCGGAGCCAGTTTCAGGCAGGCAGTGGGATGCATACACTGCAGTGGATGGGACACGCTCACACTTCTCTCTCTGGAGCTCAATCACTCCCTGAATTAGGCCAGGTTCCTTCTTGGGAAAAGCCCCCAGGAATTAGCAGCTCTAATTGCATTATCCAAAGCGATTTTGGCCATGGTGAGCAGAGACAACCATGAATGAGACCCTTAGTCTCTTGCCCATCACTAGACACTTTTTAGGAAGTTTACCTGTTCTAACTGGCTATAATTTAGCAGAATTATAGCTTTGTATGTGCTATATAGCTTTGTAGAGGAAGCTTTAGTGCTGGGGACTGAAGAAAAACAGGAATAGTCAGAGCTGGAGACCCTGAGAGAAGGAGCAGTACAAATACAGCCCATCCAGTAAAAGACATGTTTGTGTTTTATTTAGATTCAGATCATAATCTGATTAGTTCAGGTTATTCAGCACCTGGAATTTTGTCTTTACTGCTTGCCAAAAATAAATTATTAAGCCTTATTCTTTGTGATAAAGGACACTGGAAAGGGAAGCCATGGAGAAAAAGCAGGAGAATAGGCTTAGAGAAATACCCAGAATACTCAACAATGGGTTTGTAAGCATTTCTAAGCCCACCTGAAGCCTACGAGAGACCAGGATTTCTGACCCATGAACACAAGAAACTTCAGGAGCTGCTCAGCTGGGAATGACGAGCAGAACGGGCCCCACAGGAGTGCCAAATGGTGGGGATGCCTGAACCCTTGGCATAGCCTTAGCAAGGGAGTAAATGAATATTCCTGTAATTTTGCCACTGATTAAGTATGAAATTCTACATGAAACGGAGTGTCTCGATGCTCTTTGCCTGCTCACAGAAGATGTTTCCATGCATAGTTCTGTTCATATTTACTGTTGTGCCAACAAATGTGCATCGACTGTCTTTCCACTGCTGCTTTTTTCTCAGAACCTCTGCCAAACCATACAATCGGGGTTTTTTCAGTGTTTACAGACAGTTTGAGAGTCTATAAACTGTAGTTCCTGCAATATACACACAAAATCAAAGGAAAGAGAGGAATAAAAATCTCTTGCCTGCTTTGATGGCAAAATTGTCTGTACAACCAGGAAGTATAAATTTTCTTATTCTTTTCTTTTAAGTTTCAACAGCTGCCAAATTCATACTCTGCTAAACTCCAGTATTTCAAAAATGCCACAACTTAACTGCAGGGGATTTTGCCAATGAATTGGAGTCCCGTCCCTCTAGATCTGAAGCTGGCTTTTCCGAACCAGCACATGCAGCCCAATTTGTACCTGGGTGTAGAAGTTCTACCAGCCCCAACCTCCGACCCCATCTTCTGCATGTAATGATCCTTCCTCATATTCTCTTCCTTATCTGATCAGGAACCACTTTCATCCTTCAAACTAACGATGGAGATGTTTATTAGTACTAATTAGATTAATATAGATGCTGTAATTACAAAAGGACTTACCAGTGGAACCTGGGAAAGGAAGAGGGAAGGAAGAGGAGGAAAGAGAAGAGAGAGTTTATTTGTGGAAACTACTTCATAAGCACCCAGGACACCTCAGGCTTCTATTTCTGAAGTATGAAACCAAAGCAAAGACTTGCATTTAGACCCACAAGCCTTGCTGAAACCAGTACAGCTGCCAAATAATTAGGCCATCTTGGGAAACTCTTTCACTAAGCAGTACTCTCCATTATACCGTTGTTTTCTCATGTGAGCTACTCAGGAAAGTGAGCAGAAGAAAAGAGTCACTGAGTGAAGGAGAGAGAAAGTCTCCAACAAAACAACGCAGTTGCCATTAATACTAGTAAATGCTATATAATATATGGCAATGGATAATCAGTTGCCATCTTGATAATTAAAAGGTCATTGTCTAACCCTATGACTCTAATGTAAATGGAGATGTGCTAACCCAACTGAAATTCATGCAAGTATCATCAGAGACTAATCATACCCTTCTTCTCTATAGGTTTGCTTGAATTTGCTTATTTTGGAAACAAAGCAAAGCTTTAATCTCATTTGTTAAAACTGTATAGACAGCAGAACTAGCCAGTATTCTACACTGTCTCATGACCTGTTAGTAAAGTTCCCAGAATCAGCAGATTTCCAGGTGCAGAAGTTTTAACTGGTAACGATACAAGGGACGGAAGTGACTTGTGGGTTGTAAGATTAACAATGAAGTAACTAGCTCTGACGTATGTCCCAATGCTGTATTCCACTGTTGGATATTTGCCATTTTATATCAGCACATTTCTGTGAGGTGGCCTGAAGGTCCGCAGCATTAAAACTAAGACGGCATAGTCTGGTTCAGTCATCACTTACAACAGTACAGATCTAGATTAACATCAATATTAAATTTTCATCAGCAAGAGAATAATACACCAAGAGCACTTGGTTTTTTTTCTGGAAAGACTTAGGAAAAAAAACATTAATATTACCTTTTCCACAAGATTTTACATTGGCAGAAGTGATGGGAGAACATGGCTACTAATTCACCAGCCTTAGAATTCATTTCTAAACTTTATTATTGTCTCCACTGAGACTCCCAAATTACTTTTGTTATAACATCATTCCAATTCTTTTCAGCTGCTCAGCAATCAGAATTTGCAGGAAAATTCTGACTCTTTGAAAGTTGTGCTCATTCTGGATGGGAACAAAATCAACTTTTTATAATTTCTTAAAAGTTTCTGGAGGACATGCTGTTTCAGGAAATTTGAAATGCATTACCCTAAGATAATTAACTAGTAACGAACTCTGAGTTTCAAACATGACAATTTATTCTGAAAAAGATCAAAATTAATCACATTGACATTGTTAAAATGCTTTTTGATTCTTTTCATCATGAAAAGCAATGCATTTTTCAGATGGTTCAGTTTATAATGAAGCTTCATTTTCCAAAAGACAAATTTTCCTACAGTAAATTTCTTACCTTTTTAATCTTATCTTTTGTTTTATATATGCTGTTCATCTGAAACTCAATTATACAAATGCTGCAGACAGACACTTGTGCCACCACCACCACCACTACCACTTTTTCTAGGTATGAATCTCTTACTCCATCTGCCAGTACGAAAGTGTATTACAGCACAGACATTACAGCCCTATGCATATGGCATTTAATAGTTTGAAGATTGTCTAATGGTTAAATATTTATACCAAAGTATACCAGTAAATGCTGCGAATCTACACTACACCTCAGCTTTATATCTAGTTTTGTATGTTTGAAGTGAGTGCTAGCTAAATGAGGCCCTTCTGCTTTTTAAGAGGTGATCAGAGAGAAATGGATAGATTAGGAAAAGAAGCTTAACTAAAAAAAATTAGGAGGGAGGAACAAGGCCTGAAGTTGCAAAATACACAGACAGTATCTCAATTAACAGGAAAAAGCTTTTCAAAGAGCGGATGTACTTGGAGCATGGTGAAAAAATTAGTTGGTTCTCTTTAGGGTAATAGGGAATTAGAGAGAGGATGGAGTCGCATTGCAGACCTGTTGTGTGACTTCCCTGTCTGCTCTTACAAGTGAAGTGGATGGAGATTTTCTTTAGCTGGACATCCATTTTCCCGAAGATAGGGAGAAGAACTAAGAAATAATGCTCAGCTGTAGGTACAGGCAGGACACAACAGGGCCAAAGGGAGTCGAAGCAAAAGATCTGTGAGTGGGAGACTATCAGAGATAACTACTGACAAATATTTGCCCAGCTGGTTTTGGTAGATTCGGACCGAACATCTGTTCTGAAGGACAGGAAAGAAACAAGTGTAAAACAAATACCAACACAAGAATCAAGGCTTATTTGCCAGAGATCACAGATATTTATTACCGAGCACACAAATGCAAATCTAACCTTTGGCAAGAAGAGACCGATAGGACAAGGGGTAATGACTTTAAGCTGAAGGAGGCTAGATTTAGATTAGATATAAGGAAGACATTCTTCACTGAGGGTGGTGAGGCACTGGCACAGGTTGCCCAGAGAAGCTGTGGATGCCCCCTCCCTGGAAGTGTTCAAGGCCAGGTTGGATGGGCCTTTGGGCAACGTGGTCTAGTGGAGGGTTTCCCTGCCCATGGCAGGGGGGTTGGAACTAGATGGTCTTTAAGGCCCCTTCCAATTCAAACCATTCTATGATTCCATGATTCTAAGATATGAGTACGCACACTGCGTGCAGACGGCGTGGCTTTCCCAATGAAGGAGGACGCTAGAAGAAGCAGCGGCTGAACTACACCGGGGTTATAAAGTGGTGACCAACATGTACATGTGTCACTGTGTTGGGTTTGCATGGCAAGGTTTTGCTAGTGGGGGGGCTACAGGGGTGGCTTCTGTGAGAAGCTGCTAGAAGCTTCCCCTGTGTCTGACAGAGCCAATGCCAGCCGGCTCCAAGACGGACCCGCCGCTGGCCAAGGCCGAGCCAATCAGCGCCTCTGTGATAACATATTTAAGAAGGGGAAAAAACAGTTAGGGAGAGCTTTTGCAACTGGAGAGAGGAGTGAGAAGATGTAAAAAACTCTGCAGACACCAAGGTCAGTGCAGAAGGAGGGGGAGGAGGTGCTCCAGGCGCCAGAGCAGAGATCCCCCTGCAGCCCGTGGTGAAGGCCATGGTGAAGCAGGCTGTCCCCCTGCAGCCCATGGAGGAAGGATGAGGGGGTGTAGCGATTCCACCTGCAGCCCGTGGAGGACCCCACACCAGAGCAGGTGGAGGCACCTGAAGGAAGCTGTGGCCCGTGGGAAGCCCACGCTGGAGCAAGTTCCTGGCAGGACCCACGGACCCGTGCAGATGGGACCCCACACCAGGGCAGGTTTGCTGGCAGGACTTGTGACCCCGTGGGGGACCCCACGCTGGAGCAGTTTGCTCCTGAAGGTCTGCACCCCGTGAGAGGGACTCCATGCTGGAGCAGGGGAACGATAAGAGGAGTCCTCCCCCTGAGGATGAAGAAGCGGCAGAAACAACATGCGATGAACTGACCGTAACCCCCATTCCCCGTCCCCCTTGTGCCGCTGAGGGGGGGAAGGTTGAAGCCAGGAGTGAAGTTGAGCCCGGGAAGATGGGAGGGGTGGGGGGAGGTGTTTTAAGAGTTGATTTTATTTTCTCATTCCTCTACTCTGTTTTGCCTAGTAATAAATCAGATGAATTCCCTCTCTACGTTCGGTCTGTTTTGCTCGTGACAACAATTAGTGAGTGATCTCTCCCTGTCCTTATCTCGACCCACAAGCATTTCGTTATGCCTTTTCTCCCCTGTCTAGTGAACGAGGGGAGTGAGAGAGCGGCTCTGGTGGGCACCTGGCCTCCAGCCAGGGTCAACCCACCACAGTCACCTGCGAAGCAAATAATGCACGTTGTCGTCAGGAGGAGGAGAAGCTGCATGCTGTCTTTGCAGCACTGGCACCTCACCAAGTTGGTGAGACGCATGAGATGTGGACACAGCCTCTCCGGCAAGGCCAGGGTTCTAATCCTCTGCAAAAGCTTCTTTGCCCTTGCTTTAGATAGTCTAGAGTTAGCAGAGGAGTTATTCCCAGGCTCCCACAGACAGTGGTGATTTTCTTTTGCTAAGGGCTGCTTTAGTGGCTTAAAAAGTCTTAGATATAATTGCTTCCTTTTCAAGTGAGATTCACCTGATAAGTACTTATGTTTACTGTTCAACTGCCCATACATTCTTCATTGTTGACAACATAAAGCAAGAAGGGATGATCAACCTTATCTGTTAATTAAGGCTATGCTGAGAGTTAAGGACTCTGCCATAAATGGCTGTTTTATTGTCATGTGCAAGAACCAAGGAGCACAGCACCGACAGCTTTAGTGTGAGCTACAGAATGTGTAAGGATAGTTTACATAACGCATCCACCAACTATCCTTAAATTCATTGTAGATGTTCCTCTGGGGTGTGCCACCTCCCAGGCAGACTCCTGTTTTCCACATATGTCAGCTGAGCAGGTAGGCAGGACGGTCAGGACCAGGATGGTCCATATAATGGTTTGCACAGTATGATCGAGAAGGTTTGTGGGAAGGAAGCTGCCATGGGGATAACATGACTGCAGAGGCAGCTGAAGGGAGAGACTCCTCTGGACCAAGGCCTCAGGGCTATGAGGATTTTGTCCGCTATGGATAAAAGAGACATCAGCTGGGGTCCTGCGAATGTTTTTAAAAAAATAAATAAAAGGGCAAAAATACAGCTGCCATACATCTCCATAAATTTTCTCATCCACACAAGGGGTTCAGACATTAAATCCCCTCTCAGCCAAGAAACTGGAGTTGTCTAAAATTCTTCACATTGACAAATCAAGTGTTGAGTAAAGACAGATAGGGAAAGGATTAAATCTGGCACTTTTGTAATTTTTTTGTGCATTGTATCCATCACAGTCTTTCTTCTTATATGCATCAGAATTAAAGCTCCCTCCTCATAATCTTTCCTGATAATTCAGTCACTTTCTACCTTGAGAAACAGAATCAGGAGCCAACAGCTTTGAGTTATTAAGGACTATCCGGTTAAACACACGGTGCTACTAAGGAGAGAGGAGCATCCAAGAGACCGTGCCAGCTGCTGCAAACAGTGCACATGCTTGTCCTCATACGGCCAACGGGGAGAGTGCCCTCTGTGAAAGTACTTTCCCTGCTTTAATTTGTGGTTTGTAGAAATTGTTTGATAGTCCATTAGTAGGTGTCTTAGGTCATCATCATATTAACTGCTTTCATGGTTTAATCAAATATACCACAAGTACTACTAACCCTTGTTAACTCCCAAATTCTTATCCATGAGGAAGGCTTAGTGTGGGCAATGCACTTTGTGCAGATGGAGTTTGTACCTGTATGCATTTTATTTCTGCTACTCTCGTTTAACCTGATCATATCCTTTCAATGGTAGAAATTTAAATGCAAAATGGAGGGAAAAAAAAGAATGTAAGATGGGAACCAGATGTGACTGGTAAATCTCTTACCATGCACCACAGATTCCTAAAGACTGAACACAATTGCTGAATGTCATGCAGAGGGGAATAGGAGACTAGCTTTGCACAGCTTTAAAACTCTTGGTTTAATGACTTGGTAGGTAACAGTCAGAATTTCTATAGAATTCTGTTTCAGAAACTCACTGGGAATGACAAAGCCAATAAAACAAAGAAGTTACGTTGATCAAACCACCTTCATGCTGTTTCATCATATTACAATTCTGATTTTTATTAAATATAATAAGATCAAAATGGGTTAAAATTAATATAGGCACTATGTTTACACTTCAAAATATAGTTTAGAGATTCTAAAAAGGTAACATAAATTTCCTTTTGCATTTTAAGGGAGAGTGATCTGAGTATTTGTCAATGTCATTTTAATGTTTTACAACTTTTACTTTTGTCAAATGCCTTATTCACAAGCATATTTGATGATTTACTTGTTTAATTCTGAGCAAACATTTTAATGTGGGAAGTTGGAAAGATTATTCGAATACTATTATTCTATTCAGCCAACTCTGGTTGAGAGTCAGAAGGCAGCACATTTGCTGAAAATATGCTGTTCTAGCACTTTAATTAGGAGAAACCAGAGAAAATTCCCTAAAGCTTTTGGTTAGACAGTATTAGCCTACAGTGTAAAAAATTAAATCTAAATTAAAGGAGGAGTGCTCCTCCCGTGGCAGATTAGAGTTCATAGAGGAGACCAGAGCATGCCTGCAGCCTGGGTCATTTTGCTCAGAAGCTGAAAGCAGTTTGGGTTTTGTATGCTTTTTACAGCAAAATTGCAACAGGTAAGAAGAGAAGAATAACAGATTTCTGAGATTTAAGACAGTAGACTCCTAGTAGACTACCAGGAGAGCCCTAGTTCTAGACTCTTTGCGTGTGATATTTCTGTCTCTAGTTCTCCGGTGCAGTGCGCGGCAGATGTGAGCACAGCATTTCCTAAGGCTGTAGCCTGTGCTGTACCTGATCTGTAGATTAATGGAGTTCAGCAAGCCCAGTTGTTAATCTCCCGCTTTTCAGGAACATGATATGTATATTTATTTATACTCACATCGATGCTTATGAATGTATAAGCAAATGTGAAGGGAACAAAAGGAAACCATTAAAGTAGAAATAAAAATGAGGCTCGTGGGAACTCTGATTCCTAATTAGAAACACTGTACATCTATTATAATTTTAGCTCACAGAGGTTAATAGAAAATGAGATCAAAGGCAGCATGTGTTTATCAATGGTAGATCATGCCAAACTAAGCTGCTTTGATGTGCTAAGAGATCTGAATAGGAAATGCAGATCTCATCTATGTGAACTTCAGGAAAACATTTAATGTGCTGCCACTTGGGACCATCTCTGTTACATGAATGATAAAGGAACTCATAAAAGAACTATAAAAGTGCATGATGTTTGGAACGGGGCAGATGGCAATCTGATTCTGTTGAAAGGAAAATTACTGTGCTGGAAGGAGGTTAGTAGTAGAGTTCCTCGTGCATTTGTGGTGGGTTTAGTCATCTTCTGTAACAGTACTTATACTCTTCCTCCTCCCCAACCCCATAGGTTTCTGAGGGGTTTTTTACCAGATGCTCCAGGGCCGCTCAGCACCAAATTAAATGTGCCCTGGACCCTGAGCTGCATCACCCAGCTGGTGGGAGCCCAGGTCGCAAGCCCCTTCCCTTGGTCCCAGGGAAATCCTCAACCTGGGCTGCAAACGTTTGCTCCAGGGAGGGCTTCAGTACCCAGCGAGTGCAGGGATGGTGATGCCTCCCACTTTCCTCGAGCATGGACAATTTCAAAAGAGTTCCATAGGGCCACACAAACACCACAAAACCTTCTGGACTCAAGTCCAATTGATAGCACTGCCAGGTCATCTTTCAACTGGTAAAGAAATTAGGTTCCTGTGTTGAGTGGAAGCAAATAATGAACACAGGAAGATAGCTTTAGTTCATAACCTTTAAAAGTTATTTTTAATTGAAATTGCAGATGTGACAAAGCAGAAGACTGCAATATCATCCAGGAGGAACTAGAGGACCTTAGGGCATGGAGTGACAGCAGTGTGATGAGATCCCATCAAATATGTTGTAAGACCATGCCCTTGGACCTACAATGAGATTTGTACTACAAACTGGGAGTTTGTCATCTGGGGAGATGATGGACCAGGAATTTATTTTCAGAGAAGCAAAGGTACCTAGAAAGTACTTCTAGCAAAGAAGAGGAAACATATAATGACATTTTCTTTCTGAGCTCTTTCTGGAAGATGGCATAAAACCTTTGTCTCTTGCTTTGAAAAAGAGCAGCAAATGTGAACCATTGCAAAGAAGGCAGACATGATGAGGGAACTGACAGCTTCTCTTAATGAGAGAAAAACTAAGGAGTTTAACTTGGTCTAGCAAAATCAAGGCTGAAAGAAGAAGCAATTATTCTCTGTAAAGCTATCAAGACCAAACCTCAGGGAATGAAAAAGACTTCTTAGCTGACACAGCAAGACATGGGAATAAACTGGCCATGAATATGCTTAGGCTGGAAAATAGGAAAAAAACCCAACTATTAGGGAGCAGGGTTGTCTCTTAGTAGAGGCAAATAAAAGCGTATGCAATTTTTGGACAGCAGCTAATCAGCGTATGGAAGAGCCACCTTGAATGTTGCCTTCCTGCAGCAGGAGAAAGAAACCATAAGAAGCCATAAGGCATTTCTAATTTGCAGCTGAACGTACAGAAGCCCAAGGAATACCAAACTGCATCACAGAAAGTAAAACCACCTCTCCTCTCAATGGGAGAGATTGCTCTCTAAGCACAGGTTTTTAGCACTGGGATTAAGAGTCCTACATCAGAGCAAGCTGATGCTTCTTTTCTCTGGAGTTATATGTGAAGCTGGAATCAAATCTATCTAGCCCCTGTACACCCACCTGCTGCTGCCTCTAAAAACAAGGACCAAAAGGAATGGCAACAAGGAGAGCAACAAGCCCACGATAGGTGACTTCAATCAACATCCAGATCCACAGCTGAAGCTGAACTGCAATAGCAGAGGCTTGGTTATAAATCCTCTGCTCTGGAAAAAATGCAGGACCTTGTAGAAAAGCTTACATACAGTTTTGCTATGAATTATTGAGACTCCAGGTAGGACATGCATGCATTTAGAAGGTGAAAAGACCTCTGGACATGACCACAGTGACAGCCCTTGCTGTCCCTGCCCGCCAAGCCAGGTGCCTGCAGACCCGAACTTTGGTTTGGGCATGTATCCATCTGTGAAGCATCCTTTGCTTAACAGAGTGGTCGGACCATTGCTCAGCGGGGTGCCCTTTGGTTCCTGCTGCCTTGGCTCTGGCCGATGACAAGGTCTTACACCTTCTGCTTAATTTCCAGGCTACAAAACTCCACAAGATTTGTGCAGACCACAAGATGGCACAACTGTAGTAGCTATATAGAACCACATAAGGTAGCCTGGCATGAACAGATTAAAAATAAAAATGAACATGGTATTTAATATCAAGTAGAGATGGTGGGAGCAAAAAATACCCTATTCTGGTGAAAAAGTTCTTATTTCTAATTGAAGGACAGTGTTCTCTGAGCCTATAAACAACAGACAATTCTGAAATCTTTTATTTTCAATAATCAACTGCTTATATTTCATTTACATTTCAAAGCAGAAAGGACTTTTGAACAAGAAAACCAATTTTGTCTGAGGTATAATAGAATCCTGTGATTTTAGATTGTTTTCAGTTGAATGTTACAATGATCATAGAATAGCATTTTAGTGATTTTTTTTTAAGCTGGAAAATTCTTTTAACACCAAGAAATTCTCTCTGTCCTACAGACAGTTCCGCTTGCAACCACTTTCAATTTTTGAATAGCAAAAGAGTTTGAGAACAATCCCTAATTAGATGTCAGATACCAATGACCTTTTGAAAATAGTCTTTTTATGGTACAGTCCACAAGGCAATGAATGCACTCAGTGAGACAATAATGTTAGCAATATGGATTTATGGGGTTCAGATTCACTGCTTCGAATGACGCAGGAAATATTATGGAAATTTAACCCAATCATTACTCTGGCAGCGTATCACAAGGAACTGGACTGTATAGGTTTATTGTCTCCAGGATATTTGCTTTTATTATCCCCTACAACTGAGGAGATGATTTGTGGTAAAGAGAAGCAGACATATATTGAGGACTATGCAGGGAGGCAGAATTTCATTATATTTATTTTGTGGGGTTTTTTAACAAAAATGGTGTGATTTGCATCATTCACCAGTGAGTTTTGCCATTTGTCCTGCAGCTGTTCGGCATCTAGCATAACAGGATGATAATCCATGATTAAGATTTCTAGGAGTGTCTGCAATAAAAATATTAACTTTCCATCCATTTAGGTACTGCCATATTTGTCAATAATTGTCACAAATGCCAGGAATTGGGAAAGGTTCCATTATGGCAGAATAATCAAAATCTAAATATAAATTCATCTAAATACCGATATATGTCCATCAGAAATATCTATATCTAGTCATCTAATCTATATCCAAAGGGGAGGAAAACAATAACTTTATTAGTCAGGTCCTCTTGTAGTAAATCAGAATTCCTGGTTAGCATCCAGATGAAAAACTGGCCTTTCCAAATTTGCTACATTTCATCCAGACAAATTGTTCTCTGACTTGGACAATGAGAAGACTCACAAAAGCCTGCATTTTTAAAAATGAGATTTGAAACTTTAATTAGCAAGTTTTTAATTTAGGTTGGCAGTCTTCCTTATTTTAACTGGGAAATGCCTGTGGCTGTTCTTGCTATGCCTGGTATAATATTTATAAGGAATGTCCTAGTAAGTAAGAATTTAAGCCACTGACATTCACTAATAGTCACGGATGTGATTTTCAAAACGACCTGAGGGATTTGAATACATAATGTTCTTCCCCCTCTAGTTCTTCCCATAGTTCTGTTGTTATCATCCAGTGCAATATTGTACCTACCTCAGGGCTCAGTCCTCCAAACACAGAATGCAGTTCCAGGAAGCCCATAATGATGGCGAGGGCTGAACCTTCAGGTTAAAATCTTTCCCAGGGAAGGAATGCACACTTAGAGCTCTGTAGGAAAAGAAAAGGAAGGAAAAGGAAGAAGAAGAGGAGAAAAAGAAAAGGAGATAAGAAAAGTCGATTGATTCCTACAGCTCTCATGGTAACTGAAATGAAAGGAGTCAACTTCTAATCCCCTACTGTTAGATCCTCTACTCACACCAGCAGCGTTGCTTCAGGGAGCTCTCCAGAACTCAACAGACTGACACCAAGGAAAACAATTATTCTTTTGTTGTATAACTCAGCACAGAAACAGACTAAAAAAGTATAAACTGTTTATTTATGTAATAAAAAGTCTTTAAAATTTCACAGAGACAATACTTATCCCATGTAGAAAACTCAGTCTTGCAATTCCCATTATTTTAATGTGATTTGTTCAATCAGTCCCTCAATGCTGAAAATGCCTCTCTCCGTAAAGCACATACAAAGTCCCTGTCGTTTTATTGCATCCTTTGATGATTAAGTTTGTGTATTATGGCCTTTGTAGAGAACACTCTTCATAAAGTCTTGTTTACAGTTCCCTGTTAGTATTGCAGTGAGGGACCACATTTTTGAGATCATATGCATATCTGCAGAAGTTTGTTTTCCTGTCCCTATCTGTATAGTTATATGCACTGATGCGGTCCCCCCCGAGCCTTCTCTTCTCCCAGCTGAACAGTCCCAGCTCTCCCAGCCTCTCCAGGCCAGCTGGAGGCCAGTCACTACATTAATGACAAAGATGATGGGACAAGGTGTACCCTCAGCAAATTTGCAGGCAATTCATGGATCCAGTGGCTCCTAGGCACAGCAGTGCTACTAAATTATTTGTCTAGCAGCCTACAGAAAGTCTTCAATATGGCCAGGAATTTAATCTAGTTGTCTTGGGGTTGGGCTTAGCATCGTGGCGTTGAACTAGCCTTCACAGGCCTGACTCCAGGATAAAGACAGCATCAGTGGGATGCATTTGTCCAAATCAATTACTGCTATTCTCAATCTCAAATCCCACCTGTAAGTAGAACTTCTCTGGGAATATTTTATGTAGAATTTCTCCAAAAATGCACAATATTCAGAAGCAGGTGAAAACTTTGACATTCATTATTGGCAATTATCTCAATTCCTAGTACAGAGTTGCATTTGGATAGAAATATCTCCAAAGCTGCACTCTGGATTGAAATAAATGTTTCTGTTTGGGTTCTGTCATTTAGCAGAACTGATTTTTTTATTTCAGGTAGACACCTATTAATTATATTAATTATTGGCCTATTAATTGTATTAATTATTGGTAAAAATCAATAACAGAGAAAATCACATCCTACTTCTCTCCCTCCTTTTTTTGCATTTTGTTGCATTACTCCTCTTAGCCTAGGATTGAACATGGTAACAGCTGGGGAGCAAACAGGGTGCTTGTCACTGAATGCTCTGGCAATTTAAAGTAGCTAGAGATTTTTTTGAAGTAATATGATTCCACATCTGCTTTTTCTGCAAGAATTCAGCCCCCGGAAAAAATCCTCTGAAAGCAAAACAGAATATCAGCTACAGTTGTAACAGTATGATCACAAACATCAGTCAAAAAGACCTTGAAGAGCCCTTGGCTTTCCTTCAGGCGAGAAGTACCGGTAGATGTGCCACCAGGCTGTAAGCATTGCCCACCTCGGGGGTTGCCCACAGTCTCTGAGCTCTCAGCGTGGCCATAAGTGATGAAATCACTGAACTGGAATAAGCCAGGTGGCTGTTTCTGACAGCAGAATTCCAACAACTGCCAGGGGTTTTCAAGCTGAAAAACAAAGAAGAAAGCTGGCATCGTCACATCAGGTATGACTTCACGGAGAATGTGTACGTCAGGAGCAGTGACAGCCTGGGACAGGTAGAGAGAAAATTCTTCATTTCGCAAAACCATTGGATTAATACAATTTTTCTAAAAAAAATTTCAAATTTTCTCAATTCCAGCTATAGAAATGAATTTGAAATACTCTTCTCGGATCCATGACCCCGTTATTGGATTCATGTAACTAAAACCCTGTTGCATATGAAGGATGATGACCTGCACCTAGGAAAATATTTGGGCACCTTAAGCAGAGCTTAGGCACCAAAGCTTTGCCAAAGCCCAAAACCATGACTCCATGTCATAGGTCTCAGACGCTCTCCCAGATTGCTGTGCTATTACATGTATATAGCTGCTTACTTCTGGCCCACCTGTGAGGCAGAAAGCCTTCGGCATTTTTCTCGGTGGCAGTCCTCAAACACTTTTTAATTCAGAACTTATGGTTTAGCATTGGTGGGAGGGTACATAGGCAAGGAAGAAGAAGGAAACAGTAATTATTTACACACCCCAACAAGCCTCAAGCACTTGAATAAATTAACCAGGCTCCTGAAATTACTCTGTAGTCAATGGCCTCTTCAGAGCCAGTCTAGACCAGGACCCTAAAGACTGGACTTAGCCCTTTGGTGGAGCCTCACTCCCTTCTTCAGCTGTATGGAAAACTGTCCTCCCAGGATTGAGAAATAATTAGCCACTAAGGCTTTGCAGTACAAATAACCTCATGATCCCCCTTCTGAAGGGGAAGGAGCTGGGGTGTATGGACTCCTCAGGACCATTGCTTATATCTGAGTCTGACAGGTACTGTGAACTGGACCTCTTTGGGTTTGGATTAAACATAAAATTATTTTTAGTTGCAGGCTAACAATAGCGGTTTCCTTCTTCCTTCTTTTCTGGGAACGTTGCAAAAACAAAAATGAAAATGCTTCTTTTTTACTGTGCTGTTGTGTTGCTATGCTTCTGATCCTCTGTCATGTTTTGATCTTTTTCTTTGTTCCTTTTCTTAGATCTTATAAGTAAATATCTGATTTAGCCATCCAGCCACACAGCAGGCTTTTTCTCAACATGAGACATAGTCTCTGCTGGATGCCCCATTACAGTCATTTTTATTACATTGCTTGCTTCCAAATGTTCCTGCAGGGCTGGTCATAAACAGAATGTGCACAGGATAGTCTATGAGGTATATTAATTATCATCACACATCTTCTGCATTTCATATGTCCCTAAAAAGTTGTCCTAAAATCCACAAAACTGCCTGGCTCTACATGAAAGAGCATGTAAAAAAAAAAAAAAGTGTGTTATATCTTGCAAGGAACAACCGATATTCCGTGTACAGTGATGTGCATATAGTTTACTTGCTTAGGCACTTGTCATGCACCGCTGTGCATTACTGACCCAGAACTGTTCCATCTTTACTATGTTTATCTTTATAATGATAGTTTTCCATCCCAGGAGTGTCATGTGTCTCCTACAGACAGAAAGGAGGCTGGTAAAGAGGGACTGAGGTTCATAGCTGCTGGTCTAAAGTCTGACTGAGATCCCAGGAGATCCCAGGCCTGGCGTGTCCCACCGGTGGGGAAGAGTATGTCAAAGGCACCAAACTATTAAGAAAAATTAGGCTTGGGAACATACATGAAAACTGGATTGAACAAGCAGGTCTTCAGTGATTTTTCCCAAGTATTTATAGGAAGAGCATACAAATAAACAAAAAGAACAAAATCATGTTCTAATGCAAGCTGTGTGGTTTCCTCCTGCAGGAGCTCTTACCAACATGGAAACCAGCATCTCCCTGAATTCCTCATGTGTAATTATGGCTTTTCCTTACATTTCTTTTCCTGGTGATTAAGAAAAGATGTCCAATACACACAGACTGTATCCAGGTTCACCTGCTGATGTACATCCCACATCCCAGTTGTCTGTGCTGGATGGCCGTTGGAGCACACTGTGTCTCCAGTGCAACCTATGTCTGGGTTTCCTTTCCACCAGAGTGGAGGAAAAGGAGGAGGGGGGCAAGGGGCTTGGGAGCAGACTCAGGTCTTGCCCCAGGAGGGATCAGGATGAGGGTGAAGTGAGCTCCCAGAGCTGGAACTTTGGGGTGGTTTTCATCCCATGAGCCAGACATAGCCACGTACTCCCTGTGTAGGAGGTCGACCTAACACTTTTCCAGGCACACCATCACTCCTTTTGGGTTTTAGTACATCTACCCTTGCTGTCACTGGTGCAGATACCATATGGAAGGGGATTCACTTTACCATCCTCACAATCCCATTGATAGAAACACAGAGCTGCAAAGATACTGGCTCCTTATTTGGGTCAGACTAGTCCATGTGCAAGACACAAAAGGAAAAGAAAGTTGGCCTCTAGCATCCTCTGTTACTGCTTGTAAAGCAAGCCATGGCCACACACGTGCTAACCCTGAAATTTCTCTGTTGTTACAGCTTGCAATCAAGAAAAGTCACAAGGGATCTATTACAGGGGGCAGCGCTTTAGTACTCAAACTGAAGGATGTTTTGGGGTTGGCCTACCGAGCACCAGACCAAATGTTCAAATTGAGACAAAACTACATGTTCTGAGAGCTGAGGAGACATCTTCTTATGCTAACTCAACTCTTTTGATAGGTACCGATCCACTCCTGTGGGCAAAAAAGGACCATAAAGCAGATCCTTTTCCTTAGCCAAGGGCAAATAGTACTTTTCACTACAGACCCGTGAGGTACCCGAGCGTGCAAGCTGTTCTGCTGGAAAGGCTGTATTTTGACATATGCATTATATAGTGCTTATCCTGTCATTTAGAGGCAACACACATAGCTAACCATCATGGAGTGATTTAGAAATTTGATTAGACAGTTAGGCATCTTGCATTTCCTCAGTAGAAAGGAAGCTTTGCTGTCTCTCTGTCTGAGCACTGATGGCTCTTGTTGCACAGCCCACTGCACAGTAAGTGTAAGGTGGCTGTTGCTGACAGTTTTCATTTGCTTGTTTTTCCCAGATAAAAGGGCAAAAGCATTAAATACTGGCTGACCACTTCATTTCACATGAGCGAAGATGTTGGTACAGTAGGCTAGTTTCTAAATAGAAGTTTAATGATGTGACAACACGGCAAGAATAAGAGCAGGCAGTTTTCAGCTTTATCCTCATCCACACATGGAACAACTTTATTTCTTGTAATAGATTATGAGCAGCACCGGTCTGTGGCTGCAGAAGTGAGCGTGTCACTGAGTGCTGACCTCTGGGTATTTCACAAAGCCATCATCTTCTCATCAAGGCAGCAAGTACCATACCTGTACTCCCATATCACAGGGAACCACGCGGCCACGATCGCCTCTCCTCTGCCTCACAGCCTGTTGCTCAGAGACAGAGGGAAATATTCAGAGCTTTCACCCTGCTCGTATTGTTAAAATTGAGATATTATCTTAGTTAATTTTAAAGTGGTATAAAAAAGTATCACCAATAAGTTACACTCATATTCTCTACTCACAGATTTGTTTGCTCATCTGAACCTGCAAACTAAAGTCTCTGAAAATGATCACTTAAAGAGTACTTTCGCATTTCTATGTCATGCAAAGGTGACTTGTAAATAAGTTTAATAATGGAAATAATGCTTCCTAATATAATAAAAGGCCTATGAGTTGGTTTTGCTTCTTACATTTTAATTTTTGCCCTAAAAATATCAGGATTACACGATTTTTTTCTTAATGTTTTTAAAGGAAGATTTCTGTAGACAAAATATTCACAGTGAATGTCACAGTGAATCCAAGGGGAAAGATACTGGTTCTTCAAAAAAAGTGTTTTCATTCTGAGACAGTAATTGGTCAATAAAGTTAAATATGTAAATTATTATTGTTGTTGTTATAACAGTTAAGAAAAACAAGTCCCTCTACAGTCTAAAGAAGCTTTTGCTTATCTCCACTCACCCTCCTGACTTTTGAGACAACCTTTGGACTTTTTTCTTTTCTCTCTCTGGAAAGAAATACATTTCCATACTTCCATCATAAAAATCAGATTAAATAAAAGCCTTTCAGTATTATTAAAAAGCAAAAATAGCCTGAAATGATTTTTTCCATCTCTTTTTCAAGCCATCTTTAAGAAGTGAGATAAAAATTTCTCACCCTGTGAAATGCCTTGTCTTTCCTTTTAGACAGTTCTCTCTCCTCTCTCTCAGGTTTTCTTTTGAAACGTGGAAAGGGAGGTGGAAGAAGCAGGAGCACCCCCACACAGCAAGTCACACCACAGCTGAGGCTTTTCATACAGGAAGGTGTTTTAAAGTAAAGTCTTCACTCTAACGTTTGTTATGAAGCATAATATCATCTACGATTATATATAATAATATGATACATAATGTACGATATATAATATTACTGTAATACGTAATGTATAATTGCAACGCCATTCAGTGGTGGTGCGTGGTGGGAGAACAAAGCCCCCGTTACGCCATGGCCATGTAATAACCCCTTGGCATGTGTCTGAAATAACACGGGGGGGGGATTTCCCTCAGAACTGCTCTCCCCCTCACCCCGGCATCATCCTCCTCACCCGCCCTCACCCCTCAGGGCCCGCTCCCGCCCCATCCCACAGCTCCCCGCTTGCTCCCCTCCAGAAACACCAGCACTCCCAGGTCCCCGCAGCCCCTGATTTTTGGCCAGGCCGCTTTGAGGGGTACGTTATATCCAAGGAGCTTCTTTTCAAGCCTGAGCGCTTTTGCAGAGCGCAGCTTATCGTGCTGTCTGCATCAGCCATGTGAAAGTACAGTTACGGCCCGCCAGCCCCCCGCACTGCTGAGGCTTCAAAGCGTGTTCGGCCTGGGGTCTGGCGGTTCAAGGAACATCTCCCCCGAGGGGCCGTACTGAAGGGGAAACCAGCCAAAACGATGATGAAAACCTGACCTGACAAAGACAGGCTGCAAGACCCAAGTTTCTCTCACGGAGAGAAAGCACGTCTAGCCACGAACACACTTTAAAGATGCAGCAAGGAGGCTGCCGAGCAGAATGGGACAAACTCCTCCCCCTACCCTCAAGGGTGAGAAGAAGCAAATAGCAGCCTCTTCTCTAGCTTCTTTTGGGGTGGTTTTTCAGCAACAGGCGAGGCGGGGCGTGCGGATCGGCCCCCCAGGGAAAGCAACCATCCCCGGGGCCGGGGGGAGGTGACGGGGCGGGGGGGGGGGGGGGGGGCGGTCCGCCCCCCCCCCCCCCCCCCGCCCGGCCCTGCCACCGCCCCCCCGGCTTCGCCGCCGCTCCGGGCGGTGTCGGTGACTGAGGCGGGCGGATGGCGGCGGAGCTGGGAGCGGGGCTGCGCATCTTCCGCGATGTGAGTACGCGGCATCCTTGACATGAACGTCTCCCACCAGCACAGGCAGCAATTGCAAGCGGTTGGGGGTGGGGGGTGTATTTTTTTCTGTTTTGCCTTTTTCTCGCTCTTTTTTCTTTTTTTTCTTTTTCTTTTTTCTTTTTCTTCTTCTTTTATTTTTTTTTCTTTTTTTTCTGGAGCCGTGATTTCTTCCCTGGGGTGGAAGGGGGTGAAGCCAAGTGAGGCTGTGGGTCTTTCCTTTTCCCTTTCCCTTTCCCTTTCCCTTTCCCTTTCCCTTTCCCTTTCCCTTTCCCTTTCCCTTTCTCTTTCCCTTTCCCTTGTGGATGCCCCCTCCCTGGAAGTGTTTAAGACCAGGTTGGATGAGGCTTTGGGCAATGTGGTCTAGTGGAGGGTGTCCCTGCCCGCAGCAGGGGGGTTGGAACTAGATAATCTTTGAGGTCCCTTCCAACCCAAACCATTCTATGATTCCCTTTCCCCTTCCCTTTTCCTTTCCCTTTCCCTTTCCCCTTCCCCTTCCCCTTCCTTTTCCCTTCTTTCTTCCCTTCTCTCTTCCCTTTCCCTTTCCCCTTCCCTTCCCCCTTCCCTTCCCCTTCCTCTTCCCCATTTTCACATATTTTTACCATTTAAAATGATAATGAGGGGAACGAGTTTGCTGCCAATGATGTGCATGTATGAGGAGAGCAGGTTAGCAGTTGGGAATGGTTAGGGGAGGTGCTGAGTGAAAACGCTGTTACCTTTCAAAAGATGTTGCTTGGATTTTTATTATTTTAATTTTTCCAGGCTTGTCACTGAAGAGTTTCTCACCCTGCAAAAGTTTTTTCCCAAAGCGTGCAGGCTCCCTCCCATCCCATTAGACCCTGATAGGTTTGAGGTGCCCAGATTTGATGTGCAGAGCAACCCTGATCCCTTCAGCCCTTTGAGGGGGAGCCCAGCAAGGTGCCCTCCTGTGCACCTGGCCATCCTACCCCTCAGGGGTGCTGTGCTAGACCATAACCAAGGGCCCAGCATCTCAGAAGATGCAGCTGTAAAGTTTTTTGTATAACTTGCCCAGCACAGAGCTTTTCTTTGGTTCAAGGCAAGTCCTGATAAAAGGCAAACTTCCACCCAAAGATCTCCAAAGTGTCCCCTGTCCTTAATGAGACCTACAAATCTTCAGACCAACTCTGATCTACTTCAGACCACCTCTTATATCTGGGTTAGTCCACAGTATCAGCTGGAAATGACATGTTCTGTATTGAAGGACCCTTTAGCTAGATGTTTTCTCTAATGTGCCCACATTAACTTCCCCAACCTTTTCCCTAAATTATTTCAAGCAGCCCCCAATCTGCTCATCTCCTGACTTCTCTAGCCTCCATGAGAAATCATTTAAATTCAACTCTTTGATGACAATTATTATTTTAATTCAAGTGTATAACGAAAATGCAGCTTTTTTTGGTCTTATAAATACCACTTGTAAGAGGAACAGGAGAATTACAGGCATACATCAAAGACAGAAGAGAAACCTAAGTTGCCAGGAAAGAGGTAAAAAACATTAAATGTAGCCAACTCCCCAGTTTAACTCAGCACACTGGTTTAGGAAACTGTACATGGTCAGAGTATCTGATAAACTGAAAACTTTTGATTTCGCCCAAAGTAGAAAAAAATAATTCAAATGAAAATGTACTTGTTTAATTTTCAGCAATTTCTTAAACCAGTGTCAGGTTCATATTTACAGAAGAGCAGATGCCTTTCACAAATCTAGTGAAGAGGAGGGAGGGGGGCTGCTGCTGTACTTCTGCTCTTACATGTAGAGGAAAACCTTACGTTCAAACCTAGTCTCTGCCTGCTTCAAAGCAGGGATTGGACCCTGGGGGCTTTTCCTCCTGTGAGAGCACCCTCATGTCCTTGGGGGTGTGCAGCTCTGTGATTACCCCTCAGTGAAGTACCTCCACCTGTATAAACACTTAACTGTAAATTAGACCAGGCAGCAAGAGACTGGCTGCAAGGCTGCGGCAGAAAGGGCAGGCATGAGGTCCTGGTCCCACCAGGAAGGAGATAGACAGAGACCTAATGAGAGTGAGACCTGATTTCTAATGTAACCTCCTCCTTGGTTTTGTGTCAAAGTCCCTATCAGGTTTCCAAAGGAGTTTAATATTTCCTTAAGGTATGTGGGTTTTTTTAATTAATTAATCAAGAAATTAAATCCTAAGTAATAAATTAATAAATACATTAAAATTAATTTTAAAAGAAAAAAAGAAAAATTACTTATGCAGAAACTTTTGCCACCCTTGACCCATGTTTGTGGGACACTTCTAGTTGATTGAAAATCCGCTGCTACAGCTGTCTCAGTCCTATACACACATCCATAAGCCAAGCCTGAGCATCTGGCGCTCTTGCTCACATAGACGTCTTGCAGAAGGTGTGGGCTGCATCACCTGGTGTGGCTGTAACATCGGCGTGGCTCTGCATGGGCCTTTGCTACTCATGGCACAAGTCACTGGTCATCTGTTAATATTGCTTGGGTCCATGCTGGGCATATTTATCACCTCGCTGAAGCACACCTTGCTCTGTCCCATCAGACCTGCTTGTGCACATGCCCACGGCGTGCAGCTCAGCCCAGGCACCCGTGAGGCAAGGAGCGGGGTTTCGGTGCTGGCCCCTTTGGTTTGCATCTGCTTGGGGGTACCCGCTGTTCCCTTTTATCGGGTGTAACTGGGCAGAAGGAAGCCATTAGATCCCAGAGCATCGTGTTCCTCCACCCTCCCCAAATTTCACAAATCTCTCCACTTCCAGCTGAAAATCTGCAAAACCTTTCACCATGCTGGCTTTGCCATCTGTTAACACATAGTTACTAACTCCAGAGCAGCACCAAGTCCTGCAGGCAGCATGGAGGTGGGTACCTTGACAAGCAGACTGACTTTCCTTCAGGTGACACAAAAAGGAAACAAGGCTGCTTGCCAGTGAGATAGGAGAAAGACCAACAACAGTTCCCTGAAAAATCCAGCCAAACCTGCAACGAATCTAAAACTGTATTTTATCTGTAAAGGGCTGGTTTTATTTTATTCTAATAATGCTTTTAATGATCCTTCCTTTGCTCTGCATTTAGTCTTTAGTTCTCGTTAGGAGAAAATTTCCAGTTTAAGAGTAAAAATTTAAAACGCCTAAAGTTTCCAATCCTCAAACTGAAAATTGAGTTGCAATATATGATTTTTTTTGGATATATAGGGAGGGAAGATGTCATCTTACCGAGTTTATTTCATACTTTATGTGCCGTAAACTTGGTCCAATGAGAAGTTCAGCTTAGAGACCATCAGCGAAGTCCTGGATGTGGGTCACAATTCTATCAGTTCCCCTCCAACCCTCCTCTACAAGATACAGTCATGAAGATGCTCTGACAGAGCTTGGCACCTGGATCCTTGGGTTTCTCATTTAGCTTCACCTCTAGGGGCAGAGCAGTTACAGCATGTGCTGGAGAAGCTGTTTAAATACTTCTAGCAGTTTACCAAACCGGAGAACGTTTCCATTGCTGTCAGCTCTCAAAAATATATGTGCCCATTTGGAAACTCTTTCCTTTACTGATATTCATAGCAGCAATAGAAACTATATTCGGAAGATTTGCTTTCTTCTCTTGCCTAAACTTGTTATGGCATTGCATGATGACTCCCAATTGCGGTTCAGGCCAAGGTGGGGATGGGGACTATGTCCAGAAAGGTAGCGGGGTGACAATGGATGGCAATTGCACATATCTGAAGTGTCACGTGGTGACCCATGCCACAGCAAAACCACCTCATCTGGAGAGCAGGGAGCAAAGAAACTGGAGGAGACCCCCTCTGTTGCTTCCACTCCCTATCCCTGATCCCTTCTCCAAAGTGTGACTAATGTGGTGGTACCTGTTGTGGGACTCCAGCAGGGACAGGTGGGCATGCCGGCATCTCACCAGCAGTAAGACAGGGCCAGTGCACCTGCATACACTCCTGCATGGGTTGGTGCTGTGTCCCCTTTGCCGATGGAAGGGCTGGGCCTGGAAGGCTCTGCCACATCTCCCCACGGGATGCACCCCCCCAGGATCCTCTTCTCAAGCTTTGCAAGAGGAGTTACAGACTCTTGCCTGCATATCTAAATAGCTTCTCCCAGCAGGTGCCATTTACAGTGGGGAGAAAAGGCAGACCTGCACACTGTGAGGGTAAGCTGGGGTCACGTACAGTTTTCGTGGCAGAAGTATTGCAGGAAAGGTTCTACAGCAGGCACCCTCGCGCTGCCCTTGCCTTCCCAGATTATAAACCTCTGTGCTTTCCCTCTCCCCTTTCTTCTGTATCTGGTTTCTACTTGCTATCAGAGCAATCCTCAAATTTGCTCTCACACATCTGATCTCACTGCCTCCCACACCCAGTCTGATCCCTTCATGTCACCCAGTTCCTCTCCTGACTTATTCCTTTGCTTCTTCCACCCACACAAACCCTGAGCCTTCCTCACCATCTCAGATGCTCAGTGCATCCTCCCAGCCATCATCCTTGCTCTGCGCCTTTAAACCACTTCTCTCAACCCCAAATCCGGTATCATGGTAGCCATATGGGCACAGGTCTTGTGCCTAAACACCACCCTTATAAGCCATGCACCAACTAGAAAATAAAGCTGATTCTTATTATGGACTTGGTTTTCAGTACACACAGCACAGGAGGAGTTAAAGAAAGTAATACTCTGAGGGAAGGATGGAGACCTTTCTATTTTATGCAGCCTTGAGAAAATATGATGCAGAGCTCAAACTATAAATGGCCACTAAATACAGCATTGTGTGCTGTTAACCCATATTAAAAAAAAAAAAGTAATTCTGTTCTCTCTCTCTTTTTGTTTAGATATTAAGAAGAGCAGACAAGAATGGTAAGAGCTGTCACATATCTTCCCCCCTCCCTTTGGAAAAAAAAAATCCATCATTAATTCAGCATTTTATGTCTTGCTTTAAATATCCTAACAGGAAAACCAGCCATCCCTCATGTCATTTTACGTTTTCTACAGGTTCAATGCAATATATTTTGTTGTGCACTGATCCTCCCTATGGGTTCTTTAAGGGCACATCTTGTGCTTTCACAATTTGGCATGTGCGTTTGTTTGATTTGCACTTTGGGTGCCATGTGGGTGTTTTCTTAGTGACATTATGTTCACAAGAACATTTTAAATACTTGTTAGTAGCTACATCTTAGTACTTTTTAAAAACACCACAGGCTATATTCAGCAATCAGACTTGTTTCCTACATTTTGCAGTTATGTATTTGTTTGGCATGTCAGTAGGCAGAATACAGCCTTGAATTCAACTCACATATTTATAATACAAAAGTAATGAGTTTTTTATTATGTTCTTAACCAAAAGTTTTGTCCTTATGCTACTGACTGATTTTCCTTCCATGTATATTTTTTCCCTTTTTTGAATTCAGTAAGTTGGAGCGTAGTACTGTAAGGTTTCACAAATGCTCCGATTTTGGCTGCAGCACGTGAAGGTCCTTGCTGTAAGGACTACAAGTGTAACCACTAGATTTTTTCCTGGTGTACATAGTCACGGACTTGAACTTGACTTTAACTCCATTTCCCTTCTCAGAATTTCTGCACAATTTCAGACAAGTTACATTGTCCTTTTTGTGCCACATACCCCAGAAGAGAAATGAAGCCACTACCATGTCCCTGCATCACACAGAGTGTGAGATTCAGTATGTTTGAGGCTACGAAGAGCTTCTGTAGCTCTGCAGTTACCGTAATAGTATTTATACTTAGTTAACCAGAGTTAGATCTTACAGCATGAGAAGGAAATACAGGCTTGCAATTCTTTAGCACTGCAATACCAAAGTACGGGAAGAAGGGAGATGTGACTTCTTGCAGAAGCACCACAGCTCAGACAGGTTTAAACCTGACAAGTAGTTCCCAGTCAATCGTCAGAAAAGAGGTATTGTGCAGGTTCGATAAAGTGTACTCTCAGGTATCTGAAGGCAAATGGATACCATTGAGAAAATCAGAGAGAATAACATTCAAGGAAGAACTATTGGACAGTAAGGGGCTGCCATATGGTTTGATGGTATAACTGAGCCTCTTGAATAACCATTTCCTGTTGCTGAGAGGGCAATCCCACCCTCACAATCCACCTTTGGTTGTTATTCCTGTCCCAGCTCATGTGCAACAACTGGCACTTCCCACAAGACCGTGGCAGGCTCCTTCAGAGAGCTCAGGACCCTCAAAATCCATCACTGTGAGAGTTTTTTGGTAGTGTTTTTGTTATCTCACTCAATCAGCTTGCCAGTGGCTTGCAAGGGCAGTGATGGTGCAAGTTGAAACCCAAGGCAAGGGCTGGGATGGGGAGGAGAAGCACCTTACCCTTCAGCAGTGCCTTTCCAGCTTAGCTGCATGCCAACCACAGCCAAGCTCTGCTGGCATCCCCCGCAGACCTCCTCGTGGTGTTTGGAATAGCTGTTTATGTGTCTACCCTGAAGACTGATGAGAGTTAGAGCGCATAGTGCAGACCAGCGGTCGTCATCCCCCTGGAGTCAAAAAGAGTCCCTACAGCTTCATGTCCCTGCCCTGGACCTTGAACTCATTTTCTGTCCCAGCCCTGGTGGATCCACAGCACTTCGGTGGTCAGGAACACTTTCAGTCCTTGTTGGGGTACCCCACAGCTTATTTATATGTTGCTATTAAAATAGGGGAAACAGCCCACACGATCAGTAACAAACTTGCTTGTTCCAGGACAATATGAAACCACCTCAGCCTCAGAGCCTTTGGTCACCGGCATTCGTACCTACGTATGGATGCTTTACAACATATTATTGGGACCAAAGTAGTTTAGTTCTATTAATTTAAGTCCATGAACTTGAAATGATTTCAGCTCTTATGTGCTTAATTATGTTTGCTCAACCATCTGTTGCCCCTGGGACTTCCGCTTTGCTAATCTAGCACTGCCCAGGCTCGTGCCACATTAATAGGGAGGAGATTTGTTTTAAGGCTGGGAAGTTCAGTACCTTCTCAGAAAGGTTACTGGATACGTGAACACTTACCTAACATGTTTACACAGTTGTCAACACAGATTATTGGCTTTTGTTAATGACTAGGATACACTTTCAGTGTCACCCTTCTGTGCTACAGGAAACCAAGTATTGGCTTACAGTAACAAATACTATGTTACTGTCCATGACACCGTCCTGTTAAGTTCTCCCATACACTTCTAACAGGATTGTCTCAGAGCTGCCGTATTCGTTCCCTCCGTGAGATTAAAATACCTGAAAAATATTTATCATCAAAACCTTACTAGATACTTGCTTGACAGCAAGAAAAAAAACACATCCAAAATAGTGGTTCAAACTGATAAATAGGAGTGGTGTAGGAGATGGTGTTCTTACTATGAATTTAGGGACTGTGGGCATTCAGGTTAGCCTTCCACAACACAGACAGACAACTATTCTTGCAAAGACAATATAAAATAAGAGATCAAAAGAGCCAAGAAATCCTGCTGAATTGCTGTTACTCAAAAATACAACAATGATTTATTCAGTTGGGTTTACTTGAGAAACTCCTTTATCAAACAGTCATTCCCCTATTTGAAAGAAGCTGTACAAATGTTTCTTTTGGGGCGATGGCTTCTTTCTTTTCCAGCCCAGGTACATATATCATTCTGTTACCCTCTCGCTTCTGGAAATACCAGCTGTGCGCAGCTTCCACAGGAGAATCAGCTTCATAAACTCTATCTATAGCTCTTATTTCATGGCTGAGCAGCTCTGCTCTATATGGAGCAGATCCACACTCCTCCCGTAACCGAAAAGGGCGTGTGATTTTCTTAGAGGGACAACAAGGCATAGGGAAGGAATATCGCATTTCTAAGAAATATACGGTTCATAATATTGACAAAAGCAACAGAAAACCCTGAGGGGAAAAAAAGCAATTTCATAAAGGTGAGATGTTGCATATTGACCTTTTTGGAAAGGAGAAGTTTCAGGTTTGTATGTCAAAATTAAATTTTGGTCAGGTTTGCTTTACAAAACTCCATGCATTCAAAGGAAAGCATGTGGATTTTATACAGAACTAATTTGGAAAACTTTCAGCTAAAAGGAAAGTTCTTCATTTACTTCATTCCTTTTGCTATTTAAAACAAAATCAAACCCATTAAATTCCTCTCAAAAGGTAAAATCTTGTCCCTATCCTGCAATAGAATGAGTAAAGAAATATGGGAAGCTAGAACTGGCAAATGCAGTCTTTCCTAATTAAGAAAATTTTTTACCTCTCTCAACTCACAGGCAACAGTGGTTGCCCCACACGTGTGTGACTGCAGCACCTATAGGTGCTTCTCTGCATGAGGCATTTCTTGTATCTTCTGATATGCTAAGAGGGTCGTGGGGCGCACCATTAGCCTTGCAGTGATTTGCGATCAAGTGAAACAATTTCAGTTGTTGGCAAAGGTCACCCAGGGGCCTCTCCCGATCATGCAGCTTTGACATGTGCCCTTTTAGTATAACCTCATGCTATAATTTCCTCTTGATAGCACAGGAATGGAAATTCAAATATAGTCTATGTTACAGAAATCAAATTAAAAACGATGTGACTGTCAAAATAAAGAAAAAAGGTAATAATCTACTGAGAACACAGCTCTCAATTTTGCGAGACTAACAGTCTTCCTTCAGCTGAGAGAAGGTGCTTCACCACTGACGGTTCAACATGGACCAGAGTAAAGGATTACCACGAGATAACTGGAGAGCAGTACCCTGTCTTTGCCTGCATCAAGGTGGGGGGTCGTTTCTCCTCCCATCCTCCTGGGGAAGAAGGCAGCTGCTCTTCCCTTTTAGCTGAGTCTTTTACTTTATCATCTTCAGCTTTTTCTTGAGGGGAGCCTGGCTGCTGCAGATCTAATCTCTTATGATGGTGGAAACAAATTACTCTGAGCCCAGTGGCTTGGCTGCGAGCTTGCCTGGCTGTGGGCTGCTGAGGGTATGCACCAACACAACAGCCACCCTTGAAGGCATGAGCCTCCTCTCCTGCTTTGGGAACCTGGCATGCCCTGGCGTTTAAAACTGCTCTTAGCACTTTTCAGCGTGAGAACAGCCATCCAGTCGAACCTGCGGGGAGGAGGGAGTGACCCCCAGCCACGTCCTCCAGAAGAAGGACCTCTCAGATGTCTCCTCCACAGGTTTCAAACTGGTATTTGATTATGGCCTTGTTCCAAACTTACAGTTCCTGCCCCCAAACTCTCAGATCAGCTCCAAGCAGGAGCCCTAAAAAGGGCAGCTCTAATATGACAGGTTTAGAGAAGATGGTTTGTATATAGATGCTGTCATTGATTTGCAAATGCAAGTCAGCTGTTCTGAAAAAGCACTGAGTATAAGCTATATCTTAAACATCCTTAAAGCTCCTGAGAGAAAGATATTTGAAAACATCATAGGTAATATCTGCTATAGAAGCGGAGACTTTAAAGAAAAAAAAAAAAAGCCTTAACCATAAGGAACACAGTAAACAGTACACTGCAGGCAGTCAGGAATGACTGCAACCAAATGAGGGAAAATTAAAAAACTGAGTAAACAAAAGAAGACTAAAGCTCCAGAGATGGCCAAACCTGAATGTCAAACACCCAACACAGACCAACAACAAAATGTTATTAATGCCAGAACTAGCACATTTATATCGGGTTTCATCTTTTTCTCTGACATTTCAAACAATCACTCAGTGAAAGCTTTTTTCCCCCCTAAAAATACATCTTTTATAATGTCATTGAACTAGAATCTGTAAAATGAAAAATACAGTCAGATGAGACTAATCTTCTCATTCTGTCATATGTCTTCATTCAGCACTTCTTGATGTCCATGATACAGAGCAGGGACATCACATTTTTAAATGCAGAATTCTAAACCTGTATAAAATAGCATGATAATACACACAGTAGCAAAATTGTTGTTGATTGCAACGATCAAGGGATTTCAGCCCAGCTCTAAAACCATGTGAACATTAGCCCGACAAAAAACTGTGGGTCATAAATAAAGGATTCTTTAAAATAAGGCATGTGTAGCAGTAGCATCCTGTCACTTCCACTGGTGTCAGTGACCAAAGGGATTGATTCGCAGAGCATACACGTTTGAGTCCCCCGACAAGATTGCCACAGAATAACCAAAAAGCCACCAAGCTGCACCTGTACAATCATCATGAGGAAATCTTGCAACCCTCATTCTAGAGTCAGTTTTGCAGAGATCAGAATAGGTGTTTTCGTATTCATTATGTATTGACAGTGCCACTGCAGGACAAACACTGACTTTGCAGGTGAATCTTCTACCAGCTGCATCTGCTCATGTGTCTCCAGGTGAGCTTTGGCAGAATGACAGCTGCCTCACTACAGCAGTCCTCAGGTGTTGACTTCTCTTGGGGCAGCTCTAGGCACCATGATACCCAGAAGGGCCAGGTGACTTTACAGAGCATATATGCTGAATGGAAGCCAGAGCACAGAAATTCTCTGAGCTGCAGCATCACTGTTTTGAGCTCCCAGATTATTCAATCAGTACTGGTAAAATGGATTAGTAAAGCAAAACTCTTGTAGCGCAGCCTCCAGAGGCTCTCGCCACGCTGCTGTTTGCTTCCTGACCATCTGGATCCACTGCAGACACCACCCTGGCTCCTGTTTCAGAGCCCAGGCTCTGCCTGGGGTGGGATTCCCCATCCCACCTCCCTGGGTCCTTCAAGTGCTGCAGAGCTGGACTCTGCACTCCAGATTCCAAACATTATTTCTATAAAGATTAAATGCCTACTTTTAAACCTAAACCCTTTCTTTGTTAGCCTCGTCCCCTTGGGACCATTTGGTTACATGTGCTAAGCTTTTCCAGCGTAACAGCTGGAATAATGGCTCAAAATCATTATTTCTGATTATATCGACACTCGATACAGATCAGAGTCAATGAAGGCTTAGTGCATTTGCCCAGAATCTTTAAAGCTTCAGCCTATGGCTGTGCTTTTTCTTGTGCAACCCCTTATGCCTGGGACCTAGTGGATATTATCAGCATGCTCTTTGGCACACTGAAATGTATTATTTTGGCAGCACTTCCTTGGTCTGATTCCAGCCTATGTGCCGTGTGCCAATAAATCAGGTGGTTTTCAACTTTTTGCATCTAGTTCTGAACTACCTCGTTCTCTCTGTGCATAGGGCAATATCTGTTAGCACTCAAATGCTCTGATCCAAACCTTCTACAGCAGATATGGACTCTCTGTTCCTTCCAAAAAGGCAAGTCACACAGCAGGTCCCCAGGAGCAGGTGAGCTGGGACGAGGACCCACATTTATGCTGCCTTCCCACCGTGTTTGCTTCAGCCATGCAGGGGACTGTGGCCTGAGTGAGGCACTTTAAGGCTTTAAGTTCTTCAAAAGCAGCCAGATTTCAAAAAAGCCATAAGGGGCTGTCACAACTCCAATGAGGGACTTAGGAAGTCAGCTCCCATTGAGAACTGCGAGGGCCTGGATGGGGCTGTGGTTTTGGCCCTTGCCTTTCCCATGGCTGAACTGACTGCTTCATTTTGAGCACTGTCATTTCCTAGTCCCTGTTGTACCTTCCTGAGGAACAAATACTTTCTGTCCAGGTGGGGATTTTTCTATTTATTGGTTTTGCTTGTTGTTATCTCTTCTCCCTTTGCTAATTTTTTCCCTACAAGGGCAGAGGACTCTGCTCGTAGAGCCGCAGACCCTAAATAACCCAACTGCCCTGGCAGCGTATACGTTGCCAGCCTGGAGGCTGTGCACCATCTGGTTGGGCCAGGACAGTTCCATGGGCTCTGCTTTCCAAATCCCATCCCACTGAATCCAAAAAAACTCACTCAATAGCCAATGTGACTATTAAGCAGGTATCCTTTATTGCAGCGCTGGGAGTCGCACCGGGATATTTCCACAAACGTGCGTCTCAACAAGAAACAAATTGTACATGATTTATATTACAAAAGAGTTTACATATTCATTAGATTTCTGATAAATTTCATACCTATTCATTATTATTCCGGGAACTCATGAACATATGCTAATGTCCTGATACGCCTGCGCAGTTTCTTTCTGAGGTGGTTGTCAGGGGTCATCCTCCTCAAATCTTCCTCTTTCTCCTCTTCTTCAGTGTACACAGTTGGGTGACCTCTTCTTCATTATCTCTGTTTTGCAATCTCAGCAACCTTGTTATACATCCTGCCCAGATGGTCCCAGGCTTGTTGGCATATTGGGCCTCCCTTTATCAGGTTGCCTCAAACTTTGTGTCTTTTTCTAGTCCATACCCAAGGACTATTCCCTAATTTACGACCTCTCTTATCCTGTTTCTACATTCCAACTATTTTATTGTTTTCTTTTGTACTGGAGCATGAGACAGGCGAAGCCTGAGTTTGTGGGGCCTGACTCAAGTGTTGCCAAGTTATATTCTGTTTTTAAAATTGTTCTGCGCTAATTAGTTTCCCTTATTCACCACCAAGGTGAACCCCAGGATGAGCTTTAGTCCAGTGGGGTTTTTCCCCTATGATTGCCATAAGCTCTTGCATGTGGCTCTTCCAATTGCCATAAGCCCTAGGGCTGCCATTCAGTCACAGAAGCTCTATCTGATGTGGCTCCTGCTACGGAAAGACTGCTTTGGTGGTCCGTGGAGCCCACAGGCATGTTTAAATGCTAGGAAAAACTCACAGTCTTAACAAGAAGCCCAAAATAGGTGGGAATGGAAGCTATTTTGTTGTGCTTCAGCATTTTCTGGCATCTCTGCGAGACATCCTGCTCCTCTACATCACTGTAACTTCCTTCACTGGCTGCAGACTCACCATTTACCATCGTCTTCGGGCACATAGACTCCTAATATATACATGTCTTTGTTCATTATTTACTTGATATCTTTTAACTCACTAAAGTAATCTTTCAACTCAAAAAGAAAGTATGTGTGTGGCTTTCCTTCATCAGATATGCTGTTGTCTATTGAAGTCATAAGCAATCCTGAATGTGTCCTGGAGATTACTAGTGTTTCTGGAGCAGACTGGCTGGAGGATATCACTTGGGTCTATTTTACACATAAAAACATCTCATCAATAGAGAGGTGAATTTTACTGAAATAAATGTAAGAATGCAATTGTAACCTGAAGGAAGGCTCCTCTAAAACACTGTGCAAATATATTTCATTTTATTGTTTATATTTTTGTCTGGCAGTCAGGAGTATTTTGGCTCCAAGGAGGATGGGCAACTGTGCCTGTTTTTGAAGAAACCCCGCTTTTGAAAGACGTCAAAGAAGATACACAAAAGCAAGCAAGGCTTGCAAAACAGCTTCTTTGAGATAACGTTGCCAAGGCAAACACTGCTGAAGGTTGATTTGTCTGAGGGCTGCATGGCTTCAGAGGAGTTTGCCTTTCATGAATCATCCATCCCCTGTCGCTTTGGCAGTGACAGGGATTGAAACATCTATAATAAAGGTTTCTGCTCAGCTGCTCTGAAGCATTCAAACCAGACAGTAAACCAGTATTTATCTGGGCACTCCAAGGGCAGTGAGGTGTGCCTCAGGGAGGTTGTGCTGAGGATACGTAATGCACCCTTTAAAATAAAAGCCATTCTTGACACTTGAAAAAAAACCTGGCTAGGCAAATGTGTCTTCAATTAAACAGCACAAGGAGCGCTTGTTAGGGGTTGGGTCTGAGCTTCATCTGAGCACTGAGGAAGCGCAGGGGTGGCCTGGGCCACCAGTGGCTGAGTCCCCAGCTGCACTAGCAAAGCAGTTGCCCTTATACAAAATCAGAGAAGTTCCCAGGAGAACCAGAGCTTTTTTCAGTAAACCTAACTGTATGAAGCCTGTAAGTAACCAAATAGGTTCAAATCTCTTTGGGTTTTGCTAGCAACATGCTCAGCAATGTGTCAGTCAATGTCAATAACATTCAAGATGTTATTGAGAATAAATAGCAATAAAGCAAAAGGCAATGTCTGCTCTTGGATGATAAAATTTAAAGAAAATAGATAAAATGCCCAATCTGGCTGTTGGCAGATCATTGATTTTCTGGACTGATGTAAAGCCAATGATCCCGAAGAACAGATATAAATGGACAGATGTTTCAGGTTTTGTGTCATACCCAGACTGTTCTGTGAGTAAACTCATAATATGTTATCTCAGAAAAGTTGCCAAAAGTCACTAGTTTCTTGAGTATTTGTATAACTTGCATACAAATCACACTTCCCAGCAAAGTTCAAAGCTGCAGAGACGGTTTGATTAAACAATTGATTGTATCTGTATGAGCCAAAGGAAGCATAGCCGTGAAAAGAAGCTCATTTCAACACACTCAATATTTGATATTCCTTCTCTGTAACCAGTGCCAAATGGAAGATGTATTTAGATTCTCAATTAGGTAATCATGGCAGTTCTGTCAAAGAAAATTGCCTACCTTCAACATAGTATTGTGCTGTCTTGGTTTTTAGCTCTTGTAGATCTTGACATTTTATTTTGATCATAATGATGATTATCTCCAGCTACAATCTGTCTTTTCATATTAAACATTTCATAATGTTTTTGTTGAAGCAGACATTCAATTTGTCCAATTTTGAAACCTCTTGAAGATTACATATTTGAAGCCGTATATTCAAGTCAAAGAAACTATGAAATATGAGCAAGTAAAAGAGTGAGGAAACTCCTTAGCTCTACTCTTCAAATCTGCATGCTGTAGTACAGCATGTAGTTACAGGATTCAGATACTGCCTTTACAATAGTTTCTTAACCACTGCAAAATTAGGCCACAATATGTTGTAGATTTGTCTGCTGCTTAGGACATCTTAGTCTTATCCTCTACAGTTGTTTAGTGCCCTATGAGTGATTCAGCATGTTACCAAAGGAAGAGAAAGAGTCATGTGAACTTAAATTTAGTGCTACCCAAAGCAGTGTTACAAAGTGCTAGGCTCTGAAAATATCCTCTATGCTTCATCCAAAGGGTCAATCAGTTTAGATAAATTATTACTTAACTACTGTTTAACCATTCCAACTTCTAAGTTAAAGCAAAAGGTGGATCTTTTTTCTTTGGATTTTATTTGCTGATTATCAATCTTGCATTTAAAACTCACTCAGACACACTAGTCAATGAGGAACAAATTGCCATAACTGTTTTAATGGAGTTATGGATTTACCTCATCAAACCCATGCACTTCTGGAGTCATACCTGTACAGCAAAGAAAAGAGGGCGCTTGTTCTTCAGGACAGAAGCAAATGTCAGCTGTTTTTGAGGGATCCCTCATGAAATCTTGTGGACTTCCGTGGGGTCAGCTTTTCATTTACAAACTTCTTTCACTTTTTTAACATCCTACTGACAAGCATTGGTTGGTTTCTTGCATCACCTTCTATACAATGTCATTCAAAGCCCCATCCAGGCTCTAGTTCATTTCAGCAAACAGAATTATCTTAGATTTCTTCTTTTAATTGATGCCTTCTTCTCAGCCTTGAATCATATACACAGGAACAAATTAGTTGTTCTGACTGTCATATCATAGAATGGTTTGGGTTGGAAGGGACCTTAAAGACCATCTAGTTCCAACCCCCCTGCCATGGGCAGGGACACCCTCCACTAGACCAGGTTGCCCAAAGCCCCATCCAACCTGGCCTTGAACACTTCCAGGGAGGGGGCATCCACAGCTTCTCTGGGCAACCTGTGCCAGTGCCTTACCGTTGTTTAAATAGCCTTTGGGATATGATCAAAGGCCAGAGTTAACAGAGTATAATGCTGCTTGAATCTCAAAGTCCTACTTTCAAAACAGACAAGAGCCTAAGTCTGCTATTTCTGTCAGTGCAGCCATGGCCACTGTGGGCCTGTGGGTAGGACAGGCTGTCTAAATTGCAATACATATTTGACGTCACTTATGAAAAAAAAAAGTAAGCATGGAAAGTCTGCGGTATAGCACCTTCTCTGGGATTTTCAGACATGTGTAAATGAAATGAGATACAAATATGATCCTTTCTTCAATGAAATGCTGTAGTATTTATTGGAATACCCTTTAGAAAGCATCGATGGTTGTGCAGTTTGTTCTGACAAAAGGAGGGTAAAGCTTCAGTCTGAAGTGGCAACATCCTGAAAATACCAGATGAATTAATCTCTGCTTAACACATTTCAGCACAAGGATTTTGTCTCATGTAGTCAAGGGCTTGCTATAATTAAAGCTTAGTTAAGAACCAGATGAAAGAGACTCCACTAAATAATGTAGTAGAGATTGTAATAAGGACTTACTCCTCTTGAATTAATGTATAACCCATTACTGTTCTTCCAAATGTTATCATATGGTACTACCCCTCCCTCTGAGTCCCATTAGTCCTGTAGACACTTCCTAACTGCATGAACACGTTATTGATGATGATCAGGACCCACGTGGTGATGATTGGTTTTGTCCCAAACAAATGAGAGCAGCAGAAGCTTGGAAGATAAAGTCAACTTCTTCATAGTTGGGCTTCGCTGTATATTACATGGCCAATCCAAACTCCATCTGAAAATCCATCTGAGGATTTTGACTGACCTCTGATATATGTCCAAAACAGTTTCCTCATTCCTAAATTTTTGTGTAATCTCCAGATGAATTACATGCTGACAAATAGAAATTTATTTTCTATGCTGACCAAAAAAATGAGCTGAAATTCTTTCCAGTGGAAGAGGACACTAAGCTGGCTTCCTATTGCATGAAAGTAGAACTTCCTTTTATTTTGATAATTCCACAGCAAGCCTAGAGCTTTTTGAGAAAGATGTATTTTATGAAGAAAGAGAGAATCAAAATGCTGCAAATCAGTGTAGTGTATTGATTAGTGTCCTTAGCTAGAGAGGAGAGCCAGGGTCAGATCCCTGCTGCTATTGAATTGCGCACTTGAGTGTCAGTATCCCATGTGGGAGCAAGAGAGCAGAGGAAAGAGGAGGAAAAGGAAAGGAAAATAAATAGATAGCTCTAGATACAAGAAATTTTCATTGAACTAATATGTTCCTTCAACAAATACTTGCTTTTGCATTTCCCTGGTTTTTCTCTGTCCCCCTCAGATTCTGGAGGTCACTGATCTTCCTTGCAGAGGTGAAGACACTGGCATGGAGGAAGTAGGGGAAGCGTGGGGCACAACAGGGAGAAGCCACAGCGAATGGGATAAGGGCAAAGACAGGATTGTACTGATGTGTTTGTCAGTAGACTTACCAAAACCAATTATTTTTGCTTGAAAGATGAGAAGGAGGAAGAATAACAGAGTTATCAGGCAAACTGAGAACTCTGAGACAACAGCTGATGCATTTAAGATCATTGGGTTTATGTGTCTTTATCAAATATGTAAATTTTCTACACTTAATCTGAAGAGCTAGGCTTTTTAATAACTTCCTCTTCTGCCTAAAGTAAACAAGCAAAACCGTAAACGAAACTTAGGCACTTTCCATTTCTTCATTGTTTCAGACGATGGCAAACTGTCCTTTGATGAATTCAAAGCTTACTTTGCTGACGGAGTTCTGAGTGGAGAAGAACTGCATGAACTTTTTCACACGATCGATACACACAATACTGAGTAAGTGTCCCCTTCTTACAATTCGACTGTTACTGTCTGTACCCGAGAAGAGAAAAAAAAATATATCAGGTAGATTTTAGAAAACAAGTTAGAAGAAGAAAACTGCTTCAAGGAAGCTAAGCTGTGTCAAATGACTCTAAACTGTACATGTGAAGTGTTTCTAAACCTTGTAGAAATACTCGCATGTTCCAATAAATATGATTCGGGTACTGAGAACACAGGGTGGAAACTGGATGCCTTCTGTGTTCCCCACTCATGATAGTAAGGAAAAGGTCTGTGGCTTCCTTGAGGCTTAAATATGAGTTCCTCAATTCTTGACTCCACTGATTCACTGTCTGAGATGAATACTTTGGAGCAGATGTTGAGCAGGGAAAAAATGAATGAAGCAATCATAGTAAAGAGCAGAAAAAGCCATCTGGTCTGGTGCTGGCATGGTAATTGTGTTAGTGTTTGGACATCTCCATTACAGTTTGGCTTAACAAGGCCACAGGTTGAGGGTTTGAAGAATCTTACTTATTGCTTTCGACAGAGCCAAACTTGTGCCATTGCATGCTCTCTTAAGCTAACTTTTCCTTATCATCTTATCAGTGATTAAGGTAGATTGAAAACTGCGTGAATGGCCAGGCCCAGAGGGTAGTGATCAGTGGCACAAGGTCCAGGTGGAGGCCAGTAACTAGTGTTGTACCCCAGGGGTCAACACTGGGTCCATTCCTTCTTAACATCTTCATTAATGATCTGGATGATGTGGCGCAGTGTACCCTCAACAAGTTTACTGATGACACAAAACTTGGAGGAGTGTCTGATATGCCAGAAGGTCATGCTGCCCTGTCCTGCACCTGGGGAAGAACAACCCTGTGCACTGATATATCCTGAGGGCCATCCAGCTGGAAAGCAGCTTGGCAGAGAAAGACCTGGGGGTCCTGGTTGACACCAAGTAGAACATGAGCCAGCAAAGTGCCCTTGCCACAAAGAAGGCAAATGGTATTCTAGGCTGCATTAGACAAAATATTGCTAGCAGGCCAAGGTAAGTGATCCTTCACTGGTATTTAGCACTGGTGAGGCCACACCTGGAGTAGTGTGCAGTTCTGAGGTCCTCAGTACAAAAGATACACGGACATACTGGACAGAGTCCAACCATGGGCCACAAAGATGATTATGGGACTGCAGCATCTCTCCTATGAAAAAAGGTTAAGAGAACCAGGACTGTTCAGCCTGGAGAAGAGAAGGCTCAGGGGAGCTCAGCCTCATCAATGTATATAAATACCTCAAGGGAGGGTGCAAAGAGGACAGAGCCAGGCTTTTTTCAGTGTTGCCTAGTGACAGGACCAGAGACAATGGGCACAAAGTGAAACACAGGAGGTTTTCTCTGAACATCAGGAATCACTTTTTTACTGTAAGAGTGACCAAGCACCAGCCCAGAGAGATCGTGGAGTCTCCATCCTTGGAAATATTGAAAAGCCATCTGGACATGATCCTATGTAACTGGCTGTGCTTGAGCAGGGTGGGGTTGGACCAGATGACCTCCAGAGGTCCCTTCCAACCTCAGCCATGCTGTGATTCTATAGCTGAAGAAGAGAATGAATTTCCTTTTTATTTGCTTTCTGGCCATCAGCAGTTATTCACAGCAGGTGTCCCATTTACTGTTAATTAGGAGGGTGTTACTAAACTAGTGGGTTTTAAATTGGACTATTCCTGGGGTAGAGAAGGTCCTGAGGAGAGAGGTCGTTTATTGCTTTTGCTAAGATGTTATGAAGACATCATGTAGCAATCATGGTGTGGGTTGTGATTCTGTTTACAAGGAGCGAGTACACAGTAAATCAGTATTGTTTTTCTCAGCTGCATACAGTGGAGCAATGAGTATTAAGATGCTATCACAGCCCTGCTCCCAGGTAGGAGCAGTGTTAACAGGATCTTATCTCATCCAACGCCAAACTCTGTTGTGTCTCTGTTTTTTTTTTTTATCTCCCACAGGGAAAAAAACCCAATATGCTGTTATTTTGTATATACTTCTTCCTGACGGTGACTGTTCCATGGCTTTTTCTCCTTTGGATGTCTGCGTCAGCATCACACCGCTCCTTGTTCCCCTCTTCCTCAGCTTCTGCCACTCCTCCTCCACAAACACCCAGTTCTCGTGACAGTTGTGTATCCTCAGCCCCAAACGCCGACCCGAGCCCAGGCCCATCACCCTGGAGGCCTGTCAATGACCAGGTGTGATGCTGGCCATTGGCCCAGGCCCATCACCCTGGAGGCCTGTCAATGACCAGGTGTGATGCTGGCCATTGGCCCAGGCCCATCACCCTGGAGGCCTGTCAATGACCAGGTGTGATGCTGGCCATTGGCCCAGGCCCATCACCCTGGAGGCCTGTCAATGACCAGGTGTGATGCTGGCCATTGACATGACAACTACCCTTGCAGCAGAAGACCTGGAAGCCCAGCTGAGGGCTTTCTCAGGAACCATCTCAAAGCTTATTCTTCTGGAATCTTGTCCATTTTTTCTACCATTATCAGCTAGTTTAATGAATATATTCTCTCTCCTTGCAAATTTTGCCTCCCTCCTACCTAGGTGGAATTATTAAACCACTTTGCCTTTTCCAGAAAGTGTGAAGAAAGAAATCAATTGAAGTCTGAAATCTGATCAATACTGTACAAGTGTATGCTAGGGAGCACGTATCTCAGTTTATGATCATTTATGAACATCTTCCAGGATGATAAATATCAAAATTTTAAAAAAGTTTCTAGATTATCATTAGCCACTACACAAATATTTTTGTAAAAAATTCATTACTTACTTAGATGAATTCAGGTATTAACTATTCAAACTGTTGCTTATTTCAAGCCATTTAAATATGCAGTTTATATGCAGAACCACGTTTCTTTCCTGTCTTAAGAGCTTGGCTGCTTGTTTATAAAGATGTATGAAGTACTTTTCATGAGCAGTATTGTCTGCGTGATTATATTGAACCATTAAATGCCTACAGTTAGGAATCCTCTCTTAGATCTGTGCTCTGCAGTCCTGGGGGCTGGAACTAGATGATTTTTAAGGTCTCTTCCAACCGCCCCCCCAAAAAAAAAAAAAAAAAAAAGCATTCACATAGGCACCTAATCCATATAAACATAGGAATATATCCCCTAGGAGTAAATGTCTAAATGGCTCTATGGATTGTTTTTTAGCTCAGATCTCACTTACGTTTCTGTAAATCAGGCATAACCTCCCCAAAATCATTAGACGAAAGCCAGCACAAAGTGGAAATATGGAATTGGACTCCTAATCCCAAATCCATCCTAAAGCATCCAGTAAACCATGCTGTATTGAAGACTCTTGGTACTAGGATGCAACAAAGACAGAGGAAGAAGTTTCCCTGATATATCATTTTCCTTATAGAGACAACACAGGAGAAGCAGTATTCTAAATAGGTTATCTCTTATCATAAAAAAAAAGAAGAGAAATCTGTCACTGTTTCTGTGATTTCCCCTATTTCCCTAATTTGTCAAAAGTACTTATGTACTAGAAATTCAAAGCAGAAGGTTGCAGAAATACTGCTAAATAAATAGGCACTATGTATAGGAGAAGTAAGCGTAACATTTCAATTTCCTCAGGTTTCTTAAAATCAGTGACAAAGGTTGAGAAACAAATACGATCTTGAACAAATACAATGCATGCAGTCTACCTAATCCTACCAAAATGAATCAAGTGCTTCTGGGAACACCATGGGAATTTGCTTTGCAGGTTAAGAGCCTTCATGCAAATTTTTAACCCAGAGGCAAAGACTCATTTCAGAGACAAAGATTCGTTCATACAGCTTTGGACTTCCTCATGTTACTACATGTATGCATGAGATGATTGGTTTTATTTTACTATGATTCCATTTGTCTGCATTTGTCAGGGAGCATCCTGATAAGGGCAAATATCCTCAATGACTATGTAAGATTTCTAAGAAAAAAGATAGATGTTCTACATCTATTTTTCCTTTCTTTTCATTTGTAAAGATATATTTTTTTAATTTGTAAAATATTTTTATTTGTGATTATTATTATTATTTGTATAGCTTTTTCTCTTTACCAGAGAATATATAGATCTGAAGAATATGAATAAAAGTGAGAATAACATTATGTTTTTGTCCTGGGAGATAAGCTGAGAACAGGTAATGAATCTGGCACAGCAGCCATCGGAGGGAGGGATAATTCTCACTGTCCAAGAAAAGCCTGGCAAAAAGCCTGGCACAAAAGTCACAGAGAATATGTACTGTGAAGGATCATATTTTCATCTATTTCAGGGAATTGAACAGGTGGGAGACTACTAAATTACCTTTTCCAACCAGAAGAAAGGGTGCTTTCTTTTGACTGGTTAACATTGTGATAGAGTACAACCTAGCTACAGATAATAAGAAAACATGCCTGAAGCTTAAATTTAAAACAGCAACAAGAAGCTTTTAGAGTATGTTTTTTGTGATGTCTTTAACTGATAAAAGGCTTAGTGCCTGACTTTGCAGCTGAAAAGCATTCTACACCACTTGATCTTTCTCTTTAGCAGAGGCAAATACGTTTTAAAGACTTGCCATTAGCACCTTTGAAAGCTTTTGAAAACCTTGTCATCAGGCAGGGAGCAAGATGTAGCATGCCAAATATCAGATGGATATAGGAAGGAGAAACAGTTTGGGCAGTATAACATAAATTCCTTGTTAGTATAGCTTTCCAGCAAAAATCACATGAAGCAGATATAATAAGGAGGGAAAAACTTTACTCACTGGCATTTGCTGAAAAGAGCAGATTATGTAAAATGTCTCAAATTAACCAGCTGGCTAAGAAAAGCAGCAAAATGTTCATTGAACCTTGGGAAGTTTTGCAATGCAAGCATTAGGATAATCATGTACATATCAAACAATCCCCAAACCACCTATTTTGTGATGCTTTCACTTGCAAATGACCCAAGGGAATGAAATGAAAATCATGGTTTGTGCCTATTCTTCCCAAGTGGTTTATGGCTGGTTTTCAGTAGGGGAGGGTGAGAAATTCTACTCAGTTGTGTATATAGTGGGAGAAGATTTGCACAGATTATTTTGTCTCTCTTACCCAGTTAAAATACAGACTCTGTCAAACTCTGGGCAAATCATTTATCTTCTCTGTGCTTCACTATTTACAAAATGCAGACTGTAGTTCCCTATCCCAGAAATATTTCGTAAGCATTGAGATTATGCAGTGCTTTACACTACACGTAAATGCCTAGGACAGATGGCTGGGGAAGCATGTCATGATCTGCTAGATCGTTTCTCAGAGTATCTCAAGATTTCATACCCAGCTTGTCACAAGAGCAGACTTTGGGTTGTTTCCACCTGCGTTAAATCTTTTAGCTCTGCCAGCATTCGAAACCTCACTGTCTGTGTGCATGAGTCTTTGTACTTCAAAGCCTGAAGATAAAAAAGGAGAGATGTCCTTGGGGTGATTTCCATGGTCCATAAGCTCAGGGAATATGAATTCCCTTCTCAGCTCTGCTGCAGCAATCTTTCAAAAAAACCATTGAAATCATAAAAGACTTTCACTGGCTTAACACTTTTAAGGGAACTAAATTAACCAGGTATTAAGAGCCCCTGTTACATGGGTCCTAATGTCAGTCTTGTTGAAGAGACATTTAGAAGATTATTAACTTTTAAAAAGACCAAGCCAAGCTAATGTAACATACCTGTAACAGAACAGATAGGCTATGGAAGACCGCTAAAATGAGCAATTACCATTCTCAATGTGATAGCAGGGCAAATAATAGGGGGTTTAACTTCCCAGTAATGAAGGTTGTGTCTGCCTAACTGGCTATGATCTCTGCGCCTTGCTATTTGGTGCAGACAGGTGTTATCTGTTTTGCAAAGTAAAAGAGTCAATTGGTACTGCATCGACCGTAATCACCAGGAAAAAAGATGAGTAGGAATTAGTTACCAACACATAAAGTTCCCAAAAGATAGGTGGAATGGGAGTTCATTATGCCAGGATGAATTTATATTTACAATTTTTATAGACCCTAAAGTACAGGTTATTCATCCAGGGCAGATCATTGCTTTTACTGAAAATTTACATTAGCTAAGGTTCTTTCCTCAGTACATCATTTGGACATATATTTTGCAATTTATGAACGTACAGGTTATTTTTTCTATTTCATAAAATCTGCATTACCTTTTTATAACATTTTAAACATTAAATAAATACCAGTAAAGACACACTGTACAAACTGATTCCTTGATTGTTTTAGCTTCCATTCCTTTTTCCTTTTGATGCAGCCTGAAACAAATGTATAAATTAATATACATCAGGTACAAAATAGATGCATGCGAAAAGAAATAATTTTTTCCCATATTTTAGTACTGCTACAATATTTTACCTTTCCTGAAGTTCTTTTAAAACAAGAATTATATTTGTAAGAGCTGGCAATCCCAAAGATAAATTGTGAACAAATTTGTGGAGGGGTCCTCTGTCCACTGAACCATAAGCCAATATAATAATGAGTTTAAAAGCCAACTACTAGGTGCACAGTTATACAGAAATTCCCCCCACGGGCAAACTAGCTCATACCTGTTCACAAGGGCTTAACATAGGTGTGTGGGTTTTGGTTTTGGGTTTGTTTTTTTTTTTAAAAATCCTTCTATGACCACAAGGAAGTAAGAGGACACTGGACCAATGCAGTGACCCAGTGAATGTCAGTATCCTGTTTGTTGATCAAGGCAGGGAGATAATACCAAGAATTAAGTCATACATTACATTAATTTTGATGTTCTTCAGTAAAATAAACAACCTCTGATTATTCAGAGATACTGTGCTTCAAAAGAGACAGTAGACTGCTTTGATTAGGCCATACAGCTAGCATTCCTGATGTGTAATCAGCACAAGGTGACTGCTTTAGGGGGGTAGCAGTTAACTGTTCTTCCTTAAATGCAGTATTGTCATAATTTTACACTGAAGCTGAAAGCCAATTAGGCATTTGACTTCCACTGAAAGTCACTTCTGTTTGTGCTTTCCAGGGTGTCCTGAAACCTTTGGGCAATCCCTATTCAATGACTTACCATTAAATAGTATAAAAAGACTGTTATGGAGAGTCCCCACTCAGACACCCTCTCTCTGCCAGGGTACGAAAAGGCTTTGCATCAATTCAGCAGTGATTAGTTCTGGGCTCTTACAGCCAGGTCTCCAGGTTTTCATTTCCTAGCATGCAGCACGTAGCACTTGCATCTACTGCAAAACAATGTCTTGTATTTAAAGACCCTTGGGGGGAAAAAAAAAAAAAGAAGAAAGTATAGGCAAGGAATTAACAGTAATGATTATTAAAGAATTAAGCTTCATCCTTGAGTTGGACAATGACCCTTCTTCCCCTTATTCATAATGGCTTAAGTGTTTTGCAGATAGCCCAGAAATAAGCACACTATAAGCATTCCGGCAACATCTTAAGCTCTGTTGAAGGTATCAGGAAGGCAAGGTAGATCCCCACATCGTGTTGGGTAGGAGTCGAGCCACCACAGCACAAGTTAGACCAACATGAGAGGATGGCTGTGAGAAGGGAAGGAGGAAGAGGAAGAGCTTATCTTTGCCTCCTGATTTGACACATATTTGACATAACATCTATGTCATACATACATAATGCAACAGTTGGGAGCTTGTCAGTCCTTGTCCTGAGCCCTCAAAAACACTCCATGCATTCTACGTGAAAACTGAGTTGACCTTTTCAGAGGAGTTTTGTGAGGGTGAAGGAAGCCTGGTGTGGTTTCTCACTCCTCTCTCCCCTCCCCAACCTCATCTCCAAGCTCTGCAGTGCTCAGCGAGGCCCTGCAGGGCTGGTGGGAGCAATGCGAAGGGTGTTGGAGGCAAATGTAGGTGCTGCAAAGTCACCAGAAGTCTTTCCCACAGCCAACAAGGAGGGTGACAACACACAGCTCATGGAGGACATGGTCTGCAGGTCATAGCTGAAGTAATTTTGAAGCCGAAGACCCACATGCTCTGCTGTCTTGGAGCATCCTAGTTACTAACTCCTTGATCAAGTAAACGTGAAACGCTCATTTTGGTTGGGTAGCAATTTGTACTATCATGACACAAGTGTAAATCACAACACACAGCTCAAGGCAAAGGCTATCAGTGACTGATGCTCAAAGCCACCTGAAGACAGAAGTGAGCTGATGATGTTAACTACAAGAAACACTTCCTGTTTTCAAAAATTGCAGGCTTTTACAAAACAATATCTAGGAAGTTTAAGGCTGAGGAGAGAAGAGTGGATTTGTTTTGCAACCTTAAGCATTGTGTTTCTGAACATATTCTCCTGAGCACTATTTTTAGGAGCAGATTGTAGCACAAGAATATTTTACAGATTAAATACGAAGAAGAATCATTGAATGTGACTGGCTTTTGCTGACTTTCAACTTGAAAAATATTGAAGAATTTTTTGGTGTTATTTTCATTGCTATTTTATTTCTTGGCCCTTATGAATCACTAAATTATGATGTATACACCAAACCCAAATCTGAAGATCTTCTTCCTCCCATATTTGCATCTAATCAGGAACAAAAGTGGTATTTTTATTGTAAACTTGGTATTTTAAGTACTTTAACAATGTGAGCATCATTCCTACTACCTAGTTTGTATCTAACATTTCTGTGAGCTCTCATCCAGTTTCTAAATCCAATGTGTGCATATGTTCAGTGCAGCTGCCTGGGAGTTGTAATACTGCTGAAGAAACTATTTAAACTCCCAATTAGCATTCTCTAAACAATTAATGAATTGCATTACCTGGACTTCACATCTGTCTATTGAATGCTAAACAGCTTGCCTGCAAGACAGTATTGCAGCACAGTTTTGCTTCAGAGGAGGTAGATCGTTGGAAGTACAGCTGTCTTGTTTACATGTGTTATTGCCTGAATAATTGTACTGAAAGTAGAGAAAAGTATCAGCAGCACAGGTCATTTTATACATGGAAACAAGTATGCAGGAAACGTTTGAAATTTGTGGCTTATGGGGTGAGCGCTTTTACAGCTAATTTCTTTGGTAAATCTGCCCCTGGTCAATTTTAATGTCAAGTCTGATGAGCCCACGTTTCAGCAGAGCAAGAATCTTTGACGTGGTTAATGGTTTAGTGAATAGGTTTTAGCAGTCGTTGCAAACGTAAACCTCCCTTTTAGTCTTATCCTTCTCTCTTCCCTCCCCCCACTCATAACTTTCATGGAAATTGTTTTTGCATAATGGCATCCTCAGGGAAAAGGTGTCAGAAGATAATGAGAAGATTTGGCAAAGTTACAAACTAAGAGATATGCAGAGGATCTCGAGGGGATTCAGTCTGTAGCACTGCTGGAGAGATACTGCGATAAACGCTTCACTGATTACTGACTCATATGAGTCAGTGGGGAATCAGACTTGTTTTTCTCACTTTTCTCATTGGTAAAATGAAGTCCTCATCCAGGACCTTAGTTACAGGGTAGGAGGGATGCTAGAACTATTGAGACAGACCTGAGGCAACCTCCCAAAGGCAGGTATCCCATTAAGTTTTTGCATGTGGCACAATCTAAAGAAGATAAACTATGCACAAGCCGGAGACGAGTTTGGTGAGGACCTGGCAGTCTTGGACACCTGCAGCTCTGAGCTTGTGTTGGCCATTTGAGAGAGTCTGTCATGCTGTGTGTATTGCACATGTAGGGATGGGACTTGGCACTATGGAGACACATCTACCCTTGCATGTGTACCTATCAGCAGGGTGTCTAAGGGTCTGGTTCTGGTTTATGAAGTCACCTGAGAAGTAATACTGCTCACCCAGGCTTCAGCACTGTTGCCCAGGCACAAGGCCTTTACAATACTCCCATCTGAAACACGAGCCCAAGGTGGACAGGGTGGCATAGGAGATGCAGTTGGGACATGGGTGGTGGGAGAAATGCTAGAGCATCTGAAACAACACTTAATGCCTGGGTTATATTCAATTACTCAGGCTCCTGCCAGCTGGTTCACTGAGAAGCCCCCAACTCCACTGGGGCTCCTTTGCTGGGCAGGGGAGGTTGGACACCCAGTACACGTAGTGACATCTACATTTAGGACTCTGAGCCCCAAATCCACCTCCCTCCCACCTGCCCAGGTCTTCATTAGCAGAGCCCTAGTTTCTCCCTTGGGTCAAAAGAGAAATGCTGATGTCATCTGCCCTAATAGCAAGCTCCAAAAGGATGCCAATTTGATGTCTGAGAGCAAGAGGTTGGTTAGCGTTATCCTTGCAATCGTGGGAACCCACCCGACTGCATTAGCCTGCAGCCCAGTGCTCTGCACTGAAACTAAAATTAAATGCATGTTAGATGGGACCACAGTGCTTCCTTGAAGACTCTGATTGTAAAGATAATAATGAGAAACCCTCAGTAGTTTAACAGTAGTTGAAGGATAGTAATTATCTATGCTTTGGATGGTTTTCTTTTGTTTCAGCTGGAAGGTGTATTTTAGTCTCATGCTATTGCTGATTTATCATGGTTCGATACAAGCACACAGAAAAAATAATTAACTTCTAAGTACAATGAGGAAAAAAAAGATTTATTAAAAACAGCACGAGACACAGATAAGGTCTTTAATTAGGTGAACTGCAGATGAGTGAAAAGTGTTTTTTCTAAAAAGCAACTACTGAATGCAAAAAATTGCAGGAGGAAAATAATATATTGGGGTTTGACCATTTTTTAAAACTAGATCTTTTAAATTAAATAAGAAAATGAGAATTTCAGGCACATGGTGCAGCACTGACATCAGAAAGCTGTGCTTGCTGCTATTTAAGAGACATAATTGCAGCTATTTGCTCTAACTCAGACTTTTCAAGACAATAGCTACAGAAATCAGTTTGTAAAGGAACTACAGAGAAAGAGGCAAGATACTGGTCAGAATGAGCTGATTATACAGTTTACTATTTCATGACTGAACAAAACAAGTTCACTGAGAATGATTTACACAATCCTGATGCTAACAGATCTTTGGTCAGACAGACAAACTGCAAATAGACTTGCCTGAAATTTTTCCATATGAATGGTTATTTTTAATGGGAAATTCAGCTTTCTGCAGAAAAAATGAGAGTCACTCACACTGGGAAAATCAAACGGTAATGGGTAGTTTCAATTGCATTGACCTAAATGGAGCTGACCTAGAATGTTTCAGTTCGGTTCTTCAGAAGACAACATTGGCTTCCTAGCAGTGAGCTCAATGCTTAATGGTAGGTGTAGTTTGAGGGCCTACTCCCTTCCATGATCTGGGTTTCCCAGAGAACCACAGCAGATTTGGTATCTATCAATATGTGCATTTCCAAGGAGTTTAATAAACCCAAATAAATGTGTAACAACAAATATTTTAATCTCAGTTTAAAAAAAAAAATCATTTTTTGACAAAACCAGAAGTTGAAACATTATCATCTTCTACAGGGTGAAAACTCTGAACGTTGCTCCTTGTGGCAAAAGAGCCACCATGACATTGCCTCTCATCTCTTTGTTTAGGTTGGTGTGATTCAGACTGCTAAAAAAACCATAGCTCTGTAGCCCTTGTACAGTTCTTGACAGATTTTAACCCGCACAGCAACTTTTAATAATATTATTAAGACTTTTAGCAACACAGAGACTGTGATAGCTAGGGTGATTAAGGTGGGTAGCCTGTTACGTTGTCATTGCATCCCTGTGAATCATTGCCTAATGCAAAGAACTACGCTGGGTTTTTGTCGGACGAGTTGTTACTCAGTACAAATGACTTTATTCTCTCCTGTAGTCCTGCCACGCTCAGAGCAGTGAGTGACGATTCTGAAGTTATCACTTGGCCTGGAGCTAAGCATAAGCAAACTAGGCAATTATTTAGTGCAGCAAAATGTGGGACACTAAAACAGCCGTGACCCCACTATCAGAGCCCAGAAAGCCAAGCTGGATGCCACATTTGAGAGGCCAGAGGGTGCCCAGTCCAGCTAGCCCTGGGGGTGAAGAGCAGCAGTGTCCCTGGGGCAGCAGGAAGGCTGGCTTCCCAGGGACCAGCCCCAGGAGCTCTGTCCCACTTTTGGCCCTTCTTCTTCCTCTCCCATTTCTGTGGCCAGAGGCCAAAGCCTGGGCTTGTCCCAACACCGCATCCTACTGATGGCAAAAGGCAGTTTTGCCTCCACTGGTAAGAAACCTCGAACAAACCTGAGCTAAAAACTCTTTGCTATTGCAAAGGAGCTGTGAAACAGAGTATCCTTAAAATGGAAGTGCTCACATAAAGCTCCTTTGCACAACACTCTCAGTTCTGTTGGAGCACTTGTTTTGCTGACTTGAAGTGGGATGGTATGCAGGCTTTCTTGTTGCAAAGAGCTTACAGCTTTTTGGCTGAGATTGTCCATGATGACTATTCAGTTACCCTTGCACAGTCTAAGTAACACTTAATTCCTTTCAGTCACAAATTATATGCTTCTACTTAAAAATAGGAGATACCAGTCTCAAACTTTCCTCCCTAAAACCAAATTTAGCAGAGACACATGCAAATGGAATGTCCAAGAAAGAGTTGGTTCAAGCCTCTGAAATAAATCCTTCACATATCTGAGAATGAGGAGAGATCTGAAGAAGAAAGCATTCTTTTTCTCCAGCAATGATAGTCATGGCAATGAATTTCCTAAATTAGGTTAGTTCATAAAGTCTTTCATATTTTATCGAAGAATCCAATACTATAACTGCTTTAGATGTCAGGGTCCATACTTTATATGCAATTACGGTGCTGAAGAGATGTCATCGCCTCTTCTTGTGGTTCAGGGAAAATACACAGATCTTCTGCTAGTACTTCTGCCTAGAGGCGCCTTTCATCCCAGAGAATGCTATGTCTCAGGTCAGCGGATGGGGCTGTGGATGGGTGGAATAGCTTTAACCTTCCCTCCTCCCTGGCTGGCCCCAGTCCACAGCTGACTGTGGTGGGCAGAACGAGAGCGTGATCACAGCTGCTTTGTGCTCCTACATTTTGGGCCACTTCCAGGGGTACCACAAATGGTCACTTTTGCCACAGTTCATTCAAGTGAATTTGCTTATGTGTCTGTCACTGAGCAACAGGTACGATCAGCTTTGCAGGGATCAGGACTGCTCAGTGGAATATTTGTAATAGTCCTTTAAAAACAGCTTACGGTATTAGGTAGGGAACATTTTAGACACAAAGTCAGCCATGTAAAAGGACTGTATTTAGTAGTCAGAAAGCAAATTGAGAGCAGAAGTGTAAAAAAATGATTGTGCGACATGACGTGAATGCATTCGGCTGCACCTTATGCTTTGGGTGCGCTTATCAGGAGTGGCATGCTGGCATCTGGATGTGAGTCACCCAGCAAACATTGCAAATAACATGTTCAGCGTTGCCAGATTATAGGTCTAAGCTGAAGCATCCGTGGCATATGTACCCAGTGAAAGGATGAACAGGTGCCCACTATAAACCTGAGTGTTGCATTGCAGAACCCTCTAGCGTGCACCTCACTCCTGTACTATTAGATATGTTCCAAACTTCTTTAATTGCTTCTGCAGCATCCTGCAGGGAGCTCATAATTGTTTGTATACGGAAAAAGAATTTCTAGGTTTGTTCATGACTGTGTTTGAAGCAGCATGTTATTATTTCTGAGAGAATGAAATAATCAATGACACAAAATTATAGTTTCCCTGCGTAGAACAGCATTAAATAGGATGCCAAGAACAATGGAGCCTCAGAAGATATTTATAATGGAGAAGGAAATATCACGAATATGCTAGACTGAAATCCATGCTCTTTATGTCATTTCCATTCTCTGTCACAGGCTCCCTGAAAGCTGCTGCACAAATCACTTTGGACAATAATTTTCTCGTTGTTCAGGTGCCCAATTCTAATTGAAAATGAATTCAGCACCCAAATACTTTTTCATTTTTCTCATAGTCCATTTGCAGCTGCATCGCTTCTGTCAATAGGACTAACAGCGATGTTCTGATGACAGCAACGCTGAAGCCTCTGAGCGACTCCCTTACTATATCGCTACCACACTGCTGAGGATACTGCAGAAGAACAAGGACCAGAATGGATTTTTATCAGGAAATTTTAAGAGAGAGCCTGAATTTGACTGGCTAACAATGTGGAAGGCTGTTTTAAACACAGTTATTGAGCTGTACATTAAGAAATGCAGAAATGTCTTTTACAAAGAGAAGACAGTAGGGCAGATGATGTGAATGGGCAAAAAATGCAGGGACAATGAATAAAGACTAGGCATCTTAACGGCAAACTCCTGTCATTTAACATCATCATATTCTGTCACTGCTTTTTGACTCAGGCAACTTCCCAGCTTTCAAGGTTTCAGTTTGCATTCAAGGAGTGAGCATCTGTTAACCTAAGAGTTAAGTTTCTCAGCTTCAGCACTGATTCTTACTATGCATTTCATTATACCTGCCACCAATTTCATTGGAAAAATCAGATGCAAGACCTATTTGTAGGCATCCAACTAGGCCTGTTCAAGTGCAGATCAGGTCACCTTTAGTTAATAAAAGTTGTGGGAAAATCTCATTTACATCATCAATTAAAAGCGTTCAGAAGTTTTATAGCCCTGAGTATGCAAGTTTGTGACAACCCAGGATGATGCAATTTCTGTCTTTCTCTCTCATGAAATAAAAGCCAGATGTATGGAAGTTAGCATTGGTGAAAGTGACTTTAAGATAATACTGTGTCATCATTTTATTAAAAGGTCAATAAAAAAAGCCCATTGAAAAGATAAGTGAAAAAATCCAAAGTGCAATCAGCCGTTCAATATTCACCCCTCAGCAAGATTCAAAAAGGACATTCATGCTTTTAAGTTTCGTTAATAATCAGTTTCTTCTCCTCCTTGGAAGAAAGTCAATATGCTAACTTTCAGAATTGAGCTGTAGGTCAAATGGTTTATCTTTTGACTATTAAAGCCTCAGAGAGAAAATATTGCTTAAGAGTTGATTAAGATGAAATCTGTTTGAAGTGAACAGTTTTGAATTGTATGGAATCCTTGCATACACGTATGCATTTATATGGGAATATGGCAATACAGCTATTCTTTTCACATCACTGATTTTGCTGAAGTTAGTACTGGTGAAACAGTTTTGTATGGCCAGAAAGACTTAGAAACCACGTGTGCTGATGGGCTATGTCTGGTTTCATCCTCCTGCTGTACTGTCTCTCCTGTGGAGCACTACTGCCTGGTGAAGACTGCAAACAGAAGTCTGTTGGGTTTTTCCCTTGTTTAGCATGGAGCGTCAAGCTCTTCGAGCCATGCTGTCCAGCATGACAGCCACAGGAGTACAGGCTGAAAGGTGTGGGGAAAAAAAAAACCAATTTCTGGTGTTTAGATGGATTTCTGCCAGCACTAGGAGCAAGTGTGTAAAGCCTGAGGAGCAGTAACCGCATCATGATGCCCAAAGGCTAGGTGAGGAACTTCAAAGGGGGCTGGCAGTGAGTAGGAAGGTGCCAGTGGGAATGTTATCAGGAAGGGAGGCTGCGCCTGCTGCCAGCTACAGCCTTCAGCTTCGGACAAGCCTACCTAAGGCAGCAGAGAAAGGCCAGCCAGGGCCAGGCACTCGCATCTCCTGCTACAGCCCCAGCAGGGAAGTTTCATATCCCAGTCAGGTTGATATTGAGTCCTACTAGTTACCAATCCAGCAAGAAACATTGCTAAGCTCACTAACCTTCTGTCCTCTTGTCTTTCCAGCAATCTTGACACAGAAGAGCTCTGTGGTAAGTTCCTTTTATTTTTTTGGCAAGGAGATAATCTGTGCCTGCAGCAGCCCTGTGCAAGTGAATGTACCATGTGATATGATTGTTTTTCTGTTTAATCTTTGTAGCTCAAATGCAAAAAAATTTCCATTGAAAGAACTCTTGGGGGAATGCAGATGGTTTATAATCTTTCAGACTCTCATCCATTACATGCAGAAATTACTTTGAAAATATTTTTCCTAATCAATACTTCACATTCGCTGAGCTTCAAGATCTGTTCTTCTGTAAAGATAGATACCTTTTATTTTATTTTATTTCATTTCCCTTTCATGTGAGATTTTTTCTAGTTAGTTCATTGCTTTCAGAGGTATGAGGAGTGCTTTGGCAATTTTGAAAGAGATTGTCATCTTAGTACCCTACTGGAGGAAAGTTCATTACTCTCCTCCAACTTGAGCCAGTGAGAACAGCGGTTTGACAAGTTCTATTATCCTTCATCATAAAAAACTCCTGCAAGGCCTAGAATTTGGCCCAGTTACACATTTCTGCGCCCCATTCTGGGCTGTGAGTCATTTCCCCAAAAGCCTGCTTGCTCTCCAGCTGATCTTACGGCACGTGATTTAGGAGTGCTGCTTGCAGCAGAAAACAAATCACAGAAAGCTCATGCAAATCTTCCCACAAAATGTCAAAAAAACATTTCTACTTGCCAAAACCAACCTAGTTCTGAGGGAAAGATGTCAAAAAATGGCAGCCTGATAAATTTTCTAATGGTCGACAATGTTGGAGAGCTACAAAAGCTGAAAACTCTGTCAAGTCAAATGCCATCTCATTTACTCACCCACAAGATAACTCTACGCATGGCCAAGAACCCAGTGAGAGGCACTTCAGCCTGTGGCTTATAAATATATGGCAAGAGACTCAGATGAAGTGAATTGGGCTGTGACAACTTCTGCTGGCTGAGAATCTGGCCAAAAATGTATAGAACTGGCCAAGGAAGGCAGGGGGGTTTGTTCCACAAGAGATTTACTGCTGTTGATGTTGCACCGGAGGCTTACAGATTTGCTCAGCGCTTGACCCCACCAGCCACCTCGGGCAGGCCAGAGGGCTGAGGAAGATCTCAGCCTGGCACGGGCTCTGTTTACTGTCTGTTTTGGTTAAATATGGGCTGCTTCAGCTGCCTTTTAAGTCTTTCATAGGGTGCCACTAGGGTGCTTCTCATCTGTGAATCTGGTACTGAGTTTACTCAACACATGTTTAAGCTAGTGATTATAAAGCTCTTTCCGAGTTATCTCAGTTCTCCTCAGAAACGAAGCTTCACTTGCAGGATACTAATTCACAATACATTTTCATTCTAAATCATTTCATTCAACCTCTCAGCAATACCAGGTTATGTCACAGCACTCCTGAAACCTTATGCTTTCATGACTGCCCTGAGAAGCTCAAACTGACCCCTTAAAAGCCTCAAAGTATTGCTAGTTATTATTTCGAAAAGCTCCTATCTAATCTTGTTCTTCCAGTCTGCCATTTAGATGTTGTTTTTTCATGCTCTTCCAGGTGATCTGATGTCTGAATGCCTTGTCTAATACAGCCTCTAGCTTTGAATTCTTTCTATCTGTCTGTCTTTTCTCACACTTTTTCCTTCCTGTGCCTCCCTCTATTGTATTTTGCCACATTGACCAAACGGGAACTCAGGTGATGATTTCCCAGGTTTGCCTCCTCCTCTTGCCGTAATTCCTCTGATTGAATTATACCCCCTGATTTTACATGAGGGCTTTCTGTTAATATGTCCTTTGCTTTGAGCAGCTACACAAAGACATCCCGCAACTTACATTATTTCCGAGATTTTTGTTAAAAGTATTTTGCATGCATCATATTTGTTGAAAGCATAATCACAGTACCTGGGACTAGAAGCTTATCCGGCCAACTCATCGTCTCTTTGCTTCTCAGAGAGAAAACAACTGGTCTCAGCTGACCCCGACTCACAGCAGCCCCCACTTGATCTTATCTTCTCTAAGGCCTTTAACAGAATTATTCATTTTTGTATCAATATAATCAGATTTAGTACATACACATGAAAACTTCATTTCCTGCTAGTAACTGTAAAGTAGACTGTTAAGCTGAAAATCTAGTTCAGAAAGAAAATGTAGATATTTCAAAAATAAGTCTGTTTCAGCTCTCAAACTGATATTCTAAATTTTTGTCAATTTGGCAACTCATTTATTGAAAGAAAGTGTTTGAAACACTGATTTATTTTTTTAAGTACTCCAGGAATGATTTTGAGGGGAAAGAATACAAAATTTAAAAATAAAATAATCCTTTTCATTATAACTCTTGTTCATTTTATATATTCAGATAGTTAATAATACCATAACTGAATTCAGACTTGATAAAATTGATATTTAATGACATAGTGATTTTTTAGTTCATTAATAGGTGATGTGGTTTTTCTTCTTTTAGAATATTTTTCCCAGCACTTAGGAGAGTATGAAAACGTTCTATCTGTCTTGGAAGACTTAAACATAACCATACTGAAGGCAATGGACAAAACAAAGAAAGTAAGTAAAAATTGTTAAGTTTTCTTTACATTGTATATTTTGTTTATTTGAACATATATCTGGTGTTTTTCTTACATAAAGTTACTAATTGCTGCAAACTTATATATGTTTGTAGCAAAAGTCCAGTAGGAAAAGACTTGTCAAAATGGTTGAGTATCAAAGCTGTAAAGCTGATCCACCTGGCACTCAATTTATTATGGTCTTACCTGCTCGTATGTTCAGACCCTGCTCATTCATAGAATTATAGAATCATAGAATCTTTAAGGTTGGAAAAGACGTCTAAGATCATCAAGTCCAACCGTATGCGTACCACATCCCAGCTCGATGTCTGATCAAAAGTGCATCAAGACGTTGGGTAATATGCTCCTTATCCCTGGCTGAAGAGTTAAATATTCTGTGCAAGGTGGAACAGCTTCAAAAGGTGAGGGAAAGCCCAAACCAGGGGAGGAAGTGAACCTACATCCTCCAAACCCAGCCCCAGACCCACACCGCAAGGCTGTCCACTGGAAGGCAAGTCATCAACAACAGATACTTCAGCCAAAAGTGTTCAGTGAGATCCCATGGGGGGAAAAAACCTCCAATTTTTTCAGTCAATCAATGGAGGGATCAATTGGGAGAAAGCTGTGCTTCTTTAGCAAAGCTGTTATCTTTGGCATTCAGGTGTTTGCAAGAGTTCAGTACTTGTACATTTTACATAAACTGCCAAAATAAAAACCTGAAAGCGCAGCTTATTTATTTAGAGCTTGAGCCAGTAAGCTGAATGGTTCTCTGCTCATGCTGTGCATCTTCCACTCCTCATGAAGTGAACGTGCGCTGACTCACTGCCTCATTGGGCTGGACACTGAAAGGCAACAGATTAGTTTATTCTAGCTATGCATAATGTGTATAAACTACTGCTAAAGGGCAGAACATGTCATCTGATAACTACTGGAAGTAAATAGAACACAGCATTTAAAAATTACTTCAGAAGTTAATTACAGAGGAGGAGTCCCAGTAATCAGAGATGCAAGAAGTAAGCATTGGCCTGACTAGAAAATGGATAAGAAAATCTGGAATATTAATAAGTGCTTAATTTGTCTGCTTGAAGAACCCACCTAAAAAAAAACCAAACACCAAACCACAATTTCTTTGATTTTTATTTTCCTGATTGAAGATTCAAGTTTAATGGGTTTTCTCTCTTTTAGGAATATCCCAACTGACTATCCGTTAGAGCAAGGCTTACACTGGAAAATATACTTTTAATTCCAATTAGTAGACACACTATGTGAACACAGTCAAACAAAAAATGTATCCTCAAATATTCTAAAATAGAGCTTTCTACCAAGGATATGCCCAGCAACTATGACTTTGTATGGAAACTAAATTCTCAATTCAAACTTGGGATTATGCGGAACAGGAACTCAGTTCTCAGGAAACAGATAAGTTATGTGACTTGACTACCTGATAAATCCTTGGAGAGCAAATAATACAATTTTCATCTTAAAGAGCCCAAGCTTTATTGAAGTCTAAAATCTGGAATATATCCACCTAAAATCAGAGCTGGGAGTGCAACAAAAGCTAGTTAGCATATTGAGATAGCCTGGATAAATGATGTTCATCGCCAGAGACACACACAAGATGTGATGTAGCTCAAGTCGACTCCCCAACTCAAACAAGCAGGTAGTGGGAAATGAGCGGTCTGGTCATGAATGGCCGTTGGCGTGTATGCAGAGCAAGGCTTGGGCCTCCCCTCCTACTACAGAGTAAAACTTTGTCACTGCTCTGCTATTGCCACCACCTAACCCCTTGAATAACCACTGAGTAACGGGAGCATTTATTACTATCTTCCAAGCCATCATCTAGTTGGAAAAATCGTATATAGAAATAAAGCCCAGAGCTGAAGACCTACACTTTGAGAGCTACAAGGACATGGTGTATCTAGAGTGGCTGAGTGACTTTACAATGATCAGGACCAAATTTCCAAGAACCAAATTCTCCTATTAAAAACCAAAAGTAAAAACTTCTTAGACTGAACCTGCATTCTGCAGAGCATGGGGCTGATTACGGACCCAGTCCTCAGGGTGGCCATGAGCTTTCCATCCCCTCTGACTTTTTGTGGATTTAAGAAAGCTCAGCACCTCTAACTATAAGTCTCCGCTAAACCTTCCCACAGTGCACACCACTTCAGGTAGGCAGCTCATTCAGTCTTAAATATTTTTGGGGAAAAAGGAGCAACTTGGTACTTCATTCATTTTATTTATCCAGTTTAGAGTCAGATAAACAGTCACCACTCAGTCCTTCCTGTAGAAAATCCCTGCTTTCCTACCAGTTCATGTTGCCCGTGGTCAGTAGGCACTTTGCACAAGAGGCAGCTGCTGAATTGGAGCCCTAGAAAAATTGTTCAGCTTCAGTTTCCAAGGAAACCCCGGAGCAGAAAGATACGTCAGTCTTCAACAAAAAGCTGAACAGTGGATCAACATGTCTGAAAAATCTAAAACCCTAATCTATAAACCCCAGTTATTCCAGATATAAACGGAAATAGAAATTAAAAACCCCTAAAATGTAGCATTTAATCTACTTTACTTTTTGGCATACATTAATCTAAGTTTGATAACACCAAAGCGTGTGGCATTATTTGACTCATATCCGTATATCCAGTACACAAGTGTGCACCAAGTAGCTTTTGTAAATGAAATAGATTTCAATTCATGTTGTCTAGGGTTTTTTTTAATTCATCATCAGTTTTGAAAATCACAACAATACCTTAGATTTTGTTTACAAATACTCCCAACCTGTTCAGCCTTTAGTCAAAAAGATCTCTCACCAAGAGCAACTGGAGTTTGGCTTGGCTACAGACTCCTGGATTTAAATCTAGATCAACCACATTGTCCCCATTGCTCCAAATTATTTCCATGTGTGGATATTTTTAACCCAACAGATTAGCAGATAACTGACTCCTGCAAGGTAATTGCAGCATAATTTCTGTGTGTTTTGTTGCCCTCTGTGGTTTGAAAGCACAGCTTTCCTGAACTGAGCTCTTCCCCAGTCCTCCAGTCCTGTGCTATCTGAAAATGAAAATAACAAGTCATCTAGGGAACAAAATGTTCCAGTCTTTCAGCAGTTACAAGAAACTTTGAAACCAGATTTCTTGTCATTGTTCTGGGGCCAGATCCCTCCTGCCTAAACAAACTAAATACCACCTTATGCTTTTAGTGCCTCCTTCAAAAAAGTAGGGGTTTTCCCAGGTCTCGTTGCTGTACAAGGAGTGTGAGGGGGGCAAGAATCTCAATTTCAGACATTTTACTAAGAAAAGCAGTTACAGGACAGCATATCAGATGGGAAGACAGGAAGCACTTGTTGGTGTAGGAGTGGTTCAGGTCTGTTGTTTGACGGGAAGTTGCTAAGCTAAAAATGCAGAGAAATAGATATAGAAAGGAGCACCTTTCAGCAGGGAAAAGACTGAGTTGCATTTGCAATCAACATATTTTAACACAAAAACCATCTTACCAGAGGATGCTGGGGACAAGGCTACAGGCCTTTTGTTTTGGTGCTGTTCTCCTGTGGTTTAGTTATCCTTACAAAGGGAAGGGAAACACATATCTGAGGGGTTTTAGAGGGATTTGTGGCATTTGATATTTGATTATTTCTCTCCTTAGGATGGAGAGTCTGTGTGAGTTACGTATACAGGAGTGGTTAGAACAGATTAATCATCGGTGACAGTTGTTTTTCTTGTACCTGCCAGGTTGGTATTTTCCTGATCAAAGTACAAGCTGGGATAGTTCTGTTTATCTTGTTTATTCTTCATCTTATATACAGAAAGCATTAAAAATTAAAGACTCAGCAAGTCTTTACAAAGGCATTGGAAAGCTTGTTTCTTTAGTCATTTTTTCTGATGTCTTTTATAGCAAAGCGCAAGCATATTTTATTAAAATATTTAATTTTAACTTTTTTATTATCCAAATAAACATAACATTTTCAGCAAGCTGCATTTTTATTACATTCTGTATGTACATTGCAGTCACGTATAAGTACAATGAAGAGAAAGTTTGCAACCCACAGCACAGAAGATAAAATCTGCCACCGAGTAATGATGTAGGTAGATAAAAATAGGCCAGTTTTTCTTAGGTGCTTGACGTCTTGGATCTATTGACTTGTGAATACTGAAAATCAAAAACTTGCAAACCGAAGAAGGTGTCTTCCTTAGGTTATCAAGCCATAAAATTGTTGCTATTTGTCAGCTATTCAGTAAGAACAAGGTTTGCTCTATCATTTTTATTTCTGGTATTGCTATAGCTTATTGCAAATGCAACCTGCTGGTGGCGGTGAACTATTCGCTACTCAGTAACCTAGCAAAAGCTCATCTGATCACCAAAAATGTCATTTTCACATGAAATGGAGTTTACAGTATAGAAGTATTCAGGGGTTTAAACATACACACCTAGTAGTATTTTAGAAAACCTGGGTTATTCAAGGACGTCAAAGTGTCTGCACAGGCCTGACAAATAGCACACAGGACCTCCAGGAGACCCAGGGGCAAAAGGAGACCTCCTGCTTGGGCAGCAGCTGGAAGCCAGGTGGGGCTCTGTATGGCACCAAGCTCCAGTTAAGGTACTTGAATAGCTCTGAGGCTTCCAGAGGATTTTTCCCAAGGAACTGTCTCACAGAGGAAAAGCTGGTGATGTCACTGATCCGACAGTGACTTTTTATCAGAGTCTTAACACCCATCTGAAGTTCATTTTTTTCACCAGCTGAGGTGCACTCCCTTCTCCTCCTGCCTCCTGCCTTCCCTTTTGCCAACAGCACGGGGTAATTTTCCAGCCAGGACGCATCCCCATGTGTCCCCACTGGCACCACCACTGGCACCCACACGGTGAAGGCTGGCAGCAGAGGCCTGGGGGGAAGCAGGGTCCACTTCAGATTGTTTTAAACCCCCTGCTCCCCAGGGCAGTTTGTACGGCAGAGTTGGTGAAAGTCTAACCAGAGCTGGCTGGTGGCCAAGTGACTGTGCCAAGGGGATTTCAGGATGGGACATGCTTCCTGCTCCATGATTTCAGTGGCTGTCGGCTTGAGCCTCACCTAACGCATTGCTCTGTCACGGAGCTGATGATGGTCTTGATGTACAGCATACCAGCTCTTGACTTACTTCCGTAACAACTAAAGTTCAGACTTTTGGCATTGGCACATCAGCGAAATGGCAGGAATTGGGAATCACTGAGAGCAACTGAGCCCGGCAGAGATGCTTCCTTGGGAGAGCAGCACTAAGGGCCCATGTAGTTGTTTCTGTTTTCTCGCAAATGGAGACCACCCTGTGAGCTGTCTCAATAGTGACTTAAGATCACCACACCCACCATAAAAGTGATTGGACCTCCAGCAACAAAAAGCTTCATATCTAACCTTTTCCTTAGGCTATATTGATCATATTTATTACATCATATATCTTAATTTCAAGAGGAAATAATGCAAAAGATTCTATGGGGCTTTTTTTAAAGTAAACTGAAACTGGCTTTTATAGTTAACAGTATAGTTAACAGTGCTTGTAAGATGAAACTTTGATCCAGTAAGAGTGGAGCTTGACCCTGTATAACTTTATATCTAAAGCACAAATCCAATAACTCTGACACAACAGCAACCTCCTGGATAGACTTGGGTACAGCCAATAGAAAGCATTTATCTATTTAAATCTAAAGTAAAGGGAACATCAAAATAACCAAGAAGGACTGTCAGCACAGTCGGAAATTGTTTAAACAAATATTGAAGATCCCCCCCTTAGTCTGTTCCTCTGTGTCATCTTTTCATCATCCTTATTTCATTGTTCTCATTCCATTTCTTTACATCTCTTTTCTTCCTCAAAACCACCGGGTTTGATAGGCATGGTCCAGGCCTCAGCACCTTGCAGTGACTTGGGTCTCTCTGCAATTGCCAGCGTGACAGCATATTTTTTCCAAATATTTTACTAGTTTTTCAGGATTCTGCACTTGTTCAGGGATGAAGTTCCAAAACACTGGAGGTGCCAACTGTTCTAGATACTTGCCCATATTATCCCACACGCCCTGCCACTCATAACTATCCAGCCTTGGGGCAGATCTCTGGGTGGCATTCTTAAATAGTTGTTTAACCCTAAATGAGACCTGAACCACATTCAGGAGACATAGCAATAGGAGCATGCTGGCTTGAACATCCCAGGGATATTCAGCATTCTTGAGAGCTGTTCTAACTAGTCTGAAGGAGAAGGGGGAAGTGAAGGAGCGGAGGAAAGTGTGTCCCCTTTTCTTCCCCATAGATTGACTCTCCAAGGAGAAAAGGTAAAGAATGTAATTATTAATAGTTTCCATGAGGTGGCTCCCAAAGTACAGAGATAACAGCAATGCTGAGTATGAATACTAGATTAGTCTCACAAACATATAATATCATAACCCAGTTTTACACAGTACACCAAAACATTAACCTTGATCCATCCTGCAGAGATGATAAACAGCATCGCAGGGAATACAGCAAGCTAGGCATTACATAACACAACCCTGAGAACAAATAATACAACATTGTGACTAGCGACTATTAAACTAATATAATGGATGCTTATAAAAAATTTGTTTTAACACACCCTGGCCAGATATGTCATTATCTAAAACCCTTCAAGCTCCACATTGGGCACCGAAAGGACTGTTGTGGTTTAACCCAGCAAGCAGCTAAAACGACCACACAGCCCAGTGGGATGGAGGAGAAAATCGAAAAAAAGGAAAACTCTTGGGTTGATAAAACCCCAGTTTAATAGGATAGAAAAGGAAGATAATTAATAATACTCATCATCATCATCATCATTATCATAGAATATACAAAACAAGTGATGCACAGCACAATTGCTCAGCAACCAATGACTGATGCCCAGCTAGTTCCTGAGCCACATCCCTCCCTGTCCAACTCCTCCTGACTTATATGCTGAGCATGACATCATATGGTATGGAATATCCCTTTGGCCAGTTTGGGTCAGCTGTCCTGACTGTGCCCCCTCCCAGCTTCTTGTGCACCTCCTGCAGAAGGCTCATGTGTCCTCACTGGCAGGGCCCGGGAAGCTGAAAAGTTCTTGAATTAATTGTAAACACTGCTTGACAACAACTAAAACATCAGTGTGTTATCAACATTATTTTCATACTGAATCCCAAACACACTATGCCAACTGCTAGGAAGAAAATTAACTCTATCCCAGCCAAAACCAGGACAGTACAAGATCTTTCTCATATAGATGAAAGCCAGAAAGTGCTTTGGCTACAATAGTTAATGTGCACTTTTTCAAAATTGAATCGAGAGAGATGACCTCTGATTGCACACTCCTCCTGTAAACATAAGAGGTACAGTGCTTTTGGAGACAAAAGCACTGCAGACTTCCATGGAAAGGAATGGTAGGCAAGCATAGGAAATGAAGGATGGGACATTGCAGAATTGCTCCTTTTCAGACTCTGTAAAGTCTCATGTTCTTTGCTTTGGAGGGACTTCCTTCCTTCCTTTGCAACTATTTTATGAAGGACACCAAATGATCTGTCTGTGATAGCTGGGCACTGGACTCTGTGAAGTAGGAAACACCACTTAAGCATCAGTAACCATGACTGGTTTATATGCAAAACGTAAACATATTAAGTTTAGGATGGAAATGAAAGATAATTCTTATTCAATAGAACAACTGAGTTCTGGAATAGCCTTCCAAGCATTTGGGAGCAAAAAAAGCGTAACTGCTTTTTACATGTTGCTTGCAAAAACATAGAAAAGGGAGTCTGTGGTGTGTAACAGCAAGATGCTGGATTCAGTGACTGACACAGCATGTCTAAGTCTTTGCTCCTATGAAATCATTCATTTTTCTGCTTTGCTCACAAAAACCCAAAGCAAAGTGAAGTCAATGCAGCCTTGTTATTACTAGGAAACTTCTTGATTAGTCTAAAAATAGGAACCAGTCAAAGTAAAAGAGAAGATTATAGGAGCTGAAAGAGTAACACAGGGACATGGAATTTAGTTACTGATGGTGCATTTATGGTAATTATGTAAATCACTGCACTCTGGAGGGTTGATACCCATTATAAACCAGAATACCTAGATTTTTTAAATTGCATATTTGAGTAATAGTAATAGTAGTGAATATGTAAATTATTATATTGCAGATCAAAATAACTGAAAAAAAGCTAGACAAGCATATGTCAGCAATAGATTTCCACAACTAATGTTCTGTTTGAGCAAAAACAAAGTTTTAATTTTTTTTTTGTTGATGCTTTCTCAAAATCTGTGTTAAATTGGCTGGCAACACTTTTTGCACATGATTAGAATTTATTAACTGTTTCCACGGAATCTAGTTTTGTTTGCACTTTTTACAAATGCACCTTTTGTAGAATTAATGTAATGAATAGCTGCTGCCAAATAATAACTTAAGACAGGTATTACTCAGTTTATCCTGATCATTAATTTTCACGCATTGGCTTTGAGTCCAGTTCATTTGTTCCTTGTATTCATCACTAAGGTTTCTGAGGTCAGCATCAGTCTGAAATACCATAGCCATCTCCCATCTTGGTATTTTAAAGTGGACAAAGTATCAAGATTCCAATGGAAATGAAAAGATAGAACAAAGAGGAGTTATTAATTTTATTACTCCTTATAAAGAAATACAAATCTGTTCAGGATGAAGATTACATAAAACACTGTCAGCAAACAAATGAAGTTCAAGACATAAAGAACAGCAGTGGTACATACTGCAGCATGCAATGATTAATACTTAATACTGTAAGCAAACTGACAAAAATACTGCTATATCTAACGTATTTCTTAACTGCACTTACGTTTATTCTTCCTGTATATTTGATTGCTTCAGGCTGTCTTTTTATGAGTTAACTCTATTGCATTAGTTTAATTGGACATATATTGTATCTTCTTCCATTACAGCGAGTAGGGGGTTTGATTCTCGTAATTATTTAGAAAATGTAAGGTACTGATTAAAAGATCATAGGTGAAGAAGAGTTTCATGAAGACTGAGTACTTTCTAAATTCCACATCAGAAAACTTCCTCTCAGAATATTTATCATCCAGCTAGTCGAGCAAACTGCAGACTCAGGATTTGTCTTTCTTGCATTAATGGCGTGTTTTCACATCCTATCAGCTATCTTCAGGTACCTTCAGCGGCTAGGCACCACTTAATACCATGGAGGGGAACGAGGGTTGAAAGATTTGCTGTAAATTCATGCTTTTCACAGAGGAGACAAAGGGCAAGACAGAGACAGAAAACCAATAAAAGATGTGGCGGCCTACATGTTAGGCATTATGTGCCCTGCACTGCCAGTGCCCAGCCTCAGGAATACAAAACTGGATGCAGAACAAAAACATCCCACCCTTCCAGGCAGATGTTGGCTATGTTGCAGCAAAAAATGCATGAAATATTGGGCCAAAAGAAGAAAAAAAGATTTAGTAAAAAAAAGAAAAAGTTCAATTTTTCATTCTAAGAAATAAATAGCAAAAAATTCAAAATTTCATACATACTGTTCATTCAGAGAAATGACAAGTATGGTGCCACCACCACCTCCATTTCTCACAGGCATTTCATTCAGCTCTAATATCAGACATACCCCTCTTAAATAGTGACAGTGTTCAACATTGTATCTATGAAATGAGAGAGGATTCTAAAGCAGTTGTTGAAGAAAGTCCTTAAGATTAGACTTTCTTGACTGAACTCTGAAGAATTGTCAAAGGTTTTTCAGCAAAAGATAGAAAAAAGTGGAGTAAAGCAGATGCCTTAAGTGTATTTTTGTGTTGTTTAAATTTCAAAGCTTTATCAAGTTAAAATTTTGGGGGGAATTTTTTAACCAATCCTTATTGAGTAATCAGAACTCCACAAAGAGATAAAAATAGTAACAAAATATCAGAGCAATAACTGAACTTGTTAATAAGCTCAGGCTGCATTAGGCTTTTAATCATAGAATCATATAATGGTTTGGGTTGAAAGGGACCTCAAAGATCATCTAGTTCCAACCCCCCTGCCATGGGCAGGGACACCCTCCACTAGACCACGTTGCCCAAAGCCCCATCTAACATGACCTTGAACACTTCCAGGGATGGGGCATCCACAACCTGTGCCAGTGTCTCACCACTCTAATCATAAGAAATTTCTTCCCAATATCTAGTCTAAATCTACCCTCCCTTAGCTTAAACCCATTCCCCCTTGTCCTGTCACTACACTCCCTCATAAACAGTCCCTCACCATCTTTCCTGTAGGCCCCTTCAGGTACTGGAAGGCTGCTGTAAGGTCTCCCCGGAGCCTTCTCTTCTCCAGGCTGAACAACCCCAACTTTGTCAGCCTGTCCTCATAGCAGAGGTGCTCCATCCCTCCAATCAGCTTCGTGGCCCACCTCTGGACTTGCTCCAACAGTTCCATGTCTCTCTTGTACTAGGGGCCCCACAGCTGGACACAGTACTCCAGGTGGGGTCTCATGACAGCAGAGTAGGGGAGGGAATCACGTCCTTCAAATGCTGGTCACACCTCTTTTGATGCAGCCCAGGATACAGTTGGCTTTCTGGGCTGCAAGTGCACATTGCTGGCTCATGTTGAGCTTCTTGTCCACCAACATCCCCAAGTCCTCCTCCTCAGGGCTGCTCTTAATCCATTCTCTATCCAGCCTGTATTTATGCTTGGGATTGCCCCAACTCACGTGCAGGACCTTGCACTTGGCCTTGTTGAACTTCATGAGGCTTGCGCAGGCCCAACTCTCAAGCCTGACAAGGTCCCTCTGGATGGCATCCCTTCCCTCCAGCATGTCAACTGCACCACACAGCTTGGTGTCATCAGTAAACTTGCTGAGGGTGCACTCAATCCCACTGTCCACATTGTCAATGAAGATGTTAAACAGCGCTAGTCCTAATGCTGACCCCTGAGAAACACCACTCATCACTGGTCTCCACTTGGACATTAAGCCATTGACCATATGTCTTTGAGCATGACCATCCTGCCTCTTCCTTATCCATCAAGTGGTCCATCTGTCAAATCCATGCCTCTCCTGTTTAGAGACAAGGATGTCGTATGGGACAGTGTCAAATGCTTTGCACAAGTCCAGGTAGATGATGTCAGTTGCCCTTCCCTTATCCACCAGTGCTGTAACCCCATCATAGAAGGCCACCAAATTTGTCAGACACAATTTGGCCTTAGTGAAGCCATGTTGGCTGTCACCAGTCACCTCCTTATTTTCCATGTGCCTGAGCATAATTTCCAGGAGGATCTGCTCCTTGCCAGGCATGGAGGTGAAACTGAGTGGCCTGTAGTTCCCTGGGTTTTCTTCTTTTCCTTTCCTAAAAATGGGGTTATGTTTCCCCTTTTCCAGTCAGTGGGAACTTCACCGGACTGCCAGGACTTCTCAAATAGTATGGAGGGTGGCCTGGCCACTTCATCCACCAGTTCCCTCAGGACCCGTGGATGCAACTCATCAGGTCCCATGGACTTTTGCACCTTCAGGTTCCTTAAATGGTCTTGAACCTGATCTTCTCCTATGATGGGCAGTTTTTCATTCTCCCAGTCCCTGCCTTTGCCTTCTGTGACCTGGGTGGTGTGGCTAGAGCACTTGCTGGTGAAGACTGAGGCAAAATAGTCGTTGAGTACCTCAGCCTCCTCCATATCCTGGGTAACCAGGTCTCCCATTTCCTTATGGAGAGGGCCTACATTTTCCCTAGTCTTCCTTTTATCGCTGATGTACTTCTAGAAGCTTTTCCTGTTTCTTTTTTGTTTTCTTGTTTCTTTTAAGAACTGTTCCTGCTGCAGGCACAGTTGCTTCTCATATTCTACTTTTTCTAGCTAAAATAGCTAGAAAACTGATTAAATGCAGTCTGTAGATTCCTAAAAAGAACCATCCAGAACATTTTTTTCTTTTGACCATGGATGACTTGACCTAAATTCCTTGGGTTGTTTTTTTATCATTCCCTAATTTTTGATGAGACAGAGTTGCCAGTGGTTAGAACCAAGGTCTGGATCCTTTTTGCATAAATCCATTACTCAACTGTTCATCTGTAAACTCAGCTGAAGAGAGTAATGCTGGTGATAGTGCTAATTATATCACCAGTTGCATCCTGCTATAAGGCAGAGAGGACCTTATGAATAAACAGCTATTTTTATCTAGGGACATTATTAAATAAGGCTTTGGAATTTCATTTCATAGGATTTTCTATCTATAAAATTTATTAAAGGTCACGACTGTTAGTGCAAGTCAAGTGAAACGCAGATAAATTCAAAAAGCTGCAGGCAATGAATTCTGAGCAGTCGTGCAAGGATTTTCTAGGGCTTCATCCCTTTCCTTCGAGCTCCTTATCGGAGTAATGAAAACTCTTGGGAACTTCTTTGATCTTTTTTGTGGAAGTCTTATACCTACTGGGTCAGAAAGAGACAATGTTCAAATTTTTGCTGGTAGCAGAGAAGATGCGTTAAATAGTCAGAACTTAAACAAAACCAAACAAAAAAAATCAAACAAAAACAAACAAAACCCCCCCAACTTAGTTAAGTTAATATCATAGAATCTGAGAATGGTTTGGGTTGGAAGGGACCTCAAAGACCATCTAGTTCCAACCCCCCCTGCCATGGGCAGGGACACCCTCCACTAGACCAGGTTGCCCAAAGCCCCATCCAACCTGGCCTTGAACACTTCCAGGGAGGGGGCATCCACAGCTTCTCTGGGCAACCTGTGCCAGTGCCTCACCACCCTCATTACCATACCTTTGAACATAAAAGTGTGTAGAAAAAACTTCACAGCAGAAAAAGAAACATTTAATGAAGCCATTCTCCTGTCTCTCAGTACCTATCAAAACCACCAACAGCTTAGATGTTTTCTTTGTATTCTTACAACCTTCTTCCAGGAGCAATGGCATTACACATATCCTTGCTACCTGTTGATATAAAACACGGCCAAACCAGTTTCTTGTCTCTAAGCTACATGGTACACTTAGTAATAAGACTCTTGGCTGCCTGTTTTATTTCATTGCTCTTATGTCAGCACTGCAAGTGGTTAGTAGAGATTGGCACTGTTGCAGTTCTCTAGGCAGATTTTAAACGTAATTTATTCCTAACATAATACTTTGATAAACTTATAAAGTTTGTGTCACACGCTAAAACTGAAGTTGAATCTATTTTATAGTTTGGCACGTTATGCCTTTGCTTACTCTTACAATGAGGATGCTGTAAAAGTTGCATTTGTGTGAAGTCAACGCAGTCAGCATCTCTGGATATGGCTTCTGTTGAAATTATGATTTTATTCTTACTCTGTTTTGACTCCGTCCTACAGTCTGAAGAATTAGATCTTAATGATTGAAATGAAAAAGGCTTGAATTCTTTTACATTTTAGTACAGTTATTCTGACTAATTTAATAACCTCAATTTAAAGTTTTAACCCAAGGCATTGTCCTACTAATGTAGGATCTAAACACATAGGGCAGGAAACGTTCCATGATCAAAGGAAATTTAAATAGATTATTCCTTAGTGAGTTTTACTCAATGATAACTACTTTTCAGTTGCCCTGGGGTTATTTTCTGTGAAGATAAGCATAAACAATTTTTATGAAATTATTTTGATACGACATATAAAATAGGAAATAGAAAATTGCAAAGTAATATAACAGTAATAAATAACTATTATAAGTAATGTTACAAATAAAATAAAGTAGAAACAAATAAGTTATAGAGTGTTATATAACAGGAACTACTCTATAGCAAAATAGCAATATAGAAAGGAGAGGCCAAGAGGACCAGGTTCGTTCAGCCTGGGGAAGAGGCTGAGGGAAGGTGTAATTCTACTTTCTAAAGGAGGGTTATAGAGATGACAAAATAACGTCTTCTTCTGGGGTGCATAGCAAAAGCATAAGAGGCACCAGGTACAGCTTGCGGAAGGGAAAATGCTGACTAGACGTATGGAAAATATTTTGCACAGACAGGGTTGTGCAACAGTGTACCAGAGAGATGGTGTAATCTCCATCCCTGGAGATGTTCCAAACTCAGCTGACACATCCCCAAGCAGCCTGAACTAGCTTTTGCCCCTGCTCTGAGCAGGGGGGTGGACTAGATGACAGCCAGACATCCTTTCCCACTAAGTTTGTGGAGCTCTTGCCTAAGCTCCCACCTTTTCTGTGAGATTTCAGAGTTATTTTTTGTCCCAGCCAAGTTAGTTTGTTTGCTCCAAGTAAGCGAACACAGGTTTCTCCCTCCTTCCCACTCTCGAGGAGCTGCTCTTCTGCTAAGTCAATCAGTGTGGTCTCAGGTCACCCAAGGGGAGGGGATTGGGGATGGCACCAGGGCTTGAGAGGACCAAGAGAGTCGCTGAATCTGTGGTAGCCCTGAGATGTGGACTCCCTTAGGAGACACCTAGGCCTTGCCTCCTCTGCCTTTATAAAAGGACAACCTCTTCTGCACCTTTTAAGATAGCCATAAGCCAGTTTTAAAGACCACAGTGACCTTTTCCACAGGGAAAAATCACTAATTATGTATATTTTCAGTTGCATTAATGGAAACTCAAATCTTAGCTGCTCACAAAGGTCGCGGTTGTATCTTGATGAGGCAGATGTGGAAAATTACTTTTATTGACTCACAATCAGTAAAACTAGCAAGCTGAATGATGTTAACACAGACTTACTTCATCTGGACTGCCCAAGCTGCTGTGCAGTATAATGTATATGCTAATTAATGGTAATTTACAGCTAATGAAAATCAACAAACAGGCCATTTTTCTAGTTTACGTACACGTGCCATCAGTGGGTCCCATTATTACTTATTAACTTTCAGAGGCAGAAAGCATTTCTGAAGGAGGCAGAAAGCAGCCAGCCTCAGACAACGGCAAGTATTACACAGCTAACGTTTGTATGATCCCCCCGTCAGCGAGGGCCCGCCTGAACAGTTCACAAAATGAAATAGTATTGATGTACAGTTTAAGTTGTAAATCAGTGTGCCGGTATCAGGTTTACCATGACTATGAGAAGGAAGCTAGATGGACATATCTGTAGCATTTACTTTTTTGGATGCCCGGAATTTTAAAACACTTCAGTTATCCTCCTCTTGTGAGATTGCTTTGGTATTCAAAAACTTACAAGAAATGGTCAGTTCTGTCATGTTTCACCAAGACCACTGTCAAAAATTGAAAAATTAAAACATTCTCTGGATTTCAACTGCAGGGTTTTATTTAGCTGCCCATGCTACACAGATTCGCACACGTTGTTCTAACATGCCACAGAGAATCAAAATTTTTGGAAATTAAATTATCTCTGTCAGGTGCACCAAAGTTTTAAATCAGTTACAACAGAGGCAATTTAGAAGAAGAAGAAGAAAAAACAGCTTTCCTATTGCATAATACGATTTAGTAATCATAAAGGTTGCCATAAATGTTATTTACAGAACTGGTGTGAGTCTCAGGTATTCACTCAAAAGGGAGACAGACAATCTCCCATGAGTATCTATTTTGAAAATGTATAAATTAGAAATTATTTGTTGGAGAGTGGCTCACACCTGATTAATCTGAAGACAGAAGAAGTAAATATAGACGACCATGAAGCTCCTGGCTACATAAGTAACTTATCTTGATAAGTATCTTATCGACTCTGATGATTCACGGGTGGTTTAACATCCTGAGATTGCGGTAGCAGAAGTCTTCCAACAAGAACAAAGTTAATAACATACATTGTGAATAGATTGCTCTCATTTGAGAGCAAAGTGCTTTTAAAGCTATTATCTTACAATCTTTTATTTTACGTTTAAATTTCAAAACATCCCATTTGCAAACACATGCATGCAAAAATTCCAAGAGAAATCTAAAAGCCAAATAGGCATTTTAGCTGTAATTCACATTGGGAAGAACAGAGAAGAGCTTAAAAATACCCATATGCATTGCCAAAAATACTCAAATGGGTTCTCAGCTAGAGTGGGAGGCAACACCATTCAAATGACAAGTTTTCTTTAAAGCTTGGAGATAACAGACCATCATCTATCGTCAGCTGTGATGACTAGAGAAATCTTTCATTCAATGCACCTCATATTTAATGAAACCATTTTAGATGGTCAGGCTTTCAAGATCAGCTGAGTGTATTTTCTGCACACATAAGTAGACCTAGGGCATATGAAAAATGGATACCAGCCTACTTTCAGCAGAGTGGGAGCCAACAAATTCATTCGGAGTTTAAGGTATTGAAGTTCATTTTCCTTCTCTGTTCCTGATGGGAGCTCTATACACTAAGCAGAGGCTCTCTGTGTCCCCTCTATCCTCTCTATTACATTCATTAATGAGAAAACAACAGCAAAGGTGTTTATATTATCATATGGGTGCCCCCCATCACACAGCATTACCTGCGTGTCACTGCAGAACTGGGGTTTGCAGATCTGGGTTTGCCAGAAATGTTAAAGTCGACACCATCCATGGAAATATGATTCATTGGGCCAGGGAGAGAGCAGGTGTAAGAATTTATTTCTGCAATTATCTACACAAAGTAGGCATAAATATTTTTGAACACATAAAATATATTGGAAATGTTGTTACACAAAGAACCATTACAGACTGCTAAATATAGGTGCAAACTTTTGTAATAACCAAGCTCCAGCTCAAAGATCATTTAGATGCATTCCATGTAATTGTGAAATACATAGATATATGGTTTCAAAAATAATAAAATTTAAAGAACAAAAAACAAAGACGGTTAAATTCAGAAGGCAATCTCTCTATCACAGGCAGTCCTTCAGCCAGACTGCTGGTGGAGTTTTCCAGGGCAGTATCACTAAGTACGTGCCCTGCTCAAAGACTATTCCTATAGTCACTGCCAGAAACAGCCCAGTGGGCTAGAAAACATCTTTTCGCAAGAGTAGATCTGAATACAAACTTTAAATTCACTTCTGCAGTTGTCAGTCATATCTTGGTTTTTCCATACTTAAGAAGTCATGTGGTACTGCCATCAACTGAAGTTAAGAAATGTAAGGAAAAAAGGTTTTTTTGAGTAGAAACTATGTTGTGCCACTGTGTATCTGGGCCTCTCTCAGCTTGGGTGGGATCAGGGTCTATACCTGGAAATTCAGAGGTCTTTTTGTCCAGAAGCATAAAGGTTGCTTATGTGGTTTGCGTGTATAAGCATGAAAACATCCAAGCTGCTTCTTTCTGAATTAAGACTGCATCTTCCTTTACATATTTCTAACCTAGCAAGCAAAGCCTTAACTTTTTTTTTCCCCATGTAATTTTTAGGACTATCAGGAAGCTTCCAATTTGGAGCAGTTTGTGACTCGCTTTCTTTTGAAGGAGACACTGAACCAGCTTCAGTCCCTCCAGAGCAGCCTGGAGTGTGCCATGGAAACCACGGAGGAGCAGACTCGGCAGGAGAGGTGAGCGAACATCAAGCCCAGCTGCAGTGAAGGGGGTGAGGAGTGAGGTCACCGTGAACATCCAAGACCATCTAACATTTCACCCAGCAGCCTGATGTAGGGAATAACAGGAGAAATAAGGATATGGTTTTTATTCCATATAGGAACTCACTGATAGGAGTTTTCCTGAAATTGAATGCAAGCAGGTTCCAATCTGATCCTGTGGCGGGTTGCATGTAGGAGGACCATTTTATTACATCCTAGGCTCTGCTCCTTTGACTTCTTTTTAAATCCATTCACTACTTAATATCAAATGCAGAAACCAGACCACAGCAATATAAAGAGCTCTGAAATTACTAAGACCATTGACTGTCTCCTTATTTCCTTCTCCTGGCTTTATGATTTTTTTTCATTCCTGGTTGCACAACAATCCCAATGTTAAGAGGAGAAATATCCAGGCTCTTGCTTGTTACAGCTTCTTCCTAGAACATAGGGCCATAGTATTGTTTAACATCTAACTCTGTAGACTCCCAGTCACCTGGGTAACCTATATCCATCCAAGGGGTTTAGCTGAATTTAATACCATGAACTCATAGATGAGGGTTTGTAGGATCAAAGATCAAAACATTTTTGAAAAGGTACTTGACTTTATGGATTTATTTTCCTCAGTACGCTATTGTTAAAGATGATAGGGAAAGCAAAATACAAGCTGTTGTGTTTCATGGACAAAGAAGATCTCAACACGTCATATGTTTTAAAATGCATTGCTTTTTCATTCTTTCTTTTGGTAATGTCATTTTCTTGATTGCTTTGCTGTTGGGTTTGAGATTTCTGAAGTACATGAATAATACACTGGGGTTTTGTGCCAGCAGCTTGACCGCAGGAATCAAGCAGGTTTTGAAAGGCTGAAGGTGCGCCGAGTATGCACGGTATATATACCCCTCCATTCATGCATACATCCTTCAGGTTCCCCACACAACTGATGGGAGAGAAAGTAGTCTTGAAAGGCCAGTTCAGAGCTGGAGCCTCCCTTAGGCACTTTTACATCCTCTGGAGTAATCACTGACTTCTTCTCTGACTTGCCTTTTAGGACAGCCTCTCTAGAAATACAGTCTAGAAAGACCATGTGAGTAACTCAAACTACTCACCTGGGTGTGTAGAACTGGGTGATATGAACGTTCCTTCTGCTGCCAGCTTTCTCATCTGCATTGACTGTCAGGTAGGGCATTGTGGAGACTTCTTTCTCCAGCCTTATCACTACAGTTGTTCAGAAATATCCTCTTGAATGGTGAATTTAGTTTATGGCAAAGAAAGTGTGACACTGTTAAGCCAAATACCATCTTTATCAGGGAGTGTAGTGACAGGACAAGGGGTAATGGGTTTAAGCTGAAGGAAGGTAGATTTAGATTAGATGTTAGAAAGAAATTCTTTACTGTGAGGGTGGTGAGGTACTGGCACAGGTTGCCCAGAGAAGCTGTGGATGCCCCCTCCCTGGAAGTGTTTAAGACCAGGTTGGATGGGGCTTTGGGCAACCTGGTCTAGTGGAGGGTGTCCCTGCCCATGGCAGGGGGGTTGGAACTAGATGATCTTTGAGGTCCCTTCCAACCCAAACCATTCAATGATTCTATGATCTTCCCCATTTTCTGAGGTAGCAATGGAAAAGCCAGGCAAACTCAGCACTACAACTACAGCTGTTTTGGAGAAAATGAGTTAGTTCCTAGTGCAGATGCCCCAGTCCCTATGTAAAATCATCTTCAGTTATGTTTAACTTAACTCAGGGGCAAACTGTCTGAATCAAAATCCCATTAAGACACTCCTAAACTAATTTAAGAGTGTTCACAGTGTGGAACTGCCATAATTTGCCTTACTGTGAAGGGATTTTATGCTGCAGAAAAAACATCTTCTTAACACAGTGTGTGAGCTTTCGGTGAGCCTTCATTCTGTGCTTCAGGATACCAGAGAGCTTTCCAAAGCAGTGACCTGGGAATTATTTACTGAACTGTTTAGACTACTGTCTAATAGTCTTTGCAACCACTCATCCAACTAACTGTTCAAAACTAACCATAGTCCTGGTCCTTCATTGTTCTCCAGCTGGGTGATGAAGATGAACCACGTAGAGATGGCCTTCAGTCCCCACACAAACTTTCAAGCTTCAATGACAAAATTACAAACATAAGTAATTTCTGTATCTGCTATATTTCAATACTGGTCCCAGAAATGTATCTGTCCTCCATCCAATATGAGCTAATTCTCATCAGTTTTCCTTCCTTATTATCAGATACATGTTGCTGTTTATTTTTCCAATCTTTAAGCTGAAGGAGTCAATGTTTAAAGTTCATATTTCACTTTTAGCTGTTCTTGTGACCCCAGTTCCTCTGCAGAGATGCTATGAAAATTCTGTGAATAAAGAAATCGTGTGAATTGTTCCTTAGGTCAGGTCAGAACCACATCATGGACAGACACTGAACTTCAGCTTTCTCTCCCTAAAAGATAGGTTTACACCAGCTTAACCTCCTTTTTTTTTTTTTCTTTTTTTTTTAACTTCTCTAATGACTAGCAACCTAAACACAACTAATAAGTAATACTGGAAATCTGGAAAATAATCCAGTGGTCTGAATAGGTATTTCTCCTTTTTTAATTCAAAAAGGAATATGCGAGCACGTGTTGTGAGAACAGAGAGAGGAGAGCTCTCCCACATGTTTTACCTGATGAAGTCTCCTGTGTTTCTGTGCAGACAAGGCCCAACAAAACCAGAAGTGCTCTCAATTCAATGGCCAGGAAAACGCTCAGCTCGAAGGCTTCAGAGGAACAACAGCCTGTTGCCAAATAGCCCTCATTTTAGCACAGGTATGGTGTTTCACATTTTAAAGATATTTAAAACACATGCATACACACCATACAGAAAAATACACACGCATCTTCTTCCCAAAAATTTGATTTAAACATGGTAACTAACTCAGTTTACTGACAGAAATCAATCTTCAATTGAATATAGAAGGTATTACCTCAAACTGGAAGGAAAATAAATATGTACCCATAGATCTGAACTGATAAAAAATAAACACATAATTATGGGGCAAACTGTGTTATCATTTTGAGGCTGTGGGTTGATTCAGCATTTCTTAGGTAACATTTGTAGCCTGCAGATACGAATGAAAAGGTGAATGCTATAACTTATACAGAACGTGGAAAATGTGAGAGGGTATTTTGGTAAATGGGATTCTTTAGAAGCAGTGACATTAAGCATGAGGCTGCAGTGAAGGCATCTCTAGGCTTAGCGATGTCTCTCAGAATCAAGGCATGCAGATGACTGAAACACCAAAGGACATGATGGGTCAAGCCCACTTCTCGACCAGTCATGCAGATCTCACTGCTTGCAGCCACGTGCTTACCTCTTCCTTTTTAACCCTCTTTTGAAGACCCTTCTGTCACTCACATTCATGAGTCTCTGCCACTCACCAAACGATGCTGTTCATTCAGCGCAATGATGCAGAATGATGTTTGGTCCCTTGCTGTGAGTTGCTGATGTTCATGAAGTTTACTAACATTCATAGAATGTTCATTATTTATATTTTCCAAAGGTTGGATTGAGGAAGACAGCCAGTGGATGACCCAGATAAACAGACTCCAAAAGCTGATTGACAGGCTGGAAAAGAAGGTGTGTGTTTCTTTTCACCTGCTTGTTCTCTTATTTTCAGTAAAGTAATCTTTAAACCACCAATGTTTTCAATGTCCCAGTCACAGCCTTTCCAATCAATAATGACTGGAGCTTCAACATTACCTAAGTGAGCTAACACTCATTAAATGCCTACATTTTCCTTCCACCTTCTTTCCTATTGCATGAGAGCATGACATGGTTTTCCCACGCTCCCCTTTCCCCTTCCCATCACCACAGATCCAACTTTTCATAAAGATCTGTAAAGTCACATTACTCTATGACTGGAGGATGTTACCATATTTAGTTTTGCTTGGTTTGGGGAACATGGGACAAGCCTCTCTTTTTAGAATCAGATTTTTTTCTCTTCCTCTCCAAACTTTCCCACTAAAGCTTAACAGAAAGTTTTGTTTCTTCCTTCCCTGTCATTTTATAAAAATTAAAACACTTTCCTAGTAAGTATGGTTCAACCAAAAGCTGATGCAAATCCCACCATCCCGCCTGGGAGCTGCCCCAGCTCCGGGGTGCACCAGCCCCCCAGAGCCCTGACTGCCTGCGGTTCCCACGCCGAAGCAGAGCCCTCCAGGAGTCTGACAAATGACCCATCTGATCCAACGATACCAAGGCTTCCCAGGGCTTGTAAAAACCTGACTAACATCTGTCTGTACAGAAAATATCTATTTCTTTTGTTTTCAATCAGATTGATTGCTACCCTTGGTTTTAAAAGCTGGTTTATGTCTCTGTATGATGATTTCTTTTTTTTTTTTTTTTGAGAAGAAGAGCAGAGGAAAAAGTAAGGTATAAATGCGTGTGTTGTTCTTTACATAAAGTGTCCCTACTGAAGGGCAGATAGACAATTTCAGATAGGTGCTAAGGGTGTGGCTAAACTCAGTGGATTTTGGGACCCAGGGGATTTCTTCCTCATGGTCTACTAGAAACAAGGTTTTAGGCTGAAGTGTCACAGATCCAGGAGTTGCTCCAGTCCCAGTGCGGCTGATGCTGCTCCTCCCTGTGGGTCAGTGCTCACCAGCAGCAAGGCTGTGCACGTACTCCAAAGACATGGGTCCACACGCACCAGCACGAGTGCCTTTACCAGCACCCACAGACCAGCAGCTCTCTCAGAAACATGAACACGAGATAGCCTGCCCCTGTTCCTTCTTTCCAGCTGATCAGGATGGACATTCCCCAGTGAACATTACTATGGGCCTTAAGTCCATCTAGTATTCGTGGCTGGACCCATGACCCTTCCCCAGGCACTGGCTCAGACCTTGGGTCCTGGCAGACAAGTGTCTCCTCCTACTCGCCTGCTAGTCCAGCCTGAGTTCAGTAGCAAATTAAACACACAGAAAATAGTGAAGTGTGGGATTTAACAAGAAGACAGAATAAACGGTGATGACCTGCCACAGGGCTCAGCAAGACAAGCATGCTGACCTTTCCCTGCCATTGCGCCCTCCCAGATGAACAAACTGCCCTCAGTACTTTTCCCCTTTGGTCCCACTTTGGATCAAAATTTGGTATTTCTGTTATCTCAGGCTTATTGCTGAGAAGCTGCGTTACCAATACAGTCACCCTGGCACTGCTGGCTTTGCAAGACTCTGCTCCCCAAAAGGAGCCCAGTACTCCCTTTGGTTATCCCTCAGGTCTGACAGTCTCTTGCATCACTTCTCCTTAACCAGCTGTGAAATGCGGCCATTCCTCTTGGCACTGTAACTTCTGTCAGCTCCTCACTCTGCTCCTTGCTACGCTCGGCAGCTCCTCATGGTCTGCTCAGTCCATTAAGCCTCTGGCCAGGGCATACCCATCCGCCTGCTTCCTCCCAGAGGTCATTTCTGCATGAGAAAAGCAATTACACAGCAGTTTCCACATTAATGACATTTTAGTAGCAACTTGATTTTTTCCTGAATAGATATAAATTGGATTTTGAAATGTCAAAGTCCATCATGAAATGTAACTCTTGGTTTTGGTCCAGCTTTACTCCTAGCTCTGCTTTGGAAGCAGCAGCTCACTGCCCTGCCACAGTGACGTCCCAACACGGACTGGTGCCAAAAGCAGTTTAAGGAAACTTAAAGAATGTTACTGAAAAAAGAAATCTGGCATACAGCAATAATGCAATGCAAACATTACAGAAAACAGCCAACCATTTTATAATAAATAAACTTAGAACAAGGATGTTATAAGACGATCAAATCTGCTACAAATAAATGACAACCTCAGTTTGAAAAGGAACTGAATGCCAAAGTGGCAGGGCATAGACCTTCCATAAACATCTCCTTATCAAGATAAAACTTGATTAATAACACATAGCAGTTAGATAAATCTAATTTTGCCAATAGACAGCCTATATCCACTTCTGCCTACCTCTGCATCTGCTTGACTTTGTATCTCATGACCGGGTCTAACTGTGAGAGGTGAGAAGTTCACCACTTCTGCAGCTTCTCCAGAACCACCTACTTTGATTGTTCTTCTCTTGGCAGTTCTTTCTGGCCCCTGTGAACTAAAAAAACCCAGATTTACTAGGCATGCAACTTAGAAATCATAAAACTCCTGGTCCTATAAAGTATCCTAAGGCATATTAAAAAGACTATGAGAATTCTTTTGCATTAACGACATTCCCTCTGGTCCTCATTTTATTATATCTTACACTTCATTACAGTAGGAGGAGTTCCCTGTGATCCATGTTTAAACAGCATCTAGCAAAAGTGTCTGGGTCATGACTGGGACAGGCACATATTGCAGAAAGGACTCTGGTGCCTCTTAGCAGTAGGAGACTGTGAGCACACCTACTCTGTTCCAAAACAAAGTCAAGAAAAGGCAAAGCTGATCGCTTGAATGACCACCGACTTCAGACTGAAATGAATTAGAAACATCAAGTTGTGACCAAGTGGCTGGTCACCACTTCCCACCCGGGATCAAGCCATTACGTATGCCATCTCTCAGCAGTAACTTAATCACCTTTAGCCCAGATGATGTTCCAGGTTAACCCACCACATCCCACCAAGTGTGACATTTCAGCTGTCTTTCAACAGCTACTAAAGCTCTTCCTTTTGACTTTGCCCTGAGGCAGATTAGAAGGATCACACAATCACACTACGAGGCAATTTCAGAAGCTACTGCTTCTCAGCTGAGGTGAGGTAGGACTGAGGAGGCATTGTAAAGCCTCAGCTCTGACCTGCAATCTTGGGCAGGTTTCATTTCCAGGCTGCATGAGAACTGTCTGGCAGCAGCTCTCACCTCCGCATTGGGCTACTTCACTCGTGCTCAACATCAAGTCAACCGATGCCTGAGCGCCCTTTCCGCACGGATGAGGACTATGTGCCAGTGCTCGCATACTAAAAGGTCACAAGCTGTCTGTGTAGACTTTTACCTCATCTGTGTAGTCATGCCCTGTCTAATGACATAATGTTACTGAAGAACCCGTATAGATTATTTTCAAATTCTTGAAGAGGCCAGCAAGTTATCCACCAGTGTTTCCTACTGGAAAACTACCTGGTGAATGGTTGATTTAGCATTGTCTAACTCTTCTGTCAAAGGTGAATTTGACCATCAATCAATCTTGTAGGTTGTCTTTTTTTCTCAATTTCTCAAGTTATATATACTGGAAAACACAGAATTCTTTTCTTGCTACCTTAAAAGAAAGTTTGCAGTACAACTTGAGTCATTCCTGTGTTTTTCCATACATTTCCCTAGGAAAAAAAAAATGCAGTGAAAGTACAGCAAAAACACAGGAATAAGCATTTTCTCTCAAGGTTTTTATCTGAAGTGCCTGCACTGACAAATGAGCTATTAAAGTTGGGTGTTTCCCCCTTCTCCATTTCATGCCTTTCTGTGCGCGTTCTGCAGGAGAGGTACAGCTACACAGCAGTTACTCTGCGACTGCTACTTCACTCCTGCCTTGCCCTGCTACCTGCTGCTGGTGGAGGTCCTGTTTGTTTGAATTCTACCTGCACACCTCTGGTTAGCTTTTCAGCGAGAACAGTATTTGTGCTGGCAAAACGCCTGCTACTTGTGGTTAATCAATGCTCACCCAGCTGCAAGTAGAAAAGGTTTTTGTTTTTTTTTTTTTTTTTAATCTTTGTAACACAAGAATTGTTTGCAATGAGAAGCAAAGCACCGCTAACAAAGAGTGCCTTTTGCTCCAGCTGCTTATTGCAAATCGATCTGCTTTTTTTCAGGCATATGGATATTTTTCAGAATATCCATTTTTCAGAATATCCATATGGCATTGGGTTAGAGGGTACCGCATGTGCCTAGCATGTAAGTGATATTTTTGTGTGCATTACTAAATGGTGTTTGCATGAATCACAGATTCATGAAGTGCGCATCCAGTCTGTGTGTTAAGCAAGCATACTGCTGCCTCACGGATGCATCTGTTGCTGGTGCCCAGCCTGTCCTCAGAAGCAAGCACAGCAGTTCAGAAACCTGACTTGGAGCACCGTGCACATCTTTTTCAATGCTACAAAACTGTCCCTTGCAACTATACTCCCCCTAGAGAAGTTTCTTCTGTATAAAGTTTTATGATGGCGCAATGGTAGCTGATAGTTCATTTCAAATTACCAGCATTGCTCATCTCCATAGTCCACGTGACAATTTGAGAAGGTATCTGTCTTTTCTGAATTAAGTCCAACATACATTTGTGAGCAAGTGGATTTCTTACAAATGAAAAATTACCTGCTCAGCAGTATAAATAAAACTTTACCGAACAGCCTGGGTTGGATTTAACCACTGAAACATGCGAGATTCTGCAAACAATGCTTGTGTTTGATTTACAGCTAATAAAGAAGGGATTTAATTATAACTTCTGGAGCTAAAACAGAGTCTAGCTATTGGAATAGCTTGTTAAAAAGGTGAGACCAGAATACAGCTGTAGTATTACCTCTTATATTTCTATTTTCTTTTCAACTTCCTGAAAGGACCTAAAGCTTGAGCCATTTGAAGAGGAAGTTTTAGAAGAAAATGCAAAATCTGTAAGTGTTATCTGAAGACAATGACTTTTGACATTTGATTTTCATAGCCAGGTAGTAAGACAACCACTTCACCATTGATATGTTAAAAAAAAAAAAAAAAAGTCACCTTCCTCACTTTTCCCAGTGGCAAGCATCCATTAATCAGCAGAATACATTGTGCAAGACACAACATAACAAAACTTAGAATATATGGTCAAAACTTTTATATTAATTTTTGCATTGTTTTCAAGGGATACAGTGAGCCAAAAACTCAACTTATATAAAGAGGTAAAGGTGTCATTAATAAGATTTACTGAATTTGGCAGCTGTGTTTACGGGGTGATAGCTTCTCAGCTCCCGATCACCGAATGCTGCATGCATGCTTTAAATCACGGCTGTACAGCCAGCCTCCTTCCCTCCCTCCCAAACTGCTATAGGAAGCCTTGTCAGGAAAGATGGGAGAGCATCTAGTGTTAAGCAGTAATCAACGTTACAACTTACAAAACCAGAATCATAACCAGAAATAAACTTGCTTTTAATTAAGTTCATGTCCCAAGATCAAGATGAATTTTTCAAATACACTAGCATTCCTAAGTTCAGGGCTTTGAACCTAACAAAATGCAAAGCAAATACACATGAAAAAATAACCAAAATAGATGATCAAATTCCTTATTTCATCACAGGAGTTGTATTATATTTTTTTCTTTTTTTAAATGAGATTATACAATATTGCTAGACAGGCTGCTTATGAAGAAGGGATAATCCAGGAGATAACAGTATCAATAATCAAGGCAGAAACAAGTCAAAAACCCGTAAAAGAGATGAAGTTGTATTAATTAAGAAGCACGTGGTGTTTCTTCAAGTATTTCATTAGTAAGGTTGACAAGCTTCAATGGATGAATCAATATGTAAATTACTTACATTAGCTAAATGGTAATCATAGTAATTCAGGATAAATAGGTCTTCCATACTGCTAAGTGTTTCCATAGTCCGGTTTATAAAGATTGTTAATTTTTTGCAGAAAGGTTGAGAGAAATAAAATCCCTCTCTATTCATCATTTAACACATGCTACCTTAGGCATCTCGTTCAGGTGTGAGTCAGAGCTCCGAAAGGTAAAAGACTATGAGAGCACCTCCACAGAAGTAACACCGCATCCAATGCAGATTGTGGGAATGTGCTCTTACCTCAAACCTCACACCTGCTTGCGTACAGATTAATCCAAGGAAACATGCTGACTTTATTGTTGAATATTCCACAGATGAGCGTTTACTTTGCATTATTCTGAAAAGACTGTCTCATCCAGGCTTCGGACAACTCTCAATTTCTCGAAGGTGGACACAAATTTGGGGTGTTTCCATGCTGTGCCTCAGCCTGCCTAGACATAAGAGCCGCACTTGAGCATTTCTACTTCCCCACTCCAGAGCACTAAAATAGGGACTTTGAAGGAACTTTTGTGGGGGTTTTTTATGATTGTGTTTTTTATTGGTTTGTGATAGACTTTTCAGAGTTTAAAGAACAAGAAATTGAGAGGACGATATGGCAGTAATATTGTAATGTTTTTGTATCAGCACATAATGATTGTCCAACGTCAAATGTCTGTGATAGAAGAAGAAATCGCGGAGTTCCGGCTTGCTCTGAAGCAGTACGTGGAATCTGCTTCTACTCAGGGTGGCTGCTTGCAGTAAGTACAACGTTATTGTCCCTGGGCAGCAGGAAGGAATGTAGTCTGATTTCTGGAATAACCTCTAAGTAGAGCTGGGTTATTTATGAAAACAGAACCTTTATCATCTTCTTTCCTGGCTGGTTATGCAGGTGTGTAAGACAGAGCTTTTCAAAGACAATGAAAACCAGAAAGAGATGTCAAAGTATATGTGCAGACTTTTAGTAGTATCACAAAATGACAACAGAGGCTGTCCCAAAGATGCTCAACAATGTTTTAAGGTTTTTGAGCTCTGTAGGTCATTAATCCACAGCTTCTGCAAGCTCTTAGGCTGACACTCTCTATTGGAAAACTCATTTGCTATCCTTCATTTGTGCTCACCTGGCAAGTGAGCAACTCACCAACTTGTTTGCTAGTTCTCTGTTTGGAAGCTTTCAAAATCTTCCCTTTAGGCTGTCATTTCAATATTTTTGTTCATAATAAAGAATGGGAAAAATTAAAAAGCAAAGTTTTCAATGAAATAGTGTACTTCTGATTTGCTCCTTTGAGAATTAAAACATTAGAACCGGGGTAAGAATAAATTTTAGCAACTGATTTATGAACCTTGTTGCTAAGAGACCGTCACACTTACGATCGTATCAGTAGTGTTCACACAGGCCAGAAAAAGTAAGTTACGCTGGAAGAAGAAAAGAGTGACCTTTTTGCAGTGGTTCACTTATAAAGGCAGACTGATGAGGACAATAAAATTCTCCTGTGGGCCAAGAGCTGAAAAAAACAAAGAGAAGTCCTCCAGTCCCCTTCCAAAAACGAGCATCCAGCAGAACGCTGCAGAGACTGCAGCCTTGTCAGGGGAGAGAGCTTACAGGGCTTCAGAATGCAACTTAACAAATGATGCAAAAAGTTACTTTCTTTCCCAAGTTCACAGGCATTTGGTAAGTCTGTAATGCCACCTACCGGTTCGATTTTACTGTAGTCGTTTATGACATTGACTTGTTTTTTTCCAACAGTTCTTGATATTTTTTGGTATTTTACAATGTACTTTCACATACTGCAGGAGAAAACCAATAAATCACAGGACTTATTGCTTATTACAGTATGAATTATAATCCAAGAACAGTATACAAGCACATGAGTAGTAAGATCAGCAATCTCACACTTGGGCAGAGAAATATGTATATATACTTTTTGTCCTATACATCTCAACACCAACTCGAGTACCCAAATGCCTAAGTACCCTATGTGTTATAAAGCTTTTATGCTCAGGATAATAAGTGGGATGATTCCCTGTAGAGGATCAGCAGATATTCTGTGGGTCATTTTTCACACATGATAAATTGTTAGCTGAATAGCATAAGTAAATAGTACCCAAAGGTATTATTTTAAAAGTGTATCTGCAGCAGACGTCAGCCTAGGTATCTTTATATTTGCTTTCAAAGCACCTAAACTCTGTGCCACTTTGATGCATCTCTCATGCAAAAGGATGACTTCTCACAGTGTAATTCTTCATTGAAACAGCACAAGTTACTCTATAAACGTATTTGAGCTGATCTCTGTGCAATACGCTGTATTAGCTGATTTCCCCTGAACCACAGTTGTTTGATTAATTTTCCGTATTACTGATTAGTATTTCTTTAGATAAATGACTATTGGAGCAATATGAAAAATTGGTTTCATAAATAAGGGTCCATAAGTGTAGTAATATAAAATATCAATAAATAAAAAGCCATGAAAATACTCCAAGAGTTTAGGAAAAAAGCTTAGATAATTTGCAGCATGCTTCCCAAAAATCACTTATTTGTTACATTTATTATTTGTTTGGGTTTTGGTTTACTTTTTTTTTCCCCAAAAAAAAATCACTGCATTTGGTTCCTACTCATTAGCAATTTGGAATAAGATGTGTACGTCTGATAATTTTGTCATGTTTGATTAAATTAGTTCTATCCTACAATTCTTAGTGTTTCAATACAGAAGCTTCCAAGTGATTCCCGCTTCATAGTCTATGAGTTCTGGGAGAACTCCAATGCCTGGAATAGGTAAGTTTTGGGAGGTTGGGTTGATTTTTTTTTTTGTTCTATGGAAAGTTTTGAAAGTTAGAAAGCAATTGTGTAGAAGGACTGAATACAAATTAAATACTGCTAATCAATCTCTTGCTAAATATATCACAATTAATACTCCAGAACACTACTTCAATTGCTAAAGACTAAAATATACTGAAATGTAAATAAAAATGTCAGACACAGCTAATTCGAATAGAACATACAAAGTCTGAAGGTGAACAGAGAAAGGAATGGCATCAGATGGATGTTAGTTGATCAGGGACAAAAGAATAGGGAAACAGCAATATTTGCACAGTTTAATGACAATGAAAGAAAGAAACAGAGCCAATGAGTGAGACAGGAGCTGTGCCATCCAGCAACACACTTAAGCATGCAAGCAGTCATGGGGAACTCTCACAAAGCTTCCCAAATCCACACCACAAAACCCCATCTGACAGACTTCCCGAATGTCTCTTTTGGGTCCAAAATAGAAGTTGTAGTGACTAGAAGTCCGACCAGCTGAGTTCTAACCTACAGCAGGCAGATAGCTAAAAAATTGAGACAAAAATATTTTCCTTAACTACTTTTACTATTTAAAAAAATCCAAACAAATCCTCAAATCCTAAACCTGTATACAGAAATTGTTTTGAAGGAAGATGCAGAAGTCTCTTGAAGCTTACTGTCTTTCCTTTTGAACAAAGCCCCAGTCCAAAGCAGGTACGTTTACTTTTTACTGGTAACACACATCAACCCATTTGGAACAAGAACTGCTGTACTGTGTTACAATCAAGTGAAAAGCATCAGAGTAACAGGCAACCAACCATACAGAAGGAAAAAGTGTGTTTGATGTTACATGCAAACACTTCACGGCTTATCTGGTCTCCTCTCCCACTATCATCGTCTAAGTTTTGAAGCACAAAATCTGGCTTATAGCATTATATTTAGCCCCTTTAAAAACTCTGTTATATTCTTATTTTTTACAATTATTTAGCCACCTTCAAATGAATTACAGCAAGACATTCCAAAGAAGTAATGTGGACTTCTTGGAAACTCCTGAGCTCATCACAACAATGCTAGTCCCTGGTAAATATAAATTTTTTCACAGTATTTTGTTTGTTCCATGTGAAGAGTTCTACTGTATTAGTCTGTTCCATATGCAGGACGACTACATAATATTACCCTCAGTAAGATAAGTATGAAGGAGAAAGAGACTCTAAATGTTTTCATTTGAAGCACAGAAATGTAAAATGCATCAGGAGCATAAGACCCACAATGCTTTCTTTTACATAGTACAAAGTTAGGCTAGCATATACTTTTTAAGAAAATATCTAGAATAAAGAATACTATTTGTGATTAGTAAAATAGACCCTTTTTAAGATTTGCAGGCAAAAAATTGCTTGCTGATGAAGACTTCGACTTAATCATATCTACATTATTGACACAAGTCTTCATTACTAATAATTTACATTTACTAACCAATTTATTGTACATGCTTCCTGCTATGTTAAAACAACTTTGAAAAAGCAAGGTGTTGATGATTCCAAATTACTATTTCTAATATAAACCAATAAAGATGCAACATCATTTTTCTCAGAGAAATGATAGTTAAAAGAGACGGTGTGGGATGAAGCGAAGCAAGCATCAGTCCCACATTTACAGAGGGAAGACAGCAAAATTTTTATCTTGGGCAACACAAATCTATTACAGTGAAACTCTAATTTCCCCTATGTCTGAGTACAGACTAAATTTAAAATAATAAAACCCCACCTAGGAGAAAAAAAAATTAGATAGTCCTATAGCTGAGTTTTCTCCTTAAAAGAAACCAGCCTGAAACCATTTTCAGACCTCATGAGCCTGAACACACAATTATATGCCAGGGATTCCTGCAGTATCAGGAGATTGCACTTAATGAACCAAGAATCCCTTCAAATCTATTATCTTACTGGGGAAATTGCTGGGTTTAAGACAAACTTAGCTGTGGGAAACAATGCGGCCTTTTCCCAAGCTTCTTCATGTCCAAGAGCTAGATTGGGTATGTCCCAGGAGTGTTCTGAGGTGGTTTACTCACAGCTAAAGTACAATTAACATAAAATAAAATGTAAACATCATTTATAAATGCCTAAACAGAAGTGTCTGAAATGAGATTCAAAATGCTCGTTAAAGCATCGACTCTGCCTGCTAAGAAGGATTTCAGTCTGCAGCACTCCATCCTGGCAGACAGTTGCCATAGAAACAGCATTTCTCACTGTGCACTCTGTGCTGGGGGAGGCAATGGGAAGTAACACATTCACCATTATTTTTACCATTTTATAGATTATCATTTAGAAATCTGCGCAGACATTTGAACTTTTGTTTCATGGAAAGTACTTCCCATATTTGATCTATACAAATCATATTTATATTTGAAAGATAGAAAATGTTCATGAAGTTAAAAATGATGGCTGCAATGCTATCAGTATACTTTATGAAAGAATTCTAGACAACGTAAAGTCATACCGCTCTAAAATCAGGAAAAAAACAAACAAACCTGTCTGCAATGAGCACACAGATAGACTCTATTTTAAAAACAAATTTACCCTAGCTCAGATACATCTACTTTTTTTTTTTTTTTACACATCTGGTTAACTAAGAACTGAAAAACAATTCTAAATTGTAATCTGAATCTGATTCTATGATTAGAACCCAAGAGTCTTCACTCAGCTGATTAATTAAAATTAATAAGGATACACTTAGCCAGCTAAGAATGATTCAGGAAGATATGGGATTTCAGGACTGTTAGATCCAATATTATCCCAAAGCAAATTCATTTACCATCAGTTAATAAGAACCACAACCAATTGCAGTCTCTTGCACACCTGTTAACCGACCAAGTTGCTTCAGGCATACCAGGGTGGCATGAATTGGTTCACCTTCAGTGAATGCCTCATCTTGATATAAGATCTGGACTCGAGGACACTGGAGAACCTTTAGGTGAAGAAAACAAAAGCTAGGGGAAAACAGCTGAACGCTTATGACACTACAAGGCACGAAATAAACTGTTAAATTGCCATTTTTCTGGCCAAAATTCATTAATCCCCTCAAGTGTCAGAGACTACTAGGCTTTCGTAGCCCAAGTTCAGGTAAGATTCTTAAGTATCATCTTCTCAACATTCTTCTTCAAGAATAACTTTTTTTCAGAAAAATGCCTTAAATGGAAAGATTTATGGACACATTCACAGAAACAAGTTGTGTTAATGAATTTAATCCCCAAACTGTGCAGTGCAAAACCTACTGAGACTAGAACACCCCTCCGCTAAGGGGACTTGGCATCTCAGATACAGGCACAATTCCTTTCCTTCCTTCCATCTCTCTCCATAAATCTTGTGGTTCCTCTCTGCGTAAGGTTCAGTTTTGAAAGGACAAAGGTTAGGGACTGTGGGGAAGAAGTCCAGATGTGTTTCACTCCCTGTCTATAATCTGGTGATTCCAGATCTTCTTTTACAGGAATGACATTTTACAAGTCCATCAATTCTCTTACTTTTAGGGCAAAATGCTCTTAATTCCTAGAGTTGTGAAAAAAGAACAGCACAAGGTTTGAATAATGTCACCAGGAAAGAAAGTCATTAAAGGCAGTACAACCACCCAGGAGACACAGTGCTCAGCTAAAATACTGACACACGCAGCAGAACAGGAGTGAGGATTTATGTGATTTGCTCTCTGGGATCTAGGCGCTTAATTCTATTCAACCGCACCTATGACACGTTAATGCTTCTTTGGATGTCATCAGAGAGATACACATTCTTGTGCTAAAGCCACCCCTCACCAGTTATACTCAGCTCTCCTAGTATTTTAGGTATTCTTCCCCTGCGTGGAGAGGTTTTGTCTTTGAAAGTATGCAGCTTTCAAATAAAGTAGTATTAGCTGCATATACGAATTAATGTTTCTTTATATATGTTACAGCTATTTTATTTAGGATTTTTACAAGAGATAGAAAAATAAATACTATTTATGTTAACAAATAAATAAATTCTTCTCTCTTTCAGCATCGTGGTGGGTCCTCAATAACAACTAGAAGCTGTGGTTCCAAGTAATGTTAATGTTGCATTGTTTTTCATTACAATAACATAGTGGAAGTGTTTAAGGCCAGGCTGGATGGGGCTTTGGGCAACCTGGTCTAGTGGAGGGTGTCCCTGCCCATGGCAGGGGGGTTGGATGTAGATGATCTTTGAGGTCCCTTCCAAACCAAACCATTCTATGATTCTATGATTCTATGAACATTCACATAGCAGTGTACAGGTGCGTTGGGTTATGAATTTATGATGTGATACCATTTGTTATTATGGATGTGATCTTTTCCATTTTAAAATATGGAAAAGTGCACATTACCTTCCCCTCTTGCGACTAGTTCAGTGAAATGATGCATTCTAAAAGCTGAAATAAGACAACTACGCTAAACTGTTTATTGTGTATATTCAGTCCAAACTGTAACAGAAAAGTGCATCTTGATTGGTATGACTAAATATTTGTGAAGTTTTAGTCTTGTGTTAATAAACAATTGTTACTTAATGCTGCTGGTTTCTCCTTTTACAGAATAAAGGGGTATGAACATGAACACACATTTTCGTACGTCTTACGCTTCAGAGAAGCTGTAAGTCATTAATTAGGAGCATAAGCATAGGGACAACTTTTATGTTTATACAGAACTTCACTCATACAGGAAATTTTCTTCCCACGACAAGACAAGGCAGTACTATGTTCTCTTCACAGCCTCTAGCCCCTGTCCTTGGAAGAGGAAACATGTCTGTCAGTATGCCAAGCCTCCACAGACTTAACATTTCACAACCAATTTGCTTTTAAATCTATGCCCTGAACACTTGGAAAATATTTTCATTAGATCACTGACAGCTCACTGAAAAGTCATTAGAGAAACCGCTGTTAGAGCATAAATAGGCATAAACCTGGAAGTCAAAATATTTTCTTCCCTATGAAGTCTTGCTGTTGTTCCCTGCATCTGAGCAGCAGGTGTGTCCTCCAGCCCAAGAATGAAAGTCAAGTGGCTATCGTAACCTCACACCTCCATGACAGCTTGACAAGCTCTACACACTAAATGACCACTCTCTCCACTCATCTAGCAGTCCCAGGTTACAAACAGTACCCAAAAAGTAACTTAGAAGTCATATCCAATAAAATATCTTCACTGCAGGATTTACCTATTTTTATTTCAACTCAACCAATACATTACTACATGTAATTAAAAGCGGGGAATTTAGACTACAAACAAGCAATCTTCATTGCAGTAAGGTTCCATATTCCAGAAACCATGACCAGGATTGAGCTCAAGGTTAAGAAAGGTGACACATTTAGGTACCTGCATGTGACCAAGGCATCTTAGTTCCTATTGTATCAATGGAGTTCTGAAACAAAATTAGTTCCTTCAGCAAAGGCATCTAGTACATGTGAGATGCTCTGGGGCATCCCAACTGGTCTCCAGTTCCCAGCTGAGGAAATGAGTTACCTATAGGTTGTGTGTCATTTATCCCAGCCCCGTGCAGCTGCTTCAGATATCCTACATATCTCAGATGAAACCAGGTGCCTACCTTTAGGCAACTGAATCAAACCCTTTGCCAATAAAGCCAATGGAGCCAAGGTTCTCTATAGAAATGTGGATGTCAGAAAGTGATGTCTGCACAACTAAATTTAGGTGCCCACGTTAGAGACAAATTTCACCTTTAAATCTTCTTACAGTAATCAGCAAAACCGAATGCTTTATAATACTGAAGTCCAAACCTTTCTCATATTGACATGATCCAACTACAGATCTGTTCATTCCTAAAAAGGCACCCAAACAGCCGTATTGCACTCACAAATGACAGATCAGTGACAGTTTAAAAGTTTCTTGTCTTTAGCACAGTAAAACTACTCATATTCCTGAAGATCTGGCTGGCTTTCTTCCTATGCCAAGCTGTCAGTCTACTGCAACGCACGTTTTCTTTTGTCACTACTGATCTACCAACAAAGGAAATACAGTGACATGTGACACCACTGCAGGGTAAATCCTTAAGTGAAAACTGACACACTACACTGAGATTTTTCCTTTTCACTGGAAAAACTTCTTAAAATAACCTGCTTTAGAACTTCATGTCCATTAGGTGCTGAAGGGGAGGGGGGGAAGTTCTAGTAGGTCATGGGTCCTTCTAATAGTCATTCTCCTTTGTATATATTTACTAGTAAACAAACTGATGAATCATACACAAGAACAAGTTTGAGACGTTTCACTTACCAGTTTTGAGAGCTACACACAAAAATTGCCTTCAACATATACTGGGGATAAAGAACCACAGGACTCACTCTAAAAAATTCCCACTGATTAAAAAACAAACAAACAAACAAGGATTTCAGCACTTTGTAACAGTACTTGTAAACCGCACAAATAGAACACATGTGAAAGTTTATTTTAATTGACTAACTGCTGCTAAACATGAAAGAAACTGAATTCAAACAAGTTTATTTGCATAGTGCAGGGAAAGACATCTAGTGTCTATCAAATGCAACTTGAAAGTCTTCTGCACCATTGCAATCACCATTCAACACATTCTCATTTAGCTTCCATTATCATTTGTGGCAGAGGTTATAAAATTGCCTTCAGTGCCCAAATGACGCTACCACAGGTGTGAATACAGGTTTTGAGGGTAATTATATTCATAAAAAATTACTATTCTTGATGCTTGTCAACTGAAGGATGCTTTCAGGAACTACTCAAACTACTGCTTTCCACTTCACTGTTAAATACTGTACTAATTTAAGAAAAAAAGTTATAGAATTAACCATGCATTGGTATACCCATTTACCCATATAAGACGTGATTAAAATCTGTCTTGTTCCTCAATTTTGCCCATTACTTCCACTTTTCAAAGTCAAAACCACTGGACAATTATTTACAAAGAACTTCAAGGAATGCAATGCATAGACAGTTCTCTCGTTCTGATCCATGATGACAGAAGATTTCTCATTTTAGTGAAACTGCTGGTAACATGAGACTTCATACCTTGAAAGAAGGTATGTGTCCACTAAATATTAAGTAATGTCTTGTGTCAAGATGGAGATTTCAAATGAAAAAAGCAAGCAAGTAAAGTTTTGGAAATAAAAAAGAAAAAAGAAAATAAGTTAGAAGAGTACAAACCCCAAGACATCTGAGAATTGACACAGCCAGTATTTGTTGTTACATTATTACTGCTAAGGAAGGGAGGTAGGAGCAAGCAAAAAGCCCTGGTCAAGTATTGGTTTAGAATTTATAGTCAGACAAACTATATGGCGACATAACACAGATAATTAAAGGACAAAATTCTGTCACAGTAAAATGTAAAATTATTTATTTTCACTGTAATTGTATTACCATCTCAGACATTACAAATCAAAGGTTTGACTTTTAAAGCATTCAGGCAATTACAGGAAGAAACGGGCACTTCCGTAAGTTTAATAGGGTCCTACTTTCATCTGTAGGCACCCAAGTACCTTCAAAATCTTAAAGATCTACATCATATGTAGCTCCTTCATTGATGGATTTCTCATCTTCCAAACACCCTGTCACTTCTTGCATATGTCAATAAAAGGGTTGCTCTTTTCCTGCAAGACAAACAAACCCTCAAATTACTTAATTTGTAATAGGTCATTTAAACCAAGTTTTCATAGTCTGCTTATAACCCTTTTCTACTCCATGTACATTTAACAATTTGGTTTTTTTTCATTAATGCAAACAGTTCTATTTTCATTAATCACATAGACTTAATCTGAAATCTTCCTGGCAGACTTTGTCAACACAGTAACTTCACTGCAGTTCAAATGCTGAGCTATGTATAGGTAAGCTTGATCCCCACATCTCAAAAAACCTCAATGTCTTTTGGGACAAATGCAACCCACAGCCCACTAACTCTATCAACAACATAGCCCTTGTATAAATCACTCTAGGAAGCTTTCTCCATCTGAAAATACGGCTTTCACTCATAGATGGGCATATACCTCAACAGTGACTTCAAAATTCAGAACTATGGAAGTCTTAAGATGGAGAAGAACTACCTGAATACTCAGTTCAGAAGTAAACTGTTGACAACCATCTGCTCCTAAAAACAAGCTCATTGACATGTTGTAGGATTGTCTGTTTGTCATTAGAAATTTATTTGGAGGCCTCCTTCTGCCCCTTTTAAGCATCATTCATTTAATTTACACATGCATCTCATTGATCCCTCTGGTTTTTATGCAGAAAAATGGGTGACATGGGATCAGTCACCGCACTGGAATTTTCCCAGGTAACCACAGAATCTCCTGCATGAAGGAAACTAAAGTATAGAGGAAAGAGGATGGATAATGGAACAACTGAACACCCCTTAGAGCATAAGTTAAGTGGTTTTGCACTCTCCACTGAAAACAAGTCCTGAATAATGGTATCAGAATACAAACACTCTACTATTATTCCAGAAGAGTATTGTCTTTAGATGTTATCAAGACACCAGAAGCAAAACCGCACAGAAATCCACCACTTACCTTAGATATTTCAGGAACAGCAACATTCAGATAATTTCTCACTATCATATCAGCTTTGCTATATGATGTCCTTAAAATTAGTCTGATTCTCCCCCACCCTTTTAAAAGCCACAAAGGCTATGAGAAAGATTTTTGACTTAACTTTTAAGTAATGGGAACATCCAATAAGTTGTGATGAATGAGACACAGCTTTCACAGCCTCCCTAAATCAATTGTTTCTTCACTGTGATGGTGACCAAGCACTGCAACAGGTTGTGCAATCCCTCCACAGAGAGGTGGCGAAGTCTCTGCCTGTGGAGATATTCAAAACCTGACTGGCCACGATCCTGGGCAACCTGCTCTAGCTGACTCTGCTTGAGCAGGGGAGTTGAACTAGGTGATCTCAAAAGGTCCCTTCGAAACTAAATGATTCTGAGAAAATTCATTAAAAGCTACCAAAAACATGCTAAGGAAAGAAAAACAAACAAAAAAGCAAAAAAACTCCCAAACTCAAAATAAGGCTGCAGATTATAATTCTGTCTCATCACTAAACAGATTAGAAAGAAACAGCACCTCGAAACACTGTTTGCACCAAAACTAAAGCTGTTTGTACTTGTCCTATAGGCTTTCCACTATTCATCAACTCGTTCTCTACTTCAGCATGGAATGCTCAAAATCTGATATCCAGTCACAATAAGCAAGGTGTCTCACAAAGCAGGCAACTTAACATGACAGGCTCATGTCACCTTATTGCATGAAAAGGAACCTGAAATCACTGTCTTTTCTGGATAAAACAGTTCTGAATTTTATCTTCACTTTTTCTTTGATTCCAGGTGCCTTCTCAGATTACATGGTCAAGAATTATGAAATGCTTTTCCCACAATCTACATATTGTAAGTAGTATTAAGAAAAAATCCTAAAAGGCTAAATCCTTTTATGGGATATTGGGCCCAGACTGTTCTCATGTGAGATAAACCCTCCTCCGGCACAGAAAAATTGCTTCTTCAGTGTCACTGTTTTAAAAGGAGCTATACACCAGCAAGCTCTGCATTCTGAACAGAGACCTCTCCTATTTGCACATTGACTAATCAGTCCTGTATTTCATGAAAGTCTCACTAGTAATGTTTTCTGAGCGATGCAGCTAACTCAGAAGAGGGAATAATGCAGGTCTTTGTTCCATAAAATGTTTGTAGTTACTGGGTTTTTTCGTTCTAATTTTGAAATATGTTTTATCACTCCTCATTCTTGAAATTCAACGCGAATCTTTTCACACTAATATATGAAAATAAGATCCATTAGTTGACAGGTCAAGTCAGGTCTAAGGAATTCCTGGGTAAGATTCAGCTTCTATTCTATTCACAGATTCTTGTATTTGGATTCCATACAGAAAAAATTAACATCTCCAAGTGCTTCAATCTTTTTTTACCTGGGTAGGGTTCATGTGTCCCACAAATAAAATTTTTATTTCAGTATATGTCAATGAGAATACTATGGGACAAAGCCCTGGAAGGAAGAGGGGCCCAAGACAGCTGGCTAATATTCAAGGGTCACCTCCTCCAAGCTCAGGAGCGATGCATCCCAACAAAGAAGAAGTCAAGCGAATCCACCAAGAGGCCCCCATAGATGAACAAGGAGCTCCTGGGCAAAGTCAAACAAAAAAAGGAAGCCTACAGAGGGTGGAAGCAAGGGCAGGTAGCCTGGGAAGAATACAGAGAAACTGTCCGAGCAGCCAGGGCTCAGGTTAGGAAAGCCAAAGCCCTGATAGAAATTAGTCTGGCCAGGGATGTCAAGGACAACAAGAAAAGTTTCTATAGGTATGTCAGTGATAAGAGGAGGAGGAGGGAAAATGTGGGTCCCCTCCGGAATGAAATGGGTGAACTGGTTACCCAGGATACGGAGAAGGCTGAGGTACTCAACGACTTCTTTGCCTCAGTCTTCAATGGCAAATCCCAGGTCACAGAAGGCAGGGACTGGGAGAATGCAGAACCGCCCACTGTAGGAGAAGATCAGGTTCGAGAATATCTAAGGAACCTGAAGGTGCACAAGTCCATGGGACCCGATGAGTTGCATCCGCGGGTCTTGAGGGAATTGGCGGATGAAGTGGCCAGGCCACTTGCCATCATATTTGAGAAGTCCTGGCAGTCTGGTGAAGTTCTCACCAACTGGAAGGGGGGGAACATAACCCCCATTTTTAAGAAGGGTAAAAAGGAAGACCCAGGGAACTACAGGCCGGTCAGTCTCACCTCCGTGCCTGGCAAGATCATGGAGCAGACCTTCCTGGAGACTATGCTCAGGCACACGGAAAACAAGGAGGTGATTGGCGACAGCCAACACGGCTTTACTAGGGGCAAATCGTGCCTGACAAACTTGGTGGCCTTCTATGATGGGGTTACAGCGTCCGTGGATAAGGGAAGGGCAACTGACATCATCTACCTGGACTTGTGCAAGGCATTTGACACTGTCCTGCATGACATCCTTGTCTCTAAATTGGAGAGACATGGATTCGATGGATGGACCACTTGGTGGATAAGGAATTGGCTGGATGGTCGCACTCAAAGAGTTGTGATCAACGGCTCAATGTCCAAGTGGAGAACGGTGACAAGTGGCGTTCCTCAGGGGTCAGTACTGGGACCGGCACCGTTCAACATCTTTGTCGGCGACATGGACAGTGGGATCGAGTGCACCCTCAGCAAGTTTGCCGATGACACCAAGCTGCGTGGTGTGGTTGACACGCTGGAGGGAAGGGATGCCATCCAGGGGGACCTTGACAGGCTGGAGAGGTGGGCCCATGCGAACCGCATGGAGTTCAACAAGGCCAAGTGCAAGGTCCTGCACGTGGGTCAGCGCAATCCCAAGCACGACTATAGGTTGGGCGAGGAATGGATTGAAAGTGGCCCGGAGGAGAAGGACTTGGGGGTATCGACTGATGAGAAGCTCAACGTGGGTCAGCACAATCCCAAGCACAACTATAGGCTGGGCAAGGAATGGATTGAAAGCAGCCCTGAGGAGAAGGACTTGGGGGTATTGATTGATGAGAAGCTCAACATGAGCCAGCAGTGTGCACTTGCAGCCCAGAAAGCCAACCGTGTCCTGGGCTGCATCAAAAGAGGTGTGACCAGCAGGTCGAGGGAGGTGATCCTGCCCCTCTGCTCTTGTGAGACCCCACCTGGAGTACTGCGTCCAGCTGTGGGGGCCCCAGTACAGGAGAGACATGGAGCTGTTGGAGAGAGTCCAGAGGAGGGCCATGAAGCTGATCGGAGGGCTGGAGCACCTCTCCTATGAGGACAGGCTGAGAGAGTTGGGATTGTTCAGCCTGGAGAAGAGAAGGCTCTGGGGAGATCTAATTGTGGCTTACCAGTTTCTGAAGGGAGCCTACAGGAAAGCTGGAGAGGGACTGTTTATCAGGGAGTGTAGTGACAGGACAAGGGGGAATGGGTTCAAGCTGAAGGAGGGTCAATTTAGATTAGATGTTAGAAAGAAATTCTTTACTGTGAGAGTGGTGAGGCACTGGCACAGGTTGCCCAGAGAGGTTGTGGAGGCCCCATCCCTGGCAGTGTTTAAGACCAGGTTGGATGAGGCTTTGGGCAATGTGGTCTAGAGGAGGGTGTCCCTGCCCGCAGCAGGGGGGTTAGAACGAGATGATCTTTGAGGTCCCTTCCAACCCAAACCATTCTATGATTCTATGATTCCATGATTTCTAACAAGGTTCATCTACTTTAACCAAGATCTTACAATGTTCTTGCAAAGAGTGGTAATTTTTTCCTCTTCCTTGCCAATACGGAAACTGCTTAGTGAAAGGCCAGCTGGCATATCCATGCAGGCATACAAAATACATCTTAAGACAGTCCACATCCAAAGAACTCCCAAATTACTAAAAATTCAATGTCTACACTAAAATTCAACACCAGAATAATATATATTATATAGCCATATAAAAGTGCATACATTATCAAAGCTCAAGTGACAGGAAGGGGGGAGGGTGAAAGTTAGGAAATTCAAGAGTTTAAATTTCCCTATCTGCAGGCAGGTTTTCAAACAAATAGAGCTTTCATATTGAGGACAAATATAACAGAAAGATGTAAAAAGTAAGATCAGGGAAAGTCAAGTACTGTCACATATTAGTTTAACTTTGTTTTTCCAAAAGCTAGAAATTTGAAAAGTTTAAAACTGCCTCAAATTGTGGCCAACACAGTAGTCATCTGGACATACTTCTCCAGAATAGGAATCCTGTTTCTAGAAGAACTACATCCCAATGGCCTCAAAAGCAGCCTAGTATGTAGCCTGATTTGATATTATACTGTTTATACCCAAGAATGTTTTCCCACACTTGGTGTGTAGAATATGAACCATTAGATTTTTTTCTCTTAGCGTATTAAGTATTTGAGGATTATTTCATCTCAAAGGCTAAGGCGGCACTCCTGGAAATCCTTCACATTCATCATTCATTTCTATTCATCTCTCCCCAATAACACAGATCAGAGATAATGATAACACAAACTGCATTAAGCTCATTAATAGTTTTGTAGTGGACACTGATGCATGGACAACTTAAACACTGGAATTAGACTTTCACCAAGATAGAAATTTATCAAGATTGTTCTATTTTATTTTGAAAAAACAAAGATGGAATTCACATAGAATACCAAACCTATGTACTGCGATTTCATAACAGAAAGCTTTAATATGATTTCATAGTGACTTTAAATTTGGAAACATATCTGATCTTTTTCCTGAAAACAAAGAAAAACCCTTTTCCTTTGTATGGTACTTTCCATGGTAAGATGCCAAATCCCGACTGGGGATTATACAAAAGTAACAGAGCTGAACTGCACAATCTGTCTTTGGAAGGTTTTATCAATTTGGCAGGCTAGTCTGAAGAAAAATGTTTGCTATCAAATGAGTTGTCAAAGCCTCCATGACTGTTTTTGTAACTTCACTTAATACAAAAAGTGCACTTACTGGCTTTTCAAGTACAATTGGATGATCAGGAAGAAACTCTGGCTTCTTCTGAGACAGAGAAACACTTGAAAGTTTCAGAAGGAAATCTCTGCTGTATTTGATCCTTTCTGTGAATATACAAAACAACTAAGTTCAACATTGCTGTTTAAGGCATTAAGGTTGGGAATTCAGAGAATTGATTTGGTTTCTTAGAGAAGGGTGGAAATGCTGCATGTGGAATATAAAAATCAGTGTTAAAAACAGCATTAATTTAAGTCTGACCTTGCGTCAGGACAATTTTTAGTAAATTACAGAGCATTTCAGTTTAACTGTATCAAATTGACTTAGTAAATATTGAGGACTATTCTAAGCTAATATGGGTTTGTTGTTTTAATACAAAAGAACCCAAAAAAGTGAATCCAACCTTACACTATAGCCAGACTCCCTATATCTTGTTCTAATTAACAGAAACATTACAAACTGGTCCTGAAACCTTAGAAAATCTGTTGATAACTCGCACCAAAGTGGCATGTTTCTATGGGACAGATAGCAAAAAAAAATTCTTAGAATGTGCACGTTATCGTTTGAGTTTGTCCCACTATCTCTACTGAAGCATAGCCTCAGATATGTCTACCTATGTCCATATTTTAAGCTGATATTCTTAAACAAGAGCAGAAACAAAAGGAAAGGAATTAGGTAAAGAAGGGACAAACTTTATCTCTGGTCCTTGGTGACAAGGAAGTCTGTACCTTTAGGAATAATGGATCTCTGTTAAACAGTCACTTGACTGACTAGTTTTTGCTTCTCAGGCTGTAGGTTCTTGACAAGAAAGGCCACAAAGTCAAATATGAATGGGACTTTTTCCTGCCTTTGACCACAAAGGATTGTAATAACTGATGAACCTATGTGAGAGCATGAGGATAACTTTAAAAAGAGTAGTTTATAGAACATGAGCATACTTGAAAACTTAGGGCTTGTTCCCCCCCCCCTTGTTTAAAAACATATGAAGACAATGACTTCTGTAAGGCTTTGACACCGTCCCCCAACATCCTCCTCTCTAAACTGGAGAGATATGGATTTGATGGATGGACTGTTCGGTGGATGAGGAATTGGTTGGATGTCTGCATCCAGAGGGTAGCGCTCAACAGCTCATATCTGGATGAAGACCAGTGGCATGGGGTCCCTCAGGGGTCTGTACTATGACCAGTACTGTTTAATATCTTCATCAGTGACACAGACGGTGGGATCAAGTACACCCTCAGCAAGTTTGCAGATGACATCAAGCTCAGTGGTGAGGCTGACATGCCTGAAGGACGGGATGCCATTCAGAGGGACCTGGACAAGCTTGAGAAGTGGGCCCACGTGAACCTCATGAGGTTCAACAAGGTCAAGTGCAAGGTCCTGCACATGGGTTGGGGCAACCCCCAGTATAAATACAGGCTTGGGGATGAAGGGATTGAGAGCAGCCCTGAGGAGAAGGACTTCGGGGTACTGGTGGATGGAAAACTGGACACGAACCGGCAACGTGTACTCACAGCCCAGAAAGCCAACCGTGTCCTGGGCTGCATCAAAACCAGCATGACCAGCAGGTCAAGGGAGGTGATTCTGTCCCACTACTCTGCTCTCATGAGACCCCACCTGGAGTGCTGTGTCCAACTCTGGAGTGCTCAGCACAGGAAAGACATGGAGCTGTTGGAGGGGGTCCAGAGGAGGGCCATGAAAATAATCAGAGGGCTGAAGCACCTCTCCTGTGAAGACAGGCTGAGAGAGTTGGGGTTATTCAGCTTGAAGAAGAGAAGGCTCTGGGGATACCTTATTGCAGCCTTTCAGTACTTAAAGGGGGCTTATAAGAAAGATGGGGACAAACTTTTTAGCAGGGCCTGTTGCGGCAGGACAGGGAATAATGGTTTTAAGCTAAAAGAGGGTAGATTCAGACTAGATATAAGGAAGAAATTTTTTACAATGAGGGTGGTGAAACACTGGCACAGGTTGCCCAGAGAGATGGTAGATGCCCCATCCATGGAAACATTCAAGGTCAGGTTCGATGGGGCTCTGAGCAATCTGATGTAGTTGAAGATGTCCCTGCTTATTGCAGGGGAGTTAGACTAGTGACCTTCAAAGGTCCCTTTCAACCCAAACTATTCTATGATTCTAAAAGAAAGCAAGGAAGTGACTGAGATAACAGTAAAAAGCACTTAACTGTAGAGACAGAAAATTGAAGGCATACTATCACTGAACAGATATCAAATGGAAATTATCTAGAACTTAAGGTAGAGCTGGAGATAAATATGGAGTTCCAGTGGAAATTCACAGTGTGATGGAAGAGAGGGAGGAAAAAAAAGAAGAGACTAATTTGTAGGCAGTAGTTGAACAACAGGATCTCTGAAGTTGTGTTACTCTGAAGGAAAGGATTACAACAACCAGCAAACAAAAGCCCTTTGAAAACGAGTGTTGGAAAAAAGTTTGACATTATGGACAAATGTGGAGTAGACCCAGGGAGGCATCACAGAGCAATTAACCACTAAAAAAGATCCACAGTGATGGCTTATACAAGAGAGTAGGATCTGTTGAGAAGCCATTTAAGATCTTGTAGAACACAACAGCCTCCACACATCACAAGCAGAATCAACAAGAAAGGATCAGAAAGCCACCATCAGACAGAACTTGACAAGCCTGACAGCAAACTAGATCCAAAGAACAGAACATTATTCTATTTACCAAGATCAAGAATAAAAGAAAAGAATTTGAGCCTGAAAGGGGACACATGGAAGACTTACTTTCAAGTCAGTAACCCACAACAAGAACCTGGGTGATGGTAACCTCAGACTGACGTAAAATAGGAAAGCCTCAATAAAACTTAACAGAATTCTTTCAATTCTTAGTACTCAAGAGCAACAGAACAAACCAAGTCTCCAGAGATTACTTAAGGATTGGAGATTACAGATGGAGATTTGGAATGCCTTATTGCAGGAAGACAGTAACAGAAAAAATTGTCTCAATGAACTGATGACCTAACCTGGATTACTGTCGCAGCTCCTGTGACACATTTAAGAATGAAGAATTAGGGAGGAAGCAGTGCAGAGGAAGACTGTGAGAATACATTTGGAATCTGAGATTATCCCTTAAAAAAAAGAGTAAATGTTTAGCTTGTTTAAACTACTAAACCACAACAAAAACACTGTTATGCTTTATGAGTGCTGAATGACAGGCAGTAGAGAAAGAAAAGCATAAGGAACAATCCTTAAGGACAGTGTTTACACAAGAACAAACTAATCATAAAAGAAATTAAGTGATATCTAACCAGCAGAAAATGAGTATTTCAGAAGCACTGTAGTAACAGTAGGAAAAGGAAGCCAAACTATTAAATTCTTAAATTGGTTGCATGCAATAGTCTTAAAGATTGTATGCCACGACTGACCCCTGCAATAGGCTAAAGGATGTATCTCAAACCTATACTTATACACACAGAAGCAGTTTATACAAAAACAGGATTTCTGTGTGAAGAAATTTTTTTATGCTCAGGGTTTGTTTTTTTCTAGGTGTTTTTAAAGCAAGACAACAAAACAAAAGACAGGTACACCCTTATATGCAAGCAAGTCTACCAGTGAAGGTTTCCCACCTCAGTTATTGCCAAATTTTACACTTTCTCTAGAGTGTTATGTGAAAACCAGGAAGGTTTCATATTGCTCTCAAATTGTGGTCTAGAAGAAAGCCAAACTCTCAAACACTGGCTAATCAGAAAAAAATAACATGCATCCCACATCTCTTCAAAGTTCAACTGTCTTCCATCCAGAAAACAACTTTGACTCACATCTCCATGCAATATTTTACCTTTTTTTGCTTCTGATTCATGCTGTTTTGGTTGACAGGGCATCATATTTTGAGTTAAGATCTTCACTTCAGTCATTTCGGATAACTACAATAGGAAGGAAAGAGTTAAACTTTTTTTTTTGTTATATTTTTACAAAATTAAGTCATGAAGCTTGTTTCCTTTAAACATATTAAAACAAGGATGTACGTTTCTGGGTTTCTTAGTTAAAAATAACAGTTGTAGCACAGTTTCAGTAACTAATTTTGCTTTCACCAGTCACCAAGATTTTGGACAATTAATACTTTCTGTGCATGAAGAAAAGTGGATACTGTTCATTTTTTCTACTCTGTGCAACTGAATCACTGCCTTCTTTACAGTACAAGAACAGTTTGTAAAGAAACAGTTTTGCACAAATTAAACTGTACTCAGAACTGTAGCTATTTATAACAACTGGTGCATCTCTAACTTGAAAGATAAAGGTCTGTCAAAATAACTGCAGAAAACTGTAAACAGAAATACTGGTAATGTAAAATATCTGAGAAGTTTAATTTGAACCTGTAGAATGTTTGTTACTCTTGATTACATATAATAAAGGAGTAGTCCAACTATTTACAAAGCAGTATAGGTAAGCACATTTAAGGCAGCAATCTTGTTGGACAGAATTTTACAGTGCTATTGCTAGTTTTTAAGAACAACACAATTACCTCCTCCTTTTCTCTTACCTCACCCAGAACACAGCCAGGAAGTGTTATCCTTAAGACCAAAAGACAAACCTGGATTCTCTCATTTAGCAAAAGCCGTCATAAGCATCAAGACCCAACATCTACAGTAGAACGCTGAGTTCATTCCAACTGCCCAAACCTTGAAGTGAGTGTTTTGGAAAGTAGGAAAGCAGTTTACCCTCAATAGTTTGTCTTGGTTCCCAAAACGTTCCACAGGTTTGGCTGAGGAATTTTAATCTCATTCTGACACAGATGGTTTTGGTTGGTTGGGAGGGGGGCAGTAAGAACTGAAAATTTTGGGAAGCATTTGTCAAAAGCTGAAGAGATCCTATTTTCTGGACAGAGACAGCAGTTAACACTTTGTATTGTAACTGCACCACCACCTTTCATGGTGTGCTAATACTAGAAATTTTGAAATGGCAAAATATTTCTGGCATATTATCCACTCTGCTCGCACTTCCATTTTCTGGGGTTGAAATTTAGTTATCTTTCCCTGATTTGTCTAAAACTTCTGGGGAAAAAAAATCTGAAAAATCTAGGGATTTCAGAGAATGAAGAGATTGAAAGAGATGAAGAAGAATGAAAGATTTCACAGAACAGAGCGCCATACTGCTAATTCTAACTGCTTTGTGATGTTCAACTAGGCTTCGCAAGTCTTAGCTATTCAAAGGCCCTTTCCAAGTACAAACAAGGATTTAACACATTCCCAAATCCACAAGAAAAAGACATGCATGATAAAGCAGAATTTAGAGCAGTGTGCCGGACAATGTCATCACAATATTTTTACATTTCTTCCTGCACCATCTCTCATCACATCATCGTGCCAACTGCTTTATAATATCAAGAGTTCTATTATGCTTGGTTTCTGGTCCAACATTGAGTATCACCACTCACAAGAATACTATTATACATGCTCCTATCTGAAATCCATCTACAAAGAATGGAATCCATCTATAAAGAATATCCCTATAGCAGGGGATTTATTTGTGAAGCTCAACATCATTTTAAATGGTAGTTAAGAAGTAGCAAATTAAAACTGATACTGACCAATAGAGACTTTTCAAGCCTCTCTCTCTACCTCAAATAGATTTGAGGTAATGGACTCAATGCTCTCCAGATCTTCTGAAAATTCTTTGCATACCATGAAGGAATAAAAATTATTCTTTGCTTTAAATTATCCAGTTAGGGCACAGTTGAAAATTCACACACTTTTAATGTGAACACCATTTTGGTGGAAATTCCCTAGAATGAAGGCTAACATCTTAGATACAAGCATTATCACTGTGCTCATTATTAACAGTACCTCTTCTCCACTTCCTCTAAGACTTAAGACTAGAAGTTTCAGACTATAAGATCCTCAGATAGTAGTTTTAATACTATAATTCATTGTGCTTCAGATTACTCAGAGCTGAATCTAACACTGACCAGCACTACTGATGTGCCATTATGATGATTCTTTTTCCCTGGCAGAAGTCTGAGCAGCTTTAAGCAGTTTGGACGATTCAATTGCAAGATTCTTCTTCACTTCATTCACTGCTTTAAGAACCTGGTTTGCCAGAGTTAGCTTTTTTCTGTTGTTTTTAAAGCCTATTTTATTTTTTGAAATCTGTTTATAAGTTAGTGGCAAATACAATCTGCTTTACTTTTTAAAATCTTCACCATTCACCACGTCTTCCAAAAAGTAACCTGCATTTCCTCTATCCTAACCTATATCACCTTGAGTACTTACTCTCTCTTTAATAGATTGTCGCTACATAAGACTATGACTGGTATAAAAAGTTGTAACAACTTGGTTTTCCTTTAGCAATACTAAGTGTTATATCAACAGTTGTTCTTGTTTTTCACCTTACAGTGTGTTTAGTGTTGCGATCATTTATCTTCTGTAAAAAGAAATATATTGAAGGAGGAAGGAAAGGGGATGAATATAATTAAAGTTTTATGATCGTAGATACAGAGCACTATTATTGTCTTGCCAAAAAGGTGACAAGATTTAAAGTACCTGAAATACAACTACAATTTTGAAGAACAAGTTCTTGAAGTGAAAAATATATATATATATTATTCTAGAAATGGGGACATTATTTCACCATACCAGGAGCCAAAGAGCAAACGGATAACAACGTACAGCTTTCTCAGATCATCACTGACACTTTCTAAAACACAGAGAATGTTCAGGAAGATTCACTAAAGAGTGAGAATACACAACTCTGTATCATCAGATTCAGGTCCTGTTATCTTCAGAACTAGATACTCAATGTTCCTGCTTAGAAAAATGTTCTGTGAAGCTGCTATGCTAGCCTCCAGGCCAATGCTGCCCATCAACTAGGGGTTCATAAGACTACTAATCAGCTGGTATTTGGAGGTACCTATGAAACACCTGACAGTCAAAGGTATTAAAAAGTCTTTTCAATATTGCATGCCAAAGGAAAAGTTCTAAAACATATGATACAACTATACTAACATCAAAGAAATGCATTATGTAGCTACATGTAGCCAAATATTGATGAAACTGAGTACTATAACATTGCTGACCACAGGCCTATTCTAAAAGAGAATAGTTTGTTCTCCTAAATACACATTGTTCAAGACACAAGTATAACTGTTAATTTCCCTATGTGTGATTAAGGATAGGCTGCCAACACCTTGATGTCTTTTTTTTTTTTTTTTTTTAAAGTCAAAGGCAGCTTCCAGAAGCTTCATAAAACAAAGGAAGGACTAAACAATTATTAGACCTCTTAAAAAAAAAAAGAAGTAAAACTTTCAATACGCTCTGAAGAATATTAAAATCAATATCAACAGAAAATCAAATTCAGACTATGAAACATTAAACATTCCAGCTGGAACACTACAAATTTCATTTTGCAGCAAACAGCTACAACTAATTTCAAGTCTGAAAGACACATTGTACCATGTCTAAAACCAAGTATTTCTGGCAATAATGCAATAGAGTGTTTCTGGTTTTTTGAATGCTAAGGCCCTTTTATTGCCCAGTCCAGCACAGCCAATGAAAGAGAACTACAGAATGCACTGAAACTGTTTAATTATCTAGTTTTGTGAAGTTTGCTGCCTCCAATGAATTCGTGCATGTGCTAACAGAACTAAAAAAAAAAAATTCTAATGTTATTCTTTACACATAATAAGCAAAGACTGAATATGTGTACCTTATGTTTAAAATAGCTGTCTTAAATTCAATGAAGACTAAAGAAAAAACACACAGACTTTCAAAAGACTCTTAAGTAAAACATAAAATGTATTTTCCAGCTACTAGTGCATGCAAATATCAGGGAAAGGCATTCCTGAAACTCACACTTCTTAACACTTCTGACACTGCTCATTTATAACATACAGATTCAAGGACACTCCTAGCTGGAAATACAGTTTACTTTTCATTTGGTAACATAAGGGATAAGCTGACACTCCATCAACTTTGTCACCTATATTTACTCAATACTCACCCAGTCAACCTTATTCTGCAAACATACTTCAGTGTTGTTAGATAATTCAGTCTGAAAGTTTAGTGCAATGGCTGATGCTGGTGAAGATAAAAGAAAACATTAAGAAAAAATATTTTAAATAGACTCCACATTTTTATTTTGTGATACTTGCCACAAGAACATTACTGAAATCCAACCACAAAGAGATTATACAGGCATTTATTCACAACTTAAAAGCTCTAAATCAAGTAAGACCATCATTCTTCCATTTCTTCCATGAATTTTAAACAAAGTAAAAATTTATTATGTCACTTAGCTTCTGTCCACATCAGCACAGCTGTCACTGTTTCGCTGGCCACCAAAAATTTTTAACTTAACAGTAACAGCTGTAACACAGCAATAACTAGAAGGCATACAGAAATTTAAAAAACAAAACCAAAATATACACACTTGACATATATAGTGCATAACTTTTTTCTTAGGCATTTTTTTGTTTGTTTTAAACTTGTATGAAGGCTAGATAAGAACAGTACGGTGCAGTACACGGTACTTGCAATAAAATCTAAACAATAATATATTTGTTAAATATGTGTATTTTACGTTTTCAGTAGCAGGAGTCAACTAACCCAAGAAATCCAAATTTAATGGAGAGGCCTGATCCAGCTTTCTGAAGCCAGAATTTCAGATGTCAAGCTAGAAAACCACCAAAAAGAGTTCTGCATAAACCTAATGTAGTTTAAATTCAGATTTTTATCGCAGCGATTATGTAGTAAGATCAACACACAGCAAGATATTTATACATTGTTGTAGTGTGAACAAAATCATTCAAAAATAAAAAATACTCAAGTCACCTTACATGTCCTTGTTACTTCCTCAAAAGCAACTGAAGCTTTGGCAAAATGAACTGTATCTTAGCCATGCTACTCACCTTGTTTAGAAGACAGATGGTGCACAGGTCGTGCTGGCTGAAGGGATTTACCAATAAACTTTTTAGTTTCCTTTAACATTTTGAAGCAGCACACTTTAAAAAAGCAGCAGAAATCAATACAGAGCATTCAGTTTCACATACAGATGTTAAGTGAGAAGAGCAGTCTATCTACCACTTGTTAGTTGCATTTGACAAGAGGATATAGTGTATTTTACTGTCTGGGCAGGAAAAAGAAGAAAGGCCTAACACCTAAGTTTTCTTAGATGATAGAATATGCTGGATAAAATTTGCATAAAGACAGAATCAGGCACCTCTCTCATTTTCCTTACAACTGAGCTACCCTAGCTTCTTCTCAAAAATATTTTTTCCTGTATATATATATATGTATGTCTGTGCACTTGGAGAAAGGAGATGGGGACACATGACCCACCATCAGTCATAATATCTTAATTAGTAATATATATATATATCTTAATTTTACTCCTTCCTACCCTCATCTCCTTTGTCAACTGGGCGATTTCATGACTTGAAGGAACATCAGGTTCTTTTAGAGAAAAAGAATAGCAGAAACAATGATCAACACAATAATAATGGTACTGAAATTCTGTTTTCTCTAAGAGACTTTACAAGACAAGAGAAGAATTGTTATAACAAAGAAGATTCAAAGGAAAGTATCATGACTTCAAGAGTTAAAACTATAGAGTTCCAGCATGGAATGGGAAAAGAGAAGTTAGGCTATTTAAAATATGAGCCAGTATCACTTCCCACTTAACTGGTCTTTGCATTATGGAAGAAAAAAAATAAAAATCTGATGATTTACTACATTATAATCTTTTGAACTTGAACACTGAACTTTGACTATATTCAAGTAACAATTTTCCAACATAGCCAGTTTGAACCCATTCAGGTCTAGAAACCAACTGTTAAATGTCTTAATTAGAACAGTTGGGCTAAAGCTAGGAAAAAAGTTCTAGTTTGATTCCCTGGTTTTCCTACCTTCTCATCTTAAAAAAAAGACTTGAAAGCTGTTGTCAAAAGGAACAATCAAAACTCCTGCAGGTGAATGAACTGAGACCATTGACATGGAAGACAGATTTTATTTTATCCAGATTAGCAATGCTTGTTTAAACCATATTTATACTAGATACTAAATTTCTGCATAAAGCAATGCAGTAATAATATTTACATTGAAAGATTAAAAAAAAAAAGCAAGTTTTCCTCCATACTCTGATTACAAATTATATGCACACTTTTTTAAAATAGGAAAAACTGTTTAAGAGGGTGGCTAGCTTCTAGAATGTAGCACACTTGTATTGTTTAAAGCGTTCCACTGACAAGGAAAACAAAGTGACTTGTGGTGACAGCAAAACACCACGTTTTGCCCCTCCACCCCCAAATTTCCATGAGGATGTCTAAGAAACCTCATACTCCAAACCAAGCAAAACAAAAATGAGAGAGAAGAGGGAGTTTGGGCAGGGGTGACATCAAGTACAGTGTTGTAACAGCTCTATTTCCCCCTTTAAGCTGAAGGAAGAGGCTAGAAAAGATCTCAGCAAGTTAACTAGCCCAACCTTCTGGATTAATACACTGTTCTTTCTGACTAGTATCAAGAAAAGTGGAGAAAGATTAGTTTTAGTAGCTGAGAAATAAACTGCTTCCATGAGAGACTACTGCTGCAGGGGCACCCCAAGACTTCCCCCTTACAAAGACCATATTGATTCTCAGAAGTTATTCCCACTGGTGAGCTGCCCACCAGAAAGGCAGCCTTCTGCAGTAGCCAACAGGCCTAGCAGGATTTCTGCATGACCTTTTTTTTTCTTGAGCATCTTAACAAGTTGGACATTCACAACAAACAGCTACAAGGGCCCATCAAAAATGTTCTTTAGAAGACTCTTTCCTGAACACGTGAAAAAGAATTAACGCAATTTTTGTGAAAAATCCCCCAAGCTGGGCAGGCCCACGAGTACGCAGAAACTGACCACTTCCCCTTGCCCAAAGAGGCACAGCACTGTCCCAGTCAGAGCCCCCGAACGCCTACCAAAACCCTCAAGAAAACAAAACCGCTCTCCGTCAGCCTGACAGAAGCCGCCTCCCTCCTGCGCGGTACCTAACAGCCCGCGGCGGCTCTCCCCGGCCTCTCACCTCTCAACTCGCCGCTCGCCAGCCCCTCCCGCCCCCCTTTGGGTCGCGGGATGCCGAGGGCTGCCCCAGCCCACCTCTAACCGCCTCCCAGGGCACCTCCCCCAGCAGCAGGCAGCACCTCTGCCCCAGGACCCCGAACGGGCTCCGAGGCGCTGCTCTCCCTCAGCGGCGGACGGGACCGGCCTTCGCGCGGCTCGTCCCGCCACAGCCGCGTGCCGCCGGCCGTTTAACGGTCGCGCCGCCAGCGGGTGGAGGTGGCGGTTGTAGCCTAATGGCGGTCTTCGGCGTCCCTCAAGGGGGCCACTGTGGCTTCGTCCCGCTACCTGTCGCGTTTTAGGGAGGGGGTGCAGACTGGAAGGGTACGCGCCGTACGAGGCGCGGCCGTTTTTGCCGGCTCTGTTAAGGCGGCAGAGGCAAGATGAGGTGCTGCCGCCAGCTCCCTCTTGTGCCAGGACTGAGAGAGACTGGAAATAAAGGTGGTGTCGTTTGTAAAGTAAGCTTCAGTTGATTCTTTTTCCTCTTGCCTTCGAAGTTTTGCCATTTCAGGTTGCTGAGTGCTTTGTGGATATGGGGGTTTTTTGTTGTTGTTGTTTGTTTCTTCGTTTTAATAATGAAAGTGTATGTTACCTTATAGCAGCTAGTGTACGACCCCCACGGAAACAGCAGGAAACCCTGCTACGCACAAGGGGCAGAGCCCCTTCTCTGGTGTGAGGGAGAAGGCCGGGGTCGGTCTGAGGGGGAAGCGGTATGGCCTGTGCTCTTCCTCTGAGACGTGTACTCTGAGGCACCATTGAGGGTGATTTCTGATCTCAATCACTATAATGCCTCTAAAATGTGCAGTTTACGAACCAGCTTGTGTTTGGGTGATTTACTGGCTGAACAGAAAGCACTTCTCCACATACTCTTCCTCCCCACCTTTGTTGGTAGTTAATGAGATCTCTCTGCTCTTTCAAAACTTATTTATCCTTAGAACTACTCCATCCCACAAAGTGTAGTTATATTTTGTCAGGACCTTACAGTGGAAATCAGGAGAAAATAAGTAAGACTTGAACACAGCTCTGGGATCTCCACAACTAGCCTCTTGCAGAAAGACAAGGAAAATACAGAGGCCGGGGAAAGCTGTCAGGTGTGTGTGAATCCGAAAACAGCCCTAGCCAACTTGCCCAGTTGCACTAACCAGTTAAACAGGTATGAGGGGAACAGAGAATGGCCACCGGCTTTCCATTTGTATAAGTGACGGCGTGCTGCACATTTTGGAAATTAAATTATATTTTTTCCTACAACATATAATCAACAGTAGCAAAGGATACACCGTGCTAACTTCCAAAGGGGCAGACTGAAATTCCCTGATGTTAATTTGCTAGATTCCAGGTAGTCACCTTACATTACTATAGAACACAGCGCTAATGAAAAGTTCTTAACTTTTTTGTTAAGTTTTTTGTTCTTTCTGGTGTTTTTTTTAAATATTTCATAGCACCTACTAACTCTGACTCCAGAGGTACAGAATAGGGTAGGTAACATCAAGTATGTAACTTAATTATATAAAGAACAAGTACTTAAATAATAGCTATTTAATTATTAATAGCCAATGATAAGATTTACAATCCTAGTTTTTTATGTATAGACATTTTTGTTCCACCAAACACTGTGGTTCTTTGCAGCAATCTCTGAATATTACTTTTCTTAAGTCAGGTATGCAGAGTTGAATACTGTCCCTGAAATAGAGGCTCATCTATAGATGTCATGCTCCTGTAGTCTTCTCTTGTAACACATCATCTTCCAGTTAGCTGCCATCACGTACGTTCTTTTTGCAGACACTGATGCAGTACATCTGCATACTCGCTAGCCCACTTAGTGCCATTTAAAGTCTGATTTCGAAGTAATTTCTCTCAAGTGAATTAGTTTATGCTCAGACATACCATGTTTCTTCTGACCCATACCATCTATTCTCGCAAGATTATCACGTAAAACAGTTACTCCCCTACTCATGTCAACCATTTCCCTTAGCTAAATTAGCACTAAATATCAATTATTAATATGTAAGTGCACATAAATATTAAATGTCTGCTGCTACTCCAGAATAGTTACTGACAGGGAAGTCAACGGGGCAACCAAGATAAAGGTGTTTTTTCATGGGGCTGTTGTGGTTTTTGAAAGAAGTGTGCCAGGTACTGCAAACCAATTCATGCAAGATCAACACAAGCTTTTTTTGTGGTTGACGTATAGAAACAGTATGATGTACAGTGATGTAGAATTACATATCCTTCAAGTATTTTTGTAGATTTAAATATGCTAAGGATGAATTAAACAGTAAAAAACCTCACTTGTATATTTCATAGGGGCTGTAGGCTGGGCTGCTGCTTTTAATTTATAAGGGAAGGAGAAGGGGCAGGAGCAAAAACAGAGCAAGAAGAGAAAGAAATGAAGTGTTCCAGATATTTTGAAAGCCTGTTGCTCCTGGGCCTCCTGGGAAGATGGGAATATTAGGGCTGGTAATGGCTGTTTTTTGAGGCACTGACTGTCCCCAGCAGGAATAGTTATCGCCTCACACGCTGCCACTCATGAGTTGGCAATACCAGCAGTGGCAGTGAGGCCAGCTTTCCAGCAGCCTGGCGCACACAGAGGGAGCACTGGACTGCAGCCATTTTGCAGATCACAGCAACCTGCTGTCCTGTGCCTAGAGAGAATCCTGCTTCTGACTGTGGGAAATGAACATATAAGCTAACATTTTTTTCCACTTTATCAACTATCTCCTGTTTGCCTGGTGGTGGTAATTACCCTACTGGAAATTTCTACTTCATTTGGTATTGTTTATCTTCTTGCATTACATGATAATAATCTAGTGTTCTCTCCAATACCTGATATATAAAATAATCAATTTAAAGAGCCAATGACAGGTCTAGCCAAGAGATATTTATTATGTATAGCAAAATATAAATATTAAAGGTTTTATTGCATTGTGAACAAAATGCATACATGTAGAAAAAACTCACCCCAAAACCAAATGGCTTTTTCTAGTTGGCAAACTAATCAGAGAGATTATTTCCTTTTTTTTTTTAACATATTGCTTGTGTTCCTAAAGGCTGTAGATTGCAGAAAGCCACAGAGTCACACTCCCTTTACTAGCTATGGTTCAGGAAAGCATAAAACATTTATGAAAGACAATATCAATATTGCACGTGTAAAAATGAGCAATTGCACATCTAAATGAGCGTGTAATTGTAATTGCACGTGATTTTAGTTTTGTAATGGATGGCACTTAATAGCAAAATAATGGCTTTGTGCTGAAATGAAAGGACTCTTGGGTCAGCCTGAGGGCAGACTTGCAGTTGCAAGTTTATAAAGCCATTTTCAGTGTAATTTGTCATTCAGTTGTACAGCCAAATGTAAAAAAATTTGCATAAATAATTATGATTTATTTAGCAGTACTTTTTTGGGAGACTTTTTTTTTCTAAAGCTGATTTCTAAGTAATTTCATCACAAAGCAAAAAAAGCATTCTTTCCAATGTTATGTGCTTTATTAGTCAGTCAGTAGAACAAACACTGAGAGATAATGTAAGAATGTACCTGTAAATGTACGTGTGTGCACACAGAATATTTCAGTTTTACATTTGTGAAGTGGCTACTTCAGCTAAACTAGTGACTTGTCCTGTGGTGGCAGCACAGGGAAAGAATGCAAAAGCTTTTTTACCCCTGCCTGTTCCTGAAGTTGAACTATTATTTACTATATCGGTGCTGTTCTTTCAATAGATTTGAGAATTCAGAATATTAATAATGAGTATTAATCTTGTTCTTTTTGACTAGCAAAGCTGTAGAATTAAAAGTGGGAAGCTATTGCTGTAGTTAGTGCTTACCACGTGTAACTAAAAAGACCCTTGAATGTTTATGATCAGCATATAATACTATGTACGTTAATATATGCAAATATATTTTCTTCACATACAAAATGTCTTTCACTTCTGTCAACTGTCATCCTTCTCTTGGATTAGGACTTTGTATTTTTCTTTAAAATTAATTTTCTGAGATCATTAATTATAACAGATTCTCGAAATTTTTCTTCAAAATGTCTGATTGCTGTGAATGTGGAGAACAATCTTGACAACATGGATCAAAGGCACCATACAAGTACTAAAAAATCCCCAAATGGCAAATAAAACATATTTTATGACTAAATATACAAAAGACATCTCAAAATTAAACATTTATTATTTTGGGGGAGGACTGCCTTGCTCATCTCATCACTGAGCGATGACAGTACTGAATTGCAGAGGTGAATTGAGCCTAAACCGAACAGTGCATTCAGGATGTATGAACTGAATATTCTCAATAACTGCAGACGCTGAACATCAAAATTTCAACTGACCTTATTTTGTAGGCTCTGAAAAACCACCTGCACACCCTGCTTCTCAAAGGGGATCCCAGAAGCTACTTGGCAGGAGGATTAACAGGCAGAAACGCCCATGGAACCTGTAGGCTCTGTTATGTCACAGGGGTTTTACCTCGGTAGCAGCATCTGCTCTTACTGCCTGGACCAGCACGGGCACTGAACACTTCTCAGGGTTGCCCTTTTGGTTTTGGTAGGCTAAACTGCGTCTCTGTTGAAGGAACTAGCATGTGGAGGGCACATCTGAGATGCAGAGCCTTATTTCGCTGTGATTGCATTGGATAGTAGAAGGTGCCGTGGGACAGTTGATCACTAGAGAAGGAAGACTGCTAGACTGCAGCTAACAGCTTGATGAACTAACTTTTTATGTGAAGGAGGATATCAGAAAGTATCACTGTATCTACTGTTTGCTTATTTTTTTGTATTAACAAAAGCATAAGAAAAGTTGGGAAAGATTTGTGGCCCTACATGAATCACAGAATCACAGAACAGTAGGGATTGGAAGGGACCTCTGGAGATCATCTAGTCCAACCTCCCTGCTAAAGCAGAATCACCTAGAGCAGGTTGCACAGGATCGCGTCCAGGCGGGTTTTTAATATCTCCAGAGAAGGAGACTCCACAACCTCTCTGAGCAACCTGTTCCAGTACTCTGTCACCCTCAGAGTAAAGAAGTTTTTCCTCATACTGAGATGGAACTTCCTGTATTCCAGTTTGTCCCTGTTGCCCCTTGTCCTGTCACTGGGCACCACTGAAAAGAGTCTGGCCCCTTCCTCTTGACACTCACCCTTTAGATATTTTTAAGTATTGATGAGGTCCCCTCTTGGTCTTCTCCAGACTAAACAGCCCCAGGTCTCTCAGCCTTTCCTCATAAGAGAGATGCTCCAGTCCCCTAATCATCCTTGTAGCCCTCCACTGGACTCTCTAGTTCCCTGGCTTTCTTGAACTGGGGAGCCCAGAACTGGACACAGTACTCCAGATGTGGCCTCACCAGGGCAGAGTAGAGGGGGAGGATAACCTCCCTCGACCTGCTGGCCACACTCTTCTGAATACACCCCAGGATACCATTGGCCTTCTTGGCCACGAGGGCACATTGCTGGCTCATGGAGAGCTTGTTGTCCACCAGGACTCCCAGGTCCTTCTCTGCAGTGCTGCTTCCCAGCAGGTCAACCCCTAACCTGTACTGATGCCTGGGGTTGTCCGTCCCTAGGTGCAGGACCCTGCACTTGCCCTTGTTGCATTTCGTTTGGTTCCTCTCCGCCCAGCGCTCCATCCTGTCCAGCTCTCACTGAATGGCAGCACAGCCTTCTGGTGCATTGGCCATTCCTCCCGGTTCTGTATCATCAGCAAATTTGCTGAGGGTACACTCTGTCCCCTTGTCCAGGTCATTGATGAATATGTTGAGTAAGACCAATACTGACCCCTGGGGCAATCAATAAAAATTCATCCACATCTATCATTATGCAGCACAACAACGTTTTATAATCTATGTACACATACACTCAGTAGTAGATAGATTTTAAAAAACATATCTATTTCTCTTGTGTGTTTTTATATATGCACAGGAAAACAGACTCACACATTTAATAGTTGGTAATAATACCCTGGAAGACTTGAGTTTGCTCTGAGAGACTAGAATTTTGAAGTCATGGCTTAATGAATTTAGTACAAGTTTTACAGTTTTTTCCTGAGTTTGGGCCAGATTATCACCTGCTATTTGTATGGATTCCTTTACTCTGAATACATCTATCATAGCTGAATTACAAGACCTAAAAATCTATTGTATGTGCTGGAGTTAGTCTCTGAATCTGAAAAGAAACTTCAAGAGAAATCAGCCCATGCTCCAATAGAATGCAGAATTTTGCTTTCCAGTATTTCAGTCATGGGAATTGGATTTAGTTCTTATGCTGATTGAGATCATTGTCATAGCTTTTAATACCAGGAGTATATATAGTGTCTTATGACTAATACATTGCTACCTTTAGATTCAGACTAAATCAGCATGATTCAGCAAATGCCACCAAAACCTGTATTGATAAATAAAGATACAGTAAAATGGGGATAGAAGAGTCAGGACAAAGAGCATAACAAGAAAAAAAAGACCAAAGTTTGGAATGTGACACTAAGGAAACACATATTACCTGTGCAAAAGAGTAGTGATTATAAAAATTACACACATTAAACCATGCATTCATGTTTCTCTGGATTGAGATAATTGTTTTTGTCACAGCTGTAGAGAAAAATGGTTATTAAAATTGTTGACAATTTTAGTTTACATCCCAAATAGGAAATATGATTTCAAGATAATAAAAGTGTTATGTGTTCAGATGTGTGTACATACATATGAGGGTAAGAATGACCTAAATGAAAATTAATCCCTTGTAAATTAATTCATTGACATGCACTCTGGGAGATCAGATTTGCTTTGTCACCTTGAAATATATTTTTGTAAAATTACTGAATGCAAATTACCAAATACTAGAATGGAATAATTCTGGCCTCATTTAGCTTTTTCTAGATGCAAGGTATGGCTGATTTATAAGGAATCAGAATAAAGTTTCTTACTTACATTGCCATTTAAATTTTAATTCACTTGCAAGAGAAAGAGATTAATATTTCTATAGCTTCTAAGTTAGTATCTGTCTTAAGCCAGTTCACTGTTTGTCTAGGTGGTAGTGTATATCTAATAGCTTGTAAAGATGGAGTACCAAGACAGCAGTCAGTATGACTTCAGCACGTATTGATCTTTCTGCATTACGTAATGAGTCAGCTCCATTTCTGTATTCTTCTTTGTGCATGTGTGTCAGGGTTTTAAAAGCTTTTCACTGCAAATGTGCTTTGCAGCCCTTTCTGTCTTTGCACCTGCACGTATACTGCAGGACAGATACTGCTTCATGTAATGTCCAATGGAAAAGGACAAGGGAGAACTACAGCTGCTTCTTTCCAGTTCACACTCCCCATTCCCTCTGGAAACCGGACACCTGCTTGTCCTAAAACAGAGTCTGGACCATACACCTACCTACAGCATAGAGACCAGCTGGCTGCTGTATGTGTTGCTGAAGACAGTGAAAACATAAGAAAGAACATCGTTCTCTGCTTCACTGCGTGGAACTGCGATCTCTTGCCGTGCCAACTAGCATGAGAGAATCAAGACAGTGCATTGAAGTGATCCAAGAAAAAGCAGTGAAGAGGAATAGAGAAGAAAGTCTAGCACTGGAAGTTCAGTCTATCCACTTAGCAGCTGCCTTTTCTCTGCCAGAAGCAGCAGTTTGAGAGAAATAACTCCTGCCTGGGCAGGGACTCCTTGCAATAGAAACTAATTGCCAGAAGCAGGAAGGCTCTGGCAAGCGAAGGCTTGCACTGGGGTGCACCAAGGGAAAATTAATGCATTGTGGAGCTTGGCATTGCCTATGGGAGATTACCCTGCTAATAGAAGCCAGAAACTGTACAGTTTATGCTCCAACACACTCAGCATTTACTTACTCTCAGTTATCTAAGCTTGCCACTTCATTGTAGCAATGGACCCATCAAATTTCAGCTGTTTATGTACTCGGGACAGCAGGTTGTTCTGGCCAAGAAGGTTGTTTTTCTCACCCACATGCTCTGGACCTTCTTCTGTAATTTACTGTGTGCTTCTTAATCACTGACAAAGGCAGGGGAAAAGCAAAGGTCACCAAACAGCAAATGAGAAGGAACAGGAGCAGGCCATAAACAAAAGAATTGTTGTTGTCATTAACCAAACATAGGATTAATTAAAATACCACAAAAAAGCCAAAATAGTGCCTAGAAGCCCTATCCTGGAACTGAAGCTATACAAGCACCACAGGAATAAAAATTAATTTGATTTTTTGAATACACAAAAGTCTCTTTTTTCAGTGTATGAATTGGAAAAAGAAACTCGCCGCCTGCAAAATGAACAGTTGATATCTTCGACACTATTGAGAATTAGCACAGAATGTGGCCCCCTAACTGGCAAAACCAAAAGGATTTTAGATTCATCTTATTAAAAATAAAAAGGAAATTGAAAAAAATCATAATGTTCTCATTTCTGTGTAGGGAATATTGTTTGTTAATCACTCTCTTCTCCGAGCATATGCTTACCAGAGGCATTTGGCCACGCAAGGTAGTTACATGTATTCCTTTGTTTTCATTTATAAATCTTATTTTCAAAGGCTTTAAAGTGTTGCAGTAATACTATGCCTTGGTCTGGAACAAATTTATATCGGTACATCGTATCTCTCTATGTTATATTTTCCTACCACAGCTTATAGTATGAGTTTTTTAAAAAAAATATTTTGGGAAAATATTTTTACAAAGAGTTTTAATCCAGATTTAATGTTTATCATACAAGTGTAGTGAAAGTAATTTGAAAAAGAAGTCTGTTTATATAAGATGTAGTAAAAATGACATTGTTCCTCAAAGGTTGTAAATATAAAAAAGATTTTTAGGCAGGTATTTTACTTTTCATGCTGTCTTTTAACTGCCACTGCCAATTAAAAACGAGGTTTGTGAGAAACCTAAACTTTTATGGAATAATCTTTTTAATAACATATTAACTGCAGTTTAATCAACAAACATAACGGCTTTTCAGATTTATTTAATTTTGAATCCGAAGTTTTTAATTAAGCACAAAAGCATGTAGGAAGTTGAGATTTTGTGGGAATCTTCTCAGCCATTCTTCGCAGAAGTCTGTTACTGCTCTTTGGAAATCAGTTTCAACGAAACAGCTTGTGAGCTGCTTGGACCTCCTCTCCACCCCTTCACAACCAGGGGTAGATATGTGTGTTTTGGAAGTTAATCACGGATGTCGGTATCCCACTCTGAACATTAAGCATTCCCTGGGTCAGGAATTTGTTGTTCAGTCTGATCTCACTCCTGGAAAGAGACTTCCAAGGACTCTAGTCTCATATCAGCAATAACATTTTTGGCAGGATTAGTAAATCCTGACGTTTGATGTCTTGAATCCAAGCAAAGTTAGCAATATGGCCATCACTGAAACTGTATTATAGATAGGTGTACTAAATAGAAAATGTTATATCACTCTAGTCAAGAAGTATCGGAGAGAAAGAAGTGGTTATATTCATGAAAGCATGTATTCTTCATCAATTTAGAAAAGATTATAGACTTAGAAGAATGGTAGAGATTCCGTAAATAATGATGAAATAGGAAACTCAGGGTTCAGTCAGCTCACACAGATGTATCGTTAAATCAGCTCACACCAAGGCTTTCCTTCAAGCCATGATTAGGATTTGCTGCTATTTGAAAATTCCATTCAAGCTTCCTAGCTCAGCCAGCCTGCGCACTTACAAGTGTGCAACTAAAAGCAGATAATCCTAGAAGGGAAGTGTGATGGTGTGCTCCCCATGCCCCGTTCTTTATTTCCCATAACCTCACTCAAGCAATAACCACCAATGGCGATGGTAATGGTGTTGATGGCTGCATCCAGCTCAAAGTGGATTCAGAGACAGATAACAATGCAATAGCCAAGGGCTAATTTGAGCAATGCACCCACCTAATCGCAGTGCTGGTCAATGTCCAACTCCAGCCAAATTTGGAAGAAACTAACATCTGTGGTTGGTATGCGAATATGACGAGTAGTCAATCATCTCACCCCCATAAACAGTGAGCACCCAAGAGCACTTTGAGCTCTTCTGCACAGCAGCAGGCTGCACACCAGGATGTCTTCTTGAGTAGGGGACACCTCTCAGGGTTACTCGTCGAGGCTGAGCTATTCCTTGCCACAACAGGTTCTTGGTAAGTGAATTGGGTTATTCCCAACTTTGAAAATCTGAGCTAAGTGATATAAAGGATTGATTGCGCACATACAATCCTTTAGACGTAAACCATTGACCAAGTCTGAGCCTAGGATCGGATCCAGCCGCACTTAGACTCCTCTGCACAAGAGTTGAGAAAGAAAAGAGGTCCCCTCTGAACCTCAGGACTCAATGGGAGGGTCTCCCTGACAGTTTTGTCTGTCCCTGTCCTCTATGCAGTAAATAAAGTGTACCTTGCCATCGAATCTCCTTAAACCACTGTCGCATTTACCATCGAACTTTGTTATTAATAAAATACATTGCTGCTTCTCTCTTGCAAGCGAAGGGCATCACTATCACTCCATCCGTGACGGGAAGTAAATTAAATTTCATCAGTATAAACACTGAAATTGTAAATTTTATCATTTTCTTCTTCTCGGCCTACTCCCTAAAATCTAATCAGTATTAGTTACAGTCCAGTACACTTAATGCAGTATTAAAAATACATGAGCTATTTTGAGCATAACAAGATTATAAGGGCAGCGTCACACCAAGCCAGTGCCACGCTGTCTGTGCAGGACAGAAACATTACTTTTCCCACATGTGGTGAAGCACAACATTGAGTTCTCCACACTCTTGACCTGCTCTGTCTTCTTAACACTAAAAGCATGGGAAAATTCAATAGTTTGTTTGGCAATGTCTGAACGAGAGGAGGCAACAATATTCTTTCTGTAATTCATCAGGTAGGAAACTATGAATTGGAAAGCTTTCATTTACTCTCTCCCAAAATAAGATATATCCCAAGCTTTCAGTTTGGATTTCTCTTTCAAAAAAATGGTATTTAATTTTTTTCCAAATCATTTGCACTAAATTTTTGTTTTAAACTAAATTGGAACATAAGGGCTGCAGTAGTTTTGTTTTGGTTTAATGACATTGGTTTAAAAATCATTATATTTAATAAATTACATTTTCTGCTTTTTACTTTAAAACAAAGATGAGGAATAAAGGTTTATTCTCACTAATTTTTACTTCAGTAATTTGGAAAAAGCATTCTTGTTAAGCTTCCTGCCACAGATGTAATACCAGAACTATATAGCATCTTATGACTACGCCATTTCTGCCTTTGCAAAGTAAATTACAGTGTGTTTGTACATCTGAGGGTTTATTATCAGTAGTAGCTGCTACTATTATTGTTACATTTTCCAAATTTGGAGAGAAAAACCCATTTGTAAGGTTGTGTCATCTTTTCACTGTTAACAGTCACAAAACACGTTAATTTGCTGCAAGCCTACCAGTCACTGAAGTCTGTTGCATGTCACCTCCCATACTGGTGAGAGGCCACTTTAAACAAAACTGGAAGTATTTTGCGTAGAAATGCAGATTCTAACGATTTTTCAGGAAACCTACAGCATCTTTGCTGTTCAGCAATATGTAAATGAGACCACTCCAGTGTTTTTCTAATTAGAATCAAAGTCATGAATTTGGGGACAGCTCTGATGTTAGCACTGTATAAGACAGTAGGTACACAGTGATGCTCACGGTGATGCTGGCAGTGATGAGTGTTTCATCAACCTTGTCAGGGCTGGTAAAGAAGGCTGCCTGCACACAAACTTAGAGATTAATGCATAATAATGATGAGAAACCTTTTTTTTTTTTTTTTTTTTGTGAGAGCCAGAACTCTGAGGAAAATCTAAGCTATTTCACAGCAGGATTTTTTTTTTTTTTTTTATTGTGTATGCATTTTTAACAATTTTGCATAGTTCCATTAGCTTCCTAGTGTCCAGTTTATACAATCTAAACATAACATTAAATACAACAGCTTTGTAAGTGACATTCATTCATTTACAATTTAAAAAATGCAAAAATTAAGATTGCTCTTGTAGTTCTTGGTTTGGCCCTTTGGGGGTGGATTTAACTCTAAAGTTTATATAGTCTCCCCCTTTTCCCGGGACATGCAGGATGTCCCAGCATGCCGTCAAACTCTGGGCATTTCTGCCAGCAACTCCAAGATGCCTTGGTCCCATAGGACAGTGCTGATGGAGAGAACTTGTGGGGATCACAAGTATGCTTTTAATCTCAGAGAGGGATGTCTTGCTTCTACAGGTCTTCCATTTCCCATTACCCGATACAGGACAGATTGATGCAGACAGTGGCACTATCCCAGATTAAGCTCAGAAGAGCAGCTCATAGCTGAGGTTCTCTCCCTCCTCATCCTTTCGCGGTGAAGTCAGGTGGATAATGATCGGGAATTCTAAAAGCATCTTCTCAGGGATGCTGCAGTCCTCTCTGGACTAGATATTATGCCAAAAGGCATAAAAAAGTAGCAGTCTGTATGAAGTTGGTTTAAGAATTTAATGTTGATAAGAAATTATTAGGTGTTTCTTCCTCATTTTCCATGGAGTGATTTCCTCTATTCCTATTCTTTGGTCTGACTCTTGCAGATTGTTTTCTGCCTATGTTTTTGTATCACTATCCCCTTCCAGGCTGCTGCTTCATCCTGACGCTCCTTGTTACTTTTTTTTTTTTTCCTTCCTTCACGTTGCCCATTTGCCAACAAAATAGTCTGCAGCGCTGGAGGAGGCAGTCCTTTTCTTCTTTCAGGTACGGTAGAAGGAGTCGTCACACAAAAGCCATGTGTATTCCCTGCACCTCCAGAATGAAGGTACCCATTTGACCAGTTCAGAGAAAACAGGAAATGTTCCGAGATTTTAGCTGATGACTTCTAACGAACGTCTGCAATGAACACATAGGTGAAATTTTTCTAAGTCTCATAACTCAGCCGTATTTCAGCTCACTTTCACAGGAGAGTTGAAAACATGCCTGACGTAATGCCAACTGATGCTGCCAAACTGCTCCAAAGCATGGGGCAGGGATAGCTGGAATTTTCTGGCTATGTGGTTTTATTTAAGCATAAACAAATAAAGAGGTTTTCCCCTGTTCTCATTCCTGGAAAACCAGTGCTATTTAAACTGAAACTGCACTGAATATATGCCTGAGACACCTGGGATGGAAAATTTTCATCTAAAAGGTTAGCATTTGACATTATAAGCATCAAAACAGAAATAAGAGACAAATAAAGCTCAGAGAATGGAAACGTTAGGCAAGTTAAATATTTTTTAAAGCACGCTTTCAAGTTCATTGACCTTTCCATCAAAATAACAGTAGCGTGCATTTATGTTAAAAGCAATGTAAAGTACTGTTCTCTTACTCCTAAATAAGAAAGGTACACAAACTATAAATAGCACTGTAGGTTCTTTCAACCCTCTTCAGCACTGATTAGAGCTAGCTGAGTAATTTTTGATGGAAAAAAAAAAAAAATTATCAGAGAATGACAGTTTGTCAGACTCAGATTCCTGAAGAGAAGCCTCCCAGGGTGATTGCATTTGCAATGAAATACAGCCAGAGAACCGTGAAAACCGGCACGCTCTCCGCTGGCTCATCTGGTGGGTGTTTGGGGTTCCCTGCCACGCAGCCTGCTCAGAGGCTCCAAGCTCACAGAGCTTCTCAGGAGCTTTGAAATTCATGTTCAATAGAAATCCTGTTATTAAAGAGTCATTTCTTCAAGGTGCTTTATGTTTTATCTCTCTGAAATGGTTAGAAATTACATTCAGTATGCTGTAAAGGCATCCCTTAAATAGGCAAGAAGTCGAAGTATTTCAAAAGTTTAACTAGAGAAACTGGCCAATACTACACACCGTAGTATCAGTTACAGGTATAAAATTTAAAAATATCTGACGAAAAATATGATAACCATATTACAAAAATAAAGAGGACCCAAAATACTCCACTAATACTACATAGGCAAAATTTTGGAGGCAAATATAAAAATCAAATTATCTGCCTATTTCCTATCTAGGCAACTATGCTAATTTTTTAAATAAAGTATGACAAGAAAGATGTATTATACACAGGTAAGAGACTTCATTAGGTAACAGTTCAAGTTTAAAGATGTCGCTTTGGAAATACTAGAAATTCAGTCCGATCTCTCTGTGAAGGTAAGTTGCTGTTTGTCATTTGACCTGGACCCCCAAGCCTGATAGCGACTTCTTTCTCACACAGTTTTTATTCAAATCAGTCTTGAAATCCCATCAGCCACATCATTTTCCCTAGTAAATATTGCAAGAAAAATAAGCAGCATGCCCTCAGAGCTGTTTTTCTAACCTCAGTCTCTTTGTCCCTCCCCCAGTTTTATAAACACTAAGCAGCACACTGAAATTCAAGTAAGCTGGAACTATAACCATGTCATTACAAATTGATAAAAAGCTACCATTACATTTACTTTGAAATAAATTGTTATTTCTCCATTACAAGATACACTGTTATTGGATAAAACTGTAATATACAACTGTCCTTATGAACCCACACTTCTCATCCAGTTAAACTTCTGGCCATTATTTATACTAAGTGTTCTTAAACCCATTTAATAATCATTTTATTAAATCATTGCAATGACATACTACTTGTCATCTGGATCAGCAATTTCCAGTCCATACTCTGTCCTGTTACTTCTGTTCACAAGATTTAGCTGAACACACTTCTTGCTAATAACCTGTTAAAAAAGAACCATAAAACCCCACAGTACAGGTCCAGATCCAAAATCTGTTTAGGCCAGTGCTTTTCCAAAAGCAGCCCACAGCGAACGCCTACAGATGAACATAAAAGCAGGAGGAGGGATACAGGGATACCTCCCTGGTAGGGTTCTCCAGCTTCCAGTGAAGTGTAACATGATGAGTTGCTTGCTAATCAGGCTAACAAGTAACTTTATTGTTCTAAAATAAAAGCCCTTTTGTGGTAAAAGCTGTAGGAAACTGAGCCTAGGTATTCTTTGCTTGTTGGCTCAAATAACCATAACAAAATCTTGCAAATAACTGAAATCGGATTAAGTTCCTCTCGCCTCTCTCCTTCACGACCTCCAGCTTTTCGTTCCTTCACCTTCATGCCATCTGCTGCACATGGACTGCACCAATCAAATCACTGAAAGACTTCTGAATTAAGGAGGCACTTCTTAAGTTCTTTTCAAGCAGGTTTTTCCCCCCCCGTGACGGGTGTACAGAGCAGTCGCTCACCCTCCAGCAGCACAGCTCTGCTGCCGGACCGTGCTACAGGGATAGGCACAGCTGGAAGGCAGAGGAACGGGGACATCTTAATCCGAGAGGGCTACAGAGACAAAGGTGGTTTGTAACTCCACTAAAAAGAAAATAATCTTTGGTATGAAGGGGTATTTAATATCATGAGTCCAACTTCCAAACATTACACGGTATACTAAATGTTATGATTACAATTTTCTATTGCAAGTAGTTAAGTGATACTCATTTCTTCAACATTGATCTACTTCTCCACACAAATTGTTTTTAAAAGGAAAGCTTAGTCCCTGGCATTGTAAATCCAAATCACACATAAGAAGGAAAACAAGTAGGAAAATGGGATGGGTTAGCTTAATCCAGTTGTTCAGCTTGCTCTCAGTTTCTATCAGCTAGGAGTGAAATAAACGCAGTAAACAGCACACTAACTTTACGAAAATACTATTTCCAAATAGCTGGCTCATATTGCCACATCCTCCACTTTGATAATCACTATCTTTGAATAACTTTACTGATGTGTTTCTCAAGCTTGCTTGGAAAAACATTTCACAAATATTTTTAGAGGGCTCATTGCATCCAGCGCAGTATTTTTGCCCCATCAGGAAGGGCAGCTAGATTGATCAAACATCACAAATCATCTTTGCTGCTATTTGTTATTCAAGTCCTTCTAGTTAAGTCACAGGGATTTTCCAGCACTTGATGTGAACATGCTGCCTTGGCTTTCCCTCCGTTTGCGAAGACGTACGCCATGTTTGAAAGACCAGGAAGAAGCAAGTATTGCTCATCATCCATTTCTCAGCAATACCCACTCCATGGTTACTACAGCATCTTCTCCAGGCACTTCACGGTGAATTTCTGTCAGGCTGATTTGAAACCTCTAGCTTCTTTCAACACACTGCCTGTGACAAAGATCTCTTCATAATCTAATTTTCAGAAACGCTTCCTTCTAGCCTTTATTTTTAAAGGATGACCTACCAACATGTATGATGAGTACAAACAAAACCAGTAAAACACTCAGCAGTAGGTTTGTAGTTAAAAAATAAAACACAGTTTAAGGTCTGAAATGTTTTCTAGTGAACACTACTCTGTTTTTATCTAAACTCTTTGGTGGGAAGGAGGAGGATAAAAACCTGAAAGCACAGAAGCCCTTTATCGTGAATTCAGGTAGCTCCTTCCCCCATCTAACACAAAAATAATACATTGAAGAAAAGACTATTAAAACTCAACAAAACGAATGATTATAAAATCTGAAAGTTGTTCTAGTGGTCAGCGTGCACAGGACAGGATTGTTTTGGTGTTTTGTTTTTTTTTTTTTTTTTTTTTTAAACACACAAACTTCTCTAAACTTTAATGGCTTGAGATGCCGTTCAGCACAGAACATCACGACTGCCAGCAAACAAGCCTGCTCCACAAATAGCCAGATCTATTCAAGTCCGTTGTCGAGGCCCTTCAGATTCTAGTTTTTTTTTTTTTTTAACACATTTAAAATATGATCATTGTTATGTACCCAGATGTGGTGGAAATGTAACAACACATCTAATTTTACAGAAATAACTACAATGTTTCACTTTGCAAAAGGAAGCAGTAGCAAATATCACGCTATTATCCTGATCCAGACAAAAATGAATTACTTTTTCCATTTATCTTCCCTTCTGCTCAAAAAGGTTGAGAAGAAAAAGAACACAAGATAGGAAATAAAGTACAGCTTAACATGGGGGGGGGGGGAACCTACAAATTCCTTTGATTCATTAATGTCACATTATATCCAGGCTCCACGCCCTCACTTAAGTTAGAAAACCAGTGGATGATTTTCTGTAGAGCCCCAGCCTGCTTTATTTCAGGACGTCAAGGAGGGCAGGCAGTATTTTGAAATACAAGAAAACTGGAAAGAGTATTCAAAGGTTCAAGATGCAAATGAGCACAGCAAATCCCTACAGCGAAGGGATGGAAATAACACTGGGAATAAAAGACAGCATATTACCATATTCCCCTCAATAAGCCATCGACTAAAGACGACATAATCCCAACAGTGGTCTCATCCCTTATTTACATCTTGATTCTTCTCAAAACATCAAGAAAACAGCAATTTGTTCGTGCTCTCTGATATTCCCGAGGCTGCCATTTGGCAAAAATGCAGAGCCCATCTCTGCTGCACAACACTTTTGTTGTTCCCGTATCACCCTAGGAAATTCTTCCACTTGTGTATTTATTTATATATTAATAAAAAATATACTAAGTTTGAATAATAATCTTTATTTCTTTATTAGTTTATTTGTAAAAGGTACATTGTAATCCTGAGCTACTGCTTTTATACATTTAGCATCATACAAAGACAGATCATTTACAGTTTGATCATTTACATTTATTGTGCTCCAAAATCCTTATCTGAATATCATTTTGTCCTATCAGGAACATAGATAATTTAAATTACATGTATCCCTGAAACATCCACATTAATTTACCCATCTGACCCCATTATCTAAATTACTACAGTCGTCTAAATCACTCAGGACATTCCTTCCAAATTTAGCAAAAACTTGTTTAAAACTATAAAGATGGGCAGTGCAAGAACTGGTCCCTCAATCCTTTGTGAATACATCATTAGAAAAAGTTTTCTGTTTCCGTATTCTCTTAGCAAGTCAGTGCTAAATTGACCAGATGTACTTTGATGGAATGGTCCAAGTAATAGTTTACTCATTTTCTTATTACAGCAGTTAATGTGAATTTACAGTGTCTCCCTTTGCAGTGACCAGTGCATAACTCTCCCAAACAGGGAAAATCCGACATGATCAGAGGAAAGTAAGAGCAACCCATCACCATCTTACGGTCACCTATGTGACACTGAACTATTATGAAACAAGTCATATGAAATGCTTCCCTTAGACCCTGTAAAGGAACTTCTACGAATAACCGGAGTTAAGTTCCATAATCCGAGCATGGCTTTTAGGATTTGCCAGTTAAAAACCAAAAAACCAAAACCAAACACCTAAGTCCCAGGATCCTTGAGAAGAAAGCATTTAACCTAACTGAAATCCAATCCTGGATAAATGGAAATTTTAATTAGACTACCAAAATAGCATCTCTCAACCTGAAAAATCTCAAAGCATACAGTGTTTACAAATGTCTCTCTAACAACAGTGTCAGTCTTTTAAAGTACACTCATAACTTTCATTTCCTGAATAAGGTCACTATGATCTTAGGCAAAAGATACAGTAAGCAGTTCAAGCAAAATGCTTATTGCTTAGGTTTTAAAGCAAGCCACTTTAATATAATTTTAGGTAAAATGTTAAGTACAAATGTGAAGCTACTGTAGAAACACTTATAAACACTCTTGCTTTTGAATTCTGACTGATCACCTAGAAAAATGGCAGACGGATTTTAACATAACAAAGGAAATGTAAAACTTAATACTGTCTGTTGAAATAAAATTCAACACCTACAAAGACAGAGTTATGAACATGTAAACACAGCTTTAGTATTCAGAGCTAGGGAATCTAGCAGCAAAACAAACTATTTGCATATTATGTAGTGCAATGAACATTTGTTCTTAGAGACCCCCAGTCTTAAAACTACTTTGAACAGAATGGAATCCTTACAGGAAAGGTTTTAAAAGTGTCCAAGATGCAATATCCAGAATTACTAGATGTTAATCCGCTATAATCTAACAATTTCTCTATGCAAAACTGTGCTCTGGATAACTGACTTTAATGGCTCCCCAGTAGCAGGCTCGAATGAGGCAGATTAAACCTAAGAGATAAGCAATAGCCCAAGAAACGTATGTTGCATGAAATCGCCTGGCGAAATCTTGTGTACCAACCTAAAAAAAAAGAAAACAAAAGTGTCAAACATACAGCACTATCTGCTCTTCAAAAAAAGAGCAAACTATATTAAGGAGAAGCATTTCAGCACCTTTTTTTTTTTTTTACTCTGATAAAGATAAATCAGATATTTATTAGCTTAATTGTACACGATCGTAGGATAATTGAGCTTGGAAGGGACATCAGGAGGTCTCTAGTGCCAACTTCCCGATCAAAACAGGGTCAACTCTAAGGTCTGACAAAGCTGCTCAGGGTTTTAACTCGGCTGGGTCCCAAAAAGCTCCAAGGATGGAGGCTACACAAGCCTCTGGGAACACCTCACGGTGAAATGTTTTCATGATTTTCAAACTCAGCAAGGCTGTTAAAAGAAAATTTAAGAAGAAATCTGTCTCTCACTGTTTTTATTAGGGACACTGGAAAATCCTTCTATCGTTGTACAACTCATTTAAGTTCACACATGAAAAATTATTCAGGTTATAACGTAAGTTAGAGGTATAATGAGAATCACACATACAAATTCAACTGCAGGTGCTTCCTCATACGTACTTTTCTGGGACTGCCAGGTAGAAAGGTGGCTCTAGTAACCAGTACCAGATACTTCAGAGGCAAGCAAACCAGATAGTTTTCTGAGTAACAGAGTAACAACGACGTGAGCTTTTTAATTTGTAAATACCTTATTATCTGGTTTTACTCCTTATAGCTTGCACAAATTATAAAAAGGCAAACACATTTCAAACTTTTGGAATGCCATTCCCCGGCACTGCAGTGGAACTTACATGCCTGGCTATACAGCAATGTGTATTTCTGGAAAGTTGGCAGTTTTAAGAGCCCTAGCGAGAGCAAGATGTTCCAGTATTTCTGCAGTGAAGTAAAACCATTCTTCATGAAAGTGAAGTTTTTAGAGATGAAGAGTCAAATTTAACATCAGGAAGAGAAGACTCTCAAAGTGGCAGAACATTTTTTGTTTTTTTCAAGGAACATTTCATTTTTCTGGCTAACTCAGATGATTAAGTTCATGGTTTTAACAGAGGTGACAAAAACCACATAAACCTAGGAGGTTTTACTCAAATGCTGGGGAAAGAAGAGCTGGTTGATCAAGGGAACTCCTTTGTACACACAGCCCTCTGCACACAGTTGCAAATATATCATAGTGTATCACTCACAGTTAATCCGACTCCAATGAAGATGCATATCATCCCAATTGTAATATATGCACAGCAGCGTCTCCGTGGCAGTGCACTTCCAACAGAAGAACTGTTAGAAAATAAATGGTATTTTAAATTAAAAATAAAACAACAAAAATCCAGACTACATTAATAGTAACTGTTCAGTCTAAATAGGGGGAAGGGAAGAAAATGGCAATATACATACAGCATCTTAAGTTTATAAAGTTGTAGGCAAAGTCTACAATTATTCCAAGCAGTACAAGTCAGAGTCCACGTTTGTTTTAAAGGGAACTACTGGTGAAAGTTATCTGGTATCTAAAAAATCCACATGCTTACAACAAAGAGTGGTGCCACACCTACAGTTTGAGTGTGTCTACCTCCTACATCCACAGCGCACCCAGATAAGTATCTTGAATAGCCTTTGGATTGCAAAACCCAATTTGCTTTGCAGCTTCTATATAGGTTGTAAGACACCCTTTAGAAACTTTTAATACATCAATACATGGTTTTAATACATTCATTGCATCTAAGTAACTGGAAATCAGTTCTACCACCCCTAAATGTCATTAACAGTAACAATCTGCACTATTTCCTGGAATAGTTTACTTAATACTGTTGAGTAGCTAACTGTACCCCATTTCTTGTAGATAAAAAACCCAAACAGCTTTAGTCACAAACATAAAAAAAAAAGTTTTGTGTTCAACATTTCCAAAGCAAAAATTCTCAATGGATTGAGAGCAGCCCTGAGAAGGACTTGGGGGTGTTGGTTGATGAGAAGCTCAACATGAGCCGGCAGTGTGCACTTGCAGCCCAGAAAGCCAACCGTGTCCTGGGATGCATCAAAAGAGGTGTGACCAGCAGGTCAAGGGAGGTGATCCTGCCCCTCTACTCCACTCTTGAGACCCCACCTGGAGTACTGCGTCCAGCTGTGGGGGGCCCAGTACAGGAGAGACATGGAGCTGTTGGAGCGAGTCCAGAGGAGGGCCACGAAGTTGATTGGAGGGCTGGAGCACCTCTCCTATGAACCAGACTGAGAGAGTTGGGATTGCTCAGCCTGGAGAAGAGAAGGCTCCGGGGAGACCTTACAGCAGCCTTCCAGTACCTGAAGAAGGCTACAGGAAAGCTGGAGAGGGACTGTCTGCAAGGGCATGGAGTGATAGGACAAGGGGGAATGGCCTTCAGCTCAAAGAGGGTAAATTTAGATTAGATATTAGGAAGAAATTCTTCACAATGAGGGTGTCGAGGCACTGGCACAGGTTGCCCAGAGAAGCTGTGGATGCCCCCTCCCTGGAAGTGTTTAAGACCAGGTTGGATGGGGCTTTGGGCAGCCTGGTCTAGTGGAGGGTGTCCCTGCCCATGGCAGGGGGGTTGGAACTAGATGATCTTTGAGGTCCCTTCCAACCCAAACTATTCTATGATTCTATGAAATTCTTTAGACACAGTTAAGTCAGTTTTAGTAACTTCAAAAACATGACAAGTTCTTTTTACTTTCTGATTTTCTTTCAGAGTTCTACCACAAGTTACATGAACTGCACAAATCACTGCTGACAACCACAGTAAATAAATTCCCCGGAAGTTCTGTCACTCATCATCTAGACTATGAACTCTAAGACAGACAGCTTTGTCTCTACCTGCTGCATTAAGCTAATTATTGCAGTGCTTCAGTTAACAGAATATAAAATGCAAATAAAATATTACATTCTTTACTACAGGTTAGAAAAAGATACTCCAGAAGCTCAGCCTTGTTTAGCAAATACATCTTGAGTCACACATTTGCAATCACATACAGCTACACTAATGAGGAAAATAGGAACATGATTTAATTCCACTGAAACACAGCGAACATGTGGGTCCACTGAAAGGACTAGAGAGGCAGAGGTGCTTTCATAAAACAAGTACCATCTACCTTAGAGGTCGTTTTGAATCATCCTGAAGCATGCTACCATTAGTTAAGTACTTCATCCCATTCTGGAAGATCATCATCCCTTTGGAACTGCTGCGATGCTTGTACTCCGTGTTCACAGATGCAAGGGAAAGTCATTTTCATCTCATGATAGTTCAACATATTCAAGATAACGTATAACAGAAGAAAGCACTGCTGAACTATTGTAGGAGTATATCTGTCATATGACTGACCAAATTTCTGGCTCCAGTTAATTAACCACATAGTAAGGCCTCATATGCTTAGCATGTGACTAGAATTTTTTAAGCATTCATCTTAAAGCCTTCAAATAGATTGGTTTAAGCAGCTTTACTCCAATATTATTTCTTTACAAGGAATTTCTAAAATGCTTCAAGAAAAAAAAAAAAACCCACCACAGTCTTCAAGCCAACATGCACAGGCTGAGCTTCATCTTGCAAGGCAAGGGTTGAGTGCAGTGACCACTCACAAGCCATCTGTTAGACATGTTTAGAAAAGTCCCAAAACTGTTCTGCTCATTAACTTCACAGAGGAAATTACTTCTTACCAAAAGCCTCACCATACACTCCCAAAAGCCACCCTGAATACTTCTACAGCCATTCTAGAAGAGGGGTATATTGTCTGATTCCAAGTTACATGAGGAAAAAAAACCCACAAAAACCCACACACCCCAAACAAAAGAAATTTTATAAAAGGGGACAGGGAGAAGACATCTCCAGAAGCTGAAACTGATAAGCACTGAGCTTGCCAAACTGACCTTAGGTTCCCTCCTTTGCAGGATTTCCTGGCTATGTACTTGGAAAGTTAATTCTATTACAGAGCTGGATACCTTAAGATAAGCTGGTAGAAATGTCATGTTCAATACACCTAAATCACTCATGATATTTACTGCACTTTGTATTTCACATGGAGACAAAGTTCACTTTGGGAAAGAAGCCTTCACTTTCAGACCCATGTGATTTATTATCTTGTTTTTGTAATCATGATATTGCAGGTGCCATGTCTATTTTTCCATCCATATTTCTCTCAAGCTCTGTCCCCTCCTATCCAGTAGGAAAGGCTAGGAGAGGAAACTTATCTCAAATACCGCAAAAAGGAAATATAAAGAACGTCTTAATTTAATTTTAACTGCCTTTTTCTTTCTACAGAAAGCAAAGATGAAATAAATATGTTAAGTTTCTACAGTCACATAATAAGACTAGGAATATTTAGTGATCCAAATAAATCACAATTTATTTTTCATCTCTCAACAGTGATATTAGCCACTAGGCTACTCTAAACAGTGAGGTTTCCCTCCACTCACCCCAAATTACACATAAAAACCCCAAACTACCTTTGAATAAAGCAAGATGAAACCCTACCCCAAAACCTACCAACTGCGGCAACCCTGAAAGGCACATTCGGAAATATTAAAACTGGGGACAAAAGGACATTTTTATGTCTCAGAAGCAGCTGTTTCCATTGTGGGACTAGTGGGGGTGAAATCTCTACAAAGCTCTCCAGAAGGCAGCGGTTCTTTCTTTCTGAGCTGCTGCTAAGGAAGCAAAGGCACCTGCCAGACCTTTGGGCAGTGGCAACAGACATACAAGACACTAAAGCCAATTTAGCATCAGGTAGTAATTAGAAGAGGGGAAAACCATTACAAGGGACAGAGGCTATTAAAGCAATAGCACAGGAAAGAATACAGGGTCTCTTGTGCTCCAAATAATAGGAATTATTGCCAGGATTTCAGACATGTTTTTAGAAGGGTTTTTAAGAGGAAGATCAAAATGCTGAGATTTTGAAGGTGAATAGCAGTGCTGCAACTAGCATCCAGAGCAGGGTTCCAACATCTCTCTCTTTCCTAAAGGTCCTGCAGAGTTCATGGGGCAAGTGTGTTATAAACGCATTACAGTTCATAATTTTGTCAGACTTTAAAAGGAGAAATAAGTAGGTTCTAAAGGGGAAAAAAAAAAAAAGATATATTTAGCATTCTAAAATAAAATCTGGTACCATTCAATTCTCTTTAACTAAATTCATGATCCTGAACTTTCTAGACGATTTAATATACAGCTTGGAAAAGACAGCAACAGACAAAAAAAAAAAAAAACAGTTCCTGTTTCTTCTTCTCCCTCATAAAATGAGTAAAATACCAGAAGCCGTCCTTAAACCTCTCACTCTTTTGGGAAACAGGCTGGTAAACATCTGGTATTTTGTATTCTGAAACACAAAAGAACACTAAAACAGTGAAAGAAACAGTTTCTCCCCCGTTCCCAGGTGTCATCCTCTACACTATAAAATAAAAATATATTGCAACAATTTCATCATTAGCTATATCTGTTGTCCCAATGCGGTAGATAACATGCAACTAACGGCCTACATCAGGCAGAACCACTTCATATCAGTGGGGCGTCTGCAAACACATTACCTATGCTGGCATGATCAGATTTCGAGTCTGTCTCCAAAGAGATTTGGTCATTTACCAAGTAAGTGATTTTATTCTCTGCATCACAACTAATTTCCTATATTTCCCAAGTTATTTTGCATAAAAATGACGGGGGGGGGAGAAGGGGGATGGCAGTGGACAGGACACGTGTTGACAACACAGACAAAAAAATGTCACAAAATAATAAATTTCTGACTGCAATGGTGGCAAGCAGATGGGATTAAAAACAAGAAACCCAAGATCCTGTTTCTCCCAACATCCAGATATGAAAGGTTCCTTTGTTTACACACTGAGGCACAATTGCTTTATTTTCACTGAACATTGTTTCGTTACTGACCTTTTCGTGTAATAACTCTTAACTTCCCCTGCAGTTTGACAAGGTATTCTCAAGATCTAGTCTCCATCATCCAAATAGGTGGTCACAAACAAGCTATTTTCAGATATTCACTGTACTTTTAAAAATGTTTGAAACAAAATCATGGCAATTATTTGAGAACCTAGAAGTCTCAGCAGATGTCATCTTTCTACTGTTGCAGCAATTGAAGGTGTCTTTTCCCTCAGTTTGCAGTATCCTTTTTTCAGTAACAATTGTCAACGCAGTCCACAGAAGGAATGAATAGTTTTGCATCTGACTAGTCAGCTACTAATGAAAGAAGTTTTGCATTAATATGCTGAAATAAAGAAGCCCACATTCCCTTCTAACTACTTGGCTACAGGTACAACGACCTCTGACAAAGGGCTGATAGAAAGCAGCAGGTCACTGCAGTTGTTTATTCCATCATCATGACTCAAAGCTCTGTCTCACCTATGTGGTGCCCTAAATCCATGCATTAGAAATGTTTATGCTGCTGGAAGTGCAGAACTCCTGACCATCGCATCTAAAACAAGGGAAGACACCAAGCAACTCATTCAAAGCTAAATTAGAATATTCCGTAGTTTGCATCCTCAGCCCAAGGACAGAAATGCCTATTTGTTAAGATTTGGTTTGTATTCTGCAACTCAGTTGCCACGCAAGCTGTAATTTTCACAAACTGCACTGCAGAGATGCTCCGGTTTTACTACATACAGATAGCATGCTTAGTATTTTTGTCTATGAAGTGCAAAGAAATCCTTAGACTCCAGATGGATTTTAAAATACAAGCAACATAAATCAACAGAAGACAGACCAAAAGATCACATGGTATGACTTTTGGACAGTTGCTTGGAGTGGGGTGTTTTTGTTACTGTTGGGGTTGTTTTAAGGTTAAACAGCAAATAATTTAGACCTAAGGAAAGTCAAGAAAAAAGCTGAGGTCAGCCATCAAGTGTGACATGATAAAATGTAAAACATAATTGCAATTAGTTTAAAAACAAACCAAACCACAAAAGACCACACACGCTCCCCCCAAGGACTGAAAAGCTTGAATGCAAGTACAGTCAGCAAAAAAAAAAAAAAAAAAAAAAAATCTCTGCAAAGCAACATCTCATCAAGACCGTGAATTTATCTAACCTAAGTAACCTAGAACATACCCACTACTCCACAGTCGATCGGTTACACTCCTGAGGTTACCCATACTACTAGACTGACTTCTCTACCAAATACTCCAGTAAAATATTTCAATCGCTGTTGTAGGCCATGCCAACATCTACAGTACATTTATCCTAAACCTTCTGCTTCCTAAGGGACATGCTAGTTTTCCTACAACATGCAACACAGCTGTGGTTCTCCATTCCCAGTGGAAAACACATTTGCTCCTTTAACTGGAAGTCGCACTTGCCTATCAAAGGAAGACAAATATTTAAATATATTAACAGGACAAGAGAAGTAGTCTTTAAGTCTTATTTCACACCCTGTGGTTGAGATTCCATACAAATTTAGAAGTATGTTAGTAGTGTAGCTTATAACAACACTTCAAACTAAGTATTCCCAACCTCAGATAAGAAAGGCCAAACAAATATTTAAAAAAAGCCTGAAACAAAACCCAAAACAAAAAAACCTCTTACAGCTCTTGTATTCAAATTTTTCTCCTTCTTACTGAAGTAATAGCAAATGATTAGACACAAGTTATTCCACAGTAATTCATAAACATTAAACAAGTTCATGCATTAAGATACTTAACACAAGTTGTTGAGTTTATGAAATCAGTAAAACCTCTTTTAAATTAAGACGAGATTATTTCCTTTCCTCCTTTTACAATAAGGCAATTCAAGTTCTACATTTAAACAAGACATCTGATTAACTGCATGAAGTGGTAAAATTTCAAGGACATAAGTTGTTAATTTTAGCAACGCATTCCTGTCTATTGTTAGCAGCTTATTTCTGCCTCTAGTGATTCAATCAGACTATTTTAATAAATGCAGGTTGGATTTGTCAAAGTTACTGATCTGTGCATACAGAGTGGAGAGTTCGTGTGCACATAACATGCTCTTTAGCCTTGAAATTCAGATGAGCATGGCAAAATAATCAGCATGGCAGACGCATTTTACTCCAAAGACTTTTACAGAAGATACATTGGCAACTTATTTAACAGTTAATATACATAACCTTGCTTTCGGAGAACTCACATTTTTTTGCAGTGTGGGCATTTTGCTAGTGTGTTAAACCTCAGTTCCATCCACTGTGAAAAGAAAAAATAAAAAGGTTGAAAAACCGGCCTGAGAAAATGTCTGTTGTACTTCATGCTAAATGTCACTGTGAAAACATTTTGCTTCTCAGGCTTTCTTTGACTTGTTTCTTGCTTTCCTCCGTAAATGGGATGCCCTTTTGTCAGTGGCAACACAGGACTGGGATTTCCATGTGAAAGTTTCCCATGGTTTGCCTTAGTATTACAAGATTTGCTTGACGTAATGTGGTTTCATCCACAGGCGCAGTATGGGCAACATAATATTAATACTTTTTTTTTCTCCTACTTCCACAAATATGAATATAGCCTGAATCAAAATAAGTGTGTTTTCTTTGGCACAATTACAGATAGATACATTTTCCCATCTTTCCCCAACCCTTGCATCATTTGCGATAAGTTAAATGCGCAGAGAAAGATTAGCTAAAGAATATTTTAGAAAATAGATGTCTTTATAAGTTTTATATCTGTAAAACAGAGAACCCTATTGGCTACTTACACGACATTTTAAAAAGGTGATATATAGAACCGTACATGGTATGGTCATAACCTTCCATGCACAGGCTAAAACCTATCTGGTAAACAGCCTTAGCAAAAGTAACACCTGGAACTACTTCAACCAGAGGATACAGCCATTACTCACTTAAAAACAACAGGTTTTGTTAAATTTCATTCTGTGACAATACAAGTATTTTAAACCTGTTTGCCTTGAATAAGGGGATACAATTATTGTTCTCTGCTCTGTAAGCAGTTATATTGTAAGGCAGCAGAGAAGAGCTGCAATTTCTCAACTGGAGGTAGTTAACACAGCTTCCTGGTTAAATATCATTCTACTCTCCTCTCAATTTCTGCAAGAGTCACACTGCAAGTTACTAGCAGGGGAAGAAGCTACAGCACAGACCACCAATGCCTCCATTCGGATCTTCCTTATTTCTGTAAGAAATCAGAAGTCAGTCTACTGAAGCGACGAGTGTTGTGGTAACTGCTACAAACACAAATCAGAGCCTGTCCTTGTATAGAAAACAGGGCCCAGCTACAGCACAGCACCACTTCAACACTGAGAAGTTGTTTATTATTTTATGTGCAAAGAAAGAGGATGTGGCTTGTAAATGCCCATGAGCGGGTTTAGCTGTAAGCAAGGTTCTGATCTGTAGTATTTAGAGTGCATTTTCCTGCCTCTTGAAGGTCTCCCTCAGTTTTATTTACTTCTAATGGGGCTAGTTCTCCACTAAGAAAAATCCATAATTTATTTTACTGGCTCTGAAGTATCCAATTACAATACCAGTAACACAGTTGTTCTTTAAAATTTGTTTACAAAGACTTGACCGAATTGATTTAGCATAGCTGTATTTTATCACTTAATAAAATGAAAGCTTCTGTAAGTACTCCCCACCCAAGCAACATGTTTTGGGAGCATTTATTCTACTTCCACATTCCTACTAGAGAAGCAAGTTAACTATTTGCCTGCATCCCTGTCGAAAACTACGCAGTTTAGCTTAGTTCTATACAGCAAAAGTGGGATATGGTGCAGTTGTCAGTACCAGGAAAGGGATGGAGCCAGGCCTCTTCAGAGCTGCTCTTTCAGCTTTTTAAACTGCAATTCCAGAAACAGAAGCAAATCTAAATCCAGGACTTAAATTTTATGCATTTGCAATTCAACTTCGCTCCCGTACACTAGTTTTAATCCAGGGTAGGCAACCTGATTTCCAGAGTTACTCATTAATGATCTTTCTAGGGTTTTATTTATTTTAAGATTTCTGATCACTAGCTGTAATTATTAATGGACAGAAACTCAAACACAAATGCATTTGAGATCCAAATTTTGATGAAAAAAACCCAATAATGTGTTTTGAGTTACCTGGAAGTAACAGAAGCATTAACTGTTATAATGCCTTCTGTACACACTTGAAATACTTGCAGAAAAAAAGCAAAAGTACAAAAAGACATTCAAACTACAAGAATTCAGATCATATTAGCACAACAGGGAAAGGTTATTTTCATGGACATTCTAATTCTTGGCCTTTTGGTGGGTTTAACAAGAAGTTTAAATCATACTTAAAGCTGGTGTTTTTACTCATATTCAAGAGTGCTTTAAAGTACTTAATCTTGTTTCGTGTCATTAAGAAAACTTGAAGTTACAGTTACGTGAGATTTAGCTCCCTGCCAACAATACAAACTGTATTATTCCCACTGAAACAATAAATAATAGCCCAAATTGCTGGTTAGATGTACTGAAACACAGATGAGGATTTGAGAGAGCTCCTAAGTGTTTAAACTGTGGACAAAACTAGACATCCATCAAGGGATTTACTAGAAGAATATGTCAAGCTTTCTTCCTTCTGAGCCTAAAATAGCATTCAATGTGTTCAATGCAAGACGGGGGCAGGGGGAAGAGACATACATACACATCCCTACATACAGCTGCTTCTGCCAAAAAAGCTTCCCCTCCGCTCTTCCCAGGTCCTCTAGGAAAGCAAAATGCTTCTGCAGATTAAAACATTTATTAGTTTTCTAAATAATTTGAAGGGTTTTCTATTCAATTATTTTAGAAGAATTTTTTTTTTAAACTAATCAAATATGAAAAGTAAAATTGACAGAGCACAACTGACAAATACAGCCTGCAGCTTACGTAGCTTGCTCCTGGCTTCATGTCCTTGAGGGTCTCCATGAAAGCAGGATGGTAGTAGGAGGGTGGCGGGGGGGACGGGGACAATGGGGACACACACATGCAGGGACACCCCTCCCCTGCCTGCCACCATTTCCAAAGGCACCTCAGCCTCCCGCAGCCACGCATCATCACAGGGATAGGCCCCTGGGATAAGGGTTGTGGGGAGTGACTTGCTGCTGGTAGAAACAACTCCCTCAGCCACAGCCCAGGTCCAGCAGCTCTCAAAAAACACCCAAACCAGATCAGATTGCAATTCAGCAGGACAGTTAAACTCTCATCCTGCCCTCCTTTTCTATTCTACCACTTTTTCCACTTGTCTGAACTCCAAATCTTCCAGAAACAGCGGGAACCTTAACACAGAAAAGACTCCGATTGGGTTACCCAAGGAAAAAATCTGATGAACAAAATGCGAATAACTAGTGATAGTTCAGCTACGGTATCACTTCGGTACTAAGTCATTCTCGCAGCTGAGATAGCAAAACTTTAAGGCACTCCATGGCACGGAGCTTGCTTTTAATAATTTATAAAAACCATCCCCCACGTGTAGAGGCAGGGAAAGCACAGGCCATACTTATGCTTTCATATGGAGGGGAAAAAAAAAAAATCTTGGAAAGGTGGTGAAAAAGTTGATACTCTTAAAAGAACACAGAATAAGCAACTGACAATTTGACTTTTCCACCCCAGGGATTTTAGCTTTGCTTGTCTATTTTATTTATTTTTTAACTGCCAAGTAAAGTAAAGGAGATACCTTACTGAGTTGCTGAGAGATGCATCTGGCATTACATATTTGCTTTACAATGTGGAGATATCAAAGGGCAGAAATACCCTCACAGAAGCTGAGTTTCCAGGCTGGCTAAAGCAATTCTGCTTTTTGCTTCTCTGTTCACTCTCAAACCCAAGCAATTTCCTGGTTTTTCTTACCTAAAACAATTATTTGCAGAATCTCAAACTTAGTAACAGAAAAAGGTAGAAGCAGAAGAGTGGTAGGAAAGCTGCATAAAGAGAAAAAAGGGTTTGTTTCTTGATAACTCAGTATAAAAGAATAAAAGCTTCAAATTTCTAATATTTTGAGGGTTTTGTTTCGGTGTACCATGAAGTGGTAAAGTGGTCTTACCAGTAGACAGGACTATGAAGTTCAAAATGATGCAGTTCCCTAAAGCAACCATTAGATATGAAGTAACATGTACAAATTCCAAATTAGAACACTTAGCCTTTGAAGGCATAATCTAGTAGTTAGGGGCAAAAACAGCCTTTATGGGTTTGTTTTTGTTTTTTTCCTTATGTTCACCTAGTTCTGTAGTTTACACTATGAACTACTTTAATTTGGGCTGCACTTAAATAAAGTAAATAAGGGATAAATAAAACTCCCATGCTTATGAAAGCCAAAGATAGGCCAATAATTTAGCAATGAGAATTTTACTTCGTAACATTGACTTTCCCTAATAAAAAATAAAAAAAATAAACCACATAGTAGAGATGGTCTTTTATGTTAAGAGACCACATTAAAACTTAATACTGCAACTCTTCTACTGTATTTGCCTGTGCAGTTTTAAAGCCGTGCTAAAAAACCATAATTGCATTACCAAATTAAATTATGACGCTCTATCAAACTACAGTGTTTGTGCAGATACTTAATTTCTAACGTGCTATTATATTTGTAAAAAAAAGGTAAAAGAAAAGGTAACTTTTAATAAAAGATGCCTGGTTTAGAATATGTACTTGAGATTGCCTTTTTCTTCTGTACATCAAATAGTTTTCTGTTAGTAACATTCTATATTGCATACAATGTTCTTACTAGTTAAGCTCCTATATAGATTTACATTTTAAAAAAGCAAACAGAAAACCCACTCTTGCTATCTCCAGTTAGAGACTACTGTTCTTTAGCAAGGGTTATATTAAAAAAACCCCGATATTCCTGTTATATAGGCAGAATTAGTAGATTGAATATTTCTCAAGCATCTCTCTAACGGTTTCTCAGATACTATATTACTTGTAAATTCATAATCAAATCCCTAGTTGCCTTGTAAAAAAAAGTGTAAAAGCCATCACTTGCTCCTTACATACATCATCTACTACAGTAGTTAAGCCATTATTGTGCACCTCACTGATCCGTAAACCTGAAGTAAAGATTTGGAGGAACAAGTCTATTCCATTATAGAGCCCATCACAAGCAAACCCTTCTCTCACTGTGGATACAAGCCAACGTGGATTGCCATCCCCTAAGCTTCCTTTTTCCTTCCACAAAATGCACTCGAGTATTCTCTGGCCTTTATGTATCTTACAATCCTTTGTTTCAGGAATGTAACTGGTGACTGTGCAGGCCCTTCAGCTGTGCCACTTAGCTTCATCATGTAGCAGTGCTAGAATGTTTGGCAAGTTTGTGAGTTATGGGAAACGGCTAACTGGTATAGTTCAGAAACTGTTCCTAAATCAGAATTTAAGTATGGCAGCCCCTTATCTATGTAAAAGGCTGCAAACAGTTCAACAGCAAAAGAGTATTCTTGCATCCTTCCACTTCAAAAATGGGATCAACTTTCAGCCTCACACATAACCCAAAATCTCTAGTTCTGTAACAACTGTCAGATATGCTAACAGCAAGTGCTATAACAAACAGCTTTCAGGGGTCCGTACAGCAACGGTAGAACTGCTGTCTTAGCCACGGCAGAACATAACCATCATGGTGAGTCTAAACAGAACCTGGAAGCATAACTTCCTTTTCTAGCACTGTCCGCTCTCAAATCACTAAGCAGTAAGACTGGCTTTGGGCTTTATCCATGCATGCACAGAAAGCCTGTTAGAAGTTTTCTTGAAATGCACATAAAGATAACCAAACACAGACCATGCATCCAGAGCAATACGAGCACAAAAGAAACTTCAGTTCCTCAGTGATGCCATAGAGGCAATACACTCTTAAAAGTGCTTACAACAAATAGCTTGAGCTATATCAAGGCGAGGAGAGAAGGAGAATCTGGTGCTTTACTTACAAGGAATGTATTTCCACAGTGCCCACATACCACTCTAGTTCCATCTGGTTGAACTGGTAAGGCAGGCTGAGCTGGCTGCTCTTCTGGGATCAGCATTACTGGACCAAGAGTAATGATGCGTCTACTGTGTTAAGAACATTAGATGTACATGTAATTAAGCTAGCAAGAGAGAAGAACGATGCATTTAAGCAATTAGCTCAGTCACTACTAAATATTTTACACTTTTAAACTATAATCTGCTTTTTAAACAGATGATGCACCCAGTTTTGGTCTCTCTCCAAAGTGTTTTCCTTTACAGTGAAAGAGAATGTTTTCAAAACTGAAACATCAGCCAGGCAAGCCAGAACCCCATAGAGATCAAAGACTCACCATCATATGGCAGAAACATTCCTCAGGAAAATGAAATCTTAATACCCAGGCTGAGCAAGCCCGTGAATTGGAATTTACATACCCATGTGAAACATGTAGAAAGAGTAAGGACTCTTCCATAACCTAGCTCTCCTTCCCAAGTCAGATACTCCTCCTTCCCACACTACTGACAACCAAGTCAATATAAGCAGCATATCCACACTTGTACAGTAAAAGTGCCATTCAAATTGAAAGATCTAAAAAAGAAAACCACCCTAGGTTGACGAAATGCAATCAATTTACTTAAAAAAAAACCCCAACCCACCAGTTTGTAAGTATTTGCTTTTATGTTCAATGTGTTTCCAATTTAATGATACAATTTGTCTGCCCAAAATGACAGTACCCAAATTAACCGACTCAAAGCAGAATGAGGATCAGACTTCCTAGCATGCAAAAAGTGAAGGGAAAAATTAAAGCATTGTTTAATTTGCATATACAACCAAAATTGTATTCTGAATGGCTTCCCTTCAATCTGGAGCCTTCCATTTAAGGCATACTCCCAGCTCTCTCCTTCGAAGTACCCCAATTTTGCTCATCTTCTAGTAAGACAAATACACAGGCTATTTTAGGGAAACTGATCAGATATATGCTTTTGAGACTTTTTAAATAAAATTAGGGAGTTTCTGATTCAGCTTGGTTACCAACTATATGATGTATTTGCAAATACTTCAGTTGTAATAATTGGAATGTTTTGACGTTTTCCCCAACACTGCGTTAAAAAAAAAAAATAAGTCCCCCCTTAGTCTCAAACTACGTTTTAAAACCATAACAGCCAACAGACTGGTGACTAGGGCACTTGGTGCGGGAGAGCTTCCATTCAAGTATGCGCAGACCTAGCCTTCATCTCAGGTTTTCCTGTTAGACCTACACCACTTACAATCAAATTACTCCTACCTCAGTGGGGTCTCTAGCACCCTAAACCCAACAGTAAGAACACTCACTATAGCAATCGCACTTGTTTCTTCTATAACAAATATGTAAATTAAAGTCAAGAGCTGAGAGGAGATGGAAAACTCAGCATAACAAAGGAGGGGGGACAGGACTGAAGCCAACCTACTGCTCCCTCTCCCACTTCATTCTGAAGTCCCCACTCTGAACTAGGCAAAGTGAGCAACCTGTGTGTTTACAATAATTGTTTGCAAGAAATTATGAATGTTAAGTCCCAGAAACAAGAAGAGATTTTCTCCTCTGTTCTTTATATAATTTGTTCCTTATAAAGTAGCTAAAATGGGAAACACACATTTAAGACTACCACTAAATAAAAAAAAAAAAAAGAAAATTTTTCCCTCTTTAAAGTTCACCTTCAAAAAAAATTCAAAATTGACTCTACCACAACCTGTTTCTGCAGTAATTCAGTAATGCTCTGGAAGTGTCTACATACAGAGGCCCAGGCTTGAACCTCTTCCAGCTTTAAATATTCAACACCAAGAACATAGTTTTCTTTAAAGCAATTTCAAAGCACTTACAGTTTTTCATTCTTACCAGTTTGGTCTTGGACAGCCTATTTTCCGAGACGTATCCTTACAGATAAGGAGACAATTACATTGACATCTAACATACTTCTTCCCTGAAGGGGGGTTTTTGATTGGCTAACAAAACGAAAACAAAAAAACAACCACCAGAGAACACACATCAGAAGTCACAGCAATTCACTTTTTTCCTCATAACAGTATGACAAAGCAGAACAACTTCAGTGACAACTTCTTGCTGACAGAGAAATACAGTTCCTCTTGGAAGAAACTTAAGAGTCAAGACAAAATCAATTTTCTCTCTCTGCCCACAGAAAGAGGTGCAAATTTCCACACTAGAACAAACAAGAGATTCTGCAAACTTATGGAAAAAGCATTCATATTTTAGCAATGAAGAATTCAAGACTTCAGTTTAGTTATTTTTTTAAAATGTGAACTCTAGTAGTAATATATTTTTTAAAAAACAGTTAAAACATCAAGCGAGCCTCCTTGCCTGATACAACGGCTTTATTCAACAGTGAAAGGATACAGTCTGCCTCTTAGTGACTAAGAGGCTGTGTAGACATCACTGAACTGTAATCTTATTTTAAATTGTACTGAAGTTATCTTTCTGTAACCTGCAAGTCAAGTTTCTGAGTCCCTTTCACACAGCAAGTCACAAGTCTCAAAACCTGCAAAATACTTTCTTTGGCCTGAAACATTATATATTGGTAGGGAAAGTGACTAGTAATAGCAGGTTCTCTACTCTCTAAGTGGAAGAAAAGAAAACCAACTGTTTTCCTACAGATTTAAGGCTTCCTATTTTCTGGACATAATTTTAAGTTCTTTTCATAAAATAAATCCAATCCAGTGTTTTTCATTCAATCCAGTGTTTTTCAGCCCCCAGTAGCTCTGGAGTGCTGCAGTATCAGATCCTGAAACTAAAACTGGCAGGAAGGAAAAAATAGAGCAGGAGGACAAAAGCTGAAGACTTGAATTAAGAAAAGGGGAGGCAGAGCAAAAAGGTCTCTGATCACTGAAACAGAACCTACAATTTCTGCATTTCAAAATTGTTGTGGTTTGTTAGCAACCTAACAAATTGATTGCAGTATTGCAGGAGGGAAGCAGACATCCAGGGAAAGATGTGGGTTAGTTATTGTGTTTCTCCCGCTCTTAAAATAATTCAATTCTACATTTCTCTTCACCCCACCAAAACCAGATTCATCTTTCTTTACAGAAGAGTAATTACTTAACAACATCTTTGCTTTTTGTTCTCTGCCCCAAAAGAAAGAGTCCCATGCAGCCTCATCAACAGCATGAAGATTCATTTGAGCTGCTTATAGCCATCCTTGTGCCAGCAACCCTTGAACTTGCACACCAGCTCCACCAGCGGCCAGCTGTGCTGACAGATCCTTTGCAGGGATGGCAGGAAGGGACTCACCCTTTGTAGGTGAGGATTCTACCAAGGATGTACTTCTACCTCCCCACCACTTCCCTCCACAAAAAGAAAATGCTAAAAATCCATTTTACCGTAGCTTCATTGCAAACTGTGCACTTAACCACATGTTGGTGTAGCTTGCCATCCAAATTGATTAGTGACTGGCACACGCGGCAGTTTATTACAGGAACACCACTGGCATCTGGACTTGCAATGGCAGTATACGGAGGAGGAAGCTCTGCTGCAAGAGATCAGGAAATCTCAGTTGAAAAACTAAACAGGATCCTAAAACACCATCAGCAAAGATAGTCTCTAACAGTCACAGCCTCAAAAAATTTTTTTAAAAAATAGAAATTGAAGTTAATAGTAAGTATAAACATAAGACAAACATGTTTGCTTTCCCCTTCCCCACAACTTCTGTGTACCTGAACATCTACCACATAAAGCATATCAGCAACACAAACACACCGTAAATCACTTCAGAAAAGTGGATCAGACAAAAGGCTCATCCATGCAACTTTATTTTCAAACCAACTTTTTACAGTCTTTAGAAAAGGGGTGGGAAAAAGCCCCAAACAAACCCCAAACCCACCACAGATTAGCAGCAACCAGACTGGCTTCTAAAGAAAAAAAAAAAGATAAAACAAGACACAGGTAGGCAGAAGAGCCATAACCACCATTTACAAGTATCTGGAGAGACTGAAACATAGTCAACTATTTATCATATAGTATCAAATACTACAGGTAAAAATACAAAAGAGTCCTGTTAAGGAAACAGGTCTTGGGTGGGAAGTGGCATGAACTGCTGCTTTTTTTAAATGTAACAACAGCAAAATTATGCTATCTTGAAGAAAAAAGATGAAGTGAGCCCTCAGAGCTTCTGCTTTTAAGGGTTCCAAATATTTTTGTTGACCACAATCCAAAGCACAGACGCACAAGGGCATTTTTAAGTCACTTAAGACAGGCTAACACAAGGGAGAACATCATGGCCTCAGGCCCCCATGAAAGAACAGATTTCAGCTTCGCCAGTCCTGAGCCCATGGCAAACTGGGGAAGAAACGCTCAAGATCCTTCTCAGTTTAAGAATCTGTGGAATGAAAACAATTCAACACAGCAACTTCTCACAAGCTTATTACCACAATTATTTGGCGTGTAGTAGCACCGACTTTTATTTCATCAAGAAGTTCAGGGTTCTTCAGGTAAGCAAACAAGGAATGGGCATATTTAGTAGTTCACAGCTAACTTTTTTAATACTAATAATTTGAAATTATTAGCCTTGGACTTCAATAAATGATTTCATAATTACATCCAAGCAATCAACAAAATATTCAGGGAAGCAATGAGAGATCAACCTACTTTCAGTTTACAAACAGCACTGAACAGAGCAATGTCTGCTGGAGGGGTGGTGAGGGAAATCACAGGCTGAAATCAAAACTGACAAGCCCAACTATTAAATTTAAGCCTATAAGAAAGCACTCATCCATCACTCCTTCACTCTGTTTTAAAGTGAATGTCATAAGCTGGAGGGATATAAGAAACCCTGCCTGTCCTTCAGATCCAAAAATCATCACAAACCTATGAGGCAGCGTTGCTGTTCAGCGCTCTCTTTGCTACTTGGCCTGCAAAAGGTCAGGACCTGTACTTGATTTTAACTCACAGAGGCAGTGGAAGGAAGGTGGGCACCTTCAGGGCCTCAGAATCACACCCAACATACTTGAACTATTTCAGATGAGAAATAAAATTAACTTATATGTAGCAATGCAATTCTGAAGTTATCATAGAAACTGATGCTCCATTACTTGAGCAAGTGAACTTCACACCTTCAGCCTTGATATATCGGTTACAAAAACCAATGTCCTTAAGAAATATTAGGTAACTTAGAGCGTTCTGATTTTTTCTGTTTCTGAGGAATTACATTCTGAGAAAATACAGCAGCCAGTCAATTTTTTTTTTTTTTAAGACTAACAGTATTTTGCAGTACTGCAATACCCTATTTTCAGTACAAGACTGCAACATGCAAGAGAGGAGTATTACAAGATATTAACAAACAAAAACAAATGCAAGACAAAACCCCAACCCCCACACACTTTGGCAGCTGGGAACAACCTCAAGCCTACTAGATCACTGCAGAAACCAGGTTTGAGATTAGGATGGGAACAGCAGCTTCTCAGTTGTGAGCGGCAAAGTCAAGGCTGCTGCAAGGGAGTTTTGGCTGTAAGCAGGCCGCTTCACCTCTCCTATAGCGAGCAGCTGACACATACTCTGGCTAGGAGAATAGATAGCCATAAAACAAAAGGCATGTCTAGCAGACCAAATACCAAACTGTCTGTCAAGACACTGCTACAGTTCAATCCCAGCTTTGAGGTTGCTTTTCTGAAAGGCAACAATTGCATTACAGAACTTCTTTGCTTTGTCCTCTCCATTTAAAGTGTGATTTGTCAACTCTACCAGCTAGGCACAGGGCAGCTGTACTAAGGAAAGGCAAACGGTATCTTGAAGGGTACTAAAAGTAAAAAGATACACACACACCCTCCAGCCTTTCAGCTTTCCGCGATCCTCGCATACTTTAAGAACTGGCAGCTATACCCTTCTAGACATTTATAATATTCCATACCCTACTTGACAACTCTTAGGATTTTGAAAGTTAGTTAGAAGTGCGTGAGCACCTACAGACGCCACCAGCCACTTCTCCAGCCTCATACTGGAGTTGCTCGGCTTCCAGGTAAGCAGCCTCACTGTTCCTGTCCTGCTGGCTCAGCAAATTGCAGATAGCAAGCGAATAATGGCTGCTTTTCAGAGTGGTGCTGCAGCAAATAACATTTGCTATGGAGCAGAAAGCCGAAGGTATCTTGGCACCGCAACCTTCACGCTTAAAGAAAAAGTGCATTTGAAAGAGCTCCAAAAAACAAACCAGCAAAAGCCACCAAAATTAAGTTTAAAGACAAGTATATCGAGGGGAGGGAAGTGAAAAGAAAAATAAAGGTATTGTCTCAGAGTTCGCTGTTAACAAAAAGGTTTCAAAGTACATTAACACACTTTGGAATGACTTTTTTTGACAGCCTGAATTTCAGGCTAACTATAACATCTAAACCAGATAATAAAGGTCCATCATGTTGGATGTGACTGGATGGTAGGCAAGTTTCATGTACGCATCAGAGGTTTCAGGACATGTTTAATGAGATACTGAATTTCCTGCTGCTTACATACCAGTTTACAACTACATTATCAGTTTTTCTTTTAAAAAATAAAAATAAAATCCAACAGCAATTAGTTCAGCAAGATTAGAAGAGTGCCCTACCATGCAGCACATCTGACTCTAACCTAGAATTCCCTCCTCACACCCATGGGATAGAGATGCAGTGGAAGACATCACATAATCAACCTCAGAAATTCCTTGTGGTGCTTGTGCACTTCCCTCCCGTGGTATCTCAAGGGTGGAAACCAAAGGGAACCACTCGCAGCTTACCTGAGTCAAGCAGAAACGAGTTTGTTTTGATTATCTGATTAAAACAAAAAAAAGGAAGATTTTTTTTATCCTGACCTGGGAGGGTGTGGGTGAGGGAAAAAGAGTTAGTGATCTGTGTCAGAGATAGATATTTAAAAACTGAGAAAGCCTGAAGAAAACCCCTAACAAAAAAAAAGAGTGAACACTGAATAACCACCCTACTACAGGGAGCAGAGCTGATGGTTCCGTTCTTTGTCTATGTGAAAAGTTTCTCAAATACTGTGCCCTGCATCAATATCAAAAAGATTTTTTTCTTGCTTCCATCATTAGGAACAAACACTGAGCCATTACCAGGATTCAACCACCCACCAGTTTACACTGAAAAGGATCAGCTGGGTCTCAGCTGCAGCCCAACAAGGGAAAAGGAGGCTACTGTCAAACCATGGCCCCTCTAATTTAAAGCTGAGGATGACATATTTGGCACAGTACATAATTACAGGGATAAATCTGTTAATGTACGTTCAGGTGGTAGTTTGGAGGGCAAAAGGCTTCTTCCTCTGCAGCTCCACACCAGTCGGGTGACGTTAAGCAAGGAAGCTCTACAGAAAGGGGTTTGGAAGCAAACCCCATCTCCCCATGAGAATGCTTCTTCCCCCTACATTACACATGCGTTAGAGAGATATAAAGACTGGCCATTAGCTAAAAAGGCTGTTTAGCTTGCATAGATCCTTTCACTAAGGATAACTGACAGAGCAAGGAAATTAGAGCTATGGGGTCTATGTCACAGCTCTGCAATGTCTTGTTCTGCAGGTTATCTTTTTGTAAGTTTTGTAGAGCTACGTAGTATGCTTGCTCGTGGACCAATCAAACGAGAGATCCTCAACTTGCGAGATGTTTGACATGTAAGAAAACTCTATGGTTTCCTCACTTTTGGGAACAAGCCACTTAGCTCAAGCACCACACGGCACCACCGGTGCCAAGCTAGTTCACAGGATTTACGGGTGTGGACCCAAGGCGCAGCAGGACATGGCTACCAACTGAGATAAGTATTTGGGGGCCAGCTTGTTGGCGGGTCACGAGTTTTACCCAGGGTTCAAGCAAGAGTCACTGATCCAATGCATTTTCATTACTTTTTAAATCTCTAAAGACCTTTTTAAAAAATAGATTGAAATGTACACAAAAATAATAGTTACAAGATACAGACTACTAAGAATAAAACAGTTTAAATTAAAACTAAGGTGGATTTCTGGATTTCGTTTTAAACTAGAAAACTTAAGGGATTATGCCAATCCTACGCAATTTGATTGAAAAAAAAAAACCCCAAACCCTCTGCTGTTTTTCAGGCTGATACTCGTTTGTGCAATTCAAATGAAAGTGAACAATCAACACCAGCTACAGCACTAACTGAAATACATTTTTATGTCAAGGCAAAGAGGACTAGCTTTCCACGGGTTTAAATATTATTCAAAACAGACAGATGCTCACTCATAGCATTCTAATTACATACATATGTAATAAAATTATACAATTACATAGAAACCCTTAAGAAAGGGCCAACACACTGGAGCCAGTGAGATCAGGACTGTAATCTTACATTTTAAAGGCTACTGCTAGCAAAGCTACACTAATCTCATTTAGTCTTGATTCCTTCAGCTTTCTTCCTCCCTCGCTTTCTGCTCTAAAATGTTTAACTGGGAAAAAACCCAAACTACTAATGTTATTCTGTAAACTTCCTGATTTATATTTTCTAAGTAAAATTTTTTCACCTACTTACTAAATATTCAGTATTGATCAACAAGATGATTTTCCTGAGTCTGTAAAAGAATGTTAATGCCGTATCTTTAAGCTACAATTCCAGATTTGCAACCAATCTGACTTGCTTTAAAGATAACGCCAAAACCATCTACGGCCTTGAAATGTGTTTGCAAGGACATCCTAGTGGTTTTGGACTTCCAACTACGACACCGCACAGAGCCCCTTCATTATTTTCGCGTGGCTGCCAGAACAGGAGCCGATCGGCTGGCACCTCCCGGTTAGCACACTTCCACGGTCACCGGAGATGAAGCAGAGATCTGCGTACTTTATTCTGCTGTGACGATTCTGCGTTACCCCCCTACCTATGCCACCCTGCAGCTCGCTGTACTGAGTTTTGTTGTTCATAGCTGAGGACCTTTTACTTAATCCTGCTCTTAATTAATGGGGAACCGAAGTCTAACAATTACCTTGCAAGCTCCGACATGCGAGTGAGTTACAATAAGCAGACCGGTTCGGGCTTGTTCTACTACTGCAAACAATCAATTTTTTCTTTTTTCTCCTTTTGAAGAGTTCACGCTGGAGCGCGGAGCACGGCCTACCCAGCCCCGAGTGGCGTTAACCTGTTGTTCCCCAGCTCGTCCCCCGTCCCCGCGGCAGGGGGAGGGCTCCCCCCGGCCAGCGGCTCGCGGCCCCGCCGCGGCGGGCAACTTCGCCCGTCGACAAAGGCGGAGGAAGCCTCCGCGCCGCAGCAACCGGGCGGAGGCGCCGCGTCCCCCCCACCCCGCAGGCTCAGGGGCCCGGCCCCCCCCCCGCCCCGAGGGCCGCCCCGAGACCCTCGGGGCCTGTCCGACCCACCCCGCCGCCAAACCCGCGGCGCCCGGGCCGGCACCCGCCCCCCTGCCCGGCACAGGTCCGGGGTGGCGGCTCGGCGACACCGGGCGGGCGGGGAGGGCGGCGACGGCGGCCGCCTTACCTCGAGGGCTGCTGTCCGGCAAATAGGGCGGCGCGGTCGGGGTGACATTGCCGGAGCCAGGTGCGGAAAGCAGGGGGGAGCGCTCGTCCACCCCCTCGGCGGCCATGGCTGCGGCGCGAAGGGCCCTTCCCGCTGCCGGGCTCTCGGCGTGGGGCGGGGAGGCGGCCGGGCCGGCAGCGCCGGGGAAGGGGAAGGAACGCAGAGGAAGGGGCTGGGAATGAATGGGACCGGGGCGGGGAGGAGGGACGGCGGGGCGGGGGCTAGGCTAGGCTAGCCGAGCCTGCCTTCCCCCGTCCCCCCGTGACGGGCTAATGAGCGGGGCAAGCCGGGAGGGCCGGGCTTCCTCCGGCGGAGGAGGAGGGGGAGTGTCGCTACGGTGAGCCGCGCCGCGCCGGGGCTTCCCGGGCCGGGGAGCTTCAATGCGGCTTCCTGGCAGCCGCAGCGCCGCGGAGGAGGGTCCGCGGCGGGGAGGCGCGGCCCGGCCCTCGCTGTCCCGGGGAGCCGTGCGGGCGCCCTCCTCCCCCGCCGTGCCCCGAGGAGGAAAGACCCTCAGCCCGTCTGTGATGGCCGTAGCACGGAGCGGTAAATCGAGGGCGAGTTCAGCAGGAAGGTGTCTGGAGGAGAAACGTAACAATCTTCTGTTTTAAATAAATTAAAAAAAAAAGTAATTTTAATTTTTTTTCCCCTGAAACGCTGTGGTTATAAATGTCAAAGCAGGGAAGTGCCGTTGTTGATTTTACTGCTACCAGTAGGCTTTCCCAGGAGTCTGAGGATGCGGACCAGCGGCGAGGGGCTGGACTGAGGCGGTACTCACCGAGGTGTGAAAATGGTGGTAACCTTTAAGGGCGCCATAAACGTCAGGAGATAAATCTACACGTTATCAAATCCGCCGCTCAACCGAGAAGTCTCTCTCTAGTGTAACTGAGCTCTCTGCGGACCTAAGGACTTAATTTCCTTCTGCTGGACAGCCCATTCGGGCACCATCTGGAAGTCTCCGGCAAAGAGGGAAAATAGCCATCCCTGATGAATTTTTCAGCCTATATTGAGATAAGACAGATCTTTGTCACCCGTGTGTAGAGTCCATCCATTGTCCGTACGTCAGAGATTGCCAGGCTGCAGTAATACCAGAACATCAGCAGTTACTTTGTACCCAAGCAGACATGACTGCCAAGTGCGGTTTTTCACAAAAAAATTTTGAATCTAGGAAATCAAACCCTTCTAGAAAAACAGACTGATGTATTTGAGAGTCTATGAGAAATAATCAAACCATTAAATTAAATAGAGGCTGATGTATTTTATTTCTGTAAGAATTAAATGATTTATTTTTACTTTAATAACTAGAATATGGAATTCTTTAATAACTATAATAAGGAATTAATAAAGCATGGTAATATTGTGATGGCAAAACAATGTTTTCATAGCTTATTTCAGTGTTTCCAAGAAAAGAAAAAAAAGGTTTTATTTTGAGGCAACTTTTGAAATATTTTTCATAGATCTTCATAGATCATTGTGTTGGGTTTGCATGGCAAGGTTTTGGTAGCAGGGGGGCTACAGGGGTGGCTTCTGTGAGAAGCTGCTAGAAGCTCCCCCTGTGTCTGATAGAGCCAATGCCAGCCGGCTCCAAGACGGGCCCGCCGCTGGCCAAGGCTGAGCCCATCAGCGCCTCTGTGATAACATATTTAAGAAGAAGAAAAACACTTAGAGAGAGAGAGCTTTTGCAGCCGGAGAGAGGAGTGAGAAGATGTAAGAAACTCTGCAGACACCAAGGTCAGTGCAGATGGAGGGGGAGGAGGAGCTCCAGGCGCCGGAGCAGAGATCCCCCTGCAGCCTGTGGAGAAGACCATGGTGAAGCAGGCTGTCCCCCTGCAGCCCATGGAGGAAGGATGAGGGGGTGTAGCGATTCCACCTGCAGCCCGTGGAGGACCCCACACCAGAGCAGGTGGAGGCACCTGAAGGAGGCTGTGGCCCGTGGGAAGCCCATGCTGGAGCAAGCTCCTGGCAGGACCGGTGGACCCGTGAAGAGGGGAGCCCATGCCAGGTTTGCTGGCAGGACTTGTGACCCCGTGGGGGACCCACGCTGGAGCAGTTTGCTCCTGAAGGTCTGCACCCCGTGAGAGGGACTCCATGCTGGAGCAGGGGAACGATGAGAGGAGTCCTCCCCCTGAGGATGAAGAAGCAGCAGAAACAACGTGAGATGAACTGACCGTAACCCCCATTCCCCGTCCCCTTGTGCCGCTGAGGGGGGGAAGGTTGAAGCCGGGAGTGAAGTTGAGCCCGGGAAGATGGGAGGGGTGGGGGGAGGTGTTTTAAGAGTTGATTTTATTTCTCATTCCTCTACTCTGTTTTGCCTAGTAATAAATCAGATGAATTCCCTCTCTAAGTTTGGTCTGTTTTGCTAGTGACGATAATTAGTGAGTGATCTCTCCCTGTCCTTATCTCGACCCACAAGCGTTTTGTTATACCTTTTCTCTCCTGTTTAGTGAATGAGGGGAGTGAGAGAGCGGCTCTGGTGGGCACCTGGCCCCCAGCCAGGGTCAACCCACCACAATCATCCATAGATGATCTCCAGAGGTCTCTTCCATCCCCTACCATTCTGTGATTCTGTGATTCGTTCTTTCTCATTTGGGACAAAATTGCGGTTTTGAATATTGTTATATAAACTCCATAAACTCCAAATCTGAGCAAGCTCTGATGTTATCATGTAAGGAATAATGTGCTGGAACAAGGCAGCTGGTTGTGTTACACCATCTTCGTCACGTGAGAAATGCAGTCATGCCACGTCAAACTGCTCTTCCCTTGGAAAATATGGTAACTAACTTGGGAGATGGTTTTTTGGTATAAAGTAATTGAGCTTTCAGTTTTCAGTCAGCTTAAAAACAACTCTCTCAAGCTCAAATCAATACTAAAAGCTTTTTTTTTTTGTGAGGATTTTTAGGGCTCAAGGTGTTTTGTGTCCCCAAATCTTTCATCTGGCTGAGATACTGTGAGGCTGACATTGGCAGCTCAAAAGAAGATCCTTAATATTACTAGTCAGGACATATCTTCAGTGCATCTTCAGCCCATGATTTTGCTATCATATGCCCAGTTTTCCGTAAGTACAGAGCCACAGGATTTCTTCTGGAGTCCTAATGCAGGAACTGGTATTTGCAACCAGGTTTCTTTACCATTTTTCTTGTTCAGGGAAAGATAGAAAAGATTTTATATCTTGTTAAAGCTGCCAACTAGGCAGCGCTGAGTTCCACCGATGCCCGGTCCATCCCGGTGCAATTGCAGCAAATTGTCTGTGTGGGACCTCCTTCTCCACTGAACTGCTGTTCTGTGCCTCAGAATAAGACTGAAAACCTTACCGTCACTCCTAGGAGCCTGCAGGGAAAGCTATGTCACAATTCCGTCTGACAGCTCAAGCCTGCACATACAGCTGAGAATTATTGTTATTAACCATCCCAGCATGCTGACCTATACTTGGAAATATGATTGTCATCTAAATAAGTACCCGTTTGGGATAAAATACAACAAAAGCATTCCTCCAGCCCCTGTGACTTGTCAGAGTCCTTTAAAGCCTAATCACCTGAGCTGCTAAACAGTCTAAATAGCAGAAATTGGGTAATAGTGCTGTCATCTGCCTCTGGTTTTCAGTATTTTAAGTCCATGCCCTTAAGGCAGGCAAAGGTCTGCAGGACTTTACAACTCAAACATTGCAGCCTGACGTGTAGATCTGCTAGCACTGTCTGCACTGTCCACGTGAAGCTGGATGGACCCAGCTGGTAACAACCAGAGGGTACCAAAAGGTGTGCCGGGAAATAAGGCGATGCACTCGGCTGGTAACAAACCTTCGTTGGACGCTACTCAGGCTCTAAAGGGAAGAATTTAAACATCAGAGTGCCAGGCTGAAGACAACTTAGGCAGTGAGGACTTGCCACTTTTTTCCTCTGGACACAAATGCTTTATGATATGTGTTTAATTACACCGCTGTGCAGTTTTCCTTCTATGAAAATCCTGCCTTGTCCGGTGGGTAGGATGCTCTGCCCTGAGCAGCCCTACTTGTGATTGAACTATCCAGAGCATACGTCACTGCCTGAGTTTGGTACCATAGCGCAGGTCACAGAGCATGGCACATCATGGTGGTTTTCTGTACTTTGTCTCGTTGCCCCTTGGCTCCTTCAACCGGCGAGTCCCAGCGCACCCTGCATATGCCTCACTCTCGTACTGCCGTATCTGTTTATGCTGCCAAGGCATCTCCTGGGTTCCCAGCAATACAGGCTGAATGATAAAGGCTGTGGATCCAACCATGTGCCAAATGTCTCTGTAAGTGCAGGTAAACTGGAACAGGCTGCCACAGAGCTCTGAAAATGGCACAGGCAAGTGAACCTGTATCTCTCAGAACAACCTTATGGAAAGTTTCTCAAGGCGTCTTCATCTGTGCCACAGAACTGAATCACATGTACCTCTCCATCCTGCCCCAAAGTTGGGTTGTTTCATATAAACTTCAGCACTAAATAAATGAGGGCTGAGTGAGACAGCACATCAGTTACTTACAAGGCCTACATCAAATAGAGGCACAAAATTAAGAGGTCATAACAAATTTCTTCTATTTTTATTAATTTCCCATGCTTAGTATGACCTTTTGAGAAGCTTGGTAATGCTCAAGTTTTCTTTTTCTTCATTTTGAAAATATTGTCATCCTCACTGGTTATTTTCTTTTTTTATTTTCCCTAGATGAAAGAAAGAATCAAATTAGTTTACTATGAGAAAAGCCACTGCAAATGTTGAAGCTCATTGTCAAGAGCAGAAGTATTTGCGTAATACTATAGACAACTACAACTCTTTTTTAATCTTGCCTCTAATAAGTAGTAAGAGCAAAAAATATTGCATGGAGTCTATTTGTGTTCTATGGACTTTTTTCAGGTAATCTAGTAACTTTATGTGTTGTATTTAAGAACAAATAACCTCCAATAATGACCTTTTATCTGTCTATTATTTTTATTTTCATAATAATGCTTAGAGACTGCAACCCTCAATCCATTGTAATAGGAGCTGTTCAAAGACACAGAGGAATACCCTGACCATTTAAAAGACCAAAAAGAAGAAAAAAAATATTCAGGCCTAATACGGGTTATGCGAATTCACATAATATCTCACTGGTAGCATAAGAAACGGAACAGAGTTTTTCTCAAGTCCAGTCAAAGGGCTGTTTGCTAAACCAAGTTTCTTCCTAATGGCTGAAGGCAGAAGAAAGAAAAGCCTGGGATCATTTGCCTCACTCATGGCCCAGCTCCCTGCCCCACCATGGCCTGAGCACAGTTTTCAGATGCTATGTAAAGAGTATAATAATCTAAGTAGACAGAAGTTAAAGTTGTATTATATGTCTAAACCTTCAGATGGTAAAATCTTACTTGAGAATGGCTGAAAACAATGAAAAGCCCATCTACTGCTGGGTTTGATAGTGAATAAGACAGTAAAAGAGAACAATACAAAGCTGCTTTAACAAGTTTGCAGAATTTATGTCAGTTCAAATCATTTTTGAAGGATCTGGCTATAGTCTATGGCAACTGTTAAAATATCTGAATTTCTAGAGATGTCAGATATTGAATATGGCCATGCTGGGAAGGAGAAGGTAAATTGCGACTAAAGCTTTCTGAGATTGTTTTTGTATTAATGTCTCTTTTCCTGTGTTACTGAAATATATTAATTTCTGTTCTGCTACTTGGCAAGTATATTGAATAAAAATAGAAGGAAAAATGTTTATTCTTACATTTTTCCGGATCCACTACATTAGAAAGAGGCACAGGAAGATAACACAAGACCTGGCTTATTTTTAAAAACTGTAATACAGAGAGGTGCATAGGACCAGCGTATATAGGGTACACAAAACCCCCTCGTGATTTTCATTTGCAGAGGTATCCTATGCTGCAAGGTTAAGTCTATAACAAGATAAAATTCTGTATTGTACATAGTCTGGAAAATGTAATAACATTATTTTGTATAGTATGAAATATAGAAAATAATAATTAGCACCAGTTATAAAACTAACTATAGGTTTGCATATGTGGTTTCAGGTAAGATAATGCAATATAATCTAATATCTATGATACAGTATCCAGGATAGTATTTGAGAGCATACTTTGACAGATCAGCAAGTCTTTTGAAAATGCTTCTCACTTCTGTCCTTTGTGCCGTGCCACAACCTGGCGCAGGCTTCTTACTCAAGATAGGATTGTAAGTTGGCATTGACAAGCACAACCGTGTGATAACCTCTGGAACTGTTAGTATTTTGGGATGTTTATTTTTTTTTCTTTTAACATAAGTGTCTCTCATTTATTCATATGGAAAAGTATACAGCACCACGAAAATGGGAATGTCATGCAGTTCCATATTTATCTGTACTTGGGAAAGGGCTGATTCCTCTCCATATAGCAAAAATTACATAGTAGGTCTACAGAGCACAGGAATTAAATATGAACCTCTTATGTGCAGAAGAATTTTATCTCTAGTCCCGTCAACATTGCTCATCCCATTACGGTCGTGTGATAAGTCACCCTCCCACTGGCAAAACAGACAAAGAACATTATGTTATTCAATGATGACTTAGAGGTTGACAGCAGCGAATGCCGCGGAAAGTGGCTGTTCCTTCCAACCCACTCCTTCCCACCTGCAGGGCTGCGAAGGCAGGAGAGCAGCACACCAGAGCAGCAGGAAGGGTCACGCTCACTGCACTGACAGCCTCTGCTTGTCACCATCCTCTGTTCCCAAAAGTGATGGGTAGCATTTGGCCAGTGACTCGAAAAGTCTATTTTTGGTAACTTTTTATCCCATATATTCTATTCCTGTCACTACAGAGCACTCATGCAAATGTATGTATGGAGGCTGCTGCAATTTACTGGTTTGCATTAATTTTACTACAGTAGATTATGCCAGACAGAAATTATCATGGTAAAGATGTCATCATTTACACAAAGGGAGACCTCTTCTGTTATTCCTAACTGGAACTGCGATTCCTGTAATGCTTATTCTTGTTATCATCTTCTCCTGATTGCACATCTGTCATTTCTTTTACAGTCTTGGTGCTATGTCTAGTTAACCTTATTTTTAGAATAATGGAGGAATTTTCAGTCTCAATTCAGAAGCAGTTCACACTGGAAAATGTAATCTTGATTGGCAGGGAAATTGTTTATGGGTTTTAAATTCCTTTCCAGCCCAGCTCCGTATCAGTGTATTACCATAACCACTAAGCGCTTTCTTGGTCAGCCTGAAGACACCAGCTGCTTTTAAAAATCTTTATTTAATATATTCATCTCCTCTTAATCACATTACATATATTCAAGATTCCTTCCTTTATTATTTGTCAGAGGTTGCTATTCAATAAATACCTGTATCTAGATCCCTCCTTCTGTAAAATCATTCCATTTGTTTACGAATGTCAGTCAGTCAAATGATAGTGTACTCGTAGCTTTTGAATACCTTTTAATTCTTTTTTTCTACTTTCTTTTCTATTCTTGAATGGATATTACAGAGATGATTAGATACTTCTAAATGTGTAGACACTTCTAAATGTTGGCATCATATACTATTTTAATTTGATCTCTGATTTTTAGTTCTGAGGGTGGGGGTTTTTGGGGAACAACAAGGAAAAAGTTGTCTTACACTTTTATTTGAGCATTTCTTTCAGTTTCAGTTGGAGTTACTTTTTAGCCAAACCCAACTCTGAGTCTTTGGTCATGAAATGAAGCAATATCAGGCTTAGTCAATACCTAGATAAGATACATCCAAGAAAAACAGGTAAAGATCTAAAGTTACTCCTGGTGCTTCAGTAGATGGCACCCTTTGCTCTAAGGAGGAATGGAGCTGCTGTACCCTCCCGGTACCAGGTAAAGACTAAGTATAAAGAAGGAAGCTTAAAATTGAAGTCAAGATTACAACAGCTTTTGCTCATGAGCTATCCCATGACACACATCACCAGAATAGCAGCATCTTGGTCAAATTCCAGTTTGGATTATTAATCATCTGACTTGAAATTTCCTTTGCCGTTTCAGTCTCAATGGGCAGCCTCCTTCGCTTTCAACCAGAACTCATTTCATGCAACATGTTCATTAAAGAGTTGCTCCATTTTAGGAGTGGATGAAGTGATTAACATGAAGTTCATGATTTGTCCAGGAAAATAAAAAAGAGTGACAAGGTTTGCTACTCTATTTTTAAGTGAGCATCGTTCTCTATTTCAGATAAGTAGAAGTTTTGCTGATGATCTAATGCTTCATAGATTCATGACAATATTGCAAATTATACTGCAAAGACGGTTCCACATAGATATGGATTGCGTGGATTGAAGTGGCATGGTGCTGCTTTTTAAACTTAACTGTGTTTGTTAATGCAGCGCTCAAATATGATCAAGACTAGTCCTATTTAACTGGCGATCTTTCAATCACCAGCACTTTGGAAGTAAACATTTGAAATCAGATTAGGGAAGTGAAAATGCTGGTGATGGCCTGTCTCCAAGATGAGCTTTACTACTGGGAGCTGCCAAAAGAGATGTTGCTGCTGAAGGAATGTGCAGATGTTGGAAATCTGATTGAATGAAATTTGTAAAGAGCACTGGGTGCCTCGAGCTTGGCTCCATGTCCTGGTTTTCGGCTGGGGTAGAGTTAATTTTCACAAGAAGCTGGGAGGGGACACAGCCAGGATGGTTGACTGAAACTGTCCAAAGGGATATTCAGTACCATGATGTCATGCTCAGTATACAAGGGAGGAACTGGCTGGGGAGCAGGGGTCGCTGCTCGGGCGCAGGCCAGGCATCGGGTGGTGAGCAAATTGCATTGTGTATCACCAGTTGTGTATATTTTAAGTACTGTTGTTACTATTTTCCTCTTCCTTTGCTGTCTCAGTAAACTGTCCTTATCCCAACCCACAAGTTTTACCTTTTTCTTCCGATTCTCTTCCCCAACCCACCAGGGTGAGGGGAAGAGTGAGTGAGCGGCCGCGCCGTGCTCGGCTGCCAGCTGGGGCTGAACCACCACAGTCCGCTGTGGCTGGGGATTCTGCAAGACTTCTGTGAGTTAGAAAACCTCCACATAACTGGATGGGGAAGAAAAGAGGTTGAGGGGGGGATGAGTTTACTATAGATACCCAGAAATTAAACTGTTTGCATCTAAATATTGTCTGCAGCTGCAGAACCTCTTTAATTGATTCTTTTCATAAAGAAATAATTTAGTTGTGAAGATATGGAGTCCTACTGTGTGTGTCTCAGCATGCAATGCAAGGGTGGCAACAGCTAGTCTAATCACAGGCACCAATAAAGAGGAAATTGTCATTAACTACAAAACATAGTAGCAATGAGAAACCAGACAAATTAGAAGCCTGGAGGAAGTCCAGCTACTAGAAAGCTGCACTTGCCACTCTAAGAATAAAAATAACAGCAATATTTTTTTTTTGTCTGTATCTATATCATATCAGTACAGATTGAGAATGGAAAAATGGAAACACGCATTATTCCCCCATTGATGGAAAAGATGTGAGAAGCATGCCAATAGTATCATGATCTTCAACAGAAGAATACTTTACAGCTTTTTGATACAAAACTTGATATTCTCCCGAGAAAGGTCAAAACAGAGCCAGGAGCTACTTATCAGTTGACCAATCTTAAGATTGTTGGGAAAAAATGTAGGATGTATAACACAGAGAAGGAATGCAAAAGGTGCAATTAAGGTAACAACTGAATAGAAAAAAATCCCTTTACCAGTACTGCAAACAATTTTCAAGATCCATGCAATTGAAAAAAGGTGCAATGAAATGAGTGTACTTAATGCCATTGCAGCATCTTTATAAGTAGTTCTCCTAATGAAGAGCTACTAAATGTGTCTTTGCACATTGTTACTCAGCACATACTGCATGAAACATGATTCCTGTAATCTTTTTATCTGGGAAAAAAACAAGAGACTTAGCTGTTCCAGTGAATCTCTGCAAAAGTTATTTTGGTGTGTATCAGCGTTGCGAGCCAATGACTTAATTTTCTCGTTGTGATCTTGCTATCTTGCTAGGTTACTCAAGTTATAATATTTTAATCTCTCCCTGCAGAGCTGGAAGATGTTGCATCGTGCTCCTATTTAATGTGCATATAGCAGTACAGATAGCTTCCACTTCCCTTATCTCCTGCAGGCAGTAATTACTATTCCAGCTCTGCCTTCCTTCCACAACCCTTCCCAGATGACCTGCTATACCATTCGAGGTCTTTAGTATGCTATCTAATACAGATCACAAAAAAAAAAAAAAAGAGAATACTTTTGTATGAAATTTATCATACCTGTGTTCTCTGATATGTCCTTAGCATCTGACAGTGATCAGACATGGCATCATCTCTGGGCACATTACTAGAAGAGATGACAGACCAAAACCAAATGCAATTCTCCAACATATTTTTGAGAGCATGTTATTGGAAGCTGAGGAGTTTTGGAGTTCAAAGGCACTGATTTAGGATTTCCAAGGAAATGGAAAATTCAGTTCTGCCACAGATTCAAGCCCTAAAAGCACCTTTCCTACTCAAAAAAACCACCCCAAAAAACTCACCCCCCCAAAAAAAACCCCACCAACCCCAAAACTGGAAGGAATAATGTCAGTTGTTTCTGCAACTTTCTTGTAAGTATGGAAAATGGATTTTTGTGAAATGTTTAATCAGATGAATGGAAATACACTTCAGCTTTGTTTGTGTATTGCTTTGGTTTTGGGGAAACTGCTGGATTTTTTTTTTGTCCTGCATGCTACACAGCAAAGGTATAGACAGCTTTGGCAGGTGCTTATAAATAGGTTCTATAAATCTTCTTCATGAAGCAGTTTGAGAGAAGGATTGAAAGATGGCTGATGTTATGTACCGACACCGGTTTGAAACATTTGAAGTAGTGCTAATGTAGTTGCAGCCCCATAGTTGCGATGTACAGCTTTATGAGTACTTTGACCTATTCTCTTCATTTACCAAGCGCTGTATCCTCCGTATGTTCTGCACCTTTTCAAATAATTCAGTAGTGCTCGTTGTCTAGTCATTTGTTGTTTTACTCCATCTCATCCCTCTCCACAATTCAGTCATGAATCATTCCACGTAGAGGGTGTTCACTCCAACACGCTGCAAGAGCAAAAAAAAGTCTCTTGCCAAACTCACCAACTAACTTAATTAGCTCTTTGTTTGTAAACGTTGAGCGTAGTGTGAGAGTTTTCTTTGGAGTGTGTGCAGCAATGTCTCTGTGTGTCAGTCAGATACTTGTGCAGCCCACTTGTTTTGGGATTGCACTGCAGAGTTTTGGAGTTCATCTGTCTGTTTCGTTAATCTCTTTTAACCATTTCCTTGCCTCAGTACACGTTTTTCCACTCTAAGTCCTCACCCTGTTTTACTTCTTGCTTTTGTCCTCCATATGCATGATTCCTTGATTCTCTCTGGCTTCTCACTCAGCTTATCCCAATTTTCTCTTGCAGCCTTGCTTCTTGCCAGAACCCAGGTGCACCTATCTGTGACAGGGATCAGTGATTCCTCATCCTCTTCTCTGACTAGTCCTAGTCCCATTGTTCATCCCCTATTTTAAAATTCACAGTCATAGAATAATTTGGGTTGGAAGGGACCTTTAAAGGTCATCTAGTCCACCCTCCCTGCAATGAGCAGGGACATCTTCAACCAGATCAGGTTGCTCAGAGCCCTGTCCAGCCTGACCTTGAATGTTTCCAGGGATGGGGCATCTACCACCTCTCTGGGCAACCTGTGCCAGTGTTTCATCACGTTCACTGTAAAAAAAAAAAAATTCTTCCTTACATCTACTGTGAATCTGCCTTCTTTTAGTTTAAAACCATTATCGCTTGTCCTATCGCTATGGGCCCTATTAAAAAGTCTGTCCCCTAAATTCCCCTCCTTTTGACAAACACGCCTTCTCCAAGTCCCTCTTCTATTTTCTGTACTAGCTTCAGACCTTACTTCCTCTTGTCACAGCCATGATCTCTCTCCAACTAACACCTCTCTAGGCCAACGTTCCCTTCACAGCTCTCAGTCGGAGTTTTCCCTTTCACTTCCCCATGTCTGGGTCTCCAGACTCCTTTTCTGAATCTGCTGCTTGTCTTTTCCTTGTCCTCAGGGCACTTAAGTTAGGCAGATTCCTTTCTTCCCTCCCCAGGTACCCAGCAGATGAGAGCACTAGAGGTGGCTCTGGTACTCAGCCCTGTGGAGGGTAACCGCAGCCCAGTGTTGGGATTAGAGGATGGGTCTAGCTTAGTGCTTCATCCCTGGCCAGACCATGCTCCACCAGCCTGTGGGACCAGTCGTACCCAGATGGAGCAGTGCCAGGGCTGCTGACGCAATCTCGCATGCTGACAAGCAACTTGGAAAAAAATGAATCTGAGAATAAAAATTTTCTGGTAATCATACTATTTATCTGCCATGTTCATACCAAAGGTGTTTCTGATATCATAGCTAATTAAGGATCTGTTTTGGTGGCTTCCTCATTTTTGTGCTCAAACATTAAATTAGTAGGGCAAAAACTTACTCCTAGCTACAAGTTCTTTGCACAGCATTGTAGATGAAGGTCCTACTTGCAGATCTAAACGTGTCAGGGTCTGTACACTAGGTGGGATTTGAAACTATTTACAGACCACCAGCATTTAGGACTGTCACCCAGCAGGTTTACTCTTGAACCCCCTCTATGTCCCCCCGCTGTTGCTGTTGAGTATGCACACGTGTAGGTTCTCTGCTGAAGTACATCAGCAGGTTGTCTGACATGGACAAATATTTTTGGTTGAATTGCGACAACGATGGAGAGAATTAACCAGTGGTCTGTATGCTGGGCAGCAACGGTTTGGACTAAGGTGTAATTGTATTTTATTGATATAAGAAGTTATATTGCACAGTTCAAATTTTTAGTCATATATTTGTCTTGAAGTCTATGTACAAGTAAAAAGCAATTTTAGTTGGAATGCTTACTGTTGAATGCTACTTTGAGAGTCTCAGAGATTATAGTAACTGTCCAGTTATATTTTTTAGCAGTTTACGAAGTACCTAGGATCCCTCTTTTCTTGTCTCTCATTATCATGAGACCTGGGAAGATTACCTGGCAAAAAAAATGTCTGCGTAACATGGGACACTCTCTTTTATTGTTTTATAGCTGTAACACAAGCTATAGTTGGCAACTCCACACTCTAGAAAGTAAATAAAGACCATAGTGAAAATGACAGCAGCTTCAAGGGGTTTAGCAGAGCGTGGATTATTGGCCAAGATTCTTGCCAAGACTGCACCAGCAAAATGTGATGACATATAGTGCTAACCTGGTGAAACCTGATTGACAGTCTCTGCTGAATGCATTAAGTGACTGGACTTAAGTACTGGAAATCCCAAGTGTCCTTTTTTTTTTTTTTTAAATAATTTTTCTACTGAAAGCAGTGTGAAGAGCTGGAGCTGGGCTTTTTCTTTTTGCTTATTGTTTCTGAGCAGTTAGGATGCATTCAGGTCACCTCTTGTCAAACATAGGTCATATCTCTCAGTCAGATAGCTTAAAAACCCAGACTCGTGGGTTTTCATGAAATCACACCATTCCAGCTGCTGAGATTTAAGAAAGCAAAACACTGCAAAGCTCACAATACATTTGCAGAGTCTGGCAAAATTGTACTACCGCTAACACAAACATTTCTCAATAGCACTCTTCATAGAAATCAAGGACGTCTCCAGGTAACAGCCACAGTTTCTCTGCATCCCAGCGTTCGTAAGATAACAGAATAATAAGTGACCCTGAATCTGTTTGCATTAACAGAGACCAGAGATTCTTTTTACACCTTCTGGTGCTACAAATAGAAAAGGTAAATACATTGTGCTTTGTGAGCTCCAAAATGTCAACTCCAGAAATAAACCCCACTATTTTGTTTAACTGATAAATATGATTCATTACAGATTTTAATAAGTGATGGGATTTGCATTAGGTCCTGACTCCTCTCAGATTTGTGTTAGAAAATAGTTTCACAGATGACCGACCTCAGCTGCAGATGTCCCGCTGCAAAAATCTGTTAGCATTGTTTCCAGCAAATATTAACAACAGGAAAAAGCTCAGCTAGTTCATTTACAGATGTAAGTGAACTTTCAGACAACAATATATAGCACATACACCATGCTAGGAGATTTTAGGTGCCAAATAGAATGTGCTGTATTGATCCTCATGTTCTGTGGAGGCTTCACTGCAAGGTTATGTATACTCCTTAATTCATGTAGAGTAATTGCAAATATTACTACCAGCCAATTTTATGACAATGAGTGAAGGAAAGTTTAGCTACTTTTGCTTTAATATCTGGGATCAAGTGACCCAGATTGACTGGTCATGTAGTACATAAACCAGAAAACTCTCAACAAAACCTCAGTGAAATAACAGAGCCACTTCAAAAGAGTTCTGTGTATGGCTACAACAGGTCTACAAATCACTTTAATGCTCAGCAAGAAGCACCTTGGAAATAATGGGGGGAAATGAGATACATGCTTACCTAAAAGTAGTAAGCCACCTTCTTTGCTTGACCAACATTTTATATCATTTAGCTGAAGAAAGATTTAGATATTCCTTACTGCTGTTGTGAAAACTGTCTGCTAGACAGCCTTCGCTTATTAGTTTTGCAACCAAAGAAACAAAGTCAAGATTTTTAGAGTGATAGAATTACCAGGGATCCACCCCAACTTATATAATACCAATGAACGAATGACCTTCCTGATTTTTGGGGGTTAGACTAGATGATCACCAGAGGGCCCTTCCAACCCCTACCATTCTGTAATTCTGATTTTCAGCATGCTTACTAAGCAATGGGAGACCACTGGGAGAAAGATACTAGAAAGGATGTCAAAGTGTAATACTTTACATAGCCATTGATGTTAGAAATATGAAACAAAGAGAACATGACAGCTGGTTAATTGAATGTCCAAGTCAGCTGTTATCAGAGGTAACCCTCAGTCACTGACTTCAGTGACTAACTTGGCAACATTCAGTCACATTTCAACGGTGCCCCTTAATTCTGAAAATTTCAATTTTGACAGTGTGTAGAACACAGACTGTGCTTAGTATAGAGCATCTTGCAGCTATCACTGGTTCAAGTTCCTACAAAATGGATTAATGAAGTCATAAATTTTAATACCAGAAAGGGCTGTTATGGTAATCTAGTCTGAATTCTGAGCAACATCAGTGAATGTTGCTTGCACGGAGCCTGTAACTTACAGCTGAGCTACTGCATATCCATAGGAAGGCATTCAGTCTTGATTTAAAGATTTGTGAGACAATGAACCTATCACATCCTAGATAAAATGCTTCACAGCTAGTTACCTCAGATTTCAGTTCTTTTTTTAAAAATTTTATTTCAGCTTCTAACCATTATATTCTATTATGACCTTACCTGTTCAACTACCCTTTCTAGCCAGGAGTCATAATTAGCCAAGTTGAGCTCACACGCAGGCTTTATTTAAGTGTTTTGTTGTTAGAGAGGAAAAACGCACAGAATTTGTGGGGGGAAAACACATGTACACTGATGTACATGGTCCTGATAAGCTGGCAGGTCGAGAGGTCCCTGAGGAGCCAGGGATGCTGGGGCAAGCAGCCAGGGAGCGGCAGGGCCCATGGCACAGGCAGGGAGAGCAGGTGGCATGCCAGCAGCCCTGGCAATCCCGCACAGACATCATAACTGCAAATCCCCACGATGACAGCTTCCCCAAATTCAGAATTTTTTCCTTTAATAAGAAGCTTTCTAGGCAGCCAGCAGCCCTCAGTCTCCACCCTGAAGCCATATGCATACCGTGTGACACGGGACAGCGTTACTGTCTCAGGTCTCAGCAAACGCTTCCTCCCTGTTGCTTGGTTGTTTTTCTCTCGCTCAGCTGCTGTTTCCTTTGGCATGCTCAAAGCAGCTGTCTTCATAACTTGCGATGTTGTGGTTTTTTCAACCAATAACTGGCCACCAGTTAGTTGTTCATAATGTTGGGTCCTCTGTTTTCAATGATATTTTCAAGGCCTTTCCCGTTATCCCACGTTAAACTCCAGTCCCTAGCTGCTGTCTGGCACACGGCCGCAGTTCACAGGGCAGGTTCTCACCACTGGCTGATAACAAGCCTGGTGGGTCAGGACTGGGGCCCTGCGAAGTTGGCACCGAGCCTGTGCCTCCTGCTAGCGCAGGCATGGCGCTTAGCAGCTTGCACTTAGCTTTCAGTCTTCTCAACGGCTTTTCAGGTCCTAGGTTGTATGACAGCAGAGGAAACTCATCTTTAGCTGCTGGTGCAGCGTGACCTCCCCGGCATTTATCGTACCACTATTCTATAAAATGTACTCCCTCATACTTAGCGTACCCCAAAACCTCCATTCCTGCGTAACTTTGAGTTCAACTGCATTAAAACATTCAAATGAGGCTAGCGTAGCGTGAGATCACTTCAATCACCCTACCTTAGTCATCACTTAGCACTTCACGTTTGGTCACCTGAGGTATTTATTTATTTGGTTGTTGGTATTTTTTCTATATTCTCTTTTGGTTGACTGCCAAAGACAGGGCAGGAGTCAGGACTAAAGCCAGTAGTCACTACAGGGACCTCACCGATGCATCCCCTTTGGGGATAGTTGTGCCAGAGGGAAGGAGCCTCTGGTACCTTTTTTTTTTATTGAAAGATTTAAGCCTGTAGCCCCCTAAAACACGGGAGAGCTCAGCCTGCTTGAAGGACGGCACTGGGTCATATGCCTGAACATCCAATTACAGTGTCTTCTTATGGTAAAGACTGTTTTTTTCTTTTCAGCAATTTTATAAAGTTCCAAAAGAAACTAAAATGTAGAAGGTATAAAACAGTATTTATTACTCTTCAATATAGAGCATTTTAAGAACATGTATTACATGTCAGCATATTCATATATACCTACATGTGTGGACAAACATATGTGATTGACAAACTTATATAGAGCACATATATACGTTAGTCAAGGCAAATCTAACCTGGATCTGTCCTTATTCTGGATTTGCCAGTAGTATACAGAAATATTTATAGGGCCACCCTAGCAATTTCCAGTGCTAACCTATTTTCCTAGCTTAAAGCCCCCCCTGCCCCCAATTCCTTTTGGATCAGACTTTTTTTTTCCCTAGGTGGTCTGTGATCTGTTTTATTCCAACAGGCTGGAAAACACAAGTGGAGGTAAAGGGTAAAATATATATCCAGGTGCAGATATACAAATCTGAAAATTATTTACATTTCAACAGAACTGTAAAGGAGGGTCCAGAAATTGGGTCATTCTGTACAGCAAAAGAGTTTGATCCATCATCTTACTATTCTGCTTTAAATCTGTTTCCTTTGCACTTGACACTGTACTTCCTGTAGAGGATCTGTTCATAAGAACGTAAAAGAGTAATAGCAATGCCATAACACTTAAGCACAAACTTAGTTTCCATTACCAAGGTTTTTGCTCAATTTGAATAATTTTAAACCAAATTAAAATATTAAAGTTCATCAATTATATTTTGCCCAGATGAACTGAATGTTCCACAAAATAACGTTGGTGACTGCACTGAACAGAAAAGCATCTCACTCCGCACTTGCACTCAACAAGAATTCGTAGTTCCCACTTTGAGGTGGGGATTTGACCCCAGCCAGGAAGTTTGGATTTTACTGTAATAAAAATGTAACATGAGACATAATTTCACAGTGGTGAGGAAACACAAATCGCAAATGTGACAACTTGGAAAATCAGCAGTCTTTCTGGGAATTTTTTTTTCATTTTAGGTAATTTTGGGTAAAAAAACTTGCACACACCGGGCATAGTATATTTTGCACAGAAGTGAAAAGGTCAAGTATTTTTTTTTCCCTCAAGGTGATAAATAATGTGAAAACCTTAACCAATTCTTTTCTCACCTCCAGCTTTCCTCTTTAACAGGATTTACCTCTAGTTGAGCTAAACACACTATTTTTTCTTAGTGAAGACACATCCGCAGTAAGTCCAGGTGACCGCAGCAAGTCGGTCCGCAGTTATTTTTGTCAGGGTACAGAAACGAGGTCGCTTTTCCCGTAAAAAAGGCCTCAAGCCGAGGAGAAATGCTTCCCTTTCCTACTACGACCCGAGCTCACGGCCCGTAACGTGCGGGCTCAGAGGCCTCTTATCCCGCCGGTGAGGCACAAGGGGCCGCCTCAGGAGACCGGGGCAGCGGCGATACGCAGATCAACCGCTCCCGGAGGGCGGCATGCAGTACTCGGAGGAGCCCCATCGGGCGAGGAAGGGAAGGGAAGGGAAGGGAAGGGACGGGACGGGACGGGAAGGGAAGGGACGGGAAGGGAAGGGAAGGGAAGGGAAGGGAAGGGAAGGCTACTCCTCCCCTCACGGCTGAGGCGGCGACCGAGCGACGGCTAGTGGTGGGCGGGGCCAGACGGGGCGGTGCTGCCGGAAGCGCGGCGAGCTCCCGCCTCGCGCCGGGGTCGGGGGTTACGCGCGCCGCCGCGGCGTGAGGGCGTCCCGCGGGTGGGGGCCTCCGGGCGCCCATGGAGGGCTCCGGGGACGAGGAGTCGGGGGCTGACGGGCCGCTGCAGCAGCTGGTGAAGCGGCAGCGCAAGGAGAAGCGGGAGCTCCAGGGTGAGGGGCGCCCCGGACCCGGCGAAGGGCGGGCGGGCGGGCGGGGGAAAAGGCTCGGGAGTGGGGGAGGGGAGAGCGACTCCCTGAGGCGCCCGCCTCGCTCGGGGCGGGTGGCGGGGAGACGCGGGGCGGGCTCGGTGTCCCGCTCGCAGCCTTCCCCTGGAGGACGCTCCGCGGAAGCCCCGAAGGGCAGCGGGAGCAGCTCGGAGGGGGCGGGAGGGGCGATGCGGGCGCGTTCGGCACGGCACGGCTCTGGAGAAGCAGGGAGCAGCCCTTGCGCTGCCCTCGCGACGGGAAAAGGACGCCGGTACGGAAAACACCGCGCCGCGGCAGGGGTGTCAGAGCCGTGCTTTGCTGACACGGGTGGTTCTTGTCAAGCAGGCGATCTGCTGAGCTCGCCTTACCGTAATCTTGGGAGCCTAACAATGCTTGAGAGCTGTAGCGTAATGCTAGACGTTAACATTTTGCTAATTTGAAGTAAAGGAGGTATGTTTTTGTAAGGTATTCTAGATTGAAAAGCCTGTATAAGGATCCTTGCTGCCCAGGCAGCTAACTTTCTCCAAAGTGCAATTGATCTGAAATGAACTTTCACATTCTGTCCAGCCATAGTGAAGTATCTATAGCAGAACACCTGTGTGGTCTTGCAGTGCTATGTATGAACTGTTCATGACCCACATTTTACCTACCCTATTGCAGTAGATTAATGTAGTTTTGTTAGCTAGATTCTATTGACTTGAGTTTTACAGTTGATTATAACCTTTTTGTTAAGTCTTTTTCATTGCTAGTATGTTGGTATGGCCTTTTCCTTGTTTGGCATTTTTGGCATGCAATGAAATAGGCCCATCTGCAGCCTTTTATCGGTTAGAGGGTTGAAGAAGAGGAGAGACACTATTGGATTGCATATTGACAGTAAATCTGTAGGAACTTACTGTTCTGAGATGCCTTTTCCTCCCTCAAATTTGGTTGGAATTTCAAAGAGGGGTAGCAATCAAGCACTGTGGTTAGGTGGCTGGAGAACATGGCACATTGATTGGGAGAGGCTGAGGAACAGAGGGTTTTTCCACCTTGGTGGAAGGTGACAAGGGGATATTTAATTGCAGTCCTCCACTACCTAAGGTAGGAGGGGCATACAGAAGACAGAGCCCCAGTCTTCCCAATTAAGAGAGGTAGGTGACCTACAGGCACACATTCTTCTACTTGAAAAATATATTCGTGATATGTGCAATGATTAATTGTTTGACAGATAGCAAAACAGTTTGATTGTAAGAATTAACATAAGGTGCACCTCAGTCTCTGAAAATCCAGCATCTCCTCCAGTTGATGATCCGTGTCTCTACCACCCCACATATACTCTCCTTGTGTATTTGTGTGCTGCTGAAGTCTAGGATTTCCTAATCCCCCTTTATGTTAATTTTTATGAACAAAACTGCTTCTCTGTCAGTGAAACTCAGCTGATTCATCTGTGAGGCTGAATGCTTAACAAATTTTTCAGTGTGATCATTCTTGCTGCCTCCTCTTGAAAAGTTTCATTATCATTGCATCATCTTCAGCTCAGCTGTGTTAGTCAAGGGTAAAGCGCACGAAAATGTACAGGTGTTGAACAGCGAGCAGAGTGTTAAATTATTGGTGCTGTAACTCTAAAACAGGGAATACAGAATTGATGAGAGCTAGCAGGGAGTGTTCATGTAGAAGCACAAGCTGTGAAAGCTGTGTTCAGCCTGGAGAAGAGAAGACTGTGGGGGATCTGGTTGTAGTTTCCACTGTGTAAGGAATGGAGTGAGACTCTTCAAAGTAGAGTGTAGAGAATAGACTAGAGAAAATGGCTGAAAGTGATAACAAGAAAAATCCTCATGGGAGGAAAAAGGGAAAATATTTTTCCTAACAAGAATGGTTAAACATTGGAAAAAAAACTGCCCAGAAAGGTTGCAGAATGTCTGTCCCTGGAGACTTTGCACAGTAATCTGAATAAATTCCAGATCAATCTGAATTAACGTAACCTGATGTAGATTTGAATTCAGCTCCACTTTGAGCAGGAGGTTGAACTAGGTGACCTCTGGACATCCTTTCTAGCCAAACAATTCTATGATTTGAGAAATGGAGCCTTGACTTACAGCCTAAAAATACTTATGGAATTTAAGCAAGTTGAGGGTTTTCATTCTTGAATACCCATTTTGCTCTTAGAAACTTTAAGGATGGGTAGACTCTGTTTTTACTTTTAATCTGCTGCTTGTGGGATTAAAAATTTACACATCTTTCCTGTGACAGGATTTGAGATCTCGGTGCCCAAATAATCTTTTTGAAGGCAACAGGCTGAGGTCTGCTGCATTGATGAAGTTCATAACTTGTGCCAGGTTACTATTATAAATATTTTTTCTCTTCTTCAGATATAACATTTGCATCTGTTAAGAAAAATATAGCTGCTTTAAAATGTGATCATAACGGACAGTCTCAGAGCTAAACTGTTAAAACATACTAGTGTGTTGATATTTGTAAATTTTTTTCTGTGTGACTTGCAGCTCTCTTTTCTACAATGACTGTGGAGTATCTATATTTAGAGGTAATGTTTTATTACACTACTTCTCTAACAGCAAAAATTCAAGGCATGAAAAATGCTGTTCCCAAGAATGATAAAAAGAGACGAAAACAGCTGGCTGATGAAGTTGCCAAACTAGAGGCAGAACTTGAACAGAAGCACAAGGAGGAATTAAAGCAGCTGAATGAAGCTTTACCTGAGCAGAATAAGGTAGGTGCCTTAACTTTAGTTGAAGTTGAAGTAACAACTTAAAGTATTTCTTCTTTTCCTCGCAGTGTTAGTAATTCTTTCCATCTTTGGAAAGATTCAGCTGTTATGATGGGTGGGCATTGCTAGAAAGGGTATTTAATGGTGGGGGTTTGTTGTTGTTGAACACTGTTTGGTTTTGCTCTTAAGGCTGTGTTAGTAGCTCAGTCATCTTAAAGAAATTTTTTTTTTTAAGTTCCTGTTATATTGTCACTCTAATTATCTTATATAGACTACTAGAGTATTGTTGGCCTTCAGTAGGCATTTAACTGATGCGGTATGTTCTTTCTTGCAATTCTGTCAACAGTGTAACTGATGTTTTTGTGAGAAGACACTTTCTGTGGTGATGAGAATGGTCATCTTAAATGCTACTGTTCTGCCGTGTTGGCAACATAGCTACATACTTAAATGCTTCCAGTTTGCTGATTGATAGAAAACTAATTTTTAACAGACACTTAGCATTATTCAAATTTAGCTGCAGGAAATAAGACCACCAAAGTAAACTAGATACTATTAAATACTTGTGTGACATACAAATATTCACTTATGTTTTAACATTTAATTAATAATTAGAGTGTTGGAAACTCCTGCCATAGCGAATTTGCAATACATAGACTTAATTCTGTATACCCAGTACTGAAAAGACTCTTAGTATCATGTGCCTGAATTTAAGGACCATTTGTGCAAGTAGGCCTGTTCATATACTTTCTCTTACCTAAACAGGAATAGAGCTTATGGCTAAATTAGTGCAGTACAGTTATCTGTGAATAATGCTAATGCTCCATGCTCATACATCTCCTTAAGTGTTTCCCTAACAGTGTGTGTCTTTTGGCTGTTTAAATCTTGTAAAGAAACAAACAAAAACCTGTCTGCCTGACACTTTCTGGACTATGTGTTTTCTGATTAGTGACCCAACAAAGAGTTAAGCAGAATGTACTTTTGTTTGAAAATGAGAATGAAAACATTTCTGAATTACTTTTAGGGAAATAGACTTGGTTGAGAAGCATCTGCTGAGAATCTTTGTGAAGAAAAAGTTTTCAATTGTAAGAGTTATGACCCTGTAACAATCTTCTGTAGTAGTTCTTAATCGGATGCTTAAGTAGATTAAAGCATTAAACATGATGCTTCTGTTTACCTGTGTCTTAGATTAGCTTCAAGAGTTTGTTTCGTTTTGCTAAATGAACTGTCAAAACTTTATGATGGAGGACCTTTCAAGCTAAAATCCTTTACCCTGGACATAGCTTTGCCTGAGAGGATTTTGTTTTGAGGTGTATGGTTTCTTTCACTTCTCACCTTCTTTGTTCAGACTGAAACATGCCTGTGCTTCCAAGAGTCACATCTAGTTCATACTGTTATGGGGTTAGCTTTGTCATTTTTTTTGAAGTGTCAACTCCCTGTCTTTTCCAACTGCTGGTTGTGCTTTGGTGTGGAAGGTGGAACTTTCTCCTACTTTAATTGTCACAGAACTTGCTAATGAAGTACCAGCGTACTTCAGTTGGCTGGTATGGTGAGGAACACTTTCCCTTTCAGCCAGTAAGCAGTGTTCACACTTCAGTGTGGAAGCTTGTAAGAGAATATATGCCTTAAATTTGAGATGTGCAGTTCATAACTGTCTCTTTGTTGCGACCATAGAAAATGTAATATAACGCATGACGGTGGTTTGGGATGTGAAATGCTTTACTTTTGGCTTTGACGGGTTCTGTGCTGTACGCAGATCATCGTGGTTAAACGTCATAAATATACCCTGGGATTACTTAGGAACAGAACTTAAAACTGTTTCAGGAGATGCACATCTCAGTTATCGTTTATACTAATAAGAACATTTAACCTTTTTTTTTCTTTTCTTTTTAGACAGATTCTATAGCTGATGGGGTTGCAAATTTAGAGCTTGAAGGAGTAGAGCAACAGATTCAGCATCCTCGAATATCAAAAGCACAGAAGAGGCGGGTATGACTTAACATTTGAAAATTTTACAAATATTTGATTGAAGTTATATTCACTTAACTGTAATAACCAAAGTTAAACAATTTTGCAGGGGACATTACCTGGCTAATTCAGTATTGATGCTGTACTTACTGGGTGCCTTGAAATCTGTAAAGCTGCTACCTAGAGATATGTATAAATAGTTGTACTTTTTTACCCTCAGCCATGAGCTGGGAATCGGAATAGGTCAGGAGACAGGAGCCAGAAAAAGCAAATGATGTGAACCAAATGATTTTAAAAGAATTTCACTAAAAACATTAATAGAGAAATAAAGCAATTGAATTAAAATAATGTAAAATATTATGTGGAAAATATGCAAGTAGTAGAACTTTACACATTTAACAAAAGAACATTAATACTGAAATTCTTGTGAATTTTTGAGTTGTTAAGAAACGCTACCTGGTGTCCGGGCCATTAGGGTTAAATCTTGTTAAGCTTCAGATGTTAAATGGTGATGGATTAACATTGTCATTGTACCTGCATAAACGTTGGTACAGGGCCAGAGGAGCACTGCTTTATTGCAGAGTCCATCCCACGTTACATGATCGCTACTGCAGAGCTGCCGTGTAATAAACATGATAAAAGGATGTTCTTAATTCATTGCACCATGTCTAGGCAAACTAGACTCTGTAGTCTGGTTTTCCTAAATTGTGGTCGCCTACACCAGTCAGGTCTTGATCTGTGCTTAATTTTAAGTGCGAAAGTGAAAAGATCATTTTCTGTACTGCTTCCTTTTTTCTTTGCTCATTTACTTTGACTCTTGTTCCCTTGTTAACTTAAGCGTAAACTTACAAAGCATTCTATAAAAGTAATTTTTGTGTTATGTGTTATTACATCCCCTCTAGTATTCTCTGTATGCATTTTTATCCGTCCTTTAGGTTAGGAGCAGTCTTTTATGATGTATAGTACCTAGCCTGAGGGAGTTTCAGTTTCATGACATGAGCTCCATTATGCAATCATACGCATAAGTGGTAGATCTCACACTTATTATGAAAGAGCAATATTTTCTGTTGTTTAATTACAATTCCCATGCTTGTGTTGTTTGCCAATGTGGTGAAATAGGTGATCCTGAAGAAACGACTGCTATTTAATAGCCTTTCTATGGGTGTTGTAAAGTGTTATTTTGCATGTTGATGTAATTAAAATTTCTCCCATCACATAATTTCGAGTGTGGTGTCAGAGGCAATTAGGATATATTAGTCACCATTTGCTAAAGTTTGGGTTTAGGAGATCTCTAAGATTTGGTAGTACTAATTCGGGAGAACGTTTCACAGATATGAATGTACTGAGAAACATTTGAAGAGTTAGAAGCAAGCACTAAGCCAAGAACTGTACCAGCATCTTCTAAATTTTACCATTTAATGTAATTTTTATGTGTTTTTAATCTAAGGAAAAAAAAGCTGCCTTGGAGAAAGAAAGAGAAGAAAGGATAGCTGTAGCAGAGATAGAAAATTTAACGGGTGCTAGACATCTTGAAAGTCAGAAACTTGCTTCCCTATTGGCAGCAAGGCACTTAGAGATCAAACAGATCCCTTCAGATGGCCATTGCATGTACAGAGCTATTGAAGATCAGCTCAAGGATCGCCAGAATTCCTGGACTGTTGCAACTCTGAGGAACCAAACAGCAAAGTATATGCAAAGTCACTTTGATGACTTCCTGCCGTTTCTTACAAACCCTAGTACTGGAGATATGTATAGCAAAGGTAAGACTTGTGGCATAAGAGATTTTGAAAACTGTTATAACTGTTTCTGATAGTTCTTGATTGCAGTTACAGCTGAGTTGGGACTAACCCATTATGGTGTTTGTTCCTGAACTTTGTTACTTTGTTGGTTCGGCTGTGTTCTATGGAACACAGAATTATGATCCCTTATGAAACTTGGTACACCTGGATCTTTGTAACTTATCTCTTTTTTTTTCTTTTTTTTCCCTAATCTAGCAAACATTATCTGTTTAAAAAAAAATCAGAACTTGGTGGTTATTAGATGGTAATCATGTTCTGGGATGTGATTTAAGTTGTATTCACAGAATCACAGAATGGTAGGGGTTGGAAGGGACCTCTAGAGATCATCTAGTTCAACCCCCGTACTAGAGCAGGATCGCCTAGAGCAGGTTGCACAGGATCGTGTCCAGGACAGTTTTGAATATCTCCAGAGAAGCAGACTCCAGAACCTATCTGGGCAGCCTGTTCCAGTGCTCTGTCACCCTGACAGTAAAGTTGTTTTTCCTCGTGTTCAGACAGAACTTCCTGTGTACCAGTTTGTGCCCATTGCCCCTTGTCCTGTCTCTGGGCCCCGCTGGAAAGAGTCTGGTCTCACTCTCTTGACACCTACCCTTTAGATATTTATAAGTGTTGAGGAGATCCTCTCTCAGTCTTCTCCAGGCTAAACAGCCCTAGGTCTCTCAGCCTTTCCTCATATGAGAGATGCTCCAGTCCCCTAATCATCTTTGTATCATAGAATGGTTTGGGTTGGAAGGGACCTCAAAGATCATCTAGTTCCAACCCCCCTGCCATGGGCAGGGACACCCTCCGCTAGACCAGGCTGCCCAAAGCCCCATCCAACCTGGCCTTGAACACTTCCAGGGAGGGGGCCTCCACAACCTCTTTGGGCAACCTGTGCCAGAGCCTCACCACTCTCACAGTAAAGAATTTCTTTCTAATATCTAATCTAAATCAACCCTCCTTCGCCTTAAACCCCTTGTCCTGTCACTACACTCCCTCATAAACAGTCCCTCCCCATCTTTCCTGTAGGCCCCCTTCAGGTACTGGTAAGCCACAATTAGATCTCCCCGGAGCCTTCTTTTCTCCAAGCTGAACAAGCCCAGCTCTCTCAGCCTGTCCTCATAGCAGAGGTGCTCCAGCCCTCTGATCAGCTTTGTTGCCCTCCTCTGGACTCTCTCCAGCAGCTCCATGTCTCTCCTGTACTGGGGCCCCCAGAGCTGGACGCAGTATTCCAGGTGGGGTCTCACAAGAGCCGAGTAGAGGGGCAGGATCACCTCCCTCGACCTGCTGGTCACACCTCTTTTGATGCAGCCCAGGACACGGTTGGCTTTCTGGGCTGCAAGCACACACTGCTGGCTCATGTTGAGCTTCTCATCAGTCAATACCCCGAAGTCCTTCTCCTCGGGGCTGCTTTCAATCCATTCCTTGCCCAGCCTATAGTTGTACTTGGGATTGCGCCGACCCACATGCAGGATCTTGCACTTGGCCTGGTTGAACTTCATGCGGTTCACACAGGCCCACCTCTCCAGCCTGTCAAGGTCCCTCTGGATGGCGGTCCCTCTTTGTAGCCCTCCGCTGGACTCTCTCCAGTAGTTCCCTGTCTTTCTTAAACTCAACACAATATTCCAGACATGGCCTCACCAGGGCAGAGTAGAGGGGGAGGATAACCTCCCTCGACCTGCTGGCCACACTCTTCTGAATGCACCCCAGGATACCATTGGCCGCCTTGGCCACAGGAGCACACTGCTGGCTCGTGGAGAGCTTGTTGTCCACCAGGAGTCCCAGGTCCTTCTCTGCAGCGCTGCTTCCCATCAGGTCAACCCCTAACCTGTACTGGTGCCTGGGGTTATTCCTCCCTAGGTGCAGGACCCTGCACTTGCCCTTGTTGAATTTCATTTGGTTCCTCTTTTCCCAATTCTCCAGCCTGTCCAGCTCTCACTGAATGGCAGCACAGCCTTCTGGTGTGTCAGCCACTCCTCCCAGTAAACAGCTTGTCTACCATGTTAGGGATGATGTTTTGTCAACTTCTCTATCAATGTTTTCAATTTACCTAGGAAAGCTGTTAAAAAATGAGTGTGCAGTTCAAGCAAATCTATTTTATTGTAGTTTGTATAGATGCTTATTCTACCCTTTATTTTCACTGTTTACGGTAGGATTTTTGGAGCCCTTTCTTATAAACAGATTGAAAAATTGTGGTGGGTTGACCCTGGCTGGAGGCCAGGTGCCCACCAGAGCCACTCTCTCACTCCCCTCATTCACTAAACAGGAGAGAAAAGGCATAACGAAATGCTTGTAGGTCGAGATAAGGACAGGGAGAGATCACTCACTAATTATCGTCACTAGCAAAACAGACCGAACTTAGAGAGGGAATTCATCTGATTTATTACTAGGCAAAACAGAGTAGAGGAATGAGAAAATAAAATCAACTCTTAAAACACTTCCCCCCACCCCTCCCATCCTCCCGGGCTCAACTTCACTCCCGGCTTCAACCTTCCCCCCCTCAGCGGCACAGGGGGATGGGGAATGGGGGTTATGGTCAGGTCATCTCACGGTGTTTCTGCCGCCTCTTCATCCTCAGAGGGAGGACTCCTCTCATCGTTCCCCTGCTCCAGCATGGAGTCCCTCTCACGGGGTGCAGACCTTCAGGAGCAAACTGCTCCAGCGTGGGTCCCCCACGGGGCCACAAGTCCTGCCAGCAAACCTGCCCTGGTGTGGGCTCCCCTCTTCACGGGTCCACCGGTCCGGCCAGGAACTTGCTCCAGCGTGGGCTTCCCACGGGCCACAGCCTCCTTCAGGTGCCTCCACCTGCTCCGGCGTGGGGTCCTCCACGGGCTGCAGGTGGAATCTCTACACCCCCTCATCCTTCCTCCATGGGCTGCAGGGGGACAGCCTGCTTCACCATGGTCTTCACCACGGGCTGCAGGGGGATCTCTGCTCCGGTGCCTGGAGCTCCTCCTCCCCCTCCATCTGCACTGACCTTGGTGTCTGCAGAGTTTCTTACATCTTCTCACTCCTCTCTCCAGCTGCAAAAGCTCTCTCTAAGTGTTTTTCTTCTTCTTAAATATGTTATCACAGAGGCGCTGATTGGCTCGGCCTAGGCCAGCGGCGGGCCCGTCTTGGAGCCGGCTGGCATTGGCTCTATCAGACACAGGGGGAGCTTCTAGCAGCTTCTCACAGAAGCCACCCCTGCAGCCCCCCTGCTACCAAAACCTTGCCACGCAAACCCAACACAAAAATATAAAGGCATTTAGTGTGGAGCAGTGGTGTAGGCTGAGTAAATGCAGTTAAAATGAATTTATGTACTTTTTATTTGAGCAATACATGGTTTATTCATTTCTTACTGCATGTCTGGAACACCATGCTAATGGCTTTATACATTTTTTTTCACTTACTGCTACATTCATTTAATTGTTATTGCTGTGGATTTAATTTGGTGACTGGGGGCTGTTGTGAAGTAGGAGGCATCTTTCCCATGTTGACAGAGATAATTGTCACAGGATAAATGGGCCCCAAGAGAAGACTGAGTGAAGTTCTGCAGAGCAATAGGGAGCTGTGATTTTCTTGTGCCTCTTAAGTCTGTTAGAGGGGGAATGTATGAAAAATAATTCTTCAGAAGATCTGTTATATCCTTAACAGAATCTATTTGTAGGGTTCAGAAACCCAAAGGATTGTAATTTATAAATTTAAAGCTTGGTTTCTGTAGAACACAATCTGCAAAAGGTTTATTTAGCTATTAACAAAGGAACTATTGGGAATAAATACTTCAGAGGTTAAAAACAAGGCAGCTAATTTGGAAATTAAAAAAAACAAACAACAGTCAAACAACATACAGTTACAAGATTTTTAAAACATACCTGACACCTAGCTAAGGTAAGAACTAAGCATACTATTTGCTATCACATTCTTTTCTAGAGTCTCAAAACAACACCCTCTGAAACTTAACAGGAAGAAAACTGTATGCAATTTCATGCTTCTTGTTAACAGTTGCCAGAATAAAAAGTTTAAAATACAAACCTGTACTTCTTTTTATTCCCATCCTTGTTTTTATTCCTGTCTTCAATCTTAATTTTTCTTTCTAAAGCAGTTATAGATTGTTTTTTGGTCTCTAGTGTTTTTATTTTCCTTTCCTTCTCTTCAGCGAACATACATATTTTCCTGTATAATGTGTTTGGACTTTACAGGTTCTAGTTCTTCATTGTACAATCAGTATTTTCCCTCAGTTGCTTGTTCTCAAATAAGAGAAGTACTAAAAGATGTCTTTTCTTTCCCTGCAGAGGAATTTGAAAAATACTGTGATGATATAGCAAATACAGCTGCATGGGGTGGTCAGCTGGAAGTAAGTATTGTATTCATAATTTTTATTTGTGAAATTCTGAAGTGGGTGAATATATCTTCAGAAAAGGGCTTCTTAAGAAAGAATACCTGAAGGCATAAGGGAACATAGTCATAAATAGTTTATCAAGAACTTTCTCCTATGGTTATAATTCTTTTCCCAAATGAGTAGCTTTTCTGATGGTGTGCCACTGTTCTGATGTATTTGATGACACGCAAGAATACAGTAGTTCTAAATATCACTAGAAAGACTGACAGTACAAGTGGGGGAAGGCTTTCTAAAGAGAAAGCATTTTAATATGCAGACTTAGATGGTAGCAAAGCTGACTGGAGCTTTGATAGATTTTTGTAATGTAAACCAGAACTTGTTGAGAAAATGTGTATTTATTTTAGCTTATATCCATTGTTTTATGAAAGAGTAGTTACCAAATTACTGAAGCTAGCCCAATGTTACCAGTGTTGTATCATCAAAGCAATGATTAATATAAGGCAACGTAGTTTCAATTACAATTTTAAAAGTTAAAATAATTTTGCTTATTTTAATAAAGTTTATTTTCTAACAGTATTTGAAATGTTATGCCCGAACTCGTGTCTGCTAAAACTAAATGTCATGTCTTCCTCTCTCCTCCCTACATTGGATTTAATCCTATTATTGAACTGTTTTTATGCCTTAAAGCTAAGGGCTTTGTCGCATATTTTGCAAACACCTATTGAAGTAGTGCAAATGGATTCCCCTCCCATTGTTGTTGGTGAAGAATATTCAGGCAAACCAATAATACTTGTGTAAGTATGTAATTTTATCCCTTCTTAAAATTAGTGTGCTTATTTCTATGGCAGAGGACTCAGCTTTGATTCTCATCTGCTCTTTTATTTTCTGTTACATATCTGATGTTGAAACACTGCTTGAATAATGATCTTGAAGGTCGGAAATTATGTTTGTGATTGACACAGTTTAAAGATAATGCTGACAATCAGTCTGAAGTGTGATTCAGTCACTGCTTTACAGAATGCTACAATGTCATTTTACCTGTTAGATAATTATGAAATAATAGTGAAATTGGTATAAAATGCAGCAGGAAACTTTTTTTTTCTCTTCAAAGTTTATGTCAAACTGTGCCTGGAAGTCACCAGAATTAAAAACTGTCTTTATTAATACTCTGCTTTTTAATTACCCTATATATTTTCTGTGCTAAAACTTGAATTTATTTAAGCTGTCTTCCAGTGCTGTTAATGTTTGGCATGATGTATGCTTTTAGTTAAACTGGACACTAATTCTGTAACGTGGTTTGTTTTTTTTTTCTTTAGGTATATGAGACATGCCTATGGATTAGGAGAACATTACAATTCTGTAAAACTTCTAACAGACACTGCTACAGAAAATGGCAGCTAGCATACAAAAGTCATAAATCCACATGGATAACAGTTGTATCTTGATGTGTTGAGCTCCAGTCAATTCCCAGACAGACTGGAAAGAATGGATTAAAAATGAGAAAAAGATATACGAGGTTTGACTATGAATCAGAAATAGCTCTTGGTTTAAAACAAAACCAAACCAAAACCACACAACAGTATTTTGAACTTGTTGGTATTAATCGTGTTTAGAAGATCTTCTCGAAAATGGTGGCTGTGTAGATCAGGATTTTCTTTTTAATAGAGTTTCATCCCATGCTGCAATAAAAATACCAACTAGTAAATGTTTTGGTTAATCTGCGTTTCTGCTGCAGAATTAAGGTTACCTGACAGTTGTTCTTATGTTATTTCTGGCAGATTTTGATGATCATGGAAGAGTTAAGGCATTTGAAATAATTGGTTTTACTTTGATTGATGGAATATCCACTACAGTGTTTCTTTAGTTCTATCAGGATCTAGCTCTAACACTGTAGGAGGGATCCCCTTCTTTATTTGGGCAGAGAAAAGCTGGATGCCAATCCAGTAGTAGAATACCTTGCTTGGCCGAAGGAATTGCACGATCTTTTTATTTTAAAGACTTTCATCTAAGATCTTTACCAAGGTTTGAGGACTTCACTTTTTTTTTTTTGCAGTTGACAGTAGGAACTGCATGCTCAATGCTGTTCCTAGTACTGAATTTGTAGGATGAGCATTGTTGTATATGACTGTACGTCATAACATTGATGCAAGTTAACTGTGCTGTTCATCCTTCGTAGTCTTTCATCTCTACATTTCAGTGATACAGAAATCTTAGAAACAAAAAGCTCCTTAATGTCCTCGCTTTAGGTAGTGAAACTCATCTAAACTCATCATTTATGGATCTGCTGATCTCAGCACTTTGTGATCTGAAGTCTGATGTTTTATAATGCAATAAATCAGCTGGTTGCATACAGGTGTAAAAATAACCACCTTGGGCTTTGTCTGTAACTTTAAAGATGATCTGCAGAAGAATTAAGTTAATTTTCATTGCTCCCTATGATGCACAGAAAGGTGTTTTTTTTTTTAATACAGCTTGACTTTTTACTTTAGAAATGTATATTTTTGTCTTTAAGTCACTGTAAATGTGACTCCAAAATCAGCAGCATACTGAAACCAAAGTTGTAATGCAGTTGTTTTTTAACAATAAAAGTGACTTTTTATTTAAAAAAAAGCCTTAGTCAATAACAAAATTGCCTGTATTTTAGTGCTGATGAGTTGATATGCAGAAAAGCGATTCATGTCAAGTTTAAACACCTTTGCCCTGATTTGAGGATTATTAGCTAACAGTGTGCGTCTTGTAGTCCCTCAGTAAAGCTAGCCAGCAGATTGACATTCCTGGGACTTATAAATTAGAAAGAAAAATTTGCTCTTACTTAAGAAGGAGGAGATAAGTGTTCACTTTATGGATCAGATTATGTCTGATTTAAAGCACTTTGAGAGAGAGGGAGGGGAAAAAAATCAGACAATTATAGCAGGGAGTTTTGGACAAGCAGAACTTGAATTATGACTTCTTTAGAGCCGTGCCTGCCAGGAAAACAAAGTATTAACCAACCAGATCAGGAGTTGTTACATCCTTATTTATCTGATACAGTATAGCCAATATAGCTGTATTTATAGCAGCTGGTTTACTGTAGAATTGGGTTTACTACCTTGATTGTATAAAAAGATGGGTTTAATTTCAAACAAAAAATTGGATATAACAGTATGGAAAAAAGTGTCTCTATTCATAATACCACTGTGAATTTCACTAAAAATAATCATCAGAAATACTCTTCTCTGTGTAAGAATTGATGTGACATGAAGTGCACATGCTGCTTTTTATAGATACTCTGTGCAAAAAGTTCTTTATTGGGTTTTCATTCTTGTTTGATCAACTGACAGAGAAAAGATGCCAGAATCCTGGAACGCCTGTACCAACAGTTTGTCCCATTGAAGATGTTTACAGTTTGTATAAAGCGAAATAATGTTTTAATATAGTGAGTGAAAGATCTTTGCTCATGCTGTATGGGACTTGCCAAAAAGTAATAAATTGGTTTATTTGTGGCAAATCTTGTTGTGGTCACTCTTTATTTTGTACTTAGATTCTTCACTTGTTAATTCCTAGCATTAATAAGTGTCTGCATTTAATTTTTAGGGCTTTAGGGTCCCACTGTAGTATGAATTCTCTGACTGACCCTTCTTATTCAAGCAGACAAAGCTTTACTGTTTATGAAATGAAGGTTGTTTGTAAATGAATTTTATCTTCAGCACTTTAGCGGTTAAATGGGACTCTTCTGAAAAGTCGTATTTGAAATACATTTGCTTTGGGCAACCTGGTCTAGTGGAGGGTGTCCCTGCCAGTAGCAGGGGGGTTGGAACTAGATGGTCTTTGAGGTCCCTTCCAACTCAAACCATTCTATGATTCTATGAAAATACTCTTGAACTTCTCCATACATAAAAATGATCAAGTGAAACTGAGAGGGTGGTTGGTTGGGTCGTGTCCGTCCCGTCCCCCGTCCCCCCCCCCGAGAATTTAACTTTTAACTTCTTTGTCAGATGACACTTTCTTTGCAAAATAGCACTATTTATTTTGAGTCTGCATGTATTCAAGTAGCTTTTTCTGCTTTTTATCTGCAATTCACTGACATCAGTTTCTCCAGCTGCTCTTCCTTGTTGGGTTTCTGTAGGAGTAGTTGAGATGGATGGGAGGGAAACTGTATAGCGCTCTGCAATAAATTGTGTACAGCGTTCCCAGAGGGAAGAAGGCACTTGCTGTTGAAAGCAGTGCGTGCGGAGCAGCCTCCGGGGCCATCTGCAACAAGCGCCGCTGGCTACGGCGTTCCCCGGCGCCGGTGTCGCGTGGCGCTGGGCTGTTGCCACGGCAACGCGGGACGGCGCGGCAGCCGCTCAGCTGGGCCTCGCCGCGGCGGGTCGGGGCCCGGACGGGGCCGGTCTCTTCCCGGAGCCGCGCTCGGCGTTCGGCCCTGTCCCCTGCACTTAGTCTGCACCCGCTCGCTGCTCTGCCGTGCCTGTCCGGTAGCGTGCGCTGCGGAAAGCGGGTGGGAGCTGGGTGGCAGCGGGAGGGAGCGCAGGTCTGTCATAAATTACTTAAATATTCCTTCTGTCCGTGCTCTGTCCTTCCCGCCTCCTCTTTTGAACAGGCAGCTCAACAAGAGCTGTGACAGGCCCCAGGTAAAAAAAAAAAAAAAAAAACCAACCAAAAACCAAAAGCAAACCCCCAAAAACAAACCCCCTGAAATTTCGTGTCTCTGCAGAGGACACCCCCTCTGCTCCTACTCTGTCTCAAGGAGTAGGAGGCGCTGGCAGCGGCGTGATGGGCCGAGCTGGTGCTGTGGGATGGCAGCCCTGCCTCTGCTCTGCTCGAGTGAAACGTTGGTATGAATTACAAAAGCGAGAATTATCGTAGCTAAATGTGCGGGCGGCAGATAAGGCAGGGGTGCTGCCTCTTGCGGTTGGGATGGGGGCTGTGGGTTTTGCCTGGTTCTCCAACCTTTCTCCTCCACCAGTGCTGGTCACCTTGTGGCTTATGAATTCACTGATGGGACAGTGGAGTGAGGGGAGAGAGGCGGTGTCTCTTTCCTAGACGATGTGGGAGGTCGCAGTGCAGACAAGCCATGAGGTACGCACTGCGCAGCCCTGACCGGACATACTCCATGGGTGTGCTGGGAAGTGGGATCTTCAGGGGTGCAACAGCCTTTGTGAATGCTGAATGTCCCAGAGAGACCCCGAAGGCTGTGGTGAGAGTGGACGTCAGAATATCCCATCTGCATCATCTGAGTAGTCTACAGGACAACACTTTGGGCCATCAGCTTTCATAGTCTATGGAAGTGCAACAACTTTGTATTTCCAGCCCTTCAGGCACAACCTGCCCTCCTCTATCTCCCAGCTGATCTCCTGGGATGTATTTATGAATGACAAGCAGCGCATGTTGACTACTTAATCTATGTAAGTAGCTGAGCAGACTTAAAAATAGGGTCTGAAATATGGAAGGCATTTTCTGGGCTTTTCTTGGCTCCAGTAAGAACACTAACCCACCAATTCCTTTGTTTTGAGAGACTAATAAAAACAGCAGATGGGTTATGATTAATCACAAGAGGCATATGGTATATGTACTTCTGAATACAACTAAAATCCTTAGCAATTGCCTCCGTATGTTATAAACAGGTATATCATAAAAAGAATTGTTCATACACAAAAAAAAATCTTCATTTAAAATTCGAAAAAACCTAGATATAATCTCTATGTTCCAGATTAAATAAATGCATCAAAGGTATTGATTGAAAAGATTTATCCTCTCTACAAACTAGAAAAATTGGAGCACATAAGCTTAAATGCTAACAAGACACAAAATATTCCTAGGGAGCTACATTTTCTGCAAAGCTCCCTGAACTTCATCAGTCCTGCAAATACTTTGCCATGATAGCTGAAGAGATTAGATACATGAAGAGTCTGAAGATGCTGTGTTTGTCCAGAAACAAACTTATAGACCTTCCAGATGTGAGTAATGCTGTTTTCTTTTTTCTTTTTTTTTTTTTTCTTTTGAAGAATAATGTCTTATGAAAACATTTGAGCAATATATCTTTTCTGGAAATGATTACATAAGTCATGAAAATGCACTTTAATAATTGTATTCTGGATATTATTGGAATACTCTTTGGAGGAAACAAAGGATGTGGAGATTTTAAATTAATAATTCTTCTTTATATACACATATACCCTATAAAACTCAAAATATGAATAAAACCTCAGAGTTATAAATAGGTAAGTTTGTTGCTAAATCCTAATAAGGCTCTCTTCAGTTGGGAAAGAGTGAGGGACAAAAGATGGCATAGCTCCTGAAGAACCATTTTTCTCTTAGCTGTATGCAGAATGTTGGAGCACAGAAAGCGAAAAGCAGAATAGGGAAAGCTGTTGCTAACTGAGGATACCTGAATGAAATACACAAAAGTATCCAGGCTAAGAATGGTGAGGCGAGAGAATACAAACGTGAGGGCTAGAATAGCTCTAGGACTAGCCAAGCAGAGAGATGGCAAGCTAAGCTAGTAGCCTGTTCTGCAGAAACAAAAGATAAACTGCACAGGTGGGTTGTGTGTTACTCACAGGGTCTCTTCCTATGCTAAAAAGTATTTCTGAAGGGGGAAAGCAATGAAGGTAGGTGTTTGCAACTTTTACTGCTTTTTCTAGCTCATCATTTACTTAATACTGTCCTGGTTTTGGCTGAGATAGAGTTAATTTTATTTCTAGTAGCCTGTATAGTGCTGTGGTTTGGATTTAGGATGAGAATAATGTTGATAACGCACTGATGTTTGTTGTTGTTACTAGGTAGTTGTAGTGTCTACACTAAGTCAAGGACTTTTCAGCTTCCCATGCCCTGCCAGGTGCAGAAGAAGCTGGGAGAGCACAGCTGGGACAGCTGACCCAGACTGGCCAAAGGGATATTTGCCGCCATAGAGCGTCATGCTCCCTATAGAACTGGGGGAGTGAGCCAGGAGGCAGATTCGCTGCTCAGAAATAGACTGGGCATCGGATTGTTTTTCATGTGGTAAGCAATTGCATTTGTGCATCACTTGTTTTATTATTATTGTTGTTGTTATTGTTACTACTATTCTTTTTCTTCTTCTCTTCCTTTGTTATCCTATTAAACTGTCTTTATCTCAACCCACGAGGATTTTTTTTCCATTCTCCTCCCCATCCCCTTGGGGAAAGGAGGGGTGAGCGAGTGGTTGCATGGTGCTTAGTTACCAGCTGGGGTTAAACCATGACAAATATGAAAAATATCAATATACATCTTTGTACAGATCTTACTCGTGTACCTTTACAGCTCACGTGCTTCTGAAGAATTGCGCTGTATAACTAGCACTCTCAAACATTCGGGATTTGGTGAGCTCCCTGAAAGAGAGAGCTCTTTTGTAGCTTCACCGGCAGCTTCATTGCACTTGCTTCACTGGTTGGTAGAACTGAGGATTACTTCAATGGATTTTAAAAACTTTAATTTATTTTAATCTTTTATATATTTATCAGTATTTGACATACTGTGGTTTATGCCACTGGTTTTTTGTGCGTTATTTGCTTTCCCCTTGATCTGCTGCTTGAGTACGTTATCCATCTGCTTCTGGACTTTCTATCACAATTTTTGCAGACAGTTGCACATTGAGAGTCGACATGGAGATCTTTGAGAAAACCTACATAGGACAAGAAGCTGGAGAATGTAATGAAAGAATGCTTTACATCCAACTTGAAAAACTGTGCTGTCCAGTAAAAACAATAATGAAAAGATTGTTAAGGAAAATTACCCTGCTGATATTCCAAAACTTTACATTTTAGATTTTATGTTTTAGTTGTGACAAGTAAAAGTTTTGTTTGTTTGTTTTTAATAGAGAAGAAACTGGATGTCACACCTCTGACAGTGTACGCGGATTTTACAGATTCTGTTATTTCTAAAAGAATGGTAGCTTTCCCTAACATAACAAGTGATATTCCCCCTCTAGTGCAAGGAAACATTACAAAAATTAGGATAAGGGTCTCTTTCTAGTTAGACCATTTTGAGCTTCTAACATTTTTTGTGAAATATCCTTGATACTGTGGGTAGGAGTAGAGCTGTTTGGGTTTTCTTAATTAAAAAAAAAAAAATTTAATGGTGGGAGTTTTGAGGGGGGCCAGGAAGGACACAGATTGCTTTCTTGAATTAGGTGATAATTTAACTGAGACATTTGGGCACTATGTGGGTGTATTGAGAAAACCATATATTTAAAATCTGTATACCAATATATCTTTTACATTGTAGGATATATGCTGACTTGTCCCACATGATAGTCCCTTTGGAAAAAACTTCTTAGCTACAGAGTTTTGGCACTGGAGCTGGAAGTCTGTGGACTTTTACAGATCTAGGATATCACTGGGGATAAAAAGAAATGTGGAATAGCTTGCTTGACTGGAGCGGTGCGTTGGGTGGATCCAGTCTCTGCAGGAAGGACAGTCTGGGAAGGTGAGGAGGAGAGGTTTAGCTTAGTGCTCGGCTGTGGGACATGTGACAGGTCTGTTCATAGCTTATGGGTCAGGATCAGAGGGGTGGCACGTTGTAGTGAGTGCCTGCTACACACCAACCGACATATTTTTACTAAATTTACTAATAGTGGGGGTTTTTGCACAGTTTGAGTTCCTTGGCTAACTCCAGAGCCTTAATCTAAAATTAAGGCAAAGCAGGCTAAATTCAAAAACTATTGCCTAGTAAATGCATTTGATTATGAAGTCTCCATTAAGTCCTGTGTATGAAACTCAGTGTCTTTCCCCTGCAAGATTTAGTTATGTATTCTAAGAACACACAAGATATAGCCTATTTTTACAATGGGTAAAACCAGGTCTCAGTAGAGGCTTTCTTGTATTCTCACTTACTTCACACAATGTATGGTACATACCACAGTGATGCATGTAACATCAAGGTTTGCCAGATGGACAACCTAGGCTATTACCTCCAAAGGCTGGGCTTTCCAAAGCTGATAATAAATGTTACATGATTTAAGAAGGGTCTTGAAATAGTCGTTATAAATTTCAACTGCATTGGTATGCAACATTTTCCAGATCAGAGCAGCCATAATTAGGATATAATATTAAATAGAAAAGTAATTCCTGAAGTTTCCATAATTAAATTTTAAAAGAAACTTAGCAAAGATCTCTAAAGCCATTTGCCCATCTCTCAGAACTTATTCTTTGTTTCTCACAAAGCACTGCCTGACACAAGATCTTTGATTTCATTTACACCAATAGGTTTCAAAAAAATATAAATCTGTAACTCTGACAACAGTACATTAAAATGATGCAAAATGCCCATTTAGAATGATGAAAAAATGAACCTCCACTCCCGTCTGCACACGTCTGCTCTATTCGTGGATACTACTAATTCCTACTAATCAGGTGAGCAAACATCAGCAGTAAAATAGCACAGAAATCCACCAATAAAAAAAGATAATCTGAACTATCTTAAAATGCTTTGTATTACTGAAGAATTCTTTTAATTAGTTGGGTTTGAATGACTTTAGTCATAGTAAATGGAATATTTGAATTATCTCATTACTAGTCTTCAAAATGATACTGATGGGTTGTTTCTAAAGCAGAGCATTATTCTTACAGTGTAATTCCCTTAACCTAAGGTCCTCCCTATATTTCAACAGAAAAGTTTGCAACAGTTAATAACTAAGCAGTTTTGCTGCTTCAGTTTACATCAACTGTTTTACAAATTAAAAAGCAATTTAAAGATAAAGAAATAAAGACATATGCTTCATGCATTATGCTAAGTTAAAGCTCATCTTCCTTTGCAAAAATTTAGGATCACATAGTCCCCATGTGTTTCTAATAAATAAATCTCATATTTTAATCAGACAGCTAATCCACATTTACTGTACTAGATTAATCTTGCCACTTGAGTGACAGTTTACTGGAGAGCTAGAAATTGTCAAACTCAGCCCATTTAAGACCCAAAAGACAATCAGAATATCTGAGATCAACACAAAAAAAGTCTTCTACCTGCCTGATTTTAGATGTACTTTAATTTTGTTATCCAGAAGTGTTTCAGTGCAAATGACAGAGCACTTTTAATAGTAGACTATCTCAGCAGTGAAACACTTCTTGTTTCCAATATTTCAAATGAAAGTTGACAAATTATTTATTAAAGCACTGTACAAATTAATTATATATTGTCAAGAATAAAACTGTCAGTAAATCTTAATTGAAGAGCCTTAAAAATTATAGAAGCAACTTCACTTTTGACATATGGGACACCTGGGAATAAATAACCCAAAACTACACCGAGTAACTCAAATTATATTTTAAATTATGAAACTATGATTTTGCATGTCACTTATATGCTCATGAACATATAAAAATATATAGACATATTAAAAAAATATATATCCCGCATATTTGGTACTTCTTTATTTCTCACTTTTTTTCTAAAGTAAAACAATAGTTAAGCCAATTTCTGGAGTTAGTGCTGACAATATTACTGGCACGCAAAACACATGATATTCTGTTCCTTCAATTAATGGCTTCAAGGATAGCTTAACCAAGTATTTGAAGGACTGTACACCAAGATTAGAAATATGTATTAAATAGCCTTTACTTTTTATCTTTTAAGTATAATAACCTGTTTTTAAAATAGCATAAATCAAAACACAAGGTGGTGGAATGTGGGGTTGGAATGTGGGTCTTGAAGTCGGGCAAAAAATTCTTGACAAGGTTATCAGTGGCCTCAATAACACACATTATAAAACTGAGCAAGTACCTTCCAGCAGTTGGTTTGCAAAATGTCAAAATTTGATCACGCTTTTCTAAAGTGCAATGCAAAATAGATGAGTAAATATGAAGCACCATTTTCGTAGAATATTTTAGTTTCAAATGGATCTCTGGTGGTCCTCCAGACCAACATCCACTCAGAGCGGCACTAACTTCAGAGAGATCATTCTGTCTTTCACTTTATGAGCACCATCCTTCTGTATGTGGAAAAGGGAAGGAAAGGCTACTGAGAACTCTGTAGACATGGACAGAAGAGAAACGCTTGTTCTGTGTGTTTGCTTCAGGCTGCAGGTCCCTTGTTCCTCTGGCCATACTGGTCAGAGGGACCACACTTCTGAAAAGTTCTTTAGCTGAGGATTTCCTCAGTTTGAGCTGTTTTACAACTTCTTCAGGTTCAGCCTTCTAGGTCATAGGGAGACATTTGTTTGGGGTTTTCTGCTCAGTTTGTCTTTGATTGATAAATCCAGCTGACACACTAGAACAGCTTTAAAGGTACTTCTGTTTATTTAGCCTATTTATGATGCTGGTGTGTTATATTCAGCAGGATCAACTCACCTGATGCTTATTCCTTTAGACAAGTCTTCCATTCCATTCTTATCCTTAGCCGTGCATTTCTCATATGCGCTATCATATTTAAGGCTTTTCAGATAAACCATCTTATTGGAAAATAGCCGAAGCATTGCAGTGACAGACTGTAGTCTCTTTCTGCTGTGGCTGTGGCTGTTGAAATTGTTACTGAAGAGCTTCACCCATTTGACCTCAGTCCTTTCTTGAGATTCACAGAGCTCTTGCCTGTAGACAACATTGTGAACACATCCCATGCAAAGAAGTCTTCTTACCACATTTGGGCAGACAGTGAGCAGCGCACCCTTTGTTTTCCACTTGAATTTCAGTTTGTTATTTTTCATTTGTATTTCCAAGGATCTTTTTATGGTTGCACCTCCCTCCAATTTAGCAGCTGCTGCACATCTCATTAAAGCATTTTCTACTTCTTGCACCTCATTAAATGAAGGCTGTGTAAGACTGCACTGAACAGCAGTAATGGACTTTGTCACATGGCGTTAGGATCTCCCTCAGCGGATGCCTTGAACTTCTGTAATTCACCCTGAGTCTATCTACGTCATGGAGCACCAGTCCCAAAAAGTATGGAGTGTTTCTGGCAGACTGTTATGAGGCATCAAATACTTTGTTAGTTGGACATAAACTACACCAATTATTACACAGGAATCACTCATTTCATATGGCTTTCACCTCTTTTGAAAGGACTTCTCCATCTCAAAGTAGGTAATGATTTCTCTGCACGTGCAGTTCTTACTGTCTCTGCTGTGACTGCCAGTAAAAGTCCCAACCATATGATGATTTGTTTCAAAATCTGGACTTCATCCATGGGTAGCTGGACTCAGGCCAGGGTGCTAATGTCAAATAGTTTGTAGTAACAACTCTTGATTGTTACTCATAGAGTACATAATGAAAAGAGTGACTTGGAAATGAAAGGTCCTAAATTCCATTGCTATCTCCCTCAGCCATCCAGTCCTCAAGACACACTTTCATATACATTGATTTTCTGTAGCGCTGATAATCCTAGCTTTTCCCTAGATCCTCTTAAAGTTACAGAGTTTTGGGAGTAAACGATTTGTGTGCTGGATAATGAACTTTCAACCCCATATTAAATGATGTAATGCAGTTAAAAACTGCTCTTGAAAGAGACTGAGGTGGATATGCCTCATTCCAAATGCGTGTGACTTAAAGGGTCCCATTATGGAAAAATAAATGCAGCTTCATAGCCATAATTACTTTAGCTGACATGTTTAGCTGAACAGCAATAAAACATACATCATCTTAATATGTATTGTTAATCTTGCCAATGATTTATACCACGCCAGCTAAAATTACCTCACCAGGTTAGATAGAATGAAGTCAATGAAAAGCAGCTAAGCTTGATAATTAAGCCAGACGAAGTGGCAAGTAGTTTTTTTACTGCTTAATATGCTATTGTAATTTACTTGAGTACTGAAAGACAACATGAAATTCCTTTCTTTTAGCTATGATTGGTTCTGCTGTGGATGTGTTCAAACAAAACAGGTATTTCATATATTTTGTAACAGTAAATACACAGGTTTTTCTTTCATTTGGGAGAGCTGCACATTGGAATCTGCTAAGATTTTAGATTAAGAAATACCTCCAGCCTTGAAATTCTTCTGATAACTCATGGAAGGAAAGCAACAATCAAGAGAACTTCTCTGTTTGTCAGGGTTTTTTTTAAATACATTTCTGTCTGTGCTGCTTGGGAGAGGACATTTTTGTTCAGGTGTTTTTCTTGCTATCTTTTCTCATCTGAGGGAAGTCAGTGTAGTGGTGACAGGAACTGGGAATCTTTGTAATAACAGAAAAATCAAATTGTGTATTCATCTACCTTTTCCATTTGAAGATAATTATTATTTAGATAAAATGTACAGTATTTATACTTATCGGGATATTTTCAAGCACTTTAGCATAAAATGAGATAATTATATTTCACCAGCCAACAATATCCTTCTTTTCAATTTGGCCTTCGGGACAGTTTTTTGTAGCATCATTGTGCAAGATGGGCTTGTCAGTTTGTTAAATTTTTTAAGCATTTCATGATGGAAATCAAATGAGCAATTTAATTTTTAAAAATAGAAGCAGTAATTCAAGCCTAAAATTTGGAGGAAAAGAAAATCCATATGTTTTAAATTTTTTTTGTCATAGTTATTTGATGTTCTGTAACAACTTGGAGCAATGTCTTAGTCCAAGATTTCAAACAGAACACACTTGGCTTTTTAATCATGGCCACACAGTCACTTATGGGCACTAGCACGTTCTGTGTGCCAGTGAATATGGGAAAAGACAAATGATGTCAAAACAAAGGCTTGATTTGATAATCTATTTGGAATTACTCTTGATTTTTGTTTATGACTGAGTTATAAAGGATGTGCTCTTACACAAGCCTAATTTTTATGAGGTAGTGTGAATTAATGGTTGCTCTTTCAGTGCTATCGGTAGAACACAGGTGCATCTTTGAGCTTGTTACACAGGCCACTGATTTGCTATGGTAGATAAGGTCATAGGTTAAATGGTTTGTCTGTAATATGATGAATCATACGACAGGAAAGAGAATTGGGTTACACATGGATGTGAGATGAGAAATTGAGATGGAATTGTAAATTTCTAGGAAGCATTTGGATGTGTAATACTGAGAAACAGGAAATCCTGAACGTGTACTGTTCAGCATAAGAATACATTTCTAGGGAAGTAAATTAATTTTAAAGTGCTGAAGTATTTGGATTTTAAAGCTTTTTTGTTTTTCTGGTTCTGGATGATCCTAGATAAAAGGACTTGCAGTACTTTTCACTGAAGGACATAATATTTGGTTCGTTTCTTATACAGCTGTCTAATCAAAGGCCTCACTCTGTTTTATAATTTGTAGGTTTATAAAGCATTTTTAAGACATCAAATATGACTGCATTTTGGGTCCCAATGTAGGTGGTGGAAATGAGGGTTGAAGATGGTCAACACCTTGGAAAACTGAATCTCTTAAGAGCCATTTGAAAGTGGAACTGCTCCCAGCCGGAAATAACAGCTGGATTAAACAACTTCCCAGCTGGATGTTGCTTCTGCTCCCATTTCTATAGACACAGGTAACATCATTATAAAAAAAGTGAGAAACTTGAGGATCAGTTTACGGCATGTCTATAGTGCTTACTTCATTATTACTGGCAAGTCATCCATTTCATGGAGCTGGAGAATCACAGAATTGTCTTGCTTGGAAGGGATCTCCTGCGATAGGATACGATAGGATAGAATATAATCATTTTGGTTGGAAAAGACCTTTGAGATCATCAAGTCCAACCGTTAACCTAGCACTACCAAGTCCACCACTAAATCCTGTCCCTAAGTACCACTTCTGCACATCTTTTAAATACCTCCAGGGATGGTGACTCAACCGCTTCCCTGGGCAGCCTGTTCCAGTGATTGTTTTCATAGGATGGAAGTGAAGGTATGTATACATGTTTCAGAGTGCAGCATGAGTATATATAGGGGCTTGTGAGGATGGCAAAACTTCTGGAATGTAGCATTGAAGGACTGGGTATGCAGAAGAAGACAGAACTGATGTAACCCTATCCATACTGCCTTTTGGCCATGTTTTTTGAAGTGAACCCTCCTCCAAACTTTGGTGAGTTACCTGGAGCAGCCCAAAAGACCCAGGGAGTGAGCGAAAAATGAAGCAGTATGGACACTGAAGGGTCCAATGCATAAGTTAATTTTCTGGCCCTCAGCTATTTATTGTTGTGGATGTTCTCCATGAAGTCCAGTCCCAGTTAGTACTGTACTGCACTACAAGTAATAAATTAATTCCTTCTTCCAAAATTAAAAATAATCTAAATTGCTTTTGTGGTCTCAGAAAACTTGTTTTCTACACCAAATTATTGTCCACTCGTTCAGTTTTGCATGACACAGCAGCTAACAGTGGTCACTGTCCTAAGGATCCTTACATTTAACTATTAGTCTTGAAGACAAAATTTGAGTTTAAATTATGCCCTTGGAAGCCTTTGTGCCTTCTAAACAGTTTGAAAAAAACCTGACACTTTAGAGAACGTTTGACAGAACAAGAATTCAGCAGTATTTGTGGTACAGATTTGTGGAAAGCGATTTTGAAATATTGGTGTTACAGCTTTTCTTCAGAAAGTATGTACAGTGTCTCTTATTTTCAGAAGAAAATAAAAATAAGCTGAAGCGTACACCTGCTAACTATAGGGACGGTGCTGTGCTCCTACCCAGCATGGTCATGGACTGGTTGCTGCTGTTGTGCCATAGAGCAAGCAAGGAATGCACTCAGTAGATGAATCAGATTGCTCTCTTTGGTATTGTTTACAATAATGGTTAATTAGTTTCCTAGGATAGTACCTCATTTGTGGTCAAAATAAAATGTACACCAGATGGAGAGAAAATGAATTCCAAAGTAGTAATCTATTCATATATGGAATTATTCCCTGTAACTCTGTAATGGTGGTGTTTTGGGCTGTTTAAACTCCAGCGAAGGATAGATCAAGCAGATGACATTGCTTAAACATTATTCAGGGTTTTATTGGGTAAACCATAAACGATTGATATATGACTGCTTTTTGACTGGCTTCTTCCATGTGTTGCAATTTCATATTGTGATTAACATTTTTTTTTGTTAGAGATTTTGAGTTCAAATTTTAAAGTTGCTGAAAATGTTTGGATGTGCATAAAGCGTTACTTCTAATATGTTTCAGCATTTTCATTATAAGTTCCACTTTTCCTTAGTTTTGAAATTGTCTTTTAATGTGGTATACAGATGTCTTAATGCAGAAACAGATGCATTCTTAAAAATGAAGAAAAAAAGATCAGGTTCTAAATGTTTGAAATGTTTGGATGTTTTTTGGTTTTTTTCTGGAACAACTTTAAACTTAAAGAGGCTCTTATACCTCATGGAAAACATTGAGAAAGCATGAATTACTTTATCTTTAGAAATTCTATATTTATATTCTGCCTTTATTTTTATTCCTATGGATGATTTCATGTGGAAGCAAGAATATTGTTACTTTATTTTATGCTAAGAATCTGGTTATTCATGTCATTGCTCTCTCCCCTGAAATTACAGTTGTTTGTTTGTTAATTCTCACCCTTTTGAAATTATCATGATGTTAGAAAGACAAAGCTGATTCAGGAAACATAGTCCTAAACGTAAGTAGACAATTAGTCATTTCAGTGGGATTCTCAATGTGCTTGAATTTAAGGATGTGCTTAGTAAGCTTCTTCAAGTGGTCTAAAGTTACTTATTTTGAAATAATTCTACTAAATCTACTAGTCCTATAGTAGATACTTGTACGGCTTAAGAATAAGTAAATAAAAGTCCGTAAACATGTGCAGATTCTTTTTCTATAGGTTTTCTGTTTAGAATAAAGGAGGACTGGAATGCAAACATTTCTGGAAACTTTTGGCTCTGTGATGGACCCAATGGAGACATTTGGCATGATCTTTTCTCTTTGAACAATGAGAATGGCTGAGAGATGATGAACTTCTGTTATACTGCTATGCAAACTGTGAGGGGTATCTCAGTAATGCTCCAAATGTTCTAACACTTTCCTGATTCTGAACACTTTGGCAGGAAGGTGGTTTAAAAATAATTCTTTTCTGATTTTGAGGTAGGATAAAATGTAAACATGGCATACTAAATTCATATCCTTATCACATCAAGAGGGTGTTAAATGTGTGGACGTGACAAAACCAGAGTTGGTTGGGGGACCTTAGCTGTGCTTTCCCTTTAAGGTCTTTAGAAAACAATGTTTTGTATGCAATCAGATTGTATTTCCAAATACAAGAAGATCAGACTATTTTCATAGCTGCCTAGTCTAAGATACAGCATTACGCATGATATAAAAGACAATTAGTTAAAAAATTTAAAGAGAATCTATGCAGATTTTATTTTTTACATTCAACCAATTTATCTAGTATATATAGTGCCTTTCCGTTGGGTAGGGCATAAATCAAAATCCATTTATGATGAGGAGAAAAATGTATTACTGAAGTTTACACAAGTGCTGTCACAGAGCAAATATTTGTGTGGGCATTTGCACAAACTTTGTCTATATGTTGGAAGACATCCACACCCATCCAAGGTCCCGTTATGGAGACCTTGGGAAAATATATATACTTAGAGAATACTGTAGAACTTTAAAAATTCTTTGTAATTTATATACAAAAACTAATTCCTGTCCAATAGGGTGTTTATTGTTAAATGTAGATATACTAATTCACACTGAAATGTTTGTTCCATTTTCCTTTTCAAAAGCAGCTTCATTACAGCATCAAGTTTCACAGTATTTCCTGTTTAATGTTATATTGACATTGTTTTAAGTTGTCGACTCTTTAAATAACACATTTTACAGATAAACATACAAATAAATAAGGCAACATCAAAGTGGTAGATGTTAATTATGCATGCAGATAAAATAAATCTTTGATGGCAGATGGGGCCCTCATTTACCAGACACTGGGGTCTAAGATGGCTCAAGGCAGCAGGAGATAAGAGGTGGAAGATGAAGTCATGGTGTGGCAAAGTGGGCACTGGCTCTAACAGCTGCCCAAACCTTTGGTCTCCAGGTGTAGGTTCCCTTTACTCCTTTTTAGTTCTTTACAGTCTATGTAAAGGAAGGACATCAGGCTTCTCACTGCTTTACCTTCTCATGAACTTCTCCGTAACATCTCCTTTATGGATGGCCAGAGAGCATCTGAAATGTGAGAGAGGAGCATGCTCAGAGCTCTTCTGTCCATGGAGACTGAAATGGTAATTGAATGTGACAAATTGGTGTCAGTAGATGTAGGTGAAATCAGTCTTGTTTCTCATTCAAAATGTGTAAGCACACCAGATTTCTTCGAGGTCTGAAAAGGCACTCTCTGAATTACTCTGTTTCTGAATTTCTCCCTGTTATTCTGGCAGCTAGGTTTTCTGTAGAAGTTGTCCCAAGATGTGTTTTAAAGCAAGATATCTTTTTAAATTATTGTATCTTGGAGAAAGTTTCTCCTTTCTCCAGTGAAATCCTATTACAATTTCAGCTTTGGCAAAATTAACTCAAAGTAATTGCAGTTTGAAACAGCAAATCTCTGCTATGTATTCAATATATTTGCATTGTTCTGCCCAATGTTTAACTTAGAAATATTGCAAATTTCTGAATGAAAGATTCATTTGAGGGAAGTAATTCTAAACTGGGAAAGTGCAAAACTGATCTGTGAAAAAAATCAGTAAATAATTGCATCAGCATAGTTGAGCACACGGGACAGGTATTAACGAGGTAGAAGGGAAATGCCTGTATGGAGTACGAGAGTCAGAACATAGGAATCTTACGTAAGAGGAGAAAGATGAATTGTAAACCAGTGAAAGAGAAGGCAAAATCAGCACAAGAGCTAAAAGGTCTAAATTTCAAAAGTAGCAATAGAAAAGGAACTATGAGGGGAAAGGCAAAATAAAATGGTTTGTGTCATTTGTGAAAATAAGGAACTAAACAAAAGCAACTGCTAAGCACCTGAATCAGCAAACTATCCAGCCGTATGCTCAAGTGCATTTTTATTTAACAGAGCACTCCACAGTCAATTAAGCAGTCACTGGCATCAGGAGTAATCTTTCCAGAACTGGTATGAGAATTAGTTTAATCTCTTAGAATTTTTTTTTTTTTTTTAATTCAGTAAGACGTAGGTTTTGTGTTCCCATTGTTTATAGAACTACAGAAAATGAGGCTGAGAAAATGATAAAAAGATATTGTTTCATATACAATGAAAAGCACAGTCTTCCCGATTACTTTGCAAAATGTATTTGAAAAATTTGCATATAATCAATCCATGATTTTCTGTTTTGGCAATACATCTTAAAAAATACAGGTTTTAAAGTATTTAGGAGAGAGCACTGGCAACGATCTTAGTTGTCTGTGCTACGTCACTGTGACAAGGGAGGGTGACAATTTCATAAGATTTGGAGCTGTCTAGGGCAGATATTGATTATTTTGGAAAACAGCTGAAGTTCTGCTACAGTTGTCCAGTAGCAGTGGTGTATTTCTCTTGCCCAGATGAGCACATTTCAAACAAACTTTTCAAACATCTTAAAAGTGTGATTTAATTAAAGTGTGCACAAATCAGTCATGATAATGAATTAACCATTTATTTTTAGTGGACCATGGCCAAAGGATACTTCCTCCCTGCTCCCTCAAGCAGGACGGAACGGTGTACGCCACAGCCACGACAAGCACATCATCCCATCTTTATCAGCTGTACTCCACCCTCTAGTTGGTGCCATTTTCATTTTCCCAGGAAAAACGAGACATGCTGTGTTGTGCAATGTAGATCATTTGCCTGGAACCGCAGGAAAGGGATCAGGTTTCGAAGCCATAGGGCCTTTACTGAGACTACCTAATTTACTACTATCTCATGTTAAATTGTTTAATCTGAGTAACAGCTGATACTTAAGAAGGCAGCAAAACTTTTCTTCATCAATGAGGTTGTGAGCAATCACATCAGAAGAGAACAGGAGTATATCTTAATTAGCATTTGAAGCAGAGGTATAAAGAAGAATGCATTGCTCAAGATCACCTAAAAGAGATTTTTCTGCAGTAATTATAGACCGGTAACAATTAGGGCAAAAATGTCCATATGATAGAGTCCAGGCTATGCAAGTCTGACTGCACATGGAATTACTTTCTTACCTAATCACTTGTATAAAACATACACAGTTGCATAACATGTGCAAGTAGCTGCATTTGGTTGGATTGTGATTATTCTGTATTTTTTATGCAAATTAAAAAGGACTGTGGCTTGGGAATCAGGGAATATGGATCTGTGTAGTGGGAACTTTGAAAAAACTATATGGACTTGTCTGGCTGGCATCTTTGAATGAGCAATCTGGGTTTTTTTATATATTTTCATGGCTTCTTAAGGACCTGGCATGCGAGTCACTGTGTTCTGAGTTGGTGTACACAGATTGGGTTGGTTTTGTTCCTGACACTTTGGGAGAAAGTGCTGGAGAAGTAGCAACAAGGTTCCTGATTTCAGAGCACTTGGCAAGTATACCAGGGGATTTCTAAACTGTTGGAATTTGGAATTAATTTTTTGTTTTATAAGCTGTGGAGGCATGTATGGGGTAGTTTAAAAGACTTTCTTTCAAACTTCAGTATTTTGTGTGTGTATAGTTACTAAGTCCCAGTCAAGGATAAGACTTTTTATTGAAGTAAGCAAGATAGTTCAGTAGAGCTGTTTGTTGAGTGAGTTTTCTGATGTTGCTATCCTTTTCAGTAGTAAAGTTGTTTAGAAAAACAATATTCTTATGCCTCTATATATCTTTCAGGCTTATTTCTGGAATGAGTAATGTTAAAATTCAGATTATTATTAGCACAGAATTTTTTTGTCTTCTCACTGACTGCTTAACCATGAGGGGTAGCATTGTGTACAATACACTGGATTTTCACATCTACTTGCTGATGATTGATAAGTCAGTTTGGCAAACAACAATTTTGGGGAGGGAAAGCATTTAAGTCTTTTTGGGCTCGTGTTTGAAAAGTAACCCCCTTTTTATTTAGTATGCACTGTGCATCCTTCATGTGAAACTTTCTGTAAAGTATGCAGACTACAAGGTAGTAGTCTCATAAAATACCTTTTCAGATAATTTAAATTAAAATCGGGAAACTAAGGACTATGTGAATTTGTTGATGCTTTTAGATCAGGTTTTTCAAGAACTCTTTTAGCTGTCCCACAGGCTTCATGGAATTCGCTTGGCTGTGGCCCTGGAATTCCATTGGTTTGCTGTCTCCAAGGGCAGAAAGATACCAGCTATTTAAATACTAAATTTTAATTATTGCAATTCTTAGGCTTTCCTTTTTGAATGGACGTATTTTCTGTCATATGTAGTAAAATGTATTACCACTGTGATTTATATTATGACAGTCTACAGATCTGGATTAATATGCTGCCTTATAAATACAGTGTAACTTAGTTTCCTCAGTGAGGTGATTAAGTATCCATTTCAGCTGGCTAAAATTAAGCCAATGAGTAAAGTACACGGACACTCTAAAATTGCAGTTTTTGCTATTCAACACTTGCACCAAATGATGTCTTTCTGTAAAATACTTAGCAGCAGCAGCACAGTGCATCGTAAGAGTGGGTAGAAACAAGGCATTTAGAGGCTTTCACACAGAGAAAAAGGAGTGTGATAAGATTATCATGGGATGCCAAAGAAGGAATTTTATCTGCTGAAGGGTCTGGAGGCAAGGTATTGCTGATTATTCAGACAGTGGTATCTTCTCTCTGTAAGAGTGTCAGAACAAAAACTTACTATTGAAGGAAGGCTACGTGAATTGGGATGATCTTCAATTTAGTATCCATTCTTCTGCTATAAGACGATGTAACACTCAAGAGAGAGAACGTGAAAACCTCTCTACATTGCCCACAGTGTTTAATGTGGCATATGTTTTTGGGAAGAAATGGTAACCCAGAAGATGCTACAGGAAAGTGACTCTTTCTGCACCACTTTTGAAGCAAAAGGACAGTGATACCACGTTTCAACATTCTTTTCCTCTTACATGATTTTTTTTTAAATCTATTATATGACTATTAAAACTAGTCTTTTTCATGATCTTGATGGCAACTAAGGTTTTCCTGTTTTTAACATACTCACAAGCAGTAGAGTTACTGTGGCACAGGGTGGCTTTCTTTTTAGCCACACATTGCTACTGCTCCACTAAAATGAAGTTTGTTGCACTTACCTTTAATAGACTTTTTGTGTCTGAAGGCTTGGAATCAACTTACATTGTCTATTGATATAAAAGACAATTACCATTTTGATTAGCTTCATTTGTGGTTATTTTTCTGATAAGACTGCCTTATTTTTTAAGTCCACTTGTAAGTGAAGTTATCTGAAGCAAGGGAGTCTTGTGTCTGAGGAACAAGTAAAGGAAGGTAGTAGAGAAAACAGAACCAGCCTGTTGTCAAAAGCTGAACAGCAGAAGGACAAGAGGCAATGCTCACAAGCAGTAGCAAGGGAAATTCTGTTTGAATACATAGAGGAGGGGAAAAATGCGGTAAGAGGGGAGTTCAAATGCTTCTGTGGTGTGGCTGCTCCATTCCACAGGCTACGGAGCACCTGCCAGCCCATAAGGCACGCAAGGGAAGGGGGTCACTTGAGTTTGGATCTGTTGGTTTCCAAAGTTAAAAGGGTCTCCTTTCATTGTGTGGCTTATAGGCTGGTTTGTGCCCTCAGTAATCAGAAAATCCAGTTTATGCACTCTTAAGATTTGGATAAGTGAAATGATACAGAGAAACTGATGCTTGTGATTTAAACTTTTTTTCAGTGTGTGTTTTTGATGTTGAGACCTTAAACAGCATCTCTCTTGCACAGGTGAGTCTGTGTCAAAGCCAAGTGTTACCACAAAATATTTCTGTGTTTAATGTCAGTGTATGTATATACATATTTATGTATGTCAGCTATGAAGATGCATTCTCAAATGTATGAGTTCGTAAATCTCAGATTCCAGACCATTCTGTGATACTTATCCCAGTTTAAAAAGAAAAAAAAAATAAGCTTTTTTAACTAATTTGAAGGTAACCTACAAACAGCTGCTAGAAACAACCTTAAAAGAAAATGAAAAAAAGGTATTTTCTTTACAGATGTTTTCCCTAAGAGATGGACACTATTGGGTTTCTTATGCTTATTTTAGATGTGCTAAAATAATTTAATATAACTTCCCAATAATTTTAAATGTTTTTCCTTCATTAACACGTGTGACAATTTATTAGCAAACAGCTATATGAATCTCAACAGGAACAGAGTTTAAGAGGATGGTTGCATTATCAGATTTTTTTTTCCCTGTTCTGCACTTGCATTTCTCATTCATTAGATGACCTGAGAGCAGACTGTACCTGAACATTAGGAGCTCCCATGGTTCAGTACCTTGCTAATCTATGAGTCAACCTCGTGTCTTAAATTTCTGACTGGTAAATACATTTGAAATGTAGTGAGTAAACCTTTTATTGATGCTACAGATCTTTGATTTTTAATATACTGTATTATTAAACTATGTAGTTAATCTTATCCACTTCAAAACCCATCATGTCCTGAGGCAGTATCAGATCTAGACAGTGCTCTTGGACGCTGCAATAACCAAAGAAAAATACCAAGAGAAGCCACTCGATGTCAGTGTTGCTTCACACAGTTTTGTGCAGCACAGCATCATTAACAGTGCTGAAAAGCCCATTTACAGAGATGTTAAAAGTCGAGCCTGAGCCCATTTGAGTCAGGTCTGACTTCTGTGTGGCCTGGATGCTCACCGTTATCTTGTGATAATTCTGATTACTCTGTGGCAAAGGAGGTATTAGTGTCACCGAGGTGGCTCCTAAACATCCTGTATGATGAAGGGATGGAGATTTTTGCTTAATCTGTTTTGTGAAGGGCAAGAATCATAGCTTTTTCAATTTAGGTCCACATTTAAGTATTTGATGATTGAAATCAGGAGTACTTTTAAAGTTAGGTATTACTGAAAATAAATGCATTGCATCCAACTGTAGAAGATATATTGACAAGCTTTGGAGTTTGTGAATTATGTTTGGTTTTGATGCACCAAAATTTCAGAAGGGGAAGTTCCTTACATTTCAGTAGTAAATAATTTGCATACTTAAACATGCTTCTTCTATACCCTGGTTTAATATTTTATGTAACACATGTGATTGATAACATTTTTTTTTTTTTTTTAACAAATTCTCGAAATTCAGGAATGCTTTTTTAAAAGGTGTGGATTTTTGTCACTGTTTTTGTGGTGTTCTGTTAGTACTCTCTTATCATTCTAGTAGCTTGTATAATATTCTCATTCTGCTATGTATGAACTTCACAGTTTGGTCTCTTTGAACGAGTACCTATAACCCCTTATTTTAAATATTAATTCCATTCCCATCCAGATATGCTTTGTCAAACATACTTGGAATTTTCCATAGGATTTCTCTTGGAATTTTAGCCACCTTTCCTAAAGACACAAGCTTTGTGTGACTAAGATTTTTGCCTGTCTTTTTTTCTTAAGTCTTTCATCTAGTATCCTCTTAATCCTTTAGCATTGTTATCTGTATTTGACAGCAAGATAATAGTATCAAAGCTGAGTTAATAGAAACTGTTGGTCAGGACAGAGGACAAGAATGAATGGAAATTAGTTTCCCCACTGAAGAAAAGGTGAGGAAAGCTCAATCATTATATATTCAGCATGTATTCAGAGCTCAATCATATATATCTTCTGGCAGTGACTAGGCAGCCAGAAAGGTGCGTGTAGCTTTGGTGCGTGGAATTTCTCCCTAGGTGCAGGATCCTACACTTGCCCTTGTTGCATTTCATTTTGTTCCTCTCTGCCCAACGCTCCAGCCTGTCCAGGTCTCGCTGAATGGCAGCGCAGCCTTCTGGTGCATCGGCCATTCCTCCCAGTTCTGTATCATCAGCAAATTTGCTGAGGGTACACTCTGTCCCCTCATCCAGGTCATTGACAAATATGTTGATGTCCTGGGTTCAGCTAGGACAGAGTTAATGTTCACCAGAAGCTGGGATGGGACACAGCCAGGACAGGTGACCCAAACTAGCCAAAGGGGGTATTCCATACCATGTGATGTCATGCTCAGCATAAAAGGGGGCTAGTTGGGGAGGGGGGCGCAGCTCCAGGATGCATGGCTCGGGGACTGTCCAGCTTCAGGACAGGTCTGAGTGTGCAGTCTGAGTTGTACAGTCATTGGGTGAGAAACTGCATTGTCTGTCACCAGTTTTGTATATTATTATCAGTACTGTTGTTGTTTCCCTCTCCCTTTGCTGTCCCAGTAAACTGTCCTTATCCCAGCCCATGAGGTTTTGCCTTTGTCTTCCCATTCTCCTCCCCATCCTGCTTGGGCAGGGGGGGGCGGGGCATGGGGCGAGCAAGCGGCTGTGTGGTGCTGAGCTGTGGCTAAATCATGACAGTTGAATAAGATTGGACCAAGCATTGGCCCCTGGAGCACACCACTAGCTACAGGCCTCCAACTAGACTCTGTGCTGCTTATCACAACCCTCTGGGCTCTGCCATTCAGCTAGTTCTCAACCCACCTCACTGTCCACTCATCCAACCCACACTTCCTGAGCTTGCTTATGATGATGTTATGAGAGATGGTGTCAAAAGCCTTGCTGAAGTCAAGGTAGACAACATCCACTGCTCTTCCTCATCCACCCAGCTGGTCATACCATCATAGAAGGCTATCAGATTGGTCAGGCATGATTTGCCCTTGGTGAATCCATGCTGACCACTCCCAGTAACCACCTTCTCCTCCACATGCTTATTGATAACCTCCAGAATCATAGAATGGTTTGGGTTGGAAGGGACCTCAAAGATCATCTAGTTCCAACCCCCCTGCCATGGGCAGGGACGCCCTCCACTAGACCAGGTTGCCCAACCTGGCAGAATAAGTCCAGAATAAGCTGTTCCATCACCTTTCCAGGGATGGAGGTGTGGCTGACTGGCCTGTAGTTTCCTGGGTCCTCCTTCTTGCCCTTTTTGAAGACTGGAGTGACATTGGCCTTTCTTCAGTCCTCAGGCACCTCTCCTGTTTTCCATGACCTTTCAACAATGATTGAGAGCAGCCTAGCAATAACATCTGCCAGCTTCCTGAGCACTCGTGGGTGCATCCCATCAGGGCCAATGGATTTGTGGATGTCGAGTTTGCCTAGATGTTCTCTAACCCGATTGTCCTCAACCAATGGAAGGTCTTCCTTTTGCAAGACTTTCTCTCCTGCCTCCAGGGTCTGGGTTTCCTGAGGGCTGGCCTTAGCGGTAAAGACTGAAGCAAAGAAGGCATTCAGTAACTCTGCCTTCTCTGTATCCTCCATCACCAAGGCATCCACCTCATTCACATTTTCCCTAGTCTTCCTTTTGCTGCTGATGTATTTGAAAAAGTCCTTCTTGTTGTCCTTGACATCCCTTGCCAGTTTTAATTCCAAGTGGGCCTTAGCCTTCCTTGTTGCATCCCTACATTCTCTGACAGTGTTCCTATATTTCTCCCAAGTGGCCAGTCTCTTTTTCCACATTTGTGGACTTCCTTCTTCCCTCTGAGTTTACCCAGGAGCTCCTTGCTCATCCATGCAGGTCTCCTTCCTCCTTTGCTTGATTTCTTACTCTTAGGGATGCACCAATCTTGAGCTCAGAGAAGTGGTGCTTGAATATTGACCAGGTCTCTTGGGCTGCCTTACCTTCTAGAGCCCTAACCCATGGGATTCTCCCAAGCAGATTTTTTAAAAGGCCAAAGTTAGCTTTCCTGAAGTCCAGGGATGTAATCCTACTTATCACTCTGCTCCTTCAATGCAGGATCCTGAAGTCCACCATCTCAATGTCACTACAGCCGAGGCTGCCTCCAACCAGTCCTTCTTTGTTAGTACAAGATCCAGCAGCACCCCTCTCCTTGTGGGCTCCTCCACCACCTGTGTCAAAAAGTTATCATCGATGCTCTGCAGGAACCTCCTGGACTATGCATGCCTGGCTGTGTTGCTTTTCCAGCAATTATCAGGGTGGTTGAAGACCCCATGAGGACCAGGACCTGCCATCGTGAGGCTACTTCCAGCTGTCGGTAGAAAGCCTCATCAACTTCCTCATCCTGATCACATGACCTGTAGTAAACACCCACAACAATGTCACCCATATTAGCCTGCCCCTTAATCCTTACCTATAAGCTCTCGACTCATTCTTCATCCACCCCTAGGTAGACCTCGATACATTCCAGCTGCTCTCTCACATAAAGAGCAACTCCACCACCTCACCTTGCTGGCCTGTCTTTCCTAAAAAGTACATAGCCATCCATGACAGCATTCCAGTCATGCAAGCTATCCCACTATGTCTCTGTAATTGCAATGAGATCATGGCCCTGCAACTGCACACAGACCTCTAATTCTTCCTGTTTATTCCCCATGCTGCGTGCACTGGTGTACAGTCATTTCAAAGAGGTAATTGAGCATGGAGGTTTCCCTGGAGGGGTGCAAGAGGGTCTGCTATAGCCACACACACTCTTGAGGCGGTTGGCTTTCTGGTTCTGATCTTGGGAAGCAGCTAAGGAACATTTGTCACTGCTCTGGTTAGCCTGGCTTATTCCCCAGTTGGATGCAATGGCATCAGCATTGCCACTTTGGACCCCACCTCCTGAATCCTTCAGTTTAAAGCCTGCTTCACCAAGCTGGCCAGCCTGCTGCCAAAGATTTCCTTGCCTCTTCTAGACAGGTGGATCCCATCCCTCCCTAACAGGTTATAGTCATCAAAGAATGTCCTGTCATCATAAAAGCCAAAACCCTCATGATGGCACCAGCCACATAGCCAGGAGTTGATATGCATTATACATCTATTTCTGGCTGCCCCCTTTCCTCCAGCTGGTAGAATGGAGGAAAAGATTACTTGGGCACCAATGTTTTTCACTTGCACAGCCAGGGCTTTATAGTTTTCCTTGATTCTACCCAGGTTCCAGCTTGCAGTGTCATTCATGCCCACATGAAAGAGTAGCAGTGGATAGTAGTCTGTGCTCTTGACAAGTTGTGGCACGCTCTCAGCAACATCTCAGATCTGGGCTCCCAGAAGGCAGCATACCTCTCATGACTCCCTGTCAGGTTGGCAGATGAGCACCTCAGTGCCTCTTAATCAAGAGTCACCCACTACAAGTTCTCATCATTTCTTTTTATGGCATCCACTGCGTGCTGCTGGTACAGTTTCTCCTTGCAGACCTTGCTCGTGGGTGTCTATAGCTGCTAAAGGTTCATATCTGGTTTTGGTTGTGAAGCTGGAGGGTGGAGACTGAAGCAGAGTCCTGCTTTTGTGGGTAACCAGGGTCCAAGGTGCCTCATTATCAGTGGTGCCCACTACAGGTACTGGGTTATGAAACCACCTATCTATCTCCATCTTGGCTCCTCTAATACTGCACAGCCTTTTAACTGTTTCCTGCAACTCAGCCACCTGACACAATAGATCATCAACCTGCACACATCTTGTTCAAGTACTTACCTTTTCACTAGGAGAAGGATCTGAGCGCTCACTGCGACCAACCACCTCTACTGAAGTGTCCTTCCTTACCACTTCCATCTGGGTGGACGCATCAGACATCTCAGGAGAGGTGTTCTCTGTCAGAACACTGGTTTTAGCTCTGAGGCAAGTGCCCACCATTTTGGTGAAGACATAGAGCACTTCCCTGGGCTGTGGGCCTACAAGCAGGTTACAGGGCCCTCCCACACAAACTGCCATTCACCCACTCTGTTCGCAGTGCCCCCTAGGGCCGTTTAAATCTCCCGCGGTTGCTCCTGGCAACGCCCAAGTCACGTCAGCCTCTCTGGCGAGAGCGGCCGGCGCCGGGCGGAGCTCTGCGCTCTGCCTCGGGTTCCCCTGGCTCCGCCTTAGTCTAGCGCTCGGCCGCACGACCCAGCGTTGGCACCGCTGCGCTGCTCGCCGAGGAGGTTTAGTCAGTCCGCGTTGGATTAGTAGTGGATGTTTGCAGGTATTTAGTGAGCGATCTGTCTTCCTGAGAAAACTTACAAAGAGCAAGTCACATTATTTCCATCGGGGCATCTGTGCCTGCCTGAGGTACGAATAACTTCATTTAAGTGAGCATACGTAGACCTAAGTATAGTTCTTGAACTTTCCTGTCAGTTTATGTGAAGACTAAAAGCAGTTCTCGTGCAAGAGTCCAGTGATTTCCTACAAAAGCTGCTTCCAGACGAAGTGAGGATTAGGGCTTCCATTTCAAGAGTTTGCCAGAAATTTTTCTTCTTGAGGTCTAGGTTGGAGTGAGGGGTTAGATTTTTTTTTTTATTTTTTTTGAGGCCAGAGGTAGAGAATCAAACCACCTACCTCCACATATCCACCATCTGTGCAAATATCCAATGTATGTAAAAGTAAGAGGAGCCGATGAAAATAGACTGCCCCCACAGAGGTTACCCCATTTTTATGGAACCTATTATAAATCTGGTTTGAAAAGCCCACCAGAACTGATCTATGACGCAATAATTCTTTCCTTTTATATACTGTCTGTATTCAAAATTTTGATTTATGGTAGTTATCTTTTTAGCATTGGACATACGTACACTACTAGAATCATACTTTTGTGTACTTGCCAGAAAAAAACCACAAACCAACAAACAACTAATCACTGGAAATTAGGCTTTACTTATATAAGGTCATCAAAAGAGCTAATTGTAAAAAATCTAACCTTACAACAGTGTGTGTGTGAATACACTGACTTAAATGTATAAAACCAAAGGTTCCTCATGCTTATCCTTTGGTGTTCCAGAAAACTAAGTGTTATGCCCATGTTTGAGGAAAGGAGAGGGTCTCATAGTCCTGATAGCTCAGGTACGTCGTGATACAGTTTGAAGTACGACAAGTCTGCGTAGTCTGGGAGTTTATAGATTATAGGTTTAGAGGTTAATGAAAGCCACCTGATGGGAAAGTGTTTAAACATCACGTGTGTGTGATATGGTATGTGTTTCAGTTAGGATATTGATGTGTTTTAGGAAAGTGTTTTTTGATGTTTCTTTAAAATTCAAATGTCGGACTACTGTGTAATGAGGTATAGGCTTGCCATTGTGCATACCTGTACATCTGTTTTTCCTTAAAAATTCTGATTTCCTTGTCTGTGGGGGTTGTAAATTATATATATGTGTGTCACTGCTAACTAAGAATACTTCATTAATTTCAATGTTACAACAAGGAACAACAGTTTTCAAGACTAGTGTTGGTGTTATCAACACCAGATTTAATGATAACGCAATTTTTTACTCATCGAAGTAACTGTTGGAGTAAAACAAAATTTCCACACAAATTCCACGTCAGCATGGACATCCCAAAGACTTTGCATGTGCCATTCTGTCTGCATCTAACAGGGATTATTTTCAAGTATTAGTTATAAGATGTTTGCACTCATGCATGCACATGCATAGAGAGAAACCATCCCTTGTTATTGGTGAGGGACAAAAGTCTGTTGATACAGCTAATCCTAGGAGTTCAGATACTAATCTGGGATTGATGAAAACTGTCCAGATTTACTGACTCTGCAAATGTGAGGTGGGAAAATTTCAATCACGGACTTTTTCAAACAGCTTCAGCATTTTGAAGCGATAAGTTTGAAGAATAGCGAGTATGTTCTTGTGTGTTTAGTGATGATTCTTTCATTTCATAATGGGTTTTTTTTAACTGTTTCAGAATATTCAGAGCTTCTAGCAAACCATGATTTATTTTTTTTTAAAAAATGGACCTAGTCTCTTTTACACAATTACCCATATCTATGTGTAGAAATGTATTTTGATTTTTTTCTCCCAATAAAAGCTATTACAGTTCAAGGTACTGAACATTTTATCAAAACTAAGCAGCCTCTGACAGCTGAATAACTTGCTGTAGCCAGAAGGATTGCTGTCCACTTCTGATCTTTGAAAGCAGGGAAAGGTCTGTGTTGTGAAACATTTGGCAGCCATAAAAGCCTTGATTACGAAGTCCTTGAACTGCACTTTCAAGCTAAAGGCAGGGACACACACACAAAACCCAAAACATGAACTTCACATAATAAAAAACCCCAACAAAACCAAACCCAAAAAAGGAATCGATGGTTAGAGGTTTATTCCAGTGACCAGGAGTAAGGCAAACCTGTCTTGTGTTTCTTCTGTTCTTTAAAAAGTGTACATGGTTAAAGGATGGCCAGGGTAAAGAATAAATGCCTGGAATAGTCAAAAGTGAGAGTCTGTCTTAAGCGATCTTTTCCTGCTATTTCTTTTTCTCTTTTTTCCCTTTGCACTTCTAAGGGACATCAGGGGACACCGCCTGAATGTCACTCAGTAGAATGAACTGTGGTCCATTTGCCCTTGTGCTTTTCTCCCTATTGCATTTGGAAATGAAGTCTCATTTCTCTAAAGTTGTGTTGGATGGATAATGCTTCAGTTTTGTTCATCTTAATCTAAAAAATAAAATGTAAATTAATTTATATAAATAAAATGGAAATATTTAAAAAATTTTTTTTTTTTTTTTGCCTACTGCAGAATAGTGATTGGGAAGACACTTGGATCTTACATTTTAACTTAAATTTCTTTGCCATGCAGAGATACAGAAAACTTGGAGGAAAACCACTGTGTCCTTGCTCCATATTGCACAAGGCATTTAAATGTCTTGACGTTTAAAGCTCCTCCATGCTCTTATCACTTTGTGACTGAGCACTTTGTATTGTACATAAGGTGCATGACGTTATTACAAGATCGAGTTACTTGGTGAACTGTCTCTGTTGAGAAAGCCTTTGCTGGGTGGACTATCAAGAGCAGAAGGGAGTAGCTTTGAAGAAGAATGATCATCACAAGCGTTTTTGGCACTTCCCATGTGGAGCTGATAGTTTGCAGTCCTTTACTGCACTTTAAGCTTGTTCTACTTAAGTCTGAGGCTTTGGCTTACAGAGAGAATCTGTGTATGTTTTCAGCAGGACTTATTGCTGCCTCATGTTCTGCATTTTCTACATAAGTAAGCTTTTTACTGTCATTTAGAAGACAAAACAAGTTTGCTAGCACCAGGATTACTGAGATCTTCATGCCTTCCGACCACGGCCAGGAAAGCTCCCCCCAGGAGAGGCAAGGCTGCTCTCCTGGGCTTGGCAGGGAGATGCCTGCTCCGCTGGGCACTTCCCGCTCATATTAGCATAGCCCAGCCTATATCGCACACACACCCAGTAATACCTCATTTTGCCACTGGACTGAGGCCAAAAGCACAAGCATTACAGGGAATATAAAGCGGGAGGTTACTGGAAAGAATCACAAACTAACGTGAGACTAGACCAAATTTTTGCAAAGAGCAGAAAATGTGATCTTTGCTATAAACAGTTCTTGCATTTCATGTAGCTGTTTATATGATTGAAGCATTTAATAAGTGTTTTTATTGACTATAGTTAGAGAGCAGCTGCAGAAATCTTAAGTGCTTCTGTTCATTTTTTTTTTTCTCTGTAGTTTTGGAACTGCAAAATCTCAGAAGAAAACTGGAGACTGACACAGATTAGGGTGATTCCTTGACTGTGCGCTCTTCTGAAAGAGGAACTGCTTTTGGGGGTGGGAATGATGACAGGAGCAAAAAGGAAAAGAAGTGCAGTCTGGAGGAAGATCCAGGCTGTTCGCTTTGAAGATATCAAAGTCTGGTGTATGAGAAGGATGCCCATCTTGAAATGGGTGCCTGTCTACAACTGGAAGGAAAATTTGATTCCGGATACAGTTTCTGGGACAATGCTAGCCATCCAACAGGTGACTCAAGGTACAGTTAACTCATTTCAGATCCATATTTTGAATCTGGTCATGCTGAATCAGTCTGATCATCTTTTTTTTTTTTTTCCTTTTTCTTCTTTCTTGTTTAATATTATTGTAAAGCTTTGGTTAAAAAAAAGACATGCTTATGTATCTAATTTTGATTTAATCTAAAGAAAAATATAAGGAAAAATGTATAGTCTTACCTCTTATGTGTGTATAGTGGATGTGCAAATGTGGATAGAAGTGCCTTGTGCTACTGTAGCCAATTTCTGTGAGTTGGAACTTCACTATATATCCCATCCCTTTGACAATTTTTCAGAAACTTAATAGATAAGAGAGCAGTAACTCTATTCACACAGTGTATGGTTATATACAATGTTTTATCAGTTAAATTACCACCTTTTCCCCTATTTCATATGGAAAACAAAATATACTTAGATGATAATTGCATTGTAAGAGATGCTGTTCTGGAAGAAACATTGCCATTATACTATTACCTGTGGAAGCCCAGAGCACAACAGGAAAAATTAACTTTCTGTGCATAAAAGGTGCTCCTGCCAGAAACATTACCCACAGAGAGGATCTGCCGGCACCCGCGGCTTGCATGCTTCAGCTTCTGTGTTGATTTAATGCGGTATTACATTACCTACCACGTCTTTTCAAGCAGCAATACAAAGTAGGGGTGGAGCTAGACTCCATTTGGCAGCTGGAAAAAAAAAAAAAAAGAGAAAGGAAAAACTCCCCAAAACAAAAGTCTACATGATGACCTGCAGAAAACTAAAGTCTCAGTAATCCAGGTTTGTAAAGTGATTGCTACTGGGAAATAAATGCTTTTGTCGGGTTTTGATGTCTCTTTGATAGTGTCACCTTCTTTTGGCAATATTTTATATTTGTCTTAGGCAAATCACAGCTTCTTATCTGCCTCAGATGGATTTTAACTCCTTCCCTCATGTAAACTATACATATTATTTCTTAAAAATTTCCCATATTAGCTATGCTTAACTATCATTCATGTTGTTAAATTATAAGCACTCCTTTAATTGAATTATGCTGGAGCTGGAAACAACTGGTTTGTGTAAGTATTTGTGCTTTTAAAGTAATTAGGAACATCTGCATTGGCATGATTTAACTTTAAGAACCTTAATACCATAACACTCTAAAGTATCTAATTTCACTGGTATGTGCGTATACAACAATTGTAATTAAAATGCTGCTAATAACAATATGTTGAAATTCATCAAAAATATTAAGTTAAACAGCAGTTCTGCACTGCTGGTAGTTTTAGCCAGGATTTTCTTGTTTGAGTCTTGTACCAAGTAGTAATTTAATGTAACAGAGAAATTTAAGAAGACCCAGTGAAGACAGAAAATATTGGTTTTGTTTTTCTAGATTATTTTTATGTAATCTAGAAATAATTCTATCTTTATTTTATGCTGTTTAAAAACAAACTAATTGAAACTCTTCCCGCCTGCTCACCTGTTTTTTCTTTCACTCTCCTCACTGCTTCTCAAGATTTCAGAATGATTTTAGGGGATGGAAAAGGAGGAGAGTTAGATACCAAAGTGTTTTATCACATTTGTAGTGCTTTAACTTGAACTCAACATATTTACTTAGACCCTGCTTGCATTAGCTCTTTCCTAGTGTGGTAAGCCTTCCAGTTACCTGGACTATCCTTTAGTACTCTTATAGAGAGTGTAATGCAAGAAAATTAGAAGTCATATTTATTATACAGCATGAAGAGAAAAGACCCCAAATTTTGAGAGGTCTTATTGTGTCTGTTTCCATCCACCCACAAAATAAAACAAGAAGTTTTGTAATAAAATGAAAGGCAGAAATTCTAACAATGGTAGGAAAAAATTAGTAACCAGTGATAACTGACATGCAGAACACAGTGTCATTTGGTGTTGCAGCAACGTTTAAGTAAATTCAAGTATATGGAAATAAACTTGAGTTATGGAAGTATATGGAAAAATATGCAGTTGTATTCATATGCAACAATTTTCTGAGTGATGAAAGCTGCATACTCCAGGGTAGACAGCAGTCCAGTAGCTTGAGAATAATTTAAGAAAGACCTTCCAATTGAGCTGTGTTTTTCACAGTTTCCTACTGTGGGATTTTTTACTCATCTGGCATTGGCTATGTTCAGACTATTCAGGTTGGCAGCTGCTCTGATCTGGTGTAATGTGTCCAAGTTCCAACTTCTAATCTAAATTTTACATGATATAGCTGGCTTTCGTTTGTAAAGGAAGGAAAGAAAGAGGAAAGTCACAGTCCTTAGTGTGTCATAGTGAATGCAATCAAGGTAATGCTCATAACTGCTCTCACAGAACTTTCAGAAATTGTTTCTGGAGAATTCCTATGCAATAGCAGGTTTTGGTGTCTGCCTTATAAGTGAGAAAAACAAAAGAGCAAATTAATAGAAATGTCAGCAATCAATGTATGCAGATAGCTGATACAGTTAGCAGGGCTCGTTGAAAGAGCTTTAAACTAGATTTGAGGGGGAAAGGGATAAAACCAGACTCGCTAGAGAGAAGCCTGGGGGTGGCATGCCAATGTTTGAGGGATGGTGTTCTAGTGAGGTCCTTTGGTCTGCTGTCTCAGTGGAGGTAGGGAATGGAGATCCATGTGGCAGCAAAGACACAAGGGTTATTGATGTGTTAGAAATCACAGAAGCACCTGAGAACGGTCACATAGGAATTAGGGCTTCTCCCCCCAGAAAGGTGGCAGGATCAATAGCCCAACTGAAGTGCAGCAGGAAAACGATAATATAGTTGCGATCATGGAAACATGGTGGGATGATTCGCACAACTGGAGTGCTGCAATGGATGGCTATAAACTCTTCAGGAGGGATAGGCAAGGAAGAAGAGAATGTGGGGTAGCCCTGTGTGTTCAGGAGTGTTTTGATTGTCTAGAGCTTAATAATGGTGATATTAGAGTTGAGTATTTATGGGTAAGAATCAGGGGGAAGGCCAACAAGGCAGATATCATGGTGGGAGACTGTTATAGACCACCCAACCAGGATGAAGAGACAGATGAAATATTCTGTAAGCAGCTGGGAGAAGTCTCACAATTACTAGCCCTTGTTCCTGTGGGGGACTTCAACTTACCAGATGTCTGCTGGAAATACAATACATCAGAGAGGAAACAGTCCAGCAGGTTCCTGTAGTTTGTGGAAGGTAACTTCCTGACACAGCTGTTGAGTGAGCCAACTATGGAAGGTGCCCCACTGGACCTGTTGTTTGTGAACAGAGAAGGACTTGTGGGTAATGTGATGGTTGGAGGCTGTCTTGGGCATAGTGATCATGAAATAATAGAGTTTTCAATTCCTGGAAAAGTAAGGCACGGAGTCAGCAGAACTACCATCTTGGACTTCCAGAGGGCAGACTTTGGCCTGTTCAGGAGCCTGGTTAACAGAGTCCCTTGGGAGGCAGTCCTGAAGGGCAAAGGAGTCCAGGAAGGCTGGACATTCTTCAAGAAGGAAATCTTAAGGGTGCAGGAGCAGGCCGTCCCCATGTGCTGAAAGACGAGCCGGTGGGGAAGACCAACCTGGCTGAACAGAGAGCTTTTAGCTGTTCTTATGCCACATTTTATTTTGGCTAAAGTTTTAAAGAGCTACTATTATTCATCTTCTGATTTTCAGGGTCAAAATTATTAGTTTCTAAATGTGACTTAAGCTTTCAAACTCCTGTAAGATACCTTCAAGTCAGCTATTTGTAAATTGAAACACTTGAGCTCAAATATTAGTTTAGGTTTAAATGTCTTCCCTCACGACACACATAAACTAGAAACTATGTCCTGTGGTGACAGTCTAGGCATGGTGTACAAGAAAGGCATGCTACCTGAGTATTTAATTGTGTTTACTTCCATGTACATTGTGGAAGAAATGGATCTTGAGAAGGTGGAGTGTTACCTTGCCTAACACTGAGCTAAAGTAAAACCATATGCCTCTGTGCCTAAGGTGTTATTCTTACTCTCTCTCAATGTTATCCAATAAATATAGTAGTTATTAAGGAATCCATAAGAAATTATGTAATAATTTCTGCAGAGAGTGAATCTTCTGATGCTGCTTTTCAAATGCTTTTGAAACCTGTTTAAAACATGCCCAAGTCATATTTGACCATTCAGAGGGAATTCATTGATTGATAACTTTCAGTACAACGAATGGATCCAGTACTGGGGTGGGGAGAGGAGACTGAGGAGTATAGGGAGATAGGAAGGAAAGGCAGCATGATGTGCTGCTTGGCATTTGTGATGAAAGAGTCATTGCTGAAACCAAGCAGTCATTCTCCAAGTGTTTCTATAGCTATTTCATTGCTAAAAATGCCAAGTTAATCTTAATTCACGAGTCTCAGAATTCACCGCTGAACACTTCTTCCTATTTACCTATTGAGACAACACTTGTACGGTCTCTGTGTGTGTCCTTTAATTTTAAAGTCCTTAGATAATTCCACAGAAGATGGAGAAATAAGTGTCAAAGATAATTATGTTTCTACAAATTTTATGAAAATGGCCAGTGGAAACATACCCTACAAGTTCTAAAAAGTGATAATAGAAACTCATACCTTGTTAGCCATTAGATAATGTGGAGCGCAAAGTAAAAAAAAGCCCTTTCAAATGGACCAATTGCTGGAAAGATTCAGTTGGAGCTTGCACTGCCTCAAGAGCGCAAAGTCAGTCAACCACAAGTCAAAACCAGTAAAAGAAACTAGGCTTCATTAGTTCCGGCTATCATCTAGTATTAGCTCCAACTGTGATTTAATAATATAGAACTCAACACCTTATTTTTCAGACATAGAATCCTTATTCTTCCTCTGATACCTCAGGCTGAAAAATAACCTTTGAATCTAAAATGAACTTTTTTATCATCCAGTCTTGAAGCTTGCTATATACTTTCACAGACAGTTAAGGAATTTGAGCTTTCATGTTTTGGTAATCACTACCTAATTCATCTGTGTTTCTCAAAAATCTGTTATTGATAGACTAGAGCAAGATGTCTCTAAATTAACAAATAAATCCTTAATTTGCTTCTTGACTAGCACTTTGTTGCTCTCTTCCCTTTCCCTTTAAAATTTATTGATACCCCATCAACAGTCATCATATGAAGATTTTTCTTTCCATTTCATTGTGTTCCTCACTCATACACACCCTTTATTAGGTCCACATAGATGTCTCATAAGTGCCTGATTTGTTGTTTGTTTTTTTTCTCTCCAAATTGAAATTGTTCTAATAAAACAGAGGTTTTGCAGTGTAGGTATCTATTTCTCAGCAAGCCACTCTTGCGTTCCTTACTTAATCAACTAGTTGATAAGAGTTAGTGAAATTTATGGTGTTCAGACTGCTCATGGGAGGTCATGAATGACTGCCTTTACATCACTTTTTTTTTCTTTTTCACTTATTAAACTGTCTTTATCTTGACCCAGAAGTTTTCTCACTTTTGCTTTCCTGATTCTGTCCCCCATCCTTTGAGGAGGAGTGAATGAGTGGCTGGGTGGGTGCTTAGCTGCTGGCCAGGATCAACCCACCACAGGTGTGATTCATCTGACTAAATTTAATCATCTACTTTGTTAAGGTTGATTGATTATATTGGTAAGATTTCCATTGAGTGTAAGAGGGGATTGGCTCAGGTGTATACACTGATGATGTAGACATGAAAATTTAGGTGATGTGTTTTTCAGCCATTATATCTATGGCATTGTGGGTAATAAAGAGTTCATGTTCAACGTGGTTAAAGGCAGATCTTACTGTTTTCTTTCCTGTAACTCATCCGTTAACTGTCACAGTAATACCAGAATTCTTTTTGTGGCTTTTTCATCTGACCTGGACACCACCTACTTGTATGAGAAGCATACTTTGAACAAGATGAATTTTTCTCAGTTTCCTTGCATGATAATATTAAGATGCATTATGATGCAGACTTTCCATGTAGCTAAATGTCGTAAAGCTGTCATTGTGTTTTTTCTGTAGCCTTCTGAACACGTGCTATAGCCCCTTCATATCTCTTCAGAATGCAGCTGCTTAGCTCATTTTCACAGTCTGTGGTAACTTTTTATTGCACCAAGCAAATTATTCATCTTTACTTTCAAGGCCTTTCATAGGTGATCTTTCCTGGCATCATTTATTCGTTACCAAGCTGTTGATCCATCTCTGATTAATCCATTTTGCTAGCCTTCTTCATCCAATCTTGCCTTTTCAAACAAATAGCTTTGTGCCTTCTCTCAGGATTTAAATTATGCAATGTATGTTGTTTGGCACATCATATCTCAGTATTTGCTTTTGGATTGTTATTTAGAATGCATTTCTTTGTGGTTTGGTTTGTTTCTTTGTTTGTTTTGGTGTTTTTTTTCTGGGCAGAACTATGCATACTGTCCACAAAGACTGGCATCTAGAAGCCATTTAGGTAATGCTGCAACACATCACCAAGCTTCTCTGACTGTCATGGACTGTAAAAAAAGTAAGTCTGATTTTATCTGAAAAAGTCTGTACAAATATACTCTCTGTTGTGGAGCTGTGTTCATCGCCAGAGAAATTATCCCCAAAGTTAGTCTGCTTGAGTATGTATGTTAGTGTACGTAATTTATTTATGTATGTCAGTTCTCTATGTCATGTAAAGGGTGTGAGTCTGATGTGTGGCTGAGGGAGGCCCTCCTTTTGAGTCACGAGGTTCAGAAAGGACCCCCTTGCTTTCTAAACTCCTTCTCAGAGAGGAGCTTAGGTGTGGCTAGGTCCAGTCTTAGTCCCAGACTTGGTCAATGGTTCATGTCTAAAGGATTATGTCTATAGCCACATACCAAAGTCAACATTTGCCTGTCAGAGCTCCCTAACGGACTTGCACTGAAACAGGTTTGCAAAGTTGAAACAGATAGGAAGTTTATTAAGGCAGCAGATATGAAGAGTTCAGAATTGCCGTTGATAAATACATTTACTGCAATAGTGCCAATATATGATTATAATGCCAGCAAAATGCTATCCTGGGTATTCTCACTGAAAAAGTGAAATTACAATTGCTTACCAAGAAGGCGTCCCTATTTTGGGCGGAGGAGAAGGAGCACAGCCCATCAACTGCCTCTTCAGGGTCTTCAGTTTTTTCTCGCCCCGCCCCGCCCCCCCCCCCCCCCAGTGTAACTTCCTCAATATCCTTTGTACCCTAACCTTAGCTGTTCCCCTTTCTGTGACGTTTAACATGATTTGGGTGGAGAGTCGAGTACTATAGTCATATATGTTTAGCATGTAATTCTTTTAGCTCGTTATTATACTTAGGGGTGTCAACTTTAATATTCATTTCATGGGTAATGAAGCAAAAGGTCTCACTCTGGGCACCGTGGCCTTCAAGATTCTGTGTAGAAACTGTTTATTCTGCATTCTTTATCCAAAACAGGGTCATCCTGCTGCTGTAAGACTCCCTCCTTCGTCTGCTTCTCATGCCAACCTTGCGGATCTCCATCCACAAAGTTTGTAGAAGAGATAAGCAGATACCTGTGGTTTTAACCTCTTAGGTGCAATTGTCACACTATATAGTTAGGGGACACAAATGTATCTGAACTATTTTGGTTAGGACTTCATATAATGTGAAAATTAAGTGCTCTGCTTAACACCTGAAGTTGCCGTACTCTTTCTGGATATAAATTCCTAATGTAGGTACTTAACCTCAGAAAATGTTAACCTTTTCCCCCAAGATTCTTCCAAGATCTTGCTTGAAGTTTTGATAATTATAATCCTCTTGTGTAAGCCTTTAATGACCAGAGAGACTCCTGCTTAGACAAATACATGACTTAATTTCTGTTTTGTCATTCACAGGGTGATGATAATGCTTTCACTCTGCACTTTTAATTATAGCATCTTGGAGCTCTTTGCACTGTGCAGTAATAGAAAAGTATATGGAGAGGGAAATTAGAAACAGAAGTGCTTTTGCTTGAAACACAGAAATGACTTACGCAGTACCGTATTGACAGTTTATGGTGCAAAGAGTACAGGTTTCAATTGTTTGCTACTAATATGAATGTCCAACATCACAACTGAGTTAGACCCTTGCAAAAAACCCCAAACCCACTAATGTTTTTTCAGCCTTAGAAAAAAAGGGGACAAAACAAAGACATGGTACTTTCTGCTTAAGTATTCAGTCTAAACTGAAGCCTCAGTATAAAATTTCAGTTTTCTTGAAGGGTGATGATTTTGCCTGTGTGGGAAATGGTCAATCACATGGATATGTAGCTGAGATTAAACACAGAAAATGAAACACGCTCAGATCAAGGGCTGAGATGGGTAATCATCATCTCAGAATTCTGAAAGAGCAGGTAAGTGACATTGCAGATCCAGTAACAAGTACCTTTGATGATTCTGCCAAATGTGGAATGATATTCTATAGTTTGACCATAGTGGCTGTAGTGTTGTATTCAAGTTACAAGTCTGCATTGCAGATAAGGGACTGGAGCAGATGCAAGCAACAGATGTGTATTTCCCTTTAATGATAATAAAATAACATTTTCATGTATAGCAATAAAGGATACCAGAGTGATTGATTCTGCTACCCAATTCTGAAGCAAGGCTCTAGGAAGTGAGTGGGTTTTGCTTCAGATTTATATATGCATTCTAAAGACAACTCTGCTGATGTTCTCAATTAGGAGTAGTTTTAATGATCTGCTGGAAAATAATTAGCCTATTTGAAAACAAATGGGTTGTTAGGTGGATTAGGAGCTGCAAAGAAGTTGATGACCGCAGGTAATGCTGACTGTTGATCCATTATCTGAAATATAGTGTGTAATTTAAGTTGCCTTGGTTCATGGAAAATGATTTCAAACTTCAGTAGGAGAAGAAAAGGCTGGGAAAAGGATCAGAAAAACAAAGATTGTATTTGGGAGAATACTTAAATGGCTTAGGTTAATTAAAACCTGAGAAGGCTTTTCCTTGTCAGGAAAGGCATTTAAAGTAAAAGACAGTTGCAGCACAAGAACAACTGAGTATAAAGTAGCATGAATATGTTCAGACTTAAAATGGGAAGTAGTTCTAAAAATATTCTGTTAAAATATTGGGATAAGAAGATGTATCTCCTTATCACATGATTCCATTTGTAGATGTACTTAATTACGTTTGCCTGTCATAAGAGGGAACAGAATACAATGCACAAGGGGGTTCTTTCACAAGTTTGTGTTTCCTTTCAATATCTGCTGCTGCTCAAAAAAAAAAAAAGGAAAGTTTTGAACTGAAGTGTTAATAAGTTAAGACAAATGTGTGGGGGTTTTTAAAACTAAAATACTGTCACTGTATTTCTGGATTCAATCTTTATCTTGCTAAGTTCCTGGTATTTGGCTGGATTCATAAACTTTATGCTATTTGTTTTGAAATAAACATCTGTCCATGTGCTATACTGCTTATACTCAAAAGTTGTGCATGTGAAAGCATGTGGGTGTAAGATTTGGACTTTGGAATTTATCAGATCTGGGACTATGGCAGTGTTTGTAATTTTTTAAAAAATATATTTTTTGTAGTCAGCTAGCACATGGATATACTTTATACAGAATTTATATGTAGTGTTATACATTCGCTGCCTTTCCTATGACCTATCATGAACAAGAAATGCTTTGGCTCAAACAGGTTTTGGTGGGCTCGTTTTTTTGGGGGGGTGGAAAGCCCTTGAGACATATTTCCTCCAAAAGTGAAATATGTAGATGGCATCTGATGAAATCAGTATTATTATTCCTGCCAACTTCTTTTTTTCATTCTGCAAGCCCAGTAATAACTCACTGAGGATTGGTGTGTTTTGTATGTTTTAATTAAAGTTAATTTAATCTCAAGCTGGATTTATTGCTGAACAACTAATTCCTTAACACTGGCTGGAGACCTTGCCATTAAAAAAAATGAACTATACTGCCTTCATGCATTCCAGAACTCATGCCCAGTGTTTTGGAAGGCATGATGCCAAAAACTCACGGAGTTTTTTTTTTAGCTTTTCATGGAGGAACCCCAGCTGTGTCTTCTCAAGGGTGATGGTTGCCGAGGTTTTTTTTCAGGCTCTGACCATAAATGGAGACATAAATATACTCTGAGCAGGCTAACTGGAGCTAATAATTTTATTAAGGGGTAGATCTGTCTTGTAAATATACATCTGGCATACAAATAGCATGTGTAGATGAAATTAAATAAGCACATTTGGAAACAAAACCAGAAAAATCTCCTAGAGAATGCATTGGAGAATCCATGTAGTTCATAAATGATTAGTGGAAGAGAGTGTCCAGCTGAACTCTGTTATAGTTCTCCCATACAAAGAATAATGATGTAAGCTGATCGTGAAATGTAACATGTTAGTAAGTAAATGTAGGGCAATGTTTCATATTTATACAACTTTCCAGCAGAGGAGAAAGGCACCGATGCTGCTGTGCATGCATTATTTCATTTCTAATGTCTATTACAATTCTTCCAAGTTATACATGTGCTAATACCTGTCTGACAGACTACTAGAAATGTGAATTTAACTTTTGAACGACCTCTGAATCCTTTGGAGCCTAATGTGCAGGTACACTTGTCTTAGTATGATCCAATGAGCTGCACAGATGTGCGATCCCTGCGCCTGAGGGTGCCTGAGCACCATGGACAGAGACTGCCAAACCCAGGAAATGTTCATTCCCTGAAGGAAGAAGTGACTTCACCTTTGATCTTCTAGGTCAGAGAGATCAGGGAAGCTCTTTAGTGCTGAGATTCTTGCCCACCTATTTGTCAAAAGGGATGCCCTTTTCGTGGATTTCAAAAAGTGCAGTTCATCTTGATAAAGGCCTGTCATCAGTCATGATTGGTCTTTATTTCTCCACAGCGTTGATGCTTCTCAAAAGACTGCCTCATAGTTACCTGCTTGCCAGAAGTTTCTTATGGGTTTCATTCTCTGTTTATTCTTGGTGAGATACAGAGGAATTTCCCTATAATTCACTTTCAAAATGCCTCTCTAATTTTATTTTGGAGATGGCCAGATTCTTCAGGTATTAGGGCTGACCAACGTATAATAGTTCATAGAATTCTCTGCATAATAGTTTATAAAATCTCTGTGGTGTTCAGGTATTGTGTCAAATTCATCCTAAAGAGGTCTAAACATTTCATCTCTGATTGTCTGTCAGGAGTCATAGCTTTTTCCAGGAGCTCCATTAAAAAAAAGAAAATACTAATTTTTTTCTGTCTATTTTTGGGTATATCCAAGCTTTTTTTTATGTACAGAAGAGTCAAGCTATCTTGAATAGAGAATTCGTAAATGGGTCATGCAGTCCACTTGTTTTTTCCACCATAATACTTGCATATCCTTTCTTTTAAACATCAAGATACAAGTGTCAGTATCTGGAGATCTGCAAAGTGGCATAATAGAACAGCAGTGCTTTCTCAAAAATACCTTTGATGTAGTTGTCAGATGGTACACTGGAAGAGCTGCATTTCAGATACTGTGAAATACTGTGAATTCAGGTACTATGACTAATACAGTTGAGATGCTTAATTCTCACCAGACTGAAGGAGACACTTGCATGGGAAGGAACTGCACTGAAGCATCCTTCAAAAAAAAGAGAGTGGTTGCCAACTCAACATTGTGGGGACTGTGAAAGATTTATGGTACATTTCTCAGAATCTGTCCTCCCATCTTGCTTTTACATTCTTCATTCTTCTTGTGGTCTGACCATCTTAATATAATCAAATTAGAATAAAAGGTTACAATAACAAAAAGTTATTTGAATATATACACTACCAGAAAAACTTTTAAATTTATAGCTTTTCACAGTAAATAAAGATAGTAAATGATACAAATTTTGGAACTCCTCAAATTAATTATAGACTTACTACTTTTCCTGCTTCTTCATTTAAATTTCTGGTTTGCATATCATATTGCCAAAAGACATGGTGTAGCTTTCCTCAGAACATATGTCTGTATCATGAACATATTTCCAGATGGAGAAAATTGTTAACTAGTTGACCGTACTCTGAGATTTGCAGCTCTTTCTATGGAAAATATTTTTTTATTGCTGTAGTTTTGGCACTAGCCTAATTAGCAGAAACTATCAACTTAAACCGAGACCTTTCTCCTGTGGTAGGACCTGGCCTTGTTCCTATTTCTATCAAGCTTGTCATTTTGTAATAATCTCCATTTGATGTTTACCAACAGTGGTGCAACATCTCTTGCTTTTCAGTGGGGCATGCCAGAGGACTGTTATGCATCTGGTGCTAGTCAGAGAGCATGGTTTTCAATGAGGCTCTGTCGCACAATGTTATCTTATGATAAGGAGGTAGTTAAAAGAAAGAACCACAATATTAATGTACTGTATCTGAACTTACTATGCATTTTTTGTTTGCATTTCTTTCCATGGAATTTATATTCTTATTTGAAAACCTTAATGTCGCTGCCACGGAGGCTTCGCCATATTACCAGTGAAGATTACGTGGGATCGTTATTTTTTGATCTACTTCTTTTGAGTATTATTACTGTTTGGAATGAAAAAAAAAATAATGTTTCCTGTCTTTTGACTAGTTCTTGAACATATGGAATGCATTGTAGCAAAGTTTAATATGAAAATTAATGAAGTGAGCTGAAATATACTACTGATCATATCTTTAAAAGTATTTGAACCTTTGAACATTATACGCCTAATCAGAAAGCCTGAAGTCTTTACTAATTCTGTTTCATAACGCCCCTCTGCTCTTGCACACGATTGACATTCTTCAGTCATGGGAACAAAAAGCTAGCAAGCAGAGCCAGGACTAGAGTCAAAGGCTGGTAATTTTAGCTCTGTCCTGACTGCCATGACCTCACCATGAAAAGAATGAGACACTGCTTCTGGAAACTTAATACAAAAAGACCGTGAAAGGGCAAAAACAAGGGTTGGATTTATGTTTAGATTATCCGCCTGTAAACAAGAGAGATTTCTCATCGGAAAGTCTGTGAGTAAAGCGAAGTTCCTGTTGGATGCTGGATGTTTGCTGGGCAGGGTAACACCTTTTCCATAGTTTTACAGGACTCATGCCAGATTTCTGTCAGCCAGTTCTTCTGCCCGTAAGGGTTCATTCAGGTTGTGCCTCTCTGTTCCCCTCAGCTCTGTTCAGAGAGTGGAATTGAGATGTTGACACAGTTTCTGTGTGCGTGATCTAGGGCTGGGTTGAGCTTCTTGTGCTCTACCCACAACATGTACAGTTTATGCTGGATCAAACAGTCTGGCCATAATTGTCAAATGTTTCAGATTCAGAAGGTCTTAGGAAACATAAAAACAAAGTAAACACATGTAGAGAAGCGAGAATTGGTTTTTACAGCCAGATGGTGACAGAATATTTTGCGGTAGCTGAACCCTTGTTTTCCTTGTAAATGTTGAGAGGAAAGAACAATATATACTGTTCTTAACCCTGGATTAATTGGAAATACTGAATAGTAAAAGAGCTGGTAGTCCCTCTTCTGGAAATATTTTAGCTTAGCCTGCGGTGTATTACTGTACTCTTCAGTTTTGTTTTGTACAACTTCTAAGCCAACCTCCTCTTGAACTGATAAAGTTACTTAGGGTGAAAACCTATTAAAAAAGTGAACCATGTAGATTTTATAAGGAAAACTTCAAGGTCCAAAATTAACACAACTGAAGCACAAACTTAAAAATTATATTAACATAATCTGTTTTCTGCAAAATGAACTTGATATTTCAAAATATATCTTTCAAAATTCTTAACCTTTCCTAGTGAAGAGGGAGTTTTTGTGCTTCCCTTGCAATAACTGATGGAGTCCAAGTATTTGAAAAAAAAATGCAAGGAGGAGAGCATGCAAAGGAACTCGCCAAGGTGAGTTGTCTACGCATTGTGTAGCTGTTCTGCAGTGTGTGAATAGGAATTTTTGGAAATAGGAATGTTTTCAGATGAAAATGTTCTATATTTGTAATTCTGTGGTTTAGTGTTAGAGAATTTCTTTCATTTAATATTTTAAACATAAAGAATTTTGCAGATCATCTTAACCAGGATTTATAGACCTCTTCCCAATAGTGCTTGTAAAGTACATACTTGTCTCAGCAATCAGTACTGAATCTTGTGTATATTTCCCTTATACTTGTCCACACCGAGAGGTCACTTCATTTCAATTATGTAGTTATAATTAAAGTGTGACTGAAGTTGTACAGATTTTGCTGGTCCCTTTACTTTTTGGAGAGTAAAATAAATTAGCCTTGCATAATGCTTTTTTGCAAGACTGGAATATCTCTGTCACTGGTATTCTACTAACAAATTAATTACAAAATTTTTGTTTGCTTTTGGTTTTGTTCATAAAATGGTTATAATAGAAGAGCTTTTCAGTGTTGAACAAGACTTTAAAATCTCTTTCTCCTTTTCTCCATTTTTTTCCCCGCTGCTCACTTTTGTCTGGATAGGGTCATGCAGTTCTCTCCTGTGCTGTTTTTATTCTCCTCAAGCACATCTTTCTGTGTTGCTCTTGGGTCAGAATCTTCTTTTGCATATAGTGATCGTGTGAACGTGGATGTAGAGCTATAATTTCAAAGATCTTTCTGGTTCATAATAATGGTGTGCTAAGAGAAAAAAACAAGTGATGATCAGTAGATATGCTAATTAAAAGGCAAAAGAGCAATTAAGTCCATTTCTGTTTGAAAGAAGGCATCAAAGTTTTAAAACAGACGTTTTCAAATATCTATTCTCCTCTCCAAGTTGCAACTTATAGTGCTACTTTGCTAAGCAAAGTGTGGATGCAGATGATCCATGTAAGATCCATCTCAGCAAAACCTTCACCGTGATTTTTTTTCTAAGAACAGGTGAACTGCTAGTCCTTGTCTGCTTCACAGGGAACTTGACATTTCTGGCCTTTCGGCATTTTATTGCCTCCCCCCACTATGTGCTCTTTGTTACAGACTCAAATGCAAATCCAAGAAGAGAGCTCTTGAATCAAAATGTTCAGAATTGCCACTGAAAGTCTATAAGCAAAGATAACTCTGGCACTCTCCATATTTTTAAAACCCCATACACCAATGTTTCAGGTAAAAAATGCTTTCTGGAGCAGTCAGGAAAGTTTGGTGAGAGCAATTAATCCTGCACATTTAATTTTCTTTGGAGATTCAAATGTAGACAGAAGGCAACTCCATTTCACAGATCTGAATCACCTCTGCCCCAGACCATGCATGGTCATTCTCCCAATACACACACATACACACTTGCTTAGACTGGTCCCTCATGTTGAAGGTGGACTTCAGAAAGGCACCTTTTGTGTTACACAAACCAATCCTGTCCTCCCTAGTGCATGACAAGGTATTCACCAAGATTTGTGGAGCAAGGCTGCCAGGCAATTTCTCCTACTCTTAGTTTCTAGGAGAAAAAACGGTGAAATGACAGTAGAGGCTGCTGGTCTGAAGCACAGTTTGACTTAGGTATCTAAAGTTGAACAGCAACCAAAGCTCTGCTTTGCAGGAATGTCTCTGTTGACAGATGATTTCTTGGCATATTCTGAGGCTTTCTAAGAAAAAGATGGATACTGTCCTCTATAGCTAAACAATGAAGATAACTAGTAAGTCTGTAAAGTTAAATCCTAACCAATTCAGTTCAGTCTCCATCTCAACATGAAAATCAACTACTTTCTGTTTCTGGACTGGCAGCTTTACATAACAAACAAACAAGTTAATATCTAAAGGATTAAACCCCCCCAGGCACCTAAAGACAATGGACTCTGGAATATTTTTTTGTTTAATAAATTAGAAGAAAGCAGACTGAAGGGGCTCCATCCAAACCAAAATTATAGGTTTTGAACTGTTTGTAAGAAATAACCATCTGATCGCCTGGAGCCCTGGCAGTTTGAAACCTGTGTTTGTGAGGATGGGGGTGAAACGGTGCTGCCTCCTCCTGTGAGGACTGTCTATTAAAAAAATATTTGGAACCACTGATGGAGACAACCTGGAAACATGGTAGCTGGTGCCATAGATTGTATCTGTGACCCATTTGTTTCTGCTGGTGACCAAGACTCAAGAAAGCGTGAGGATTTTGATGGCAGATAATGAAAAACCTTCCACAGTTCTTCCTGATCCTCATTGTACAGTAGGTGGTTTATGCTTCTAAACCATGAAGATGGTTTTTTCCCTGCTCTTAATAAAATTGTGTTTCCTTATTAAAAAAAATTAATGCAGAACAGTTTTCTCTTCATATAGTAAAGTAATTCCATTTAACTTTCCGTAGGGCTGGCCTTTGCGGTTCTGTCTTCAGTCCATCCGGTTTTTGGTTTATATGGCTCTTTCTTCCCTGTCATTATTTATGCCATATTTGGAATGGGACGTCATGTTGTGACAGGTAAGTGACTATTTGCTAAAAACATTTTCAGAAATAAGGAATTGGAAACTGAATTATTATTTTTTTTTTGTTATAAGATCAATGGAAGGAAAATTATCTAAAACTAAATAGAAATAAGATGGTTTTGTGCTTCTTTTTATAACTATTTTTTTGCCAGTTAAAGTACTTTAAAGAGCCTCATTAAGAATATATTGGAGTTAATACTGCCATTATAATTTAATATTGCATTGACACTTCCTTTATAAATGTAGTTTACTAAGGGCTTTTGTATTTTAACTCTACTTTAGAAATCTGCTTCAGGCTAAGATTTTAACAAAGGGCTCAGCCAACAAGTTCTGTGCAAACAGGAATGAAAAAGGCTCGATTGCTTCTTAAACCATAGAAAACACACATTACTTCTCACCTGTCTAAAACACAAATCCTGCATTTCTCAGAAAAAAAGCTTTCTGTGCCTATTACCCGCTATTGTATCAGAATCACAGAATGTTTTGGGTTGGAAGGGACATCAAAGATCATCTAGTTCCAGCCCCCCTGCCATGGGCAGGGACACCCTCCACTAGACCAGGTTGCCCAAAGCCCCATCCAACCTGGTCTTCAACACTTCCAGGGAGGGGGCATCCACAACCTCTCTGGGCAACCTGTGCCAGTGTCTCACCATCCTCATAGCGAAGAATTTCTTCCTAATATCTAACCTAAATCTAGCCTCTTTTAGTTTAAAGCCATTCCCCCTTGTCCTATCACTCCATGCCCTTGTAAACAGTCCCGCTTCAGCTTTCCTGTAGGCCCCTTTACGTACTGGAAGGCTGCTGTAAGGTCTCCCCAGAGCCGCCTTGTCTTCAGGCTGAACAATCCCAACTCTCTCAGCCTGTCTTCATATGAGAGGTGCTCCAGCCCTCTGATCATCTTCACAGCCCTCCTCTGGACTCTATCTAACAGCTCCATGTCTCTCTTGTACTGGGCCCCCCAGAGCTGGACGCAGTACTCCAGGTGGGGTCTCACAAGAGCAGAGTAGAGGGGCAGGATCACCTCCCTCGGCCTGCTGGTCACACCTCTTTTGATGCAGCCCAGGACACAGTTGGCTTTCTGGGCTGCAAGCACACATTGCCGGCTCATGTTGAGCTTAAAGCTAGAGATTCTCCCGATGACTTCAGTACAACTCCTGTCCACTTGCAGAGTCAGGTAAGTAGCAAATGACTGCTATGCTAGTATTTATGAGTTACTTGTTTACCCTTAGCAGCGTGAACAGCAGCTGCAAGAGTTGGATGACTTTCATCTCCTAATAGGTTGGCGAATGCTCTGTTTCTGACTCCGAAGAAACCAAATTATGGATGGAAATTGGAAATAATACTCATGAGATTGAACCACAAGTTCTTTGGTGTGCAGTAGTGGGCACTTGGTGGTCTCTGAAGTTTGCAGGAGGGATGAGACAGGCCCAGTAGTAAAGAATGGTAGGACTGGGTAAAGGGAAGTGACCTCTGTGGTTGTCAGGAGATTTAAACAGGTGGGAGGTGTGTTTTCCTTGTGGAGGAGAAAAACTGAAAGGAGGAGAGATGGTTCTGGGTAATCACACACAAAATGAATTCTGCAGAATCTGACTGCTCACGTGTATGCTCTCGAGTGTATGCAATGTTTTAGTAAGAAGTTAGACACATTTTTTAAGCACCTTTTTTTGTTCAAAAATATTCAGTTAAATTATTAAAAATTGCTCAACATCTATAAAGTGTCTTACAGCAAAAGGCAAGCTGAAAGTTTGTTTTCCCTTGAGACACAGAAAGTATTTGAGCGTTTTGATGTCCAGGAAGGGTCTGTGGATGCTGTTGTAAGTGATGGAATGTACTCAGTTCATGTAAAAAAGAGAAGCGTTTGAAAAAAAGGGAAAATTTAGAATTTGGCAAATAATTTTGTTTCTTGAGTAAAGATAGATTATTATACTTATTAAAACATGTAGCTATATTAAAAAGCTGTTTCAGAACTGAATTATTTAGTGTATTGTCAGCAGTTTGTTGGTGTAAGATTATTAGGAAGACAAGAATCCATCACATGATCATATGTAGGAAAGTAGATAAATAAGTATCTGGCTGACATAAATTCTAGTAATGAAAACAGATGATAAAATGGGTAAGTACAGGCTGTGAAGTCTGATGTTTTATCCTTGGGAGGGAATACCGTACAGAGAATGATTTGCTGAGTCCCACAGTTCCATGGCTGCGGATTCCTGCACAGTCCTTGGTGTGGAAACCTGTTCCTTTCACAGGTTTCTGTTCTAGAATTTAATCTTAAGAAAAAAAAAAGCAACAAAACAGTTCTCTTGCAGTCATGAACAATTTTTTTAAATAAGTGTGCGTGACATATACTGTTGATCCTTTCAGTAGAAATCTCATGCACGTGTCCCACCAGCCTCGGTTATGGCGTTACGGGTGCAGGCCGAACTGGAGCTATACTGCCTGCCTCAGATCCCCAACTGCGCCGTAATTCCTCATGTACATTGGTGACTACCTCTTCACCTAGCAGCATTTTCTGTAAGATCAGCGGGGCTCTCCATATGTATACAGGCTATAAAAGTGCCCTTTGTTAGTGAAGTCAGTTATGTTAATATGAAATGGAAAATTAATCAATGGCCCAGTTCTGTCAACTTTTACTCACTTGAAATGTCTCTTCTGTGAGATAGCTGATCTACTTTAAAAGATTACTCACCTGAGCAACTAACCTCTACACCTTTTTCTTGACTGTTCTTGGTATGTAATTGATCTTGGATCATCCTCTGAGACAGCTTCATCTGTCATAATACCACATATAGATCTTTGATTTTAGATATAATTTTATGTAAACTGTTTTCAAATCTAATTTTATGTAAACTTTTTTTTTAAGTAAAAATGAGAGAACAGGTTTAAAAGAAAAAAGAGCAATCTGAAAAGCAAAACACCTACAATTATCCTCAGTGTTGCTTGAAAAAAATGTATTATAAGCCCAGGTAAAATGTGTATCATGATTCAAAAAAGGAAGTGTGATCAAAAAAAACCTCCTTCATGGCTCAATGGGAAAATTAAGGGGACTGTCATAGGGAAGAGTTTGGCACATGTAAAATGGAAAGCTTGGCCAAATGAGGTAAGCAGGAAAGCCGTGAAATGTGGCAGGTCAAAAGCATACAGGAAGTTTAGAAGGCTAAAAGAAGGAATTTGAAGAATGCCATGGAGAGGATGATCAACCTGGTAGTTAGAAGTTCTTTAAATGCATCAAAATTGGGATGCCGGGAAGGAGACTGGTGGGACACTTTTCTGTCTAACGTCTAACAGGGACATTCTATGACAAGGCCACAGGATTGTCAAGTTACCAGTGTAATTTCACTGTCAGAAGGGCTCTGGAGGGAATCCTGGGAACTGCAGACCTCTCTATAATAAAAATAAGATAATATGGAAAGATATGTATAATCAGAATCTATTGGAGAGGACTTAATATGACTCCTGTAAATGAAAATCCTACCTCAATAACCTCCTCAAGTACTGTAGGAGTGTCAGTAAGCACATGGAAAAAGGAAATACTTTGAGTATAAGATATCAGAATAGTCAAACAGCTACTGATAAGGTTCCACACCAAAGGTTACTGAAGAAACTAAGTTGCCCTTGTGATAGAAGAAAAGTCCTTTTATTAATTATTAGCAGGTTAAAGAATAAGAAGCAAAAGGTAGGACGTAGTGGTCATTTTTCAGGGTGGAGGTGTCCCTGGCAGGTTCCCAAGGAATTCATGCTGGGAGGTTTACTCTGGGAAGGCCAAGGTGAAGGTAGAACTGCGTTCACCAAGTCCTGCAACAGTAGAAATAAGAAGAGCTCAATGAAACTGGTGAGAGATCACTTTAAAAGACTTTTAAAGTATAGATTAAAGAAAATACTGCAGCAGGTGGTGAACTTCTGGAACCTGCTCCCAGAGGGCATTGTGGAGGCATAAAATACAAGCAGGTTCAAACAAAGCTTTGACAAATTCATGAGTGCTAGTCCATAAACAAAATGTAAAAGGGCCAGATAAGGCTGTACTTCCCTAACACAACAGCTGAGGGGATTATGAAAGCAATGGCCTGCAGAAAACCACCAGGCTTGTGTGCTTTCCCCGGGTAACGCTTCCAATTGCCACAGCTGGAGGCAGAGTACTGTGCAAGATGGACCATTGGTCTGACATAGTAGGGCATTTCTTATGCTCTTAGAGCTCTGCATGAATGTGTTTGTGCTTTTTAACATTGAATTATCATCCTTATTTATCTGTGTGTCATTAAACTTGCTTTACCTCTCTCAGCAAATAAATGTTTCTCTCATAATCTGCCTCCATTTATTAGAGTGCAGCCTGTTGAGTTTTTGAACTTACAAATCTGCTAACTATAATGGGCTAGGAACTATGTATATAGCGTGAATTAATTGCTGTAGTAATTTGGATGGTGAACATTTGGGATTCTCAGACAAAGAGCTGTTTCATCATATCCAGGGCAAGTTAAAAGCATTTCTGAAAACTTGAAATCATTGTGAATTGTTGTGTTTGAACCTCTTTTGTTAACATGTTTTTGTTAAGATACTTTTGCCAAGAAAGTTGGACCAGATAATCCTTGAGGTCCCTTCGAACCTGGTATTCTATGATTCCGTGAACATGTCTAAATGAATGTGGTCATAAAAAAAAATAAATTACATTTAATTCTCCTGTACAAATGGTATTTTAAATAAAGAAATGTGTGTTACATAGAAAGTTTACCTTAGAAATTTTTCTTATCAGGACAGAAATGCACAAAATGGCATTTTAACTCATAACAGCCAAGTTTTGAAAAAGAGACCATGAGTGATGAGTACATACAGATATAGAACTATTGGTGACTAATGTGTGGCTTTTTTTATAGGAACTTTTGCTTTGACTTCCTTAATATCTGCCAACGCAGTTGAGCGTCTTGTTCCTTCAGTCAGCACTAATTTCACTACAAACAATAATTCAGGAGTTTTGGGCCTATCGGAGTTTGAAATGCAGAGGATTGGAGTTGCAGCAGCAGTTTCATTTCTAGGAGGAATCATTCAGGTCAGTGGCAAACACATATTCTGTATGCTACTAATGCATTGCATTTGTGACAGCTATGACTCTTGTAATAATTTTTTTTTTTTTTTTATTTTTACTTCTCTGAGAAAAACTGACCATGGGTCTGGTCGGATGTTTAGGAATGATGAGATTAATGTGTTTTAAGAATTTGCTGCTCCTTTGTTGAGATGTAGTAATTGTCTGTATACATGCTCCTAGGGTGTTGCAATATGAAGTAAAACCACATTCAGTCAGCTCTAATACAATATTCAGTTGCTGTTGGTGTTCCCTTTCTTCCTCCTTTAGAAACAAAACATGAATTAGCTCCTGGTAAGCACTGACATATTCCTGAGGTTTTCTATTGCTCTTGGCTTGAAGAGAAATACTATACAATATTCAATAATTAAAAACAGTAGGGAAAACATCTTTAAATTCTCTTTAGAGTTCACACACCCATCATTAAATTGAAATAAATTAGTAAACCAGATGTCTTCAAAATATTCTCCAAAGCTTATTCAAATGATCTGAGGTCTTTTAAATTTCTTCTCTTTCCCTATTCTGACCACAAGCACTGAGTTCCTTTTATGCATTGCCAGTTGCTTAGGTCTTCAAGAAGGCTTCCCTCTTTCCTTGTAAATATTAAAATGGAAGAAATGTTCCAGCACTCGACATTGCAACACCTCCTGGGTACCTGGCCTCTTGAAAGAAACCCAGATCCCTGCAACTGGTGCTTTGGATCCCTCTGCCGTGCAGAGGATGAGTGAAGGAGCCCAGGATGGGATCTCCAGTGATCCGCACACTTGGCAGGAACTGGCACATGTGCTTATGTTAGTCAGTAGGAAATATCAAGAAACATGGTCATTTCTGCTGCATTTTCTTCATTCTTTTATTGGTTACAGAATTATGACTAGTGGCAGCAGCATGCGGGAAACCCTACGGACAATATACGGAGTAGAGCTGATGCTGATTGTGCCTGGCTGCTGCATGTGCTCTCCCATTGCACCAGTGTGCAAAATGCAACGCTGCATGGTGTGCAGGGTGCTTGTAACAGCAGAGTCCTCTGAGCACGCACAGAGCTCTTCATTTGGGAGTGCTGTGCTCGCAGCCTGACAATCTCTTACGTCATTCCCAGAGAGGCTTGAGTGTTAAAGGCCAAAATGCCTCAAGTGGGAAGCTGGTGCCTGCGTTTGATCTAACTTCAAAATCCGATGCAGAAATTTCTTACTTAGCTGCTGCAGTATCCCATTAGGTGTGTAAATCCTCTGGACCATTTACACTTTCATTCTGAAAAGTTCTGCTTTTTCATATACCTTCAGCTGCACCAGCTGACTTATCTCAGCCTATGTCCTCTCTAAGCCTGACTGGAATGAAAAGAAAAACCTCTGCCTGCATCTTCGAAGCAGGTCTGATAGGGAACTGTGCCACATACATGGGCTCCTCTCCCAGGTCAGTAATGTAACTTGCATTAGAGTCATACTAATACAGCTGGGGCTTGTAGTGCTGCCACGAGTCCTTTATGTGAGTTTAAGGGGTAGAGACCGAATTAAAATACTTATTTCCTAGAGGAGCACCTTGAAGCTACTGATAAGCGATATGCAAGTGAAAGTCTGGATCAAGGCTGCGATTAAACTTTGCCATCATCCCAAGTGCTGTTAAGCGTGGGAATCCACGTTACTCATCATGGTTCCATTCTCTTGGCTAACTGTTGGTGCAATTCCCAGATAAGCTGACAGGCCACATCTTGCTGGTACTGGAGAGCTAAGTCAGTGACCTGCTTCTACTTATCAGATTAAACTAGAAATTAATGAGTAGCCTGGAATACATGTGGTATTCTGGGACAAGAAGAATAATGTGATGTATTTTGAGGCAACAGTTTTCCATTGAAGACATCCTGAAATACAAAAAGAAGTGGAATTGTCAGTGTAGTTGGTAGTTGGGGTGGTACTTCTCTGGGAAGGGAGCAGACCTGGCTTCTAGTGTCTACTCTAAGACTTTTTCTTTATACTGAAAAAAGTCAAAATGAAGTGCTCTAACCAGCCATTAATAACACAAAAATGACTGATGCTATGACTGTTCCATACTTTGGGCAGCTGCCACACAAAGGATGAAACATCCCTCTCCAAAACAGGTGGTTCCTTCTTAGAAAGACCTCAGGTAAAGACCTGAACCTCCTTGGCCAGAACAGCAATTTGATACTATTTTTCCAGTATCCTGGCTAAGTACACTAATCAGCAAATAATGTTAAAGAAAGAAAAGGAAAAAACATACAAACTAGTGAGTCACAGAAGGAAGGCAAAGGGAAGAGGTGTGGTTTTTAGATGAACTGCTGTTGGCTGCTTTGTATTTTGTCAAGACCTTAAGTGTGCATTTGTGTGTGAGGCAAGCTCTGAGCAGGCTTTGTGAATCTCAGTGCCATCTAGACATGAAATAAATTAGAACTAGTTTCTTATCATCAGACAAGAATAGGTGGAGTTTATAAGATTTGAAATTTGAGATTTAGCTGCCTAACTTTTCTTCCAGTAATTAATTTCAGATTCCTAAACTGCTTTTTAAATCTAATGTTTGAGCGAGTGCTCATAAAAGAGGGAAGATATTTAGTTATCTTAAGAGGCATTCTGATGAAGGTAACATAGTATTAAAATAGAAAATAAGTAGACATAAAATAAAAACTGTAATTGCCAAAAACATTTAATATAATGCATTCACAGAGACAATTTCATTTTTAAAAGCACAATGGAAGGTATAATGCAATTTTTTTTGCGTTTATGTAACTGCTACTCTATAAAGATAAACAGGGAATGGAAAACTAATCAGGTTAATGGAATTATTTCCTGATATTAAATACCTCAGAGGTATTGATGGGGGGAGGAGATGACAGAACATAACAAATGCCTAAGTAAGAATTTTGTAATTAGATTGGATGATGCCTTTATAGCATAAAAAAACACTCAAAAAAAGCTTTTGGGTAAGATTTCATTTTTTCCTATTAGTACATTATATGTACAAGAATGCTTGCATAACTATATGTGTCTATAAAAAACCTCAACATACTAAACTGAAATTCGACATTAAATTTGCTGAATAGATACAGGAAAGCTGCTTGCAGTTCAAAGTGAGAAAAAAATAATTTTTATCCTAGAAAAAAAATTTTATTCTCTGGAGGACTGCAATGCTACAGATTTCAGTTCTGCTACTCTTCTGTAAATGAGAAATAGCTGGTTATTACATTCCAGTCTTCTACATTTTTACTGGTAAGTTCTTCAGCTACTGTATATTAAAAACATGTATAATTAGTTGCTGATGTACAGTATTGGAAATAAAAAAAATGTTTCTGGTTATCAGGAGTACAAATTTATATGGTCTGTTATCAGTTTGCTTAATAATGAAGGAGCACATTTGAATATGAAGGGTGTTTTTGTAAGGCTAATATTCTTGTCCAAAGCTTTGTTTCCCTGTGGGGAAAGTTATGCTGCACTATTCTGTGTTATACATAGTTTTTCATGAGGTACAAACACGAGTCTTTATTATACAGTGATAATCAGGAAGAGTTCATTCTTCTTTCACAGTGGAAATAACTTCTTGCAGGCACATAGTCTGTATCTTGAAAAGGACAACTAGGCTGGATGGGAGTCCTGGTTCCCACAATTATGGTACAGCATGCTATGTGTTAGTCCAGAAAGACCACAGAAGGAAGTCTTCTGCAGGTCCTGGAGTGAGGAAAGCTCACTCCACGCACCATCAGAAGCTACCAACCACTCTCAAGCCACCCGCAATGAACTTAAGAGCTGTAATTCAAAGCTCCCAATTATAATGTCTATTGAAACAGGCCAAAAAGAGTTTTAAGTTGGTGATTCAGTCAAGCTGAACTGTCCATGTCTGACTATAGTCTCCAGACGTTCCATAGATGTTTTCACTTTTGCAACCTCTGCTTTTGAGATAACCAATACAACATACTAAATGAGACCTTCACAGTCTGTGCTGTTTCCTTCCAAGAGATATTCCCAGTGGCTGACCTGATCTTCTTAGCCCATGCAGAAAGAGTATCAATCACCACTTTTTGTTCAGTTTAACGCTGAAAAAACCCCTCACCTTCCAGAATGTGGAGTTTTGAGAGGTTTAAAATTCATTCTCCAAAACTGAATTCATGCAGCAGGTAACATGATACCAGCCTTTCAATTACTGTGGACAGAAAGTTTGAGATGAGTGGTTTCCAAAGTGCCCGCTTTGTGATAAAAATTTTTACTGGCCATAAAGTTAGATTGACTACACAGTGAGAGTGGAATTTGAACAATAATAACTTGAGCACGTTGTCATGGCAGGATAGTATTGAACAATTGAAAGTGGACAAGAATCAAAAGGGCTTGCATTAACAAGCATGAGGGCTTTTTGCTATTACTCATTTCTCTTCTCCTGGCTAAATGCTCATTCTCTTCTACTTGTCAGGGTAAAATTATGGAGCAGTAAAGACAGCTGCAAGTAAAGTTCCCTTTGCATTATCTTTCTTCCATTCTCAACTTTAGTTTTCTTTTTTTTTCTATATTTTTTTTTTAGAAATCCCACCTTCCACCACTTATGTCTAATCACTTGGTTTTATAATTTGTTTCCATGATGTTTTCTCCTTTGCTGTGCATTAACTCAAGGCTGCTTTCCCTCACTTTCTCCTTTGTTTTTTTTTTTTTTTTTCCTTCCTATGACAGCTCCTGATTTCATTCACATGAATTTAATCAAGACTGTATACGTGGTGAAAGCAAAATTCATCTCAAGAAAGTTACTTCTTAATGAGCCTTTTAACATAGTGTGAAGTACTGAAAAAGCTGCACAAAGAAACTGTAGCCATGCACCTTTCAAACCATTTTTGTTACTGTGGTTGTTCTCTCTCTGAAATATTCCTTCAACCCCTAGGAACTAAATTTTGAAAAATGAAAATTTATGGAGGCAATCCTAAAATATGTGAAAATTTTGTTCCTTTTACAATTTAAGAAAAGCCCAGTGTTAGTACAAATAATGAAAAGAGAAAGCTAGTTGCCTTTGGTATTTTTTTTAATTTTATGTTTTTGCTGTTCTGACATTTCACTGTCAGTTTCCCTTTAGTTTTTCTGCATCAAGAAGGAAGAAAAATCATACAATATATCAGAAAATAAGATGGGAAACCTGCATCATGACCACAGCAAGGATAAAGTAGATTATTAGAAATTTGTTTAAGAATATTGAACTTTCTACATTTTGGTAATTGCTTAGTGGGTGAAAGATTTTATGACATAACACAATGTGATGCAATCGTGAGCTGTCAGCTCAGCTTAGTTTCAAATGGTGTTTATGCAAAAAGCAGTGGCAGCTGAGCTGTGAGCTGTATGTCTGTTCCTGACCATGGCGGGTTAACTGAAGAGTTGATCTGGGCCTGTGTAAATGCTAAAAATATGAAGTACCTCTGTCAAGAAAACTCACATGCAACTAGATTAGGGAGGCTTGTTTCAAAACAACTTTTTGCCCCCTCTTCATCTAAGAAGTTTCTGTACATTACTCATGTTGCAAGGACAGCAGGAATTTCCTGTACCAGCTTATGCTGAAAATTACGCCCGCCTGCCCGGGTGTTTTTCTGTTTTCTGTTCTGGTTGTTTCATTGTTCACCATGGAAGATAGATGGATGCATGTTATATTTATTTATCTATAATGTCAATAAAGAGTAGGAAGTACATGCTGATGAAGCATTGCCATTGTTTCTGGAAGTCCTGAGCTACCTTCTGCAGTAAGAGATGGGGGACCAGTGTAGGCTGCTGCTTGTTTAACTGAGGGGCTATAGAAATTGTCTACCTGAAACCATACTCATGGGTTGGATGTATTTTACATAACCCACAGTTATAAACAAACAATAAAAAGTCTATTTGAAATGTGACCTTCCAGTTACTACCTGTGAAGCAGGGTTGCATCCCCCTAAAATGCTGAAGATTTAAAGGAAAAAAAATTAAAGTTAAAAAAAAAAAAAAGTTAATATAAGAGTGATGCTGGAGTTGCTACGTTCTGCAATCATGGCACCATTTCCCTGTAATTCACCGTAATAACTTTCTCTGAAATGCTAATAACTAATATTTCTCTGTGATACTGTGTACTTCACAGAATTGTCTCCATGGTTTTGAATCCAGAGCTAAGTAAACATCCATCTCATTCTCTGGAAACTCATCTATTACACAGAAATTTCATATCCATACAATACAACCTGATCTTAGAAAACAAACAAAAATTCACTATGGAAGGGACAATTTGTTTCTTATTGAACCTTGCTACTGTGAACATTGTTTTAGGTATATGAATAGGCACATTGTTAGAACAAACAGCTAAACAAAATATCTGAAGTTAGTAATTACTGTTTTTTGGCCTGACTAACTAAATTACTACTCACTAAGGGTATAACAGTAATTATCATTATTAGGGTCCAATCTTGAATGGCAATCAACGTTCTGATTGTTCGTAGTACAGAGCCATTCACATGCTCTTAGTGGGAAATATAAAAAAAAATCTCAGATTTAATTTCTCAGAAGGAAGAGGAAATTGCTCACTAGAGGTTTTTGTGGTAAATTAAAAGCCACTCACTTTGGTATTTTTGTTTCTTTTGTGCTATTATACTCGTAGCTCACTGCACACAGGTGAGATTTATGGTGAAAAAATAAATGGTGTTCAGGCATAAAGAATGATAGCATTTGGAAATGAAGCTTTTAGCTTCTGAACAAAACAAAATAAAGCAAAATAAAGACGACTGTGGTATATTCCAAAAGGATGATAATTAGTATGGTAAACACAAAATAATCCTCTTGGAAAGTATTGTAACAAACAACTCTGTGCCAAGAGCATGTAACTTTTCAGGCAGAAGGATAGCAAATGCAAAAGATTATAGAAGTAAGAAACTGCTTTTTTATCTAATGAATCTGCAGAACTCATTGTAAGGGGAGTTAATTTAAATGTAATTTAATATCTTAATATGGATCAGAATAGGATTAAGTGTTATGCTAACCACAGTAGTATCTATAGGTATGTAACAACCTTGTTCAAAGAATTAAGAGCTCCCAAATCTCATTCTTCAGAGGGAAGGAGTGATAGCAGACTGGGATAAGGGGAGAAAACACAGTAGTACACAACAATACTTTGAGTATTTATCTTACATTGCTATGAAGTATCTACAATAGCTGTAGATTCAGATGTAGTCCAGATTCCTGGATTAGAATTCATTATATGCCTGTGCTCTGAAATAACTTCTGTAAAACCTGCAACAAAGCTGAAATAATCTTCAAGGTCGAATATAGCTGAGCCAAAGTTTACTCTTTTTTCTGGCAGAGAAATCCGGTTTGTATATGGGATTGTGTTTATGAAATTGGATGTCGAATTTTTCTTACTGTTTTAAATTTTCTGATTGTATAACTTTAAGTTAGTTCAAGTATTTCTCAAATGCACAGGGAGTAGTTTTGAAAAGTCTTTAAAATAGTTTACTTTTACTATAAGTTTGTAAAGTTTGTTCATACAGGACATGTAACTACATAAACATCCCTGTTTCTCTGTAAAGAAGATTAATATTTTTATATCCTTCAACATCTGAAGCAAGTTCTTTTGCTCCCTTACCTGAATACCTGCAAAACCAGAAATCTCAATGTATGAAGCTGATGTAACCAGAGGTAGTGGACTGGCGGTACTCGACATATTTGATATTATGATATCGTAGCATGAGAGCACCAAGTATCCTTGTATAGTGAACAGTATGTGCAAGGTCAGCGGGATATCAGGAGGCTAAGGGTCCACTGGAGGAGCAAAGCAGTTGTGTGACTGCAATGGGAAGGGAAAACTTATGGCGCAGCAGCCTGGGGAAGGGCAGGGCTCTGCAGGATGATGGGGTTTTCACCATGAGACTCATATCTCCCTAGTTCTAGCACCTAATAAATGTGGTAGCTGTTGAAATTACTAACGTTGGGAATATTGATATTGTCAAGTTGGCAATTGGTAAGCTGGACCAAGATACGGCCCTTTGCCTACTCAGGCTGAGTATCAGTGGAGCAGGAATGAGTCTTAGCACCACCCTCACCTTTTGAGTTGCTTTACTTCATGTTGCTGTGTTGAGTTGATTTTTTTATAGTGTTTATTGTGCTCACATATTTAAGCAGGACAGAATAATAAGCCTTGCATGAAGTCAGTTTCCCTGAGCCTGCTTTTGTTACTAAACTAATGTTAGAGTCTGGTAAACTAGTGATGTGAATAAGAATGCAGGTAAACCCACAGAGCTTCAAGGGGTTCCATTTTCAGCTAGAAGCATCCTTCGAAGGACTTCTGCTTTTTTAGCTTTATCTCATTTATCTTACAGTTTATTGAAAGGTCCTATCACCAGGAAGCTGCATTTTATTACAATTGCTGATATACATACCTTTGCCTTTTAGGTAGCGATGTTTATGCTGCAATTGGGCAGTGCCACTTTCTTGCTAACAGAACCAGTGATAAGTGCGATGACAACAGGAGCAGCTACACACGTTGTGACTTCACAAGTGAAGTATCTGCTGGGAATGAAAATGCCGTATATATCAGGACCACTGGGATTTTTTCATGTGAGTTCAGCAAAAGGGATGGTTTATTCCATTAGCTAACATTTTCTTAAATAACTACACTATTTGGCTATATGTAAGTGTAAGAAATTGTTTGCATGTGTGTGAATGAATGTAAGATGCAATACCAAAACCTTCATCTTGCTAGATCTCTTTGTAAGAACAGGTTAGGAAAACCTGATGAGGAATTAGCAGGAATGGGTCTTATTTTGAAAGGATACAGTAATCAGTTTAAAATGTGTATTACACCATCAGCAATTTCATTCATTAGCCTGAGAAATTACATACTTCTCCAAGAAAGGTTCAGTCTTTCTGGATCAGTATGTAGGAAGGTTATATGGTGATATATTCCAAATGTCATTCTAAACATATTTTCCTCATATTTTGCTGAATGTAACCTGACCGTCATTGTAGTAAAAGGAACATGACCCATGATTTGTAGATCTCCTATGCAAAAATTACCCTAGATCTGTTACTGCTTTATGACATGATATTGCTTTGCCATAAACAAAGCAACTTTACAGCTTTAGGTAATTTTTATAAAATGCATACAGCTTTTCATACAGTCTCATGGTTACTCCCTTTGGAAAGTAGATACTGTTGACTAAAACCTTAAAGGGCAAAGTTGTATAATCTTATTGCGTAAAAGATATGAGAACATATTCTTTAAGGTAACTTATTCCAGCAAACCCTGAGTTTAGGTGTTGAGAGAATAATCTCTTAGCAGAAGCATTAATGGTATTATAACAGTATCTGTCAAAATGATATTTTGCTCCTAATAAAACTTTTTTTTTTACTTGCTGAGGTGATATTTACATTGCACTGATAGTAATTAATGAATCGATTACCAGATGAAGTGAGGCTTCATCTAGCCACTAAGTACGGACACCTTATTTAAAAGCACTGACTATATTTTCTTGCACTTCTCTGCTCTTTACTTTCTCATATTATTTTGGGAAATTTGTTAATGTGAACTTTGTGATAAGATGATGTTGCTTTTTAGAATCTTATTTCATAGTATTTTATAAATTTGATAACATTTTGTATGGATTGGTAAGTTTTTTACAGGACCAATTTATTAATGAGAATTAGGGTCATGTAATAAACACAAGTAATTTATCTTGTAAGCACATAACTAAAAAAGTGTCATAGCTATTTTTATGAGTAGTCAGTTGGCCTGTGAGACTATTACAAATGATTCATCATATATTAAAATATTTTTTAATTCTTTAAAAACCTTTTCATAAATACTACTTAATATAAACTGTGGCTAGCCTCTTACTCATGGTGTTTCCATGGAGACTATACTTACATATAGGAATATTGTCATCTTGTAGAGATGACTGGTGTTAAGTACCACAGCCAAGACATAATCAAAACATATATTATGAGCAATAATAAAGAACAGCAGTGATACGAGGAAATTTCCACGTTGGTGTGCTGATGATATCATAAATGAGGTCATTCAAATGCTTTGAAAGAAATCTATTCCCTTATCCCTTGTATTTTTTAATGTATCTGAAACAAGTTCTTTGCCCTTCATTTCACTTTTGAAATCAAACCCCTTTGAACATTTTCCAAAGAAAATTTTTCTTGATTTTTTTAAGGTTCTGAATTGCTCTGTAGAATTGTGTGAAAACAAATGAACAAACAACAACTTAAAGGAATAACAAAAATGTCTCCATAATTAGAAGGGACAATTTTACCACACAAGTATTTTAAAAGGTTTCTGGTGTCTGTTCAGACTTATGGATTACTTTAAGAAGTAATCCAGTATCTCAGTCAGAAGCACCAGATTTATATTTTCACAATTTTTTTTTTGTTGTTGGTAGTTTTATATGAAAATTATACTAATTATGTATATATTAGTGTGCATATGTAACTAGAGAGTGAAAGGCAAATTTAGGATGTCTCTCCAGACATGTTCTTTACTACAAATTCTTGAAACCCAAAGACTGGTATTTTTGCTTTAAGTTGGGTTTTTTTTTTTTTCCCTCCACTCCAAAACACCTCCCACTCACAAAGCCGATTGCTTTGCCTCAGGCAGCCTTTGGGTTGGCAAAGCAAGAATAAGAATGTTTAATAAAGTGTGATAGGAGAGTTGAAAGTAAAGCAAGCCAGTGAAATGGATTCTTTATAGCAAGTGAGATCATGATTAAATATGTAAAAATGAACTTTGTATATGGAGAACAAATCTACTACACTGGCATTGAGCCTATGGGATTTTTGTGTTTAGACGTAGTTTATGTAATTTATTAAATTTCATTTTCTCCGTGCATGGTTTGTAGCACTGCAACTGAGCTGCACATTGCAGCATCAATTGATATTTTACAAATGGGAAAGGCAAGGTGAAGGTGAAAAAGAAAAATGGTGAGGGAAGACTGCATATGAGATCTAAATTTTACAAGGGACAAGAAAAGTGTCATCAAGTTTTACATAGTATCTGAAAACAGAAAAACATATCTATATTTGCCCTTTATCCATCTGTAGATATATTTATCCTTCCACAAGTTTCTGAGAAAATGCAGCGTGCAAATTGTAGTCCTGCAATGTAACAAACCTACTTTGCAAAACAGGGTCTTTTGTGGTTGTGTTGCAAGTTTGTTACAAAATCCTTGTGGTTGTGCAGCAATTAGCTGAAAAACCCTTCCTGTTCCCAGCTATCAGTCCATTTTTTTTCCTTTTTTTTCCCCCAGTTTGTTCTCTATACATTTGCCTGTACATTTTTCCCACGGTGTGATGTATTTGTCTAACAAACATCAGAATTAGACTTTTTTGAAAATACAATGAGGTCATCTACTGTTAAACTGTATTAAGTGTTTTAACTAATATGTTCCTTTAATTATTTTGTTTGCTTCAGCCTCTATACTAATTTAAAACTAATCTTTTGGCTTTTCATGTATACATTTAAAAAAAAACCAACTCAGAGGATTTCATTATTACATCAGAATACATATCATCGCAATGTTCATTATTACCCTGTCAAAGTATATGACAATACAATAGAACTCAAAGCCATTAATTTCCCATGAGAACAGGGACGTTCAGTGTCTGTATATATATGTGTGCAAAGTTAGAATATTGCTTTTTTCACTTATGTGCAAATTTACATCAATTGCCAAAATGTTCACTGCTTCCTCATAATATTGCCAGATAATTTCCATTAAAAATCTTTACACAAAACTAGCAATAAAACCAAAAAAACCGAGGCAAACAGCTCAATTAATATATTATTGCTGTATTTTTGAAATTTTTAAATTATATGACACGAAAAATTGCTTCATACACTGCAATATCAAACTAAATTCCACTACAGAATTTCTAAATTATTTGAGTAAGTGCGTCATCAACATATGTAAAATACTCAATTCATAATGATGTTTGTGATGAAAACATTTATAAATATTGCTTTTGAACCAGATGTCAGTGCTATCACAAACTTGAGCTTTAGGTGCTTACATTTAGGATTTACATTTTCACCTCAGGTGAGTACAGTGAGTGCACAGAATAACGTGTGACCTGTATAGTGTAGAGAGATAGCTGTAGTATATGTTAACCACACTCGTGTCAAGAGCCACACGCTCTTTTTTTGAAGAGCCTGTGAGTAGTTTGTGAAATGGTCTCCTGGCTTTGCCAGTAATAGCATGAAATGGGTATTTTTAGGTTTGCAGAGAACGGTTACCTGGGAACAGAGTAGTCAGTGGAAGCTCTTTAGTCTGACATTGTAATTGATTTAATATTTATGTCTTACTGCCAGGATTGTTTCAGTGTACTACAGACACTTTGGGAATAGGACTGTTGATGCTACTGAACTCGTACGAGCCATGAAGCACAGGTGGTCCCATTCTTTTTAATTTATTGGCTGATGTAGGCTACATACCGAAGGGTACGATCTGAAGAGAAACACCAAATACACTAGGCAGTTCATATAAAATATTTGTCACGAAGTCTGAAAAAGCTGTGACAAAGGTCTACAAGATTTGGCTATATATTTTAAAAATTAAATGGAAGCTTCTTTTTTAGTCAGTTTGTAAAGACAGAAATTCTAAAAGCTTTGGCATATTTCTTTGTAATACTGCCTTAAAATTATATTTATTCACCCAATCTTATGTCTTACTTTGTCTAGGAAAATGAAGTTAAACACCATAAACACAGATAGCTAATGCTGACAATTTGATAGACACTGTTCATTTCAAAACAAGCCCACATCTGTTTGACTTTGACAATTAGGAATCAATCCATTTCTTCCCTTTTCTTACCACTTCACCTTACATCTAGCTCAGCCTTTGGTGAGTTTGTGGGCACAGTTTGCAATATAGTTTTCCAGATTGTCTCCTTTTGTCCTAACGAATCACAGCTTCTGCTTGAGCACTGAGCCAAGTCCTGTGCTTTCTTGACAATGCATTCTTGGAAAAATTATGGGTACAGAGTCTAGTCCTAAGCCACACAAGACACAATCCACATATTGTCTGATTACAGTGGAGCAATATGTGGTTAAAAACTATGTGATTGCCATTCTTCAGATTTATGACATATATAGATCATATTATTTAATAAGTTGATTTTAAAATGTTTTACTGGGTTCTGAGAAACGTTTGATGCTGTGCATCCTTAATCAAAAGTCCAAAGGCTAAATTTCAAAGGACTGGACTAAATTTTACTCTTTGTGAGGAAAATTACATTTTGTCTCTTTTTCTGTAACCATTTTTAGGTTTTTTAAATTTTTTTTCCCTTATAGATTATGAAAACATTTTGAGAAAGGATGAGAGGAAAAATCAGGGAGTTATTTTGATTTACTCATTCTTGAAAATGAGCATCATCTCTTCAAGAAGTGACAGTGGAAAGAAAATTTATCATCATATTGACCACCTTTCTGCTAGAACAGGGTTCTTTCCTAAGATAATTTTTCTAGTACTTTTTCCTGTCCAATATAAATATATGTATTTAAGCTCCAAAGTGTCAAACCTTGTTAGCATTATACATGTATTTGAGAATAGGTTCTCTAGGGCAGAAAATTATTAATCTTTATTTTGTTAAAACTAAAAGTGTCACTTTTCATTTATTTTAGTGGTCATCTTAGTTGTTGCCAGATAAAACACCTTTTTAAAAAATATTGTTTCAAGCCTCAGTTGCTTGATTTTATTATCCTTAATGTTGTGGTTTAAAAAGAAGTTACTTGTGATGCAGTCTAAATCTACATCCCAGATTTTAACTTCTGTTCTCTCTGTGGTTTACATGTCAGGCTACACAATAGTTTCCAGAATATAAATGCAGAATTCAAGTAACTGAGCCTACCTTGTTTTTTACCCCTGCAGCTTTAGTAAGCATGTGTATTATATCCATTTTCATGCCTCTTTATTCCTCCAGGCAATACACTATTGCTTTTATTCATGAGACCTGAAAATAACTCGTGATAGGGATCTCATTATTTCTTTGTTTTTCAGGACAGAAGTTCCCTCTAGCTTTCTTCAGCCTATCTAACCATTCCAATAAACTTGTAATTGTTTTCACTACTTTCTGTTAATCTGTTATCATACTGATTTATGCCTCATTTTCTGGACCCTCAAATTCAGAGCAGAACTGAAATTACGGTTCACTGTGTCATCTGTGCTGGTGTGAAGACAACTGCATTCTTCTAAGTCTGTATTCGTCATCAGAGGTCTCTGTTACTCATCACCATTGGTCATTCTATTCCCATTCCACATTTCTATTCCACATGTTCCTTATATTCAAGACCATATTGCCTTTCTTCATCATAGACCCAACTATATTTTTCTAACCATGTTTTACAGCATGTTGCACCACACCTTAACCTTTGAAAAGCCAAAGGCCTCCCATTTGCAGCTCCATACCTCTGGTCCAGTCTCCTCTTTCTCTTTTAACCCTGCAATTTGCCTCTCACGTGCAGCGATGTAGCCATTCCCCAACATCCCGCTGTTGCAGGACTTTGAACCTTGTGGTCCAGCATGCCCCACCCCTCGCACCCTTGCACCTGCAATTCCTGCACCTTGCTGTGCAGAGTTTCCCCTGGAAAGCGCTTGCCGCTGGTGTGTGAATCTCCCCTTCTTCCCCTACCCTCTTTATACATCTTGCTCTGCAGCTTTTAACTTGTAAGTTTATATTAAGGAAATAAACAGGGCTTAGTAGATAATGTTAGTTATTTAAATAGCCAGTAACATAGGTACACAAGATTGACAGCTAATTAGATGTGCAGCATCTGGACCTGATCAAAGTATGCTCCATGGAGCACTCTTTGTGTAATGGGCAAGAGCAACCAACAGGGAGACTGAGTGCGCCCTGCGGAAGCTATACAGTTATTCTGGAAAAATATTTGGATGGACCCCCTCATGCACTGCAGAAGATGTCCTGAAGAGGATGCTCATCTAAGAAGGTTCCTTTTGCTTCTCTTCCCATCCAGCCACTACTGCATATTTCTTTCCCTTTTTGTTCTTCCTCTCTCTCCTTCTCTTTCCCCCTCCTTTCTGTCTTTTATTTTTTTTCCTCAGAAGTAACTTTTACTTTAGAGTTGATGGATGATAAGAGCTATGGACACTGAAAATAAATCTTTGTGCATGGAAGCTTGTCTCAACGTTTTTGTGCAACACTCATTTATCTCACTGAATTTAATGAGACTGAATAAGAAAAGGATACATATCACATTTACTGGAATTTTCTTGCTTGCTTCTACAATAGAAATTTGTAAATTCATATATACAAATATTTGGTGTGTTTTTTTGAGTTTTCAAATGTCTGTAGTAATAGTAAATTGGTGATTTTCTTCCTTGGAAAATATTAAGTGTAGGCTAGTTTGTCAGATAACCCAGTTCCTGCAGTGTTGATTCAGCCCTCACAGATTATTTAGGATGTCTGAGGTTGTGTAGAATATGCCATAGGATGTGACCCAAAATGATATATATTTTGATCTGCGATTGTTATTTGCTGTTCACTGTAGATTTATGCCTACATATTTGAGAATATCAGATCAGTTCAGTTGGAGGCTTTACTTCTCTCCTTGCTGAGCATTGTGGTGCTTGTTCTTGTTAAAGAACTGAATGAGAAATTTCAGAGAAACATTAAAGTTGTTCTTCCCATCGATCTACTTTTGGTAAGTACAAAATCAAATATCAGACTTTTTGCTTAAAAAGCTTTCAGTGTTTCAACTCATCTGCTGCAGTTTACTATGTTGTCTATAGTTACCCACAGCCACACCTGCCACTTATTAAATGGACAGCTAATGTTCATGGCTGTATGTTAAATGTAAGAACAGGAAACAGTTTGGCTAAATAATTAAGAAAGAAGTGGCATACGTTCCCAATTTGTATAATATTTTTCATGTGTTTACTATTTTTTACATAATCACAAGAACACGAAGCCTAGAATGTTAAAGTGTAAGGAGTTTGAAATAGAAAATGAAAAGTAACTGGCACGTTGTAACTCCAGGCAAGTCTTGTGCTGGGTAGTTGTGGCTTAGATGTTGCTTGTTATTTATCTGCAACAAAGTTAAATAGCTATGCTATTGCTTTCTGTAATTTTACTTACAGTTTTCCTTTCACATGGTATAGACTACATTGAAATTAGCTATTGCATTGTAAATCTCTGCTTTAAAGATTAAGCTGTAGTCAAATAATCAGCACCAGGACAGAAAGTTTCTGGTTTTCTCTAGACCTCTAAAAGAAAATAAAAAAACTGAAGGGCAGATGCTTTTCAGAGTGGATCATCACAATTACTCTTCTTTTGCTGGAAAAAAGTTATTTACATAAGAATAATTTTTCTTGGTCAAAATGCTGGAAAAAAGAGGTAGTGTTGTTCTGGTCCCTGCTCTAAGATCTGTTCCTGTGTTACCTTTTAAACAATACTGGATAAAACGTACCAGCAAACTGAGGATCATAGGCTGGAACCTGTGCCTGTTCTACTGGAATTTGTGTGTTCATCTCATAAGTACGGGAAGTGAGTTTGAAGGTCCTCAGGGCCAAACTATCCACTCCCTCAGCAAGATTTATACCTGCTGGAACATAAAAATAAGATGCAGCCACATCTTCTGCTGTGTTTTGTGCCGACGTCAAAACTGCCAGTCTGGATTAGATGTGCTCAGAGAACATCAGCTGAATCAGACCGCTCAGGAGCACCTAAATTTACGAATTATTTTAAGCTGCTCACGTGAATGGCAGTGGTCTGGGGCACATGCTGCATAGAGGCAGTTTGGACACTGATTGGCAAGGTTCCTGAGGCTTTACAGAGACTTTTACAGATCCCTTTCATTAACTTAGAATGTACAAACTCCACCATAGTCCTTCTTCAGCCATCTTTTCTAAATTCATTATTGTGTCCAGATCTTAGTTTGACTGTCTTCCACATTTGCAAAAAATTTTGTAATAATATTTCCCTGTTTTTCTGGATTGATCTAAGGATAAATGCATGAACACTGTCATGTGCTTAGGTATGGCAATAATAGGGACCATGTGAGGAGCTAAAAGCAATAGAAACATGACATTTTTTCCTGTGTTGAATCAATAGATAATTGCTACATCCGTTGCTTGCTACTATGCCGATATGGAATACGTCTACGGGCTAGAAGTTGTGGGACATATTCCTGAAGGGTAATGTGTTTTTTATTAGCTTGTGGCTTTTAAATATGTTCACTTCTGAGAACAGTCTCTGAAGGGGTCAAAGTAGTTTTCTGAAATAAGAAATGGTAAAAATCTATTGTGCTCATTTCCAACCTCCTCAAATTCTCTCTCACAATTCAACTCTATGTTAACAAGGTATATCTGTATAGATATCATCGTCAAAATGCAGACTTGTAAATTTTCATAGCTTTTTATTACTTTATGGAATAAAAAGGAGGTCCTAAGTACCTGATGATGGCTGATGGATATATGACAGGAAGGCAGAGCACTCTCTACAAGATTATTGCAGCCTGCTTTTTGAAGGTTGCCTTGGGTTATTGTAGCAGAAAGGACTTGCAATGAGATAAGTCTTGTAGATTACTACACTTTGTTCTTCTCCACTTATATATAATTTTAGAAAATGTGATTTCTGAGGAAATGTAAAGGATTTAGATATGCTTAATCTAGAAAAGAGCATTCTGACTACAGATAGTGATACATTTTTCTCCATGACCTTGAAGAGAAGGCAAAAAAGTGTTCAATATAATTAGCTGGAAAGAGAAATTAGATTAGATGTCAGAGAGAATGTTCAAACTCTAAGGGTTGGTAAAGAATATCACAGCTGTTATGTAATCTCCCCTTTGGAAATTTCAGGGTTTCCCTAAATTTCACAAAGTACAAGTCCAAGACAGCATGAGTGCATGTGTGGCAGCTTGCACTGATAGAAATAAAATAAGGGAAGTTGCTGAGACAGAATATTGGTTTTAAGTATTTAGGGCATGCTATTACATGCTAAGTGTCTGAGATTAAAATGAGACATTTTGATATGTGTTATGATCAGTTAAAACGTATTTGTGCAGCTTTAACCAGGAGCTTATTTTCTGTCTAACCTTGCATGAGAAGATTCTGTAGTGCTGAAAAACAGAAGCAGAGCCTGGATCATTCCTATGTATTTTTAGGCATTTACCTGAATTTTCTAACTAACTGCCTTGTCAGTGGAGAGCATTAGAAACCGTTAGAGCACAATTTGGCTCCTAGGCGGTGTGATTTATGCTCTGGAGAGATGGAAGTCTTTTTGTGGAGTACAAAGACAATCTGAGGTGGTTCGGTTCTTAACTGAGGCATTTCATTGCAGTCACCATTAGAAGGTCTCCATTAGTTTGAATAAATGTCCATACTGTCCACAGGAATACTAAATAGTTTAAAAGGTTTAAATTAAACATTACAGGAAAGCTACTATAAAAAAGAAAAAAATATACAGTAGAGTCTCTTTTATTGAGCATTACAAAATTAGGGAATGGTTGCTGATTTTACCCATCAGTGAGGGAGCTAATTTATAAGGATCCCTTCATAATTTCTCAAATTGAAGTTTGCAAATGGAATACTCCATCTGAAACTGTTTCATCTTCTTCTACAAATTCTCCTCTGGAGTTCCCCACACGCTGAGATCTTATTTATCTAAAATATTGAAAAATGTCACATTACAAGTATTACAAAAATTATCTGTGCTTGCAAAGATTGTTTCTCTTGTATTTTCATGAATTGCAGGTAGATCGAGGCTATGTATCAGGCTTTGCAAAAAAGACTGTCTTTATTTTTTAAAGGTTACCATCACCAAAACCACCACCCATGCATGTCCTGCCTGAAGTAGTCACTGAAGCTTTTGGAGTAGCACTGGTTGGTTATGTAGCGTCACTAGCTCTAGCCCAAGGTTCTGCTAAAAAGTTTAAATACACTGTGGATGACAACCAGGTAAAGCTCTTTCTTCTTACTCAGTAAGGCTTGAAATTTCTTCACCATTTTGGAAATGTATTATAGATGAATGCCCAGTAGGAAAGGGTATGTTCCATACGGCATCAGGAAGCTTTTCAGTAAAATCCAAATCTAGTCCAAATCAGCTCTGCAGAATTCCCTAGTTGGCTGAGCTGCTCGTTTTGGTGAAGCGCATGCTTCAGGATAGTCTCATAATGCTGCATTCAGTGCAGCATTTGGGTGTTGATGCATTTTTCAGTGCTCTAAGATGAGACAGCTTCTCCTTTGGCAGCTGAGCTCTTAAAGACCAGCTCAGATGTTAAATCAGCCACTGATCAAAGCAGCAAAGCAGTTCTAAAAAAACCCCAGGTACTTATAGTCCCAGGACATATCGGATGCTGTAAAATGAAACTTATGCAAAGTAGAAGTCTCATTTGAAATAAAGGTTTATTTATATTAAAGAAGCAGAGTGGGTTCAAAGAGTGCTGTCAAATTTGTAGCCAAAGGAGCTTTCTGTGCAGAGTTCCACTTCACGGTGGACAGGCTTAAACAAAGGTGGGATGTTACTTTCTGCACTACCCCACCGCTGGTCATGGCAGATGGGTAACTCCAAGCCAACTGGAAATCCATGGAGACAATCATTCAAGCACTGTGGTAAAAAACGCTCAATTTTAAATAACTGGCAATAGTCCTGTGTGATGAAAATGCTGCCTCCACCTTTGTCTTAAGTGGTTTGGGATAAATGACGTAAGGTTGAATGAAGAACAGTTGGTTTTGCCACTGGAGGTCTGTTTGAACAGGTCAGTCTTGCTACCTCAGTGCATGTCTTTTACATCTCATGTTATTGGAAAATATGGTGGGAATGTTCTTGTCTACTCAGGTCTCTGAAATATTTTTCAGAATGAATACATTGAGCCATGAATTTCTGTTGATGCCTCAGAGACATTATTTTCTAGCGAGCAGAGGGAAAATGCTTTCAGCTTAAGTCAGACTTCAGGGTGATATGCTGCATTGTCTCAAGGGCACTAAATGGAGCACAGCAACCTGTACATCTTTCTGCACCTTTGGAAAACTTGTAGCTTACACAGTTTAATTACTGAGGGGTTGGAAACTATTTGTAAGTCTGCATCGAATAATGCAGCAAAAGAGCAAAACCTCCATGAGAACAGAGCACAGTGGCAACAGGGTAGTGTAGCTGTATTGCCTTCAGGAGCCAGGCATAGGGCTCTGCATGGTGGCATGTGGGTGTGCGAGGTTGTCTGGGGACCTTTAAGGTGGTGCTGTCCTGTGCTGTGAAGACAAACTTATGATCAGGTATTGCCCTGCCTGTATACCATACTATTTGCGTCCTAAGCACTTCTAGCAGTAGTGGGGTCTTTTCTTACACATCACTCTCAGGAGACAAATGAGCTCCTTATAGTCTGGGGAAGAAGACTGATGCTGGCTAGCCAATTTGGAGCACTTTCTTAGAAAACACTGTTCAGCTCAGGCTGCAGATACAAGGTGGCTTCTCCACCTTTTCTTCTGTAAACCTTTGTTCAGACATATCTGCATTTTGACTGTGAATAAACACCAAATACATTTGTAATGAAAGACAGCATGCAGATAGTATTGCTACCACACTTCACTTTCACTAAAGCATGCTCTAAAAGAAAAAATCAGTGGCTGTCTTTTTCCAGTAGAATCATAAGCCAGAAACAACCTGGACACTGTCCAGAACCCACTACTTGAGACTCTGGCCTGTTAAAAAGCAGATGTGGATCAAGATGTAAATATTTTGGCTGAATTTCATCTTCAAAACTTAGCAATACCATTTATTCTGTGAACAAAATATACCTCCTGCGTCTGATGAATCTGGTTCAGCAGCTCTATCATTCAAATTAGTTCTGAGTTGTGAGAAGATACATTATGTTGTGAGATCTTTTATCGTGTACATATGTGATCCCCCCCCCAAAAAAAATATAGCCATCCTTTGTCATTGCTAATATTTACATAGGGGTAACATCCTTTGTTTGCAAGAAGCGTTGAAATGACAGAACGATGGGAAAAAAACATATTCTGTTTAACAACTTTGCAGGAATTTTTGGCTCATGGCCTCAGCAACGTGATTCCTTCATTTTTCTTTTGCATACCAAGTGCTGCAGCGATGGGACGGACGGCACTTTTATACAGTACGGGCGCCAAAACACAGGTAATGGGTTAGAGAGAAGTACGCAGGAGAATTAAAGCTATGATACTGCTCACTGGAACTTGTGCTGATTTATCCATTGTGTTTCTCTTTTCTCCCTTTTCCTCTCTCCTGGGAAATGACTGCCCTGTCATTGCATCTGATCAGCATCTATCTTACTAGAAAAGCTAACGGTTCCACTTGTTCCTTTTTACCTGTATGAGTCTGTGGCAGTAAGGAGGTTAGGAGTTGTGTTTTCAGGCTGCACGAAACAACGTGCAAGACCTTTCAGTTTTATGTGAATTTGTCAGTAACTGTAACAAAAGTGCCCCCTAATGGTCTTTAATGGATTTAATGGTTCAGGCTACACTGAAGCTTTGGAAAAAAAATTAGATTTAATTTAGTGCTTCTATCTGATTTTCAAAATAAAGTGAAAGTAACCTTAAGAGCTGTTTCTTAAAAAAACCCCAAGTAATCTCCCAACTTCTTCCTTGTGACATGGTGTACTTGTCCTGTCCCTCAGTATATCTTGAGCCCAGAGATGACACTCTGTTTTTAAGGACTTTTTTGACTATTTCCTGCTGTTGGAAATTAAACCCACAAGTTCTTATTGCAGTAGCTCAGAAAAGAGGAAACTGCAATTGATGAAAATTATAATTGTGACCCTGTAAGGCTGTTGTTACCTGTCCAAACCATGCCCATGAACAGGAGAGGTAGCAAGCTGCTCATCTGTGACCTTTGCATATGTTGGCACCACGTGGGCCACCGCAGCCGGGACACCCGCGGAGCAGCCCCCTACGCGCTGCCTCTCCTTCCTTCCTCTGAAACGCAAGTCTCCATTGGTGATATCCTGCCATATAAATGTTCTGTCCTTTGGAGTTTGTTGTTACTGTCTTTTTATAACTGTTGCTCTTGCCTGTGTAAAGGACATTAATTACAAGGAAAAGGGTAATGAGGTACAACTGAAAAGTCTAAGTACAGTCTATAGGTGCTGTTTCTTCTTGGCCATGTCCTGCAATTATTTCTCATGCAGATACAGCACTACTAAGAAATAATACAGAGCTTTATTTCAACATGTTAATTACTTGCTAATTAGCCGACACAGTACTCTAAACTCAATTAATCATAATAATTTATTCAATAATAATTTAAAAAAGCATTTATATGCAAATAGTTTAGCTACCACTTTGCTATTAGCTATTTCATATCTTTGAGTTGGATTCAATGTCATGCCATGTACCCTCATCCTCACAGACATCCTCTTCTGTTACCTGTTCATGTATTGTATGTACAATTTGCAGTTGTACTGCATCATGGGTTTTCCAAGGAAGTTTTAAGGTAACCTGAAGACCTATACCTGAAGACCTATACTTGAAGACCTATAACTTGAAGACATATAGGGCATCTGAGCACTTTGGCTGTGTTGGCAAAGGCCCCAGTAGAAGTGTATTCAATATATGAAATGGAAAAAGAAACCACTGTAGTTTGATTTCAAGGTAGGAAGTACATGGTAAAAATAACAAGGATCTGCTTGGTTTTATCCATTGGTTTCACAGTATAGCAGAGCCTGCATCCAAAAGTTAAAAGTGTGGCCATGTGTTAATGCTATGAGAGTACTTTAATAAACATAAAATTCCCTCTCCTGCCTTCTTTTTGGAACACAACACATTCACTCAATCCTCTGCTTTTGGAGCTGTCTAGGCAGTATGAAGAGAGGACAAGAACATCACTCATAAATGTTGGTCAGATCATAGGCAAAAAGAAGAGTGAGGGGTTGCTTTGACTATGTGGAGAGAAGCCAGTTTACTTTGGCATATGTCATGAAAGAAATGCAAAGAGCCTTTCCTCTGAAAGAGCAGCTCAGAGCAGCCCTTTTATCTCCAGTGGCTATACCTGGGATTCAGTGATGTCATTTATTCTTCAGTGATATCTTTTCCTGGGAGAAAACAGAAGTGAGGGACTGTATCATGGTGTAGAACTGTCCTTCAAATAGAATCAACACTTTTTTTTTCTTTTCTTTTTTGGGAAGGCAGAAAGAGGGAAAAGTGACTTTACCAGCAGATTTTGTGTCCCTTTTTCTGTAAACACTCTGTCTATCCTTCTTGATGGTATTTTTAAGTACACCATGGCTTTAATTTTCTAGTGTTTTAACAACTTGTCTGGTTTTGTTTTTAACAACTTGTCTCTTTAAATGAAACCTAATTATTTTAGTAAAGAAACATATTATCAATATAAAAATAAAGTGAGCATCTGTCTACTTATCGTCAAAAACCTTCTGTGAATCTGGACTGTATCTTAATGAGACCAGAAGTACTCTACTTTGTGAGCAGTCAGAGCGGAGCAGAAGACTGCAATTCTACTGTAGTTTTCCATCAGATTAATACCATATGATACTGTGAAGAAGCATATAATTCTTAGGACATATATTTGTCTGGATTCCTGTCACCTGCATTAATTATAATTTTTAATATATATAAAATGAAACAGGTGAACTGGTTACCCAGGATACGGAGAAGGCTGAGTACTCAACGACTTCTTTGCCTCAGTCTTCACTGGCAAATGCTTGAGCCACACTACCCAGGTCACAGAAGGCAGGGACTGCGAGAATGCAGAACCGCCCACTGTAGGAGAAGATCAGGTTCGAGAATATCTAAGGAACCTGAAGGTGCACAAGTCCATGGGACCTGATGAGTTGCATCCGCGGGTCTTGAGGGAATTGGCGGATGAAGCGGCCAGGCCACTCGCCATCATATTTGACAAGTCCTGGCAGTCCGGCGAAGTTCCCGCCGACTGGAAGAGGGGGAACATAACCCCCATTTTTAAGAAGGGTAAAAAGGAAGACCCAGGGAACTACAGGCCGGTCAGTCTCACCTCCGTGCCTGGCAAGATTATGGAGCAGACCCTCCTGGAGACTATGCTCAGGCACATGGAAAACAAGGAGGTGATTGGTGACAGCCAACACGGCTTCACTAGGGGCAAATTGTGCTTGACAAACTTGGTGGCCTTCTATGATGGGGTTACAGCGTCCGTGGACAATGGAAGGGCAACTGACGTCATCTACCTGGACTTGTGCAAGGCATTTGACACTGTCCTGCATGACATCCTTGTCTCTAAATTGGAGAGACATGGATTCAATGGATGGACCACTTGGTGGATAAGGAATATGGCTGGATGGTCGCACTCAAAGAGTTGTGATCAATGGCTCAATGTCCAAGTGGAGACCAGTGACAAGTGGCGTTCCTCAGGGGTCAGTACTGGGACCGGCACCGTTCAACATCTTTGTGGGCAACATGGACAGTGGGATCGAGTGCACCCTCAGCAAGTTTGCCGATGACACCAAGCTGCGTGGTGTGGTTGACACGCTGGAGGGAAGGGATGCCATCCAGGGGGACCTTGACAGGCTGGAGAGGTGGGCCCGTGTGAACCGCATGAAGTTCAACAAGGCCAAGTGCAAGGTCCTGCACGTGGGTCGGCGCAATCCCAAGCACGACTATAGGCTGGGCAAGGAATGGATTGAAAGCAGCCCTGAGGAGAAGGACTTGGGGGTGGTGGTTGATGAGAAGCTCAACATGAGCCGGCAGTGTGCGCTTGCAGCCCAGAAAGCCAACCGTGTCCTGGGCTGCATCAAAAGAGGTGTGACCAGCAGGTCGAGGGAGGTGATCCTGCCCCTCTGCTTTTGTGAGACTCCACCTGGAGTACTGCGTCCAGCTCTGGGGGGCCCAGTACAGGAGAGACATGGAGCTGTTGGAGCGAGTCCAGAGGAGGGCCATGAAGCTGATCGGAGGGCTGGAGCACCTCTCCTATGAGGACAGGCTGAGAGAGCTGGGCTTGTTCAGCCTGGAGAAAAGAAGGCTCCGGGGAGATCTAATTGCGGCCTTCCAGTACCTGAAGGGGCCTACAGGAAAGCTGGAGAGGGACTGTTTATCAGGGAGTGTAGTGACAGGACAAGGGGTAATGGATTTAAGCTGAAGGAGGGTCGATTTAAATTAGATATTAGAAAGAAATTCTTTACTATTAGAGTGGTGAGGCACTGGCACAGGTTGCCCAAAGAGGTTGTGGAGGCCCCCTCCCTGGAAGTGTTGAAGGCCAGGTTGAATGGGGCTTTGGGCAACCTGGTCTAGTGGAGGGTGTCCCTGCCCATGGCAGGGGGGTTGGAACTAGATGATCTTTGAGGTCCCTTCCAACCCAAACCATTCTATGATTCTATGATTCTATAAAAAAATTGTTCTTATATTTTCTAAAGCATTAACATGAAATAATTGGTGGTTTCTGATTTAACACAATAGTTTCCTTTTAGTGTTGATCTCAGTAAAAACAGAAATCTTCCATTGTGCAAAAACGATGACACAGTTCTCCATGTATAATTTTTGCTCCGTGCTATGACAGATCTGTTTAGTGCAACATAGGGTGTCTGGCTATAAATATGTTACAGAATGACAGTGGATGCAGTGAAACTTCTGGGATGAGATATTGCACACACACGCTCCATTTAATAATCGAGCGTGTAAGTGATGCTGCGGTCTGTGTCTGTGTGCTGTCAGCAGGGTCAAGCACAGATGTTGAGATCTCTTAACTATGTTTTCACTGTAGTTGGCTGAAGGTAATCACCAGAGATTAAAACCGAAATTACATGCATCTGCAATCCATGGATACGTTAACAGCTAACATATTCAACATCTCATTCTGGACTTTGTCAAGAATATTTATTAATTAGTCCTTTTTCACACATTTTAATTTTTTTTTTTTGTTAGACTGAATGATCTGCTTTTCTTGTTTATCGTTTTAGGTGGCTTGCCTTATCTCTTGTGTATTAATTCTTGTGGTGATCTATGCAATTGGACCTTTGCTGTACTGGCTGCCTATGGTACGGTACTTTTCTTTTTTAAAGATTCTGTCAAATATTTTCTAATGACTTAATTTCTTTCAGGGAAAGATAGTACTACCTCTAAATCAGCTTTATTTAATTTCAATAGCAGAAAGAATAGAAAGGGAACAGCAAGTCTCAAAATCATAAAATACTGAGGTGACAACATAACACATATAGATTTTACACATATATAGTTGCATATATAGGCTATCACATAAGTATATTAGAAAGCATTTCTCTTCTACTTATTTTTGGCAAATAGTTTATGAAAAATATACATCCAGATTGCTGTGGATTTGTAAATTGACAAAGTGTAGTAGAAATTAATGAAGATTCAGAATTTTTCTCCAGTCATGCATATGATGTTGACTTTGCTTTTCATATAAATTTGACACAAATGATTGTAGATAGTGATCTAAGCTTAATTACAGGAAGATTATGAGATATTCTTATATCTCTGTCATGGAATACATCTTCTACACTAAACCAACTTCTACACTGTAAAGCAACATGGTGTGTTTTGATATAAGCTATGTCTGGCTTTTGGTATTACAAATTAATAGTTATTTTTAACTAGAGGCATACAAAATACAGCTCCAAAATTAGCCATAATCCTGCCATGTTTGTATATGAAATTTTAACTCAGCTGTATTTTAAATTTACTTTGTGCTATTGTTTACAGTGTCACATGAATGTTCTCACTTTTCAAACACAGATACTTTTATAGCTTATTTTGACCATGTGAAGTAAGGATACTTGAAGAGGGATGCACAATACGTCCTTTTTCTTACTATACTGCTTTCCTCCATTTTTTATATGGATTATATGTAAATTTTGACTGGTTTCCTATAGGCTTTTCCCCCCATATTTAAAAAAAAAAAATCATATGTTGCTTTCTTGATATTTTACTTCTTTTCTACTATGCTTTTCCAGCCCTCCCCACCTATGCACTGCAACTCCATTGCTTTGTACTCCATCCTTTTTGGCTCCAGATGATTTCTTCATCCGTCTGCTCCCCCTTTCTGATTTGCAGAATAATAAATTATTTTGTTTGCTACAAAGTTAATGGATTTTTTGTTCTAGAGGCCTTCCCTAGGTGATGAAGAAGGGGAATTAAAATTCTTCACTGTGTAGGAGTTGAGTTCTGATTTGCTTCTTAGTTCCCCAGACTATGGCTGAATGTCTTTGGTCTGGCGATGCATGGAGAGCCTTAGGATGTCCTGAAGTTTCTGTCATTTTTCTCACAATCAGGTGGCCTATAGATTGCCTTCAGGAAAGAAAAATTAAGTTTGGTACTTTAAGTTTGTGTCACAAATGCACCTTGTGCTTATCCCATTTTTGAAACACTAACTTCATTTTTTGGTAATTTAATTATAATATTGACTGCTAATCTGAAGAAAGAGCATTTGTTTTCACTGCCAATACTGCAAATGGCTTTTGGTTTTTATTTCTTTGCAGTGTGTGCTAGCAAGCATTATTGTTGTGGGCTTGAAGGGGATGCTAATGCAGTTCCGTGACTTAAAAAAATATTGGAATGTGGATAAAATAGACTGGGTAAGTGAAACTTAATCTAAGGAGGCTTTCCTGAGACCCTTTAACAAATACCTGCTAAATAAACTTTAATAGTTCTGTGGCCCTAGAAGAGATAAGTGCAAGCCATTATTACTAGGGTTTTTGTGGACTATCTGCTTATTTTCTGTCTCAGAATAACAGCATCTGTAATGTCAATTGTATTAAAAAATGGAATTTTAGCAAATGATAAAGAATCAAACCTAATTTAATGCTGAAGATGTGCATACAGACAGATCAGGTTAATCCGAGCAGATGTGTGTATCTAAGTTTGTACGCCTTCTCTAGCTGGTTAGCTGGCTTTTGCTATTGCTATTGTAGTATTATCAAAGAGATATCTTTGTCAGCTGGGGATATGGAATGACCATACAGGACAAACAGAACTGGAAACACTAGAAATGCAGAAAGATACATATCCGAGGGTGCTGTAGGTAAATTGCCTTAACTCTTTCCGATTTTGCGAACAGAATATCTATTGTTTAATCAGAAAGAAAGGTCCTGCAGTATGAGAGGAGGAATACATCAGAAAAAGCAGATAGATGGAAGGAGACATAGTACGAAAATCTTGTTTAATGCAAAGTCTGAACGGTCTGACATACATTTGCACAGAATTCCTAGCAAATATTAAAGACGAGCCCATGTTTAGGAAAACTCCTAGATTTCTCTTCTTTGAATGTATTGGCCAATTAGCGGAACCAAAACCTCTAACCATTTACATAAATACATACTGACATCCCATAAAGCTTTTGGAACTTCTGTTTGTGCAGTTTCAGTTAACAAATATTCAGAAAGGTATTTTGGCCATATCCTCCTTCTCTGTGGTGGGACATGTAGGTTACTGGAGGTAATATTGGACTTTGTTGAATTCACCAGTGACTTCGTATTCTACAGCAGTAATGGTAAGTCTAGACTGAATAAAACATTTTTTATAGAGTACTGGGTTTCAGTATGGAAAGCAGAGCTGAGTAAGCAACATCGAGTTTGGCTATGTGAGATTTTTCGCATTCTGTCACAGAATACTAGAGTTGGGGGGTTTTTTTGTATCATCCAGAAAAAAAGCTCTGTCTTTCAGGAAATCTTATGTTCCTCAAGCAGGAAAATTCTGAAAATATCTTCTATCACTTGTACTGTATTTGGTCTTCAGCTTATCCTAGATTTCCAGTGTCCCAAGGGGTGGATGATGTGGATCAAGAATTATTTTGGGGACAGTGAACTTAAGAAAATTGGTAGTTAGGGAAGAGAGATATATCTTCTCTATCAGTGCACTGAGGTAATAAGTAGTTAAGTTTTCCAGCAGGACATTCTGGAAGCTCACTAGACTTGATGCATCTTCATAGATTGACTGATTTCTGCTTTTGTGGTGTTGGCAGAAAAGGATGAGTGAGTAGTTAGTTATTACATCTCTGACATCTGTCATTATTTCTAAGAACGGGTTGAGAGAGGGAGAGTTTGCTGGGTTTATCTTCTTGACTGGACATACTTGAACAATGATTTATCTTCAAGTAGTTGCACCATCAATCCTTAGCCTGACAGGGTAAATCATCTTGCTTTAAATAGCATTGTCCAAAGTAAAGCTACAGACGTTGATCTTACATTGCTGCCTGGTCTGAGGGAGCCCCACCAAGCCCAGTGGTTTGAGTAACCACACTGGTGTTGATTTTGGCCTGAAAAGATTCACCCCAGCAATTGATAGCACATTGGAAATGAATCAGTTCCATTACCCAGGTTATCCGAAGAATTTTGAAGATAGAAACTCTAAAAGAAAACATTTGGAAATAATTAGCAGCTGTCATTTCTGGAGCTGATTCTTTGAAGGGCGTGTGTCATGTAACATAGAAGTCAGGTTTGTTATGCTCATAGGTCTGGCAAACGAGAGTGTGTGGAAACAGAGTATTACGGCTTTTGTTACCTTTTTCCTTTGCACTTCTTTAAGCTTCTTATTGAGCACAAACAGGATGAGTAATATTTATTTGTTGATTAGTTCTTTATAAAATGTGATCCTGTAAATGTAAAAGGTACAGCTTGAATGGTACTGCTCAGGGGTTGAACTCATCATGGGTCCCTTCCAACTCAGGATATTCTGTAATCTCTCCTTTCAGCCATAGATTGCTTTTTCTTATAGATTTAATGTTTAGGAGCAGCTGAGTTCAAAGGAGCAGCTAGGGTGACAGACCTAAGTAGCTAATACTAAATATTTTCCGCTGAATATTATTACATATATTTGTTTTCTTTCAACCTGTTTTTTATCAACTGTCAGTACTGTCCTGTTTTTACATCCCACCTCTCAAATCATACCCAGTTTCTTTCCAGCTAGAACCCTACTGCCCTTACTCCAAAGAGCCCTTTTCTACCATTCACAGCACTCCTATCAACTTCAAAGGTCTCTTGCTTCAGTTAAGGTCTTTCGTCAGTCCCTACACCTTCTTGGATAACTTCAATAATTTCAGATCACTAATTGCTCTATTCCACTGCATATATTAAATACATAACTGTATGCATAACAGTATTTGTCCTCCCTCTGCTGTCTTCATCTTTTGACTGCTTCCAAGGTGTTGATTCCTATGTTATCTGTGTTTTGTACATTAACCCAAGAACAATTTGTCTTGAATTTTTGCCTATTTTTGAGGAACTACCAGGAAGCTGGTCTGGAATTCTTCTGGAAGTATATCTCATTTTTCAGGTTCTTGGATCAAAAGTTGATTTCCATATCCTTCCTGCAAGCCTAATTTCTTGTGCAGGCCTACTTCTTGACTAACTTCCCATTTTTGTTCTCCAGCTTGACATTGCACTTTCCTGGTACCAACAAAAAGGCCAGTGAAGTTCTTGTTAACTCTTGTTTTTAAGGCTGAGCATCCCAGATGAGCTGCAGCCATCTAAACTAGGCGAAGACTACTGCCTGGTAATGGGTTGCTGAAGAAAAATGTTCTTTTTTCTGTTAACAGTTAGACTTGAAAGTGCAAAAGATGGGAAAAAGGTATTTCAGAGGGTGAAAATTTTCTAACTGAAAAATGACAGTAGAATAAGGATTATCTTCACGAGTTAATTATATAACAGGAATTTGGGGTATTCAACAGAGAAATAATATGGCATTTAAAGAGAAAAAAATGTTGAAAATTGTACAAATGACTTTACCAGCACATGACCAGAGCTGAGGCAGCACTATGTTGTATGCCTGACTTGTAAAGCAGAAAAAATGACAACAATTTATGGTAAAAATTACACATTCCCTGCATGGTGCCCTGATGGCAGAAGTAATTATGGATGTATGAATTGTAAGTGTGTGCACATATATTGATATATAAAGATGTAAAGAATGCTACTAATTCAGCAATTAAAGTAAATCCAAAGAGGAGGGTCTCACTTTCAACAAGTGTCCTCCAAGATCTTGCCAGTTTCTAAGTGAGTTTCTAAGACAAGGAGCCACCATCCTGTCAATATATTTTGTCAAAATAGACTGGAGCAGGGGGCCCAGAGAGACTCTTCCATGGAATTTTGGAGCTCATTGGTGCAAGTTCATGTATTTTTAGAACTTTTTAACATATTATCCTCAGGAGGGAGATGAACTTTTAAATTTGTTCAGATGTTCACCACATAGGGGCCCTGATTCATGAGAGAGCACTGAAGGCTTTGCTATATAAACAATTTTCCAAAGAGTAGGAAGCCATCTCTTCTATGATAATAATTTTACACGAATGCTTCCAGCTTATGACATCCTAGGGAGATTTTCTATCCTTCATGCATTAGTGAATATGCTACCCTGAGTTATATTAGTTTTGCTGTAGTTAGTCTCAGTGAGATGGGAAGGAATTTACAAATGCTTAATCCATTGAAAGTGTGATTGCCATATAAATTCTTTTTAAAGAATAATATCAGTCCACCTGTCTCCAGGGCAGTCTGTGCAAACAAATACCTTCTTAATCATTGTGTACAGAATGCCTGTGAAAAATTATATTAAAGAACTACCATACCACTTTACTGTTTAGCAGTTCCTGGTTTATGGCTGTAGTGGTCTTCACTTCACCACTTGAATCGTAGGTTTTGATTAAGGGTGCCCTGAGGATGTATGCAGGCATCAGTCATTTGTCTGCAGGACATGGGAGCATGAGCATGCTATGCAGCCTTCCTGGAGCCAGAGCCTCCTCCTGCACTCCAACATCTTCTCTGCCAAGGCACCCCCTGAACGAACAGGACCTTAATAGCATTCTTCTTCTGGCTGTGTGCTGGTGACTGCAGTAAGGGCCTCTGCATCTGAGCAAGTCATCGCAGCCTCGTATTACAGAGAGTGCAGAGCTGGTCAGTCAAATCATGTTAGGGTATGGTTCACCCCTTCCTGAAGTAGGCAGCAGCGTAATCAGGTAGGAGTCAGGTGAACTGCATCCTAAATTCCCCCCACTCTGATAACGAGGTCTCTATTGATTATGGTGGGAATCTAGACAGCTCACCCAGTTGTAGCCATCTGTGCAGTAGAGAGTTAATGCCAAGTGAAATGAATCCTACCCATACAGGCAATAGCTGATCATCTCCTCAGTCTGCAACAAAAAGGGAAGTTTATAATCTGGTTTCAAAGAGGTACAGAACCATTTAGTATCACAGTGTCTTAGGACTGCACTATTTAGCCATTGGCTCAGAGACTATTCTCCCACTTCACCTATTTCACCTTTTTTTTCCCGCCAAGTTCCCATTTCACGCTCCCCTCAGTGGTGGATGGGTAGACCTTATGAAATGAAAAGGAAACATACTGTCCACAGAGTTTTGGAGGCAGCTGCTATCTGTACAGTCACAGTACCTCTCAGTGTTTCTGATACTGTCTGATACATACAGACTTGAACATAAATCCGTATCTCCTACTTGTTTCTTTTCTCCCCCTTTAAATATTTTTTTTAATTAATACAGTACAAGCATATTTTGAAGTTGGGTTTTGTTTTGACTTTTGGGAATAACGTGCCTATAACACATTATTGATAAGATTTGAAAAATTATTAGATTCTATCTGGCCTGGAATATACAATAACCATCCTGAAGTAAGTTGCCAAAGAAAACTTTGATATTTCTATGACTTCTTTGTTGAACCTTGCAACAACCCATGATTTAAAAAAAAGTCTATCAGATCAACATAACTTCTTTCTACAAGTTTGATGGTACCATACCTAAAAAAGTACTGACTCCAGGCCCATACAAAGCACTAAAAGGGAGATTGACAGATAAGAATATGATTGTTTTGGCTCATCCTTTACAACAATGGCAGTCTCTAGTTACAGTTAAGATGTGAGATACTGGGCTGCTTAGTACTCAGCAGTACTTAAACATTTTTGGCTTTGATTCTTCGTATGTAAAGTTCATATTGGATTTTCATGCTTTCTGTTTTCTGAGACAGAAGAATTTTGCAGGTCTTGCAGCAGTGATTTAGTTAGATGTGATGAGGCTCAGGTCTGCAGCTGAAGTGGATTGCTTGATCTCAGGCGTGGTCAAGAGTTCAGCCTTATCAGGATGGGCTAATTCTTGATCCTGCCTGAATTTCAGGTTTGTAGTGTTTCTGTTAGCCCTTTCATGTCCAGCGAGCTCCTTCGTAAATATCTATTGGATTTGTAAATCTTAGATTTACTTTCTCACTGATTAATCAGAACTCAATGTTTTTTGCCCGTAGAGGTATTCTTTGCAAATATATTCACAACAATTGGTATAAGATGTCATAAAAAATAAGTGGAGGTTGAGCACTCTTTCAAAGAATGAACTACCTCATTACTTAGCAGCTTTGCTGTTGAAGAGACTGTAAAACCTTTAGCAGTAGTTTAAAATTTGAAGATGAGGGAGGAAAAGGTTTCTCAGTAGAGTCATGTAACACTCTGTCCTCTCTGAAGCACAAATTAGTATGGTATGACTTACATTTTATAATTCATAAAATAACAGTTCTGAAATCTGCCTGAGCAAAATTCCTGTGGTTAGGCTGAAAGTATTCTATTGTCTCTGGCTTTCCTGCGCTAAGTGAAAGCATCAGAAAGGATAATTTTAGCACTGATTGTGCCATTGTAATGTGATCTGTTCCTCTGCAAACATTACCAAGAAGCACTGTAATTGTTGAAACAGGCACCTGTGGAGATCAGTATATCCAGAGGAGTGAAAATACTTTCCATTCTTCTTTAACACTTTTTATATAAAGATTAGGTGGCAGTCTTTGCTTAAGGCTCCCTCAAGGAAAGAAATATATGCTGACATTAGGTTGGTATAAGAAATCAAGTAATTTGTGTTTTTCTCCTTTTAATTGTAAAACCTGGACATCTCTTGGCCATACATGTCATTGTATAGGAATATAAGTGATTGTTTAGAAAATAATTCAGAAAAAAATTTGAAATGTTACAATCTTTTGGGTTTTAAATATTTTAAATTCTTTTTCAAAGTGACTTTTTTTTAGATATGCTTCTTTGTATTTTTTTAAATTGTATTTAAAATTAATCCAAAGTTGTATTAATCAAATATTGAAAGATGGGGCAGTAATCTGAAATCTCACTGTTTCCATGTGAAGAAATCCATTCCCCAATAATTTTTATTTGTTATAGAATTGGTTTAGTCAGATGTACTCTAATAAATGCCACTTTTAATTAACCTCCTTGCAAATTGTAATTCCCACTTATACAATTAGTGGGAGAAGAGCTCTCTGTATGTGACCTTTGTGGTACCTCATTGTGTAAAAATAAAGGAGGATTTTAAATGTATGCAGTGAAGAAGGTGACAAAAACTTGCAATGTGAAAAAATAAAATATGGGTTTTACAAAACAACTGAGTTCATTCTGAATTATGCTGGCAGCACAACTACATATGCTATTTTAAGTAACCCTGAAAGCAACCTCTGTGAGCATTGGAATGAGTAGTGCTATGTCATATGTGTTCTCCCATGGGTAGACATTATTTTAATTGCTAGTTCAGTCTTCAAAATTTGCCAGTTCAAAGATCTGAAAGTTCACCTTTGAGAAACCATCTTAATTTTAAAAAATCTTTATTTCTGCTTCATAGAATGTAGATTGTTACAAAAATTAAAGCTAATCGCCTCTTTCTGTTTCCCTCCTTAAAGAGCATATGGGTTAGTACCTACGTGTTTACAATATGCTTTGCTGCTAACGTGGGACTGTTGTATGGCGTTGTCTGCACTATAGTAATTGTGATTTTCCGCTTTCCCAGGTGAGAAATAATTTATTGAAATGTTCTAGTAGCACATCGTTATGTCTTCTTTCTGGCACATATCTTCACCATCAGGGTAGACGTATAATACACTAAATTTCACAATGAAACATCAGTATTTTAGTTGCAGAAAATTACAAGATAAGACAATTCGAAAGAAAAAGTCATACTTGTGCATTTACTATAGGCTAAGGATCTCTAAAACATTTTATGCTATGGCATTATTTTGTGATTTCTCTTAGTATTACACATCTCTATGACTCATTAGGTGAAAGTAGCATAAAATCAACAGAAAGATCAATAATATATTTTTTTTTCCATTAGATACTTATTTGCTCCTTAAGGATAAAGTATGTCTGGCAAGCCTTACTAGCTAAGCACCTTTATAAACTCCTAGATATAATGTTGCACAGGAGTTGATAGTTGCCATTTGCACTGATAATATATATTAATGAAACACAACTGCACAACTATTCTAATGTCTAGGGAAAAGTACATTGTAAATTCTATGTATGAACCAGAAAAGAGTAGCTCTCTGGCAAGCTATAAAACAGTAATGAAACTTAAAATTAAGATTTTATTGACCAGAAATTTCCATTTTTCATATTTGAATTAAAAAAAAAATCACATTTTCAAAGTTATATACTATAATTTTAAAATACGCTTTTTATTCTTTTAACTGGATAATTATCACAAAAAATAAGCTTGATATGCACAAAACTATCTATGGATTGCATCATTGCAACTTTAAGCTTCTATGCTGTAGTTTTGGAGTGTGTCTCTTCCTGTATCTGTTCAAGACTACTGAAGATTTGCCTTACAGATTTTCTCTGTGTATTGATTACAGAGCAAAGACAGTGAATTTGAAATATGTGAAAGAAGTGGAATATAAATACAAAACAGAAGATAACTGTGTAAGTTAAATTATCTTTTTCTGTGTTTGTGTGTTCCACTAATTCAGATTTGTTTATTTTCTCTAGTTGGTTACCAGATTGTAATCGGTGAGTCAAGGGAACATTTTTATGAAATGATCACTTGCAATCTAAAGCCAGTATGACATAGTAAATACAAAACTAGTCTGGGCATCAGAAATTGGAATTTTTTCCTGGTTCTGCTGCCGGTCTCCAAAGTTAGGCAAGTCCTCTTAGATCTGTCTTAGTTTATTTGTTACTTTTAAGTTAGGAATTGCTCTTTGCAAAAGTTTCCTAATTCCTAAGTCTAAGGAAATCTCTTGGCAGCAAGGGCAAGGGCCATCTGAGCAGACAATAGCTGTCTCTGTATTCTTACCAGATTTCCACATTTCCTGAAATTCCTTTGATACTCTCATCATCCACAATCTCTTTTCTGACCCCATTTCTGCCACCAGCCCCTTGTGATCGGATTGTCCCAGAGGACACCATGTGTGGCTGGGGAAGGAGGAAGAGCAGCACGAAGTTGTCACAGACTGCTTCATGCATGTCACCACCCTTTAACCAAACAAGGGTACCCTCAGGTGAAAAACGGATGGAAGAATCTCTCCGAAAGACTGTGCTTTTACAATTTGGCTTCTTACACACTTAAACCTACCAGTCAGAGATTTTAAATTCTTTCGGTTATTTTCATTGCAATTATCATCAAAGTTGCTTGTGGTCAGGCCTATGGTAAGAGGAGAAGGGTAATGACCCAGAGAGGTGAACTCCCTCCTCTGAGATGAAATGGTAGTTCAGCAGCCAAGAGAGAAGTAGAACCATGTGTCCTTTCAGCACAGAGTCCCATCACTAGGGCATCCTGCCTTCTCTACCGCGGCAGTTTCTACTATGTCCTCTTTCCTTTCCTTATGCTTATGAAGGGTCTTATGTATCAGTAAGCAACATGCTCAGCAATTGTTACCTCACTACTAAGAAGCTCTAAAGAATTTATTTTTTCTGGCAAATATTTCCCATCAGACCTATCTTGGGCTCAAAATCTGAACTTGGCTCAGGGGGGGTTTACTGTTTTGGCATGCTGAACAATGCTGGAATGTGAAAGGTACATGAGAACAGGGAGGGCTCTGAAATGTGAATTTAAAATGGTGGTGTTTAGGCTGGCCCAGCTGTCAATTATTATATCATTTTTCATTCTAAAGAAAAATGTTGGAGTAACTTTGTCAGAGATGGGTAACCAAAATTTGATTTGCCTGCTTTTTTTCATATCAGTTCATAAAATATTTTGTACAAATCCCTATGCATTTTTTTTTTAAGCTAACTGCTCCCCTGCTTTTTTTCCTTAATCATTAAGATTAATGCCAGTAACCAAATAATAACAAACTAGTGTCTGCAGACAGTGGGGAAAATAACATTTTGTTAGGAAAGCAAATTGCTCAAGAGCTTATTACACAAAGTAAAGAAGGAAAATATTTTTAAGATTTAGAAAAATGCCTTTAATTGAATTTAGGGTCACTGGGTTGCAGTAGGCATTTAGGGTAATTTTTAATGTATGAATGTTAGACTGATCCAAGTTCCCCTGGTAAATAACAGCTTAGACATAAACAACAGGACTTTTAAACATGAAAATATGCAAGCTTAATGATCTACCCTGCCATTAAGGTCTGTGGATTTATAGAGGTTATTTCATCAATAGGATAAAAGACATTTTAATGTGGAAAAAATCAAGAGGGTATTTAGAAGCTTATGTGAAACACATTGCATCACAGACCTTCCCTGAACTGAATTCTTATCCGAGCGTAGACAGTACTGTGCAGAGTGCACGGGGCAATTGCCAGTATCCTTCTAAGTGACAGCAGGGGTAGGTCACCTGAGATAATTTTCTTTCTTTCTTGGGAAGGACGTGAGAAAGAGGAAGTCCATTTTTCTCAGAACTGTTCTTACTAAAAAAGGAGCTAGAACCAAACCAGAGCCAGAAATAACTGAGCCAAAATTGGCATAGTTGTCCTTGCCCATCCTGGACAAAAAATCGAACCTAAGTCTGCCGTCTGCTTCATCTGGCCTTATTATTTGAGCCTTTCAATTTTTCCACCTTGTATTTTTGGAAGCTTATTAGCTTGTTGATCATCACAGGCTTTGATCTTTGCACATCGGTCTTCCTTTTTCTTAGTTTTCTTCTTCCATTTGCTCGTTCAGGTATGGCACCAAAGGGCTCACTTGTCTCCACACCAAGCTGTGTATAGCATTGTTTTTAAGGGAATTTGTGGGATGTTGTAGTATTTCCCCATTCAAGCATATATTGCCCTCTGTTTTGCCCTTATTTTAGAGTTTTCTTTCATATAATCTTAGCCATTTTAATTGCCAGTTAGGCTTTGCCACTTGACTGACCGAGGTATGTTGGTGATATTTACCACAATCACATTCATAGGTAAATTGCGTAAGGTCCCTATACATAGTCTGGGGTTCATTGCCTCAATTTTGGATGTTTGAAATGTTTCCTTAGTCTGTATGATGGCTGCTGTGGTGGTGTCTGAGAGATCATCTGGTTCCCAGAAGTCTGAATAGCAGTCTACAATAAGGAGGTAGTTTGTGTGGTTTGTGGTGAAGACTTCCATTTCTGTTTTGCTTGAAGGTCTGTTGGGAGAACTGTGTTATCTTCAATGCAATCCCACATTTTTTGAGCTACTTAAAAAATTGCCTCTGTGTCAGCTCCACTTGTGTTTGATTGTGACCTTGTTACATGTCTCTGACTTTTGTTAGGAAGACTAGAGGCTTTTTGAACCCATATTCTCTTGCGAATTCTTGGTTTTTACTTCCTATTAGCCATTGTCACAAGTAGTTCGTTTTTGAGAGCTGATAATCACATAAATCAGATATTTTATTTCAGCAGTAAATGGATATTTTCTGTATCCAGACCCCTTTTTGCACTTAGCAATAGGATACTTTATTGCATATAGCACTTTTGTGGACTGAATTCCTTTTGGAGCACTTCTCAGAATCAGATCTGTTTGATCTGCCCTCAAGGTGTGCTGCTGACCTGCTGAGGTGTTGTCAGCTGCAGTGTTTGCCCATTAAAATCAGCAGAATGGTGTCTCTCATCCTGTTTTCATTCTTCCAAAGTGGGCAAAGTTTTTTCTGAGATTGTTGAAACCGACACTCGGCAATACCACGTTTTGCATGTGAAAATATGTGGTGGGAATTATTGCTGTGCAATGTTCAGGTGATGCATTCCCAGATCATCTTTGCCTCTCACTTGGAAGGAGGACGCTGTCAACTTCCACATGTAACCTAGAGATCTCCAGCTTCTGTAACAGACATTCCTGAAAGGGAAATTAATCCTATTACTTTTTTGGCAACTGGCACTTACGAGCAGTGTTTTTGTGGCTATTTAAGATTCTCTAGTTGCATGCATGCTCGTCAGGTAGAAAAAGTAGAAAATGCTACTGAAAATATTGGTAACTTTTACAGGCCACACATGATCCTGCTTCTCTCTGTTTACAGCACTAGATGCGTAAAAGCTTAATACAGTTATTTATTGGAATGTACGTAAAGAACTTTGTAAGTAGATGTAATATCTTTTACTAGATCAAATAGTACAACTGGAAAAAGTAGAAGACACTAACGGCTGACAGACTTTTCCTCAAGTCTGAAATAGAATCAGCAGAAATCAAAGCAGCTGTGCTCCACATTGAATTTGGTCTGTCTCAGACCTAATTTTCCTACGAAAAAGAGAGACATAGCTCACAACCTGCAGAAAATGGAGAGCTCAGTAGCATTAACTTAATTCTACCTACCTACAAAACTAGTATTTCAGCTGAGATTGTGATTGCTTATATCCAATATATTTATATGTAAATATTAATTTTCCTCCTGGCTTTTGAAGGTCTTTTATAAGTCCACCTTGAGAATAAGAGAAATAGTGTTTGTTTTGTGGGAAATGTTCCCCACTGGTACCTAGGGGTTTCTGACCCTTATCTGATGTCCTTCAGAAATCGTTCTGCTGCGTAATGTCTGTATTTTGGGCTATACAGTTTTGTTGAAAGTACCTGGTGAACTGGTTGAAACTTACTCAAGGAAGTGCAGAGACAGGATTGGGGGCAGCTGATGGTTCTCGTGTGGATTATTTGTTCTGTCATTTGTACATATGTGCTGGCAAAGTTTTAAATGTGTCACTCAAGCTTGGTCTGTATCCACTTAGTATTTCCATGGAGAAATACCCCTGTTGTACTAACGTCATCTTCAAATGACTGAGATAAATGTTTTCAGTGTTCCCCAAACCACCTGCAGTGTACGCCTCAAAACGTTGCGTACTTTTTCCAATACATGTGTTTGTCTAATAAAAGAAATTCCCTGTCTGCAAACCTTTTCTTGCCTATGTTTGGGGATCATACCAACTGAAACAGTGCTACTATTATTTGACAGATAATAATTCTTAATATTGTGCATCGTAATGAATAATGATTTTTCTTTCATGCTAACTTGAATTAAGGATAATTTTCCTCATAGGTTACTTATATTTCCTTTTTTACTACAGTTGTGTGTGAAGACTGATCAAGACAGTTATTTGTTAAATCATTCTCATGACCCAAAGCTCCTTCTAGGCCAATTTACAGGAATTTTCAAGATTTTTAAAGAAATTTGTTTGTTTTTTAGTCTCCAAACCCGAGATAATCTTTTCAGCGTTATGTTTATTTCATTCCACAGGAATCATTAAAACAGGTAAAGATAGTTTCAGTCAACAACCCATTAGTCTTTCTGAATGCCAAGAAATTTCATGCTGACCTGATAAAGATAATCCAGAAGGATAGCACGAGCAGCCAGGCATGCGAAGATGTAAACAAGGTAGGATGTGCTATATGCTTCAGTAATCATGGTGACAATGTTGAAGATCATGATTGCTTTCCTTGTGTTTCTTAGAGAATACAATCAGATACCGAAACAGATATAAAAAGATAATACTGCAAATTGTTAATTTAGAATAGAATAAAGTTAATCCTTCTCTTAATCAGATTCAGTATGGATTATTTTCTTATTCTTACTTGAAAAGAATATCTCTACTATTTCTGCATATGATCCTGCAAGACACATTAAAGCACTGATCTAAAACTCTTCAAAATTTCTGGCAGAACTTACATAACCTCAGCTAATACAAGGTTGTGATTTTAAAAAGACAACGAATAGCTACAAATCTACTTGAATAAAATATGATTATTTTTGCTGGAGGTGAGTCCATGAGAGATAGACACTTCATTTCTGTTTCGAACTATAAATAATTCCAGGAGAATTAGCAGAAGGTACAAACTGGCTGCAGTTTTTCTCAAAGGTAGTTTCTTTTTCATTTTATGCATTGATTGTATTGGAAAAATAAACAGTATACAAATTATGTATAACTTGATTTTGGAGAAAATCTCCATAATTATAGTATTTTTTGAGTTTATCTGCACATAACTACTGTAATTTCCTACAAAGCTCCTTAAAAGGGAAAAAAAAAATCTTGTTATTTTTCTGTCATTACAGTGAAGACATTCCAATACCATACAATGCTTACTGTAGGCAATTTCATCCAGTTCGGTGAATTGGGCTGAGAAAATCACAGCCATTTCTTAGATGGGTTGTTAAGACAGTGTTCAGCAATGTGTGTCTACCACCTCTGCTGTGTCTTGCCAAAGAGCTGTGCTACCTACTTTGGTGGGTGGCTTCTCCTCGTTGTCCAGAAATTCAGCTCAGAAATTGTGCTGCTTCTTTTTCTTGGTTCTGCTAGGCTAACTGATTTGGATTACTATGATAACAAACCCCCAAACAGAGAGAAATTACTTAGAATTTGCATGGAACTAATTTATGACTTAATTTAATAAGTGTAATAAGTTAATTTAATAAGTTAATTTATAAGTAACTTAGGAGGGAGATTTTATCCTCTGTCTATTCTGTAAGGTACTTGGCAGTACAGCTGCCTGAAATACTGTGCATAATTTTTTTCTATGGATTAAAAAATGTCTTTCTATAGCACATAATGGGAGTGAAAAAAAATTGCACTTTGGATTTTGTATCTGTGCTGTATTTCTGGTTTTAACTCATATATCTACTGAGAACTTAACATACATATTGAAATCATTATTAAAAAAATTCTCCAGATAAAGGTAATTCTTTAATAAATTTACTTGTCAAAACTGTTGTCACTAAAATATTTGTATAGCAGATGATATTGCAGCAAGTAGAAAATGAATCAAAAGTTAATCTTATAAAATCAATGACTAGAATTTATCTTTTCAAGAACATCTTTTCCATCTTTTGGCCACTTCTTAACCAGCCCCTGCTTCCCCAAAAGCATCGTGTTCATAATATGCTTTCTAGCGGATCCAAACATGACAGAGATTGAGTTATCTAAAAAGAAAAGCAAGATATCAGTTTGGTATAACTTTAGAAGAATACTGAGAGACATACTCAGCAAATATTATATATCAGATAGGCTGTTGCGTACAACATGATTTTGGAGAGAAGGAGTTAACTTTGATATTGAGAAACCAAATTCTTATGGATTGCATTGATTTTCTCTAGTTACCATGCATTGGACTAGTTTTCCTTGGTATGTTAATAGTTTGCTGCTTTTATTTCAGTGTGAGCAGAACACATTGCTCTGTTCATTCTCCAATGGAAGTTGTCATGGTGAGTTTATTATCTATAAATGATATTAAAACCAAGATGGATATAAGTGTGCAAAATGGCTCTGTGCTTTTATTATTTATTTGTAGGTGAACTCAAGTTGTCTGGAAACTAATGTTTTCAGTTAGATCACACTTTTAGTGAAGCATGGATGCTAAACAGTGTTAGGCTGTGTCAATCTTGGTCTAACAGGTCTTATTTTTATTCTGTTACTGACTGACTTTTTTCATATTTCAAAAGCAGGGAACCAGTGAAAATACCTTTTCCATAGGAGTCCCTGTGGTTCTCGTGAACCACTGTGCGCATACTGAGACAGGTACACAGTGGGGAGAACCGCTTCCAGTGTTACCGCCCGGACCGGTCTTCAGACGGAGGCCTCAGAGGCTGTTTTGCTAAGCTCTGGTCTTGTTTTTTTGCATTCACAGTGGGACTTGAATATTAGTATGCAAAAGTCAGAATATGTAAAGATCAAAGCCATACTAAATCTTTGTGGTCCTTAAAGCCACTTAGGAGAAAATCTCAGAAAACATCAACTGAATTATATCAGTGACACAATGGCCACCAATATTGCACAGTATATCAATATGGTATAGAATAAAGGAAAAAAACCTAAGAGTTTGCTTTCAATTAAGGATTAAGCTGGATAATTCCATTCTTCCCACATTTTCTAACACTTAAATCAAACCAGAGCACATATGTTCCCATGGGAGAGCTGCAGCAAGCTTTTGCAGAAGACACTTTATACAGATGACTTCATTGTGGATGGAATTAAAATATTGTGCTTATTTAAAACACTTACAAGCATTAAGGCCACAGTAGAGAATCTGATTTGGGGGTTGTTGTCTGAATGTTTACATTTATTAACTAGACTTACGACATTTTTATGATACTACAGTGTTTAGTTTACGTGGGCGTGACAGAGTGCTTTGCTGTAATACATAGCAATGCTATAACTGCTATGGAAGGCTAAACAGCGCTATACTGTGTAAAATACTAAAGGAGTGTAGAGCACTTTAAATGTAAAGAAATTTTTGGAAGGTCTTGGCAGTACATATTTCAGTCTTCTTTTGGATGAACTGATTTCTCATGTTACAGCAGTGACAGACAGCACAAGACCTCTTTTCTGAGGAGTTAAATGTTCTGTTGTTCCTTGTACCAACCAGTCTATGGTGACTCTTCATGGGAGCTTTAAAATAAAAACCAGAGAGAAGAAAGGAAAAACCCCTATAAAAAGGAAAACAAAATGTGGGGCTTAAATTTTTAGGAAAGAGGGGAGCAGGAAGACATGATCCTTAATGCTTATGGCAGTTGTCCCAGAGGATGCAGCGATGTACATCTTTGTCAAAATCTTTCCTTTCTCCCTCTGGGGAATACTGATTCAGCACCAAATTAAAGAGCAGCTGTTGCCCTTGCCCACTGTCTCACAGAGGGAGAAGGTCTGTACCTAAACCCCATTCAGAAGCCAGGCAGCCTCTACTGCAATGCAGGATGCCAGCTGGGTGGCAAGGTGGCATGAGTAAGTAACAGGGAGAAAGACTAAGGTCTTTTGTTTCAGAGGCAGAGGAGTTGCATAGAAAAGATTACAAGGAGCAGCCTGGCAGATCTTATAAAACCTTTCTTGGTTTCCATCACAGTAATGTCAGGCAGAAGGTTTCCTTTGAAATTCTGTATTTTTGGTTGGTGTGTATCTATTAATGTATGTTGGACAGTACAAAGACAGTAAATCTCTGGAGGTGCAACTCCAAAAGGCTCTGGCTCTCAGACTACTGTCAGAAAGGAATTAGCACCATCATAAATCTACACCATGAGGAAATTCTAAGTCCCCTCAAGAGTTTAAAATCTTTTCCTCTGCTCTGTCAAAACCATTTAGCTTAACGCGTTTTTACATTCAGAATTCCTTTCCTTCATTTTTTTTTTTGAGTTTTGTGCATTACGATAACTAAATTTGTTCACAGAGCAATGTAAATAAGATGTGCATTATTTTCTAGTTTTCCCTTTATGAAAGCCAAGAATAATTTATGTGCTAGTTCAGGATGCATTTAGTACAGAGCATGCTTAGTTTAAGCACAAGACAACTGAGGTTGAAGAATGTGTATAAGACCTTTGCAAATCTTACCAACATTGGGTTTTTTCCAGCATCAATACATGATAGTATGTAAAAAATTAACCAAAGAAAAAACAGCACAGTAAAACCTTAGGAAAATGAAACACTGCACTTTTTACATATTTTTCTTCCTTATAGGAGGATATTAGTTAAGCCATAAGCAGGCATTTAGGTACTACAGAAATGAATGTCATATCAGAACTTAAAAGAGAGTTATATTCTCTGTTTATCCCAGGTAAACTCTTCCAAACAAACCAAGATATTATCCCGACTCATTTAGAAATTCAAATCTGAAGAAGCAATTCGTCAAGTCTTGAGAGACTATTCCTGTTTAAAACATCTCACTATTAATATGTTCTGCCCATCATCACTTCATCCCATTGCTCTGGAGGTCCTTCATTTGCGCTTCTAAAATATGCCACTTGCTTGACTAATACCCCAGTTTGTAACAGTACAATTTTTATTGTGATAGTTTGTGCTTATTTTGTCGAACTATAATTGTTCTTATACACACTTCTTGACTATTCTCCCTTTTAATTAAAGCTTTTCATTTATCAAATATCTAGGTGAGTCATTGCAGTTGTGTCACAGTGAGCGACGTGTTTTGATATTAGACTGCAGTGGACTGAATTTCTTTGACTACACTGGAGTCTCAGTGCTGTTTCAGGTATTCATGACATCAAATTCTGTACATAAAAATATAATTACACATATGAGTTATTGGGGCCAGCTACTAGTCACCTCACCTGTATCAGTGGATAAACATGTCACTCATGAAAAAGATGAAGAGAGATTTGGTATAAAACTGCATGATGTTTATATATAAAATTATATTAAAAATAATTCTAAAGATTTTGGGTGACATTCAGTGCAAATGTAAGTATCTGTATGTAATGGAAATTAGTTTCTGAAGGTGGGGGTTTTTTTGGTGGGTTTGTTTGGTTTGGTTTGGTTTGGGTTTTTTGTAAATTTTAAAGCTATTTTAGGTCATATTTGACCTGGTCATATCAGTTATGTCAGTTGCAGTGGAGCCATGTGTGGATTTACCCCTTTAAAATTTCAGCTTTTAATGCTGTGATTTTATCTTTATGTCCTTACTTTCTGCTAAGTCAGAGGTCTTAATGATCTCCATGTTTTCTCCTGTGGGTTACACACCCAGCAGTCTGGGTTCCTCAGGCATTGCAGGAGCTCCAGGAAGCTCCCAGTAGACTAAAACCAGTAACCACATAATGAGCAGTGGATGAAAAATTATGTTCAAAAGCTATTTCTTATGTTTCCATTGGGTCTGGCATTTAATAATTGTGTAGTGGGTACAAATTTAAGTGGGTATGCAAGGTTTGGTTCATATAATTTTTCTGAGTAAGACGGAAGACTAGATTTGAGCTTGGGTCTTAGCCCAGGCCTTTTCTTATCCTAATCATTTTCTCAATTTACTGCAGTGATTAAGCAGTGACATAAGCGCTGCCTTAAAAATGTTAAATTAAAACTCCATATATAGGTGGGGATATAGTCAAAAAGAAAACTGGAAAAATAAGGTTAGTGGGAGTTACTCTGTATTATGTCTTCCCTCAAAATAAAGGACATTCAATAAAGCGTTAATTAAAAAAATAACTGTGCAACTGATTTCCAAAACATCTTAAGAGACTTCAGAACTACAAAATATATCAAGTCAGTGTTTGACACATTTGTTAGAGGTAAGTCCATCATGGGCTGTGAAGTGCAGTCTCTGAGTGAATGACTGGTCCAAAACAGCGTTACCCAGAGGAGGAACACACTCAACGTGTCCTCGTTACATTCCTTCCCAAAATATCATCACTGCTGCTAGACTTGGAGGGATTTTTAGACTGAGTCAGACTTTTGGTTTATTTTTTAACATAAAATATTCTGATGTGGTTCTCATTTAATCTCTCAGAGTTGTTCCACTTTACATGGATTATTTAAACAATTTTTGAAGCAGGGACTGCTTTGGATGTTCCCCATCTTCCAGAAAAAAGACCCTACTCTGGTTCTAGAATTATTTTAACTTTTTTTTACTTTCTAGCTTATTGAATATTTAGTCTCTGTGAAGTTGAACATTTTCAAAGAAAGAATAAAGAACAACTTACTGCAGAATGTAGCATGATGGTTATGGTGCTTTTCTGGTAGACTGCTGGAAGTCTCAGAGTTTCCTAGGTCCAACTCATGCCTTTGTGGGCTGGTAGGTAAGCATGTGGTGAGGAGATTGGGAAATTTGCTGAAAAAGGACAACTGAAAAAAAACCCAACCCAACAAATCCTAAACGATATAGTAAAGAATGTAAAATTGTTAAGCAAATGCAGATTTAATTCTCAGGTACTTTGAGGAGGGGGGAGGAAATTAGTGTGGGTTTGTGGTGGTTGCATTATAGAAGGGCTCACTCTGGTGGCTGCTGGCAGCATAGCTTCAGCAGCAGCACTTCAAGCTCTCTGCCTGCTTTGAATATGGTCTTTTTGAGTATTTTGTTCTCTGTTGGTATTTCAAACAGGTTTTTTTTTTAATTTCACGTTTTCACACATACAGATTTACATGGACTGTAAAAACAGACACATCGATGTGTTGCTAGCACACTGCAAAGGCAAGTATCAGTTTACAGCAAAATTTTTAACATGATGGTTTATATATCCTCACTGCTTTATCAGTGCTCATATGTTTGTTTTATTGCAGCTTCCTTGATAAAAGCAATGCAGTACGGTGGAAACCTTGAATCTGAAAATCCTGTCTTCTTTGAATCTATTTCTTCGGCAATCGATGCCATTCAAATTCACAGGGTGAGACTTACAGCAGGGGTAGATGAAGTCTGGAGGGTTTTGTGGATGCTGACAACAATTTGTTAAAGTCTGGGGAACTCTTAGTTACCCACTGAACCTTTTGTTCAGAAAGCTTTTATCTATCTATTCTTTACAACCAGTCTTCAGCCTTTGGACTACATTTATCAAGTTTTTCCTGCTAGCACTCTCTTCCCATCACCTTCTCTCCTTTAGCAACAACTTCTTGGTCCTCTACGCTAGATCCAAAGGTACTATGTTGTGGTTCATTAATTTGGGTGCATTCTCCACTAAAAAGCACAATGCCATCTAGAAATACCTAATGTAGCTTCTCGGTGAGGCAAATTAACTCACACCCAGTTCCGCATTACTGAAACTACACTCTGTTCTCAGCCTGGGTTGCCTAAAGGTACGTCACACAGCACTGTTCTGGCTGAAACGCTTCTGGATCCTTAGCACATTTTTTTTTCCTAGCTAATAAATTGGCTCTATCCTGCACTGTAGTGTGCTGTGTTGGCTCACTGGTGGAAAGAGGGGAGAGGAACTGCATGAGGTGGAAGAGCGAGCTAGGGGGAGAAGGAAGGTTTGACTCAGAAGTTGAGGCTTGAACATGCATTTGCTTGAGGATGTTTTTACTCGCCCAGTAATAATTTTTACATTCCTTGTTAAAGGCTGTAAACCTGGGCTTTCCTCATAAACCGTGTGAGCCTTTTCCATTGTAATCCCAGCGTAACTGAGCGTGCATTACAAGTAATGTGCTTTCCCATGGTTTTATTTATGATTCCAAACATGGCTAAAGCTTGGCTCAGAGCCTTCTCCAAGAGACATTAAACTCATCATGGTCTATGGTTTTGGGTTGGGGTTTTTTTTCCACTTTATATTTTACTAATTAAATTAGAGTTGCCTATGGACAAAATCACTTTCTATTGATTTATCCAGATAAGGCGAGATGGCACAGATGGTCTAGTGGATTGACTGAAAAACATGTTCTCTGCAGAGTTTTTCAACATTTTTCATTTTGTTGCCCTGGAAAAAAAAAAAAAAAATTACTGAATGGTAACTGCAGGGCAAAAATAAAGGGGATGACTATTGTATATTTTGTCTGGGTCTGATTAGATGAATTAGGATCATTGTTGTGTTATAAAAAGTCTACATTCTTTATAGACATTAACCTTCCTAACATTCTTGTGAGATGGTTATGTACTAGGATTCCCATTTTATGGAAATGGGACCTGGAAAGACCAGGACAAATGTTCTGAGTGGAAAGGGGGAGTTAGAGCTCAGAAGCCCACTTTTCTTGGAACTGATCCCATGTTTCTATCAGAGCTGCTAAGCAAATCAAAACTCTGAATAGTGGCTTAGTGGATTAGTCTGAAAAGCTTGCATGCAGCCTCAAATTTTAAATGTAATTATGAACAGTGTATATATGCTGCTGATGCCTCCTCAGAGTATTCAAAGTATGTGACTTGGGGTTTTTTTATGCCTTTAACACCTGAAGATAAGAGAAGATGGACAGGAGTAAACAGGCAGTGTGACAGCAATAGCAGCACCACACTGTAATGAACACAGTCTGTCTATGTACTTTTCCTGCACCTTTTTAAGATGATGAGGTCAGCAGGAATTTTGAGGAAGGAAATGAAGGAAAAATGACAGGATGGGATAGGGTGGGATAGGGTGGGATAGGATAGGAAAGAACAAAAGGAAGGAGTTGGAGATTCATGGAAAGTGATTCATTCCGATTTATATTTCAGCTTCCCCGCCCCCAAGCAGGAAATAGTCTTTCACTGGCAGAGAGATAGAGGCAAGAGGCCTTCATGGTTCCTTTTCGTCTCTGCTGCTGTTCGGAAATGCAAAGGTGCTCTTATCTATATTCTCCAAGGATAATGTCATGTAATTATATTTTTTATGTTGATAAGTTGATAAGAGACTCATCTGTTGCTTTATGCAGTTCATCCTTATCATAATAACTTTTTGATTCATAGTCTTTATAATGGTGCCATTTTCAAACTAGCACTACTTCATCTGCTAGTTTTACGTGGCATTCTAGGAAAACATTATAATACATTTTTTTCTGTTTCTCCCAATTTAGAATTACAGCAGGTTCAGTGAACAGAGTGAAGTGTGATGTCGACCCATTGAATATGACTAGTTTGATCTGCTCATATTCAGAATGAACTACACCACGGTTTTTCCGTAGCTTTTTTCTCCAGGGGATCTCATAGATGATCTTTTGTATGCCATATATATTTACTACATTCAGTAATGATAGATCTACCATTCAGAAAAAAGATCTTTCAGCTGCCATCACTCAGCGAATGTTCATACAATTGTTCTATAGTGGTTTTATATAATATTTTTATATACATTTATGTACAAATTATTAGGACGCAGACATGAGGTACTGACTGTGTTTACCAGTGAGGTCTATTCTTTTAGATATCTTCTATTGTAACATTAGTTGTAATATGCATCTGTAGTTTTGTGCATGGAATAATGAGATGTTATGAATTCTTAAAAGCAGCGTGTTGTAATTAATACAGTATATGCAGGAAGCCATATACCAGTGCAAACCGTTTCTAATGGCTTTACTTACTCTTTTTTTCTGTTCAAGACAGCCATTTGCAATAACAGCATCATATCACAGCTATCGTGTTCCATTTTTCATACGTTGTTTTGTATGCTTTTTAATGCCTGCCAAGGTCAGTGGGAGCACTGTATATTCAGAGAAGGCAGATGTATGTTTGGTAAGTGCACTGGATTGTCTCCTCCACTAGTCGTCATGAATTATTATTATGGTTTGCTACATTTTCAAAGTCACAGATTGAAGAGGAAAAACTGGCAATATTTTTCCAAAACTTGTTCTTGTTTCCAGCATAAGAGCAGTCTGCATTTCCAGTTTGAGCTGTGATTTGTTTGGTTTTAAAGTCTTCAGCTATGGCAGCTGAGTGATGACAGTGGAGAGACACTTCAGGTGTGTGCCACATTTCAGCCCCAGTTCTGGTGTGCAGCACTGTGTGCGAGCACACAAATGAGGTGGAGGAATTCATGGGTTGAGTATTTCGCTTGTAATTATATATTGTCGTCAATCATATTAGATTATGCTATCATATCAGTGTCATGTTATGTGGCAACATGTATGATTCTTTTTCTTCTTGTCTTTGTTGCCATACATGAGCACTAGCAGTAACATGTAAGAGTTGAGCAAAAAGCAATCAAAAAATAAGAAAGGATAAGGAGTAGGATTTTTCCTTACCAACTTAAAAAAACTATGGAAGCTGAAAGGTAAATGACTATGGCACAGCCATAATGGCCATCTTAGCACTACAGAGAGAAGTACAAGGGTGCTTTGTGCAGCTGCAGCGTATAGGCAAACTCTAATCCTGTTTTCAGCAGCAGTTACATACATATGTTTGTCTGGACTCCCCTTGCTGTCTCTGCCCAAAGCAGATGCCAGCAGTAGACGAGGTGGCTCACAGTGTGATTTTCATGTCGCTGCATACTTGTGTTAAGGCATCGACAGGCTTTTCTTCTGGTCTTGGTGATTACACACTACTAGAAGACAACAGGAGAGAGCCAGGGAGTTTTCTACCCTTTCAGTTATAGGTGAGCTCTGGAGTTATTCCCTACTTTGTCCCACAGATGACCAGAAGTTTTTTGTACATGTTCTGCTGAGACTGCGTTCATAAGTACCGTGTAAAGGGTTGATCGGTAACTGTGAGAAGCTTGTTATACACAGGAGAAATAAGTTCTGTACATTGTCCCAAGCACATTCATTTCAGATGCCATAGTCGATTGCAGATTACATCCCTGGACTCAGTAACAGGCTGTAACATTTGATTAATAAATTCCTCAAACAGTTTCAGTAATTTATTAACACTTTAGAAATTATTTACATTGTACTTAAATTGTAGAAGCATCAATTGTATGTCACAGCTGAACGGAGATCTCTACTTAACTGCAAACTGAATAAATGAATAAATGGTATCTTTTCTACTAAGTTCAGTATTTATTATTTGACAGCTAAATGTTTTTTCTGAAAATTTACAAATAAGTTGATTAATGAAATGGTTAAAAACAGAGTCTTTAGCAAACATAGCTTCTACTAGGAGATTTTAAGTTTTGTTCTGAATGATCTTGTAAATGGAACAACACAAAACAAGATGTTTTTAAAATTCTTTGTAGCGTTAGTCCTTGATGAAATCCTCTGCATCTTTACATCAAATTAACAATTTTGTAGTGCTAATCAAAACGGTTTCCACTTTTCACTGCTTTCAGTAGGAATAACTTTTCCACAGCTAAATGGCTGTTTTGAGATGGACATTTATTTCCCATTAGCTCAAAGACCTTCAGTCTCATTTAAAAATTGTTTCATCAGTGTAAGACTTCAAATTCAAAACGTCTTAATACTGTGATTACTGCTTGATTGTCTCTCAGGGCAGAATCAGAGATGAAATACATTTCTTCCCTTAAAACATTTAATCATGACTTTAAGTATCCTAACCTTCCAACACCGGGCTTTGGGATACTTGTAATATTCCCGTGATGTATTTTACCTTATAGAATTACCCTAAATTTCTCTCTATTTCTGAGAATATGCATTGTTAATTAGATTCCTGTTCCGGCCAGTGGCACCACTTAGGATAGTTGTTTCTCAGCAGAACAGAACGTTCAAGGGACCCATGAACATAGCTGCCCTTTCAGTTGCTTCTAAAACACCTGTACTGAGTTTAAGTGCTGTCAGACCGGAACTGCTTTACAGAACCATGGTTAGTGGGTGACAGAGGGTCGTTTCTTTTTTGCCATTGGCCTAGGAGGGGAAATTACTTCACTACTGATGGAGTGTCTGTTTCTCCACCACCATCCTTCCAAACTATTGACATTTCCTAAAACTGGTGATTGCACGTTGCCTGTCTTCAAGTGACCAGGATGACATGCTGTCAGATCTCACACACCGGTGACTGACCACCAGGAGATCACTGATTATTCTGCTGGTGGGCTGGGAGTTGCTTGGCGTTTTGCCTGAGTTGCTCTCTGCACATCTCTAGTTGTGGTGTGTTTGCTTGACTTGCAGCGTCATTAGACAAACAGGTGCTCAGTTCTTTGGTGAAGATTTAAGGAAACACCCTAAGCCTTCTAGATTAAGTTTTGGAGTTTGCTATGAATTTCAACCCTTTCCTCAATGCTTCTTTGTACAGACTGTCCACTGGCTTCTCTCTGGCTCTTGGGAAGAATTACTATGTAAATACATAGGAGCTTAACCCAAAACATCCCAATTAGCTTGAATAGAATAGCATAGAATAACATTGTTCAGATGAAAGGGACCTACAACAATCATCTAGTCCGACTGCCATTACTATAAAATAATTGAATATTATAGACTAGACTCAAATAAAACATATTTATTTTTCTGATTAAGGGCAAAGTGAGCCAAACTCACCGTGTAGCAAAGAGACCGCACAAAGTCTGTGTCTCCTTACGGCGGTGCAGGCCCTGGTCTCACGATCTACGTGGAGGTGAATTACAGCCGGTAAGAGTAAGGGTTTTAGTTATTGTGCTCTCCTGAGGCAGACATTCATCTTTGCACCTTCCAGCCTTATTTACCCGAACATCCCTAGGGAGGTTTTCAGACTAATGCAAACTTTTATTAACTGTGCTAGCATACATCAGCTTGTGCAGTGTTACCAGTAAGGGCTGAGTCCTGCAAAGTGATGTCTAAAGGCATGAGAGATACTTCGCACCCCGCAGCAGAGGCTCAAGGAAGTGTCTCATTTACTAACAGGTTTCACCTAATGAATCCAATGAGTTTACTACTCTGAGTAGTAAGTAATTCCAAAAATCACTTTGATTCCTATAGGTATACTTAGATGCTCAGATTTTACATTCCTGTATTCAAAATGTGTGAAGCACCTAGGTTGTGAAAATCAATGCTTCAGTTTTGCACATTTCCCTCATAGGAGAACAGTAACACAAGATTGTTTTCAAGAGATGGCCCAATATCTTCAGAGATTATGTATTTCCTTGATGTGTTTAGGAATTTTTAGCTATTTTTAGGAATTAATTCTAAATGTTAGACATTACATTATGTGAGTGAAAAGTTTTCTACAAAATTTAAGATGTGCCAATCAGAATATGTTAAAATGGGGATCTGATCATATGCTTCTTACAGAATTTGTGTTTCACACGTTCCAAAACAAAGCAAGCAATGATGAAAAAAAATAGAGTGCAAACTGATGTTAAGAAATTAATATAGTGGCAATTATAAATTAGGCATAAAATATGTAATATGGAAAAGACTGTTAACATTATATTTATGCAAATTAAATGTTTCTAATTCTCATCATATGTCTTTCATTTTAAAGGTTATTTGCCCTGATTCTATGATTCAAGTGTCACAAGGTCTGACTTTTGCTGCTTTGACATAATTTATTTGACAGCTCTGGGTGTCATAAATATATAATGTAACAAGGAAAGGTATTTTCACTGTTGAATGAAAACATTAATGCGTCAATACTGCGTATGAATACTGTTTGACATTTACTAGTTACAAAAATAAAATATACAGTATGCCTTGAAAATATGGCACTCCTATTTTTGGAAGATACTTTCTTTGTCTACAGAAAGTAGTGTCTCATAAATAAATGAACGAGTGCAGTTCCAGAGTGGATGCTAAATGGTGCTTTCATCATTAAGATGGATTTTTAGTAAAGATCACATAATCTGTATGTTTCCATATGTTTTACAATGCATTTAATTATTTTTTCTTGTTTCAATTCTGTGTATTAGCATATGTAACAATAAATTTATATGGAAATAAATTGGAATATGAGACAATTTACATGTGGAAGGAGGAAAATGCCCTCATTATTTCAATACTTAGCTGCTTTTTTTTTTTACATTCTGTACTAACCGGTCTGTAATGAGGTATGTTGCCTTCTCCACCCTCAAAAATGTATTAAATCTTAATAATGAGAGATAAGAAATTGCATTACATTCAGAAGTTTGGCTTCCTCACAGTTCTTAGGGTAGTATGGCATCTAACAGATGTTTGTTTTTACCTCTGTAAGATACAGAAGTCTTGGGCCAATTTTTCCAATAATGCTTCTATGCATACACAGCCATTTGACGACATCATTTTTAATTGTCATTTGCATCTACAGATGGTGCACCTCTTATCCGATTTGTGCATACTGATGGTATTCCTTACATACAGTCTGTGGCTTACCCCAGTAGAGAGGAAATTATGGGTAAACCCTCCCACCTCCCCAGTAACTGTGATGGCATTACTGGAAAATAGATTGACATATCTTTAAAAATTTGGCCTTGAAAGTAGCAGCTAAATTTTTTCAGCCTGGTAATTTATGAAAGCATTTGCCTCTACCAAAATTAATGCAACCTCTACATTTTTGTTTTACAGTAGTTTGCAAAAGTATAAACAAATCGCAGTGCCGTAAACTCCTAGATGCTATACAGCTAAATATTCTTGATGATAAAGGCTATTTTCTAGAGCTATGCTTCTCAATTAAACTCACACAATAGCAAGGAAACCACTTGGGAGTGAGATGGTTGAGCAACATTGATCTTTTAATTCCCAGAATGCCACGTAGAAGTCCAAGATCAGCTCTCACCAGGGACTTGAAAGGTAACTTGAGGAGCAACTCCTTCCCTAATTATTACTTACAAATAATAGTTGTAAGTTTTTGGTGAAGGTACTTTTTGCACATTTTTTACTTTGTTGAGTAAATCATAGACTTCATATAAACAAAGTCATCAGCAAATATGGAGCTTAGGCTCTCACTTACAGACCCAGGTAGCACAGTTAAAAATGCTTGCTGCTCGTCAATTCAGGAAATGAGGTGTCTATTAGTCCACAGGCAAAGTGGCGGAGCATCACCAAAGGATACATAACATCCCTTGGATTGCTTCAGATTTGTGCCATTTGCAGCTTCTGGAGTGATTGAACCATTAAACTGATAGAAGTAGTATGTGGTTTTAGAAACAGAGGGCTGGAAAGGACACTGAGTTGCATTTTGTATGTGATCTGGTAACCATGCTTTATAATCTCAAAGAATGATCTTTAAACTCATGATGGCTTGGGACATGACTTGCTATTTCAAACATTTGAAACTTGAACAGGCTATAGCAATTACAGCAACAATTCATTTGTGGTAGTTTACGGACGGAGAGTTTTCATAAATGAAAAGTAGTATTACCCAAAGAACAGTTGTACATCTCCACCCTGAAGTACTTCATACACCTCCACTCCCAATTACCTGCCCTATTCCTGATGACTTTCATACACACATGTTCCTCGCACAACTTCTTCAATCTGTAAACTGCTGAGACAGACAGTAAATCCCCCTACGAGCTGGGGAGGAACAAGATCCCTGTCTTTTGTTCTGCTGAACAGAACAGGAAGGAGCAGACGATATTTGCTACTCCAATCTTGAGAATTAGCTAATTGGTAGAACGCATCCATCCTGCATGCTCTCTATAACAAAGGAGAAGTGCAGCGTCTTGTTAGTCCTGTCGTTAGGAGGAGGACTGCCTACTTCTGTACATCATGCATCAGACACTGAACGTCATGCCTGCCTTAGGATCCAGCTCCTCTGTGGTACCAGTGGTCATTAGAGTATTTTGCTGTAATATCTGTAGCTGATTTTCTGTTCTGCCTTTGTGGACGTGCTGTGTTTACATCTCTATTAGTAAAGACCTTCTAAAGTATGTTTTAGAATAACATCATGACATTTTCTATCCAAGACGGTTTAGTAGTCACAGTAGTGGAATTGTTGATACTCCAGTGTAGTTAGTTTATACCTCAGTATAAACTAACAATTTCAAACTCCCAGTTTCAAACACATTTTGCTTCAAGTTCCTTTTTCTCTTTGCTCTCTCTTTAACTGTTTTTAAATCTCTGGAACTTATTCCTTTCTGTTTTAGCTTGGTTCCTATAGCCAAATTCTTAATTCAGAGTACCTCCATAAAGGAAGACATGTTTTGAAAGAATGAGAGCAATCCTAACTGATAAGGAAAAAAAGTGCACTTTTTTGGTCTTGGAGTGCTTCCAGATTTGAAACAGGTTTTGGAATATTACATTTGCAATCTGCAATTTGTGATCATTGTAGTTTTATTTTCAGTCGTAAGATTGTGTTTAAATCTGCCAATCATAGCCCAGGTTCAGTGCTGGCCTGGCTCTGCTGTTGCCCTCATTTCACAAGTCTTCTGTATGCCTCTTGTCTTCAGTTCCCAATGCCATGAACCAGAGATGGTGACCTGTAGGGGACCTGTGATGCTCTGCAGACCAAGGGATTGCTTGTTTTGCTCCTTCCTCCTTCCTATCTCTCCTAACTGGAGATGATCTGCTCTACAGACTGCAGAGCACAAGTGCTGGTGGGTGCAGCAGTGACTGAGCCACACGTGGGATGGTGCAGATGCAGACCTGGAGAGCAGGACGAAGATGCTGGTGGGCTGTGAGGCTGTGGTGCAGCAGGAGGAAGGCACTGGGCTGGGCAGAAAGTATACGGGGGAAGAAATCTCAAGGGAATGAGACTGTGTGCTGTTGTGCACGGATGAAAAAGTGGAAGAGCACATGGTGCAGCTGGGATGTCAGGCTGCATGGGGATGCTGGATGAAGGAGAGGTAGACTATAAAAACTTGAACCAATTGCTATTGGCAAGCCCTTCATCAGCAGCGAGGTTGTTTTCTTCAGAAGTGCAGCTTGCCTCACACAAGGATAGTTTCCCCTCGCTGCCATTGATCCTGCTAATGTGGTTGTAACAGCATTTAAATTACTTCACAGCAATAAAAGAGGAGATGGAGTTTTTTCTAGAGTAAGACTTTTTCCGACAAAATGCAGCATTTATAGGTGTTTCATCCATATAAGCATGAAGTACACGTATAAGCAAACTCACATCTGCCTCTTTTCAACCTCACAGACTACACCTTTTCAGAGAGACAGGTGGTGTATCCTGAGCATTACCACCTCCATGTTATGGACAGGCATTGCAAACACTGCACTCAAAGCACTTCAATCATTTCTCCATCAATGTCACCTCTCAGATACTTCATCAGGAACCAGCAGGGGTAGTGGCAGCTCCTTTCATGGCACGCATCCAAGAAAATTTAGGGTAGGACTAGAAGTGTGTTAACCAAAAGAGAGAAAGGTAAAGGGAAATACTTTCAGCCAAAAGATTAATTTCAAGCTAGGATAATAGTTTTAGAATAACCAGTCAGTTAGGACTTGGCAACAATTAGCTGTGAACGATGTTGATAGAGTTTCATGGGGACGTGGCACCCTGTGCCTTGGTGTGTGCCGCCACTCTGCTCACACAGGGAGCACTGAACCAGGCAGGTTCAGTAGGGAGATGTCTTTAGTGCCCTCCCTGCACCCCCACAGCTGCGCTGGGGTACCCCTGGAGATGTGTGGGCACTACACAGAGAACTACTGCACGACCCACTTAGCACAGGGCAACCAGGTGTTAGTGTAGCCAGAGGAATTATTGCACTATTTATCAGGAGAGAGACATCTGCGTGCGTTTGGACAGCTGCTGAATCTGCCTTCTATGTGGTCCTCAGCTTAGAAAGGGAAGATCCTGCCTGCCTGGGCTGTGTGCATCAAGGTGTGGTCTGAGAGCTTAAACAAAGCATTGCAAGATCGATGAAATCTACTGTGCCCAGGTCTGGGCTTCCCAGTGGAAGAGATATGGCCATATTGAAGTGAGTCCAGCAAAAGCCATGAAGCCTGACATAGCAAGAGAGGCTATGTTTTGAAAAGGAACGAATGAGCCCTTTTTACTCCGTTAGCAGAAAAGTCCTCAGTATCTACCTTCATGGAGCTGGGCTGGGAGATGGGGGCTATTGTTAGCCTTAGGCTTTCTGTGCCTTTTTACATGTCATCATGGTTCAAACAACCTCCTGAGAGCTGAGGTGTCCACATTTAATCAGTTTTTGGCTGGATATTTTCAGCCACACATTTCCTGTTCCTCCTTTGGGAAGGTGCCTTAACTCTTCTGTGATTTCTCCTTCCCATAGACGTTATCCTACTGCATAGAAAAGAGGGTAACAAGATTCACTGGGGCCAAGGGCAAAGGCAATAGAGGGCATGAGCTGGCGATCTAAGGTGAAGTTCCTAGGATCTGGTCTTTGTAATGGTGGTTTAACATTAAATATATAAATTGTCCTGGGAAGTGGGATTGGTGCCTAGGAGCTCCACACTCATTTGACTTCCCCAGACACTAAAACAGAGTCGGTCCTTTTCGCAGACTTCCCATTTCAGGCTTGAACACTTTGTGGCATAGCTTTGGAGGAAGGTATCCTCGCTCACCGGCGGGCAGGGTATTCCCCTGAAGGTAAAATGGTAGATTTGAATCTTATCAGCCTGAGAAGGAGATTGTTTCTGAATTTCTCATCTTATATGGTAAAAACTGGGCTACTGTATTAAAGAAGCTGCCCTATCTTATGTCTGAAATGAGGGCCACCACTATGTTTTGTTAGCTCTGCTGTCAAAATGGTGGAAAAACTGAAAGATCAAGGGGGAGCACATTTATGTTTCTGCAAGGAGTAAGGGAAATGCCTCACTGCTTGACCTGGTCACTGGTGGGTAAATTCTGGTGACACCAGAGCCTGGATACCAGCTAAAAACAAATCAAGTGTTCCAATACTGCAACACTCCCCAAAGTCAGGAGCAGCTGCCAAAACCTTCGCCAGGCATTGGAAGTGCTGCCTCTGCCTCTGTGCAGATGTCAAAAAGGATCTTTCCACAGAAAAAGTATTTCCTTTAGCAAGTACAAGGGAAAAAAAAAAAAAAAGTGATGTTTAATTCTGTGGTATGTAAAGTGTGTCTGCATCAGCAGTTTCTTCCCCACGGAAAACAGCAGGTAAGTTTTGGTGAGAGTGAAGCTTAGGCTTTTTTTTCCCCCTCCAGTTTCCTGGCATTTGTAAATTTAAGATAGGTCCTTAATGTTATATTAACATAGATTTTTATGTGTCAATTAACAGATAAATTCATTATGAAAACTCATTTAGGAAAGGGCTGACACCAGACAAAGCCTTGAGGCAGCTGTGGAGTGCTGGGATGCAACATCTGCTCCATCAAATTGCACTCAGATGCTCCCATTCCTCGGCTGTTTGCCGCTGCTCTGCCGTGTCTCAAGCAGCTACTTACCTCCTCGGGACATACAAGTTCGGACACAGACCCACAAAAGCCAAATGTCTCTGTTAATTCTCCCAGGCATAACCAGCTAAAGAAAGTTGTCAAGATACACAACCCTTTGACATGGTGAAAGAAAAAAAAAATCTGAACAAGCTGCATGCCATGTTGATTTGTCATGTGAGATTTGCTTTTGTTGATTTATTTACTCAGTATTGAATTCGACATCCATCTGAAATATCAAATCTACCTTTGGAGCCCACCTATTTTCTATGTTATGAACCTCATTTGGTAATTTAGCTAATGTAAAAATGCCTTCCATTACTAGCGGTGGTGCTTCTCATGACATAACAGAAAGTGACTCAGAAAGCAGCATATGCTGTTATCACCCATAATAGATCAGCCACATCTCAAAGACTGGAAGCCAAAATTACCATTTGGCATGTCTGTAAATTCAAATATACCGTCTGTCCCTAGTTGAAAATTAATGGAATTTTATCTGTTTTATATATATATTAAAGGCTTTGCTTTCACTACTGCCATAAAAGATTTTTCATTTAGTATTTGTATTATAGTAGCTCTCCATGGGTGTTTAATGTTATTGCAGAGCTCATCAGGCTGCAATTTGTAAAACACATCCCGTTCTGCCTCCCTGCAGATTGTTTCCTCCACAGCGAGGTTCAGTTCTTCCAGAAAGAGAGAGCTGGGAGCAGGACCCCGAGAGGCTGTTCGACCGCCTCTCTGTCCCAAGGCAGGGCCCACTAAACCATGCCCAATGGGTATTTGTTCATGAAATGAAAGGCAATACTGAAATATTTTATATATATACATATACACATCTCTCCATATATTTGTAGTGTATGTCGAAAATTCCTCCACATGGTCTGGCACTGTTTAACTTTTGTTTTAAAGGGCTTATAATTCAGAAAAGGACAATAACTGAGGAGAAACCTTATCTGCACGCTTTCTGAGCAGAGAGTTCCCCGACAGCAGGCAGATTTCCATGCATACACACGGCAGGAGCAGACCCTTCACGGGCAGCTCATTTCTATACCTGTAGTTGTGGTGCATTTTCAGCCAGCACACAAACTCCTTTCGAGGGTGTGCGGTGGGTTTTTTTGCCCAATTGAATTCACAGCCATTTTTTTCAGGCAGCCTCTGCCGCTCAAGTGTTTTTGATGAAGGCTTCTTTTCGACAGCTACAGTTTCTAAAAGGGACAAATTATGCGTCCAGTCCTGCAAGCCTGCCTGCAATGAACGCCTTTAGAAATCAGTGGAGCTTTCACATGGCAGATGGCTCCCTAGCATTGAGCTCTACATAATTTTGCGATATTTTAGCTGGGGATATTTTAGTGGCTTTTTCCCTATGCATGACAGCATGATTTGCTGGCTGCTAGAAAATGTCATCAGGCCCTTTCTCATTCCACAGTGAAACCTTTGGAATTTTTCTGAACGAGCAAAAATGTTTTCTTTCCCTGTTGTACAGGACACTCCTATCTGATGCGAAAATATTTCCGGATAAAACCAGTGACAGTAGAAGGGCAAAATAGCCATGTTGTTTCAAAACAGACCTAAAGCCAAAAGAAGGCGGGGAGAGGTTTTTCTAAAAGCCTTTAAACAAATATCCTATTATTGAAAATATTTCTGTCCTTTAATAATTTCATCTGTGGTGTCACCTGATTTCTCCTACAATGCAATAAATGCAAAAATTTGATAAATTCACCAGGTTGACCTTTTTTGCATTCTCTCAAAAAGGGTAATTGCTTAAGTGTAAATTCAATGGTTATTGCAGATTGGTCCACAGCCAGCCTGCCTCCTACAAAAACACAGCAAAAGAAAAAAACCAAAACAGTGCAAACCTCTCTCTGCTTTGCCAGCGTTTGTCTCAGTCCCAGAGAGAATTAATTCATTATCCCTGGCCAGGCTTATATCTGCATGCAGACATTGCAGCAGATTACTTTGCACTGGTTTTGTTGATAGACTTTGCAGTCTAGATACTTCTCCTTGAAGTTGGTCACACAACCGGTTAGTGGTAACAAGACATATTCTGACCAGCTACTACAGTGCTTAAAATGGACTTGCATGCCCAACAGATGTTTAAGTTCAAGATACCAGTTAGTGAGTGAAGCAAAGACTGTCTGGCTCCCTGGGCAGTCTATAGAGTGACATAGGAGTCTCATTTCCCAGCAAATCATTGCCATTGAATGTATATGAAGCTATGAGTTGCTGGCTCTGGCTAGTAAGATTGATTTTGCCATCAATTTCTTTGAAGGTAGGTGTAATTTTAAGCACCTATGTCTGTATTATAGACCAAAATAAGTAGTCTGAATACATCTCCCTGCTCCCTACACTCAGTAGTCTGTAACATCATTTACAGCACACAAAAATACATAACCTCCTTCGCAGTTTTTTCATTCTGATCTTTGTGAATAATTATTCCCTTCCAATGTTTCCACTTATTTTCATTAAGCATTCATTTCTCTATGACCTTTCACTATGATGGGTATGCAAGAAAACTAAAATGAATGTGGCTTCCTCATTTCCTTCTTTATACAACAGTGTAATCAATGACATCAATTGATCTCTGGAGACAGGAACTGCTAGTTAACCTTCCTTGCCACTCTTGGCTGAACAATCACAGGGCTTTGCAGAGTGTAAGAAATTGTAAATTACAGAAAAATAGTGGCTATCTTTAAGAATATGGCAACACAACAGTGATATTAACAGCAGGATATTTTGATTCATTGTTCACATTCATTTTCACATAATAAACACTTCAGGATTTCAGTCTGGGCTATTTAAGAGTGGTTTTTTGTTCAAAATAATTCTTAACCACGTTACTGTGTTACTCTGAGCCAGACACTAGATCAGAAAGGTCAGGAGGGAGTATTGAGAATCCCACCTGAGGTCGCCATGTGAATTTCATGTGCTGCCCTACCTGAGCCTGGAGATACAAATCGGTAAAAACTTCCACAAAAATACAGTACTAGGCATGATATGGGATCAGACTTTCCTTTGGAGGATAATACTATAACAAATGGACAAGAGAACATTCTAAGAAAAGAGGACGGATAACAAAGAATTTGCCTTGGCAGTTGAGAATCATGAATGTTTTTTGCATCTGGTAACCAGCACAACCAGGGAGGAAGAGTGCTCATTACTGCACCAGTGACGAGTCAGTATGTGGAGTTAATAACCCCATGCTTAGAAAATTAGGGAAATGGGACCTTGAGGAAGCACTCTAAGGCATAACATGCAAAGCCATTTTTGCTAATCAAAGAGGCATTGCAAACTCAGCTGACATCTGCTTTAATGAAAGACTTTCATTGTTGTCCAGCTCCTCCACGGAGTTCAAAACTGTGTAGCTGAACTCCAAATTGTCTAATATTTTGTGCTGAAGGACTGAACTTCTTTGCCAGCAGAGGAATCAATGGATTATGAGTTTCCATTTCCAAACTCTATCCAGCCAGCATGGGTGACCTCTTTGCTTAAGCACCTAGACTTGGAGACCTAACATAGCTCATGAGGATAGAAAGAATTCACTTTGTTACAGGACAAATACATAAGAATTAGCATTCTTTGCACAAGCTTACCGAACCAGACCAGTAGGATTCTCTATACATGTCACTTCAAATTCCTCACCATTTCCTAAATACACAAACACTTCTCTCCATATTTTGGAGGAGTCTATGGTTTTTGAGAGCTTAACATAATGCCATCTAAGTAATAACTTTCATGTACACATGTGCTAAGCAATAGTCCATAAAAGAGGAGGTCTCTTAATCTCCTTTTGTATTCCAAAAACTAAGTTACATATTGCATTATAACCTTGAAATGGATATATCCATTAAAGATCCTCTCCACTAGAGTCCTTGAAAAGTTTTGTTAGTGTAGCATCAAAATTCAGTCACAAAGGAGAGAAAACAGAGCATATTCATTATCCTATGAAACATTTTTTGGAATTGTAAGAATTTTTCACAATGGTTTTGTGGAGTTGCATCTGGAATAAAGGCAATGGTGTTGCCTTCACCAGTCTGGGATTTGAAGGGAGCTAGTCCTTGCAGTGGTAGAAAAGGCAGAGCATCTCTGAGACACCAGGGATCAGCTTATTGTTCAACAAAAAATATCATCGAAGAAGTGCCAGATTCATGGACTGACCCCCGGAAAAGAGTTGATGTGCCTGAGATATTCCCTGTCCTGCCTAGAAGGTGAATTCTGACATTATCCAGCAGCATTGTAAAACAGAGATGGTTAAAGAGAGGATAAGTATGTCAGAATAAATTAATTCTTATATTTTATTCTGAAAACTTTATTTTCATTCTTTTAGGATGGATTGAGAAGGGTAAAGAAGCTGTTTTGATGGAAAAATCACTTACATTGATTTGGTGCCTAAAACATGAAAGTAAAGTGCTTTTTGTCTCCCAGTGACAGAAAATATACTTAGATTTTCTCTTTGAATTTTTGTACCATTAATTAAAAGGATGAACATTTTTGAATTATTTTAGTAAAACTTTCATGTTAACTGCAAAATCATTTTTCACAGGGGAAAACATTTTGATAGAAAATTGTCAATTTAGCCTGATGTAAATGAGAATTAAATCCTTCTATATTGATGGAGAATAACAATAATGCAAATGAAATTATAATCTGCTGGGGAAAAACAAGTTTAATTTATGGGAGGCAAGAGCCTCAGTGGCTGTTCGGCTGAAAATCCTTAACATCCTTCCAAAGGCTCAGTCTGAGCTGCATCCGATGTTTTAGCTGCTTACGACATCCAGATTTTAATTCAGAAGATGGAGCTGTCTTGACCAAAACTTCTGCGGTGTCGTGTTTCCAAGTTGTTATCCATTCCAGGCGATGCTAACACAGGCAAATTGTGAAAGACTGACATTTTCCAATACTTTGATGCTGTTCCATGAACATGCACTGAGCTGAGATTATTTTATTTTCATTTTTTTCATCTTCCAACCATGATAAACAGGAAACCCAGTTAACTAATCCATGTATTTCACGGACTGTCAGTATTGAAAAAAGATGAGTTTTGGTCAATATTTTGCATCTAATTCTTACTAACATTTGAACAACAGACCTGCACAGATGCTCTGCTTCATCGATAGCGAGTTTGAAGCACGCATAGCTGTGCTTGGACAGTGTTTCCAAGAATTAAATGAAAAATAAAAATACTCTTAATCTGAAGACAGGAACACTGTCATTTGATTGCTGTAGTTGCACTAGATGCTTATAAAAATAATATCAATTATACAATTCATGCATTATTATACAATCATAATTAATGTTATTGATTCCATTAATTTTTTGGTATTTAAGTAGACTCCTGCTGAAAACTGTTTGCACTTGATTTGTGTTTGAAAATGTTTTAACAAAGCTGAATGAAAACTGAGTAACAAACTGTATGGGAATTTCGCTGACTAACCAGACTTGTGAGTTGCTATCTAAGAGCAGCACTGCTTGAAAACAATTTTATAGAACAGCTTCCTGATAAAAATGCAGTTTCATTATTTTCAAAATACTTAATCTATTGATTTTGAGAAAATGTACCATGAAAAATAAAACGATTTATTGCTTCTTTAATTGGTTTAATTTACTATCCTATTCAAATGCATTGAAAATTCTGTTATAAGTAATGAACATTTTAATATAACTTAAAATCCAAACAAAATACCTAAAATGATAACTGGAAACTCAGAATTTTTACAATGTTAAGGTGAGGGATATTTCTATTGTTAGAATGATGTTATTGAGGCCAGAATAAAATAACACTAGATAGATTACTGAAATAGATTGCTTTGACGAGTATGTACTGAAATTTTCTGGAATTTTTATTCCATGAGAAAATTTGGAATTTCAGTTCACCATTTCAGTTGATTCAGAGCAGAGAAAAAGGAAAACATTACTCAAAATGGAATGGCACTGCACTATAAATGGAATTTAAAACTATGAAAAAAAGAGTATGGAAAACCTTGGTCTGTGAGGTTTCGCTTATGTGAATAAGGACTGACATTACTTATTATATTAACAACTCTGCATATGTGCATATGTTAAATGAAAACAGGGATTTTGACATGACAGTTCAAATATTCAGGGGTTCATCCTCCATATTGCCTTACCTTGTAGAATATATTTATTACTTCTGTGAGGACACATAATTTATACGTACTCTTCACTTGACCCGAGCCACTAAAGCAAACGGATTACCATCAGTTCAAGTCAGTTTATACAAAGACTCTTTTCACTGACAATGTGCTGCTCCAGCACAATAACCTAACAAAGGCCCCACATAAAAGACTTTGTAGTGTATTTTTAGGATACTTTGTATAATTTTGATCTTCTTCAGCATACTTTGCATACCCTCTCTCTGTTGATATTATTAGAGTTCTAACTACAATGGACTTTATATAAAACTACAGAGGAACCAAACAGGGAATTAAAGACAAAAAAAAAAAGAAGAATCCCTTCTATGCTTTCATTTGTGGTCAGTCACCGCTGTACTCCCTCTCATTTCTTTTGAGATTTGTAGCCAAGAGCAGATCTACGGCCATCTGGTTTTAATCTGCTATTCAGGATGATAGTCTGTGGATCAATGAGCTCTAGCTATAGTCTATACAGAAACTGCAAATCTTTTTGGGATAATTTCCAGAGGATAATAATATTCACAAGAGACTCCTTTTGCCTTCCTTATTTCCAACTACAGATTTTCATAAAAGACTGGTATCATAGCTGCCTGTTCCAACAATTGCTTCTGTCATGATGCATTATTGCCAGAGAGCTAAACAATTGAAGTCATAAATCTTTGAGCTTTTAACTATGCTACCACTGCCCAAAGGAGATTTTGTGAGACAGCAGTGAGCTAAAGAGAGTCAAGCAACTAAATGCAAGAGGGTAAAATGGGACAGACAAGCTTTCCTTCTAAAATGTTGTCTGGATTTTCTTGCAAGAAGAACACAGCATGAAATAAAGTTCCTTGGCAAGTCTGAAATTAAACAGGGTGCACTTGCTTCAGTTAACGCCCAATAGACACTAACCGTACTGACATAAATGAGTAACTCTACCAACTGTACATTACGCTGAGAAAAATATTTCAGCAGGAAATAAAAACTACTGCTTGCCCATTGATTTGGCGTCCGCTGAGAATAAAATGCACAAATACATACGCTAAAAAGTGCTAATCTCCCTGGGTATCGTACGGTTCACCTGATTAGCACTCCCCTGCACGCACACTTCTGTGCACGACCTGCAGCCATCCTGCCAAAGCCAACAAATACATGGCTTAGTAAGCCCCTGAGAGTGCTTTGCAATGCTGCTGCTTCTTCTCCCTTCCCAGGCCTGAAAAAAAAGAGGGGCGAGTATTTTGAACTGAAGGAGATGCAGGTTCTTCATTCCCAAACTGAATGCAATACCATACTGCCGGACAACACAGTAGCTGGCCGAAATCCCCTGGCCCTAAAGGGTACTCGTTACCACATCTGCATTGCCATCCCTTGCAGAGGGGCAGGAAGGCATGGGCATGACAAGTCAGCCTACCAAAGTGCTCCAAACAAAAACAAACAAGCAGCAGTCCTTAACCGCTAACCGTCCCAACGCACTTTGTTATTTCTTTCAGAAGCTGTCTGAAATGAAACCAGTAGAAACTCAGGAACACTTTCTGATCTGAAATGCAGGCCTCCTGTCCAAACTGCATCACTGCACTTAAAAATCCCTGTTGATGTGAATACCCATCTTTTCAAATTATTTTTACATACCCCGTGTAAGCTGCAGCATCCTCATGTCTCTTGAGAAAAACCTAAGCTGACCATTCTTTCAGATTCTTGCAACATTATTTAAGTATGTTGAGATTCTGCACTTTAAATATGAAGAGCTGAATTCTCCCTCTAGATACATAAATGCAATTCCCTCTGAAATCAATTAAAGCTGTCTTGAAATTGCACAGAGTACCCTAAACTTTATATCCATTTATACCTTGGAAGTAACTGGAGATATATCATGTAAATTGTCTAATGGAATGATGCATCACCCCCATTTCACTATCTGGAAGAAGAGTTTGGATACTTGATCCACAGCTTTCCACTTGCTGTAAATTTTCAGAATCGCAGCTTCTCTGTACACTTCCATTTGTATAAATTATTTCAATTTCATGGTGCTAATCCTCTATTTTGTGGGCCTTATATGGATTTCCTGCCAAGAAAGACAGATCTATGGGGAAAAAAATTGTATTTTAAGTTTTAACTGAGGCTACTCTTACATAAAATATTTCTACTCTATAATATTATAGAGAACATTTAACACCAAAACATATTTTATAAGAAAACAAAAAGGCTGTGGTAGTAACCTGGGGACGTATTTGCCAGGGAAACAACTATAATGATGGAAATTCAAACTGTTGGAAAGTAGAGCTTGCCACACCCAAGTCAACAGTTTTTGCCTCTGACTTTTGTGCTGGGCAGGATTTCACTCTGCCCAAGGGGTGGGACTTCTCTCTTGCCAGTGGAATCTTTAGAGTATCTGAGAAAAAAATGGAATGGAAATTTCTTCCAAAATATTATTTCAAGAGTGCCTAGAAACACTGATAAGCATGTTGCTGAATCTAAAATGCCTTTTTACTTCCGAGCTGCCTTTATTTTCTGTTAAAAATAGTAAGGATTCTAAGCATATACAAAATATTCCAAAAAATTACCAAATATTTTGTCTGAAGCAATTTCTGAGATATTACTGTCATTGTTTTAATAGAAATGTTTTCTTGGGTTTAACATTTTTAATTTGGATTGAAATAAAGTTAGGTTGGGGTGGAAAATCCATTTTTAAAGACATATCAGGTCGGGAGATATAAGTACAGGTTAGAATCTATGAGTAGCCCTTCTAGGACAGTCAGTGCGAAGCATCGTTGTCGCAAATGAGTGTGAGAAATCGTAAAACCAGGAGGGAGCACCTAGAGCCAGGGACGGGGGGAAGCAGCTTTTCTGTCTTCCTTTCATTTCTACCACAGAGCTAGGGAGCTTCAGCGTTACATAAGAAATTGCCTTCCTCACCATACTTTTAATAGAACAGCCATAAACTTTTAATTAAGAGATAATCTGAATGAAACAGAATATTTTCATAGAGTAATAGTCTCCTGCTGTCAGGCAGGCAAGGCATTTACTGAAATGAGATTTATCTTCAAAGCAGAAAATATTGATCGTGTGCTATTACAATAACCGTATTATTTCTTTTACCAGGTGATTGATGGTGACGCAATGATTTTGATTGATGGATGTCAGTACACAGGGGAGACAGTGGTTTAATGTGAAGTTACTCAATAGCAAATCTCCGAAGAGTTCAAATCATAATTGTGCCTTCTGGGGGTCAGAAAACTAGGAAATTTTTAGAAAACAGTAGATATTTCTTCCGTAGAACAGATTTTCCATTTAAAATAGCATATTATTAGGATACTTCTTAATCAATGGGTTCATAACTACTTAATTACAATAATTTTAAATTCTTCCAATAAATGTTTCCTAGCAATAAAACAATTTTACTAATAAAGTATAATAAAGAATAAAGAGTAATTTTTTACATTCATCCTCAGAGTTTCATCCAAGATTCATGGAGTGTTTCTATGAACACAGAATGCACCTGCTGCAGTCAGCCAGTTGTGTATTTTTGGGTGTGACTTTATTTGTCCACGAATTTCCTACTAGGGTTTCGGAGCCCCTCTCCCAGGGGTGTGAGAATCTGAATTATCTCTTAACACCAGTGAGGAATTTTATGTGTGTGTGTGTGTGTAAGGTGGGGGAGACACTCTCCATCCTGGCCATCGCTCGGGGCATAGCCCTACCTAATCTTACCGGTGTGATCCATTTCCCCCTTAAAAACATCCACAGTTAATTCATCCTTTCTCAACTTATACAGAAAGTATATGAAAATATATTCCTTTAAAGACAGGTGGGAAAAAACGGTTTTCTTTTATGCCTGACATTTTGTGCTGAAAGCTGTAGGCAGGATATCCTTTTCAAGAAAAATGGTAAGAACTCCAGCTATGGTTTCCCTGCTTTTTTCAATTTATTTTATGTCTTGTTCCTGAGGACTTGATATATCTCATGAATGACTAAATCTGCACTAAATATTGTGGCTTATTAGTTTTCCAAAGTTTTGGACCTGAACAAACCAATACAAAAATATTGGGCACTTTCTGACCTGAATAAAACAATACAAAGATACTGGGCAAAAGTGCTTAAGCATTTTTATCTTCATTTCTACTTCTTTAATTCATTTGCTCGGGTTTTAGCAGCTGTGGAAAAATCTTTGTTTCCTGTAGCCTGTTAGATATTATGGTGGGTTGGGAGCCTTAGAGAAAAAATGAGAAATGGTACTCATCTCTATTTTCACAAGTTTATTTGGTTGACTCCAAGACGTCTGTTCTTTCAAAGAAAAATAGATATAGATATAAATATAAATAGGAAGAAAGCATTTTTAAAAGATTGAAAACAGTATTTTGCAAAAGATGGGGCGTAACAGGTCTGGCACTGTCTGCCAAACGTGGAGCTATGCTGTGGGTTCCTAATGAAACAGTCCTGCTAACGTCAGTGCTTGTGTTCCGAAACAGATGACCAAGACAGGTAAGGGGCTTTGAAGATCTCCAGAGGCAGATTTTTTCTGGCAAGTCGAGGTATCTAATGAGCAACAGCCTCCCCCTCTGGGAGCCTTGAGGGAATCTAGGGTTTCCTGTTGATTATACAGGGTATTGCTTTAGCCAGACAGACTATGACAAAGTTTAGGTGCCCATCTTTGGTAGGGTCACCAAATTTGACCAAATATTGCATCCTGCTTCTGCTGTAAGGAGGGAAGGACAGGAACAGGGACAGTTTTTGCTTTCAGCAAGTGTTTTCTTGGCACACACCTTGCTCTCTGTGTCCAGCAAGTGTGGGCTCGTATTGTCATATAATAGCTATGCTATACTGAGATATAGGGATGTACAGAAGCTTGGGCATGAAATGAGCAGCTGGGATACAAGTAAGGATGAATACAGGATTTCCCTTCTATTTTTAAACCTATCTTTGTTCTCTTGCTAGGTAGGATTGAGCGATCTCGGCGTTTCAGAGCCTGAACGAGCTGCATGCTTTACCCCCCCCCCCCCCCGCCCGGCTCACCAGGCTCTCCCCGACAGCGCCGGTACGGATGCTGCTAGCCTGCGGTGGGGCTGGGGCAGCTGCCTGTCCCCTGAAACCCCACTCCCATCACCCCTGTCCTGCTCCTTTCATCCACGGGGGAAAGGCAAAGCAGACAGCTCTGTTTCATCGGGGGAGGGGGGGGCGAAGGCGAGCCCCCTCCCTGCTCCTTGGCTCCTGCCCGGGCAGGGGCCCTCGCTGCTTTCGCCGCCTCCCGCACTGCCGGCCGGGAGCAGCCGGGGCCGGGGGGGGGGGCTCTCGCCCGGCTGCCTGGCAGCTACGCCGGCTCTGGGGGGCCGCCGGGCTCTGCGTGGGGGCACAAGAGCTTCCTGGCGCCACGTCGTTCCCATCTTGATCGGCGCCGCCGCTGCCGGGGAGGCCGCCTCTCCCTCGCCAGCCTCTCCGCCGCTCGCACTGCAGGCGCAGCTTGTCCTTCATTTGAATAAAACCATCATCAAAACCATTCGGTTGAGTCAGCTATTAAACCACTTAATTCCAAAATCCATACCATGGGTGATTTAGAAAGGACAATTAAAAAGCCAGAGAACACTCTCTATGGTTTTTTTATTGTGAACTTCATCAGCCCGGAGTGCCGCTTGCCATCCGCTTGGCTAATAAAAGTCTTGATACACAAATTGAAATAGTGTTTTATAGGTGCCTGCTTTGCTTCCCCTCCTCTACCCCATTCTGTCAGAAAATGCTTTCTTGGATATAAATCACTCTTTTATTTTATTTTATTTTGTTCTGACTGCAGATTTAGGGCTAGATTAAGAATGGCCATGACATAACCAACAGAGAGAGAAAGGCAATGAAACAATCACCCAGTGGGAGCTGTGTGGCTCTTCGCAGCTGGGTGCAGGACCAGCCCTGGCTGTGTTGTGAGCTTAACACTCTTCTCCTGGTCAAAGGAAAGGAGCAGCAGGGCTTGGGAATGAGCCAACTACATCACACTGCGACAGCATCCCCTCCTCAGGACCGGGACCAAGGGTTCAATCTCACCCTTGCCAGTCAAAGGTAAACAAGATAGGACTTATATCTGCAATTAAACTGGGCAAAATTCTGCTTTAATATCTATTAACTTCAGTGTAACAAAGCTGAGACAAGAGTGACTAAAACAAGAGAGTCACAGCAGGATTAACCTGAAGTTAATATTTTGTTCTCATGTTGTCCTCCTGACTGTTCCAAAAAAAAAAAAAAAAGCTAATATCATGCTAATGTTCCTTTTCATAGACACTGCATGAAACTCGCCTGTTGGAATCCTGCAGTGTCTGAACGAGAACCTGGCCCAGATCGTCTGTTCTGTGTCTCCATCTGTGCTGGTGGGTCAAACTGCTCTGTGAAAAGATCTCTCCCATAGCTCCTTATATTCAGCTAAACCAGTGAGAATCTAAAGCGCTGGGAATTTGGATTGAACTCAGCTTTCCTTTTGATTAAAAAAATCCAGACAAACACACAACTGAAAACCTTCCCCTCTTCCCCTGGGTGAAAGGGAGGGCGACTTGGAGCAGTAAGTTGGACGGGCTTTGCCCTCAATGCTCGAGCAGAGCTGGGGAACGGTGCTAGAGCAGCCCGAGTGGGAGCTGCCTCTTGTGCCTGGAGTGAAAATCGGCAGACAAAGTCCCCACAAAGAGTTAGTCTAGTCCACAACAGACATCCCTGGTTGTGCTGCGTCTAGTGTGTGGGCCTTTGTGAAGACACTTTCTCTCGTGTTCTCTTTGACAATTTTCCATCCCAGACAATTGCCAAGGCAGTGCTTCTTGCTGGATAGCATTAGTGGAGGTGTGTTTCCTTGCAGTTTCTACAACCGTCTGGTTTTCTACTTCTCTCCCCCTTTCCGTTTCCTGTTGGCACTGCATCCTAAACTCCTAACCTCTTACACACATGCACATTTTTTTTTCACTTGCTGGGAGGTGCTGCACAATGAGATCCATGTAGTGAGAGTTCAGTTGCTATATGTCGGAGCACCGCATATGCTAGCCAGTTTTCTCACCCACACCCCTCTCCGTGGGATTTCTCAGCACACTTGCTTCCCAGCTCCTGCACTCAACATGTGGTGCAAAGTGTAGTGGAATATCCGGGTCTGAGGCCCTGCAGTGTACAGGAGGACTCTTCCTGACTTGTATTAATATTGCTGCCAGTGAAATCTGTGGCATTTTGATTGCTTTGGAGCTCCGCTGCCGAAACGCGTTTCTCTCTCCTTACCCATATGACTCTCCTTTCAGCTTTTTGTCTTCACATGAAAGAGAGGGCAAAAAAAATTCTTTTGATGTTTTTGAGAATATTGCAAGATATTCTGAAGAAAACACCATTTCATTTGCTCAGGCTCTTGTTCATACAGGCTTTCATGACTTCCAGGATTGACTATTTTAATTTGTTCCTGGTGGTGTTCCAGATTGTTTGCTAAACTGGCTGCAGATGGTTTTGAATGTTGCTGCTGCCAGAATTGTTACTAGGACTTGATCTACAGATCATATTTCTCCAGTCTCACGTTCCTTCTACCCTGGTGCCTGTTAAGCAGCATATGGCTTTAAAATTCTTTTACTGACTTATAAAGCTTGCAGTGGCCCTGATTCTCTTTACCTTCCTGACCTTTTAACTCTTTAGACTTTGGCTTAGTCTCACAGCTTATCTGATGTAATGTCCACTGACAGTTCAGAGCCAGCATCCAGAAACTAGGGTCAAGTATGGCTTTGGGTTTTGCTCCTTGTCATGCTTTTCTGTAACTTCAGTGAAGTGAAGGGAGTGGGTTGTTTTTTTCCTTCTGTTGCCTAATATTCAAATGGTTATCCCAAGCTTTACACTAAGCTTTTCTACATAGATTTACACAAAGCCAACATACAAACAGCACACTGCTCCCTTAAAATTAAAAACTGCAAACAAAAGCAGTTTCATTCCCAGCTGATGTACAAGAGAACTGGTCTAATAAATTCTGGAGAGCCACTTCCCCGCTACACCGAGTTAAGAGGGAGAGGTCCTTGTATGTGCATAGCATGAAAAAATCAGGAACACCACCTTCTTTTATTTGTGTTCCCTTCAAATATTCTGGTTACTGAAAGCTCAGAAGTGTCACTCTCAGCTTTCTATCAACTTTGTGTCACCTCAGCTGAAAAACAGGTATGCAAAAACACTACCTTGCCTGCGTATATTTAGTCACCGGTATTTGGTTCCCCCTTAACTAGCTTGACCCTGTTGTTGGCTTTCATCCCCGTCAGATGCAGAACGAAGGACAACAGAAGGGAACTGGGTTCTTTTCACCTGTAACTGGATGTTAACTGTAACTAGAGCTTTTATTAACAGTGGTACAGCATGAATGCATGTTAGGTGAAATTTTATATTTACTGAAATCTATGGGAATTTTGTCAGCGGCTTTGTTACAGCCAACGCTTTAAGAAATGAGGCTGAGAAGCAGCTTGGATTGCTAAGGTTGCCAAGTGCATGGAAAGAGCTCTTGCTATCAGCAGCCTAAGTCAGGATTGCTCTGGGGGCCACTGAGATGTAACCAGGGGGATGTCATAGTTGTAGAGCTCTCTTCCAGAGAAGGGCCACTCTGCAAGCCTAACTTCTGGCATTTGTTTTTTGAGGGTTAGTCCAGGGTGGATTCCAGTCCTCCTGCTACCCTTGAGCCCCTCTGGAGCACTGAGATGTTTGTCTCCATCTGGAAGGAATTCCAAGTGCTCCCTTCTGCTCCCACCTCAGTCTGCAAAACCAGACCAGGAACCCCAGTGCATTCCACTCCTCTGCCTTCATTGTCTGCAACACAGTTATTTCTGAGAAGATACACGAGAGTTTCTTTCATCTGAGTAGCTCTGACTTTACAGATGTCTTTTTCTTCTTAGTCTTCCCAATCTGATTCTCTTGGTGAGCTCCTGTATCTTTTGTACTTATTCCTTTTCATTCTTTCTTTGTACAAGCTCTCTTCTGTTCTACTTTCCCTATTGAAAACCATCCCAGCTTTTTTTGCTTCTCTCACTTCTTCCAGAGTCGATCATAGTTGCATATTATATCATCCTGTGGAAATTTTAAAAAAAAAAAAAAAAGGAAAAATTGAACTAGGAAAAAAAGGGGGAAACAGAAAAAAAAGAAAAAAATAAATAAATTTGAAAACTTATCTCCACCACCCTTCAATCTGACTGCATTCTGGCTGTTTTGCTTTTGTACTGTTCTGTCAAAAAAATGGGGAGGAAAGGGAAGAAAGAACGGAAACATCAGCACTTCTTCATAAAAATCCTTCTCTCAAGAGAATTATATATTTAATGGAAAAAGAAGTCAAAGTTCAGATTACTTTTTGGAGCATAGAATATATTAATTTTATTCCTGTATGGTAAATTCGTCAAGGGAGAATTGTAGTGCTATATAAAATATTAGAGTGCCCTAGTAGAGTTTATGAAGTATATGGAAAGGAACTGTACCTATAGGGCAGGGAACATAAGACATAGGACATGGAAATTCATTAAAGTTCATGACAATTTACGGCTGGGATATTGAGGCCAAATGACTTATGAAGTCCCCAGGTATACAAGCAAGTCAGCGATAAGTAGAAATTAGGAGTTTTTTCCAGTGTGTGCACTGGTAAGACTAATATGAGAATATGGCACATGGGTCTACAGTCAGCTTCTAAACAAGATGTTGAGCAATTGGAAAAAAAAAGAGTAAAGGAAAATGAGGAAAAAGCGTAAACAAAATTATCTGAGATCTAGAGAAGTTACTTTGCCTTCACAAAGTTGAAAAGATGGATGTTGAAGTAATCAAACAGATATGGCCACAACAAGAGTTATGGCTGGAAGCTCTGGCCAGAAGAAGTCGGAAGAAAACATGAAACATACTCTGAGCAGTGAGGGCAACAGCTGCAACACAATACCAAAAAACCAGTGGTATCGCCTAAAGAAGTCTGAATGCTTTTCTGGAGGACTTGTGTTTACTCAACACAAGTTTTACTTTAGTCACACATATTACTGAGCTCGCTTAGTATGTGAAATGTACTCTGGGATGTGCCGGAGAACAGACTAAAAGAGATGTTGGTCCATCCTAGCCTTAAACTTTAGCAACCTGGGAGATGACTTGCTGGGTAAGGCCAGGTTTCTGTCACCCCTTGCTTCACACATAAAGGTGGAAAAACAACCCTGAGGGATTATTTGTGTTTGCTTTTAAAAGGAGGAAAACAATGAATATCAGTCTTTTTACAGAACTAGTTAAAATGCATTTCAGCAGATCCTTTCAGTTCCTTTGATTGAAGTTAAATGCCTTAACATTTTAAAAAAAAAAGTCTGATTTTGGTTTGTTGGATTGAACATTTTAGTTCATGAGTCAGAGGGACTCTGATTCCTCGTGGGAACTGTAGTTCAAATGCAGCATTCCCATTTTTCCCTGTGTTTTGGGGTCTCCAGCTGAACTGGATCTTGTTTGATGTTTCAGCTTCAGGAACGTCTATGGCGTAGCTCAGTAAAGGAAGCTTTTGCGAAAAGAACTGGGGCATGCATTATCTGAACTAAGCTCCCATGAGGCATTACTATGACTTTTGTGATCATGAAGTAAAGTTTAAATGATCTGAAGTGTTTTAACTAAAATGTTTCTCTCTGAGTCAGTGTTGTCCGGTGAAGACTCAGAAACTTCAAGCAATATGATTAATATTTCCTTACAGTAAAGTTCAGTTTTGCACAAAATGTATTTTCTATGAGAAAGGAGTCATGGAAATTTCCTGACTAGTTTTATTTAAGAACTAGAGAACCAGTTCTTAATTGAAAGGGGGAGAGTGCCAAATATTAACACCCCCAGGGACAGCAAAACTGATTAAATACATGTCTAATGTTCTGTTTTTAATCCAAGGGAAACTGCATCGACGGCATACATGTTGTTTCAAGTTTTTTTCATTTTTATGAAAAAATGTCTAAGTAAAACAGCATGTTCTTTATGCTGGGGTTCCATTCCCTCTGGTTACTCCCATAACGCTCATGGCACATAAGCGCTGCTCTTTTCTCTGAGCAAGCAGACGCACCAGCAACGTGAGGGCTAGAAGCAGCAATGAAGAAAACACTGAAGTGGTCCTTGTGTGCGCCTGACTAACTGCTAGGTCATGAGCTGCGGTGATCTAGAGACCTGAGCTCTCTTACACAGGCATGGTTATAGTTTCCATTGACTTCCCATGCGTGCCCACTCTTAGGCTCTTACAGCACTGGGGGTGGCAATGAAACAACCAGGCCATGCTGAGGCCACAGAAAGACAATCGTCCTCAGTGACTTGTCCTTCCTTGAAGCTACAGCTGTTACAAACAGCCCCACTTGGTGACTAAAGCAGATGGCATGGGATACTAAAAATGGCAAAGTTTTACTGCTGAAAAATCCAGCTCTTTTCAGAATCACAGAATCACAGATTGGCTAAAGTTGGCAGGGACCTCTGGAGGTCATCTGGTCCAACCCTCCACTCAAGCAGGACCATCTACAGCAAGTTGCCCAGGACCATGTCTAGACGGCTTTTGAATATCTCCAAATATGGAGACTCCACAAGCTGTCTGGGCAACCTGTGCCAGTGCTCAGTCACCTTCAGTGGAAAAGTGTTTCCTGATGTTCAGAGGGAACCTCCTGAGTTTCACTTTGTGCCTATTGACTCTGGTCCTGTCACTGGGCACCCTGAAAAGAGCCTGGCTCCACACATTGAGAAGATCTTCCTGAGCATTCTCTTCTCGAGGCTGAACAGTCCCAGCTCTCTCAGCCTTTCCTCACAGGAGAGGTGCTCCAGTCCCTTCGTCATCTTTGTGGCCCATTGTTGGACTTTCTTCAGCATGTCCACGTCTTTCTTGTACTGGGGAGCCCAGAAGTGGACACAGAACTCCAGATGTGGCCTCACCAGTGCTGAGTAGAGGGAAAGGATCACCTGCCTTGATCTGTTGGCAATACTTTGTCTAATTCAGTCCAGGATACCGTTTGCTGCCTCTGCCACAGGGGCATATTGTTGGGTCATGTTCTATTTGGTGTCCACCAGGACCCCCAGGTCCCTTTCTGCCAAGCTGCTTTCCAGCTGCGTGGCCCCCAGTATATATCAGTGCATGGGGTTGTTCCTCCCCAGATGCAGGACTTTGCACTTGCCCTTGCTGAACTTCATGAGGACTTCCTTGTAAAACTATGTGTTACCAAATAATAATCTTTGCTGGACAGACACAAATTACATTAAAGTGTAGTAGATAATTTAAAGAAAATACTTCTGATCTTCTGTCAACACTTACTGCTTATGTATCCACCAACAGCACTGTTAGAGTCTATAAAATATCTTACCTTCTGCTATACCAGATCCACTTTTTCCAGAAAACGTACATGTCGTTGATCAATATACTTTAACAATGATGAAAATCTAAAGATGTGGAGCTATTGAGACTACACTGAAATAACATTACCAAAAGCTTTCAAATCTCTGCTGCCAAGAGGAGAAAGCAAACATCTTGGGTTTTATCCCTTGTCATACTACCGTTGCTGCACACGCTGAGAGGCACAATATACCATCTCTGAAAGCAAATCCACATCTCTGTGGTACCGTCCTTTAACTTACTGACAGCGATCAGGTGGTCTGTTGCAATACAGCCGGGTGACTTAAGGAGGTAGGGGTGAGAGTCCAGATTGCCTTAGCAGCTCTAGCTTCTCAATGATTTTAAATTTGTAGAATGGGTTAGAGCAATGTTATTGTCATAACTGTAATATCAGCTGTCTTGGTGTTCATTACGTTACATCAAACTACATGATTTTTTTCTTGAAATGTATTGCATATTTATATGTATGTGTTGTATACAGTTTTTTAAAATTTAATTCATAAGATGGCCAGCTGACATAAATCTAAGTACAGTGCCACACTCCTCACTGGTACTGATTTCCTGGAAAGGCTGATGGATAATTGTAACTCTGGAAAATACGTTTGCTTAGGTGACTCTAAGGGTGAAAGCCATTTTTATAATTAGAAGTGTTAAATACCTTTTAAGAAAAAAACTGCCTTATCCAAAAGTCAAATGTAAATGTAGGCAAAAATTAAATAAAATCTGAACCTCTTTTACAGTACATAAATGCAGAGCTGAGGTCACATTAAACCCACAATCCAGTTCTGTAGACAACAACCTGAGAAAAAGCAGAAATTCTGAGAAGAACTCATCCATCCATAACAAGCAGGTTCTTCTCATCAGTGAACACAAAACCAGAGAAGCAGAAAAGACCGGCAAAGCATTAGTTTACTTTTACCACTAATTTGCGGATGACTAATTGGAGAGCACTGTGTGACAGCAAGCAACAAATGCTCAGTGTTTATATCAAGTAATCCAGTGAAATGGTCAAAGACAAGCCAAATCATTTACAGGAGGCTTTCAGCGTGGCGGAGGGTTTCGGAGTGGCTTTGCCAGTACACAGCTAGGCTCCGCTGGAGACGTTGCGTGTAACTGATTCTCAGTGACTGATCCTGGTCTCCGCGTACATGACTAGTGAATATGTGCATAAAAGCATTAGGTTTCTGGCTGCTGTTATCTCTCAAATAGTTAGGAACATGGAGTTGGAAAACCTTCCTGGGAATGCCAAATACAGTCTCTAGCAATTAAACACATAAACTATTTCTTTTCATATAGACACCTTTAAATTATGATATAGAGCTAATAAATCTTGAAGTGACTATAAATTAAAAATGGGAGAAGAATGGCAAACTTCTTGAATAGCAACATTAGGAGAAAGATAAACATAACAATTCAGTGTGATGTGGACAGGTAGTACATCTGCAATGCCGAAGACATGGCTAAGGGAGGAAGCGGAAGAGCTTCAGTGATTGGCACTTGTTTCCAGATCTGCTCCTGGATTAGATTAGGACTGCCGTATTTGTGACAAGGGTTTCCTGGCCAGAAATATGTGTGCATGCACCACCCAGATGGCCTACACATGGACTGGAAGTGCATCCCGACCTCAGCATGTCTGATATACTGTGCATGTGCTACGCAGCTGTGCACGCACAGTCAGTCGGATGGATCCAGCACACACTGCATTTACACTGTCATCTGTACAGTCTATAAACTACCGGGGGAATCAGGCATACGGCACATGTACACAATGTAGGATTTCTGGTTGCTTTTGGACTTCCTACATCCTAAAATTCAGCATGGGGGTAAAAAGAGGACATGCCTGGGACAACCCAGACAAATAGGGAACATTTTTTCTTACATATGATTTATCCAAAGGGTGATTTTGTAGAAGTTGGAAGATACCTGTTGTGCATTTGTGGACTGGGACACAGGCAGTGTGAGCAAAACCAATGCTTTGTTCATCCAGTGAAAGAAAGTGTTTAATACATGTCTTCTGGACCAAGCTGAGAATGAAATCATATCAAAGCAAAAATGCACCATTCAAGCAATGCAACACAGCTCCCAGATGCATAAACCTTTGGAGTAAAATAAAACCACATGATCCCCATTCATAAAAGCAGCCTTTGGTGGCATTTGCTCTGCCTTTGACTTGCAAACATTCAAGTGTGAAAGCTTTTGTTCATGAGGGTATCTGCAGGGCTGTGAATACTCCTACACGTACAGTACTGGTATTAAAAAAGTATATATGTATGCAAACCTCTGTGTAAATAGGCATCTACTATAGTGACTATCTGGAATGCGTCTCTTCATTTTGGGAGTCAGGAAGCAGACAGTATGCGGTTTTGGTGAGCAAATGCAGAGTTGGAAGAACAGAGCAGATGATAAACAGTTCATATAAACTGCTATGATACAGAATTATTTGAAGAAATGCGTGAAAATCAATTATGTACTTTGGTAAGGCACTGTCTAGGAAAGAGAATATAATGGAGATGATATGTTGCTCATAGTGATAGGTGTGCACAGTTTTCAGCTGTGTGTAAGTTAAAATTTTATTGTGCACAAGGAGAGATGCTCAAAAGATTTACGGAAAGGAAATTCACAGTAAAAATGCAGTGAGCATTTTTGCCAATAACAGAACCTCTTGCAGAACGCTTCTTTCCCTTGTCATTTCAATTCAAGACCTAAATGTTATTCACTGACACGCAAACTAACAATGACATTTTAAAGCTTGCACAGTGCACATGCATCCAGCTCCCCTAGGAAAAGTCAGGCAAACACCTGACGCCTGCTGGGAATTTCGCTGTGGGTGCCAGACAGCTGCTGCCCATCAGTGTTTCCAGGTGTGCTTATTCGGTTGGGAGGTCGCTCCAGCTGCAGACACAATCATAGCAGGGACCCAGGCAGGCTGGAGAGACAGAGGACATGCTCAGATTTTGCTGCTTGGGCTGCCTTGGTTTTGCCCTGATTTAGAGCACCTGGCTTGTTGCAGGATGCAGATGTTTGCTCTGTTGCCCAAGAACCAGCACTTCATTCCCTTTATAATGAGCACCGTGACCTGGGGGAGTTATTAAATCTCTGGTTCAAAAGAGTCTAGTTTTCCTCTCTTTTTGTTTCTCAGCAGACAGTCTAAAGTTCACAAACAGATTAGTGGAAGGAGTATATAGAAATTAAAAACTTAATTTTCAAACTCCTCTGAGTCAAATCTAATTGACAATTTGAATTATAGCCTGCACTGTTCTTTGTTTCATTTTTCTTTGGGGAAATCCCTGGTTATAGTTTTGCTTTGTCCTTTACTATAATTTTACAAGCCTATATTTAAAAATTATTCTGAAGCAACTTCTAGAGTCTGAAGCAATTTTAGGACTACTGCAGTGCTGGTGTGAGACCAGGCAATATTAAAAATTGAAGAGATTATACCTTACTCAGGAGAATAGGTACCTTTTTTAAGACCATCAATTTAATTAAAAAACACAGGCACTATATTAGCAGCAAGCTTATGGATCACCATATGCCAGTCAAACGTAATGAAATACATGCAAATGTTAGATGGCACATTCTTTTGTCTCTGAAATTAGCAATCTCAGTGAACACTCTCCATGCTGTGTGGGGGGATTTACTTATTTATTTAGCTTTATATTAAAAAAAAAAAGTGCCTATCTAAGTGTGTACCTTTTGAATGATAAGAAAGGTTATAAATAATCCATTGGCAACAATGCTTTCTTTATAGCTTATGGTTTGGCATTCGCACCTTCCATTAGGGTTGTCTGCATCCTGCACAGCATTGACATCGAGTCGAGATGCCCCCTTTTCTATAAACACGCTTTTGCCTTTGGAGTTTATTTGCATTGAAGGGGAAAAAAGTCATGAAATTGAAGCCCTGGAGAAAATCACTTATGCTCAAGAAACACATTTCAACCTTTCTGTCTGAACAGGTTTGTTTTCTTTTCCAACTTCATTCTTCATCACTGTCACCCATCCACTCGGCCATTTGTATTTGGGAAGTCAGGGGACAGGAGAACATTTGCTCTTTGTATTGCTGCCGCCATCAAAAGCTGTAGCGGAAACTGGAGAGCCGTGATGAAACAGTTCCCATAACCACGTCTCTGGGAATCTTAATAAAAACAAACTAAATTTAAGTAAGGGACAACCTCACAATTGAGAAACATGCAAAAAGCACAAAATATATTAGGAAAAAAATTCAGAGTGTGACTCTGATAGGAGGAAAACTGCAGAAATAATCTTTCTGATTTGTACATCTGAAAAGAAAATAGTCTTAAGACAAGTTCTTAAGGATGTCACCAGTACGTGACATTAAGTTTATGACAAGGGGAAAGAATTCCGCTGTTCTTTTCTCCTTTAGAAATATGATTTTCATTCTATCGCAAGGTCTTTGTGGATTTCTGTTGGCATCGTTTCTGGTACATTATCTTAAATTGTTACAGCTCTGTCTAAAGATAGTATTTATATCAGTACAGGATCATCAGAAGTTCCGTAATGACCAGTAATATAGTTTAAAAGGATCTCATGTGAGGAAATTACCTTTTAAATCAATATATCAGAATAACTTCTTTTTTTCTTTTTTCTTTTTTTTTTCTTCATGAATATGACCATTCTTTGCTCAATTATTACATTTTCTAGTGCTCTCAGCTTACCCCGGAGATATGGTATCATATTCTGATTAAGGTCTATTCCTTTAAATACATTCTGCTAATAGTGCTAATCAAAGTATTTCCAGAGATGGTAAGTCCTAAAGGTGTTTATGACAGAAAGGGCTAGATTCTAGGCCTGATGTGACTTGGGTTTTCAAAAGCCACTTTTCACATCTGTGTTAAAATTATCATTATTATCTAAATTATTTTCTATTTTTATTATTATCTATTTTACGATAGCCCTAGTCTATTTTGATTAACATGAAACTAAAATTAGAATGTCATATTAAATGTCTTCAATTTGCTGACACCTGTAATCCTACATATACAAGAAGCTTATTGCACTTGTAAAGTGCTGTTTGGGACTATCTAATCAATAATTTTTTTCATAACTGAAATTTGGGTTGTTCTTGTTAAGTTATATGGAGAAAGAGAAATTACATCCGAGAAAGGGTGATGACCAAATGTACACTTCTCCTACAGCTGAACCACAGGATGTCACTGTTTCTCTTTCACAAGAAATAAGCTTCAGATGTGAAAGTAGACCAGATTCTTCTTAAAATTACAGAAATGCACAGAAATGACATAAAAAGCACAGAAATTAAGTCAGACGTTTCCTTTTGTATGTGTGAGTCAACCTAGGCAATGTGTTGCCTATGTAGAATAACAATTTAATATTCAATTCAGTCTCATAATGTACCAAGATTGATATATTTTTGGTACATCCCTCCAGACAGAACTGACACATATCAATATGTCCCATATTGCATAAAGAGTCAGGCAGAGCTGAATAGAGTTCAAGAGAAAGTTAATGTAAGACATTAAAACTTCTTGTAGCCTTCCCTATTTAGCACTGAATTTCTAAAATTTAGCACCCTTCACTACCACAAAGCTGGATCTTGACAAACACATGCTGCTCCTTGAGATTTAATATGATCCCTCTACAAGATCCTTAGCTGCCATTGTATGTAGGGTTGCCCATCCTAGATGGCCCAGTGGGATGCTGGAAAATAACTTAGAAAGGTTTTAAGAGGTCGATGTGCTTCAGGCAGCTTTTTCAGGAGTCTCTGAGGGCATTGCAGAATAAAGTCCTCTTCAGACAGTCATCTTGATGCTTCCTTTTACACATGGAAGTCTTACCTCATTGCAGTACCTGAGGGAACTCCCTCACTCTTTCCAAATCTCCTTCCAAAGTACCTTGTCCTGCACTCCAGTAATACTGATCTACCAGTTCACACAAGCCAAAATGCTGCTCGATTACTTACTTTTGGCTGTTGATTCCACTATTAGCTTTCTTGGGCTTTCCTGGGCAGCAATCTTGTTCTTTCTGAATTTCTTCTCTATCCTGAGCACACTGTTTGCACATGATAAATATTGAAGGCATTGTATTAGTGTCATAGATTTTTCTCATACTCTAAGATCTAGTGGCATAGGTTTTAAAAAATATTGTGTGTGGGAGACAACTGCTCCCTGGTCTGTCTGGAATGGCTTGTGTAAAATGGAGGCATTCTGGCACACTTTACTCACCTCTCTGATTTCTATCCTCTTCTTCTCACAGCTTCAGTAAAAGGGACTCTTCTATTTTCATTCCTTTTGTGGGATGAAATGTGAAATATATGGAAAACGTGTAGGAAGATTTTTTACAATCTCCAATTTCATCCCTGCAACCCACTGAGATCTTGAACTGAATCACACCCCATCTTCTACATGTCTGAAATAATTCCCATGATATTCTTTAAAATGGCAGCCAGGAGTCAGTGAGAGGCGGCTGCAGTGACATGAAACAGAAGAGAGTGAAGTACCTGTGGAAATCTTTTTTCTGAAGTCAAGGACTAGATCATCTGGCATCTCTCTCTGAAGTCTAAAATTTCCTATCGCTGAGGAGCTCCTAAAAATAATTATGCTTTTAATCTTCATTATAAACAATGAGGATACTTTGCATGAATCAGTCTCACTAGTTCTCCTTCCAAAAAAGAAAGGAGCTAGCAGTTTGGGGTAAGGGATTGTGTGGTGGTTAGCGAGACATATGGTGTGCAGCATAAGGACCATACTGGGTGCAACTGAAAGCAGTAGCAAGATTCCCACCCACATCAGCAGATCCGAACCTGGCCCATAAACACTTTCTTTATTTGACAAACCATAATATAAATGACTTTCTATTTTAAAAATGGACTTTAAAGAGGAATTATGAATGCCATTGAGCTCTCCCATGCCAATGGCATCCTCGTCGCCATAGGAACTAATGCACTTGAAAGGTGCGGCAAATGTATAGAGATTAAGAAGGGTTTGTAGAACAGGTATCTAAACCAAATACGTGCTGACAAGCATTTCCTAGAAAAAAATCCACTGTTTTGAGCAACATTTAGCTGAATTAGGCAGAGGTGTACATAGGCTGGAGGATAGACTTGTGGTATTTTATCTATTGATACAAATTAGCTGGATTACACATTTGTTTCCTGAGTTTCCTATTTCCACAAACTGCAATGAAAACTGCCTTCAAACACTAAACCTGTGCTCCCACAGGTTACTTGCAAAGTAACTTTGCCGAGTAACTGCGGGGGTCTGACCGTGGTGTGTTCAGACACATCTTTGAGAGGCTCAGCAAGGCTAAACCATGAAGCAGCAGAAAGGAAGATGCAGCAGGGCGGATATCTGTATAGGCTACCAGCTAAACGCTCTTCTTGCATGACAAAATGTAACCCATGGTCTTCACTGCAGTATTACTGGGGCTGGTTAAAACATGGCATCGTTGCTGCTGTCATACCTTAGGGTGCAGTAGTAAGTTACTCTGTGACAGCACTTTCACTGGAGTTTCTCTCCATATACACTGCTGGCAGAATATGCAAACAAACCCACCAACAGCCCTAATTCACACCAGACAGTAGAGTTATGGCAGTAATATTTTTTGCCTTTTCCGGACCATGTGTCAAATTTTACTTTGGTCTGAATGAAAGGAGAATGTTCTCCAGAAGAAAAGATAAGGGAGATCCTATTAGATAGAAGACAGATCACCGTAGGAAGAGTGAGGGGGTTACAAAGCTCTCCAGTGTCTTCTTTTTAGCTGTATTGAATTTTTTTTTCTAATTTCTATTTCATTTTAAATGAATAAAAATAATTTGCAGGCCTTAGGACCCTCAGGGATACTGAAGCCTGAAGCAAATTTAAGCATACTTAACCACTTCAAAGTGAGCTGGGCTTTCTCTTACAGCAGACTAGTTAGCATTTCAGGGGGAGAAATTACAGGGTATTTCTCACCGGAGATGAGTGTGGAGGAAATGTACTTGGCTTCCAGCAGATAAAAGGTGTTTTTGAAATGTTACCTTTTTTATATAGGGCTGTTCCCTTTAATATCTTCTCAATCCTCTGTTGTCCAGACAGTCACAACTTCATTCAATACTGAGCTGCAACATTCAAAATCTCTCCAGATTTGGGCAGATGGACACTGAGGGCTTTCAGATCCTGTGAGTTCTGCTTTTGGTAATCTTATGGATTTGTGGAAAGCTGTAAAAATCTTATTTGAAGATAAAATTATTATAGGGGGTTTTGACATGTTATGGCTGCACTGGCAGATCCCAGCAGAGATCTGTGCCCAGCTGTGCCATGTACTTCTCTGCGGGGTCAGATGATAGCAAATGTGAGGTCTTCATCAGTAAGAGAGTATCTGAAGCTATGTACTTAGTGCTTTCTGTGTCATTTACATATTGTTCTGGTGGTGAAGCAAATTAAGACCTTGGATGGAAAACCCTAAATTTAACTCATAGTCTAGCTGAGAATGATGACTGGAAAAAAGATTTCATGGGGTTTTAAATGGCAGAAATTGGAGGCCCGAACCCCCTTTTGTGCAACTGGAGCAAAGGTACCGACCCTTGGAGGCCACAGGTGCTTTATTGCTGCCTCCTTGGGGTGTTCTGCCAGAACTTGAGAGACAGAATATTTGTTTGGCACTGACCGCATGTCAGCAATTCCCAGTGTCAGACACTTAGTAACCTGTGTACCTCAGGCACCTCCCGGATAAAGCAGCAAATGAAGGGAGTAAGTCTAAAGGAGTAGAGATAGGTGCCAAGTCCCTTCGTGCCTCTACCTATAACTGAAAATTTCACGAATAATTTTGCCCAGCTCCTTTTTCTCCAATATCAAGACTATATTGGATCAGTAAGTGATGTCTGAAAGAAACCTGATTCCTGTTTAAATCTGTCTGAACAGCTGAAAAATGCCATCTCTATTGTGCTGAATGAGATCAGTTCTAAACTGGGGACAATTAGCAACGAGAACACAGTGAGCACCTTGGTTCACTTCAAAACCCGTGGTGAAGCCACATCACAGTTTCCCATATTTCTCTCCACTCAGAAGTACACAGGCTACATTTCTGAAGATGAGAACTTCACAGGCTTCCTGAAATAAACAGAGTGCAGAAGAGAAGGGGAGAAAATGGGTGACTGGAGACTAATGTCCTTCTTGCTTAAGCTAGCAGGTCTCATTAAGATTTTGCATAACTTTCAGCTAACTCTGAACAAAGTCCAGCACTCAGTGATATTGTGCTCATTTGTTTTATGGGCTAGATCTCTATGGGCTCATAAACCAAGGACTGGATAATGCTTATTCTTAGATTTATTATATTTCATTTTCTAATACAAATGTACAGGAAAATACATCTAGTACTACAGGCTTTTTTGTCATAAATATGAAATAAAATCAACATAAACCCCAACTAATTTCAACCATCGGCAAAAAATATCTTTCATTCATTCTTTCAAGGCTTTCCCTGCAACAACACCCAAGTCTTTAAAGGCAAGCACTGCACTGGGAAGATCATTAAAACCTTTTTCTTTTTTTTTTTTTTTTTTTTTTTTTTGACCAAGTGGAGGAATGGAGGAAGCAGGTTCAAAGGAGAAGGCTTCCTACGGAGAACAAATTATTCTGTGAACATCTGAACTACCGGAGTCAGAGTTTCTACTAAGCTGTGTCTTGAGATTGACTTTGGTGTCTGAAGAGGTGCTATTTTGATTGACATTTTTGGGAAAATTATTTCTTGTTGGTTTTTTTCCCCCTTTTCCCCCTTTTTTCCCCTTTTCATGAACTCTCTCTCCAGAGTAAATTTTTTGGTTGCTTTCATGTGAGTGTCTTGTAGGGTCTCTCTCTCCTTAACTGCTCATATTCTTTAAAGATGTTAATTACCTTTGAAACTTCTGCATCTGTGCCAAATTTGATTGAATCGATCCAGAAGGGTCAAAAACCTTTGTGTCTGTGTGGGAAGCTGGACTCGCAAAACACCTGCAGACACTAATGCAGGAACCCTGATTCTTTAATAATCCCCTTTTCTAAGTGATAAGGGTTGACCAGTCTCTGCTGATCGTAGCTATGGCAGTATCCCACAGGTGTGGGATCGCCCATGTACAACATGCGTGGTATGACTGTGTCATAGCTTGATGAGCTTTCCAGACACAAAATGAGAGGTAACTTGGAAGCAGGATCATTTTACACAGGAAGCCAAGTTTCTCTCACTCACATTCACTCCCTGTACCTGGTTGTGGTACCAAAGCCGACTTCAAAGGTGGCTCTGTCAAGGATCCCATCACTACTGCTTCCCTGGACTAAATGATTTCTTTTTCCATGGGGCAAACTGCTGAGTGACTCAGACTGTGCAAGATCCTTCTTTGTCACCTACAGATGTTTCCTTCTCTCCACACTTGTCTCAAGACCATCTTCTTTGAAAAAAACTACTGACTTCCTGAACCGCCAAGCAGAAATCTTCTTTGATTCACTTTCCAACCTCCCCTGCTCAAATGTCTGTTTTAGACATCTAACGGCAATGTTGGCCCAGAGATAGGTACCACCATCTGGCTTCCTTCACTGTGAAACACTGGCTTATGGCTGGTGGTTACAATTTGATGACACCTTGTGAGATCTAGTGGTTTATTTTTGTGTGGGAAACAGAAAAAAAAAAAAAAGGAAAAATGTCAAATGGGCAAATAGAAGGAGGAGGTGAACTCTGGGGGGATCACCTCAGGGCTGATCATAGCAATTCCCTGCTCTTAAAACCGCATCCAGACCAGAGTGGTTTGTTTTGAAGCGCTTAAAAATGCAACCGAGTGGAAATTGCTGAACAAAACATGTTATAATGAGCGTGGGTGTTTCACTGAAGTGAGAGACATGTTGCACTCTGTTTTGTCTACTGACTAATGCCACAGTCTAAGGGGCAGGCATCCCATCAAACAGATGAGAACAAGAAAACTCAGTGGCAACCCCCACTCACCCCAGCTGTGCTCTCTTGGCTCCGTTCTGAACATGGTGATCAGAGGCTGGCAGAGCTGTTGTAGAAAATGAGGTCTGGAACATTTTAAAACATTTTTGAGTGAATTCTGTTTATTAAACACCACTGAGACCTTTTATATTAATTTTCAATCCTTTCAATAACTTGTTTTCCAACAGCACTAAATCACCCACCTCTTCTTCAGATCTTAATTAGGCCGTCAATTAGGTAAATCACATCTGCTTGTCCTTTTCACCACGGTTCCCCATGTACAGTAGCTCTGGATATTTTAGAGTATACATCCACGTTGGCAAGGCAAGATTGGCATTGCTCCCACTGCTATTGCCACCCACCCTCTGTTTTCGCAAGGGTGCACACAGATGCGGCAGGGTTGAGGATCACTTCTGCTGCAAATGAGTTGGGTTTGAACAAGGGAGTTACTCTTGGCTGAAAACCCCTTAGTATACGCAAGTATAAACAAAATCAGCAATAAACGTGATCAGTTTGCATGACTGTGTACTTAGACTAACGATGAAATAGTTGCCTGGGCTTAAGCGGCTGCCAACTGCTGTCACTCTGCATATTCCATGTTGTGTACAACTTTTCCATAGCATGGAGAAGCAGGCACTGTTTCAAAGAGGATGCAGGTGTGGACTCACACCTGGCACGTTAGGAAGATTTACCTCTTCACCCTGCAAGCCCACCATGATGCTGGCAGATGGAGTGTCAAGAACAACTCTCTCTGGCTTCTCAGTCACACATACTGTTCGCAGGGTGCTGGGGACATCCCTGCAGAGCAAGCACTCGGTCCTGTCTGCAGCTCTGCTGCAACTCGCTCTTGCTGTTGTTGCAGGCACCCAACCGTTTGCCTCCCTTGTTTGCAATGGGGCTGAGCCCACCGAATGCCCTTCATCAGTTCATCAGTCTGGACCAGCCTTACATTGTCCTAAACTCTTGTTGGTGTAGATGGTATCAAGAGATCCTGAATCCTCCTGGGCAGATGTTGTGGGATGACCACAGAGCACCGTACAGCCGCTCTATCACTCCCCTCCTCAGCTGCACAGGGGAGGGAAAATATAAAGAAAGGCTCATGGGTCGAGATAAGGGCAGGGACAGATCACTCATCAATTACCATCACAGAGAAAACAGACTCAACTCAGGAAAATTAATTTAATTTATTACCAATCAAATCAGAATCAAGTAATGAGAAATAAAACCAAATCTTAAAATGCCTTCCCCCACCCCTCTCTTCTTCCGAGGCTCAACTTCACTCCCCTTTTCTCTCCCTCCTCCCCCCCAGTGGCACAGGGGGACGGGGAATGGGGGTTGTGGTCACTTCATCACACGTCGTCTCTGCCGCTCCTTCCTCCTCAGGGAGAGGACTCCTCACACTCTGCCCCTGCTCCAGCGTGGGGTCCCTCCCACGGGAGACAGTCCTCCATGAACTTCTCCAACGTCAGTCCTTCCCACGGGCTTTAGTTCTTCAAGAACTGCTCCAGCATGGGTCCCTTCAATGGGCTGTAGTCCTTCAGGAACAGACTGCTCCAGCGTGGGTCCCCCATGGGGTCACAAGTCCTGCCAGCAAACCTGCTCCAGCGTGGGCTTCCCACGGAGTCACAGCCTTCTCTGGGTACTTCCACCTGCTCCAGCGTGGGGTTCTCCACAGGCTGAAGGTGGATATCTGCTTCACCATGGACCTCCATGGACTGTAGGGGGACAGCCTGCCTCACCATGGTCTACTCCACAGGCTGCAGGAGAATCTCTGCTCTGGTGCCTGGAGCACCTCCTCCCCTTCCTTCTTCACTGACCTTGGTGCCTGCAGAGCTTTTCTTCTCACATCTTCTCACTCCTCTCTCTGGCTGCAATGGCTCCTAGTGTTTTTGGTTTTTCCCCTTCTTAACTGTGTTATCCCAGAGGTGCTACCACTGTCGCTGATGGGCTCGGCCTTGGCCAGTGGCAGGTCCATCTTGTAGCCAGCTGACATTGGCTGTATTGGACATAGGAGAAGCTTCTAACAGCTTCTCACATAAGCCACCCGTGTAAACCCCCCCTACCAAAACCTTGCCACACAAACCCAATGCAGCTGAATGTCTCTCACTCATTAGATGGCTTTCCCTTCTGTACTTCATAAATTCAAGTTTCTTATGTTACTGGGCACAACTGAGGAAAGAACATTTAAGTGGGTCAAGGTTGCAAAAATCTGGCTTTGAGATTATAGGTCGTGGCTCTTCTCTTCTGAGCTCCTTGCAGAGTCATTGCCACTAAGAAAATATAAGTATGGGGTGGATGTAAAATACTACTACTCAAAACTCCCCCCTCAGAAAGAAATGTGCTTATTGCACTTCCTACACGTGGAAATTACTCATCTAACATGAAAGGCAGTATATAATTGGTCCTTCATAGTTAATTTGCTTGTGGAACATAATAATAGTGTGCATATTACTGAAGAAGGCAGATTTTACAAGTATTCCTTTAACAACTTAAAACAGTTGGATGCGACATTTTAAAATTATACTACATTTTTCAAATTAAAAAAATAGGTTTCAAATTTCAGTCTTCAAAAGTCAAAAAATTATTATATTAAGATTGCATCTAAGACTATTTTGCTGCTATGTGTTTGCACTTTGAAGCAGAATACTTATATGAACGTACAAGTTCTCTGATAGATGCATCTGATTTGATGAACAGGATCAGATGCTCTGGTGTGCAGTTATGATGCTGTAGTGAAGGAGGGTGCCATTAACTGAAGGATCCTTGTTAAAGAATTTGGGAATCTCATTCAGTGGGTTGCAAGCAAAGAAATTATTTCATCACTAGTTTAACGAAATTCAAGTTTAGAGAGCTGGATCCTAAATTTATGTCACAGGATTCCTCTGTGATGCTAGACAAGTCACATAAAACCCTGTTTTCCTCTGAGGCTCACTAACCTGTTTGCTCCTTGTTTTGTGGACTCCCAATGCAAGTTTCTGCAGGCCAGGTTAACAAAGATGCCAGGTGCTCACAAAGGTGGGACTGGTGGATTGGAGCCATGAGAGAACATACTATGGGCTAAACATTTCTGAGCCATCTGAAGTATCAAGATATCATCATCTCCTGTGTTCATCCAAAGGAAGGAGCTTGGACTTTCTCAGGGGTTAAATAGTTGGTGCAGCAGGAATGCCATATGACTGAGATTGGTAATGTCTGTGGAAGAACTGGAAATGAGAGCTCCATGAGAATTAAAACTGTATTCAATATCTAGTTTGAATGATGTCTGCTAAAATAGTCCTGGGAGTGCCTGGCTATGTGCTGAGTGGGGAACGCTGAAGGTACTGACTGAGATCCTCCAGAGTGAAAACCATGTGGCTGCTTCGTTAGAGTGCTAAACCTGCGCAGCCGGTGTGCAAAGAAGAATGTCACACCTTCACGGGCAAGATAGGCATCCTCGGTGTTCCCTTGGGCAAGATCCACACCCCAAATTCATCCAGCCCTGTATAAGTTAGGGAATATCTTAGGCATTACCCAGTTTCTCTTTCTGAGGTAAAAGAATGACACATATATGACATATGCCAATCACATCACTCCATCATCTTCTGGAAAGCAGCGGGAGATACTGCGATGAGGGAATGAGGTCCACTGGGACTGCAGCACACTAATGGGCCCAGGGCTCATGGCATCATAATATTGGCAATTAATTAATCTCTAATTTTCTTCCATGTTTGCTGCCCTATTGATTACCATCCTCCAGTCTTCCCACTCTTCTTTTGAGATGGAATGTATCACAGGAGCAAAAATCACACACAATGGGAAAGTTACCACCAGGTAATATGGCATCAAAAGTGCTTTTTCTTCTTCTCCTTTTAGCAAAAGAAACGAATTCCCAGCAATCCTTACCTGTGTCGTGAGGGGTCTGTGAGGACTCTGGGAGCATCCCCCTCCTGGGGCTCTAGCTGTCAGCTCAGGGCTGGCTCAGAGACAAGGCAGCCTTGGGTGGTCCCTTCCTTTGGCGACACTGGGAGAGGTTCCCAGACAGCCTGACTCCCCATCCCAGCCTTGGCCCATCCCTGTCCCCAGGGAGGTGCCTGGTGCTCTGGGATGGAGCTGCCCCGGCTGCCCCCTGTCCTGCCCTGCCCTGCTCCTGGCTGGGGCAGTGGGACAGGATGGGCGGTGAGGGACCCCCCAGCCTGTGCAGTGCCCTGACAGGAGGAGAGAACATTTTCATCAAAGATGCCTTGCTGATCTTTTCACTTCATTTTTTTAAAATCAGATTTCCATTTTAAAATAACAGCAAGAAAATGTTCTGAGAGGGTGCTACCGACATATGTAACATAAAATTTTAAGTTAAATGTGAGGGAGAAAATCATTTGCAATAGCATTGCTGAACCCTCATTTTCTGCATCCATATATAAAAAACAGTGCATGAACATTGATCGTTTTTGATAAAATTAAGTCTTGTTTCCTACTCTGAATCAATTCATCATGCTCTCCTGACCACAACTGTGTCTGACTGAGCTCCTGTTTGCAAGGCTGGACACCATGAGACCATTTATTCTTCTGGTGAGAACAGCGTTACCCAACTCAGTGGATTGCCACAAAAGCTCATGATTGTGCACCAAGGATCAGTAAAGCCACAGCCTCGCCAAGCTAAGCCTAAACAACTGCGCTTCTCCCGGAGGGTGCCACAGAGTTCTCCTATCCCCAGATCAAGCCTCCACCAGTGCTATTTAACATGACATTCTTAAGGAAGCACAACTGGTTTTAAAAGTTTTCACCTTCTTCCCACCAGCCTCTCATCCTTATCTGTCTGCCCCTTCCCCTCACTTGTGCTGATGTAATGGGCTGTGGGAGACTGATGTCAAACAAATCAGGAGAAGGGTCCAGGATAAAACACACACTCTCACACACAAAACTAACCTAGCATTTTTTTGCTTTTTTTAAACTCAAATTGTTCCTGTGGACCCTAAGCTGGAAGCACTGGCTTCAGCATAATTGGTGTCACAACTACAGAGATGTTGCCTTCTGTGTTGCCACAAAGTAGACGCTGCTATCCTCAACTGTTAATTGCCTTCCTGTGGTCACATATGTGACAAGCTCCTCCAAAAATTATCACTTTCATCTAGTATTAAAAAAGTGTACATAATAATGGAAAAACTAGGGCTATACACAATATTCACAGAAGTGCTACCATCTGTTGTAACACCCTTCCTTCATTAACTAGTTATATACTCAAGCCCTTTTTGTCCCTTGCCTCAGTATTTACTGTACTTTCCAAATGCTAGAAGTTATGAGTTGCACAAAACCAAAATGTTTCTCCAGCCCAGCTGCTTGTATTCTCCAGAGGTTTTTTCCCAGCCTTTCTCAGCTGCAGAAGGGAAGACTGCCTCTTCTTTAAATTCCCAGATGAGTCATGATAAAAATAGTGTGGCACTTGTATTTGTACTAATGCACCTGCAATATCATCTGTCTCCCAGCTATGAGGCTGCAAATTTCTGCACATATCTGTGCATAAGTTAAAATGCTTATAACTCTCTGCCAGCATAAAACATGCCTACAACTCTGCAAGCTCTGCAGAAACAGTGCAGAGAGACAGGAGAAAGTGTATGTCCTGAACAGTCCTGAGTGATGGGAAATACACACAGCATTATACAAGTTCTTTAGATTCACGTGATTAGGTTTAGATTTAAAATCATGTGATTTAAAACTTTTTAGGCCAGCCTCCAAAATATTTTTATGCTCATACAATGTCAGTTCCACAGTACTGAATTAGTTTCAGTTATTCTTTTTCTTTTTATGTTTGCAACTACTTTGCTCTGATCTCATTTGTCAGTGCTAGTTCTAGTTTCATCTCCAATAAAATATTCAATCATGATTTTTATAACATTTTAAATGAATTTTCAGTTCACTGTGCCACAGTAAGACATCAACCTTGACTATGTTTATTTAAAATTAATAAATACATAATTGCTGAATTTTATGTGTGGCTTGAGTCTGTCTAGTCAGTGATACCACTCAATGTCCTTCTCGTTCTCCTCCCATCCCTGCAGGGCTCAGCCTGCTGCTTGCAGTTCTGTTTTGGTTCTGACAGCTCTGTGCAGCTCTCTCCCTGGGCCCGTTAGCAAACTGCATAGCTTTGATTTCTAATACACAGCTTTTGCTTCTGGTGCTAGTTCTTTCTACACTAACCTGCAGGTTCTGGGACATATTCTGAGGACATTTTCCAAACCACTGTAAATTACTTTGGAGCCTAAAGCTAATGGAAAATGGAAAAGAGTTGGACAATTTTGAAGAGTCATTTCCTCCTTTGTCTTCTAAGTAATCTTACTGCATGCTTCGACATCTCACGTTCAGTTATGGAATCTTGATGCATGCAGCATAAGTGGATGTGGAGAAACTCAATTGGTAGATTCAGTAAGCGGAGATCTTGCTTACAGAAATAAAGTCTCAGGGGGAAAAAACCAACCAAAAGCAGCTTTGGAGGCACTTTAAACGTATGTCACGATCTCACAATCTCCTCCAAGTTAACAAATTGCATTTTAGAACTGTGTTTGGTAATTATTGCATTCATACCTCAGAAGTAAGACCCAGGCATTATGGTTGGTTGGAATTCATCTGAATAAATAGCAGTTTGCCACATTCTTAACAAAAACATTATTCATTAGAACTATTACGTATTAGCAGCACTGAATAACATTTGGCAATTGCTTTGGGTATACATTACTAAAAGGTCCATAGATGCATACAAATTGCTCTGTGCGCTAACATAAAACAGGGGCAGTAATGAAATAGTAAAGTGAGTATTAAGCTCCAGGACTACAGTTTTATTCTGCAAAATGTTCCTCTTGCAATTTGTAAACATCTTAGAAGCTTGAATGTTTATAAGCTATTTAATGATTGTTAGTTGTAAGACTTGATTTGTATTTGCTGCAGGACCCACCTGCCCCTTTCCTTCTGCAAAGGGCATTAGTCACCAGCTGAGTTGGTCAAATGATTTTTGGGCACGACAGCAATAACCCCCGAGGTCTTTAGAGTTTTTTGAACACAGATCCCTTCAGTTAATTATCATAAAAAGATGCTTTGAAGAAAGTAGCCAAATGGGTGCTATGGCTAGTAGTTCTGACTGGTAAGGTAGTAGGAAGTGCATAGATATGATGGGAGATTTTCTTGACAGCTCCTTAAAAAGAAAAGGCATCTCTTCAAATCATGTGTGACCTGCCTCTGCTCCTGTGCATGGCCCTGTATTTCCGGAAAAGGAGAAGACATTTCTAAGACACTTTTAGAGCAGGCCTGAGGAGAAGGACTTGGGGGTGTTGGTTGATGAGAAGCTTAACGTGAGCCGGCAGTGTGTGCTTGCAGCCCAGAAAGCCAACCGTGTCCTGGGCTGCATCAAAAGAGGTGTGACCAGCAGGTCGAGAGAGGTGATCCTGCCCCTCTACTCCATTCTTGTGAGACCTCACCTGGAGTGCTGCATCCAGCTCTGGGGGCCCCAGTACAAGAGAGACATTGAGCTGTTGGAGCGAGTCCAGAGGAGGGCCACGAAGCTGATTGGAGGGATGGAGCATCTCTCCTATGAGGACAGGCTGAGAGAGTTGGGATTGTTCAGCCTGGAGAAGAGAAGGCTCTGGGGAGACCTTACAGCAGCCTTCCAGTACCTGAAGGGGCCTACAGGAAAGCTGGAGAGGGGCTGTTTATGAGGGAGTGTAGTGACAGGACAAGGGGTAATGGCTTTAAACTAATAGAAGGTAGATTTAGACTAGATATTAGGAAGAAATTATTTACTATGAGGATGGTGAGACACTGGCACAGGTTGCCCAGAGAGGTTGTGGAGGCCCCATGGAAGTGTTTAAGACCAGGTTGGATAGGGCTTTGGGCAACCTGGCCTAGTGGAGGGTGTCCCTGCCCATGGCAGGGGGGTTGGAACTAGATGGTCTTTAAGGTCCTTTTGAACCCAAACCATTCTATGATTCTATGATTCTATGCTAATGAGCCAGCAAGCTCATTATCATGCTGTTCTTACAAGAAGCTTACATTTTTCCCTGCTCAGAAGCAGTTTTTCTGTACATACAAAATTTCCTTTATCGTACGCAAACATAATTTCACAAGAAAGGAGGCTCTAACAAAAGAATTTCTGGGATCTCATTATAGTATCTGGATACTTATGGACCTCTAAAGAATCTAACTATGAATGGTGCTGTGAGATGGTTCTACTGATCTGAAGAACAGAAAAAGCTAGACACACCTCCTCGAAGGCATTGGAAATGCTTGATTTCCGTATCAGTCTAAATTACTTGCTCAAGATCTTGCAGAAATTCTCTGAACAAGTAAGAAGCTGAATTTTGTTACCTCCAGTTCTAGTTTTACGGCTTATGACTCCAGTCCAACCACTGAAATCTGCACATAATCTATTAACCAAATAAAGACTCCTTCCTTTATTGAAATACAAATGGTTTCCAAAGCATCTGCTCCCAGTTCTGTTGGCAATCTGGAGGATACATTGCAGCTACTTTAAGGTAGAAATAAGGTTCAAGAGTCATAGATTTGTATACATGTTACCCATCACTGTGACAGTGTATAGGAAATTAATCTGTAATGGTGCCAACTTTAAAAGTTGGAAGGAACAATATATTTTCTATAAGGGGAGAGGGCTAGAGTGCTTCTTCTTGTGGTATCCATTTAAAAATGTTTTACAGAAAGTTAAGACAACAGCAAGCTTTAACCTGATTTCTGATTCATTGGTATGAGATGATACTTTGAGTGGAGGGAAGGACTAAAGGAGGGAGTGTGGAAGGAAAGCATAACCACAGCCAATTGTTTCTTGTGTTCTGGGTGATAATGGTCTATGAGCATGGACTTGTGGAAATGCATTTGTGAGAACAAAATTGCCAAGAAAGAAATCTGAACAGAGAGTGCTTTTCCTCTGGTATTTGTAAGAGTCTTTGTAATATCTGTTAGGATGCTTTCAGGACAGTCAGGATTTCCTCATTCTTAAAAGCAATGTGCCATGGGGGCTTCAGTGTCTCCAGACCAGCTCAGAAGCAGTCAGGCATCAGAAAGGTGGCATTTATCACAAAGACTTCCTCCTTTATATTGGAAGTTATGATTTGCTCTTACCATCAGTTGAATACATGGCAAATGAAATCTGTCCGTGTGCATTGCTGTAATTCCTTGATATAACTGTCTTGTTTGCTTCCCATCAGCATTTTAGGAGAGTGTCTAACAGAATCCAGAAATTCATATTTCATAACCAACACTTGATTTCTGTTAGGCTTAAGATTTTTATAAGGTTGTGGTAACAGAAGACACTTGCTTAGCCTTGAGAGAAAACACATTAGTTCCATAGCAGAACAGTAATCATAAAAGGGATAGGGGTGTGATAGAGAGTTGTAATTTATTGCCTTTGAGCATCTACTGTGAACTGAAATTAGCACATTCTTATTATGGTTTCCAGTGATGAAGTATTTAATTACTGGGAATAGCATCACCTAACTATATTTTAGAAATGGACATAAACTTGCCTTCTGTGTTTAAATTATTTGAAAAGCTTTTTGCTTTCTAGCAGCCAATTTAAATAGGAAGAAGAATCCACAATTAAAGGCTCGCCAGCTCAGTTCTTCACAGGAAGCCAGTGGCTTCATCTGAACTTTTGCACTAGCATAATTCAGCTCTAATTCACATGTACAATATTATTCACTCTTTTGTAGTTAGGCCATAGAATCAACAAAACAAATTTTAAATACAGCCATGAACTGTATAATGTCACTGCTTCTTGAAAAGGGAAGAGAAAGAGGGAAACTACTTGATCAGGTGAGACTGCACTTGGCTTCGAGGTGCTCTTTGGAAAATGGGTATGCAAGGCAAGTATGTGACCCACAGAGCTCAACTCTCATTCCGTATGGTCTTGGGTAAGCAGGCTGGGAGAAGCACAGGTCAGAGCTGCTTCCGACAACAGCTGGCAACATCATTGCTTGTCTTTTCTTAGCAGGGGCTAACAGGCTGCTCTGAGCAGGAGCTCGTCCCTCCGAGCCTCTGTCTCTGCTCGTTCAGTAGCACAACACATGGGAAAATGGGAGCCCTCGCTTCCTCGCCTAGGTGGGTGTAAAAATATGGTTGGGAAGGGGAGACCTTGGGTTACGTGGGCAGTAAAAATGGCAAAAGGAGCGTGTAGTTTTTCTGTCTGGTGAAGAGTGATAATTATTGCTCTGGGATCCATTTTTATTTAAGGAATTAAAAAATACCAAGGAGAAGTGCTATGTATGATATTAGATATCCTTTCTTTATTATACAAAATTGCTAAAATGTTGGCATTGGAATTCATTTAACTGAAGTGTGGTCATTTAGAAAATGCTGAGAAACCTGAGGTTCCACTTAAGTAGTGCTAGTTACACGCATCCATATACAGTAAAGTTGCGGTAGGCATATTCATAGCATATATAGCACATCACCGCTGAAAGACTGGCAAGCATGTAGAGAGTATGAACAAGCCTGTCGGTGTATTTTCTCTCACCGTACTGTGAAGCTAAACAAAGAGCATTGTGCTGCATTGACTAATGCTTGAAAAGACTCTGGATTATATCATAAAAACTATATTTACTGAGTTTCAGGTTAACATGGGGCATCTGAAGAAAAGGATGATCACAGGCTTGCCTGTCTTTTAGCTGTAGGTAAGAGGGCAGTAAAGAGAAGGAACTATTCATGCTTTTAGCTTGAGTATCATTGAATTTAATGAGAGATGAGTGGCTAAAACCTCACACAACACTTTGAAGATACAGGGGTCACTCTGTCTTCTAGACTGTTGGAATGACTGATAAACCAGCCAGGAACTAAAATAGATTTTGAAACAAGTAAATAAGTCAGCATTACAGTTACACTGGTATGTTTGGCCAAATAAATCAAAATATTAGGGGAAATTAATTATGCAAAAATAGGGCAAGTTATAACTGACTACATGACAGCTGAATTGAGCTACTATGGAACACTTAAATAGATCTCCATCAATTTACAAGATGACAATAAATAAAATGGCATGATTTAGCAAGACAGCAGAGCTAGCTTTTAATTAATTTTATTTAATGTGTTTGTTCAGATGTAAATATGATATTAGAAAGCACCTATCTAAAGTGCCCTTTGATATTCAACTCACAGCACACAAATAATTACAAAGCTACAGCATGGATGAACTCAGTCCTTGGCAACAACATAATGATGCTGACCAACAAATAATTATTATTACAATTCACTGTCATTCCCCCCAAATTAAAGATTTTTATGGCCATCACTCCCTGAGGCTTTATTAGAACTTGATTCTCCAGACGAGTCCTTAAGCAAAGCGGTGAAGGTATTGATGCAGCCATAACAGTCCAAGGGAAGATAAGATTTCTAAGCAGACATTTATTTAGACCAACTGGTAGAGTTGGGAAGATGAGACACTTTTGGTGCACCTTTTTGGTTCTTCTGCTCTGAAGAAAACATGTTTGGCCATTTGTGTGTTCAGCGTGACAGTTTTTACACAATGCTTCTTTGAGTCTTGTCATTAACTACTATCCTGGTTATGCAGAAGTAGCCATCAGGATCTTAGTCCTGCATTAGTGTTCATATGAGCATGTTCTTGACTGTAAAAAGGGTGGTGAGGGATTCACATTTGTTGTGCCTGAGTGACTTGAATGACATTTTCTCAGTTTGGAAGCATCTCCACTTGCAGACTCAGCTTGGGATCTGAAAGTCAAGCTGTGCATTTTCTGGCTCATACAGCTTTGCCATTAAAACTTCATTACATCAAATTCTCCTCACAATTAAACCTTTACAAATAAATTGTCCTCTGAGTTTGCAAAGGAATAGTTGAAGAGGCAACATTTGGTCCTGGAACTGGAAAGCATTTAACAAATCTTTTGGTGATACATGAGTCAGAACAGAAATCAGTTTTTTGTCTCATACCTTTGTCAACGCTAAGAGGTGAAAGAAAAAAATGTTGTAAAAATTTATTTTAGTACTAAATACACTGGATAAAAATACAGACAGGGAATAGATCAATTGAGTGAAAGGATGCAATTTTTTGACAGTCGCTTTTCAGAATAAAGACACATTTTAAAAAAGACACAGGTGTGTGTTGGAAGAAAGAATTTTCTTTTATATATGAAGGTGAGTCAGACTGTCTTGGGACTTCATTTGCTTAACTGACAGGCAGAAAATAGGATTCTGACTAGCACTGTAGCTCCTCCAGCTTCATATGGGAGTTGAAATTGAAAGTAATAAAAACCTGTAATGTTAATCACTCCTTTATTAGAGCAGGGACTGAGGATCAAGGGGCCTAAGTTCTTTGACTCTTTCATAGAATCCTTAGCCAATCTGAAAAAATATTAACATAAATATCAGTTTGAAGTTCACAGATTGGTACTACTTGGTCTTGACCCACAGTCTCAGGGCCAGGCAGTTTTGGCTCCCAGGCTAGCAGCCCAACATGGCCAGCAAAACTGGCACATACACCCGTACACAAGCACGGCATCTCTTCGTATTCTCTCTCACATAAGCACGGCACCAAGACATAGGACTACTGTACAGAAAGTGCAAAACATCATTTCAAAGCACCTCCTGTTGTCTGAGAAAAACATCAAGCTCAGCCAGTCCTAACATTTTTCCTATGGCAGCATCTCTGTTTCCTCAAGAAATGTTTTCTGGATCAAATGTGATAGCCAGGACAAATTGCTGTACCATGCAGGGCACATATCCCACATTGCAAAGGAGTTCTAACCTTGTTAGAAATGAAAGGACTTTGTTCTCCTGGCATCATAGGGACTACAAGGTGCCCCACATCGCTGGGGACGGTGGTGAGTACCGACAGACCGAGAAAAAGTTTCTCTTTCCATCACCGTTGTTTCCTGAGGCTGCAGCAGCAGATGCTCTCAGAACAAATCTTTCACCCAGACACGAGTCCTAGCATTATTCATCCCTCTCAAAAGTCTTTCCTAGCACTGACAGCTCAGTCGGATATCCTGTGCCTGAGCCTCTGAACCAGAAGCAGTCGGTTTGTCCTGTACGGCTGTGTTGCGGCTCCTCGCAAGCTGCGTGCGGTAGTATTACCCACTGCAAAATATGTCCGCTCATGCATTTTTTCAAACTTATGCAATGTTTAGGCTGACCCATATGATAATAAGATTTATAATGAAAAGAAAGAAAACAAAAAAACATTTCAGAGAAACAAAATAATTCTTTGTGCACTCAGCACTTTTAAGCAATTTTTTTACTTATTCAGGCCTGCAAATTGGACCTTAAAATGCTCTGCAGGCATGAAGGCATGATCTGAACTGAGACTTCAGAGGATGCTCATGTTTTCATCCTGTTTCAACTCACGTGCAATCACATGTTAGCCACCTGCCTTCCTTAAGTTTCTATTAACTCAGCTGGATTTTTATTTTTTTTTATTTTTTTAATTTTTTGGGGTAAAATTGAGGATTTCAATGAAAACCAGATGTTCCATCTGATCCAAACTTTCCTGGGTAAATAAACGCTCACTCTGTTCTGTCCACTTAGTTATAATATACCAAACCATCTCTAATGGAAATGCTTTCACAGGCCATTTAATAAAAATAAGGTCCCAGTTCTCCTAGAGAGACATTGATCCTGTCTGCTAATGCAGGAAATAGTGACAAGAGTCACTCTGCCCCGGTCGGTGCCTGTCCTTCCTGTGCGCTGTGGTGAGGTCTTAGATGAGAAAAGAGCTTAGCAGAGATCATGAAAGCCAGGGAGAAGCCTCAGGTGGATTCTGCAGCCCAGAATTTAGAGTAAACATGGGGAACACAGGAAGACGTTGTGCATGGAGCTGTTTGGAAGGGAACACGAAACAGTGTGGATCAACCATGCAAAAGAGTGGGGCCATGGAGCAAACAGTAACAATAGGAATATTTGGAGACAAATGTGCTGAAGAACAGCATTTTCCTACCTTGTTGCCAGTCCACCCTTTTCCCCACCTCAGGCGGGGAAGCCAGATGTCCCTGAAAAACAAATCATTAAATTGATGTAACAGAAGACAATCAAATCTCAGTGGCAACATTTGGTATGCCGTTGGTTGTGTTCACATTACAGACGCCCTGCCCCATGGCAGTGGGGGATTGCTGGGATCTCATACGTCAGGTGAAGCAGTGAATGCAGGGTTTCCAGTACACGGTTCACAAAACGTTATGTTCATGTGTGTGAATCCACCCTCGCCTTTTGTTCCTCCAGCTCTCATAGTCATCTCAAGAAAGGGGTGATGATATGCTGCTGCTGGCTAGGAAGCAGGAATCGGGAATCTAACAAACCAGTATTGGGATAATTGGGGGCTGTCTCTCTGGTTTTTGACTAGTAGACAATGTTTGGGATGGCTTCATCAGCCAAAATTATTTGGGTATGAAAGAAATGCTCATTATTTTAGGAAGAACGTGACAGTCCTTTGTGGAAAAAAATAATTATTCCAGTTACTCTCTGTTAAGGAATGACTGTGGGTTTTATGGCCATCCCTGACGTCAATGCTTTTTAGCTTGAGATAGAGCTGACCATGGCATTTTTTTAGTAGACCTGTGAAAATATTTTTTATTTCCTTAGACTTCCAACATAAACAGATTCTGCTTAACCATGTTTATATCACCTCATACTACGCAGAACTGAGAATCTTAGAAGAGGATAGCAGGCTATTCTAGGCATCAAATTAAATTCATTTTATATAAAAAAAAAAGAAAGGAGGACAACATATACCTGTCACTGTATTTCAAGTGTAGATTACTATAGTCCACTTGCTCTTGCTGGCAGATTTTTTTATTTCAGTGTTTAAAAAGGCTCATTAAGAGGTTTTGCAGACAAATGCAGACCATTTCCAGGAGTCCTCAGATGAGCTCCAGTGAGAAGCAGGGCACTGGCTGAGCTCTGCGAGTGGTGGGCAGCACGTCTGCCTGTGCTGGCCCTGTGTGCCCAGTCTCTTGCTCCTGGGAGAGGCAGAGTCTCCCCAGTGACAGTTTTGCTGTGCTCTGAGAGCAAAACTCCTCACGGGAGCTGGTGAGGGAGTTGCCTCTGGTGAGGCAGCAGCTCTTATCCCACAGCTCCCATTGACTTATGGCAACAGCAGGAGTCGGGAAGGTGGTTCCAGCTGGAAATCCATGAACCTGCACTTCAGGGAGGCAAAATGCTCCCAGTCAGCTTCAGTGAGAAGGGGCTGGGTGAACCTAAAGAGATCCGAACGATGTTACTCTTTTTTGAAGCTCTTCATATTGCTTCCTCCCCACATTTATGTTTCAGAGCCCCACGTGGACCTGATATGTATCAGAGCCTGTGCTGGTCCATATGTATTTGATCAGAGGAATGGAGAGTGGGATGACAGTTAGTTGGTCATGTGTAATTCTGAGTGATACTCAGGCTGCCTGTGGCGGGTTGCAGGAGAATTTTACAGTAGAGCATCCTGACAAGAACAAGGTAAGGGAACAAGGGAAAAATAAGTCAGACTACATGCAGGCTTTCAGGGAAGAAGTCTTGGAGGCACACAGGTGGTTGGGACCTCTGGGAAGAGTTTGGAACAGAGAAGAAAGCAGAGAACAGGTTTGTACAGTTATATCCATCCTCGAAGGGTGCTCTTCCCCTCTAACACCTAACTTTGTCTTTGTCCCCTGCCTCCAGTGGGACACAGTAAAGCTCAGGGACCGGCAGTGAGAGGGCACAGCCTGTGCACACTGCTCTGAGCCCTGCCAGCTGCAGCCGGTCCTCATGGCCAGTCTGAGCATCCGCTCTCCTGCCCTGTCCCCACCCCCAGAACTGCTCCATTAAAACCAGCATTTACAAAACGCTGTCTGCTGAAAGCATGTGAATTGATCTCTCTGCACAATATGCCTTAAGGCCAGTAAAAATGAGTTTTCCCATTCTGCAAAGAAGGAAATTAAATGAAAATCGTTAAGTGACTTGCTCAAGACTGAAGAAGGAGCCCATACTGGAGCTTGGAAGAGATGGTGGAAATCACACAGTGCATTTCCCAGGATGAATCCTTTCTGAAGGACCCACACATGTTGTGAGGCTCTTCTGCTCGGAGAGGGGCAATCACAGCTTCAGCCAAAGAGTCAGATGTGTTCAGTGACATTTCTCTTAGTACTGAGGTCTCAAACCTCTCCAGGTTGTCTGAAAAATATCTGGACTTGACTTAAAAACAAAGGGAGCTCTGCTTCTCATAGAACACAAAATCCAGCCCCAGACACCCCCAGAGAGGCCATGAACTAAATGTGATCTTGAGGGGACACAATGACAGGTGTTTAATCTAAGGCTTTTCTTTTACCAGATCCCAAAATGCTGGCTTAAGGTTGATAAATTGGAGATTAGAACATATACAGAGTTTTCAACAAATTATTCAGTCACGGTGTATTGAAGGATTTTTAAATAGAGAATTAAATGCATTTTTAGAAAATATGTAACGTCTTAGAGCCACTCTGGAGTTGGAACAAAACATGTTTTCTTTATTTAAAATGTAATTTTTATGGATGCATTAGACTTGGAGCCAGAGAAAACATTTTTAACTGCTGAGGTTTTACAGCCACTCCAGGGTTAGGAAAGAAAGCTGAAAAAATATTCTGCCTGGCAGATTTTTTAACGCTTCATTTAAAAGTAAAATAAAAAAATAAAAAATATTGTAACCCTTCCACCTGTACCATAGTTCATCCAAGTGAAAGAGACATCTTTTATTCCATCCCTCCCTGCTGCAGTGAGCCCAAATTTGGGACAACTTGCCTTGTGTGAAAAGAAGGGGCTACCTCCAGGCTGAGGACCACAGCAGAAGCATTGGGGCCAGTCCTTGGTCCACAACAGTGGTGAGCCTCTTTGTTTAACTGTAAGCCTCAGTTTCTTGCATGTAAAATGGAGAGAAAATGTCCTTCTTTCTGTCTGATTCATTTAGGTGTGTTGGGAAGCAATTTGGGCTGTCACTGTATCTTGTTTGCATAATGCCTTTTGCGGAGGAACCTTCAGGGATACCTGCTTTTTGACATAATTCAAGGCAATTGATGACAGTCTGAAAATCTGCTTCTGAAGGTTAAAATGTGACTGATCATTTGCTTAATCAAGTGAATAAAAAGGTATAATATCTTGATTTGTTAAAACTAAACAGTTCCCCTCTCCAAGTAAAGTGTTGCCCCCAGGAAAGGACCTAAGGAAGGCCCTAAGCAAACAGGATCTCCCAAACATCATCACGTTGGGAAAGCACAGGGCCTGACACGGTGCTTTGTGCATTGCTAAGAGAGAAACACATGCCAAACTCGTGTGTAACTTAGTGTCTGGTGAGTCAGAGTTAAAAGAAGCTTTCTATCCACATTTCCATCCACATTTTTTTTCATGTTGACATTCTTGCACGTGGTACCTGCAGATCTGTGGGCGAGAGCAGATCCTACTGGTGAACATACCCTGTATGAAAAGGCAGAGGAACAGATGTACTTTTTGTTTACATGCACAAAGAGACTAATCTACTTGGATGAATGATGATGTGCTGTTCTTCCTCGCTTATATGAGGACTTGTTCTGAAGGCCTTGATTTTCACGTGCAGTAAATCAGAAGTCTGGCATCTGCTCCTGCACTGTGTTCAGTATAGGGTCACTGAGGTTCGGTTTTGGCGTAGAGCTCTTAGAGGCACTTTTTTGAAATGTGAGTGTTCCTGAAATGGGTGATTTTGTCTGTAGCACAGGGCAAAAGGCCATACTCACAGTGTGATTCTATAGCTCACAGAAGCAAAGAAAGTAGGGCTGAAAAAGAGCAGGAAAGGCCATCTAACCCACTCCCTTGCTTCATGGGAAGATCGATGTTATCAAATTAACACCTTGGCTGACTCTATCTGAAAACAAAACAAACCAAAAAGTATGTGTAAGGATGAACAAAATTTTTCTCTTTCAACTGTAGAACTGATTTCTGAGAGGTGGTACAGCAAGACGTGAGGTAATATTTTCATCTTTCCATGTTTCCAGCTTGCACTTTCTGCACTGTGGACAGTGCTGATCTCCTAGTGCTATCCTAGGTCATATGTAGATAACTATTAAAATTCAGTAATGAAGATTTGGTTTGTTTTATCTTCAGTCCTTAGTTTGTAACTATAGACTGCGTGCTGAATTTATAGTACCGCCTTTTGTAAAGTACCTGGAGATGTCTTGGCATGAGGAGGTGCCAGACAACTTTGGTGTGATGTTGCTAGATGTGTAGAAGTTGTCAGTCTGCACACATTTATGAAAAGAACACTCATGCTCATGAAGTGAAAGTTTGCCATTTTGGGGAAAAAAAAAAAAAAGAGAGAGAGGAGAGGAAGCAATAGGCTATCATACACATTTTCATTCATATGTTAATTCTAAGTATGACAGTGTAGTCAATTATTCCAATTTCTCTTGCATGGTAAAAATGTCTCATTGCTACTATAGGACTTAGCCTTTAAATTTAGAGGAAAATTAAAACCACTAACAAGCACTTGGTTGTGGTGGGAAGGAAAGCAAGTGATGAAAAGAAAATCCTCTGACAATGTCAGCATCAAGTACTTGAATCCAGGATTACATGTCAAAGATCAGCTCTTATCAGCTCTGAGGAGTTGTTCTGCAGGGGTGCTTTAGGAGACAACCATAACAGCCAAATAAATGCTCATTGGGATCCTTAGGAGCCCACATAATTAGTGGTTCAAATAGACCAGGGAAAGAAATGAAGCAGCTACTCATACAGTTTGGGAGAGATGGACAATTTAAGGAAAGAGAGGAAAGTAAGAGTGAGGAGAGGTCCAGATGGGTAACAGTCTTTAAAATCATGCAAAAATATGGAATACAGAAAGGCAAGCCACCAGAAAGACTTACTGAGAGACTGAAGACAACCAGAACATCCAAAGGTGTATGCTTTTCCCAGGAAAATTTTTAGAGAATGGTGAGAAGAGGTTTGTTGTGGGAGCACCAGGGAAAATGGGCGACTCATGGGTTTCCTTTACAGTGTGACTGCTGCCCTGACTGAAGACCTGCTGCAAAAGCTGAACCCAGGACCTAGAAGAAATGTCAGCCTGGATCGTGGAGATGCTGTAAGTAGTTCTTAGGAAAAAAAAAAAAAATGAAAATTTATAGGCAATAATATGGGAGAAAAGGGAAATGGGGATTTAAAAGCAGCAGCAGTGAAGGGACAAGGGCAGTGTACTTTTGGGGTTACATATGAATGTTGTCTCCTTTGCAGTTTAAGTGCCAGAACTGCTCAGCTTTGCTTCATGGTTCTCACACCTATTCTGCTCATGAGACAACACTTTAATATCACCAGATGTAACCCAGATGGTACATATTAATTTATATATGAATGCTGGAAAATACATATATACTTTCCATTTGAAGTCTTTTAAGTATGATTTTTATATTCATTTGAAAATTGTTCATTTTTATTTGAGCCATAAGGCAGCCAAAATACAGCTCCCAGGTGAATGAACATTTATCTATTCCACCCTGAATGATTCCAGGTTTCTGTGAGACTACTTTTGAAGGTGTGTGCACATTTCATTTCAGAAATGATTCTCACTGGCTCAACAACAATGTGTTACTGTCAAACGTCCATTATTATGCTGAATGGAAATGCTGGGGAGATAAATTTAGAACATCTTTCATCTCATTTTCAATATTAACAACTGTTCCATAGACTTGCCAGCAGACCCAAGTGTGTGACAAAGTAGAATGCCTTGATTTAAGCATTTAATTATTTTTCTGTGTCAAACTTGATTTAATAAGTAATGGTAATTGGAGTCGGACATGATCTTTAGATAATCAAGCAATCGAGCTCGCTCATCCGACAGAGCAGGAAGAAGTGGTGGTGGTGTTTGTCATAATAATCTAAGCAACATAAACACCACTATTTCCCCAGTGTTTGGAATCACTGAGAAAAGGTGATGCAAAAAAGAAAATATGCAACAACTACAGGTAGAATATCAAAGCAGTATTAAAGAACAAACTATGTTTCTTGGTTGGTAGCTCCCAGTTCCTTCCATGTCTCCACCCCATTTCTTGGCCTCCACCCCAAAATGGACATCATTTCTGCAATTGCATTTTCCAGGCTCAAAACTGGAATCCTAGGGCTGTGTTTCTGCCAGAGGTAGACCCTTTGCCCCAGAGAGAAACAAGGACCTAAAAATATCAACAAGTAAATAAATACATTCATTTTTTAAGCACTAACACACAGAGTAGTCTACTATTACTTCTGTTGTATAAAAGTGGGTATAGACAAATGAAGATAAACCCAAAACATTAGCTTGGTACTTTTAAGAACAACTGGAAAAGGTCTTTGCAGGCCAGTCTGGTCAATCTTTGCCATAATACACGTTATGCCATGAGACTAGAGAAAACCTTTTCCTGGGAGGACCACATTTCCATCAACAGAGCAGACAGCAGGGGGTGGTACAAAGGTGGAAGGTAATCTTCGTTGTGTGTGTCCGAAATGCTCCGTGTGGGATGCTTGTCCCACCTGCTCCCAACTGCTTCTCTTCCAAAGTCCCATAAACTCCAGACCTACCCCCTTCCTTCCCACCAGCCCATTCAAAGTTGCTTCACTCTTACCAGCCCTTCTCCCATAACCAGTCCATGCTTACCAAAACTGGTTGGTTCTCTTTTCATAGCTAGTTGGTGAAAATTTCCACTTTTATTTGAGGAAGTGCCTGACAAATGAAATGTATTCAAAAAAACCATTAAGCCCTGCATGTGATTAAGATGATTGCATTAGAATAAACAATGAAATGACAAATCATTCGTCCTACTTCAGGATGGAAAACGGCACCAGTTCTAGATCTTAGGCAGAAACTTCTCCTACAGACATATTGTTCTATTGTTATCTGGTGTAAAGATATTCTGCACCTTGTAAAATTTGCTGTTGGGTGCTGTCAGAGAACAGTCACTGGATTAGATGGATTGTTGGTCTGATGAGATAGGACAGTGCCTTTACTCCATCCCACCCATCCTTGAGTAATCTCCTACTGAAATTATATTTAGCTACTTCCCATAAATCCACTGCTAATTCCAGTTGTTATTCTCCAAGTTCTTTCTGATTTGTGGCATTCAGTATTTACAGCATCCTTTTGGTAATGCCAAACTCCAGCACAATACTTCAGGTATAGTCACATATAAGGTACAGTCACATCTGGAGAAAGTACCAAGGATCTTCCCGGCAGTAGAGGATTAATGACTATGACGAGGACTGTAAGGCATCCTGCAGTAGCACTGGCACACATTTTCCAGCAATCACTGCCCAGTGCTTTGGAAATAAACACTCTCGTGTTATGCTGCTGCCTGTTAAATATCTTGGCATTTATCTCACAGCAGAGACCATTCGCCTGTGCCAGGGTTCTGTTCCATTGACAATGTCTCTTAATTGCCTTGTTGTTTAAATAAACAAGACAAGATAATTAAGAGATAATGACAAAGAAATAGGATGTTAGTGATAATGGGTGGTAGATCCCTCTTCCACTCTAACTTCACTATCTAGAGCAGCCCAGACTCTCTGCCTGCATTAAATCTCACAGCAACCGCTTGAGTTTTGAAAGGGGCCTTTTGTCCCTGCTGTTTGTCTGAATTAAATCAGTAAAAGTGAAAGAGTCTGGAGGAAGAGCTCAGGACTGGGAATCTAAGAGGATCAGGTGATGCAAAGGTTTTGGAAATTTCGAGGGACAGACTGCAGCACAAAGGAAAGCGATGCTGCGTGCAGAATGACCCAGCAGAAGGAGCTGCCTGCTTGCTGCTTCATGGGTCCTGGCAGTCCAGTACTGGCCGGCCTGAGTGGTCCCGTTCCTGCTCCGGACCAAAGCTGTTCAGCCATGCAGCCTCTTTAAGGGCTGGCTGGCAGGAATGCCTCCCTGCTGATGCCAGCTACCTGGGCTGCTGTTGCACACATGCCTCTTCGGTGCCTCTGCTCACACTTTACTTTGCTCTTTCCCCGTACTGAGGGCTAAACAAAAAGGCTGCAGTCCTCCTTTGAGCAATCCATTAGGCAACAGTTACCTGAAGCAGGATATTCAGCTATTCAGAGCTAGGAACAAAACAATTTTAGTGTATTCATACTCTTGGGACTCTGATAAAATAGATCAGTGGTCCTTTCCATTCATTGCCTTGTTCCCTCAACTGGGGCTAACAGATGAAGATACAAATCCCAAAAGATTTCATATGTAGAAGTCTGGAAGTATTTTTTCTGACTCAGCCTACTAAGAAGCCATGAAGAGTGAAGACTGATGGATCTTATTGCTAGTCTGAGATTTTTGATCTATTTGGGTACTTAATTGTGTATATAGTTGACAGTGATCAGTTCTGCATAGGTTAATGCCATTGTACATTTCACAGGATCAGAACAGATTATTCTGGCAGAAACACATCGCTAAAAGCCAATGTATGAACTTCTGCTAAGTGAAGAGTGGTAGTGAAAGGAAAGAGAAGTTCCTTTGAACTTCTTTGAAGTTCCTGTTCTCTCTCCTGGGTTCCAGCTTGGCTGTACACTTTGCTTCAAAGACTAAAGCAGTATCATAACAGATTTGCTTCCAATTGTCTCAGTCCAAACATCTTTCCTGCTGGTTATTGATATTGATCTGACAAGCTCCATAAGAGGTTTTCAGGGTGTTCTTGTGTTAGCCTCAAACTGTTCAAGCCAGGTGATTGCAAAAAACCACCATGCAGCCTTTGAGCCTGATTTTAGTGTCTGTCCTAGAACAGATTACACCTTACCAAGAAAGTTTTAATACTGGGAATAAAAAGTGAATTTGTGAGACAGACATGCAGTGTTTGCTGCAGTCGTGTCTGTCTATATCCTGAGTCAGCAGCCACGATGGACTGGAAGAGCTAGCTCTGTAGTCTTGTTAGATACTCAGACACTGAAGATGAGAACAGAAATGTACAGCAATCTTGCTGAGAGCGGGTTTCTTCAGTTATTGCATATTGCTTTACAGTTAATCAAAGGAGGGCTTAATTTTGAAAACGAAGGAAATATGAGAAAGATTGCTTCTCATGTAGTGGGAGAGCTACCAGGTCACAAACTCTCATCAACGATTTCAAATCTCCTTCTGGCACCTGTGGCAGTGGCTTGTGTCAGGTGGGCCTGGAGGAGGTTGAAGAATGACTGCTAGCTTCAAAATATTTTTAGTAAGACTGAAATACTTACATGATGCTATGGAGACATTAGGAAATTCTGTAGATATTTTGAGTTTTGACTTTGATTTTTTTTATTAGCCATTATCTTCAGGGTTACAGACTAAATAAGTAGTTTGATTAATAGGTAGCTTTTATAAGGGCTGGGCGTCTGTTAGAGGTAAATTACACTGCAGCTCAGGAAAGATTGAATTGTGTAATATTTCCGTCTAACAGACTAGGAAGCTGATTTATTGCATTAAAGAATTTGATGAAATCAGTACAATAGTTAAATGGCAGAACCAAACCTGAAATCTGCATCCTTTAGATCCTAGAGACAAGATGCTGTTTGCATAGCGTGTTTAGATTGTTCTTTAAAGGATAGTGATTAGGATAGCTATTTCAGGCACTTTGGTCAGAGAAAATGAGGATACATGATATGTGGATCACCAGTACATATATGACACATATGTTTGTGTGAACTGAAAATAACAGGCAAAGAGATTTACAAAAATACAGCATTACTGTGTGCTACAATTCTGCCCACACCAGCACTACTTCTGTGAAGAAGATCCTGTTAGACAAATGCCCGCTACTGTGATTTTTTTTATAATAAGAATAGTATTTTTGTCATTTCATATTCATATATTTGATTCTGGCTTGCATTTTGAAGTCATTCAGAGGCAAAGACATGGGTTGATTTTATTCATGGGAATGGGAACTTGCTATGCCTCTATCCCTCAGGAAATCTCCTGGAATAATAGAGGCATTGAGTTTTAAAATAACTGTTGAGCGTCTGATCAATTAACTATGCCACTATTAGAAAGAAACAAAGAAAAGACAAATAAAATGGAAGCTTATTTGCATCTGATTTACATTATCCTTGTGAGCATTGATTCCATTTTTATTTCATTCCTCCTAATACTATTCAGATTGCAGTCTATAACCTTGCTGCACATTTACAGCTGAGTTTCATTGTTCATTTAATCATCTCAGGTGTTACTGAAATAGGGAACACTGCTGCTTGAAAGATTTCCCCTGGGATTCATGGGAGCTGCTTGTATCCTGAGACTGGAGGAGGGGGGCTGCAGATACATTCTGGCAGTGCAGCTCTGAATTTTGATGATCATCTGTTGAAAAATCACATGGGCCATCTTGTGTCAAGACCATCATTGCTGTCTCCTCCTTTTAGTCCGCAATTCGTCTTCAAGCTTGCTACTTGGTTTATGTCTCTTTCTTCTTCCTCCCTAAGCCCTTATTTCAGCTTAAATATTTGCAATAACATACATTTACCTCTCCCTCATTCCTCTTGTAGGCAGGAACAAACTCACAGTGTCAACACTGTGCAGGTATGTTTTAGCCCACCAGATTATTTCCGTGAGCTTGATGGTGAGTTATGAAACCTATGTGGTAAGCTCACAACACAAGAGGATTCTTTGATAAACATGAGTAATGGGAATTTACCACTCAGGTGTCTTCGTCAGGAACTGTTTTTCTTTCTCTTTCCTAGACTATTGCTTGCTCTGGTTCAGAGATCCAAAAAGCTAACAGTCTTGGGCAATAGACAGTGGTACCCATGATTTGAAATTCTGTTTTAACTAATATTTTATAATGTTTGCTTAAAACCTGCTGTGTCTGCAAGCAAGCCCACATGTAAAATTATTTACCATTGAATATTTGCTGAAAGCAAACACAAAAAGCATTATCACAGTCTAAGTTAATTTGTTTAAAAAAATTTAAACAAATAGCAGTGAAAAATGTTTTGAAATCTTTGTTTAGCTGTAGTCTGTTTCTATTGACACAGACCTACAAGAATCTCCTGGCTGGGAGCTCTAATATGATGTTTCCATTTGAATTCTTCAAATCAAGTGTTTTCTGCATTTTTTGACAGGCAAAATTGTGCTTGGATGTTTACACGATGGCATCATAATGAACAAATGAATGAATAAATAAAACTGTAAAAATTTCCCCTCAGGCAACGAATTTGCTGATTTTAATGCTGGAAGTGAGGGTTAAGTGCTATGTGACAGAAACTGTACTAGCTGTTGCAAAAGGAGCTGCTCATTTTGATCAACAGCAAAACATTTGCCTTCGAATCTTGAGACTCCAGTCCCAGTTGGAGCAGCAACCTTTCCCCTATAATTAATTTTTGTGTGCTGTAGTCCATTAGAGAAGAGAGTGACAGCCTCTGGACACAGATTACTGTCTTATGTATGGCCCAGAGGAACATTATGGTCTTAATTAAAGGTGGCTCAGTATTACAACCATTGCAATAGTTTGAGCATTTTTAATACTGTGTCAGTATCTAACCACCTTAAAAGAATTCTGGTAGCAAGCAAACTAAGTAATTTAAAGGCAGCTCATGTTCTCTGTAAGTTTTGCAGGACTGCTATTGGGAATACTTGATAATTTATGAAGGCTTACACCACCAAATTAATTACATTTTCCTGATGCCACATGTCTTTTTCTACAAGCTAGCTCTGAATTATAAGTAACAATATTGTCCTTGTTCATTCCTTCAGTACAGGAGACAGCTTACTAATAACACCGGTAGAATTCAGTTGCTGTATTTTAGAAGTGTCATTTATTAAAGCATCGCTACAGTTGAGGTGGTGTGTGCTCCTCTAATATTAAACCTGATTTCTGCTGTACGTATTACTGAATCTCAGTTCTGAGCCTTTGGCGTGGATTTTATCTGGGAGCATTTTTATATGGTTTGCAAAAAACAAGTTTGCAGGAAGTGGGCAATGCAGACTTGCTGTGATATGCAGGAGGTACAGAGCTCCACACTCTACTGTTTTGTGTGGGAAAGAGGTTATAGTACAAGCCTCTGTTCTGACAAACAAAAACTCCTAAGGGTCTTTACCATAGATAACGCATTGTTTTCTGTTGTCTGCGGGCTTCCTCTGAGGCCTTGCAATCTTGACTCGTGCTAGGGTTTTGCATAGTAGATACTTCTTGGAAAGTCTGACAAACTCTCCTAATTAGGTTGGCTTAGAAAGAATGAACATTTTTTCTTTTTTTCTTTTTTTTTTTTTAAATTAAAATAAAATCAGTTTGAATAGATGATATATAAATACAGCTAACCCCTGAACTTTCCATTAGTAAGGAGAGAAATAAATGGAACAAATAGTTTCTTGACGAACATTTTAGAATATTGAAACTTTCTTTTCTGCCCCTTCCACTTTTTTTTCCTGATTTGTATGAAGGTGATAGAAGAGAATCTAGGGCTGCTTTTGGAATCTTTTAAAGAGGAAAATTTGTACTATGAAACATTCTTGCATGATACACTATTACTTAAGATGAAAACTGGATTTGAGATAAAATTCCAGGAGGAGAGTTTTTCACACAAAATCTCACTTTTCTGCAGTTTCTTTGCATTCTGAAGTTTCGTCCATAAAAGAAACCTTGATGTTGTGAAGTTTCAGCAGACTCGGGAATTCAGTGGGCTGGTACCATTTAAGCTCAGTCTTGAAAGGCAAAGAAAGAGCTGCTCCTATCCAGCAAAGAGCAGAAGTAAGAAAAGAAGAAAATCACTCTGTCTGTCCTTATCCTTTTAAACAAATAATGAATTTCAAAGCTAATTGAATTGTGTAAATAACATCATTCTAAGGTAATTTATTTTATTCTCCAAACAAACAAATATACCATAGCTTCAGTCAGAATAGAAAATGAAATAAGGAAAATTAAATGCAAATAAACCCTCTTAGTGTAACATTAAGGGTTAGATCTTGGCAAACCATTGGCACTCAGCATGTATTTTGATGTTAGGCCTTTTCAGAGTGGGCCCCAAAGCAGCAGATCCCAAAGCTAATGACAGTCTGATTATTTTGTATTTTCAGTTGTCAGTGCTGGGTGGCCCCATTGCTACAAAAATTTGTAGAATCCACCATGTTTAAGAATTTGCATTAAACACCATAACGTTATTAGTAGGCTTACTGTAGATCACGAGTGTTTTCAGAACCTGGACATGAACACTACTAACCATTTGAGCTATTACAGTTCTTTATATAATTTTTCATCAAAAGAACAACCCACTCCCAAACCAACTTTATTTCGGTGCATATTGAAGTCAACTTTGAAAGCCAAGGTGGTGTGTAGGAGAGTCATGTCCTCTTTTGGCTTCTTCTCTTGGAGGAAGTTGGCAGATGCTTATGGGGACAGGAAGAAGTAGGAGTCAGAAGAACGGGTGGTTTGAAGAATGAATTGGGAATGCTGAAAACTTTGCTGGGATGGAAGGCCTGGAATTTGGTTATCTTGGAAGTGGAGCATGGTTTAGATGGGAAGATAAGTCAAGCAGGAGGGAACAAATTAACATTGGAAAATGTCAGTGGAATCACAACAGTTCTGCCAGAAATGTTTTGTCAAAACCATGCAAGACTGGAGGAACTAAATATGGGCATAAATCAGGTCTGACATCTGACATTAGCAGTGCTGACCATTAGTGGAAAAGGGGGTAAATGAGGGAGAGCAAAAAGAGAAAAACAAGCCCATATAATAGAAGGGAAAGCAGGGAACAGAGAGGATGAGTTCAGCTTACTGATGCTGACAAACTAACATTCACCCAAAGGCCAAGTAATAGGGTATTGAAGGTTGACAGTGAAAGAGACTGGTCATGGTTGAATGCATGATTGAACTCCATAGTAAGGACAGAGAGTGGGGAGAGGGATATGGAGGCGTTAGCTAGCAAGTCAGTGGCAGCAATACCCAGGAGAAGTCAAATATTGCATGATTCTGGAGGTGAGGGAATAGATGGAAATATATAAGAAAGCTGAGTGAAAGACAATCTTGCACCATGGCCATGGCTGGAATCAGTTGCCATGTAGACAGGGAAAAAGACGACTGCCCTCGCTATCAGCTACCACTTTAACCTGAAGTGTTTGACCCACAACAAGAGGTGTTATGACAGGGTCTCACATCCTTTTGATCTCCTGAGAGATTCTTGCTTAATACACAGGGTGACAGATGTAAAAGAGGGCTCTTGGTAATGGAAACACTGAAAAGATAGGTTCAGGCAAAGACATCCAGACCTCTGTGAGAATCAGTGTCCTGGGGGAATGAAGTTGGGAGAGAGAAGGAAGTGAGAGATGTTAGGTTAGGTTAGGAATGAGGGTGTGAAAATTAGGGAAGAAAAGGTGGAAAAGATGGAAATGTTAAGATCAAGTCTAGGAAGTGAAGAGGAGCAGATGTTGCAGGGGATTCTGTGTTTGCTTTGATGGAAAGAGCAGTAGTGCTGAGAGAGAGGAAGGAGGAAAAGTTCCCAGGAGCTAACAGGAATATGACAAAGGTGTGATGAATGAGGGAATGGAGCTGTAGGATGCAGAGGACAAAAATGAGCAGGACAAAATTCTGCAAAATAGGAATAGGATGAAAAGAATCTATTTCAACACAGTTAATGGAAAGTACAATAGAGAAAAACCCAAAAGGTACCATCAAAAGCAACATGTATAGATTTAGGCAACTTGGAACATGCTGGAGGATCTTGCATCCTCTTCCTAGAGGGGAGTGAAAAAGTTATTGGGCAATGCCACTACAGGATCGGTGCAGGAGAAATAATCTTGGAGCTAGCAGCTCTCCGGCACTTGGACTTATCACTTCTCCCAGTGAGGTCATCTGCTCCAGTATTTTCCTTTCTGTTGCATTATGGAGCCATACTCCACTTTTCAGCTATATCAGTGACACGCGTATTAAAGGTCAGGCTCCAAATGTTAGTGATTCTGCAGAGAAGACCATGCCGAACCAATGGTGAATTACATTTTCTGCTGCATTTAGTCTTCAGCTCTGAATAATGTTTGGTCATCTTCACATTATGTTAAGTACAATGGATGCTGAAGGCCTTCCAGGTAGCGACATCTGGTTGTGCTACTTTACAGTACAAAAAATGCCTCAAGGAACTAAGCCTCAAGTAGTTCAGCATCTGTTTCAGGTTGTTTCAAGAGATGGTATACTCCTTGTAAGCTTGCCCATGAAGAATTCTTACATGAGTGTTGACAGCAGCAACATTTTCCTGCTTTTTCTGCAGCATGCAGTTAGAAGTTTGGGTTTTTTTAAAGATTTGTGTTCTGAAATTTAAATCTATCTGAAAGTGGCTGGTAAAAACTGTTAATTGAACATCAATAATACTGTAAATACTTGCAAGGGCAAAAATATATTCAACTACCCTTCACACAGCCAAGACTGTTTAGCTAGAATGGTACTGAATGAGGTTTGTCCCCATCTAAAGGACATCCAGGTCTTTGTCAGCCCATTCAAGAGTTTTCCATATGTTCTCACTCTCTGTCTTCTGATAGCAGCAATGTCCTTTAATTTCTCTTTGCTACTAATACCACAATTCTCTGTAACTGTTGCACAGCAGGCAACAACTCAAAAATCCTTCTTAGAAGACAAAGAACAGTTGATTTCTGACCAAAAATGAGGTTTTTGTTCTGTCTTGAATCAATGACTCCCGAGTTTACACAGACTTAATCCAGATTGTTTTATTTTGAACTAAACCTGTAATCTCACAAATTGGAAGAAACACCAGCTAAATAGTATTGTAACTTTTTAGAGATACAAATATAAATTGACAACAAATGGCTGCCCTAGGCCAGGGCATATTAACTGGGAACCACAAGATGGTGCTGCTATAATCAGCCTGGTTTTAGTCTAGCTTGGCTCAATACACAAGAAAATACTTTGCATTCTCTCCTAAAGAGGCAACAAGAAATGACTCAACATGAATCAGTTACTCTGTTGTTCCCGAACACATTTACAGCAATGTGGAATTTGTTTTCCAAGTGTCATGATAACAGACAGAGCTACATCCCCTTGTTGTCTCTTCTTCAGCACCTCCAATGGTCGGGAACTCTACTTTGTGGGAGCTTCTTTATAAAATATAGTTATATTGCAAGCAATTGTCTGCCATAGAATGTGTTAATGAATAAATAATGTGAGATCTCTGATGACATCATATCCAGTAGACACAATACTGCAGCCAGATCTGTGCATATCCCAGGAGATGTTGCCATAAATTAAATAGGTGAAACATCCTCCACCTGTAATTGTTTGAAAGGGATGACCAGAATGATTGGGTATTTGTCAGCCACACCAGTGTGTGAATAATTATCTCAGCTCGCTCTGTATATATTCATTGCAGTCCTCCTCAGAGCCACATAGTATTTGGGATCCAGAGCTGATCCCTGAGAAAATAAACAGTTGCAGACTTTCTAGCACAAGTCTCCAAGGATTATTGTAAAGGTCTTCTGATGCATCTTGCTGGGAAGCCTAGAAGATAATTGTCCTTACCTGCCCCTCTGCTGAGTTTATATTCCTCCAGCCATTGCCTCTGTCCCCTGGGTGCACCGATGGATACGTGGAGATCCACATGAATAGGAGTCTGCTGTGCTGATTTAAAAATTCCCCCTGTTCCCTCATGCTGGTTTTTCTCTGTCAGGACTGCTGTGCTACAGCGGGAGGGAGCATGTGCCCGTGCTTTGGGGCCACCAGTCCCTGCAGTCAGCACGCTGAAATGCCCAGCAAAGGTGACTTTGCACTGTGGCTGAGGGCAGTGCTTTCGGGCGTTCGTTGGCACACGTTCCCTTCTGCCATCTCTGCTGCAGGGTGATAACTGCTGGCAGATGACTCTGAGCATCTAGGAGCTTTAAAATGTCCCAGAAAATTCCCCATGGGTTTTTTGTCAGAGTCTTTGCGTTGTGCCACTCTCATTAGTTTCCCTGTATTGCTTGTCCCAGTCCAAGTGAAACTGCTGAATTAAAGGGAGGTCTTGTGTGGTAATGATAACATTAATTTCTGCTGGATTATGACTTAATTTATCTATTAGCAAAAAAATGTCAGCAAAAAGGTGTATGCAGGAGCACCTTGACTAGATCCATAAGAAAAATGTTGTTGTCGGTACACTGAACTCAATAAATAGTCTGTTGGCTGCAGTGAAAGAGGAGCTTAGAATAAACTGTACTGATAAATAGCATGAGTATGTCCATATCAACCATGAAGGAATCAGGAGAGACAAATAAGGAGAGTGAAATCTTTTCCCGGAACTAAAATGTCATTGTTTTGAGCGCGCACACACACACACACATATGCACAGTAGTAGTGCATTCTTTATTTATTTATTGCATTTTCACCAAGGACTACTGCTAAAACGTTATGAGAGGCAGTTCTTGAAATATTATATGATTTATCTGGAAGCAGAATGAACTCGATGTGTTGTTATACAGTCTGGGTTTGTGTGAATATGTTCCTGTTTTAGCATACTGAAGGCTGATGTTCAGTTGATACATACACTCACAGGCTTCTTCACAGCTGTTTAAAGTGTGCCCTCTTGGTTTGCTCTGTAGACTTCCATGAACATTTAGATTTATGTTGCCTCCCTCATCATCCCAGTGCTGTTGGTTGGGCTTGTGATGTTGAAGGAAGTGGTTTGTTTTTTCTGGGTCTGCATGAATAGTGTTTTAGGAGAACTCCTTTAAGTGGGAGCAACCTCCTTTTAAAGTTTCACATGTGATCTGAGCCTTAGAGAGATGCTGGAATAGACATGGAGATATTAAGCCATTCAGTAATGCCTTTGTGATAAAACAGAAGGAGGCTTTTTGGTCTCCTAGATTCTGGGGTTTCTTTTTAAGTTAAATTGGTGTGGCATAGATTACTGCTGGCTACCCCACACATGACATACTACTCCCACAGATTACACACAAGGATTTTAAGAAGGAAGAGCAAGGATTTCCTTGAGCCTCTGTTCCGTGGTGAAAAATGTACTTCATTGCCTTTAAACTATTTGTAGAAAAGTTGTTGACTATGCTTGAGTAGCTGAAGGTTTCTAAACTTCTTAAAACTCCTTGCTAAAAGAAAACACTACTACTCCATTAAATGTTTTCTGTTATTGTGTTGTTTCTTATTGCTCTTTCCTGTAACGTTTTTACCCCACAATTTATAATCAGTTTATCTAGAAGGCCACTGGCAACCTGCAGCACAAATAACTGAAGTCCATATGGAGTTCTACCATATCTGTCATCAGCAGTAAAGAAGTGTTTGAGAAAAAAGATAAATGCCGGTACGTGGTGGGTTGACCCTGGCTGGACAACAGGTGCCCACCAAAGCTGCTCTATCACTCCCCTCCTCAGCTGGACAGGGGAGAGAAAATATAATGAAAGGCTCATGGGTCGAGATAAGGGCAGGGACAGATCACTCACCAATTACCATCACAGGGAAAACAGACTTACATTAGAAAAAAATAATCCAATTTATTATCAAGCGAAACAGAGTAGAGCAATGAGAAATAAACCCAAATCTAAAAACACCTACCCCACCACCTCTCCCTTCTTTCTGAGCTCAACTTCACTCCCCATTTCTCTCCCTCCTCCCCCGCAGCAGCACAGGGACACGGGGAATGGGGGTTGCGGTCAGTTCATCACACGTTATCTCTGCCACTCCTTCCTCCTCAGGGAGAGGACTCCTCACACTCTGCCCCTGCTCCAGCGTGGGGTCCCTCCCACGGGAGACAGTCCTCCATGAACTTCTCCAACGTCAGTCTTTCCCACGGGCTGCAGTTCTTCAAGAACTGCTCCAGCGTGGGTCCCTTCCATGGGGTTCAGACCTTCAGGAACAAACTGCTCCAGCGTGGGTCCCCCACGGGGTCACAAGTCCTGCCAGCAAACCTGCTCCAGCGTGGGCTCCTCTCTCCATGGAGCCACTGGTCCTGCCAGGAACCTGCTCCAGCGTGGGCTTCCCACGGAGTCACAGCTTCCTTCAGGTGTCTCCACGTGCTCCGGCGTGGGGTCCTCCACAGGCTGCAGGTGGATATCTGTTCCACCATCAACCCCCATGGGCTGCAGGGGGACAGCCTGCCTCACCCATGGTCTTCTCCACGGGCTGCAGGGGGATCTCTGCTCTGGTGCCTGGAGCGCCTCCTCCCCTTCCTTCTTTACTGACCTTGGTGTCTGCAGAGTTTCTCACATCTTCTCTCTCTGGCTGCAAAAGTACCCACTAGGGTGTTTTTTTTCCTTCTTAAATATGTTATCACAGAGGCGCTGATTGGCTCAGCCTTGGCCAGTGATGGGTCTGTCTTGTAGCTGGCATTGGCTCCATCAGACACAGGGGAAGCTTCTAGAAGCTTCTCGCAGAAGCCCCTCCTGCTGCCAAAACCTTGCCATGCAAACCCAATACACAGTACCAGGGTTTTTCCCTGTAAATGTGCAACATGAGAAGCTCAGAGCACAGCAGCTTTGCTGAGAACTCCCTGACAAGCTTCATGAAGATTTGTCTGTGTGCTGGTTTTGGCTGGGATGGAGTTAATTTTCTTTACAGTAGCTAGTATGAGGCTGTGTTTTGGATTTGTGCTGAAAACAGTGTTGATAATATAGAGATGTTTTTATTATTGCTGAGCAGTGCTTACACAGAGCCAAGGCCTTTTCTGCTTCTCACCCCACCCCACCAGCGAATAGGCTGGGGGTGCACAAGGAGTTGGGAGGGGACACAGCCGGGACAGCTGACCCCAACTGACCAAAGGGATATTCCATACTGTATGATGTCATGCTCAGCATATAAAGCTGGGGGAACAAGAATGAAGGGGGGGACATTCAGAGTGATGGCGTTTGTCTTCCCAAGTAACCATTATGTGTGATGGAGCCCTGCTTTCCTGGAGATGGCTGAACACCTGCCTGCCCATGGGAAGTGGTGAATCAATTCCTTGTTTTGCTTTGCTTGTGTGCGCGGCTTTTGCTTACTTATTGAACTGTCTTTATCTCAACCCATGAGCTTTCTCACTTTTACTCTTCTGATTCTCTCCCCCATCCCACTGTGGGGGAGTGAGTGAGCAGCTGCGTGGGACTTAGCTGCCAGCTGGGGTTAAACCACAACACCCCTGTATTATTAGTTCTGGTTGCTTGTCTGTGGGCAGGTCTGAAGAGGCTCATTGACTTCTACCACATTGGACAGGGAATCGACCCCTTACCTTCAGGGTGAACAGTTGGGTTTGCCTCCTTGAAAAGATGGGTGGAGAGCAAAGGAAGCAAGATCTGGTCCTGCAGGTTGGTCTGTGCAACAATCCCAGTGGCAAGAGCATGAAGGTGGCATAGTCTCATAGCATTGCTTTTGAAGCCATAGGAGCCCAGACTCTGCAGGGTGCAGAGCCTTATTGACATGCCTCAGTATCCTCTTTGCTGTGGCACCATCACTCAGGAGATCCTAATTTTTATTTCTTTAGTGTGTTCCCTTCATGAAGTGGTAATCTGTGCTTTCAAATGAGCAGGCATCATCAGCTGTACACTCTGACAGTGCCAGCATCCTTTAGATGGAGGTTAAGAACATGGCTTGTGGCATTTGGGCACTCCTGGTGCTGGTGGACAGGTTGGCCTGTGCTTGACAGCACAGTGCAACATGGCTGTCGGGTCACTGAAGAAGTGCCTGTGCTCGGTGACCTTCCCAGCCTGTTACATCCTTCCCCGCCATAACGTTTCAGCCCTTCGGCCAGGCATCACACACGTGCTGGAATCAGCATTTGAAAAGAGGAGAGCCCCCTGCCAGCAAGGTGCTGTTCATGTGCTGGGGAAAACCTACCGCCAGCCTTAAGTATTGACCAAGAGCATTGTCATTCCAGAATTACTCCTTATACATTGATCTCTGGTGGGCTCAGTACCATACAAACCCTCCTTTCTGAGTGGCTCTCACCTTTGCTTCTCCTCTGTGCTTGGGCAGAGAAGGATTTCTTTCTCTTGCTGGCTAGAAGAGGTGAGGTCAGAAGGAGAAAGAGCTTGGGTGGCCAAATCGCAGGTGGCGAAAGAACTGGGAAGGGTCTCCAGATGGCTGACATAAGGGTTCATAAAATGATGAGGGCCCAACCCCTCATCGTTCCTTTAAACCTAAATGTTTGTATGTGTTACCAAACCATCATGTAAAACTATATAAACGTTTTCACATGTTGAACTACAGATTAACTGTCGTGCTTATGATGATAATTAAAACCACAAACACAACATATTGTGAAAAATACCACATGCACATTTAATTATGATTCAAATTTCCAGGCATGCAGTCAGGGAAGGAATTACTGAGTGCCTCTTGAAAGTTGTTCTTTGTATTCAGCACATCTTAGGCGATGCTGAGTATCTTGCAGGATCGGACCTCTTCATTTGTAGAATTTGGAAATGATCTTTGATTATTTCTGGAGTTATTGTTTAGATCTGGCATTTTTTGAACTACTTTTTAAAGTGAAAGAAACTGACATATAGGGGTTTGATGTGATTAATATACAATATTGCTGATCAAATACCTAGGAAAAAACCTTTAATTTTTGACTATTTCAAATCTTTTAGAAGAGTGTAAATCTACAGGGGTGGGGGGAAAAAAAGAGTTTTACAAAAGTATATTTTCTTTTGGGCTTGTAATTCTTTGTATTTAATGCTTACAACATCAAGACAAATGTTTCTGAGTGTGGTTTTAAGTGTGTGCTTTTGGGGGTGGTTTGCCATGTTTGTTTCCTGTCCCCCAAACTTTGCTGTGCAGCACTGAGTCTGCAGCTCAGCCTCAGAGCTGAGTGAGCCAAGACATTTACTTGTGGTAGTGCCGTTCCATGAAGAAACACTAGTTACTCTGAAATGTAATAGCCACATCAGCAGCTGAAGAAAATAATAATTATTATATGTATATTTTTGAATTTTTTTAACCAGTCTCATGAATTTTTTAAAGTTTGAGATATGTTTTTCAATGTTGGTGGTAAGTGAGACCAGAAATGAGGCAAGCAGCAGTACTCTTTCCAAAGCAATCTTGAGGCCAAGACACAGAGGTCATGACTCTTACCAGCAGAACAGAGACGGGAGAGTAATTGCCTGATGTAGGTAAAAATATAGAATCATGGAATCACAGAATCTTTAAGGTTGGAAAAGACCTCTAGGATCATCAAGCCCAACCGTCAACCCAACACCACCATGTCTACTAGACCATGTCCCAAAGTGCCACGTCTACACGCTTTTTGAACACCTCCAGGGATGGTGACTCCACCAACTCTCTGGGGAGCCTGTTCCACTGCCTGACCACCCTTTCAGTGAAGAAATTTTTCCTAATCTCGAACCTAAACCTCCCCTGGAGCAATTTGAGGCCATTTCCTCTTGTCCTATCACCCACAAGAAGAGACCAACACCCACCTCACCACAACCTCCTTTCAGGTAGTTGTAGAGAGCGATAAGGTCTCCCCTCAGCCTCCTCTTCTCCAGACTAACAACCCCAGGTCCCTCAGCCACTCCTTGTAAGACTTTAACCCACTTTGCACAAAACACAACTCCAAATGAGAGAGTTTGGTATTATCACTTCTCCAACATCATTGTAGTGCCTATATTCCAACGTGGTCCTGCACTGAGCTTTCTATTTGCCTACAATTTTGGGCCTAATTCTCTACTAAAGATCTATATGCACAGTGCAAAGCAGCACTGCAGGAGAGACACCACAACCAGCTCTGAGCAGGCAGCAGTATCTCCATTGCACACCGCAGCGACATGCACAAAAATTGTTGTGAGGGTTGGGACCACTGTAATGTTCGCACACTGTAGATGTGGCTGTTTGAGGGATCTTTACACCATCCTGTACTAAGCAGTAGAGAGATGCCCAGGCTACGTGTGTGAAACAAGTAGTAGTAAAAGCTTAATGATCCAGGGAAAACATTAAAAATACCCAAGGTTGTTTTGGGTTGGTTTTTTTCAATGATCAGAAGCATTCAAAATTAGCAATAATGAATAAATTAATTAAAAAAAAAAAAAAGGAAGACTTCAAGTGTCATAGGTCACACTTAAGATACAGATAGACATTCCAGGGTATGTAGAGAGGCAACGTCTTAAAAATATTTTTTTGTCTGTTTTAAAAAAGAAGCCATTTTTCTGCTATAAAATGTTTTATCAAAATTGTTGAGCCTATTTTTTAATTTTGTTTTATGCAGTGTTTTCTTCTCCTTTGGGTTTCTGAAACCTTTCAAATTAATTTTCTCTCAATTTAGTTTCTCCATAAGCAGTCATCAAAAATGAGCAAAGCCATATTTCTTTCCATTAAAAGATTTTTTTCCCCACAAGAGGTAATATTTTAGGAAATCAACTACAGTTTTTGTGAAATATTACACCTCAGAAAAAGAAAAAAAAAAAAAAAAAGAGTCACACAAAAAAGAAGTGATACTTCTGTAAAAAAAGACGTGATGTTAAATTCTGAGCAGCTGCAATCCAAAACAACACCTTGCGGAGTGTTGAGAAATTATAGCTATGGAGTCAGCAAAACACAGGTGTAAAGGGCTCCCTCTGCGGAGCACAGCTAGCTGCGATGTTTGCTGTGTATTTGAGTTTGTTGGGATGTTGTCTTGGGAAGTCTTGCTGGCAATCTTATCCGGGAATCTGAGTGCAGCGTGAGAGAAACATCACACTGGGCTGTTCAGCTTGAACCTTGCGCTATGCCTGCCGTGATGCATACCGTTATTATTACTATTATTTTTGGGGCTGGTTGGGTTTTGGTGGGGTTTTTTTTTGCTCTGCATTAATGTAACCAAGATCATAACAGCAGCATATGCACAACAAAGCTGCTAACCGAGGAAATATCAGGCTTACAGCATTTCTTTGCACCACAGTTGCTTATCAATGGAGCATATATATAGCCTAATTAACATAACTGGAACGACTATAATTATGCTATCATTTTGTTTACTTTAGCACATTCTGTTGAGGTATATGGGTAGCAATATTTGTTATTGAAATATTCCCCCTTGCTACATTCAGGCTGTTTAATTATCCTGTTAGTCTATTTTATTTATGGTGTGATTTAGTTGCTTAAAAGTGAGGAAAGTGTTAAAGTCCACAAACTCTTGGCTTACATATTCTTCTCTATTTTGGATCTTGGACACAATCTGATAAAGCTTTGAGTAGTTCTTACTCATGCAAGTAAGGCAGTCCTGTTATAATTAACGACACAATTGGCTTAAATAAGACTTTGGAGGAATAGAAGCCTCAAAATAAAAATAATCAAGAACATACACAGCAAAAAGCCTACAGGCTTCCCATTTGAGAAAGTGCAATGCAAATGCAAAGCTGCTAGCTTGGGATAGCACTGCTGGACAAAGACAATGAAGGAAAATGATATAAAACTTTTTCCCTGGCTTAGACTGCATTACTGAGATGAAATTGCATCCGTTTTTGGTAAAGGCTAGATATCTCTCCCACATGTTTCCAAAGAAGGTTCCTTGTACAGGCAGGATGAGGCTTGGCTCAGCTTTTGTATAGTCCACATGGATGCCTGTATCTTCATGGCTTCAGCAGTGGTATCACTGTTCTCTGGGTTCAGGAAAGCCTGAGCACCCTTGGTGCGTTGCAGGGTGACCACAGCTCAGGAGAGGCAACCACAGCACACTCTTATCCCTCCTGCCCTTATCTCAGAATGGATGGGGCATCAGTCCTTGCTGGCAGGCATTTCTGGAGGTCTGACATGGCAGAAATTCTTGTGATGCTGTAGCCTTGAACTTCCCTCACCTCATGCACCCACAGCACAGGCACACAAAGCCCTTCACTGGCTTTCACCAACAGAGGTAGTGAACAACCAGCTCACCCAGCAGAGACCTGGATCCTCTCCTGCCTTGCATTTCACCAGGGTTAATGCCTCTCATTTTACAATGGTGTGCAGAACATTAATAAAGCACGTCATGTTTGTACAGCTATGTGATTTCCATAATTAGGAATGTCAAGAATGTATTTTAAGGTAAGGATGGATAAATTAACATAGACATACTGAGTGTTGGCAGTTTACCACACCTTTGGGTGTAGTCCAGGGCCTTTCTTCACATTAAAGGAATAACAAAGGTTCTCTCAGGTCTCTTGCTGAGTTTGCTGGTTGGCTGGAAATGGCTTTTTTTTATTTGGCTTTTGATGGAGCAAAATTGTTCTTGGTAGTGTTTTCATTGGGAGAGTACCTCTTATGTGCAAGCTGTCATACTTACAGCCACTTCTAATCGGGAACAAGTTTACTTCTCAAGCTGACTCATACCACAGATGAAGTGCCTCCAGTGTGTGGCAGGTCAGAGGTTTCCAAATCTTCCCAGGGATCTTCTGATAAAAACTGCATGGCCTGAAATCTTCCCTCTCCCTACCAGCCCATTGACACAAAGACGATATAGATATTTAATTTAAAGGCACCAAGTAAAAAAGGGTGGGGAAGGGGGCGGAATTTAGGGTGGGTTTTTTCCCTGAAAATTGCAATCACACCACAGTCAAAAGATGAGGAATAAATGAAGGAACAGTACATTTCAAGCCCACTGTTAAAGAAGTCTCACAGTGGCTTTGCTGCCCACCTGCGTTTCTTTACCACTCTTGGTCAGGCACCATATGTAAATGAACATCGCTTACATGCAAGCTCTCCCTTAGAGTTACATCAGCTACTCCTAATAAAAGCTCAATATGTGAAACTTAATCATCTACCAGATGTTTTTATTTACCAGTTCTTATTTTTTATTTAAAATTGCTCATGGGGTTTTCTAGTCACTTGGATCTAATTTAAATGAGTAGACCCAAATTCATCTCTGACAATACATCATTGAAGTGACGCAGTTTTACATAAGACATGAATTTTACCCACAGACCATATTTTTTGAAGAACAAAATAATCTGTTACTGGAACACAACCACATATACACTCCTTCTAGCCCCTGGCCATCCCCATGAATATGAAGAATTTAGGAGATAACCTGTGCAGACAGATACACACATGTGCGTCTCTTTCCATCTCTCTCGTGCTGCCATCCCAAGGTCTTTCGCATTGAAATGATAACTGATTCTTTCTCTTTTCTTATACAAGCACAAAGAAAGAGAGAGGACTGAGGCTCAGAGCCAAGGATCTCAACACCCAGTGAAAGCAGTGAAAATTGTACCTACAGGACTGAACTGCCATGGCAGGGCATGAGACTAGTCATGATTTTTATCCATCTCCTGCTCTCTTCCTCTGCCATACTTGTGTCATTTGCTCTCTTACTGTAGCTCGTTAGTTGGTAACGGGGAGCACAGAAGTGTTTCCTGGGCTGTAAAGAGCAGAGACCAAATGTTGTGACATGCCTGCCGGTGACCACGGCCAGACTTGCTGATCCTTGTCTTCCACTGTTGTGCTTCTGTTTCAGACGCTACACATGCAAATGTCTCTCTGCTGCTTGCTAAATCGTCCTTGAAGTCTAACCCTTTCTATTCCCAGCTCGGTTTCTTTTAAGTACACTGTCAATCATGTTAGGGTTTTCTAGATGTGTGATGGTTTAGTGGGGTTTATACAAATAGGCACTGGTTAAAAATCTAAAAATATATGCTTTAATTTTCCACTGTGATTTCTTAAGTTCAGAATGAGGAAGATAAATCCCTTCTGGTTTAAACATGTTTCTAGTATTCTGCAGTTGTGTGTAGGAACAACAACCTCACTCTGAAGTATGTGATGGACAGCACAGTCACTTCATTGAGGTGACACAGCATGACAACATCTTCCTGCTCTGAAAACTCTGGCAGTGACTGCAGTCGCAAATCTGAGCAAAACCAAATTGTAAATATAGGTTGTTGGAGACCAGTTGTTGAAGACAACTGTTGAGGACCAGGACCTCCTAAGGCCTCTTTCTGACCCCTCCACAGCCAGTTGCAGACAGTTACACGCTGTCTTTCCCTACGCTCACAGCTTGATACAGCCTTACGGAACTTACTGCTGTGAGTACGTATGAGCACTAACCGTACAGCGTCTGGACACGGGGCCCCGCCGCCTCGGAGAGGTGACATGAGACCCTTTCCCCTTGCACAAAGACAGTCTTGCTCTGTCTGCTGAGGCTCTCAGCGACACCATGCTGTGAATAATTATATCATCACCGTTGTCATCTGGAAAGCAAACAGGATTTTGCCCTTTATTTTGGTGGTGTTTGTGCTTGCTGCTCAAACTCTTGCCCTCCCCATCCCCTTTCCTACCATAAACACTGCTTCTGCTCCCCTTCCCCTCCCATGCAGTCCCTTTGCCTTTGCCCTTTCTTCTCCTCTCGCACAGCTCATGTTTCCCTTGTACCGGGTTATCTCAACAGTTTATATTAAACTCCTCTGCTAACCACATGGCATTTGTGCAGCTGCACACCCCACTCAGGCTTATTTCATGCCTTTTTTTGTTTACTCTAGGTGCAGGTGACAGCAGCACGGGCTGGAGTGACCAGCTGGCGCTGTCAAGAAGAGCAATAGGTAAAGCTTTGCTTGAACGACCCTGCGCTCCTGTGGTCACTAATGCCTTGTCTGCGTGCCCAGCCTTAGCCTGGCAAGACCTACTGGTTTATGCAACTGGGAAACAAGTAGCGTCTTTGAAAAAGGGGATTTCTGAAAAGTACCAGAATGAGCGAGAAATTAAAACCTTGTTCAAGGGAGCCTGGCACACCCCATGCGCAGCTGATGGTGCATGTGGTTTTGTGAGGATCTCTAAGTCCTGTCCACTGCTGTGGTCCACAGGGAAGCGCCTGCAACAGGCAAGACAAGAGCAACAAGCAAGAAAAATAACTGCAGACAGCCAACTGCTGTGAGAACATTCACTGCCCGACACGTCTTCCTAAACTGGGATTACAGCAGGGCACTGGGACACCTGGATAAAGAGCCTCAAAGTATCTAAGTGGCAGAGGTTTATGGTGTACTTTCATGTACACCTTCCAAACATTGCTCTTCTATGTTGACCACTGCAGTGGTGGAAGTACCGGTTCATGTGCACTGGCTACCTCAAACCGCCGTGTGTGCAGAGGACAGCTGCTATGTAGAGTGCTTCTTTATGTACCTTAGTCATTTCCCAGCAGACAAGAACCTAATCCTTTTCTCAGACCAAAGTGTCTCTTGTAACCCCAAACTGAGACACATCACAAAAATATTGCATTTTTATTCAAACCAGCTATTGTTTAATTGTGTTGTTTTTATCAGCAAATTGTTTTCTTTTAAAAATTCCCACATGTGACAAGTCACATTGTAATGCATGTCTTCAGGCTGTATCTTTCATGTTGCATTAGAGTGAGACGAGCTGAACGTGATTTGATGCTTGCAACCTGCTTCAAACATGGCATGTGAAAGATTTGAAAGAGTTGTATCTTTCAGGGGAAACAAAGAGTTTATAGATTTCTTTTCTCTTTTATTTACATTTTCCTGCCTTTTTAGTTTCAAAGTGAAGTTAAATAGTAAGACTGTTGGAGAAAGAGTTAATCAATGCATCTATTTTTCTTACTTGTAAAAATTCTATCAGCTTCCAATTGTTTGCTTTATTTCTGCTTTATATTTTCCCAACTTTCTAACTGAGAGGAAAACCTACCTGGTGACTATTAGGAAAAAGTTTTCTAACAAAGCAGCAATCATACTGGAGAAAGAATGGATATAGGTTCTTTTAATGGGTGCTGATAACAGAAGAAACAATTCTGCTTTTGAAAGATGAAAGTTTATATGGCTAAATCCCTCATGGTCAGCCTCTTATATTCTACAATATTTTTAATTCTCTGATTCAAAGGTGAACATAGCAACTCCGTCATACAAATGAACATACTTGCCTCACAACAACAGTGAGGAAAAGCAAAAGAAAAATAATCTGAGTTGTTAAAGTAGCTTCAAATAATTTAATTTAGCATATTTACTATAATCAATTTACACTTAAACAGATTAAAATTGCATATTTTTCTTAGAAAGTAGCAAAAGGAGTATTGTAACACTTGAAGTTTTGGGGTCTTTTTCTCCTAGAAAACAGTTTTGTCAAGAAATGTTTTCCTGAAACATTTCTGAGCACATGTTAGTTTTTCCCACACCCTGTATACAAGTAACAGTATAAGCATGTTGGTGCTTAGAGTCTGCCTGAAGAGTTTCCTGCTTTCCTCACTATTTGTATTTTATTTTCTCTGAGACTATTCAGATATTGCACTTACAGCAAGAGACTACAGTTAAGTATGAACATAAAGCAAGAGACTACAGTGAAGTATGAATGTAGGCAGGTGCATGATTCACGCTGGGCTAGACACTGATGGCTTTGTTCCTTCTGAACCATCCTATTTTGCCTCATGAGTGATCCCAGTAATTTCAGTTGGATGATGTGGACTATGAACTCAGTTTATTATACATGTAGGTAACACATTCTGGCTTTATGGACTTTTTCAGTGTGAGGATCTTTATTTTGACTGCACATTTCATCTAGTATAGATGCTAATATAACTGCAGCAACTAACTCTCCATCATTTCAGGTCTTAAGATTATTTAAAAGACATGCTTTGGACCCATCAAGAAGCAGAAGCCTAATGCAGGAACTGCTGGGTGGCATTATATAATTCATGTGTATGAAATCAGAATACTTGATGAAAAAAGGTCTTTTGTGGTGTCAAAATCTCCTAAACCATAACTTTAGCTTCTGTCTCAGAGATGCAGATCTGATCAAGAATAACATCAGTCAAAACGGGCATGAATTGTTTTATCTGAATTCACTTTTAACCTGCTTTAGACTAGAGAGAGGTTCTAAGAATCCCCATAACTGCCCTTCCAACATCTCGATGTAGCAGCTTTTCTAATTGACTTAAATGACAGCAATGAGATTCTGAAGTAACTCACCAATAGATGAAGCAAAAAGAAAGAAGAAAACCTACTCTCAAGCCCCAAACCTGCTACTTAAACAGAAGTCTAGCTTTAAAATCCCCCTCCTTCCATTTCTGAAGAGTTTCCTGTAACACAGCTGTTGGAAATAACAAGAGACTAACCTCAGTACGGGGTCAGCACCCAGTGTTTCTTTGCAAACTGAAGGGTATAGTTTTGTTCAGAAGCCCTGAAGTTGCCCAAATGGCATGTCAAACCAAGCGGCGATGCTATGAGTGGAGGATATGGTCTGTATCTCATGATTGGTGATAAATGATTGGGAATAAATCAAAAATATTACCAATAGAAATATTTTTGTTTCCAAAATGGAAATATTTAATGTGCTCTTCTGGTTTCACAAAGCACTTGGTGCACTCTTTCATTGGCCTAAGAAGTGGTGGGGATAGGGATAATGATGTTTTCTGGCTCATCACTAACAATGTGTCTGCATTTAAACAGAAATAAAAAGGTAAATGCAATAGTATTTTCCTATGGTTAGCCACTCTTTCTTCCTAATAAGATTTTCACAAGCTGGCAGCATTTCACTGCCAACTATCTGATTTAGTAATGTAAGTCAACTAGTAATGGCTAGCATAACCCATTGATGTGCAAGAAGACAGTATATCAAGAACTTGCAGCCATGGATTTCATGATGCTACCATACGCACCGGGTCAGACTGCGGTAATATCCAAATCCTTGAGCGATAGTTAAAGCTCTTTACAGCAAGCCAACATAAATCTAGAAAGTCAGCCAGAATCTTGTACTAAATTTTTCCAGAGTGTGTGCCAGAAGGTGTCTGTTGTGCTAAGCACCTAGCTAGATATCCTGATTCGCAGTGTTACGGAATGCTTTCAGTGCCAGCTCTCTTCATACAGATAGCTGTGTGAGCAGCAGGGGAAATTACTTATTACAGGTAGATTTGCCACAAAGCCCGGAGGGGATCTCTTGGAGCTTCCCGCTCCCTCGCTGCACACTGATGAGTCCTCCTAGTTGTTGCTGGTCACCAAAAGGCTCTTCCCTTTGCAGCCTCTAAAATACCAGCTCTTGAACAGTCTGTGCACGTCTGCGAGGGCACAGCTGAACAGCAGTGTGGATACAGCATGCTTCTTGTGTCAGTTCCCTGTTTTGCTGATTTGCCACCCTTTTGAAGAAAAATACCTTTATGTAAACTAGTTACCTTCAAATCACCCTTAACGCAAGTCAAGTTAAGGTAAAAGGCAGACAAAAGTATTAATTCACAACATCCATAGCGGACTGTGAAAACAAAGGTTTATGCAAGGCACTGGCAGAATGCAAGAAAAAAATACACAATCTGTACACATGAAGCTGAAACTGAAGTTATTTCTTACTACGGTCAGCCGAGGTGCTAAAGGTGCCTCAGTGCACACCTCGGCAACGATTTTGGCCTCCTTCATGCCCACTGTGTCAGATTGTGTCCCTTGGAAAGGCACCTTCCTGGGTGAAGCCATCTGCTCTAAACCTCCTCTCCAGGGTCCTTGGGACTGCCCCTCACGTCGGCCTTCCCATGCAGGTGGTGCGGGCTCTTTCTGGGAAATTGGAACTGACTGTTACCTTTCAGCCCTCTCACGAGAGGTACAACAGAGTTTGGCTCTCGGTGAACCTTAACCAACCATTTGTTATGAATGCAAATTTTCCTTCCAAAAAACTAATTGGAAGTTCTAATCTTTTAAGAGACCGTAGCGCAGTGTGCAAAAACCCTTGATAAAATATCTAAATAAATACATCACGGAAAACAAATAAATCCTGGTGATGATAAAAGGCTAATCCAATAAACTAATCTCATCAAAAGATCAGTCTTGTAAAATCAATTACATTTGTCTTCGAACACAAAGACATAGACAAGGTTCTTAGAAGAAATACGTTCTCTGTAGGGATTAAACCACAAATTGATTTATGAATATACTCCCCTAAGAGAAACTAGAATATAATTTCTGAAGTATCTCTATCGAGAACCAACGGGAATTTTGTCTCTTTTGTAGTAGTTTAGCAACTCACTTGAAAACATGTAAACAATGTTTGGTATACAGCATGTGATTTATAGCATACACTGTTTTGTCTCAGTGCTTTCAAGGAGAACAACAGCAAGCTGTAAAACCTTCTGCTCCAGATCATTCCTTCAAAATAAATCCAGTTCAGATGCTCTGTGAGGACTGGTATTTCAAAGTGATAACTGACAATTTATAAATCACCCACTTTATTTTGCGATGAGACAGCACATCTGTAATCCATATTTATTTTCCATTAATAACTGTGAGGGTGCTGCTGCATTGATTGTTATATATCACGTACATTTCACCTTACTAACTAACCTTGAAGAAGAGCAAAGAGGAGCACTTTTTCCCCCCCCTTTTTTTTTTCACATTCAGGGAATATTCTAAGATAAACTGTTTCAAATATATTCAAATAAGACATTGAACAAACAGAAGCTCAACATTTTCATGAGTTTATTAATGAAATCCATATTGGCATCACTTATGTTTCGTTCCCTTTACAGACATCCACTTCAAATATGAAAGCTGAGCAACACAAAGAGTAAATACTTTATTTCATTTAAAAACCCAGTCAAGATGTTGAGTTACTTCAGGGTTGACATCGGTAACTGTGTGACTTTGCATGCCTCCAGGATTTGTAAAATTGCCAAAATAGATTTTAGGAAACTGGTGGGACTTGACTACCAGGAGGGAGATTTAACAGCGAGGAGATTGATTACAGCCAGCTTTGCTAAGGGACAGTTAGAACAGGCCAAGGTGCATTCCCTGCCTCCCCTCAGACTACACTGCCTGCTGAAAGCCACAAAAAATGTGTAACCTGGACTGTTCCCATTTGCTATTCCAGCCTCCCTGCCTTGGGAAATAACTACACAGATCACAACTGGGTTTGTCCCAAAGCCCTGCCAGTGGCGAGTCAAAGACAGGGCTCCAATCATGCCACCCATGGAAGTTTCTTCTCCTGCATGTAGCCAGGAGCTCATGGCTAGCTGCCAAGAAGACACCATACACAGCATGTTTCACTGAGAAGAGCACATCTTTTCCACTCTGCCAATGTTTTCTTTTTCTTTTGCCCAGTTCCGTTTTGATACAAAGGTTTCTGTGTCAAAAGGCATCCTGTTTTGACATCTTTCAAACTTATGTTAAGGTTTATATTGAACCTTTGATTATTGAAGCATAATAATCTCCATTAATAAATCCTATAGAGGTAAGCTGAAAAATTAACCTCCCAGGAAAAGAGCGATGTGGAACTGCATAGCAAATGTTGGATGCATACACCACCTACTTTGTAATGCAGATCCTAATCACTGCTAACGGCTCTTGAGCCTGTCATTTCTATCCACTGTGTAAAATCGGCATACTTAAAAATACCTTTACAACAGACTTCTCTCTCCGTTCCTGCCTCATATTCCTCATAAATCAAAAATACTGAAGATGTAATCACTGGCTTCACATCACACTAAACATTCAGAATCATTATCCCAAAATCCTTTGGGGAAGCAGACAAGATGCTCTCAGTTCAGCTCCCTGTAGACTGCAGGTCAGCAGCACAAAGACATAGCATATAATTGGACTCAAGTGGTAGTCTGAGCTCAGAAGAGGCCAAGGACAAATTAGTCCAAATCGTCTCCTACTTTAAAAAGAGACATTTCAACATGGGCACGGTTCAGATTTGCAGCTGCCTGACCTACGGATAAATACAAGGCTTTAATGCTTCCAGAAACTGAACAGTGAACAATTTGGGTGTCTGAATATGACAGGAAACATCAGCCTTCTTGATCCAGGGCATTTCTGTGAGCATTTTGGCTTCAGGATGAACTCTGAATTCTTGAATTTATATTGAAGAATACAAAACTCGACTTTAAACTCTAGATTATAAAGGGAAATGAAGACTGAAATGAAAGCAGCATGCAAATACTAACTGTGAAATGTTTCCAATAAATACCAGATATTGCTTTTTAATGTTATATGACATTTTACAGATGCAGAAAATAATCAGACATCTATTGTCAGCCAATTAGTACATTTAAATAAATGCAAATGCAAAAAGCACTGACCTGATATCAGTTTTGATATAATGTAAATGGTATGTGTTTAATTTATTTTACCAAGGAAGTTCTTAAATTACTAAGCACTCATGCTGAATAATGGGAGAATAAATCAGGAAAGGATCAGTCTACATTCATCCTGTTTCTTATATTCTCCACCTATCCAATAGCAGCTGCAGCATGCAAATGTGTTCTGAAAGTTCAGGAGACAAAGAAGTTGTCTGGATTAGAATTTAGGTTCACAGTCACATCTGACTGCCAGTTAATACACGGTAACACTGAGCACATTTCACACTTTGGGTAGAACAAACAAATATTTGCTTCCTGAAAAAATGTTTGCAATGCATCAACAGCAGCATTTATAATACAGTCAGGCTGGAAGGAGGGTGAAGTGGCTAAGGTATGAGCCTAGGACATAAAAGAATCTGCTTCAAGCTTCACCCCAGGCTTTCTTCGTGATGTTGGACCAGTCGTGTGGCCTCCTGTGTGCCGCAATTTCCCTTCTGTATTGCAGGGCTAATAGCATCACTCTCCATCAAAAAGGAGGACAGTCCTGTAGGTTTGTGATTCAGCCTAGCTAGCCTGGCAGGAAGAAACAACACATCGTGCTTCTCACTCTCTGGGGTTATTTTTGGACCTTTACAGGGAGGTAAAAGAGAGATGAAAGCACCATCTGAATTGTGCTTTCTGCTGCTGTAACAAAAGTAATGGTATCTATCAGGTTTAATCAAGCTGTTTGCCTGCTTTTACTCTTCTGTACTTGAAACGCTGCAGCACTTTGTTTTCTTTGTAGTGTTTTGATGCAATACTTCTACATTGGTTCAGTTTATGCTCAAAGAGATTTAGATATTGGACGTAACTTTTAAGTGGTACTTTTAGTGTTTGTGTCAAGGGCCTGACTCACAGAATGTGTCACATTCCACCAGCATGCTAACATTTCAGCTGAAGCATTGCAGTCACCATTGTAAAGCAGTGGCCATATTTTTATATATATTGCTTTGTAATGAGTAAACAGTTCCCATTGAAAAGAAGCTGGTAGAGCAGGAGGTGGCAGGTTCCAGTTTTGCCTTCAGAAAGCATGACAGCTGTGGCTGGCTGTGGATGTGAGACCAGCCAAGGACCCCGAGGGCAGACCTTTCCCACAGCCACATGAGTTAGGAGAGGGCACACTTATTTACCGGTGCAGCACAACACGAGGCTGAGTCAGCAGGATGTAATTCTGATACACTAAAATCAACAGCAAACTTCTGTTGACTTCTGCTGCAGGAGAATTTCATCCTCAAGAACATAGCATTTCCCAGCAGCAGGAAGAGCAGGCAGGTCTTGCACATGCCTTCTCTTTCATGGTACCACCCCATCTGGCTGTGACACCACTGGCTGTCTTCTGCAATGTGCCCACACTCACTGTGCTCTCTCAGCTGAAAAGGAATGGAGATGCACATTGTTTGGATATTTTTGAAACTGGTATTTCTGCTCATTTCCACCCTTCCCCGTCTTTCCCATTTTTTCCCCCCCTCTTCACACTCTTTCTCTTCTCTCCAATATTTCTAAACCTAGCTTTGAAGTCATTGACCTTGAAAACAAAAAATAAAAGAGCAATTCACTTGCCAAGTGCAAATACCTTGACAGATGCAGCATATAAACCAAGCTGTGAAGTCAAACAAGCCTGTAACATCTCACATCAGAAGCCCTCTCTCTCCCTCAGTCTGGGTTTTTACACTGTATTATTTTTCCTTGATTGCACCATTCCTTTGTGAAGACTGAAACTCTTGAGACCATAACTAGCCTAGTCTCTGTAATAAATATATCGTAGAAATGGTGTGATTTATGGATTTTGGTAGTATTTTTAACAATCCTGTTAGATGTCAGCAGGGATTTATGGCACGGATCCCTTGATCTTATAAAAACAGCCACAACAACCAACAGCACCTCAAGAGCCTCTACCTGAGCAACCGCTGATGCTGTTTTGTCAATAGGGAGGATTAAGAGGGCATACTGTATTAGTATGGGATTCACACTAAGACTACCCAGGAGCTCCTGGGGCCCTCAAGGGCCACAGTTGCTCAGCTCCACACTGTGAGGACCTCTCATAGCAGAGGGGCTCACAGTAGGTATTTAACCCTAGACCTATATTTTAAAAATGCAAAATCGAGCCTGGAAATACTTGAACCTCTGGGTCAAGTCCTTTAGCACAGAGGCAGCAGTAGATTTACAACAATTTCTATATGGAGGCAAACCACTAGAGGGAGGGAGAGGTCCACAGTGCCCGAGCAGCCCTTCCTGAGCCAGCTTCTCCATCTCCATCATCAAACATAGGCTGGCCCTTGCCTTTTAACAGCAGTTGGGGACTTCAGTTTTGACCCTGCTCATAGGCCAAATGAAGGTGGCAGCAGTTCCCCAAGGTCTTCAGTGGCTGGCCCTCCAAAAACCACCTAGCAGCTTTTCTTCAGCCGAAGCTGCTGCTCCCACATGGATACAATTTCTCAGCGCCAAGGCTGCAGGCCAGATGGACGTGTCCTGTGGGCTGAGTGCGGCCCAGGAGACATCAGCTACAGCACCATATGTAAGTGGTGTTTTACATACATATCAAATGTCAGGCCTCAGCTAAGTCGCAGATGAAATATCATGCTACTACTGTAGCACAGTGCCCTTCATATTATCCTGCAATGTGGAAGAGTCCTTCCTCCAAATCATTAGCAACAGATGAGCTCTGTGCTTGTTATAGGCCCCTGAGTACTTCGTAGCAAAAACATACCCAGAAAAAAGTGTGTCTCCATTCCTCCTCAGCTGAGTTTTAGCGAAGAATTTAATAAAGATTTATAGGTTTTCAGAGATTGTTTTGAGCTTAGCCAAGGTCTCTTTTTTTAATCAGACTTTTCCGTGGGGGGCAGGGGAGGAAGTGTTTCCAAGGTTATAGAAATTGAAGCAATATCTCAGGTATCTCCAGCCTTACTCAGCGTGCTACCAGCCCTTTAACTTATGAGAGAACAGACTTTGTTTTTACAAGTCTCATCTAGAAAAGCTTTGTGTGAGTAATAAAATGTTAGGCCCTATAAGCTTATGCTAATACTCATGTCCCTGGGCTTTATTACATTTGGAAATCAAAAATTAATCCCATAAAATTTCCAAAAATCAAAAGAAAATGTGCTGAGGGCAAATAGGTGAAAGCTATCCTGTGTTATTATTCATTAATTAAACTACTGAAGGCTGCTTGGATGATTTCAGAGGGAAAAATGCCAGAAGAGAAGTTTCACTCTTGCAAGGAGCTTGAAATGTTGCTAAGAAATACTACACTTTGGGGTTGTGATAGACATCGTTCTAGCATGAGTATAGTGAAAGTCTTCCTTCCTGCTAAACTAATGTTCCAAGCATTCTAACATGCTTTTCAGAGAACATACACAAGGTTTCCCGGTAACTTGAATAAAAGCATTGAATTTGGGGAGGAATGGCTTGGAGCCAGCACTTAAGCCTGAAGAGAGTGTACTCAGCTGTTAATTACAGGGATTAATATAGAAAAGACTAGTTTGGTGGACCTTGGAAATGATGATCGCTGGCAGCCTAGAAGAAACATCCCAGGTCTGCTCATTTTTCCCACATAGGTTGTGTTCCCTCAAATACTGAGCGTTCAGGTTGGTTTCCTGCAGACTCTTTTCGGTTAGACTGTACTTTTCCTGAGATGCAGCATGCAAAACAGGTCACAATACTCAAGATGAGTCATCAGAAGTAGGGAGAATAACAAAAGAATTACTTCACATATCTAGCATACTTTTTTGTGTTTGCATTTGCTCTGGCTGGGATTCACTGTCTTTTTCTGCAGACCTGCAGTCCAGCTCACATTTTTCCTCCTTTAAGCACACATCTGATTATGCCTACATGTGTTTTACTTAATCTATTAAACTGCATCCTGTTTATTCCAGGGCATTTTTTTTTTTTTTTAATTTGTCAAAGCCATTTGGAGTTTGGAGACTTTGCTAGATGAACTCCTCATGTCACCATCTAAGTCTTTAACAAAAATATTCGTTGACTAATGTCAGACCCAGACTCCTACTGCAAAACCCTGCTTACTAGATCAGTCCAGTTGCCAAATGTTAGGGATTTCAAATTGAACACGAATTCAAATCTCTTGGAGAGGGAATCAACAAGTGGCTGTGGTGTTAGTAGAGCAGGCAGAGTTTTCATACTCTACCAGAACAGATAGTCCAATAGTCTGTCCCTAACATCAGCTGGTTTCAAGGGAAGATTGAAGGAACTGCAGAACGGGCAGCTGTGGAACTAGGGAAGATTATGCTGTAACCAGAAAATTACAAGTGACAGTAGGATAGCACATACTGAATTTCTGCCAGACAATATTATCTGGGAGTCTGAACAAGGGAGAGTGAATGAATGAAGAGCTCTTAGGGAAGATAAATCTGATACCCAGTGAGAGAGGATGGTTTTGTTTTTAAGCCCCTGCCTGCTCAGCTTTGCAGGGGATCTGACAACTGTTTTTACCACAGACTTTTCTTATGGACCTTGAACAGATCAGTTAATCTTTTTGAGCATCAAATCTCTTCCTGATCCTGAGGGTTACAGGCAGTTGAGGTGTTTGAGGGGCTCCTTGATAATGTAAATGACTCTCAAAAAAAAAAAAAAAAGCTCTGGAGAGGAAAGGATGAAGCCAGAAGGCATCAAAGAATCAAGGATTAACAAATGCCTTGACTGGAACATAGTTTGTGTCTGGTGAGACACCCACACAAAATGAGAAGATACATTGCACAGATTAGATAAATGAAGTGAGGGAAGACAAGAGCTACCTGTGATAAAAATAGATAGGATTAAAGACAGTCAGGTGAGGAGAAAAAGGATTTTGTTGTTTTATTGAAAGCATTTGGATCCCTTACAGAAAGTGTATGCAAAGTGCGAGTTGCCAGTCATCAGCAATGAAAAGTCAAGTGAGAGACTGACACACAAGTTACCTTAAGACCAAAGTCAAGCAGATTTATGATCTAGGTTAGGACTCTGGTGCACTTTGGGCAGCAAAGTCTAATACTGAGGTCCTGAGAACTCATTACATGTGACTTTGGGGCTGTATAAACCCAAGTGAAGCTGAAGTTCTGATTTGTGCTTAACCAAAGTGGCTTGAGAAACAGGTCAGGGCTTAGCTTTGCATAGAAGCAAAGCCAACTAAATCTTTTGCAATACCAAAGGTACTATCAAGAAACCCAGTGTTATTACATCTAAGGAGTTAGTGAGATTCATTGTGGCTGGAAGCAAGGATCTATCTCTCCTCACTAACTTCCTTGCTATCCAGATGACCTGACCAGGCAAAAGGAGACACCATCTCATGGAGTGCATGTGAAGAACTCTCCCAGAATAAGGTTCTTCCTTGGTGACTCGCACTGACTCCATTATACAGCATCTCACTCTGCTCCCCCATCCAAGTGCTGGAGGAGAAAGTGGGTGCAGAAGCAGCTGAAACATCATTTGACCCTAAGCATGAGAAGAGATAAGATAACTCGGTGGGGAGCATGGAGGCAGATGTGCGCAATGTGACCAACCACTGCAAATCAGGGGTAGGGCAGCCCATACAGAACAGCACAGAGTAGCACTAGTATCACAGTTGTATGATATTACTAGCATCTAATAATTTTTAAGTTTTCTGTACTGCGAATCATGTTTCTACCATATGCTGATACTAATCTTCACTATGCTTGAGGCTGAAAGGATCTATGAGCAATGAATTCCTTACAGTAAGTCTCTCTGAGGGGCTGGATTCAGTAGGATTTCTCAGTGTCACACATGTGCACAAGCATGCATACACATGCATATGTGTGTACAAGCCATATTGGATTCTTCACACAACAAAGTCATAGCTTCTGTTTTCTTTGGAGGTGGATAAACGAGGACAGGCTACCATTTATGTAAGGGCCCAGCAAGTGTTTTATTCACAGTGGGAATGGAAGGTGCAGTGTCATTTCCTTTCTTCAGGTTCAGGTCCTTTATTTGCTCCAGAGAATCCAAGCTCAATCTCACTCTTTGGTAGACAGCTTTCTGGTAGAGAATGGTTAGAGGAGAATGGACTTGATGAGGTACAATAACAAAAATTATTTCCTTATGGGCTTAAAAGGAAAGACTAAATTTCCTTGCTTCTTCAGAAGAAGGGGAGTCAGCTCCCACTTTCACAAGACCTGTTCAAACAGTTCAAGTCTACAACTCAGCCTTGCAATACCCTCATCCCCTGCACCGCCTGAATGCCCTTGTACAGGTCCAGGTGCCTCATATTCCTCAACAGGTTTTGTGCAAATGTGCAGAACTCCTTCATCTAAATGTGCCAAACCACTGAATTTATGAAACCAGAAAGTGAAAGTAATTTATAAATCTAATTTCAGATCTCAGAGGAATAATGCAAGGCAAAATGGAGAGCTTATGCATCTCCTCTTCTTGTACATTCACTGGGTAAGATGTAACCTACTTTTAACTAAAACTAATTTAAAATACTGTTTTTTCTTTGTTTAAAAGAGCTTTTAAAGGAATCTATTTGTCCTGTTTTCTTTCCTGTTCTTTCTTTCCTCCTCCCTTTTGAATATCACAGGTCTTATTTCTGACTTACAGGGATGGTCATCTGCTCATCTCATTCTCATGTGGTCTCCCTGGATAGAAGAGAAATGATGAACCTTGCATTCCTTCACTATTTTGGTCCCCAGGGAAATAACTGTAGCCACAGATACAGAGCAGAAAAAATGAGTGAGCTGGGCTTTTCCACCATCCTTTATTTACACTTTTCATGGTTTCTTTTCTTTCAATATTGCTTATGTATTTACGTTCAGCTAGCAGCCCAGCAGGGATCAAAGTCTTTACTCTCACTAGTGGAGTTTCTTATCACAGCGAGGAAGGGGTATAAGAGCCCAGATAAAAGAACTAGAGAGCAACCAAATTTTTGTAACTTGCAACACCATTTGGAACTGCTAAAATTATGACACCAAATATTGTTGTCTGGATCAATCTAGAGTAATCCCATCAGTCTCAGAGCAGCTGTGAATGCACAGCGCTCTTGATGCCCACTAGTAGCAAAACTCCCTTTATAAAGTAGCACCCCCGAAATGAAGAAGGGCATGATACAGCGCTCTAGAAGTTTTGTACTTGGCACAAAAAGAGCTATAAAAGGGGGGTGGGGTGGGGGGGTGGGCAGGGGGGAGGCGGGCAGGAAAGAATTGGTGTGCAGCAATTATGTAGCATAAACTGTGATTAAAATATTGGCAGAGATTAGTATCATTTGCCTGGTTTTAGGTTCTTTATCAACTCAGATATTAGATGAGATTTAGCAGAACTGTTTTACCCAAAGGCAAATGAATTTTGAATAACTCCTGTGAACAACAGGAAAAACAGATCTTTTCCTGATTTTTATTTGCCATTTAGAATTCTTTTTGATTGCCTGAGACAACACCATGCACCCAGAAGTACAAAACTGCTAGGAAGTTAATTGGGTGAATGTGGAAGGAGAGGGAGAAGAGGAGGATGTTATAGATAGCTTCATGTTGTCGCTGAGCCACCAGCCAGCCCAGTGTGGCTAGCAAGAAACACACAGCTAGGATGCAGCAAGTGAAACAGGGAACCATTGCAAGTTAACACTGCAGAGGATTCAAGAAGGATGGGAAAATTACAACATAGTTCCTAGAATGAGGAAGCATTTTCACTTCTATTTTACAAATAGGATTATTCAAAAGAATTTTATTTTTATGAAAGATCTTGGACTGAAGAGGCTAGCAGAGGCTGAGCTGAAATATCATTACCCTCTGCTGTTTTTACAGATGGGTAAATGCAGGGGGGAAAGAAGAGCCTGTGGGCAGGGTAGGCATTATTCCTGCACAAAAAGAGCAGCAAGAGGACTCACCCCACTCCTCACCTTTCACTCAGTAGCCTGGGGTTTGTGCTTCACCTGGCATCAGGGAAAACCATTTTCAAATTTCCTCTCTGTTGGAGGGAACCTGAACCCACAGTATCTCCTTCACCAATCTGTCCTTACGCTTTCACTCACTCTCAGTTTGGACCCATTCCAGAGAACATAAAGTACCACTATCTCTCCTCAAGCGAGTGTTATAACCACTATGCTCTTGGGTAAATAAATTCATCAACTCTTATTCCACCTATGCATCCAGTCTGAGAGCTCTCATAGGGTGGGATCTTATGGCAAAATATCAGTTTGTGGGTCCTGGCAACACAGGTTTCAGCTCAGCATCCAGTTACGTGATGATGCCCATAGCACTCCAGTTGGTCGCTTCTGCTTGCAGGAAGAAATGTAGGAAACTGTACCTAAAAGAAACAGTACCTCCTCTGTGAACTATTCATTCACTGAACTCAGTGAATGAAAGAGTCCCAGTTAGACTCTTTGATGAAGAATTTAATTGAGGTAAAGTCTTTGATGGGGCAGTTACCTCACTCCCTACAAAAATTGGTAGACACTTTGTGACTCTACAGGAAAGAGAAAACTTCTTAGCAAGCACTTGTGGGGGTACTCAGAGGAGTCTGCAGCCAGTTTCTTCAAGAGAAGTTGATGGAGATGTGGGAGTGCAACTGAGCACAAGTGTGCCTATGGATCTGTATTATCTTAAGTTGGTCCCACAAAGAGATGAAAGGAAAAGTGACAGGGTAACTTCAAAGGTGCTTGCTTAAATCTAGTCAAGGTTTCACTTAGCTTCTGTTTTTAAGAAACAAAAATACTAAAGGAATTGCATAAAGACAAAAAAATCAGGGGCACCATAATGGACTTCAGTGCCATGAGTACCAGGGCCTAATGTGACAGACAGCAGTAAAGATGTGTATTGTGTGGAATTACTGCATCTACAAGTCATTCTTTCTAGTAAAAAATCACATGTAGTACCATAAGCCACTGATATATCTCATGAGGAATTTGCAGATCTCCTTTAATTAACTTGAGTCACTAGTCAATGTAAGTAAATAAATCAATGCAATCTTGATCTTCTCAGAATTGAATGGGTAGAAGGTTTCTTCATTGCCGCAGGAGTCTGTCTCACATATTGTTTCTTGGTTATTCAGATTGATTGGGCTATTCAGTGGGGAGGTGCAAGTTTCCTTCCTATGTTGTCAGCAAGCAGAAGAAAGGAGGAGATGGACTTCCTTGGAGCTAGAGCCAGGTTTCAGTGGTTACCTGAACTGACAGTGCAGTTACTGCAAGTTCATGATACCTCCTGTTCCTCAAAACCTGCTCTTTTTCACTCTGCATACATGAATTCACACACCAAAGAAAAGTTAATACCAGGATCTCCAGGAGCTTTGTTTCTGGGAGTCAGCAAGATCTGCTAAGGCAAATGAATGAGTGTCAGACCAAGGGTTTCTAATTGTGCTCCTGTTCCCAGGATGGATTTTCAGTTATATTAATGGCATTAGCTGACTATGGAGGGAGAGAGGGAAGGAGATCGGAAGGAACTAGTAGCAAGTACTGAGTGTATGTAGGCTTATACTCACCATTTTCTGCTTGTGACTGAGCAGGTACATGATATTTCACACGATTGTTTGGAGTTCCCTGGCTGATCAAACTATGTCTGATCCACAGCTCACCCAAAATTTCAGGCAGAAGACTGACTGACTCTTTTTCAGTTCTTTTGCAATGAATGACTCAGCTGGATTTGGAGCCATTTCCATACCAGGCACAGTCAAAACAAATGAAAGGACTGAGAAGTAATGCTATAGCTTTGTGCTTCAAATTCACATTCTCTGCTGAGGTCAAACTTTTGCTGGCTAGCGACAACAAAATTATCTTATATTACATGTCAAGTGTTAGCATAGCTTAAAAGGCAAACCAATTTCAAACATCAGAGAACAGAATAAAGTTTAAACCATAGGAACAGTAATTTCTTACTCTGGAAATCAATAACATTGCACTGAGGAGAGCTACAAAATCTCTCCAGTTTCTATTGCCATAAGCCAAGGTTCTGATTCCCACTCTAAGCATTACTCAGTTTCAGCAGACTTTGATCCTCACTGGGAGGAAACAAGGATCCGACCTCTGCCTGAACTTGGGTCCTGCAGAGAAAGAGATTCCCCAGTTAGAAAAATAGAGGTTTCCGAGCTTCTTAGACATCTGTAGCTTCCCACCAGGCAGCGTGTGCACATGCCTGGGTAGCATTCCTGAGTAGTCTCCTCTAATTAACCTCTCAGACAAGGCTGCCAGCTAACAACTAAAAAAAGAAGGAATTATAAAAAAAAAGCCAGGCAGTGATTTTAAGCATGATTCTTGAATTAACAAACAAACAGCCCTGGCTGCTGTGCAATAACCTTATTCCTCAGTCTGCTCCTAACACTGGTACCTTCTCACCCCCAACCTTTCTCACTGGGAAGTTTCCTGATGTGATTAAGTCATTATTGGTTTCCTTGGGTAGATATAATGGAAATCTCCCAAGTGGAAGGAGTTGTAAACATAGACCAAAATTCAGCTCACTGCAGCACCTAAAAAACCATACAGACAAAGCACCAACCTGAGTTACTGTACTGGTTTTGGCTGGGATAGAGTTAATTTTCTTCATAGTAGCTGGTATGGGGCTGTGTTTTGGGTTTGTGCTGAAAACAGTGTTGATAACACAGGGATGGTTTCATTACTGCTGAGCAGTGCTTGCACAGAGCCAAGGCCTTTTCTGCTTCTCACACCACCCCACCAGCGAGTAGGCTGGGGGTGCACAAGGAGTTGGGAGGGGACACAGCCGGGACAGCTGACCCCAACTGACCAAAGGGATATTCTATACTGTATAACATCACGCTCAGTAATAAAATGGGGTAGGAGAGGAAAGTTGGCCAGGGCTGTCATTGCTCAGGGTGTTTCTGGGCATTGGTCGGTCAGTGGTGAGCAACTGGGGTTTTCTACATCACTTGTTTTTTGGGGGTTGGGGTGGTTTTCTCTCTTTTTGTTGTTTTGTTTATTTTTTTATCTCTCTCCTTTTTTTCTTTTCTTTTTTTTTTTTTAAATATTTAAACTGTCTTTATCTCAACCCATGTGTTTTTGGACTTCTACCTTTCTGATTCTCTCCCTCATCCCACTGGGTGGGGGAGTGAACCAGTGACTGTGCAGTGCTTAGATGCCTACCAGGATTAAACCATGATAGTTATGCTTGAAAGCCTTCCAGGGATTTGCTGAAACCCACACATTAGGTTGCATGATTTTCTTGCAACTTCTATAAAGTGGTAAACCAGTATACACCATCCCACCTGGCATAATTTTCCATCTCTCATTCCTCACAGGTCCTAAGGCTTCCAAATACATACCTGTGCTTTCTCTCACCGGATTTGGGTTTCCCTCTCTTTCTCCTGATGCATTCTCCTGACACCTCCTCACAGCCACCAGCCATAAACTGAACTTCAATCTCCTGTCTCCTACCTCTATCTCTGCCCACTTTCCTTCCTCTGCTTGCATTTCTTCCTCCTTGCTGATCCTGTGGGTAAGTCTTAACACAGGGTCAAGGGCTGAAGGCACATCAAGTCCCCATTCCTCCTTGCAAGCTGCTCCAGTCACAGCATGACCCTCTGTGGCACAGCTGTGTGGGACACACTGGAAGGATGCCCTGCTCTTCCTAGCTCACCTTGCTGACCTCAGGCTGAGGTTTGGTTCTCTCTTGCCTCTATCCTGCTTTCTTCCACTCTTCCTCACTTTTCCCTTCTTATCAGTCATTTTGGGCTCAGTTCTCTCTCATACGAAGGAAAGAGGGTAAAATACCTGTAAATAAGTACAGCCGTAAGTGGACTAGCTGTTCTTCTGCTTGCTATCTATGTAGCATAGCAGGGGGAGATTATCAGGCACATAGGATGGAGTGAAGGCGATGCAAAACTGAGGGGCCCCACCCAGCATATGGGGATTGCTCCTCATGGGCTTTAATCCTGTTCACTATTGGGCTTCGGGTGCGTTTGAGTTGATCAGTTCATGAAAACAATTACAAGACATGGCTTGCCTGTGACGGTTAGTTCTGACCCAGTTCATCACTCTCTTGCTCCAATTTGCTCTCCTGAAGAAAGGGATAGGGTAAAGGTATAACAGCTGTTTTAGGTAAGTAGATTTTTGATGTTTAACATGGCCTGGCATTCTAAGTACTATCAAATTAGCTATGGTCAACACTAATATGTTGGACTGTAAGTTGCAGTGTCCCACAATGCCTATATATTCCCTTCAGAATACCTGCATCTGTTCTGTTAAAGTGGGTCAAAAAGCTGGTAAGATTTCTTAAAGTATTTGTGTCTCAATTGTGACCTGAACACTGTACTGCAGGAATAAGAAATAGCTAGTGGCTGTATAACAGTTAAAGTCATGGATGTTAATAATAGCATCTGATATGATAAGAAAGCAACTGGTCTGGGATGTGGAGCTGGAGCACATCCACAGCACCACAGAACAGACTTCTGGCAGAGAGGGTGACTCCTCATCCTCATCACACTTTTTTCATGACCGAAGGAGTCAAGCCCCTGCATTAACCAGCAAGCTATTGCTAAGGACATTGCACCTTTCTGTCTTTTGGTGGTGGTGGTGGGGGGGGGTTCTTCAATGTTTCCCAGGCCACTTAACCTATAGTGTGGGGAAAAGATTTATATATCCACTGTTCTCCAAAAGTTGTGAGCCCCTGAATAAATGCTGCACTGTCAAACACCTCAGAGCAAACAGAGCAGCTGGGAAGCTGAAGAGTGGCCCTTTCTTACACAGCTAGGAGTGGAGTACACACCACAGAAAGTAATCCCCTTGATTTTCAGGACAGCAGGATGTGATATAAAGCTCCTGTCCTTAGAATGGCAATCTGGCAGGAATCACATACCAGCAGAAAAGAAGTTTTCACTGGTCGTCTTAGATCTGGGACCTGATACCCCTCAATCCCATTGTGGACACTGGTTCATCTTTCCCCAGAGATGGCTGTTAGAGTGATAGACCTGCATCTTCCTAAGACAGTGGTTTTCATAGCTTAATGGCCCTCTATCTTCCTGGGATAAGTCAGGTTATATCAGAGGAGATTGCTATCTATTCTGGTTACTTGCTTAGAGCCCCAAGCCATAATCAAGTTCATTTCTCTGCCTCCTTGCTTGAGGGCAGATTTTCTTTTGTGCCCCCAAAATACTGTGTTTCAGTTATTTATAAATGTTCGTCAGATCATTTGCCTGTACAAATTACAGCCTGAGTATTATCTGTGAACTGTGTATTTCCATTATTCATTCTGGTCTCTGCTCCTGATTGGGTGCCTGAAACTTTATGAATAGAGAAAAAAGTCAATGATGAATAGTGAATCATGAATAATAAACAGAAGATGAGTACACTTTTTCAAAGTCCTATTCCTCCATGAATATGTGTACCCCTCTATATCAGTTGCCTTCACCAACATTCATATGCAGAGAAAATAGATTGAAACAAGACTAACAAAAAAAGGGCAGGAATGCAGCTGAATCAAATCAGGAACTGTGGTTTTTTTTGTGCATAGTTGTGAATGCACTACTCAGCAGTTATTCAGCTCCAGTAAAATGCAACTGTTCTGGAGACAGAGTTAGCTGGAGAGGCAAGAGCAGGGTTTTTCTCTGCAAATCCCCCACTAACCTCCCCAAGAAGGTGGACATGTCACAGTGCTTCTGCTTTGTTCTGCTTCCTCAGCTGTAAAATAGCAATAATGACAACCTTCCTTCTTCCCATAGCACCCTCACACCTCTGAATAAATTGTGCTAAGTGAGAAAGAAGCATATTTTACAGACTCATCAGTAACTGGCATAAATCATGTCAGCCTTTAGATTCTTAGCCTTTTAGGTAACTTACAAGTATGTTCAATGCAGATGTTGCTTAGAGATTATTCATAAATTATATTTTTCCCACGACAGATAATTGATAGGTTCTATGTGCCTGACTTGTCAAATCATGTTATACTTCAAAAAAACCTTTTTGTTCATTTAAACAAAACTTTATTTTCTTGTGCAATGTCCAAAACTTAGTAATTATTGTTTTCCTAAATGGGAACAATTTGCCCTCTTAAGCCTGCAAAAAAGTCTTCTAATTTAAACCTGTAGAGACATCTTGGCAGTGAATGTGGGCGATTACAATCATTCTTGCTCTAATTTATACAATTATAGGAATGTATTTTTTCTTAGCTGTGGACTCCAGCTGTCTGAAGTTGCTGACCAGAATGGAACCTGTGAACATACTTTTTTAAAAGGAAGATTTTGTTTAGATTGTGAGATTTGTACTTCTCTCTTTCATGTTTTTAAGAATGGTTCTGAATTAATTACATATGGATTTCTATCTTCTTTCTGATTAGGGTATCTACATAACTCTTGCAGCTTTGTACAAAAAGGCAACAGGATTTTCATCTTTAGAAGGTAACCCCCAAATCTCTAAGGTCTCACCTGTAAATGAAAAGGGAAATAAGCCTGGGCCTTCTTTATGTGATCTAACAGTTAGTAGCTAGTTATTATCGAGCCATTTTGAAATACAGTAAAAAAAATGTTCCTAGCTTAAATAAAAACAGCCAAGCCTTTCAGGAACTGCTGGAGGGTACTCAGCCAAAAGCATCCATTAGTCACCCAGAATTACGTCTCTAAATCAGACAGAAGAGGGACTTAAATCTGCTTTTCTCATAGAGCGAGTGTCTCAACCTGCTTCCAAAGAGCCTTTTGCCAGCTGGGACCCAAGATGGTTTTGCTGAAACCAGCACTCTTAAAATAGTTTTGGTTTTGAGTTTGGCTTTCTTAGTGACAAAAGTAAATTTCATCAAAAATTTCCCAGTATGCTTTAACCACTCTAACTGGTATTGCGTAGGGTGAAATACCTTACAGATATGCATTAAACAGACCTGTATAGCTCTGCTTTTTAACACTAAAGTGAAATGCCAGAAATTTCTGCATTTATGGGATGCCAGGATTTGAAGATTTTTCTGGAAGAGCTTTTAAAATAAAAAATGTTTTTAACAACATTTTATACTGTTAAAGTACGTAAGCGTTTTTATAAGTACTGGCTATACTTTTTTCAATATCACAGAAATAAGTGGTGTGTCTGTTTAGATTTTAGCCCTGACTCTCTAAAAAAACTATAATCAGGAAATTCAAAGCACCAGTCTAGCCTAAAACTCCTAATGGAAGCTTTGCTACCATATTTTTGCCACTTTAAAAAATAATAATACAGCTTTGCTGATGTTTCCTTTGGTGCTCCAATGAACTGCAAATTAGGGTCGCCCTTTTAGTGTCCTTTTGAATCATCGAATTATAAATGCATTTCATCTGTCTCAAGGTATCACAGCAAAAATTACAAGATGACCTTTAAAAATGGTTAGTAAAGCACTGCTGCTTACTTTGTTCTAGATCTCACCTCAGACAATCCCTCGTCTCTGTCACGTTCAAAGATAAATTACTACTTCCACTGTGCCTACACCTGTAATAGCAGCTGCCTTTTCACCACCTGTCACTCACTTTTTTAACCCCTCCCCATTCCTGCTTTTATTTCTTTCTGCCTACACTGCAATTCTCCATTTCTCTCAAGGAAAAAGTGTATAATATATAAATACAAAATACAAAATATACTCTGACCTTCCTTTCCTTTTCCCCTTGCCTGTCACAATGCAAGCAGTGTCCATATGCTTTTTCCTCTTACTCCTCCAGTTGGTCCATCTCATCACATTCCCTTCCTTAGTCTCCTCCTTAGCTTCTCAGTATGCTCTGGCCCTGCTTCCATCAGCATACACACAGGTTTACTCTTGCTTCAGCTCACACCAGTCTGTCCCTCCAGCCCTGCCTGGTCTCTCCAGCTGCGGTGTGAAGTTTCCTGTCTTCCCCCACTGGTCTGCCTGCCTTGGACTTGAACACAAATGAGCACATACTTTGGGAAAACTCATCTTTTTTTTGCCTTCAGAGAGTTTTTCTTCTTTCCACTTTCTTCCTGCCTCCCTAACTGGTTGTTCAGAAAGTACGCTGGAAGATTTTCTCGCTCTGCTCCCTGATTACTGGGGAGAGAAGAGTGGTGCTCAGTAAGACTATTTTTATAAGGGGTTTTATTTGATTCTTCTCACTTTCTACTGTGTCTCATCTGTGAACACAAGATCAGCCAGTGTGTCTGTGTCAAAAAGGTACGTCTTTCAAACATGTCTTTACTCCAAATGTATTTCCTTATGACTAAATGAAAACCTTTTCATGTCTCTTAAAATCCAACAATCTGGCCAAGCTGAACTCGGCAAAACCAAACCTCTTAACCTCTCTTCCTTGTAAACTTGTTTCTCAAACTTTTCATGACTGCTTTTCATTGTCACAATACTGCCATGCTGCTCTTAAATGGATGTGCTCTTCTGTTGAGATCTCTCTACTTCCCCACCCCCTGCCACACCTTGGTGTTACAGAGTCTTTTCTTCTAACCTCCCTAAGATTTATTTCCTGCCCACCCAGACACCTGAGACTCTCCGTGTAGATCCCATCATCTTATATCTCTATAAGTGTACTGACATTTTCCATGACCTTTCTCTGACTTCTCATGCTAATGAACAGCTCCCCAAAGCACCCACAGGGCCACTTTAAGGTGGGTTTGGGTTTTTTTTTTCTGTAAAACCTACTTGGCTAGCAGCATATTGAGACCATCACCGTCATGCTGATCACTCTGTCTGTTTGTGCGGGTTATATCTGACCAGATGCAGACATCTTTAGATAGAGGTGTCTGCGAAAGAGCTCCTTTCAATTTGCTCTTTAGTGGATAGAAAGAAACAAGGCATTGCCAGATCAGATCTGATGTGTCAATATGTAAAAGTGCCTGTTTCCCTTCATGAGCTGAAAAGGAATCTGGGGGTGACTAGCTCAGATGCCAGTATCTGCAGCTGAGATATCTGAAAAGATTGAGAAAAATCCCACTTTTTTGTGTTTTTGAAGTATTTTGTCTTAGTTTTTAAATTATACGTGGTTGAGAGCAATTCTGTATCCATACCTCCTGGATCTGTGCAGAGCCTAATGCAACGGGGTTTGAGGCCATGATTATGCCCTTATGGTGCCACTATCACGGCTAGATTTCAAGTCATCAACAGCATCAAAATGCTGTTCCAAAAAAAAAAAAAAAAGACTGAAGAAAACATCTTGCAAAGGTTAGAGGAGCCACAGTGATGTATAGCAAGAATATGGAGGCATTCAGAAACAGTTAATTGATAGCTTGTGTGACTGGTATTCACAGTGCTGCAGTCCCAGTGACTCCAAACATATGGCAGCAAGGATAATGCTGAAAAAGAACAATGGCCTTTAGTCAACTGCAGTATATAGCACTTATTTATTTATTTATTAATAACAGTTGCATGTAAAACTTTTCTTGTTTTCCTTTGGAGGAGGTTTTAAAATTAAGATTTAAGCCACTTGGAGAAAACATGAAGTCTTCAGACTTCCAAAACTATGGGTAACATTTCGTGAAAATTTTGCCTTTGTTTTGCTGCATGATTGCCTTTTAGCAATAAGTGAAATTCTAGGGCTTGTGCTAATTCTTTTCACTTCTTCCCATGTCTCTGATTTTGCAGACCACAATGACCTTGTTTGGGAAAGAGATGACTTAACAGGGATATGACTGAAATACATAAAATTATGAGTAATATGGTGATGATGAATGAAGAATGTTTATTCAGTATATTTCCCACAATATTCTTATTCTTTTCAAAGAGCATCAAATGAAATTGCCAGGCAGGAGATTTAAAGCAAATAAATTAAATACTTTTCCTATATGGTACAGAGTTAGCCTGTGGAATTTGTTACCAGATTGGAAGAAAAATACCAGGCATGCACACACACAATACAGTTTTCCCATGGAAAGCTTGTTGTTTAGTTTGATATACAAATCCAAACTTGCAGTAGTATTATTTTGCTTATGCAAATCAAATGTGACTTTTTGTTTCACATAACTCTTGGTATGTATGCTTTAGATGGAAAAGTAGGAAACCAGGGAAGAAGGCTACTGGTTTACCTTTCTTGGCTCTTTCATTCTGGTTAAGCGGAACCTCTGGAGCAAGGAGAAGACTTGCTGTAGGTCTGACCTGTAGGTCAGACCAAATACTGCCCAAGCAGGCAGACTTTGAAATGCAACATGGGATCGACAAAATGAGCCCAGACTGGGAAACTGCTCCAATGATCAGGGAGCTAACATATAGGCAGTTTTCAAAGGTGATGGGAAGAAAGACTTTTCCAAAGGACCCATAGAAAAAATTCTAGAATTTGTTGTAACTTGGAAACTCACATAAAAATTGCTCTATTAAGGGAAACTCTGGAGGAAAAGACTTGGCATGCCAAGGAACAAGGAGTAGGGCAGAGAGAGTTGGTTCCAAATCCATTTGTTTTAATTCAGTTTTACCCAACACATCTGGATTTTTGTCTGTTTAAAAAATGTGTGCTCTAAGAGATCTTCACTTTTCAGATACAAATTCCTTTTAGTGCTTTTGTAGTGTTCCTTAAAGGAAATTATATTAGCAGATGTACCTCAGAGCTTTGGCTTTTGGGATCATGTCACAGAAAGTATCTAGTTTCTATAGCCAATGGAGAGTGACAATCACAATCAGAAGGTGACTCATACCTGATTTAGGAGAAGTCAAGTGACACTTTGGAGGAAGCTGTTTCTCCAGTGACTACTAGACTACTAGGACTACTAGGAGTCTGATATTTAGACTAGGCACTTGACTTTCAGTTGTCTGTATTTATGGAAGAAAAACATCTTTTTTTTTTTTTTCTGTTGGAAAGTGTTGATATTACAGCCCCCCACCATGCACCCACGCGAGTGAGCTGGTGGATGTAATATTGCATGTGCTGACCAGAGTAGTATTGAGAGCATAACAAGCTGTCAGCTCACCAACAACAGCAACAACCCTCTCAAGAGTCTCATCTATAAAGAAGCACTATGGTTTCGTTCAAAATGCCCTGTCTACATTCAGCTCCATAATGAAGCTCAGTCCAATTTTTTATTTTAGTCACTCTTCCAAAAATGGCATTGGCTCTTCTGACAGGAGAGAGCACTTCATCATGTCTAAGAAAGAGCATCATTTGACAATAGGCTAACAGGCTTAGAATGTGATCTGAAGTTGTGAAACAATTGCTTTGATGGCTTTCCTCAGCTTGGTTACAAGAAACCTTGCTTGACAATTTATTTTGAACATCTGGACTACTATTATTGAGCATCTATTTATAAAGCTGGCCTCAACCAAACTCTCATAGAAGTGTCTGTCTTCAATCAGTTTGTGTGTGTCTTGTGGCAACAGAATATTTTACAGACATTAGTTCCTAATTGTCCAGGGTTTTCTTATACAAATCAGCATTCCTTTCTGGAGCTACTTTATTTATATATGTTTTTTATTAACAAAGCTGTTTCTGCATACAACATAAATGAAAACAACTCCATTAGAAAAGCTGTGAGTCATTGCCATCATTTTATTAAATAAATTATTTCAAGATCTCAGACAAGGCATGAAAAGGTTTTAACAAACAGCTAGCAATTCCTTAAGATACTTACAAACCACTTTTTTCCCCCCTGCATTTGTATTAAGTTCATTTTAAAATCTTCTGGTTTTACCAAAGGTAGAGAAGTAATTGTAAGTACATTTGGAGATGCTATAGGATATTGGGAAGCAGGGGAGAAAGAGAAAGCATGATTGTCTTTCAAGAACAACGATACAGCATGGAAAGGTTTGATGTACTACTGTTATTACATAGGTACACCACATATCAAGTGAAGGCATATAGAGAAGTGGTGACAGTTCTGCGTCTATCACCTATTTTACTCATCATACATTTCTGCTCTCACAAAGATCCTCCTATTACTTTCCTAGAGATTGCTGAAGTTTTATGCTGTTAAGTTAGAAAGATGCTTCTCTTTAGGAGCATTTCCTTGCTTTGCTACATATGACAAAACTCTTTGTTCCCTCATCTTCATTCAGCACAGGCTGGATATCTGTACTTCACTGAATCCATGCAATACTTCTTGTCCTTGCACCAACTAGAGTATATAAACTAGAAAAAGGGGGTTTGTTAATGGGAAAGAACTTAGAAAGAGATTCTTGTCCCATTGAAGTCAAGGAAAACCTTGCATTTACTGTGAGCAGAATCAGATTTTTTCCCTAAGGTCTGATTACAAGTTTAACTGAGTCATTTTGGATTTGTTTGAGCGTTATATTCATCTGTTGGTGATAGATGATGTGACTGGGAGAAAGACAAAAGAGGGGATTACTTTTTTATATTTTAATCTGCTTGTGCCTTTCATTATTGTAAGTATGAATTTCATTAAATGATGTTGCCTGACCAACCTAGTGGCCTTCTATGATGGAGTGAATACATCAGTAGACAAGGGAAGAGCTACAGATGTCATCTACCTGGACTTCTGTAAGGTCTTTGACATGGTTCCTCACAACATCCTTCTCTCTAAATTGGAGACATAGGGATTTGATGGATGTACGGTTTGGTGGATGAGGAAATGATTGGATGGCCACATGCAGAGGGTAGTGGTCAATGGCTCAATGTCCAGATGAAGATCAGTAGCAATTGGTGTCCCTCAGGGGACTGTACGGGGACCAGAACTGTTTAATATCTTCATCAATGACACACAGGGGGATTGAATGCACTCTCAGCACGTTTGCAGACAACACCAAGCTGAGTGGTGAGGTTGAAATGCCTGAGGGTGAGATGCCATCCAGAGGGACGTGGCCAAGCTTGAGAAGTGGGCCCACGTGAACCTCATAAGATTCACAATGCCAAGTGCAAGGTCCTGCACATGGGTTGGGGCAACTCCCGGTATCAGTACAGCCTGGGGGATGAAGGGATTGAGAGCAGCCCTGCGGAGAAGGACTTCGGGGTACTGGTGGATGGAAAGCTGGACAAGAACCGGCAGTGTGCACTCACAGCCCAGAAAGCCAATTGTGTCCTGTCCTGCATCAAAAGAAGTGTGACCAGCAGGTCAAGGGAGGTAATTCTGCCCCTCTACTCCGCTCTCGTGAGAGCCCACCTGGAATATTGCGTCCAGCTCTGGGGTCCCCAGTACAGGAAAGACACAGTCCTGTTGGAGTAGGTCCAGAGAAGAGCTACAAAAATAATGAGAGGGATGGAGCACCTCTCCTATGAAGACAGGCTGAGAGAGTTGGGGCTGTTCAGCCTGGAGAAGAGAAGGCTCCAGTCAATGGACCTTATTGCGGCCTTTCAGTACTTAAAGGGGGTTAATAATAAAGATGGTGATAAACTTTTTAGCAGGCCCTGCTGCGATAGGACAAGGGGTAATGGTTTTAAACTAAAAGAGGGTAGATTCAGACTAGATATAAGGAAGAAATTCTTTATGATGAGGGTGGTGAAACACTGGCACTGGTTGCCCAGAGAGATGGTAGATGCCCCATCCTTGGAAACATTCAAGGTCAGGTTGGATGAGGCTCTGAGCAATCTGATCTAGTTGATGATGTCCCTGCTTATTGCAGAGGGGTTGGACTGGTGACCTTCAAAGGTCCCTTCCAACCCAAACCATTCTATGATTCTATGTGACATAAAATTATACATATATTTGTAATCATTTGTAATCCCTGGAAGTGCCTTGAAACTGAGAATGCTAAGTGAACCATAGGAGATGCAGCATGCCCTGCATTCAAGAAAATGTAACATTTTTCACATGCTTTAACAATTTTTGATTTGGGAATTATTTTTAGACTAGGAATAACTTTCACTTTCATTTACCTGTCAACTTTTTTACATATATATATATATATACATAAAAAGAAATAAAAAGAAAAGTCCAAATGCTACTCTTATAGGAACAAAACTCTACTACTGGTATAATGTATCTTTAAGATGCTGGATTGTCTGGAAAGCTTTTTGGTAGCACAGTGCAGTGTTTCTGCATAAAACTCATTGTCTGCAAGTGGGTGTCTATAATTACGCTAGCTATTGCTCTGTGCATCATTAGTCCCATAAGGAACAAGAAAGATAAATTGAAGGAGAATATTTTGATATTCCACTTCCAGGTGTGTAACAGCTGGTCAAGGCTGAGGGACATTGGCACTAAAAGCTATAAATTCTACTGGAACTTTCCATCATTCTGGCTTTCTCACATCAATAATCTCTGCAATTGAAACCACAGGAGCTCAGGTGTGCACCGTCACTCTCTTTCCGATCATCCCCACACATTGACCTGTCCTGGACTCTCACTGGGACCTTGAGTGGTGACAGGCAGAAAGCTGTGATTTATACCACACTGTCATAATTAGGGCAGAGCTCACAAGTGCTGCTAGAGTTTGGGCTGTGTCAGTGTTTCCAGCAGAAATCCTTGTGTTTAACAGTTTATAAATGTGGCCATTAAATGTCATTCCAGGCTGCAATTTGACATGCAAGTTGTCAGCACCAGGGGGAATCTTACAATAAAATGCAAAGTCTGTTTGGTGCTTTTGAAGTAATTTGGGCATGTACTCATGTGCAAGCACACAAGCATCACCACAAGTCCGGAACAGGAGGTGAATAACGTAAGTTACATACGTTGTTCAACCCATACATTTCAAAAAAGCAGCTCCCTTCCCCTGGCTGTTGCTCACACCAAGGATGAAAGCAGAACTCCTCTCCCCTGTGTAGCTTTCAGGGGCTGGCTGGTGTCCTCCACCCACCACCACCAGGAGAAACGTCACCTGCTCTACTCTGCAAAAGCTGGGGGGGGGTGTCCTCGCTTTCTTATGCTCACTCAGCCTTCTTTAGGCACACCCTGAGATCTGGCAGAGACCTGGACAGATGTTGTGGAGTCTGGAGCATGCTGAGCTGAACTCCTCTCCCTCAGCTGACCTGGTCTCAACTGGCTCTTCCTGGTCCACACCCTGTGTTTCTCCCTTTCCTGTGCTAGAGCCATGCTCAGCGCCAGTCCCACAGTCCTCCTCCCTGGTCACATCTGAGACTGTGCAGGGACTGGGGCTACTGGAGAGGTTTCTGTCATGAGGTGGTTGGTTGTGACTAAGGGCAAAGTACCTAATCTCCTCATTGCTAAGGTTGTCTTTTGCTCAACGGGGGGATGAATGCATGCCTTCCTCTCAGGGCTGCTGAAATACCAGTGATGAGTGCCACAGATGTGCCTGTAAATAACTGCCTAGATCTAAGAGCATGCCCATGAATGAAAAATCATTCATTGAATATTTCCAGAAAGTGAACAAAAAGAATAAGGAAGGAGGAAGCAAATTCATGGCTTTGAATTATGCTACTTTTCGGTAACATTTGCTGTGTTCCTAGTACATTGCATGTAAGTCACAAGCACAGAATAATAAATGATGCATATGCAACATTTGAGAGTAGTAACCTCCAGACATTAAGCAGCTTGCATACTAATAACATTTAGAAAACTTGCTTCCTTCCATAAGCTTTCCTTCCTAAGCAGGGGGGAAATATCCAGTCGATGTAGCCATAAAGGAAGGAGTGCAGGAGCCAAGAGATCACAAAATATGAGGTATGAAGAAGTGCCCATTTCAATCAAACAGTCAGTGTGAGCATTCTTATTTATGATATGTTATAAAAAGTTTATTGCCCGTTTTACAACTCTAGCTGCCCAAAGTTTGATTTAACCAGAACACAGGCCAGTAATGTGCGTTGCCACCAGGCCTAGATTTTCATGTCCTGGAAGTTGTGACAGCTTAGCCCAGACTTTTTCCAAGCTATTTGTTAGTGAACATGAATCCTTCAGGTACTCGGGAGAAAGTCTGCACCAGAACTTGTAAATCTCTCAGGAGCTGAGGAGAAAATCTGCACGCTGAACATCTACCAGGGAATAGAAACACCGCTTGTCTTGTTATTAACTGGATATGTCCCTATTTTTACTACTCCATACTGGAACCCATAATCTAAACTGCTGGGTAATTTTTAAATCATCACTGATGTGTTTTGCCATTAGAAGCATTGAAGTTTCACCTGAGCCAGCGTGGGAGCTCAGTTAGCCTTGCTGGCCATGAGGAAGGTTGTCTCCTTCACTGGGACAGACCAGGCATTGATGGAGGGTTTTCCTTTCTCTCTCCCTCCCCTTGCCTCAAGCTGTGGGTAGAAATATTCCTAAAGAAGGGAAGGAGGAAGACAAAAGACCTCTCCTCCTCCCATAGGAGGGCTGAGGAGTGAACTTGCTTTCCCCATCCTTCACCTTTTGCAGTTGTCCTGGCCCGGAGGGAGGCTGGCAGGCATTTGCTGCCTGCCTTCCCTCCCCAGCACGGCAGGGTTTCCTGGGCAGTGATTTCAGCCTGCTGCAGTTCTCCTGCACCAATGTGAGGCACGTTGCTCCCCATTTGGGTCAGAGTGGGCATGCAGGTGGGAGGCTTCTCTGACTTACTGGGTGTGATCGCCCTGATCTGGAATAAAAAAAATGGAGGGCATTTTTTACACTGGGAAATTAAAGCTATTTTTTTTTAAATGAGCTCCTTGTGACTTGGGCAGTGGGCTGAAAGAAAACAGGAGTAAGAAATGTACCATGGGACCAACAGATTTAGAGACCTCTCATGTGTCTCTGTTTTGTTTCCTTGGAGCGGACAGAGAAGAGGACATGGCAGTAAGTTGAAGGCAGTCAGCTTTGTGTTATTGACTGTGCTGGATTAGGCCATATAGCTCCTCACTAAGTTCCTTCAAATGCACATTTGGGGGTGTGTGTGGAAGGCTAGGGAGGCAGCTAGTATTCTCAGTTAATTAAATTTAACTAACTTCCTTGAGCTACTTAAAATTCCATGTAACCCTTCAATATGCATATGTGTCCTGATCAGCCTTCTGATCATAGGCACGTGGTCCTTCCATGCAAGACGCTGCATCATGTCCTGTCTCGCAGACATCAAAGCTTCACACTGATCTTAGAGGAGGACGCCAGTGAATGATGCATCAGAGATGGAGCACTCCCTGCATTGCATCTGGATCCAAAACTCCTGCTGAGCCAGAGCGACGCGGGGACACAACAGCAAAACAAACACACGCAATCAAACAGCAGTCAGCATAGAGGCCCTGGCCAGCCACCGGCTGTCCTGAGTTCCAGGAAATCTTACCAGGTGATTAACTACTGCAGAAGCATCAGCACACAAAAGTGCCTTTTATACCCTAATTATTTTATAGTAAACAATGCAATATCTTGTGCTATTAAGCTATTTGTTTACCAAGCATCAAAAGTTGCTGGCTGCAGAAAAGCCATGCTAGCATACTGTGTATAGATTTTAAGCCAAGGCGCCTTATGGTACTGAATTGCTAAATTATACGAGCTTTCTGCATTTGGTGGTGTTACATGAGCATACAAGATCTCAAACTTTGGTCCTGTATCTTCTAGTGAATGGATTTATGTTCAATGTCAAAGAAAAAAAAATGAACATAATGAAAAAAATATAACGTCACCTATTTATTGCTGTGTTCTCTCCTTTGTTTTTCAAATTCATGAGTAACAAAGAGCTGTGAAAAGAATGAGCCTAATCTCGAAAATGCTTAACTTCACCTGCTTTGTAGATAAAGGTTTTACCACTCTGAAAATCTTTTGGACAGCTAGGAGGGAAATGATGGGAAAATATAAAGCCTTTTTGGAATAAACAAGAATGTAAATCATTCTGAGTTCAGACAGTGCTCAGCTCAAGAATGCATCAGCTTCAGGAAAGATTAATAAACCAATAGTTCTTTCTTGTGCTCTTCTTTGGAGAAAACAGCTGGCTTTGATTAAGTAAATGAAGATCAAAAGAACAGAGATAGAAACATATTGAATACCTGATCCAGGGTAGGTATAACTGTTAAAAGAGAAAGTTGCCTTCTCTATGTCTTTAGTTGTTGGAAGGATTTTTTTTTTTTTCCAAAGTATATAGCATTCTTTATAGTGATTCTGTATGGTAGGGAACCAAAGTACCTTTAAATAATGTTTCCCCTATTGTAACTGATTTAATAATTAGTCTAGAAAGACCATCTATGTATAGCAGAAATTACAACTGTATAAGGTGAATAATGCTGTAAATTAATCTAATGGCAGAGTACCAGTAGCACACCTAGCTATCCTGTCTATGTTGTTGCGTGTTGAGTCAGCCTAGGGAGCTGTAGAGCCAGATAATAGCCTTTGTCTTGCCAATGTAGTTTAAACCCTAAGAGTGAAAAATGGGGTGGAGCTACAGGACAAGAAATGCAGTTTGTTGTTGATGCTGTGGTCAATGAGGTTTGAAACACAAGAAGAGACACAGTAGGTGAGAAGTAGGACAGAAAGATTGACTTTAACAAGCCAGAAAAATTTATGATCACAGAAACGATCAACTTCAGAAAAGCCAGGCAATTCCTCTATAGTATGTTTGGGAAGTTTATTTTTATTTAATACAGATATTCCTTTTACGATGCAATCTTACATGGTGACGAAAGAATGCCTGTTCATCCTTATATTAATTATGGTGTGAATGTATTTTAGATTATTTTTCATGAACAGCTGTTGACATTTTTTTATTTCAGTAACCTCACTCACTTGCAAGTACTATTGCTGGTGACTTCTCTTTGCCACGCTGATTTTGGATAACGAGCCTTAATAGGAGACATGCTGTTCTCTGGATGAGACAAAATGTTCTAACAACTTAACAGATATTTCCATTGTAAGCTTGGCTCACATGATCAGGGGCGAATAAGCTACTGAAGTATATTATGCCATCCACTTGTGACTCACCTGCCACATTTTGTTTTTAAAATAACATGGAATAAATTAGGGAGCAAATGAAACAGAACAGAAATCTCAGGTTTTGAGCTGCAGGGGGAAAAAATGAAGCCTGAAGCACATCAGGTTTTTATCTTCAGTTTCATTTAGTTGTCCATTGCCTAGGTCTAAAATGAATCCTGTAAAGTTTTCTGTGCCTCTGCAGTTTAAGTACAGGATAGTTCCAGTAAATTAAAAGGAACTAATCATACGATTAACATTAAGCACAAGATTAAATATTAATAAGGTGAGGGCCTCTGTAAGGATCACCAAAGGAAGAATGGCATTGCTACAAAAGGCTTGCGAGTTTGAGAACTTTTTGTCTGTTAAAGGAGGACCTGAAAAAAATTTCTGAAACAGTTGCAGTTATCTGTTCTCTAACAGGGAATATGGGAACTCTATTGGATTGCTGGTTTACTTCAGAAAAACACAGAAAATGTAATCTGTGGTGATGGAAGGTCCATAAGATTATCATATGATTAATTTTTGCCAGATCCAGACTTATCCCCAAACCTGTAACTTCCTGAACTCAGACACTCGGATTCACCAATATTCCTAAAAATCCACTTAAAAAACCTAGCAGATCATACCCACTATAAGAGGGCAAAACTGTGTGACTCTAGACCTCATTCTAGAGTTGTCTAGCCTGAAAAACTTCACAAATATACAAAGTAGGTGGGACAATGGGATTGGGTATATGGTTAAAAAGAAGGGACGAGGTCTCGGGGTGCACTGCCTGCCATTGCGGGCAGGGTTGAGCTAAAGCATGTGGATTGCACAAGAAAAAATGGCTTTTTTCTAATTTGCATTGCCTGAAGACTACATGGAATTGGAAAAATTAGGAAAAAAAAATAATCTCAGGCTGTCGTGGCTTAACCCCAGCCAGCAGCTAAGCACCACGCAGCCACTTGCTCACTCCGCTCCCAGCGGGATGGGGTGGAGAATCAGAAGAGTTAAAGTGAGAAAACTTGTGGGTTGAGATAAAGACAGTTTAATAGGTGAAGCAAAAGCCATGCACACAAGCAAAGCAAAACAAGGAATTCATTCACCACTTCCCATGGGCAGGCAGGTGTTCAGCCATCTCCAGGAAAGCAGGGCTCCATCACGCATAACGGTGACTTGGGAAGACAAACAACATCACTCTGAACATCACCCCTTTCTTTCTTGTTCCCCCAGCTTTATATGCTGAGCATGAAATCATATGGTATGGAATATCCCTTTGGTCAGTTGGGGTCAGCTGTCCCGGCTGTGTCCCCTCCCAACTCCTTGTGCACCCCCAGCCTACTCGCTGGTGGGGTGGTGTGAGGAGCAGAAAAGGCCTTGGCTCTGTGCAAGCACTGCTCAGCAGTAACGAAACCATCCCTGTGTTATCAACACTGTTTTCAGCACAAATCCAAAACACAGCCCCATACCAGCTACTATGAAGAAAATTAACTCCATCCCAGCCAAAAACAGCTCACAGGCTTTTGGACAAATTCTGACAACCTAGTGTGCTTCTGATGCAGCACAGCAATAGCTGAGCTGACTTTAACCAGCCTCCTTTGGAGAACGGGGGGGATTTTAGGCAGCCCTGAGCTTGGTGAGGGATGATTCACCCACTTTAAGCATGTCTTTAAACCAAACCAAATTTTAAAACTAAGCAAAGAAACACTAACATAAATATTAGATGAACAATATTAAAGACACCACCAGAATGTGGCTGATTCTGCCCTGCCATTTTAATTTAAATCGGAGATCAGCTTTCATTTAAGTTAATGATGAAGTCTCTTTTAACTTTAATGGACAGGGAACTATTAAAAAAAAAAAAAAAGAATTGGACATAATATACTTGGTTAATATTTTAAATAGGCTTGGTTTCTTCTGTGTGATCAATATTGATCAATATTAAGAAATGAACAGTTCTCATTTGCAATATTACCAACACAGTTGTGTAATCTGACATAAGAGTTGTAATTTGTTTATGTTCGTATTGTTTCTCATATCTCATATGGTTTCAAATTATGTTTGTATAATTAAAATCCAAGGTGGGGTTTTTTGCTGCAAAAAGAAAAGGATCGCAATTTGCATTTAAAAGTTATCACTGATTACAGCAGCAGTTGCCCAGATGAATTAAAGCTTAGGTTTAACAGAGATTGATGAATTCAGTTAAAACTTCAGATTAGCTTTAAGAATAAGGTCCTGGAGGAGCAGAACCCAGCAGTGGCCACTGTACGTTTGTGTGTAAGGGATTTTAATGTTAGTTTCTGATTTCCCCAGTTTTTAATATCCAAAGGTTTTCCTCCTTTATAATTAGGCATAGGAATTTGGGGCCAAAATAAATGGGCACAACTTAAGGACACTCATGGGAAAATATCCTCAGAGATACCCTAGCTTATGTGAGAAGCTTCCCAATTCCTTCAGCAGCTTGGAGCACAGGTGGTACAAAGCCACTGTTGTTCTTCCTCTTGTGTGGTGCTTCCTGAAGGATACGATAGCATCATTTCCATACATAGTAAATCAATATGCCTGCATGTATAGGAACAATTTTACAAAATCATCCTAAAGTTCACAGCCAAAATGTGTTAACACAGAGGTTAATCTGTGGTTATTTGTGTACAAAACTTTGTTCAATCCCTGGACTTTCCTCAGAGATCTCCATCTAGAAACTAACCTGTGTGAGCCTGTGTGAGCCCATCCGGAGGTGGTACAGCTACAGACCAACAGTAATATTTGTCTCCCAGTAGCTTTTGGGTTTTTTGTGTTTTTTTTTTTTTTTGCCAGACCTCAAAAGGGTTTCTTTATTGATCTGTGTGAGTGCTACGGATTTAACAGGAGGTAGGCACTGAGCAACATTAGCAGCCAGCAAATCTCCAGTGGGTACGTTCAAATTCATGGTATTACAGGGGGTGTTGGGGAAAAGAGTGTCTGAGGAGTATTTCCAATAGAAAGCTCCTTCCATTTGCTTTAGTCCATTTTCCCAAGCAATGACTCACTTCAGAGACTACTGCATATGGGCTTTTTTGAAGAGTTTTTGCCAAGAACTGTACATTGTGACCGTACTACAGATGTCAAAAGTACATAGGGTGTTGAGTGTAAAGGGAGTACAGGAGTAGGTAGCCCTGTGAAGTCTGAATCAAACACTGTGTCCTCAATTGTAGTTGTTGTGCTTATCATGACACATGGACTAGGTAAAACCAAAATCCTCATCAGACAAAATCAGGGACAATCATTAGAGGTTTGCTGTGGTTAGTGCCCTGTGAGGAAAGATCTTTATTAACTGACCCAAAGATTGCAAATGGTTGTCCATCTTCCTCTAACACAAATTACATAACGTTGCAGCCAGCTGTAGGAACATAAATGTTCTGCGTGTTTGCCCATTCCTCCCATCAAAACTTCCTTGGGTAATTGCTGGGGTCTTAATTTTCTGTTAATGATTTTATGGAAGAAGCTGGTACACCAAGTCAGGAGGAGAAGTACCACATGCACTTTTCCTTTCCCATTCCCCTCCCTCCAAGCAGCCTTGAGCGCAGGTGGCTGATGGGGAGCCCTCTGTGGTCATGGGCAATGTGCTACACCATTTCAGTGATTACCACTGCTCAACTACTGCCACAGCATCCTTAAGTGGTTGCTAAAATAAAACAATGCTTTGTGTGCATGGTGACCAATGCTGGGAAATTGAGCCATGTGGCTTGGTGAGACCCATGCTGCCTTCTGACTGAGTCCCTGCTAGACCAGAGTGTCACTGAGGCCATGGCAGGTCCGGTCATGGGTCAAGTTGTCCTTCAGCCCCAGCTATGCCCTAGCACAGAGATAATGCAGACTATCTCACCTGACTGATGAGTACAAAAAAAAAATTCTTTGCTGATGCTGTCATTGCAGTAAATTTTGACATAATTAATGCTGAGGTTTTTTGTTTGTTTTTTTTTTTTTTGTGGAAACAAATAGATTTGGATGTGCATTTGTTCCTTCCTATACAGCCTTCTCTGAAGAAGGTGGGATGGACTCATTCTTCTCATTCCTGAATGCTCTTTTGAAGGATTATTCAGGACTGTGTTTTGTCACCTTCAAACACAGTGCTTGTCTTCTGGAGGTGTGCCAGAGAAGCTAAGAAGTGTGCTGCATCACAGGGATGTTTAAAACCAGAGAACTTGACAGCATGTAGATCCAGACATGGACACAGGGCCCAGACAGAGCAGCCTGGCAACTTTCCGGCAGTTATCAGTGAAACAGTGAGACACATGGGTCTATCGCAAATCCCAAACACATTATGCTCAGGAGAAATCCTTGATTTCATGCAGTTGGTATAAAAGAAGGCCGTACACTGCAGCATAGGCTGGCTTATACAGCACACATGAACAGCTCTCCCTGAAGGGTCTGTGACGGGTTGTGATCATGCAGATTGGGAGAAGATTAATAAAACAAGAGAAAAGGTAATAAAATTATTTTCTTGAACTGTTGAATTAGTCTCTGTGTGTATAAGTGTAAAGATTAATGTGGTCTCCTGTCCAAAAAGGACAGCCTATTTATTCAGTCTTTTACTTCAGATTTAGGGCAGTGTTCTCACAACAAGGTAGTACCAAGCAGCTCCTCTTGGAAACTCTGCAGGCAGTACCTCTGAAAATCTCCCCAGCTCACAGAAATGCTACAAGGACAGCTAAGATTGCCCCAAAGTCCCTCCCCAATCACAGATGCCGTGTGCACTTTTTCAGACCTGGACCTTCAATCCAGTGTCATTAAATAACCTAAAAATTTCAAATCCAGACAAATTTCTACCTCCTTCCTGACAAGTCTCTTCGGTGGAAGTGTCCCATTAAAAAGATTTTCTGTTTTAGAGACTTTATGTTTAGCCACTGAAAAAAACAAAAATTAAATACAAATTCTAAACAAGGTCTAAAAAAAATCTGTCACTTGATGTAATTATTTATAAGGCACAATGGCCTTCAGTAATCATAAGAATTTTTTACACAGTGATTTGGGTAACCACAGTGTTTGAGAGAAGCTGGGTTATATATGCATTTGCCTGGATAATGAAGGAAGCAGTGGCAAGAGTCCCTACAAAATCCTGGCATAGCAACAGAGCAAAATGAATGAAAAGACAGGACTGAGAAAAAAAAAAAAGTTCTTGGTCTGCTAACGTGTTCTTCAGGAGCTCAGCAGGTGCCACTCCGGTCCAGTTTTCAAAAATCAAACCAACTTTTCTTTCTGCCATTGTGGATTTCTTCAGGAATATGCCAGAAACTTTTTGTGATGCATAAGTAAAATGGTACTATAATGAAAGATTTTTTATTTCTTTGGACACTTTACTAAAACTCCCCATTCCTAGTTGCATTTTGAGACATACCAGGTAGCAAAATTTTAAGCCACCTAAACAGTGACAACTTTTAGGGTTTTTTTTTCTGTGTTCTTAATTGAAAATTTGTACAGTAACAGTAAAAAACCAAACACACTATAAAAGTGAGTGCATGCAGTTGGGTAATCTTATTTAAAAATAGCAGATGACTTAGCTAAGATTTAGGTTTTTTAATCTATGCTGAGTGGTTCAAGTAATATCCTTTATTAACCAAGTTGTATCATATGCAAACGTGTGTCATTTTTGTTTGGAACTGACAACAGACTGAGAACACAATTTCTTTGTGTTCTCTCTTTTTCTTCTAGCCCAGCAACCTTCTATTCCTTGGGTCTTTCCTGTATTCCAAATATACTGAAAAACATGCCAAATGATTTAGGCGACTCCTAGACTAACTCATCTAAACCCTAGTATGCAAATGCAATGGGTTTGTCACTGTTGAAAAATCTACCTTTAATAGCTGCTGTTTAGTATTTTCATTTTCTCCTATTTTCATTGGAACATAAGTCACTTCACTGTCAACATATGATATGACTACTTCTTTTAGTAACTACAGGACAGAAGCATGTCCAATGTGTCAATATTGGGATTTTCCCCACTTCCAGCAGCTTTTGAGCATTTCTTCTGATCTTAATGTATTTAAAATTCTCCTTTGTATCATCTTAGCAGTTGACCCTAGACAACTGCTTATGCTCTTTTCTCTCCCTTATCTGTTTTCTGTTATTCATAGCTTCTAATTTACATTAATCACTATGAACATCCTCTTTTTTCCTGAACTGTTTTATATTATTCTGTAATTAATTCTTGGGTTTTTTACATTCCCTCTAAATCAAGTTTGTTGTTTTTTTGTGTTTCTTCCCCATGTGGCTCTCTTCTCAAATTGCAAGATTGGGACAAGACAATATTTTAAACTCAGTTTTCAATTCTTATTTGCAGTTGCTTGTTTAAATTCTTTTATTCAGGCTGATCTGAGTATCTGCTTTTAAGATGCCAGTAACCTGGAAGCAAGTATTGCAATACAGAGCCTTTCTCTTCCTCAGTTGTCCATTTTGCCTAAATAGGTTACAACCAATTATTTTAACATCTCAGTTATGCAGGTTTTCCTATAGGAATACCACTGAAATGGATTTTCCTCTTCTAAATGAGAAGTTTTGCACTGATACAAGGGCAGTCAATGCTCTCCTTCCCTTCACTTAGCGAAAGGTCTGGGTCTACCATTTACAGCGGCCAATTCACTGCCAAAGTCTTGCTGAATCAAAGAAAGCTCCCTGGAAGTGCAGTCACAGCAAGAAATCGTGTTTTCCTCCATAGCTGCCCAGTTGGAAATTCACCATCACCAAATTGATTCCCTTCCCATTTGTCATGTGGAAGTATAGGCCCATTTCTTAAACCTGGATGCCTGCTCAACTTAGTACAAATAAATTTCAGCAGCAGCAGAAAAGCTGACCCTAATTAAATTTTATGAATTGTTAGAAATATTTGAATATGCTCCTGCCAATGTCATAATTTCAATTCTTATTCCTGCAAGTATAGCAACTACTTTCAACAGCCAGCTGTTAACTACTAGTAGGTTTAAATTATCTGTTTGAGGGTCCGCACACCTACTGGAAAGTGCTTAAGGACTTGAAAAATCAAAGGCGGCTGAAAATTGCAGCCATGGTAATATGTGAGTGCCACCAAAGTGTTTAGAAATAGCTGTTCCTATCTATTCCTTTCTTGTGGGCTGTATAAAATAAACAACTTGATTAGCTTTAGTTTGACTGTGTGAAGGATATATTTATTATTGAAAAAGAACTTCTTTTGAAGAAAGGAATTTTAACTTTAATTCTGAAAGGTCATTTTAAAGGGGCATTATCATTGTGCTGAATTCAACAGAGACTAGTGTTTGGGAGATATTCACAAGCAGTTATGGTAGGTGTTTCAAAAGACCCTAGCACAATAGAAATTTGGATATTGATAGCTGAACAATGAGAATTTGTCATCCAAATGGTAAAAATAACTCCTGCTTCCCACTCGGGCAATTTATTCTGAGCTGGCAACAATCTCCACAGAGGATCCCCCATCCTGGCTCTGGGGTCTGCTCCACTGCACCCTCCACCTCCTATTTTCTCCTCCCTTGCACTTGAGCCAGGCACACACTTCTCTTACTTTTCTTTATTTGGTCAGTAGATGGTTTTTTTCTTAGCCACTGAAATTTCTAACCGGCTGCGTAGCACTTGCCAGGAAAAGTTTGCTGCTTCAATTTATTTCCATCCATCTCATAAAGGAATAACGTAGTATTGCTCTTCTTAAATTGGAAATGGCATTTCTTTCTTTTGCTTATCCTAATGTCCCCTCTGTATTTTGGAGCTGTAATGAACAGTCTCTTTCTATTCTTGTCGGTCTCTTAGCATTTTCTTTATTATTAAAATTTTCTAAAAGTTGACTTTTGCTTTTAAAAGGGAACTCATCTAGTGACATTTTGTCACGCAACTGTACACTGATCATCAATGTTTAATTAAAACCTGTCATTGAAAGGTGATGTCCTTCTTAAGGAATGAATTTCCTTTAGCAGTGGAAGTCTAGAGGGGCAGTTCTCTCCCTGTCACAGATCGACTTAAAAGACCAGAGAGACACGCAGGAAGACAACTAACAGTTCTGTGCATATTTATGGACTTGTTGTGCATGTGGTAAGTACTCTCCTGACAGCTAGTGTTAAATCCAATCAATCATCACTTAAATACATCACTGTGTATATTCACCTCACTCCTTCATTAGCATTCATTAGCAATTAATCAACACAGCAGTAGTCTCTGGAAAGTTCAACAATCCATAAGGTACATTTACATTAAAGATGAGCAAGTGAACATTTGTTCCACTTCAGCTAAGTCTTGTGTATTGTCATTTCTTCAAGGAGTGAAAGACATCGATCAAGCAAATGTTTGATTGATTGATAGATATAGCATGCCATCTATTTCCTCTAAAAAGCATTTTTCTTCAAACCAGAGGACAGTAGTTTTACTCAGAAAAAAACTTTCAGTCTCCAGTTTCACAGTATATGTTTTACTGTACTGGTTAAAAATTACTTCCTCTGACTTTTCAGATAAACTGTGCTGCTGCATCCCTCTCAGTTTGCAGAATAAGACCAAGTTCCAGGGTACAGAGGTCCAGACATACCCTTTTAGAATCAGACATGAAATTAGATTTGTTTTGCTGATTCACTTCTTCAGTCAAAACAATTAATTAGTAGCATTTCCAAGGCAAAGTGGGAGAAAAAAAAAATTATATTAAGGAGTATAAAAAATACAGCCTTACTTTTTTTTTCTGTTCCATTTAAGAAATAATAAATCTTACCACTTTGAGAGACCTTTACAACCCTCTGGAAAACTAACTAAACTAAGTTTAATTAAAGTAGTTGTTCAGCTCTGCTTATGACATAAATATAGAGTGATAATGATATCTTTAGTGTTTATCTTAAGTACTCTTCAGACTTTATAGCAGTGAAATGATATAATCAGGTTTTAATTTAATTGTCTGTTTTATTTTGTGATAGAAAATACGTATTTCAAAATAAGGATTTTTTAGCCTTATATGCACAAATTCATGGAAAAGATAATTTGCCACCTTATACCCAGTGAACTTGAAATATTTGCTTTAATAAAAATATGAAGTTGTTGAGGCACTAAGTAGGTATGTATTTCTTTTGTAATTCTTTTGCCTTTGTGGAACTGCATTTAGCAGCTATTACTGTGTTGCTAATGTGATGAAATATCCGGTATCTAATATACATGCAGTTCTAAGTGAATATTGAAAGCTTTATTTTTAATGCACCGATTATGGATTTGGGTTGCTACTTTATCTGTATCAATATATCTCATTATTTGTTTCATGATTTCTTTTCAATTAACTTCACATACAAATGCTTTCTCTTTCCTAGCTATTTCTTTGGACTGAAATGACTGGGTGTAAGACAGTGACCTTGCTGTGGCATACCTCAGACTTATTAAGCCATTTCATAGTATAACCCATCTCTAATTCTCTCTGTGGCAGCTCTCTTCCTTGGTTGGTTGGTTGGTTGGTTTTAACACACATCCTTGTATCATTAAATATCTTTTCTTTGTTGTACTGATATTTCAAAGCAGAAGTTTGTTAAGGTTGGAATAACCTCGAAGTGAAGTGCTGTGAATATGTTTAAATAGTGATTTATATGTCTTACATGTGGAGTGCAGGTGTGGGAAGAGTGGGATTTGTTTTCCATACTGCAGAAATAGAGACAGTTACATGGTCATTCTGTTTAATGAAAGATTTTGATGTACTGTTTCACTACGATTTGAAATGAACACTTCCCTGTCTGAAAGTCTTCATCTCCTTGGTAGGACTGTTTAAACCCATAGAGCCTGAAAGCTCACGTCAGGGAAAAAAATATGTCTCATGGGAAATCTGTTAGGTCATATCTAGTACCTGAATACCTGCAGAACCCTGCTGGAAATAAAACTTTCTCTACAAAAATATGTTGATGCGATCAGTTAAAATTCTTCAGCTTTTAAACACAATCAAATATTAAGCATAATTATTCCCAGGATTTTTAATTATAGCTAAGACTACTCACCCCCATCCTTCTTCTCTGCTTGATTAGGTTCCCAGACAAAGCTTGGCTGGATTCACCGAGGTAGAGGTACCAGCAACCTTTGCTAGAGAGATAGCAAACAAAACAACGGTGTGGATTCCATTATGGTTTTATCTGCCCACTCCTACACTACTATCTTTATCAAAAGGCTCTGCCCTAGCACAAAGACAAGCATCGCTCCTCTCTCTCCAGGCAGCCTACCTTCTGTGCAGGAAAGGCAACATTTTACCTTTACATTCACAAAACAGTTCTTTAAACTTCATTTTCCATATGACTTTGATCCAAATTTTTTTCCCATTTTAAAACAATCCCCCAAATGCACACATTTTATTTTACACATAAGCACTGAAATTTGTTAAATTAAATCTTTATTTTGTAGAGGGAAACCCAGCAGTGATTTTTACTTTTTAAACTCCTTTTCTATTTGTAGGAAACTTCAATGAACCATTTTATAGCATGATGATAGTGCAATGGGAAGAACTTGTATTCAAGACGATTAGACAACCACTAACATAAGGCACTACTGAATTTCTCAACCCTACGGGCAACAGAAATGGCAGAGCAGATTTTAGGGAAATTTTACACATTAGTACATAAACAGTCTGTCAAGAAATCGCACCCTTCAGATGTCTGCCTCTGACAGTCTTCAAGACATTAAAAAAATCATAAATGTGATTTGCAATAGAGACATTTACTAGCCTTAATATACAGAGACTGTCATCACTAGGCAAATCCAGGAATGTCAAGTGAAGATTATTAGAGTCTGAAATGCCGGTACAGCAGAATGGCACGTGTGGATGTATGTTACCCAAAAGATCGTGAACTTCTCTACTCGGTGACTGGTTTGATCTTTAGCCCACAACCCCTTGTAGTGTGGCCCTACATGCTTTGACAATGTGTAGACATAACTGTAAAAAGAAAAAGCAGGGGTCTATGAAAAGGGTCAGTAAAATAAGAAAACTGGAGCTTTGTGGAATTTAACATGAATTATTAAAAGAAAGAAAACACTGGCAAGGAGAAGAAACAGAATTGAAAGGAGGACTGAGGGAAGGAGAGAAACAGGACCAAAAGATGTGCAGAGGTTACAGTGAGCTGACAGTCTCAGTCCAAACATCTGTGGACAGACATTTAAATTACAGGAGCTCCAGGGGGAAACAAGAAACACCATGGAAATGGAGCCTAAATCACATATCCAGATGTAGAGACGCTCTGTGTCTCGGCTGTGCAGTTGCACTAGTTGCCTTGGAATCGGCATATCTGGGGCTGACTCTGAGGTCTCAGGAGCCGGTGTTATCAAACTGGTACCTTTCAGGTCATTACAGTCAATAATTCCTTTTTAAGTATCAAAAAGAAAAGAAAACAAAGTGAGATGATTAAAAAGCCAATTAGCAGATCAAAGTATGAGAAGCCAAGTCCTGGAGGGGAAAAAGAATGCATGTATGGTAATTTAGGCAGTAAGGAAGATAATTAGAACAGGATAGTGATAATGGGATAAGCCGGGGATCAAAAACTGTAGAGTTGATTGGAAATACAGGAGAAGAAAATTAAGGGAAATTTTAATGACTCTTTGCTGAAAACAATTAACCATATAAATATTACAAAGAAAACTTGTCCAGAAACCACCCTGACCTCTTTGTAAGGAGAACAGTGATCCATAATTCTTAAAAAGCTTTGTTTTGATGCTTCTTCCCTGAGAAGTATTTCAGTGTCTCTGATGCAAATAGCTTTTGGGATGGGGAGATGACTATGGAAGACATAAATGAAGCAGCTAATAGAGATTAAAGACATAAAGGCAGACTTTCCCATCTCATCCCTCTTCCTTATCTTTTTCAGAATTTTACCTCTCTTTTTCAGCAAAGGCCTCAGAGTTTTGGTGTTAAACTTTGAGTCCTGATTCACTTTCTAAACTTTGTTTCCCTTGACTTCCTTCCAAATTCTTTCTCCCTCTCCAGTTCTCACAGCTCTAGCTTTCTCTGATGAGGTTTGATCTTGGCCAAAATTTCTGTTGGCCTTTCCTCCCTATGTTGTAAGCGCACACTCCCTCCCCCGGCCCCGTGCCTGCCTGAACTCCCGATCTTATCCCTCCTGTTGTCCATTTGATCAAAATATGCTATTCAGGGACTCACTGCAGATGGGGCAAGAATGAGGGGAAACAGAAAACTTTCTTTTTTTGTGAGGTTTCCAAAAAAGACCACCCTTGAGATTTGGCTCCAAATGCCTCACAGCATTGTAAGTCCACAGATTTCTGTGTTCTCCTTCACAGAGTCCTGTGAGCCTTTAAACAGAAAGGCCCCTAACAGTTTGCTCCCCATGGCTTTGTCAAAGCAACAACATGCTTACATAAATATTGTTCGGCTCTAACCCTTTCCATGTGGCTTATACCACAGGAAGTTCACTTTCTTCTAAAGAGCCTGAAGATGAGTAGGGATAAGGATGAGTCTCAGTCTGTGAAGTATAAATTACCCTTTTAGAGACAGCTGGGACTCAAGAGAGAATGAAGGGTTTGCAATTTAACAAGACCAGGAAGGAACAGAGCTGTGAAGAAAATGAAAGAAATTAGAGGCCTAAGTAGAAGAATAAACTCCTCCTTTCTATTACGTGAGGATCTTCCTAAATAATTTCAGCAAGGAATATTACAGTCATGGAACAAAGAACATGGTCACTAATGCCAGCACTGTATCTTGTCAACAATACAGAAAAAGAAAGGATCTTCTCTGAAGAGCAAGTGTTAAAGATCAAATAACATTCAATATGAGATTGCCCTGAAAGAATAGCATCAAACAATACCTCTCTTGAGTGTTCACCCATTGCTTCAGTGACGAACAGAGATAAAAGGTGAAGATGCTATACCTCTGTGACCTTAAGAAGCTCTGGGTGGCAACTCCCTATTTACTTGCAAGTAGAGAGCATGAAGAAGAGGAACTGGGAACTAATCCCCCCCATTTTATTTAGAGTATCTCTTACCTCCTTGATTGGTAACTCACTTCAGGGAATGGAAAGCTGCGGTTGGACCAGAAGGAGATAAATACCTAGTTTCAGCTCAAATTCTTCCTGCCCTCCTGAGGCATAGTAGCTGTGCTTGAGAAGATTGTGTCACTGACTCACATCTATTCTGTCTGGAACAAATCTCTTGTCAGCTCTTCTCCTTGTGGAGAGGAGAAGAAGAGACATATTTTTGATTGCTAACAGGGCAGGAAAGAAAAGAAAAGAAGTCTCTCTTTATAGAACCTTCCCATATACTCCAGGTTAAAAACCAATGTAATGCTCTTAAATAGTGATTAATACCAATTCTGAGTTGGTCAATTGCTATAATGAGTTTGGAACATAACAACAAGTGACCTAACAAACATAAGAGGTGGAAGTTTCAGAGGTGGGAAGTGGAGGGAGAAGGTAGGAGGGAGACAGTCTGTGTCTGCCTAACTGGTGGGTTCAACAGCCTTTGGCACGAGAGCTGGTGCCAGTCAGCTATTCTAGGCGTCTGAAAGACCATCTTCCCTGTTCAGAGGAAAAATACAATAGGTACTGATAACTCAACTCATACTGTCATAATACTGTCCACCATTCTCTAAATTCACACGTTTCTCAAAAACATCCAGTAGGATGCTTCAGGGTTTTGTGTTTCTCTGCTTAAGCATTTCTGGAGAAGATACTTGGTTTCAGATCTTGGAGACCTATGTCTTGTTTTCCACTCCAAGAAACTTCAGACATTCTGCCATTACATGACTTGATTCTAGTTCATGTGCCCCATAATAGATCTGCTTACCGTACATTAGGGTTGTTTATAAGACATAAAAATACTTTTGTTCTTTTCCAAGTAGTTTGGATTTATCTTCATTTTTGTCATCTTTAAGCTAGACATGTAGCCTAACTCACTTATCTAGACCCCTGTTATAATGAGAGAGCAAGGCATGTCCAAGGGTGATTCATCGTGCTTATCTTACATATCTGTCTTACCAAAAATAGTTGTATAGAAGATTGTGTACTTGGTAGTTGTATCCTATAGTAATGCTGTTTCTGGGGAATGGGAAAAAAAAATATGGAAACAACATGACAGTTTTCTACTTCACACAAACAACTCCTTGTCAGGGTTTGGCATGGGTCTCTACTTTCCTTGGGCAAATTTATATGTAGAACATCATTCCCTGGTCTTTGTTTGACCTTTCCTTTGTTCTGTTTTTTTGACAAGTGACCCAATCACCATATTCTTATCTGATTTATCTTCTTGCTCCTTTTTTCCCCTCTTTATCTTATATTTCTATTTAGCTCTGCTTTTTCTTTATCTACATTTTTGCTTTATATTAGCATGGGTTTCTATTGTATTCCAGAAACTCTTTCAATTATAGTTACTATCCCATGAGTTTCCAGCCCTTGAAAGAAATGTTTTATTTCCTGAAATAATTACCACCTTTGTTCCACCTTTACATTCGTTTATGTACATTTAACCTCTCCTTCTCCTGGGAATGTTACTCCATAGTGAAGTTTTGCCCCTTAGAGATCAACATGACTAGAATTTTTCTCACTTTCTTGGTATGCTCCATGAAGACAAAATTGGGATCTTTCTTTTACAGCTGCACTTAATCAAATATAGCTTCCTTCGGAAATTTGCAATGCTAACTTTCTTGCTTTAAATTTTTCTTTTGAATAATCTTGAAATCCACTAATAATGCATGAAAACTACCTGGCTTTTCCAGAAAGTTCTAGAGGTTTGACTCGTCCCCTCCATAGGATTATAGGATTTCCCCTCCATTTCCTTCATGCAGATTCTACGATCCTGAGTCATTCCCTCGGAGAACACTTAGAGAAAACGGGTTGTGGTGGATGTTGACACCCCCCCCCCCCCCCCCCCGTTTTGTTTGCCTAACACGGCAGTTTGCATGCGTTCAGCACAAAGCTGAGAACTCAAGCACTCAGAAAACAGGAGATACAGAGTTAAGCTGAAAGCCCAACTTGGAGTTTTTTTGCCTGCTGTGAGAGGGCTTTATTTCATTACTTTGTTTGTTTGTGCATTTATTTTTGGAGAAGGATGAGCTGTCCATTGTTTTACTTCATTATGAAAAATGAACTATTGTTGAGGAGCCCTAGAGTGTGGGATGGGCTCTTATTTGGGTTCCTAAAAGAAAACAAAATTAATTAAACTATAACTCTTTCTACTTGGTTTATGGCTTAAAAGATAGTGCCTTTTTATTGTTATGCATTCTTTAGTAATTATTACCACTTGTAGTACACTGCTGACTAGAAACCCTGCCTTTAATAGTGCAGAGATGTTCAGTTCATATCCCTCAGTTATTGTATCTTTTTATTGTAGCAAGGCTGCAATCTAAGTGCCCTTGGCGTAACTCACAAACACATCACAAACAATACCTTAAAAGTGGAACAGTATAATTCAGCATTGCTTAACAGCAGCAGGACACGCATTACCATTTTGCTTCGTTTTCAAGCCCTAGATGCACGAGGCTGCGTTAAAATCCACATTGCTCAGATGAACCCAGCTCACCAACTGGTCTGAGTCGCTCTGCACATGTGATTACTGCATTGGAAGACCCTGCAGAAACTGTGTTAGAGGCTGAGAAAAAGTGTTCATTCTTCTTTATCAGGCCTGATAGCATAGAAAATGATTGATTTCCCCAGGACTGCGGTACTGGAAGTCACAGCTGCTAGGGCTGGCCCTGACTCTGCCCACCAGTATGGTTCAGCTAAACGCATTGTTGTTTTCTCTCTGTATTTTCTGAAGTCCTTAATGTTAACCTGGCTCAGGTTTTCATCTACATTTCAGCTAATACTGTTTTTCTGTGCAGTTATTCTTTGTTCTTATGCATTATAGAGAAACATATTGAAAACAACTCCTTATGCAAAGCCCTTAAATTCATACTTGAAAATCTGATTTAGCACTGAAAGGCAAAACCTGTAGCCCTTCGAAGTACACAAGTCTAAATTTTATCTCAAAAATAAGGAATTACCAACTGGAGTCTATTCTCTGGGTTTTGTACAACTTGAAGCTACATAGTTGTTCAGACCATCCTGGGAGTTGGGAGAATGATGATGCGACGTAGAATGGACTTCTAAAGCGTGAAGACCACTTAGCTATAGAGACTTGTTCTCTTTATTCTGACCACTGCCAACAGCATGGAACAAAAGAAAAAGGTTTTGGATCAAAGAACAGCTGGAAGGCACACTGCCTTTCAAAAATATATTTGTTGTAACTTAAAGATGTAAGTACATAAATAATTAGCCAAATAATTTACAATGATAATGTTAAAATTGCATGTGGATTTTAAGGTAATTGCAGGTGGAAGTGGAATAGTCTTATTCAATGCAGCCAAACCCCCTGAGAGACTCAAAACTTTAAAATATTTGATTCAGGCCCTGTACTCACTATGAAATGACCAAAATTTATGTGAGGTCAAATTCACTGCTTCTACATCTAATATTACTCCTGTGAGCTGTTATATAGAATTGCATGCAACTGCTCGTATACTGAAACACATGCCACTTTTTTATAAAATCAGTGCTTAGGAAAGATTTAATATATTTATTATTTTAAAAGTTAAAATAAAGCAAGACTTTTGCTCTGAAATATGTTAAAATTTACTTTTATTAAAATGTCTTTGTACATGGAAGGTTTTTTGAAGAACTGCCATTACACTACCATATTTCTATTACTAAACTCCTAGTTTAACATGACATTTTCCTGATTTTTTTACTAGATGATAAATATCTGTTGTGTTTCTTTATTTTTCTTGAGTACATTGCTTTTGTTTCCCTGGTCTTGTGCAGTGTAATAACAATTTTAATTTCAGATACGAAATAGATGCTTAAAATGTCATGTAAGATTTGCTTACACTTTTCAAATTGCTCTTAAAAGAACTAGTAATTGTGAGATATCATAAGAAGCAAATTATTAAAGATAAGCATGTTAATAAATTCTTATTTGGGACATATCTTTATGAAATGGAAGATTCAGAAAAAAATCTCAGTCAACCTATTCTAGCAAGATCATATTTAACAAAGCTACATAAATGGTTTAATTGTTCTGGTCAAGATAGCAGATCATGGATTACATGGGAAGGCCACAAATCTTTTAAATGTAAATTTAAATGCATTTTTAAAAAGCAAACATCCATCTAAAGATGTACATATCTTCATTTTCCTCTGACCAGAGAGCACGGACACCACCCCTGACTCAGCAGATGGAGTTTCATAATAATTTTTAATGGAACTTTACTTTTTGATGGGAAAGGATGGTATTTCTTTCATCCTGGGCTGTCACTGCAGAATGTCCATGAGTGTATTGTGAAACCCTTTCATAATGTGTTTTGATGGGGTGAGTCTTTAAAGGTTTGGGTGTCTGCAGTTATTTCTTAATGTACTAATGCTTCAGTTAACTCATTCTGTTAATTTTAATGACAGCTGCAGTGGATCCCTGATAGCCAAAGACTACGGCTACTTCTGATCAGACTTGCACATGGCATTGTACATAAAATAGTATTTTGCATTTCACTGAAATAATTTGCTATAATTATAATGGTGAGCTTGTTTCATGAAGACGTTTAATTTGCTGAAGTCTTAAGGGGTTCTGAAATGTCTGAATTTTTTTTTAAAATGCTTAATGCCCTTCCATATAGTTAGGAGAGATCTCTGTATTTCTAAGAAATTTCTTAGAACAATTAATTTGTTTCACTCTATGGCCTTTTTACAAGTTATCACAACTTAATGACTGAAAAATCAGTTCTAAATTATACCTGATTCATGCCAATTAGTCTTTCAGTCTTCTGATATTTTTGGTTTATTACCAAAACACTACCAGTCTCATCGAGTCTCATTCTAATGATCATTCTCATGCTTTCTCAGGTAAGGTCAAAGCTAAGCCCCCTCCTTGTATTGAAAGATATTTGCATTTAGAAACACTTTCACAGCCTTCTTGCTAATTTTATGGGTTTCTTCTTTAAGAAGAGAATTGAGATGTTTTTATTGATATTTTCAAATTTTTTCCCTCTGGAAAAATTGATTTTATTGCGGAGTCCTACTTAAAAATCAATGACACAACCTGACTCAGGGTTTGACACTGAAAATCTATACTATTCTCAGTGGACATGAGTTTCATAAGCTTAGAATTTGAAGACACATTATACAAAAGGTAAAAACTCTCTCCTGGGGTAAAATGTCAACTAAGTTATAGTGCATCATAACAAATCAGTCTAACTGGCATTGTTTCAATACAGAAGGTGCTTATATCCAGGTAAAATATATATACATATGTAAGTGTGTTTGTGTTTGGAAATCATACCTATCAAATCCCCAAGAGTGACTTCTATACTTGTTTCCACTTTAGATTCAATTTATCTGTGACATATCAGTCCCTAGCATTGTCTCATGGTGATACTAGAAATATTTGGATGTTCACGATAAAGACTGATAAGCTACAATTAATTAAAAATAGGATTTAATTAAGAATATAGAGTAGATTGGATAGGTGGCCTGATATGGAAATGTCGAGAAGACAGGTTTTCAGTTCCCTGGGATCCTGGATCCATCGTCAGTTAGGAGTAGCTGGGGTAGGAAAGAAAGGGGAAAAGGGAAATAGCCTAGCAAGGATTATGATGAACTTTGAGCAGTTTATGGAAAATATCACATGATACTCTGAAAAATCCTTTCCATTTTACATTTCTATATCTTCCCCTGAGCCCTGTACAAGACCAATGACATTTAAATGACCTTTAAAGGTATCTCAGTGATATTTAAAAGTATGGAATTCAAAAGCAATAAAAGCTAATATTTTTTATCTTGTGTGTATTTGGCTTCCAGGAACTGTGGCTGAAGTTTTACCAAAAACAGTTTTATGCCAAAAATATAGTTGCTCTGAAACACGGGTTGGCTCTTGGGATGCATTGCATAATTTTTATTACACCTTGGAGCAGATACTACACCTTGCTTATCAGAATTTAAATCAGTATCATGGTTTTTACACTTTCTTTGAGGTATCTTCTTTAAGGTCATCACCAAAATAAATTATTTGATTAGAATGATTTTGGATCTTATCTGCTGTGGTCAGGCCTTCTTCTTAACTAAGAAACAGTTGCTCACAGTTGTATATTCTTGCCGGAAGTCTCACAGGTCTGTGAGTAGTACTGGTGTCTCGTTAAATCATCAATAAAAAGTACTGTTCAAAGAGAATACTAAGAAAAGTGCTTTCTGAATCCCAAGAGTTGAATATACTAATGTAGATTAAGTATGAGGCAAGAGTTTGAACAGACAGCTGCCATCTAGATGGCATAGATCGTCCAGAAAACAGATACCTTTCCATAATTACCAAACATCAAAACTTGAGTTTGTCCCCTATGACAAAATGGGCTTCTATATTGGATCTTTGAGGTTCTGCATTTTTTTGAAAAAGCTTTCAAACACAAGATGCCAACCAGATTAGGATAGTCCAATACTTCCAAGGCTCCCGTGGCTTATTGTGAAAACAACTGCGTTGTTAGGGAGACAACATTAATGAACAGATTCTCACAGTAGGGAATGGAGAGTCCAGGTTCTTGTGTCCTCTCCCTGAACCAAGTTGCTGGCCAGGTCACTTCAGGATGATTTTTACAATTTCTCTTTTTATAAAATAGGGATATTTTTATTTTCTTCTTTCAACAAGCATTTTGAGATTGAATCAAATTATGCTTCTGAAGTGATTTGTAATATTCAAGTGAAAGTTAGAACATGAAAATGCATGATGTGTTTAAGCAGAAGGTAATAAATAGATATCAAGTCAAAAATAGCACCCTGCTAATATTTTATAGCTATTATTTGCATCAGTATTTTGAAAATGTTATTTAAAATATTTATGGGATACAGGAAATGTCATTCTCCAGACAAAAAAAAAAAAAAAAGACAATGAAAAGTTAGAACGAATGACAGAGCCATGATGACAAATGAGAAAAAATACAAGTAGTTACAGAAAAGCATCATTTATGAGCTAACAGAAGACTGAATCACTGTAGCGCATATAAATATGGTGCAACAATGATTTTGATGACTCTTTATCACAACTCTGTAATACGAGGTATGAAATAAAATAAAAAAGGACATGGGACCAAAGATAAGCCAGTTTACATTATGCTATTAATGAAGAATAAGGAACAGCATGGAAACAGACAAATCTTGCAGGATAGGAAAATGACAACTTTGGGCTCGTCTTTAATAACCTGAAAGATTTATCACTCCCTTTGCCTGCTGAAGCTGTAGGCAGTTTTTCTGTTGTCTGTCTGGTACCTGGAGTTATTATACAAATAAAAGGCAGCAGATATGCAGCAAAGATGGAACTGAGGAGGAGACTGAAGAGAAAATATCCCAGAGATAAGCACTGTGACCATGTTAGTTCAAATACACCAATCCTTGTGTTTGTGGCAGCCCTTTAACTCAAAGCTTATTTGGACTTGTCTAAAATAGGCACATGGATTTTCAAACACTGTTAATAGGTATGTTCCCTCAACAGAAGCTCATTCTCAAGAGAGAGTCCGTTAACATGTTTTTCTGATGAGTAATGAACAGTGCATTCCTTGTAACTGTACAAGGCAGCACCCATTTTCATGAGTTTCAGCAGTGATTTCGGATGATAGTTGGGACTACAGCTGGATGTGCAGACACAAATCACTGTCATGGGAGCATTCCTCCAAAGTCTGTCTATTGGAAGGTCTTCCTTTTATTCCTCTCACAATCTTTTTTTCCCATTTTCTTGTGATGATGACCTGAACATGATCAGAAGACAGCTGCCATGCAGGACAATATTTACTCAAAATGGGAATACTATTTCTTCCTAATCTCTTCTGCCATGTCAACTGATACAGGGTTGGCAGTTGTCCACCACCAGTCTCAGCAGAGCATTTCACTCTGTTTATCCATCAGAAAAAGAATCAGATTTTTTTCCCAAATTTCTGTTTCCTGATCCTTTCGAAATTTTGTTGTTGTTGTTGTTGTTTTGTTTTGTTCTGTTCTGTTTTTTACCCAAGGGTTCAAAATTCATGCCTTGTGCAGGCTTTTGGGTCAGCCAAAAGCATGGCAGACATCACCAGGTCTAGCATAGGCACTCAAGTGCACCATTCAGGTCACCTTGCATAACTATGAACTTCATGGAGATGTATGCTCACCTATTGACCCTGTGCTCACAGTTCCAAACATTTTCTGTCATGGATTGTTTCTTTTTGCTTTCTTTATTCCAACATATGTGTGCATATACAATGTCCATAGATGCCAAATCACCAGATGCTCAAAATTAGCCTTCGAATTCCAGTCTATAATTTAAAAAGTGCAATTTAAAAATTTCACAGATAAGATATGAAGAAAAAATTAGAACACATAAAGTGCTGAATTATCCTGACTCCCCAGCAACCTCCACACATTACTACAAATTTGGAAGGCACCACATGTTGGCATAAAATAACAGTGCCCCGAATCCCTGGTCTAACCATCCAGACGTTTAGCCAGCACAATGCTGAGTAAGTGGCAATAACATGTGATCAGAGTATCGTCTTGGTATAAATATCTGTGGAAACAAAAACTTTTGCAAAAGCAGACTCCTGGATGGATTGGTGTGTCCTGATCGGGGTAGAAGACTCCCCAAGACTGTATAGTGCTAAGTCTCCTTTTGCCATCTCTGAATTGGGAAGTTCTTCAATTACTTGAAGACAGAGTTAGAGAGAAGGTGAAGATGGACAGGCTGCCCAGGGAGTCTGGAAATCTCTGTTACTGGACAACTTAAAAATATGACTGAACAAGGCCCTGGGCAACCAGATCCAGCTGTGATGCTAGCCCTGCTATGAGCGGGAGGTAGGACACCATGACCTCCAGAGGAGGCCACAGATCTCTGTCCCACTCTAAGGCCAACACCCACGTTTTGAATACTGGCAACCAGCTGCTTCTATTGCTGCCTCTGTGTTTGGTTGTGATGGTCCTACAAATGCAGTGGCACTGCTTCATGTTACGGGTCCCACCCTGTCTCCTTGCAGAGATCAATCACCGACCCTTCCACCCAAACCAAGAGGAAGAGAAGAATAAAGTTGTGCGGAAATCCAGTGCCAGAACAGAAAACCACACTGAACCACTATTTTTGTCTCCCACTGGAAATGAATCTGAGCTGTTCCGCTGAATTTGTTTTTGATGGGAACTCAAACTGAGCTGGAACAATTTTGGCCCCAGCTAAATGGAGAAACATCTGGTTCTAGTCCCTGTCTGCAGGGCTGAAGAGACCTAAAGACTTCCAGAACAGTTAGAAACAAGAGGTTATAAAATGGATCCTTTCTGATATTCTTCCTCAGTAATCCATGCATGGATGAAGAGAGGTTTGTGGGGGTCATTATAAGCATAATTTGGTTGACTGTCGGTAATTGCTGTAACACACAAAAAATCTTTTGTCACTTAAAAAACCCCTTATGCTACTTTTTGAAAATCTCCCTTTGCGCTGCTTACCTACTGCAATTTATGTTTTCACAGACAGCATAGAGGTGCTCATATTCGATGTATCCTTTCATTCACATTCTCCCCTTGCTCTGTGGCCCCCTTTTCTAAAACTGCAAGTAGAATCATTTCCTTTATTCTAAGATAAAATGATTTATAATCAATTAATAAGCATTGCTGAGGCTTTTGTTTGCCTAAAGCATCATTCCCTATTCAGTTTTTGCATCTGAACTATTCAGCGTTGCCTTTTGGTTCTCTCTGAAAATACTCTTGAGAAGCCATGCTTATCAGCCAAGAAGCATCCAACAGCAAAGCATGTGCATTTATAAAAAGACTATCCCTTTTGTGCTAACTTTGATTGCCAGTTTCTACACTTAAAATGAAAATGAAGCTGGTGGTAAAGCCACACTGCTAGATATTTGAATTCATTACACTGAATTATGTGAATTTCCTTTCTTTCCTTCAATTCCCTCAAGTGGCATAGATTAATTTATAGAGTGTATGTGTTTTTAACATCTGCAAAGTTCTCATGTGGATTGATGTACTGAGAATAAAACTTAAAGCAGCCATTATGAGGGTAGTGCAAACATTATTCCCCTTAACGATTTTTGCACACCTGTATTTTTGAATGTCATTTTGGGAAGTGGGAGTGGAATAGGGGTAATTAGAGAAGTTACTTTACTGACACAGTAGGAGATGTATAATTGCACAGGCCACAAAGCATAAAAAGACATGTTGAATGTGAGGACTGATTTTCCAAAGAGATTTGTGCGGAGCCATTTTGAATCCACAAAATTTGCTCTCCACAATAAACGACTCGGAATACTTGTTCCTCTGAGCACCTGATTTACATTAGCAATTGGTTACTTAGAGGCACAAGCATTGTGATTTTTGTCCAAAAGCTGGTTTTGTACACAGATTTTCCTCATTAAAATGAGTGTTACTTGTTTTGAAATTTTTGTCCTGAAATGCCTACAAAATCCAGTGTTTTTGAAAACATATTTAATACGCCCCACTCTGGTCACTCCATATTTTCTTGGTGTCTTTAAACAAACTGGGAGCAAGGCAATAGTTTATTCTTTCCATCCTTTGATCACCTGTCAAAATGACAGCAACGCCAACCTGTGTAATGATTTCTGGCTATCACTGACTTAACCAGAAGCAAACGCCATGTTCTGTAGATCACGTTGCAATTTAACTTCACATTCTTCAAATTCCCCAATCTATTTTTCAGATGGTTAAAATTAGGGAGAAGGAGCTTGTTCTCCATAGAAGATGTTTCTGTAGAGTTCAAAGAGAAACCTTTAAAAAATTGGTAGTGAATCACAGAATAATTTAGATCAGAAGGGACCTCTGGAGGTCAGCTTGTCCCATCTCCTCAAAACAGGGCTAACATCAAAGCTGGGTCAGGTTGCTTGGGACATTGTCCGATCAAGTTTTGAAAATCTCCTAGTACATCTCCACCGCCTCTCTGGGCAGCTTGTCCCTTTGCTTAATCACTATTGTTACGAAAAGCTTTATTTTATATCCAGACAACATTTTCCCTGCCAAAAAGTGCAACTGTTGCTTCTTGCCTTTCACTGTGAGCCCCTGAGAAAAGTCTGACTTCATGTTCTCTGTAAACACCCATTAGGTAGTGGAAGATGATAATTAGATCCATCCTTTGCCTTGTCTTCCCTAGACCAAACAAATCCTCGGTCTCTGCTTGTACACCATGTGCTCCAGCCCCCAGCCATCTTAGTGACGCTCGACTTGCTCCAGCTTATTGATGTTTCTAGCACGCAGAGGTTCAAAACTGCACACCGTGCTTCCTGCAAGTGCTGAACAGAGGGGAATGATCATTCCCCTCAACCTTCTGGCACCAGGAAGGTCTGCTAATGCAGCCCAGTGTGTGGTAAGGCTCCACTGCCTCAAGGGCTCATTGCTGAATTGTATTCAACCTGTTGCCCACCAAGACCAGCAAATCTTTCTCTACAGAGCTGTTGCCTAACCATGCAACCCCCAGTGTGGAGTGTAGCATGGGGTTATTCCATCCCAGGAGGATGACTTTGCCTTTGGCTTTGTTGAAGCTGGGTTTCTCATCACCCACTGCCTCAGCATATTGTTAAGTCTCTCCCAGTTTAAGGTCATCCACAAACTTGATGGATGTCCCCCAAGGCACTTAAAAAGGTGTTGGAACAATATCAGCCCCAGTATCAAATCCCATTGCACGTGTCTGCATGATAGGCTCTGAACTGTTGGCAAAGAAACTCTTGCCCCACTCTTTCAGGTGGATCTTGTCTCTCCCCAGCAATCTTTGTTCCTTGAAGAAAGCCTGTCGGAAAGTCAGGCCAAAGCCCTTCCTGCAACACCAGCAGTGCAGCCAGGTGCTGATCCATAGGTTGCCTTTGCTCCTGCCCAAGTATTTCCCTTTGACTGACATGACTGTTTGGGTCCTTGTTCCTGCCCCCTTAAGTCCTTGTAGTCAACAAGAGTGTCTCCTTTGGCAGTATTCCTCAGTTCTGGATCCCTTAGATCCTGCATTTTTGATCTCACTGAAAGGTCAATTTCAGACAAATTCAATGACCAGCTCATATCAGATTTTGTCATTGACAGTAAAAGATGCAACATCTATAATTTTTCTCCCATTAACAACAGACTTCTTCATACACTCAGATGCTATCTTAAGTGAAACCAGTTAATGTAATATTTGCTTCTACCTATGCAGCTCAATAACGTGCAAAATGCATATTATTTTATTAAGGCTCAAACGTCTTTTCTGTTAGGTCTGACTACTGTGTATTTTACCCATAGTTCAGTAACATTAGCAGTACCTTAAATAAGTAATTAGATAGAAGAATGTTTCATTATAACTATAAAATGAGGCAAATTCCTTTTCAGGATCAGAAGTCTCATGTGAAAAAGAAATCACTGGGTTGTAGGGTAGACTCCTTTGTTTAAAACCAGACAAGCACTGACTGCTCCGCTGGGCACAGCACTGAGGAGCATACTGAAAGGACCAGACCTGCCCTGACAGAAGAAATGGACCTTTGCAGATATGCACATTTCTCTTTGTTACTGTGGGATTATTTGTGGATAGATTAGACCCCTCGGATGCGTTCCACCTCTAAACTCCCAAAGTCACAAAATGGGCACTTAGTTTTGAGAAAAGTACTTTGGTTTGCGTATCACTAAATTTGCCAGGGGCTGCAAATATTGCTTACAGTGCTGCTCTTTCTGAAAGAGTAGAGAGCAAACGCTAGCAGTGAAGTTTGCTGAGACTCACCTGGGCTGCAGTGGCTCAAGAGAGTTCCTCGTCAAAGCTCCCCATCCTGCCGGCGACGCCGGATGCAGAGGGACCCTGTCGCGCACGTGGTCGTTTGATGTCCGGTGATGTACCTCCTCGCCCCAGGGCACACAGGAGAACTGAAGCCTGAGGCGGTCAGCCGGTGGGGGAGTTCGGGGGGGGGTCCCACCCCACCCGCTGTGAAACGGTGCCTGCTGCGCAACACTGTGGGCGGCCGTGGTGTGTTCCCTGCCTTGCTTCCTGCTCAGCATTTTCCACAGGGAAAATTGCTTTTTCTGAGATACAATGGAAATTTTTGTGGGGAAACGTTCTATTTTTAACCAGACTTAGTCCTTCCTTACCAACTCATTAGAGGGACCCTCAGCCACCTACACTTGTGCCGAGGCAGATTAAAAGGATACCATTTTAATCTAATAGCACTTTTTTCAATTACTTTCTGTAGCTGTAAATGACAGTCAGACTACAGCATGTCCTCTCAAGAGATCTGACTTAAATTACATTCATATATCATATATCAGCTCTTCAGTTTAGCTTGAGATTTAAAAACTACATCAGCAATCATGTCATTTAACCAAATCAAATTATCTTCCCTAGATTTGGAGCAAGAGACAGTTTTAAACTCATGCAAAATGAAAAACAAAACAACAGAAAATCAGACTGTAAATTTGGCTTTCTGTGGTTAAAATAAATTCCCTATACAACTTCAATAAATAAATACTATGTAACTAACAATCTGAATGGGTATACAAGAAGCTATGCTCCCGTGTTGAACTCAGGATCTTAATTTATCTCATCATTCAGAATCCAGGCCTTTTTAATGAGTTTTGGGAGGCTCATTTAGACTGTTCCCTTACAAATATTTTTTGCTCTTTCAAAGTCATCTGGCCTTCCCTTTTCCTCTGTTCTATCTTGATTTAATATACTATAATAATTCCGCTCTCAATCTTTCAAGTAGCAGTATGTGTCAAATAATTATCTGAGAGTCTTCATGCTGCCTTTAAAAATATTTATCCTTCCCATCTGTTACTAAGTGCATTAATCACTTTCTTTCCTTGTTGTGGCTATTGCAACCCTGGCAGTGTGTTTCACGCTATGTGGACATGGTTGGGCGTGGGGTAATTTGGTGATGAGTGGGGATTCATAAAATTACTTCTGTTACTCCTTTTAAAAATACAAGCAACGAAACAATAGAAAATACGTATTGATCCTGCATGTGGAGATACCTAGGCTAACTGAGATAGGTTGCTGGGGTACCATAAGGGATCTCGCCACAGATGCAGTGAGCAGGGAGTAACTGGAACTCAGCAGGCTGAATTTTTCTGTGCAGTCACATTGCATTGCTGTGAAACCACAAAAAAACCTCATTTAGGTCTGTGTAGGATCTCTTTTCTATGCTGAACTGGGATGTAGGTGCCCTTGAACAATACAAAAATTGGACTGACAAAAGCTTAGCCTTGACGCCTTTGGCTTGGCCCTCATGGAGATTCTGCTTTAAAAAAAACCAACCAAACAAACAAACAAAAAACCCAAACCAAAACAAAAAAACCCATCACCTGCTTATAAAGCTCTACTAAAATTGAGAAAAACACATATTTATGACCAATGGATCCTACTACTAGGGATCGATCCCCAGGGCTTGTCTATACCTTCAGACAGCAGAATGAAGACAGCTCGTCCGGGGAGTCCATCACGTTATCTAGCCACTACCTTCTCTTTCAGCAGAAACTGCTGTACGACAGACACTACAGCTTTGAACAGGCTTTGCTACTTCAGGGGAAGCCAGGTGCCATAGCTGAATGGAGAACAAGAATCCAGAGGTGTCTCTTCAAGAAAATACGTTCCTACTAGAGCATATGAACCAAGGTCCCTTCCTCCTCTCATTGTACAGACCCCACTGTCCTCATTCCAGCCACGCTGCCCTCAAATGTTATTCCACATTATTCATATGTGTAATTTCACCATAGATGGGTGGAAAAGGGAGGACAAAAAAGCTAAAACAATAGTTTTTTGGCACAAAGAGTAAAACCTTGGTTTCTCTGTCCTTCTCCTTTTCATGCAAGTGCCTAACAGACCTATAAATATCACACCTCTTCCCTTTGCTCTTTTTCCCAGCCTACTGAACTTTTCTTTACTCCCTGCAAAGTAGAACAGCTACAGTGGAGAGAAGGTGTGTGTTGCCATCCACCACTGAACAGCATCGGTGATGCTCAGGCAGGGGCTGACCTCTCTCCTCTGGGCTCTCTGCTGAAGTCTTGGGCAAATCAGAAGAACTGGGATACCCCTTCCACCAAGGGAGGTGAGAGCCAAATCTGCTGAGCATAGCTCAAGGATGACTCATTTCTAAATCCACTCCAGGTAGAACAGGGAGGGAGACGCATGGCTACTCAGTACCATCAAGGGTCAAGAGCTCTAATGTCTCTTGGGGCAATTTCAGACAAATTCAATGACAAACCTTTACAGAGGCTTTAGTCTTCCCAGGAATGAGCTGGACAAAGGCTTTGAGTCTCATCCTATTTAGGGGGTTAAGTGTGATGTGAGCACTGTGACTTTTATGGATCTCACTCAGGTCCTTCTGAACCAACAGTGAATCCATACGTTCAAAGAAATTACTTTTAAAAAGGTAAAACTATCCTGTAAGTTCTTACAGTTAAAAAGGCTCCTAACACTCTGTTTTAGCTTTTCTCTTCTCTGCCATAATAAAAGCTTTCATTATGCCATAACAACATGGAACAGTTTCAGTGGGAGGAGTTGAGGCCTCATATATTATGGGACAGTGCTGAACAAATCTGAACCAGTGCTCTTAGGTAGCTGATCTTAAGTAGAAGCTGTTTAACATAGTCTTTGCTTGTGTTCAGAGACATCTGCAACAAAGAATGGATACTAAAAAGCGGTGATTCATTCAAGGTAGACGTGGGACACACATCTTTTGTATTTCCTCATCTACACTGCTTTATGGGCTATACATTTTCTGCCTTTCCCTTCCCACATTCGGTCTCCCACCATTTACATGCCACTGTAGGCAATGTACCAGATTGGCACTTAAAACATGAAAAATCAGAAAGGGGAAAAGAGAGACACAAATAAAAGGTAGGCCTGCAGCACTCACATCTCTGTGTCCTTTCCTGACAAGCAGCACTTCCATTTGTGTTGGGGTGCCAGTTCTATCAAACTTCTGTCTTGTATCAATTTTTAGCAGCATGGATAATTTATTGCATCTAGGATGATAGAAAACCAGCTTTATACATCATTCAGCTTGCAAAAGATGTGTAGCTTCAGTTCCTTAATGGTGTCATTTTGGCTGAATGCTATTAACAGATTACCCCTGCCTAGGGCAGTGGAGCATGTGCAGCAGAAAGATAACCTTGTGTTCGTAATTTAATATTAACTGTTTTCTCCATAGTACCTCTTTCCAGTACATTAACAACAAACCAATATGGCCTTGTCCCCTGCGGTCGTATTCTTCAGCAAAAAATGGATTACATGATAGCAAGTTCCTGAAGATTTCCAATGAAGTATTACAAATCACTCAACGCCTGCTCTGCAGAAATGAAAAATAAACAGGCTTAGATTCAATCAAATTTAATTCCTCCAATTTAGCTTTACCGTACTTCAAAGGGTGCTCTTATTAATGTCTTGGTGAAAAAATGTAACAGTAATTTTTCCCCCTTCTTATACTGAAAGCCTCCAGTTGTGTTCAACATATAGTGAGATCAAGAAAATGTTTTTTTTTCGTGAATACTCTGACACAGTTTGATATAAAAGTGTAAGCCATTTACAGAAAACTCTTTATGGAATTTTTATCCTATTCCATTCCCGGGAGCTAAATTTATATCCTGCATTAGCTATCATAGCACTAGAGTATTAGTCTTCTTGCAAGCAGTTCAGGGCAGTCTGAGGGCCCTATCACTCTCTACCACTCACATACGCAGGCATTATGGGTTTATCTCATCTTCTGCAGCAAGTGCTAGGCCCAATTCATTCCTTTAGGCTACTTTACTAATAACCTATTCCTTATCAGGGCCTCTCCACCTCAGCTTGTGATCAAAGACCCAATTAATGGAATGGAGAAAGGTGAAGCATTCAAATAATGGAGACAGCTGTTTTTCTCTGTTAGAGAAAATCCATTTGTATTGTTATCGCAAGCTCCAAGTTCTGCAGCTCCTGTTTAATTCAGCCTCCCTCCATTTCTGCTGATGATAAAAAAGTCACAATGAACTCAGAAGAGAATGGCAAAAATATTGCCGTGTTTCAACTCAGCCTGGGTGTTATCAACTTGAAAGTGAAAATACAAGCAGATAAGGAGAGGAAATGTCCAACAAAGACCATATCAAATTTTCAAAAAATGTACTTTCATGCTGCATTCTTTAGTCACCTTTCTGAATGTTTTCCAGACCCTGATATACACTCCCTATGTCGGCTGCCCGAATCAGAGGAACAGAGGGTGATAATATCGCGGGTTCCACCTCGACTGAAAACTAATTAAAGAGAGAGTAATCATAATTGGCTGGCATGAACATTGTCAGTGAACTGCAGCTTCTTCTGAGCCTCGGTGTCTGGGAGCCTGCACCTAAGCTGGGTGTTTACATCACCATCACCGGTGGACGAGGTTCGTTTCTTCATCTGATGGCAAAGGGGTTGTGCCGCACCCAAGCCTGGTGTTAAACCTTCTCCTTAACAGGCTCCCAGGTGTAAATCTGCCCAGACTGTTGCCAATGAAATCCTACTCACTCTACGTGACAGCAGTTCATTTCATAAATGCGTAAGGGCCACATTGCCATTCTCTTCCTCACACCTTTGTAATCATGTTGTTACACTGTCACGTACAGGAATAAACACGGGCAGGACACTGTGATTACACTTCATGGAACTACAGAAGACTTGCAGGTTTGAAGTACAACGGTGAAAACCAATTATGCATTCTTAAAAATGATACTATGCAAAAGGAAGAAGGTTGGTGTGAGCATGTGAGTGTGCAAGGCAAGACCCTGCTCCGTTTCGCAGAAGTTGTTATTGCCTTTCTTATGTACAAAGCCAGTGTCACTGAGAGATTGTGAGACTGTTCACGCTCTGGAGGATGGTTTGGGGTTTTTTTTTGATTACTTGGGAAACCTTTGGATCTGGTGCTTCAAAACATGGACTGAAAAATCCCGCATTTCAATTCTCCGCCGAGTGTGGACAATGAGCACGATAAAGAGGCACAAAGCTACAGTGTACGTGAGGAGTTAAGACAGCAAAGCCTTTCCCAGGCTGATTGTTCACAGGGGATCACAGAATCTGTGTTAGGCTGAATGAGGAGAAATGCATTATGCATTTGCATGTATGATGAACATTTAAAAGAGGACTGCGTAGAAACAAAGAATAATTCATAATAAACACGGAATGGCGAACACTTCGGATCCAGCTGTAGTTTTTGAGTCTTCACAGACACCAAACATTACCATTTTAACATAGAAGTTCCACATTTGATATCAAGTAGGCCAGCTGAATAATATTATTTGTTTGTACATCAGGAGTTTCCTCATCCTCCCACCCTGTTATTAAACCCATATCCAACAAATAAAGAAAATAAAAAGCTGCACTCAAAACAATATCATGCACAAAATCTACGACTATCAATAATTTCCCATTGGAATAGTAAAATGTATGGATTCAAACATAATTTTATGTATGTCTGTGAAATGGAAAACACAAAGAATGATGAAAACTGACATTAGGGTCTTTCATCAGCAATAAATTCATAATTCTGCTCCACCTGTAGACGTCGCTGATATAATGTACCAAAAGGGAATGCAGCTGTGAACTCTTTTTTTTCCATGCTTCAGCAGTCTCTGTACAATGAAACCAGTCTTGAGGAATTATTCAAGTGTCTGAGAAAAATACTTCTAATAAAGGCAAACCAGAATCATATTTAATAAGTACTGGGCAACCTTAGGGTGGTCTTGTAAGATGTGAAGTGACTTAAGGGTGGTCTTTTGCATTGGTCTCTCTAGATAATAAAACAGTAATGACAACCCATGGGGCTGAATGGCACAATTGTAAATGAAAATTATGCAACCTGCCTCTAGCTCCCACCCCAGCTCCCTGAAACTAAGTAAGCAATAAGCCTGGTAAAGAAAAAAAAAAACAAAAAAAACCCCAAAACAACAAAAAAAAAGTTGAGGGGAGAAAAAGGCCTGAATAATTTTTCAAATTGCCAAATATACTGGATCCTGATTTTGGTGAGGAGGATGAGGGGGATGACCTTATTCTTACCAAAGATTAGAAGAAGTGAATAAACACTCCTCCTCTCTCAGATTTAACACCGCACGTGTGGGCTTCTGAAAGAATATATCTAATGACAGCATATGAGCTTCCAGGGTGATTTTTTTCTCTCTACCTTGAATATCTACAAATATTTGTGTATTCTTAATACATCTTTTCTAGTTTGGTCAAAGGATTGTACTATCTAGCCAATTTCTTTAAACAGCTCATAATAGAGAATAATAAGTAAATTTTACACTAGCTGGTGAATCTTCATGTACTCACCTTTACTCTGTGAAGCACAGTCTTTTTTTCTCTACGCTGCTATGGCATAGCATGACAGGGAATTGTGGCTTAGGCAGTGAGATGGCCTGCCCAATTTAGGAGGACATCCAGTCTCCTCTGGCATCGCTCATACAGGCTGTTACGCTCAGATGTACCAGATAAATAAGGATGTTTTCTCTCCTCCAAGGGAGTCTGGAAATAATGCAGCCAAGTTAACAGAGTTACGCTAATATACAACTAATAGCAAGAAAAGATGTAAGCCTGGGGTTATATTCTCAGATTGGGCAGCCTATCAGCCAGAGTAAAACCTTCATGAAGACTTCTGATGGGAATTTATTTTCCCAATGCCCATTTGCAATTTTATAGCAACAACTCTGGCCGGCTTCTGCTCCCATTTCCATTCCTGCAGCTGCAGCAGCCTCTATGTATTTACAGCAGAGAGCACAATGTGACCTTTGTCTTTTCAAGAATTTGGCCAAGAAGGTTGTGCAGCTGCAAACGGATCCAGGTGCTGGGGCCGACGGCCAGGAGCAGCTTGGACGTCGATGGAAGTGGCAGCTTTCACACCTGGGCAGCTGAGCTCCCGGGGTCTCTGCGGCAAAGCAAACGTGCACTGCCACCACTCTGCCACCCTCTTCCGACCTCCGTGCTCAAGCAGTCTCTGAACTTGGGGTATTTTTTTTTCCTAGAATTGCCCTGCTCTTTAATTTTGAGTATTACTTTCAGTGATTTTTATGGGGACAATTAAGACATGAAGAGCTAGAGCAGAGCTTATGTTGAAGAATATTCTCCTGTAACTTTGATGTGTTAAGCTGCTGTTGTTCTCAAATCCAACTTAACTGTACTATTAGGAGAATACCAGTCTGCAAATTGTGAAACACAGTAGCTGCCACAGTAAAATCCCAACATTTGATAAACATTGCAACTTAGCATTGGCGGGCTGATAACACTGTATTTGCTGTTCTGCAAGCAGAAGATTATTCAGGTGTCCGATACTGTACTTCAATAAGACTATGAACTTTCAAGCCCCCTTGTAATTGAACAAATGAAATTAAATCCCAAAAACCAACTATGAAGAAAATAGAATATCCGTAATTTATGAACTTCTTTATGAACTTATGAACCATGCTCAAACACAGCTTTTTCTTTAGATTTCAAGAAGATGTAATCAAAAAGCCAAGTCTGAACAAAAAGGTTCTGTTATTGGTAAGTTATAGGTGTATTGAGACTTTTTAATAGGAACTTTGGGACTACCATAAGAATTATAGGGGTGGGTCTGATAAATGGAGAGTGTTCAGGGGTTTACAGTTGGATTCTTTCCCATTTCTTTGCACTCCTGCTTACACCTATTCCATCAGGAATATAAGTAAGGCAGATTAAAAAAATAAACAGCAGCTTAAAATATCAAGTCTTGGAATAATATTTGGCTCTGTTCTATCTCTTCATAGCTTAATTTCCTACTTTAAAAATGCTGAAAGTCTTTATAGGTGAGTGGATATTTGTGGAGATTTTGGTATTTGGGTGCTCATTTGCTAGTTTTTATAATAAAGTATCATCCATCTTTCTTGACTTCACGTAAAGATTCACCCCTGAAGGGCAGAAATCATCCTGGGGCAGCAAGTGGTCTGATCCTTATTTACCCAGTTCCAGTGGAGGGCTGGATGGTCTCATACCCTGCTCCATTAAGACCTTTGCCAAAGTCTTCAGAAATGCCATGCTTCTTTCAGTGCCACCGTCCTCCTTTTGGCTGTAACCATAGCCTAAGAGCTGGCTTGACCCTTAAGAACCAGGTTTGATGCCGAGTAAAGCACCTTTTCATTGGGCCCAAAGTGACAGAAGCCTTAGAGGTTTTTCCTTCCTGTCCACTATGCCATGACAGACAAATAACGTTAAACAGGAGCAAGACTTTGCCAGTCCAAAGTGCTACTTTCATACTGTTCTTTCCCCTAAGGGATAGAAAAGATGGAGTCTAAGTACACGGAAAGGCAATACCTGAGACAAGGGAAATACAGTGGGAATTCTGTAGCCTTTATCAAACACCTGGCATGCAAAATTGATAATGTTTCAGTCTGGTGCTTAAATTCATCCCTATGCCTGTCTTCATTCATCAGCACCTCCTCATCAGAAAGTTTTATGAAATATTCCATTTTTTCCTTCTTTGGGTAATCTTTTTGACTTGTGCTTTTAATATTTAATAATTACCCACACATGATTTAATCCTGCTACAAATGAGATTTCAAGTCAGCATCTGCTCTAACTTCACGTTACTCAGAGACTTCAAGTTACTGATGACATACATATGTGACTTGTTTTGCCAAGTCTGCATACTCCACCAGCACAGCTTCAGAAGTAACTTCCACTCCCTCCCTCCTCTCACACACGTTTGTTCACAACGTACTCGGTCCCTTCTCTCATTTTTTCTTGTTCAGGCATCAAAAATAGGGTTTTTTTCACTTGGCAAGAACTTTTCTATACAGCCCGGCAGTTTTGAGATGGATGATGTTTTTTATTTATTATTATTACTATTGTCTGAACACCTGAAGATAACGGATGTCTCATTCATGCAAAATACCAGATAAAATTCTGATCTCATTGAAATCACTGGGTGTCTCAGCACTGACTTCAGCTGGAACAGGCTTTCCTCACCATCTTGGTCACAGACTGTACAATGTCCAAAAATAACCTTGTTTGTTTCCCTGTTTTGTCTTAATCAAAGCAAGCTATTAAAACAACTCACCAGGAAGCCCCCAGTCAGAGGGACAATGAAAGGTGAATTTATCTTAAATGGTAAGAGGAATTTCCCTGGCCTTGCCTGTTCACTGAACACTAAGGACAAGCCTTAGGTGAATCAGCCCCTCCTGTGCTTTGTTCAGCTGGTGATATGGGCCATAAAAATCAATAAACCAAGATAAACTGAAAAAAAAAAAAACCAAACAACCCAGCAAACCTCTTTTTCTATATTCTTCCTCGGAAAGGAAAAGCAGACTCAAGAATAAAAATTGTTATCACTCTCTGGTCATCCAAAAATATCTCCCAAAACACAAGACGTGTCAAGTGGTTAATACCTTTTGAACTTTCCTTTGAACTTTCCTCTGCGGTTAGGGCCCTGTGAGCCTGTGAAACAGCGGCTGACAGTGATTAAGTCTCTGTATGCGCACACAGTTCAAACTGCACTTAGAAAAGCCACATTTGGTCATTGTTTACTTAAGTTTGCAGCAACAAATACAGATGCGTGGATTTGAATGTACACCTGGCATTAATCAGCTGCTGCTGCTGCTATTTCACAGCTGCCTGCAGGCAAGGCAAAATGCTGGAGTGGAAATAAGATTTCAGAATAACCAGAAATCTTTAAGGGACCCACACAGAGGAGGGAGACCTCCCTACCAACATTTGCTTCCAGCTTGTTTCGGCCTTCAGAGATTTTTTTGTGTTAAATCCCTCTTTATATAAAGAGATCTGCAGTTTTTCAACTGAAGCGTGTGTGTATATAAGTATATATGTATGTACGTGTATATACACACTTTAAGAATCTGCACAGATGCTGCCAAAAACTGGAAATGACCCACACTTGCTACACGTGCCAAGGAGACCTGGAGAAGCAGGATCAGTAATAGTGCAGTGGTGCCCACCTTTTCTAACCCATTTTGGGAGATTTCCAGTCCTGGAGGTGCAATACTGCCTTCATCAACCAGCTCCAGGTTTGACAGACCTGAGAGGTTAAAAAAAAAAAAAAAGTTCTAATTCTTAACATAATCTCATGTAATTTAATCTCATTTCTTCCTGTCGCTGCTGGACATGGAGGGCAACAGATTCAGCCGCTGGGAGGACAGGGGCTGTTGGGAGAGCCGGCCCCAGCTGCCGCGGGGAGACGCGCGGGCAGCCCGGCAGCCCCACGCCAGGCTATCCATCACGTACCCCTGCGGCACGGTGGCGAGTGCCAACGCAGCGGGCTGCCGCCTAAGTGGGTCACTTGTTGCAGGCACGTGCTACCTGGGCTCCCAGCATCTTCACAGCCTGCCCGCCGCTGCCAGATGGAGTTTAGGATGTTTGGCTTTCAGCCGCGAGCCCCAGTGGGGATTTCCCACCTTTGCAATGTCTTTCAGCCATGAAATATTCCTGCGCTGAGTTCAGCAGAAGCACTCGGGCTGAGAAGGTTCTTCCTCCAGGATGGATATTTCCTTCCAGAAAATCCTTTTCCTCTGATAGCCGGTTTGTTTGTTTGTTAAGTTTTCAGATGTGTTGCAACACCAGGCGTATCTGAGGGGGCAGTGCTGAAGATTCAGGCTCATTAAGCGGCAGCAGTTGTTGATCATCAGCTGCATGAAGTATGGTAGGATATAAGGGGAGGGAAAACAGGCATTCGTCAGTGACAGTTTTTGCTAACGAGGCCTGACATATGTATTTATCTGTTCTCTGGTTAGATGGTGAACAACGTGTGAGTTTTGATGAATTTAGAATATTTCTGACAATAGCTAGGAAATTAAAACTGAATTTAAAAAGACAGCAAAAGCAAGAAACACAACTCGGTTCCTGAAGGTCTTCAGTCTGAGGTTGAAGAGGATAAATTCAAGTCAAGCCAGTCATGTATATCTCACTTAGTGAGCATACTTACCTCATCCAAGAGGTAAATGTGAATATATCTAAGGGATATTTACCCTGTCCTCTTCATCTAGATTTTATGCACTAGAAAAACTTACAACTTTCAGAAATGAGAGCAATATATCAATTACTGCATAGATAATTTAACACAAGTGAAAATCCCCCGTTCCTCTCTGCCTCTCAGAGAGTGCCTACACTGCAGGCACCAAACGGACTGTGGTGTAGAGTAGATAAATGCGAGATCGCTGTCAGCTCGTAAGTGTGGCACCAAGCTGTGCGAGGAGCACGGGGTGTTGCCAGTCCTGAGCTCTGCACATGGCTGCAGCCGGAGTGCCATTTAAAGCCCTTTCGTGTAGGTCTATGTGACGCTGGAGGTATTCTTACCCCAGCTGAGCTCATTAGCTTTAGACACAGGTGACTGGGACCGCGGCTGGGGAGGGGAAGCTGGGATCAATGAGCGAGTTCTTCTCGCTGAAAATTTATCCGTGCGCACTACCTGTGGTGATGCACAGGGCAAATGCGCTCGGCAGGTCCCCGTCCTAGATGGGCAGTTCCTGGTGTGCTGCGGGGGGTGGGCAGGGCTCAGCCCCGCTGATGGAGGGCACTGGAGACCGCAGGCACTGCCACCCCGGCAGCCCTGCCTGCCTCGTCATTGCACCAGGGGTTAGCCATCCTTTGCCACTTGCACCTGGCATGAGGAAGGCTGGTGAGCTCACTAAAGCACAGCCTGATGGCAGCCTGACCCCTCCAGAGTCGCTGCCCAGGCACCGCATCCTCCAGGGTGGGCATCTTCCCCCTGGAAGGAGACATGTTTGAGAGTGGAGCCACCATTCACTCTCTTCAGTGTCTTCCCAATTTGTCTTCAAAGTCAGGATAACCTCTCCAACCAAGACGATACAGAAACTTCAGCGTAACGGCAACAGTGAATTAATGGAGTGTGCTGGGTATACTAGATGGCTGTGAATATACTCATTTAGTACAGAATGTCTTGTATGTTTGTAGATCGCAGATGAATGAGCCATTTCTCTGCCATTTTCCTATTACCAGCATGAAGAGAAATATATATGTGCGTCTGTGCACACATTTAATCTCTTTATGCCAGATGTAGGATATAGGGATGATGAACATAGACTACTAGAGGATTATTGGTATGGGGAGAGTCCAGTTCCACTATGATACTGTAGGACATTGCTTGTCTAATGACCTACATTTTTGAAAGATAAACATACAACAGACATGTGGCTATTTATCTTCACAAAGACCTCTCTTCTGCAGGGTCTTTTCTGCATCAGTGGGTGTGGGATTTTGCATTGCCTCAAAAAATACTTTAAATCTAAAATCAAGACATTTAAATTTTCTGTTAGGGATGGTTTTATTTTTAAATGACCCTTTTCTTACCAACAGACAGCTTCTTCTCTGCTTCATGGAGAACGAGGGTGTCCCTCAGAAAGAGGCCAAATTTCACTTTGAGGGTCAGTGAAATAATATTTATGCTTTACAGCTGAGATAAGCCCTTCTCCTTCTGCATATCATTATAAATGATTATCTGTGCTCATCCATGTGTTGAAATGCTAGTTGGGACTTAAAGCTTGTTCAACATGTTAAGGCCCAATCGCAGTTCACTGATACTGACAACCTATTCATGATTAGTATTTTTGACATTGAAATTTACAGATAAAACCAGATTAATAATTTCACAATTCTTGTAAGCACTAGGGAAAGTAAATGTTCATCTTAGTTCCGTGGATACCTCTTGATCTAGGTATCTCTTTGTTTATATTCAGATAGGAAATTTATCTCAGTATTCCATATTTTACTCTCATGGGAAAAAAAAATGAAAAAAGAGATTGTTTTAGGCATGGGCTTAAAAGAGTTTAGCAGTTACACATAAGTCATAGAACCAGTTTCAGTCTTGTGTTGAAAAAAATAGGATGGAAAAGACAGCAGAAGAAAAATTAATCATCTCAGCTAACTTCAGATATCTGGAAAGTAGGTACCTCCATCTGAGCTAGTCACACCAAGAGCCCTTTATAGTCAATGGAAGGAAAGTAGGCCTTTTGAGTTTAGCAAATCTGATTTTCTTTAGACATTTACTAACCTGTTTTAGAAATGCATATTTCTCTCTGCTGTCCGTAAAAGTAAGTGTAGACAACCAGCTCAAATCCAGGCACTTCCACTGCAAACGTCCCCTTTTGGCCAGAGGAATATTACCCTCAGAGTTTACACTAGTTAGTGATCTAAAATGGGTCAGAGTATAATGGATAAGGAAACATCTCTGCCTTCCCTGACCATTTAGCTCTCTGTGCAGAAGCAAGCAGATTAACAATAGCTTTATTGCTGTTGATGTTTTTGTAAGTAACCTTTCCTGGTATAACTGTTAACATGCACTTGGAGTAGAATATACCTTTGCCATCATTTTGAACTTTTTTTCTTAATGCTTAATGCTTATGCTTCATCTAAAGAATTTCAGGCTTGTAAGAGGGTCAGGTTCTTGGCTAGGGTCAGTGAATGCAGTGCATTTTTAAATGCACATACTCTGATCAGTTCACTTAAGAGCTTCAGTACATCATTTTGCAATCACATATCTCAGAAATAATTTATACAATCAATTAAAGAGCATTATCAAGGGATGATTTGACAACTGTTGCCATGCCAACCAATGAAGCAGAAAGCTCCTCAGCGTTTAAAGGCTGCACCTGGTGATAGATATAGCAGATTTTGAGGACTCAGACAGAATCGCAGATGTCCAAAGGTGTGGAGGGAACATGATTTAAAGCTTGATGTTTTTCCATTTTTACTGGCAAAAGGGTGTTGATGGCATGTTGTTCACTTTCTCATTAAAATTCTGTCATTTTTCACAAAGTGTTCTGCATTCAGGGCTGAAAATTGAAGTGAGAATGCACTTTACAGACTGATAAAATATGATAGCAAAATGGATGATGTTCATTTGCAGGCTGAATTAATTAAAAAAAAAAAAAAGTTTGTGTCAGTGCATTTATGAAAAGCCCGTTAATCAAACACAACTTTACCAGCCTTAATGGACACATCTTAAACACTCTTGCATTAATATTTAAAATTCCGGTTAGCAAATGGCTTCTAGCGCATTGAGCTAAAAAGTAATTAGAATAGGTCATTACAAGAATAAAACAGTACAAGCTGAAAGTACATTTTCTGTTGGCAACAACAGGTTGGGCTTTGGCTGCTCAGTCTTGACATTTGTGTTTACATCTTTACCTACACAGTAGCTCTGCTCTTCTTAATGAGAGAATGAATTCTGCAAAATAAATGTTTCCTCCTGTCCCCCTATGCCATCATTCTCATACCTACAGGAATTAGGGGTAAAACTGCCGGTCCACATTACCTAGCAGGCTGGAGCACCCCCTCTTTTGGACTTTCATTTTTATGGTTATACTTGTGAATCTCAGAATAGCAATTTCAGGTGTGCAGTAGGTTACCGCAGCTCAGGTTGCTGTAGCTTCTCTGAGACAATTTCTTATGATGAACTTGTGGTCTTGAAACAATGGGGCATTTATCTTGGCTGAGGTTCCTTCTAATGCAAATAAAACCATTTGTGTGCAGAGACGTCAAAGAATAGTTTCCCACGAGAATGAAAAACTTGTGTAATACCAAATTCTGCCTCCAAATTACTTCCCATAGAAAGTCCGGAATTATTACCGTGAACTATTTCTGGGATGTTCCTCTTGACTCTAATGCAATGAAAACCCTTAGAGAAGTTTTCTGAGACATAGGTTAACCTGTTTCTTTGAATAGTTTTGCTATATGAACTGCTGAAGCTTGCCTTGAAATCTATTACATTCAACTGACTTGATCAAAGAAATAATTGGCTCTATAAATTCTTAGTCTTTTTCTAGTTTTCTCCCACTGACAAAACCTTATATTCTCTCTCTTTCTCCTCATAGTAAAGACATCAATTTTGCAAAGTTAGCATCCTGCTTGCAAATCCAAAAAGGTAAAAATGAGAGATGAAGAAGAACATTCACCTAAATACATAAATGTAGAAAGAAGAGTGGAAGAGAGCTCCTGGGTTCTAAGTTGTCCCCTGCTGTCATGGACACTTGCATCGCAGCATCCTCCCCCATTTTACAGGGCTGTTGCAGCCCTGCTCTCAGGCTATTTAAGAAGCAAACTCCCTTTATGACTTTAAGCAACTCCTAATTTCCCATCTTAATTTATTCACGGCTATCTTGTGAGGTAAGCTATTACATGCGTTTTCATGGCCAGTCTCCTGCCATCATTGAACCATTCCCTACGGTATTCTTTGATCTCAAAAAGTGACCATGAAAGTATATTACTTGGCAGAATACACCTGTAGGTTATTCACTTGGAAACAATATCTGACCTGATATCAGGGGCTGCAACTCTTATGACAGTGAGAATTATCCCTTTCTTCTAGGTCTGGCGGTTTTTAGGTGATTACTTGGCAGACTTCCTAACCATTTTACAAAAAGTGGAAATTGCTGCTGTTGGCTAATAAGACGCAAAAATGTAACAAACATGAATAGCAGGTCCAGACTGAGATGGTACTTACACTGTCCTGCTGATTTGGAGAACTTGTGGCACACCATCACAGGATACCATTTTACTTTCTCTGCGTAAAAATATTATTGTTAAATGAGAGCGCCATTGTGTGCTGCATCCTTTGACATCGTAATGACAACAATCTTGGTCATGTCAGGAGACTGCTGTCATGGCCTGCTGTCTCCCCAAATGTCACGATTAGGTCTGAAGACAAACAGCTGGACCGAATGACCCACTCATATTTTATTTTTCCTCTGATAGATACAACTCAGTGCCTAATCTGTGTATAACTGCAAAGCTATTTCACATACGAAAATAGACTGTCAAGAAGCAAGTGCAGTGTTTCTTTATCATGTTCACAGTAGAAGAAATTACGAGGCTGTGACTCTTATCCAAGTTTGTGTCATAACAATATCTCAGTTCTTCTTCTCGCAGCCAAATGACCTCAGGACTCGGGATAGGTGAAGAAATATGTTTAGGTTGATTTGAGAATATTTTAAACAGAAGTTATGAATAAATATTAGATCCTGAGACCATTCATTGTTCTGGGGCTAATTCTGACTCCTGATTCTGTGAATCACACAAATCCCTGTTTGTCCAGGCCACTCCATTGGCTTCTGCGGTGCCTCTTTTCATGCTGCATCAGAACAAGTCCTGGCATTTCAGAGACCCCAAAAAAGTCTTTGTTCACGTTTTAATGGTTTCTGTGAGGTCTCAGATCCTTACTTGCCTTTGAGAGGATGGACGGCCCATGGTGATATTAACAGATGTGGTATCTCGCTGCAGTTTGCAGATGCAAGTTCGAGACATGCGCCAAAGGACTGGCCCAGCCATAAGTGAGTACCCAGTAATTTGGGATGTGGATGCTGCACTAGTCGTGTTTTTCCTCTCTGTGGGATTAACTACAGCTGCTCTTTTGTGTTACTCCAATGGACCATCCTCTGTGCAGGGACAGAAGGATGGAGGTATAAAGACAAAACTGAGTGGGTTTTGCCAGGATTAATCTTACAATTCTCTCTCCTCTACAAGGTCCCAGATCTGTCCCTTAGGTTTAGTCCCAGGCCTTCCCCAGGGCTACTCTAATATCAGTGAAAACCTCAAAGTTTCCACATGGCCTTTGGGCAGCAGAGCCCCATTTTCTCTTCCACCTTTTTGGGCAGCAAAAAAACCCCCAAATGTCTCACACAATAATTCAGCTGCTGTGAGATCTCCTTGGATATTCATTATTTCTGGCTTTGTATGACGGTTTGAGCCTTAAAAGCAGGTTGACGGTTTCCCCAGGCCATGCAAGTCTGCGTGGGGAGGCTGGATTCCCTCCTGCCTGTGCAAGTGGTGTTCTCCCCATGCCCTCCACAGCCTGCCAAGCCCCCAGGGGCCCAGAGACCTTACCAGCACCAGAGTGTGGCTTATCTGACTGCTTGTTGTTTACAAGAAGAAAGCAAAGCAGCTGGTGTATTTTAGCGTGATTAACTTTGCTAGAAATTATTTCCAGTCTTCAAAGTTTCACCTCTGGAGCTGTTACGGGCTCTGTGCAAGCCTTTTCCTTGGGTTAAGCAGAGGAGCCAACTCAGCCAGCTCTGTGGGGAGCAGTGGCTCTCTTAAGGTTGGAAGTATATGTAGGTATCTATTCATCCACTTTCAGTCTATATCCTCTTTTTAAATGGTGCTTACTGGCTTGTTTCAGAGCTAACACATTTTTACAAATGTACCTTTATTTATCCTTGTTTTAAATGCCATTTCTGAATCTCAAATTAACAGTCACTTAAAAATTTCAGACCACTCTTGCCCCATAAGAGCAATGTAGGCACTGGGCTGCAGTTTCACTTTTGTGCTTTGCTAATCTGTCCCACAGAAACATGGCTTTTCTGCTGCATGGTGGCATGACTTCAGCACGAGAGTTGGAAAAATTCCTCTTCAACACCCTATGGCTTAATCATAGAATAGTTTGGGTTGGAAGGGACCTTTAAAAGTCATCTAGACCACCCCCCCCGCAATAAGCAAGGACATCTTCAACTAGACCAGGTTGCTCAGAGCCCCGTCCAACCTGACCTTGAATGTTTCCAGGGATGACACATCTACCACCTCTCTGGGCAGCCTGTGCCAGTGTTTCACCACTAGAAATGTTTATGTGCTCTTCTCTCTGAGAGACAGTGTTAAGTTTGTCCTCACACAGGCTGAGGAGGGAAATGAAGTCATGTGTCCCCTGTCACAGATGACTGTGACATCCCTCATGGATGAGGCTTTGGGCAACCTGGTCTAGTGGAGGGCAGAGGGTTTGGAGCTAGATAATCTTCGAGGTCCCATCCAACCCAAACCATTCTATGTTTCTATGATTCTATGACTGTCCTGTCTCCTTGGGTATTCTAGAAAGGCAAAGGGCTGCAAAGCCAGTGCACCATGGTCTTTAAAGTATAGCCAGGCTGTCTCCCATGATTTTTACAGCATGAAGTTGTTGGTGAACATGAGGCATGCTGCAAGAACGTTTAGTTCCCTACTTGCCTCTTCCTTACTGCCTTGTTCCTGACTGGTTTGAGAGGTGAGCGAGGCAGCTAGCTGCTCTGACTTGAGGTTCAGAAAATAACCCGCATGCAGAATGCCAAGCCCCTGTGGAGTATCTGTGCCTATAGGATCAGCTAGCAGCCAAGCAATGCAGTTTCTGAGTCTCAGCTTTAAATTTCGGGCCTTCAAGTCCTACATATGTCCCACTTTACCCGCTTACCTCCCCTGCTGGCCAAACCATGAGTGCCACTTGCTGGCGGAGACGGGTTTGAAGCCGTTTGCAAACATCTTCATGTTGTTTGGTTTCAGAACTGGGGAAACTAAACATCACATTCTCATTGTAAATCAGTGCATGGGTTTAAAAGAAACATTGACTTCCAGGATAGTTTTCTGAAGATCTTTCAGTTCATCTGTCTTATTTTTGCATTACAGTAGAGGAAATGCATCCACATGCTCACATCTCAAATCGGAGATGGCAACAGTTTATGCCATTCCAAGTCTGTCACCCTATCTAGCCATACACCATATTATTCCTTCCTCTTTTTAAAAACTGTACCCACAGGGACAAAATTTTTGTACAGCCCTCAGTTTCAAAAGGGTAACACTGTGTTTCCCCAGAACTATTATTCAAGACACATAAAATACTTTGGGGAAACCAATCTAACAAATGGTGTTGTCTTGAGATGTACATTCAGAGCCTACTATTATTTATATTATGTGACAAATTAAGCCAAGTGAAATAATAGTCATTAACCAAACACCTTCAGTTCCACAACGTAGCATAATATGCATAACAGCAAATCTCAAAAAGTTCCTATCTTGGGCTGTTTTTGTATTTAAAAGCATGCATATGAAAGGAATCAATTAACGTGCTTATATCTCATCAGTTTCTGATAATTAATATGAGCTCTAAGGGCTTTATGGATTGCTGGTTTGATAATTCACTAGCAGCTGAAGTAATAGAGGTTATGATGGAAAGATGGCCTCATAGCTGCCTTGCAGAGTGCACTAAATGATTGAACCCAACGAATAATAGGGATGGAAATTGCTGTGTTCATTCATGGATAATATATGACAGGAGTAAGGCAAGCAGCAAGTTAGCAGATGACTCAGCCAAGCATCTATGACTGAACAAAGTGTGATTCTAACCTTCTGTCATTGAAAATATATTTAATGGAAACATTATCATTCTGATATATTGCTTGCTAAGATAAGACATGTTTATAGTACAGTTTCCCTGTGATGCTACTATAGGACTAGATTTTGGCACACTTGCTCTTCCTGAATTGTACTTCACCCCAAAATAAATCTACTCCTCCTGGAGCAAGAGCAAGTGAGCCAGAAGCTGATCCAAAGGTGGCTGGAGCCAAATATCACCGAATAAATAGAAAGGATCCTATTAATTTTTGATACACAGAGAGGAAGATTCCTATAAATACTGAGAACCACATGTAAGGTTATTCCTTTGTTACGACTTTTTCAGACTAAAACTAGAGCACTGGACAACATAATTTATTTTTTTTAATTAACAAATATGAATGGCCACATGCCTCAGATGCAGATCAAAGAAGTGGGATGCTGAAGGCATGGATTAAGGTTAGCTGCCTTTTCCCTGCGTCTGGGAGAGCTCAGTTTGTAACATTTTTATTGATAGGAGCACTCAGGTGTTCAGCAGTGGAACAGAGCACAAAGTCTGGAGTGTTGTATGAGAGTGAGACTTGCTGAAGGGAGGGGAAGGAGGATAAAAATGGAGCAAGATAATCTCTAGAGCACATTATACATGTATGCTGGTCAGGGATGGCTTGCAGCAACTCTGCAGTACTGTGCAGAAGGACCCTGCCAACAGAATTCATGCTGAAAACATATGTTCTTCTGCTCAAACCAGCTTTCGCTACATCTGGAAACCAAGAGTTAGAGGGGGAGGGAAAAAATAAGGCAGCAGCATATGTAATCCTCTTCTAAGAGAAACCATTCATTTGTTCATGAAAGAAATCTTTCTCCTTGTATCACCAGCAGAAATTCTCAACAAGTTCTGGAATGGATATTTAAAAGCTGGGCTAGGAAAGCAAAAAAAAGGTAGGGGGAGGGAACGTAGGTAATGGCAGACATTTATGACATTTTTTTCTGAAGTAAAGTCACGTCTCGGTATCAAGAGCAATCTTATTTAGCAAAAAGTGGAAAACTTGGCAAAAACAATGTTTAAAATGACTGCAAGACTTGTAAAAACCCCAAAATAACTCTGTTTTGCTGTCAAAAGCCTGGGAAACACAAAACAGATGTTTCACCCAGCCTCACTTACTCAGCCAGATCTCTCCTTGCTATGCAGGCAGCTGTACCACATGTCTTTTCCGAGAGAAATAGTGCTTTCCTTTGGCACTTCTGCATCATTCTGACTGACCAGCCGGACACTGTTGTCAGATGAAGTCAGCTTCTGTCATCCTTCCCGCTACCTAAGTTTGCAGAATCTCCCTGGGGCTGAGGAACTCCATGCTTTGAAAAATACAAGCATTAGGTACAAAATTCGGCAAGCCATGGCTTCTCAGGCAATCGACGGGGCCACTGAAGTCAGAAAGCACTACTCGCTGTAATGGGTGGTGGCAGCAGAGCTCTCAGTTTGCACCCTGAACAATGCACACATTATTAGAGCTAATGGCAGCTACGTGTACACGTAATAATATAGCCTTGAGACTGCAGCTTGGGAATGCCACAAGAGCAGATTGTTTTATTTTTGTTCATGGGAGAAAGTATGGTGAGTAACAGGAAAATTACTTCAGCAGAGGCTGAACTCTCCCTGCTGGATTGCGTAAGGGAGGAGGGGTGAGATCTGGGACTTCTGTCTCTAACTGACATTTGGGGGCATTTTAAGACATTATGTTGACCTCTGGATCCTCCATATACCTTCTGCCTCACCCTAGAGGCACGTGATGCCTCTGACTCAGGGTTTTGGGATGTTCAGCTCACTGGCTCGGTGATGGGGACATGCATCTGCGTAGGCAGAGGTGGATGTTTCACCCTGGATTCATCCTCTCCTCTCCTGAGTCCCCTAAAAAGCAGTTATTGGTGGTGGGGCTCCCCATCCCTATCCTCCACGTGAAAGAGCTGGTTTAAGCATTTTGCTCTTGGCAAGTTGTGTCTGTGAATCCTCAGTGCTCTTCAGCATCTGGGAATTAGCATCCACTTTCTCCAGGGATTCTTCCTTGGAAAAATGTGTGGTTACTTCATGTAGGAAGATTGCCACCTCACACCTGTGGGTCCCATTCCTGGATATGAAGCTTGATCTGAGAGAGAAGACTCAGAATCTGATCCTAAAAATCTACACAGTGCAATACTAAGTGAGGCCGTGGCTCTAAGCTTGAGGTCTCTGTTTTAATGTTGCATTTCCATCATGAAGCTTCCTTTGCTGGATAACTGATGGTTGCATTTCAGTTGACCAAGTATAACATTATTATTTTGAAACTGAGATGGAAATCTTAAGATATAATCAAGAAAATGGTATCATCATCACAACAGAGGCTGATTATCTAAAATGATCTGAATATTAATATAATTTATAAATCATTCTGGAAAAACAGGTATTTGGAAGAGAGAAGCTATTGCCTCACATACCCTCGGTTCCTAAATTCACTATTAGGTAGAGGGAGTTAGACCTCTGGCAGTCTCTTAGAAATGATTAAGGAAGAAAAGAAGGAGGATCACCACCTTGCAGAGGAAGGGGATGCAGAGCGGATCAGATTAACGAGACACCCTTATATAAGCTTTTATTATCAGAATCACACTAAGCAAGATTTGGGAATAGTGAGGGAATTTAACTATACAAAAAGGAAATAAAAACCCACACTTTTCAGCCACTCCTTGGAAGAAAATTTTTTATAAGGAAGATGAAACAGTAAAATCTTTTTCTAGTTTTGATCCTAACCAATAGAGAAGGAGGGGTTGAGAATATAAAGGTAAAAAGCAATTTGTGTGAGAGTGAACATGAAATGACAAAGTTTGCGATCTTCATAAAGAGTAACAAAAAAAAAGAAATGCAAGAAGGCAAACTTCAGTAACCATGAAGGACTGATTGGCAAAGTCTTGTGGAAGGCACTTTAAGGAAAAGATGAAGCAAGCTGGCAGCTTCTCAAAGAATCAGAAGAAATCAGCCATAGAAAGATACAAATTTAGCAAAATCATGAGCTCTTCATTGATCTCAAACTCAAGAGGAAATGTAGGAAGTAAACAGTAGGTGAGATTACTAAAGGTGGGTATTAAAGAATAACTCAAGCATGTAAGAACAGAGACATCAAGGACAAGAAGAAATCACTCAGTACATTTCTAGTAAGGAAATGGTGGAGAGGGGAAACATTACAGATGAAGGTCGAAGTGTTTAATGCTTTTTTTTTCATCTATCGTCCCTATAGCAGTGATCAGGTGGTTAACATCATTAATTCCAAGGACAAAAGACCGCAATAAGAAAAGAACAAACCAGAGAGGAATTAGGTAGGTTCGCATTTTCAATTGTCTGAGCTTCCTCCTCTGACGCAAGGGGAGCTGGCAGAGGACACCTCCGGCTTGTCAGCAGTTATCACTGGGGCCTTGTGGGGAGCAGCCGGGGTACCAGGAGTCTGGAAAAGGTCAGGGGAAGGCAAGGGGCAATAAAAAGTCAGAGAAAGCGGAGTCAGAGGATCATGGAGCTGTCAGCTTAAATGCAGGCTCTGGAAAATTCTTCACAAATAACCAAACAAACTTCTTGGGAGGAACGGGAAGGTGAAAAGGTTAGCATCCAGCTTGGATCTACCAAGTACAAATAATTTGAAATAACGGGAGAAGCCGTGGATAGCAGCTATCTTTGCTTTAATCAGGTTTTGACAGCTGCACACGGCTCACAATCCCATAAGTAAGCCATATAGTCTATAGGCTGTTTGCACACTGTTCTGGTACCTGTACCCACAGAGCAGTTGGCAAAGGTTTCCTCTCAAAGTGACAGGATGCTTTGGGTGGGATGATGTGGGATGCCAGAACCAGTTTTGCCCAATGCTATCGCTAACTATCTGGATGGTGGGAAAGGAGAGGTGCTAGATAAATTAGCAGATGATACTGCTGGGAGGAGCTGCAAGTACCTTGCAGGAGCACATTAGAATTCAAAGTGCCCTTGGGAAACCAGTGAAATGGCCTGGAAAACACACAGGATAAATTTCCACAGTGAAAATGCAAGGTGCCACACTTTGACAGGATTGATCACAAATCTGAGGTTGGTGAGAACAAAATTGCGTTGCAAATCTGTGTCATGAAAAAGGCAAATGTGTACAAAAAGCAGTGTCAGAGAGAGATGCTTGGAGAAATACTATTTATTTGTTCCTCGGCATAGATACAGCTGTAATTTGAGACATATGTGGACAAATTTGAGAATGTCCAAAGGAAAGCAACACGAGGTCTCAAAAAGCATGACCTTGGAGGAAATAGTGAAGGAATTAGCTTGGTGTGGTCTCAAGAAAAATAGGCAGGGGGAGGGAATGATAACAGCCTTTTAGTACATAAAGGCTGCTGTGAAGAGGAAAGGCATAACCTGCCCTCTGCATCTACAGGGGATAGGTCAAGAAGCGGTGGAGTTCAACTGCCGCAAAGGAAGTGTATAAAAATTTTCTGAGGCATTAGGGAAAACTTTCTAATGGTACAATTAGGGAAGCACTAGAATAGATTGCCTGGGGAAGTTGTGGAGTCTCCATCACTGGCGGTCTCAACAACTTAGGCTAACATCTGTCGGGAACAACACACATATAACCAAACTGGCTGGGGGCCAGGGAAGTGACTACATGACCTCCTGAAGTCCCTTCTAGACCCGTTTGTCTCTGGTTCTAATCATTCAAGAGCCTCCCTCCCTGACAATGCTATGTACTTTTGGTTTGAACCATTTGACATGCTGTTTGATTACTATCCCGATTTCTTTGCAGTCCTATATATTAAACTGTGTGCTTGAGGATAATTCCTAGCTTATCTGAAAAAGCAGTCACGTTTCACTTAGACTTCCTCCAGCAAACATTAGGGGTGCATCTGCAGTCATCTTGCACCTCCGTGTTTTCAGAAGTTTAAATTTAGGCACTCTTCAGGGCAGCCCCAGATCCTAAACGCGGTGGTATGAGAGAGGAGAGGGGCTGGAACTTAAACCATACGGAGAGGCCAGAAGCAGAGCAACAGGTTGGCAAGCTGCGGTGCACCACATGGGAGAAGAGACAGGCTGAGCTCTTATGACCTTCCTCCCCCTCCCCTGAAAGACAGAAATCTCTAATTTCCCACTGGCAAGGGGGAACTGGAGGATGAAGACACAGACCCGTCTTCCCTCCCAAGCCCACCCCAAGGCCAATGCTCAGAGCTGCCACCCTGAGCAGGCAGCAGTTACCCTGAGCCTCAGTCACTGGCATCCTCAGGGTTGGATCTGTCAAACCAAAATCAGAGTGGGGGAGGAGGGAAGAGGTAAAGAAGGATTCTTTATATTGACCCCTTGATTTGTATGATCCCAGATTTGGATTACTAGACTTTCCCAGTATCCTCATGAGACATACCAAACAGCAACGACATTCTCAGAAATAATCAGTTTTTAAAGTGCTTAGAAAATACCTGACCTTTAAACAGAAAAGAGAGGTGTTAAGTGGACCATTTACCTTAATGCGATATTTTCAGCTGAGATGGAAGTATTCTGCAGAGGTGGACAGGGTCAGAAACCTGTCTCCATCATCCATTCCTCTCCTGTGATGTGGAGCGAGTATGCCAGTTCTCAGCACTTGCCCAGACACCTCAGCACTGGGCTTGACACACGCTTCATCTGGTTTTGGCTGGTGGTACTGACATCCCTGCAGTCAGAGGTAGCAGACAGAAAGACTTGAGATGTGTTGTCCAAATAGCTGATTTTCTAGCTTGCATATAAAGAGGGAGGGAGGAAACATGTTCCCATATATATGAAGGAAGTTCACATATATACTCAGACATCTTTGGAGAGACAGGGGCTCTGCAAAGTCCATAGACCCAGGGAGAAAGAGAGTGAGTGGCTGACAGTGACCCCCCCAACTGTTGTTAAAGTCATCGCCTCTCCTAGGATTTTACTTTTCCACTATGTGTCCATCCTCCTTTCACACCTGCTGACCCAGTCTGCCCTCAACCAGTTCTCGTGGTAGCTCCAAACTCCTCATTCTTTATTCTTCGTTCGTCTTTCCCCTAACGGCCTCTGCTTGCAGCAAGCATTCACAGTTGCCAGCTCACTGAAGGAAAAACTTGAGCTTTCTGAATTTTGTGGTGTCCTCAGAACATAAAACTCCAAAATAACTCAGTCTGACTCCTCAGGCACACACTCTTGGTTGAGAGAGACTGTGATAAATTACGTTTATATGCAAGAAATCTCTGTTCATGTTGGCTCTGGACTGGCCTGGAGGTCAGTGGCGTATGCCTCCTACTCCAGCAGAGCTTTAATTTGTTTAATAGATAAGCGACTCTGTCTGGACACAGTCCTGGGAAACTGGCTCTAGGTGGCCCTGCTTGAGCAGGGAGGTTGGACCAGATCCCCACCAGATCACCTTCAGACCCTTCTGGAGATCCCTTCCAACCTCAACCATGCTGTGATTCTGTGATTTCATTAATTCCAGTGTCTGCGTCTCCCAAAACAGCCTGTTTCTTTCTTGGCTAGTCTTCCAAGTGTCGCTCTTTAACCTTGCGCATTAGACAGGGCAAATAACAGTTGACTGCAAACCCCAGTAAAATTGTGCAGCCCCCAAACCAGGTTTGCTAGGTTCTCCCATAGAGGTTGCTACATGGAACTCAAATCTCCCTAAATGCTGAACGCTAGCCCTGCCCCACAACCCTGTGAGGCACACCCAATTTCAGGATAAGCAAACTCATTTTAGGGAATTTAGAGCATTTAGAAGGGTATTGAAACTGCAGAGGGTTTTCAGACTCAGTGACAGCAGAGCTGCCAGTCGTGTTACCATCCCATATACGCAGCTATGCATTACAGAGACGAGGGGCAGTCACACAGAAAATGGTGTCTGTGCCTTACGCGAAACCTGCTGTTTTCCTGGTGGCATCAATGCTGAATTTAGGTCACTTTTTATAAAGGACAAATTAGGCCTCGGGGCAGAATCATATCCTTTGACTCTGTAGCCAGATTCTGTTCTCACTCTGGAGTAAATAGATGGTAATGGCTTTAGTTTGTTGAAGATAACAGGGATGCACCCACAGCATTTGAGTGTATTACAGTGGAAAGCAGAATTTGATCTTTTACTAGAAAAAATAATCAAAAGTCTTCATGCTGTTTCCTCAAGCATCATTAGCAGAAAAAAAACCATGAGCAAGAGTAATAATTTCTTTTTTTTTTTTTTCTCATTTCACTGAAAATAAAGTCTGCCCCCAAAGCTCTCTACCAGGTCACATTCATTCCTCAGTAAAGAAAGACTTTCATTTGCACTGAGGTCTTTTTGGTACCATTAGAAGGAATCTGTGGCAGAATTCATCCTAATAGCACAAAACCCTTCCAGTGGCAAAACTTCCCCAGGGAGAGGAGTTTGTTAGAAACTTGACCAGCCAATATATAACTGAAGTTACATCAAATTCTATTTATATAATACCAGTTAGTGGTAGTATACAAATACAGCTATCCCTTTTTTGTTGTTGTTTTCTCCATCTGTGTGGTTTAATCACAGATTTAAGGAGCTTTATGTCCTTTTCTTTATCTTGGTACATTCAGATGTATAGCTTTACTTGCCAGAATAAACAATATATCACACCCCATGCAGCTGAAATCATTGTCCTGCTCCTGTCACAGAAGGTCTGTGTAACTTTGTGTTCCGCAAAATACTGTCAGGAAATTCTGCAATAAACATTAGCCACAGGGGGAGGTTTTCAAACAGTATGTCTTGAAGGTGATCTTTCCTAAACAGCCCTAGTGTGAGCTCAAGGCAAATCCTAATGATGCTGGTAAAAAAACCCCTATCAAGCAAGTATGGAGCTCTTGTGATTTGGTAGTCTATTTAGACACATGGCTAATATGAGAGCCTCCTGCGAGAGCAGCCCATTCCCATGGGTTGACTGTATCATCTGTCCCCTTGTCCAGTGCCTGCCTGCCGCCTCTCCCCTTTCTCCTCCAGCTCCAGTTTGTCTGGGGTCATCAGTGGCACCAGCTGCCTTTTCACCAGGAAATGTGAGCGATATGAACAACTTCTTTCATAGCTTAGGTACTGCTCAAAAGCATGGCTTGTTTTCCCAGAAAAGCAAGAAAGTACCTTTTCCCTTAGGTTTCGCTGCTAAATCTATGGCAAAGAAAGTCGCCTGTCTGACCAGATTTTGTGGCTGTGCTCCTTCCCTTGCCCAAGACTAAGAAGGAGAGATTTTGGAGCTGTCTGTCTTCTTCTCAGGTGATATTTGCAGGCATGGCCTTGCACCCTTAGGGCAGTAAAGAGTATTATTTGTTACAAAATATAAGTTAATGACACTACCTAGGACAGAGCTAAAGGGAATTGTCCAATAAAACATTTATGATTTTTTGGTAGTGAATAGCAGGTCACCAAACCTTGAATCTACCTGTCAGTTTTGTTGAGTGTCATTTGAGCAATGGCTTTAAGCAGCAGCAACAGTAAGCAACCACTCACATCCCATCTTTTCAAAACAAAATGGGTTGTGATTTTGAGATGAGCCTCTGATTTCAAAAGGGCAGTTATTTTATACTCTTAAAGGAGTTTAAAAATATAAACATCTAAGAGAGAATGAAAATGTTCTGAAATTATTAAAATCAAACTTTTTTGAGGATGGCCAGAAATTTGTTTTGGCCAATTGGTTTGTGGTTTAAGATTTAAGATTTTTAAATATTTGTGGCTGGGGTTCAAATGGGACAAAAAAGCTTATAGCTGACATATGCATGCAGATGAAACAGAAGATTAACAAGGAGATGTTGGTATGTGCTTGTATCAGTATTTGCTGTTATCCCAGTGTGAGTTGAGGAGGAGAACAGAGTAACTTATCCTTAGAGGCATGTATGTAAGACATATGAAAACCCTACTGATTTTTAGTATGCATTGTGTCCATCACTCACAAAGTCCTTTTTTAAGGAAAGCATACATTTTAATGCGAGAGCTTCCTTCAGTGGACTCCAGTTAGATATCACCTCTTAGTCACTCTAAGTTATTTAGAGGGGGATTTTTTTTCTTAACCTTGGAATGAAGGAAGTTACTTGCCTTTAGGAAATGTACCCTGGAACACTTTGATTTCTCACAGTAACAACCCTTTTTTCCACTCAGTCTGGATCTGTGTCCTATAAGTGGGCTCTAGCAAGTCTGAGAGCAGATAGCTGCTTTTCTGACACGTCAGCAGCATATGTAGATGTCAATCCATGTTACACAGGAAATAAGCTAACATCATTTTAGTGAGGAGCTCCTGTAATTTTCAGTTTCCATATTAACAGGACAAATAAGACTCCCTGGGAAGTTTATGGCCTGAAGAGTGACAAATACTTCCAATGCACACAGACGTGGTTCCCAGATAGTCTCTGCTGCAGCACAGCTCTCCAGCGCACATGGCTTGCATCAGGCACCGCAGGCAAAGCAGGCTGGGGGCTAGTGCTTGGTACGAGGAGGGGAAAACCAACTGGAAATAAAAGGGATGAAAGCCTTCCCGAGCAGTCTGCTGAGTGCAAACCTCTGCCTTCTACTGAGGAAGAGTTTCCAAATGGATGTCATCCAAGAATGATTTGCTTCCCCGGCGAGGTCTGTACCCTGGTTTTGAGGCGCGAGTGGTGCCCATCCCTGCTAACAGCTGTCCCTTCGCCTGGCTCCATCTGTGAACCCTCTGGAGCCTGCTCCTCCGCTCCTGCCGTGCTCTGCAGCTCCTTGCTCGCTTCAGCACGGCATGGCGGACAGTGATGCCTCATCCCACCTACTCACAAGCTCGTCTAAAACATATCCGCGCGACGCCATCTTACCATCAGTTTGCAGTGCAGGAGTTTGCTCACCACCTTTAGTCACCACTGAGTAGCAAAGCATTATCAAAGTAACTTGAAGGAAGTCAACCGTTGTAGGGATGGCTCTGTCGGCCGTGCATGTGAGCAAACTGCCCTCCCAGACAGTGCTTTAGGAAAGTAAGGACGTGTTCCTCTGAATACTTTTATGCTAATCCTGTCAAATCAGAAGTTTCTTCCAAACGAAACCAAAATAGAGGAGCCCACAAGGAGAGGTGCCATGCTGGACATTATTCTCACCAATAAGGAGGGCCTGGTAGGGGATGTCAAGCTCAAGGGCAGCCTTGGCTGCAGTGACCACAAAATGGTGGAGTTCAAGATCCTCAGGGCAGCGAGGAGGGCAAACAGCAAGCTCACTGCCCTGGACTTCAGGCCTCTTCAGGGATCTGCTTGGTCGAATACCATGGGACAAAGCCCTGGAAGGAAGAGGGGCCCAAGACAGCTGGCTAATATTCAAGGGTCACCTTCTCCAAGCTCAGGAGCGATGCATGCCAACAAAGAGGAAGTCAAGCGAATCCACCAAGAGGTCCCCATGGATGAACAAGGAGCTCCTGGGCAAAGTCAAACAAGAAAAGGAAGCCTACAGAGGGTGGAAGCAAGGGCAGGTAGCCTGGGAGAAATACAAACTGTCCGAGCAGCCAGGGATCAGGTTAGGAAAGCCAAAGCCCTGATAGAAATTAGTCTGGCCAGGGATGTCAAGGACAACAAGAAAAGTTTCTATAGGTATGTTAGTGATAAGAGGAGGAGGAGGGAAAATGTGGGTCCCCTCCGGAATGAAACGGGTGACCTGGTTACCCAGGATATGGAGAAGGCTGAGGTACTCAATGACTTCTTTGCCTCAGTCTTCACTGGCAAATGCTTGAGCCACACTGCCCAGGTCACAGAAGGCAGGGACTGGGAGAATGCAGAACCGCCCACTGTAGGAGAAGATCAGGTTCAAGAATATCTAAGGAACCTGAAGGTGCACAAGTCCATGGGACCTGATGAGTTGCATCCACGGGTCTTGAGGGAATTGGCGGATGAAGTGGCCAGGCCACTCGCCATCATATTTGAGAAGTTCTGGCAATCCATCGAAGTTCCCACTGACTGGAAGAGGTGAAACATAACCCCCATTTTTAAGAAGGGTAAAAAGGAAGACCCAGGGAACTACAGGCCGGTCAGTCTCACCTCTGTGCCTGGCAAGATCATGGAGCAGACCCTCCTGGAGACTATGCTCAGGCACACGGAAAACAAGGAGGTGATTGGTGACAGCCAACACGGCTTCACTAAGGGCAAATCGTGCCTGACAAACTTGGTGGCCTTCTATGATGGGGTTACAGCGTCCGTGGACAAGGGAAGGGCAACTGACGTCATCTACCTGGACTTGTGCAAGGCATTTAACACTGTCCTGCACGACATCCTTGTCTCTAAATTGGAAAGACATGGATTCGATGGATGGACCACTCGGTGGATAAGGAATTGGCTGGATGGTCGCACTCAAAGAGTTGTGGTCAACGGCTCAATGTCCAAGTGGAGAACAGTGACAAGTGGCGTTCCTCAGGGGTCAGTACTGGGACCGGCGCTGTTTAACATCTTTGTCGGCGACATGGACAGTGGGATCGAGTGCACCCTCAGCAAGTTTGCTGATGACACCAAGCTGTGTGGTGTGGTCGATACGCTGGAGGGAAGGGATGCCATCCAGGGGGACCTTGACAGGCTGGAGAGGTGGGCCCATGCGAACCACATGAAGTTCAACAAGGCCAAGTGCAAGGTCCTGCACGTGGGTCAGCGCAATCCCAAGCACGACTATAGGCTGGGCAAGGAATGGATTGAAAGCGGCCCCGAGGAGAAGGACTTGGGGGTATTGACTGATGAGAAGCTCAACATGAGCCGGCAGTGTGCGCTTGCAGCCCAGAAAGCCAACCGTGTCCTGGGCTGCATCAAAAGAGGTGTGACCAGCAGGTCGAGGGAGGTGATCCTGCCCCTCTACTCTGCTCTTGTGAGACCCCACCTGGAGTACTGCGTCCAGCTCTGGGGGCCCCAGTACAGGAGAGACATGGAGCTGCTGGAGAGAGTCCAGAGGAGGGCCATGAAGCTGATCAGAGGGCTGGAGCACCTCTGCTGTGAGGACAGGCTGAGAGAGTTGGGATTGTTCAGCCTGGAGAAGGCTCTGGGGAGACCTTACAGCAGCCTTCCAGTACCTGAAGGGGCCTACAGGAAAGCTGGAGAGGGACTGTTTATCAGGGAGTGTAGTGACAGGACAAGGGGTAATGGGTTCAAGCTGAAGGAGGGTCGATTTAGGTTAGATGTTAGAAAGAAATTCTTTACTGTGAGGCTGGTGAGGCACTGGAACAGGTTGCCCAGAGAGGCTGTGGATGCCCCCTCCCTGGAAGTGCTCAAGGCCAGGTTGGATGGGGCTTTGGGCAACCTGGTCTAGTGGAGGGTGTCCCTGCCTGCAGTAAGGGGGTTGGAACTAGATGATCTTTAAGGTCCCTTCCAACCCAAACCATTCTGTGATTCATTCTATGATTCTAAAAACAATGGGCCAGCGACATTTTATCTGGAATGCATGAAAACTGAAAGTCACCTTCTAGAAAGAACCCCTGTTGCCTTCCACAGCACACATGGCCAAAATGAAGACAAGTGAGTGTAAACAGAGGTGTCCCATCTGACAACTCATCTGACATTAGGTCATATAGGGTATGATGCACGGCTGAAAAACACTCGGAGTGCCCTAGCCGGGGTTTCAGCACGTAACAACATTGCTTCAGCTGTTCACAGAAAGGGGAGAGCTACAGGCGGCTGCCTTCTTGCAAATGCCAAGATATACCTGACGTTTTCACCACTCCGTTTCTAGCAGGCCCTGAAGCTTTTCAGGAGGGCTTTCCTGGAGGTCTGTCATCATACAAAATTATCAAAAGCCTAGTTCACGTAGAGGAGGATTCCGCTGAAAGAGTCGGTGATTTTCTGCCTCGCTGTTCCCTGGGACTTGCTGGCTGCTCCCAGAGCTGTAATGAAGGTGTTTAACTCCAGGTGTCAAACGGCCACTGAGAACATACTATATATTCTCTGGCTTATATTAAAGCACATATGTATTGTCAGTTTATATTTATGTATTTCATAACATAAGTGCATGTGTTTCATTACAGTGTGAAGTGTAATTTTAAGATATTAAGGATGTGGAGGTACACCCAGCATGGGATGCGCCCCTGCAGGCATGCCCTGACAGTGTAGGACTTCATCTCTGGAGCATGGGAGACCCGCAGGTACAGGTGAGCAGGAGTGAGGGACAGATGTCCCCATCAGGAGAAAGGCACCGTCACTCCCCGGACCTGTCAGAGCAAACACTGCTGAGGCCTCTGGAGTCTGCAGAGTCTCCGCTCACCGTCCTTTTCCTGCACTTCAAAGAGTAATTATATTTACAAAATAACAGCTTTTTCTTTCTCTCTGTTTTTCTCCTAAACTTCTTAGCTGCGCTCTGTTTCTGGCTCACAGTTTAAATGTGCTTTGGCAGCAAGAAGAGCCTCAGCTTCTTTAATTTATTACCTCTGTTTATGGAATATGGATATTGGGCCAACTTTACTTCTTACACTAAGTGAATCAGTGCAAATGCAATCACTTTTGGACATCCACTGTATAAAATAAGCATATTTAGATGATCAAATAAGTGTTCCCATATGCATGTTGGCTGGTATTTCATGCTGGTATAGCATTCTTGTTTTTCTTATGTGGTGTCCTTTGTCTTTTTTCCTTCCCTTTTTGACTGCGTTTGGTCAGTCACTCAGGGAAAAAAAATTGCTTGTACCTTAAAAGAAATACTGTCTATTCAGCATATGGCATTTATAGATCTTCAGAAATTCTTTTGGGAGGCGTGCTTCAGATTAGCGGTCTTTCTCCTTCGGGGATGGTTTTAATTTGTTAGCACTTTAGATCTGTAGTCTTGAGGTAGCTCCTTTTTCAGTCAATAAAATGGTTAGTGAAATGAGGGTAAAATATTATAATTGTGTTCTTCAAATCAGATTTTTATGTGGGGTTTTTTCCTCCTGGTATGTAAATCTGTCATTCGGAGAGGATTTTTTCCTGTTTTCTTTTAATCTTCAGTGCATGTGCCAAGAATGATGATTTTAACCATGAATTACCACAGTGACTCAAAGCCAAACTGCTGGGAGGCCGCAACCCTGGGATGAAAAGGGAGCCAAAAGCAGCCCGGCTTTGACTCCGGCGTTTCCGACCAAAGTCTGCCACCCTGTCTACGGCTCTCACCTCTGCTCATAGCACATCCCCTCCTCGCTACCACATGCACAACCCGGGGCTCAAAGCGCCAAGCCACCCGTAAGGAAAGCCAGCCAGATTAGTAAAGAAAAAGACGTACTCGAACCGCACCAGCTGCCGGATTCATGCAAAGCAACAGCTCTGTCATAGCCAAGGTGGCTCGTCCATTTATCCAGCGTTACTCATCACTGATGTATGGTCAAAGCCCTTAGCCATGGTGCTTCGGAGTGAAAGGACGTACCAATGCCACGCAATCCCGGGCCAGCAGCAGCCAGCCGCGGCAACACCATCACGGAAACAGGTGAAGATGGAGCCAACAAGAGGCCTCTAATCTGCCATGTCTACACATTAAAGTTTTTGTCCAGCAGAAACTTTTGAAAACAGTATTGTCTGTATGGAGTGAGCAAGAAAGGCAACACAGGGTGACACTGTGATTTATTGCAGTAACCAGGAAGGCAGGTGTCTTCAGGACCTCAGGACTCATCTAGTCCGTCCCAGTCCCAAGACAGGATCAGTTATATCTCGCCAGTCGGGCAGACACTTGTATAGCCTGACCCTAACTTCCCTCTTGTCACAGGGATTTCATCCTCCCAGCTAGTCATTTCTGGGGCTCCAACATCCTTCCCAGGAAAAACCTTTTCCCAACATCTAACCTAAAGCATTGCTATATTTTCAGCCCATCGTTTCTTTTTCCCTTGCCTGTGGACATGGAGAATAGATTATTCTCTTTGCTCTGCAGTAGCTTTTTACGTGCTACAACCATGTTTTCCCATCAGTTTGCCCTTCCCTCATGCTGAAATACATGCACATGGCCAGCGGTCGCCTTTCTCAGCCCGTTTATTATGGACTTGACCTCTATGTGAAGATCAGCCTACATAGTTCTTTGACAGAGAGGTAGAATGCAACTTGTGGGACAAACCACACCAACAGGACAGAAGACGTGGATGACCAAAGAGACCAAAGGCAGCCTAAGATGTGCAACAGGCCAGAACCATTTCTGTCATGGTCTTTGTGTCTATGTGTGTACCTGCACGGTTTGGGGCTGGTGTTTTAGGTTTTACAAATGGTGAATTCATTTCTGTTGCACTAAAAAAATATGCAAATAGATATGCACTTGTTTCTCTTCTGTAAAGTAATCATGTAAATAAAACTGAGAACAATATTTTGCATCAGGCAGTAGATTCAATGATAAATTGCTTTGTAACTTGACCATTATGATTTGGAAATGAACAAATTACTTAGGGAGCGTCCAGGCCCTCCTGGGGATGGGTGGCAGAAAACCAGCTGCAGAGAAACCACAGAGGAGGAAGATGCTTATCCCTATCGGCACCTCCCCACAGGTAATCATTAACGCATCCCAGGGCTGGGGCTTGTGATTCGGCTGTCCCGGTTACTGCTTGGAGCATCTGGGCCTGTTGCAAGAGGATGAATTGCAAGATACCTAATGTTTCACACAAGCAAAGTCAAAAGCACCATGCTGAGTAAATTATAAACATGCCTAAAAGCACAGTAATGAATAAAAGCAAACACACAAAATCAGACGGTTTGCTCTCTCTTGAAAACCTGTACTGATCACGAGCTCCTTATGAAAGCGAAGTTATGATTTTGTCCAAGAAAAAAAGCTTCTGTTTGAAGTTAAAACAATTATTAGCTTTATTATTAAAAAAAAAGAAAAAACTGGAGAGAGGTGAAATTGAATAGCATTTCATAACATATAGGAAGCTTCCCCGTTACACTTGACGGGAACAGACTAGGCTGGAATCAAAGGGGTATGTTAACAACTCAGCATATCTCCCCCTTTGGAACTAGTTTTAGTCTATCATATCACTAAAAAATAATAAATCTTTGTAAAAGGCAGCAGTTGCTTTCATAGTCCAGCGGCATACCACGTCTGGTACTATTGGAAAAGTAAAAAAGGCAACATACTCTAAATTACATTGTTAAAACACCTACAGCCTAGTTCATTTTCATATGCTATCCATATGTAAGCCCTCAGCAATAGACAGCCACTTAAAAACTCTCTTGTTCTGTGTGTGTGTGAGAGAAAGAGAGAGAAGGTGAACATGGAGCCCTGTGTTTTTATTCTGACATTTTCAAGTGGAAAATATTGCAAAACCTGACTGGCGTGAAAATAATTAAACTGGATAAATAAACGAATAAATATAATAGCAAGTTTTCACATATAAAAATTCCTGAAAAGTTTTTAGTTTTATCAACCCCCTTCCACACCCACCAGAGCATATGGCCCTCTGTTTGTGCAAATCGGCAGTCTTTGCTTAAAGTGGATGTTTCTATTAACACTGTGACTAATTACTGAAAACAAACATGTGTAAGTATGATCTCTGCTAACTGCCTCTGTCAACCCATCTTTTTCTTCTTATTATTCATTCTAAGGGATTAAGATTGCTCGCAAAAGTGCAGTAGACCTCCGTTTAGCCCGTTAACTGCCATGAATAAACAAAGCCCATCGACCACAATTGACGTCAGGCTTCAAGAAATGTTTTTTACATTAGTTTTTAAAAAAAAAAAAATTAAAAGTGAAAAAGTTTTAGAGAACATTAAAACACCAAGCCTAAAAAGCTTTAACGCTGGCCATAAAGGGCTGCTTTGGGAGCGGGTATGGAGAGCACAGCTATGGAAATTGCAGTGCCTGAGCTCAGATGGGTGGCAGACATTTTGCGCTGAGGGTAACCGGCGTTGTCTCAGTATGCAAGTCTGGACATACGTGCACACAGAAGGGGCATCCAGAGAAACTTTAATGTCAGTCTTTCTTGTGGTTTTTCTTCCATCCAGAAATAAAAATGAAAAAAACACTCAAAGCATCCATTTGGTCTTTGTAAGATACAAAGATGCAAACAGATTTTTCCTCCGAGTGTCCTACAAAAGCCAGATTTCTCTGCTGCCATGGCAGCCTCAGAGGAGTGGGACACAGCAGCCCACATGGCTCCTCGTCTTGTTGCCTACTTGGGAGTGGAGGAGAGAGGAGAGAGCCAGGCTCCTTTGGGGCATGTGTGGTTCTTATCAGAGTGAAAAAGGGGAAAAAAGCATCTTTGTGGTACAGCTCGAATGCGTGTGCTCTTCACAGCCTCCGTTTCTGGGCTGGCTGTGGCCCTGGAGAAGCTGTTGGGCTCTGAGCTGCTGCGGCCAGTGGTGAAAGCATGTCTGGGTGCACTTCTTTCTCACACACACACCGCTTGCCCCTAACGGGAGGGGGGGTAGAAGCACTAACAACGGCCTTTACACAGCCATGCTGCACACCTAACTCAAGAGCTGTGCAATGGGGTCTCAGTGCATTTTACCTCAAGTTGTACATAATGTAAAAACAAATTGCATGCTACAAAATTGCACAAGTCTACATATGCTGATTTTTTCCGAGTGCATAGTATGGTTGGGAGCCAATTCCCTGTCATTTCTCATCTCTTGCACTTTACACGGGGTGTTTCCTTTATAAAACAACTTGCCTTTGGGTTTAATGATTTCTAAGGAAACATAACTCTGTCACTGCACTCTGGTGTTTAATTCCTCCTTTGTCATTAGTGCCTGCCCGGTGCAGCCCAGGGACGCCAGTGCGCTCACTGAACTGTGCATGCACTTTGTGTACTCTTTGGGTTCGTGCCCATGCCTGGGAGCCGGTGTTTGATCTAGACTGAACAAGATGGCCTTAGCCTTCAAAGCTAGTGTGTTTACATTCCTCTGCTCTATCTAACCTCTTTTTTTTCGAGTGCCCCCAAGATAGGTATCTTGCTGTTAGAATAAATACTTACCTTGTGCATTGTGCTTTCCTCTGGTGGCCTCAGCATGCTTCTGCAGAAGTGGAAGCACCGTTAACTCCATTTTATGGATGGAAAAACGGCAGCACAGTGCTCAGACCTGTAGGGCAAAGCAGGGGCAGAAGCAGCCAGGAAAAAAACACAGGTCTCCTCTCATCCAGCCCAACATAGCCCAGCCTGGTTGAGGCCCACCTAGCGAACCATAGCACCTTGGCTTCCCTTCCAGCCACCCTTGCCTCAGCGGTTCCTGCTCTCCTCCCAAACCAAGCCCTGTGGTGCAGTGGGCTGTGGGAGGCAGAAACCAGGGACAGCATGGCAAAGGGTATGCAGAAATAGGAAGTTCTTACCTATGCGCTTTAGTGCAACGTGGGATGAAGCAACCAGGGCAGGTGTGCTGTCTCACCTGCTCTGTGCGTATCACCGGAGGACAGCTAGGTCAGTCCTGTGAACAAGACTGGTGAAGAGAAGATGTAGAGGTGGGGGGGAAAACCCTCCTGAGAACAGGAGGTGAATGGGATCAGTGCTCAGCTGGCTCCGTCTCCCATCACATGACATTACTCTGGCTGTACGAGGGGAACAGCAAAATCTGCTGCCACTGGTGACCCATTCAGACCCATTGACTCTCCACCTGGGGTGGCCACTGGTGGCAGGGGTGAGGGCTCTGGCTGGGTGCAATGCAGAGAGTCCTCTCTGGCTCTTCTCAAGCGGTCCTGACCTCGTGTGCTAAGACCGTAGCCGTGTAAAGGCATGAGAAAATTCAGCTCCAAGCATGGCTTATATCGCATGAATCAACAGTCTGAGAGCTGGAATAACCAATGGAGAAAGCTAAGGGAGCTACAGGAACAGGAAAGCCACTGCAGCAAGGTGTACAAAACTCAAAGCTTGAGGTTACTGCTCAACTCCTCTTCAGTCAGCTTATGAGTGTGGCCTAACCCTCCTGCGTATGCCTCCAAGAAGGGGAGATGCAGCAGCAAACAGGTAACCTCCTGGCTCAAATCTCATCGGGTTTCCTTTCCTTCTGGCAGACATTTTAAATTTGCCACCACTTCTCTGAAGATCCCAAAATAAGCAGCAAAGCACCCTGGTTTTGGCTGATGCATCTCACACTGAGGCAGAGAAGAGGAAAGCGGAGTTACAAGTGCTGACGCTGCACCCTCAGTTTGCTCCGTTAACACGGGATCAGGCACTTTCGATCCATGGGTTGGGGAAAAAAATTGAGTAAAAGCAGTAAAAAGCCTCCATATTACCTGCCCCATGGTTTACAAAGTCAGGCACTGCAGTATAACACACAAAAAAGTCAATCTGAGGGCAGAACCTCTCCATCTTCATAGTTAGCATTTCCCAACGCGCGGCGTAGGCTGACAGCATTTTCCGCTCTCTGAAGCCTGGGGTTTGAAAACTGACAACTCTGCACTCAAATTCCCTTTCCACTGTAAATGCCATTTAATGGCAGTATAACTGGAAGGGTCGAAAATCAGCTCTCGCTTGGCAACGGCCCCTTCCAGAGTCAAGGCCACGGCCCCTGCTGAGGCACAGAGGAGCTCCCGATTTCAGCGCGGCCGTTCACAAACACTGGGCTTTCTTGAGAACAGCTCTTACAGAAACTCTCAACACCAAAATGCTTTCAAGAGTACAGATTGCACTGATGATCAGAGAAATGAATCAAATTACTAGAAGGCAGGTAAGAGTTTTAAAAGAGGGCTTATTTCAGTGCTGGAGTTCTGACATTAAAAAAAATACAAACTCGTTTCATGCGTCTTCATGATGCATTTATTTATGCCACTGTGCCTCCTCTTTACCTTACACCACCTTGCAAAATGAATAAAAAATATCTCCTCTGTTTGCTTAACAAGGTGAGCTGATGCTCTGTATCAGAGTCTTAGGGACAGTTGGTTGTATCGACGATTCTGCTGCAAACTCAAACTAAGATCCTTCTATTAAGCGTTGATCTATTAAATAGGCTTTGTAGCGCACACGCTTCCTCTCCTCTTTTGGGGAGTGGGTGCAGGGGGTGGGGAGTGATGTTAATTCCTTTATCAAATCCCAATTTAAGTATCTTTGAGATCAAGGACATTAAAGTCTTAAAAAATACTAAGTGTCTACAAGAAGCAGCAAGAGAATTACACGAGTGCAGGGAGGATGGTTTACACTGGCAAAATGCCGACG